>NC_083225.1:100376410-102776410 GCF_032191835.1 Heteronotia binoei
ACCTTGGAGGTCCCTTCTAGATGACCCTAGAAGACCCTGGAGGTCCCTTCCAACTCTGTTATTCTACCTGACTATTACAGTCATCTTTTGAGGCCTTGGTGTGAATGCCCCTGCCTTCTGAAGTTTACGTGGGTGGCAACCCAAGAGAGTTGTGGTACCGAAATTATAGAATTCTCTTCCCAGGGATATATGTCTACAAATATCTCCACACTTCAGAGGAGATGGATGGAGTATAACATCAAGGTCTCAGCATTCCACAATTAATTACTCTCAGCATCCAATAATTAATCTCAGCATTGCACAATTAAAGATAGATTTGCCCATCTATCTCCCAATTTGATATATTTATTTCCTTCACTATATTTTCCCCTAGAATTAAACCCCAACAAATGTTGACCATATAACTCAAGCTTGATATTCCAGTTTGGTCCTTGCATCTGTTAAACATTTATTATGCTTATGCTAATTTGCTGCTCACCCTCTGCCTATATGTATGACCTGGTAACTTGCATTTCAATGTATCTGAAGAAGTGGGTGTGTACCCTAAAGCTTATACCTTGAATAAACTTTGTTGGACTTAAGGTTACCACTGGACTTGAACTTTGTCTTCCACCAGTTTTGTTTTATTTAGCATTCTCTCAATAACCCGTTCTCCTTTCCCTATACTTTTTATCAATGTCTGTCTGTCTGCATGTGTGTATGATCTTTTTTTAAAAAAAATGTTTTATGATTTTGTTGTTATTGTTAACCACCTGGGCTAAAGACAGGATATAATTAAAGAAACAAATAATGTACTTCCACTGAAATGAATAGTATATATGTTTGATTGAGATTTCCTGTTCCTCATCAATATAGAATATTTGTTGACTTTCTCTAATGGGCTATGTACCTATCAACAAATTCTGGAATGTCAATGAGAGATTTTCTCATCTTCTCCCCCCACCCCCACAATAGGACACCGTCAGAAACTAGATGAGCAGACAAAGCCTGGGAGTTTGTCCTTTTCAGAGCGTCTGAGTGAACTGGAGCAATTGCGTCGTACAGCTATAAGGGCCAGCCCACACCACGCAGCCCCCACACCTAATGCAAGAGCTGCCTTGAACCACACCACTGCTTTTAACCCTCAGCCTCAAAGCCAGATTCAGGGTAAGTACCTGTACCCCATTCCAACTGTGGGGAGGTCACTCCTTGGCCACTGGAACTGAGATTAGCATAACCTGATGTATGCACTGGAGCACATTGGAGTACAATTTCATTCACTGCATTTCATCCACATGTGAATCTGTAGCTAGAATAATAGCTCTGACTACTGCAAACAAATGAGCTGGAGTAGACCCAATTTGACTTTTGTTCAAAAATCTGCAAATAACATGAGACCTTTTACTAGAACAAATCTTCTTCATCTCAGTGATTATCCACCACTATGGGGTTCCCCCCAACACATACACAACACATTGTATTTATTTTAGTACAGCAAAGGCCCAAAGGCTTGTCTTTGGAAAGCAGCTCTTGAAAGGGAACAGAGGTCAGGTAAAAGCTTAAACACTGGCTCCTGAGGACTGGCTTTCATTTCATGCATTTCATTTCATGCATCTGGATAACACAGACGCTTACTCTGCCTACAAAACTCCATCAAGTAAGCAGTTGAATGTGGTAGTTATTTGACCTCTTCAACTACTCTGACTATGTTAAGGAGGTAATCGTTCTGTTGGGTTGAAGAGCTGGACACCCAGAAACTAGGGTTGCCAAGTCCAATTTAAGAAATATCTGGGGACTTTGGGGGTGGAGCCAGGAGACTTCGGGGGTGGAGCCAGGAGACATTGGGGGCGGAGCCAAGAGCAAGGGTGTAACAAGCATAATTGAACTTCAAGGGAGTTCTGGCCATCACATTTAAGGGGACTGCACAAATTTTTAAATGCCTTCCTTCCATAGGAAATAATGAAGGATAGGGGCACCTTCTTTTGGGGCTCATAGAATTGGACCCCCTGGTCCAATCTTTTTGAAACTTGGGAGGTATTTTGGGGAGAGGCACTAGATGCTATACTGAAAATTTGGTGCCTCTATCTCAAAAAACAGCCCCCCCAGAGCCCCCGATACCCATGGATCAATTCCCCATCATTCCCTATGGGAATTGTTCATGGAAGTGCATGATGGCTCTGGGGGCGGGGCTTCCCCCGCTGGCCAGCTGGCTGGGGGAGGGGGGAAGCCTGTAAAACCGGGGGATCCCCCTCTGGGACCTGGGGATTGGGAAGCCTACCAGAAACACTCCTACACATATTCAAGCATATACTTAATTGCAACATTTTCTGGTTTGCCTTGTGTTGCCAGTTTGACTGATAGCGTTGTCCTTGCCCTAGCTCAGGCTCCAGTGTCCAAGAGGTGATGATGATAGAACAAATAGCTCAATTAACAGAATCCATGTCTTGCAAAATGGCAGTAGAATCACCATAACTGAAATGATATATTCCACCGTCAAGCAGTATTGCTGAAAAACAGCAGTATGATACACCATAGCTCTCCTAGCTGCATCCGTATATTCATTTTAAAAACAAGCATTGGCTATTCCATTTTAGAAGATGAAAGACTTGTGTATGCTTTTGCAACAAGAAAATTTTCACAGGGGGTGATGAGCCATTCATAAGGGAAAAGGGATAAGAATACATTTCTGACTATTAGTAATAATGTGCATTTTACAAAGTTCTTAAACACATAATTAAGCATGTCTGAAATTAGGATCTATGACATATGGCTTTTTTTTTAACTGTTTAGAGATAAGTGCTTTGATCGGTCTTCTGGCCTGAATTTTTGAAAAAGAGAATATTGCCTTAGTTTTAAACCAATAATATATTCTGTATTTTAGATCCAGTAGTATATCTATTTTATTTTTAAGAGTAATAGCAACAGTATTAGTATTAAATATATTCAACATTCAAAACATCTTGATGCCTTACAAGCTTAAAAGAAATAAGATTCCTGCCCACAGACTCACAGTCTATAAGTTTATATTACTATAAGAAGGAACACTAAAACTTGCAATTTGGTCCTTTCATTCTTAGCTATGCTGTGTAGTTTCAAAACATTCCCTACTAAAAGGTTATTGTAGGGTTAGTTTTTCCTGTAATTAATCTAGGACAGAAAAGGTGAAGTCACTATAGGGTTGCCAGGTCCAATTCAAAAAATAGCTAAAGACTTTGAGGGTGGAGCCAGGAGACATTGGGGGTGGAGTCAGGAACAAGGTTGTGACAAGCATAATTGAACTCCAAAGGAAGTTCCGGCCATCACATTTAAAGGGACTGCACACAATGTTCCCTCTAAGCTGTGGAGTCTTGTGAGCAAAAATTCTGCTTTGTGAGCTACTGGCATTAAAGTTGTGAGCAAACAATTCAGCTACTGCATGATTTAATTTGCTCTGGAGCCATCCTTCCTAAGCTAAGTCAAAAATGTGTGAGCCAGTAGCTAAAAAACTGTGAGCTAGCTCACACTAACTCAGCTTAGAGGGAACACTGGCCACACACCTTTCAAATGCCTTCCCTCCGCTGGAAATAATTAAGGATAGTGGCACATTTTGGGGGACTCATAGAATTGGACATCCTGGTCCAATCCTTTTGAAACTTGGTGGGTGTTTTGAGGAGAGGCACTGGATGCTATGCTGAAATTTTGGTGCATCTACCTCAAAAACAGCCCCTACAGCCCCCCAGATACCTATGGACCAATTCTCCATTATACCCTATGGGAATTGGGATTGGCAACCCTAAGTCACTATTAAAACTTTCTGAAGAGTTTAAACAAAAACAAATGTAAGAAAACAGTCTGGACTGGAAAGCACACATCAGGGCTGGCATCAGCATACCCTGAGGTGGAGTTATCAAAGAGCCCAGGGCTTCTGGAAATTCACACTTCAATCAACCCCACCACTTATTTGCTAGCACTCCACTGTGCTCCTGGCTACACTAGTGCCACTGGAAAAAGGGCTGCAGGAAGTAGTGAGCACTGGCAATGGGCAAGCTCACAAGCAGGCAGAGGAAGAATACACATGCAGGTGGGAGACAGGGAGTGGGTAGAAGGAAGAAGGGAAGGAAGGCATGTGAGAGGGTAGACGAGAAAAGAGGGCCCCTCAAAACCTGGAACTGACACTGGCATGGATAAAATGTCTGAATCTGTTTAGGCAGTATTAGTACTTCAGTGAATTACAGCCCAATACTAAGACTTGCTTTGTTAAGAATAAAGCATGTTTAAATTGGGCTGTATCAATACAAGCCCAGTATTAGAAAAGGATACCATAAACCACTGCCATTTGTGGAAACAAACACACATTCTTATTTAACAGCTTTTTGACTTAAATTGCTCCTCTGTCCCGTATTGCTTCTTGGGTACAAGGTGAGAGAAAGACAGCAGCATATAGCAGCATGCATGCATACGTATAAATAAATACATACAGCAGAAGTAGGTGATAGCACAGTTCCGCTTTTAGGCTTGTGTCTGTCCAGTTCCTATCTAAGTGTGTCAGAAACCTTTGCTGCCATTGCTGCTCATACATTGTCCCACAGGTTGTCTGGCTATGGTTTAAAACTGGATTCTTAAATTTTAGAACCCAGTCCTTAACCCAGTCCTTAATATTAATTTGTTGAAACTTTTTTTGTAGAAAAAGCACAGCAGGAAATCATTTGCATATTAGGCCACACACCCTGATGCCGAGCCAGCCAGAACTGCCTTCCTGTGCATTCTTGCTAGGGCTGCCAATCCCCAGGTGGGCAAAATAACAGAGTGGCTGCACAGTGATAGACCAAAATAAAAACAACTGTGCCCAAACAATTACAAACAGTCTCTATTTCATTAGAAATATATATATACACACACACAGATACTCTATGAACAATATATTCAACAATGGGTAGGTTCTATGACAGTAAAGTCCATAAATTCATGTGGCAGCAAAATTGCTCCTGAGTAGTTGAGGAACCAGATCCCCTCAAAAGAAGGCTCCAAAGGTTGATATATCCTTAACGTGGCTGTCAACTTCTTGGTACACATTTCACATCAAGATGCTTTCTCATAGAGCCAGTCTTGAACAAAATCTTTAACAGAAATATTTCTCCACTGATGGCAAGCTATGTCTTCACACAACTTACACAACTTCCAAAAGGCACATGCTCATCTAATAATCTTCACAATAAAGTCCTGCCCCATTAAATTGATGGGACACCTTTCTGTTTCATTCCCATGCCTTTATCTAAATGTACATTTTTGTACCAGCTAATTAAATATTTTAATACACATGTCTCAAAAACTTTTACCATTAGCTTCTAAATTCCACCAAACAAATATTAATCTTCATCCTAGCTGAAAACAAATTTAAAATAAATAATTTCTGCTTAGGTCTTTACATTTATTGATTTAAAAGGTAATGGAGAGATGGTCTACTGTATACTTGCAGAGGTTTCTTATAAAAAGCTGAAGGTTTTTTTAAAAACTGAATTCCTATTTTTATCAGGTATTAAATTTCAAACAGAAAGCAGTTTGTGTGTTGAAAGCAAGCCCATGCAGGTTAGTGCTCGTAAATTACTATAATTGACTTCTGGGTTTCTTTCATAGATGAGAAAGAAAATACACCTGTCTTTTAAAAAGTTCAAAACCTAGGCCCTCATACAGCAGGAAAGGATAAGCTCTTTCAAGTTTGAAAAACCACTTTGTGCATGTGTCTATATGATTTTACAAGCCAATATTTAAACTGGGGAAAAATAATAATTTGCCTCAGATTGCAGTAACTTGGGAAGCTTTATGGAAGAAATGTCATATTGCTGGAATAAGTCCAGTTAGACTAGGGTTGCCATATCTTGGTGGGGTTGAGATAACTGTCTGCCAGTGGCATGAGACTTCCTAGGAATTGCCAAGAACTCTATTGTTGTACCATGTGGTTTTACCATAATGTTTCTGATGATTTTTAAAGACCTGTGATGTCACTTCTGGAAAAAACTCAGAGGTGACATCATGTCATTGCTTCAAAGGGTAGTCATGTTGGTCTCCAATAGAATAGCTAGACTTCAGCATTCATGAACACATGAGGCTGTTTTATCAGCTTCAGCAGACCATTCATTGGTCTATTGAGGTCAGTGTGTCCTACTCAGACTGGTAAAATCTCTCCAGGTTTTTAAGGTAGAGTTCTTCCCCATTACTTACAGCTACAGGAAAGTGAAATTGTAACACGTGAGGCCAGAGCTGCTTGGTTCCCACTTTTCCTCAGTCATCTCTTCTGAGGGAAAAGGTGCTCAACACGGCAAAAAAAAAAAAAGATGAGGGGAAGAGAGTTGCAGCCTAGGATCAGCACAGGGTTAGAACACCTAACCCGATTTTCCACTCACCCTATGCCGCTCTGACATTCCTCTTTTCAGCATGGCGTCCTTCCAATTTCCCACTATCTGCCTCGAGGCTTCATCTTGCATTGCTGTTTTTGCACGGCAACAAGAAACTCTCTTCCTTCTATTGGCTGAGGCTCCTTCTCCTCCTGGGCCCCTGGGGAAAGAAGGAAAGAGCCAGAGCTTCCTTTACCCAGTTCCCTGGATCCCATGAGAGAAATATAAAGAAAGCACCTTTAAGACCAACATGCTAATGTTTTAATCATGTTAAGTTTTTTTTAACCTAATCTTAAATAGGTACACATATGGCCTGATGGTTTCTGTTTACAGCACAAAAATCACGACGCAAGATAAGGTTTGGACCCTATTACTGATAGGTGGATCTGTAACAGGTAGACAGATTGCACCCAAAGAGTGCTTGTTAAGGGTTCCTTATCCTCTTGGAGAGGAGTGAAAAGTGGACTGCCTCAAGAATCTGTCCTGGGACCTGTTTTGTTTAATATCTTTATAAATGATTTGGATGAAGGAATAGAGGGAGTGCTTCTTAAATTTGCAGATGATATTAAGTTGGGAGGGGTGGCAAATGCAGTAGAGTCAGGATACAGGATGATTTTAACAGGCTGGAAAAGTGAAATTTAACAGGATTAATGTAAAGTTCTGCATTTAAATAGGAAAATATCCAATGCATTATTATAGGATGAGGGAGACTTGTCTTGACAGTGGTTTGTGCAAAAAGGATCTCAGGTTCTTAGTGGACCATACACTGAACATGAGTCAGCATTGTGATGTGGTAGCTAAAAGGGTAAATATGATTTTGGGCTGTATCAATAGAATGAAGTATGTCCAGATCACACTGTGAATGTGTGGTATAACCTGTAACTGATATCACAATTTTGACTTTTAACAAAGTTTCTACTTTTCTTTAATCAATTGCTAAGGCCATCAAAGTCAACCAGTCCCCTGACCACTTGACGGATGGCCATCCATGTTTGACACTAAGAGAGAAATCTATCACTTTTGGGGAGCTTCAAAGGAACCAGTTTTGGGAAAAACAAGGCCATAAAGACATTTGGCCAGTGTAATTAAAATGCCTATGTTGGGGTATGGATCTATGATACGAATGGTCTCTGATTGGATATTACACATATGACACCCCAATTTTCCATTGGTGTGATACTATGCCCCCTCATTGGGTAGGTTAATTGAGTGATGTGACGTAATTTACCCTAGAAAACGGACAACCCAACCTGTCAGGTTTGGCGGAAGGAGCGGGTTCAGAGGGTCCAGAGAGCAGAAGAAAAAAAGATGGAAAAAGGGAATCCCTTCATCCTCTCCTTCCTCCACCCCCTTCCTACCCTCACCCCTCCTTCCACTCAAGAGAAATCTCCCTCCAGAGGCCTTGCATTTCCTCTGACTGAGTCTACCCTGCAAGATATAGGAATTGTATCACCTTCCCCCATCCTGCTTATTCAGCTAACCTCTTTTGTATTCCTCTTGTATGCTTGAAATTGTTTGATTGGGATGTAACTATTTGAAACCCTAGGCTATAATAAACCCTATGCTATAATAAAATCCATTATTAACCAAAGGATTTTCAGTGGTCTATCTCCGTATACACAGACATAGATCCTATACACCTCACCTCTCACCTTACCATTTTGAGCTAAGAAATAGTAATATTCCCCAATAAAAAGTTGTTTGAGGTGTAACAACACCAAGTGATTATATCACTTTATTCTGCTCTGGTTAGACCTCACCTAGAGTATTGTGTTCAGTTTTGGGCACCACAATTTAGGAAGGATGTAGACAAGCTGGAATGTGTCCAGAGGAGGGCAGCAAAGATGGTGAGGGGTCTGGAGACCAAGTCATTTAAGGAAAGGTTGAAGGAGTTGAGTATGTTTAGCCTGGAGAGGAGATGACTGAGGGGTGATATGATAATCATCTTCAAGAACTTGAAGGGCTGTCATATAGCGGATGGTGCAGAGTTGTTTTCTGTTGCCCCACTCCAGAAAGTCAGACCAGAATGAACAGGTTGAAATTAAATCAAAAGAACTTTCAACTAAATATTAGGAACATATGAACATATGAAGCTGCCTTATACTGAATCAGACCTTTGGTCCATCAAAGTCAGTATTGTCTTCTCAGACTGGCAGCAGCTCTCCAGGGTCTCAAGCTAAGCTATTTGCCTGGACCCTTTTTTGGAGATGCCAGGGATTGAACCTGGGACCTTCTGCTTCCCAAGCAGATGCTCTACCACTGAGCCACCGTCCCTCCCCTGACAGAACTTCCTGACAGAGTGGTTCTTTAGTGGAGCAAGTTTCCTCAGGAGGTGGTGAGCTCTCCTTCTTTGGGGGTTTTAAAGCGGAGGCTAGATGGCCATCTGACAGCAATGCTAATTCTGTGAACTTAGGCAGATCCTGAGAAGGAGGGAGGAAGGGTTGTATCAGTGCTTAGTTTGCCTGACCTCTTCTTACATGCTCAGGGAAATGCTGTTTGCCACTTTGGGAGTCAGGTAGCAGTTTTTCTCCAGTTTCCCCAGGGATCCTGGAGAGGTTTTTTTTCTTTTGCCATCTTCTGGGCTTGAAGCAGGGGTCATTGGGTGTGTGTGTGTAGGGAGGGAGGTACTTGCGAATTTCCTGCATTGTGCTGGGAGGTTGGATTAGATGACCCTGGAAGTTCCTTCCAACACTATGAGTCATCATTCTGTGGGCCCATGGAACTACGCATATGTGAGAGCAGAGAAGTTTTGTGGCATAATTTATGTTATAAACTGGAATACTTGTGCTTTATGGGAGTTCACATCTTTCAAAAAACTTTTTTTTATAAAAAAAAAAGGAAAGGCAAAAAATGCGCATAATGGCAGGACATGATGACATATGAACAAGGTAGCCTTGGTTTTAAAACTGATTTCATAGTAATCATGAATTTTTCCATAGCTGAGTTGTCCAGCTGGGGGAATGTTTATCCTTCAAATATTTCAATATTAAAATAAAGGTGGCAAAAGTTTCACAGGCAAAGAATAAATAATTACCAGCACTGTCACAGGTGCTATGTAATAAGTGTTTGGGGCACTAATGCAAAATTCGACTCTGTTGTTAATAGATCCACTGCAAGATCCCCAGCATGCAGCAGAAGGAAATGTGTTTGGATCCCCACAGTAAATGAGCATTGTCTGCAGTTTAATTATACTACATGCTGATGAGTTGTAGACATTGTGTGGTCTCCTGCTAACTATGTGCAGTAGTCTGGCTTGCTCTGATGCAATTAAAATGGTATCCTCTATCAGGCAGCAGGTGCCATCATGTTCCGCCACCTTCTAGTTGCCGTCTTATTATAGTACTTGTAAGGCTCTGTAGTGGCAGAAATGCTTGTAGCAGGCATTGTATTGAGGCTCCTCTTATTACACCAGAACTCCACCGCTACCACCATTGCAGTGCATCTGGAACAGGTAGCACTTTTAGGAGCAAAAGCGAAAATCATGTTACTGTGTCAGCATTATGTTCTGATTTCAGCAGGTAGTTCTGGTATAGTGCTGCATATTGTGGTGTTCCACTCCCACTGTTGTTTGCTCCAGCCTAAATGTTTGTTTGATAGCACAAAAGGTCACAGGTCTAATTCATAACATTTGTGTTTATATCAGCCTTCTCTTCTTAAACTGCAGGGAAGAATGTTTTATAGAGCACTGGAACAACCAAAACAAAGACATTTATTTATTCAAGACATTTTACCCACCTTTCTTAAACATACTCAAGGTGGGTTACAATGGCATTAAAATGACTATAAAATCATTAAAATTTAATGCAATACAATCCCATTTGGTATACAAGAACAACACACTAAATTGCAACAGCCCCATGACAGCCCCAACAGCCCCAATGCAAAAGCCCTCCAGAGCAAACTTGCTTTACACAATATCATAAAACTTGTTGGATTTTATGGTATTAAGTCACCACACATTATCTTAAGTTTTTAATTGTTTGAAATACACTTACACTGGAATTTCTACAAGGTCATGAAGCATGTGAAGGCAAGGTGTTCTTAAATCCATCATGCACCTGAAAGGACTGACGCAGCTTCCTCCCACCCACCCTCAACATTCCATCCCTCCTTTCCCTGCTCTTCAATACTCTGCTTACCTGTAACAAAACACTTCCACATTCAGTGTGGTGTTTGCTTGATTTCCAAGTCATTGTAACATCTTGCACATATGAACATTGACTTGAAATTTGTTACTGTTAACTGTAGAACCCAGGACTGGGATCCAAAGAGCTACATTAAGGTGTGCCAAGTGAGACTTTTTCCATTGAGCAGCTGAGTCCCCCCCATGTCATTTGGCAATTCTTGTCAGTTTCAAAGTGATGTGTCATGCAGTACACAGGCTGCTGTACACAAAAGACAAATTCAATTGAGTTACAGGAGTGATTGCACGCTTCTTTGGATCCCAATTTAAATATGTAAAAACTTTAACAATATATACAGTTTTACATACATACACACACACACACACCCCACACAAAAATGAGTAAAAATAATTTATACCAAGACAACATTTATTTAGTGGATATTAATTTCCAGAACTGATAGAAATAAAACTCCCACCCACCAAACAAACAAAATAAAATTCCTGTATGTCTTAAAATGTTTTTAAAATGTTTGTTAACAATCAAAACGCTTACAAATACTTTGAGGAAAGTAACTGAAATGCTATTCTGGTAACAGACCAAGGCAGATTATTCAACCACCAGTTTATTGGACTAAAGAGAAATGTTTACCCCAATATTTTGCTTGTCTCCTCCCAGGTGCAAAAAGCTTTGGTTAAGAGATGTTTTCAAGGTCCACATTATCATCTTTTCAGAAAAACATCCTTCTTTATCATGGTTCTCATGAACCAAAGAAACACATTGGTGAGGCTGACCATAAGGAATTTCAATCAGATTGTTTCCATAGTGCTACTTTTGCCAGATTTTTAATGTTTCAGTTTTGAAATCAGTTTGATCTGTTGAGAAGCTGTTAATACTAGTGCATTCAGGATTGTTAGACAACAACGAAAGGTTTGGTGAGTAAGATATTACTACAGTCAGTTAAAAAAGAAGCATTTATTAGGCACTGAAGATTTCATTTTCTCATTTTACTGAATAATGAGCAAATCACTTACAATCCTAAATTATCTTTTTTTAGTGTAAAATTTTTAAATATGCTATTTTTAAAGTGAACATTAATTGTAGATAATTTAAATCATCTTGTAATTACTAAAACCTTTTCCATCTTCAGTTCATATTAATAATGTGACCGCCCTCTTTCTTATTTTTGTCATAAAATAGGTAAGATTACTTTTTAGATAGGAGGGAGAGAAAAACAACTCTCTTCCTTCTCAAAGCTGCCCTGAGCCCGCTTGTTGGGAGGGCAGGATATAAATCTAATAAATAAAAATAAAATAAAATAATTACAAAATAAAATAATATTTTCCAACCATTAGATGATTGGTGCTGTCTGTGAAAGAGTAGTGACTCAGTGGTAGAGCATCTGCTTTGCTTGTAGAAGATCCTAGATTCCTGTCATCTCCTGCTGAAAGTATCAGGAAGCAGGTGATATGAAAGAACTTGGACCTGAGTCCCAGGAAAACAGGGCAGTTAGATTAGACAATACTGATGGACGCCTCAGTATAAGGCAGATTCATGTATTCACATTTGTTGCAGCAGATGAAGAAGCAAAGCTTAATGAGCAGAATGCATGCACACAGCTTTCTGCTGGATCACAAGTACCCCAGACTATGAACAAATTATCTTTTCTGCCCCCAACTCTGAGGACAAGTTTCTGTGAAGATCTAAGTAGAATAGGTTAGTGAACATATTGCCCCTGCTCCCTTCATTGTGTATTCATGTGTGATCGTTTGACAGATGGAATTTCTTTGGCAAGGTACAACAGCTTTGCTTCCTGCTTAAGCTATTATATTTAATTAGCTGAAGAAAACTAAACTAATTGTTTGGCAGTGAGATGAGGAGAGATTTCTCTAACATAAGGAATCCATGCATTCAATAGGATTGGCTAATTTTGGAGCAAATTATACAATACTCATTGACATGAGTTGGGTTTAACTGGGGAAGTAAAGATGTCAGGAAGACTAACTTCAGAGGAAATCAACTAGTCCACAGTCAGAGACATTTACAACCATGGTACCATTGTGTCTCAAGGCCAATTCCCTATGCAAAGGTGAGTTCAGTGGGTTGACTGAGGTGGTTCTGAAACTGCTCTTTGGTTCCAATAAATAGGAAATATAATGTACACAAACATGTCCGTATCCTACAACTTTGTCATCCAAATATAGGATCCCAGCTGAAGTATGAAACACACAGTGACCTCCATGGGTGTGAACCTTCCCATGGATTTGAGAGACGCTGGAATTCATCCCTCTCTGGATCCTGCCAGTTCTCTAATCAAGGCATACAACCACAATGTGCCTGGAAAGGGGCCAGAATCAGCACTTTGTGTTGCTGAGGTAGGATACCTAGCTTCCTACTCTAATGTGTTGCCTCACTGAATGTTCAAAGACTGCTATTCAATGAACATGGTCAGTCAATCTCCATTTTTAAAAAAGGCCAGAACCTGAAAACACATTAAACAAGATGAGTTATTAATCTCTTTAAACTTCTCCGTCTCATGATTCTGTATGGGAAACACCATAATATGTACTAAAGGACTGAAACACTTATCTGAGGTATGATTACAGTGACAGTGTTAGGAACTCTAAACTGCAAGTGGGGAGATGAAGGCTAGGAGAAGGCCACCCAGACAACTGACTGAATTGGGCCTATCATAACACATAACTACTCCTTCTGAAAAAAATATATTCCCTCAGCATTCTCATATATTAAAAGTGGCTAATAATAGACAAAACAATCAGCCACATATGATAAAATATAATCCAAACATCTCTTCAGTACTCAACACAGTTAAACCAATAAACATACTCTGAAAATGTCCTCTAAAACAGAGAGTTTTGTATAATTTATGAAAGACTGGTAAAGTGGAAGCACTCCAAACATCTTTCAGAAGTTTATTTCATAAAACTGGCCCATCACTGAGAACACATGAAATCTTGCTGTATCATGTATAATTGTTGGGGATCAGCCTTATTCCAGTCTAAGAAATATTTCTGGCTCATCCCCATTCAGACCTGTGAGGGAATTTATCTGCAATCAAAACAGGGAGACTCAGGCACAATCTGCCTCACAGGATTGTTAGGAAGATTAAATGAAAAGTAGTTTTGCATTCTGCTTAAGCTCCTTGAGAAACAATGGGAGAGGGGGGCAAAAATTAAAATATACTAGTCCTGAAAGATAAAATGACCAGAAAAATCTTGCTTTTTGACATTGCTAAAAAGCCATTGTGTTTCTTACTCAGGACTTCATATATAGTCACAAAGGAATATTGACATATCAGAGTTGAGACCTAATGCCTCTGCTGTTAATGTTCTTTTTTATTGGCTTTTGAATCATAGAATGGGCCCATGAATAACCTGGTTGTTATGAAGATTAAAGGTGCTGGTTGCAAAACTCTGGTAAATAAAATCTCTCTTAGCTTTTCACTGACAAATCCAGTTTCTCTCCATAGAATTTTCTCCTATAATCCCCTTCTTGGCAGAACACTGCATGGTTTGATATCAGAGCTCAAGTTACCTCCCAATGCAAATACAACTAAAATAAATAAACAAGAACTCCTTACCTTAAAAGCAAACACTCAATGGCATGCAGAGTCTAAGCAATATGGGGCTCAGTCCAGACAACCACACTATGTATTCCACAGTCTTCCTGATTTGTTTGGTTCCTAGAAGCAGCCACCAACAAGACAACAGGCACCTTTGAACTGCAACAGCCATTCAAAAGTATTTTATTATATGAAAGGTACAACTCCCATTAAAGAAACAAAAAAGTCCAAATTCCTCCCTGGCTATGTATAACTCTCTGGGTGTTTCTTGCCTAAGCACAGGAATGGCTTTGCTTTAAAACTGCACAGATTTAAAAATTGCACAGAAATAAAATGCAACCAGTTATATTTTCAAAGTTTTATAAATTATAAAGTAAGCCATGTGCAACTTCATGTCTTTGTGTGAATGCATTTTCATTGCTAAAAATTACTTCAGGTCGCCATGAAGATAGATTCAGGTTGGTAGCCATGTTGGTCTGAAGCAGCAGAACAAAGTTTGAGTCCAGGGGCACCTTTAAGACCAACAAAGTTTTATTCACTTCTTCAGATACATTCTTCAGTTACCAGTCCATACATATAGGCAGGGGGTAAGCTGCAAATTAGCATACAACATAATGAAGATGTTTAACAGATTCAAGGACCAAACAGGAATAACAAGCTTAGTTTATATGGTTACCATTTGTTTGGGTTTAATTTTGAGGATTAATTCTCGAGTCATGCTTGAGAGGAGACAGATGGAGCGAGCATAATGGCAGGGATTCAGTTAATTACTCTAAGCATTCCACAATTAAGAAGAGTACATCTGCCCATCATTCATTTTTATACATTTATTTCACTCACTGTTTTCTCCCAGAATCTGTTAGTTCAAATTATGCTCCAGTGTTTTCTCCTAGAGCAGGGATGTCGAAATCATTTGTTAAGAGACCCAGATTTGATATAAATGAGACCTTGTTGGGCCGGGCCATGTCAGGCGGGCTATGTGTGTACCTATTTAAGATTAGGTAGCAGAGATATAAACTTTTTAAAGGACACAGACAAACACAACAACAACAACAAAAACCCCTTAAAATAAAGGCTGTCATCTGGCCTGACTGCCCTTGCATGGCCGTGAGTTCTGAGTCCACCTAACACCCAAACTCCAGCAGGGAGAGAAGTTCACAGTCAGGAGGATATAAAATATGGGTCTCAGCCAAGGCACCCAGTTGCTAAGCCCCACAGCTCTGTGTGAGCAGATAAACGAGGTGGTTCAGAGCTCTGAATCCACCTAACACCCAAACCCCAGTAAGGCAGAGGAGTTCACAATCAGGGGAGTATAAAATGTGGGTCCTTAGCTGAGGTACCTGTACCTAAGTGAGCCCACCTACACCCAAACCCCAGCAGGGGCAAGTTGTTCACAGTCAGAAATAAATGAATGTGCTCTGCTTTTAAGAAGTTTCTTGCTTCTCTGTTTAACTGTCAAAAGCCAACAGAGTAGAGATACTCTGTTATTGGCAGCCAGCTGTGCCTGTTAAACTTTAGTGGGCCCCTGTTGGTGTTTCCAAGTCTGGAGAATTCCGCCACCAACCCCCCCTCCCCAGTTGCTTTGAAGTTTTGTGAACAGTTTAATTGAGCTGAGACAGTCTGTCTGGAGATGTATCCATTCATGAACTGCCATGATCAGCGTGAAAGTTCATAGAATGTTTGTGCCAGTCGCCCCACAACGAACCTAACTTTGAGAACCACAAATCATTCAAAATTCATGAGAAACTTTAGTTAGTGAGCTAGTTCATGCCCATTCCTAGTGTTCAACAGCAGTCACCTAAGAAAGCCGGAGTGGAGTAATGGTTAGGGTTTCTGGGAAACCCTAGCCTCTTCCTGGGAAACCTCTGCACAGTGCTGGCTGCTAGGCTGGGTCTAGCTGAGCAGTGGAGAACTTGCAAAGACTGGTCAGAGGGCACCTCAATTTGCTCTGTATTCCCCCTCCCATTTCTTCTACACCCCCTGTATTGTCAACTGTTCCTGCTTACTTCTCTCCTACCCACACACCAATCAACCAAAATTTATCTTCCACCAGTCTTTATTATATTTATTATTTCTTTCATTTATACACAACTTTTCTCCACAAATTAGACCCAAAACAGCTTTCATCATTCTGTCCTCCTCCATTTCATCTTCACAACAACTTTCTGAGGTAAATTAGATTGAGAATGTGTTACTGACCCAGCATCACCCAGCAAGCTTCCATGGCAGAATGGATATTAAAATCAGAGTCTCCAAGATCCTGCTCTGAATATATCTACTCATATGTTGTGCCACATAGAAAAAATGGAAAATCCCCCTCTGTGATGGGTTCTCCAAACCAGTACTGTAGTATGTACCAAGAACCATACTATCAAATTAAATTACATTACAGGAAAATAATCTAGTGATCAAAAGCCAACATATATGGACTTGTTGGACATGTTTTTGGTTCATAAGTGTGTTTTCTTAGAATATGATGCAGATAGTCATTTGCTAGCTTACCACCTGCTGATAGGTTGATGCCTGGATGCAGCAAATTGTTTGGTTCTTGGTGCCAAGCTTGAGTGGTAGTGGTAGACATACATGTCAGAACCAGATCTTCATCTGTATTCTTATAAAGCATGGCAGAGACTACATAAAGATCATTGGCAACAGATGCTGGATTTTTTTCCTACCTGCCCTTCTCCCCCTGCTTCTAATCTTTCACCAGGCTTCCAAGACCCAAACTAATCCCCACTAGGAGAAAAAACATCTGGGGAGTTTTTGGGAGGAGTCTGGGTAGGAAGAACACCGAACACTGTGCCATCTGCCTATGATCTGCTCTGAGTTTCCCCACCCTCCCCTACATTTTATAGAAATTTGGCAAGACAAGTGTTGGGTCATGTTGCCAACACGTCTAGTTTGGCTCTAAGCATACATCTTTCAATGTCCCAAATTACAGATTCTGCTGTGTCTGACATGCTCACAGATGCAGTGATTGTAGTCTCAGTGCTTTGTGGGGATTTTGCCTTTTGGGATTTAATACATGTATAAAATGCTACTTTGCTATTAATTTGTTCTGATTGCAATTCAAAATTAACAGATATTTTCCTCCTTACTATATTTTCATATCAAACAAAACTGATGAAGGAACAATATTTGGCCATAACTTTATTTTGTTAATCCATAATATTTAAAATTAGGTTGAAGTATGAACTATTAAGAATTGTGTCAGTTATATTCCCTTGATTAGCACCTGAATGTGAAATATGTCTAAATACAAAATTCTCTTTAACAGGATATCTTTTAGCAATAGCTCTGCCTAAGGTCTCAATTTCTACAGACAACAGAATAGCAAAGCATTACATAGAAATATGTAGAAAAATGGACTGAAGTTGAACAATGAAAAGCTGTGGTGTCATTAAGGAAAAATAGTTACAAATCCTGGGCTCTGTCCAGTCCACCACATGCCCTGAAGCTGCACATACAAGGATCCCTACCTTTCCCCTTTCCCTTCAGTGGGTGCACACAAACACTCCAAGCACTAGGCTTTTACAGGGAATGGGATCCTATGTATTCTCTTAATCTTTCCATTCATACTATATGAGTTTGTGTTTCTTGATCCAATGAAGGTGGAACTGAATGGGAAGGTCTGAGAGGTACACACAGGTCTTCTGTTCTCTTCATATGTAGGTTATATCTATGGAGGACTGGACTGAGTCCTGCAGTTTCTTCTAACATACTTGCTGTAATCCCGCCAGCATTTCCCTGAATGAGATAACTCTACAAACTGTTCTTGACCAGATCTGCCACAGTTACACCAGAAAATCCCAAGAAGTGCCAGCCTGAACATATAGGTAAACTAGGCAGTCACCTAGGGCTTCAGAATTAGACAGAGGTAGGATTTTTTTTCCTATCTAAAAATCTATTAATGTATCATCTCTTATTTCTCTTTATATTGAATGGCAGGTGCCAAATTTCCATAGGACATCAAATACCCTTGGGCAGGCTGGTCCTTAATTATCAGAGTTATGTGGGGAAAGGATGAAAGGTTATAGATAATGCTTCCTTTACTGCTATTTTCTTCTGCATACTTGTTATCAATATTCCCTCTAAGCTGCAGAGTCTTGTGAATAAAAATTCTACTTTGTGAGCTACTGGTATTAAAGTTGTGAGCGACTGACATTAAAGTTGTGAGCTGTTGCATAAATTATTGTGCTCTGGGGTCATCCTTCCTGAGCTGAGACAAAAATGTGTGAGCTGGAGGCTAAAAATCTGTGAACTAGCTCACGCTAACTCAGCTTAGAGGGAACACTGCTTGTTATTGTTATTTTTTTCCCTCACATTACCAGTTTCTGCAGACATTTTATGTGAACCAGGCTCTCCACTGCCATATCCACTGGCTCTGGGGAATAGCTCTCATTTATTGTGACTGTGTGGAAAGTGTGCTACCAAGACAGGAAAATTTGCCCACGAGTGGTGGGTATCTCTGTAGAAGTCCCAGTTCATGAGACATTCTCTACATGCTGTATACTTATTGTTAAAGAGTGTCCTTGGAGACAAAATTGACGGTGGCATAGTATACTAATCACTGGGTGGTGAGAACCAGAGAGGATTGTGAGGAACTCCAAAGGGATCTGTTGAGGCTGAGTGAGTGGCCGTCAACGTGGCAGATGCGGTTCAATGTGGCCAAGTGCAAAGTAATGCACATTGGGGCCAAGAATCCCAGCTACAAATACAAGTTGATGGGGTGTGAACTGGCAGAGACAGACCAAGAGAGAGATCTTGGGGTCGGGGTAGATAACTCACTGAAAATGTCAAGACAGTGTGCGTTTGCAATAAAAAGGCCAACACCATGCTGGGAATTATTAGGAAGGGAATTGAAAACAAATCAGCCAGTATCATAATGCCCCTGTATAAATTGATAGTGCGGTCTCATTTGAAGTACTGTGTGCAGTTCTGGTCGCCGCACCTCAAAAAGGATATTATAGCATTGGAGAAAGTCCAGAAAAGGGCAACTAGAATGATTAAAGGGCTGGAACACTTTCCCTATGAAGAAAGGTTGAAACACTTGGGACTCTTTAGCTTGGAGAAACGTCGACTGCAGGGTGACATGATAGAGGTTTACAAGATAATGCATGGTATGGAGAAAGTAGAGAAAGAAATACTTTTCTCCCTTTCTCACAATACAAGAACTCGTGGGCATTCGATGAAATTGCTGAGCAGACAGGTTAAAACGGATAAAAGGAAGTACTTCTTCACCCAAAGGGTGATTAACATGTGGAATTCACTGCCACAGGAGGTGGTGGCGGCCACAAGCATAGCCACCTTCAAGAGGGGTTTAGATAAAAATATGGAGCAGAGGTCCATCAGTGGCTATTAGTCACAGTGTGTGTATATATAAAATTTTTTGCCACTGTGTGACACAGAGTGTTGGACTGGATGGGCCATTGGCCTGATCCAACATGGCTTCTCTTATGTTCTTATGTTAAGAAGAATATTATTTTGTGAGCATGAAGAATAGGGCTTTGAAAAAATAATACTTGAAAAGGCTAAAATAATTCCTTATATTGGTCCAAATGTGTGGAATGAAAGAAATATAATAGTCTATACTGAGTGTTTTCTTGGGTGTCCAAAGAAGTCAGTTATTGGCATGCTGGCCATATCACATTATTTTTTTAAAATGCTGTTTAAATCTTCATTTTCAATTCATCTTCAAATACGTTTTTCAATCTACTTAAATCTTCCTTGTAATTTTCAGTGCATGCGTGCCTGTTTGTGTGTGGCTATCCTGTTGCTTCCATTTATGAATCTCATCTCATCAAATGCCAGTTGCAGCTGTGCTTCAGGCTCTCCAGCCAAAACTGTAAAACCCAACAGGTGGGTGTGACAGGAAAACAGCCACCAACAGGCAGGGTCACAGCTGTGGGCACGTTGCTCTATTATTGGTGAAGACATGAATCATCTTTCAACTGGGGAAGCAGCACCAAGAACCTGTTCACTTTTGAGAACTGAGATGATAGGAACAAAACCAGAATGATTGTATCTGTATTTCATACAGACATTTGGAAAGATTGCTTGGGACACAGGAGTAAAAAGAGAGGAAAAGTAACTTGAGAAAGGTGTGTGTGTGTGGTTCAGAGAAAAAGAGTGATATTTGTGTGTGTTTATTCATTTTCTCATTTACTGCTACTGCATCCCAAATCACCCCTCCCAAGCCACCTCCCCTTCCCTGCATCATTCAATACAGCTTTTTAAAAAGCTTGCAAAAAGGGTGAGGCTCATAGTATAAAGAGGCAGGTTGGAAAACTCACTTTCTTTGAAAAGGTCATGTTAGGACAAAGATAATTTGTACAGAAATGGGCGACTTTATTTGTGAAGGCAACACACATATAGAATGCAAGTACACATGATCCCCTGTGTTTGTACACTAAATATTCCCTGTCATGCTTTTGAATAAAAGAGGCTCATAAAAGGCATGTGTAAGAGGACAGCCAAGACAAGACAGGGCCAAAAGAGATGTGTTTGAACTAGTTGCTCCACCCAGTCTCTCATCTTCAGAGGGAGAAGAAATGTTTCCACTCACCCAAACAGGCAGGGTCTGATGTGCACAGACAGTCTGCAGGCATCAGCCCAAGAAGCCAATGGTTGGCTGGCACATCATCATCTGATTTATGGTGCATAGATGCGTGTATGTGTTAAGCCTTAAATTGTTGAGTCTCTGCCTGGCTATGTTGGTATTACTGGATGGTTGGTGCCTGTTTTCAGCTCAAGAGCTGGCTCTGCTATGAGGGTTTGTTGGCTGTGAATCAGTTCCAGTTTCACACCTGTCTGAGACAATGAAGGCCTTGTTAGAGACGTCACCAGCAAATTCTGTCATATGTCTGGAAGAAGCAGAGAACTTAAAAAAAGAAGATGGAGGAAATACTTCCTTACAACATGATACAGTGTGTGATCAAGCTTGTCTTGTTCTGAATGCAAACATTACCCCTGCTAGCTTAAAAGTATTAAAACATTCATATTATTTTTGTCACCTTCAGCCTCCCTTTCCCGGAAAATGAAATTCTACTGTGTGGACAGATGGGCTGTTTGCTTTCAGTAGCCTTCTCCACAGGATCCATGCTTTGCTGAGTATTGCACTCATTTATATTTTGGATTTTGCTGTTCACACAGGAAAGTCCATGAGGTGAATGATTATAGTGGTGGTAGATTCTTGTTTTATTCCCAGGGCTTTTTTTTTTTTTTTTAAAGCAGTCAACATGGACTTAACTTTATGGCAAAATTAATGGTCCACATTATTAGTGGGCACAGTCGCAGAGCTCCAGTAAAACCATGTCCCTGTACTTCAAGTTAGGACCTGGCAGTCTGTCGACAGGGTGGTCTAACACATACTGATGATAATGCTCCCAATAATGAGAGATTAAATACTGCAATAGGTGACTATATAGACAGATGCAATAATATGCCTCTGTTAGTACTTGCACCTGCTTGTTTTAAAACACAGCAAAGGCCCTGAAGTAATGAACTGCAGACAGAAGTCTGATGTTATCTCATACCTGTAAACCTTTCTCAGAGTCCACTGGTGGCCAGTATCCAGGATGCTTGAGTTCAGACATATTTGACTGTGTTCTTTGTAAATGGCACATTCATCCTTCAGTAAACAGCATTTTGCTGGAGGGCCCAAATCTTTAAACATGCTTGCAAAGGGATGGTAATTGTCTGGTTTTGCCTTTAGAGATTCAGATATTTCTGCTCCTTCAGAGATTCAGCTGTTTCAGTGCCCTAAAAGGAGGGGGTTTCCATTTTTTACATTTCATGTACTTAAAAGATAGACAAATCCAAATTTACAGTTGCTTTTTAAGAGGCAAAAAACACCAAGCAGTTATGTTTTATTAAGTATTCCAAATTAATTCAGTGCAAATGCTGTTACATTTCATGTAAGTATCTTGCTTTTGTTGTTGTCCAAACAATAAAGAAATAGGAGTCAGTGTGGTGCCAGGTTAAATGTATGGCATATGTTTAAACAGAAAGGAAGTTGTATTCCCTGTACAGAGAAAGAATTATGTCATTATTCTGATACCAAGCAATGCTTGGCATTAGCCAGCATTAAGAAAACAACAATAAACTGTAAGCATTGCATAAAACCATGTGCTTCAGCAAGGACTGAGAAATATTGGTGTCTGCAGTGGTGATGGCACCTTGCTATATGACCAAATGGATGGGGCTGGAGATAAGGAATGCTGGTGCATCATCTGACACCATGTTGCGCACGATGTAGATGACCTTTGGGCATAAAATATTTTATAGGACTGTTTTATGAATCTAAGCACACACAACCTGGTGTTAACCAAATTTACTTAGTCTCCTACCAATTTCAACTGAACGTCCTTCCAAGTAAGTACATTTAGGATTACAGTCTCATCAATTTCAAGAGCATTTATATTTACAAAAAGTCAATCGTTACATATTTTAAGAAAGAATGGCAAAGTGACAAAAAAGCCAGACCCCTTGATTGACATATGAGACCATGGCCAATGCCCTATGACCCCCCCCCCCTTTTCACTGCTGGCCAGCCTGACCTGCCACTCTTCCTTCAGGCTGGAAGAGGAGGAGGCACAGATTATAGCAATTTCATATTGCTGGATTGTTTTTCTGTTTGTGCCCACCCTGCCCCAAGGGCTTGGGCAAAATGTAATATTTTCTTAGCCCCTTACATCCTCAGCAAGAGAGATGCACACATAGAGAACAAGAATCTGCATCTCCCACAATCAGATTCCACTAGCTTTTGCATTCAAACTGAGAGCCAATTTGGTGTAGTGGTTAAGTGTGCTTATCTGGGAGAACTGGGTTTGATTCCCCACTCATCCACTTGCAGCTGCTGAAATGGCCTTGGGTCAGCCATAGCTATAGCAGAGCTGTCCTTGAAAGGGCAGCTTCTGTGAGAGCTGTCTCAGCCCCACCTACCTCACAGTCACAGGGTGTCTGTTGTGGGGGCGGGGGGAGGGAGGTAAAGGAGATTGTGAGCCGCTCTGAGACTCTGAGATTCAGGGTGTAGGGCAGGGTATAAATCCAATATTTTCAATATCTTCTTTTTCTTCTTCTTCAAAGTAAGGCAACTATAAAAGTCAGGCACTGAAACTATCATTTTGTTAATTGGTAGTATCCTCTGAAGCATTCCAGAGCTAATTCTAAGTTCACATTAATTTCAGTGCTCCAACATATTAGGCTGTGTAATTTCATCCCTACAGAAAACTCTTAAGTTCAACATGCTTATATCTGTGGCTATGAGATTCAACTATATTCTGGCATGAGGTCACTCAACACAGTCTTTATTTGGCAATCTCAGGGTCTTTAATAAATGTGACATAAAGATAATATTGTGAACTAATAGGTTAAACTGGTTGCCAAATGTACAGAGATGTTTTTTAGCTTTCTTCTTAAGACCTTTCATCTAAGCAAATTCTGGGGGGGGGGGGGGGGGGTTCTTTTTTTGAATCTAGAAAAAAATGACAATTGCTGCTGTAAACTAACTAACTTTAATCAGTTGCACTGGAATTTCTGATATTCCATGCTTTAGCAGACTGATTCATGTTTTGATCAAAACAGGAAGTGCCAGAGGATTTCACAGGAGGAAGAGACTATTTCAAGGCATCTTAAATGCATTTCTAGGCTGTGTGGCCTGGCTGCAAGATGGGGAGGAAGTGCTTTTTTCTATAAATTTCAGGGCTTATTTCCCCCTTCCCAGTTTTACCAGTCTTCCTCAAACCAAATTGTTAGTTTGATGACAGTGCCTTGTGTACAATCAATTTTTGTATATTCGGTGTGTTTGCTTACTGTTTCATGTGATCAATATACATCCTTCACCGGGGCCACACTGGTACTGTTGACAGAGATGAAAAGCTTGAGGGTATTCCTGGATGGCTCTTTATCTATGGAGACCCAGGTTACCAACACTGCCAGATCTGCCTTTTTTCATCCGAGGCGGGTCAAGCAGTTGGTTCTATATCTCACCCCCATGATCTGGCTACAATGACCCATGCAGTGGTCCCTTCCAGGTTGGATAATTGTAACTCTCTTTAAGTGGGGTTGCCGTTGACCCTGCTCCGGAAACTCCAGCTGGTGCAGAACATTGTCACCTGTACTGGCATGGGTCCCTGCTGTGTAGTGCAGACTGCACTGGCTGCCTGTAGAGTACCAGATTCAGTTCAAGGTACTGATACTTTTCAGATGTTGAGTATGGAAAAAAGATAATTTTATCTGGTGCCTAACATTAAATAATGAATCCCGCCCCCAGGTGAACAGATGTGGGCAGTGCCTCTAGCCTCCCATTTACTTCAGAGAGGAGGTCTCAACCAAAGTTTTTATTAGACTTTAGGACTGGAGTAGTTAGATTTTAAATATCCTTTAAAGTTTATGAGATAGACCTTATTTTTTACCTTGTAAATCAAGGTTGAACTCTGGAGGAAGGTTCATACTACTTTGGTAGCATTCCCCTCCTCCTCACAAGGTGACCTCCACTTTTAAAAGTATGAAGGGTACATTTGATGTAACATTTACTTTTCTAAGTCAATAATATAAACCAGTATGTCTTTAGATCATCAGAGCTCTGCTTATTACCAAAAGATTTTTTTAAAAAATCACCATCTATATTGTAATGTAAAAAAATCATCAGTTCCATTTCATTTGGTGTTCTGGATAAAGAGTTTGTGGGTTAACAATCTGCTGCATATGTAGAATTCCCCTAGATGAAGTTTCTCTTTATTAGTTTGTGTTCTTTCTTTCTGAGCTCTAGGGATGAGATCATGAAAGTGTAAATGGCTGTTATGTTCAAAGGTACCTTTTATTCCGACAAAGTTTCCCACTGCCAACCTGTATTATTTAACTATCGCAGTCCTAATTAGTTCACATCAAGGTCAGTGTTTTGTTGAAAATGAACTGGCAGCAAACTCTACAAAGTGAGTTTCTCCCACATTAAAGCTTTGGAAGAAAAGTGGGAGAAAAGCATTGAATATATGAAAAGGGCAAGGATGATAGCAATCCTTTGTTTATCTGTATGTGAGAGAACTTTAATATCATGTAATTAGTTTATATCTTCAGAAGTAACCTTTCTGATACCAGAGGCAATGTTGTCATAATTATCCCTGTTCTCTTGTCTGTAGACATTGTTCACATCTAACTTTCTGCCTCTTTGCCGCTATGTCTTTCTGAAGGGAATTAACACCTTGTGGAATTCTCAGGCTTACTCTAAATGTTCTTTAAACACATTCTGTGGGGTAGAATGTTGTATCATGAATTTAAATGGAGCTAGGTACCTTCCACTGAAAACTTCTGTACAAATCCCTCAGTCCATTGGTCCTTATTTTACTAAGGAGGAGTCACTCACAGAACCAAGCAAGATGGGAGTAACATAGATATGCAAGGTCCCGCCTGCCAGCTGGCAGGATATTGAGGGGCATGGTTGCCAGATTCAGGTTGGGAAACTCCTGAACATTTGTGGATAGAACCTGGGGAGGACAGGAACCTCAGTGGGATATGATGCCATAGAGTCCACCCTCTAGAGCAGCCATTTTCTCCAGGGGAACTGTCTCTGTAGTCTTGAGATGAGCTGTAATTCCAGGGGATAATCAGTACCAGTACCTGTTTTTCCTCACTAGTAAGGGTTTTTTTAACCACCTGATATAATAACCTCTTACTTGTCCTTGCAGGCCATCAATGGATCAGTCATATTGCAGTTACAAGCTAACTACATGTACCTGTTAGGCCATTTTGTCTCAGTTGGCTAAATTAGGAATTGGGAGGAGCTAGCTCATGTTTAGGAGTAAGTGCTAGGGATCCTCAATAACAAAAAGGGGGGGGGGGAGATGAGCCAAACCAGTTCTTTTTCTGGGAAAGTTTGACAGCAGGACAAGGAGGCCAGGGAGGCAAACAGCCTTCCACCATGGTAACCCTCAGGGTACAGCATAGGATCACACTATTTCATCATCTCCCAAAGAACAGAGAATGGCTTTAGTCAGGGGTAGAATTCTAGCAGGAGCTCCTTTGCATATTAGGCCACACAACCCTGTTGTAGCCAATCCTCCAAGAGTTTAGAAAAAAGAGCCCTGTAAGCTCTTGGAGGATTGACTACATCAGGGGTGGGTGGCCTGATATGCAAAGGAGCTCCTGATAGAATTCCACCCCTGGCTTTAATGTTACCATGAAATAAGAATATTTCAGAAGCTGTATCTTAGGCTCTATGCATCTGCTTTTGTTATTTCCAACCTGGCACTGATACTGGAACCTCTAAATAGCAGCATGTACTGAGCTGGGGAAATAGCAATTTTGCTATAATTCATGTACTGTTGTATCAGGTCATTACATATGTTGCTGAGAGGAAATGTAAATCATATCCCTCAATGATTAAGCATCTTCTTGACCCTGTGTCTCTTTCTCCCCAAGACTGTATTATGCATAGACTCCACAGTTTTACAATACCCACAGGTCAGGCTTTTCCTCCACAGGACTTGAGATCGTGAGAAAATGGAAGGCTACAGTCTGCCATTATTTGGCCAGCATTTTAGACTCTACTGAAAAAAACAGCAAGAACTGAAATTGTTGACTTCCCCTTTTTTTCTCCCCATCTCTGAAATTGTTCAGTTTTAGTTTACAAACCTGCCTGTAAGGTATGCATGGCTAGTCAATTACTGGCCACCAATGTGCCATTGTAGGGACTATACACTGACTCTTCCCTTCAACGGTTCTTTCTGAGATGCCTTCAGAATGTCAGCCTGAAGCAACGTATATGCAGAGGTGACAAATTATGCCTTTTTAAAGGAAACAGGCAATATGTCGTGACTGTGGCAGCTAATTGAGTTACAGTTTGTTCATTTGGTGTTCTTGTCTCACCTTTTGCATTAGTTTCTCAAGGGTCTATTCCAATATGTCAAAAATGTTCAAGGGATTTTCAAGAAGGCAGGCTTGCACACCACAGTTTAAAACTTCACATGGTTTCAATATACACACATCTGGGGTCGGCTCAGCATCTCTTGTCTCAACCTGACTTCCCCATACCCCATTCTCCACTAGTCCTTGGTGTGTTCTATGTCTAGCACAAGCATTTAGCAAGATCAGCTCTTTGCCTAGGCCCAGATTTGGCTTAGAAGCCCAGCTCTGATACTGATACAGGAGGACTGTATGACATGTTCTCAGCTGTACAAGACAGTTAGGATTGCCATCCTCCAGACAGTGGCTAGACATCTCTGGCTCTTACAAGAGGGCCTGCTCTGCTTTTCCTCTGCCCTTTATTAATCACATTTTGATAACACATTAAGGCACTCCTTGCCAGGGAAACTGGGAACCAGAATCTGTGTCCTCCCAGGACTGGATCGACATGTTTTTTGAGGGGGGGGGGGAAGATTAAAAAAAGATGCCCCCTTATGGGGCCATTCTATCTGTAATGTACTCAGAGACGAGATGTGTCAAAGGCAACATGCTTTATTAGACGGTACATTACGGAACTGCAACATGCGGGCTGGGACCCGCTTTATATACATTTATCCCGGAACAGCCCCCGGCTGGCCAGCCCAATCCTGGCCAGTCAAAGTTCCTGCCGCTGATCTTGATAGGCAGAGTCTTTCCTGCGCTGCGCTGGGTGACCAAGGGACTTCCCCTGGTCGCCCTTTACTGCGGGGCCACGTGGTGCTTTGTTTAAGCACAAGACACTACGCTATCTTATGGTCCCATAGAATACAATGGACTCCATACCCAATTTGGCGCCCCCCCTCTGTTGGCACCCAGGGGTAAGCACCCCCTTCTGCCCCCTCCTAGATCCAGCCCTATGTCCTCCCCATTTCTGTTTTGTCTGTCCTGACATGGAGAAGGCATTGTTTCTGTGTTTGGTCCAGACTCTTGCATGTAGCAGGTAATCATACAATTTCATCATCTTAAGGAGACTCCTCATCATGCAGCACATTCAATGCCATGTGTTGTAAAATGTGACTCAAAAAGTTTTACAAAGAAGCAAATGAACCTCAGCTTTGTTAATCTTCTAGAATGGCTTTTGATATTGTCTAAGTTTTCTATGCTTGTGAATGCATAATAATGGTTATCACTGCCATATTTGGCAGCTCAAAAAAAAGTCACAAGTCAGGTACATAACATGCTAATTTTAAAATATCAAGATTTAAAGACTTTGCAAGGATCTTGTGCACCATATTTTCAAGTAGCCCCAATGACTAGAAATGCATCTTCTTTTCCAATAAAACTACTGGAGCTTTGTGATTAATAACAAACACAAAACATAAAGAAAACCCTCCCAATTCCACAAGACTTTCAGTGTGATGACCAGAGAAGGCAGGCAGCCCAGCTGTTTTGATCCTGAGGCATGATGCAACCATAAATGCAGTTTTAAAAGGACTAATTTCAGTTTCCTATGAAAGTCATTTTAAAGACCCAGGCTTCTGCAGAACTTCTCAAATGGTATTAATGCCTCAGTAAAACCACAGAAGCTCTAAAATAAAAGCAAACATTGGGGCATGAGGTCACTACTTAAAGGTACCAGTGCTTTTTAAAAGAGCCTATGAAAGTTTGGCAATGATATTAAAACCTGATGCACACCAATACTCTGTATACTCTTCAGTCATATGAGTAAATGCAGCCAAAGGGTAGCATGAGGTAATCTCAAGGTTACAAGTCAAACATTTGAAAACCAATAATGTCATTTGAAATTCATATAATTCATAGAGCAAGGGTGTCAAACTCATTTTTTATCTGAGATAACATCTGATATAAATGAGATCTGATATAAATGAGGCCATGTCAGGCCAGGCCATGTGTGTACCTATTTAAGATTAGGTAGCAGAGATATAAACTTTTTAAAGGACATAGACAAACACAACAACAACAAAAACCCCTTAAAATAAAATATGCTTAAAATATTAGCACTTTTTGGTCTTAAAGGAGCTTTCTTTTTATTTCTCCCAGGGGATTCAGGGAACTGGGCAAAGGAAGCTCTGGCTTTTTCCCTCCCTCCCCAGGGGACCAGGAGGGGGAGGAGCCTCAACCAATGGAGAAATTGAGGTTTTTCTCTGTAGCACCTGTGCAATTGTGCAAGCCTGGCAAAGCAAGCTGTGATGCAGAAGGAAGCAAGAGAAAGGGAGAAGGAAGCAGACAAGAGCCAGTTGCTCAGGGGCCTGATAGGAGCCCTCCGAGGGCCTGATACGGCCCCAGGCTGCATGTTCGACACCCCTGCTGTTGAGCAGGGGTGGCCAACAGTAGCTCTCCAGATGTTTTTTGCCTGCAACTCCCATCAGCCCCAGTCAGCTGGGAGTTGTAGGCAAAAAACATCTGGAGAGCTACTGTTGGCTACCCCTGCTGTAGAGGTTTCTTCAGCTGGTAGTATATGAAGAGTCACCACAGCATTTAGGAGAACTTCAGATTCTAAAGGCCAGATGTGCACATTGCAACCCAAATAAATCTGATACAGACTTGCTCTGGACAAACTTATGAATGCCTTCACTTATGAATGGTCTTCAAAAGACATTGAGGTCTAAATGGAACATGAAACAGGCTTTCAGAGAGCAATCCTACTTAGAATTCTACTCAGGTCTGTTCAATGATGCTTACTCCCAGGAGTGTTCTTAGCATTACGCTTTCAGTTCTACATTCTCTTATCTGAATCTCTCAGTCCGTATGACTTCAGCCCCATCTTTTGCATGACCTTTTTCATTGTACAAATCGAACAATTGCAGCTATATTTTAAACTTTAACCATCCACAAGACAGTTAATGAGAAGAGATGGTAACATATACCTGGGTTGCCAGCTTCCAGGTGGTACCTGGAGATTCCCCATTATTACAATTAATCTCTGGAAAATCAATATTAGTTTCCTCGAGAAACTGACTACTTTGGAGGGTATAGGGTGAGGTCCTTGCCCTCCCTAGCCTCCACCCCCAAAATCTCCAGGAGATCAAGGAAGATATTTCCCAACCAGAGCGGGCAACCCTAATCATGTGCTTTCTCCTTCAGAAATGATTGGTTGATGAGATGCAGTGAGATGGGGAATGCTTGGCAGGATACTCCATGGCACTTACTAAGGTGTAGGCACCCTACATGTGAAGATGATACTGGTGTTTCAGCAAACAAAATGGTGTGGGGTGGTGAAGGGCTGTGCTGGCCACAGAGGTAGTGCCACCTGGGGAGAGGGGTGATAGCAGCAACAGATTATGCTTTTAAGAGCGACAGCGCTACTTATTAACTGGTTGGAAACTGTGCATTTACCAGCAACATCACACAGCTGAGCAGTAAAGTATCAATAGATTGAATATGGCTGCTGGCACTTATTATGGGGTAAGAAGGGATAGCAGCGTTTATTGTATGCATCACTCACTTTTTACTGCAGTTCAATGTCTTCCATCTTTGCAACCCTCATTTCAGCATGGTAGGTCAAACTTTAGACTTTTTTTTTGCCCTAGAAAGTTCTTTGTCTACGTTCACAGTTTTGTTGCCTTAGATGGAGGGGGGGGGAGTTTGCCTACATTTACCGTTTTCACACACAGCTCACCTCGTGGTCACAATCCTGTTCCCTCCGCAGTGTCTGGTCAGATTTCCCACCATCTGCGCCGAAGTTACAGGAAGTGCCGTAGCTTTTGCGTAGCAAACGTAAACCACTAAAACAGTCCTAGCCCAACTGCATTCTTTTGTTCATTAGAGATCTTTGCCATTTGATTGAATTATTTTTATCATTTGATTGAATTATTTGGGGAGGGACAGTGGCTCAGTGGTAGAGCATCTGCTTGGGAAGCAGAAGGTCCCAGGTTCAATCCCTGGCATCTCCAAAAAAGGGTCCAGGCAAATAGGTGTGAAAAACCTCAGCTTGAGACCCTGGAGAGCCGCTGCCAGTCTGAGAAGGCAATACTGACTTTGATGGCCCAAGGGTCTGATTCAGTATAAGGCAGCTTCATATGTTCACATTTTGTTATCCGCTGTGAGTCTCAGTGGAAAAGCAGGCTATAGATGATGATGATGATTATAGTAACAACAACGTTATCATTCCAGGTCTTTTAAAAAGTCTAGGAGCAGTCTACACATCATTGGGGGGGGGGGGAATCAAGGGAGATACTATGCCAAGACAAACAGCTTGATTCTGATGTGCTCACATCTGGCACTTTGGCCAAGGGTTGCCCACCCCTGCTATAATGGCTCACGCTCAGCATGGCTGGGCAAGCTACAGCCGAACAATCAAGTGACTCTGTCTTTATCAAGAAATAAGAGTTTCTAATATCAAAACATATACATTTGTTTGGAAGAATATTTATCTCCAACCATGCAGACAAATCTGTAAGGCAGCTAAGAAAAAGCAGTTAAAAATCAACAGGCAAATTAAAACCACAGCTGAGTGAAAGCTTTTTTTAAAAAAAGACTAAAGAAAACAGTGACTGTCAGCAACCATAGCACAATGATAGCATCACTCAGCTGCAGGTTAAACAGATTCAGGGCACTAACTTTTTGGAAGAGAACTGTTCTGGCTTGCCAGAAAAAGAAGAGGAAGGAAAAAGCTAGGAGGCAGCTCCCCTGTCCCTATAGGTATTCACCATAGTCAGCCAGAGAGCAGGGCCTGCCAACAGAATCTTAGCTGTGGGTTGTTTGCATGAGAGTCAGGTGCCCTTAACTTGGGGCTGAAAGATAATGTTTATCCCTCACAAAGAACAATCATTGCCATTAATTAAGTTTGGATAAGCCATTAATCAACATGTCCACCACAAACTCATTTTGAATTATTATATTTATTTATTCATTTATTTCATTTGTACCCTTCCTTTCTTCCCAGTGGGTACCCAAGGTAGTTTACATTGTTTTCTGTCCTTTATTGTATCCTCACAACAACCCTGTGAGGTAGGTTAGACTGCAAGAGTGAGACTGGCCCAAGGTCACCCAGCAAACTTTCATGGGGGACAGATGTGGATTTAAACCTGAGTCCCCTAGACGCTCTTAACTACTACACCCCACTAGCTCTTTACTGGAAAATAGTTTGTGATATAATACTTTATAGGAGGCAGTCCACTTCAGTCTGCACCATGGAAAAGCACCCTGTACACTGAACAAGCTGAGAATGGAATTTTACAGTTGCTCTGTAGTTTTCCAGCTCTCATGTTCCTGAGAGGTAAGCAAATACTTGGATTGTTTATCTGCTGCTCCCATTGATGAGCTTGTTCCTCAGTAAGCCTCACTTCTTCCAAAGCACTAAAGAATTTAGCTCCCAGACAGTGACACAGTTTTCCAAAGTTTGCATTAGGTGAGGATTCAGACTTGATGTTGTTATTAAAACAGAAAGATGTTGCAGGAAAAGAAGAATGGCTGGAAGAGATGCTTGGAATCCATGTATGAGCAACTTACCATCAACACACACACACACCCCAATAAGTGCTCAGAGGTCATGTTCTGTGTGGAAGATCCAGAGTCCACTTATTTTGGATTTCAAAGACTGTACTTAATATTGGCATATGATGAACTGGCATCAAGTCAGCGACTTTGGTGAGAATGAAGGTCGTGATTAGTTGTTGCAAGAGCATATTCTTAAGTTTACAGAACTTGACCACAGATGTCAATTAGCTGATCAGGAAATGGAGGGAAAGCCAAGTAGGTGAAACACAAAAATGAAGCTAAACCACTCAAGCTGGAGGGAGGAAGACGAGATGGCAAGAGGCCAAGGCTTACAGTGCTGTTCTAAGCAAAGGTGTGCTTTTCCAAGTCCACAAATGCAAATCTGTTTACGACTGCAGTGTTACTGAGTTAATGCCACCATGATCCAGGAAAATTTTTTAAAGCAAAGTTAAACCCATTGACAGGATAATAAGAAAATTACAGCTCTTGGCAAAATAATTTTGGCAGACATTTCTGCTGGGTTCAGTGGCTTAGGTCTGACAAAAACAGTTTTGCAATTTTCCTGGATCTTGGAATGGCAGTGATTGACTCACATTATCGAGGGATTCACGTTGACATAGCTATGTAGCTAATTAATTGTTTACTACTAGTGCTGCCTCTGCTTACTGATCCTTTTGATGTAGATTTCATTTTTGGAAAGCAGACATTTGGATGAGGGAAGGGGAGAGAGATGTGCTCTTTGTGGGGCTTCTTTGGAGATTAGTTTCAGATGTGCTAATCTTAAACTCTTCCAAGAGCTATCTGTCATCTTGCCTGCTACTATCATATCTTCACCACTGATTCACATCCTGCTTCTCCTTTTTTAGAAATACTTCCAGCAGTATGCATCATAGAAGGATTCAGCCCTAATTTATGCCACATGCCCAGTCCCTGCTTAGCAGTGACACACTGAGGACTCATGCCATAATGTGGCATAACTTGGTCCAAAGACAGTTTGGGCCTGCAAAGAAAGCCAACAGCTGCCATTCACAGACTAATTCTTCCCTTTCAGTCACAGGGCATGTCTGAAGAAGTAACTTGTAAAGTTGAGCCCATATTGAAACTTTTTTTTAAGGTCTCTCTGGCCTTCCATTTTATTTTTATTTTGCTATGACTGCTTTATTTTGATATGACTGACTAACATGGCTACCCCTTTGCAAACAGATGGTGAGTCAGCTATGCATCTGGTGAAGGAGGAGGTCTAGCCCATGGAAACTTAGCATCAAATATTTAATGCTGGCCATCCTGTGCTAAATACAGATTTTTAAAAAAAATCTTCATGGGAGGCCACCTAGTGGAGATAAAAAGATCTCCTCCCCCCCCCCCCCAAAAAAGAGAGAGAGAAATGTTCAAGAAATAGCTAGAACTTCTTACATTTGGGATGCAAATTGTAATATGTAGAGAAACTACAAAAAATATTTGCATAATTGAGAAAGTGCATTTTATGTGTATCCGAACAAGGCTCATTAGTAATTTTTTAAATACTGTTCACTATTTTAAAATTTCTCTCAAAATCCCACTGGCTGTAACTGAAACCATGGTAGTTGAAAATAAACTACTATACACACCTACATACATGCACACATCTTCAACTTTTCCTGTTAGAGGACATGAAACAGACAGGACACATTAGAAAAACTTGACCAGATATTCTTAAGGAAAAGTGATAGTGATAGTAGTACTCTAATGGTACATTTCCAAACTATGCTCCATGTCAGAATTTTAGTGTTTGCCTATTCTGACTACATCTTATCTGCCAATGGTACTATTACAGCAGCAGTCAACAAATCACAACTCTAATTTTACTGTCAGTTAGCAAACTTTATTTTTAAAATGTGCCATCTTCAGGTGCCTCAATCAGCTCTGGTTGTACCAATATCCAATAGAGTCATATTCATGGTCATATTCAGTATTCTGTAACTTTCTATTGTGAAAAAGTGCTCTGTTGGTTTGTTTACTTACTTACTTATCCCACCCTAGCCAATTGTGGGCTCAAAGTGGCAAACAACATAAAATACAATAAATGTATAATTAAAACCAGTCACTAGTGGCAGCAAAACATACATTGCTCAGAGCAGTCCATTATGCCACCTGTTGGATATCAGCTAGATACCAAGAATCTATAAGCTTGCTGTGGGCAGGGGAGGCCAAGATGGTAGAGACATCTACTGCCTCACCTAAAGCCCTGGTGGAACAGCTTCATTTTACAGGCCGTGTGGAAGGGCCCTAATTTCAATTGGGAGCATGTTCCACCAGGCTGGGGCCAAGACATAAAAAGCCCTGGTCCTGGTCAAGCCTAAGCAGACAATTTTTGGGTCAGGGACTACCGGTAGGTGCTGTTCAGCAGAGCCCAAGGCTCTCCAGAGCATGTATGGAGAGAGATAGCCCTGAAGGTACACTGCTCCCAGCCCACGTAGTGCTTTAAAGGTCAACACTGTAACCTTGAAGCAGATCCAATACTCAGTTGGTAGCCAGTGCAAGTGGCACAGCAGCAGTTGAATGTGTGCCTGCACAGGCAATGACATCAGCAAATGCACCGCTGCATTCTGCACTAGCTGGAGCTTCTGGGTCAGGTTCAAGGACAGCCCCACATATAGTGAGTTGTAGTAGCCCAACCTGGAAGTAACCATTGCATGGATCACTGTAGCTAAGTCCTGGGAGGAGAGATAGGGAACGAGCTGCATTACCTGCCTCAGATGATAAAAAGGCAGACCTGGCAACAGCAGCAACATGGGCCTCCATAGAAAGAAAGGCATCCAGGATTACCTCAAGGTTCCTTCCCTTCGGTACAGGCAAGGTACCCTGCCAAGCATCAGAAGCTGGATTCTTGATCCCAAACCCCCACAACTCAGATACAGGACCTCTGACTTCATTGGATTTAATCTCAACCAGCTCTGCTGTAACCATCCAGCCACAGCTCCCTGTTTTCCTAATGTAACAGCCAGTGCACAGCAGCAACATTAGAGAGAGGAAATTGGTGGGGCTGCAGAAAACGGAGAGAAATTGGGCAGGCTGAATACAAAACATATGGTAGCCCTCTGGATAATTTTTAGATCTAAGTGCTATACTGTTGGGTTTCAGATGCTCTGAAAAAAAATCCACATGCTCCAGCTTTAGCTTAACATTTGCTTAAGACATATGTTTTAAGCACAGGGAGATTTCACACTGTGTGCTAAACATGCAAGGATACTTATTCAGGGCACTGCTGATCTCTCACCTGGTACACCACCACTATTTAGTAGCTAACACCTCTGTGCACTTAGGATGGTGAGCTGTAGAATGAATCCGCTGGATCAATCCTGGGGTGTCTGAAATGTTCTTGTATGGCTCTAGAGGAAAGCTTAATGTAGTGCAAACCAGGCACCAATGCACAATCTGGTCAGAATGCTGGTGTATTGACAAGAAATTTGGTAGGTAAAGATCCAGCGGTTGGTAAGCTTAGTACCAGACTTTTGTGCAAGAAGCCCTCTAGCGCCACCTACTGGTCAATAAAAAACTGGACTGGACTGTGCCAGCAGTCTCCTTGGAAAACAATTACCACTCGGGCCTTCCTGTGTTCAGAGCAGTGGCGATTTGTAGCAAGTACCATGGATACAAGAGACAGTTTCTATCCCCCCAGTTGTGAAGTCTTTTTTTGTTTTAAATCAAAGCTTATTATATGCAACTGTTAAATATTATACAACATATGCATTGTTTAATTAAGGTTTTTAAAGAAGCCAAACACCACATTTTTGTGGCAGTAAAACAAGATGGGGCATGAATGGTGGTACAGTGCTTTTTATCTAATAGCTTGTTCAGCATGAGGCTGGAGGCCGAGAACTTGTATCTAACTAAGCACAGTATGAATTATTATGCTTTAATTCACACCCTGAAGTGTTTTATTGCCATAATTAACTGTTTACTTATAGTTTCTCACACTATGAAAGGCAAAAATGGATGGCACTTGCTCACAGGGTAAAACATGGAAAGCTTTGTTGGAAATCAGAAATACTGAGGATCATCATGAGGATCCCACACTTAGTGCCTAAAATTGCCTTTAAACCTTTCTGAAACTCTTGTTCGAATACTAGGCCAAAAATAACTATATCACATTATTGTCATAATATTTAACTGGTATTTTTTTGTGGGAAGTGCGTTATTATACATCAATGCAGTGCTTTTTTTGTAACAGGACGGCCTTTGCATATTAGGCCACACACCTACTAGCATGCCAAAAGGTCACATATGGATAATTGGTGGCAGGCAAGGTTGGCAGAGATGGCACATCACACTTGCAGGTAGACGGGAGGATAGAATGATTCTTAGCAATTGTTATGAAAGCTCTCACTCCTCTACTTCTGCATTCCTCTAGCGGCACACATGAGAACTGCTGCCTTAGCAAGTTCAAAAGATAGTTCAAGAAGCTGAGTTATCAGTGGGTATAACTGGCTGATAGGTGATTTAAAATCCATATATATGATATTCAGCCTTCTCTTCTGACAACTCCTGGCAATGTGCATTTCTCTTCTATGCCTTTTCTCTTAGTATTTCTATCCCTCTCACACTATTTCTTGCTTTCTTCTCTTCCCCCATTCACCTGGAGCACTTCCTCACCCAGAGTTGTTTCTCTAGACCCTGTTTCTTTTACTCCTCTTTCTTATTCATTGCTTCATGCCCTGCTTCCTCTAGGATCAGAGCTTCTCAACTAAACATGGCCATAGTCTTCTGACTATCCAGCTCTTCTGTGACAGGAGGGCAGCAGAGCCATTCATGGCCAGCACCACTACAGAATTTTTGCAATTCAGATTTTCTGGTTACTTGGACATTCAGCATTTCTCCTAATTCCCCATTCCTCCTGTTCACCACCATCTGTCTTTGATGTGCCACTTCCTGCCATTTCTACCTGCCAGGGATTATCCATCAAAGCCATACAAAAAAAATTACTCCAAACAATTTTACTGCAATTTGTTTTGTCCTTAAATCTTACTATAAAGGATAAATATAATAACAGAATGTCTGTAAACATATCAATGTACTTCTTTTTTTTTAAAGTAGACTTTTTGTTTCTATCATGGTGGACCTAGGTTCTTCAACAGAGTGATTGGTGGGATAGAAGATAATGAAAGGTTGAGGACCACAGTACTAAAGGATTGTATTTGTTCCCGTTTCAGTATAGCCATGACTGGCTACAACTGTATTGAACACAAAGCCATAAAAAAACCCTTTGATTTGGGTTGCTCAAAGGACAGGCATTTGTCATTACTGTGAGTGGTGCAGAAAGAGTAGTGGAAGCAGAGCACAGAATAGTTGTTCAGCTGTCACTGCTGTTTCCAGTTCTGCAGACCAGACATCCCAGAATGGCACAGTGTTTGATATCTGTCCAAATATGTCTTGCTTCTGTCTGATGTGATTTGTGAGGATTATCCTTGAATTCCTGAATTCATAGAACTGAAACAATTTTTCCCATTTCCCATTAAACAATGTGGTTTGTAGCTGGTTTCCAAGCTTTCCTTCCTTGCTTGCTCTTCTTAAGGCTATTTTCATAAAGCAGCTACTGGACACAAAACCTCAGTGCTATTAAGGTGTCAGGTCCTGGAATGTCCCATGCTTCATACTTCTGTTCCTAGTCAGACTGACATTGGCCATTGCCACCTACAACTTCTCATTAAATGAATATGTATTTTGCTCACCTGTATCCATAAACTTTCAAGTCATTTGGATTGCAGATCAGGGTTTCTGATGTAAATGGATTCTATAGAGTATTTTCTTCCCTGGCAGTTGCTTTGAAGGACTCAGAGAGGCTTGTCAGTGGCTGCTGATTAAGAGCCAGCAGTTGCTCTGAACTGGCAGATCTTTGACTCTCTCTCATCCCTTCTATCACTTTGGAACCTTTTGGAATTTGTCTGAGGTGGGCATGATTTGAACATGTATGTTCTCATGACAATATGCTAAAGCTAGATTTGTGGCCATTGTGGAGGAACATTTTGGCTTGGATCCTATGGCATTGTTCCCCCTGTGCTTCACTGAGGTTGTGCTAGCAAAAATGCTAACAGCAAAGGGTGTAAGTACTGCAATAGCAGACAGTTTCCACAGTAGACTAATAGAAGTACAAGGCGAACAATTTCATAGAATCCAAGCCTTTTTTTCAGTATGTTTTGCCTCAGCATTTATTTTTCTGCCTAACTACAGAATATGTGGTTTCATTTCGTCTCTGATTCACAGTTATATGGACTTCCTAAAATGCAAATATTTAAAGGTACCCTTAACTATTAAAAAAAATTATATTCTTTTTTTAAAACTTAATCATTATCAAAAATTGTCCAATGTCCTTTTATTTTGCACTCTTTTCCTACGTATCTTCTAAACTTTTTCCACTCCGTTTTAAAAACTTCTAAATCATAGTCTCTTAATATTCTTGTTAATTTGTCCATTTCACTCCATGTCATATCTTTTATAATCCAGTCCCATTTCTCTGGTATTTTTTCTTGCTTCCACAACTGCGCATATAATGTCCTAGCAGCTGAAAGCAAGTACCAAATTACAGTTCTATCTTCTTTTGGAAATTTTTCCATTTGTAATCCCAACAGAAAAGTCTCTGCAACTTTCTTGAATTCATATCCCAAGATCTTAGAAATTTCTTGCTGAATTATCTGCCAATACTTTTTTGCTCTTTCACAAATCCACCACATATGGTAGAAAGAACCTTCATGTTTTTTACATTTCCAACATCTATCTGGCATCTTATTGTTCATCTTTGCCAATTTTTAGGAGTCATATACCATCTATACATCATTTTAAAACAGTTCTCTTTAATACTATGACACATCAAAAGCTTCGTAGAATTCTTCCACAAGTATTCCCAAGTTTCCATCTGTATTTCTTTATTTACATTATTTGCCCATTTAATCATTTGAGATTTCACTACTTCATCCTCCGTAGACCATTTAAAAAGTAATTTATATATTTTTGAAATTAATTTTTCATTATCTCCAAGCAGAACTTTTTCCATTTCTGTTTGTTCTTTTCTTATTCCTTCAGTTTTGATATCATTATCCACCAAGCTCTTTATTTGTTGCATTTGGAACCAATCATATTTATCATTCGACTCTTCAGCAATTTTCAATTCTATTTTGCCACTTTGTATTTTTAATAATTGATTATATGGCAACCACTTTTCTTCACCCGTCTCAGCTGTTATTTTTATTACTTCAGCTGGCACTATCCATAACGGTCTTCTCTCATCTCCATATTTCCTATATTTCATCCATATATTTAGCAAATGATTTCTTATGTAATGCTGAGAGAGAAAAATGTCCATCTTCTTTTTTCCATAATACAAATACGCATGCCAGCCAAATTTATTTCTGTGACCTTCCAGCACTAAGAGTTTTTTGTTTAACAGCGTTATCCATTCTTTTATCCACACTAAACAAACTGCTTCCTGATATAATTTTAAATCCGGTAGAAATCCACCTCTCTCTTTTGCATCTGTCAAAATTTTCATTTTGATCCTTGGTTTCTTCCCAGCCCACACAAATTCTGAAATTTTCCTTCACCATTTATCAAATTGTTTACTATTTTTCATAATGGGAATAGTTTGAAACAAATACATTATTTAATGTACATTAAATTGCAGCTATTCTGCCCAGCAGTGACAAATTAAGTTTATTCCATTTTAACATATCTTCATACATTTTATGCCATAGCTTCTCGTAATTATTTTTAAACAGATCAATATTCTTCATTGTTATCTCCACACCTAAATATTTTACCTTGGAGGTGACTTCACAGCCCGTTAGTCTCTGCAATTCTTGTTGCTTATTTATTTGCATATTTTTCATAGAAGTTTTGATTTTTCTTTATTAATACAAAGTCTCTCCAACTCCCCATATTCTTGTATTTTGGCTAACAACAAAGGTGTGACTTGTATGGGGTTTTCATTTATAAACATTATATCATCTGCAAATGCTCTATATTTGTAAGTAAATCCTTTTATTTTTAAGCCTAATTCTTTTTCTTCTTGGATCTGCATCAGTAATATTTCAAGAGTCATTATAAACAACAATGGGGAAAGCAGACAACCTTGTCTTGTACCTTTGCTAATTATCATATCTTCTGTAAGATCTGCATTTATACATAGCCTTGCACATTGTTCAGTATATATTGCTTTTATCATTCTTATAAAGCTTTCTCCCAGCTCCATTTTCTCCATTACTGCAAACATAAAGTCCCAGTTTAAATTGTCAAATGCTTTCTCTGCATCTGCAAAGAATAATGCTACTTCCTTTTCTGGATGTCTTTCATAATATTCTACAATATTTACAGCAGTTCTGATATTGTGTCTTATTTGCCTTTTAGGAAGAAACCCCGCTTGATCTTCCTTTATAAAATTTATCAAATGTTGTTTAAACCATTATGCCAAGATTCTTGTATATATTTTTTAGCCATTATTTAATAGTGAAATTGGTCTGTAATTTTTTACATTCGTGACATCTCTATCTTCCTTAGAAATGAAATAAGTTTCCTTCCATGTGTCTGGTATTTTCCCTTTTGTTCTTATCATGTTCATCAACTTCTGTAATTTCAGTGTTAACTCATCTTTAAAGGTTTTAAAATATTTAGCTGTATAGCCATCTGGCCCAGGTGCTTTTCCATTTTTCATTGCATTAATTGCTGCTTCAACTTCTATTTTTTCAATTGGATCATTCAAAACTTTTCACATATTTTCAGTTAAGGGTTCTATTTTCATCTTTTGTAAATATTCATCCATCTTTTCTTTCTTTTAACACCTTTAAACAACTTGGCATAGTACTTAAAAAATTCTCTTTTTATTCCCTCTTGGGTAACCACCTCTCTTCCATCTACCACAATTTTATTAATAATTTTATTTTCTCTCTTTTTCTTCAGTTGCCAAGCCAAATACTTTCCAGGTTTATTTGCTCCCTCAAAAGATTTCTGCTGCAGTCTTTTTAAATTCCATTCCAATTCTTTAACAAATGTCTCATTTGCGTTTGTAATATTGTAATTTCCCTTATAAGTTTCTTTTTCCCTGGCCTTTTTCTCAACTACCTTATTTTTTCTTTATTTCATTTTGAATGTCCAACAACTGTTTTTCTTTTTCTCTCTTATCTTTATTATTTAGAGTAATCAATATTCCTCTCATTACTGCTTTATAGGCATCCCAGACCATCTGAAATTCTATATCCTTTTTGTCATTCATTTGAAAGAAAGTTTTAGTTTCATTTCCTAGATATGTCACTATTTCTTTATTCTGTAGCAAATCTTCATTCAATCTCCATCTTCTCAACTTCTTAGACAATTTTGTAATCCACATTATTGGGTTATGATCAGCCCCAATTTTGGGTAAAATCTCTATTTTCCTTGTTATAAGACTTAAATCTTTAGTGCCCCACAACATGTCAATTCTGGAAAAAGTTTTGTGTCTTGCTGAAAAAAAAGTATAGTCCTGAACTTCAGGGTTAAATTTCCTCCATATATCTTCCAAATTTTCTTGTTTGACCAGTTCAAAAAAAGACTTTGGCAATTTTCCTTCTTTGCTGTTATTTTTTCCCTCCAGACCTGTCCAATGAGTTCTTAACTGTTCCATTAAAATTTCCCATTAACAAAACTTGGTCATAAGTCAGTTCATCAAACTGTTGTATAATGTCTTTTTAAAAAGTATCCTTTGCGCCATTAGGTGCATACAATCCCAATAACAATGGGGGGGGTTTCCATTTAATATTGTCTCTACTGCTACAAATCTTCCATCTTTATCTTTAAACACTAATTTTGGCTCCAATTCTTGTTTAATATAAAAAACCACTCCCCTTTTCTTATGTTCAGCCAATGAAAAAAATTCCACTCCCAATTGTTTATTCCATAAAAATTTATAATCCTTTTGTTTAATATGCACTTCTTGCAAACAAATTATATTACAATTTTGTTTCTTAATCCAATGAAATGTTGCCCTTCTTTCTTGTGGTGAATTTAGTCCATTAACATTCCAAGATAGTAATTTGTAATCCATCATGGTGCAAATTCTTTATTTTCTTCAAAAAATCTACGCATATCCTGTGCATTTGTAATTGTGATTCTTTTCCCCTGGAGTTCAAAACTCACACCTTCAGATATTATCCATCTAAACCTCATTCCATTGTCTCTCAATTTTTCTGTCAACTTTTTATATGTTCTTCTATCATTTATCACATAATAATAATAATAATAATAATAATAATAATAATAATAATAATAATAATAATAATAATAATAAATTTTATTTATATCCTGCCCTCCCCGCCTAGGCAGGCTCAGGGCGGCTAACAACAGTTCAATAAAATTATACAATATAGAATATACAATATAAGGTGATTTAAAACAACATTGAAATTATACATTAATTTAAAACAACAATCTAAAACCAGTTCGAATGTCTGGGTCATTCCATAATTTAAACGGCGGTGATCTTCCTGATGTTATTCTGTACACTTATATTATGGCAGGGGTCACTAGATAAATCATTGGTGGATTAAACAGCCATCCTATCAACGTCTACAAAAGCCTGCTTGAAAAGGATGGTCTTACAGGCCCTGCGGAATTGGTCCAAATTCCGCAGGGCCCGTACCTCCTCCGGAAGTTGATTCCAAAGGCACGGGGCTATAACAGAGAAGGCCCGTGCCCGTGTACTCTGTAATTTTGCCTCCTTTGGCCCAGGGATAGTCAGCGTGTTCTTCCCTGCTGACCTCATTGCTCTTTGGGGCTCATATGGGGAGAGACGGTCCCTCAGGTAGGCAGGTCCTTGGCCATATAGGGCTTTAAAGGTGATAACTAGCACTTTGTATCGGACCCGGTATGTAACTGGCAGCCAGTGCAGTTCATGCAGCCCCGGCTGTATATGCTCCCATTTCGGGAGTCCTAATAACAGCCTGGCCGCTGCGTTCTGCCTTGCCTTGGCAGCTCCTTCATGATTCTCACTCTACTGCCTCCAACTATCAATGTCTTTTCAAAATTTTTATTCATGATTCTTCCCTCCATTTCCTTTGTCATAAATCTTATGATAACATCTCTTGGTAAGTTATTTTTCTTGGCATAAAGTGAGTTCACTCTATACATATAATCATACATGTTTTTAGTCTCTTCAGGGTTTTCCTCTAAAAATTCTGCAATTATTTTTATTATAAATTCTTTTAAATCACCATCCTCCTTGGGGCTTCCGGGGTTGAAGCTCGGTGAGCTGACCTGTTTCCTTGTGTGGAGCAGACCAAGATCTTTGTTTTTGGACAGAAAAGGCTTTTTAAAGCCTACTGTCTACTTTTTCCAGTAAAGGAACTTGTCTATGGCATGTATGTTTATTTCGAGGGGGATTCACTTTAGCTGATGAACGATCCCAGGAGGGGTTTTTTTTCAGCTTTGAAGAGTCCCCCGATGAAGAATTGCATTCTATTGCTTACAAAGAATCTTTGGAATCATTAAATTGACATAAACTCACTAAGGCTTCAACTTCCTATGGACTATAATAACATTTGAGATAAAGTGGACGGTATAACGAGAGAATAGATGTCGTTGATAAGGTAAAGATCCTTATCTGCTACTTCGGGTTTAATCTAAGCTTGTTAAAAGGGAAGATCTGGGACCCAAAACTATTTTTCAAAGTGTGAATTCAAGGAGAAGTGGAAGGGGTAGAAGTGGTTTTTTTGGACTTAAAAGAAAGCAGGAAAGCGCAGAAAAATACTTGCTGCTATGAATTCTTGTGGCTTCAGAAAAAAAAACCCAGTCATAACAAAGCTGCAGACTTTCTCCTTAAAACAGGAAGTGACGTTTCCTGCAATCATTGCAAGGCTTACAACCATTGAGAATGGGACTTCAGTGCTAGAGTCAGGAAGTAAGTGTGGAGTGAAGAGGAGCATCCAAGTATCCGGCTACTTGCAAGAGTCAGTAACCATAGAGAAACATCGGAGGCCAATTACAGAAAGGCCAAAATATTTTCACTAAATAACCTGAAAGTGGACTTTAAAAGGATTCAAAACATATATAAACAATCCCCTAAGGGCTAAATAACATGGACTATGTGCTTGAAAATGGAAAATAAGCTCTAGGGGGGGGGGGGGGGAGGAAAACTTTTTTAAAAAGAGAGGCTTGGAACTTTAAAAATTAATATCTTGAGCTAGGAAGCTCTGAGGATGGCGATTTTAGGCTTGTTGAAAAGGGCATGCTCTGTTCTGTTGAATGCAACTATCAGATTGGGGATTGAAGATACCAACTAAAAACACATTATTTGCAATGGGCAGTCAGTAATGTCTGAGCAGAAGTTGGAATCAAGAGTTACAAAGTTAAGAGCTGCCTCAGTAAGAGAGGGGAGAATGTTTAAACAAGTTCATGAACAACTGGATGCTATGGAAGCAAGAATATTGAAGGCAATGAGGGATTTAATCACTGGAAGTGAGAAGAAATTAACTAAGGAAATAAACTCCAGTGCTGAAGATGTAAAGAAAGAATTTAAGAAGGAAATTGATGAACTAAGGAAAGAGTCTCAAGCAATAGCTAAAAAGACTGATGCCGCAAAGTGTAAGGGAAGGGAAATGGGTATCATACGAACAACTGATAAAGTTCAAGGGGGGTAAAGTTGAAATGAAATCGGTTGAAGAGCTGCAGGACAAATTTGATCGGTTTCAGCTGCTACAAATTAAAAGCTTGATAGAGAAAGACATTAAGAGTACAAGTATAAAACGAGAAAAAACAGAAATGGAGAAAATGCTGTTGGGCGAGAATGAAAAATTGATCTCAAGGATGTATAAGCTGTTATTGAAATGGTCTACAGAAGAGGAGGTGGTGAAGCCTCAAATGATTAAATGGGTGATTAACTTTAATAAAGAAATACAGATGGAGACGTAGAACACCTATGGAAGAATTCAATGAAAATATCAATGTGCTATAACATAAAAGAGAACTGTTTCAAAATGCTGTACAGATGGTACATGACACCTAAAAAGCTAATGAAAATGAGTAATCAAGCTTCAGATAGATGTTGGAAATGTAAAAAACATGAAGGTTCTTTCTACCACATGTGGTGGACTTGTGAAAAGGCAAAACAATTTTGGATAATGATTCAACAAGAGATATCGAAAATCTTGGGTTATAATATTAGGAGAGCACCAGATGTCTTTCTGGTGGGATTACAAATGGAAAGCTTTCCAAAGCAAGACAGAACATTGTTGTGGTATTTGCTTTCAGCTGCGAGAACATTGTATGCGCAAATGTGGGAACAAGACAGAATACCTAAAAAATGGGACTGGGTCTTAAAGGTTCTTAACTGGAGTGAAATGGACAAACTTACTAGAATCTTAAAAGACAATAATTTGGAGAAGTTTAAAGAAGACTGGAGTAAATTCCAAAGTTACATGGCAATACAATGGATGGTGAAGAGACATTTAGTAGTTTATGACAACATTAATTGAACTTTAAATGATAAAGAAGAATCGTGATTATTGAGTTAGTAGGATATAGTTACATGGTAATTATACATGTATGAGTTAAGATAGGATTAAGAAAGCTGGAATTCCAGAGTTGATTTTATAACTATGAGTTTTGTGTTTAATAAGTACTAAGTGAATGTTAGAGAAAAGGTTAATGAAAGATAACTCTTTGTGTAAAAATTTTATAATGGTGAAAAGATTTTTAGTAGTGTATGATAATATTAATTGAACTTTAAATGATAAAGAGGAATTGTGATAAAAGCATTAGTAGAACATAGTTATTTGGTAAATATATATATGAGAGTTAAGATAAGACTAAGATAGGTTGAACTCTGGAACTGATTTAATAACTATGAGCTTTGTGTTTAATAAGTACTAAGTGATTATTAGAGAAAAGGTTAGTGAATGATATTTTTTCTTTCTAAAGATTTTATAATTTTAAATTTACCTTTAATATACTTTTAATTTGTTTTAAGTACCGGCGGAGATCATGAATAAGAGGAGTGGGGGGGGGGGATATGTAATGTATTGGAGAAGTATATTTGAATTTGAATAGATGAATTTATTTCAATATATTGCAAAATAAAAAGTTTGGTTACAAAAAAAATCACCATCCTCCTTTTCAGGTACTCCTCTCAGACGTATCTGAGAGAGCCAGTTTGGTGTAGTGGTTAAGTGTGCGGACTCTTATCTGGGAGAACCAGGTTTGATGCCCCACTCTTCCACTTGCACCTGCTAGCATGGCCTTGGGTCAGCCATAGCTCTGGCAGAAGTTGTCCTTGAAAGGGCAGCTGCTGTGAGAGCCCTCTCAAGCCCCACCCACCTCACAGGGTGTCTGTTGTGGGGGAGGAAGGTAAAGGAGATTGTGAGCCACTCTGAGACTCTTCAGAGTGGAGGGCGGGATATAAATCCAATATCATCATCATCATCATCATCTGAGTCTCCATCAATTTGCAGTCATGGATTGTCACTTTTTCTTGCATTTTCAACAAGGTGGAATCATATACATTCATTCTGCCTTCCACCTCCTGCACTTTCTTAGATGTTTCCTCAGTTTTCTTTCTGAGATCTTCCAAGTCTTTTTTAATCTCTGCAATAATTTCTTTTTTCGATTAATTTATCATCTCTCTCACCCCTTTCATCATTCTGGCCTCCATTGCCTCCAGTTGGTCCTGCATTTTTTCTAATAAAGTAGCCCTTGTATGGGGCTGCTTGTGTTCAGACATTTAAAAAACAGCGAAAATTTGGACCTCACCAATTTCCAATTCAACTATCAGGTTCAAAAGAGTAGGATTTGCCCTTCACAACAAGCCCAATTTCGCCGTCCTCGGAGCTCCCAAAGTCAAGATATTTATTTTTAAATGTTTTAAATCTTCCAAAATGGTGACCGCCACTTTTTACTGCTCCCTACAATTTTTTCCCCTTTTAAAAATGTCCAAGGTCCACACAAATAATATGACCAATAGTATTTATCTTCTTACCCTATTCTCAGTTAACTCCAACAATTTTTAATGTCCCGAATTCTTTAAAAACGTTTTTTTACCTCCCAGCAATGGCCGCCAATGTTTCTCAATGGTAATAAATTCCTAGAGTAGGTTTTCCTTCCGCTACTTCCTGCTTTTGTTGCCATGAAGTCTCATTCACACTGGTAAGGAGATCTCACGATACTTGACGTACTTCCTGTCTTGCTTGAATGTGCTGCAGGTCTGTGACGATGGTGCTCTTTTTTCAGAACCACAAGTAGACTAAACAATAAATTACTTTCCACTTTTTAGCTCTTTTTAACACTGTCCTTTATATTTATAAAGTCCAAATTTCATCACTTCCTCCCCTCTTCTTCCAGACTTTCTAGATTTTTCTTTCCCACCTTCTAAATTTATTCCATTAAGCTGTAAATAGTTCCAGAATGAAAGATAGTAATCTGCACCTTCTCTTCCAATTATCCAAGTTCTCACTGGTCTTTCAAAGCTTTAGATGTTTAGCCAAGTCCAAGAAGGTTAGAATCCTGTCAAATAAATGACTCTGAAAGCTTCTGCAGATGATGAAAATGCAACTCTTCCCAGAGACCCCTCAAAGCCTCAAAGAAGCCCCCCCCCCCCCCGGGACTTCCTTTTAGCCAAGGTAAATCTCCTCAAAGTTTCCTGTCCATATCTTGGACTAATCTCTAACTGAGGAAAGTAGGCAGTAGGCATTAAATTGCCTTCCACTACCCCGAACAGAAGCTCCAGCCTGCTCCCATTATGAGAAGCAGCTCAGCTCAACATTTTCTTCCCCCGGAAATCCCAGATTGAGAGTGCAAATGGCCAAAGGTCACCCAGTCCTCTTCTAACATTCTAACTTTTTACAGCATTCCAGCTCACCAAATGCTAAGATTCATTCACACATATTCTAGCAGGTTCACAGACACAGAGAAGTATGAAGAAATTGATAGCCTTTTAAAAAATGAAAATCCCTTTTTTATATTAATCCCAGTATATTGCCTCTTCATCCCATTCCTTCAAATATATATATCTCATACTTCACCCATTCTGAGGGAGTCATATTCTGATCCCCAAAACGGAGGGGCAATCTAGAATCTTCTAGCCATGCATACCCACTGCCAGAAGTCTTGTTCCTTTAAATTCAGGAGGTATAAACTAGAGCTCTGCCTGCCTTTTGGCCCAGGCCAGAACCCTCTTAGGTATTGAAGATACCAGATCCTGGAAGAGACAATAGCTTCATAGGTTGAATAGAGAGAACATAGACCTTTCAGTCAATGGTGATGCTCTGAGAGCTCAGATGAACACATTTGGAAGGGAGAGAAAACTGACTGGAAGAGACATCTCAGTGCAGCAGAGGAATATCACCCACTGTCAAATTGTGACTGCAAACAGTATATGTTTTTAAGATATTTCCTTTCCCCATTCAAAAACATTTTCAAAACTATATGTAGGTGGTTTTCTTCTATGAGCCAGTAGAGGCAAGCAGTAGTAGTCACACTTTTTGTAGCTGATACAGGCAACTGTTAAATCTGGCACATTCTCTTCTAATAACATCAAAAGCAATGAACAGCTACAAAGTTAAGTATTAAACTTTGTTGTTTTTAAAAGTGCCATTGGACTTAGACTTTGTTCTGTTGCTTCAGACCAACACAACTATCCACCTGAATCAATTTTACTTCAGGGATTTGCTGATAGCCTGGAGAGGAAACGGCTGAGAGATGATGTACCGGACAAGATGGCGACCTAGGCAGGAGCTCAGGTGCTAGAGCTCCTGATAGTCGGGTCCTTTCTTATATTCCACCACTTCTTGAGAGAACCAGACAGACTGGTATTAATCCCTGGCAAGGGGTGAGTCAACAGATTACCTGGGAGAGCTGGGGTGCCAACGGAACGTCTCTAACACCGGCTTGAAACGCCGGCTTGAAACGCTGAAACGCTGGGTCTAGCCGAGGTGAGACCTGCTCTGGCTCCGGCCCGACCGCAACCATAGTTGAGGCGGCGTGCGGCGTTTGACAAACCAACCGAGGCGGCGGTCCGGGCGCTGGACTGGAAGCGAAATTGGCACTGACACCGAAATTGATGCTGTGCCCGGCGGCCGCGAGGCACGCCCCAACGCAGAATGCCGAACCACCGAGTTGGACTGAGGGCGGTGCCTGCCGGCTGGAAATTGCAGCGGTGTGGACTACGGCCCGACCGGGACAGCGATACGAACGCCCGGGCCGAGCGTGAAATTGACGCCGCGGTCCGGCAGCCGACGGAGGCCGGAGCCGCTGGTTCGCGTCGGAGTAGGGCTGAGAGTGGAGTCGAGGGTGGAATCAGCGACGCGGTCAGCCGATGCAGGTGAACTGGGTGGTCTACAACGGGATGTACAGGCTGAATGGGGCCATTTACGAACTGGTCGCCCCTATAGACGAAGCGGGAGGGGACTCCATTGCGTGGCGAGGGGAATACGTGGGGGGTCTTTACTCACCGCGGACCCACCAGCCTATGCAGGAAACATCGGGTAGTCCCCTTACCGCAAGACCCGGTACTCAGAGCCTACGACCAACAGAATCACCCAGAACATCTATAGAACATCTATATAACAACTTTGCTGCTAACGTTTTTAAACTGGAACTCTGGCGTTGCATTTGCACTTTAACCTACATTGGCTGCTAAACATCCTCGCAGCAATACCCACAGTACTCTGTTGCTACCTCACTATCTCCATGAGAGGATTTTGCACTGCACTTTACAACTGCACCTCATAACCTACTGGTTTAAATCGGATTGCTATTAATTGACGCATTAGACTAATTTATTGTATATTTGGATTGAATTGTATGAATTTTTAGCTGGTTAATTTAAAATAATAAGAGGGACTAAATTAATTTGCTATAGGAGTTAATTTACCAAATATATATAAGAAACTGAGGGAGGGAAGATTCTCAAATTCTTGGGTCAATTAGATTACTAGGACCTAGTGGGTTGAGGTAGTGGAAATATCCTTGACTCCAACCTGATAGTGGTGAACACAGCAGCTGCCACCAGCGAGAGATGGCAGGCTCAGGGATCCCAGTGCTCCTGGGGAGGGGGAGATACAGTGGTGGGAGCAGATATTATAAGGGAAGAGGACAGAGACAAGACAGTGCTCGGTCCTCTTCCAGTCTGCGTCCCATCCCAAGGGAGACAGGTAGCAGGGCCAGATGGAATAACCTGCCTCCGTCATTGGTGTTGTGCAACGCCAGGTCCATCAATAATAAGACCTCAATTCTTCGAGAATTTCTCCTCGAACAAAATATGGACCTGGCTTGCGTGACTGAAACCTGGACCCGGGAGGGTGAGACAGTGGCCCTCGCGCAAACAGCTCCTCCAGGTTACTCAGTCCTACATCAATCATGGACTAGCGGGCGGGGGGAGGGGTGGCACTGTTTGTACGGGAGGCTTACTCCTTCAGGGCACTCCCGGCCCCAAAGATTGAAGGTATTGAGTGTGCCGGCCTGGCGTGGGAGGCTGGAGAGGGGTTGGCGGTCTGGCTGGTGTACCGTACGCCTAACGCACCAGCCAGCGCCTTACCATCCCTACTGGAGGCGGCGACGGGCTGGGCGTTGGAGCACCCAAGGTTGATAATCCTGGGTGACTTCAACGTCCATGCTGATGACCCGTCCTCCAGTCAGGCGACGGACCTAGTGTCTTCCATGGCGACACTGGGACTCTCTCAACTTGTTGTAACCCCCACTCACCAGGCTGGTCACATGTTGGACCTGATCTTTGCGGCCGGGGTTGTAGTGAGCGATATAACCGCCAAGGCGGTGCCATGGTCGGATCACTTTGCCCTCAAGGCCCGTGTAGACATGCCTCCCCAAACCTGTTTAGGCGAGGAGCCTATTATGGCTCGCCCGCGGAACCAGATGGACCCAGAACGGTTCCAAATGGCTCTGCGGGATCCCTGGCCCTCTGGCACCTCCCTCGATGGCCTGGTTGAGTCCTGGAATAATCGGCTCTCCAGAGCCATCGAGGAGATTGCACCTCGACATCCTCTGCGGCCTCGGACTAAGCCGGCTCCGTGGTATACCCCGGAACTGCGCCGGTTGAAACAAGGCCTTAGACGGCTAGAGAGGCAATGGCGGCATACCCGTGACGAAGCGACTAGAACATCTTATAGGAAGTTTATTAAGACCTATGAGATGGCAATCAAGGCCGCAAAGAAAACATACTTTGCGACCAAGATTGCATCTGCAAATTCGCGCCCAGCTCAATTGTTTAGAATAATTCGGAACCTCACTTCATTGCCACAGGGCAACCCAAAAGCTAAGGAATTGGAGATAGGCTGTGAGGCTTTTGCGAAGTTCTTTGCAGATAAGGTCCAATCGCTCCGCCACGACTGCCCCGCCAATTTAGATGCAGTAAGTGAACTTGAGGCCCAATGCGTGTCTTCGGACATAATCTTGGACTGCTTCGACCCGCTCAGCTTGGAGGAAGTTGACAGAATTCTTGGCACTGCACGATCCACAACCTGTGACCTGGACCCATGCCCCTCCTGGTTAATTAAGGCCTGCCAGGAGGAATTGAAATGTCCTATACGGGACATTATAAATCGATCTCTTTTGGAGGGTGTTTTCCCAACATCTCTGAAAGAGGCAGTGGTCCGCCCTCTCTTGAAAAAAGTTACATCAGACCCGTCATGTATTGGCACATTATCGGCTGGTCTCAAATTTGCCCTTTTTGGGCAAAATTATAGAGAGGGCTGTGGCGTTGCAGTTACAGGACTTTCTGGAGGACACTTCCACCTTGGACCCATGCCAGTCCGGCTTTCGCCCGGGCCATGGGACGGAAACAGTCTTGGTCGCCCTCATGGATGACCTCCGGCGGCAACTGGATCGGGGTGGCTCGGCGGTATTGCTGCTGCTCGACCTGTCGGCGGCGTTCGACATGGTCGACCACCGGCTGCTGACCCACCGCCTCGCCGACGCAGGAATCCGGGGGCTAGCCTTACAGTGGCTCTCCTCCTTCCTTGAAAATCGGGGACAAAGGGTGGCAATTGGGGGGAAGCTGTCTCAGAGACACCCGCTTCATTGTGGGGTGCCTCAGGGGGCAGTTCTCTCCCCGACATTGTTCAATATCTTTATGCGCCCCCTTGCCCAGCTTGCCCGGAGGTATGGGCTTGGTTGTCATCAGTACACTGATGATACCCAGCTCTATCTACTGATGGAAGGCCGGACTGGTGATGTCCCTACAAATTTGGACCGGGCGTTACAAGCCGTGGCTGGCTGGCTCAGGCTGAGCGGGTTGAAGTTGAACCCAACGAAGACTGAGGTCCTTTGCGTGGGTCGGGACGGACCAGGAGGGGAGATTATTCTGCCGGCTTTTGACGGTGCGCCACTGATACCAGTGCACAGGGTCAAGAGCCTGGGGGTGCTACTGGAATCCTCGCTATCAATGGAGGCCCAGATAGCCACCACCGCAAGATCCGCCTTCTTCCACCTCAAGAGGGCGAGGCAGTTGGCTCCCTTCTTGGAATGCGACGACCTAGCAACTGTGATCCACGCAACGGTCACCTCAAGATTAGACTACTGCAATGCCCTCTACATGGGGCTGCCCTTGTGTCGAACGCGGAGACTTCAGGTAGTGCAGAATGCAGCGGCCAGGCTGTTGATGGGACTACCTAGGTGGGAACATGTGCGGCCTGTGCTGCGGGATCTGCATTGGCTACCGGTCGTCTACCGCGTTCGTTATAAGGTGCTGGTTATTACCTTTAAAGCCCTATATGGCCGAGGACCTGCCTACCTTAGGGACCGCCTCTCCCCATATATCCCCAGGAGAGCGTTAAGATCTAGCTCCCAAAACCTCCTACAAATCCCTGGGCCAAGAGAGGCCAGAATGAAGATAACTCGGGAGCAAGCCTTTTCATTAATGGCCCCTCGCTGGTGGAACCGCAGGGCTTGCAAAACCTCTCTTTTCCAGCTCGCATTTGAATTAGGACCAGACTAAACTGATTAAATCATCGTAACTTTAGCCATCTTATGTGCAATTGTAACTGATGTTTGATAGTATGTAATTGGGACGACAGAATTTATAGCACCTATTTTTATCTATTTTAATCTATTTATGTAACTGTATTATATTTAAAATGTTGTTTATTTGTTTTAATTGAATCATGACGTGTCATGTCTGTGAGCCGCCCTGAGCCCGCCTTCTGGTGGGGGAGGGCGGGATATAAGAATAAAATTTGATTTGATTTGATTTGATGTGATCACCATCTTCAAGTACTTGAAGGGCTGTCATATAGAGGATGGTGGATAATTGTTTTCTGTGGCCCCAGAAGGTAGGACCAGAACCAATGGGTTGAAATTAAATCAAAAGAGTTTCCGGCTCAACATTAGGAAGAACTTCCTGACAGAGCAGTTCCTAGTGGAACAGGCTTCCTCGAGAGGTGGTGGGCTCTCCTTCCTTGGAGGTTTTTAAACAGAGGCTGGATGGCCATCTGACAGCAATGAAGATCTTGTGAATTTAGGGGGAGGCATCCTTCCAAGGTTGGTAAAATGAGTACCCAGCTTGCTGGGGGGAAAGTGTAGATGACTGAGGAAGGCAATGGCAAACCACCCTGTTAAAAGTCTGCCGTGAAAACGTTGTGAAAGCAACTTCACCCCATAGTTGGAAATGACTGGTGCTTGCACAGGGGACTACCTTTACCTTGTTATTTGTGAGTTTCCTGCATTGTGCAGGGGGTTGGACTAGATGACCCTGGAGGCCCCTTCCAACTCTAGGATTCTATGATTCTAAGATCTATTTTTTTAAAATTATAATCACTGTCTACAAACTATAAGTGCATATTCCAGGCTTTCTTAAAGATATAACAAATCTATTACATGATCCCGAATAGGGGTATGCGTGGAAAAAAAATAGTTAAAAATCGGTTTTGGGTTGATTAAACAAAAAACAAATGTTATTCCCTTGGAAAGCCAGATCTCATATTAGGTAAAGGGAAAAAACCTGAAAAAAAATGGTATTCCCGATTTTTTTCAGCTCGATTATACTCTATGGGCCATTTTAGTCAATGGCAAAATCCCTCAGAGTACATTCCATGGGCTTGGGGGGGGGTAAGGTTTGAGTGAGAAGCACCAAATTTGCTGGGTACCTGCTGGAGCCTCTCTCCAAAAGAACCCCTAAGTTTAAAAAAGATTGGACCAGGGGGTCCAATCCTATGGGCACCCAAAGAGGGTGCCCCTATTCCGATTAAAATCAATGGCTGCAAAAACTCCATTGGTTTCAATTGTGTGTGGGGTGGGGGTGGAATGACTAAGGTCAAATAAGAGAATCTCTTATCTAAAAACAGTGGGTTTTCAGTCAGCAGAAGAACCAGTGCATGTGCCCAGCAGATACCATAGTAGCATTGCCCCCCCCCCCAAAAAAAACAGGACAAAGATCAAATTGGGTAGGAGGGATTTCCTGGGGAACCATTGTTGCCAATCTCCAGGTTAGGGCAGGTGTGCTCTCCAGATTGCAAAGATCAGGTCCCCTAGACAAAACAGCTGCTTAAATTAGGGTTGCCAGCCTCCAGGTGGGTCCTGGAGATCTCCTGCTTTTAAGATCTTATCTGGCCTACTTACAGGGGAAGTGCTAAAGCTCTATGCCAACAATGTTACTCAAATAATTTCCTGTCTCAGACCCTAATTATTTTTAAAAGCCTACTAATAGCCCTAACTAAGTTGTAAAAACTCAGAAGCACCCACTGAACAACTCTCAGACCAACCAGCTTGCCACTGAAAAACAACCTTTTGGAAGTCAAAACTATGCCCCCCAACAAAGCAATTAAACTTTTTTTAAAAATGTCTAGGCAAGGGCAGCCTTCCCCACAACCCAAAGTAGCTCCTTCTTTAACAGTCCTCCCTTTAACCCACTAGGCAAATTTAAAAAGAGCTAACAGAAAAATATTTTTAATCATTGCCAGGCAAGCCAGGAGATGTCTTCTTCCTGCAGCCAGGGACAGGACAGGAATCTGGGGTATTCCTTCAGAAATGTTCAAGGAATTCAGTAGCAGGGTAATGCTCTCTGGCCATGCACAGAAGATTTTCAAAATGTGAAAAATCCCCTGTGACTAGCATGCACTCAGTGGCGTCACTGGGGTGGGTTGCACCCTGGGGCCAAGTGCGTGGGTTGCACCCTGGGGCCAAGTCGGTTGCACCCTGGGGCCAAGTGTGCCGGACTCGGAGGGAAGAGCAGCAGTCCTCGTGCGCTGCCCAGAGGTGCTAAATCCCTCGCGTTCGAACAAAGGAAGCCTCCGCCTGGAGAAGCCGAAAGATTTGGGGACGGTAACCGTCCCGAAACTTGAGGAGAGGCGCTGCTCGTCCTGCAAACTACTTCTTCCATCAGTCCGTCCCTCCCAAGGCGCTGGCGGCGGCGCGGGCTTGTGCAAGACCAGTTGCTAGCCGAGAGCGGCGGCTGGGGGAGCTCAGCGCTCCTGGCGAGAACCAGCGAGAAAGAAGCCCGCTTCGGGTCCTCGTCGCCTGCCCCCTCCTCCCCCGCCGCCAGCAGCAGCGCCTGCGGTGCGGAGTCTTCAGCACTGGCGCTCATGCGCACTGCCGGCAATGCTCCTGCGCTACCCCTCACCCGCTCCTCCTCTTGCTGCTGCGAGCGCGGCCGATGCCGCCTGTTTTCCTCCTGCGTGAGGGACTCCCTCGCTCTCTGCCTGCCTGCCCCCTTCCCTTCCCTCCTGCGCCCCGCGCGTCTAAAGCCTCCTTTCCCTCGCTGGTTGGCTCGCAACGTCCTCCCTTCCCTGGTTTGCCTGCTCGCCCTCTGATGCCTGCCTGCGGAGAGCTGCGCTTTCCTCTTCCCTCCCGGCCTTCTCTTGCTTCGCCACTGCCTTGAAAGAGCCTCCCCGCGTCTCCCGCCAATAAAGACTGTGATTGCTTGCCGCCTGCTGCCTTCAAAGAGCCCTAGGGGGCCAATGAGAATGCTCTAGGGGGGGGGGGCAATGGCCCCCTTGGCCCTGCCCTAGTGACGCCTCTGCATGCACTTCTTTGGCCCTAATTGGCCAGATTGTCCATCTCTCCCTCCCCACCCCTTTCCTGCTGGCTGCTAGGCCTTACAAAGGAAAGCAGTTTAACTATGCTGTGTAATTAAAGAAAACACAAAGGATGATAAATTAGATAAATTACATACTAGCCTTGTTTTTAGTTATTGCTTTATTTCAGAAGTCCATTCCTTTGCTGATCCATTCCTGAGTATGTATGAAATTATAAATATTAACCATTCTAGAGCATTTATTATTTGCAGTAAAATTAAACTTGCTGCAACAAATCCCTCCTATCCCCCCATTGCACTGATTGAGTTCACACTGATAAAATAGTTGCTAACTTGATGGTTGAGTGATTGAGGAACACATTGAGAATCTTCACCTCTTAATGGATTCTAATTGTAGAGACAAAAGAAGATGAAAGATTCCCCTGAAGTATGCAAGGAAGGAGTATTCTTCTCTCCTTCCCCCCTGCCATCCTCCTGATTCCCAAAGAAAAAAAAGACAATAATTTTTTTTGGCTTTTTCTCTGGTATGCTTAATTTGGCTACCAGGTCAGATCAGAGAATCTGACTCGACTTTATGAAAGCCTAAAATTACTGAAATGGACATTTTTCTCTCTTTTTTCACATTTATCTTTACCTAATGCACACCCCTAATCCTGAGTGTGCACTCTTGGTTTATGTCATAGGAAGTACCTAGCTGGATCAGAGCAAGATCCACCACTTTTTGCGACCAACAGGCACTAGGAAGTCCATCAGACAATGGCAGATGCTCCAGCCCTGCTTTAAGGGATAACATTTGATGACAGTATGACATTATAAAAAATGACCCTTCCTTATCCCTCTTTTTCATTTAGATACAAGGCAACTTCAGCCATCTCCCCCTTGGCCTTATGACCCATCTTATCAATATCTGGGACCACTTGCAACTCCATCGGTGCATCCAGCAACACCAATTTCACCTGGAAGGGCTAGTGGAATGACATCCCTGTCTGCTGAACTTTCCAGCCGACTGACAAGTAAGTTCCTGGTTATTTTTATTATTATTATTATTTGCTAAACCCAGTAGTCTCAAGATCTGAGATGGGACATTAAAGAAAATACTGTCAATTGGCAAGGAAATAAGAAACTTCAGCTCAAATTTGCTCAGATACATTCTTGTATGTGCCTTCTTTTACTTATTTTATTTTGTAGTCCGCCCTTTTCCATAAGGGCTCAGGGCAGATTCCAACAAGCTAAAACAGTAAAATCAACAATAAAACATCAGAATAGTTAAAACAATTAAACCAATAAATTAAAATTAATTATTTAAGACGGCATGGATGGTTTGAGTACATGGGGCGTAATTATCATGGGCAGCCTTAAGTTGCCCTAAGATGTCAACAGTATTGGCCCCAGTTGAAGTGGTAGTCATTTGCTCATTTCCCTTTGATTCCTTCTCCTATGAAACTTCAAACATCACTATTGGCTAGGGTTGCCAATCCCCAGTTTGGGTCAGGGGACCCCTGGCCCTCCTCCCACTTCAGGGTCATCAGAAAGTGGGGGGAGGGAAATGTCTGCTGGACACTCCATCATACCTTATCATAGTATAATAGGGTATAATGGCACTTTACCATTTAGCTTGCATGTCTCCAAACCTTTGAATGATACCAGATTAAAAATGACTTCTTAACTCAGAGGAGGTTCAAATAAGCTTCTCTAAAGATCAGATTTTGTTTGACTCTGCTCAGTGGGTTCTTGATCTTAGTTGCAGTACACCTCAGTAACAGCCCTGGGGGCCATTTCTATGCCAGAGAAAATTCTGATGAAATGCATTGTTGCTAGGTCACAGGAGTTACATTAGATGTTCTGGTGTAACATCTAACCTCTTTGTTTCTGCCCCAAATGCAAGTACCTTATGTGTTGTATCTGTATTGCATGCAAGAGACTTTGTTCATATATCACACATGACCTTCTTGGCTTCTGAGGAAAATGTACATAGTAAAAATGCATCTGGCAGCAGTAATACTTGCCACAGCAGCGCTCGCAGTAGAAAAGGTGATATGACACATGATAGGGACAGAATTTGGGGCAGAAACTTATCAGGATGGAGACAACTATGAAATCTTATAATTAATTATTCCAAATAATAATATTTCATTGTCAACAAGTTTTTTGTGAATGACAGAAGCCCTGTTCACATGTTACAGTGTATCATGCATACCCTGCCTGTATGTGCATAAGTCTGTTTGTAAGAAAGAGCTAATGTGTGTTCTCTTTACAAATGAACCCACAGACCAGCACCTGGACAAAAGTTGGGTTTAAATCACACATTAGGTTCTATATACATTGTCATAGAAGACATTTGCTTTAAGTGGCTACAGTGCCTTGTCTAAAATAATTACTTGAAAACTTTGACTTAATTATACAACTAATTAATTGGACCTACAAAAAACACACAGAGGACATAAAAACCACATATGTAATAGTTTGGCACATGCTATCATTATCTGGGGTTCACTGAGGAAGAGGTCATCGGAATGAGGGATTATCTAGAATCCTCGTGTGGACTAGGATTTCATACAGGACTTCTTATGAACTTGATGGATTCCATCTGAGAACTGATGAGTGTGAATTTATAATGGAATTTGTGAATTAATTTATTTTTCCATTGGACTTTCATGTACTCTGCCTGTTGCTTTAATACTCCATGTTACGTGGCAATAATATTGTGTACAAATATAATAAGATTCAGACATTATAGACATTAATGAAAATTGTTCTTTATTTACGTCTTTCTTGTGTGCTGTTAGAGCTAACAGTGTGTTGGTCCATTTTGGTCTTTCATGCTGTAATCCTTAAATATCTTTATCTCTTTCCTAACAAAGGCAGCCACAAATGTTGTAAACAACATTCAGAAATTGTACACAAGCCCTACTATGAATGACTTCTGAACTTTTAAGATTTGACCCAATTCTGTTTGACCAGAATTGTTTCCAATTGCAGCATAAGTCAGATGAATGGCAAGTTTATAACATGCTTACAAGAGGTGTTCCTGTGGGGGCATGGTGTCTGCCCATGAGAGAACCTTTAAAAAAAAAAAAAACCACCTTTCACTTGCTGTTTGTAACTTTTAAACATTTATATGGATGAGTTTTGCCCTTAAGCAAATGTAACTGGTTTTATAATGAAGTTTTTTGTGTCTGGGATACTATTTATACTTCAAACACTATTTTGTACACACATAAAAAGCTTCTAATCTTTATATTCCCCCACTAAATTCACTGCCCCACAGTACATAAAAGACTATAGTCAATTTCCTTTTAAGGGGCAGATGGAATACATGTAGACCAATTTTTGAGAGAGTATGAAGGATCAAAAAAAATTGCCTTTATACATTGACTAAATAATAGATCACCTATATTATGACTTCTATATTCTTTTTTTCTTAGAAAAATATAGAGCATATCCATAAGAATTTACTAGCAGTAAATCAGTATTTTTGGTTCATCACCCAACATTGAGGAACAACTGGCATAAAACATCATTACAATAGATTCAATTGAGAATTTCTGCTTTATTTTCCTACCAGGACTCCTGTGCTTTTAATAGCCACAGCTATTCAAGGGAAGCTTTTTTTCTACTCCACCTTCTCCATGTTAAGCTTATTGTACTGTGTTCAGTATTGTGTTCAGTTTTGGGCACCACATTTTAAGGATATAGACAAGCTGGAACGGGTTCAGAGGAGGGCGATGAAGATGGTGAGGGGTCTGGAGGCCAAGTCCTATGAAGAAAGGTTGAAGGAACTGAGGATGTTTAGCCTGGAGAGGAGGCAGCTGAGAGGTGATATGATCACCATCTTCAAGTACTTGAAGGGCTGTCATCTAGGTGTGGAATTGTTTTCTGTGGCCCCAGAAGGTAGGACCAGAACCAATGGGTTGAAATTAAATCAAAAGAGTTTCCAGCTCAACATTAGGAAGGACTTCCTGACTGTTAGAGCGATTTCTCAGTGGAACAGGCTTCCTCGAGAGGTGGTGGGCTCTCCTTCCTTGGAGGTTTTTAAACAGAGGCTAGATGGCCATCTGACAGCAATGAAGATCCTGTGAAATTTAGGGGAGGTATTTGTGAGTTTCCTGCATTGTGCAAGGGGTTGGACTAGATGACCATGGAGGTCCCTTTCAACTCTATGATTCTATGATTACCTGTTGAACAAATGAAGCTGCCTTATACTGAATCAGACCCTTGGTCCATCAAAGTCAGTATTGTCTTCTCAGACTGGCAGCGGCTCTCCAGGGTCTCAAGCTGAGGATTTTCATGCCTACTTGCCTGGACCCTTTTTGGAGATGCCAGGGATTGAACCTGGGACCTTCTGCTTACCAAGCAGATGCTCTACCACTGAGCCACCGTCCCTCCTAAGGGAGTTGAATGTTAGCCTAGTGCAGAAAATGAGACAATCCTATTTACAGCTGTTTACAGCTGATGTTTCAAAGTGAAATCTAATCTATTAGAGGTATGCCCAGGTGTTCAAGAGGAGTATTAAGTGGAAAGACAATGACTATACCTGACAGATCAAGAAATTTAAACTACTACAGCATGTCACAGAAATCTACTGAGAAATGTGTGGAAGTATATCAAAGAAGCCTAGCTTCTAGGCTGACAAGTTTTCAGGACCTGATGATGAAATATGTCTGGTGTGCTTTTTTATCTAGTCACAGTGCAGACTGTTTTTGTATTCTTTCCCCTGCCTTCTGATTCCCCCAAACCATACATGCACATTCCTTTTATGCAAACTCCACACCATGTCTGAGGTTGTGTTGTCATAAGGAAATATTTATTTATTGCTATTTTTAATGCCTCATAATAACTGGCAAGAAAGGAGAGCCATGATCTCAGTTAATTAGACTCTGTCTAGAAGCTCTTTCTTAAGAGGCCATTATCTCTTTAATACCTTTTTGAAGGTGGAGGGAGATGGTGGTTGAAAGTTCTTCCATCAAAAGAGTTGAAGTACAACCATCATTTTAAACACAGAAGACATTCTTTGGAATATTTTCACTACTTATTGTTGGGAGAAGCAGGCCACTTAAGGTGTTCCTGAGCTTAGAGGGAGATAAGATTTTCATAAAACATCTTAATCAGAATTAAAACATGTCCACATTTTGAGAATTACCACAAAACAATGGATAGTTTGCTTGTTCAGAAGCAATGAATTTATATTACTACTAGGAGTAAGGCCCATTGTGGGGGAAAAAATATAACACCCAAGTGAAGGCAATAACTTCTCCCCACCTCAAGAGAAGCTTATCTCTGCTATCTAGAGAGCAGTTGTAAATCTGAGCGATCTCCAGTGGTTCCCTAGGAAGAAATGGCATTGTACCTGTCTGAGGTTCCACCCCTCCTTAAACCCCACCCCTTAAATAGCCATGAATTTCCTAACCTGGAGTTGGCAACCTATCTCCTTCCCTTTATCTGAGCCTCTGACTTCAGCTTTCCATCTCCTTCCCCCTACCTGCAGCTTCTACATAAGCTGTCTTTCTCCACAGTGGGGTGTGAGGAACCAAATCAGCTTACATAATTCTCTTCTGCCCCTTTGATCTGAACAACAACCTTGTGAGGCAGGTTAGGCTGGAAGTTTGTGCAGGTCTGAAATCAGTCAGTCAGCTTCCACAGCAAGGACCTGGGTCTGGCAAACCCCATGCTGAAGCCTTAACTCCTATGCCCTCCTCAAAGTCTACCACAGAATCTCCAGGAATTTCCCATCAACATGAAAAGATACCATTGAAGGCCTCTGGGTGAGTGTCTGACACCCTTGCTGTCTTCCCACCCACCAAAGTGAAGGCATTCGCTCCCCCCACACACACCTTAAGGGGAGCTGATCTCTGGCATGTGGAGAGCAGTTGTAGTTCTGAGTGATCTCCAGCCCTCACCTGGAGATTGGCAACAGTGGCTCCCATGAGGAAATTGTTGGTTTGGCATCTGTGGCATTGTTCCTCTCTGAGGTCCCACACCTCCTCAAACCCTGCCCTCTCCAGGCCCAGCCATTTAAATCTCCAGGAATTTCTTATCCTGGAATTGGCAAGCCTATCTCCTTCCCTTTATCTGCCCCTCTGACTTCACCTTTCCATCACCTGTGCCCTCCCTGCAGCCTCTATATAGGAAAATTAGTCTTTCTTCACGGGGGTGAGGCCCCGAAGCAGTTTACATCATTCTCTCCCCCCCCCCATGTGATCTGAACAACAACCCTGTGAGGCAGGTTAGGCTGGAAGTCTGTGACTGGTCTGAAATCAGTCAGTCAGCTTCCACAGCAAGGACCTGGGTCCAGCAGATCCCACTCTGAAGCCCTAATTCCTATGCCATCCTCAAAGTCCACCACAGAATCTCCAGGAATTTCTCACCAACCTGGAACTGGCAGCCATAGTCAGCACTGGGCCCAGTGAGTTCTGCCTCAGAGGCCTGTAGTGAGACCTTTCAGTCCAACAGACTATCTCTGACAAACTGTTTAATAGGGAGGAGTCATCAGCCATTACATCAGCTTACAGCATTCCCCTCTCCTCCCTCCCCCTTTTATCTGCACAACAACAACCCTGTGAGGCAGGTTAGCTTGGTTTGAAATTACCCAGTCAAGCTTCTAAAGCCCTCACCTGGAGATTGGTAACAGTGGTTCCATAGGAAGAAAAGCCTCCCTCAGAGGCCTGTAGTGATACCTTTCAGACCAACAGTCTCTCTCTGACAGACTGTTTAATAGGGAGGAGTCCTCAGCCATTACATCAGTTTATATCATTCTCCTCTCCTCTCCCCTCCCCCCCTTTGATCTGAACAACAACAGCCCCGTGAAATAGTTTAGGCTGGTTTGAAATCACTGTCAGCTTCTACAGCCCTCACCTGGAGATTGGCAACAATGGTTTTCCAGGAGGAAAGGCCTCTCCCTCAGAATCCATTCTGTCATATGAGCCCACTGTAGCCTAATTGGAATAGAAAGAGTGAAGAGTATTTGGTAGATGGAAAGGTCCCCTCCCTGCTGTGAATGAACATTCCTTTTGCCTCGGTTGAAGAGAAGGAACCCAACTGTTTTCTCATGAATAATTCTGGTGGAGGGGGGGGGGGAGCTGGGGGGCCAGGCACCACAAATAATTCCCCTGTTTTACACCCTCGCACCTCCTTGCCTGCTCTCAGATGGACTGTCCTGGACTTCCTATAACAGGCCCTGAGGAGAAACAGTCCTGCTCAGTAAGCTCGCTGTCAGGAGAGAACTGTCTCCATCGAAGGTCAGTGGCCTTCTGCTGAGGTTCTTGCCTGATGGGGCTGGCAGTGGGCAGGGGAGAGTAGACTTAGCCACGGCAGAGACAGTGTGAGCCAATCCTGCTCAAGCCACATCCATCCAATAAAAATCCTGAGAATTGCCACCACACTTGGGCTTTTATTATTTACCTGATACATTCCCCAATTTATCAGTTATTGTGTAGCCAAACCCTAGGTATTTTTAAAAGCAATCAAAAACATCCACTTAGGGTTGCCAGCCTCCAGGTGGTGTCTGAATCTTCAGGAGATAGAGATCACCTAGAGAAAGTAGCTGCTTTGGAAGGTGGACTGTATGACACTATACACCACTGAAGACCCCACCAAACTTCAGTCCCAAAAATTCCAGTTGTTTCTCAACTCAGGGTAGAGAAGATGCCTGAGTGGTGGGAAATGAGGTAGATGTTTGTTGACATTTATTCTGGGGAAGTACATTGTTATGATTACAGTGGGAAGAAGACAGTATCTCCATATAGCACTAGTGCCAAAAGCTTTAATAGCAACTATGTTACAAAATCTTTGTTGTAGATAGGGCTTTTTTGGAACAGGAACACACAGGACTGCAGTTCCAGCTGGCTTGGCATCAGGGGATGTGGCCTAATGTGCAAATGAGTTCCTACAAAAAAAATCCCTGGTTGTAGATAAACTCAAACTGTAATATACTTTGTATTTTGAAATTTGGCAATTTGACATTAATTTAGTAAGCTCAGTTTTTTTCTTCTAAACTGTCATGTAATAATAATAAATAATAATAATAAATTTTATTTGTACCCCGCCCTCCCCTGCCGAAGCAGGCTCAGGGCGGCTAACAATACGGTGACCAATGGTGCACCAACAATAAAACAGTTACATTAAAAACATTAAATTAAACATTGAATTAACCTTAAAAGCCTGAATTAAAACAATTAACTAAAACATATTAAACGCTATCCTTGAGACTCTTCTAGTTGATGCTGATGGCGGATTTTCAGTTATTCATAGGCTAATTTAAAAAGGGTGGTCTTGCAGGCCCTGCGGAACTGATCAAGGTTCCGCAGGGCCCGCACCTCCTCTGGGAGTTGGTTCCAGAGATGTGGGGCTGCGGCCGAAAAGGCCCGAGAGCGAGTGTTCTGTAGTTTAATTTGTCTTGGCCCAGGGGTATTCAGTCTGTTCTTTCCTACTGACCTCAGTGCTCTCTGGGGTTCATACGGGGAGAGACGGTCCTTCAGGTAGGCTGGTCCTCGGCCATATAGGGCTTTAAAGGTGATAACCAGCACTTTGTACTGGACCCGGTATACAATCGGTAACCAGTGCAGCTCGCGTAGCCCCGGCCGCACATGTTCCCATCTTGGGAGACTAAGTAGCAGCCTGGCCGCCGCGTTCTGCACTAGCTGTAACTTCCGGGTCCGGCACAGAGGCAGCCCCATGTAGAGGGCGTTACAGTAGTCCAATTGTGAGGTGACCGTCGCATGGATCACCGTTGCTAGGTCCCGACGCTCCAGGAAAGGGGCCAACTGCTTTGCCCGCCTCAGGTGGAAGAAAGCTGACTTGGCAGTGGCTGTTATCTGGGCCTCCATTGATAATGAAGGCTCCAGTAAGACACCCAGACTCTTCACCTGTTGCGCCGCCTTTAGCTGCACACCATCGAAGGTCGGGAGGGATATTTCCCCCCCTGGAGCGCCGCGACCCACACAGAGAACCTCTGTCTTTGCCGGATTCAGCTTCAGCCCACTCAGTCTAAGCCACGTTGCGATAGCCTGTAACGCCCGATCCAGGTCTTCCGGGGGGGAGGCGGGCCGGCCGTCCATTAGCAGATAGAGCTGGGTGTCATCTGCATATTGGTGGCAGCCCAGCCCAAACCTCCTGGCAATCTGGGCAAGGGGGCGCATATAGATGTTAAATAACATCGGGGAGAGGACTGCTCCCTGAGGCACCCCACAATCTAGTGTGCGCCTCTGGGATCGTTCACCCCCGATCGCCACCCTTTGTCCCCGACCCATGAGGAAAGAGGAGAGCCATTGTAAAGCAGACCCCTTAACCCCAATGTCGGCGAGGCGGTGGATCAGTAGCCGATGGTCGACCGTATCAAATGCAGCCGACAGATCTAATAACATCAGCACTGCTACACCGCCTCGATCCAGTTGCCGTTGGAGGTCATCTGCCAAGGCGACCAAGACCGTCTCCGTCCCGTGGCCCGGTCGGAAGCCAGACTGGCACGGGTCTAGGACAGAAGCGTCATCTAGAAATCTCTGTAGCTGCAACGCCACTGCCCTCTCGATGATTTTACCTAAAAATGGTAAATTAGACACCGGTCGATAGTTCGCCAATTCGGCCGGGTCTGCTGTTGATTTTTTCAAGAGGGGGCGGACCAAGGCCTCTTTCAGAGGCGTTGGAAAACGCCCCTCTAAGAGGGATCTATTTATGATGTCCCGTAGAGGACATCTAAGCTCCCTCTGGCAAGATTTAATCAGCCAGGAGGGGCAAGGGTCCAGATCGCATGTTGTTGGGCGAGCAGCGGAGAGAATTCCATCAACTTCTTCCAGGCTGAGTGGGTCGAAGTGGTCCAGCAGTAAATCCGAAGACAGGCGCGGAGCCTCAGTCTGACTTACTGTATCTAATGTGATAGGTAGGTCTTGGCGGAGTGATGAGATTTTATCTGCAAAATATTTCGCAAATGCCTCACAGCCTATCTCCAATTCTCTAACGTTTGGTTTGCCTTGTGGCAGTGTTATAAGATCTCCAATTACCCTAAATAATTGTGCTGGGCGCGAATTTGCAGATGCAATCTTGGCTGCAAAGTATTGTTTCTTTGCAGTCTTGACTGCCATCTCATATGACTTCATAAACATTCTATAGGATGTTCTCGTCACTTCGTCCCGAGTATGCCTCCACCGCCTCTCTAGCCGTCTGAGCCCTTGCTTCAGCTGGCGTAGCTCCAAGGTATACCATGGAGCCAGCTTCATACGAGGGCGCAGAGGGCGCCGGGGTGCGATTTCGTCGATGGCCCTGGATAGCTGATCTTGCCAGACTTCCACCAGGTCATTGAGGGAATCGCCAGTGGGCCAGGGGTCCCTCAGGGCCGTTTGGAACCGTTCCGGGTCCATCAGGCCCCGAGGGCGAGCCAAAATAGGCTCTCCGCCCATACAGGGTTGGGGCGGCATCTCCATACGGGCCTTAAGGGCTAGGTGATCCGACCATGGGACCGCTTCAACTGCGATATCGTTCACCAAAATCCCAGACGCAAAGATCAAGTCTAGTGTGTGTCCGGCCTGATGCGTGGGTGTTGTAACAAATTGAGAGAGTCCTAGTGTCGCCATGGAAGACACTAGGTCCATCGCCTGAGTGGAGGCCGTGTCGTCGACATGGACATTGAAGTCACCCAGGACCATAAGTCCCGGGCTCTCCAATGCCCAGCCCGCCACTGCCTCCAATAGTGATGGTAAGGCGCTGGCTGGTGCGTTAGGCGGACGGTACACCAGCCAGATCGCCAACCCCTCTCCAACATCCCACCACAGACCGACACATTCAATGCCATCGATCTTTGGGGTCGGGAGAGCCCTAAAGGAGTAAGCCTCCCGTATGAGTAATGCCACCCCTCCCCCCCCCGCCCGTTACTCCGTGACTGGTGAAAGACCGAGTAACCTGGGGGGGTCATCTGGGAGAGAGCTACTGTCTCTCCATCCCGCACCCAGGTCTCGGTCACGCAAGCCAGGTCCACGTCCTGCCTAAGCAGGAACTCCTTAAGGGTCGAGGTCTTGTTATTAATGGACCTGGCGTTGCATAACACCAGTGACGGAGTCGAGCATTTCCTCTTGGGCCCACTACCTGCCACCGTTGGGATGGGCAGTAGACTGGAAGGTGGCCGAGCACTGGTTTGTCTCTGTCTCCTTCCCTTATATAATTGTCTATTCCCACCGTCATATCTTCCCCTCCCCAGGAGCACTGGAATCCCCTGGGCCAACATCTGCACTCACTTGGAGTGGGCTCGCAGTATACTCCTCACAGTTGTTCCCAATTATCCTCACCTGGCTTTCACTCTATCCTCCCCTGTCTGTTCTTCCAATACTTGCTGCCAGTTAACCAATTATCATAAGTAATTAATTTAGTAGTCCACTCAATTTCCCTTCCAATTAACTAGTATAATATTAAATTGATCAATTTCAGCACCATTAATAAACAGACCGTCCCTCCTCCTTACCAATTGATGTGCTGAAATTATGAATATAATTACATATAAATTAATATATATAAATATATTGTAGGTATCAATCACTAATTATTTGGCTAAAAAATCCAATAAATTAATTAATAAATATCTTTAGTAAAATTCCATTAGCAGCTAGCAGTCATTTAACTCAAGTTCTAGTCCTTAGGGGTGGCAGTATATATTGTCTCTGGGTTGTAGGATTTAAAATCGTATTCAGTCTTAGATGTTGATAAAGTGCAGAAATCAGTGCAGTTAATACGTGCAGCTGGTAAAGTGCGGTTGATAGAATGTTGGCAGAATGCAGATACCAGTGCAGTCGGTAATTGAGCATATTCCTCTCCTCTTGTGGCCGGCAGGCTCTTGGGTTCCCCTGGGCCCCGTACAGGGCCTCTCCGCTGGGGAATAACCAAGCCGTTGGATCCGCCGCTTCAGACCACGTCCGTCGGTGGGGGCGGGACAAATGGAGGGGAAGGCGAGCGAAGGTGGAGGGAGCACGAGTAAGGAGCCGGAGGAAGCGAGGGGGGCGAGAGTCAGGGCGTCCGAAGCCCCAAAACAGTAGGGGAAGTGGGGGCGAAGATCGAAAACGCCCTAGGGACGCACCTCCGTGTTCTCCTCTCGCCCAGCCTCGCCGTCGTTTCCTAGCCTCCGCTCGTCGTAGCTCTCGTAGTTAGTATTATGTGTTTTAATATTTACAGAATTGTTCTCTTTTCTCTTCTCCAAATCAGGTGCTTCTGACCTAACAGCATTCAGTGATCCACGAGTAGGAATTGATCGTCCTTTCCCTGCAATTCCTTCAATATCTGATCCTCGCATGCACTATCCAGGAGCATTCACCTATACTCCAACACCTGTCAGCTCAGGAATAGGAATTGGTATGTCTGCCATGACCACTGCTACCAGATACCACACTTATCTACCGCCTCCATACCCAGGTTCTTCTCAGGCTCAAGGTGGCCCATTTCAGACCAGCTCCCCCTCTTATCATCTCTATTATGGAACATCAGCAGGATCATACCAGTTCTCCATGATGTCTGGCGGAGATCGGTCCCCTCCACGTATTCTTCCTCCTTGCACTAATGCTTCTACAGGATCTACTCTCCTCAACCCCAATCTTCCAAATCAAAATGATGTTGTAGACACAGAAGGTAGCCATAGCAACTCCCCTACTAACATGGGAACCACAGCAAGGCTAGAAGAAGCAGTATGGCGACCATATTGAAAAAGTTATTAGTAAAGATGGTCGTGGACTAAAATGTTTTATCTGCTGATATCCATGGTTTCTTTGTGAATGTCTGTGGGCACTGCCATGTTTCTACATTGCTCTGAAAAACAATCAGGCCAGAAGTCAGTGTTTCCAGGAATGGTATCACAATGTTATCCAATAGATTTCAGTCAGTGAGGTGATAACATTCCAGAAAAGTATACTTATCCAAGGACTGAACTTCTGAAAACGAGAGCATTTAAGATGGCAGTACTCACTCACTTTGTCTATATATATATGGAGAAAAGTAGATCTCTGTGTTTCCAGAACTGGAGACTTCAAACACAGGTTTGGAGCACATCAAAGCCTGTAAAGAGTGTTTTGTTTGACATCTGATTTGGAGACTTAAAGCCTAACACAATCTCAGTGATCTTAATTGACATGAGAGTTAAAAAGAAGTATAGGAAGATTCTCAGAGAGAAACTGTGAATGCTTCTGATTTAGCAATGCTGTGAATGAGAGGTTTTATATCCTGGAATTATTTTTTTTAACCAAGTTGTATAATCCAAAGAGTATGGGAATTCTTTCTTGTTTTTATTTTTTTAGGATGCGACTAATCCTTTTTTTGCATATCATTTTTTGTTTCCTTTTTTGGCACCTTAAAATTTCCAAAAAAAGATTTAATCTTTTTTTTAAAAAAAACATGCTTGCTTTTCTTGTATTTTGTCATCTGAAGGCATAAATCCTCCCACTTTTCCTGGGGGGGGGAGTAATTTAATTCTTCATTTAATATAGAAGAGCAACAGCCTTGAGTCCTTTTCAACTACTGAAAATGTATATGATGAGTTACTCAATATTTATGCTCACCATTGAAAAAAAATTGTGTGATACCTTTATTATTTAATTATGCTTAAAGATAAGCACATGCATTTTTGTAGCAACCAAAGTTTAAAATTATCACATATAAAATGGCTGGAATAATTATGGGTAATGTGATTTTTAATTATTTAGAAGTATTGTTTACATTTAGCTCCATTTCACTTTCATCACTCAATATCCAATGAAGTCCTTTTTCTCCATTTTGAAATCTCAGAATTATTTTATATGCTAGTATAACAGAAATATATTGGTGTCTGTGTGTCTCAGTTTTATAAAAGAAGAACTTTGCACCAAATTTTGGCATAATTTTATTTGGACAATGGTTATGGAATACAGGGGAACATTGGGAGGCAGTGGCTGAATAACAATACCTGTGGTAGCACTTGGAGTTCCCAGCACAGCTGGATAGGATACTGCACCAAGATCTAAAGGCAACAGAACCGAGTAGTAAAATCAAACACAACTGGATGCTGTAACACCCCATTTGTAAGTATCTTCTGTATTTGAGGCAGAATCTGACAAAACCCTGGACATTCTACTCTAAACTAGTAGAAGATGCAAGAACTTGTTTAAGGCTCTAAACCTAAACACCATTATTTGGACAGACATCTTACTGAAACTGTAGGACCAAAAAGACATGCCAGAAAGTCACATGTCTCTTTCTCCAATTTCTTTGTTAAAAACTGCGGGGAGGGTTGAGTTTCAGTGGTAGAGTACCATGAGGACAAATTTTTCTACTCCCCTCTTTGGTGCTTTTCTCCCCAAAGGGAACAAGGTATGGGTATTTATATTACTAGAGGGGAAACAATTAAGTAGCTCTTCCCACATATAATTCCTTCAAACTAGGAACCTATTGTGGTTGGTTTATGGTTAAAGAAAATGAATGAGATGTGTCTCTGCTTGTCACAGTTTGGGACCCAGTTCCACATAAATGCATCTAGGATCTCGAGCAGAGCAGGGTTCTGATCCCATACTCACTTATTAAAGAGTAAGTTTCATTGACCTGAGCAAGATTTACCTGTGTGCATTGGGTTGCATTATATGATATTCAGCATCTTGCAAAAGTAAGCCCACATCTGGGAAAGGAAAATAATATTCTGAACTGGTACACAGAACAATCCATCCTGGCAGCCAGTTCATTTTTTTTTTTAATATAATGGCTCAACTGGAGTGTTGTTCTGGGACTATCACTGTTGTCTATTACACCTGAAACATAGAAGACATCACTGTAAATTTTAAGGCACTATTTAATGTGAGAGCTTGGTCTGAATGCAGTTGTACTCTTCATTAAAGAAAAACAACTGAGGTCAACAGATCCTCAATGATCTTTTGATTGTTAGTTAATGGATCTTTTTAAAAAAATTAGTGGAACAATTGCAGGTCAGCTCTTGAGTAATTGAAAGCAGGCCTTTAAATCAGTGTTGGATTTTTAAAACACGAATAATGGATTCAGTTTAGAAAGATCCTTGGCTGCAGGCAGCAAAACAGCTGGATTTATTTAAAGTATTTTTTCTTTCTATATATCACTATATATATGTCGATTTTGCTTTTGCATTATTTGTATGTCTGATGCAGTAGCACTTTGGTATAACTGTTACAAAATAAAGCCGCTATGTCATCAGTAAGGTCAACATTCTGCAGAATATTTCACCTGATCTCATCCAAAACTAAAAAGACCATACTATGTCATTTTCATGCCTTTTTAGTTTCATTTATTATTGTTCTATTATGGTTTTAAAAGTGAATACTATGCTAAGTTGAGTTATTTGGTTTTGAAAGTGGAAGAGTTAAAATTTTCTTTATGAAAATCTAGACAATACAAGACAATTCTATGCTTCTGAAATGAAAAAAAAAGTTTCAGTCATACCCAAGTGATTACACTCTACTTTATTTACTTTTCATTATGTCTTGGGACATTGAAATGTGTCGTATAACTTTTCCATGGAATACTGCTTAAAATATAACACATTATCTTTCATAAGTGCTTACTGCACGCATCCATTTACACAAGAATAATAATGACCATTTATTATAAATCTGGACACCATACACGATTGATGGCTCAGAAACGTGTAAGTTATTTAAATGCCATTTTATTTTGCTTCAATAGAATAACATGGCTATCCTAGTGGAAGTATCAAAAACTGTTTGCCAGGGGTGGTCAATGGTAGCTCTCCAGATGTTTTTTGCCTACAACTCCCATCAGCCCCAGCCAGTATGGCCAATGGCTGGGGCTGATGGGAGTTGTAGGCAAAAAACATCTGGAGAGCTACCCCTGCTGTATGCCATTGTGCACAGTATTAGAGGAATTCACTGTCCATACTGCTGCACCTTTGACTGTCTCATTTAGAATCACCTTTCACAAATGGACTGAGAATGAACTTGGCCAGGATGAGATCCTGTGGAAATGTAGTTTTAATATTACATAACCCATAAAACGCACTGCATATTAATACAGAAGATTGCACTAGGTTTATATTTCTGAAAGTTGCCAGTCTCTTCTTATGCCCATTCTACACCTATTCCATCCTACTGCAACCGTATAATGTAAACACAAAAGGGTTACACTCACAAAGGACCGAATGCTTACTGCTAATCCATCAAGACAACTGTATCGAATACTTCACCTGCATCTACCTAGCATTCTCCATTCTGCTCCAAAGTTATCAGCCTGCCTTCCTGGAATACAGTTCTCCCTGGGTTAAACATTTCTAGACCAAACATTTCCTAAATTAAGATAATAATCATATTATATCCATCACTTTATTTCAAGTCTATTATCACTGAACTCTGAATATAGTGCCACAGAAGCACACAATCCATTTCAGAAACTAGATTTGCCTTTTTGAAGGTACTTCTTGTCACCAATAAGTGTCAGTAAGTTGTGGAATCCTAAATATGGTTAATCATATGTAAATTGTCTAAGAACTTCAGAATAACTGTATTTAGGACTAAGAGACTTGCTCATTGGACAAATAGTGTAAAACACACTTCTGGGACCTGGAAAGGATCCCTCCTTGTTAGGCTTTATTTTTACAAGGTATTGGTACCATTTAGTCTTACAGAACACTTTTTTTGTGTTTAATAACATACACAATTCCACAAGGAGTTTCTTCTAAAGCCACAGTTCTCAGACTTCATCTGCACATTTCTCTGGGTCCATACCGCTTCAGAATGTGATTTTTCGCAACCTGAAAAGGTACAATTGCTTGATCATGGATTAATACTAAGGAACCTGTTTGATGATGTCTAAGCATTTCCCATTCTGTTTTTCTGCTTGAATATGCAGCCTCCCACAAATATGGTAAATAACAGTTCAAAGGGAGCAGCAATGCAACTTCCATATTGTTCATAGGAGTTTCAGTCTTGTAAGGTTGCAATTCCATTGGACATTGAGCCACACTTGCTACACCTGAATATTCATACACTGCCATCTTTAACCATATTTCCTTTATTTAAGGAGTTCACCTGGAGTACATATTGAGACTACTACATCTAAAGCATTCTGAACCAGCTACAGATAACTAGATTCAATTGCTTGGATCCAGTAGTGCATATACAGAAACTTAAACAACACAGTTCTGTTTCCACAGTTTGTTTCGCTTTCCTCCCAATATGTTATGGTGCCCAGAAATTGTTTGCAAATGTTTTGCACAAGCAGAAGTGTAGATGGGAATACACCATGTTTAATTTTTCCCGCTTCTGTTAGAATTTCTATTAGAAATTGTTTGGTGGATTCAAGCCAATTATTCTCTGGAAGACAAGTCAATTTCTCTCATGCTCAAGCACATGATTAAGGGTTGGTTTGATAAAGATAGCAACAGGATGAAAACCATTCAGCTGATCACCTATTTTGCTGAAACTTACTGGAGTTATCACATCCAGCATGTGAAAGCCATTCTCTGTTATCATGTATATCCATATTAACCAATTGCATAAATCCTGCAAGATATTACAATTCTTTCAACAAATTTCCATTTTAAATTTGACTCAAGATGGATATTTGACTATTCCAGTTTAGAAAATATAACAATAGTTGAAAATGCTTTCCCAAGCAATATAGTTTTAAAAACAGATCATAACAAAAATTAGTCAATGGTGAATACTGAGGAATGCATTTTTATTTAAATGAACAGCACAGTATATAACCCAGAGAATCTGAATCTGTAGGATTTTGAGCAGTTTCAATTTACTTTAATAGAGCTGCACTGGCCTTTTTCCCCTTTCAATCCAGGGTCTTGGTTTAGGGTTGGATATAAATCCTCTAACATAATTCTGGAAATTAATTGTCTTTACCCTCTAGCAATATAAATAAACTTTATTTATTCCCGAGAGCTAAGACTTTTATAAACGTAGTATCCTTTATCCTCTTAAACTGATTTCCCACAGATATCCTATAACCATAAATCTGAATTTCTTCTGCCCTTAAAAATATCCATTACTTTTTGCCAGATAACATGTATTATCTGTTGCTCAACACTTTTTGTTTATAACATTTATTGTATAAGGTTTTTATGCCTTACTACATCTTTCTTGATTTTATGTAGTCAATACCAGTCATTTTTCCTTTACTTATTGTAAAAGGGTTTGTGTCAGGAGACTTCATTGTATTTATGTATGTAAATAGGTTTCAGAAGCTTCATAGAAAAATATTAACGCTTGTAAGTATTCAACCTTTTTCCTTTGTTACATCTTATTCTGAACTTGCCTTTGTGTTTGCTGAATACTGTAGGAAACCTGTTTCTTCTCAATTTCATTATTTTAGAATTTGAGATTTCATTCTTTTAGTTACTTTATAAGCAGTTACAGCATGGCGTCGTGTGGGCACATCAAAACTTCACTTTTTGTAGGAGAAAATGAATGTGCAAACAACTGTGGGTTATTTGTGGTATTCTGGATGTAACAAAAACAGTTCTGGAGGGGAAAAAACATGTTTCTATGAGAAATTATGTGTGGTAAATCTGATGGATGAACACAATGGCAAGCAGGGCCCTTTGTGGAACATATATTTGAATATGTGATACTCAGGGTTTTCTGGATGTATTTACAACCAACTTATGCTGTGTAAAAGAACTGCCACATCCTCTTCTTCATACTGTTATACAGATCACTTTCAATAAGGGGATTTTTTTTTCTTCCAATGATAATTCTGTTTTCTAACTGGGAAGAGAACTGAAGCTCATTTCCCTAAGACCTACAGGTCTCTTGATATAGGGTGTTTTTACACTGACAGTTTGTGACTCTCTATCATCGCATTGGAAACTCACCTTTTACATTACCTAACATTCTCACAACTGTTTTGCATCGTTGCTGCCGGAAGCATCTATATTTGTTTCAGTGAGATGAGTTCTGGTACTGCTGCTGCAACGTTTTTCTCTAAACTAGTTTTGATCCGGTCATTTCTCTACAGGCGTTTCAAACTTGTATTGTAGAAGTTTTCATGTGTTTTAAAAGACTCCTCCAAAAGCCACAAGGTGCAGTAATTTGCATGAGAACTGACAGCACTTGAAATTTTTACATATCATTGCTTGCCTCGTTTTGTAATTTAAATTTGTATTGTTTTAGCGGTGTTGACACGATTTCCAAGCAATCGTATACATTTAACTAAGCACTGGTATTCCGTCTGCCCTCTGATCAGAGACACCCCCCCCCCCAATTGAAATGCTTTCAGCAGGAAATATAGAAGTCTGGCTACGCAAAATGAGCAGAGCAAATCCATAAATGTAAAAGGGAAATAATTAAAGCGGAATGGTGGCAGGCAATTTGAAGACTCTAAAACTCTGGATCAAACTGAATGTAAAGACACCCATAGTTGTATCTGAGTAGGCACTTCCTCTACATAGCAAAGTCAGTGTGTTCAGGACAATTCATTGTGACTAGCATGTGAAGCAGCTGGACTGCTGCATTTGGTTCTAATGGAAACTTGCTTTCTTTGTACCACAATTTCTTCTGTATATTCAATATTATAATTAGTGTGAATGACAAATAAACTGTTTGAGAACTATACAAGCTTTTGGATTTCTTCAGTATTTGACTTTGTAAATACAGTTTTGGTAGCATGGACACAATCTTCACAGTTTTTCTAGTATTTGTAGCCAAAGATATCTATAGCTACTACTGATCTTCACCTGTCTCCCAATTTTACTGGCATACTAAGAGGATGGTAGACAGTGTCTCTCATACTAGGCTTTGGAATTTCTCAGAAGGGAGTATGTCTTTCCACTTCTGGCAGTACAACCCTATGAACAATCTAAGCCCACTAATTTGAAGTGATTTGGGGAATTTCCACATATCTTATTGTCATTGCTTGTGTGCCAGTACTGCATCAGGGTTCTTCCTCCCCCTTTTCCACATGTGTTGTGCTCATAAATAAGCTGGAAATACAGTGATGAAATATTGAAGCAAACACTAGAAGCAAAACACATGCAGAAAAAGGGGAGAGATGCAATACAGGCAAACAAGCAAGGAAATAACAGATGCAGAAAAGCCCCTAGATCAAAGTAACTCTGCATAGGATTGTACCATCATGATATCAAGTGAACATGGCTCCTTTATTATCCTAAATCCTCTGCACATGCTGGGAGACATGATATGTCTCCTCATCCCAGCCCCAAATAAGAGAACCATCCTGGGGTGGGTTGTTTTTTTTTTTTTTTGCAATTAATGGGAAACTCTAGAAAGGAGAGGGATCTGGAGCAGGTGGCTGCTCTAAAAGTTTGAATACACATCTAGCAGTTGGCCATCTATTAGTCACATTAATAAGCCTCTGATCCCATGCCACCCTATATACACACTCTCATACATTCACTCAAATACAGTATGTAGCATGAGAAGCTGTCAAGCTGCCAAGAAGCACAGTACATGTATCTGCAACTTAAGGACACAATCCAGCCATGCTTAAGTCATTTTAAGGCCTACTGTTTTTCTCATGCAGTCCATGAGACTTAAAAAACTTTTGCTGGGTCATGCCCTCTATTTAAACAAGCAACCTCAGCTAGATAGATCTTTACAGAAATATTTAACTACTGACTTCAAGAGTTTGCTTTCTTGTTTGAAATTGCAGGAACGTCTAAAAGTTTCCCAGACTGCCATTAGTCAGCACGAGTCATTGTCTAGGAATTGTTTGGGTTTGCAGCAGAAGGGTAAAGCAAATTGGGAAGAAAATCTAATACACAGGCTTTAAAATGAAGCTTTCTGTCTGGCATCGGACAAATAATATTTTGTCTCAAACCTTTAAAAACACGGTATTGTAGAACAGATGCACAATAAAAATCCATCTCTTGTCAACATGTGTTTCCCCCATTTTTAAAAAATGTCCAATAGAGATCTTATTTCAATCTCCCAAGGAAGAGAATGCTAATCTAATTATTTCAAGTGTGTCAGTTTTGCCTACTAGTGCATTTCAGCTTAGCTAATGAACAAGGCTATGTGAATAAAGCACTCTGCAACAATAATAAAGACATTTACTTATTCAATTTGAATCCTGCTTTCTCCCACTATTGTGGTGTTCAGAGTGGGCCACAAACAGCATTCCCTCTAAGTGCTCACAGTTTTTTAGCCTCCAGCTCACGCATTTTTGTCTTAGGTCAGGAAAAATGGCCCCAGAGCAAATTAATTTATGCAGAAGCTCACAAATTTAATACCAGTAGCTCACAAAGTAGAATTTTTACTCACAGGACTCCACAGCTTAGAGCAGGGGTGGCCAATGGTAGCTCTCCAGGTGTTTTTTGCCTACTACTCCCATCAGTCCCAGCCAGCATGGCCAATGGCTGGGACTGATGGGAGTTGTAAGCAAAAAACATTTGGAGAGCTACCGTTGGCCACCCCTGGCTTAGAGGGAGTATTGGCCATAACATGTAATAAATAAAGTTATAATCAAAATGTACCAATTGAAATAATTCAAACATTTTCAGTTGGTCAGATGGCACATAATAACACTATAACACTGTTCCAGGGGAAGAAAAGGGGAGGAAGAGGTAGGAGAATCTGTATGTGGGAATTCTCCTGGCTTCACCTATATGCTTGGTTGGCAGTACATTTCTATTTTACAGACCCTGTAGAACTGTACCAAGTTCTGTAGGGCCTGGATCTCACTTGGAAGTGCATTCCACCAAACTGGAGCTACAGCTGAAAATGCTCTGGCTCCAGCTGAAAAGAGGTAAATACTCCCAGGTTCTGGGATTGCCAGTATGTTGTTGTTCAGAGAGTGCTGTGCTCTTTGGGAGGTATGTCAGGAGAGGCAGTCATAAAGATATGTTGATCCCTATCACACACTTCTACTATGGCGACACCAGCCTATCACCTCCTGCCTCAGCAAGGGCAGCAAAATATACGTTAGTCTCTTCGGGGGTCTGATACGGTAGATGAGCAGGGGACCACTGCAGATTTGAAGTCTTTCCCAATCACACAGGCGCCAGAGAATGTAACAGCAAACTATAGTTCTTTATTTACAAAATGGTCTTTAACTGGGGGATGGGATGTATGTACAGAGGCTAGTTTGTATCTTGTAGGAATAACATTTGCTATACAGTATGCCGGCTAGACCCTCCAGCAATGCTCTGAGGTATGTCAGGGTACACAGTTCTTCTTTTAATTCACTCTCCTAAACTTTAATCAGGCTGGCCTCTTGGGCTTTGAGTGCCTGGTCTCTCGAGTCATCTGGTTTGACAAGCCCCAGCTCTCCTGACTCCCTCAGACCCACGGCTCTCCCTCAGCCACCTTATAAACTCCTAGAAGCAGTGTATCATATGTCTGTGACCACTAAGGTCTTCCACTTAGACACTCTCTGTCACCTTCCTCTTCCTTAGAGGGCACTCGTGACCTAGAGATATGCCTCACGCTCAGCCACCTGGCTGATTTCACAGAGTGTAGATAGAGCTTCACTTCACACCAAGTCTCTCTCACCACACTCTGAGTCCAACTCCCTCTTTCTGTCCGTTTTTTTCTTCTGACAGTTAACCTCTGAGCCATTAGCTGTCACTCAGGACTTGAGAGTTCTGAGCACCCCTGGCCCCCACCTTCAAGTCATATGACTCAGGGCTCTTTGAGTCCTCAGCTTCTCCATTAGCCCTTTGATTCCATCACAATCCCAGACCATGAAGGGCTTTAAAGGCTAAAACCAACACCGTAAACTTGATCTGGCAGAGCACCAGTTGGATATGAGCTCTAATAGAGGTTTCTGTAAGGACCCACATCGCCACATTCTGAACTAGTTAAAGTTTCTGGATCAACCTCAAGGTAGCCCTATGTAAAGCAAGTTACAGTAATCTAGTCTGTAGGTGACCATTGCATGGATCACTGTGGCTAGGTGAGATAGGAAGGGTGCCAACTGTTGGATTTAGTGTAGGTAGAAAAGTGCCAGCCTGGCCACATTTGTGATCTGGACCTCCATTGATACTCCAACTCTTCACTGTTGGTGCTGGTGTTAAAAAGCATTGTCCAGAGTTGGACACCCAGTCCCCCTTCCCAGGCACAGGACCTCCATCTGTGTTTGATTTAATGTTAGCCGACTCTGCTTCAACCATCCAGCCACAGCCTCCAATCCCTTTGCCAGATTTCCTGGGCAGCATCACTCTACAAAGTAAGGAATTGAACTTTGGCTGTGAAGTTTCTGCAAGACATTTTGCAGATAAGTGTGACCTCCCTGCCACACTTGATATGGTAAGAGAACTAAAGCTCCAAGCTCGTCTTCGGATACCACCTTGGACCATTTCGACCCTCTTAGACTGCTCACTGCTGTTCACCCAACCACTTGCTACCTGGATCCGTGCCCTTCATGGCTAATTAAAGCTGGCCTTGAAGGGCTATGAGACACTATTTGGGATATTGTCAACAAAACCCTCTTGGAAGGTCTTTTTCCTAGAAGGTTAAGAAAGCAGTGGTCCGCCTTCTCCTGAAGAAGCCATCGTTGGACCCAAGCAATTTAGCCAACTTGCCGTTTTGGGGCAACTTGCCCTTTTTGGGCAACTTGAGAGGGCTGTGGTGTGACAGTTGTAGGACTTCTTGGATGATGCCTCTGTACTAGATCTCTTCCAGTCCAGTTTTCACCCAGGTCATGGCACAGAGACAGCCCTGCTTGGTCTCACTGATGACCTCCAGAGACACCTGGACCGGGGTGCTTCAGAGTTGCTGATGTTAGACCTGTCAGCTGCATTCGACTGAGTCAATCAGCAGCTGCTGGTTCACCACCGCACTGATGTGGGGATCATGGGGACAGCCTTACAATGGCTGATCTCCTTTCTACAAGGTCGGGGACAGAGGGTGGCATTGGGGGGACAACTCTCCCAGAGGCATCTACTAGAATGTGGGGTGCCACAGGGGGCAGTGCTTTCCCCCATGCTGTTTAATATCTACATGCACCCCCTTACCCAGGTTGCCCAGAGGCATGGGTTCAGGTGTCATTAGTATGCAGATGACAACCAGCTCTATCTAATGCGGGACAGCGGGCCTAATGGCATGCCAGCAGATCTTGATCTGGCATTGCAAGCTGAGGCAGAGATGGTTGAAATTGAATCCTGTGAAGATGGAGGTCCTGTTTCTGAGGCACGGTGTTCTGGAAGTGGAGCTCTCTCTCCCAACCTTTGGCAGGGCACCGTTGGTGCCAATACAGGAGGTTAGGAATTTGGGAGTGCTCCTGAATACCTCTATCTATGGAGGCCCAGCTAACATCCACTGCCAGATCAGCCTTTTATCACCTGTGACTGATCAGGCAGTTGGTTCCCTACCTCGATTGTGGTGGCCTAGCTACAAAGATCCATTCTTTGGTCACCTCTAAACTGGATTACTGTAATTCTCTGTACATGACCCAAATCTGGAAAATACAGCTAGTGCAAAATGCAGCTGCAAGGATCCTCTTGGAGCTTCCCAGGTGGGAATATATCCAACCAGCATTGTGACTACTACACTGGTTGCCTATAGCAAACTATATTCACTTCAAAGTATTAGTTCTCACCTTCAAGGCCTTTTATGGCCAGGGGCCTTTCCCTATATGTCCCCAAATGTTGGAGAAACGTCAACTGAAACATCAGGGGAGGGACGGTGGCTCAATGGTAGAGCATCTGCTTGGTAAGCAGAAGGTCCCAGGTTCAATCCCCGGCATCTCCAACTAAAAGGGTCCAGGCAAATAGGTGTGAAAAACCTTAGCTTGAGACCCTGGAGAGCCGCTGCCGGTCTGAGTAGACAATACTGACTTTGATGGACTGAGGGTCTGATTCAGTATAAGGCAGCTTCATATGTTCATATCTTCATATGAACTGAGGGGTGACATGATAGAGGTTTACAAGATTATGCATCGGATGGAGAAAGTAGAGAAAGAAGTACTTTTTTCCCTTTCTCACAATACAAGAACTCATGGACATTCAATGAAATTGCTGAGCAGTCAGTTTAGAAGGGATAAAAGGAAGTACTTCACCCTAAGAATGATTAACACATGGAATTCACTGCCACAGGAGGTGGTGGTGGCTATAAGCATAGACAGCTTCAAGAGGGGATTGGATAAACATATGGAGCAGCGGTCCATCAGTGGCTATTAGCCACAGCTTATTGTTGGAACTCTGTGTCTGGAGCAGTGATGCTCTATATTCTTGGTGCTTGGGCGAGCCCAGTGGGAGAGCTTCTAATGTCCTGTCCCCACTGGTGGACATCCTTATGGCACCTGAGGTTTTTTTGCCACTGTGTGACACAGAGAGTTAGACTGGATGGGCCATTGGCCTGATCCAATATGGCTTCTCTTATGTTTGTTCCCCAAAGAACACTTTGGTCAAGCTTCCAACATCATCTGTCTGTCCCTGGTCTGAAGGTTGTTAGGCTGGCCATGACCAGAGCCAGGGCCTTTTTGGCTCTAATCCCCAAGCTATGGAACAATCTGCCAGAGGAGATTAAGGCACTGTGGAACCTGTTACAATTCCGCAGGGCCTGTAAAACTGAACTTTTCCAGATGGCTTTTGGGTAATAGCTTCAAGGCCGCCAGCAAGAGTGATCTAGCTCTCCTACTGGTGATACTATTGTAAGGAAAGCTATGCTGAGTTCTGTCACATGGCCACTATCATGGACTGTAGTCTGTAGAATACTGACGCCTCACTATTTTATTGTTATTAGGTGATAATTTTAATACCGTTTTATTAATAATAATAATAATAATAATACTTATTTATATCCCGCTCTCCCCGCCGAGGCAGGCTCAGGGCGGCTCACAACATAAAAACACATCATACATTGACAGTTATACTTATAAAATCATGATTAAAAATAGATTACAGGTTATATTAAAATTAACATTATGGTGCTATAAACATTAAATCTTCAGTAAGATTCAGTAGCTAAAAGCATTTCCAGCGGCACTTTCTTAGCTTGTCATTAGTTGAAGGCTATTTTGAAGAGGTGGGTTTTACAGGCCCTGCGGAATTGATCTAAACATCATACGGCCCGTACCTCCTCCGGGAGTTGATTCCACAGCAGTGGAGCTGCAATAGAGAAGGCCCGATCCCGGGTGGCCTTCAATCTGGCCTCCCTTGGCCCAGGGATATTCAGCTGGTTTTTTCCAGTGGACCTCAGCGCTCTCTGGGGCTCATATGGGGAGAGACGGTCCCTCAGGTAGGCAGGTCCTCGGCCATATAGGGCTTTAAAGGTGATAACCAGCACGTTGTAACGAACTCGGTATACCACTGGCAGCCAGTGCAGTCCGCGCAGCCCCGGCTGTATGTGCTCCCACCTTGGGAGCCCCAACAGTAGCCTAGCCGCCGCGTTCTGCACCAGCTGCAGCCGCCGAGTTCGGCACAAGGGCAGCCCCATGTAGAGGGCGTTGCAGTAATCCAATCTCGAGGTGACCATAGCATGGATCACCGTTGCTATTATATTTATGATATTATAATTTTGATGACATTTTAATGTTGTTGTTTCTATAGAATCATTGAATCATAGAATCATAGAGTTGGATTGCTATCATAAATATAATAAAACGGTATTAATATTATCACATAACAATAAAATAGCCAGGGTCATCTAGTTCAACCCCATGCACAATGCAGGAAACTCACAAATCCCTCTCCCTAAATTCACAGGATCTTCATTGCTGTCAGATGGCCATCTAGTCTCTGTTTAAAAACCTCCAAGGAAGGAGAGCCCACCAAGGAAGCCTGTTCCACTGAGGAACCACTCTGTCAAGAAGTTCTTCTTAATATTGAGCCGGTAACTCTTTTGATTTAATTTCAACCCATTGGTTCTGGTCCTACCTTCTGGGGCCACAGAAAACAATTCCACACCATCCTCTAGATCAGTGGTCCCCAACCTTTTTGGCTCCAGGGACCGGCTCCAGGGCCAGACCACCGACCGTGGTCCAGAGCAGGAAGGGTGAGGGGACCCTTTGGCCTCCGCCCCCGCGGTGCCTCCTCCCTCCTGTTTTCCTCCACCATTTTCTTCCTCCCTCACCCCGCCACGCAGCCTCACTGCTTCCTCCTCCCCCATTTTCCTCCTCTCTCCTTCCCCCCACCCCCGTGCAGCCTCGCCAAATTCTTAAAAGTGCAATTTGACTCCTACTTTGTTCTACTGCTTCAGACCAACACGGTTGCCCAACTGGATCTATCCTCCTTCCCTCCCCCCCGTTTTCTTCCCTCATGCCCCCCATGCAGCCTCATCAGCTCTCCCCCCCCCCCCGTTTTCTCCATTTTAAGGCTGGGGAAGGGGTGGTGAAGTCCTCCCAGGCTGCCCCCCCCACCAAACAGCTGCAGAGGGAAAACAGCCGCAGCCAGGGGCAGCCAAAAGCACATTGTGCCTCACGCCGGCATCCCCCCCAAAGTGCTTCAACCCCCCACTGGGCCCGCAGCGCTCACCTCCTCCTTCCCTTCCCTTTCTGTCCCATTCCATCACCTTCCCCCCCCCCACCCGCAATCACAGTGCGCTGCCACCGCCAGGACGGGGGGGGGGGGCGATGGGACAGGAAGGAAAGGGAAGGAGGGGGTAGGTGGCGGTGGTGGGCTCGGAGGAGGAAGCAAACACATTGTGGCCAGCAGGGCCGGGGGGGGGGGGGGAAGGCAACAGGAAGGGAAGCGAAAGAGGTGATAGAGGAGGAAGCAGGCATGCAGAACCCAGGCACAGGGGGTAGGAGGGGAGCAGGAGGGAAAGGGACAGGAAGGGAAAGGAAGGGTGGCTGGTTGCTGACAGCAGCCCACTTGAGGAAAAGGCAAGGGCAGCATCACTCAAAGCTGCTGCAGTGGCTTTCTCAGTTGATCAGCTGATTGGTGGGAGGGGGGCGGAGGAGGGGAGGAGGAAATGGGGGGAAGCGCTGTGGGGGGGTAGCGAAGCTTTGTGGCCCATGGAAAACAGGTCATGGCCCACTACTTGTCCCTGGCCTGAGGGTTGGGGACCCCTGCTCTAGATGACAGCCCTTCAAGTACTTGAAGATGGTGATCATATCACCTCTCAGCCGCCTCCTCTCCAGGTTAAACATGCCCAGCTCCTTCAACCTTTCCTCATAGGACTTGGTCCCCAGATCCCTCACCATCTTTGTCGCCCTCCTCTGGACTCATTCCAGCTTGTCTATATCCTTCTTAAAATTTGATGCACAAAACTGAACACAATACTCCAGGTGAGGTCTTGCCAGAGCAGAGTAAACCATCACTTCACATGATCTGGATACCATACTTCTGTTGATACATCCCAAAATTGCATTTGCCTTTTTAGCCACCGCATCACACTGTTGACTCATGTTCACTAAGACCCCTAGATCCTTTTCGCACATACTACTGCTAAGACAAGTCTCCCCCATCCTAAAGCATGCATTAGATTTTTCCTACCTAAATGCAGAACTTTACATTTATCCCTGTTAAAATTCATTTTATTGGTTTTAGCCCAGTTTTCCAGCCTTTCAAGGTCATCCTGTATCCTGTTTCTGTCTTCTACTGTATTTGCAACCCCTCCCAATTTAGTATCATCAGCAAATTTAATAAGTATTCCCTCTAATCCTTCATCCAAATCATTGATACAGATGCTGAACAAAACAGGTCCCAGGACAGATCCTTGAGGGACTCCACTCGCCATTCCTCTCCAAGAGGATGAGCAACCATTCACAAGCACTCTTTGGTGTGTGATCTGTCAACCAGTTACAGATCCATCTAATGGTAACAGGATCCAAATCACATTTTACCAACTTGTCAACAAGGATGTGGAACCTTATCAAAAGCCTTACTGAAATCAAGATAAACAATGTCTACAGCATTCCCCTGATTCAGCAAGGTAGTCACTTTCTCAGTAAAAGAGATCATGTTAGTCTAACATGACTTGTTCTTGAGAAAACCATGCTGGCTCTTAGTAATCACAGCCATCCTATCTAAATGTTCCAGGACCAACTATTTGATGATTTGTTCTAAAACTTTTCCAGGTATAGATGTCAAGCTGATGGCTCGGTAGTTATCCAGATTCTCTTTTTTCCCCTTTTGAAGATGGGAATAACATTTGCCTGCCTCCAGTCTTCTGGCACCTCTCATGTTCTCCAAGAATTCTCAAAAATAATAGCCAGAGGCTCAGAAATTACATCCACAAGCTCTTTTAGAATCCTTGGATGCAGTTCATCTGGCCCTGAGGACTTAGTTTCATTTAAAGAAACTAGTTGTTAATGTACTACCCCTATGCTGATCCTAGGTTGGAACTTCATACTTTCATTATATGTTCTGTTTTTGCCATGTTGAGCACTGTTTCCCTCAGAAGAGAAGACTGAGGAAAAGTAAGAATTAAGCTGTTCTGCCCTCTCTTCATTACCTGTTACAATTTCACTTTCCTGCCCTTGCAATGGGCCTACCATGTCTTTGCTCTTTTTCTTACTCTGAACATAAGAAAAGAACCCCTTTTTGTTGATTTGTTGATTTTTTTGGCCAGCCTAAGCTCATACAGAACCAATTGAGACATTTGTTAAATAAAGAGGTAGAATGGGACCTTAAAAGACTACAACAGAAATCATTTGAAGGAGCAAATAAGCCTGGAAAATACCTGGCTTGGCAAATGAAAAAAAAAAGGAAAAATAAATTTATTAATAAAATTGCATTGGGAGGTAAAGAAATTGTGGACCAAGCAGGAATTAAAAGGGAATTTTACAAATATTATGCTAAGTTATTTCAAGGCCAAAAGGTGGGAAAAAGTAAAATAGATACATATTTACAGAAAATGCAAGTAAACCCTTTAACAGAAAATATGGAAAAGGTTTTAAATGAACCAATTGAAAAAATAGAAATTGAAGCAGCAATAAGTTCAATGAAATTGGGAAAGGCACCGGGGCCAGATGGTTTTACAGCAAAATGTTATAAAGTCCTCGCTGAGATGTTAGTACCATAACTCCAGAAATTGATGAATATTATAAGGACTGAGGGGAAAATACCAAATGCATGGAAGGAAGCAGTAATTTCGTTGATACCGAAGGAAGATAGTGACACCACAAATAATAATAATAATATAATAATAATAAATTTTATTTCTACCCCGCCCTCCCCGCAAAGCGGCTCAGGGCGGCTAACAGTAAGTAATGTATTAACATAAATAGTAAAACATTAGATTAGCAATTAAAATTACACATATAAAAACCCGTTAATTCAGTTAAAATACTTAATTTACAATTACATTATATATATATCTGGCAGTAATAGCTGTTCTGGCGCTGATTCTGCCAGTTTAAATGGTGTTAAAGATGGCGGTTCTTCGTTCATTGCAACTCAGCAGTCCGTATCATTATAGGCGTATCTAAAAAGGGCAGTCTTGCAGGCCCTGCGGAACTGGTCGAGGTTCCGCAGGGCCCGCACCTCCTCCGGGAGCTGGTTCCACAGTGCAGGTGCCGCAACTGAAAAGGCTCGCACCCTGGTGCTTTGGAGCCTGGCCTCTCTCGGCCCAGGGATGGTCATTTTGTTTTTACTTGCTGACCTCAGTGCCCTCTGGGGTTCATACGGGGAGAGACGGTCCCTTAGGTAGGCAGGTCCTCGGCCATATAGGGCTTTAAAGGTAATAACCAACACTTTGTACTGGACTCGGTAGATAACTGGCAGCCAGTGCAGTCCGCGCAGCCCCGGCTGTATGTGCTCCCATTTCGGGAGCCCCAGTAACAGCCTGGCCGCCGCATTCTGCACTAGCTGCAGCTTCCGAGTCCGGCACAGAGGTAGCCCCAAGTAGAGGGCATTACAGTAGTCCAATCTTGAGGTGACCGTTGCATGGATCACTGTTGCAAGGTCGCGGCGTTCCAGGAAGGGGGCCAACTGCCTTGCCCGCTTCAGATGAAAGAATGCTGACTTGGCAGTGGCTGCTATCTGGGCCTCCATTGATAATGAAGGCTCCAGTAAAACACCCAAACTCTTTACCTGGCGCACTGGTTCCAATAGTGCGCCGTCGAAGGTTGGGAGAGCTATTTCCCCTCCCTGGGCGCCGCGACCCACGCAAAGGACCTCTGTCTTCGCTGGGTTCAACTTCAACCCACTCAATCTAAGCCACGTCGCTACAGCCTGCAAGGCCCGATCCAGGTTCCCTGGGGCGGAGCCAGGCCGGCCGTCCATTAGTAGATAGAGCTGGGTGTCATCTGCATATTGATGGCAACCCAGCCCAAACCTCCGGACAATCTGGGCAAGGGGGCGCATATAAATGTTAAACAGCATTGGGGAGAGAACTGCTCCCTGAGGCACCCCACAATCAAGTGTGTGCCTCTGGGATCGCTCGCCCCCAATGGCCACCCTTTGTCCCCGATCGGAGAGGAAGGAGGAAAGCCACTGTAAGGCCAGCCCCCTAACCCCTATGTCGGCAAGGCGGCGCTTTAGTAACTGATGGTCGACTGTATCAAATGCCGCCGACAGGTCTAATAACATCAGTACCGCAGAGCCGCCCCGATCCAGATGCCGCTGGAGGTCATCCACCAAGGCGACCAGCACTGTCTCCGTCCCATGGCCCGGTCGGAACCCAGACTGGCACGGGTCAAGGACGGAAGCGTCATCTAGGAACCTCTGTAGCTGCAACGCCACTGCCCTCTCAATAATTTTGCCTAGGAATGGTAGATTAGACACCGGACGGTAATTCGCCAATTCGGCCGGGTCTGCTGTACATTTTTTTAAGAGAGGGCGAACCAACGCCTCTTTCAGAGGCGTTGGGAAGTGCCCCTCTACGAGGGATCTATTTATGATGTCCCGTAAAGGACTTCTGAGCTCCCTCTGGCAGGATTTAATCAGCCAAGAGGGGCAAGGATCCAAATCACATGTTGTTGGGCGAGCAGCGGAGAGGATCCCATCGACTTCCTCTAGGTCGAGCGGGTCGAAGCGATCCAGGACCAACCCCGAAGACAGGCACGGAGCCTCAATTTCACTCACTGTTTCCAAGGTGGTAGGCAGGTCTTGGCGGAGCAGTGAGATTTTATCCGCAAAATATTTCGCAAATGCCTCACAGCCAATCTCCAATTCTCTAATGTTTGGTTTGCCTTGTGGCAAAGTTATAAGGTCCCCAATTATTCTAAACAGTTGTGCTGGGCGCGAATCTGCGGATGCAATCTTGGCTGCAAAGTAATTTTTCTTTGCGGCCTTGACTGCCATCTCATACGACTTCATAAGCGTTCTGTAGGATGTTCTCATTGCTTCGTCCCGAGTATGTCTCCACTGCCTCTCTAGTCGTCTGAGCCCTTGTTTGAGTTGGCGCAATTCCAAGGTGTACCATGGGGCCAACCTCCTACGAGGGCGCAGAGGGCGCCGGGGTGCTATTTCGTCAATGGCCCTGGTTAATCGGTCTTGCCAGGTTTCCACAAGGCCATCGAGGGAATTGCTAGTGGGCCAGGGTTCCCTCAGGGCCGTTTGGAACCGTTCCGGGTCCATCAGGCTCCGAGGGCGAGCCAAAATAGGCTCTCCGCCCATACAGGGTTGGGGTGGCGTCCCCACACGAGCCTTAAGGGCTAGGTGATCCGACCATGGTACCGCTTCCAGCGCGATATCGCTCACCGAAATCCCGGACGCAAAGATCAGGTCTAGTGTGTGCCCGGCTTGGTGCGTGGGAGTCGTAACAAATTGAGAGAGCCCCAGTGTCGCCATGGAAGACACTAGGTCCATCACCTGAGTGGAGGCCGTGTCGTCGGCATGGACGTTGAAGTCACCCAAGACCATAAGCCTCGGGAACCTCAACGCCCAGCCCGCCACTGCCTCCAATAGTGATGGTAAGGCGCCGGTTGGTGCGTTAGGCGGACGGTACACCAACCAGACTGCCAACCCCTCTCCGGCATCCCACGCCAAACCAGCACATTCAATACCATCGATCCTTGGGTCCGGGAGGGCCCGAAAGGAGTAATGTAAAAAATTATAGACCAGGTTCGTTACTTAATAATGACTATAAGATATATGCTAAGATTTATTTTATTTATTTATTTATCTAAGATTTATATCCCGCCCTTCCCACTAGGTGGCTCAGGGTGGCTTACAACATATAAAACTAACATAAAATCTAAAATTAAGCATTAAAATCAACATTTCACAAGTTATAGTTAAAAATCTAAACATTTGTTATATACATAGACATTAAAATCACAAAGCGGACCTACAGCTACACTCATCGATTGCAAGATACTAGCAGAATGACTCAAACAGCATATGAATAACAGACAATATCAGAACTGTTATAGATATTGTTGAATATTATGAAAAGCACCCTGAAAAAGAAGTGGCATTATTCTTTGCGGATGCAGAAAAGGCTTTTGATAATTTGAATTGAGACTTTATGTTTGCAGTGATGGAGAAAATGGGATTGGGAGAAGTTTTTATTAGAATGGTTAAGGCGATATATACGGAACAACAAGCAAGACTTTGTATAAATGCAGACGGAAAAATGGTAATTAGTAAAGAAACAAGACAGGATTGCCCTCTGTCTCCATTGATATTTATAATGACTTTAGAAATTTTGCTTATGCAAATACAAGAAGATAAGGAAATAGAGGGCCTGAAATTAAAAGGTATTTCTTATAAATATAGAGCGTTTGCTGATGATGTAATGTTTATTAATGAAAATCTCATATATGTAACACCACTGTTGCTTTGTAAGATACAAGAATATGGAGAACTGGCAGGTTTCTATATAAATAAAGAAAAATCAAAAATTTTGTGCAAAAATATGACAAGGAGCCAACAGGAAGAATTACAAACTGTAACTGAGTGTGAAGTTGTTTCAAAAGCAAAATATTTGGGTGTGGAAATTACTATGAAAAATATAGATTTGTATAAAATGGAATAAATTGGGACTTTAATGGAACAATTAACAATACACTGGATAGGTCTGGGGGGGGGGGGATAATAAGGAAGGAAATTGCCAAAGTCTTTTTTTGAATTGGTCAAACAAGAAAACTTAGAAGATATATGGAGAAAATTGAATGCTGAACGGGACTATACCTTTTTTTCAGCAAGACGTAATACTTTTTCCAGAATTGACATGTTGTGGGGCACTAAGGATTTAGGCCTTATAACAAAAAAAATAGAGATTTTACCTAAAATAGGGACTGATCATAACACAATAATGTGGATTACAAAATTGTCTAAAAAGTCAAGAAGATGGAGATTAAATGAAGATTTACTAAATAATAAAGAAATAGTGACATCTCTAGAAAACGAAACAAGCTTTCTTCCAAATAAACAATAAAGAAGATATAGAATTTCAGATGGTAAAGCAGTAATGAGAGGAATATTGATTACTTTGAATAATAAAGACAAGAGGGCAAAAGAAAAGCAGATGCTGGACATTCAAAATGAAATAAAGAAAAAAGAAGGGGAACTGAGAAAAAGACCAGGGAAAAAGAAAATTATAAGGGAGATTACAATATTACAAACACAAATGAGACATTTGTTAAATAAAGAATTGGAATGGAATCTGAAAAGACTGCAGCAGAAATCTTTCGAGGGAGCAAATAAACCTGGAAAATATTTGGCCTGGCAATTGAAAAAAAAAAGAGAAAGCAAAATTATTAATAAAATTGTTGTTGATGGAAGAGAGGTGGTACATCAAGAAGGAATAAAAAGAGAATTTTTTAAGTATTATGCCAAATTATTTAAGGGTGTTAAAATAAAGAAAGAAAAGATGGAGTAGTATCTACAAAATATTAAAATAGCACCCTTAACAGAAAATATGAGAAAAGTTTTGAATGATCCAATTGAAAAAAATAGAAATTGAAGCAGCGATTAGTGCAATGAAAATTGGGAAGGTACCTGGGCCAAATGGATATACAGCAAAAAATTTTAAAACCTTCAAAGAGGAGTTAATACCGAAACTTCAGAAATTGATGAATGTGATAAGAATAAAAGGGAAAATACCTAATACATGAAAGGAAGCTGTTATTTCGTTGATTCCAAAAGAAGATACAGATGTCACGAATGTAAAAAAATTACAGGCCAATCTCACTATTAAATAATGACTATAAAATATATACAAGAATATTAGCAGAACGGCTTAAACAACATCTGACAAATTTTATAAAGGAGGATCAAGCGGGGTTTCTCCCCAAAAGGCAGATAAGAGACAATATTCTCTCTCGGCTTGACTTCGCGAACAAAGATTTAAGAAGGGTGCAGTAGTCCACGTCTGCTGCAGGCTCGCTGGTGGCTGACAAGACCAATGCGGGACAAGCAGATCCGGCCACAGTGGCTGCAGGGAAAAGTCTGATTTGGGGTTGGTGCTGTAGCAGTGCGATTCTTCCTCAATCTCCTTTTGTCCTCAAGACCAGCTATGCGTGCGTTCTCAAAGGAAGAGACAGCCTGGTGGATGGTGTGCCTCCATGCTTTGCGATCTGAGGCTAGGTCAGACCACTGGTGATGGTTGATGCGACAGGTGCCAAGGGATTTCTTCAAGGAGTCCTTGTACCTCTTCTTTGGTGCCCCTCTATTTCGATGCCCGGTGGAAAGTTCGCCATACAGAGCAATCTTGGGAAGGCGGTGGTTTTCCATCCTAGAAATATGCCCTGCCCAGCGCAGCTGCATCTTCAACAGCAGTGCTTCGATGCTTGTAACCTCCGCCCTCTTGAGGACTTCAGTGTTGATCACAAAGTCACTCCAGTGGATGTTGGGGATGGTGCGAAGGCAGCGCTGATGAAAGCGCTCAAGGAGTCGCAGGTGATGACGGTATAAAACCCACAATTCGGAGCCGTAGATGAGGGTTGTCAACACAACCACTTTGTAAACATTGATCTTTGTGCCTTTTTTCAGATGCTTGTTGCTCCATACTCTTTTGTGCAGTCGGCCAAATGCACGGTTTGCCTTTGCCAGCCTGTTGTCGATCTCCTTGTCAATCTTGGCATCTGAGGAGATGATGCACCCCAGGTAGCTGAACTGCTGGACTGTCTTCAGTACTGATTCACCCACAGTGATGCAGGGAGGGTGATAATCTTCCTGGGGTGCAGGCTGGTGGAGAACTTCTGTCTTCTTCAGACTAACTTCTAGGCCGAATAGCTTGGCAGCCTCTGCAAAGCAGGACGTCATATGCTGCAGAGCTGATACCGAGTGGGAGACGAGTGCAGCATCATCAGCAAACAGTAGCTCTCAGATGAGTTTTTCCATTGTCTTGGAGTGAGCCTTTAGTCGCCTCAGGTTGAACAGGCTGCCATCAGTGCGATAGCGGATGTAGACACCATCGTCATCATCTAGATCTACTGCGGCTCTTTGAAGCATCATGCTAAAGAAGATCGTAAAGAGAGTTGGCGCGAGAACGCAGCCTTGCTTTACACCTGTGCCTATTGGGAAGGGCTCCGAGAGGTCGTTGCAGTGTCTGACTTGGCCTCGCTGGTCTTCATGTAGCTGGATGATCATGCTGAGGAATCTCGGGGGACATCCTAAACGTTCCAAGATTTGCCACAGGCCTTTCCTGCTAACGGTATCGAAAGCTTTGGTAAGGTCGACAAAAGTCACATATAGACCCTTGTTTTGTTCCCTGCATTTCTCTTGGAGCTGCCTGAGAACAAATACCATGTCGGTGGTGCTCCTGTTAGCTCTGAAGCCGCACTGACTCTCTGGGAGGAGTTCTTCTGCAATGGTGGGCACCAGTCTGTTCAGAAGTAGTCTGGCAAGGATTTTGCCTGCGATGGAGAGCAGGGTTATCCCCCGGTAGTTGGAGCAATCTGACTTTTCTCCTTTGTTCTTGTATAGAGTGATGATGATTGCATCGCGAAAGTCCTGTGGTAGTTTGCCTTGTTCCCAGCAGGTGACAAGTACTTTGTGAAGTGTGCTATGTAGTACTGTGCCCCCATGCTTCCAGATCTCTGGTGGGATTCCATCAACTCCCGTTGCCTTGCCACTTTTCAGTTGCTTGATGGCTTTAACAGTCTCTTCTAGGGTGGGGATCTCATCCAACTCTGTTTTCACTGGTTGAAGTGGGGTGAGGTGGATTGCTGAATCTTGAACTACGTGGTTGGCACTGAAGAGAGCCTGAAAATACTCCGACCACCGGTTCAGTATGGATGCCTTGTCTGTGAGGAGCACTTGGCTGTCTGCACTACGCAAGGGACTCTGAGCCTGATATGATGGGCCATATACTGCCTTCAGGGCTTCGTAGAACCCTCTTAAATCACCAGTGTCTGCACGCAGCTGGGTTCTCTCTGCAAGCTTGGTCCACCACTCGTTCTGAATGTCTCGAAGCTTGCGCTGGAGGTTGCTACATGCAGCGCAAAAGATTGCTTTTTTCCCGGGACAGGAGGGCTGAGCAAGATGTGCTTGGTAGGCAGATCTCTTTTTCGCTAGTAATTCTTGGATCTCTTGATTGTTCTCGTCAAACCAGTCCTTGTTTTTCCTTGTGGAGAACCCGAGGACTTCTTCAGAGGTCAACAGGATGGTAGTTTTTAGGTGTTCCCAGAGTGCTTCTGGAGAAGGGTCTGTGGGGCAACTGGGGTCCTCAATTCTTGACTGGAGTTTTGCCTGGAAGGCAGCTTTAACTTCGGCTGACTGAAGGCTGCCAACCTGAAGCTTCCTCCGAGGGATACCTCCTCTCCTGGGTGTGGGTTTAAAGTGAAGACGGAGATTGCAGCGTACAAGACGATGATCCGTATGACATTCCGCACTGGGCATTACTCGGGTGTGTAAGACATCTCGAAGGTCTCTCTGGCGCACCAGAATGTAGTCGATAAGGTGCCAGTGCTTGGACCGTGGGTGCATCCAGGTTGTCTTCAGGCTGTTCTTCTGCTGAAAGATAGTGTTGGTGATGGTAAGCTGGTGCTCCGTGCAGAATTCTAGCAGGAGGCGCCCGTTATCATTGCAGTTGCCAATGCCGTGTTTGCCAAGTACTCCTTTCCAGGCTTCCGAGTCTTTACCTACTCTGGCATTGAAGTCGCCAAGGATGATCACCTTGTCCTCCGTAGGGGTCTTCCGTACGAGGTTGCGTAGATCAGCATAGAACTTGTTCTTTTCTGCAGGATCTGCTTGAAGAGTTGGGGCATACACACTGAGGAGTGTTGCATGCTGCTTGTTTTGAAGTGGGAGGCGCATGGACATGATGCGATCTGAGTGACCTGTTGGCAGGTTTTTGAGTTTGGAGGCAATGGAGTTCCTGACCATGAAGCCAACGCCAGAAAGGCGGCTCTCAGCCTTTGACTTACCCGACCAGTAGAGGGTATAGCCAGCACCATGTTCTTGAAGACTACCTTCCTCAGGGAAACGGACCTCACTGAGAGCTGCTATGTCAATATTCAACCTGAGAAGTTCGTGGGCAACTAGAGCAGAGCGTCGTTCAGGGCAACCACTGTCTACTGCGTCAAGCATGGTTCTGATGTTCCAACACGCAAGCTTAAGTCTTTGCACACTTTGTGAGGCAGGTGCATGCCTTTTCTTTGTTGTTATTTTTTGACCGCAAGTAAGGATGCCCGTTGACCGCGGCTAGCCAACTGGGGTGGGGGAGACGAGCTTTGTTTAGGCCACCTTTTCTAGGCCCCTCTCCGTGTGGAGCAAGCAGTGCTGTCCCTAGATAAGGCTGCTTGGTCATTCAGGGTGCTGCCGAAAGATGCTTTCGTCTCCAGGTCAGCATCAGGCGACCAATACCTTGAACCGCCTACATGCAGGATCGGGACTGCGGCTTCCAGTGGCATCTTCCACCTGCCGTTTCGTCCCTTGCCCATCGCTGCAGGACTTGGTGTGTTGTGGGTTGTGGATGTGGATATGCCCTTCAGGCCTGCGCAGAGGAATTTTTAGGTGAGGCACAGTGTGCGCAGTACTGGCTCCACCCTTTCACCTTGGGGTCATCTGCCATGGCCCAGTAAGCCGGGACGCCGGCAGCGAGTCCTCCAGGTGGTAGGTGTTACATTAACGAGCTATATCTGCCCGGGTTTGATGTTAGAGTTTTCCTTCTCTTGGCTGACGAGGTTGGTGAGCCCAGCCTGCCCATCCGGTTATACCGCCGGACATTCGGTCACACCATGACGTGGCAAACTCTGTGAGAAACGGGGGGGACCAGCGAGAAGGTGTTGCCACGGATGCAGTAATGCAGGAGAGGCCATTGCAGTGACCATCTGCCAGGCATAGCCGGACAGTGACCACGCGGCGTTCACTACACCGGGAAGGAGAGGCTATGTATTGCGCATACACTTTCCCTGGGGGGGGCAGGATACCCAAGAGGGAGCCCACCCCTACCCCTCCCCGAGACAATATTAGAACTGTTGTAAATATTGTAGAATATTATGAAAGACATCCAGAAAAGGAAGTAACGTTATTCTTTGTGGATGCAAGAAAGCATTTGATAATTTAAATTGGGACTTTATGTTTACAGTAATGGAGAAAATGGAGTTGGGAGAAAACTTTATAAGAATGATAAAAGCAATATATACTGAACAACGTGCAAGGCTATGTATAAATGCAGATCTTACAGAAGATATGATCATTAGCAAAGGTACAAGACAAGGCTGTCTGCTTTCTCCACTGTTGTTTATAATGACTCTTAAAATCTTATTGATGCAAATCCAAGAAGATAAAGAAATAGAAGGATTAAAAGTAAAAGGATTTACTTACAAATATAGAGCATTTGCAGATGATTTAATGTTTATAAATGAAAATCCCTTACAAGTAACACATTTGTTGTTAGCTAAAATACAAGAATATGGAGAATTGGCAGGACTTCGTATTAATAAAGAAAAATCAAAACTTTTATGTAAAAATATGCAAGTAAATAAACAAAAGGAACTGCAGAAGCCAACGGGTTGTGAAGTTACCTCTAAGGTAAAATATTTGAGTGTGGAGATAACAATGAAGCATATTGATTTGTTTAAAAACAATTATGAGAAGCTATGGCGTAAAATGGATGAAGATATGATAAAATGGAACAAACTTAATTTGTCATTGCTGGGCAGAATAGCTGCAATTAAAATGAATATTCTGCCAAGAATAATGTATTTGTTTCAAACTATTCTGATTGTGAAAGACAGTAAACAATTTAATAGATGGCAAAGAAAAATCTCAGAGTTTGTGTGGGCTGGGTTGAAATGGATTGAAATGAAAATTTTAACAGATGCAAAGAGAGAGGCGGATTCCAATAACCAGACTTAAAATTATATCATGAAGCAGTTTGTTTAGTTTGGATAAAAGAATGGATAATGCTGTTAAACAAAAAGCGTTGGAAGGTCATGGAAATAAATTTGGCTGGCACGCTTATATGTATTGTGGGGGAAAAAAGATGGATGGTTTTTTCTCTCACCATTATAAAAGAAATAATTTGGTAAATACATGGATGAAATATAAGAAAAGTAAGAATATAAAAAATATTAGAAATATAAGAAACTTGGTGGAATGAGGAGAATCAGTGGAACACGGTGATTCCTGGATATGTTATATCGGAAGGATAGGGAGGGAAGGGTTGGAGGTGGGGTGGCTCTGTACGTCAGAGAGGATATACGGTCCAGTAAGACTGAGGTCAGAGAATTAGATTCCCTTTTAGAAATACTTTGGGTTGAAATAGAGGGCCCAAAAGGAAATTTAACTATGGGAGTTTGTTATTGCCCACCAAATCAAAAGAGAGAGGACGATTATAATATGATGGAAGGCTTAAAGATAGCGGCTAAACGTAAAAACTGTGTCGTAATAGGTGATTTTAACTACCCGCAGATTGATTGGGTCAATATGTGTTCTGGTCGAGAGAAAGAGATTGAGTTTCTTGATGTACTCAATGACTGTGCTATGGAGCAGATGGTCTCAGAACCTACTAGGGGTGGGGCGATCCTGGAATTGGTCCTAAGTAATGCCCAAGACTTGGTGAGAGATGTAAAAGTGATCGCGCTGCTTGGGAGCAGTGACCATAATGTTATTGATTTCACCGTTTGTATAAATAGGGAGTTGCCCCAAAAGACCGCCACAACCACGTTTAACTTTAAAAGGGGTAAATTCTTTGAGATGAGGAGGCATGTGAGGAGGAAACTGAAAGGAAAGATAAATACGGTCAAAACCCTTGGGGAAGCTTGGACACTATTTAAAACTATAATCCAAGAAGCTCAGATAAAATACATACCACAAGTTAGGAAAGGCACAAACAGGTATAAGAAAAGGCCTGCATGGTTAACAAACAAAGTAATGGAAGCTGTAAAAGGTAAGAAAGACTCCTTTAAACGGTGGAAAACCAGTCCAAGTGAGATTAATGAAAGGGAACACAGGCTGTGGCAAATCAAATGCAAGACTGTGATCAGGCAGGCAAAGAGGGACTATGAGGAGCATATTGCAAAAAACATAAAGACCAACAATAAAAATTTCTTCAAATATATTAGAAGTAGGAAACCAGCCAGGGAGGCAGTGGGGCCCTTGAATGACTATGGGGTAAAAGGATTACTGAGGGAGGATAGGGAAATGGCTGAGAAGCTGAATGCATTTTTTGCCTCCGTCTTCACTGTGGAAGATGAGAACTTTTTGCCCACCCCTGAACCACTAATGTTGGAAGGGATGTTGAAAGACCTGAGTCAGATTGAGGTGACAAAAGAGGAGGTCCTACAACTAATAGACAAATTAAAAACTAATAAGTCACTGGGTCCGGATGGCATACATCCGAGAGTTCTGAAAGAACTCAAAGTTGAACTTGTGGATCTTCTAACAAAAATCTGTAATCTTTCATTGAAATCTGCCTCCGTTCCTGAGGACTGGAAGGTAGCAAATGTCACCCCCATCTTTAAAAAGGGTTCCAGAGGAGATCCAGGAAATTACAGGCCAGTCAGTCTGACTTCAATACCAGGGAAGTTGGTAGAAACCATTATCAAGGACAGAATGAGTAGGCACATTGATGAACACTAGTTATTGAGGAAGACTCAGCATGGGTTCTGTAGGGGAAGATCATGCCTCACTAACATGTTACATTTCTTTGAGGGGGTGAACAAATATGTGGACGAAGGAGACCTGATAGATGTTGTTTACCTTGACTTCCAGAAAGCTTTTGATAAAGTTCCTCATCAAAGGCTCCTTAGAAAGCTTGAGAGTCATGGAGTAAAAGGACAGATACTCTTGTGGATCAAAAACTGGCTGAGTAATAGGAAGCAGAGAGTGAGTATAAATGGGCAGTCTTCGCAGTGGAGGACGGTAAGCAGTGGGGTGCCGCAGGGCTCGGTACTGGGTCCCATGCTCTTTAACTTGTTCATAAATGATTTAGAGTTGAGAGTGAGCAGTGAAGTGGCCAAGTTTGCGGATGACACAAAATTGTTCAGGGTGGTGAGAACCAGAGAGGATTGTGAGGAACTCCAAAGGGATTTGTTGAGGCTGGGTGAGTGGGCGTCAATGTGGCAGATGCGGTTCAATGTGGCCAAGTGCAAAGTAATGCACATTGGGGCCAAGAATCCCAGCTACAAATACAAGTTGATGGGGTGTGAAATGGCAGAGACTGACCATGAGAAAGATCTTGGGGTCGTGGTAGATAATTCACTGAAAATGTCAAGACAGTGTGCGTTTGCAATAAAAAAGGCCAATGCCATGCTGGGAATTATTAGGAAAGGAATTGAAAACAAATCAGCCAGTATCATAATGCCCCTGTATAAATCGATGGTGCGGTCTCATTTGGAGTACTGTGTACAGTTCTGGTCGCCGCACCTCAAAAAGGATGATATAGCATTGGAGAAAGTCCAGAAAAGTCCAGAAAAGGGCTGGAACGCTTTCCCTATGAAGAAAGGTTGAAACACTTAGGGCTCTTTAGCTTGGAGAAACGTCGACTGCGGGGTGACATGATAGAGGTTTACAAGATAATGCATGGGATGGAGAAAGTAGAGAAAGAAGTACTTTTCTCCCTTTCTCACAATACAAGAACTCGTGGGCATTCCATGAAATTGCTGAGCAGAAAGGTTAAAACGGATAAAAGGAAGTACTTCTTCACCCAAAGGGTGATTAACATGTGGAATTCACTGCCACAGGAGGTGGTGGCGGCCACAAGCATAGCCACCTTCAAGAGGAGGTTAGATAAAAATATGGAGCAGAGGTCCATCAGTGGCAGCCACAGTGTGTGTGTGTGTGTGTATATATTTGGCCGCTGTGTGACACAGAATGTTGGACTGGATGGGCCATTGGCCTGATCTAACATGGCTTCTCTTATGTTCTTATGAAATATGGAGATGAGAGAAAACCATTATGGATAGTGCCAGCAGAAGTAGTAAAAATAACAGCTGAGACGGGTGAAGAAAAGTGGTTGTCATATAATCAACTATTAAAAATACAAAGTGGCAAAAAAGAACTGAAAACTGGTGAAGAGCTGAATAATAAATATGATTGGTTCCAAATGCAACAAATAAAGAGCTTGGTGGATAATGTTATTAAAACTGAAGGAATAAGAAAACAGCAAACAGAAATGGAAAAAGTTCTGCTTGGAGACAATGAAAAATTAATTTCAAAACTATATAAACTACTCTTAAAATGGTCTACGGAAGATGAAGTAGTGAAATCTCAAATGATTAAATGGGCAATTAATGTAAATAAAGAAATACAGATGGAAACTTGGAAATATTTGTGGAAGAACTCTACAAAGCTTTCGACGTGTCATAGTATTAAAGAGAACTGTTTTAAAATGATGTATAATGGTATATGACTCCTAAAAAGTTGGCGAAGATGAACAATAAGATGCCAGATAAATGTTGGAAATGCAAAAAATATGAAGGTTTCTACCATATGTGGTGGACTTGTGAAAGAGCAAAAAAGTATTGGCAGATGATTCAACAAGAAATCTCTAGGATCTTGTGATACGAATTTAAGAAAGTTGCAGAGACTTTTCTGCTGGGATTACAAATAGAAAAATTTCCAAAAGAAGATAGAACTATAATTTTGTACTTGCTTTCAGCTGCTAGGACATTGTATGCGCAGTTGTGGAAGCAAGAAAAAATACCAGAGAAATGGGATTGGATTGCAAAAGTTATGACATGGAGTGAAATGGACAAACTAACAAGAATTTTAAGAGACTATGACTTAGAAGTTTTTAAGATGGAGTGGAAAAAGTTTAGAAGATATGTAGAAAAAGACTGGAAAATAAAAGGACATTGGACAATTTTTGTTAATGATTAAGTCTTAGAAGGAAGAAGAATGTAAATTTTTGTTTTTATTAGTTAAGCATACCTTTAAATATTAGTATTATAAGTAAATAACACCAGTGGGAGTCAAGTAACGGGGGGAGGTGTGGTTAGAAAGTAATATATGGGATAGATATAAAGAAGTTATTAATGATGCAGGAAATAGATATTGTTACCATATGTTACTAAATAAAATTGTTTTAAAAGAAATGGAATAAATTGAACTTGTCTATGCTGGGCAGAATTTCTGCAATTAAAATGAATGTTCTACCAAGAATTATGTTCCTATTTCAAACAATTCCAATGTGAAGGATAATAAAATATTCAGTAAATGGCAAAGGAAGATTTCAGAATTTGTATGGGCCAGGAAAAAACCTAGAATTAAAATGAAAATTTTGACTGATGCAAAAGAAAGGGGTGGTTTCCAATTACCTGATTTAAAACTTTACCATGATGCAGTATGTTTGGTGTGGATCAAGGAATGGATGACATTATTAAATAGAAAACTACTGGTACTAGAAGGTCATGGAAATATTTTTGGTTGGCATGCTTATATGTATTATGAGAAAAATAAGATAGATGGTTTGTTTTCACACCATTATATAAGAAGAAATTTGTTAAATACTTGGTCAAAATATAAAAAGTATGGCAATGAGAGAAAACCACTATGGATAGTGCCAACAGAAGTAATAAAGCTATCTTTAGATACTGAAGAAGGGATGCGGATAATATATAAACAATTATTAAAAATATAGAGAGCAAAGGTGGAACTTAAATCAGCTGAAGAATTACAGTATAAATACAATTGGTTTCAATTGCAACAAATAAACAGTTTGGTAGAACAGGACATTAAAAGCAAAGGTATAAGACAAGAACAAACAGAATTGGAAAGGATGCTGTTTGGTGATAATGAAAAGTTGATTTCAAAAATGTATAAACTATTATTGAAATGGTCTACAGAGGATGAAGTAGTTAAATCTCAAATGATAAAATGGGTGATTAATATAAATAAAGAAATACAAATGGAGTCATGGGAGTACTTATGGAAGAACTCTGAAGATATCGACATGTTATAACATTAAAGAAAATTGCTTTAAAATGTTATACAGGTGGTATATGACACCAAAGAAACTGGCAAAAATGAACAATCAGGTGTCAGATAGGTGTTGGAAATGTAAAAAACATGAAGGTTCTTTCCACTATATGTGGTAGACTTGTGAAAAGGCAAAACAATTTTGGCAAATGATTCAGAAAGAAGTGGTAAGAATTTTAGGTTATGATATTAAGAGGTCTTCAGACATTTTTTTGTTGGGATTACAAATGGAAAATTTTCCGAAACAAGATAGAACGATTGTGTGGTATCTGCTTTCAGCTGCAAGGACATTATATGCGCAGTTTGGGAAGAAGGATAAAATACCAGAAAAATGGGATTGGATTTTAAAAGTTATGTCATGGAGTGAAATGGACAAACTTACAAGAATCTTAAAAGACTATGACTTGGAGAAGTTTAAAATGGAGTGGGAGAAATTTCAAAGATATGTTGAAAAATACTGGAAGGTAAAGGGACATTTAGTGATTTTTGATAACAGTTGAAGTTTTGTGGAAGAATGGACTAAAATGTTAAAGGAACATTTCTTGTTTGTTTTCTATTATATTACTTTTCTTTGGAAAAGGGATAAAAGATAAGAATGAAGATGGATTATAATTATGTTATATGGTTTTTCTTTTTTCTCTTTATATACTTATTCTCATCTTTTTGTTATTTGTTAAAAGATTTTTTAATATGAAGATTCTATAATTGATAAAACTACCTTGTAGTTAAGTATTTTAGTTAAAAACACTGACGGGGGTCATGGAAAGGGGGGAGGGGAGGAGGAAAATGTAATGTATTAATTTCATATTAGTTTGTTTATGAATATTTACAATATATTACAGAATAATAAAATTGTTTTATACTTAAAGAAACTCCCACCCCTCTTGAACCCCCTTCTTCCTAAGTATTTCTGACCATGGGATTTTACTCAGCATAGTTCTAAATTTATCGAAGTTTGCCTTTCTGAAGTCCAACCTATAAGTCTGACCACATATAGCTTTTCCCTTCCCTAAGACTGTAAAATTCAAAATCACATGATCATTACTGCCCAGGTTGCCCACTATTTCCATTTCTTCAGTCAGTTCTTCCTTGTTGGTGAGAATCAAATCCAAGATAGCAGATCCCCTTGTTTCCTTCTTCACTTTCTGAAAAAGAAAGTTGTCAGCAAGACAAGTCAGGAATCTATTTGACTTTTCATTTTTAGCAGAGTTAGACTTCCAACAGATGTCCGGGTAATTGAAATCTTCCATGATCCATGACTGTATCCCTTCTCTTGGAGAACTTTGCAATCTGTTGTAGGAGTATCTCATCCAAGTCCTCTGCCTGACTTGGTGGTCTATAGCAGACCCCCACAATAATATCACTGTTATTTCTTACTCCTTTTATTTTTACCCAGACCCTCAACTGAGCTGCCATGCTCAGATTCACATATTTCCTCACAAGTATATACCTCCTTCACATATACTGCTAAGCCTCCACCCTTTCTCATTTGCCTGTCCCTTTTAAATAAGTTGTACCCCTGAATTCTAACATTTCAATTATTGTTGGAAGTTGCCCCAAGCTGTTTACAGGAGAGACTGGGGTATAAATTAACAGAAATAAATAAATTCTGGATTGGAGAGTTAGTGCTTCCATGTGAAATTACTGCTTCCATGTGAAGGAAAAGCAGGCAGTCAACATTTCCTCTCATAAATCTGTAGGCAACACAGGCACGTCAAACAGAAGACTATAGGAATGATAGTTCTGATCATGCGATTTCTCCTCCCTCCAGAAATAATTAATTGGTTGAGGCTTCTTTACATATATACATACCCATGGAATACTTATGTCCAGGGCTTTTTTTGTAGAAAAAGCCCAGCAGGAACTCATTTGCATATTAGGCCACACCCCCTAACATCACCATTGTTTCACACAGGACTTTTTTGTAGAAAATACTCAGCAGGAACTCATTTGCATATTAAGCCACAGCCCCTGACACCAAGCCAACTGGAATTGTGTTCCTGTGAGTTCCTGCTGAAAAAAGCCCTGTGTTGTGTCTTACATGACTGGGGTGAGGAGAGAGCCGGCAGGGACAGACCTGTTGCTGTGACATGGAACAACAATTTTCACTAGGCCTAGTTATCCCTAGTCATAGCAATAATCAGAAGCTTGCAGCCTGCAGCGTAGCTGCTAGGCTGCTTCTGCGCTGTTTGCCTCCCTGGGAGGGAAGAGTCAGAAGTCGCCCATTTGGGCGCGCAATGTGAGGGGCGGGGCTAGCCGCTTTAACAGCTAGCTCCACGTTCCCCTCAGTTCATACGGTGCCTGTGTGTCTTCATAGATTGGTTAATCTATGAAGACACGCAGGCACCGTATGCTGTACATTAAATGAGCAAAATAGCCTTGAATTATATTGGTACAACTTTGGCAAGGTTGGGCAAGCGTGAGGATGTACCATACTCTACTGTCATCCATAAGACTCCACAGAAATAAAAATGGGCTTTTGTTTTTTGTTTTTGTTTTTTAAAATGAGATTTTTCATGACTGGCCTATGGATAAACTCATATTTTCCAGAGAGTTCACAACTTCAATAGGCATGTATGAACTAATTGCTGGCATGGACTTTTATTGGCTTGGTCATAATCCAGAAATGTGATTATTCTCTTGCCAATTGTAATATTACTATTGAGAGAGCAGGGTGGCCAGCTGTTTTTCTTTTGGAATGCTTCCAGACATGCGACACTAACAGCACATGCTGCATCTGGATACTCCAACTATATATACAGAGAAGTACATTTTGTTTTATTTCCAATATTTAAACCCCAACCTGCACATGCCCAAAATTTCTAACAAAAAGGTGCAAATAGGAATACATCAACAAACCTAAAAATAATTCATAAAACAAGTTTTAGAAGACACAATCAAAGCATAAAAACAGCAATAACTTTTTTATTTGACCAATAGGAAGGTAGAATTGATTGAGAGAGGAAAAAATAAAGGGAGAAGACAAGACTGGAAACAGCAGCAAAAATATAGTGCTTATAGAACAGGTCACAAACATTGGATTGCAATCTGGCTGCATGCATTACACTGGGCACTTTGTGAATTTTTGTCTATTTCTGGAATATTTTGTCTATTTCAGGAATCTTGTTCTTGTCATAGGTCTAACGTGCAGAAATTCAATCAGTGAAGGCCCCCTGACATTGTAATTGTAATGCTTTCTGCCAGACCTTCAGTTGAGGTAGTGAACACCTAAAGATCTGTATGATTCTGCCAAACCTTGGCCTACCCTTCCTATACTGCCCAGGTGAACTGCCATATTTAAAAACATTCTAGCTGCTGTCATCCACTGAACGGGTCTCATTTTAGTCACCATATGCCCTGTACCTGTGGGAGGCATTTGTGGATACCAGAAATTGAGTGTTCTGATGTTGGTTTTAAATCTTTTCACTTGTATAATTTTAACCTGTATGTTATATTTTAACTGCTGTAACCTGCCCTGAGCCTTCTTGTGGGAAGGGAAAGGGAAAGGTCACCTGTGCAAGCACTAGTCATTTCCGACTCTGGGGTGACGTTGCTTGCACGTTTCATGGCAGACTTTTTACGGGGTGGTTTGCCATTGCCTTCCCCAGTCATCTACACTTTCCCCCCAGCAAGCTTGGAAGGATAGAAGGCTGAGTCAACCTTGAGCTGCGGCTACCTGAAAACCCAACTTCCACCATGGATCAAATTCAGGTTGTTAGCAGAGTTTAGGACTGCAGTACTGCAGCTTTAACATTCTGCACCATGGGGCTCTTACTCTTGTGAGGAGGGCAGGATATAAATCCAGGCCTCAGATTCAGTGGGAGCTCACAGGACCACAGCTCCTGAACCTTTCTAAGAGTTCCACCTCCTCCTTCTGAGAGTTCCACCTCCTTGTCCATTGAATAGTATGTGCGGCTGCATAACAATCCCTGGATGAGTTCCACCACTTATTTTTCTACAAAATGATCACTGTATAAATCAAATAATTTTTTAAAACTCCCTTGGAAGTAAGCCATAGAAATTTTCTACAAACATTATTTTCAAATGAGTAGCTCTGGGCAATCAAAGTCTAAATATGGTAAGTGAGAAGGGAGAATTCCAAGAAGAAAAAAAACTGGAACTCTTTCTCCTATCTGTCAAAAACTGGAAATGATTCCTTGGGCTAGAGGTGCAATTCTTGAGAATTTCAGATCATTTATATGGAGAAACGATGTTACAGCCAGAAAAGTGTTTTGCATTTAATTTCCTTTAAGGCTGAGGGCCATTCTCCTATCTCTACAAGATCTGGCACTTTCAGTAACTTTGGAATAAGCCCTAAAAAAAGTTCCATCAAAATCAGAAGGCTAACAAAGACATTTCAACCAGAAAGATGTTTCCTATTGAAACTTATGGGAAGCAAAAACAAATCAGAATGATGACAATGAAATGAAAACAAATGGACTGGAACCTGAATAAATTTCCACAGATGTCCAGAGGAAGGTAATTTTTGCAAAATCTCCTCTGCTGACAGACCAAAATACCTCCCAAAGTGCTGTTCCTGGACAACAAAGACCCCCAGAAAGAGCTTAGGGAGGGAATTGCAGGAGGTCTCACAGGAGGACAGAATCAGTGAAAATCACTCCCCCTAAATACACACCTGTGGAAATCTACATGGGATCCAAATCGAAGAAACCAATTCTTTGCATTTTGTATTCTTTCAGCCTTCTTGCTTTCTGTGCCTTAGACTGCATAAGATCTATTCCCAGTCTTCAGTAGACCACCGTAAATTTCATCCAGGGTTGGTGTGTGGGAGTTGGTGAGGTAGGTGGCTGTCTAGGGGCACCACCTTGCAGTCGCCCATGCCCTATCCCCACTCATGCTGTCCCTGATCTTACATGTCATTACTTCTAAACCCTGAGTGATCAGAGCCCGCCTCCCTGCCCAGTCCTCTCTGGGTTCAGAGAGAGCTGGGCAGGGTGTGTGTGCTGAGCATTCTTTCTCGGCTCCAATCGCTCAGAGACGAGAAAGAACAATGCCCTGCCCAGCTCCCTCCGAACCCAGAGAGGGCTGGATGGGGTGTGTGCCAAGCATTCTTTCTTGGGTCCAATTGCTCAAAGCAAAGAAAGAATGACACCCCCACACACACACACCCAGCTCCCTCCTAACCCGGAGAGGGCTGGGTGGGAGGGCACTGAGCATTCTTTCTCAGCTCCGATCGCTCAGAGCCAGGAAAGAACAACATGCCCCCCACAACAGCTCCCTCCAAACCTGGAGAGGGCTGGGCAGGGATGTGCTGAGCATTCTTTCTAGGCTCTGACCTATTGGAGTCAAGAAAGAACACTTTAAAAAAGCAAGCCATGCAATGACGTCAATTCACAGATGAAGCCCAAGGGGCGGGGGGCGGCAACACAGGGTTCTGCCTGCGGGAGCAGAACCCCTAGCACTGAGACTGATTTCGTCAAACTAATAACTTTCCATTCCCTCACAGAAGCAGAACTGCAAAATGAACATTAGGTCAGCCAATTAGGACAGAGGCTTTGCCTCTGAGCAAGAGAATACCCTATAGATGGGAAAATCATGGGCACCCTGGAAAACATAAGACTCAAAAGATGAAAACTTAGGGCCAGACTAGAGGATACTATGTCCCCAAGTCCACTATGGAGATGCAGTGCAGTGCCACTTAAGAGCCTGAGTTTTTAACCTTTCCAAAACCTGTGGAGACCTGATCTTGCTGGGGACCTGTAAGGGGCCCTGGCCAGGGGCTCCAAGGTTTATAGAAATCCCAAGAGAAGGATACGTGAGATCCAAGTTTGTTTACAAGGAGATTTTTAATAAAGCATCAAAACTTACATATTTCCCTAAGCTTCCATCAACAGGGCCTCAAGTGCACACGTACACAGCAATGCTTTTCAGAATCCAAGACCACATGCATAACTAAAACTAAGCATCTTATACTCTAAATGCTGGCTACCTGTCAAATAATCATTAATTAAGCTATCCCAAGCACTTGGATGACCCAGGCCATCTTGCACCAGGCGTCTAGTGGTGGGAAGAAACAACCAAAGCTTTGGGTAAGGGCTGCTAAAAAGCATGAGAAGGGGTGAAGTTCCTCTGAGAGCAGCCAAACAACATTCTCTCACCATAATTAGGGCAACTAAGTACCAGTCTCACAACCTTTGGCAGACTGGCCAGGGTGTCTGCATTGCCCAATGGCAAATGGGCCCCTGATGAAGTGGGACACCTTAAACATTAGACAATATGTTAAAAATGTTAATGTCCTTTTAGTAGCTTGAAAATATAATAGAAGTTCCAATATTATTACCGTTATGCAACTGAAATTTACATTGTGTTTAGGATTGCCAGCCTCCAGGTGGGGCCTGGGGATCACCTGCTTTTACAACTGATCTCCAGCTGGCAGAGATCAGCTCCCCTGGAGAAAACGCAATCTGTATTTACATTTAATATCTACTGCATACTGCCAGTAAAATGTACAATATTTGTACACTGTAATTACTAAAAAAAACCCTATACATTTATTTTGCAAAATTTTAAGTGTACCTTTTCTCCACTTATGTATTTTTGAAAACATTATTTATTTCTTATAAAAAACAAATTATAGCCTTATAGTTGTGGGTGGGCCCTCTTTGTCTCCTGGCAACCAATATTTTTAGACCCAGTCTGCCACTGTCTCAGAGGCCATACAGAACCATGTGCCGGGGGGATGAGGGACTCCTGTCTTTCCTTCCTCCAGCACCATTTTCAGGAGCTGAAATGGCTGGGGCTCTTGAACATGGTACGGGGGCGGGGGGCAGAAGCTCCTCATCTCCCTGTTCCACAGTCTCAAGCAGGATTGCACCCCCAGAGCAATTTGAAAGGTAAAGATCCAAACCATTAAATGGTGTTATGTCCCTGTGACAGACTCTGGGACATGGTATTGTCTAGTTTAGCCCATAGAATCAGAGTGTTAAGAAAAGGCAATGGCAAAGATTGAGATAGCGTAATAGTTTTTAACCTGATAAATGTATTATGGTTTTATATGTTTTATGGAATTGATTGTTTTTATGATACTGTAAGCCGCCCTGAGTCCGCTTGCGGAGAGGGCGGGATATAAATGTAAAGTAATAAATAAATAATAATAAATAAATAAAGTATCCAGGCAAAGGTAACATGACAGGAGAACAAGAACTAATGCACATCCAGATGACTGCCTTGATTCCATAGATGGAAGAGAGCCAATTCCAAAAGCATGGCCTGCCCTAAGTTAGGGTTGCCAAGTCCAATTTAAGAAATATCTGGGGACTTTGGGGGTGGAGCCAAGAGACTTTGGGGTGGAGCCAGGAGACATTGGGGGCGGAGCCAAGAGCAAGGATGTGACAAGCATAATTGAACTTCAAGAGAGTTCTGGCCATCACATTTAAAGGGACTGCACAAATTTTTAAATGCCTTCCTTCCATAGGAAATAATGAAGGATAGGGGCACCTTCTTTTGGGGCTCATATAATTGGACCCCCTGGTCCAATCTTTTTGAAACTTGGGAGGTATTTTGGGGAGAGGCACTAGATGCTATACAGAAAATTTGGTGCCTCTATCTCAAAAAACAGCCCCCCCCCCAGAGCCCCTGATACCCGCGGATCAATTTTCCATTATTCCCTATGGGAATCGTTTGTGGAGGTGCATGATGGCTCTGAGGGTGGGGCTTCCCCCGCCGGCCAGCTGGCTGGGGGAGGGGGGAAGCCTGTAAAACCGGGGGATCCCCCTGTGGGACCTGGGGATTGGGAAGCCTACCCTAAGTGCTGGAAGGGTTGCAAGCCTCCCACTATGGGGGGAAGCCCTCTTGCTGTAAGCCCTAGTTGCCCATGGCCGGAGAATTTTTTTTTAAGTGACATCAGTTGCATCACTATGTTACTACCAGGGAAAACCTTGGAGTGAGATAGCATAGATCTAGGAATACCTGGAAATTGCAATAATTCCTAGAGCTACCCTACATCACTTCCAGGTTTTCTCCAAAAGTAATGTAGAGATGCAGCCAGCATCACACCCACCCACACTCCCCATGTCCTCACTTCAGGCCTGTAGCCAGGATTTCAAAAGTGGGGGTCATTTAAATTTCTCAGAGGCACTATTTAATTCAAGTTTAATTAAATTAATAGTTAATTTAATTAATAAAAATAAACTTTGCAGTCACTGATATTTAGATTTCTTCACTGGGCTTTGTGAGCACAGGCTGCCTCGCAGAGAAACAGTTCCCCAGCTTTCCAGGGCACATCCCTGCCCCACTCCTCTTCCCTTGGAGCCACTCCCATTGTCCCCTCCTCAGCTTCCATTGGGGCCATGTGGTTTCCATTCTGCCAACGGCCAGGAGTGGGGAAGGGTAGGCCAAGAGCTCCCTCAACCAGGCTGATGCCTTTGCTCCTCTCGCCCCAACTGCCTCCACCCATGCAGATGGGAAGCTGTCTCCTGGGCTGTGAACAGGACATCCAAGTGGTGGTGGCTGCAGCCCAAGCAAGAGGTGAGGTGTGCACGTGTGCGCACACAGACACACACACATCAAGCCTCCCTCCCTCAGCAGTCCTCTCTGGCCTTGGTTGCCCCCTCCCTGGCTCTTGGGTGCTGCCACTACTGCAAGAGTCCCAGGAAAGCCCCCCCCCCATGGCCACGGATGCACCCCGCCCTGCCATGCCACTCACCGCAGCAAATCCTGGAAGGCGCCATCGCAGAAATCTAAATTGCTCTGTTTAAATCATATGGGGCCCCGAAGGCCAGTTGAGAGTCAGGGGGCCCCCCACACCCAGAAGTTGGGGGCAGGGCCCCCACAGCCCCCCCCCCCCCATAGCTATAGGCCTGTCTCACCCCTGGCCCTACTATTGGTTGCCAGGCTCAGAAGGGGAAAAAATAAGCATGAACAAATGGAGCAGACAACTGTGGGCAGGAACAAACTACAAACTCCCATAGTTATAGGTCCACGGGAGCTAGCCATGTTAGTCTGTTGCTCCAAAACAGTAAAGAGTCCAGTAGCACCTTTAAGACTAACAAATTTTATTGTAGCATAAGTCCATCACGAGGACTGCTGCTACTCCATCATCAGAACCTCACAACTGGGAAGAGACTGGTGGGAAGGAATGTTGGGAGCATCTTTAAGTTAAATACTACTAAATAGAATCATATATTAAAATTAATTCTGAAATACTAAACAGGCTTCTGTTAATGTAAATCTTATTCCAACCAGTGTTAGTCCTGGATTAATATGCATATAGTAGGTATTAATCTTAAATATGGAGATATTTATACTTGGATCCATCCTGTTGATTTTATTGACTCCCTCTGTATAATCAGCTTTGGGTTCAAGTAGCGTTGCCAAGTCCAATTAAAGAAAAATCTGGGGACTTTGGGGGTGGAGCCAGGAGACTTTGGGGGTGGAGCCAGGAACAAGGATGTGACAAGCATAATTGAACTCCAAATGAGTTCTGGCCATCACATTTAAAGGGACGGCACACCTTTTCGATGCTTTCCTTCCATAGGAAATAATGAAGGATAGGGGCACCATCTTTTGGGGCTCACAGAATTGGACCCCCTGGTCCAATCTTCTTGAAACTTGGGGGGTATTTTGGGGAGAGGCACTAGATGTTATACTAAAAATTTGGTGCCTCTACCTCAAAAAATAGCCCCCCCCCAGAGCCCCCAATACCCACGGATCAATTCCCTATTATTCCCTATGGGAATCGTTCTCCATAGGGAATAATAGAGTGCCCAGTAGACATTTCCCTCCCCCACCCACGCTTTCTAAAGGGGGGGAGGGCCTCCAAACCAGGGAATTCCCTACCCCCTCCCTCTCACACACACAAATACTTACCAGATTGGAGAACTCTACTTGCTGAGAAAACGAAAGGAAAAAAAAGGGAGGGGCTGTTCTCCGAAGCTCTTCCTGCTTCCTGCCTAGCCTTAAAGGGGCCACACATTTTACAAACGGCTCAGGATCTCAACAATATGAAGCCTGCAGGTATGTTCTTCCCCCCCTCCACCCCCCCACCCCCGCTTCCCGATTTCTGGGGGACGGGAGATTAGGCTGCGAACCCAGAAGTCCCCTGCCAGAGCGGGGGGGTTGGGAAGCCTAGGTTCAAGTGAAAAAAGGTGGACTATAAATAACGTAAATAAATAAATGGGAGGGACAGTGCTTGGCTCCTCAGAACTACTTTGTCCCTTCCAAATATTTTTCCTGGTGCCATCACTAGTACCAGCTTCAGAAATACACATATAAACACACATGAACTGAATACTTTTACTGAATCAGACTATCAATCCATTTAAGGTCAGTATTGTCTACTCAGACTGGCAGCAACTCTCCAGGATCTCAGGCAAAGGTCTTTCACATTGCCAACTGCCTGGTCTTTTTAACTGGAGATACTGGGTTGAACTGGGGACCTTTTGCATGCAAAGCAGAGGCTCTTCCACTGAGCTACAGTTCCTCCCCTAAACCAACAGGATGAGAGAGAGAATGCAGTTTTAAAAGCCTTGAAGTATGATCACAATTCTCTTTAGTCTCAAAGCTTCAATGACAATTAAATTCATACCAACCTGGCAACAGGGAAGTTGTAATGAATGCCTTTTGGAGCAAAACGGCCTACGTATTTTTCCTCAAGCAGCAGCTGATGCTTTGTCAGCTATTATTGGTTTGTACTAAAACAGTTATTAACTTTACTAGCACTGAAAGAGAATGCGCTGAGCTTGGGCTGATATCATCCTTCTCCCACCTCTCCACTTTCTTCTCCCTGGTCTAGTTATTTCCTTTTCTCACAACTGAGCTTTTGACACCTCAGTTTTGGTTCACAGTGGATTGCAATTGCACCATGAAGGGCAGTCTTTGCCAGCATTGCAAATTGAAAGCTAATGCCTGTGTGTCCCCCAAACAAAAATGGCAGTGAGGTGACCTAAAATATGGCTGGGAATGGATCTCACAGACTATGTGAAATATCTGATGGAAACAGAAGAGCCATAAAATAAACAGACTATTTTTCTGAATGATTCTTAACACCATAATAGGCTAAGCCCATTATTGCAGAAATTATGGTTGGTGCTATAACTAGTGCTAATTTTATTGTCACCAATAGGCTGCTTGAAAATCAAATACATTTGGCTTGCAGTGACTATTTTCTTTTGATTCAGATGACATGTTGGTCTGAAGTAGCAGAACAAAACCTATACCTTGAATAAAACTTTGTTTTCTTTTGAATCATCTGTACCACATATGTCAATCAGATTTCTTTGCAGTTAGAACACTATTTTGAGTGGTTTGATATCTGGAAATTGTCAGCATCTGGTGTTTGGCTGACTGGGTAGATGTGTTAGAAAATAGTCACAATTTAGAGACTTATCAAGAGCTCATGGGTCCAGTTCTAAATGATTCACAGCTGGCAACAGCCAATTTTAGATGTTACTTCTGGGCATACTGAGAGGCTAGCGACCACATGCATTGAAAGCAGAATGCTCTCATGCATGTGGTTACCATGATGCCTGAACAGGAGCACATATTTTTGTATATACACATAGCTTTAATGTGTACAAACTGGAACTGAACTACAGGTGGCAGTATGAGAATGTGTGATGTACCTCAATTCAGTTGTGGTTTTTTTTACTAACATAGAAAAGCTCTATTTTGAAGCCAGGCTGGCAAAATGGGTAAAACTGTAGAGAGGTAAACCCTGTAGTTCTTCCTCCCATCCCAAAGGATTGAGACAACCAAGGAAAATATCTCTCTTGTAAGTTTTGTTGTTTAATTGCTCAGAATGTGGGTAGGGGAGTGACATAAGGACAACTGCAGGGAAGCAGTGTCGGAACACACAAGTATAAAACATTTGTAGTAAAATTAATTGGAGTGCTTGATATTAACAAGGTAACATTTTCTCAAATGTTTCAGGATGATGTTTGCAATCGGCCATTTTATTTATTTATTTATTAAACTTCTAGATTGCTTTCCCCTGTACACACAAGATTCAGAGCAGTGAACAGCAACATAAAATGCATTCATGTCAATTAAAATAATTCACAATAATATAACATACAATTAAAATTTTACTAGATGGCACTAAAACTATAGGTTGCCCCACTGCCTCTGGAGAGCAGAAAAACAAAGGGGAGAATGGCAGATGAGATGGAGCCCATTGCTGTCATATATGAACATATGAAGCTGCCTTACACTGAATCAGACCCTTGGTCCATCAAAGTCAGTATTGTCTTCTCAGACGAGCAGCGGCTCTCCAGGGTCTCAAGCTGAGGTTTTTCACACCTATTTGCCTGGACCCTTTTTTGGAGATGCCAGGGATTGAACCTGGGACCTTCTGCTTTCCAAGCAGATGCTCAACCAAAAGCCTTGCACATTCAGTGGAACTACATAACATCCTGCAGGATTATAATAATATATAATAATAATAAGTTTTATTTGTATCCCGCCCTCCCCGCCTAGGCGGCTCAGGGCGGCTAACAACCTTTTATACATGTACAATAATAGATAAAAACTTTAAATTCAACAATAAAAGCATTTAAACATTATAAAAACCAGTTAATAATTAAAAATACATAATTTAAGTTAATTTAAATTGATTTAAATTAATTTAGGTTAATCTGGCAGCAGTGGTGGCATTCTGACGCTGGTCTGCCAGTTAAATAATCCCATGATAATGTAGGTCCTTGAAACAGGACCATGCTGGCGGGTCCTTAATTCACAATAATAATTCAGCAGCCGGTGTATGCTCGTTTAAAGAGGACAGTTTTGCAGGCCCAGCGGAACTGATCAAGGTTCCGCAGGGCCCGCACCTCCTCCGGAAGTTGATTCCACAAGGCAGGGGCCGCAGCTGAGAAGGCCCGTGCTCTGGTGTTCTGGAGCTTGACCTCTTTCGGCCCAGGGATAGTCATTTTATTTTTTCCGACTGACCTCAGTGCCCTCTGGGGTTAATATGGGGAGAGACGGTCCCTCAGGTAGGCTGGTCCTCGGCCATACAAGGCTTTAAAGGTAATAACCAACACTTTGTACTGGACTCGGTATATAATTGGCAGCCAGTGCAGTTCGCGCAGCCCTGGTCGTATGTGCTCCCATTTCGGGAGCCCTAACAATAGCCTGGCCGCCACGTTCTGCACTAGCTGCAGCTTCCGGGTCCGGCACAAAGGTAGCCCCAAGTAGAGGGCATTACAGTAGTCCAGTCTTGAGGTGACAGTTGCATGGATCACTGTTGCGAGGTCGCGACGCTCCAGGAAAGGGGCCAACTGCCTTGCCCGCTTCAGATGGAAGAATGCTGACTTGGCAGTGGCTGCTATCTGGGCCTCCATTGATAATGAAGGCTCCAGTAAAACACCCACACTCTTTACCTGGCGCGCTGGTTTCAATGGTGCGCCGTCGAAGGCTGGGAGAGCTATTTCCCCTCCTAGAGCGCCACGACCCACACAAAGGACCTCTGTCTTCGCTGGGTTCAGCTTCAGCCCACTCAATCTGAGCCATGTCGCAACAGCCTGTAAAGCTCGATCCAGGTTCCCTGGGGTGGAGCCAGGTCGGCCGTCCATTAGTAGATAGAGCTGGGTGTCATCTGCATATTGATGGCAGCCCAGCCCAAACCTCCGGGCAATCTGGGCAAGGGGGCGCATATAAATGTTGAACAACATTGGGGAGAGAACTGCTCCCTGAGGCACGCCACAATCTAGTGTGTGTCTCTGGGATCGCTCCCCCCCAATAGCCACCCTTTGTCCCCGACCTGAGAGGAAGGAGGAGAGCCATTGCAAGGCCGACCCCTTAACCCCAATGTCGGCGAGGCGGCGCCTTAGCAACTGATGGTTGACTGTGTCAAATGCCGCCGACAGGTCTAATAGCATCAATACCGCAACGCCGCCACGATCCAGTTGCCGCTGGAGGTCATCCACCAAGGCGACCAGCACCGTCTCCGTCCCATGACCCGGTCGGAAACCAGACTGGCATGGGTCAAGGACGGAAGCGTCATCTAGGAACCTCTGTAGCTGCAACGCCACTGCCCTCTCAATAGTTTTACCTAAAAACGGTAAATTAGACACCGGTCGATAATTCTCCAATTCGGCCGGGTCTGCTGTACATTTTTTTAAGAGAGGGCGAACCAACGCCTCTTTCAGAGGTGTTGGGAAGTGCCCCTCTGTGAGGGATCTATTTATGATGTCCCGTAAAGGACATCTAAGCTCCCTCTGGCAAGATTTAATCAGCCAGGAGGGGCAGGGGTCTAAATCGCATGTTGTTGGGCGAGCAGCGGAGAGGATCCCATCGACTTCCTCCAGGTTGAGTGGCTCGAAGTGATCCAGTACCAAACCCAAAGACAGGCACGGAGCCTCAATTTCACTTACTGTTTCCAAAGTGGTAGGCAGGTCTTGGCGGAGCAATGAGATTTTATCTGCAAAATATTTCGCAAATGCCTCGCAGCCAATCTCCAATTCTCTAATATTTGGTTTGCCTTGTGGCAATGTTATGAGGTCTCCAATTATTCTAAACAATTGTGCCGGGCGCGAATTTGCAGATGCAATCTTGGTTGCAAAGTAATTCTTCTTTGCAGCCTTGACTGCCATCTCATAAGACTTCATAAGCGTTCTATAGGATGTTCTCATTGCTTCGTCCCGAGTATGTCTCCACTGCCTCTCTAGTCGTCTGAGCCCTTGTTTCAGCTGGCGCAATTCCAAGGTGTACCATGGGGCCAGCCTCACACGAGGGCACAGAAGGCGCCGAGGTGCTATTTCGTCGATGGCCCTGGATAACTGGTCTTGCCAGGTCTCCACAAGGCCATCGAGGGAATTGCTAGTGGGCCAGGGATCCCGCAGGGCCATTTGGAACCGTTCCGGGTCCATCAGGCCCCGGGGGCGAGCCAAAATAGGCTCTCCGCCCATACAGGGTTGGGGTGGCGTCCCCACAAGGGCCTTACGGGCTAGGTGATCCGACCATGGTACCGCTTCTACAGCGATATCGTTCACCAAAATCCCGGACACAAAGATCAGGTCTAGTGTGTGCACGGCCTGATGCATGGGAGTCATGACAAATTGAGAGAGCCCCAGTGTCGCCATGGAAGACACTAGGTCCATCGCCTGAGTGGAGGCCATGTCGTCAGCATGGACGTTGAAGTCACCCAGGACCATAAGCCCCGGAAACCTCAATGCCCAGCCCGCCACTGCCTCCAATAGTGATGGTAAGGCGTTGGCTGGTGCGTTAAGTAGACGGTACACCAGCCAAACTGCCAACCCCTCTCCAACATCCCACGCCAGACTGGTGCATTTGATACCATCAATCTTTGGGTCCAGGAGGGCCCGAAAGGAGTAACCCTCCCGTATGAGTAGCGCCACCCCTCCCCCCCGCCCGCTAATCCGTGATTGGTGAAAGACCGAGTATCCCGGGAGGGCCATTTGGGAGAGAGCTACTGTCTCCCCATCCCTCACCCAGGTCTCAGTCACACAAGCCAGGTCCGCATCCTGCTGAAGCAAAAACTCCCTCAGGGTCGCGATCTTGTTGTTTATGAACCTGGCGTTGCATAACACCAATGACAGAGGCGAGCAATTCCTCTTGGTCCCACTACCTGCCACCGTTGGGATGGGAAGTAGACTGGAAGGTGGCCGAGCCCCATTTTGTCTCTGTCTCCTTCCTTTGTATTTCTGACTACTCCCACCATCATATCTTCCCCTCCCCAGGAGCACTGGAATCCCTTGGCCGAGCATTTGCACCTGCCTAAGATAAGGTTCTTCAGTATCGCTCCCCGATTTATCTACATCTGCTGTTCTAACTTACCCCCCCTCACCAACCCCTCCGATTTCCAACCGCTAGACCCACTACCTATGTCTTAAATTAATTAATTTAGTTACCCTTCCCTATCTACTTCAATCAATTGGTTCCAAAATGTCTATAAATTTCTATAAATGTCTGTAGATTTATTCCTTCCCAGTATTATTAAAAAATATAATATAGTCCCTCCCTCCCCATCCTTATTAATAAGCTAAGAGATCATAAATATAAATACGTTCTAATATATAAAATATATATATTATAAAAATCTAATTACCAATTGATTGATTAAAATTATCCAATAAATTAATTAACAATAAATTATAATAAATTCTATTAGTGGTCACGCCGTTGGTCGATCGTTGGAGTGTAAGTCCAGTTGTTTTATCGGGTAAGTATTGCACATTGTCCATGGGAGTTATCCATATCTATGGTTTTATTAGTCTTGTTACTAAAGTGCAGGTGCTGATGTTACCGCTATCTCGTGAGCCTCGGGTGCAGTTCGATGACTTGAGGTGTGTATGGCCTGGCAGTCTGGGGGGGATGGAAAAGGCAAGGTCCTTTCTACGATCTTTCAAATTAGTCAGCTGTTCACCTCTCTTAATTCTGCCAAGAAATTCAGTCCCCATCCACATCACTTTGATCTTTCCGTTGGCATGCGATCTGAGCTCCCCTGAGCCCTGTACAGGGCTTCTCTATTGGGGTTGCCCAAGCCACTAGCCAGCTGTGTTGTGTGGCGTTTGTAGGTGGAGGAGGGGGGAAGGAGGGGAAGGTGGGCGGGAGCAGGTTGGTGGAAAAAAGGGGCAGAGGGTGGGGCCTGGAAAACCCACCTAGTCTCTGTCTCGTCTGTTGTTCCTCTGAGAATTCTCCACTCCACGTAGCACTGCCATTCCCCGGCCCTCTAGCCGACGCCCGCGGCTCGTCCGCGGCGCTTTCGGCTGACTTCGCTCCACGCCCTCACCACCTCGCTGGAGCAGCCTCTCCACGGCAGTCCGCGGTCGCACCTCACCTCCACCGCAGCGCCAGGCCCGTCAGTCGTCGGCGAGCTTATCGCTTGTTCCCGGTCCCGGTCCGTCACTCTATCATTGTTCCTCACCGCTGCTGTTCCACAGTTGTTTCGGGTAGTTATTATTATTAATTTGATTGTTATTGATGTTATATTTGTTAGCTATTTGGCTGGTTATAGCTATTAAACGGCGGGAGCCCCAGCGTCTAGGCTTCTACCACCGCCGCCATCTTTCTATATGATTCAGATGCTATTCAGCAGAGAGTTCCACCAGGTCAGAGCCAGGGTTGAAAAGGCCCTGGCTCTGGTTGAGGGCAGCCAAATATCTTTTGGACTGGGGATCACCAGTAAGTCCTCTGCAGAGCATAGTGCTCTTTGGAGGATATACCAAAGGAAGTGGTCCTGATTGATGAGCACGCCTTGAAGGTCAATACCAGAACCTTGAACCTGTTCCAATATTCCACTGGAAGTCAGTGCAGCTGGCACAGCACAGGTAGAATATGTGCTGTCCATGATGTTGCCATAAGGGTCCACACTAAGACATTCTGGATCAGCTGTAATTTCAGGATTGATCTCAAGGGTAACCCCACATAGAGCAAGTTACAGTAGCCCAGTCTAGAGGTGACTGTTACATGGAATACTGTGATTAGGTCAGGGCAAGACAGGAAAGGGACTAGTTGCCTAAACTGGCATAGCTGGAAAAATGCCAGTTTGGTAACATTTGTGATCTGGGCCTCCATTGGTAAAGAGGTGTCCAAGACCATACCTAAGCTCCTGACAGTTGATGCTGGTACCAGGGGCACACCATCAAAAGCACGGAGTTGGTGCCCCAATTACAAGTCCCTCCCACTTAGCCACAGAACCTGCATGTTGGCATGATTCAGTCTCAGCTGGCTCTGTTTCAACCATTTCACGATGTCTTTCACCCCTTAACCAAATGTACTTGAGGAGTATCTGGCTGCCCGCTCATCAGCTGTTACAACTGGATTTCGTCAGCATACTGGTGACATCCCAGCCTGAAACTCTGTGCACGCAAAGCAAAGATGTTTTAACAAAAGGATGTTCACATAACTGTAGCTACTAAAGCAACATTCTGCCACCTTTTCTATATCCAAACTCTTAGCACTGAAAATGGAGAGGTGATGCTGCTGCAAGCTTTAGGGTTGCTGTGTTTTATCTGACACTGTCTTGAACAGCTGCAGTGGATACATTTTTCCTGATGTAGAAATGCAGGGAAAAGAAGCTGGCACCTGTTAAATTTCTGGTTGCCATATAACTTTCCCAAGAAAAACAGCAGCAATCCTGTTCATGGTCTTTGGGTAAATATAAGCTAGCCTTGCTGATTAATTTATTCAGATTGTCAATGAGTGTCTGTTTTCTGTTGTGCTCCTTAATTTTTAAAGCATCATAGTGGTTTTTAAAAGCACAGAAAATAGCATGGAGCCATTCTATTTTTGTTTTCAATCTGCTGGTGATGTCTCTTCTGACTGGACCAGGGGTTCTTTGTTTTCTTCTATATTTATTACCTCCTTATCCTCACCTATTTGTACATTAATAATGGTGGATACAGCAGATCTTACTCCAAAACATTGCATCCAGCTGCACCAGATGGAAATCGGATCACACTTCAAGATACTCTAGTTGGAAAAAATAGGTCCAGGTCCGTGCTTCAGGTAGTCAGATCAGTCTATTGGGTGTGAACTGGCAGAGTGAACTGGCAGATAGGGTGTGAACTGGCAGAAACTGACCAAGAGAGAGATCTTGGGATCATTGTAGATAACTCACTGAAAATGTCAAGATAGTGTGCGATTGCAATAAAAAAGGCCAACGCCATGCTGGGAATTATTAGGAAGAAAAATAAATCAGCCAGTATCATAATCCCCCTGTATTAGGCTTGCCAATCCCCAGGTCCCAGCAGGAGTTCTTCCACTTTCCCAGGCTCCTTCCCACCCCCAGTCAGCTGGCTGGTGGGGGGAAGCCCCACCCCCCGAGGACTATGTGACTTCCCCCTCCGGAGGCTCCAGTCTCCAATTGAAAGGCCTCCTCTTGGGATGGGGTGTCTGTGTTACTTGGAAGAAGTTGGCTGCAACTCATGAGTAGAGAGGCCAATCCCCCTTCAGAGTTGCCAGAAACGGGGTGGGTGGGGAGGGAAACGTCTGCTGAGCACTTCATTATTCCCTAGGTGGAGATCGATTCTCATAGGGTATAATGGGGAATTGATCTGGAGGTTTTGGGGGCTCTGGGGGAGCTGTTTTTTGAGGTAGAGGCACCACATTTTCAGTATAGTATTTAGTGCCTCTCCCCAAAGTACCTCCCAAGTTTCAAAACGATTGGACCAGGGGGTCCAATTCTATGAGCCCCAAAAGAAGGTGCCCCTATCCTTCATTATTTCCTATGGAATGAAGACATTTAAAAAGGTGTGCAGTCCCTTTAAATGTGATGGCCAGAACTCCCTTGGAGTTCAATGATGCTTGTCACACCCTTGTTCCTGGCTCCGCCCCCAATGTCTCCTGGCTCCACCCCCAAAGTCTCCTGGCTTCACTCCCAAAGTCCCCAGATATTTCTTGAATTGGACTTGGCAACCCTACCCTGTATAAATCGATGGTGCGGTCTCATTTGGAATACTGTGTGCAATTCTGGTCACCGATCTCAAAAAAGATATTATAGCATTGGAAAAAGACCAGAAAAGGGCAACTAGAATGGTTAAAGATTTGGAACACTTTCCCTATGAAGAAAGGTTAAAACGCTTGGCTCTTTAGTTTGAAGAAACATCAACTGCGGGGTGACATGATAGAGGTTTACAAGATTATGCATGGGATGGAGAAAGTAGAGAAAGAAGTACTTTTCTCCCTTTCTCACAATACAAGAACTCATGGGCATTCAATAAAATTGCTGAGTAGTAGGATTAGAATGGATAAAAGGAAGTATTTCTTCACCCAAAGGGTGATTAACATGTGGAATTCACTGCCACAGGAGGTGGCGGCGGCTACAAGCATAGCCAGCTTCAAGAGGGGCTTGAATAAAAATATGGAGCAGAGGTCCATCAGTGGCTATTAGCATATTATTGGAACTGTCTGGGGCAGTGATGCTCTGTATTCTTGGTTCTTTGGGGGGGGGGCAAAGTGGAAGGGCTTCTAGCCCCACTTGTGAACCTCCTTTTTTTGGGCCACTGTGTGACACAGAGTGTTGGACTGGATGGGCCACTGGCTTGATCCAACATGGCTTCTCTTATGTTCTTATTCCAGGCAGCAGTCATTAGTTCATTTAGCTGTTTTAAATATTTTAAATATTTGAATATTTAATTTAATACTTAAAAATTTAGCTGTTTTAGATATTTAAATCCAATATCTTCATCTGTTAAAAGCTTGGTGGAAGAGCACTGTCTTACAGACATGAAATGGAAAAAGATCCCACAGGGCTCTAACCTCCTCAGGGAGCTCATTCCACCAGCCTGGACCTGAGACTGGAAAAGTTCTTGCTCTATTATAGCTAGCCTGGCCTACTTAAGGCTGGGGATCACAAGAAGATTTTGTGACCCTGACTGCAGTATCCACTGGGGAACATATGGGAAAAGGTAGTCCTGTAGGTATGCAGGTCCCTGGCCATATAGGGCTCTAAAGGTAAAACCTATCACCTTGAAATAAATCCAATATGCAATAAGTAACCAGTGCAGTGCTTTCAGTGCAGGCAGAATGTGTTCCCAAAAGGAGAGACCCAGTAACAGCCTGGCTGCAGCATTCTGCACCAACTATAGCTTCCGCATTTGAGACAAGGGCAGCCCCATGTAGAGGGCATTACAGTAATCTAGTCTCGAGGTGACCATAGCATGGATCACTGTTGCTAAGCCGCTGTGTTCGAGGAAGGGAACCAACTGCCTAATTAGCCAAAGATGATAAAAGGCTGATTTGGTAGTGGCTGCTACCTAGGCCTCCATTGTTAAGTAGGAATCCAGAAGCACACTCAAGCTCTTAACCCTCAACGGCAACACAAGTGGTGCCCCAGCAAAGGCCGGGACTTAACACATGCTGTCGTCCCAGCCTTTCTAATCTATGAATCTCAGAAATACTTGCTTCATATATGCCTGAACCTTTGTATTCTTTGGGATGAGAAATGGCCAGTACTCTTACAGTGATAAATGCGGAAGCTATAGTTGGTGCAGTTGGTGATAAAGTTCTTAGGCTTTCAGTCACAGTTTATAGCTGACAAAAACAGCCATGTCAAAATTGAAGAGCTGGCATAAATAACTGTGGATGTTCAGGCACTAAATCTAAATGTCCGGGGCTGAAGTATTTGGAGAAGAGCTAGAGAAGTTTGCTAATCATTTGTAAACTCAGCAGATATTTTCCTGGTTCTCATGGAGCTGCTATTGCTGAGTTTAAGTTGACAAGGTCATTTTGGAAGCAAGCCTAGACAGGTGTATCAAGGAGTGAGTCCCATTTTGTTACACAGAGCATACTCCCAGGGAAGTGCTCTTGGGATTAAGAAGATCTAGGGCCTGTATAAAAGGAGAAAATGCTAGTCTCCTAATAAAGCTAAATGTATCAAAGAAAAGTCTACCATGTTCAGTCTTCCAACATGTACAAATTTTGACAGAGTAGTGCTTTCAGACAGACTCTTCTGTAACTCAATGAAGCCCTGGGATTAAGTGAAAGGCCTCAAGACCCAAATTTACATTTCTTAAATTCCATTCTCAGCTCATGTACACAAAGCAGTTTTTCCCCTCATCAATGAATAGATATTCAATGCTTACTTTATAGGGATCTAATACACTATATACAAATGGGTTTCCAAAAAAATTCATGTTTTTTTACATAAACTGTTTTTTTTTTAGAAATTAGTGTTGCCAGGTGTGAATTTGAAAATATCTGGAGACTTTGGGAGCAGATATGGGAACTCTCTGTCTGGGGCAGTGATCCTCTGTATTCTTGGAGGGGCACAGTGGGAGAGCTAGTGTCCTGGCCCCACTGATGGACTTCCTGATGGTGCCTGGTTTTTTTGGCCACTGTGTGACACAGAGTGTTGGACTGGATGGGCCATTGGCCTGATCCAACATGGCTTCTCTTGTGTTCTTATGAGAGAGTGGGTTTTGGAGAGGGGAGGGGACTCAACATGGTACAATGCCATAGAGTCCACTCTTCAAAGCAGCTATTTTCTCCAGGGGAACTGATCTCTTCCAGCTGGGGCTCAGTTGTAAAAGCAGGAGATCTCCAGGCCTCACCTGGAGGCTGGCAACCTTTAATCCTGGACATTTGCATGTACAATGAAGGTGATTCCAGGACATATTCTAGGATGCACACACAATTCACAAAGGTCCACACTTCATGGAACTGTTTGTTGCCCTGTATGAAATAAGACTGCCCCACAAGTCCACTCCCACAATACGTTGCTGGAAAAGACTGGTTGCGACAAACCATTAATTGATCCGCCATCAACTGAACTTCTCTGGCAGGTTTACCAGATCTCTGGTTTTTCTCTGCAGTGGACAAAAATGGGCAGGAAAAGTGCCATCACAGCAATGCCATGCTGTCACTTTCAGCTGTGTAACTGGAAGTGATATCACACATCCCCACAATGCTCTAGCAGTTCCTCAAGTAAAACCATAGAGATCTGGGAGATTGCTAGAGCATCACAGCAATGCATGACTTCACTTACAGTTAAACAATCAGAGATAGTGTAGCATCATGTGATGCCTAGCCTCACTCCCCATGATGCCTAGCCACACACCCAAAAGCTCCTGGCTGACAACCATGTTTCCAAGGAATCTCAGTGGTATCCAGAACTGAGTTTGAAAGCTATTTTATCATAAAGACCATCATTTAAATTTTTATCAACGACCTAATTTAAGATCAACGGTCTACATTCTATGTTTGGTAGCTAACTTCTACTTTCTGTTAAAGTAGACCAATCCCATCACAGCATAGGCTTGATTAATTAGATCTCATTCTTTGTTGAAGTAAACTAAAAGCATTAAACCTGAAATCTTCAGAGCCCACTGTCTTATATAAGCCTTATATAATTTTGACTTTCAAACTGATTTGTTATGTAACATTTTATCTTTTCATAATTTTATACACAAAATGCTTACAAAATGCCCAAATTCTGTACAGCCTGTACATTTTCTCACAAAATAAGGATATGGACCTTGTCTATGACTTCTTTACATCTGGAGTTTTGCTTGTACCACAATAGACATGCAGCATGGTGTTTGAGCTTATTTACAGGGGTGGCCAACGGTAGCTCTCCAGATGTTTTTGCCTACAACTCCCATCAGCCCCAGCCATTGGCCATGCTGGCTGGGGCTGATGGGAGTTGTAGGCAAAAAACATCCGGAGAGCTACTGCTGGCCACCCCTGTATTATAAATACTATGCATTTGCCGTTAAAGAATCATTAGAGTGCTTAGCTTAAATTCTTGCTTTCTTAATAGACAGCACCACATGGATTAATGGCTTGACTCCATAAAAGGCAGATTCATATGTTTAAGACTAGAGTTATGCATCGTTACATGGGAGCATGCCCCTTTAAACCCCTTTAAAACCTGTGGGATTACTACCAAGTAAATATGCATATGATTGGACTGAAACCACTGAAATTCTGCGGTCACTATGTTTGAAAAAGCTTTTAACAGAAATGATAATAAACAATAATAGAAATGATAATAAATTATTTAAAAATTGGAAAAAGTCAGTAGAAAATTTGATTTTTAAAAAAGATTCTGTTTGTATCTGCTAGAAATGGATGTTTTGAATAGTGGTGTGTGAACTTGATCTCTTTCTTTCCTCTTATTTTTTCCCGCTGTGGAAGGGAAAGGGCAGTGCAAAACTACCTGTAAAGACAGCTGCAGCATTAAGAGAAGCTGTTTTTGAGGCACAGAAAATCCTCTGCTAAAAATGAAAGTAAAAATCATCTGCACATGATATACTATAACAGTCTTAAAGGCACAATGCAGCAAATTTCAAATTACTATGAAGAATTGTGGGTAGGGTTGCCAAGTCCAATTAAAGAAAAATCTGGGGACTTTGGGGGCGGAGCCAGGAGACTTTGGGGGTGGAGCCAGGAGACATTGGGAGTGGAGCCAGGAACAAGGATGTGACAAGCATAATTGAACTCCAAGGGAGTTCTGGCCATCACATATAAAGGGACAACACGCCTTTTTAAATGCCTTTCTTTCATAGGAAATAATTAAGGATAGGGGCACCATCTTTTGGGGCTCATAGAATTGGACCCTCTGGTCCAATCGTTTTGAAACTTGGAGGGTATTTTGGGGAGAGGCACTAGATGCTATACTAAAAATCTGGTGCCTCTACCTAAAAAAATAGTCCCCCCCAGAGCCCCCAATACCCACGGATCAATTCCCTATTATTCCCTATGGGAATCGTTCTCCATAGGGAATAATAGAGTGCCTAGTAGACATTTCCCTCCCCCCCCCACGCTTTCTAAAGGGGAGGGAGGGCCTCCATACCAGGAAATCCCCCCTTCCTGCCCCCTCCCTCTCTCAAACAGACACACAGAAACACTTACCATACTTGGTCTTCTTCCAGCAGAATGTGCTTGCTGGGAAAACGAAAGCAAAGCTCCACAGGAAAAGAAAGGGAGGGGCCGTTCTCCATGGAAACTGTTACCTTCCCATGAAGCCCTTCCTGTTTCCAGTTTCCTGTGCAGCCTTAAAGGGACACATTTTAAAACGGATCAGAAGCTCTACAACATGATGCCTAAAGGTATGTTCTCTCCCCTCCCTGCCCCCTGATTTTTTGAGAGTGGGGGAGGAGGATGCAATTTCAGGGGTCCCCCGCCAGGGCGGGGGGGTTGGAAAGCCTAATTGTGTGTGCAGGTTAAATGCAAATCACAGTTTGCTAGTTCAGATGTAAACACGGAAATAACTAGTTATCTCACATTTTGTGATAAAAAGGAAAGGAGGTATGATGTGAGTGATTCCCAGATTCCTTAAAGTCTTATTAATACAGAAGCAAACTATGATTTGCCATTAAATCTGAGCCATTTTGAGATCTGTCTCTGAGGTTTAGATTATTTTCTTCAGTTAACCTGTTAAAGTTCAGGAGCAAAGATTGAGGGTGTTCTGTCTTCTAAAACAGAGTTTAAAGCAGCTTTGTATAATAATTGGTCTTACAACCACAGCTGACTAGAAAGATTTCAGTTTAGGAAACCTTATCTGACCTCAGAAAACCTAAACCATGGAAAGGGAGATATCTCAGCTACTGGAAAAGGTGAAATGACTTTAGGTTTGGTATACAATAGGGCATTTATTGAGTTGGACAGACTTCTGACAAGTCTTTCTGAGCTGACTTTATCTAATCATTTCCTTGAACGCCAATCTGTGTATAGTTCACTTTTGAATTTTGATTATTTGTTTTGTTTCTGGGATGTTTGCAAGGTCGACCACTGGCGTCAGCAGTGTGTTTGAAATCGTAGGTTTTTTTAATGAGCATCCTCATTAAGAACCAGAATAGAGACAATAGAACACATGAGATTATTTTCTATGTCACTGATAGCTGACCTTTCCCCCTTCCCTTACTTTATCCCGAAGTTTGCGTACACGTTTTGGAGGTTCTCCTGTTCAAGCAATGATAACACAAAGTTAATGTGTTTGCTTAAGAAGAGAAAAGAACTCTGACGTTGGAGACTATCACTAGAAGGGCACAGAGTAAACCTCAGAAAAGACAAAAAGACATGTTGTCAAATGTCAAAATGCTGGTAAGTAAAGTGAAATGTGATGGGGAATTTATTTTTTGGCTAACGAAAGGAAATGAGGGTTTAAAAGTAGATGGCCAGAGCTGTGTACTTGACCAGACAGAAAACTTGGACAAAAGAGTTTTGTCAAACGCTGTGGAAAGACACCCCCAAAGCAGATCTGAGAAATCAAGTGATCCCATTTGCTACAATGAAAAGCAGCATTTTGTTACTCTTACTCTTTGTAGTCTTTTTTTCAGCTGCTCAGACAATTTCATCTGAAAATTTACAATATCAGGAAGGTAAGTTATAATCACAGTTCTATCATTCCAGCTCAATTCTTGTCTTGCATAATGCTATTATTTTAATTGTGTTCTAGATTAAATGCCTTAAGAAAAGAAAGAAACATGTTAAATTATTTAACTATATGTTGTATTATAGCAACTGAGGTGACAACTTCTACTATTGAAAGTGTGACTCAAATGTACCAACAAACTTGCTAGCTTAGAGTTTATATTTCCCTATGTGTTATCGTCACATTGTCTGAGGTTCTTTTTAAAATTATTTGAAAGGCAGGAAGCTATTTTTGAACAACTGTTTGAACAATTAGCTCCATTTAGTATGAAGTCCTTCAAAATTCTGCCACCAAACTACCAGAAAAATATATGCACTGATTTTTCCATGTTCAACTTGTAGTGAACTGAGGAAAAGCTTGTGTAGTAAGCAGCAAAATGTATATTTGGTTCCAGTGTTTTATTCATATATGCGTGAAAAGCTGGGCCATTCTGCCCCCCCTTCAGAACACTTTAATATATGACAATATCAATATTTTCCTTTTTTTAAAGATAAAAAACAAAGAGCTGTGAAAGAACACCCAGGTAATCAACAAAGGAAGATAGTGGAATTTTTATCAACATTTGATAAGGTACAGAAAAGTACCAAAACTAAATTGCTTCCCAAGACCACAGACCTTCAAGGTAATTAAACAAACACTACTTGGTTCATATAATAATTTTCTCACTATGAACTAAATGCTTACATCAAACCTAAGTGGATGATATTTAATTAAGCAGCTTTGTCTGTAATATAGCTAAATCATTATCTAATGCATATCATACTGCTCTGGTTTCAGGTCTAGTATTAGTGCATGATTTGTTAATTAGCTAAACTTACCAACTTCAGTTAACTGTTTCTCTCACAGCCCCTGTTGATAGCAGCTGGTACTCAACTAAGTTTTTGAATAAAAAAGTATTACTAGATATTAAATCTCCAAAAATACTTCTTTGTCTGCTCTAACGATATTTATTTATTTCATTTATATGCCACATTCCTCCCTAATGGGAACCCAAAGGAAATTACATTGATCTTCTCTCCTTCATTTTATCCTTCCCATAACCCTGTGAAGAATATTTGCATACAATTCAGATATCAATACAATATCTCTAAGTAACATAATTTTGTAATTGCATGAGAGACAGGGCACACTAATCCATCAGCCTGATCAAATTATAATGCCAATTAACAAAATTGGAATTTGAGGGTTCTGAAGAACATTTTACATTGACTCTTTATTTTGCAGGTTCAGTTTTGAGTCTCAAATAATCTTGAATGATGAATTAATCAATCAGAGCATATGCTTCTGCATAATGCCTGTATAGTGAGATGATGAATCTAATGATCAGCATTAATTTACCATGTACCAGTGCCTTGTCTAATATGTATAATGGTAAAAATAATAAATGATGCGCTGACTATATTTGGGCTACATAATTATTCATGGCTTTTTTTGTTGAAAAAGCCCAGCAGGAACTCATTTGCATATTAGGCCACACTCCTTAAACCAGGCAGCTGGAACTGTGTCCCTGTGCATTCCTGCTCAAAAAAAGCCCTGTAATTATTAGTGTCATGATGACATAACAATTTGATCTAATAACACTTGGGTTCTGAACTGGAATGAATTACATTTTAACCATCTTTGCCATTTGATGGATGGATTGGTTCCTTGTTCTGTTGGATATCATGCCAATAAAGGTTATTGATTGATTTTAACCATCTGAACATAGTATTTAAAGTGAGCCAAACATTGTTAGCATCACAGATTGCAATGACATATTTGACAATTTATGTGTGTCCCTGTAAAGATATTGCTTTATTGTATGTTAATATTTTACAACAATCTAATTCTATATTTCCAAGTATAAAAATGGATTTTCATCATTAAAATACTAGGCTATGTACCATTACATATTTATATTTATTATTTATTTATCAAATTTATATCCCACCCTTCTCTGACAGGCTCAGGCAGGCAAACAACAATTTTAAAACATTAGCAATTTACAAACATATTAAAATTAAATATATACACACAAATCTTCTATAAATGAGCCCCTTTCTAACATAACAACACAAAACAAAGAAGCCAATGCTCACTTAATTGGTGAACAGAAAGTATACTATAGAACCTGAGTGCAGACTTATCTGAAAAGTTTAAGATAACCCTATTGCTGAGATACTGGATGCCTTTAAAGGAAGAATGTGACTGTGTGTACTGATCAATGCTCTAAATCACAAAATGAAAGGGCTGGCATGGGAAGCAGCAGTAAATGCTACTTATCTGGAAAGGGTATAAAGTCAAGGCAACCAAACCTTTCACTTAAACATCAGACCCAAGAAAAGAGACATTTTCAGCCCCTGTTACCTTGACCCTAAAGTTAGCTTACCAAAGTATTATTGGTCTGTTGAAGACACCAGGGAACAGAATCAGAGTTGCTTCCAGTGTGTCCCTCAAGCAAAATTCAAAGCAAAATTGTGTGTGGTGGTGGGGTAAGCTCAGGGAAAATATCCAAGGAATGTCAAGAGAAGTAAAAAAAATACAGATAAAACTATCAAAATATCTTGGGAGCTTTACACATCCCTAGGTTTCACCTGAAGTAAAATTCAAAATGAATTTTCAAAGTCCTCTTCAGGCAACAAAAAGCTAACAAAGTTTCTATAAAATCTTCAAAATGTTGGGCAGTGGGGGGTTATAGTTTCAAATACTTAGAATTGCTTTGTTGACTTGGTTGAAGGCTCCATCTAAGCATTGGGTGTTTCTGTTTGACAAATGAAGATACAATAGAACTGGAGTTGTTTTCTCTTTCTTGTTGGCAGATCCCAGTTACTTCAGGAAAAGAGGGAGTAGTAGAGGTCTTTTCCCTGTGATATGGAGTAGACTCCAAAACATTTTGTAGGAGGAATTTTCTGATCAAACTTGAGATTTAATGTTGACCCTCTCGACCGTGATTCTTCATTGTTATTACCCTTGACTGTAAAAGTTTTTGTTTTTATGAATTTTACTGTTAAAATTTACTCCACATCCCAGATTTTGACTTTTCTGACTCTCCTCCCCTTCTATGGAGTGATATGTATGTGACAGGTTCTAAATAAACTTTATCTCTTATTTTTTTAAAAAATACAATAGAAACCATAAATTTGGAATGGCTCTCTTGAAGAACATGTTGGCATGTACAAACTCCATGTGGACTCACTTTGTGTATGTACTCAAAGGAATGTGTGGTATTTAATGAAGTAATCCCTTATTGGTTGTTAGTGTCAATTCTAACAAGTTAGTTGGAGAGAGCCGGTTTGGTGTAGTGGATAAATGTGTGGACTCTTATCTTGGAGAACTGGGTTTGATGCCCTAGTCCTCCATTTGCACCTGCTGGAATGGCCTTGGGTCAGCCATAGCTCTGGCAGAGGTTGTCCTTGAAAGGGCAGTTGCTGTGAAAGCCCTCTCAGCCCCACCCACCTTACAGGGTGTCTGTTGTGCGGGTAGAAGATATACGAGATTGTAAGCCGCTCTGAGTCTCTGATTCAGAGAGAAGGGCAATCTTCTTCTTAGTTACAGCCCAAAAAATTAATTGATCCCTCTTTCAAAATCCAATTATCACCAATATGTACAGTGAACAAGGGCACAACAGAATGACAATACCAAAATGAATGCCTTTAGATGACAAGGAAACAAGTCAGATCACAATCTGTTGCACAGTATAGTTACTATTAACTGATTAACACATCACAGAATTAATAAATGAACTCAAAGGAATGGGTGGTGTTTAATGAATGAATCCCAGAATTAACACATCCCAGAATAAAAATGGCTACTTTCAGAATATCCATTAATAGTAACCATAGGTAAAAGCATGCTTGTTGACGAAAGACCTGTTCTCTATCCTACTCTCACTTTAATCTTGTTGCTTCAATATTTCCTGCATATAGTCTTTAATACTCAGCTTTGGCTCTCCATGTACACAAGTAATTGATTTATATGATACTTGTGCAGCTGTGCCAGAATAGTTATGTGGACCAAGTTAGGGAGCTGTACCATGGACTCTAGCTAGTTTAAGGAACTGGAAATGCAGTTTAATGTCAGATAGTTAGATAAAAGTAAATGGTCAATAGAAATCTGGCACAGCTATTTGTTTGATTACATACAGTCTGACATCGTGGCAACAATCAACAAGGATTCCACGTGGGAAGATAAAGTCAAGGAAATCGAGACCAGATGGAACCCTTATTTAGAATGGATCTCAGGAGAAACAAGGAAGGACATTCAGTGGAAGATTAAGACTTTGTGCCCTTGGCTGAGGGGAAAAGACTAAGAGAAGATGGGGAGGGTTGGGGGGGGGGAAGGGTTATTTGTAATCCCAACAGTCATATGTTGTAATGGTCAATTGTACAAGAGTCAATAAAACATAAAAATATTTATTAAAAAAAAATGTCAGATAGCTAAAGGAGGCCTTACAGTTATTACCAGTTTGTTCCACAGTTTGTTCCACTGAGCCATTAAAACACCTGTTTGTCTACCTGCTTGTATCTGCAGTGGATTGAATCTACTACAAAGAATCTGCTTTGAACTGGATGTACTTCTTAGGGCCAAGTGAGATGTTACATTAAATCTGTGACTATTACTGAAAATTACAGCTATGTCAAGTTACTCCTCACACTGTGTAATGCTTAGAACTTGCCTGTGCTTTGAAAGAATGACATTCTATGATTCCTTGCTCCATGTCATTGGTAGCTGCTGGAAGAGGTGGTGCATGCAGAATGTTGTGACACCAGGATAAGTACTAGTAAAAAATACAACTGAAGAAGATACACTTACTGTTTTTGACAACACATAACAGGGTGGGATGAACTGGTCGATCAGTCTGTGTTAACTGATCAATATACAGGTTAGAATCAAGGAAATAGTTAGGACTGCTAATTAAGGCATTCCAGTTCAAGCTATCAGAGAGAAGGGGAAGGGTGTACAGTCCAAGGCAGACCACTCATGAGAAATACTGTGGTATGTTTGTTTAGAGTGAGGGACGACACTGTGGAATACCTATTAAATTCAACTTACTGGGTGACTTTGATCCAGTCTTTCTGTATGCCTAATACAAGGCTGATGTGAGCATGAAAGCCACCCTAATTTCTTTGGAGGAAAGGTGGGATAAAAATGTAACAGATAGATATATTTCTTACACTTCTCATTTCTTGTGCAATAGTGCCTTTCTAATTGCTATATGGTTTCACAGGATGTACTATAAAGTGATAATAACATGGCCCACTATTGTTACAGAAATCTATCCTATAACTTTCATATTTTTATTTCAGTTTATGCCAAGATGTTTGGGAAGACAATCAAAATGGTAAGAAATGAGTAACTTAAAAAAACCCAACCAATATCCCAATTAACAGATTAATTTTCTATTTTACCAGAGAACTACTTTATTTCCACCCTGACCTGGATGACCCAGGCTAGCCCAATCTCATTGGAGCTTGAAAGCTAAGCAAAGTTGGCCCTGGTTAGTATTTTGATGGGAGACCACCAAGGAACACCAGGGTAGTGACAAAGAGGCAGGCAATGGCAGATCACCTCTGAACATCTCGTCTTGAAAATCCTATGAGGTTGCCATGTTGGCTGTGACTCAACAGCACTATCCTCCACCACAACTTTATTTCCTACCACCAATTCGTTGGTGAACTCCCCTGTATACACAGAATGCCTATGAATATAAGCTCTCCTTTTATTTTAGTGGAGATGCCCGACCTCGGTATGCCCAAAGATATATGCAAAGAGCTCCTCCTTTCACTGAAATTTGGATAGCTCTGCAAGTGTAGTGGCTTCAACACATTTTTTCAAAATCAACACATCAAGAATTAGTTTGTATTATTTCTGGTTTATATTTATGTAATTTAAACATCTTTTCTGTTCTGTTTCATTTTGGATAGGAAGAGTTAGATGGCAGTCAGTCTGGTCCTCCTCTCTCTCATGAAGAAGCCATTGTGGATTTTCTGGAAACATATCCTTTAAGTGGAAAGAATTTCAGGAAAGCAACACCACTGTCTTCCAAGAAATCAAAGAAAAGAGGTACATCTTCCACCAGAAATAATTATCTTCCTTCCCACATTGTAACTTGGAGCTGTTTCCTACCTAAAACACTGCACACTTGGTTAATCCAGTTATACTTGTTCAATAGAAAGGCAAAATGTGAAGACTCACTATGAAGCCTAGATAGTATTGGGAGGTTGATTTGTAACCTCAGTTAGCATCAGGACCATGTGGGGGGAGAAAAACCTGAGCAGAGGTTCAGTTCAATAATTGAAATGGGCTCTATCAGTTTTTAGGAGGTGGGGTGACCTCTAAAACTTTTCTAAATAAGTCAAGGGGCCCAGTTTTGATCACCAAAACTGAGCGAAGGTTGAAGATTAAATTGCCCTCTTCCTTTCCTGCAAGGCCCAGAGGTAAATTGAGGCTTGTCATTTTCATTTAAACATGGACAGAGATGTGACATCATTTCTCCTCTGATAACACTGCAGCCTTTCACTTTTGCAGCAATAGGAAGGGGAGTGCTTGCCATCTGGCATCAGTTGTGTACATTTCATGCATGAAGGACATACTAGTGCAATGACATCTTGGAAGCTTGTCTAAGATCTTAGAGGCATGTCCCAGTGCAACCATGACCAACTCTCCTAGTTTTATGTTCTGAGCATTTTTTGGGGCTGTGGAAATATGACCATATCAAACTGTAATCAGACTCCCATATACCTGAACTCCACCTAAATGTTTCCAAAATGGAAAGGAAGCAAAGAGCTGGAATAGAATATGAAATATGCCCAGAATAGGATCTAGATTACCATGGAGAAGGCAATAGCAAACCACCCAGTAAAAAGTCTGCCATGAAAGCAATGTCACCCCGGAGTCAGAAACGACTGGTGCTTGCGCAGGGGACTACTTTTACCTTTTTTAAAGCTTACCAAGAGGTCTATGTATACCTTATTTTAACACATTTTTCTTTATATATTGCAGCCTGTTTTTGGAAGTACTGTGTTCAAAGCAAGTAGGTTTTTAGTGTGTTTTTAAACTGAGCCAACGAACCATTCCAGTGATTAAGTCTGACAAAGGAATCTTCAGATACCGAAGACTTTCTATAGAGAAGATTCAGCACAGAATACACATAACTATTTGACCATATTTGCTCTGAGTAAATATATATTTACAAAATATGTTTGTAAAAGGTTCCTGACAGTATTTAAGATGCATGCCAATTATTTTTTATTTAAAAATAATATAATAAAAGTTTTATACAAACAATGATATATAAAGTAATAAACCGTTGGGAATATTTCTGGGCAATGTTAAACCTGCCAGACTTTATTCAAGGGGAAAAAGGCAAATGGCAAGCAAGTCTGCTTCTTCCACAAGTGTGCCTCGTACAAAAGACCTGAACTTTCCCACAGAAGGCACTGGGAAATTGTCTTACGACGTCTACCAATGAGAAAGAAGCAGCGATCAGTCTCTTGTACATGTTTTGTACTTGGTTACATTTGTACATACATGGAATACCACTGTCTTTTCCTCTTCACTTTCAGAGAGTATTTTCAGGCACAAGAAAGCTGAAGGGAAAGGGAGAAAATAGAAATGGAATGAAAGCAGACAATGTGGTGTACTTGGATCCAGGAAACACAGGTTTGAATCTCCATTCTGTCAGGGAAGGTTGCTGGGTGACCTTGGACCAGTCATACATTCTCAGTCTTATCTCACGGGGTTATTGTGAAGACAAAGTGGAGAGAAAACGATGAAAACTGCTTTCGGTCCTCACTGGGAAGAAAGGAAGGGTATAAATAAAGTAAATCAAATAGAAAATACTAGCATTGGAGCTGAGTTACAGATTTGGAAGCTATACAGATATGCTGGCATCTTACCCTTCCAACTCCAAATTGGAAGTAAGAAAAGAAAAAAGCAAGACAGCAGAGAATGATCATATATGCCATGTGCAGGATTTTTACCTTAATGGAGAGGGGCGAGTGATCTGCCATGGTATCCTTCTCAGGACATATTGCTCAAAGAAGAAGAAACTGAGCAGTGACTTGGGTAAAGGTGACTGATTCTTTCTGGGCAGGATAAAATGTGTTGCTTTCTCCATGTAGCTATTACTGGCAACTTCTATTGCAGTTCACAGATGTCTTGACATCAAATGACCCCCCCACATACTTGTCCATGCAAATTCATGAATTGCTTTAAGTGGTAGCCATCATTCATATGGTAGATGAAGGCCAATTGTTTCGTTTGGTTCCTGTTGCTACAGTGATAAGGAGAAGTAATGATGCAAGGTAGCAGATTATGTCAGCAGATGGGAACAGGTGCCTGTCTGTTGGTCTCACTCACCATACTTTCAGTAGCTCATACATGCCACACCCAGGTTAGTCCAGGCAGGAACTGACATATCCTTCTGCTTTCCCCAGAACTCACTCCACAGAGCAGGAAAGGGAAACCTCCCACCAAGGTTTCAGCAAATAAAAGCAGGTGCCTGATTTTCTTCAGTGTCAGATTCAAACTTTAGTTCCATTCTGCTCACAGAACGTATTCCCCTGTCTATTCCTCCCCACTGAAGCCCACTATTTTTCCCAATGTGCTCACAATGAGCCTGCCTTGGCGGGGAGGGCGGGATATAAATTAAAGTTTATTATTTATTATATTATTACTAATAGGATAAATAAACTATCCTTGGGGAGGGCACCATTAAGAGAGCTGTATGAAGAACGTAGCTGGCACAGAGGAGTATACTGGAAGATGCAGTTTGATAAGCACGAGGGGCGCTAAACCTTGATATTAATACTGAATTGAACCCTGAATCAGATCAGTAACCACTGCAGCAGCACTGAAATGATGTGCTGTAAGCAGCTGAACCCCCACATTTTGTACCAATGCTGCCATATTTTGTACCATTCTACGACTTCTATAAAGGGAGCTCCATGCAGAGCATATTACAGTAGTCCTATTTGGAGGTTATGGTATTGTGGAGCAGTATTACTATGTCAACAGTCTATATAAGGGGCTAGCTGATGAAATAGTAATTAAAAGAATGTTATGTCTTGTGGTTCTTTCAACTATTGGTGATTGTGTCAGGATATAAAGTTGCTGAGTTTTTAGAAATTGTTATGTGCCTGCTTTCTGATTATAGTACTTTCTAAGTTGTTAGTTGCCTTGAGCTTTTGGAAAGGCAAGATTCCCCCCACTTCCCCCCCCCCGCAAAAAAAAATATTATCATGGAACTTCAAATCAACCAGACTTCGATTTGATACAAAGTATAGGTTTTATTAGAGAACCCATAGCATCTGAACGAAGAGAGATTGGAACTGATACACTGTTGCACGTGAGCACATATCTTAAAGAATTCTACATCAAAGCTTGCTATGCAAAAACCCACACATCTAAACATTGCTAGGTCGGGGTGCTAACTTTCACATGGGTACTTCCTCTTATCTCTTTGTTTAGCTGCTTCACAGGGATGGCCGAATTGCCAGCCCTGAGGCACTTATCTTCAAAGGAAAGTATCTTTTGTTAGTTTGTAGGGAAAGGAATGTTTACACCAACTATTAGTAACATTCTGTGACCTCTACTTTGATATGCAGCAAGCTTTCTCATGGTTAATATCAATGCTAAGAAAATGGAGTCAGTGATGCTAAGCAGTTACTGTAGTTGTATTCCAGTGTCTGACATACTGCCCCCCCCATAGCTCTTGCTCAGGGTTTGTCTGGGTGCAGTAGGTAAAATTTCTTGAGAAGCATAGGAGCACAGAGGTCGGATGACTTGACCCACTCATCGCAGCTGGGAGGAAAATACTTCCAGCTCACCAAGTAGTGCAATACCGCCCTTTTTATTTTGGCGTCTAACAAATCTTGCACCTCATGGTGACTCTGGCCCTTCACTTGAATAGGTGGAGGCTCTGGAGGGTGGGAGTGCCAAGACGAGCCGCCAGGGTCTCGACGAAGAAGGCTGCAATGAAACACAGGGTGAACTTTACTAAACATTTTAGGGAGTTCCAATTCAACAGTCACTTTATTGATCACCCGTTTGATCTTAAAGGGCCCCAGATATTTGTAGGCCAGCTTCCGACAGGTCTGTGGCAACGGCAGGTTCTTAGTAGATAGGAACACTGTCTCCCCTACTTTAAAGTCCCATTCTGGGGAGTGCTTCCTGTCGAAATGGGTTTTATAGTCCCTTTTGGCTGTCTCTAGATTTTCTTGGATGACTGCCCACCCCTTTTTTATTTCTCCCCACCATTGTTGACAAGAGGTAGGTGGTGCTGTTTCTTTTTGGCTGGGCAGGAACTATCTGGAACGGTGTTGCTTTGGTTGAGCTATGCAAGCTATTATTGTATCCATACTTGGAAAACGGCAGTAGCTCAACCCAATTAGTTTGTTGATAGTTCACATAGCACCTTAAGTATTGTTCCAGAAGGGTGTTCACGCGTTCCGTCTGTCCGTCCGTCTGCGGGTGGTACGCGGAACTCAAACTTTGTTCTATGCCCACCAGCTTGCAAAACTCCCGCCAGAAGTTGGCAACGAACTGTGGCCCGCGGTCGCTAATGACCTTGTCCGGGAATGAGTGTAGTCTAACAATGTGTTGGAAAAACAAGTAGGCCAGTTTTTTGGAAGTGGGGAGTTGTTTGCAGGGAATGAAATGCGCCTGTTTAGAAAAAGTGTCCACCACTACCAAGATCACAGTTTTGCCCTGAGATGCTGGGAGCTCTACTATAAAGTCCATGGATACCACCAACCACGGTCTTGTTCCTGTGGGGGTTGGCTGGAGGAGGCCAGGTGTTTTACCCCCTCTCTTTTTTGCCATGATACAGATCGGGCAGGAGTTCACAAACTCAGAGATGTCCTTTTTCATTTTTGGCCACCAGAACTGCCGATTTACCAAATGCAGCGTCTTCACATACCCAAAATGCCCTGCTATTTTGTTGCAGTGTCGCAGGACCTCAGAGCGAAGGGCTTTGGGCACATACAGTTTTTCCTCGTGATACCAAACCCCCCCTTTTCCCTTTACAATTCCCTCTGGTCTTTGCTCGCCCTCTTTCTCTGTCTCCTCGATTAGTCTACTGCCCCCCCACGGCTCCAGAGACTTCGGGTTCTTCCCGGAGAGAAGAGTCTCCGCCCTGGCTACCGCCGAAGGAGGAATTAGAAAGTCTATGACCTCCTCCTTTTGACTTTCATGCTGGGGAAGCCAAGCTAGAAAGTTCTTTGCCTCCGGGATGTGTCTTAAGGTAAAGTCAAATTTGGCAAAGAAGCCGGCTCAGCGGATCTGCTTAGCGGTTAACTTCCGCCGGCCAGACATGGCTTCTAGGTTTTTTATTGTCAGTCCATATCTCAAACGGGGCTCTCACCCCCTCCAACCACGACCACCAAGTCTTTAGGGCAAACGTTACGGCGAACGCCTCTTTATCCCAGACCGACCAGTTCCGTTGCTCTGGGGAGAATTTCCAGGAGATATAGGCGCATGGCCTTAACCACCCCTCCTCGTCTTTCTGCATTAATATTGCTCCGACGGCTACATCGGAAGCGTCGCACTGGACCACGATCAGCTTGAGTTCGTTCGGGTGGGCCAGGATAGGCTCACTTGTGAATAATCTCTTAAGTTCCTCAAACGCCCTCTGGCACTCCGGCGACCATCGGAGTTTTGCCCCGGGTTTCTTAGCCTCCGGCCCCCTCCCCTTAGTCTTAAGTAGGTCGGTTAGGGGCAGCATCACCTGGGTGAACCCCTGGATGAACCCCCTATAGAAATTCACGAATCCGAGGAAGGACTGTAGTTGTTTACGTGTCTTCGGGGGTTCCCAGTCCAGCACGGCTTGTATTTTGGCTGAGTCCATAGCCAATCCCTTCCCCGGAACCCCAGTTCCGCTTGATGAAATTCACATTTTGACAATTTTGCATACAGTTTGTGCTCATACAATGTGGAGAGCACTTCTCTCACCAGCTGTACATGGGAGGGCAGATCTTTGGAATAGATAATGATGTCATCCAGGTACACCACCACCCCCTTGTACAGGTATTCCCTGAGCACTTCGTTAATAAAGTTCATAAACACTCTGGGGGCCCCTTGAAGGCCAAACGGCATCACTAAGTATTTGACCTGCCCCATCGGGGTATTGAATGCCTTCTTCCACTCTTCCCCCTCCTTAATCCTTACTCTGAAGTAGGCATCCCTTAGGCCCAGTTTAGTGAAAATGGACCCCTCCGATACTGTACTTAGTAAGTCTTTAATTAATGGGATGAAGTAGGCGTTTGACATTGAGATCCCATTTATCCCGCAAAAATCCGTGCAAAGTCTAAGACTCCCGTCCTTCTTCTTCCAGAAGAGGACGGGGGGCAGTGTGAGGGGCCGTGACGGGTCTGATGAATCCTCTTTTGAGGTTTTTGTCAATGAACTTTCTCAGTTCTGCCTTCTCTGCCCACCCCATTGAGTACAGTTTTGCCTTTGGGAGCTCCTGCCCCGGGATCAGTTCAATTGCGCAGTTGGTACTGCGGTGGGGTGGCAGCTCATTGGCTTCCTCCTCATAAACACCCTCTGCAGGTCTCGGTAGTCTTTAGGTATCGATCTGATTTCTTCTACCGACACACACATAGTCTCGTTCTTAGGGGGTGGTGCGGGCCCCCACTTCCCCAGCCAGTGGTGGTGCGCACACCGTCGATCCGTAAAGTCTACAATTTGCGCTCCCCACTGTATGTCCGGCTGGTGCCTCACAAGCCAGCCCACCCCCAACACCACGTCGAAAGAGGACGGGGCAATAATGAACACTTCCACCTCCCATTGTTCCTCAATCCCCACTGGTAGCCCCTGAGTCTCCTCTGTGCATGGCTCCCCCCTCATGGCCAACCCATCCATCTGTTCAAATTGGATCGGGTGGGGGAGGGTGTTCCGTGCCAGTCCCAGGGCGTCCGCCAGCCACGGGGTTATGATCTCTCGGGTGCACCCCGAATCGACCAAGGCCCGGGCATGCATGAATTTCTTAAGTCTCAGGTTTAGAAGAGTCAGGGGAACGAAAAGTAGGGACCCGTTTATTCTCACCCGTAATGATGCCGATATTTCCGCAACCTGCCGCCCGGCACCCTTTAGTGCAGGTCGTTCTTGTTTTCCGCCGGCTCAGGCTCCCATGCCTCATTGCTCAGGTCCTCAGTAATTATACTATCTTCGTTAATCGCCATCGACATGGCGGCATTGCCTCGACTGGGCTCTTTGGGCTTTCCCGGTGTCTTCTTTGGGCCGGCCGCCATCGGCTTCGGGTTCAGGGAGGGGCGCTTGAGGCTTTTCTGGGCAATTTACGGCCAGGTGCCCCGGGTCTCCACAGCCGTAACATTTTCGGCCCCCTGGTGGTTTGGGGGTCCCTCCCGGGGTTTGGGCCTTCTTTACTTCTGGCTTTCTCCCCCCCCCCTTCGCCCCTTGCTGCTGTTGGCGTTGAAGGGCTATGTGCTTCATATTGGTCTCCACTTCCCCGGCTAGCTGCATCCACCCCACCAGCGTGGTCGGGCGGGCTTGGTGGAAGGCTTGATCCAGCAGGCTCGTGTTGAGGCCTCTCTGGTAGGCTTCAATCTTCATCAATTCGCTCCAGCCCCTGACCCTCACGCAGTGGGCTCTGAAGTCTGCGGTGTACTCTCTCACCGTTTTCGACCCCTGTTGCATTTCGCGCAGTGCTGTCAGTGCTCGGGTTTCCTGGAGAGGATCTTCGTACTGGTGTAGCATCGCTTGCAGGAACCCTCCTACACTGGTCAGCTCGGGGGCCCGACTCTCATACAGGCTCACGTACCATCTCCGGGATGCTCCTTTCAGCTTCAATGCAAGGTAGTCCACCCGGCTGGGTTCGTCAGGGAAAGTGTTCCCCCAGTAGTGCATATAGCTATTGCCCTGGATCGTAAAGAATTCGACTTCTTTGGGGTCTCTGTCAAAAGTGATATCCAGCCCTCTGCCTCTCCCCCCGTCCCAGAGTCTGGGCGCCATGGGTGGCGGGGTGGCTGGCCCCACTGGCTGCCCCACTGGTGGTGCGGGAGGAGCTGGTGGTGCGGGGGGTGCTGCCGGTTCCCCAGGCGGTGCGTCCGGTAACCCGGGGGCTGGTGGTGGGCAAACGCGTAGCTGGTCAAGCTGCCGTTGCACTTCTCTAGTGATGTGCACTGTGTTGGCCTGGATCTCGTTCCGGAAGTCTTTGGCCCACCTCCTCATCTCCTCTTGCATCCGCTTGAGGATTTCCTCTCCTTTCGTGGGGTTTCCATCCTCTCCGTCCGAGTCGGCTCCCTGGCCTTGACCCTCAGTTGCCCCCCGTTTCGGATTATCGTCACCTCCCAGGTTCTCACCCTGGTCTGGTCTCGCGAGTAGCTTCTCGTCCATTAAGGTGGTTGAGGTGCGGGGCTTCCACTGCTTTGGAGTGAGGAAGATCGTCTGGAAATGCAGCGGGGATCCCTCTGTGCCCCTCTTCCCAGTAACGTGGGGGGGGTCTTCGGCTCCTCCGCTGGTTCGGTAGGTTCTCCATTATCTGGAAATTTTGCAGCCATCTAGCTTAAAAGTAGCCGGCACGGATAAACTCTTAAAAACATGGATCAGTTCCAAAATGTCAGACAACGAAACCTCAAATCAACCAGACTTCAATTTGATACAAAGTATAGAGAACCCATAGCATCTGAACGAAGAGAGATTGGAACTGATACACTGTTGCACGTGAGCACATATCTTAAAGAATTCTACATCAAAGCTTGCTATGCAAAAACCCACACATCTAAACATTGCTAGGTCGGGGTGCTAACTTTCACATGGGTACTTCCTCTTATCTCTTTGTTTAGCTGCTTCACAGGGATGGCCGAATTGCCAGCCCTGAGGCACTTATCTTCAAAGGAAAGTATCTTTTGTTAGTTTGCAGGGAAAGGAATGTTCACACCAACTATTAGTAACATTCTGTGACCTCTACTTTGATATGCAGCAAGCTTTCTCATGGTTAGTATCAATGCTAAGAAAATGGAGTCAGTGATGCTAAGCAGTTACTGTAGTTGTATTCCAGTGTCTGACAAATATCACACACACAAAAAAAGCATGGCACAAGATATTTAAGTCAGAATTTGTGTATTTTCATTTCACACTGCAAATTTTTAAGGCATATTAAATGGCTACAATCATTTTACGTGCAGTCTAAATGTATGCATGCATACTTCTGAACATAGATTGTAACAGTAATATTTGTTTAATGAATGCTAAAATATAAAATCCAGCATTTAATTTTGTTATGACAAAACAGATTAGGTTTTAAACACATTATCTTTGCAGATGAAAAAAGTCAGCATTTAACACCAAATTCAGTTTAAATATAAAGAATATGAAGTATTATTTCCTGATTATACAGTGCAGACTACTATACTTTAGAAGTAGAAAATAACCCTGTAATAAAAGACATTCTTTTGATATGTTCTAAAATAAATTCAGTATAACAAATTATATACCTCAGTCAGTACAGAGATGTACATACAGAGAATCTAGCCAGCGTTAGATGGACAGAATTCATAGTAGCTGCAGGTGTATCTTGGTATGGTTTTGATACTAATGTGCGGTGTTTACATCAGTGTTTATTCTGCTTTCCTTTCCTTTACATATGAACATACATTTTCAGTATCCTAAAAACAAGAAGCCATGTCTCTGCTGATAGTCAATTCATGTTTGCTTAGTCTCCAAATGATTCTTATACTTTAAAAAAGGAGGATAAAAGCCACTCCGTGGTTCTCACCTTATTTAGATTTGTAGATTTAAATAAAGCAATGGGGAGGCAGGAAAAAAGACCTGATTTCAGTAGCCAGGATAAATATTTTCCACCTAAGTCTAGCCATCACTTACTGACTGCATCATGAATTAATGAGCCAACCAAACTCATGATGATTGAATTCAAGACTTCAGGCGCTCACAAACCAAGCAGTGTTGAGTGCATACACTAATCAACATTCAGGCTTCTCATTTAATTAATTCCAAGTAAGCTTGAAAACTTCATTCCTTGAATCACCAAATAGTTATTGGCTGGACCATCCTTGCTGAGGCAAACCTGGTAGAGGCACAGAAGACAAAACTTGTCCATATTTTTGTAGCAAAGAGAGGGAGAACTTATCAAAGGATGAGATTTGTTTGGAAACACCCCTGTGATTTGTATTCAGCTGACCTGATCATACAGAAAGACCAGGATAGTATGGAAGGAATTTTGTTTTATTGGTGGTTATGTTTATCTTGAAAGATAAATATTATTTCACCTAAAAACACTTCAGTCAATGAACAAATATGGCAATAGCTCTGAGGTAAAGCAAAAATAGCAACACAACTTTGAGAAGCAGGTATTTAACACCCCATTTAACCTGCAGATTCCTGTAGCATAAGAACAGCAAGAAGGCTTAATGTGACTAGGGCTCAGCCCCAGAATCAATACAATAATGGTAAGTGGGCTGGACTTTTCTCACCAATGATTAACCATTACTGTACCCCAGCAACATCTGGAATTAGAAATATGAGTGTTCAGAGGGGCTGGTTTGCTGGTAGTTTTAAATTCCAACAACCCTCTTCCAGTGTTCCCTCTAAGCTGCAGAGTCTTGTGAGCAAAAATTCCACTTTGTGAACTACTGGTATTAAAGTTGTAAGCTACTGGCATTAAAGTTGTGAGCTACTGCATAAATTATTGCGCTCCGAAGACATTTTTCATGAGCTAAGACAAGAATGTGTGAGCTGGAGGTTAAAAATCTGTGAGCTAGCTCACACTAACTCAGTTTAGAGGGAACACTGCCCTCTTCATAAAACACTGTACAGAACTCTTGCCACAGTTCTATGTTTACAAATATTAGCAGATAGCATTTTTGGTAGTCCCTATCCTATGAGCTGATACAGAAAATCTTAGGGCTTCAAGCCACTTCCCACAATATTTAAGCAGGTGCTTGCAGAATTTTAGCTGCCATATTTAAAGAGGAAACTGTTAACAAAACATATGTCCAAAAGCCAACTTCTCTGAAGTTCAAGGGAATGTATGAGGTAGAAACATGGCAATCAAGTGTTTTACTGTATGAAGTAGCATTGAGGGTTTTTAAAAAAACAAACAAACACGTTAATGCAGTCCACATATTAAAACATTTTGATGTCCTGTCTTTTAATAAAAGATGGACTGATCAAACTCCCTCTATGCAAAGGGAACCATCTACATATGAAAATGGGTTTTTCTGCAAGGAGACTGGCTTTAGCAGGGGCACAATGGTTGCTGAATGGTTGAACAGACAACCACATATGAGTGTTCTGTGTAACACATGCTGAAAATTCCTGTTCAGCAGCCTGTTCATGGGAGCTGCTCATTCCTCTGTGGCATTTGTGATGTTCTGAAATATTGCAAATACCTTTTCACTTTTAACACTCTAAAAATTGAAACTACTATTTAATCTAGATTTTATTATTGCTCAAAATCTTTTTCAGTTTTGATCCTGTACCTAAATACCATGTAACATTTTTGTATGCCATTTGCACATCTGTGAGATGATTTATGTACAAAGACTCTATTCTTGAGTGTGCAGATAAATAAAACCATTAAACTGGGATAACTGGACGGGTTCATAATTTAAAACCAAACAGAGCTCCTTAACTTTGTTATTTTCTTTTTTCATTAAACTTACTTAAAAATATAGAAATAAAATTTTTTTTAGTTATTTCATCCTTTTTGCAACATCCAGATAAGCAAACTCTATTTCCCGATCTGCTGGACAAGTATTTGTAAATTCATCTCTATCATAAGCATTGTTCAAATATTTCCAGATTCCAGTCATTTCAGATGGAAACTCAAAATTTCTATATTTCTTTGCAACAACCTTAAAAGAAGATAATGGAAGAAATCATTAGACACATGCATTAGTAATCCACAGAAAGTTTAATTCCCTCTTCCCCATTTCCAGGATGCTATAGGAGAAAAAAAGAACAATATGAATAGAAAATAATATGGAATTAACAAAATTACAGTCACAAGTTTTCATGGATTTCATAAACTTTTGTGACCATGAGTTAAACGCTATAAGTTAACAAATGCATGATAGCATTGCAGGACAATTCCGGCTCAGTGTTTAAAAGAAACAGAGGTTTTAACAGAAAGGGAAGTTCCCTGTTTACGCTTTCCCCTTGAGCCTAAAGATGAGAGGGGCAAAATACTTTTAAAAATACATAAATAAAAATATCTCACATAATAAAATCTGATATAAATATGGCCTGAGATTAAACACTGTGTTTCTGACAAATTTGGCATAGACACCACCTTGAAATGGCTCTCCTCTTTCCTTTATGGTCAGGAAGAGAGGGTGGCATTTGGGGAGGAGTAGTCCCAGAAGCCCCCACTTGACTGTGGTGTGCCACAGGGAGCAATCCTCTCCCCAGTGATGTTTAACATCTATATGTGCACCCTCACCCAGATGGTCCAAGGGTATGGACTGGGTTGTCATCAGTATAGTGATGATACTCAGCTCTGTCTGTTGGATGGATGGATAGCCAGACTCAGAGGTGTTAGCCAGGACACTAAAGGCTGTGGCAGATTGGCTTAAACAGAGCCAACTGAAATTCAATCCAATGAAGACAGAGGTTCTGTACCTGGGCTGTGGGGATTTGGGATTGGGAATCTGGCTCCCAACCGTCAACGGGGCACCTTTGGTGCCTGAGCTGAGGATGAAGAGTCTGGGGATTATCTTGGATGCCTCCTTTTCTATGGAGGCCCAGGTTGCCACTGTTGTTTGATTGGCCTTCTATCATCTGTAGCTGATCAAGCAACTGGTTCACTGTCTCACTTCCCAGGACCTAATTATAGTGATTTATGCAGGGTTGATTATTGTAAATCACTATACATGGGGCTGCCCCTGAACTTGACCCAGAAATTGCAACTGGTAAAGAATGCAGTGGAATGCAAGCTGACAGCAACACCTATGCCAGCAAACATTCAGTTGGTATTTCACCAACTGCACTGGTTGCCTATTAGAGTATCAGATCCAGTTCAAGGTTCCAGTGATGGCTTTCAAAGCTCTATATGGCCAGGGATTTGTCAGGGACTGTCTCTCCTGGTATGTGCCCACAGAGTCTTGTGCTCAGCTGATCATCATCTTCTGGTTTCCTCTGGCCTGAAGGACATCTGGCCTGAAGGCATTCAGCTAGGGCCAGGGTCTGGTGAAACAAGGTCTCATTTGAGATCAGTGCCCTCAAGAATCTGTTACAATTCTGCAAGGCCTGCAAAACAGAGTTCTTCTGCTAGGCTTTCAGTTGAGGCAGCCAGTGTCCAAATTCCATTCTTGGCTTCCTCTGATGACAGCCCTGGCCTTGTGGCTATTGGCTTGATATTCAACAACACCTCTCAGAAGGTTTGCATCCAATAAAATCTGAATTTTTAAAATTTTAATTGTTTGAATTTTATATTGTCATGATATTTTATTTGACCTTATAAGCAGTCCTGAATCTGCTCACAGGGGAGGCAAGATATAAATCGAATAAATAAAATAAATTCACTTGAAATATTCAGCTACCACCCTGCAGAAAATTTTGGTGTTATTCCTCCCATCTCTCCCCTTCCACACATTTTGCTGCTTTACAGTGCAAAGGTAAGCAAGCACAATAGCCAGGGGTGAGGGGAATCCATACCTTGATAATATGAAGTTTTGGCAAGAGATTGCAATCTGCTAATGTGAGTTCATCATTATCCAGGAATTTCCTTCTGGAAACAGTGAGTTCTTCTGTGCTATTGGCATCAATTTCTTCAGGCAAGGGGTCATTTAAGTAGTCATTCAGTCTTTTCAAAGCCTTAAGCAAAGATTTTTCCAAATCTAAAAATTGTTAGAAAGATTTTTAAATACATCAAAGTTATATATTTATTAAAGGACTCTTCATCCCTGAACAAACCCACTCACCAAGCGAACTTGGCTTTTCAGGAGGTACCACTGGCTTCTGTCAGATCTTTGACTTTTCCATAGCAGCACTTGTCATGAATAGGGGTCACTGATGCTAAAATAATACAAGTTGGCTTGCTGAAATAGATAGGCAGATCCCAAGCTGCACTAAAGGAGCAGATTACATTTTTAAGGTGATGCATGACCTGAGAAAATCAAGCAGGTAGTAAATCATCCTTAAGCTGTCTGCTGTTTTTTGATGGAAGATTTGGCTTTCCTTCAGAGGTGCCATAGAGTAAATAGCCCAAACACCATATTGAGGGGTGTGGGCCAGAATGTCATAGATCTATAACTGGGAGCATTATTGATGAACTAATTTGTGGTGAGGATTGGAGAGTAAGCCCCCCAATTGTCATTGGTGTCAGAAAAAGGAAAAGACTTCAAGCCACAATCCAAAATATTGTGGGATGCAGGCATGTAACAACCTTTTGCTAGTGTAGGCTCTGCCTTTAGGTACTTTCACACATGCTAAATAATGCAGTTTTAATCCACTCCAGTGACCACTTGTAACTGGATTTTGCCATTCTACACAGTAAAATCCGGTTGCAAAGTGCATTGAAAGTGGATTGAAAGTGTGCTATTTAGTGTGTATAAAGGTATTCTTTTGTCTGGTCCTGGAACCTTAGGGGAATGAGCCAGTAGTCTTATTCAGGGGAGGGCCAGAGACTGAGTCTGCAGGAATACAGGAGATATTCACTGGAGTAAAAGATAAATCTATATAGTACTCTTTTATCTTTTGGCTTTATCTTTGTTATATTTTTCTTTGCTGTAAAATACTTCCTAACTATCTGTGCTACTTGCTTAATTATATGTATAATAGAATAAAGCTTTGTTAGAACCTAAAATGCCTGTATCTTGGAGAAAAGGGAATTCCTTGCAGAAACAGCTCCTGACCATATAAGTACACAAACTGCTCAGCCACAAAAAGAAACACACACTTCTGGGAAGATAGCTCCATTTCTAGATGGGAAAGAGAGGGGAGCAAGGTGCCAGGAAGAGTTCACCCAGTTTCCTCTCACATTCATGCACACCTAACTGAGGTGGAGCAAGTAGTATTGGGAAAATTCCATTAACTGTAGTTTGTCTGGTGATGTTGGCTGCTACCCTAGTGCTGATCTGTTTGGATGGACAGAGCCCAAACTGGGTTTTTCCCATGAATCCTGACACCTTTATAATTTAGCTCAAGCACCTAGACAAAAGAAGCAGGCTGAAAAGAGTTGACCACTGGGGAGAGAAGATCATGGCAGTTGTTTTACAGTTATATTTTAGTGTGTTTTTTCTAGAAGCATCTTCAAGTCTTAAGGAAAAAACAACATATTTAAAATAAATAAAGCAAATTTAACATAAACAGATGAGGGATTATTACAGACAGTTTGATTCATTTACAACCTTGGTAATGTCTTCTTGAATCATTCACATGCAACTTTTTTAAAATTCAAACTTGCCACAATGAAAATATTTCTTGTCCAGCACCTCAGTTGCAACAATGTCCGATTATGTTGCATTATTATTAATATATTATAACTCCTGGTTTAGTAACACTGTAAGGAAAGCCCCCTACTTTTCATACATATGGACATCGTGATCACGAGTATGGTTGCCAGGGTGCCTGGAGTTTTAACTCTCACACATCTGCTCTAAGAAGTGGACTTTGCTTACAGTTTCTAAGGCTTATGTGGATACTATAAGCCTCAGCTTTGCAGCAGCATTCTGCTCCTTGTGTGCCCAGTCTTGGCCGCTGCAGTAAAGGAAGCCATGCCACCATGAACTGTACAAGCAAACAGTTTCTAGCCTGTTTTCCATGAACCAAGGGCTAACACCACCAGAATCCATCTTGCTTTCCTGACTCCATATCCAACAGCTGCTTCAGCTTTTGCATAAGGCAATCAAGCTTATCCAAGCATACCCTGCCAGACCACTCAAGCCTTTGTCTAACGAAACCCAGAACAAAGACTGGTGCCAGGAAGAAGATGGAAAAAGAGGAAGACCATCTCCTGTCAGAGTCAAGTCTTTTGTCTAACCCGGGTGATACCTAGGCCAGTATTTGATTCTCTATGTCACCTTTTCAGATAAGTCCATCTAATCTTAAGTGTTCCCCACCTAGTAATCACTTCTATTCATTTTCCCAAGTGTCATTTCGGAGCCACCCATGGCCTGTTCTAATCAGGAAGATTCTTTCAGGTACCCAGGATCCAGGCAAGCTCATTGGTCAAGACAGGGACCCAATTAGGTGTCACCAAGGAACTTGCTATTGGCTCTGTAATAGTCCAGCCCTCCTGGTCATTGCAGAGCCTCCCCTTTCTCCTCCCTCCTACCTCCCAGCCCCCGAGGGTCTAAGGGAGTCCATATAACCTCTGACCCAACTCCACTCATGTGTGCATCTAACAGTATCCCAGTTCCGCTGTCTAGATCCATCCCCAATTCTGGCCACAGTTTTGGGTCCATTTCCCCTGTCCTCTTATGTCGCCATTGGAGCCTTCCTCTAAGACTACGATGGTAAATATTATCCTGTGTGTCTACCCTTATATGTTTCCCTATCCATCTATCTATATTTCTTAGGACTGTGTGAATGTATGATTGTATGTGTATTTTTATCTTGTATGGAAGACTATATTTTTCTCAATAAATTATAATTGGTTTTACTAAATTAGAGTTCCATTATTTAAGCATCACTTTTCTGGACGTGTATTCTTGTATACATTGGTAAAAGATTGCTAGTGAGCCAGGTGCCCATCTAACTAATTCCCCAACCTCGTTTGAAGGGCATTTAGGCTAACAACACAACAGATAGGATTACAGTTCTGCTCTTTGGCAATATCACCTTCCAAAATTTGTCATTCCTTTCAGGTTGCCTAAACTCGAAAAACACTACTACAGGGGCCTGTACATGCTGTGTAGCATGAGAGATTCCAGGAAGGTAGTCATGCTAATCTGCTGCAGCCAAAACAATGAGTAAAGAATCTTGTGGTAAATTAAAACCATTAATTGTGGAATAAGCTTCCATAAACCAGAATGTACTTTGTCACTGATTTCTGAGCATTTAACCTCCCTGAATATAATAACTTTAAAACTGCCATACTTCACTGAAAAAGTTCAAAGAGAAACTCTGAAAGAATGAAACAGTTGAGCTGGAATCTATTTGCAGATAAAACTTTGGCTCAATAGGCACTGAGAGTGGCTAGCTCACAATGACTGCCCTGCCACTAGAAATTTATATTCACTATTCATCTTGCTTTGCCAATTATTTATTCATTATTATTCACATACACACACACTTATATCCTGCCCTACCCTGCAAGTGGGCTCAGGATGGGCATGACCTACACCTTACTCCGAAGGGTTATTTTACTAATTTGATTGGATATTATATTTGTACACTTTATTATGAAGTAATATATTTCCTAGATTGTTGAGCTTTTTGGCCTTCCTTTGACTGCTTCCAAATGGAGGTTTTTTTCCTCTGCCTTGGCCTCTAAACTGCAACACTTTTGTTTGGAGCTTCCATACAACATCATGCCATAATTCTCCTGTTTCTGTATTTTCCCTGTCCTCAATATGGCTTCTCCTGCTTTACTCTGATCTTTTGGGAAAGAATGGAATCCAAGTGTGTTAATATGTTGTCTGGAAGGAATGGTGTACATTTGTCCTGCCCTGTAAAAATCCTACCTGCCTACATAAGTCCTTTGCATCATCTCCCTAGCACTTTCCCTGCTGGGCCACCAAGGCATAGCCTGCTTTTTCTTTCTTTCTTTGCCATGGCTGAGCCAGCAAAGCATCATCAGTAGCAGCTGGAGCTGGAAGAGCTGAGCAGGGCATAGTGTACTGCAGCAGCAAAAGGTGGAGAGGGGGGAGGCAGAGGAGTGGGAGGCAGAGGAAACCATGTGGAATAGGAAGGGGGGGGTGGTTGGAGCTGCTGGCTGCAGAGTGCCAGGGTGGGGGAGAAGGAGGTGGAACGAAACCCCCCAGCTTGCACGCAAAGCGCAGTTCCTTCTTGACTCCAAAGTTTTAGGGTTGGCTATCTCAAGTTGGCCACTTTCAGAGCCTCCAGCTTTTGTCTCTACCCCAGAAAACTTCTGAAAAGCAGCAAGCTCTGCAGTGGATGGGAAATCCTGGCAATGCCCATGTTAGTGCTCCCTACAGTGTGAGCTGGCAGTGACAACTTAAAAAGCAGAATTATTTTACACCTGTCTGCCTTCTTTCCTGAACTGCTTTCTCAGTATGTGCAGATGGAATACCACTGGAATGCCAAAGGAAGGGTTACATACTGCATTTGGAGAAACTGTAACCTTTTACCCAAGAAAGGGACTATGGTGATCTCGCCCTCTTCCCTGCCTCACACCCAGGATTTTCCCTTTTTTCTTCTTTCTTACAGAGCAGCACCTATATCAAGCTCAAAATAAACATTTTATTTTACTTAAAGGAGAATAGTGGAATAAGGGGTAGAATGTATGTGGTGAACTGATAATAAAAATGCCCCTTAGATGAACAACACTGCTTTCTACTTTCAAGAGCTCTCAGTACATTTTTCATCAGCAAGCATCAGATACAAGGCCAAAATATACAATATGAAATCCACAAGCCAGGATATGGGCTCTTGGCTCTACTCATGATTGTGTCTTCAATCTTCTAAAAACTCTTTCCTCTGACTAGCTGTAAATGGGGCACAGGCTTCCTTCCCATGGCATTTTCACCACTGAAAATGGCACTGGGGGGGTACTGTTTGCTCCTTCCCCTAGCTTTATGTGTCCTGGAATAGATATGTGGTGCCAGAGGAAGGGGCAAGCAGATTCCTCTCCAGTGCTGTTTCTGGTAGTAAATATATCATGAGAGGAAAGCTGTTTGCAGCTGCAGAGAGAATAGGTGAGTCCCTGTGTGAACACACAATTGTGAGTTTTGTCAGGAACTGGCAACCCAACCCATGGATTTCCTATTGTATATTTTAACCTATATTGGCATGCCTACCAAGCAACATACTTTTCACTAAAGGAAGAAACAGATGCTATTCTTAACAGGTCTAGAATCAGAGGGTCAAGAAAGAAAATGGGCACAAGAGGTTAGCTGCTATAGCAGGTATTTGCTAAGTCAGTAATAATGCCACAAAGTGTACAGGTACTTACTTTCATTGGCATCTTTTCTTGTGTTTTTTATGAATGCAGAAAATTTAGCAAATACATCATTTCCTGCAGAGTATGATTCTGGATGGTTTGGTGCAAGTTTGGGATATCTGAAAAATTTAAGACATAAGAATGTTATCCTAACTCATTAGAGAATGTTTCAATGTCAGAATATTTCAAAACGTTTTAACTTAGGAGAATCCTGTAGTGGTCTTATCTTTTTACAAAATTAAACTGGCAATGATATATCTTAACATATATTATAACCATAACTCTTTATGTGGGATGGCCTTTAACATCCAGTTGTCTATAAGAATAGCCAAGACTATTCTGTATGACACCAAATCTGTAAATATCCAGCACAGCAGGCAGTACCTTGGTGGTGCTAATTTATCTTCTAAGAATTCCTCAATTTTATTCACATCTGTTCTCACTTCACCATCAAAAGTCATAAAAGGAGGGTTTGTTCCTGGTGCCAAATTCTGAAGGTCAGCAGGCTTCCTAAAAAGAGGCAAAATTGTGAGCAGGACCTTGCCTTTCTATATATATCCTTATATTTTAGGTAAATTATCTGTTTTGACATTGATATTATATCTAACTGATTCATACTATTTCAAAAATTAGATGTAGAGCTAACATAGTCACTCACAGCAGTTCAGAGAAAGTCAAGTGATCTTAAAATCAGCTGAATTCAACAGATATACCCAGGGCTTTTTTTGTAGCAGGAACTCCTTTGCACATTAGGCCACACACCCCTGATGCAGCCACTCCTCTAAGAGCTTACAGGGCTCTTCCTATAGGGTCTACTGTAAGCTCTTGGAGGATTGGTTATATCAGAGGTGCGTGGCCTAATACACGAAGGAGCTCCTGCTACAAAAACAGCCCTGGACCTTTTAACTGAAAATTTCAGTACCATAGATTTAAGGCAACAGCAGGTTTTGAAAGCTTAATTTTCCATGGTTTCAAAAGTTTCAGGTGTAGAAGTTGCTGTATATCAAATGCTCTTAATAATACAAGAGTAGGTTAAGTCATTTGTTTCATGCTCTAGTTACAGCTGATAACAACTTTAATTTTCAACTAGAAAAACTCCCACATAAGACATGGTAAATAGATTTTAACAGCCTGCAAATACAGTTATTACATGCATGGTTGAACAGCAACGATTCCCATTAGGAAACAAACTATTATGCAAACAGCTAGCAATAAACAACTGTCTTCTCTTTTTAGAATAAATTAGCAGAGAGGGAGACATCTGCACACAATGGTTACTGAATGTATTGAACTGGTTTGAGTAATCTGAATCTGACATGATCTAACAATTGCCAAGATATACTAGTATTGGGATATTTGGTTTTGCCCAGTCACAGAAGCGTAATACTGAGAGCAGTAAATCAATCTCCCAAGAAATGCATTGCTAAAAATAAAAATTTACATTTATTCCAATAAATCCAGTTCACATTCAGGTTACAGTCAAAAGAAGAGAAGGAAGCCTAAACTAAAGAGTACTTTCCCTATCACAAATGGCCATCGTGTGTGTGGAAATATAACGGTATTGTATCTACTAGGAATGGGTATGAACCGAATTACAAACCAAAGTTTGTGCTGAACTGGGCTGGTTTGTTGGTTTGCGTACTGTGATTCTGGCAATCATGTTGTTCACAAACCACCCATGAAGTGCCATGTTTTTCTGGTGACTTGTAGGTCTCTTTAAATGCCTTCCCTTCACCCACTGAGTCCCACTGCAGTGGCATGCCTCAGCAAGTGAAGAGCAGACATGTAGGTCTCTTTAAATGCCTTCCCTTCATTTGCTGAGTCCTGCTGCCAAAGAAGCACACCTCAGCAAAGTGAAGAGAAGGCATTTAAAAATGCCACCCTGTGGAAGAACAAGAAGACTGCAGATTTATACTTCGCCCTCCTCTCTGAATCAGAGTCTCAGAGCAGCTTACAATCTCCTTTATTTCCTTTCCTCACAACAGACATCCTGTGAAGTGGGTGGGGCTGAGAGAGCTCTCCCAGAAGCTGCCCTTTCAAGGACAACTCCTACAAGAGCTATGGCTAACCCAAGGCTATTCCAGCAGCTGCAAGTGGAAGAGTGGGGAATCAAACCTGGTTCTGCCAGATTTGAGTCTGTGCACATAACCACTACACCAAACTGGAAGCTCCCCCCAACTCACAAACCATGAACCAGTTTAGGAAACTGAAACATTTGTGGGAATTCGTGATTCCCCACAAACCATGAACTACCATGAACCTCCATATTCCCAGTTCATGCCCATCCCTAGTATCTAGGGACATGTGTGGAAAAACATGGAAAAATATGTGAGGTGAGAGTGAAAGGACAAAATGAGAGAGGAGGGGTCAGAGGGCAGCTCCCAGGTTCAGACAAAGAGAGGCATTCCATTCAAGGTGATAACACCTATACACATTCAAAGTTATATAGCATCCCTGAATGTCCAGGCAACTACAGAATTCCCAGCTTTCATTTTTAAAGTCTTTAGTACTTTTTATTACATTCTGATCATTTTTTTACAGATTGCCTGGAAAGGAATAGGGAGATGAAACTGCAAGATGGTGTGAGAAGGATGTTCAATTGATTGTGTGGTCACTCTATTGCTGCTGGAAAAGCTTTGGCATTTGAGGGATTGTCACTATGTGGCTGAAACCTGTATGCTTATTTGGATGTTTATTTATTACTTATTTACAGAATTTACACCCTACATTTCTGCTCTTATCAGGACCACCAAGGTGGTTAACAAATTAGAAACATATAGATTAAAAACACATCTTAAAGCCGTTTAACCTCCCCCCACCATCAAAACATTTAAATTAAGTTAAACACATACAATGAAATACATAAAACCAACATTTTTTCTGTGACATCGCTACATCTAATCGTAAGCTGGTCATGTGGATGATGAAATTAGCAAAACTGGGCTACCATCAGACAATACAGAAATTTCTAACAACAAATGAAATATAAACTATAAATCTGACTTTGCAAATCACCCATAATTTAAAAAAACTGTGGTATCTTTACACAATCAACTTATTTTTTAAAAAGCCTTAAAAACTGACCAATTAGGACTAAAAAACTCCAGGAAAGATAATATGTTAAGAGAAATTGAGTGTCAGCTAAGAGTGGGGGGATTTAGAATGTACAAAATACAGAAATGCTTAGGAGATTTTGTGGAAGAAATTTCCATATTATTTGCCCCACAAGAGTTCCTCAAAGACCCATAGTTTGTGTTTGTGGGAGATTATAAACTTACCGTTTTAAGTCCACAGTTGTAACATTAAATATAACACCCTTCAGCCATAGAATCATAAAGAGGCGCTGAGAAAATGGGCAGTTTCCAATACTTTCTCCATCGCTACCAGCCTACAACAAATAAAATTAAACTATTGATTGAAAAGACTGTTGTTGAGATGGAACATTTGAACAGTTTATTTGAATTTATACTACTACATTTTCTAGTGATGCTCTAATATTTGGAAGTATGATGTATTGTTACAATTATTATAGCAATGTTCAATTGTTATTATGGAGAACAGGATCTAGAGTATAAAACATGCCCTCCAGAAAATCAAGTTTCTGCCTTGAATTCCATTCATAAGATCTTGACCATAACCTACTAGGGTTGCCAATTCCCAGTTGGGGGCAGGGGATCCCCTAGTTTGGAGGCCCTGCCCTGCTTCAGGGTTATCAAAAAGTGGGGAGGTGGAGGGAAATGTCTGCTGGGCACTCCATTATACCCTATGGAGACTGGTTCCTATAGGGTGTAATGAGTATTGATCCATGGGTATCTGGGGCTCGGGAGGGGGAACTGTTTTTTGAGGTAGAGGCACCAAAAATTCAGCATAGCATCTGGTACCTCTCCTCAAAACAACTCCCCCCCCCCCAGTTTCAAAAAAATTTGGACAATTCTATGAACCCCAAAAGAAGGTGCTCCATCCTTCATTATTTCCAATGGAAGGAAGGCATTTAAAAGGTGCACAGTCCCTTTAAATGTGACGGCCAGAACTCCCTTTGGAGTTAAATCATGCTTCTTACAACCCTGGCTCCTGGCTCCACCCCCAAAGCCTCCTGTTTCCATCCCAAAAGTCTCCAGCTATTCCTTGAATTGGACCTGGCAACCCTATAACCTACACTAAACATCTGCTGTTAGACTGCCTTCATAAATATTTTAACAATCTTTTCATCTGTTTAAAGACTCTTTAAGGGTATATGTGAATAGGAATAAAGAGACAGCCTGGCCACAGACATCATCCTGCTCCAGCCAGAGAAGAAATAAACTCTTCCTCTTTTCCTTGAGCTATGTAAGCAACATGCCCCAGTACAACCTGTGCTTGCTCGTCCCTTGCTTATGAAGCAAATATCCTCCTCATCTTCTGTGACTCTATAGACATTAAAGACTAGCTAAATATATACCATAATTAGAAAAGGGAGAGAGATTCCTGCTACAAATTTTACAATATTTCATTCTGTTGCTTTTATATTATGAACAAAAATTAAAGCAAGCCACAATTTAACCAAAGATGGTTGTACCATTAAATATAGCCAGCGAACTTGGATACCATACCCCTTTACAGAAGACTGGATTAAAAAGGTGTGATATTCTTTGTCTACATAGCTCAGAAACAAATTCTTCATCGAGAATTCTGGCAAGAGATTGCTATTTCTATGTTTGTTTTAAACTGCATACAAGGTCAGAAGTACACAAGCAACACATCAAATTATATTTGCTGTTTATCCTGTTACAAGAATTATGGCTTCAATATGCCAAGCTATTTCTAATCCGTATTTAATAACATGGCAGTAGACCAGCTGCACATTGTACATCAATAAGAGGGGGGAAAAAACCCTTATAGCCTTGTTAAATTCTTAAGGGGAATTATTTCAACAAAAGGGCATTATATTCCAGAACACATTATAGGGCTGGGAAAAGCAGATTAACTAGTACTTTGATTACACATCTTGCTTTATATTTTAGCATATGATACTTCTCATGTTGTAGATTTTTCTTTTTAGATGCAAGCTACATCAAAAATATTTTAAAATATAATGTATTTGGAACAAACGCCTTTAATGACTGATGGGGAGGGAGTGGGGGAAACTTGGCAACGGTAAGAAGGAAGAAAGAACAGTGATAATCCTAATTCCTGCCTTGGGGCCAAATGGTAAAATTAAAACATGAAAAGGATTGTTTTTCCTTTGTGTGCAGTGGCAGTTTCTTCTCCCTCTTTAAAATAGAATATGCTCTGGATATACATTATTAATTTAAAAAAACCTTCAACAGAAGGAGGTACCATGAGAAACTTTTGTAACATTGGTAAAACAGGTTGAAAATAAGGCCTTAAAATCATTGTGGCAGTGGAAAGTATATCTCTCACCCATCCTTTATTATCCTAGTTATTTGGTCTTTTCATTTAGACTTGTAAGTTACAGAAAACAACAGGAAGCCAAATGCAGACCAGTGGTGGGCAGTTTGTTCAGCAATTATGGTCACACAGGAAGTCTGATTGGATGCTCTGGAACAAACAATGCCTTGTGCTACAGGAGGCAAATTACCATGCCATACTTAACATTTTTAAAAACCACTAAGAGGTTCCATATTTTAAAAAAACACAAAATAAAGGTACCAGGCTAGATAGGTTATGCAAGGCTTTTGGATACTTAAAAGTATGTAGACAGGTGTATTAAAATGCAATTGGTGGTTACTTAACCTTTCCAAGTTTTATTTAAAGCATTTTAAATGTAACATGATGTTTACTGATATATACATTTTATTGTACTTTTTGTCTTACATTAGCTATTAGGTGAGATGAACAGAGTTTAGCAGAACGGCAGGACAAAAGGGTTCTCATTAATTAAAGAAGTGCTATTATCAGACATTTGCCTGCCAGTTCTAATTTATATGAAGATTTCAAGCATATTTAGAAGGAAGCTGATACCAATTTCGCATACAGCTTACCCCACGGTCACGTTTCTCTTCTCTCCGCAGCATCCGTCGAATTTCCCACTATTTGTGCCGGAGTTACAGGAAGTCGCCGCTTTTGCATAGCAGATGTAAACCGCTAAAACCCAGTTTACGTTTGCTATGTGAAAGCCGCGGCACTTCCTGTAACTCAGGTGCAGATAGTGGGAAATCTGACGGATGCTGCGCAGAGAAGAGGAATGTGACCGCGGGGTAAGCTGTGTGCAAAATTGGTCTGAGTGCTGCAAGCCATGCCACACAATCCAAAAAAGTTAGAAACATAGTCATGTGAATCCTCACAGCAAAGATAAGAGTACAGTGGCACATTTAAAAGTAATGCATTTATTGTGGCATGATTTCCTTAGGCAAGAGTCAATAATTATTTCTGGACTGCCTAAACGGTGCTAGGAAAGAGGCACCATTCATACATGTAAGATATAGTCTTCTTCATTACCTCATAGAATAGACCAGAACTGAGCTCTTATAAAAGCAAAATAGAGCTCAAGGTAGATTTGGCTAAAATTAAGCCATGACTGTATTCTTAGATTGCACTTGGGTAGTTATGGGAGAGATGATGGAAATTCCAACTCAATCTGTTGCTGCATCTGTACTGCAAATGGAGAAGAGCCTAGTGGAGGAGAACTACTTATGCCTTTATATTGGAATTATACACATTCTCAAGAGGAGAACAAGGGGAAAATGTTATTAGAAGCTAAAAAGATAATTGGCACACAATCTATTGGCACATAATTCCTTCACTCTTTCATCAGCAAAGGACCAAAAATAGAAAACAGAATTGCATATCATTCTTTGTTCTATCATGGGATTTTGTTATCAGCACCAAAATCTGATAACCTTCATATGCCATTCTTAACTCAAAATAACTGTAAGAACAAGAACTGTGATTCTTTCAGAGAGCTGGACATTAGAGACAGAGAAGGCTTGAACAGCTCCAGAGCAGTGAAAACAATTCACAGCCTGTCAAGACTCATCTCCCCCCATTCATCCCAATTACAGCTCCAAGTGGAACAGGACACTTGTGGGGGGCTCCTTCTTTGTCACTCACCTTTCTGACAGTACTATGTTATTAAGTGCTATTATTTATTTATTTATTACTTTACATTTATATCCCGCCCTCTCCGCAAGCGGACTCAGGGCGGCTTACAGTATCATAAAAACAATCAATTCCATAAAACATATAAAACCATAATACATTTATCAGGTTAAAAACTATTACGCTATCTCAATCTAGTCTGGCGGTATTGGGTTCTGACTATGACCGCCAGCTTCTGTAGGATGTCCGGTGGCAGCCCATTTTCAGTCAACCAGAAAAGCCTGCCTAAACAGTTCGGTCTTACAGGCCCTGCGGAACGCCGACAAATCCCGCAGGGCCCTTATAGCTTCTGGGAGGGTGTTCCAGAGTTCTGGTGCTGCCACCGAGAAGGCCCTAGATCTTGTTGCGGATAGCCTGGCTTCTTTTGGGCCAGGGGCAGACAGCAGATTTTTTGTCCCTGATCGCAGTGCTCTCTGGGGGATATATGGGGAAAGGCGGTCCCGTAGATAGGCAGGTCCCTGACCATAAAGGGCTTTAAAGGTTAATACCAACACCTTGAAGCGAACTCGGAACACAACAGGCAACCAGTGCAGCTCTCTCAGCACTGGCCGAATGTGCTCCCGTCGTGGTAGCCCCATTAACAGCCGTGCCGCAGCGTTCTGCACTAGTTGTAGTCTCCGGGTTAGCGTCAGGGGTAGCCCCATGTAGAGAGCATTACAGTGATCTATTCTTGAGGTGACCGTAGCATGGATTACCGTCGCTAGGTCGCTGCGGTCCAGGTAAGGGGCCAGCTGCCGTGCTTGCCGAAGATGGAAAAAGGCAGATCTAACAGTGGCTGCCACCTGAGCCTCCATTGTAAGGGAGGACTCGAGGAGCACGCCTAGGCTCTTGACCTTGGGGACCGGTATTAGTGGCACCCCGTCAAGGGCCGGCAGCTGGATCTCCCCGGACCGCCCCGACCCAGGTAGAGAACCTCCGTCTTCGTCGGATTCAGTTTCAGCCGACTCAGTCTGAGCCAGGAGGCCACAGCTTGTAATGCCAGGTCTAGATTTTCCGGGGTACAGTCAGACTGGCCACCCATCATTAGGTAGAGCTGGGTGTCATCCGCATATTGATGGCAACCCAGTCCATACCTCCTGACTATCTGGGCAAGGGGGCGCATATAGATATTAAATAACATCGGGGATAGGACCGCTCCCTGCGGCACCCCGCAACTAAGGGGGTGCCTCTGGGATGCTTCCTCCCCTATCACCACCCTTTGTCCCCGATCTTGGAGAAAGGAAGTCAGCCACTGCAAGGCAGATCCCTGTATCCCCACATCGGTGAGGCGGTCAGTCAGTAGCTGATGGTCAACCGTGTCAAAAGCGGCTGACAGATCTAGTAACAGCAGCACTGCAGAACCGCCCTGATCCAGATGTCGCATAAGATCATCCATGAGGGCGACCAGAACTGTCTCCGTCCCGTGACCTGGCCGAAAGCCGGACTGGAATGGATCCAGTGCGGAAGTGTCCTCCAGGAATCCCTGCAGCTGAGTCGCCACCGCCCGCTCTATGACCTTACCCAAGAAGGGAAGGTTTGACACCGGCCGATAGTTCGCCAATGTGGCCGGGTCTGCTGATGGTTTTTTTAAGAGGGGACGGACCACTGCCTCTTTAAGAGGTGTGGGAAAGATCCCTTCAATCAGGGACCTATTGATGATGTCCTGTAGTGGTTCACGTAGCCACGTTTGGCTAGCCTTTATAAGCCAAGACGGGCACGGATCTAACCTACAGGTCGTAGGGCGTACAGCTGCAAGGGGGAGAAGAAGCCAGAAGAACAGAAAGAAATATTTACATGCATGGAATATCATACAACAAGACAAAAAAAATGCATGAAGTACAGTATAGCCACTGCCTCTCCTATGTAACAAGCAGAGCCAGCAGTTTCAGTGGGCATCAAAAAGAAACACACAGCTTTGAGTCATTGGGTGTTTTCATGTAACTTCTGACCACAGTCAGCTGAGAACTTATGCATTGTGCAATGTAGGTTTCACATGATGAAGCTCTACATGACAGTCAGTCATTCACAGAAAAAAAAATAAAGATGAAGATTTCATTGTACATTTACTAATGCTTCAACATCTTTCACACATTCTATGAACTGTATTTACAAAACATGGCCAATAAGAACCTTTCCTTAAAATATATCTAGGATTCTCTACTGCATACTTAGAAGCTGGGCAAAGCATCGTGCTATACTTTTTTTTTAAAAAATGGCTACTTTATGAAATGAAAAACCTGCCTGAATGTTAGAATTACTAGAAACAATCTAAATGTGTGTGTGTGTGTGTGTTTTGTACCAGGCTGTAAAACATACAATCGGGAGAATATTTAATCATAAGACAGAAAGAGACATTCCTCAGTATCTATTTGCTATTTATGAGGGACAGCATCGGTCTGATCTGTCAAATAAGTTTCTGCTAGCACTGATGCCACTTGAAAAAGACAAATGGTGCAAAATGGGACAAAAATCTGTTTTGGAAGGTGTCTATTGCTTGCTCTAAAAAACTGACCTGACAAACAGGAAGGAACATCTAATTGCTTGACAGGTCCTTGTAGCTTCCATTAGAGTTTCTCTATGTGCAAACCAATGCACAAGCATTCATTTAAACATGTCTAAATTGCAAGCATATTACATAAGAATTCATATTGCATTTAATCAGTTTCCATAAAATGTTCGATGGACCACAGAAATAATCTTGTTCTCCCAAACTGGAAGAATGTTAAGGCATTATCAGACAACAGAGCAGAACTGGCAAATTTTGGAGCCACAAAACTAATAGTAATGGCACCAACTGACAGTTATATTGTAATATCTGGAACATTTATTGATCCATTGGAAGATGTAAAAAAATGCATTCTTTCCCTGGGAGGTTTTAGCTAAGCTCCAGATTACATTTTTAAAGTTTGTTTCTCTCTGGCAGAGAACAGGCAGGGGAAAAATGAATTCAATTGCTTCCCAGATGTACCTCAGCTCACCTTCATACAAATGCTAATAGTTCTAGCAGGAGAGATAATGGATGGGTCCAGCTCATCCCCTTCTCCAAGATGGGAATGGAGCTTTAGAGGAATGAAATGCTAGAGGGATCCCAAGAAGGAAATATCCTTGAAATCTCCAGGAAAAGCCTCTTTTGACCTAGCATGACCTGGTCAGGGGATGGGGAAAAGAGAGGTAATTAAAAACTCCTTGCAGCGGGGGGATGGTACGCATGCACTGAGGAAGCCGGCTGTTTGCTCGTCCTCCCCTTCGGATTGGAATTTTAAATAGCTCAAAAGAATGTAAATAGCCTTTTGGCAAGACTAATTGAAGAAGGAGCTTACTTACGAAGGTCTGAAGAACGTAAGAATTCCTTTCTGGGGTCCCAGAGGGTAAGATAACAACTCTTACTATCAAATTAAGGAGGCAATGCCCAGGCTAATTACTCAGCGGTTGCATGTAGCTCCAGAAAAATAAGAAACTATGGCTAAATCCATTAGGGAGTTATCAGAACAGATGGCTGCTTTCCAGGCTTTCCAGGACCAGATAAGATCTGAAATTAAGTCAGTGAGAGAGGCAGTTTCAGAACTGGCAGCTGAACTCAAAGACACACGGAGCATTGCTGTTTCGGCTAACGAGCTTGCTTTATCTAACAAGCAGAAGATAGCCCAGCTGAATACGCAGTTTACAGAACTCTCTGACCGTAACAGAAGAGCGAATTTGATTCTGGGTGGAATTTCAGAGGAAATAAATAATAAACTGCTGGAAGGAACTCTTATAGACTGGATGGGTGAGCAAGGAGTTACTCTGCAATCTCAGGACATTGAGAGGGCTCATAGACTGCAAAGGAGACAAGATGGTGGTGCCCCAAGGGAAGTCATAATTAAATTTTCAAGGGAAAAGACTCAGCAGACAGTTTTCAAGACTTTGAAAAAAAGAAAGACCTTTCTTTTAGAGGAAGGAAAGTTTGGGTGAGGGAAGACTTTTGCCAGGAAACCATTAGAAAGAAGAGGCTAATGAGACCCTTTGGGCAAAAATTATATGACAATAACAGTAAATTCTCTTGGGGGTACCCTTCCTCAATAATTATTTTTAAAGACGAAAAAAGGCTGGTGGCCCGCAACCCTAAGGAAGCAAGAGATCTCCTTACTCACCTGGGCATCGCCATAGACGATGTGAGAGACCCGAGAGAGGAAGAAGAAGAAGAAACAGTGGATCTCAATGTGGACCCGGGAGAAGGAAGCTCAAGTAGACAAGAGAAAAGGCCAAGGACGGACTACTAAAGGAAAGTATAAAACAATTTGAGCTAACTTTAGGTAGAGGCTAGAAGGGGAGGGTCGGGGTGCGTACTCCCTGGAAGGTGGAAGACAGGATGATTGCCTCATCCAGAAAGTTGTCTGTGCCACAGCGGAAGGGAATGGGGGGTGGGTTTTTAGTAAGAATTAAAGTAAAATACCCTCAGCCAGTAGGGCCCAAGTTTGCTACAAATAAAGAGAATGGATAGATCTTTAAGAGTGCTTTCACTGAATGTGAATGGCCTAACATCAAATCTTAAAAGATTCAGAGTAATTAAAATGGCTAAAGAACAAAGAATTGATCTGTTGTGCCTACAGGAAACTCACAAAAAAATAAATGATAGAAAACCATTGATAAAAGACTTGAGGTGGCAGGTTTTAGCAGAAGCAAGAGGGTCTTCCAAAGGCAGAGGGGTAGCTACATTGATTCGTAAGGATACTAAGGTGCAGGACATTGCACTAAGGTGCAAGATAAGGAAGGTAGATACCTGTTAGTTAAGTTTAAGCTGGAAGCCATAAAAATCACTATAGTAAATGTTTATGCACCAAATAAAAGACAAAGGAAATTCTTAAACTTGGTTTTTAAGAAGATACAACAGTTTTCAGAGGGCGAACTAATTGTAGTGGGTGATTTAAATACGGACATAACCAAGAACAATAGTATTAAGCTAAGAGATTGGGGCTTGAAGGACGCTCATGAGTTTACCGACACGAGACCCAGCCCGACACACATTTCTAGTAGACATAAAACAGCATCCCGCTTAGATTATATAATTTTGGAAAACAATAATAATATGGCGGTTAAAGAGATTAAGACCCATCCAATTTTGATTTCTGACCATACCCCTATAAGTATAGAATTAGAACTAAAACTTCCCTCGACAAACAGACCTTGGAGGTATAACAACCTGGTAATGGCAAAAGAAGAGGATAGGGAATACTTAATGACACAGTTAAAATTATATTTTAGGGAAAATAGAGGCACTGTGTCAACTAATATATTATGGGACGCTGCTAAAGCGGTAATAAGGGGCCATTTGGTTAGGAAAGAAAAAGACATAAAAAGAGAATGGTATAAAAAAAGGCAAACAAAACTTAATGAATTGGAGGAGTTACAAAAAGAAATAATGGGAAAGTGTAATCCTAGCTTACAGATTAGAATTAAAGAGATTCAAAAACAGTTGGAGGCCCTAGATATGGCAACAATGTGGAAAAAGGAAATAATGGTTAGGAACGACTTCCAGAGGAATAGTATTAATACAGCAAAAAGGTTAGCCAATTATTTGAAAGTTAAAAAGGCAAAACAATCAATTAGAAGTATAAAAATTAATAATAATACAACTCAAAACTCTAAGGAAATCACTAAGGCATTTGAGGACTTCTATAAAAAGTTATATATGAAAAAGAATATAACGGAGGTGTGGGACGCACCTAAGCTAATCATAGAGGAGGAAGCGAAAGCCTCACTGGGAGCTGGATTACACTCCAAGAGATAAAGGAAGTAATAAAAGCGCTCAAAAAAGGTAAATCACCAGGGCTGGATGGCTTTACTTCTGACTTTTATAAAGAAATGGTAGAAATTATAGCACCCGAATTGCAGGTAGTTTTTAACAAAGTCTTGGAAGGAAAGAAAGCCCCGGACTCATGGAAGGAAACAGAAATAATTTTGATATTAAAGCCCCAGAAAGACCCGGAAGAAGTAGGTTCGTATAGGCCCATTAGTTTACTAAATCAAGATTATAAAATTTTGCTAAGGTTTTAGCAAATAGACTTAAGAGAGGTATTCCGTCAATTATAAAAGGGGACCAATACGGTTTTATTGAGGGTAGATCTATTGCTCATCCCATTAGAAATATCTTAAATGTACTGCACCATGGCCAAAAGAAAAAAATAGCTCTGTTAAAGTTGGATGTTTACAAAGCCTTTGATACTCTCTCACATGAATTCTTGTGGCAAATATTAAAGATAGGTTTAGAGGAACGGTTCTTACAGGCCATACAGGAAATATACAAAGGTCGTAAGGCAAAAGTTAGAGTCAACACCGACCATTCACAAGCGTTTCCAATTCAAGGGGGGGTAAGACAAGGCTGTCCACTATCCCTGCTCATATTTATAATAGCTATAGAACAATTAGCAGAGTGAATTAGGAATGCGGGGAGAATAGAGGGGTATAAGTCAGGTAATGAAGAAATGAAAATTAATTTATTTGCGGATGATATCATAGTAATTATGTCAAACCCCAAAGAAGGAGTTAAAGAGATTAAGATAATGTTAGATGATTTTGAAAAGTGTTCAGGGCTAGGAGTGAATATGGCAAAATCAAATTCTATACGTTAATGTTAATAGAGAGGAAAAACAGGAAATAAATAGGATTACGAATATAGGAATGGGGGCCAAGAGACTTAAATACCTAGGGATAGTCCTGCAAAAAAATATGGACAAAATGATAAATGAGAACTATGGTAAAATATGGAAGAAAATAGAGAGAGATATGAATAAATGGAATCATAAAATACTAGGGATATCAACTAGAATAAGATCCCTTAAAATGTTCTTGATGCCAAAGTTAATGTATTTATTCCAAACGTTGCCCTTAGGTTTGAGGAAAAATCAAATTGAACAATGGAATAAAGCAATTAAAGTGTGGATTTTTAATAATAAAAACTGTAGGTTTCATAAGAGAATTCTATACAACCTTAAATGAGAATTAGGTTGGGGAATCCCAGATTTAAGTAAATATTATGAGGCCTTCCAACTAAGAGCGTTACTAGAACTGAGTGAGGATAAGGTACAGAAGTGGATTAATTTCGAGAATGCAGTTAACAGTGGTATTGGAAGATTTGGTATTTTTTCCACAGTGTCGACAAAAGACCTAAAATTAGCCATAGGGCCCAGAAGAGCATCATTAGAAACCTGGATGAAATGGTACCCACAGTGGCTAGGAAAGGTTTCAAGATGGACCCCCCTAGAAGCTATTGTTAAGGAGGTGCATGCTATAAAATGGTGGGAAAGGCTTAAAAACAAAGGCTATTATAGAGTGGGCGATATGTTTAGGGGTGGTAAACTAAAACCTTTACAGGAAATTACAGAAGATTTAGGTAATCAATACTGGTTAAACATAGCAGGCTTACATAAGATAGTTAAGAAGATCAGTGAAAAGGGAGAGCTTTGGTTAGACGCTCCAATGGAAGAGATATATAAAGTAATGGCCAAACAAAGGAAGGGTCTAGTGGGGTTACTATACAGAAAAATGATTTCAAATAAAGATAAAATAATAGTACATTTACAAAAGATTTGGAGTCATGAAGGTCAGTTAACAGAGAGGTTGGCTGGGAAAATCTTGGAAGGACTAGAAGGGATTAAAGTAATCAAATTTAAAGAACTGGAATATAAATTTTTCACAAAATGGTACAAAACACCCGCACAAATAGCCAATATATTCCCAGGAATGAGTTCCAAGTGCTGGCACTGCAAACAATTTAAGGGTTGGTTTGCACATATGTGGTGGGAGTGTGAAGAGGTTAAACCCTTCTGGGGGGAAATTATTGAATTTATTAGAAAAGTCTGCAATGTACCATTAACCATTGGCTTTAATATGATGTTGTTAAGCACAATAGGAAGTCTGGCACTAAGTAGACCCACTCAAAACCTTGTCAAGGCAATGATACTAGCGGGGAAGGCGGTCATCGCTTTGGGGTGGAAAGATAAAAGTAAATGGTCAATAGAAATCTGGCACAACTATTTGTTTGATTACATACAGTCTGACATCGTGGCAACAATCAACAAGGATTCCACGTGGGAAGATAAAGTCAAGGAAATCGAGACCAGATGGAACCCTTATTTAGAATGGATCTCAGGAGAAACAAGGAAGGACATTCAGTGGAAGATCAAGTCTTTGTGCCCTTGGCTGAGGGGGAAAGACTAAGAGAAGATGGGGAGGGTTGGGGGGGGGGGAAGGGTTATTTGTAATTCCAACATTCATATGTTGTAATGGTCAATTTTACAAGAGTCAATAAAACATAAAAATATTTATAAAAAAAAAAAACCTCCTTGCAGCAGGAAGTTAGTCTCTTTTCCTTGGGTACTGAAGCCATGAGTGCTTACCTCCACCAAGGAGGCAGCCATTGGCTGGCCTGGACAACTGATGGCAGCTTCAAAGTAAGGACAACTCTGTAGAGATCTGTAACTTCTTAAAGTTAAAGAGTGTCCTATATTTTAACATCTGATAGAGACACAGGATTTTGCTTTTCCCATTTCTGTTGTATTGACTGCTCAATCTAGTGCTGTGCTAAAAGTAGGGTTATGAATATTTTCTTTTTAATAAATACTGTATAACTTTTAATGCTGGTGGTGGTTTTCTGTACCACAGACCTCCACCATCTCACACATGCTATTCTAAAAGGAGTGGCAGGGAAAAGGAAGCAGTTGGCAAGTGCCTATTCCTCCAGTCCTGCACAAGGCAGTGAACTGTCCTCATGGTCACCAGGTGTTGGGCAATGGAAGACACAGAATCAAGGCCTCAGAACTTGGAAGGAAGACTTGGAGTCCTGACCCTCCCAGCAGGCAATTCCATACAAAGGTCAGGTGGTGGTGGCAAGCTACCCAAGAGTGGAAGAAAAGCCTCTCCAGGTGTTGAGAAAAACCTAGGAGGGCGAGGCAGAATAAGAGCCTGCAGGCCAGAGCAAGTAAGTTCTGCCACAGAGGTAAAAGTAACAACGAACAAATCAGATGTTATTTCTCCTCAGAATCCACTTAAGAAGTGTGACATGTGCATGTTTTTTTTCCAGTTTCAAAACAAGTTTATTACAAATAACAACATGGTGATACAAAAAAAGACAAAATAAAACATAACAATCACAAGATAACATAAATAACATGAACAACGAGCAAAAACACCCACCACCATCCCACCTAATAACAATCACACTACAAACTCCTCACTCATACGAGGAGCGTTCGGGGTCCGTCAATTTACAAGTCTATTACTCCAACTCTAGACCTTTACCTTTCACCCAAAGATAAACTGGATTCCATGTCTCATTACATTGTTGTATATTACCCTCTGGTAATCTTGTGGTCAACGTATCCATCTCTGCGGCTTCCAATAGTTTTGCAATAAATTCTTCCCTATTTGGTATTTGGGGTGTCTTCCAATATTTAGCATAAAGGATTCTTGCTATGGTGACAATATACAATAATACTTTATTGGTGGCCTTAGGCAGATTGTTTCTACAGATACCCAAAAGGTACAGTTCTGGAGTATGCAATAAGTTTATTTTAAGAATTTTTTGAATCCATATACTAACCAAAGCCCAGTATTTTTTGGCATGATCGCATTGCCACCAAATGTGGTACATAGAACCTTTGCTTTTTTTACACTTCCAGCATTGGTTGGTATAGTCTGGATAAATCTTTGCTAGCCGTACCGGGGTAAGGTACCAACGATATACCATCTTATATAAGTTCTCTTTATAGGCTGCAGATCTTGTCAGTTTAAGATTTTTTCCCCATATTTTATCCCATTCTTCTAGTTCTATATTATAGCCAAAGTCTTTTAGCCAATTTATCCAAGCTTCTTTCACTACTTCACCTTGCATTTTATCTTTTAGCAGCCATTTATATACATTAGAGATAAGTTTTTGGTTCGTTTGCAGTAGTTGGTCCAACTCTTTTAAATTTGATTTTTTCGGGAAACCTTTTTCTTTATCTATTTGATATTTTGTCTTAATTTGGTATTGCAACCAGCAATCCAGTTTACCAATTTCCTCCGATTTCAAGTTATTTTGGTTATCCAATAAATTTCCATACGCATTAGTACTTTCCCACCTAAAGAGGTTCGGATGAGTGGAGGCTTCTATAGGCGATAACCATAAAGGAGTATATACATACTTACTCCTGATCTCAAGCCACACCCTTAATAAAGATTTTCTTATTTCATGCCTAAGAAAGAGACTACCTTTAAGTGGGTTTTGGTACCAAATATAGTTGTGCCAGCCCCTCTCTAATCCTGCCCCTTCAATGACCAACAACCTCTTATTCTCTAAAGTAAGCCAATCCTTAAGCCATGCAATGCAACATGCTTTATGATATAAGTTCCAGTCTGGAAGTGAGAAACCTCCTCTAGATTTACAATCTTGTAAAACTTTTAGCTTGATTCTGGGCTTCTTGCCCTGCCAAATAAATTCCAAAATCATTTTGTTAAGTTGACAAAAAAATATCTTTGGCTGAATAATTGGGATCATCTGAAAAAGAAACAAGAATCTGGGTAACACATTCATTTTAATCGTTGCCACCCTGCCCAAAAGCGTGATTTGTAAGTCTGTCCATCTACCTAAATCGGATCGAATTTCTTTTAAAACTTTTTCATAATTATCACGATAAAGATCTTTTAAGTCATTTGTAAATTGGATTCCTAGGTATCTTATTTTCTTTTTGCATTTGAAGCCAGATTTTGTTTCTGGTTGTCTAATTTGCTCTTTATTCATATTTTTTGTAAGAAATTTCGTTTTTTGCATGTTGACTTTAAAACCCGATACTTCACTGTATTGATTTAATCTTTCCTTTAATTGCTCAATCGATGATATTGGTTCTTCCAAGATACATAGTAGATCGTCCGCAAAGGCTTGTATCTTGAATTCTTCATTCTTAATTTTAGTGCCTTTGATCATATTGTCGTCTCTTATTTTTTTGTTAAAAATTCTAAAGTTACGATAAAGAGTAGAGGGGATAGGGGGCATCCTTGCCTGGTACCTTGTTCTATTTTAATTAGTTCCGTTCTGGTTCCATTGAAATTTACTCTTGCATTTTGTTTTGTGTAGATAGCTTTTACTAATTGGCCAAATTTGCATAATGTTACATGCCACCAACATTCCTTATGTTACTTTACACCCCTATAGATACACTCATTTTCTGGTCCTCTTTATTCCACATCTGTGCACACTAATATCCAGAGAGGTCTAAATCAGATAAGGAACGAAAAGGAAACACCAAGTAGGGAGATCACAAACACTTACTACTTGATTGTGAGACAGCACTTAAGTTTTCATGCTCTGATTGGCTACAACAATTTTTCTTGCTCCAATAACCAATAAAGATTTAAGCATGGAAAGTATTTATTCCATCACCACATGTGGAAGGGCTGGTGCTGAAAAATGTATGTCAACTATATAATGATGATAATGTGACATTTGTCAATCAGATTTATTTTATTTACATTACATTATTTATAGTCTGCCTTTCTCAATGGCACTCAAGGCAGATTATAAAGAATAAATCAGTACAATCAACAGAGTCAGATATCTAAAAGACAATACAATAGGGATTTGACTTGTGGAGATCTGGAAAACCAACCGGAAGTGAAGCACAGAAGAATCATTAATCAGACGCATCAAACAAAAGTAAATCACATAGTAGGAGCCTACTTATAGCAACAGATAGTACAAACTATACAGTCCAGAGTCCCCAACCCTCCTCTAGGCCTTTCTCTGAACCACACTGTTATAGTGCAGCTCAATTACCTGTGCAAAACCCCCTCTGAATTATTCAGTTCAGCTTTGCATAACTTGCAGAAAGCCAGGACGATGGGGGTCTTCCTGACCTCATCAAACGTGCACAGTATAATATCCACAACAGCAAATAAATCAGAATCAATGTTATCCACATAGGATGCTGTGACAGACTGTCAAGGGTTAATGCCTAGCAGAGGGTCATGGGGTGGGCGGAGCCATACACATTCTTGGGGGTAGCAAGAGTCTGAATATAGCAAGCCAAGTTGAGAGATCAGTTTAAAAGTCAAGAGCCAAGAAAGATTTTACTGAGGGGCTGTCCAAAACACATAGTCGAGAAGTCCAAAGGTACAACCAATTTCCCCAAATCCTTCTCTATACACAGACCAGGAATTATATCTCCTAAATAGAAGCAATTTCTCTTTTCAGCTTGAATGGGGATCCTCTCACTCTTTTTGCCTTCATCGCATTCTACAATTAGTGCTTAACTGACTCTTCTTCAACTGTCATTTCTTGACTCTCTCCACAGAATTCCATTTGTCACTCAAAGGTTCTTAGACTCTGCTAGGCATTAACACTTGACAGACCATCAGAGATGCCTTATATCAATGCCTTGTAATGGTTCACTCCTAAACGGAGCTGAAACAGGCAAACATATCAACATTGGTAGCCCTGAAAATATGCAGTGGTTATTGGACAACTAAGAACTCAACCTTGTAATCCCTGATGTCAGACTTGCACATAAGTAATATTTTGTGGATGCTAAAAAGGATGTGGAAAGCATCAGTGCAAGTGTAAGAAAAAGCAGTATCGTATGTACCCCGAGCTACAAATGCAATTAAGTAGAATGGATTTTGGCATAACAAAAAAGACAAGTGTATGCAAGGCAAATTTTGAGCAGTTATAAAGGAAAATTTGTCTATGACCTTGTATCTTTAGTACAGTATCCTTTAAAAAGTTACATTTGTGTTTACAATAACATAAATTTACTTATGATCTTCTAAATCCTTTCATAATTCCACACGGAATGAAATTTGCAAGAAATAAACTGTAGTTAACAAGCAGACTATAGGTGGTTGATTTAATAATTTGATATCCTAAAAACCTACCAGCTGAGCAATTTTAAACAAAAAAAAAGTTGCCCTAATTTGTACAAGTACATATTAAATATTTCTTAAACAGTTTTAAAAGTTCACCTTATTGCAGGAATGCATGGCAGTCAAACCATGGGGCATATAAAACAGCACAATTTTTCATTAATCAAAACCCTGTTATGCCATGACCTGGATAGCCCAGGCAAGTCCATTCTTGGAAACTAAGCAGGGCCAACCCCGGCATGTACTTGGAAGAGATACTGTGAGGAAAAACCCCTGATAGAACATCGTAGTCACCAACTTGGTTGCCAGAGCACCTGGAGAAGTAGCTCACACACGTCTGGCCAGAGAGTGTGAGAAAACCTATCCAGGAGCAAAAGGGACTTATGCAGTACTAGCCGCCATAACGCTATGAAGGCACTTGAGACCGGTACAAGAGTGCCCACCAGGAGAACAGATGGCTTCCCGTCGTTCTATATGACGTCCAACTCGGCCATGGAGCAGAGGAGGTTGCACCGCCAGGAACTATCCAGGCGAACGGTTTTGAAGCGCTGACCATGGAATCCACTGTGGAGGGCTAACACCACACGCAGCTATCTTCCTACCATTCCAGCTAAGCAAACGGCTCACGTACTCGCCAGATGTCACCTGTGACTGCAGGCAATCAACCCACTCCAGGTGTGGACAACTGTCCAGCTGCCACTGTCTTTGTCCAGCGAAACCTTAGACAAAACACTGGTGACAATAGAAGATTGAAGAAGAGGAAGAACATCTTCATCTGGAGCCAAGTGTCTTTTTACCGACTGGGTGTTACCTTAGATAACAATTTGGCCATCTATTGTCATCACCTCTGTCTAGTTCAAAACACTCCCATGTACCTCCACCCCAGTGATTTCCCCCATTTTCCTCTGTACTGTCACCTTGGAGCACCCCCACCCTGGTCCATTTCAACCTGAAAGTTCACTCAGGTAACCAGGACCCAAGCCTGTTCATTGGTCCGTTATGGGCATCCAATTAGGTGCCATCAATGAACTTTCTATTTGCTATTGCAGTAGTCCAGCCCTTATGGTCACTGCAAAGCCTCCCCTTTTTGGGAGGTCATGCATCAGCTGACCACCTTCCTCCTCCCTCGTACCTTCCATCCCCTAAGGGCTCAAGATAGTCCTTATAACCTGGGGACTAGCTACCCACAGGTGTGCTTCTAGCGGTATCCCAATTCCGCTGTCTAGATCCATCCCCAATTCTAGGCCAAGTTTCGGGTCCCCTCTCCCACTTCCTCGCTCATCGCCATTGGAGCCTTCCTTGAAGACTACGATCGGTAAATATCACCTGTTCATCTACCCATGTGTTTCTCTATCTCTCTCTCTAATTTTCTTAGGACTGCATGTATGATTTTATGAGTATTTTGATCTTGTGTGTGTGATCTATAATTTTCTGGAATAAATTTTAATTGTTTTTATTTAAATTAGTGTCCTTGGCATATTTGAGCAATAGTTTCTGGACGTGGAGCCTGGACGTGGAGACTCTTGTTCCTTTTAAAGTCAAGTGCTCACCTGTCAATTCCCCAACCTCGGTTTTGAGGGTATTTCGGCTTACAATACCTCCAAGGAACACCAGGGCCAGGATGCAGAGGCAGGCAATCAAGTCATGTCTCTGAAACATCTTAGCCCCGACAGCAGTCACCAGATGTCACCATTACTTCCAGGCATGCGAGCATGCCCCCCCCCCACACACACACAAAAGAAAAATTTTGTTATCACTCATCCCCCCACCATACCTTCAACCTCCCAATTTTCCAGTCTCTTTACAGAATCCTGCCTTTGGTCAACCTAAATTTTATCATTATGAAAACCAAACATGAAAGAACAGATTGCCATTACAGTTTGCCACCTGAATGGTTTTATTTACAGTTCAGCCTCCTTTCTAGTCAACAACAGTTATTTATTTACAAGTATTAATATTAATTAATATTCCAATCCAAAGGCTGAAAGCTTACTATCAAAACAAACGAATATCTGTATAGGGCCCAAAGTTCAATTGCATAATATATTCACAGTCTCACAGTAGGAAAGTTTGCTGTACTCTCAAATGACTTGCTGCTTGCTTTTCACTTCTTTCAAACCTACAGATGTATTATGGAATCTTTGCAGCCAGCTGTTCTAGATTAAAGAATATGAAAACCCTATATGACATTCCAAGACCCAATATGTCCAAGGCCCATGTGCTACACTCTTTTGATTCTGCTTGTGCACTGTGGTCTTACACATTTCACAGGTACTCAGAATGTTGTACAGATCACCACTACTTTAACTATTTTCTCACTTTGATGCACAGAAACAAATGCCTCATAATGCAAAAAAGAGAGCATCGACCACACTTGATGCTTGCAGAATTTTTAAAAGAATATGTTGTCAGCTGGTCTGGAGAAAAATGCCCTGTCTTTTTAATAGAGGTGGGAAATGTTTCATGGCATAAATAACATCATTTGGTAAATAACATGCCATTGAGTCACTGGAAACTTTAGCACCAGGAGACAGAGTAGAATAAAGACATTCTCTGACTATTTCAGCAAAGCTTAGGCTTCAGTTTCTATAGGGACATATGCCACAAGGTACAGATTCAAGCTAGGGATGGGCATGAACTGAACCACAACCATGGTTCAAGCACAAAATGGACTGGTTTGTGATTCCCAAACCAGGGGTTCAGGAGAACGTGCCTCCCACAAACCCTCCCCAAACCTCCATGGAGTTTTGTGAGGTTCAGGGACAGTTTGTGCGGACTCTTAAATACCTTCAGATCTCGACCACAAGTCAGCTTCAAAAGGCATTTAAATGCCATCAGAGACTACCATTGCCCCCTGTGACGGTAATGAACAGGTTAACAAGAAAACTAAGGACACATAGAGCCTGCGTCAGATGGTCTGAGGGTGGGGGCCAGTGTGCTCGGAACTCTCAGAGGTGATTGACAGCTAACGGCTAAGGGCAGTTAGTGTCAGACAGAGTCTGAGAGAGACCGCTGAAGAGAGCAGTTGGTCTGAGAAGGAGCTGAGACAGGAGCTGAGGAGAGTCTTCGAGAGAAGCAAAGCTCACTGTTCACTCTATAAAGACAGCCAAGGGGCTGTGTGTGACTAGAGAAGAGTCACAACAAAAGACCTGAGAGGTCACAGACACAGAGACACTTCTCTTAAGAGCTAAAGAGGTGGTTGAGGGAAAGATGTGGGTCTAGAAGTCTGAAGGGCTGGGAGAAGAGACACCAGTCAACTTAAGGGACTTGGCACATTATACCCAAGAGGCCAACCTAGAATAGTGTTGGAGAGTGAAATCTGTATGATCTGTGAAACCTGAGAGACCTAAGTGAATTTGATATTATAAAGCCTGAACTACGAAGAAACTGTTAACTGCTTGAGATACAATATAGCCCATGTATATATTTCCCATTCCCCAGTTGAAGACGGTGTGTGTACGTTAATAAATTTCTGTGGTTTACTTTAAAGTTCTCTGGTGCCAGTATATTGGGAAAACTATCAAAGCTGCTGTGGTCCCCTACAAACTGAGTGTATATCCATCTGAAAGCAAAACAAAAACCCCGAAGAGACTAGTAGTGAGAAATCCATATTACACCCACCCCTTGAGTTTCATAGTCGTGAGGTAAAATTCTAAAGGAAGAACTGAGGCTGAAGAGGGGCTGGGGTAGCCATAAGCCGCATATAGAAGCGATCCAGTGAGACCGCGAGGCGCGTTGTTATACCCCCCCTTCAGAGCTTACTGAGGATGGGACAAATCATGAACCAGTTCATCCAATGGAGGATTGTGTTGGAGGTTTTTCCATTTTCCCAGTTCGTGCCCATTTCCTAATTCAAACTGCACTATATTTATTTTAATGCTATTATAATTTTCTATGTTTCTTGAGGAAGACTTAGTGTTGTTGGCTGGTGTACTTATTGATATACACCTAATAAACTTTAGTGGCAGCATAACAGATTTGAAAATCCAATTTTAACATCTAAGAATGTTGTACCTGATACAAAAGAAAAGTGACTAGTTACTGGACTGAATGGCTTAGTCAAGAAAAACCAAATTCTAGGGTTCTGAACATTTACCACTGCAACTTTAAAAGGGAGGACTACACCAAAAATCAGAAAGAATACTGAAGACAAAGATGATAAAGCAAAATTGCACTGCAACAGAAAATTCCCAATGTGTTATGCAGATCTTCTTCAGCAGAATACATTAGATATTATGTCTCCTTCTTAGAAGACACAAACCATCCTGATATGTAGTTTCTCTTATCCAGTGAATCAATAAATAAATTCCCCAAAGATGATCTCCAAAACTCACTCGGAATTTTCTGTTAAACCATTCATTGGTTTAACTTCAACATTTCCCCTAGTATCTAGCATGTATAATGTGTGAAACAAACCCTTATTGGAGTAGATTTTTAGCTTCAAAGACCTTACCCATACTTGTTATGAAAAAGCATGGTAGAGAACTGCAATTATTTTTTTCTACAAAATATCAGATTCTAGGTGTATAGAATTATTAAATGTCTGAAGAAAAACTGGAGGCTGTCCTCAGTGAAGTAATATGTAGAGTACTGCAGTTTTATATGGCAGCCCATGCTTGTAAAGTTTCCCTACTTGTGAAGACTCAAAATGAAATATTTCCTTATGCTTACAGGAGTTATAATTCTGCAGTTTCTTCAGTCACAGAGAAACAAAGCATAGTTACTCAACAACAAAGCTCTATAATAAACCATAGATAAATCACTGCTTTACCAACAAATACGTCTTTTTTCATTTAAAAAATTTAATATATTTATGAGAAAGGAATGTCTGCTATTAGAATAGCAATCCATAGAATATGTGATGGATTTTATCTAAAAAAGAATTAAATACAAGCTTCCATCTTATGTGCAGAAGAGTGTGCCATGCTAATATGCAATCATTTTACTACAAATCAATGTACCACAAAAGTGTTTGCCAAAATGCTACAAATAAACAAAGTGGCACCAGATAATGTTCTAGCATGGGGCTACTGTGCACATTTAAACCCATTGTGTTCAAAGATTTAGAAACACGTCTTTCTTCATAGGAAGGCCCATCATTTCAGCAGCAAAAAAGTCTTTTTGTGTGTGCCTTGTTTCTGGAGAAAGCGGCAGAAGGAGAAGCTCAAAAAGACAGGTTGCTTACTTGTAACTGTAGATCTTCGACTGGTCATCTGTGCATTCACACTCATGGGATAATGCGCCTGCGCCAATCCCCGAATCGGTACCTAAAAAGCCTGGGATTTTTTCGCGCTCGGCGCCAGCGGGCATGCGCAGGAGTCCAAATGCGCATGCTCACCAGTGCCAGAGCGAGGATCCCGCCAGTTCCTTCCTGACCTACTGGGAGAATGTCAGCAGTGGGGAAGGAGGGCGGGTAGTGTGAATGCACAGATGACCACTCAAAGATCTACAGTTACAGGTAAGCAACCTGTCTATCTTCTTCGTGGTCTCTGTGCTTCACACTCATGGGAGATTAGCAAGCAAGACATACCTGGAGGCGGGAAGATGGTCAACCAGAAGAAACAGCTTGCAGCACCGCAGTTCCCAAATGAGTCCTCTGTTGAGCATGCACGTCCAGCACGTAGTGCTTCATAAAGGCATGCGGAGAGGACCAGGTGGCAGCCTTGCAAACGTCCGTCAGAGACACGCCTTTCAAGAACGCCACTGACGTCGCCATCGCCCTTGTAGAGTGTCCGTGAATAGGCCCAGGTAACGGCTTCTTAGCCAACAAATAATACAGTTTAATAGTCTCAGTGAGCCATTTTGAGAGCCTCTGAGACAAAATCCTGGAACCTAACTTAGGAGCAGCGTAAGAAACAAAAAGCTGCTTGTCCTTGCGAAAACTCTTGGAATGACTCAAATAAAACAATAAAGCACGCTTTACATCTAAAGCGTGCAACCTACGTTCCTCATCCAAGGAAGGTGTAGGATGAAAAGTGGGCAGCCAAACTTCTAGATTGAGGTGGAACTGAGAAACCACCTTGGGGAGAAAAGAAATGTCAGGAGCTAACAAAACTCCAGCCTCCTGAAAAACAAGATACGGGTAATCACAACGCATGCCGTGAGCTCCCCCACACGACGTGCTGATGTGATGGCTACCAAAAATGCAGTCTTCCATGAAAAAGCTGTAACGAACACATGGCCATCGGCTCAAAAGGGCGATGAGTCAGCCTGTCCAACACCAAAGTCAAATCCCACAACTGTGGGGGCGATCTCGATGGGGGATGAAGCCTAAGCAAACCCTTCAAAAACCTCTTAGAATGAGGGTGTGCAAAAACAGAATATCCCTCCACTGGTTCATGGAACGCAGATATTGGTGCCAAAAAAACCTTGATGGAGGAAAAAGCAAGGCCAGCATCCACTAGAGATAACAAAAACTCAAAAATTTCCGACAATCCCACCCTTTGGGGTAAAACTGAAGGATCAACTAAGAACTGAAGGAACTTCCGCCATTTCCTATCATAGGAAGCGCGGGTGGAAAGTTTCCTGCTATTCAGGAAGACGTGCTGGACTCTGCTAGAAAACCCACAGGGTTGATAAGCCACGCTGTCAGGTTCAGGTGGGGCACGTTGTGATGGAGTACATGACCGCCCTGAGCTGACAGAAGGTCCCGCTCCGCCGGGAACTGGTAGAAGACCCCCCCCTCGCCAGTTGGAGCAGAATCAGGAACCAGTTCTGACGAGGCCACCAGGGAGTCACCAGGATGCAGCATGGTCTCTCTCTTGCGATTTTGACAGAGATGGAAACAGATAAAGAAAACGACCTTCCCACGGAAACAGCAGACCGTCTCCCAATGACTCTGAATTCGCACCCCCTCTGGAGCAAAACAGAGGACACTTCCTGTTTTCGGCTGTAGCAAAGACATCCACCTGAGGATACCCTCAGAGCTGAAACACAGGTTGGAGAAAGCGCCAATGCAGTTCCCACTCGTGCGGGGAAGCTGCACCCCTGCTGAGGGAGTCTGCTCGCAAGCTGAGGACCCCTGGGAGATGTGCAACCTTCACGATGTCGTAGTCCAGGCACTCTGACCACAGGTTCAGTGCCAACGCACAGAGCCGTTGAGAGACTGTCCCTCCCTGCCTGTTGATGTAGCACAGGGCAGTGGTATTGTCCGTTAGCAGAGCAACAATCTTCCCTGCCACCAAGGGGCGGAAAGAACATAGAGCAAAATGGACTGCCAGCAGTTCTAAATAATTTATGTGGCAGTGAGTTAATTTCAGAGGCCAAGGGCCCCCCACACACAGACCATCCATGTGGGCCCCCCAACCCCAGAAGGATGCATCTGTTGTGATAGTCACAGAAGGTGCAGAGAGATGGAAGGGAGCTCCCTGACAAATGTTGCTCTTTGACTTCCACCATTGTAGGGTTTGAAGAGTCACCGGTGAAATGGTAAACCTCTTTCGAGGTGAGTCTCTCAATGGTCGAAACTGATGAAGAAACCAGAGTTGTAGGCCTCTCATCCTCAGCTTTGCGAAGAGTAGCACGCTTGTCGTCGCCGCCATCAGCCCCAGCATCCGCTGCAGCTGCTGCGCCATGCCCCACTGTCGACTTTGCAGAAGTTATACAAGGTTGATAATGTCCATCGCTCTCTGCTGAGGCAGGAACGCACGATGCAGGTTCGTATCCAGCAAAGCCCCTATGAACTGAACTGTCCTTGATGGAGTAAGGTGTGATTTCTCCAAATTGACCTGCAAACCCAAGGTGTTGAGAAGACGTAAAGTGATGGCAATGTGGGTTGACAAACTCTCCTTTGATTCCGCCACAAGGAGCCAGTCATCGATGTATGGAAAGACGACTATCCCTTGAAGACGGCGATGGGCAGCCACAACGCTCATCATCTTCGTGAATACCTGAGGTGCAGTGGACAGACCGAACGGAAGAGCCTTGAACTGGAAGTGCTGAGAACCTACTGCAAACCGAAGGAAACGCCTGAACGCCGGATGGATGCTGACGTGGAAGTAGGCATCCTTGAGGTCCAGAGTTGCCATCCAGTCCCCTTGGTTGATGAGGGGGAGGATCGTTTGCAGAGTGAACATTCTGAACTTCTGGTACAGAATAAATTTGTTCAGACTCCAAAGATCTATGATTGGTCTTAAACCCCCGTCCCATTTGGGAACCAGGAAGTAACGAGAGTAGAACCCTCCCATCCTGGCCTCCATTGGAACCCTCTCTATGGCTTGTTTCTGTAGGAGATTGTTCACCTCCGCCAGCAGAAGTGGGAAAGGGGGTTTGGTAATTACCACGGATTGGTTTGGAATCTGAGCAAAATCTATTTTGTAGCCTTCTGCTACAATGGAAAGTGCCCACCTGTCGGTAGTGATGGAGTTCCAGGCTGACAGGAAGGGGCGGAGGTGGATGGAAGAAGAAGAAGAAGTGGGGACAATGATGCGTGCTACGAGAAAGTCAAAGGCCCTGCTTTTGAGGGCGAGTGCCCTTGGATTTGCTGGTGGTTTGAGCCGAAGCGTAACAATTTCTGTTGTTCCCCCTGTATGGGGACCTACCCTCAGGTTAAGTCGAGTGAGGTCTCCATTGTTGTTCCGGGGAAAACTTCTGGTACTGTTCCTTTGACCAAGGCTTGTGCCACTGCTTCTGCTTCGCAGCTCTGGAAGATGCCTGCACGCCCAGGTTCCTGGAAGTTTTTATGCACTTGTCCATTTCCTGAAGCGTACTGTCAGTGGTGGAACTGAACAAGCCCTCGCCCTCAAAGGGCAGATCTTCCACAAATGCCCCGGTGTCTTGCTGGAGGGCTGTGGATCGAAGCCATGAGTGGCAGCGGAGGCAAACAGCAGAGGTGATAGTCTTTGCTGAGACATCGACCATATGCTTTGCTGCAGCCAATTGCTGTTTGGCTACAGCAAAGCCCTCCTCCTGCAACTTCTTTGCAGCCGATCTCTTCTCTTCACTCAGGGAAGACAGAAGGGGGGTAAGTTGTTCCCATACCAAGTATTGATATCAAGTCATGCATGCAGCATAGTTAGATACCTTTACTCTGAGGGCCCCAGCCGAATAGAATTTTCTCCCAACGGTGTCCAGCTTCTTTCCCTCCTTATCTGGTGGAGAAGAGTGGGTTTTTCAGGCCTTCGATGAGGAAGAAACGACCACCGAATTAGGCTTTGGATGGGTGAAGAGAAACTCTGCTCCCAACTCTTGGACCAGGTACATATGGTCCAGCCTCCTCGATGACACCGGTGTCAACGCTGGCTTTGCCCAAGGCTCCTTCATGGCTTGAAGAATGACCTTCGTCACCAGTAGGGCAACCACTGTAGACGTGTCCCGTTGCATAATGTCAAACACGGTGTTGTCTACAACAGGTTGCGGTTGGGTCACCAGAAGCGAAAGGGAGAGTGCCATCCTCTTCACCAGGTCCCCATACGATATCAGATCCTCCAAAGGTGTGATAGGAAGATCCTCAGCCGTATGAAACACAGGCAAAGGCTCCAAGGCCCGATCCGGCTCGTCAGTACCGCCCTCAGAGCCCGATGATGAAGACTCTCTGCGCAGGGAGTGTTCCGAGAGCACCAGCGTTGACTCTCTCACAGGCGACCGAATCGATACCGACGACCAAGGTTGGACTTCTTCCACCACCACTCCGCGTCTGTCGGGTGGGACGGAGATCGATGCCGAAGGACGCCATCTGGAATGCTGAGAGAGCCGGGACATATGGGACGCCTCGGACTGCTGGTCCCAGTCTACAAACTTCCGTGGAGGATACCATTGGTACGGTGGATAGGGATAGGCATATGGAGGCCATTGACGCTTTTCCCATGATGGAGGTGGCGGGAAGCGACGAGCTACCGCAGTCGGCTCCAACTCTCTCTGACCCCTCGCCTGATCCATTGGTGCCAAAAAATCCATCGGCGTTGGCACCTCCACCTCTGAGACCGAGTCGCTCTTGCTGCGACGCCTGGATCCCGAAGAATGGGAGCGTTGAGTGAGGTCGATCTCTTGCTCTGATGCCAATAGGCGCAGCTGCGAAGCACTGCCTCTCGACACTGAAGGGCTACGACGCAGAGAAGCCAAGATCTTCCTTGGAGGAGCGGTCGATGTTGAAGCATCGCGCGAAGGGGTGCGGGATGATCTCTCCTTCGATTTCAGCTTCTTCAGCGCGGATGATCGGGTCCCCGAATCATCCCGACGCTTCTTAGCTGGAGTGTCCACAGACCCTTCAGAGGGCCATTTAATAAAACGCCCGTGCTCGACCGGCATCTCGGTCCTGATCGGCGAAGCCTCAGCCGATGTGACCGCCGGAGCCTCGGCCTCTCCCATCGGTACCGACGGGCCCGATGCCATTTTCTGAGGACGAAGTGCTGACTTGACTAGCGCCGCTGAAAGCCTCGCCGCTCGATTCTTCCGAGTTTGCTTGGAGAAACTCAGGCAATGGGTGCAAGAATCAACGCGATGTCCCTCGCCCAAACAGAGAAGACAGAGGGAATGGCCGTCGGGGGGGCAATCTTCTTCCCACAGGAGCGGCACCTCTTTAAAAAACCCCAGCGTCTTTCCATAGACGCCCAGGAAAAAACCCAACTAGGAAAATCTCTGAGGGGAAAAACAGGGGAGAAAACTAAGCCCCGAAGGGCAAGTCCAACAAACTCTTTTTTTTTAAACAACAACACTAACTATCTTAACTACTAGCTAACTAACTACACTAAGAAAATAACAAACGGGCTATGTACAATAGGCAAAAGCAATCCAAAATTACTTTACTGACCAGGGACACGAAAGGAGAGCCCCTCAGCGCAGTGGTCAGAAAGGAACTGGCAGGATCCTCGCTCCGGCACTGGTGAGCATGCGCATTGGGATGCCTGCGCATGCCCACTGGCACCGAGCGCGAAAAAATCCCAGGCTTTTTCGGTACCGATTCGGGGATCGGCGAAGGCGCTCTATCCCATGAGTGTGAAGCACAGAGACCACGAAAAAGATGCTAACATTTTATATTGTTTAGACTTGGGTTGTGCAGCACATACAGAAGGAACAGCTATCACCCTGGGCCCATCCCTACCACATGTTTACTTAGAAATAAGCCCTACTTAGTTCAACTAAGCTGTAATTATGAGCACAGTTAGAATCATAGAATAGTAGAGTTGGAAAAGACATCCAGGGTCATCTAGTCCAACCCCATACACAATGCAGGAAATTCACAAATACCTCCTCCCTATACACACACCCAGTGACCCCTGCTCCATGCCCAGAAGATGGCAAAAGAAAAAAAAAACCCTGGCAAATCTGGTCTGGAGAAAAAATGCTGCCTGACCCCAAAGTGGCAAATAGCATTTCCCTGGGAGCATAAGAAGGGGTCACAAGAACCAAGCACTGGTGCAACTGTTGATTTAATTTCAACACACTGGTTCTGGTCTGACCTTCTGGCGCAACAGAAAACAACTCCACAGCATCCTATATATGACAGCCCTTCAAAGACTTGAAGATGGAGATCATATCGCTTCTCAGTTGTCTCCTCTCCAGGCTGAACATACCCAGCTCCTTCAACCTTTCCTTGTAGGACTTGGTGTCCAGACTCCTCAACATCTTTGTTGCCCTCCTCCAGACACATTCCAACTTTTCTATAGCCTTCTTAAATTGTGGTGCTCAAAACTGAAGACTATGCTCTAGGTGAGATCTAGCCAGATCAGAGTAAAGCAATACCATCATTTCACATGACCTGGACACTATACTTCTGTTGATACAGCCCAAAATCTCATATGCCTTTTTAGCTACCACATCACAGTTACTTGAGAGAAAGTTGCACTGAACCTATGGGATTTAACTCTGAGAAAACCTATTTAGGATGGCAATATACATATGTTTTGCAGGTAGCAGACAGTCTTCAATTTGGTAAATTTGTCATATTTAGCATGCATAATGTTGAAGCCAATCGGTACTTCTAACCAGTTCCAGGGAGCGACATCAATGTATTCTATTATCCTAACAACTTGGAACCAAAGTCCCTGAAAGACTGTCTCCTCCCATATTGTTCAGCCCACTAGTGAGGCTCTGTCTCTTTACCCCTGCTCCCTGTGCCTCACCTTCAGAGGTGAGGGAGATGGTGACTACAGACAGAGCATTTTGAGATGGCATCTCACCTTAGGAATGTCCTCCCACTGAGGCTCTTCCTTTACTTTCTTTTAGGCGGCAGGCTATAATACATCTTTTTATTCAGGCTTTTAAATAGATGTTTCATCTTATCAAGGTTTTAATGGTCTGCTTCTGTTTTAAGGATAGGTTTTATGCTGCTTGTGTTTTAATGACTGGTGTTTTAATACTGTAGTTTTTAACTAAGGCACCTCAAGCAGAACTCTGAAGAGGGGGCATAGAAATATTCTAAATAAATTAATATTCCTTTGAGCCCTAAACATAGCATTGCCAGCTCTAGGCTGGGAAATACCTGGAGGTTTGGGGGGCGGAGCCTGGAGAGAATGATGAACATATGAACATATGAACATATGAAGCTGCCTTATACTGAATCAGACCCTTGGTCCATCAAAGTCAGTACTGTCTTCTCAGACTGGCAGCGGCTCTCCAGGGTCTCAAGCTGAGGTTTTTCACACCTATTTGCCTGGACCCTTTTTTGGAGATGCCAGGGATTGAACCTGGGACCTTCTGTTTCCCAAGCAGATGCTCTACCACTGAGCCACCGTCCCTCCCCTGAGGGAGGTGCCATACCCTCCACCTTCCAAAGCAGCCATTTTCTCCAGGCGAACTGATCTCTGTCATTTGGAAACCAGTTGTAGCTCTGGAAAATTTCCAACTATCACCAGGAGTCTAGCAGCTCTACCCAGACAGTTTGCAAAGATTACAGCATTTCTCATCCAACAGCACAGTAAAAAGCACCACATTTTGCCTCTGATTTTGCACTATGTAACAAGAGTCCTTCTTTAAACTGATATTAGAATTGCTTTTCCAAACTCTCTGCTGAACCAGTGTCAGTGACAGGGAACTGTCCTTTCTTCTGTTACTTAATTTTTTTGTTCTGTTCAATCTTCAGAAAGGAATAATAACTGGAAGAAAATTTGATGCTTCTAATCTGAAATGTATAAGATTACCATAATGTTATCCTGAACTTCTAAAGAGGCTGAGGAAATTCTCACTTTTTCAATTTTCTCCTCACATTTTTACATTTCTGTGATGTTGACTGAACTAAAGGAGAATGCATATAATGCTATGAGTCCAGACAGTTTCCCCTTTTAGTAATACAATAAGTACAAGGTCCAATTAGGTTAGAAATTATCATATTATTACAGATAATGCAATGGTAGGTTCACAGTCAGATAGCAGAAAATATCAGCTGGCTACCAAGCCCAGCCACAGATTGTGGATCTCTGCCCAATACTGACTCCATTTCATGCATGCCTATGGTTCTCAGAGTATGAGAGTTTGGATTTATCAGATAAAAATAGCATATGATTCTCCCTATTTCACCACTTAGACCAATTAAACTTTGAAATGCCATTTAGGGATGGGAGCATTGGCATTCCTAGATTACTCCACAGGCACATCTAAATTTCTGATTAATTAAAAAGGTAATTATTGTATAATTATGGGTCCATATAATAAGTAGGTATTACAAAAGCACAAATATCTCTCTATATATGTATATACTGTATAATTCCAACCTATGTTCCATGTAGGATGCAGAAGAACCAGACAAATCACACAATTTATACTGTAACACTACAAACAACATATTGTTTTTAATTAATGAACAGTACATACTACATGTTATGTATTTTATAAATTATTATGAACCTTTGGGGTCCTGCAAGGCTCCATCTTGTTCTCTGTTCTTTTTAACATCTACATGAAATTACTGGCTAAAGTCATCTAAAGATCTGGGCTGAACTGATACCAAGATGTAGATGACACTCAACTCTACCCGGCATTTCTGGCTAATCCTAACAGGCTGCAGAAACCATGAACAACAGCTACCTGGCAGCAGTTTTTGAATGGATGAGAACTAATAAACTGATGTTTAAATATAACAAGACAGAAGTGCTGCTGAAGAGCAGAACATCGCACCAAGTACTTAAAAGTGTCACCCACTGGGTTGCACTGCTCTGGAATGGTCTGTAGTTGTGGAGTGTTTTGAACTCATTGGACAAGTAGGTAGGAGCTGTGGCCAAGAGTGCCTTCTCATCAGCTTCAACTGGTTAGCAAGCTGGGGCCTTTCCAAGGTAGAAAAGATCTGGCCATTCAGGTAATCTACATCTAGATTAGATTACTGTGGTGCATATTAGTTGGGATTGCCCTTGAAAAGTGTTCAGAAACTTCAGTTGATGCAGAATGTTGCAACTAAGAGTGGGTCATTAAAGACCATATCACTCCAGTCTTGGCCCATCTATACTGGCCCCCAATTTGTTCCTAAGCACAATTCAATGTGCTGGCTTTGACCTTTGCAGTTCTATACAGTCTGGGACCAACCTACCTGAAGAACTACCTCTAACCACTATGGTCATTTTCTGAGTCCCTGCTCAGAATGTCACTGCCTTCTGTGATTGGGCAGGCAGCAACCTAGAAGAGATTCTTCCCAGTCATGGCACCAAAACTCTGGAACTCTCTCCTCAGGGAGACTTGTCCATTTCCTTCTTTTGCAGTCTTCCACCAATGGGTAAAGACTTCCTTATTTTGTCTGGTGTTCCCTCAATGATCCATCCTTCCTGGCCTGTTCTGAATTGTTTCTATGTTTTTTTAAATGTAAATTTTCATCTTGGTTTTAATTATGAGTTTTTGTTTGGTTTTAATGGTTTTTCAGATAAGTTTTTATATGGTATGTTTTTAATCTGTTAGTCACCTTGCTGGCCCTAATGAGGGCAGAAAGACACGGTATAAATTTCATAAATAAAATATAAGGATTAACCTCCTTTCTCAAGCATGGAGGTGACCTTAACAGCATCTTCTACTTTGAAGTGGGGTGACTGTCCCCAGACCAGAGAAATGCATTCCAATCTACCATTCCAAATTGTATTACATTCTACTATTCATTATATTACAATCTAGTATTCAAATCTGTTATTCAAATAAGAAATAAAATAAAATAAAGAGGACATATGGCCCTTCTGGGAAATTGGTGAGAATACATATGTAACAGGTAAATGAAGTTAGCATATGTAGTTAGATAAGAAACCAATATCCCTGTTAAGTCCTGGAGATTCCATTGTTTTGACCATTGTAATAACTTGCAACTCAACAGTTTCCCTTTCTAGTCTGTTCCTGAAGTTCCTTTGCAATAAAATAGCTACTTTGACATTACCCATTGAATGTCCTGGAAGGGTGAAGTGTTCTCCTACAGGTTTTGTAGCAGAAAAATAACAAGACATTGCTTGGTTTGAAATGAGGTATTTTACTTTGACATCAAAGCAGGTTCATTTGAGCATATAGGCTCCCCAAAATAATGAACCCCGGACCCCTCTCAAACCATCAGCTTTAAGCAAAAAGGAGTCTGCAGCCTGCCCCCTTACACATTTTCTGATTCACTTACCCCCTTCCCTTCTCCCTGGTAGTTCTCCAATGTCTGCTTATCTTTATTCAACAAGGAGCTTCCTTAAAGGAGTGTCTGCCACCAATATACATCTGTGACTCACACTCACTGAAGGCCTGCCTGGGTTCTTATCAACTTTCGGCAAGAAGCTTCTCTAGAGGGCCTCTTTATCAGTACACACCCATTTGAGCTGCCTGCTTTTCTAACAATTACAGCTCTTCAAATATTGCATCAGATATTCTCTTTGCTGTTAAAAGGCAAAACCATATTTTCAATTATTATTATTATAGAGGTGTTCATAATTATTCAGGGGTCCCTCTTCAGTTTCTCAATCTTGTGATTAAGGATACATCTTGATGTCAATTAAGGATACATTTGCCAATCAATCTCTAATTTTGACATATTTATTTCCTTCACTATGTTTCTCCCCCGAATTAAACCCAAACAAATGGTAACCATATAAATTATGCTTGTTATTCCTGTTTGCTCCTTGAATCTGTTAAGCATCTTAATTATGTTGCATGCTAATTTACTGCTCACCCTCTATCTATGTATGGACTGCTTAATTTCCATTTCATCGTATCTGAGGAAGTGTGTGTGCACACAAAAGCTTATACCTTGAATAAAACTTTAATGGTCTTAAAGATGCCACTAGACTCAAATTTTGTTCTGCTACTTCAGACAAACATGGCTACCCACCTGAATCTAGCTTTTCATTACAATGACTAACTTTACAGATACTTTATTGGTTCTGCTGCATCTTGTTTCCAGAAGACATGTATTTCCAAAGTGACTTAAATATGTCCGCATGACTATTTGTTGTTACAAACATTACCTGTGAAAGCTACAAGTTGTAGACAGGGTGATGCTTTTTAGCAGGAGACACAATTCTATAATATGCTTGTGTTTAATAATAAAAGAATTAAAAGACAAAAGCATATTTACATTGTTCAATAATGAAATTGTCTTATTAAAAATGGATTTTCATCTGGTACATTTAATCAGTGCTAGCTCAGCAAATGTACTTTATAATAACAAAAGGATTTTGGTAGCTTATAACTGCAAGTAATCTTCCTGTATGGACTATGGAGAAAGAATGGAAAGGAACCAATTTCCCTAGATCAGAAAGAATGTGGCAGTTTTTAAGGCCGATTCAGGAGCTTTGTAAAGTTTGCAAACTTTCCATACCAGATTTAAAATCAATGGAAGCCTTCACTGACTTCTCTCTGGTGAACATATCAAGAGGATTCCACTGTAAACTACCCGGCTGCCCTCCTAGCGAAGGTAACAACCTGCTGGATGTTTCCTCTCCTTCCCTAGGGCAATGTGAAGAGGCTCCAGCTAACTTCGACCAGGCAAAATGCATGCCTGCCAAGCGGAGGCACGCACCCTACCTTGACGAAGAGCGAGATGTCGTGCTCTTGCTTCTCTCCTCCCGAGGCCACAAATGAGAGGCCTCCACCTGGCGCCGCTTCCTCCTCTTCCCCTCCCCGCACGCCGTTGACCCCCGCAGCCGGCTCAGCTTCCCCTTCTGCAGGCTCCTCCTCGAGGGGCTTCCTGCGCTCCCCCTCCGTCAGAGGCTTCGCCACCCCGGGGCTGCTGCTGCTGGCTGACTCCCCCTCAAGCTGTGTCCCCGCTGCGCTTCCCTCGACGCCGACCTCTTCTGCCGCCTCCCCTCCTTCTCCCAGTCCATCTCGCCCGGCGGCGGCGCTTGTCTCCTCTCTAGCGCCTTCTCCCGGTCTGGGTGGTCTCGACGGGCTTTCTGCCCTCCTCGGCGGCTCTTCTGCTGCGGCAACCTCGGCTGCGGCCTCCTGTTCCCACCCCATCGTTGCCCCGCTCCACTTGCTGGGCTCTTCTCTCCCGCCGGCAGCCTCCGCCAGCTCTTGCTCAGTGCGCACTGCCTCCGAGGACTCCTCTGCTTCGGGAGGCCTCCCTCCGTCACCCACCTCTTCCTTCTCTCCGTCGGGCTCCTCTGGGGCTCCTCTGCCCTCGTCGACCTCTCCTTCCGAGCTGCCCTCCAGGCTGTGCCCCGCCGCTGTCCTGGGCTCGTCTAGCTCTTGGCGCGCTGCCGCGGGACTCCCCCGGCCCTCCTCTTCGCCCTCCGCTGTGGGGGTCGTCTGGCCTCCTGCGCTTTCAGTTGCCTCGGGGCTCCCCGCTTCCCGTTCAGGCGCTATGCTCAGCCCTCCGTCCTGCTCAGGGCAGGCGGCAGAAGTCTTCTCCGTCTCGCTCTCAGGGCTCAGAAGCTGTTCTTCGACTTCCCATTGGTGGCTGCCGGCGCTCGTTTCGGGGCTCCCAACTTCGCCGTCTTTTTGAATTTCTTCTTCAAGCGCGAGGCTGGAGGCTGCTGCGGTTAGCTCCTCCGCCGCCTCTTCCTCTTTCCCCTCGTCCTCCACCGCCTCGCCGCTCTCATTCCCGCCTTTTCCCAGCATCTCTTCGGCGTCCGGCGCCGGCGACCCCCTTGCCTCTGCCATGCTGACCTCTTCAAGGAAAGGGCTCACTGACTGCAGGTGACAGGCGCGCTCTCCGGACCACGGGCCCTGCTGCTGTTTGGCGGCTCCGCTGTGGGTCGGGTCAGCTCAGCTCGCGCTCTAGGGATGGCGGCGACACCGCCCCCTCGTCGCTCACCGTCGGATTAAGTCTGGGACTTGCTCAGCGCCAAGGGTCACATTCGACTCCCCGTCAGGGCGCACGCTGAGCTAGAGCGCGCATGCTCTCAAGCAACAGATGAAGCCACTGCCTTCACCTTTTCTTTCTCGATTAAGAGAGTATTTTACTCGCGGAGCTAAGGGGGAGGGGGAATAAAAGGATGGCGACATTAACCTGATGGTAGAAAACTGGAGGTGGAAAGTGAAGAGGATTCGAAGGAGGATATTACAGCAATGCCAAGGAAAGAGAGGAGAGAACAGGTGGCGAAAGGCTAAGACCAAAAGGGAGCAGATGGGCAAAACTAGGACACAGAGTTAGTGCAGCAACTCTTCTAGAGCTTTCTAAGCTATTCTTTCTTACCAAATGTTTCTCATGCCTTGTGAATGCTAGTATCACCCCTTCCCTGCCACCACCTTCGCTGAACGGTTTTGCCTAGTTCCACCAAGCTGAAGACAGAGGCAGCCATTTTCTCCTGGTAGAAACTGGGTTACAACGAATCCATGTGGCATGCTGTCATGGTGGGTTCAATATACTTACTTGCACAAACTCAGTTAACGCAAGTCTGTGCCCATTGTGCAACCTCCTTGGGGTAGCATTGTAATAACTGCAGTCAACACACCCAACCCACATTCAATCAAAATATGTGCTTTAGACTCATAATTGCAAAAGGAAAGATCTTTGCAATGCCAGACAGAACAGGGTAGCGGTAATTTAGTAACAAAGAGTGGGGGGTGCTCTTCTGTATAGGTGACTTCAGGTGCATATAGCACCAACTTGATAGTATGAATCACTTGTATGTTTACAGTACCGGCTGTGTTAGTGTGAAGGCATAGATTGCTGGCAAATGTAAGATTAGTGGAACAGCATTCATATTGCCGTTTTGGCATCTCAAACACTGATTACTGAGTCACTCAGTTTAACAGGGACTTTGTGATCATCTGAATGTTTGATAAATCTTTTAGCTGTACCTGTTTCAAACCTTTTTCATCTCTACCATCATAAATGCCAAACAGTATAATCTATCTCCCTGGGGAGATAGAGATGCAGATGGTGCATTACTAAGAAGAATACACGTGCTACAAGACAATGAGGTGCAATAAAAGATGCAACTCCAGGCTCTGAAACAAAGAAGGGTTTCTTCTTCAAAAAGTGAAATGCAGTCAGAACCATAGACTAAATCAAGGCAAAGTAAAGTAAAAGCAAATACATTATCTCTGTACCTTGTGACTGACATGTACTAATTCTTCATCTCTGTGAATGAAGCCTGCTTCCTCCTTGTGTAGGTACAGATTTATTCTGGGAAACACCACACAGATGACTACCTTTCTCCACTTCTCAGTTCTTTGGAACAGAACTGCAATCTGGTAAGATCAATGCATACCAAAATCAACACAATAACATAAAATCAATAGAGTATGATTACTAATACTACTCCCTGAGACACCATTCTTATTGATCTAACTCAAAGTATAAGTCTTCAAACCTATCCTGAAGGCCTTTATGCAAGCAGCCATTCTTGCAGGGCAGAGTTCAAAGCACGCCCGTAGCTACAGGGGACCCGGGGCCTGGCTGCTCTATTAAACCCCCCCTTCCCTCTGTAGGGCCCCTCCATTGGCTACGGGCAACCCTCCCCCCCCAGGCAACCCTCCCTCAAGAGGAGCCCTCTGTGGAAACAAGGTCATCTGGCCCCGCTTGGCCTTCCCATGATGTGAGACGGTCAAGCGGGGATGGGGGGGTTGCACAAACGGCCATGCAAACAGGGCCATCTGGCCCCGCTTGGCCTTCCTGCACCATGGGAGGGTTGAGTCGGGGGGGGGGCATTTGCATGGAGGGCTCCTCGGAGCCCTCCCTGCAAACAGAGCCCCATTTGGCCAAGCGCTGGGGGCCCTCCCCCACTGGAGGGCAGGGGCGGCAGTTTGCCTGGGGCAGCCCTGGCTGTGCCTTTTCCACAGCCCTGGCTGTGCCAAGCAGCAGGATATTTCTTGTCCCTCCCTGCCCAGCGCACACGCAAGTGAGAAAAGTGACTGGGAGAGAGGAGAGTGAGAGAGTGGCAACGAGAGAGAAAGCAGAAGAGTGACAGTGACAGGGAAAAGCAAGAGAGCTACAGCCAGAGAGAGAGGAAAGAATCAGCCAAGCCCCATGGGGGTGCCCCCACACCAATTTTTTTTTTCTCCAGGGCCCCTCCACCCAAAATTTTCTGGCTACAGGGCTGGTTCCAAGTCAAGGGCAGTTGAAAAAGCCCTCCCTCAGATTCCCACCACCCTTAAATCTGCTGAGCTTCATTCCCAGAAGAATAGCCAGAAGAATCCAGGTTAGTTGATACACAAAGCAGCACCCCTTCTGGTATTCTGGGCCTAAGCCATGTAGGGATTCAAATATTTAAAAACTGTACCTTGTATTGAGCCTAGCAACCGACTGGAACCCAGTGAATGGTTTAAATATGGTCATGCTTGCAAGTGCCTATAAGGACACTTCTGCATTTTGAACCAATTTAAGTTTCTAAGCCATCTTCATGGGCAGTCCTACCTACACTGTGTTACAGTAGTCAAGTTGATGTTTCAAGGCATTTGTAATTGTAACCAGTTCATTTTTTTCTAGAAAAAGTTGCACCTAGCAAACTAGCCTCAGTTGCTAGAACATGTTTTGGCAACTTCTGAAACTTGACTTCAATGTAAAATCTAGAAGTACCGCCAAACTGCATACTCAGTTTCTAGGGTGAGTGTAACCCCATCCAGTATATACTCCTGTCCAATCCAGATTAACCTGGATTTTGGTGTAAAAGAGAGATTAGAGGAGTATGTCATCTGCATACTAATGACTATGTGGTTCATATTTCCAGATAATCCCTCCCTGCAGTTTCATGTTGATACTGAGAAGCATCAGAGACTGAGTAAACTCTGAAGTACCTTATAAACTACCAGCTGTAGGGCTGAGATGTCCCCCAAACATTTTCCAGTGCCTGCCTTTCAAGAAGGAATGGAACCAGTGCAATATTCAACCTCCCAGTCCCACATTAGTTAAATGTACCAGAAGGATACCATGTCTGAATGTCACTTAGAGGTCCAGAAGGACTAACAGGGAAAGACTCCTCCCATCAATTGATCAGTGTAGGTCATCTCACAGGACAACCAAAGCAGTCTTTGTGCTATTACTGAGTCTGAATACAGACTGAAAAGGAGTTTCTGGAGTGGCTTTGCCACCACTCTATCCAAAACCTTCCACAAAAGGGAGCTTGGATATTGGTTTATAATTTTTTTAGTTTGAGCTATCTAATGAAGTCCTCTTCAAGAGGGGTCAGAATCCTATCAGCCTTTTTAAGGTATTGTGCCTTTTTAAGGTATTGTTAGCAGTGAAGGGCTGCTAACTGCACCATCTAGTCGGTCAGACCCTCCCTGCCTGATCTCACTTCATGAAAGACATTGGTCTAATGAGCATGTGATAGCCTCACCCTTCCAAACATCTTATCCACATATTCGAGATGAATTAATTGAAGATTATCTATACAAACCTGAAAAACAAACCTCAGGAATTCAGTTGCTTTCGTGAAGAGGAATCCAAGTCAGATTGAATGCAAAGGATTTAATCTTCAAACTGGTTATAATGAGCTGTAGAGGGCTCTATTTGTTTTTGAAGGCCAGCTTGCAAAGAGCCTCTTACAGCATAATTTCTATGGTTGTATTTCTCTATTTCCACCACCATGACAGAGTAGGCTTTCAGGTGTGCTCTAAACTATGTTCAGTCAGACATGGCCCAAGATTTCTTTCACCACTGCTCTAAACCTTTCTGTGCACTTGGGGTCCCCAGTAGATTTCACTAAGTGGGGCTAAGCATGTCAGCAGAAAAAGCACCTGTCAAGCATGCAGGTTCAATAATGAGTCGAAGTTGATACAAAGACTACGTTTATTGACAGACCGATACTTTGGCTCAAGCCGTTGCTTGAGAAGAATGAAACCAATACATTGATACACAAATTTTAAGATACACTTCAAAGGGGAGGGGAAGCAGGGGAACATTCACACATAGAATATCAAAACTACATACATTCCCAGGGCATTATCAGGCATTCGGCCTTGCAATGCTCAGATGGCTCATCCTCTCAGAGAAGGATTCATGGGAAGGTGCTGATTGCTTTGTTCCCTCTAATTAACAGTCATAAAACAAGAGAGGAGCCAGGAAAGAATAATAAACTAACAGCATTTGGTTCTCTGGGATCTTACCCAGGCCTGCTTTTAGCCAGGCCCTAAAACCATCAGTTATTGATCAGAATTAGCCATGCTTGACATATTGTCCCCCCCCCAAAAAAAATTTAACCCCTCAGTCTTTGAGGGAATTTTCTGTGAAACTTATTGACCAAATCTGGGGCTAATACATCCTTTTGTGCTACCCATTCATTTTCACTAGGAGAAAAGTGTTTCCATTTGATCAAGTAATATAATGTCCCCTGTTTCATTTTTGAGTCCAGAATCTCCTGGACCTCATGGTGACTCTGATTCCCAGTCTGGATAGGATGCGGAGCTGTCAGTCGAGGGTGCCAAAGAGAAGCACCGGGGTCTCTTCGGAGCAGACTGCAATGAAAGACAGGGTGTACTTTACTAAACATTTTAGGTAGTTCCAATTCTACAGTCACCTTGTTAATCACCCTTTTGATCTTAAAGGGGCCTAGATATCGGTAAGCCAATTTTTTGGAGGGCTGATTCAATGGCGGGTTTTTTGTTGACACGAATACTGAATCCCCCACCTTGAAGTCCCAAGCAGGCACATGGGACTTGTACTGTTTTTTGTACACCTCTTTGGCAGACTCCAGGTTCTATTGAATCCCTTTCCAACCCTCACTCAGTTTTCCCCACCACTGCTCAAATGAGCTGGGCTCCTTTACTTGCTCCCCCCCTGGTAGTGTCGGGACAGGTCTTCCTTCGTACCTGTTTATGATTTGAAATGGGGAGGTTTTGGTGGAACTGTGCACACTGTTATTGTAACCATATTCAGCGAATGGGAGCAAGTCCACCCAATTTGACTGCTAATGATTTACATAGCATCATAGGTATTGTTCTAGCAAGGCGTTTACGCGTTCCGTCTGCCCGTTGGTTTGAGGGTGGTAGGCGGAACTCAAGCCTTGCTCCATCCCCAATAATTTACAAAACTCCCGCCAGAAGTTGGCAACGAATTGTGGGCCCCTGTCGCTAATTACCTTGTCCGGGAATGAGTGGAGTTTAACAACGTGATGAAAAAATAGATAGGCCAGCTTTTTTGCTGTTGGTAATTGTGCACAAGGAACGAAGTGGGCTTGTTTGGAGAAAGTGTCTACTACCACCAGAATTATGGTCTTGCCATGTGATGGGGGCAGTTCAACAATAAAGTCCATTGAGACTACCGACCAGGGTCGTGTAGCTGTCTCCAGTGGTTTTAGTAGTCCAGGTGGCTTCCCCCCCCCTCCTTTTCACCATTATGCAGATGGGGCAGGAGGCCACAAACTCAGACACATCTTTCTTTAGGGAGGGCCACCAGAACTGCCTACTAATCAGATGGAGTATCTTCACGTACCCAAAATGACCGGCCAGTTTGTTTGAGTGGCAAAATCGTAAGACCTCTGCTCTCATGGTTTTGGGGACATACAGCTTCTCCCCCCGATACCACAACCCATCCTCTTTCTTCTGAATTTCCCCCGGCCGGTCGTCACCCTCCTTTTCGGTCTCCAAAGCCATCCGTTCATTTCCCCATCCCTCCCGTTTACACTTGGTCTGAGACCGTGTCATCACTACTGCAACCACTTGGGAGGGGGGAACCAGAGAGTCTACTACCTCCTCCTTTTGGCTGTTGTGCTGTGGTAGGTGAGAGAGTGTGAGGAAAAGCCCCCTACTTTTCGTACATATGGACATCATGATCACCAGTATGGTTGCCAGGGTGCCTGGAGTTTTGACTCTCACACATCTGCTCTAAGAAGTGGACTTTGCTTACAGTTTCTAAGGCTTATGTGGATACTATAAGCCTCAGCTTTGCAGCAGCATTCTACATCTCTGAAGGGTGTTAGCCAGAACTACAGACATGCTCCAGCTGCTCCTTGTGTGCCCAGTCTTGGCCGCTGCAGTGGAAGAAGCCAGGCCACCATGTTTCCAGCCTGTCTCCATGAACCAAAGGCTTTACACCACCAGAATCCATCTTGCTTTCCTGATCCAAGCATACCCTGCCAGGCTGGACTCATTCCTTCTTAGTGGGAAAGTCACACGTACACACCCTGAGCCTGCAAGCAACCCATTTGCCCCATGAATGGATTAATAGCTCAACTGTTAGTCCTGATTGTTTAGCAGAACCTTAAACAATGTTTCCTGCCCATAAGATGATGGGATAAGAAGAAGAACATCTCCTGTCATTGTCAACTCTTTTGTCTACACCGGGGATACCTAGGCCAGTATTCGATTCCCTATTGTCACCTTCCCAGATAATCCCATTTAAACTTAAGTATCCAGCCATTCCCATTCTTACCCCAGTCTAACTCCTTGGAGCCGCCTCAGGCCATGTTGCAACTTGGAAATTTCCAGGTTCACAGGACTAAGGTGAAGTTCATTGGCCCAAACTGGCATCCAATTAGGTGTCAGCAAGAACTCACCATTGGCTCTGCTAATGTCCAGCCTCCTTGGTCATCACAGAGCCTCCCCCTTGCCCCTCCCCAAGACCTCCCAGCCCCTGAGGGTCTAAGAGAGCCTATTTAACCTCTGACCCAACTCCACTCATGTGTGCATCTAACAGTATCCCAGTTCCGCTGTCTAGATCCATCCCCAATTCTGGCCACAGTTTTGGGTCCATTTCCCCTGTCCTCTTATGTCGCCATTGGAAACCTTCCTGGAAGACTACGATGGTAAATATCGCCCTGTCTGTTTATCCATATATGTTCCCCTATCGATCTATCTATATTTCCTAGACCTGTGTGAATGTGTGATTGTTTTGTGTTTTGTCTTGTGTGAAAGAACTATTATTCCAAATAAATTACAATTGATTTTATTAAATTAGAGTCCTTTTATTGAGCATTTACTATCTGGATGGTTGAGCCTGGTATACATTTGGTAAAAAGATTCCTATTAAGCCGGGTGTCCACCTAACTAATTCCCCAACCTCGTTTTGAGGGCATTTGGCTTAACAAGAGGGCGTCAGCCAAGAAATTCTTGGTTCCGGGAATATGCTTCAGCACAAAGTCAAACTTGGAGAAAAACCTCGCCCACCTGATCTGCTTTTTGCTCAGTTTTCTCCGGCCAGTGAGAGCCTCGAGGTTCTTATGGTCCGTCCAGATCTCGAAAGGGATTTTGGCCCCCTCTAACCACAACCGCCAGCATAAGTTACAGCAAATGCCTCTTTATCCCACACCGACCAGTTCCTCTGCTCTGCCGAGAACTTCTTGGAAATATATGCGCAGGGTCTCAGCCTTCCCTCATCGTCTTTCTGCATGAGAATGGCTCCTATGGCCACATCAGAGGCGTCACATTGCACAAATAAGGGCCGCAACTCGTTAGGGTGACTCAAGACCGGTTTGCTAGTAAATAGCCGCTTGAGTTTGTCGAACACCTCTTGGCATTTCGGTGTCCAATTTAGACGGGCCCCCAGCCGCTTTGCCTTGGGTCCCTTCCCCCTTGTTTTTAACAACTCTGTGAGGGGGAGCATAATTTGGACGAACCCCGCAATGAAGTTTCTGTAGAAATTTGCAAACCCGAGGAAAGATTGTAGCTGTCTACATGTCCTCGGGGGAGCCCAATCCAATACGGCTTGTACCTTTGCCGGATCCATAGCCAGCCCCTGTGCGAACACCCGAAACCCTAGGTAATCTAACTCGGTCTTGTGGAACTCACACTTGGACAGTTGGCGTATAACTTATGCTCCAATAAGGTGCTCAATACTTCCCTCACCATGTTTACATGAGACTTTTCATCCTGTGAATAAATAATGATGTCATCCAGGTACACCACCACCCCCTTGAACAAAAATTTCCGCAATACATCATTGATAAAATCCATGAACACCCCCGGCGCTCCCTGTAGTCCAAACAGCATCACTAAATACTCAAATTGTCCCATGGGGGTATTAAAAGCCGTCTTCCATTCATCCCCCTACTTTATGCGTACTCTAAAGTACACATCCCTTAAGTCCAGTTTGGTGAAAATCTTTCCTTCAGACACCGTGCTTAACAAGTCTTTGTTGAGGGGATGGGATAGGCATTTGATGTCGAAATCCCATTAATCCCACGAAAGTCCGTACAAAGCCTGAGCATGCCGTCCTTCTTTTTCCTAAATAAAACGGGGGCGGCAGGGGGAGCCATCGCCGGTTTGATAAAACCCTGTTTCAAATTACGGTCTAGAAATTTCCGTAACTCCACTTTCTCTGCCCAGCCCATGGAGTATAGTTTAGCTTTAGGCAGCGACTGCCCTGGTATCAGTTCGATAGCGCAGTCGGTGCTCCTGTGGGGGGGGGGGGAGTTCGTCCGCTCCCTGCTCACTAAACACCCCCATCAAGTCCCGGTATCCCTTAGGAACAGCTGGGACCTCTTCCATTGTCAAACAGACCTTCTCCTTCATAGGAGGGGGCTGTGGGCCCCAGTCCAGACTCCAAAGGTGGGACTTACACAGTGGGTCAACAAACTTTATGGTTTGATCCCCCCATCGGATGCTTGGTTCGTGTTTAGCCAACCACCCCACTCCCAGGACTACATCATATGGACCAAGAGGGGGCAATTACAAACGTTTCTTGGTCCCAATGCCCTTCGATCCCCACGGGCACCAACTGAGTCTCTAGCTCACAGGGCTCTCCCCGCATCACTGACCCGTCCATTTGTTCAAATTGTTTGGAAAAGGGCAGGGCCGTAGTGGCCAACCCCAAGGTGTCCACCAACTTGGGGGTGATTAAGTCCCTGCGGGACTTTAATCAGTTCCACAAGGCTTGTAAAACTGTCCTTTTTCAACTGGCCTATAAGACGGAATCCTGAAAGTGACATCTAACCATCTGGATATATATATATATATATATATATATATATATATATATATATATATATATATATATATATATATATATATATATACTGTACTGTAGCACCTTTTTAATTTGTAGTGGTTTTAATTCATTTATTTATCTAATGTGTTTTAATTGTATCTTATTGTATAATTGTATTTATTATAATCATGGTACACTCCATGTCTTGTGAGCCGTCCTGAGCCTGCCTCGGCGGGGAGGGCAGGATATAAATAAAAGCTTATTATTATTATTCAGTCCCGATTGCATCCTGAATCAATCAGGGCTGTCACCTGTACACATCTTTTGAGTTTACTGTTCAACAGTTTCACTGGTACAAAATACAGCGACCCTGTTACTCTCACCCTGAGTGGTGCCGGTTCCTCCGCGACCTGCTGGTTGGCACCCCTTAGAGCAGGTCGTCCTCATTTCCCGACAGCTTGTCCATCCACACCAGCTCACTCAGCGCGTCAGCGATGAGGGTGTTGTCCTCCGGCTCCCTGGTGGTTGCAGTGTTGCCTTTCGCCGCTTCCTTAGGGCATCTCGGTGTTTTCTTTGGCACTGTGGTGCCCGGCTTGGGCGCACTCAGAGGTGCCCGAGGAGGGTTAGGGCAATTGCTGGCCAGATGGGTAGGGTCCCTGCATCGAAAACACTTGCGGGACCCCGCAGCCTTCCCGCTGCCGCCGCCTCCTCCTTGGACTTTCTTCACCTCCAGTTTGGCCCCTGTCTTTGGATCTCGGCTCCCCTTGCCGCTCTGCTGCTGGCGCTGCATGGCCACCCGTTTCATGTTGGTCTCAACCTCGCCCACCAGTTGGATCCATCCCACCAGTGTGTTAGGTCTGGCTTGGGTAAGGGCTCAATCCAGTATGCCAGCATTCAGCCCCCTGGTGAAATGCTCGATCTTCATAATCTCACTCCACCCTCTCACCTTCGCGGCGTTGGCCCAGAACTCCGCAGCGTACTCTCAAATCGACTTTGATCCTTGCTGCATGTCACGCAAGGCCGCCAACGCCCAGGTCTCTTGGAGGGGGTCTTCATACTGGGCCATCAAAGCCTGGAGAAACATAGCAACATAGTCCAGTTCCGGGCTCATGGCTTCGTACAGGCTCACGTACCATCTCTTGGCGGCCCCCTTCAGTTTCGATCCCAGGTAGTCCACTCGACTAAATTCATCGGGGAACGTGTTTCCCCAGTAGTGCATGTAGCTGTTGGCCTGGATCATAAAGTATTCCACCTCCTCCGGGTCCCCGTCAAACGTGGCATCCAGCTCCTGCCCATGGTCCCCTTCCCTGGGCGCCGGAAGTGCTGCCGGTCTAGGTGCCGGTCCTGCAGGTGGTGGAGCGGCCGGTGCCCCCGGGGCTGCAGGCTGCCTGCTCAGAGGGGGTAGATGAACCCTCCGGAGTCCGGGCAGTCCCAAGGACCGTGTGATCTCCCTGGTGATCTCCCTCGCCATCCGAGTGGTCATCGCCTGCATCTCGTCCCGCAGTCACTTGGCCATGTCCTCCACCTCTTTGCGGACCATCGCACGGAACTCGCGGGCCACCTCATCTTCCTCCTCCTTCAGGGCCGGGGCCTCCGGATCCCTCTCCCCCGGATCAGGATCGCCATCTGGCAGGGGAGCAACCACGATGGTATCGATCTTCTCCGGCTCCACCGGTTCCAGCTTATCACCCCCTTCATTGGCCATCGTCACCCGGCGCACGTGTCTGGTTAGGATGGCCTTTCTCCGTACCGGTGCCTCGTCCATCGTGGTGGTGGAGGTCTGCGGCTGCCACTCCCGGGGGGGCGGTGACCAGGAACTGTTGGATCTGGAGAGGCGAGCCTGGTCCTCTCCAGGCATCCAGTACATGCCACGGTACGGGCGCCCCGTCTTCAGGTTTGTGAAACTCACCGCCTCCTGGAATCTTTTCAGCCATTCGGTTATAAAGTAGCCAGGGCGGTTAAGCTTCAAAAAAGGATTCTTCTCAAAATGTCAAGCATGTGGGTTCAATGATGAGTTGAAGTTGATACAAAGACTTTGGCTCAAGCTGTTGCTTGAAAAGAATGAAACCAATACATTGATACACAACTTTTAAGATACACTTCAAAGGGATTCCTACGGGGAGGGGAAGCAGGGGAACATTCACACATAGAATATCAAAACTACATACATTCCCAGGGCGTTATCAGGCATTCGGCCTTGCAATGCCCAGATGGCTCATCCTCCCGGAGAAGGATTCATGGGAAGGTGCTGATTGCTTTGTTCCCTCTAATTAACAGTCATAAAGCAAGAGAGGAGCCAGGAAAGAATAATAAACTAACAGCATTTATTGATCTGTTATTGATCAGAATTAGCCATGCTTGACATGCTTGACAGCACCTAGAGCAGTTAAAAAACCATTGCAATCCATTATTCTCCAGGAGTGGACCATCCTAATTAGTTCTCAGCTTCTGCAAAGGCCTTGAGTTGCTTGTTGTTTAAACCCTACTAAATAAGTATCTGTCCATGACAATGGAGTTACATTAGTCTTCACTACCCCAAGGTCAGATTCTTATGTATATGTACATATGTGCCATCAAGCTGCAACCAACATAGAGCAACCACAGCAAGGAGCTTTCAAGGCTAGTGAAAAGCAAAGGTGATTTACCATTGCCTTCCTCTGGAGAGTCTTCCTTGGTGATCTCCCATCGCAAGTACCAACCCTACTTATCTTTTGAGAGCTGATGAGACTCACCTATAGTATACCATATCACCATCCCTCCCCAGATGCCTTACATCCTGCATAAAATAAATTTAAATCCCCATCTATTTTTGTCCCCCTGGCTGCAACTATATAAAATTACAAGATCTTAACTAACAGAAAGAGCCCCATGGTGCAGAGTGGTAAAGCTGCAGTACTGCAGTCGGAGCCCTCTGCTCATGAATTCGATCCCAGCGGAAACTGGTTCAGGTAGCCGGCCCCAGGATGACTCAGCTTTCCATGCTTCCGAGGTCGGTAAAATGAGTACCCAGCTTGCTGGAGGGAAAGTGTAGATGACTGGAGAAGGCAATGGCAAACCACCCCGTAAAAAGTCTGCCATGAAAACGTGTAAGCAGTGTCAACCCAGAGTCGAAAACGACTGGTGCTTGCACAGGGGACTACCTTTTCCTTTAACTAACAGAAGTTGTATTAAATGAAAGAGGAAATTTCAAGGGCAACATAAACTCTTTCATAGATTAACAGTGTTTGCTTATGGAAGTTCAGGAGGTTTTCATGAAACAATAGATTAGCTATGTAAATACTTGTTAGAAACAGGCAAAGTGATATTTGAAAGCTGTTTTAAAATTAGCTTTGCACCAAAGGAGAAGAATGCAGGGCATTCTCACAGACAATAGCTTTATAAAGTGGTAACTCTGACTTTTCAGAGAGATCATTTTGGTTTCATAATATATTGACAGGAAACAATCTAGCCAAAGTTAAGCATTTTAAGTCCCACTTCTATAAACAACATATTCTTATCTCACATTGCTTCAGTTCAGACATCATGCAAAACTATGGTCTAATTATTTTAACCTTGGTTTGTCTGATAGTCCAAATGTAAGCCACTTTGTCATCAATTAGTCTATCATACCAGGATCTGAAACTGTTGTAGCTTGAAGTTGTTTTATAAATCATATTTCAGGTCATAAGCAGAGGGCTCCGACTGCAGTACTGCAGCTTTACCACTCTGCACCATGGGGCTCTTTCTGTTAGTTAAGATCTTGTAATTATATGATTTATAAATCATATTAGTTATAACTGGTTTCACATTATGCACAAACACAGACTTCCAGTGCTGACTCCAGGCACTCCCCACCTACAGAGCTGCCTAGAGGAGGCTGAAGTTGGTTCCTTATTTGCAGTTCCTTATTCATTCCTTATTCGTGAATTCAATCAAAAACACTGAAGAGAGTTTGAAAGCTCTGAACCCCAAAATAAGGTCTGGACCCCCATATATCATACACCCTCACATTCAGGGGACTCTACCCTTTGAGAAGACTTGTGCTGCTTCATGGTCCAAAGAGCGGTTCTTGGGCCAGCTGCTCCAAAGCAAGCTGCCCCCAGGACACTCAAACAGGCAGACACTGGCACCAGGCTGTACCCCAAAACCAATATTTGGACCACCCCAAATGACACATCCCCACGCTCAGGACACTGTCCCCTGCAAGGAGACATGCAGTGCTGCCTGGTCCAAACAATGGTTCTGGTGCCATAAGCTTCCATTTGGAGTGCCACCTAAAAGCCTGTATTCCAAAGGATATTTGAATAAGGAACTATTCTGACTGCTTGCAGCTCTGCACACCAAAATATAGTAGGGACCTCCACATGCCATACACCCCCACATTCAGGGGACTCTGCCCTTCGAGAAGACACATGCTGCCTCAAGGTCCAAAGAGCGGTTCCCATACCAGCTGATCCGGAGCAAGGTGCCCCCAGGACACTCAAAGAGGCAAACACTGGGGCCAGGCTGTACCTCAAAACAATGTTTGGACCACCCCAAGTAACACATCCTCACACTCAGGATACTATCCCCTTCAAGAAGACATGCAGTGGTGCCTGGTCCAAATACTGGTTCTGGCACCACAAGCTTCCAATTAGGGTGCCACCTAGAAGCCTGTATTTCAAAGGAGATTTTAATAAGGAACTATTTTGATTGATTAACCTCTACACCCCAAAAAGCAATATGGACCACCACATACCATACACCCCCATGTTCAGGGGGTGTCTTCTCCCCTTTGAGAAGACATGGCTGCCTTATGGTCAAATGAGCAGTTCTCATGCCAGCTGCTCCAGAGCAAGGTGTCCCCAGGACAGTCAAAGAGGCAGACACTGGGGCCAGGCTGTACCCCAAAACAATGTTTGGACCACCCCAAGTGACACATCCCCACACTCAGGACACTGCCCCCTGCAAGAAGACATGCAGTAGTGCCCAGTTCAAACAATGGCTCCAGCACCACAAGCTTCCAATTGGGGTGCTACCTAGAAGCCTGTATTTCAAAGGAGAGTTGAATAAGGAACTATTTTGATTGATTGCCCTCTACACCCCAAAAAGCAATATGGACCACCACATGCCATACACCCCCACGTTCAGGGAACTCTGCCCTTCTGGAAGATATGTGCTCTTCATGGTCCAATGAGCGGTTCTCATGCCAGCTGCTCCAGAGCAAGGTGCCCTTAGGACACTCTGTGAAAACTGAGAAATATTTAATTTTCTCATTCGAAGCTGTTATGGGCCCAACAATGTCACTGAAAATTGTTTCCAAAAACCTTTCATTATGCACACTGCCTTTTCCACTGAAACAAGGTGCGGTTTCCTTTGCTCTCAGACAAACATCACATCTTTCCTTGGATTTATCACAATGCACAACATCAAGTCCACAATCCTTCAGCAACTTTTCAACACTGCATGCTTCTGTGTGTTAAATTTACATGCCAAGAATAAACACATCTCCTATGATCACACTTTCTGCCTTCAGTCTGGCAAACAGTCTTTTCCACAGCATCAACAACATCTGACCTTTCACTTAAATCCATAATATAAGCAGCTCCATTTCTTTCATCAAGTTTAAAACTAGTTCCAGAATTCTTAATAATTTCACCATCATCTCCTTTATCGAGATATACTGTATAATCATTTCTTATAAGCACTTGGCTTGAAAGTAAATTCTCAATTAATTCAGGTGCATAAGTCACATTTTTCAGTCTTACTGGCATTAAATCTCCATCAGTGGTAAGCAATTTCATTTTTATCTCACCCACACCATGAACTTTCAAGGGTTTCTGGTTGCATGCACATAAGGGTTTGGATTGCATGCACATAAGTTCCTTCAGACGTTTAGTCATATTCTTCCCTTCTTGCACTTGAAAATCAAATATTTTGCCCTTTAAATCATGAATAGTACTGAAGGGAGTTTGATTATATTTACTTTTAAGGCATTCAATTTTTTGTTTTGTAGTTTTAAGGGTATGCAATTCAGGAATTTCATATGGTGCAATAGACTCCAAGATGAGAGTTTTAGCAAATCCATCTACCTGTTTAAAAGATTTTTCTGGCTCATTATCAGGGCATTCTGCAGACAGAGTTAGTTCAGCTCCATAAATTTCAGGTCTTTGTGTTAGGAGCAAGAGCCAGAATGAGAAATTATTTTTAGTTAACTTGAGGGTGCTAAATCCTATCATTGGGGGGTTGTTACGGTCCCAAAACCAAGATTTACAGTGGCTGCTCCTGCAGACGTGGAAACAGAAGATCCAGTGGATCCTCTGTCTGGGCTTGACATTTTTTACAGCAATCAGGCAGGGCAGGGTTAAAGATTCTTCCTTTTTCACTGGAGAGAAAAGGCGGCGTGGTGCGCATGTGGCTGTAGCAGGGCTCTTCCAAGGTCTCCAACATAATCCACAGAAAAAGGGTAAAAGACTTCAAAAATCTCTTCAGCACATCTGAGGCAGTTCCTGACAAAGTAGCAGCGTTTTCAGATCGAGACAATCTGAATTCAATGCTTAAGTCAGAACGCTCTCTGTAATGGCCAGAGAAAAAAAGGCGTCATTTTAAACCAACATTGCAGCTTTTGCCTATTGCTTTCCAAACGCTCTCAAAGCGATCCAAATTTTAAAAGTCATTTAGAGTTCAAAAACCAAAAACAATTAGGGGTCCCAAATCCCCCGGTAGGCCTGGAGACTCCCGATTTGGAGCCTCCTCCCCCCGCTGGCCATAAAAGGGAAAGCGGGGGGGGAGGGGAGGAGGAGAACGGCAGCCCTTCGCACCCAGCCCCGATCGCAGCAGCCAGAGCTCTTCCGTTTTCTCAGGCTGCTTCCCGCCCCCAGTCAGCTGGCCTGTGAAGGGAGGGGAGCCCAGCCACGCCCCCAAAGGACCATGTGCCTTTGCACCACCGGAGGTGAGTGAGTTCTGTCTCCTGCATCAGATTTCCCAGAAAGGGGGGGGGGGCGGGGGGAGGGGGGTGGAGAGGGAAACGTCTTCTCATAGGGTATAATGGGGAATTGATCTGGAGGTTTCGGGGGCTCTGGGGGAGCTGTTTTTTGAGGTAGAGGCACCAAATTTTCAATATAGTATCTAGTGCCTCTCCCCAAAGTATCCCCCAAATTTCAAAACGATTGGACCAGGGGGTCCAATTCTATGAGCCCCAAAAGAAGGTGCCCTTATCCTTCATTATTTCCTATGGAAGGAAGACATTTAAAAAGGTGTGCTGTCCCTTTAAATGTGATGGCCAGAACTCTCTTGGAGTTCAATTATGCTTGTCACACTCTTGTTCCTGGCTCCGCCCCAAAGTCTCCTGGCTCCACCCCCAAAGTCTCCTGGCTCCACCCCCAAAGTCCCCAGATATTTCTTGAATTGGACTTGGCAACCCTAAAAACAATCCATGCTATAAGCTACCAGATTGATGGCAAAAACCATGCCCTCTGCTCTGTGCCTGAACAAAGGAAGTCACTTGACTAACTGACCAAACAAACAAAGAAATTTTCCTGCTTCTAGATCTTGATTGACAGCAGCCAGGATCTTCTTCCTAGGTCAGGGGTGGCCAACGGTAGCTCTCCATATGTTTTTTTTTTTGCCTACAACTCCCATCAGCCCCAGTCAGCATGGCTAATGACTGGGGCTGATGGGAGTTGTAGGCAAAAAATATCTGGAGAGCTACCGTTGGTCACCCCTGTCCTAGGTCATGCAGACAATAGGGAATGAGGCACAGTGTTAACCCTATAATTACTGGAATTTTGGAACATTGCAAAGGACATTCAGAACAGATGCATAATTCCCACAGTCCAGACCTTATTTTGGGGTTCAGAGCTTTCAAACTTTCTTCAGTGTTTTTGGTTGAATTCACGAATAAGGAATGAATAAGGAACTACAAATAAGGAAACAACTTCAGCCTCCTGCTGCCTAGACAGAGGAAAGACAATGAAATCAGCATTTGCCGAGACAAACCAAGATTTGAGTATTTATTTTATTTATTTTTGTTAATTTATAGCCCACCCTATCCCACAAGTGGCCTCAGAGTGGATTACAACAAACTAGGAGCAATCATCTGCAAGCTGAATCTTGGTTGTATAAATAAACCATTGGTTTTTTTAAAAAGTCATAGTTTTGAGCTACATCTGAACCAGCCATGGAATTAGTGGGATGAAATGCTTTGTTGGCTGGATGAACCTATATTAATTGTTGTATAGAGGTTGTATAGACAATACCATTCCTCAGATGACTGAACATTTCTTTCTCTAGTTACAAGGGGCCTATATCTTCTTTCAAGTTTTCACATATTGCGGTTTGAAATATAGCAAGGCTAAATGCATAGCTGGTAAAATGCAAATCTTCTGGTACCGCCACTGTAATATGCTTGTGCAGCCCCTAATGATGACACACCAGCGTATACATGAAGAAGAACTGTTTTTTATCTTTTATCTACCTTAAGGAGTCTCAAAGCAGCTTTACAATCCCTTCCTCTCTCCACAGCAGTCACCTTATTAAGTAAGTGGGGCTGAGAGAGTTCTGAGAGAACATATCTGAGAGAACTGTGACTGGCCCATCATCACCCAGCAGGCTTCACGTGGTTCTGTGAATTAGAGTCCACCTCTCTTAGCTGCTACACCACACTGGCTACACCACCCTCTTTTAAAGGTAAAGGTAGTCCCCTGTGTAAGCACCAGTCATTTTCAACTCTGAGGTGACGTTGCTGTCATGTTTTCATGGCAGATTTTTTTAGAAATGGTTTTATTTCCTCAGTTTTTTCCATTCTTGTCAAGAAGACCTGCATTAGTTTTCTGCTTCATGAGCACTCATAAATTCTGTTAAAAGGATCAAAGATGAGCATTCAATAAGGCTAATCCATTTCCTGCAACAATGGCTTTAAATTCTGGCACAATAGTGGCATATTCAAAATTGTATACCAGTGATACTCGAGACCAGAATGTCCTTGATCGCCTGGAATGTGGTGGCCTGCTTCACCCCCCACCCCCCACCCTCGGGGCATTTTTATCAAATAGCTCATGTAGGGATTCTGCAAGGGCTGCTTTGTGGGGCAGAAATGATTGATAAAAGTTCAGGAGCGCCAAGAAAGCCTGGAGCTCCATCTTGCAGGAGAGCTGGAACTTGGACTATCGCCCTGGTTTTGGTGTAGGTCGGGTGGATTCCCACGGCGTCAACCGCAAATCCCAGAAACTCCAACCTGGGGATCCCTAGGGAACACTTCTGTTGCTTCACCTTGAGCCCCACAGTCTGGAACTGACGCAGGACCTCGCAGAGGCAGATGCTGAATTCTACAATGTTGGGGACTATGATCAGAACGTCATCGAAGAATGGCTGTACTCTGGGAATCCCTTTGAGGAGAGAGTCCATAAGGTTTTGAAAAATCTCTGGAGCTATGCTAACCCCAAATTGTAATCGCCAAACCTTGAAAGCCCCCCGGTGGGTAACGATAGTCTGGGCCTCTGCAATCTGCTTGTCCACCAGGAGCTGCTGGTACGCTTTGGCTAAGTCTAGCTTCCTGAAAATTTTAGAGCTGGCCAAGGATGATAAGATGTGGCTGGCTACCGGTACCGGTTACGTGTGATCTTGGAGGGTCTTATTGATCATGCACATATTCTGCGCATATGTGGACATCCCTATTAGGCTTAACTGGAGTGACGATGGGTGTCTCCCAGGCAGTGCTCTAAGACCCCTTGGGCCACAAGGCGGTCCAGTTTGGCCTTGATCTTGGGTTTTAGCGCAAACGGGAAGCACCTGCCTATAGCCTTATGAGCTGGATTGCTTTGTTGAGTTGGAGCAAAATTGGTGGCCCCTTGTAACAGCCAAGTGCCCTGTCAAACACTTCAGGGAATTCCCGGCACATGTGTTCAAAATGTTGAGGCTGTAGCTGGTTTACCCTGCCAATCTTGATTCCAAGTGGTTTGAACCAGACTAGGCCCAGTAGGGTGGTGAGTTGACGAGTCACCACCAGTATGTCCAGCATCCCCTCAAAGTGCTGAAACTGTACCCTGACCCGAGCCCACCCTTTAACCTGGACGGGGTTCTTCTGGAAGTCCTGCAGTATGAACCCAGGTGGCCGCAGGCGTGGATAACCATTGGGGTACAGTTTGCTAAGAGTCTCCTCCGAAATTATGAAGATGGAGGACCCTGAGTCCAGTTCCATCATGCAGGAGGCCCCATTGATCAGCACCGGTACCTTAATTTTATCGGGAGTGTCTTGGGGCAAATTGAGTGCCTGGATGCTGGTAGATGCCACAGAATGTGAGTCTGTTGAGTCGTGGTGGATCAGCTGGCACCTCCAGTTTGGCTTGACCCAGCAGGCTTACGCGATCTGGCCAAGCTTTCCACAGTTCCAGCAGTCCGCATTCCAGTACAGGCAGTTGCGGCGCTCGTGGGGATCCCCGCAGCTTGCACACTTTCCCGGGGCTTGCTTCTCTGAGGTCCTTGGGCAGCCTGCTGGTCAGTTTCCTCATCGGGGTGTGCAGCGGATCTGGTGTGGTTCTTCAGCATCTGACCCCTCTGATGCCGAGGAGATCATTGCTTAATGAGTGGCCACTGCCGGGTAGCTGCCGTGTATCTGCTCGAAGGTGATAGCCTGGTGGAGCGCTCCCTTGAGGTCGAGGTCATCTGTGGAAAGGAGCTTTCACTGCAGCTTCTCTTTCCAGGCCCCCACCACGAAGCGGTCAAGCAGGATCTCCTCTAGATCACCTCGGAAGTCACAGCACAGTGCTAGGCCTCTCAGTTCCAAAAGTAGTTGGTCGCTGACTCAGTCGATCACTGCTGCCATGTATAAAATGCATACCAGCATGCAAGGCGGGTCAGCTGTGGCAATAAGTGATCGGTCACTACCTTGACCAGACCCTCGTAGGTGGCGGCCATAGAGCGTGGTAGGCGCAGTGCAGCGTTTCATCAGCTGGAGCATATTGATCCCGCATGAACTCAACAGGAGCATCTTCTTGTCAGCTGCATCCTCCATCTTGTGCAGCTGGATGTAGTACTGTAGCTGGTCCACCCATGACTCCCACGGGTCCAGCCGAGTAGGGTTGTTGTCCTGGAGCCACAGCCATGATCCCAACCACAGTGCATTGCTCTAAAGCTTGGAGCGGAGTGCTGGAGCTCGATGCGCGGAGCTTGTGGTATGGCTGAGCAATAGGCTGACTCAATAGGATCCCACCTTCATCGCCAGTGTCAAGTACTGGGTTTGGAGACGTTCAACCATAACCGTACTTTATTAGCTACATCACAACATGGCGGGGCCGAGTCCCCGCTTATATGCATGCACCCAGAACAACCCACTTCCCAGGCAGGTCCAATCCAGACCACTTAAAGTTTGCGCCACAGTTTGCCATATGTGGCTTCGTTCAGCCCCCTCTAGTCAGATGATCCACGGTTTCCCACGGTTCCCCTGAGCACACACACAATGCTAATTATAAGCCCAGGGACCAAACTCCGTATACAACAACCTGTCTCTGAATAGTGACCTTGGACTTTCTTATGATCTCCCTTCTACGTACTAACCAGCGTTTAACTTGGTTTCTGAGATCTGGGCCATCCAGGTCAAGGCTCTTTGGTTATAATTGGTTAAATTGGAACCAGATTGTTTATATGAGACTATTGATCATGAGACTGTTGGGTAGGGGGAAAGTAGCTATTCCAAAACCTTAAAGATTATTTAGCATTTATTATGGGTTTCATTCTCTCTATCATGGACACAAGAGCTGTGCATAAAGGGAACTTCTATGGGTATAGTGGGCCCAGCTTCCTACCTTCTTCTGCAGTATGTGCTGTGAAGGCTACCCCACCCACCCCTGAAGAAGAAAACATGTTGGAAGTACCAGATGTGATGTCCCTGTGTCTCAGCCTCCGGAAGCAAGTGACCACAGAGTTCCAGGCAAATAGGCAGGCACTAAACATCTTCCTGTTTAGTCTCTGTTGTCACTGACTCCCTTTGTACTGTAGATCAACACTCTTTAGGGAAAAGCAACTTCCTTCTGTCTTTCCTCTCCCTTTCTCTCTTCCATGCACACAAGATAAGAATTCAAGATGCCTCTCTGCATCTACTCCCATCTGTTAGCTAGGTAACATAGGATCTGTTTCTATCTCTCTGCCCTGTACTATCAAGCATGTATTTCTAGAATAAAGTAATTATTTTGTTTCCTTTTGAAACCTGATTTTGAGTAACTTTGTAATCTTTCAGGCACATGGATAGATGAGACAAGCACTGATGCATTAAAACCATTAACTTAAACTCCATTAACTTAAAAAGGGTCCAGATCACCAAAACCAGTACCCCTTCCAACAAAACAGCCATTCACTTAAGCATGTAGAAGTGCTATTTCAGCATCCAATCACCTTTGAGGGGGGGTGGAATGTTGGGGGGGAGGAAACATAGGGAGAGAGTAGTGAGAGCTCAGGTCTACCTCAGGAAAAGAGCCGACAGAGTCTGCTTTGCCCAGAATTCCAAACTCAAGAGCTTCTGTTTCTTGAACAGCTGGAGACAAAAGAGCTGGCAAGGTCTCTCATTTTTGTGCAATAGAAGTACAAAAGAAAAGGAGGAGAACCAGGCTCTAGAGCAGCCTAGAGCAGGGGTGGCCAACAGTAGCTCTCCAGATGTTTTTTGCCTACAACTCCCATCAGCCCCAGCCATTGGCCATGCTGGCTGCGGCTGATGGGAGTTGTAGGTAAAAAACATCTGGAGAGCTACCGTTGGCCACCCCTGGCCTAGAGGGATCCTCTGGGTGCTTCATAGGGCTGCCATTCTCCAGGTAAGGACTAGAGAGCTCACAGAATTACAGTTTATCTCCAGAATAAAAATATCAGTTCCCCTAGAGAAAATGGCTGCTTTGTAGGGTTTGCTCTACAGCAATTATCATGTAGAAGCCCCTCCCCTCCCAAACCCCACTCTTCTCAGTATCCCCCACCCAAAATCTTCAGGAATTTCCCAACTTGGAGTTGGCAACTTTGCTGCATCTGTGGCGGACAGGACTGAACCCTATATTCAAGTTTTAAATGTATTGTTAAATGCAGATCATGTATAATGGTCCATTCCATCTTGTCTTAATGTCCAACTTGGCTAAACAACTGCAGTTAAAAATCTCTGCTATGAAAAAGGAGCTAACAAGGATAACACGTAGTCCAGAACCCGTGAGAGGGTCTTGTCTTTCCTGGAGCAGCGGGCAATGTCCGTGGCATGCATCGGTCAGTCCGGAAAAGATTCCAACAACATGATCTGGTACGCTGAAGCAGGATTAGGGTCCATGGAGGGCAGCGGCAGCCGGTTCAACACATCCACGTGGCCCATTGCCTTCCCCGGTCAATATTGGAGGTCATACAATTGCCCTGCAAGGAAGATGGACCACTGTAAGACCCGCAGGGAGAGCATTTGCAGCATTTGGCAGTCGGGGGCAAACAGACCCAGAAGGGGCTTATGGTCTGTGTGGATGGTGAAGGGCTGGCTGTACAAATAATTGTGACATTTTTTACCCCTGCTACAATGGCAGGCCCTCCTTGTCGATCTGTGCGTAATTGCGCTCTGGTTTTTTCAAAGTCCGGGAATAGTATGCTACCAGAACCTCCCAACCATCTGGGAGCATGTGTGCCAAGACTGCCCCCACTTTGTATGGCAACGCATCATAGGCCAAGACGATGGGCAGCTGCCCATCAAAGTGTGCCAACTAGCTATTGGAAGTTAAAATGTCTTTTACTGCCTGAAAGGCAGCAGCTTGCCTGCAACCCCAAATCCATAGGGCCCTCTTGTCCAAGAGGTGATGCAACATATTCCTCTACTGCCACCTTGTGGAGAAGGAGGGCATGGTAAAAATTGAGGAGCCCCAGAAATGATTGGAGTTCCATCTTGTTCTTGGGGCCAGTGCCTCACATATCGCCCTGATTTTGTCCTTTGCTGCGTGAATTCCAGCCACATTCACTGTGTACCCCAGGAAGTCAATGGTGGAAACCCCCAACTCACGCTTTCCCCTTTTTACTTTCAACCCCACCCCATCGAAATGCTGCAAAACGGCCCTGAGGCGTGATGCAAACCCTTCTTCTGTGACTGTGCCGATCAGCGCATCATCGAAGAACGGCTGGACCCCGGGAATCCCTTTAAGGAGGGAGTCCATTAAGTTCTGAAAGATCCCCGGGGCCACGCTGACACCGAACTGTAGCCGTTTGACCCGAAAAGCCCCCCTGTGCATTACAATTGTATGTGCCTCTGCTGTGGCGGCGTCCACCAGAAGCTGCTGGTACACCTGGGCCAGATCCAGCTTCCTGAAAATCTTAGCCCCCATGAGTGAGGCCAGCACATGACTGGCCACTGGGACCGGATAAGCGTGGCCTTGTAACACCTTGTTAATTGTGCATTTGTAATCTACACAAATGCACACGCTTCCATTGGGTTTGACTGGGGTGACAATTGGGATTTCCCTTTTGGTTTTTGACACCGGATCCAGGACGCCTTGGCCCACGAGGTGGTCTAGCTCCTCCTCAATCTTAGGTCTCAGAGCTAGAGGCACATGCCGAGCCTTAAGCCTTATGGGCTGTACATTCGTATCTAGTTGTAATGTCACAGGGGGTTCAGTGTACATTCCCAAGGTGCCATCGAAAATGGTGGGGAATTCTTCGCACACCTTCTGGAAGTCTTTCCAGGCAGGGGCCTGATGTATCCCCATTACCTGGATTCCCAAGGCCTTGAACCAGGACCACCCTAGTAGGCTACATAGATCCCCCTCCACTACAATAAGGGGAAGCTTGCCTGAGAACTGGCCATATTGAACATAGACCTTTCCCTCCCCCAGGATGGTGACCTCCCTTTTCTGGAAGTTGCTAACCATGAACAGGGACAGGTGTAACTGGGGCTCACTCCCCAGGCACAGTTCCCTGAAGGTGCTGACCAAGATGACCGTCTGGCCAGCCCCAGAGTCTACCTCCATCTTACAGGGCCTGCCCTCTAATAGTACAGTCACCTTGTATTTGTCAGGAAAGGGCATGGGAAGCTGGCATACCTGATTCCTCACCATGTTGAGTACCTGGACATCTTCCACAAAGGCAACCTCGTGGTGGCAGCCATTTTTTTGTCACGGGTTGCCCCCTTGGTGCAGCGACTTTGACTGACACACCCGAGCTAAGTGTCCAGTCTTCCCACAGGTGTGGCATGCAGCATTCCGGAACTTGCAGGAACGACGCTTATGAGCTTCTCTGCAGCTGGCGCATCCTCCCGACAGGGCCAGCTCGGTTGCCCTTGGCGGCTGGCGCTTTGGGCCCTTGTGTGTCTTTAGCGTGTCTTCCTCACCCGAGTCTTCTGCGTTGGACCCGCTGGCGATCTGATGTGCTCCTGTTATGCGTCGCTCTTCGTGTGATTTCTCGTAGGTGGCCGCCTCATCCAGGGCATCAGCCAGTTTGAGGATCTTGTGTCTAGCCAGTTTCACCTGTAGCTTCTCGTCCTGGAGGTCTGCCACAAAACGGCCCAGAAGAGCTTCATCTAGGCTAGCAAAGGTGCAGTCTCAGGTGAGGTGGCGTAGTTCTGCCAGGAATGTGGCGACGGGCTCACTGGCCTTTTGGTCCTGTTTGTGGAATTCTAACTGCCTGAATGTCTACGTTGGCCGGGGTGAGAAGTGCTTTGTAAAGTTCTCCATGATGGCCTGGTAGGTGGCATCATTGTCGGTTAGCTTCACGGGCGACATCAAATTCTCCGCCAACTTCAGTGTGTCCTCTCTTCAGAGGCTGAGCAGTAGCTGTTTCTTCTTTAGCTCATTTGTAATGTGATAGAGGAGATAGAAGTTTAGCCTCTTCTCCCATCTCTTCCACCACTCTGGTTGAGCGGGATTGAACTCGGGAAGGTGCCCATGTGGCCCGGGCACCATGGCCTGGTTGGGGTTGGGCCTTGGAGGATCTGTTGCTGGTGCAGCGGTACCGGAGGAGCTGGATGCTTGGTCCTGACTCATCTCCGGTCCTGGCTGGTGATCTACTTCAGCAATGGTGATGCGATGCACGGAGCTGGTGCAGCTGCTGTGAGGGGCGTGGTACCACTTGCTGGATCGCCTACCAGGATCCCACCTTCATCGCCACTATAATATAATGGATTCAAAGCATCGAGGAGATGAGGTAACAGTGATAACAGCTCTTTATTAGAAGCAGCATGGTGAGGGCTGCTCCAACAAGACTGGAATTGTCACTGATTTCCATACAATTGTCCTGATAACAGCAAATGCTGTGTGCATACTGGAACAAGTTATTCCTGACAGGGCAGCGTGAGGTGGCTTTCAGAATACTGGGCTATGCCAATGAAAACTCAGTCTCAAATCCCCAGATCCATGAAGCTTACTGGGTGATCTTAAGCCAGTTACCAACTCTCAGGGTTGTTGTGAGGACAAAAGGGCAGCAGTGTGAGATTCAGTGGACACGTGGTATACCACTCTGAGCCACTTGTAATTGAGAGAGGTTGGACCTAAGTTCCAGAAGAGTCTTCTTTTCCTTTGGGTGCATGGTTTGTCATTAGCCACTAGGTGGTATTGTTTGCTCATCTTTTTGTCATAGCAAGAAACTTGTTGCGCTGTCTGTGGTTTATTATTTCATCCCAGCAAATTCGGGGTTAAGTTGTGTTGCAGCAGAGAAGACAGGCAACTGCACGTTCTCTCTATTATCACACAGCTTTCCCACTGGAGAGGGATCAAGGTGAGTGTGCTAATCTGAGAAACCATGGCATGTGCTTCAGCTGTCCAATTTACCGTACTCTGTTTTCTGATACCTGTTAAATACTATCCACATTTTGCCAGGGAAAGCAGAATATTTCTAGACTTTAGAAACTGTATACCAATTCACAAGTTGAGACTGTATGCTTCTATCCCAAAATTGCCTAGCCATATAGTACATATTGCTGGATATGTTTGAAATGATCAGCTACTAGGTAGTGGTGTTTGTTTATTTGAGATGGCAAGATTGTGATGAGAGGAATCCCGAAGTACATTGAGATATGGAATATTCCATTCTACATCCTATTTTTTTTAAATCCTAAATCTTAACTATTAGTGTAATATGCAATAGCTAGAATAGCGGAGAGGGGCAGAGTGATCTCGATGCACGTTGGCACTAATGGAACCTGTGAGAATCGGATATTGTAAGTCCCCAAAATGTTTGGGGGTATGGCCTAAATCAGTAAGTAGCTTCTGGTTGAAAGCAACTAAATTGCAAGTCCAAAAGCTCTGTAATGGCAAAAATGTGACCGGGACAGGGTAAAAGCCGGAATGGGCCAGAACAGGCTGGTATGGGCATCAAACAACCTAGGCTGTCACAAAAAACACTGGGATGTGTCACAGACACTCGAGAACAATATTCTAGAACAGAAAAAGCAGAACTCACACGTCCTTATTACCTCATTCTGGGCCAAAAGGCCTCCAGAACACCCTGGAACAGGCCGGAATGGGAATCAAACAACCTAGGCTGCCACAAAAAAACACTGGGATGCATCACAGACACTCGAGAACAACATTCTAGAAAAGAAAAAGTGGAACTTGCACATCTTTATTAGCCCGTTCCGGGCCAAAAGGCCCCTGGAACACCCCAGAACAGGCATCAAACAACCTGGGCTGCTACAAAAAACACCTGGATGCATCACAGACACTCAAGAACAATATTCTAGAACAGAAAAAGCAGCGCTCACGTGTCCTTATTACTACGTTCCATGCAAAAATGTGTCTGGAACACCCCGAAACAGGCATCAAGCAACCTAGGCTGCCACAAAAAAAAATTGAGATGCATCACAGACACTCAAGAACAATGTTCTATAAAAGGAAAAGCAGAACTCACACTTCTCTATTAGCCTACTCCAGGCCAAAAATCCTCCAGAACAGGCAAGAATAGGCATCAAACTACCTGGGCTGCAACTAAAAACACTGGGATGCAACACAGACACTCAAGAACAACATTCTAGAAAAGAAAAAGTGGAACTCACATGTCTTTATTAGCCCGTTCCAAGCCAAAAGGCCTCCAGAACACCCCGGAACATCAAAGAACCTGGGCTGCTAACTAACAATAGAACAGAATAGAATAACTGGAACGGCTTATGCACTACTCCGCATAGCTAGTCGCATCTATTCAGACTAGTGGTGGTTGTCCCAGGTTTTCTAACATAACAATTTTTCTAGGCTGGCTTGCAGAGATTCTTCTTTAACTGAACATGACAAAAAGTGAAACTTCTGTGGTATTTTCAACCACTTCTGCAGCACCACCTTAATTCCTCTTAATCCACACAGTGGGTCAAAACGAAGGTGAGCAGAATAGTAAAGCAGTGGTGGTGGGGATGTCCTTACTGCACTGTGAAATGTGAACAAAGCCAGTAATGTAAATACTGGCTTTGAATGGTTGAAAAGTTAAATGAAGCAGTGTTACTTGAAGATGGGAAGGGTTCATAAAAGTGTACACTTTCTGTGTTCAGTTTTCCAAAATTTTGTTCTGGAGTGCCTGTAATACATCCCACTTTTTTCAGTGATGCTATTATTTGTTGAATGCCCATTCTGTTGTGTTCTGGAGGCATTTTGGCCCAGAACAGATTAATAAGTGCATGTCATTTCTACATTGGGATATCCAAAATATTCCTGCAAAGTGCCTTTCATGCATCCCAATGGGTTTCTTTCTTTTTGTACTATTATCTATTGAATGACCCTTCTGCCTGATCTGGGGTGCTCCAGAAGCATTTTGGCCTAGACCACAACATTTTTGTGTTTGGATTTCCAAAATAGTATTCTGGAGTGCCGTTAACACACCTAATTGTTTTTCACAATACTATTATATGTCTAATACCTGTTCCACCCAGTCCAGGAGGCCTTTTGGCCCAAAACAGGATAATAAATATGTGCGAGTTCCACTTTTTCATTTCTAAAATATTGTTCTGGAGTGTCTGTGATGCATCCCAGTGTTTTTTGTGACAGCCCAAGTCGCTTGATGCCTGTTCCGTACTGTTCCGGAGTGTTCCAGAGGGCTTTTGAACCGGAACGGGCTAATAAATGTGTAAGTTCCACTTTTTCTTTTCTAGAATGTTGTTCTCGAGTGTGTGATGCATCCCACCCCAGGTTCTTTGATGCCTGTTCCAGGGTGTTCCGGGGTGGCTTTTTGTGGCAGCCTGGGTTCCTTGATGCCCGTTCTGGGGTGTTCCGGAGGCATTTTGGCCTGGAATGGGGTAATAAGGACGTGTGAGTTCAGCTTTTTCTGTTCTAGAATGTTGTTTTCGAGTGTCTGTGATGCATCCCAGTGTTTTTTGTGGCAGCTTAGATTGTTTGATGCCCGTTCTGGCTTTTACCCTGTCCCTATGTGACCTGTTTTGGTCTTAAAGATGCCACTGAACTCTGATCTATTTTTCTGGTTCCTTGGAAATATGGTCTTCTGGGACTTTAAAAAATAAGTTTCCTTTTCCACTCACTTTTAAATGTAATATATTTTACTAAAACACCGCGGAAATTTTTAAAGGGTACTTTTGTAAATGCAGGCTATTTAGAATATACATATTATTAGGGAAAATGACAACTCGTAGGACAGTGCAGTGAAGCAAATAGGAAAAGTCCGTGAGCAATGCCCTAATAAAAGATGGCTACCGAGGAGCCCAGGTACTCAGAATCGGGTCACCTGTTGAAGGGACAGGCAAAATGTCTCATTGGCTTGGATCAAGCCTCCAGGCGTCAGCCGTTGCCAATCACGGCCAATCCAGCCTCGGAGCTACGGCGGCCGAGGGGAAAGGGTTAAGCCAGAGTCAAGGGCGGATTGGTCCCTCTTCTGTACGTAGCGGTTGAGTCTGGCTTGCCGGGCCTTGTTGCTCCCCTTGGCTCCTCCCCTCAGCTCCCCGGCATGGAAGGCCGGAGGGCCGGTTGGAGGGACTTCGAGAGACCCTGCGAAGAAGAGGCGGAGGAGGACGAGAAGGCGGAAGCGCGAGAAGAAGCGTCGGCCGTTGGGGAGGCCGGAGCGGCGGCGCCTGAATCCGACTGGTCTTTCATCGACTGCGACATGGAGACGGTCTCCCTACAGGATCTGCCCAGCGCGCTCATCGCGTGCAACCTGCCTTTGGGAGTCTTCTTCGCCGACGGCCCGTGCAGGGTGGGTGGCTTGGCAGCAGGGCTGGTGGAGTGCGGGCGCTGGGGAGGTCGCGGATAAGGCAGCCGGACGAGGCAGTCAGGAGTCGGGCCCTTCCTTCCATTCCCTCAGCAGCAGCCAGCCATGGCTGTACTGAAGGGAAACCTTTATTTGTTCACGGCCGCGCTCTGGCTGTTGAAAGCGCTTCCCTTTTATTTAGTTATCTTTTAATAAACGGGTAAGGGAATCATCTATGCTGCTATGGTTGGTACCACAGGAGTCCCGCGGACGCGTGACATTGTGAAATAGTGGCCAGCAGCTCATGGTGTGTGGTTTGTGGTACTGTTAACGGGTTAAAGTTACAGTATAGGGCAGCCGTGTTCTAGAGTTGGGTACAACCCACATTCTTTTAAATAAACGCTTTTTTGTTATTTAAGCCTCTATTTTAGCATCTAGGTTTGTTTATAATGTCCGGTAATATTATTTGTGTGCTCTTAAAGCTGGAAATGTCAGCCTTGAAACCTGCCCATTTTCTTTGGTTGGGTGATATCCCATCCATTAGAAACATCTCAGGGTTATGAATATTTTCTTGCATTCTTGGGTATATTGGGTTTATTGAAGGAAGACAGCCGGGCAGGACTATATACACAGGTTATTCTGACTACCCCAAGGCCGGCAAGGACTATTGTGAACTTAAAAAAAATATATTCATACTGTAGCCCTTATGTGGGCTGCCTCGGCTTGTGTGGTTGGTCCCTTGACCTGTATAGATGTTTCCTTAGGCTAAAGAAGCATGAACACAGAGGCAGTGATTTTGCTTGTGGAGCAGAATGGATCTGTTAGTTTAATATTACTTTTTGTACATTCTGTCCAAAGCAAGTAGAGAGGGCACAGCTTTTGGGGATTCTGATGTAAATGATAGACTCTGGTTATTGTTTGTGATTCATTGTGTCCAACAGAGAACCATCTCCTGCGTATGACTTATCATTTGGCCATCAATCCTGGCAGATGAAGAGGTAGTTGTGTTGTATTTGAAAGACGCACTTGAGTTCTCATTGCTTTAGGATCCATGGAAACAAAAAGCTGTAATTATGATGTGTCTTGGATATGAGATATACTGAGTAAGAAGCGATTAAACATTGGTGGTGATAGACAAACAGACACTACAGAGCTTTTTTTGGCAGGAATGCAGTTCTGGCTGGCTTAGCATCCGAGGTTGTGGTCTAATATGCAACTGAGTTCCTGCTGTACTTTTTCTTTAAAAAGCCACAATGGTGATGTCAGGGGGTATGACCTAATATGCAAATAAGTTCCTGCTGGGCTTTTAAAAAAAAGCTATGTGTGTTTAGGGAGAGGACAAGTGCTTCTTTCTTGTTTTTGTATGCACATGCAACCAGTGTTTCTTTCCCTGAAGTTGGATACTTGTTTGACCCACAAAGGGAAAACTGTGTTGCCTAAAATATCTTAAACTCATTTTGAAGAAGATGATATTGGATTTATATCCCGCCCTCCACTCCGAGTCTCAGAGCGGCTCACAATCTCCTTTATCTTCCTCCCCCACAACACACCCTGTGAGGTGAGTGGGGCTGAGAGAGCTCTCACTGCCCTTTTGCTTTTAGTCCATTGATGTCCAGGCTCCTGTTTCTGCAGCAGAAGCTTAAACTGTGTAGGCAAAGTTAGTAATATTTTTAAAAAGTAAAATTATGACAGTATTTCTAGACATTTTGTGAGATCTGTATTTACAGTCTTTTCAATCATAGGTAATAGTTGCCATAACTGCTTTCTTATTAAACAGCTTATTAGATATCATGGGTATCCCTAACAAGACAAATCTGTGTTTTCAAAAATGTATTCTGTGCTTTTTTACTTTAAATGTTAATTTTAAAACATGTTTCCTCATTATATAGGCTGCATCAAAGGTTACCTAAAACTATTGAAAGTATAATTTCAGTTTGTCATAGAAACTGATTTAGGTGACCAGTTCGTATGCAATGCAGTAAATGAACTGCATTTACATAATGGGGTCATATGCAAATTTCTCGTTAAACAATTTTATTTGGTAATATATGGTAATTATATCCAATACTAATAAAATATTAATAAGCACTTACTACCTTCCCCATACATTACACTTTCCCCTCCTCCCCTCCCCCCCAATCTTGACTTCCGCCGGTGCCAATTGCCTAAAATTCTAATATCAAAAAGTATCTTTAACTTTAAAAGAATCTTATTTAAAAAAGAATATATATATATATATATATAATTTTGCAGAGAAATAAAAAAACCCAATTCTTATACTTTATAAAGTCCCACCCAGTTATTATATTTCATCTTTTTTTTTCTTCTAAAAACCTAAGTGGTATTCTCAAAAATCACCCAATGTCCTTTTACTTTCCAATCTTTTTCTATATATCTTCTGAATTTATCCCAATCCATTTTAAATCCCTCTAAATCATAGTCTTTCAAGATTCTTGTAAGTTTATCCATTTCACTCTATGACATAACTTTTACAATCCAGTCCCATTTCACTGGTATTTTATCTTGCTTCCATAACTGCACATATAATGTCCTAGCAGCTGAAAGCAAGTACCAAATTACAGTTCTATCTTATTTTGGACATTTCTCCATTTGTAATCCCAATAGGAAAGTCTCTGGAGTTCTCTTAAATTCATATCCCAAGATTCTAGAAATTTCTTGTTGAATCATTTGCCAAAACTGTTTCGCTCTTTCACAAGTCCACCACATATGGTAGAAAGAACCTTCATGCTTTTTACATTTCCAACATCTATCTGGCATCTCATTGTTCATTTTTGCTAACTTTGCCACCTGTACATCATTTTATAACAGTTTTCTTTGATACTATAACTGTCGGAATTTTCATAGAGTTCTTCCACAAGTATTCCCATGTTTCCATCTGCATTTCTTTAGTAACATTAATTGCCCATTTTATCATTTGAGATTTTACTACTTCATCTTCAGTAGACCATTTCTGTAATAGTTTATATAGTTTTGAAATCAACTTTTCATTATCTCCAAGCAGAACTTTTTCCAATTCGATTTGCTCTTTTCTTATTCCTTCACTTTTAATGTCGCTTTTCACCAGGTTCTTAATTTGTTGAATTTGAAACCAGTCATATTTGTTACTTAATTCTTCCATCTTTAGTTCAATTTTACCACCTTGAATTTTCAATATTTGACCATATGATAACCACTTTCCTTCACCTTCAGCATATATTTTTATTACCTATTGGCACTATCCACAAAGGCTTTCTCTCATCTCCATATTTTTTGTATTTACCCACGTATTTAACAAATTTCTCCTTATATAATGGTGAGAGAAAAGGCCATCCATTTTACTTTTACCATAATACATATATGAGTGTCACCCAAATTTGTTTCATAAGAACATAAGAGAAGCCATGTTAGATCAGGCCAATGGCCCACCCAGTCCAACATTCTGTGTCACACAGCGGCCAAAAATATATATATATACACACACACATACACTGTGGCTAATAGCCACTGATGGACCTCTGCTCCATATTTTTATCTAACCCCCTCTTGAAGGTGGCTATGCTTGTGGCCGCCACCACCTCCTGTGGCAGTGAATTCCACAGTGAATTCCCTTTGGGTGAAGAAGTACTTCCTTTTATCCGTTTTAACCTGTCTGCTCAGCAATTTCATCAAATGCCCACGAGTTCTTGTATTGTGAGAAAGGGAGAAAAGTACGGTACTTCTTTCTCTACTTTCTCCATCCAATGTATTATCTTGTAAACCACTATCATGTCACCCCGCAGTCAACGTTTCTCCATGCTAAAGAGCCCTAAGCGTTTCAACCTTTCTTCATAGGGAAAGTGTTCCAGCCCTTTATAGGGAAAGTGTTCCAGCCCTTCATAGGGAAAGTGTTCCAGCCCTTTAATCATTCTAGTTGCCCAATGCTATAATATCCTTTTTGAGGTGCGGCGACCAGAACTGCACACAGTACTCCAAATGAGACCGCACCATCGATTTATACAGGGGCATTATGATACTGGCTGATTTGTTTTCAATTCCCTTCCTAATAATTCCCAGCATGGGGTTGGCCTTTTTTATTGCAAACGCACACTGTCTTGACATTTTCAGTGAATTATCTACCACGACCCCAAGATCTCTCTTTCCATGTCCTAATGCTAAAAGTTTTTTATTTAACAGAGTTATCCATTCTTTTATCCACACCAAACACACCACCTCATGGTATAATTTTAAATCTGGTTGTTGAAATCCACCTCTTTCTTTAGCATCTGTTAACACTTTCATTTAATTCTTGGTTTCTTTCCAGCCCACACAAATTCTGAAATTTTCATTGCCATTTAATAAATTGTTTATTATCCTTCACAATCGGAATTGTTTGAAACAAATACATTATTCTCGGTAGAATATTCATTTTTTATTGCGGCTATTCTTCCCAATAACGACAGATTGAGTCTATTCCGTTTTAACATATCTTCTTCCATTTTATGCCATAACTTTTCATAATTATTTTTATATAAGTCAATATTTTTCATGGTAATTTCCGCACCTAAATATTTTACTTTAGTTGTAACTTCATACTCAGTTAAGCTCTGTAATTCTTTCTGTTTTTCAGTTCTTATATTTTTACACAACATTTTTGATTTCTCTTTGTTTATATAAAATCCAGCCAGTTCTCCGTATTCTTGTATTTTACTCAAGAGCAGTGGCATTACTTTTGATGGATTTTCATTTATGAACATAACATCGTCAGCAAATGCTCTATATTTATAGCAAAATCCCTTCAATTTCAGTCCCTCTATCTCTTTATCCTCCTGAATTTGCATCAGCAAAATTTCTAAAGTCATTATAAACAGCAACGGAGATAGAGGGCAACCTTGTCTCATTCCTTTGCTGATCATCATATACTCCGTTAAATCTGTATTAATACAAAGTCTTGCCCATTGTTCAGTGTATACTGCTCTTACCATTCTAATAAAATTCTCTCCCAATCTCAGTTTCTCCATCACCGCAAACATAAAGTCCCAATTTAAATGATCAAAAGCTTTCTCTGCATCCACTTCTTTTTCAGGATGTCTTTCATAATATTCTATAATATTTACAGCAGTTCTGATATTGTCTCTTATTTGTCTCCTTGGAAGAAATCCTGCTTGCTCTTCTTTAATAAACTCCATCAAAAATTGTTTAAGCCTTTCTGCTAGTATTCTCGTGTATATTTTATAATCCACGTTTAACAATGAAATTGGTCTATAATTTTTTACATCTGTGACATCTCTATCTTCTTTTGGAATCAAAGAAATCACTGCTTCTTTCAACGTATTCGGTACTTTCCCCTCCATTCTTACAATATTAATCAATTTATGCAGTTTGGGTATTAATCCATCTCTGCGGACTTTATAAAATTTTACTGTAAATCCATCTGGACCAGGTGCTTTTCCCATTTTCATCACATTTATTGCTGCTTCAATTTCCATTTTTTCTATCGGTTCATTTAAGACTTTTTCCATATTTTCTGTCAATGGAGCTACATTAATTCTTTGCAAATATACCTCCAACTTTTCTTTACTTATTTTCGATTTTTTAAACAGTTTGGCATAATATTTAAAAGAATTCCCTTTTTATTCCTTCCTGATCTTCAATTTTTTCCCCACCAACCTTTATTTTACTTATAATTTTAGCTTCTCTTTTCTTTTTTTTCAGTTGCCAAGCCAGATATTTACCGGGTTTATTTGCTCCTTCAAAAGATTTCTGTTGCAGTCTTTTCAGGTTCCACTCTATTTCTTTATTCAGCAAATGTCCCAGTTGTGTCGGCAACATTGTAATCTCCCTAATAATTTTCTTTTTCCCAGGTCTTTTCCTTAGTTCCATTTCCTTTTTCTTTATTTCATTTTGAATGTCTTACATTTGTTTTTCTTTTGTTTTTTATCTTTATTATTTAATGTAATTAAGATACTTCTCATCACTGCTTTATATGCATCCCATACAATTTGAATTTCCATGTGCTCAGTTTCATTTATTTGAAAAAAAACCTTTAGTTTCTTTTTCTAGAGATATCTCTAGTTCTTTATTTTGTAGTAAATCTTCATTTAACCTCCACCTTCTGGTTTTTTTAATCGACTTAGTTGACCACATTAATGGGTTGTGGTCTGCTCTTACTTTAGGAAGAATCTCTATGTTTTTAGTTATAAGTCCTAAGTCTTTTGTACACCATATCCTATCAATTCTTGAAAAAGTATTATGTCTTGCTGAAAAAAAGGTATAGTCCCGTACCTCAGAGTTGAACTTCCTCCATAAATCCTCCAAGTTTTCTTGTTTAACTAATTCAAAAAAAGATTTTGGCAGTTTCCCTTCCTTGTTATTTTTTTTCCTCTCCGTATCTATCCAATGTATTTTAATTGTACCATTAAAATCTCCCATTATCATAATTTGTTCATATGACACTTGATCAAGCTGTTGCATTATTTCTTTTAAAAAAGAATCTTTCGCACCATTTGATGCATATAGTCCCAGCGGCAGTGGGTTTTTTGTATTTAATGTTACTTCCACTGCTAAATATCTCCCATCATTATCTTTAAAAATTTCTTTTGGCTCCAATTCCTGTTTAATATTTAAAAAGTACACCTCTCTTTTTTTGTTTAGCCAATGAATAAAATTCTTAGCATAGAGAGAATTGACTCTATATACATAGTCATATTGGTATTTTGATGTTTCCAAATCATCTTCCAAAAAATCCACAATAATTTTTATTATATAATCCTTCAGATCTTTTTCATTCTCAGGTACTCCTCTTAGATGTACCAGGTTTTCCATCAGCTTACAGTCCTGCAATACAGCTTTCTCTTGCACACTTTTTAAGGTGGAATCATATTCTTTTACTTTTTTCTCCGTATCATCCACTTTTTTGATGTTACCACAGTTTCATTTTTAAGATCTTCAAATTTTTTCTCTAAAGCTACTGTACTAGCTTCAATGTCCTTTTTAATTTCTTTCTTGAGTTCCTTCATTCCTTTCATCAGCCTTTCATCAGCCTTGCTTCCATAGCCTCTAACTGCTCCTGCATCTTTTCCATTGAAATGGCCCTTGTACATATTGGCTTGTGATCTGACATTAAAAAATACTCGAAAACTTGATCTCAGCAAATTGAAAACTATGTATCAGATTTAAAAGAGCAAGACTTGCTCTTTCCAATGAGCCTAAAATCGCCGCTCCTGCCCCCCCCAAGCCAAGATATTAATATTTCAATTTTTAAAAAAATCCAAAATGGCGGTCACAACTTTTCTTACCCCCTTTTTTTTAAAAAAAAAAATTCTTTCTTTTCAGGCCTTTATAGTTGCTTTCAACAATATTGTCCAATAGTGTTAACTTTATAATGTCCAAATATGCCAATTCCACCATTTTTAAAGTCCCAAACACTTTAAAATAATATTTTATTTTGCCCTTCCTTTGATGGCTACCGATGTTTTTCTATGGTTTTTCAGTCCTAGAGTAGGCTGGCTGACTTACAATTTGACCTTCTTCCAGTGGTTACTTCCTGTTTTACTTGCCTCCAAATTCCGTTCTCACTGGTAATCAAATCATGTGATGCTACAAAACGTCACTTCCTGTGGAATTATACTGACCAGCAATGCTGTGGAATTATACTGACCAGCAATGCTGTGGAATTATACTGACCAGCAATGCTGTGACGATGGGGGTGTTTTTCAGAAACCGCAGTTATTCAAAACGTTCTTGTTTTTTTCCCTTTTAAACTCTGTTCTTTAATATTAAATAGTCCCAAATTTACCCCTCCTCCTCTTTTTTATATAAGCATGATATAGTCCTTTTGCCACCTTTTAGGTATTTTTGTAAATCCTTATTTTAGTCCCGGAGTGAAAGATAAAAATGAATACCTTCAGCAGCAGCTATCCAAGTAGACACCGTCCTGATAGTAATCCAGATGTTATTTGTAGTATAGAGGTGCTGGATCCTGGTTAGTTTAAGTCAATTTAATGACTATGGAGACCCTCTGCAGACGATGTAACGCACTCACCGCCGGAGATCCTTCAAAGCTTCAAAGGAGCCCCCTCTGGAGCTCCCTTTCCACCAAAGTTAATCTCCTCCAAGTTTCCCAAGCGTGTCTTGGACTATTCTCTAGAGAAAAGTAGGTAGTAGGCGTTGAATTGCCTTCTCTACCCCCACGCAGAGGTTCCAGCTGCCTCCCTTATGAGAAGCAGTTCAGCTCTCCATTTTCCAGCCCCCGTAAGTTGGGTCGTATGCAAATTTCTGATTGTTTATTGCCCTGGTTTTGGAGAACTTCAAAGAAGATATTTTGAAGATATTGGATTTATATCCCACCCTCCACTCTGAAGAGTCTCAGAGCGGCTCACAATCTCCTTTACCTTCTTCCCCCACAACAGACACCCTGTGAGGTAGGTGGGGCTGGAGAGGGCTCTTACAGCAGCTGCCCTTTCAAGGACAACCTCTGCCAGAGCTATGGCTGACCCAAGGCCATGCTAGCAGGTGCAAGTGGAGGAGTGGGGAATCAAACCCGGTTCTCCCAGATAAGAGTCCACACACTTAACCACTACACCAAACTGGCTACACCAAAGGGCAAACCACTACACCAAAGGGCATACCTCTGTGTAGAATGACACTGTAAGTTTTCAACAAGTGTAACTGCAAATATATCCAGCTCCTAGAAGCTGAATGTTTTGATTCTGTGAAAAGCCCTGCCCTGTAGGAACTCTTGGCATGGTCCCAACTCTGTTGTCTGGTGATGAAGCTGGTGTCTCTATTGGACTGGTTAGGGCTGCACCATCTCTTGATGTCTCTTATGGAGTAGGCATGGCCCTGCCCACCAAATGGCAGTATCAGACGTGGGAAGTCATTGGTCATAGTAAACCCAAAATATTTGTGTACATTATAATTAGGATTTATCATGATCTAAAGCTGTAGATTGTCTTATCCAACAGTTCTTATGCACATAAAAGTGCTGGCTCTTACATTTAAGGCCCTAAATGGCTTGGGCCAGGGTACTTGAAGACCAGTTCATCCTTTATTGTCCAGCCTGCCAGTTAAGATCTGCCTATCAAGCTCTGCTCACCATGCATCCACATTCACAGGCGAGACAGGGCTTTTTCTGTAGTACTAGTGACACCTTGGAATACCATTCCCATTGAGGCTCATTGGATGCCTGTGCTACTCTCTTTTAAGTGCTAGTCCAAAACATCTCTTTATTGGGCTTTTTATTAAGGGGTTGATCTTCTAACACAATTTTTATAGACATTTAGGTTTATAGACATATAGGTTTTAGTCTGAAAACTAAACTTTGTTTTATGCTGTATGTGGGCTTTCAGGGCTGGATTTTAATTAATATCTTTTAATCTTGTTTTTATCGTGCTTTATTTTGTGAGGCACCTTGGGAAGGTTTTCTGAAGAGGCAGTGTAAAAATATTCTGAATAAAGAGGAGAACCTTGTCTTTAAAAAGCATTCATTAGTTCCAAAACAGAACATGTTTCAAGAGTACAGATGTTATAGTTCAGAAAAAGCAGAAACTGGGGTGAAAACTTTTTTTTTCAAAAAACCTTTTTTCTTCAGGTTTTTTTTAAATAGAAAAATTGGGAGATTTGGGGGAACACTGAAACTAATTTTTTTAAATAAATGAATTGCTTTTTAAGACAAGGTTTTAATTCACTCAGAATGTGTAGCAGTGGGCTAGTGCATTTTCTTTGCCGGCATTTCTTTCATATACTCAGGTAACTAACGAGGTTTATAATAATAATAAAATTTTATTTATATCCCGCCCTCCCCGCCGAGGCAGGCTCAGGGCAGCTAACAGCATTCATAGAATAATTATACAATACAGTAGTTTTACAAAAACTTTAAAATCAACATTGTCTTAAAACCATTCTGATTCACATTTAACATATTTTGACAGTAACGGTGATGTTCCTGGCGCTATTCTGTCAGTTTACATGGAAGCGGAGATCACTGATCATTTGGCAGTATGATGACTTATGAAGCCAAATGAGTCTGGGCAATCCATCCTGCTGTCTTTGTCTAGCATCTTTTTGGTAGAGATAGGAGAATAAAAATAAGACTTGACAGTATCTGGGAGCAGAACTGCTGTCAAAAGCACAAAAATTGGGGGCTGTGTATTATCTCAGACCTTATTTTTGAGCCTAAAAACCTAAAAACTTCCATTTCAGCCTCCATTTCTGCATAATTGTGTGCCAGATATATTCTTTTCACTTTACAAACAGTTTGAACATGTGATTAATCCAGCTTTGCATATCTACAAAAGTGATTAGCCTACTCATGTGTATTAATTGACTTGCCATGTATACCTATGTTAATAATCTCTTCCAGTTTCAGTAGCTTCCTGTGCATTTATCTAAAGGTTATAAATATTTCCCCAGCAGAGCTGTGAAGAATTTCAGAAAGAATTTGCAAATGAATGAATACCATGCTTTAGGTACAAATTCTAGTGGGGTAGCGGTGTTTCAATGCTATCCTCACTGCATTTAGATGGCACTGTTAGTCTTGTGACAACATAAAAACATAAGAGAAGCCATGTTGGATCGGGCAAATGGCCCATTCAGTCCAACATTCTGTGTCACAGATGCCAAAAAACCCAAGCACCATCAGGAGGTCCATCAGTGGGGCCAGGACATTAGAAGCCCTCCCACTGTTGCCCCCCCCCCCAAACACCAAGAATACAGAGCATGACTGCCTCACACAGAGTTCCATCAATACCCTGTGACTTATAGCCACTGATGGACCTCTGCTCCATATGTTTATCCAATCCCCTCTTGAAGCTGTCTATGCTTGTAGCTGCCACCACTCCTGTAGCAGTGAATTCCATGTGTTAATCACCCTTTGGGTAAAGAAGTACTTCCTTTTGTCCATTCTAACCTGACTGTTCAGCAATTTAATTGAGTGTCCACGAGTTCTCGTATTGCAGGAAAGGGAGAAAAGTATTTCTTTCTCTACCTTCTCTATCCCATGCTTATAATTTTGTAAGCCTCTATAACAGGGGTGTCAAACTCATTTGCTTTGAGGGCCGGATCTGACATAAATGAGACCTTGTCGGGCCAGGCCATGTGTGTTCCTATTTTAGGTAGCAGATATATAAACTTTATAAAGGACACAGACAAACACAATTAAAGTGTTTTTTTAAACCCTTAAAATAAAACATTCTTAAAACATTAGCACTCAATGGTCTTAAAGCTGCTTTCTTTGTATCTCTTCCATGGGATCCAGGGAATTCGGCACAGGAAGCTCTGGCTCTTTCCTTCCCTCCCCAGGGGATGAGGAGGGGGCAGAGCCTCAGTCAATAGAAAGAAGAGAGACTTGACTCAGTAGCTCTGCTGCAAGAGATTGAGAAACCCTGGCAAAGCAAGCTCTGCCTCTGCCCCCTTCCTCCCCAAGGGAGGAGCCTCAGCCAATGGAGAAATAGAGGTTTTGCTCTGTAGCTCCTGTGCGATTGAGCAAGCCTTGCAAAGCAAGCTGTTTTGCAGAAGGAAGCAAGAGAGAGGGAGAAGGAAAAGATGACAGCCAGTTGCTTGGGGGCCTGATAGGAGCCCTCCAGGGGCCTGATTTGGCCCCTGGACTGCTCTGTAATGTTACCTCCTCAGTTGACATTTCTCCAAGCTAAAGAGCCCCAAGCACTTTAACCTTTCTTCATAGGGAAAGTGTTCCAACCCTTCAATCATTCTAGTTGCCTTTTTCTGCACTTTTTCCAATACTATAATTTTTTTTTTTTAGGTCTGGTGCCCAGAATTGTACAGTTTATATAGGGTTATTATGATACTGGCTGATTTCTTTTCAATTCCCTTCCTAAAAATCCCCAGCATAGCATCGGCCTTTTTTATTGCAGTCACACATTATCTCAACATTTTTGGTGAGTTATCTACCACAATCCCAAATTTCTGTCTTGGTCAGTCTCCACCAGTTCACACCCCATCAACTTGTATTTATAGTTAGGATTTTTGGCCTCAATGTGTATTACTTTGCACTTGGCCACGTTGAACCTCATTTGCCACGTTGACGCCCACTCGCCCAGCCTTGACAGGTCCCTTTGGAGTTCCTCACAACCCTCTCTGGTTCTTACCACCCTGAACAATTTAGTGTCATCTGCAAACTTAGCCACTTCACTGCTTCCTCCCAACACCAAATCATTAATGAACAAGTTAAAAAGCATTGGACCCAGTACTTAGCCCTGTGGTACCCCACTGTTTACCACCCTGCACTGTGAAAATTGCCCATTTATACTCACTCTGTTTCCTATTAATGAGCCAGTTTTTGATCCACAAGAGGACTTGTCCTTTTAAAGGTAGTCCCCTGTGCAAGCACCAGTCGCTTCCGACTCTGTGGTGATGTCGCATCATGATGTTTTCACAGCAGACTTTTTATGGGGTGGTTTGCCATTGCCTTCCCTGGTCATCTACACTTTCCCCCCAGCAAGCTGGGTACTCATTTTACCGACCTCAGAAGGATGGAAGGCTGAGTCAACCTTGAGCCGGCTACCTGAACCCAGCTTCCACTGAGCAGAGAGTTTGGACTGCAGTACTGCAGCTTACCACTCTGCGCCACAGGGCTCTTTTCCCTTTACCCCATGACTATTGGCTTACTTAGGAGCCTTTGATAAGGAACTTTTATTAAAAGCTCTCTGGAACTCAAGGTAACATCTACTAGGTCCCCTTTATCCATGTTTGTTTACTCCCTCAAAGAACTCTAATAGGTTAGTGAGGCAAGATCTTCCCTTACAGAACCCATGCTGAGTCTTACTCAATAGCTTTTGTTCATCAATGTGCCTACTCATTCTGTCTTTGATAATGGTTTCTGCCAACTTCCCCAGTATTGAAGTCAGACTGACTGGCCTGTAATTTCCTGGATCTCCTCTGGAACTCTTTTTAAAAATGGGAGTGACATTAGCTATCTTCCAGTCCTCAGGAATGGAGGCAGATTTCAATGAAAGATTGCATATTTTTGTCAAGAGATCCACAAGTTCACCTTTGAGTTCTTTCAGAACTCTTGAATGTATGCCATCCGGGCCTGGTGACTTATTAGTTTCTAATTTGTCTATCAGTTGTAGGACCTCCTCTCTCGTCACCTCAATCTGACTCAGGTCCTTCAATACCCCTTCCAAAATTAGCAGTTCTGGAGTGGACAAACACTTCTCATCTTCCACAGTAAAGACGGAGGCAAAAAATGCATTCAGCTTCTCAGCCATTTCCCTATCATACTTCAGTAATCCTTTTACACTTTGGTCATCCAAGGGCCCCACCGCCTCCCTGGCTGGTTTCTTGCTTCTATCGTATTTGAAGAACATTTTATTGTTGGTCTTTATGTTTTTTGCAATATGCTCCTCATATTGACTTGTGGTGTATACTTTATCTGAGCTTCTAGGATTGTAGTTTTAAATAGCCTCCAAGCTTTCCCAAGGGTTTTTACCCTTTTTACCTTTCCTTTCAGTTTCCACTTCATATGCTATCTCATCTGAGAGATGTTACAACTTTTGAAGTTTAAAGAAGTTGTGTTGGTCTTTTTGGGCAACTCTATTTATACAAATACTGAACTCAGTAACATTATGGTCACTGTTCCCAAGCAGTGCAATCACTTTTACATCACTCACCTGGTCTTGGGCATTACTTACGACCAAGTCCAGGATCTCCTCTTCCCTGGTAGGTTCTAGGACTATCTGCTCCATAGTACAGTCACTGAGAGTGTTTAGAAACTCAGTCTCTTTCTTCTAATTTGAACAACTGAAGTACAAATATATTTTGGCACAATCTTTTGGGGGTTAAACTGAGCCTAGAGCCCTGCACATCAGATTCATGTACAGAATGCATCTGTTGAAGTGGGCTCCAGCCTTTCTGATGTTGTTGTTGTTCAGTCGCACAGTCGATTCCGACTCTTTGCTACCCCATGGACAAAGTCACGTCAGGCCCTCCTGTCCTCCACCATCCTCTTAAGTCCGCTCAAATTCATGTTTGTTACATCAGTAACACTGTCCAGCCATCTCATCTTTTGCCGTCCCCTTCTTCTTTTGCCTTCTGTCTTTCCTAGCATCAGGATCTTCACCAGGGAGTGCTCCCTTCTCATTTGGTGGCCAAAGTATTTGAGCTTCAGCTTCAGCATCTGACCTTCCAGTGAACAGTCTGGGTTGATTTCCCTTAGGACTGACTGATTTGATCTTCTTGCAATCCAAGGGACTCTCAGGAGTCTTCTCCTGCACCACATCTCAAAAGCATCTAATGTGAGACCACATTAATACACAGTTTCAGCAAACTTGCTGTTAGGGAGATAAAGCATCTTCACTTATTTGTCATGTGATTATATTGATTCAAAATAAGGAACAATACTGCTTAGGTAAGTTCTGCAACGGAAATATTTAAGTGTAGTTTCATTTTGATGAACATATTATTTTAAAAAATAAAATTCTGGTAGTTTCTGATTTTTTAACAAATTTCAGTTTAGTCTGTAGGAGAGTTTTCATGGACTGTCTTGTTTTTGTCTTCCCACAAACTTTAGATGGGCATACCCCAAAAATCAACCTGTTACACAAAGTGGATGCAAAGTCTCTTTTTGTAACTGTGAATTTATGTGGTTTGACATGGCTTTTTTTGTCGAAAAAGCCCAGCAGGAAGTCATTTGCATATTAGGCCACACCCCCTAACACCAAGCTGCCTAACACCAAGCTGCCATTGCATTCGCTAGCTCTCACCTGGCACAATTATTTGTGATAATTAGGTTTTTGGAAGATTTAAAGGAGGGAGTGGTAACACCACTCCTAAAGAAACCATCTTTGGACCCTACGGATCCTTCCAGTTACTGGCCAGTAATTTTGTTTCTAGGCAAGGTATTTGAGAGATTAGTGGTGAAGCAGCTCCAGAGTTCCTAGAAGATACATCGGCTTTTGATGCATTTTGAATGTATTGTTTTATTATTGTGTTGTTCACCTTAAATGTTGTTAGCCGCCCTGAGCCTGCTTCGGCGGGGGAGGGCGGGATACAAATAAAATTTTACATTACATTTTACATTACATTACATTCTATTCCAGCTTTTACCCTGACGAAGGGATGGAGATGGCTCTGGTCACTCTCACAGATGATCTTCACAGGCAGCTGGATCAAGGCTGGTCAGCGTTACTGTTAGACCTGACAGCAGCGTTTGACATGGTCAACCATGATCTGTTGACCCATTGCCTCACTGATGTAGGAGGATCGGGACAGAGGGTGGCAATAGGAGAGAGGGTGAGACTGACCTTGAAACTTGCAACTGGTCCAGAATGGCTTGAGTTCTTACTGGAATCCCATTAACAGTACATATTCAACCAATGCTTCACCAGTTGCACTGCCTCCAGGTTCAATGCCAGTTTAGGTTGAGGGTTTTGGTATTAATTTTTAAGTCCATAAACAATCTCAGACCAGCATATTTGCAGGACTGCCTCTCCTGGTACAGCCCCATTTGATCTGTGGATAAGAATCTTCTGGTGATTCCTGGCCCAAAAGATATCTGGCTGTCCTCAATGAGAGCCCAGGGCCTTTTCAGACTTGGTGGAACCCTCTGCCAAATGACATTCAAGCCTGGCTTTCTCCTCTTTCCTCCTCCCTTGTGGGGTAAAGACAAAATTTGTCCTTTAAGCACCATCTATATTGGTCACAGAATTGTTTTATTGTTTTAATTATTTTTTATTCTGATCGCTAAATGTTATTGTAATCATGTTGTTCACTACCCTGAGGCCTATATGAGGGAGGGTGGTCTATAAATCAAATAAATAAATTTATTGAGAATCTGTGGGAGTTTTGAAGCTATTGGAAACTGCTTTTTAGGAGTTCAGGGTGTGTGAAATATCTGTAATGTTTAGATTTTGACTCAACTTAGGTTGGATCCTAAGACTTCCGAGTGAGGAACTGTAGAAAATGTTTTAAATATTGATACACAAACAGATATTTGTTTTAATCACAAATATCTTTTTGAAGACTAATTTAAGGATTGCCTTTCATACTTTTCATAGTATTTGGGGTTTTTTTTTCTTTTGAGGTCTAAGAGTATTATGCTTATGATTTACTTTTTAGAATATTTATTTTTTAACAGTGTGTGAGTGTTTGAATATCATCTTCTACAACAATAGTTCTTTAATGATTCAGCAGCAATGTATTTGGAGAAATGACCTGCTAAAAATCTGGGTGGGGTAGGGTTCATGAAAACTAAAAATAACTGAAGTGGCTTGGAGCTGTTCATAGAGAAATAACAGGCAGGTGGTGAAGATTGTGATTGTAAACTGGCTACTTGGGAAACAGGAGGGCATCCCAATTCTCTTGCTTGTGTGCAAGAGATGGACATTTGTTTCCATGTACTTCTGCATGTTTGTGGAGAGATCAGGATGCAGTCAGATGAAGGGATAGGGATAGATGGCGATATCTAAGGAACCCGACCCATGAATCATTTAACATAACTTGAATTCTTTTACTTAAAGGTGTCAGTTTTAAATAGCTTTGCATTTAGCTCAATTCTGGGTTTCTATTTGATGCTTTAAAATGATTATTCCACTTAATCTTTCGTTGCTGTGCACTTAGCCAGCTAGTTTGCAGTAGATCTTCTCAAAGTACTGTATGACAACTGATATTAAAAATTATTGTGCTGTCAGTTGGTATTGGGTGGCCTTGATCTCCAGAGGTACAGAGCACTTCTGGAGGCTTCTTAATCAGAATAATATATTTTTACAATTGGCAGTGCTATGTGTGGAATGCAGAAGCTATAACCTGTTTTTCTGATTGCTGCAAATCAGGTAGAAGAATCTTAGGCTTTGAAAAGGAGCTTTTGCAATATAGTAGCATACTAATAATTAATAGAAAAAAATAAATTGTGTGTTTGCTGAATGGTTTAAATCGCCTCATTTTTACACTGTGAGTTAACTGTCCAGTTCTTTTTACTTAGCCAGCCTGTGTCTTGAAATACAAAGTGTTTAAAAAGATAACACAACACCAAACCACTCCTTTCCCCCCTTTCTTTCTGCCTCATTGTCTAAAAATGGCATGGGGCAAACAAGGTGATATGAAAAACCTGAACATCAGCATTTGTAAAGTAAGTAATTGATCAAAGACATTTTGTTTTCTGAGAAGTCCTCATCAGTGTTCACTTTTTAAAAATTAGGAATCTGTTTTATATACAGAACTATGAGCTATGGGCAGAAGTAGTGGAAGGCTTTATAGGCTGGAAAGATTGTTAATGTAGGAGGGCCTTCGTGGCCAACTGTTTGCATTAATTCTAGCAGCAATAGTGCAACTTTTTAATGATCCTCAAGATCCTTCTAATGCTCCCTTGACTTAGAAATTAATCACTTCTGGTTTAATGTCAAATCCATACTTCATTAAGCTTCATAAACTGGTTTTCCCTTTTTCATTTTCTTCAAACCAGTATTAAACTCTGGTTTGGATTCCTGGTACATAGAAAAGACAGCAGGATATGTTTAGAAATAACAAGCAGTGCTTTCTACAAAACGAAGATAAATTGGTTTCTGTGCTACACCAAAAGGCTGCAAGGGGAGGGCACAGTGTGCAAAGTCTGAGCATGTCCTGAGGCTCACTTATTTAAGAACAAGCCATTTTTTACACATAAATCATGCCAAATCTGGGATTTTTTCCATACTAATCCCCTCATACATTCTTGTATGATTCTAATGCTTGAAACTGAACTGTCAGTTCTTTTAAATCCTACAAATGGTATTTCATAGAATCATAGAGTTGGAAAAGACTTCCAGGGTTATCTAGTCCAACCCCCTGCGCAATGCAGGAAACTCACAAATACCTCCCCCTAAATTCACAGGATCTTCATTGCTGTCAGATGGCCATCTAGTCTCTGTTTAAAAACCTACAAGGAAGGAGAGCCCACCACTTCCCAAGGAAGCCTGTTCCACTGAGGAATTGTTCTAATGGTCAGGAAGTTCTTCCTAATGTTGAGCCAAAAACTCTTGATTTAATTTCAACCCATTGGTTCTGGTCTTACCTTATGGGGCCACAGAAAACAATTCCACACCATCCTCTAGATGACAGCCCTTCAAGTACTTGAAGATGGTGATCATATCACCTCTCAGCTGCCTCCTCTCCAGGCTAAACTTCCCCAGCTCCTTCAGCCTTTTCTCATAGGACTCCAGACCCCTCACCATCTTCGTTGCCCTCCTCTGGACCTGTTCCAGCTTGTTTATATCCTTCTTAAAATGTGCCCAAAACTGAACACAATACTCCAGGTGAGGTCTTACCAAAGCAGAGTAAAGTGATACCATCCCATCACATGATCTGGACACTATACGTCTGTTGATACAGCCCAAAATTGCATTTTCCTTTTTAGCCACCGCATCACACTGTTGACTCATGTTCAGCTTATGATCCACTAAGACCCCTAGGTCCTTTTCGCACATACTACTGCTAAGACGAGTCTCCCCATCCTATAACAGTGCATTGGATTTTTCCTACCTAAATGCAGAACTTTACATTTATCCCTGTTAAAATTAATTTTATTGATTTTAGCCCAGTTTTCCAGCCTGTCAAGGTCATCCTGTATCCTGCTTCTGTCTTCTACTGTATTTGCAACCTCATCCAATTTAGTATCATTGGCAAATTTTATAAGCATTCCCTCTATTCCTTCATCCAAATCATTTATAAAGATGTTGAACAAAACAGGTCCCAGGACAGATCCTTGAGGCACTCCACTTGCCACTCCTCTCCAAGAGGATGAGGAACCATTCACAAGGTGCGATCTGTCAATGAGTTATAGATCCACCAAACGGTAATAGGATCCAAACCACATTTTACCAACTTGTCAGCAAGGATAGTATGTGGAACCTTATCAAAAGCCTTACTGAAATTAAGATAAACAACGTCTACGGCATTCTCCTGATCCAGCAAGGTAGTCACTTTCTCAAAAAAAAGAGATCATGTTAGTCTGACATTACTTGTTCTTGAGAAACCCATGCTGGCTCTTAGTAATCACATCCATTCTTTCTAAATGTTCCAGGACCGACTGTTCAGTGATTTGTTCTAAAACTTTTCCAGGTATAGACGTCAAGTTGGTGTCTCGGTAGTTACCTGGATCCTCCTTTTTCCCCTTCTTGAAAATGGGGATAACATTCGCCCGCCTCCGATCTTCCGGCACCTTTCCTGTTCTCCAAGAATTCTTAAAAATAATAGCCAGAGGCTCAGAAATTATATCTGCAAGCTCTTTTAGAACCCTTGAATGCAGTTCATCTGGCCCTGAGGACTTTATTTCATTTAGGTGTTTATGTACTACCCTCATGCTGATCCTAGATTGGAACTTCATACCCTCCTTATATGTTCTGTTTTTGTCATGTTGAGCACCATTTCCCTCTGAAGAGAAGACTGAGCAAAAGTAGGAATTGAGCAGTTCTGCCCTCTCTTCATTACCTGTTAAAATTTTACTTTCTTGCCCTCACAAGGGGCCTACCATGTCCTTGCTCTTTTTCTTACTCTGAACATAAGAAATGAACCCTTTTTTGTTGTTGCTTAGCATCTTTGGCCAGCCTAAGCTCATACTGAGCTTTAGCTTTCATGTTGCTCAGACAACCTCAAGTGTAATATTGTAAAGCACCTGTATATAAACAAATGGTTGGCTGCATTACAACTTTTTGACATCTTGAGTGCAACATTGTCATAGTTTTATAATAAGTAGGTGAAGAGCGTCTGTATGTAAAGCACACCAGAATCTGTGAAAGTTCCCATCAGGTGAGTGTGCCTCTCTAGGATGTACTGCTTTGATGAATGACAAATACTTTTGGAAATACGTAGCAGAACATTAACAGTGTTACATGGTTGCTGTGCGTTGGGACACGCTTCTGTTTATATTTACCTTTGCACAGAAGATGGTGCCATACCAAGCATGTGTGTTCTACATGGCCTGCAATGAAAATGCGAGTTGGAATTTTAGGAATATTGCCCAGTTTTCTCTGTTTCTCTGTGTATTTTAATTTTGTCAAACTGGGGATATTTTTATAAAGGAAGTTGTGCAGGTAGTAGACAAGGGAAGACTTGTAGATAGGATGGAAAAGCAATGGGGACACTAGTAGATTCTGGAGCCAGCCTTTATCAACTGCTACATAAACGTAATTAAATTCTTTAGAATGAATCATTTAGTTGAAGCTGGGTGAAAATTGTATGACAAATTCATTGTATTTTGAACTACATTTTTAGAAAGTTGCACATGTATTTTAAAATTAACAAAAAAATTCAGAATCTGGTGAGGTAAAATATTGTGTATTTATTTTCTAAAAAGCTAACAAGTATGGGTTTTTTTTTAACCAATAAAAGATAGCATTTTCAGGGAGAGCAGAGTAGAAGGGGGGGGGGTGTTTTAGAGCAGAAGAAACAAGATGTCTTTTTTTACTGAAGAACTATGCAGTTCTAAAATTTATAACAGCTGCTGACTGCAACATGTATTAAAAAAACTGTGTTAATATGGTTAATAGTACCTTAACCATGACACGATCTGATACTGTGCACTATAGATGCTCCCTTTAAAAACCTTTGTCACTCAATACCATCATCCAAAAATAATGAAAAGCCCCATCTTGTGAACCAGAGCTCTGAATTTGAAGCTTTCTGGAGCAGTATTTTTCAGACTTTTCACTCCAACAAACTTGGGAGTGGGAAGGTGTTTCATTTTGCTGACAACCAAGTCCTCCCTCACTGGCAGCCACCATAATGCACAGCCCCCTTTCAGAGTATGTCACAAGCAACACATCCCCTTGGAAACATCCATCCTCTAGTGTCCTCAAAATACAGTGAAAACCATATTAGCTACACTTCAAAAGCAGGTTTGGAGCGTGTTTTTAAGATGCTTTATTTTATTTGCAAAATTTGTATCCTGCCATTCTGCCTTCACAAAGGCTAACAAGGCAGCTTACAATTTAAAAAATAAATGATAAAATTATATTTAAAAATAATTAAAAACAGCTCCCCTCCTACAAACACGTATTATTAAAGCAATTACAGAACAGAGCTAAAATGCATATAAAATATTGGTCAGGAAGGAAGGAATCTTTGAGGAAATGCCAAACAAAACAACAAAACTTTACCTGCTGGTGGAAGATGGTAGGAAAAGGGGACAGGCAAATCTCCCTGGTTAGAGAGTTACAGAACTTTGGTGCCACAGTTGAGAAGGCTGACTCCCAAATTGCCACCTGCCTTATCTCAGAAGGAGGGGGCACCCCATACCAAACCTTTAATGGCATAACAGTTGCAAATGAGAATACACAGAATATAAAAAATTTAAACATTAGAGATAAAATCAAAAAGAAACCAAGAGTACAAATGCATTCATACATGGTCAGATTTAAATTTAAGGATGTCAGCCAAAAATTTTGCCACAGCCTCACTAACCGCCCACTCAATATCATTCAATAAATAATGGCAGAATAGACAGATCTGAGGAGAAGGAAAGCTTGCAAAATAGATCTTTGCAGAGATTATGATACGTGGAACAATCAGGCAATATTCGCTCCACAGGAAGTCTATCACATAAAGGGACTCAATATCTCCCTTGTAAAACTTTGGAGGGAAATGCATTTAGTCTAGCCAACATAAATGCCCTGCGATGACTTGGAATGGTTAAGTCTGATAGATAATGGGGCATTTTGCCACAAAAAACCTAAGGATGCTGGGGAGCAGGTATAAGGGTCTGTTGGACATAGTTTCGTTTTCTCCAACTCCAACAATCTCAGTTTAATACATCTGAAAATATATGACTCATCAGATGTAAGAAAATTGTCAACCGCTATCCTCAACTGGTTACGTTTGGACATAAGAACTGCTGACCAGGATGAGATATATGGATCTCTTTTCAGACAATCAAGAAGGCCTTTGAAGATTACCATAGTTCATAAGGGATTAATTAATCCTTCAGGTATATTCGTCCCAAACCATATCAGTCTTTGAAGGTCAAGACCAGCACCTTTAATTGTGCCCAGAAACATAACAGAAGCCTTGATACTTGGAAAATGACTGTACTGATATGGTCCATGTAACTCTCTCCTGTCAGCATTCTGGCTGCAGCATTCTGTACCAGTTGAAGTTTCCACACACTTTTCAAGGGGCAAGCACACATCAAGCATGCTGCAGTAATCTAATTTGGATGATTCCAGAGCATGCAAGACAGTGGCTAGTTCTGTTATGGTCCAGAAAGGCTGTAGCTGCCCAACTAGTAGAAGTTGGTAAAAGGCTATTCTGGTTACAGCTGCCCTCTGTTTATCCAACAGTTGGTCTGGCCCCAAGAACTCCCCTAGACTGTGCACTTGAATCTTCAAGGGGAGGGCAGCCTCATCCAGAACACGTGACATTAAATCCCAGGTCTGGTATTCCACCCATCATTATCACATCTTTTGGGGACTGAGTCTGAGTTTATTAGCCTACATCAACTCCAGAACTGCCTTCAGGCCTTGGTTCAAGGTTTTTACAGCATCCCTTACATCAGCTGGAAGAGAGAGATAGAGCTAAGTGTCATCCACATATTGGTAACAGCGCAGCCCAGATCTCCTTACCCAGCGGTTTCATGTAGATGTTAAATAGCATAGGAGACAAGATAGAACCTATAGGCCAAGGAGCTGAGCAGCAGTCCCCCAGCACTGCATTCTGAAACCTACCCTCCATATAGGACTGGAACCCAACCTCAGTCCAGATTGGTGGTCCAGATAGATATCATAATCAATGATATCAAAGGCTTCTAAGAGGTCCAGGAGAATCAGCTGTGGGCACTCCCCTTGTTGTCCTGGCTCAGGTAATCTACCAGCGTGACCAAGGCTCTTTCAATCCCATAACCAGGCCTAAACCCAGACTGGAATGGGTCTAAATAATTTGCCTCATCTAGGAAAACAGAACTGTGCAGCTGCCTCCTGTTAACTCACCTTGCTCAGGAATGAAACTGTTGAGACTGGTTGATAATTATTGAGATCTCCTTGGTCAAGAGTCAGCTTCTTTAGAAGTGGATGCACCACAGCCTGTTTCAGTGCTGTGGTGACCACTCCCTCCCTCAAGGAAGCATTAATAGCTTCTTGAACCCAGTTATCCACTCCCTCCCAGAAGATTTAAGTAACCAGGAAGGGCAAGGGTCATACAAACAGTTAGTAGGCCTGAAACTTCCAAGAATCCTGTCCACATCTTCAGGTTGAACAAACTGAAATATATCCCAAACAGTTGGACAAACTGACACTCTAACACTAGCCAACCCTGTCACTGCTAACGTAGCATCCAAAATGGAAGGGATGCAAGAGATTTTATCTGCAAAGTGCTGAGCAAAGCAGTCACAGAATATCACTGAGCAGAATACCCCTCATATAGGCCAGATACCAACAGGCTTCTGATCACTCAGTGCAGATTTAGAGGTGGAGGAAAAGTGTTATTTCTTTTTTATCTCTTTAAAAGAGCTTTTGCCAGTCCTACCGGGTTCAGCTCAAATCCGTTTATTTATTTATGATTTATACCGCCCTTCCCACCAAGGTGGCTCAGGGCGGCTTACAACAGATAAATCAAACATAAAATTTTAAGTTAGGTATTTAAGATATTTAAACATTTAAAACATTCAAAACATTTAAAACATTTAAGCATTGCGGCAATATGCATAACAAGAATCTGATAGAGCTACACTTTGGCCCAGACCAGCTCTGTGAGGGTCACGCAGGGAGACTGTTAGGTAGTAGAATTCCAACTATGTACTCATCCTCCAAAGTGGTAGTGTCCTGGAGAGAGCACTGTGCTTGGGGAATAAATCATCATAAACTACAGCAACACCACCTCCCCATCTTTGAATTGTCTGTGTGTGGCCTGACTCAAGTTTTAATCAGTCTTGCATAAAGTGTCCTACTGGAAACTATAAGGAACATCCTTAAGACTGTAAGAAAACATGGAAGAATTCAAAACTGTTCACAGAATTTTTTGTTTTTATATTTTTTATTTTTAACTACAAAAAGAAAAGGCACAAGCATAGATACATTAAAGAGGGGAAGGGGTGTATACAAAGTGGGAAAAACAGAAACAAAGAAGAATGCAAATATATCAGTTACAATTTTACCTCCAAATAAAATACCCAATTCTTTCTACCTGCAAGTATGAGGTTCTCCCCATATATTTTACCATCTTTATCTTTCATTATAGATTTTTTACTAAGCTATTACTTGAAATGCAAGTCTAAACCATTCTTCAAACATATAAGTATAAAAGAGTCAGAGCAATCTCAACACACAAATTGCTGGCTAAGCTTAACCACATTGAAAGCACAGACTAACTTGTTAGTTTAACAATATCATCATTAAAATAAGCATATGAAACCAATATCTTTATCCTTAACAAGCTAAAAATAAAACATAATAGTTTATCTGTCTCAGTATAGTTTCTCCAAACAAACATACTAAGAGCAGATCTGCCAGATTACAAAATAATTGTGCTGTCTGCCTTCTTAACAATTGATCCAAATTAACTATTTATTTATATAACATTTTTTGTAAAACTTTTCCATCGTTAAGATCTCACTTTCCCTTTTAAAATCGCATATCAGTTCTTATTAAAAATTCCATATCTAATTACCACAGAGGGAACAACAGTTCAAAAATCCTTCTTCCTGAAAGATTTCCACCTCTTAAATTTTGCTGCTTAATTCAGCCATATTAAAAATATAGACTGGCTTATTAGTTTAACAATATCGTTATTAAAATAAGCGTAAGAAACAAATATCTTTATCTATTAAGAACAAATCTACCAAATTACAAAATAATTATGTTGTCTGCCTTCTTAAAAGTTAATTTAAGTTAACTATTTTTTACATAAAATTCTTTTCAAAACTTTTCAGTCCTTTAGCTCTTATATCCATATTACTCTAGGAGAAACAACTTAATATAACCTAAAAATCTCACTTAACTTTTTAAAATGGCATGTCAGTTCTTATTGAGCATTCCATATCCGACTATCCACGGAGAGAGAGACAATTCAAAAACCCTTCTTCCTGAAAAATCTTGATTTTTTTGGTTGAGATGCACCTTCTCTCTCAATGCAATCATCCCTCTCAGTAAAAGTTGGAAGAATTCCACGCTATTTGTTCCTCTCGACAAAACTTCAATCAGTCTCGATTTCCGGTCTTTCTTTTTAACTGCGCCATAATGTTCCATTTTGGTTTTCTTTTGTTCATTTCCCAGCAGATCACTCTCCTTTTCCAATTCCACAGACGTCACCAGGATCTCTTTAACACTCTGCTCATGTAGATTTGAGATTTCGCTAACTTTCAGCACAAAAGCTCCCATTTGCTTCTTAATCAACTCTGTTAATGAACCAAGATCCTGCTTCAGAGAATTTATGCTACGTAATATGTCTTTTTAATAAAACATTTCACTTGGCAATGCCATTTTTCTCTCTCAACCAACTCAGTCTATTAATCCAAGTTGAAAAGTAGCTCAAAGACCCAGTTAGTCTGCCTTTCCAAACCTCCGCCAGCTGCGATTTTGAATGTTACCATTTCAGTTGCAATCAGACGACAAAGAGAAATCTCTCTGAAATATATCTTGTTTTTGTTCAGACCATATTGCAGCCAGATAATAGCCTCTTTAACACATATCCAGTTGTAGTCTGGGTCGATTTAGGTATTTATATTCAGTCTAATTCAGATTATTTCCAATGCTTAAAGATGTTCTTTAACTTTTTGAAGCCTCATTCACAGGGAAAGTGGAGATGGAATCGACCTCTTTCCCTTCCTTTGAACTGACCCGCTTGCTGTTATGTAAAACAATCCATTAGCCAGTGGTATTGAAAGCACACTTGCTTGCCAAGTAGAATTGCCATGCTTGAGGTAGGAAAGCGATACATCAGAAGCTTATTGAAAGAAAAGAAAGCAAGTGATCAGGCGTTCACCTCTTCCTGCTGCGTTAGCTATCATGGTGGAGGAGCTTCGGGGCATACAAGAAGAACAGGAACAGCTGCCGTTGTGCTCCTGGCTTCCTGTAAAAGTCCCATGCCGGAAGAAAACCCCTTCAGGGTCTCCTTGTGGCACCCCTCCACCCGCCTGATTCAGAGGGGCCGCAGACGAGATGATCTGCGGACCCCCGCTGAGCTCAAGGCGACATAACCCGGAAGCCCTCATAGGATTTTTTTTTGGGGGGAGAGGGGGGGCGGGTTTTTATGCAAAACCTGAATTACTGGTGTTCAGTTGAAAACTGCTATTGATGGCTTTCTCCCACGCTTAGCTTGGAGTGGAGTTATGAATAATTATAGCAAACAAAGATTATGGCACTGACTACTCCTCTGCGCACTCCCAGTCAAAATGTTCAGGCATTTGCTAGTATCAGCAGAGTATAAGCAAAGTCTTTTTCAAGTAGTAACAATCAGCTTATACTGAACAGTTATGTGCAGTTCCTTCTCCTTTGGAAAAAAAATGCTAAGTAGCCAAATAATGTACTTGAGTCAACATTGCTCATGTGACTGCTATCTCATACAAGATTTCCTTTTCTGAAAGTAAAAATGTTACTTTTCCCCCTCTCCATGGAAGAGAGCAGGGGATATTGTATGAATTTACAGTGCTGACATCACAGTGCTCATGTGAGTAGACTCACTGTGTTAGCTAGCCGCCTGTACATTTTTAAAACCAGCTCGTAGTCTCTTGCATCTAAATATGTGCCATACAAAGAAATAGTAGTTATGTGTGTTGCACTTAAGCATGGTATAAAAAGAAAGGATGTCTCAGAACTTTGCTGTAAAATATACTTTGTGCAGGAAACAGCATTATATGGAAAGTTCTCTACTTAATTCTAACATGTTTTTCCATGTCACTGCTTCCTTGGAAAATTCAAAAGTGGTGTCTCTGTCTTGTAAGCTATTTGGGGATGTGTCCTCCCTTACTGAATGCAAGTTCATGTTTGTTGTACTTCTTACTTAGTTATTTCTGCATAAATATGAAGCTGACAGCCTCTGAAAACCCATTTGCTGCACATGATATAGATGTGTACACACATACATATACATATTTTGTGCTTGGAAATGGCTTTCATCCATACTAATTGGGCAGGGAAATGAATAAGGGCATGGGGCCAGAACAGAGCTAGTAAGTAGTGCTATTTAAGAAAGGGGATGGCGTAATCTCAAATGTTGATATAAAACAAGTAAACAGCAGTTTAGTATAACAGATTTTATGCAGCATAAATTAAACTAAAGGGTATTTACATTTTGTATCTTAAAGTATTCTTAAAGAGTTCACGAAATTAATTTCATATTACCAAAATGCAACAGTGCTTTTAAGCTTTAAAGCTACTCTGAGAATGCATTCAGTCCACTAGAGTTACATGAGCCAAAATCACACTGATAGAGCCTTTATAAGGACAAAAGTGCTCTTTTCTCTGGCAGTAAGCTGCTTCTACTTTTCATAGTTATGGTGCCATGCAAGTAGGAGCTCTTTGCTTACCCAGGTCACTTGCATTGGCTAGAACAGGGGTGTCAAACTCATTTGTTATGAGGGCCGGATCTGACATAAATGAGACCTTGTTGGACCAGGCCATGTGTGTCATATAATGTAATGCCCGGTAGCAGAGACATAAACTTTATAATGGACATGGAAAACACAATTAAAGATTAACAACAACAAAAATCCATAAAACGTGCTTAAAATAGTAGCACTCATTGGTCTTAAAGGTGCTTTCTTTGTATCTCTCCTGTGCAATCCAGGGAACTGGGCAAGGGAAGCTCTGGCTTTTCCCTTCCTTCCCCAGGGGACCAGGATGGAGAGGAGTCCCAGCCAATAGAAGGAAGAGAGGCTTGGCTCAGTACCTCAGCAGTGCAATTGAGAGAGTCTGGCAAAACAAGCTATCCCTTCCTCCTCCCTTCCTCTTCAAGGGAGGAGCCTCAGCTAATGGAGAAAATAGAGGGTTTGCTCTGTAGTTCCTGTACCATTGAGCAAGCCTGGCAAAGCAATCTGTGATGCAGAAGGAAGCAAGGAAGAGGGAGAAGGAAGCAGTTGACAGCCAGTTGCTTGGGGGCCTGGTTCGGCCCTCAGGCCACATATTTGACACTCCTGGGCTAGAACTTGCCACATGTGTGAGTAGCATCAGGAGATCTGCATCAAGAACTTTCTGGTTCAGACTTGTATTCTACTCTAACATAGATTCAAATTTCATTGCTTTGCATTCTCACTCAACATGATTGGCATGTCCATAACATGGGGAATGCAGGAACTTTCAAACAAAGTGATTGATTAACCATATAATTGCACTGAGAACTGAACTGTCACTGCAGTTGTTTTAGATCAGTGATTTTTTTTAGTTTCCTGCCCACGTGTTGGGTTTGAATTCTGGACACTTTTCCAGCTTACTGTTTTGGGGAGGAAGCTCCCCTTCTGCTTCAGTTATCTTCCTGCCTTACATATGAGAACTGGACCTCCCAGAGAACTCTAGCAAGCATCCTAGGTAAGCATACACCAGGGGTGTCAAACTCATGAGGGCCGGATCTAACATTAATGAGACCCTGTTGGGCTGGGCCATATCAGGCTGGGCCGTGTGTGTATCCATTTAAGATTAGGTAGCAGAAATAAAAGCTTTATGAAGGACACAGACAAACACAATTTTTTTTTAAAAAAACCCTTAAAATATTAGCACTCGTTGGTCTTAAAGATGCTTTCATATTTCTCTCATGGGATCCAGGGGACTGAGCAAAGGAAGCTCTGGCTTCTTTCTTCTTTCCCCAGAGGACCAGGAGGGGGAAGCCTTAGCCAATGGAAGGAAGAGAGATTTGGCTTAGTAGCTCTGCTGTGTGATTGAGTCTGGCAAAGCAAGCTATCCCTTTCTCCCTAAGGGAGAACCTCAGCCAATGGAGAAAATAGAGGTTTTCCTCTGTAGCTCCTGTGTGATTGAGAAAGTCTGGCAAAGCAAGCTGTGATGGCAGAAGGAAACAAGGGAGAGGGAGAAGGAAGCAGATGACAGCCAGTTGCCCGGGGGCCTCATAGGAGCCCTCTGGGGGCTTCATTTGGCTCCCATGCCACATGTTTGACACCTCTGGCATACACCTTCCTTTTCCATCTGCTTTCACTTTTTCTTGTTTTCTATTTCCCATTTACTTTATTTTGTTGGCTGCCCCCCCCCAAATCCTTAATGCTAGACTGCCTTATTTTCTTTAGCTGCTACTTTAAACAGGTCAGAACTAGACTTCTCTAGCAACCTCTGTGCTTTATCTCACAAGTCCCAGCCTTGTTGAGCATGGGGGCCTTACTAAGGTTTGAGAACAGGTAGTGCATGCTGTCAAAATGGCTGTTTTGCGGGGCTGGAGGTAGACTCTTTCTAGATATATGTTGTGTCTGCATTAATAATGGTGATGAGGCTGTAACCTAATATATTTGCTTTTATAGTCCATCTTGGTTCTGGTTGGTCACCTGGAAACTGAGCAGGGAGGTTTCATGAGCTTTAAGGTACCAAATGGTGCCTCAGAGTTGCTGTTCTTTATGTGTATCTACAATGTGATATAAAACGTTTCTGGATAAAAGTATCACACCATTGTAGGCCTCCCTGCTGTCTCTTTTCTTAAGACAGATTTGGACCAGGGTCTGTAACCAAATATGCTGCAGTGTCAGGTAGATACCCTAGGCAGTGTTTTGTTCACAAAGGATGGTTTTCTGCTCCCCTGATATTCCCCTTTAGGAAACAACTTATGTGGGGATTCTCTGTTGGGCCCACTACTTCACAACATGGCAAATACTTGCAATGGTCTAGGGATGTACTTATTTTTCCTTTCAGGTGCTACAAGACATACTGGAGGTATGCTGTAAGTACTGAATGCTGAAAGTGCTTTTCCTGATAGCAGTAACTTCAGTATGTAGAGAGTCAGAACTGAGGCTCAGTGGTCTTCCAAGTGGATTATTTGTCACTACCCTATTTCATGGTGTTACGCAGGAACTGTTGTCTACTTTTCTTTTGTCTTCAGACCTCTATATTTTTGGTTGAAGGAGTAGAGTTTGTCTGGTGCTTTTAGAATTCTTTATATAAATATTAACTGGTCCTGCAGCATCTCTCAGAAAATTAGATTTTTTTTTTCTGACAGCCCAAGCAAGGAGGTCTCTTAAGAAGTTAAAGGGTTGTATTTCAGTAGTCTGTGCAGAACAAGGCCAGCTGTCACCTGTGGGCATTGCAGCTACTTTAGCAGCCTTTGATGTTCTTGGTTCTATATGAATGAGTATATGAAGCTGCAGTATGGGCGTTGTCTTCATTATTCACCTTTCAGACCATGGATACCCTCATCTCTGCTGATGTGGTGTTTAATTATAGGGCGCTAACAGAATGTTTAACAAAATGGTCAGATGTGTGGACTGCTGGGGACACCCACACAGATGGGCTGCTATTAGTGGTATCATAAATTGAGATGTTCTCCTCTTTGCACTGAGACATGAACATTGGCCTTACGGTAGACGTTGCTTCTACTCAGAGGTAAGGAGAGCATTCTGCCCTGTTCTTTTGGGATAGGAAACATGAATGTTTTCACATAACATTCTGTCTAGCATTCTGTTTGAGCTGCTTATGCCTGAGCATCCTTCTTCAGTTGTTTGAACATACGAAGCTGCCTTTTACTGAAACAGACCTTCGGTCCTTCAAAGTCAGTATTGTCTACTCAGACTGACAGCGGCTCTCCAGGGTCTCAAACTGAGGTTTTTCACGCCTATTTGCCTGGACCCTTTTTAGTTGGAGATGCCAAGGATTGAACCTGGGACCTTCTGCTTACCAAGCAGATGCTCTACAACTGAGCCACCGTCCCTCCCCTACTGGTTGTGTTAATAGTAAATAGTAATAGTTACTTGGCTTTTATTTTTCCCACCAGTGTTTTATTTTTCCTTGGGGGCGTTATCTTAGTGTTTTATGTATTCAGTTTCCAGGTACCTGGCTTTTGCTGTGGGAGGTATGGGACTATTTCTTCTAATCTGTTTACCTTGGCTATGGAATCTCTAACAGATGGGAAGGGGGGGCTGTTTCTATTCAGACTGGAAGTTGTACAGTTGCCTCCAAATTCTAGTGATCACTCACCAGTCAAGAAGCCCTCCTTCTGTCTGGGTAGAAAGAATCCCTATGGTAAGTTCCATGTTCTTGTATATTTTTTAATATATATATATTTATTATATAATTAAGAGATACAGAAACAAAATGGGGGAAAGGATAAACAAAAAGTGATTAAGCATTATTCATCAGAAGCATTTACATTTTCCATTTACTGAGGACACAATATATAGAATAAACGTAATAGATATATAGATCAGGAGTAAAATATCAACTCACGTAAATTGCTCAAAATATCAATATACTTCTTTAAGCACAACAATTTTTTAAGGTAGCATTTACAGCTTTTTCTAGAAAAACATCTATATATTGCTTAGTTAATATCATTTTAAGTCTTTTTGATAAAATAGATATATTACTGAAGGTCAAAAAGGAACAATACTCCTGCCCTTGTATATGTTGACGTAATTTAACATTTAGTACCAAGTTTTATTCTTCTCTACTTTACTGAAATATAAAAAGAAAGATTTATTTATTTATTTGATTTATATCCCGCCCTCCCCACCAAAGGCAGGCTCATGAAACTGCATGGCGGAAGAGTGCCATTTTGCAGGCTCTGTGGAACTGTGAAAGCTCTCGCAGGGTCCTGATCTCTTCTGGCAACTCATTCCACCAGCTGGGAGCAGCAACGGAAAAGGCTCTAGCTCTCATTGATTTGAGCCTCACTTCTCTGATGCTGGAGACTGTCAACAGGTTTTGAGACCCGGACTGAAGTGCTTGCTGGGGCGTACGCAGGGAAAGGTATGCAGGACCCTGACCATATAGGGCTTTAAAGGTAATGACCAGCACCTTGAAGCGAATCCGGTACACTATCGGTAGCCAGTGCAGCGCTTTCAGGACAGGCTGAATGTGTTCCTGTAAAGGAATTCCCATTAGCAGCCTGGCTGCAGCATTCTGCACTAGCTGAAGTCGCTGGATTTGGGACAAGGGCAACCCCATGTAGAGGGCATTACAGTAATCCAGTCTCAAGGTGACTGTAGCATGTATCACTGTTGCCAAGTCGTCATGTTCAAGAAAGGGGACCAGCTGCCTTGCCATCCGCAAATAGTAAAAGGCTGACTTGGCAGTAGCAGCTATTGAACCTCCATTGTTAAAGAGGGATCCAAGAGCACCCCTAAGCTTTTAACCTTTGGCGCCAGCATAAGCTGCGCTCCATCAAAGGTTGGTAAACGGACCTCCGGACCCGGACCACGGTGACTCAGATACAGGACCTCCATCTTTGTCAGATTTATTTTCAGTCTACTCAGCCTGAGCCACTCTGCCATAGCTTGCAATGCTGCAGACAGATCTTCCGGGGTGGAGTTGGACTGGCCACCCATCAACAGATAGAGCTGGGTGTCATCTGCATACTGGTGACAACCCAGCCCATACCTCTGGGCAACCTGGGCGAGGGGGCGTATGTAGATGTTGAATAACATCAGAGAAAGAACCGCTCCCTGTGGCACACTGCACATAAGTGGGTGTTGTCGGGATAGTTCATCTCCTAGTGCCACCCTCTGTCCCCGACCCTGGAGAAAGGAGGAAAGCCACTTCAGGGCCAGCCCCTGGATCCCAGTGTTGGCGAGGCAACAGGTCAGTAGCTGATGGTCAACTGTGTCGAACACTGCCAACACGGATGTAGATTTGGTAAACTTAGCCACATAAAACACTGAAGTATAGCTCCGAGAAGGGGAAGGACATGCAGTCATTACCAGTAACTTGTGTACTCAGCAATGGTGCATTCTATTCCATATTCACCACATGTTGGGGTTGAAGAACACCTTGCTACTTTTCAGTAAAGATGCTTTTGAATAGGTGCAAGTAAAAATGTTGTCTGAGAACATTTGTATGTACTTGAGAATAATGGTTTGATTTCAGAATTATTCCAAGGATGTGGGGGGAAGGAATTACCTGTGGGTATACTTATGCCAATATTAGTTGCATCATGTACTATAGGTGGTATTTCAACTGAAAACATGAGAGTCTAAAGAAGAAATCTTGCCTTTTTTTAATGGAAATCTGACCCAGCGTTACCTGGATGCTGCCATGGATGAACCAAGCTTTCCAGCTCCACCTTCCCACATGTACCCTGTTTTTATAGCTTTTCACAAGTGACAGTCGCCGAATGTGTTGCAGTTATAGACCTTTGTATCTAATTACCCTGCAGATTGCAGAAATGTATAGAACCAGCAATCTGTGTTTGAAAGGGTGTACTAACAGATAGATTTTGTAACAGGTTACTAGTTGTAGGTTAGAGCATCTGTGAAAGCTGGGATATCATTGGAGCAATCTATTGCTGGAGTTAAAAAGTTGAAGGGCTGAGAGGAGTCTGTCAGGCTCAAAATTCTGGAATAAATTCCTGGCTATTCTTCCCATTACTGCATTGAATGAGACTGAAGAAAGAAACTCAAATAAATCCCTATAGATCAGTTGTGTCCCAAATTCCCTGTTCAGCTATAAGAACACAGGGTGGCTTGTGTTAGGAAATTATTGGATGGTGTAAATTTTTCACAAGTTTCTAATACTGTTTGTTTGATTATCGTTCTAGAATTGCACAATAAGAATTTGTGGATTACATCCAGACTAATATTTCTATAAGGATTTTTGCCTATTGAGCAAGATTTTTTTACATCCCCATTGCAGTGGCAACTCCAAATGCCTCGATAATTAGTTCTTGGGATCTCCGCTCTCTTGGGTGCTTGGGCTGTGGAAATGTCTAGTCTGTGATTTGAGCAGCTCCCTGCTTGAATAAGTCCAACTTTGGGGACAACTAATTTGTTTTCTTTTGTGCATGGCCAGTTCACAATCCTTTAAAAAAGGAGAAGTCTGCCTAGTGCCTGGTTTATTACAAAACCAAGCCAGTAAACTGTGGGATATACTGAAGATCTCCAGCCAACAATAACTTGTGATCTAGGACATATATTCCTATCACAAACTGCACTTTTAAGAGTGATAAATGTCCAACATGTCCATCTGTTATTGAGGGAAAGGTTTCCTGCCCCCATCCCATCCCCATACATTGACAGCAGCCATTGTAAAAAATTTTCCAGGTTTCTGAGAAGAGGAATAGAACCATGAATCACCTATGGAAAATGCTATGCAGTTTTTCTGTTATCTGGAAGTAGTGTGACTTTCCATAGTTTTATTAAGTAGTTCATGTGGCATAATAGAGGGTTACAAGCAGTTACTGGCACAAGCCTTCTAATTTACTCAGAATTTTCCAGCAAAGCAGCCTTGGTTGCAACTTCCTATGTTTAATTCTTTCCTCATATGGGAAACTTTTATGATTGTATAAAGAAAAAACACATGCAGAGTTTGTTTTAGTCCTAGCAAGATGGTGTGCAAACTATTTTTAAGAGGGTAGGAAAAAGTTGTTTGAGGATGTTTTCAGTATTTTCAGATGCACATGATCTACTATTAGATCTTAACAGTTCTGTTTTCATGTTGAGTTTTTTAAAAGTGTGAGTATTAAATATCGGTAAAATCACCTGTTGTACATGCTTACCTTTGAAGGAGAAAAGAGTTCATGTTGTTATAGCTGGGAATAAATATGGTTTTAGTTTTCTAGCAAATTGTAATCTTTGTATGTTTCATGGTAGACATGTTACTGTTGTAAAGTTGCTTAGATCTTGAGATAAATCCAAGTTTCTGTTCATTTTTAATACTTCACTGAGTAATGATACTCTTGTTCCTTCTAACATTCCATGTAGATTATTTACAAAAACTTATCAGTAGGTCTTTGTAAAAGGATACTTTAGCACAATGGGAGACTGTAACTGCAATACATGTTTTTTGGAGAGAGTCTACTGGATATATTTTTGGTGGTCTTTGTTGTCTCTTTGCAGTACCACATAAGAGTTCTGAACTTGATCTACTGGTTGTGGTAAAGCATATGTGCCTTCAAGAGATCAGCCATGCTAGATCTATCTAAGAATGATCTTACTGGTTTCCTGGTGTGGTGCCATCTGAAATTAACTCATTTGCCCATACAATTTGATGTGTGGGGGAAAATGTAATTTAAGACATTAGTCACCTGATCATGGTCATTTTTCTTGTATTAGATTATGTACTTAAGATGCATATTTTGTTTCTTTGAGAAAACTGAGTAAACTGGTCAAACTGAGTAACCTTTCTGAGAAAACTAAAACTTTTTCATTCACAGCAAAGAAGAATATGATGGTTAATGAAGTAATAATTTTCTGGTATAGAGGAAAATGAGCTTTCTTAAATCTGATGTTTGATTATCAACAGCTTATGCCTCTAGTCCTCCTAAATTAAAATAAATCTCACTTAAGGCCTTGTGATAAAGTGATTTGAAATATTGTGTAGCTTGCAGATTTTATGCAAAATGAACTACAGCAAGCACTATGCTTTAGTTTTATTTATTTCTTCACTTCAAGAGCTTTACAGATATTAGAACTGTTTTATTGAAAAAGCATCATTGGTTTTCCTTATGTTGTACAATACAGTCTGATGAAGGGAGCTTTGACTCTCAAAAGCATACCTGAAACTCTTGTTGATCCCTGAGATGCTGTTAGCGAATCTAACTGTTTTTTTGACAATATTTGCTTTTATCTGTGCCCTGCAATGTAATGTTAAATACCTGTGTATTAGAATGGGGAGCTTTGTGGCCCCCATTTGTGTTAACTCATTTTGCTATTTGTTTGCTACCCTCCATGTATAAATGCAAATGTATATACAAATAGCAGCCAACAAAGTATAATATTACTTCATTCATTTGACAAAACAGGCACACAATAGCTCTGTTCCTTTGCCACCTAAAGGCTCCTTTATTTTGGCTGCAATTTGGAATTTTGAAAGAGAGGATGAGTATCCCTTAACTTTCAGAGAAATTGTAGTTGTACAGGCTTTAGTCAAGTGGGAGATAGAATTCCTTTTTGAGGTAGAGTGGTATGATGCTGTGATCTCCACTGAGACCCTGCCAGTTTGCACCAGCACTTCAGTTTTGCTCACCATTGGGAAACAATGCAGACTAGGATCTTCATTGTGTAAACCTGAACAGAGTTACACCTCCTAAGTCCAACAAAGATAACTGGGTTTTAGACAGGTGTAGCTCTGCTTGGATTGCATTGTAATGTACTTGCTTAATTGATTGCATGTCATCATATATCAGTGAATTTATCCCTGTTCTATTTAGCATAAATGTAAAGAAGGGGGATAGTTAAACTAGTTTAAAACCCCCGAAATAAGGCACATTCACCCCCTATTGCTTGTAGATGTCATAAAAGTGGAAGTAAATACCTTACTCTTCCAAGAGCTAACTCTTCTAGATATTGTACATTTTGACTATACAAAAGCATTTCTCAAGGTGCCACAGGATTCTGAGTAAAGTTTAACACTCTTGGCAGAAGATGCTATGTGTTTCTGTGGATTTGTACCTGGCTAAAGAAGAAAAGGTGAGGGTAAGAATGAATGGATAGCTTTCACGGTGGAGGACAGTAAGCAGTGGAGTTCCCCTGGTATCTCTCTTAGGACCTGTATTATTTAGAGCATGAACTAAGGGAGAACAGTTAGTGGAATTTTCAGATGCCCTGAAATTATTCAGAATAGAGGGGGAAAGGTGGGTTGTCAGGCACTTCAAACTGGTGAATGAGCAATGAAATGGCAGATAACATTCAATAGAAAAAAAGTGCAGAGTGAAGCACATCAGGGCGCAAAATGTTACGTGAAAGGTAGTTGGATCTGAGTTAGTGATTACTTAGAGTTGTAGTAAATAGTTTGCTGTAAAGGGGCAGTCAAAGTTATTGTGATGTTAAAGCATCTGCCTTTGAGGCAAAGTAAAACATTTGGAACTTTTCTATTTAGAAAAAAGGCAACTCCAGAGATATTATAGAGGTCTGCAGAAATATTCATAGTTTAGAGCAGAGGTTCCCAAACTTATTTGGCCTAATGCCCCCTTTTCAGAAAAAAAAAAATACTCAGCACCCCCCTGGAAATCTTCAGCTCCAACTAGCACAATGGGAAGGTGCTGCCACCCAGCCTCTTTCAACTCAAAAGCAGCAGATAGCAGTAAAATGGGGTGCTCTTCAGAGGCTTCCTTGGCAGATGCCCCAGCGCAGGCAACGTTTGCCCTGCAAAGCAAGGCAGTGGCGCAGCAGTGCCGTCCGGGGCTCTTGGCTTGCCTGCTGGCTGGTGCAATCGTGTCACATTGGAAGGGGGAGTAAGGGGGCACCCAGCATTCCCCCTGGCAGGGTGGCACCCTAGGCAGTCACCTACCCCACCTACTCCCATGTGGTGGTCTGACAGAAGACACTGATTAGAATTTCTGGACCCCTCCCAGAAACATGATTTTTGACACTTCTCACTCCTCTTCTCTGCTCCCTTTATGTTTCCACCACCCCCTTATTTTTATTCACCACCCCCCAGTTGACCCAAGACTACTACCACCCCCCTGGATCGTTCCAGTGCCCCCCAGGAAGCAATATCGCCCACTTTGGGAAACACTGGTTTAGAGCATGATGTCAAACCTACAGTCCACAGGCCAGAACAGCCCACCCAGAGCTTTAATCTGGCCCGTGACTCTCTTTTCTCCCCCTGCCCACTCCCTTTCCATCTCCTCTTTGCTGGCAGAAGCTCCTTTGGGTTCCTTTGAAATACATTGCAGAACAAAAAAAAGTTGCAAAGAAAATGCAGAATGGATTTTCCATTCCCAAACTAGTCCATCTGGTCCTAGAGACTTTAATGGAAAATCCGTTCTGCATTTATTTGCAACTTTTTTTTTTGTTCTGCAATGTATTTCAATTGAGCCCATGTAAGTCAATTGGCATTCTTGGCTCCCATTATCTCCAAAGAACATTCAAGCCTTTCCCATCTCAAACTATCCTGCAAAAAACCTGAGACCCTGTCTGGAAAGCCACTGCCACTGTGAATAGGTGGGGAAGGAGGGATAAAGTTTGCAATACCCATCTACTTAATGTTTTCCCAGGCTCAGAGCATTTTATATTTTTTTCATTTACATTTTAAGTTTCTGCTGTGATCCTTGTGCTTTTTTGTGATGTTTTATGTTAAAAATTGCATTGCCAAATGCCACTATTTTCCCACCTCTCAATTTTAAGGCATTTTTAAGGGTGGGGGGTTGGGGGTTGGAACTAACCACAGTTAAAATATAGAGTATTACAAACTCAAGAAACTCCAGTTTTGCAGAGGGATATTAGTTTTAACACACACCCCTCCTAATGTGAGGCTCCAATGTAGAACAAGTGCTGAAGAAAACAACAAAAATTATCTCAAACCACACAGTAAAAAAACCCTGAGACCCTGGAAAGCCACTGTGACTCTGAGCAGACTGGAGGGGGGAGAAGCTTGCAATGCCCAGCCATTTCATGTTTTCCTAAGCTCAGAACATTTTATATTTTTGGTTTCTGCTGTGATTTTTGTGCTTTTTCTTGATGTTTTATTTTTAAAAAAGGCATTGTCAAATCTCACTGTTCTCCCACTTCTCTGATTTTAGGCAAACATCTTTTAAGAGTGGGTTGGAGGAAGGTTTGGGAGGTGTCAGATATCAAAGACTGTTAAATAAACATATCACAAGAGTGTTACTGTTTTAGACATGTTTGTATTTTAAGAAAAAATATATATTTGTGTTCTTAATAAAGTTTATATCTCTGCTACCTGGCATTACATTTTATGACACGCATACCCAACAAAGTCCCATTTATGTCAGATCTGGCCCTCATAACAAATGAGTTCAACACCCCTGGTGTAGAGAAAGTGAATACAGGCTTCTCCTTCTTCCTCTCCCATAATAATAGTACTCAGGGTTGGCACAAGATTCAGAAAAAATGAGAACAAACATTACTTTGTATTAATGTCTAGTTGACTTGTGGAATTCACTGCTATATGAGATGTGTTGATGTACACTGGCTTAACCCCACAGAAGGGGATTGGGCAGATTCATGGAGGATAGGTCTGTCATTAGATATTAGTAATGATAGCTAAAGGGGGTTTCTGGGTTCAGATGCAGAATGTCTGTATTGGCAGCTGCTAGGGAGTGGTTGGCCAGCGAGGCCTGTTATCTGTAGACCCTATTTGTGGGCTTCTTTTTGGCATCTAATTGGCAAATGTTGGAAACAGGATGCTGGACTAGACAGCTATTCTTATGTTCTTGCTTTTGCTTCCAGTGAGTGACACACTCTTGCTTTTAGTCAGTTTTATGATTTCCTTCATTCTTTGTCTTTTTGGGGGGCCTGACTGAAAAAGAGTTGGATGATGATGGCAGAACCTGATACTTTCTAATGGAAAAACTAAACAATATGTACAAGCTTTTTTGTTAAAACAATTTTATTAATTTGCAATATATTGTTATAGTAATCTTTAAGAAAAATAAAAAAAAATACAGAATAAAAACAATACATTGCTTTCCCCCCCTTCTCTTCACCTCCTTTTCTTGACCCCTGCCGGTGTTTACTTAAAATTAAAAAAAAAGGTAACTTAACAAATCAAGAATCTCCAGCCTTTGGGGTATGTGTAACTGCAGTTTAAAATAAATGACCTTAACTCCTTAGTGAAGTGAAAATTTTCTTTTTTTGAGATAATGCATTCCCCGCCCCTAGAAGCTCATTTGCAAAGCATTATGTTCATAAGGTTTCTGAGCCAGAATGGATTTGGGGTATTATGGTTAAACATTTTGCCCCCACCCACTGTACATACCAGCAACTGTAATGCATAATGTATATGAAATGAGTACTGGTTGTAGCTCTAGTTGACATGATTGTTCAAAGCATTTGTGTTACACTGTTTCTGCCAATAATATGCATGTCTACAGCCTAATTCTCACTGAGGCTGCAAACTGTGTCTGCCCTAACCACTTTAGATTGCAGGAGATGCAATTCCCTGATCATATGTTTGTCTTAAACCCCCTTCCAAAAAACACTTTCATCTAGAAAATAAAATTTAGTTTGTGATGTGCTGGGAATATTTTTGACTTAAGCAGGAAACTATGAGTATTCACATGCACTGGACTCAATACAGCCCTGTTTTTTTCACAATTGGAAACAATGGAGAATGGGGGCACTTTTTGGGGGGGCCCATAGAATTGGTCCAATCTTTTTGAAACTTTGGGGGTCTTTTAAGGAGAGGCACCAGAAGCTACACTGAAAATTTGATACCTCTACTCTCAAAAAAACAACCCTCAAACCCTTGAATACCCTCAGATAGATTTCCCTATTGACTATAATGGTCCCAAAGGGTATACTGGAGCCAAAAAGAGGGGGATTTCTTGGGGGGGGGGGAGAACCTAATCTGAATACCATACCGGCATTGGAATTTAGTTTTTTTGAGAAATCCCAAATTGGGGGAGGGGCTCAAACCAGAATCTGAAAAATCTTAAATTTTTTGTGCACATCTCTTAGACGAGCACTCAAATCAGTACATTTGAACAAAATTCATGACTGTAGTATGATCCTTCTAACATTTCTGTACAATATGTGATTTTGAACTCTGCCTGAAGGTTATTTCAATTTTTAAAAGCTTAGAATAAGAGAGGAAACCTCAGCAGATACAACCTGAACTAGAGATAAACACCTCCTTTAGCAAGGTCCCTTAATCTTTTATTCAGTATATTTAAGATGCTGAATCATGAGCACTTGGAGTCTATGACCAGCTTAACTGAAGGTTTCTGTTACTAGAACAGGAATGGAAAATGTGCTGTGAAAAACACAAATTAACATGTAAATGTCATGGAAGTGTTTAGGTTTACAACATAGTAATGAAATTAAACATGGACAAAACATTTTGCATACTCCTAGTGCCATACTGGCCAAGATAGACATGGTCCCCATTGCTGTGGAACTTACTGAAAAGAAATATTCCCTCAGGTGGAAGACTTTCTGCAAGTAGGACCCATTCACCACCCCAAGGTCCCTCCATCATGCAGCCTGGCTGATCATACCCCTTAGAATACCTCCTTACCTGAAGGAGGAAGGCTTTGTGACTTCATCAATAAAAGTCCATTTAGCTATCTCAGCCTTTCATGATATGGTTATAGTTCCTCAGTTTCTTCTAATACAGATTCCATGTGTTTCCTAAAAAGTTTATGGAACCCATTTCCACCAGTTGTTCACCCTGTCCTTCAATGGAACTTGTCTCTAATTCTGTCTAGATTGCATTATGAACCATTTGAACTAATGGCAAACTCCGAGTTGTCCCTTTCATACAAGGCAGTGTTTTTGGTGACTATCACCTTGGCCCAAAGGGTGGGAGAACTCAATGCACTGTGTTTTGGCCCTCCTTTTCTAAAATTCTACACAGAAAAAGTAGTTCTGAGACTGTAATTAGAATCCCTCCCTAAGGTGGTGTCATGATCTGCACTGTGCTGAGACAGAGGCCTAGTGGGCCTAGGGAGTCTGTGTCTCAGTAGAAAGAGACAGTCTACAATCCCCAGAGTGCTTGGCGCTGGTTTCAGCCAATCAGTGTCCAAGCAGACTCTGAGGAGAACGTTTTAAAAGTTCTTTCAGGAGACAGACACTGTTCTTTCCTCCTGAGAGGTCGAGCAGGCAGGACAGCTACTGTTAGGAGGAAGACCCTCATTTATAGGGAGAGAGTGAGGAGGCCAAGACCTGGGGCCTAACAGACAAGGGACAGTTAAGTTCAGTCACGTTAGAGACTTTATGTTTATTTTTCTTCACCCACATTAAAGCACCTTATCTGTTCACTTCCCCTTTATTGATTAGCCTCTTTAAAATAAACCTTTTTCTTGTCCTTTGTTACTTTGCCTGGTCTACACGCCTGTTTCCTTGGCCAAAGCAAGGGATCTGAAGGGCTTGTGAGGGGACTCTGGGTCTTTCCAAGGGACCCTAATTCCAGAGTGGTGGCAGTATCAGGTGGCACCCCCATCTGGTCATGAAAGGTGGCCTCCAGATTCCCAACGGGTCAGGACATTACCCTCCTGGTTTTCTTGACCAACCCATTTGGCAAAAGGAACTTTACATGCATTAGATGTAAGAGGGACTCTTCTTTTTTTATTTAAAGAGAACAGAGGAATTCAGAAAGGACAGGAATTTATTCACCTGCTTCGCATGCCACAGTAAAGGAAAGGCCATCTCTGCACAAACTTTGTCTAGATGGGTAGTTAATAATAAAAACAACATACACTGAGACAAGTAGGAGCTGTCTGATCAATATATCTTCATTGCTTCACAAGCACTCAAGCAAGACTACCTCTCAGTCCCCTCTACTTCTATCTGACATTATTCAATGGATGTCAACTCTAGGAGTGAGGCAACTGTGTAGAAAGCGATGTGGCATTCAGTCTTCTGCTGATCCAGCCCACACCCTCCTCCTTGATGAGTGAATTCGCTATTTCCCACCGTGGGCTTCTATGTTATGCTCACTACTTTACAGAAGAGAAAGGAGGATGGAGGGAAGAGTGCTCCCCCTCCTGTATCACGTGACCCATAGGTGGAAAACTCTACAAGGAAGATTGAAGGGTGGGAAAGCACTCTTGGGCTCCAGAAAATTCTTTTAAAAGCTTACTAGCTCCTCTCTGTGGGAGCCCTGCAAAAGCTCAGTTTCATTTGTGTCTGCACGGAAGACTATTTAATGAACAATGGTTGCAGCTAAGTGCAACACCAGTTTTTTCTTGCATTTTAAAATTTAAAACAAAGTGGGGGTAAGAATTGGATTTTTAAAAAGCACCTTTTTCCTAATCTAAAATCTCCCCACTGATTACAGAAAAAAAATGTACAAGTACCTAAAAATTTTCTGCCCTTTTCAGGATGCTGTGAGGTTTGCTAAGTAACAATCAGATAGCCTTCTGCTATAGTGGTATAGGTGAAGCTTTATTGAAGGGGCAGCCAAACTGCAGCTTGGGAACCACATGTTGCTCTTTCATACATACTGAGCAGCTCTTGAAACCCCCACTGCCCTATTGGCCAGCTTGGAGAAGGCATTTCTCTCTTTAAATAACTTCGCTAAGGCAGCCAGCAACTTGGAGAATGCATTTAAAGTTAAAAGTTTTCTTTCTCCCCCCTCCCCCATCTATCTATCTTCCTTCCTTCCTTCCTTCCTTCCTTCCTTCCTTCCTTCCTTCCTTCCTTCCTTCCTTCCTTCCTTCCTTCCTTCCTTCCTTCCTTCCTTCCTTCCTTCCTTCCTTCCTTCCTCCCTCCCTCCCTCCCTCCCTCCCTCCCTCCCTCCCTCCCTCCCTTCCTTCCTTCCTTCCTTCCTTCCTTCCTTCCTTCCTTCCTTCCTTCCTTCCTTATTCACGTCTTACACCTCACAAACATTTGATGTTTCTTTTATGTGGCTCTTACATTAAGCAAGTTTGGCCACCCCTGCTTTATTGAGTTGTCACAAATGCATGTGCTCACTTTAAGACCATTGCTAGGAATGAAACTAATCAATATATATAGTTCTAAATAACTCCTCCCAGGTTCCCATTCTCCCCCTCCCAACCCTTCTTAACATAAACAAGTGAAAAGCAGTTACTTTCTAATGTGAACTAAGCAGGGTGTAATTCAGAGACATCACAAAGCATTATCTTGAAGGACATGTTTCTCCTTTCTTCCCTAGTACATGAGGGAGATGGTATTCCCTGGCAACAAATGCAGGAATACTTTCATGTTGGTTCCCAGCACCCCAAGGACAAGGTATGCAACATTGTAAAATATAGACAACCTAACACTAATATAAAGCAAAAGAATAATTTTGGCAGAAGACATGGTATGGATTCTGACAAATGCCTGCCTGATTCTGTGGTATTATACAATACAGTTTCCACTTGGGAGATGCAGTTAGCAGCCAGGAAAGCATCTTTTTGTGTTGCTTGTTACATATCCTTTCTTCTTCTTCTCTGATCCAAGGCCAGCCTGAAGAAACTGTTAACAGGAATATTAGAAACAGTGTTAACGCTGTTCCAGTAGAGAAAATGAAATAAAAAGATTGCTTCAGAGCCATGAATTGAGTGAAATATTGGTGCAGTTCATGACATAAATTTTTGAAATTGTTCATTTGTACACTTAGTTGATATATGAAGTAAGATGTTTTTGGAACAAGCATTACAACATAGCTAAGTATCGTGTGATGAGGGACTTCAACATACCGTCCGCCTAACGCACCAGCCAGTATCCTTCCTGGCCTGATGGAGGCTATATCCGTCTGGGCACTGGAGTATTCTAGAGTATTGGTTCTGTTGAGGTTGTGACCTCCTATCAGGCTAAGGACTTGATCCTTAGCGACACTAGGGCCATCTCAAGTTGTTTCAGCTCCCACACACCAAGCAGGTCACACACTAGATCTTATCTTTGTCTCGGGGATTTAAGTGGACTGCATTACAAATGGATGTAGTGCCATGGTCAGACCATTTTGTCCTGAAGGCCCAGTTATGCACACCTAACCCTCCCTGTTTAGGTAGCGAGCTGATTTATGCTCACCCACGGAGCCAAATGAACCCGAATAGGTTCCAGGAGGCTCTGTGAGATCAATTCCCTCTGGCAGCCCATTGGATGAGCTGGTGGAAGACTGGCATAGCCACCTTTTTGATGCCATCGATGTGATCACTCCCCAGCACCCTCTCCACTTCTGTACCAGCTTGGCTCCTTGGTATTCCTCAGAGCTGAGACAGATGAAATGGGAGCTGAGATGATTAGAGAGAGTGTGACAGAAGGCCTGAGATGAAGCTACAAGAAGATCTTATAGGTTGTTCATGAAGACCTATGAGATGGCAACGAAGGCAGCAAAGAAGGAGTTCTATGCTGCCTCCATTGCGTCTGCAGAATCGCACCCAGCTCAGTTATTTAGATTAATTCGGTCCTTAACATCTTTGCCTCAAAGCATGCCAAATGTTGGGGAATTGAATATAGGCTGTGTGGCTTTTGCAGATTGTTTTGCAGAAAAAGTCTTGTTGCTCTGCCGCGATCTTCCAGCCACAATTGATACAATAATGGAACTGGAAGCCCCTTGCCCATCTTCAGGTCCAGTTTTGGACCATTTCAGTCTGCTCTCCCGGGATAAAGTTGATAACACCCTGGCTGCTGTGAAACCCACCGCTTGCCCCCTTTATCCTTGTCCATCATGGCTGGTTAAAGCCTGTGGTGACGGCATACAAATTCCCCCGAGGGAGATCATCAACTTGTCCCTTTCAACAGGGGCTTTCCCAGGGGCCTTGAAGGAGGCAGTCGTCTGTCCTCTCCTAAAGAAATCATCTTTGGACCCTATGGTCCTAGCAAACTACCACCCAGTTTTGAACTTAACATTCCTGGGCAAGGAAGTGGAGAGGGCAGTGACAACACAGCTTCAGGCTTTCTTGGAGGGCGCTGATGTCCTGGATCTCTTCCAGTCCGGCTTCTGCCCTGCCCATGGGACGGAGATGGTGTTGATCACCATGGTGGATGATCTCCAGAAGCATCTGGATCGAGGTGGTTCAGCGCTGCTAATCCTTCTTGATCTGTCAGCAGCGTTGGATATGGTCGATCACAAAGTGTTGGCTCCCCACCTCACCGACACAGGAATACAGGGGCTAGCCTTATAGTGGCTGGTCTCCTTTCTCCAAGGTTGGGGACAGAGGATGGTGCTTTGGGGTGAATTATCCCAGCGGCACCCATTACAATGTGGTGTGCCACAGGGAGCAATTCTTTCCCCAATGTTATTCAACATCTACATGCGCCCCCTTGTCCAGATTATTTGGAGGTATGGGCTGGGGTGTCATCAATATGCAGATGATACCCAGCTCTATCTGCTGATGGATGGCTGCCTGGATTCGGCCCCAGAGGAACTGGGTAGGGCATTGCAAGTTGTGGCTGGTTGGTTGCAACAGAGCCGACTGAAATTGAATCCATCGAAGATGGAGGTCCTGTGCCTAGGTTACAGAGGATTGGGATCAGAGATCAGGCTCTCATCCTTTGCTGGGGCTTCATTGATGCCCGCATCGAGGGTGAAGAGCTTGGGGGTATTCTTAGATGTCTCTCTGACTATGGAGGCCTAGGTTACCACCACTGCCAGATTGGCCTTTTTCCATCAGAGGTGGGTCAGACAGTTGATCCCATATCTTGCCCCCCACTACCTGGCCACAGTGACCCATGCGATGATCGCTTCCAGACTAGATTATTGTAACTCTCTCTACATGGGGCTGCCCTTGACCCTCCTCGGAAATTCCAGCTTGTGCAGAACGCTGCTGCACAGATGTTGACATCGTCGCCAGTACGGGCACAGATCCATACCATACCAAACCTTTAATGGAATAACACTTGCAATTGAGAATACAATTGGCTACAAATTGAGTACTGGATCCGGTTCAAGGTGTTGATACTTACCTTTAAAGCCCTATACAGCCAGGGTCCAGCATACCTTCGGGACCATCTCTTCCTGTATGAGCCCCGTAGGTCTTTACGATCAGCGACCCAACAACATTTGGTGATACCAGGCCCCAGAGACATCCATCTGGCCTCGACAAGAGCCAGGGCTTTTTCAGCCCAGGCCCCTGCCTGGTCGAATGAGCTCCCCCTGGAGATCCAGGCCCTGCGGGATCTGCTCCAATTCCACAGGGCCTGTAAAACAGAGCTCTTTCACCAGGCTTTCAGCTGAGGCAATGGACGTCAATTGTTACTGGCCTCCCCTCTTCTTTCCATCCCAGTACTATAAGATCTGCTGCACCTGGACAATAGGCCATGTCTTTGAGGCAGAACCTGCCATTTTAGTCTCTATTGTCACTCTGTAGTTTTAGATTTTATATATTTTAAATTGGTCTTTTATTGTTATTTACTGTTGATTGTTTTTATGATGTAACCCACCCTGAGCCTGTTCTATGGAAAGGGCAGGCTAAAAATCAGTTAAAATAAATAAACACGAGATGACATGTTGGATTAGACCAATGGCCCATCCAGTCCAACACTCTGTATCACACAGTGGCCAAAACCCCAGGCACCATCAGTGGGGCTGGGACACTAGAAGCCATCCCACTGTTGCCCCCCCCCCCAAAGCACCAAGAATACAGACCATCACTGCGCAACAGAGAGTTCCATCAATATGCTGTGGCTAATAGCCACTGATGGACCTCTGCTCCATATGTTTATCCAGTCCCCTCTTGAAGCTGTCTGTGTTTGCAGCCATCACCAGCTCCTGTGGCAGTGAATTCCATGTGTTAATCACCCTTTGGGTGAAGAAGTACTTCCTTTTATCAATTCCTTCATTGCAATTAAGCCCCCTTATTTTCTTTAGTAGAAGTACAGTTGCACTCACTATAATCCAGAATAGGTTGGACGAATTTAATTTCAAATAATTCAGCATATTGAGTCCCACTGATTTCCATGAGATTTAAGATCTGCAACTTGTTCTGGATTGTGATCAACCTATGAACATTTATTCCTGAGTGATATAAAATGGCTATGGATGCAATCACAGTCTGGATGAGAGACAACTGAGAGTCTTTTCTAAGGGAGAGTGGAATATAAGATCTCCAGGAAGAATTGCAGAAAACTAGCAGGTTAAAGAGGAAGATGATTGCAGAATGCATTTTATGTGATAAAGTCTTATATGGGGAAAGACTTAGATATTCTCTAGATTCTTGTCTTTAAAAAAAATGAAAATAAGTTTTTGGAAAGTACAAGCCTTAGATGGCAGTCTTGTGAGGATGCCTCATTCAAACCAGTGAGACTTGTTTCTGAGTATACGTAAATAGGACTGGGCTCCACACAGTTTATTAAGACATCCCAGTTTTCCATCCTTTGTTATTTTTTTCCCCTTGCTGCTGGCTAATTGCTGTTTACTAAGTAGACCTTGATCCTCAAACAGTAACTTTTTCCATCTTGAAGTGGGTTGTCCCATTCAAGGGAAGAGTCTGTAGTCTGAGTGTAAATGGAATTACTACCAATGGAAACTATGCTGCAAGAGGAGTTGATAAAGCAGCTGTCTGTGCAAACCTCAGCTGTTTTTTCCATCCTCCAGAACAAATTTAATTAGCATAGGGAAACTGACTAATATGCTTACGTCACCTCTTTCCAGTTGAAGCTTACATTTTGTCCCTGACTGCCTGAAAGCATGGGACAGGACTTTGTTCAGGAATTTGCTGTCGCATACAGGATGCTCTGAAAACTTTTAAGGGGGGGGGGCTGGGCTTGGCCCTTTATAAACTCTCTAGAACACATAACAGCTTCCTCAAAAAAGTGTTCTTCTCAGGCTTGTGCTCTGTGCTCAGCATTCTTTTTAAAGAACTCAAGATGCATTTTAGAAACTTTGATTACATTTTTGGCTCCTTAATTGCCTGTGCTGTGGACAACAATATCTTCAGTCAGCCTGAAACCAGGGTAAGCATGTGTGTGTGTGCGTTGGGGAGTGCTGAGAAATATAGATGTATCCAAATGACAATCACATTAGGACTACAAGTCATATAGGTACTGCAATGTCAAATTAATTTCATGGTGCCAAGGCTGATGTGCTTTTGTGGAGATGTTGTGTGCTTCATAAATTTGTAGAATGCTACAGGATTGTTAGGTCTTTATACATCATTTTATTTCAGTTTTAAATGTAGAACTGTAAACACTTAAATTAGATTTGTATCCATAAAATTCAGCAGTACTGGAATGCAGAATACAGTATATCTCATTGAGTAAATAACTGCATTAGAGTTTATAATATGCTTTTCAGTGAATGCAGTGACTTCTTGGTCAGAATGTTCACAGGTACAAAGGCTGCTAGGGTATATTCCACTGGCAAATGCAAAGCAATTTTTTCTTTCCAAACTGTTGGGGGCAGGTTAGAGAGAAAGGACTGGTTACATAAAATATAATGCTTTCCATTTAAAATGTGAGAAATACTTAAAATACAAGATTTTCGGAGATCATCAATAGTTTGTAGTAATAAAAGAGTCTTGTGGTGCCTTAAACAGGAACAGATTAATTGTGTCTTAAACTTTTTTGGACCAGAGCCTTCACCTGTTCACAGCTATGCTACAATACATCTACTTACTTAAGTTGCCATTGTCTCCCATCTTTTTTTTTAATAAAAGTTCTGCTCCTGCATTTTTGATACCTTTTGAAATGTACCAAAGGTATAGAAACTCAACCTTGCCTCTTTCTAATAAGGAAAGGGCAGACTGTGTCTGACCTGGATAGCCCAGGCAAGCCTGATCCCATCAGATCTCGGAAGCTAAACAGGGCTGACTGTTGGCAAATACTTGGATGGGAGACCTCCTTGGAATACCAGAAGTCGAGAGGACACCAGCAGGCTTATTCAGCCATCTCTCTGAATATCCTCCATGCCCTCCCCAGAAGAGGTTAGTCACTAGAGGTCACCATGAATTCCAGGTGCACAGGCACATGCACATAAAAATATAAAAATACCAAGAAAGAAGACTGACCATTTTGGGATAAATTCTTAATTTCAAAGCATTTACATATTTGTGCTGAAAATATTTTCTATCCTCCTTACTGAACTTGCTATTTCCCAAATGGGTTACATAAAATCTACAGCATTTAGAGATTAAAAACAAGAAAAGTCTATGAGCCTTGGGAATATTTTTAGCTGCAGTATTGAGATGAAACTGCATTTGGTTAACTCAATGTATACTGATCAATGTATATTGATCTGAATTTTGAAAAGCAGCTGCATGAACATTCAAATTGGTAGATTTAAAACTTGTGTGCCTCCAAAATTCTGTTCCCACTGCCACCAACATTAATTTAAAATATCAGCTGCCTTTGTAAATAATTTAAAAAATAATTTGGGAGTTGGATAGTCTCCTGCTTATTCCAGTAGTGCATTCAGTAAACATCCAGCACCTCAGTTTGGAGTTGCCAGCTGTTGGCAAACTTATGCCTGAAGTAATTGGCTGTCCAACAGACCAATAGAAGTATGCTGTGTGGGTCAGAAGTCATTAGCCCATCCCTTTTCAAAAATGCAAACGTTCCAGTTTGGTACTGAGGCAAAGCTTTTAATTGATGCTAAACTGGTTATTGTTTCCTGAGAGCAGTTTCATGCCTGTAACAGCTATGTGGCAGACAAAATCATCTGGTGAAGATTTTCCCAGCATTGAATGGTGATGATGGATACACCTTCTGAACTCCTGTATGTCTTACAAATGTTAAAAATGCAAATCCCTTTCAGGAGAATATTATATTTTGTTGATAAATTGGAATGTGTATTGCTTTCATCAGTATGCCCAGTTATGCTTCTTTGACTTCAGTATATCTGTTTCTCAGCATGGCCCCATCTGTGGATACTTAAATCTGGAGACTGGTGCCATGATTGGACAACACAGAAAAGGGCCCAGGTTTGCAGAAAAGTCTGACATCTAAAAATAAAATTAAATATCTAAAAATAGAAAACCTCGCCAACTAATAGAATTGGTGCCCTTAGCTTTAAGAAATGAATGCTCTCAGGGACTGTGGCTAGGTAATCATAACAGAATTATCAGCCTTCAAACCTTGGTGTCTGTCAAAAAAGTCAGGGGGAGGGGGCAGGACCTTTTCCAGACCTGTTTTCACCTTTGAGGAATGACTTATTGGGACCAGGCCCATCAATAACCCCAAGGTCCCATGCAACTTGCAGAATTCACCCAGAGCTGACTGCTTACTACTCTTCCACAGCAGCCATCCCATGAAAACCTGTGTTGTGTACAGGTTAGACTTTCAGATTGAGATCTAGGAGACCCAGGTTCAAATCCCAGCTCTATCATGGAAGCTCACTTGTGTCCCCATTGTGTAGAAAGGTAGGATATAACTGAAGTAAACAAATAATAAATGTAGCTGAAGGGGAGGACAAAAGGAAGCAGGGAAAGCTGAGGATATGAGTGTTGCCAGGAGGGAAGGAAGAAATAGTGTAGAGGAGAGGGACACGGGAAAGTGAGGTCACTCCACAACTCCTTGCAGGTTCCCCACTGTGCAACTGGACCCAGCTCAGCTGCTCTTCACAACTGCTCTCAGCCTGGCAATTGGCACCATGCAGCTCTGCCAGTGTTTTGCTGGGGGGAGGCTGCCAGGTGGAGGGAAGGAGGAAAAGGTGAAAATGGGAAAGATGAAGTTAGCTTGTCTGGTGAGTGGGAAGGTGAGAAGGAAAGTGGAACAAATAGGACCTTTCAAGAAAGGGGAAGGGGAAAATAAGATCCTTCCTCACAAGTCTTTGTAGGTCCACTGCTTGTATTTATTTACTCCACTTACACCCATCTTTCTCCCTATTCTGACATTCTAACCGTTATACCATACTGGCTCTCCAGTTGTTATTCTGTATTGTTATTGTTAATGTCAATAGGTTTTATCAATTAAACCTTTTGTTTGCAGCTATTTTGCAAATAACATTCAACAGAGGTTTATCCCTTTGAAATGAATTTTATGGAGCAATTCTAAGCAGATGTATTTGGGAGTAAGTCCCATTTTATTCAATGGGACTTTCTCTCAGGAAATTGTTTTTAGGATTACAGCTTTAGAGGAGAAGGATTGCCTCTTAGCAGCTCTTGTTTTGTGACATTGTTATAATTTGGGGATAAATCTTACTGCCTGTGCATATTATAGAAGAATTATAGTAGAATTAATTACATTATGGAGTGCTTGCTTTTTTCACCATAATGGAGAATTGTGCATAATGCTCTGACCAACTGTCTCAAGTGATAGGCTTGAATTTTACAGAAAGAAATGTTCAGGAGCCATAGTTAGAAGGTAATTTATCTTTGATTTTATGTTCGTCCCCCAGTCCTGCAGTAATAGTATAAATGGTGTTTTGTTGTAGTAATTAGAACCTACCTTGCCTTGGTAGATGGAGAGAGTCCAGTAAAAATAAATGAGATGTGCTGTCCGTTGCTGGAGGGAAGCAACCATCTCCTGCTATTTCTCTCTCCTTATCACTCCACTGCACTGTATGTTTCTCATTTATTTTGCTAAATAAATACAGTTGCTTTTCTTTAAACAAATGCAAGAACAGGGAAGGACCGGGCTGGACAAAAATAATTTCCAGTGTTCATTGATGCCCTTGGCCTTTGTCAATAAATGCCCATGATGTGCTCTACATGACAGATTCAACAGCACTGGAGGCTGGCTGGGGTGAAGGATAATGACTTTTAAGTAGGCAGATGTCATTTCAATTTCAGTGCCAGGTAATGTGCAGCAGAGGTTTGTTTGGGCGGTGGAAGATCCTTTACCTCCTTCTTCCAATGGGTAATCCCATATGATAACCTTTTGATAGCCCCTTATTTCATAGAAGAAAGAAAAATATTGGTCAGGTCTTTTGTTGTTACAACTGCAGGCCCCTGAAGTCTCTAACAAGGATTTTTAAAACTCCTCCTACTCCAGTTAAAGCAAGTCATGTATGCAGTTCTGAAGATCATGGAGATTTTGAGGAGAGTGTTGACTCCTTTTAAAAATGAGGTTTTGGGTACAATTTATAATGGAAGCATAACTCTCTGATATTAGAGAGTGGCAGGACTGCTGTAAGTGTCTAGTATGTTCCCCCAAGGTACAATCAGCCTATGGAAGATGGAGTTTTGTTCTCCTCCAGTCCTTAATTTTTAAGGTCTCTCAGGACTGGGCTATATTATATTATTTGTAGAATAACTTAGCTCAAACTAGATTTGAAATATATAATGTAAAGCTAATATAATGAGCTAAGATTAACTAGTGAATTTTATAAATCTTATTTTTTTAATCTTTGAGAGAAGAATGAAGGAAGAAGATGAAGAAAACATGATTATATAATGTTTATGTGATATTAAGTTTGTATAGTGTAAAATATTTGGTTGAAGTTGTTAATTTTTAAATTCTTCCTTTAATAAAGTAAGAAAATGCAAAAAAAAACCCCTGATAAAAACAGTAAAATGTGACTACAGACATTTAAAAGTTATTTACTTTTTAATATTATCTTTCAGGCCAAATTTGAAACACTGTTTAGAACATATGACAAGGATGTCACCTTTCAATATTTTAAGAGTTTTAAAAGAATAAGGATAAACTTCAGCAACCCTTTGTCAGCAGCAGATGCTAAAATTCAGTTACATAAGACGGAGTTTCTTGGGAAGGAACTGAAACTGTATTTTGCTCAGGTAAGATACAATGGCTGTTTTGGTAAAATGACTTCATTGTTACATGTATAGGCTACATTTATTTTTCACTTTTGTTTTCAATTTTGCTTACAGTCATGGTCAATGCTCCCTCTAAGCTGTGGAGTCTTGTGAGCAAAAATTCTGCTTTGTGAGCTACTGGCATTAAAGTTGTGAGCTACTGCATAAATTAGCTTGCTCTGGGGCCATTTGTCCTGAGCTAAGACAAAAATGTGTGAGCCACAGGCTAAAAAACTGTGAGGTAGCTCACACTTAAGCTCCGCTTAGAGGGAACACTGGGCATTGTATAATCACACAACAGGTAGGTCAGAATTCTGCTGATTTGCTCAAGGCACAATAGCAAGTCTTAAAGCTATACTGGAGTTTGTACTGTGTTTTATGCATATAAACTTAAAGCTGCTGTAGAATATTTAACTCCGTAGTTCACTTATTTTTCTTCTTCGTGGTCTCTGTGCATCACACTGATGGGAGAAAGCACCGACGCCGATCACGATCGGTAACTTCAAAGCTGCGGATTTCCGCACCCCCGTCCCAGTGCGCATGCCCAGAAGCCCCCCTGCGCATGCTCACCAGGACAGAAGTGGACATCCCACCAGTTCTCTTCTGACCGCTGCTGAGATCAGTCGATCTTTGCTACGGTCGGTGGATTTCTTCTTAGCATTCGTTGGATTTCCACCGTCACACAAGGTCACCGAGGAGCAACCCATCTCTCCCTCGGAGGACCTAAAATCCTATGGGGACTTGATAAAAAGAATGGCTCAGTCCCTATCCCTCCCAACGGTCCAACCTCAACCGGTCGTCACGGACAATGTGTTTGACATTGTACAGAGGGACACGTCAACTGCACTTGCCCTCCCGCTGACAACCGTGATGCTGCACACAGCAAAGGCTTCGTGGGACAAGCCTGCGTCCACGCCCATCTCATCACGCAGGCTTGATCACATGTACCGGATACAAGAGTCCACAGCAGACTTCCTCTTCAATCACCCCAAACCAAATTTGGTGGTGGTGGCATCGTCCTCGAAAGCAAGGAAGACCCATGCTACCCCCCCAGATAAAGAGGGGAAGAAACTGGACAACTTGGGACGACGAGTCTACTCGGCGGGCTCGCTGGGACTGAAGGTGGCAAATTACTCTGTCTGAACGGGGCGATATCAATACGCCTTGTGGGACCAATTGTCAGCAATTCTGCCAGGACTTCCAGAGCAAAGTAGGAATGCGATCCAGAAAGGAAATCGGCAGCCCAAACAGGGTCTTTGACTGTCCCTCCCCATGTTTCCCTTCCCCCACCCGTACTTCAGACCATACCCGGCTGTGGCCTTTTTACCAGGCGTGGTCCACAATAACAACAGACCAGTGGGTGTTATCAATAATCCGGCTGGGTTATATGATAGAATTCCAACAGGAACCAGCGGTTCCAACATTCGTCTGCACCAGTCCATCTCCAACTCTTCAGGAGGAGGTGTGTGTGCTGCTCCAAAAGAAGGCCATAGAACCAGTCCCGACAAGCCAAGAGAGACTAGACTTTTACTCCCGTTACTTTGCTATCCCAAAACGGGATGGAGGCCTGCGTCCCATCATGGACCTTCGAGGTCTCAATTTCTACATCCCACATCACAAATTCAGGATGACCTCATTACCCAGCATACTCCCCTTGTTGAATCAGGGAGATTGGATGGCCATCCTAGACCTGCAGGACGCTTACTTTCATATAAGTATCCATCCGTCCCACAGGAAATTCCTCAGGTTTGCCATCGGGACTATGCACTATCAGTACCGAGCCCTACCCTTCGGCCTTTCCACGGCCCCCAGGGTGTTTACAAAAACAATGGTAGTGGTGGCAGCCCATCTGAGGCTACAGGGCATCATACTATTTCCATACATCGACGACTGGCTTCTGGTGGCAGAGTTAAAGGCCCGTCTACTGCAACACATCTCCACCACCCTGACCCTTCTGCAGGAATTGGGTCTGCAGGTGAACAAGAAAAAGTCCTGTCTCCAACCTTCTCAGGGGGTTCAATTCATCGGGGCTATCCTGGACACCCAGTCGTGCAAGGCGTTTCTGCCGGAGAAGCGTGCAGAGGACATTGTGGACCTGGTACAGATCTTTCAACGAAACCAGACGGTCACCGCTCTTCAGGTGCAACGCCTGTTGGGCCTGATGGCATCCACCACGTCGGTTCTGGTCTTTGCCAGGTTCTACATGAGGAGCCTTCAGTTATGGTTCCTGAAGCACTTCAGATGCCAGGTAGATTCCCCTTTGCGCAGGTTTTCCATCCTGCAAGAGGTTCTGGCAATGCTACGGTGGTGGCAGCAAGGGCGTCACCTGCTGGCGGGAGCGCCTTTCCACAAACTACAACCAACAATAACTCTAGCCTCGGATGCATCCCTATGGGGATGGGGGCGCATGTGAATGGACTATGTGTGGGCAACAGGTGGCCCAAGGACCACCTGCAGTATCACATAAACTTTTTAGAGCTACTGGCGATTCACCATGCCATTCTCTCCTTCAGGCCGTTACTAGCAAACCGGGCTGTGGCGATCCTAACAGACAACACCACAGCGCTGGCCTACATAAAGAGGCAGGGGGGCACAGTATCACAGAAACTTTGTCTCCTAGCCTTGCGCATTTGGGAAATCTGCAGGGAAATGAACACGCATCTAACAGCAGCTCATCTTCCTGGCGACCAGAACGTGTGCGCAGACTTTCTCAGTCGAGGGGGAGCTTCCCTTCACGAATGGGAGCTCAACTGGAACTTCTTCCAACCCATCTTCCAGAGGTGGGGGACACCGGAGATAGATGTCTTCGCCACCCACAACAACAGAAAGTGTAGACAGTTCTGTTGCCGGGGAGGGAGAGATCTGCTGTCGCTGGGAGACGGCCTCCTGTTCCCATGGAACCTTTGTCACGTGTACTTGTTTCCCCTGATTCCGCTAATGACGTGGGCAGTGCAGAAGCTGTACAGGGAACGTCTGAAGGGAATTCTGGTCACCCCATGGTGGCCCAGGCAACACTGGTTCACCCCCATCCTGCGGTTATCCAGGGGAGTCTTCCACCATTTCCCCACGGTGCCGAATCTACTGCTATCCCAACAGGGGCTAGTGGTCCACCACGATGTCCCGCATCTGAAGTTGACGGCATGGAGACTCGGGTGAATGCATTGTCCCTGAGGGCTCAGCATGTCATCCTCAATAGTAGGAGGGAATCCACAAGAAAGTCGTACGCCTATAAGTGGGCGCAGTTTGTGCAATTCACCTCTAACACCCTGGGGGACCTGACGGCAGTGGGTCTGCCCGTGATCCTCGACTTTCTACTCGCCCTTCTGGACAAAGGACTAGCAGTGTCATCTATAAGGGTGTACCTGGCGGCCATCTCGGCCAGCCATGCGCAAATCGAACGGCACTCGGTGTTTGCGCATCCCACTACAAAGAGGTTCTTGTGGGAGTGGCGAGGCTATACCCCTCTGTTAGAGACCCAACTCCATCGTGGGTTCTTCCGGGGATTCTGGAGGCCCTGATGGGAAAGCCCTTTGAGCCTATGGCGACGTGTTCCCTGCAACTGCTGTCGTGGAAGGCAGCGTTCCTGGTGGCCATCACCTCAGCACGGAGGGTAGGGGAACTTGCAGCGTTGAGGTACGATGACCCTTATCTCCGATTCCGGCCAGAGGGCATGTGGCTACGTTCGGACATTACATTCCTGCCCAAGGTGGTGTCATCTTTCCACTTAAACAGGGAGATCTGCCTGCCGGTCTACTTTCCTAACCCGGCTACGGAGTCAGGGAGGAGGCTCCACGCCCTGGACATTAAGCAGGCGCTCTCCTTTTACTTGCATAGAGTAGGGCCCTCCCGGAAGAACCCTAGGCTTTTCGTCTCTTATGCCCCGGCCTCCTTGGGTCGGAGGATCTCATCGCAGAGACTCTCGAAGTGGTTAACAGAGACGATTAAACTGTGCTACCTGCTGCGCAAAAGACCTCTTCCAGGGCCTATTCGAGCACATTCCACAAGAGCAATGGCTACCTCGGCAGCGTTCATGAAAGGAGTGCCATTGCGAGACATTTGTAAGGCTGCTACCTGGTCCTCCCCACATACCTTCATCAGACATTATGCGCTGGACCTTCAGTGGCATCAAGGTTCGTCCGTGGGACGTGCAGTTCTGCAGTCGCTCTCCTGTTGACGGACCGTGCAACCCTCCTCCAGGTAGGCTGTTAGCTTGCTATTCTCCCATCAGTGTGATGCACAGAGACCACGAAGAAGATAAACAGGTTTCTTACCTGTAACTGATGATCTTCGAGTAGTCATCTGTGCAGTCACGCTACCCACCCACCTTCCCCACTGCTGTCGGTCCGCCCCAGGGCTCATGCAGCGGTCAGAAGGAACTGGCGGGATGTCCACTTCTGTCCTGGTGAGCATACGCAGGGGGGCTTCTGGGCATGCGCACCGGGACGGGGGCATGGAAATCCGCAGCTTTGAAGTTACCGATCGTGATCGGCGTCGGCACCTTCTCCCATCAGTGTGACTGCACAGATGACCACTCGAAGATCATCAGTTACAGGTAAGAAACTTGTTTTTCAGAGACCTACTGTGTGATTATTTGTATGGCTGAATTGGTAGATCAAAAAGTGAGTGTCTGGTTTCTCCATAAAAGCCACTTTTGAAAAACAGTGATGTTTCTTATCCATCTCTGCTTTTCCAAAGAAACTGAATTGTATCCTATGACTCCATTCAGCCAAGCATGGAGCTTTCCTTCACAGGGACAGCCTTATCCGCCGGAGGAAAGATCATTGCTCTAGAGGATGGTTCTGTACTTAGCTGAGTAGAATGGTGGTGCACATCTCAATAAGAAAGATCCTTACTCCCTCAAAACTTACATGAGGAAAGATTTAAAATAAGTTTTAATTTTAGATAATTTGTTAGCCAGCAGAGAGAAAATTTTAAACTCTTTCATTCCCCAACACGATTATGTGGTGGCTTTTTTTTGCTTTTGTCAGAGTTCTTGTACCTTTCATGACACTGTATCAAGAGGCTTTTCAGTCCACAGAGAAATCTTGTAAACATTTTAAGGGGTGAGGGGACAGATGCTGTATCTTAAATGTTTCTGAAACTGTTGATACAAATTTAAATATATACTTAAGTGAGTCCTCACCCAGAATATAGTTCTCTGACAGCATACTCAGTTTTTAACTCTTCAATGGGACCTTAAGAAACACTGCCTAATTACTGCACAGTAAATTTTGTCATCACTTGATTCCCGGTCTTTCTCCCTCAATGGGGAAAGGTCATCCAAAATGGTAAAATCATGCCTCCACTTGCTCCAGTCAGGGCTATGTAGATTTTTGCGAAGACCTCTGTTGGAGAGATCAAAGGTTGACCCTGGAGTTTGGATAGCCCAGCTGCTCCAACATAACACTTTGAACTCCACTCCATGACCAAACTATAAAAACAACAACATTGGATTGAGCTTGGCTTGCTGGGATCAGATGGAGAAAGAGAGAGCTTCTACACCTTCAGACACTAAGAAGCTGATGGTCTCAGGGACCAAAAAGAAGAAAGATCAGAGAGAGGTCCTCTCTTCCTGAAGCTTTGAGCAGCAGGGAAAGAACGTGGACTGCCTTCGATACGTCGCACATTCAGCCACAGGGAGGGGGAAACCCAAAGCTTTGGGCTGCACCTTCCCCCCAGTGACAGCAAGGATGGAGTCAGTCATAGCTGGGAAAGTGACACCAGCCAGCCATGCTAATTGCCTCTTAGTGAAGGCCTGCAGATGCCAACAAGCAGACCAGAAGACATTCCAGGTAAGGTAATCACACACACACACACACTGGGGCAAAGCTGGGACCAGCAGAACTGGCAGTAGCCTGAACAGTTTGCAGGCCCTTGGGGCAGTGGGAGAATGATTCCTTCCTGTGCTGCATCATAAAGCCTTCCCCAGCAGTTGGGATCCCAGGCAGCTCCTAATATGATGGCCAGGCCAGTTTTCCCCACCCTTTTCAACTCAGTCACAGAATGGATGCTTCAGGTCCTGAGAACACCCTGGCCCATACCACCAAATTGGGGGATGCCCTTTAGAAGCCAAATGTTTTCCTCATCTCAGAGTTATCCCTTCTTTCCACGGGCCCAGCCTTAGCACCAGAGACCATCCATAGTAATGCAGGAAAAAGTGAAGAGGAGTTCAAACAAGATGATTATGGGGTTGGAGCACCTTCCCTCTGAAGAAAGGTTGAAAAGTCTGGGGCTTTTCAGTTTAGAATAGAGACAACTAAGGATGGTTTATAAAATTATAAAAACTAAGAGGTTTATAAAATTATGCATGAGAGTTGACAAAGAGAAATTTTCTCCCTCTTCCAAAATACTAGAACTCAAAGGCATCCAGTGAAACTGATGGGCAGTAGGTTCAGGATGGACACAGTTATTACGTGTGGAATTCGCTACCAGAGGAAGTAGTAATGACTGCTGCAGGAATAAATAGCTTTAAAGGGGGATTAGATAGATTTGTGAACAATAAGTATATCAGTGACTACTAGCAATGGTGACTGAGGGGAATCTCCACACTTGAAGGCACTAAGCCTCTGAATCCCAGAGCCAGGAGGCAACATCGGGAAGGCCTCGGCCTCAATGTCCTGTTGCTGGCCATCCAGAGGAACTGATTGGTTGATGTGTGAGACAGGATGCTGGACTAGATGGACCATTGGTCTGATCCAGCAGGGCTCTTATGTTCTGTGGGAAAGACAGGGTAGAAGGCTTCGTTGGGTGAGAAGCTCTCCTGCTCCAGCTGGGTCATCTGATTCTTCCACAGAAGGAACATCCCAGCCACCCAAAATATGAGCAAGGTGCTCAAAAGGGTCCAGTTGCCCAGTGGCTCACTCGTCAGAAGTATCAGCAGATTAGATTTGTATGGTTCAGGGTCTCACCCTGAGTCCCTTCCCGTTGGAATTAAAGTTGCTCAGGATTCCAGGCTAACAAAGTCAAGTCTATTTTGACTACAGAGGGTTGCTCCTTCAGAAAAATCCACCCTCTCTGATCTAGGGTTAGATTCCAGGGTGGAAAGGCACATACAAATGATGCTGCTCATAAGAACATAAGAGAAGCCATGTTGGATCAGGCCAACGGCCCATCCAGTCCAACACTCTGTGTCACACAGTGGCAAAAAAAATTATATATACACACACACTGTGGCTAATAGCCACTGATGGACCTGTGCTCCATATTTTTATCTAAACCCTTCTTGAAGGTGGCTATACTTGTTTTATTTATTTATTTATTACTTTACATTTATATCCCGCCCTCTCCGCAAGCGGACTTGTGGCCGCCACCACCTCCTGTGGCAGTGAATTCCACATGTTAATCACCCTTTGGGTGAAGAAGTACTTCCTTTTATCCGTTTTAACCTGTCTGCTCAGCAATTTCATCGAATGCCCATGAGTTCTTGTATTGTGAGAAAAGGAGAAAAGTACTTCTTTCTCTACTTTCTCCATCCCATGCATTATCTTGTAAACCTCTATCATGTCACCCCGCAGTCGACGTTTCTCCAAGCTAAAGAGCCTCAAGCATTTCAACCTTTCTTCATAGGGAAAGTGCTCCAGCCCTTTAATCATTCTAGTTGCCCTTTTCTGGACTTTCTCCAATGCTATAATATCCTTTTTGAGGTGCGGCAACCAGAACTGCACACAGTACTCCAAATGACACCGCACCATCGATTTATACAGGGGCATTATGATACTGGCTGATTTGTTTTCAATTCCCTTCCTAATAATTCCCAGCATGGCGTTGGCCTTTTTTATTGCAAACGCACACTGTCTTGACATTTTCAGTGAGTTATCTACCACGACCCCAAGATCTCTCTCTTGGTCAGTCTCTGCCAGTTCACACCCCATCAACTTGTATTTGTAGCTGGGATTCTTGGCCCCAATGTGCATTACTTTGCACTTGGCCATATTGAACCGCATCTGCCACGTTGACGCGCACTCACCCAGCCTCAACAGATCCCTTTGGAGTTCCTCACAATCCTCTCTGGTTCTCACCACCCTGAACAATTTAGTGTCATCCGCAAACTAGGCCACTTCACTGCTCACTCCCAACTCTAAATCATTTATGAACAAGTTAAAGAGCATGGGACCCAGTACCGAGCCCTGCGGCACCCCACTGCTTACCGTCCTCCACTGCGAAGACTGCCCATTTATACTCACTCTCTGCTTCCTATTACTCAGCCAGTCTTTGATCCACAAGAAGACCTGTCCTTTTACTCCATGACTCTCAAGCTTTCTAAGGAGCCTTTGATGAGGAACTTTATCAAAAGCTTTCTGGAAGTCAAGGTAAACAACATCTATCGGGTCTCCTTTGTCCACATGTTTGTTCACCCCCTCAAAAAAATGTAACAGGTTAGTGAGGCAAGATCTTCCCTTGCAGAATCCATGCTGAGTCTTCCTCAATAACCCGTGTTCATCAATGTGCCTACTCATTCTGTCCTTGATAATGGTTTCTACCAACTTTCCCGGTATTGAAGTCAGACTGACTGGCCTGTAATTTCCCAGATCTCCTCTGGAACCCTTTTTAAAGATGGGGGTGACATTTGCTACCTTCCAGTCCTCAGGAACGGAGGCAGATTTCAATGAAAGATTACAGATTTTTGTTAGAAGATCCACAAGTTCAACTTTGAGTTCTTTCAGAACTCTCGGATGTATGCCATCCGGACCCGGTGACTTATTAGTTTTTAATTTGTCTATCAGTTGTAGGACCTCCTCTTTTGTCACCTCAATCTGACTCAGGTCTTTCAACACCCCTTCCAAAATTAATGGTTCTGGGGCGGGCAAAAAGTTTTCGTCTTCCACAGTGAAGACGGAGGCAAAAAATTCATTTAGCTTCTCAGCCATTTCCCTATCCTCCTTCAGTAATCCTTTTACCCCATGGTCATCCAAGGGCCCCACTGCCTCCCTGGCTGGTTTCCTACTTCTAATATGTTTGAAGAAATTTTTATTGTTGGTCTTTATGTTTTTTGCAATATGCTCCTCATAGTCCCTTTTTGCCTGCCTGATCACAGTCTTGCATTTGATTTGCCACAGCCTGTGTTCCCTTTTACTAATCTCACTTGGACTGGTTTTCCACCGCTTAAAGGAATCCTTTTTACCTTTTACAGCTTCCATTACTTTGTTTGTTAACCACGCAGGCCTTTTCTTATGCCTGTTTGTGCCTTTCCTAACTTGTGGTATGTATTTTATCTGAGCTTCTAGGATTATAGTTTTAAATAGTCTCCAAGCTTCCCCAAGGGTTTTGACCGTATGTACCTTTCCTTTCAGTTTCCTCCTCACATGCATCCTCATCTCAGTGTATTTACCCCTTTTAAAGTTAAACGTGGTTGTGGCGGTCTTTTTGGACAACTCCCTATTTATACAAACGGTGAAATCAATAACATTATGGTCACTGTTCCCAAGAGGCGCAATCACTTTAACATCTCTCACCAAGTCTTGGGCATTACTTAGGACCAAATCCAGGATCCCCCCACCCCTGGTAGGTTCTGAGACCATCTGCTCCATAGCACAGTCATTGAGAGCATCAAGAAACTCAATCTCTTTCTCTCTACCAGAACACATATTGACCCAATCAATCTGCGGGTAGTTAAAATCACCTATTACGACACCTATTGCTCCACACTTCAAATAAAGTCCAACAACAATTTATTACAAAAAAGAATCAGATTAAAGCAAGAGCACAACCTTCATTGCAATGGACAATGAGTCCTATGAGCAAACAGTCAAGTCACTAAAACGCCAGACTGGCTTGCTGCAGGAGAACGCCCCCAGAACAAACAGAAAAGGAGCTCATACAATTCAGTAAATTCAAACAGTCGAACAATGTCCGGGGACTGAAGATTGCTATCTCGTCTTACTCCGCTGCCACCACAGCCTTCACCAACAAGAAAAGAAAAACTTCCTCCTTTTTTTGCTATGCTGATGCTAGTTAAGACGAGTTTATTACTCGCAGCTGTGGCTATTTAAAGAGTATGTACCAGATTTCCAGCTTGCTTTAAAGATCCAAGCTAACAACATTTTCATACAGATAGATCCCAGTAGGCAGCCGTGTTGGTCTGAAGCAATAGAACAAAGCAGTAGACAAGTGCACCTTTAAGACCAACGAAGTTTTATTCAGAATGTAAGCTTTTGTATGCTCTTAAGCAGACTTCATCAGACAAAATGGGAATTTTCATATAGTCCACCAGCGTCAGAGGGTGCTAGAGGTCATAGCACAGGCCTCCCTAAGAGCACCTTAACACCCACCCTCATCAGGTTCGGAGTTTGGCAACACATTTTCAATATTAGTTTCTGCAGCTGGAAATTTTGAAAAAGAAGAGGATGAATGATCAGGGGATGATATTAATGTCCAAGAAAATTCTTCCAGACTTTTCCAGGTGAAACATTTCCAGCATTTTTAATAAGGTCATCAGCACACTCAAATCAGTTGGATGTTCCTGAAAAACCAGAGTGCTCAACTTCAGACAATCTCTCCTTTTCCAGATTTATTTGGTGATGTTCTCAAAGCAGAGTGAGTGCTGTCAGGTAGGAGCAGTTCCTTCACATACATAGCCAGAAAGTTCTATGCTCTTCCAGAGGAAACCATGGAGGATCTCAAGGTCTCTCTGGCGGATTCACCTGTCATTGCTCTTCATTTGGGAGCAGTTTTACCCAAGGGTGATGAGAATGCCCTTAAAGACTTTATTGACAGGAAAAGTGAAATGACTTTAAAGAAGTCATGAAGCTTCATATCTGGCTGTCAGGGCGTCAGTGGTGTTGTCCGATTTCACCCACACAATTGCTATCTGAGCAGGCAGTCTTTTGCAGAACATTAAGACAGAACTATTGGACCTAATGAGATCCTTGCGAAAAGTAAAGAGAGCAGCTGAGATCACTTCTGATACCTTGCAGGACACCATACAGTTTTGTTCCAAAGCACAAGCAGCCAGTATTGTAATCAGAAGAAACAGTCTGGAGTTTTAATGACTTGACTATTTGCTCATAGGACTCATTGTCCATTGCAATGAAGGTTGTGCTCTTGCTTTAATCATTCTTTTTGCAATAAATTGTTGTTGGACTTTATTTGAAGACTGAAGTGTGGATATCATGTTACAGCCCAGATGACCACCCACTAGACACATCTATAACCACACATAGCTAACATTTTAAGAAATGGGCAGACAATAGAAAGTTAAATTCTCTGAAGCCTTCATATAAAGACATTGTCCTTTTTCTCCATGAAGGTTGGAAGAAAGGTTTACAACCAGACATTTTACAGAGACAAGCTACAGTGCTTAACATGGTTTTAGGACCAAAGAGACTGAAGAATTTATCTACAAATTAACCAATCAAACAGTTTATAAGGGAAACTGTACAACTAGCTCCTCCTGTGAGACCCAGATTCCTGACTTGGAGCCTCTGCATATTTCTTCAAGTTATCACTAAAGCCCCTTTTAGTACCTTTCATGGAAAGTTTCCTTTTTGGTAGTAATAACATTGACAAGAAGGATATCAGAACTAGCTTCTTTATCTTCCAGAAAGGAATTCTGTGTGTTCCATAAAGATTCAGTGACCTTGAAGACAGATCTCTCCTTCATCCCAAAGGTAAATTCTGAGTGCCATATCAACCAGCCAATAGTTTTGCCTTCTTTCATCCCAATACCAACTCATCCTAAAGAAAACTTGTGACATAAACGATGTGCTCTGCGTGCCTACCTGAATGAAATGGCAAACAGCAGACTAACCAATTCACTGTCATATAGTAGCCAAAATCTGGGCAAAAAGGTGTCAAAGTCATCCATAGCCTTCTGGGTAAAACAATGCATCCACAAGGTCTGGTAAGGTCTGGTGAGATGTAAGGTCTGGTTCCTCCGAGAAGCATTACAGCTCACTCAATCAGAGCCACAGCAACTAGGGTGGCTTTTTCTACCATAGCATCTGCGACAAGGATCTGTGGAGCAGCCGCTTGGTCTACTTTTTAGACAATTATCAAACGTTATCAAATGAACCAGTCAAAGTCAGTATTTGCAATTATTCTTTTTATTTTCTCTCCAAAACCCAAAAAACACAAACGAGATAGAAACAAAACCAAGAACCATCACAGCAACAAAACTAAACAAACAACATAACATAAATCATGGTGGAGATTGTAGCCTCCATCTATTCAATAGTGCACAACCCTATATCTTTTTCACCGTTATTTTTAACCCCATTTCTCTCAACATATTAACTTACTATTCACTCAATAAACATTAAGTAGATCCACATGCCATATGAAAAGAGGCGATCCCAAAGGTAGACAGGTCCCAGGCCATATAGGGCTTTAAAGGTTATGACCAGCACCTTGAAACGAATCCGGAACACCACAGGCAACCAGTGTAACATTTCCAGCACAGGTTGAATGTGGTCCCGTACAGGTAGCTCCAATAACAACCTGGCTGTTGCATTTTGCACCAATTGCAGCCTCCGGAGTTGAGTCAAGGGCAGCCCCATGTAGAGGGCATTACAGTAGTCTATTCTTGAGGTGACCGTAGCATGGATCACTTGCCAAGTCGTTATGTTCCAGGTATGGAACCAACTGCCTTATCCACCTAAGATGATAAAATGCAGATTTGGCAGTGGCTGTTACCTGGGCCTCCATTGTTAACGAAGGCTCTTGAGCTTCAGTGCTGGCACCAGTGGTGTCCCATCAAAGGCTGGCAAAGGAGTAAGAACATAAGAGAAGCCATGTGTGTTCAGGCCAGTGGCCCATCCAGTCCAACACTCTGTATCACACAGTGGCCAAAATTTTTGTGTGTGTGTGTATGTGTATATATATATATATATATATATATATATATATATATATATATATATATATATATATATATATATACACACACACACATACACACACTGTAGCTAATAGCCACTGATGGACCTCTGCTCCATATTTTTATCTAACCCCCTCTTGAAGGTGGCTATGCTTGTGGCCGCCACCACCTCCTGTGGCAGTGAATTCCACATGTTAATCACCCTTTGGGTGAAGAAGTACCTCCTTTTATCCATTCCAACCCACTGCTCAGCAATTTCATTGAATGCCCACGAGTTCTTGTATTGTGAGAAAGGGAGAAAAGTACTTCTTTCTCTACCTTCTCTTTCCCATGCATAATCTTGTAAACCTCTATCATGTCACCCTGCAGTCGACATTTCTCCAAGCTAAAGAGCCCCAAGCGTTTTAACCTTTCTTCATAGGGAAAGTGTTCCAAACCTTTAATCATTCTAGTTGCCCTTTTCTGCACTTTTTCCAATGCTATAATATCCTTTTTGAGGTGCGGTGACCAGAATTGTACACAGTATTCCAAGTGAGACCGCACCATCGATTTATACAGGGGCATTATGATACTGGCTGATTTCTCTCTACCCAGGCCACCATAACTAAGGCACAGGACCTCTGTCTTCACTGGATTCAATTTCAGTTGACTCTGCCTGAGCCATTTCACCTTGACTTGCAATGCCAGGTCCAGATCTTCCGGGGCGCAGCTGGACTGGCCTCCCATCAATAGATAGAGCTGGGTGTCATCTGCATACTGGTGACAACCCAGCCCATATCTCCAGACAATCTGGGCAAGGTGGCACATATAGATGTTAAACAACCGGGGAGAGAACCACCCCCTGAGGCACACCACATACAAGTAGGTGTTTCTGGGACAACTGCTCCGCTATTGCAACCTTTTGTCCCCGGCCTTGGAGAAAAGAGGTAAGCTATTAAAGAGCAGACTCCTGAATCCCCATGTCGTCAAGGCGGTGGGACAGTAGCTGATGGTCAACTGTGCCAAATGCATCTGACAGGTCTAACAACAACACTGCAGAGCCACCCCTATCCAGATGTCTCAAAAGATCATCCATGAGGGCGACCAGTACAATCTCCATTCCATGACCTGGACAAAAGCCGGAATGAAATGGGTCTAGAACATAAGCATCATCCAAAAACCCCTGTAACTGTGCTGCCACTGCCCTCTCGATGACTACCCAAAAAAGGCAAGTTCGACACCGGCCAGTAGTTTGCCTATACATTCGGGTCCAATGATGGTTTTTTGAGGAGAGGGTGAACCACCACCTCTTTAAGGGGCATGGGGAAAGTTCCTTTGGTCAAGGACCTGTTGATAATCTCCTGCAATGGGATTCGCAGTTCCATCTGGCAAGCACGCACCAGCCAGAACGGACACAGATCCAAACTGCAGGTAGTGGGACGCACAGTACAGAGTACTTTTTGATTTCCCCCAAGCTGAGTGGAGTGAAATGATCCAGGATCAAGCCAGAAGATGTGCTCGGAGCCTCAAATTCACTTACTGTATCAAAATTGGTTGGGAGGTCGCAGCGGAGTGACAGGACCTTATCTGTGAAAGAATTTGCAAAGGCCTCGCAGCCAATCTCCAATTCCCTATCATTTGGTTTGCTCTGTGGCAAGTTTGTAAGGGTCCGAATTGTGGTAAATTGGGCCAGGCAAGAATTCACAGACACAGTCTGGGTTGCAAAGTAAACCTTCTTTGCAGCCTTGACTGCCATCTCATAGAACTTCATAATTAGCCCATAAGATGTTCTTGTCGCAAGCATGCCGCCATCACCTCTCTAGCTAAGCCGCCATTTCATCAGCTGCAGTTCCGGGGTATACCATGGCACAAGCCGTGAGTGGTGGCGAAGTGGGTGCTGGGGAGCAATCTTGTCGATGGTGCAGAGAGTTGTTGATGCCACGTCTCTGCTTGTTCATCTAGCGAGTTGCTAGGGGGTCAAGGATCCCATAGAGGGATGGAGGCGAGTAATTTCTCTTGGCCTCACTACCTGCTACTATTGGGATGGGACATAGGCTGGAAAGAGAGCAAGCATTTCCATATCTCAGTCTCCTTTCCTTCTACTTCTGCCTATTTCCACCGCTATACTTTCCCCGCCCCAGGAGCACTGGTATCCCCTGGCCAGACATCACCATGAGCTGGTCTTCTTCACAGCCTCAGACCAATACTAATATGGTAGTGGCCTCTTATACAATTTCTTCCTATATTTCTGTACTAATTTTCATTCCTATATCCTAACCAATCCCACTTTTAGCCTAGCCTAGTAAAACTAATAAAATCTAATTTGGTCCCTACCACTAATTAGAAAACTTAAAAACTATTTGGATAATCACCCCCCCCCCAGTTCATTCTATCCATCCAATTAAAGTCCCAATTAATTAGTAGCTATTACAAGGTCCCAAGTAATAATTTCAATAGAATTTAGGCTACAATCATAAAATCCAAAACTCCTAACTAAACTAACAAAGCCCATCCCAACTAATAATTCAATAATCAATTGATTAGTTAAAACAATCAGTTGAAGTGTGTTGCAACACCCTATATATTGTTATCCTCCCTGAGCCTGTTTGCGGGATAGGGCATGAGATAAATCAAACAAATAAAAGATAAAAGGGTGGTGGAGTCTTAATGCATACATCGGACCCTCCCCTTGGCATAGCTTCGGCACTGCTAACCATTTTTGGATGACTTCCCTCACTGAAAGAGAACGAAGCATTGAAACCTACCTGAAGAATTCTTCTCTTCAGTGGGGCCAAGTCATCCACGACCCACCCAGAAGAAAGAAGAAGAAATATTTTTTACTTTATAGAGCAATGGACAGAGCTGGGCTTGGACACAACTGCAGGGTTAGCCTTCATTCTCTCCAGCATGGATCCTTGTTAAAATCTACCTAGAGTGAGTGGCACTGTGATCTAATCATTTTGGATGACTTCACCCACTGAAGAAAAGAAACCTTCAGGTAGGTTCCAGTGTTTTGTTTTCCATAGTTGCGTTTGTTATTAACGTTATTTATAGTCTGCTTTTCTTACTGAGATTCAAGGAGGATTACAAAGTATAAGTCAAGTACTGTCAACAGAATAGAACATTCAAAATAGAGTTTGGATTACAAAACTCTGAAAACAAACAGAAATCTCAAACAGCTGAAACAAAGCATGAACTTTTAGACATTCTACATTAAGTGGTATAGAAGCTATCTAGTCTGGAGCTTACTTTTAGTGATTAGTAGCAATATAGTATGTAGACCACAGTCCAGTTCTAGTTACCTGTGCAAAAAGCCCTCAAATAATTCTGCCCTGCGTAATTTATGGAAAGCCAGGAGAGTGGGAGGTTTCCTAACCTCATTCCCAGGAGTCACTCAGGTACCATCCTGAATATGGACAAAATCAAGGTGAGGGCCACAGCAGAGAATGTGCAAATATGGGTGGTTATTGATTTTGTCCATATTCAGGATGGTACCTGCAGAAGGCCCTGCTGGGATGAGTGACTCCTGGGGATGCAAAAGGCCCCTGTTCCTTGAATATTTTGCCAACTTTGTCAGTTCCCAGTCTTCCCTCAAGTCATTTATTTATTTATTATTTCATTCAGTTTGCTAGGCGGCCTTTTCCTATAGGGCAGCTTACATCATGTTGCTCACTGCTCCCTTGAGTGCCCTTGAACTCTTCCTGTTCCTTGACTACTTGATTTGTCAAAATAATGATACATGGCTTGTTTTTATCTTTCCAGACTTTGCATATTGGAAACCCACATTTAGCACCACCAGATCCAGAAAAACAGTTCTTGATTTCTCCTCCAGCTTCTCCCCCTGTTGGTTGGAAACAAGCAGAAGATGCCACACCAGTTATTAATTATGATCTTTTATATGCAATCTCCAAACTAGGACCAGGTAAAGGGCTTCTGCAGCCAAAGTTAAATAAGTTCATTTTTTGTCATTGATTTTTACTATGAGCTTGCTTTTAATTCCTTATTTACACACAGCTCCCGTGCCTTTAGTGGCCCCGTGGTGCAGAGTGGTAAAGCAGCAGTACTTCAGTACTGTGGTCTGAACTCTGCTCACAACCTGAATTCGATTCCGGCAGAAGCTGGATTCAGGTTGACTCAGCCTTCCATCCTTCCTAGGTCGGTAAAATGAGTACCCAGCTTGCTGGGGGGGAAGTGTAAAAGACTGGGGAAGGCAATGGCAAACCACCCTGTAAAAAGTCTGCCATGAAAACGTTGTAAAAGCAGCGTCAGCCCAGAGTCAGAAATAACTGGTGCTTGCACAGGGGACCTTTCCTTTCCCGTGCCTTTGTTATTTCCCATGCCATTTCCCCTTGAAATGTTTCTTCGTAGTTTTTAACATTCAATTTTTTAACTAGAACTGCAATACAGCAAGTAATCATACTGGATACTACTACTTAGTACTGACTTTATAAAGTTGCCCTGTGGCGCAGAGTGGTAAGCTGCAGTACTGCGGTCCAAGCTCTGCTCACGACCTGAGTTTGATCCTGGCAGAAGCTGGGTTCAGGTAGCCAACTCAAGGTTGACTCAGCCTTCCCACCCTTCCAAGGTCAGTAAAATGAGTACCCAGCTTGCTGGGGGTAAAGTGTAAATGACTGGGGAACCACCCCGTAAAAGGTCTGCCGTGAAAACATGAAAGCAACCTCACCCCAGTAATCAGTGCACTCCCAAGAAACAACACACTAGTGTCTCTACAGTCATGGTTCTTGCAGTGAAAAGCTGGCCTTCCTGAAAAGGAGTTGGGAGCTTGTGCAGAATGAAAAAATGTTCCACTGTAATTGTACTGTATTTTATGTTTGGTGAACAATATCTATTTCAGATATGACTCTAGACATTCTCTTTAACAAACAGTATCTAGGAGGTGAAGAAAGCTGAACCATGATTAGGCTGAAACTCAGGTGATTAATTCTAGCTTTCTATATGGAACACTCACTTCTGGTGTTATTTCTGTGACACAGGTACTATTCCAGCATGATCTTTTAGCAAAAAATGATCAAGTAGGGAAATCCAAGAACGATGACATTAGTTCAGTGCTAGCAGCAGCTCTGGATGTGTAAGCGTGGGGATATGAATTCAGATCTGATACTCTGAAGTAAATCGGGAAGCCCTTGCTTCAACAGAAACCTTTTGCGCACAGCAGTGCTGCTGTGGATGCAAGGAGCTCTTGAATATAGGCTCCAACTGTAACACATGCACTTTCTGAGACACTGGATACATTTTAACCAGCTTTACTATTTTTTAAACACATCCTAGGAGAAAAATACGAACTTCATGCAGCAACTGACTCCACTCCCAGTGTTGTTGTCCATGTTTGTGATAGTGATGAAGAAGAAGAAGAGGAAGAAGATTCAGTCAAGAAACCAAAACCAAAAATTATTCAAACCAGGAGGCCAGACTACACACCTTCTTACCAAAGCTGAACTGTAGATAGAGCTTTCTCAAGTGTTATAAAACTGACATGCTCAAAAGGAGAAGCTGAGGAGCTGTGGATGGTTAAAACTTGGATGACATTAGATGTAGAGGTGGAAACTCTGTCTTAGAGATACTTTAAGAAAGGGAATGTCTTCATTTCTATGTTTTTAATGCTCCACAATGGCTGATGAGACCGATCCCAACATGATCTTCCTAAATGTCTTGGAGAGGGTGAAGGCATTAGGTGGAGGGATAGAAACCATTGGTGTGGTGGAGAGATTTTCAGGTACTCTCAGCCTCTGCTACAAAGCAGCCTTCTCTGTATATCTATTCAATAATTAATTCCTCTGATTCATAGATTAGACATTGTGGCTGCCATTCTAAAATACATTCATGGGTGAATGAGTCCCACTGGAACCAACACAACATAGAAGCGCGTGTATTTGGGATTTCAGTTTATACACAGTATGTGATAACAGTTTAAAGATGAAGCAAGAGGATTAATTTTTTGTATTAGTTTTTTGCATGCATAGAGAACTTCAAAAGTAAGTTTGCTTATTTTTTCTGTCATTTCTAATTTTATATTGCTGAGAATAATGAAAAATTATCTCAAGTACTGACTTCCTAGGCTTCTTTCTGAATTATGGGTTTAATTGCTGTTCACTTTTCAGTGGGAACACATTTTTAATTTACACCTTCCATTTTGATGCAATATCCCTTTTTGATGTTAACTGCCTGTGTTTGGTTTTATATAACAATCTTATGAAATGTGTATACTTAAGCAGGAAGGTAACTTTAAATTCTAAATGAACTTATTTATATTGGTTTAAGATATCTTAATTTCAAACAGAAATATGTGAAGACTTGTGGGAAAAGCTTTTGCTGTATTACAGTTCACAACAGTGAGAGAATATAAGCTGTATTGTCCTAGCCACAAATCTGTATGTTTATAGCTGTTTCTATTATATGTTGTCAGGGGTATTTGAGCATGTTTAATGTATAAACAAATGGGGAATGTGGCATTTAAGAAGAATGGAGTACCTTTTGCCCAGATATTCCTGAGGGGATTGTTGCACTAGCTGAAAGATTTTGGTTTTTTGTTTATTGGCAGTGGATATTTTATATCAATGTGTTCTGCTTAGGCATCATAGTATGGTGTAACTTGGTGTTTGATGCCAAGCTTTGCTCTAAGAGCAGCATTCGGTTATCTGCTGTTAAAAGTGAGCAGCAAACATTGTTCAGTCTCTCTCTTTTTGGTGTCATGTTTACAAAAACTAACTGCACAGTGACACCCGACTTCAAGTGTTCCTAGGAATCTTCTTTGAATAAGAATGCTTTAAATGGATTTTAAGAAGATTTTTACTAAATTAACACTCTTTGCTATTCGTGAGGACTAAGCAAAGGCATGTTCTCTTTTTTTTAGAAAAAATGAGGGATTTCATTATTTACAAGATCTACCACCATGTTTGTAACAATTGTAGCCAATGCTGTATAAATATTTATGTGAAGTCAGCAGTACATAATGTGTACTGTATTTGTAATACTCTGGTTTTGCCCAGTCATGTTGTTTTCTAAAGCCATGAAGCCAACTCACTATAAGTACAGATAGAACACCTTTATGTAGTTTATGTTGTTAAAGGATTATAATACAAGATCCATCATGCACCTAGTTGCACAGCCTGGCTTGTACTGGATACGCATGACTGTCTATAGTTTTTGCACTCTCAGGACTTCTTCCTAGATTTTCCTTTTAAAACAGAGAAGTTGCAGTGTATCATGCTGCAGGTTGATGATACTGTGTGTTTTTCTGTATTGTCAGTGTTTTTACAACTTTGTCTAAGCTGCAGGAAGACCTACAAGATTGAATGTTACTGCAAGGTGGAACTTTACCACCTGTAACTTCCCACTGCAGCCTGCATTCTCTGTAATGCTGCTCCTGGGTATTGGATTCTCAGGAGCAACATTGGGGGGGGGGGAGTGTCTTACATAAGCAAGAAAAGACTTAAGACTCAACCCAAGATGTTTTACAGCTTAATCCCAAGCATGTTTACCTGTAAGTAAGTTCCATCACTTTCAATGGAGCAATATGCTGATAACTGCTTAGGTTGCACACAAGGCTGTTTGAATCTGTTTATATAAAGCAACGTGAACTGAAGAAGAATGTACAATATTGGCACCTTAGTTTCATGTGCCCAAATATTCCACCTTGGGGATTTTATTTACACTGACACTCTTCTGCTTGGTCTACATGTGTTAACTGAGGAATAATAAGCAAAACAGACCACTACTTTCCAAAATAGAATTATACCGTGACATATTTAACGCAGTCATATAAAAATACCTCATTGCTTTCAGGCAGGGAGAAGGAAATTTTCATCTCAGCTATCAGACCAGGAGTATCATTGATTGTTTCTCTTTTAACCAAGGTGCTCTGATAATCCTTTTCCATTTAATTACATTATGCAAATGCTGCAAGGCTTGCAACTGAAAGAATGTAACTGTGTGGCTTCTATTGCACTTTTGACAGTTTAAATGAGCTGCTATGATGTGGCCTTGATCTAAGCAATCTGTCCTACACACTGCAACTTGTCTACAGATCACATAATAAAATTTTTGGCTTTTTCCTTCCCAAAGATGCAAAGGTGTACAGATATTCAATGGAGTTTCATGATGTACTCTAATTTTATGTGGAGGTAGTTATGCATCCTGTTTAGATGTTGCACCTCTCTTCTTCGACAGAGCTGGAAAATAAATCATGATATTTCTGGTGTTGTGTGTGCGAAAGACTGCAGAACATTTGGAGAAAGACTGAAATTCAGTAAATATTTTATGCAAGTTTATCCAGCCTATGAATAACCATTGTTTAATATCAATATATCTTCAAAATAAATCCTGGTTTATGACTAGGTTAATTAGAATAGGTATATTTGATATTAGTAAATATTTAAGTAAATATTTTAAGATACTTTTAATACCAGAAAGCTTTTTTTAAAAAAATAGCTTTGAATGACCATGCTAAAGTTATCTAATATAATGCCTTTTAAATCTGGGGGAAAATACAGTCGAACAGGATGGCTTGGAGACTGAGCAGTGGTGCCCTGAATGTATAGGCTTATATGTATGTAAAAGTCAAATATCTATACTAGCCCACCAGTTCTCAAAAACTGAATAAAGGGCTTGAAGGCTACTTCAAACACAAACATTCTCATTTTTTAGGTTGGAATTGTTTTCTTTGCTAATTTCATTTTTATTGTTCCAGTACAGTCCATGATCATTACTGGGGACTTTCCATCATTACTATGGACCCCTTTGCCTTTTTAAACAAAACAATATTTTTAAATAAGCAAAAGTACCAGCATTTGCATAAGGAGCCATATAAATGGTAGGCTGGCATAAACACTTCAGTGACTTCATCAGCAACCTGAAGGAATGTGGCGCCCCAGGCAGACTCCCTCCCCGCCACCGCTTCCTGCTGCCCCCCTCCCAAGCAGTGCTGCGCTCCATCACCCCTCCCCCTCCCAAATCAGGCTGTGCTGAGGCTGGTACTTAACAACTTCAATGCAGCTGGCGCAGCATCTAATCCTTTGAAGAGCCCATGGGAGGAGACTTTGCTCCCTCTCCTTCCCAGAACCAGAAGTGAAGGGGAGCGAAGTCTCCTTCCAGGGGCTCTTCAAAGGATTAGATGCTGCGCCAGCTGCATCAAAGCCGGTAAGGACCAGCTTCAGTGCAATCCTTTGAAGGGGCTGGGGGGCGGCGGGTGAAGCATGAGGGAAGGGGGGGCAGTGGCAGGGGGGAGGCAGGCAAACTAGGTGTCATGGGCACTGGGAGGGCGGAGCCCAATTCAGCACCCCCAGGCAACCGCCTAGTTTGTCTAGTGAGTGAGCCAGCCCTGCGTGGCCTATATATAATTGCTGTTTTGTACACGATGGAAAACTTCTTCCATTTTAGTATATCATCTCTTTTTATTTAGTTATATGTATGTGGCACACTGGTTTCCCTTCATAATTTCATAATTTTTATAGGGCAGCATGAGAATAGTCTAAAAATTAAAATCCAGAGATGCAAGTTTTATGTTTGCAAAGCTTGTCCCTATACATTAAATGCAATAAGTCTTAAGCATTAATTGCAGTTTGAGTTTTTTTTTAAAAAAACCCTCATACTCAGGCTTTCAGCCCAAAAGTTCAGTGATAAAATTATAACAAAGTCAGAGATATGTCCTCTGTCCTGCAGAGGGCGCTGAATATCCAGTGATATAACATGATACTGTCCTAAAGTTCAGGACGACTTTTTTGATGTACTGGTGGTTTTTAAAATGTACTTCCTCCAAGAAGCTTAGAATGGTGTAAATTATTCCTCCTTCCCCATCTTTTTATCCCTGCAATAACTTTGAGCAGCTGGCCCAAGGTGGGAATTTCAACAATGTTCTACCCTTTCTTAGTTCAACACTGGCAGTTGTACCTAATCAGCCCTCAAAATAAATGCAAAGTTAAACAGCTGAGTGTGTGGTGTTTTCCTGTAGTTCCCAGCTTTTTGTGCCAATATTTCAGAGGGCTCCTGAAGCCAATGGCATACCACAGGAAACCTGTATTTAAACCAGTAAATGGCAAATTGCACTTCCTAATTTCAGTAAATTGTTACTGTCACCATTTTCTTAAAGTGTGGCCAGCCTGGGATTTTTTCTCTCTTTCTCATGGCTTGGGTGTATTTATGTACAAAGTATGATTTCAGTGAAGTGTGACATTTTTAGGGAGGGTCCCTGCTTAGTCTTTTGTTTGCCAGGTCCAGGCAACAGCTGTTGTTTTGAAAGCTTTTATAGAGCAGCATGAGAATAGTCTAAAAATTAAATAACTGCTCACATTTTGTAGTGCTCAATCAAAAGAAAATTTTCCATTCAGGCAGCAGTTACGTATGGGCTTTACTAGACCCCAAAATGACTGCATCCTCTCCTTTCAACAAAGCTGTCCCTCTAAAAGAATTCTATGCACAATTTCTTGTTGTTTTTTGCAGCACCCACGTTATGCAGCAGTTCTTGTATTTTATGTGCCACCATCTATAGGAAAGCATGGTGTGCTGGTTAAGAGAGAGAACTGGGTTTGATTCTCCACTCCCCCCATACATGTAGCCAGCTGGGTGACCTTGTATCAGTCACAGTTCTCTCAGAGCTGTTCTCTCAAGAACACCTCTCTAAACACTAAAGCAATGATTTAAAACTTTGTATCTCCTTTGGGCATAAACAGTTCAGACAGTTTCGTTGTGATGTTATATTTCCATCCTACCTGCAGTTCTAACCTTTTTCATGAGTTACAATAAAGAGTTTAGCTTCTTAATGTGCAGTCTTAAAGAATAAGTTGGGTATGTCCAAGTTAAATGGACCTGAAATATTTAATATTCTAATAGTAGCACCCACTGTTGATCTTGGAACAGTCGAGAAAAAAATTGAGCCTTTTTAAATGCCTTAAATCTGCATTCTGAGAGTTCAGAAGTCCATAGGAAGTGGGATCCTAGTTCATTCATAAACAGTCTCAATACAGCAAATGGCTTATTACAGAGAAACCTTTAAAAAAAATAAAACTGGGAGGTGGGGCAGGGTAGGCAGAAAAGGAAGGAAGCCTTTTGAAGTGTGTGAAAGGGCATCTGAGAATGTGTTTTAATCAGCTTTCATAATACTAAGTGACTATTCTAAACATGGCATAAGATAAAAATGCAGTGGTTTCATTTCAGTGGATTTTAGAAGTCGGATGCGTGGTAAGTAGATATGAGGAAACCCCAGTTCAGCTATATGCTGAAGTGGTTGTATATTGGCCAAGTGTTAACAAAATACAGTGAGATTCTGAAAATGTTAATCTCACACTGTGCCTCAGTTCTTAATGGGGTGATAAATTGGATTTTTTTTTAGATTAGATCTAGCATTTGAAGTATTCTTTACCACTAAAGGGGCAATAAATCCGGAGTTTAAAATTATTTAGCTGTACTACTAACCCTAGATCAATTTCGGGCTTATAACTTTACAAGAATGAAATTTAACTGTACTTGACTATCAGTATGTATTACAATGCACACTGTACATCGGCATCTGTCCTGCAAACATGCGCAAGCACTTTTGTGCACGTGCATATGCAATTGCGTTTCTCTTAGGAAAGCAACAGTGCTGTTGAAAACAACAAGCAGCTAGTGGTTTATTAAGGCTTCTGGCTGGTCTAAGTGTTTCTGAATGGAGTTGGAAGGAGCCTAGGGTTGCCAAGTCCAATTAAAGAAAAATCTGGGGACTTTGGGGGCGGAGCCAGGAGACTTTGGGGGTGGAGCCAGGAGACCTTGGGGGTGGAGCCAGGAACAAGGATGTGACAAGCATAATTGAACTCCAAGGGAGTTCTGGCCATCACATTTAAAGGGACAGCTCACCTTTTTAAATGCCTTTCTTCCATAGGAAATAATTAAGGATAGGGGCACCATCTTTTGGGGCTCATAGAATTGGACCCTCTGGTCCAATCGTTTTGAAACTTGGGGGGTATTTTGGGGAGAGGCACTAGATGCTATACTAAAAATTTGGTGCCTCTACCTCAAAAAATAGCCCCCCCAGAGCCCTCAATACCCACGGATCAATTCCCTATTATTCCCTATGGGAATTGTTCTCCATAGGGAATAATAGAGTGCCTAGTAGACATTTCCCTCCCCCCCACACACACGCTTTCTAAAGGAAGGGGGAGGGCCTCCATACCAGGGAATTCCCCCCTCCCTGCCCCCTCCCTCTCTCACACACACAAACAAACACTTACAGCACTTGGTCTTCTTCCCTCTGCCTGCTCTGAAAACGAAAGCAAAGAAAGGGCGGGGCCGTTCTCCGAAGCCCTTCCTGTTTCCTCCTTCCTGCCCAGCCTTAAAGGGGCAGAAATTTTACAAACTGCTCAGGACTCAGGAGCTCTACACCAACATGAACGCTTCAGGTATGTTCTCCCCCCCCCTCCACCCCCCCACCCCCCCGCTTCCTGATTTCTGGAGACCGGGGGATGAAGCTGGGAACCCAGAAGTCTCCCGGAAAAGCGGGGGGATTGGGAAGCCTAAAGGAGCCATATAGCCCAATCCCCTTGGTATAAAGATACCAAAAAGCTTCAGAACACTGCCAACAGATTTTCAGGCCTGTTTCTGTTTTCAGCTCCCAGCAGATGGGGTGCTCTTGGCAAGCCATCAGTTATAGCTCTTGTGCTGCAGTGGCATTAGCAATCCTGAATGAGCAAATTATGCTACGTCCACTTTATGCTAGGGGTTGTACAAGAGGGTGTGGCAAGTTGTAGCTGAGGGGTGAATATGGCTGATCTGATAGGAGTTTGAAACAGAGACACACTCCTGCAGTGTCCTTATTTATCCATCTATAGGCTCTTGATCAAGACTGCTAAAAAACATATACCTTCTTTCAATTTTTCATCATACCAGGAAGCATTACCAATATTTAGCACATATATTACATGGTGTGCCGGTACACCAAAATGGTACAAGGTTCTACCTTACCTACAATATTAGTAGGAAAAAGAGAACTTTTCAAAGTTTTGTTTAGAATTAGTACCTGTTCACTCCAAAAAGTTGTATCAACCGCAGCTGCTACTTTTCTTTGCATAGATCACTGTCTGTATGTTAACATTGTGTTTGGAATTTGCTGTATGAAACCCCTGTCCCTGTATTGCTTTACTCAAAATCAGGCCAACAGCAAATAACATCCAGTTTAGAATGAAAATGTGAAAAGGGACGTCTGATGGCAGCAGCTTTCCAGGGTCTTAGGCAGAGGTCTGTCACATCACCTACTATCCAATTCTTTTTAACTGGCGATACCATGGAGCAAACCTAGGATCATATGCGCATGAAGCAGATGCCCTATCACTATTGTTCCTCCCCTTCCCAACATCCACAGTACTTTTAGCATATATGGAAGTTATTCAGAATACCTTTTCTCTCATGTTTCCATGATAATGTGTAGCAAAGTCAAATTTGCCCTGGATCTCATGCAGTATTGTCATCTTTTCTTGCACAATTTTAAAAAAAAAACAACACTGTTCTTTTAAGAAATTGTCACAATCAGTGTGGTGCATAAGATCTCCAAAGGAAAATCATCATTTGCGGTTTCCTTCTCATTAGGGCTAAACACCGTGGTACCTATTTATCCCAGAATGAATGAGATTTACCTGTTGGGGTAACTTTACATTCCATGTTCAGCATTGGGGTAGTTATGTTTCATTATTTTAGTCCAGCTAACTTACATTTATATTCACTCCAGCAATGTTTATGTTGGTCATTCCTTAGGCTTCATTTTTCTCTCTGGAAAAGTACCCTAAAAACATTTTCTTCCATTAATGTGCTGTCTCTGAAATACTATGGTCATTTCAAACAGTACCATTTTTTCCCACCCTTTTTAGCTGCATGATCTTTCTTGGACTTTTTAAAAACATTCTAAATTGAATGCTATAGTGCTAAACCAATATACCACTTCACATGTACGTATTTTAAATCTGTATGTTTTGCATTGTTTTTGTACATTTTTTAAATCACAAATGGATTGTAAAGGCCTATGGCCATATACAATAAATTTACTCTTTCAGAGGCAACATAGCACTTCAGTGCTATAGCAGCACCATTGAGATGGTTTGACTCCATTGACATTAAACAACAAAAAAAGCCAGAGAAAATTCACATAATGAAAAAGGGTGGGAAAAGCCAGCATTGTAGGAGGCACTATGGACATTTTAAACAGCACATGACAGCAATTCAGAAGTGAAATAAAGGGATAGAAAATGGAAGAAGGCAGTTTCCCTTGAAAGCAGCTCAATGATGTTGTTCTAAGCAGAGACTAGCAGGTTTGTATGAACAAGTAAATAAATTCCATTGGCAGCCAGTTACCAAAACGGGTCTGTCTGAAATGACAGAAAAAAATCCATTAGCAACCAGTTACTAAAATGGAATACCAAGGTGGTATAAAAGGGCCAGTGATACTGACCTATAGACCAGTGGTCTGTTTGGTTCACTGTAAGGCAGTTTCATGTGTGTTCAGGTTCTGTGTTGATTGTGGCATCTGCAAGTTGCTGCTACTTGGATCATAATATTTCTCTGCTCCTTTGACATAGAGGAGGGGATGAAGAAACTCAGCATGACTTCTGAATCTCACAGTTGTAGAACTGTTCTCATTATTTGGGGAGTAGTATGTGTAAAGTGACACAGAGCTACAAGTAAGAATTCAAGTTAAGTACCACTACTTCTGAACTGTTTTTTTCTAACACTTCCCAGAATGAATACTACCAAGTATTATGCTGGAGGGGAGGAGGGGAGGGAATCCCCTTTAACCACTAAAAAATCTATGCTGGGGGTTATGGGGCCTGTATGGCCGAAGTCCATGTGTGTGTGATAAGGGGAATGAAAAATGTAATTAAATGGTAAAGCTGGCTAGATCCAGAGCAGAGAGCAGAGGAGAACTATTCATGATTTTGTGTGAAGTAGAATGAAATGTGTGAACAATGTAGATAAGAGGCATTACCTTCTAAATAACCCCTGTGTAAAAGTTGATTTGGTGTGGTACTGAAAGGAAGAACATATGCTGTCTTGGGGGACAGGGACATCACAAGCAGTTACTGCATGTATGATCACAAAGAAAAGTCTTCATAAAACTATTTATAAAAACTTGTTATATGGCTGAATAAACATTCCATTTTGATATTGCTAAACTCTCTATTGCTTCTAAGGTATTTAAGTTGTGAAATGTTATAGTTTGAAAGTTGTTTGGAAGGAAACAGATCTTTATTTTTGTAAATAAAATTATTCTGGAATTTAAGCTTTGTCTGTAATTATGATTTCCACTGAATAGAAAGTGTCTGGGTTTGAAAAATGTAAAGGAAGAAAAAGTATTTTTGAAGTAGACATGCAGGTGAGTAGATGGACAAAGGGTCTCTTTTTTGTCCTAAGAAGCTTACAGAAGGCAGAACACTGCATTTATTCTTAGAAACAAACTAGTGCTCACCGGCAGACATAGTACAATATCCCATTACCACAGGATTAGGAGGGGCTTTGAGAAGGAGAGGTTGAGCTATTCTGATGGAACTGTCTGCACCTTTTATATAGTGCTTTTTATATTAGCATGAAGACTACACTCCTCCATGTAATGAAATATATGGAAGAGGAATACACAGTCTTCAAAGAACTACATGGGAGAAGTAAGAAAAGGGTCAACAAATGGTAGGACAGATCTGTGAAACGTTGATTTTCCAGTTGCTTTTTAAAGGATTCCATATGTTACTTCTATGTCTGTATCCCTCACAACAGCTTTCAACACAAGGCCTTAGCATTTCATTTCAAAGTCACAGCCAGTTCAGTCACTTTCTGCTATGTATAAACAGATCTGTCTCCTCAGTCACCCTCATCCCCAAAAGTACATGAGGTTGATTCATGCTAAGATTTAGTGCCAAAATCTAGTAACAAGAATTCCAGTGATCACTATGACGGGGGGGACCTTTCTAAATTTCAGTTCACCCCTTTTCCATACAGTTACAGTATCCTGGCTGCTCACATGTAGGAGAATCTGGTTGTGTGAAACCACCAATTGAGATGGAATGATTATGAAGGCATGGGGGAACAAAGCAGTAGAAATACAAAATGTTGAAATCTCTTTGCAGTCTGTTAGCAGGGCAATACTAAGCTGTGCACATCTTTGGCCACAATTTGTTAATTCATTAGAAGAAGAAAGGTTTTACACATTTAAGTAGATTTGGGTTTTTTGCTATCTTTCTTGTGTGTGTTCAACCATTATGAAAATTCTAAGTCTATGGCTACTTCCTCAAAAGTTTTTCTTTACTTTGGAGAACACCAGTCACTTCAGCCATTAAATTCCTAGGTAGTTTCAAGCCCCTGCCCGCTGTCCTGCGGCCCCAGTTAAGCCACCCATCACTACTGCTTTATTTCTCCTAGATTCTCCACCCCCCAGTATGCCACCAGAGTGCCTGTTCTCGGATTTTAAAATATAGGTAATTCCTATTGCAATATCATCATCATCTATATAGCTAATAGTGAAGCACTGCCCCCATTTGTGGATATCTAAATCTTCAGATTGGGGCTACATTGACACTAAACAGATTTTCCTGTAAACTTGGAGGATCCCCCAGGTTTGCAGAAAAAAAATGATCTTAAAATAATTACCTTATAGTCAATGGACCTCATAGGCTATGATGGAGAATTGAACTGGGGTATCTGAGGCTCAGGGGGGGGGCTGTTTTTTTGAGGTAGAGGCAGCAAATTTGCAGCATAACTGCTGATGCCTCTCCTCAAACCCTCCCCTCCTCCCAATTTCAAAAAGAATGGACCAGGGGGTCCAATTCTATGGGCTCCAGAAGGAGGTTCCCCCATTCTCCATTGTTTCCAATGAAGGGGGGAAATTCTTGTGAGCTAGAAGCTAAAATTCCTGAGTAGCCAGCTGAAATTTTGTGCACCAAAGCCCCTTAGCACTGCTTAGAGGGAACACTGCCTGTGAGCCAGCCAGAACTGATAAAAGGCACTACATACCACAGACAGGAGCTGAGCCTCCACCGGTAGACCAGGATCCAGTAGCACTCCTAAGCTATAAGCCTGCTCTTTAAGGGGGAGTACAAATGCTTTCATTACAGGCTGGCACCACACTCCCCAAGCAGCTTCTCCACTGGTCAACAGCATCTCAGTCTTGTTTGAATTGAGGTTCAGTCCTTCCCATTACCTTCTCCTGGCACCTATTCAACAGACCAACCTGGCTTAGCTGTTAGGGCAAAATAAAGCTGGTTGTCATTTGCATATTGGTGGCACCTCACTCCAGATCTCTGAACTGCCAAAGTGTGGTGCCCACTACTCTGAGCCCAGCCAGCCTCTCCAGAGGGACACCATTGTACTTAAAACTACAAAGAAGACCAGAATCAACAAGGATGTTCTGCTCTGTCATTCTCCTGGTTAAGATTGCCAGTTAGGGCAACCAAGGCCATTTAACTGGAGAGATGTTAGGATCTGAATGTAGAACATTCTGAATGCCAAGTAAGTCCTGTACCCATGGCTCATCTGTAATGCCTGGAGTTATTCCTTTTGGAATGACCTTTTCCGTTTCCCAGAAAGGATGAGAGATAGTGGCTGCCTGATCCCCTCTTGATAGAGACAGAGCCAAGCCACTACTTTCCCTTCCTTGGTTTTACTCAGAGAGTGAAGAAGGAAAACTTGTGCTGGACATAATAGGATTCAATGTGAACCTGAAGCTCTCCCCTTTCCTCCAATTTTACCCCATAGGTATAGCTGAACCTGAAACTCCACCACTTTGATGTTCACCTATCACTCCCTTCATTTCCCATCCATCAGTCTATAATCCCTTGTATTGCTCTGCTTTGAAAATCAACAATGGAAACTTTGATGCAAACTTAATTATAGGTTGGAATTACCATAATACAATTGCAGTATGTAGGTCAGTAAGAAATCATCCTTCATAAATTTGTGGGTTTGTGGTTATGTAGTAACCTGTGCATTGTGGCTAATAAATCTGTTTATTCTGAGGAAGTCCCTGTTTTCACATAACAGATTTAAAGGACCACCTGGAGTAATTTGTATGGGTTATTTGCCCTGGGTTTGATGCTGTTGGGTTTTTTCCTGCTTCCCCACAGCATTGTGGTCATTACTGCACTTCCTGGGTTTTCCACAGCTTTTCTCTGATGTTTCTCAAATCAGTTTTACTGCTAAATGTGGGGAAAGATTACAGGGAATACTGGATGGCTACTGTGTAGGTGGAAAACTTTGAATTTTTCCAGCCGCATGACAGCTATTTCCCCTGACCCTTTCTCTTGCCCGTCACTGGGGGGGGGGGGGGATGTTGTTTGTTTGTTTTAAATTTTCAATTGAGTATCATTATATCAATATAACATTATAATAATATCTGAATCTCCAGCTTTCATTGTAAAAAATAACAATTTAGCCCTTTTTATTACACACATATAGGGAGAAGGGGTCATCTTTGCAACAAAAGGAGCTATAAGGCTTAAAAAATTAAAATTGGGAATTTGGATACTCTGATACTGATATATATTAATATAATGATACTCAATTGCTGATTTTAAAATACTGATATATATTGATATACTGATACTCAATTGCTGATTTTAAAATAACTGGAAAAGCCCTGGTGACCCACAATAGGGAAAAAAGGCTGCCGCTGGTGTTCTGGAGCATCAGGGAAATTGTGGGGAAAGTTGCTGTGCAGAAACCTTGTTGCCACTGCACTGTATTGGCAACCACAGCCTCACAATGGGTGTTTTTACACTGACAGTTCATGACACTCTATCACCGCATTGGAAACTCACCTTTTACACTACCTAACGTTCTCACAACTGTTTTGCATCATTGCTGCCCAAAGCATCTAAATTTGTTTCAGTGAGATGGGTTCCGGTGCTGCTGCTGCAACGTTTTTCTCAAAACTAGTTTTGATCCGGTCATTTCTCTACAGCCGTTTCAAACTTGTATTGTAGAAGTTTTCATGTGTTTTAAAGACTCCTTGCCAACAATAATTTGCATGAGAACTGACAGCACTTGAAATTTTTACATATCATTGCTTGCCTCATCTTGTAATTTAAATTTGTATTGTTTTTGCAGTGTTGACACGATTTCCAAGCAATCATATACATTTAACTAAGCACTGGTATTCCAGCTGCCCTCTGATCAAAGACCCCCCCCCAAAAAAAATTGAAACACTTTCAGCAGGCAATATAGAAGTTTGGCTATGCAAAAGGAGCAGAGCAAATCCACAAATGTAAAAGGAAAATAATTAAAGTGGAATGGTGGTAGGCAATTTGAAGACTCTAAAACTCTGGGGTCGTTTTCGCACTCACCTCCAGCCGGCGCGACCCCCCTCTTCACCGTGCAGGATCTGCGCGGATTTCGCACTAAATGCCACGGAGCAGCCGCAAGAGCCGGAAACTCCCAGTGCAAAAGCCGCTCAAACGTAAACCGCCAAAAAGCAGTTTCCGTTTGCGCGGCTTTTGCGACGGGAGTTTCCGGCTCTTCCGGCTGCTCCACGGCATTTAGTGCGAAATCCGCGCAGATCCTGCGCGGTGAAGAGGGGGGTCGCGCCGGCTGGAGGTGAGTGCGAAAACGACCTGGGTGTTTTTACATTCAGTTTAATCCAATCTCACAGGTTCACCAGTCCACATGAAAATAAAGCGAACAACTGGGGCAGGCTCACCTGCTTTTTAAAAAAATCATAGTACCTTTTTTAAAAAATCCAAAAGTAAAAACTGCTCAGTGAATCACCAGTTCCACAAAATACCTTCTGCTATTTGTTCTAATTTTATTTTGAAGTTTTAAAAGTAATCACTTTCTTTCAATGAGCTCCCTCCAGAGAGGCACAATCCAGACTAGAGGAATCCCTCCATTTGTCAATCCATGGCCCCAGGTTACAGGTCTGAGAATGTTAGCTATGCTAAGGAGGGGAAAACAGGTGTGCCTCTTCAAGCTGCTTGTGGCTTGTTACTCACCTATCTTCAGAGCCCTTCAGGATCCCAGCGGATGTGTGGGTTGCACATGGGATTGTTAAGAGAGGAAGAAGAGTCACCCAAGTTAAAAGCTGCTATTGTAATGCAAATACTAATAATGCTTCAGCAGGTGCACATGTGCTATTTGCATGAGAACTGACAGCACTTGAAATGTGACACATGGCAGCACATGAGCTCTTTTATCTTAGAAGGAAGCTAAGAGCATTGTCACATACCAGTTTGTAGAACTGTAGAGCAGGAAGACACTTTAAACTCTCCTAGTCCAATTGCCTGCCTTAAGGCAGGATCCCTGGTAGCTATTGCTTGACTAACACAAAGCAGTTCTTGGCCCTTGGTGATGTCTATATGCTCTCTGCCCCCGGATAAACAGGAAACAGCTACTTGAGGAACTTTTGTCAGCTGCTCCAGAAACATGTGGCTAACTGGCCATGGCTCTTCCATATTTATCAAGGGACAAGTGGTTCAGGGATAGCATAAATGCAAGTCTGTACATGTTAACAGGCCTCCTTTTTTAGCTGTAGGAGAAGTATATCTTTAAGAAAGAAATCCACTGAGGAGAGAAACAAAAGGCAAGAATTTGAAGAACTGACAAATAGTCTTTAAATGTCACCCAAATCTATGTAGAATAGAGAGAATTTCTGATTTTCAAGATATTCTGCAGAACTTTGAGTTGCCCAGTAATGATGTACAAAGCTCCCCTCTCCTTGCTCACCACTGCTGATTTTACCCTCTGATATGCAGCTATATGAGAGTGTGGTTGACTTCTAGTATACATTCATTGTCTTATTCACACATGCAGGGCAATAAGATTGCAGAGATCCAAGGAGGTAGAATAAAATCTACCTTTTCAGAAAAGAGTTGAAAGATCATGGAGGACTACAATGTGGAAAGTTCCTCTGTGTTAAAAGTAGAAATGCAGCATAGCAGCACTCCTTGTTGTACTATTTATTTATTTATTTATTTATTTATTTTCTATTTATATCCCGCCCTACCCCACCGAAGTGGGCTAGTTTTCTTTGCATTGAGTTTTTCTTTTAAACCCAGAGGATCATTCAAAGTTGGAACCCTTCATTTGCTGACTGAAGTGGTGGAATCCACTCTAAGCCCCCTCCATAGCATTCTACCATCTGATTACCACCTTATTCTTCAGGATATGTGAGCCAGGCTTCAGTTCATGCTGGAACCAGGGCCGGCCCTAAACTGTCTGGCACCCTAGGCATGGCTAACTTCTGGCACACACACCATGCATTGATAACATCACCGAGTCACATGGTGCCCCAGAAGGCTGGTGCCCTAGGCAACTGCCTAGTTTGTCTAGTGGCAGAGCTGGCCTTGCCTGGGACCAACAGGCTTGGCCAGTAAATGGAATGAATGCCCAGGAGGGCTCTTCTGCAATGCACAAGTTTTTGCCAGCAGCCATGTCAGATTTATCAAAGATTTCGGGTTTTCACAGCTGGTAACATCATTAGGGTTTGTAGAATCTTTCGGGATCAAGTGCCGTGTTCTAATGGAGAAAGTTTTCCTTCCAGACGTTTCATTCTCAGCTGCGGAGAACATTCTCAGTGGCGTTGCAGCCAGAGCAGGCGCTCAGACCTTCTTGGCTGCTGTGCATTGAGTGGGGCCAGGGCTGCTGGAGAGCTGCTATTTCTAGGCTGGAGGGGGTGTGATGAAAGGGCAGATTTCTCAGAACATACATTAACATGGAAAGAGCTCCCTTAAGACACAAAGTTTTTAAGCCTCGGGCTTGGAATATGATAGTCTGTTGAGGATTGTCAGTTTGAATATAGGCTTAGTTGAAAACAACATTCAAGCATAACTACTGAAATAGATTCAGTTGTGTAGCCATGTTGGTCTGAAGCAGCAGAACAAAGTTTGATTCCAGGGGCTCCTTTAAGACCAACAAAGATTTATTCTAGGTATAAGCTTCTGTGTGTACCCAAACTTTGTTCTGTTGAAATAGGTGCTTGAATTAGGACTCTGAGCTGAGGACAGATAAGGCATTTTTGTATGGAGTGGTTGGTTCATCTTGACTTCATAGCAACATTGTTTCCACCTCACCACATACACAGTAACAGTTCCTATTTGTTTCTCTTCTGATTTCTTCCCAACTTTTCCTCAGGTTTTTCCAGACCACCTTTGCCCTGAGGTTTCTAGAAGGAACTTGCCTGGAGCATTTTTGTGGAGATTGTACAGTTTGCTGCACTGTTAAAAGTCCTACCCACATCCAGCCACTACCATACCCTGCTTCCCAGCCTTTTTTTCATGAGCTGCTGCTATTTGGGGGGGGGGGGGGGGCAGGAGGAGCTGAGTCATTTAAAAATGTTCTGTTAGGTCTAGAAAAAGCAAAACTCTCACAGCCTGTCAAAAATAATGAGAAAACTGGTATAAGATGTTTTGCTGATGGTATTTTACTCCAAAAGATGGACAATAATTACAAAGGGACTTGTTGGAAATGTAAAGCTGCAGATGGCACTGTTTACCATATGAGGTGGACTTACATAAAGATGAAGATATATTGGAAAGAAATACATGCTGAAATTAAATTAAACTTAAAATTTAAAATTAAACTTCAAATGAAACCTGAGACTATGTTATTGGGAATCCTACCAGACAGTGCAGAAGGAATTTCACCAGACTTATTCAGATACATGCTTATGGTGGCCAGAGTATTGTTTGCAATGAAAAGGATGACAGATGAGTGTCCAACCATAGAGACCTGGAAAGAAAAATTAACTGAATATGCAATAATGTAAACAAAAGACCAACTAAAGAGTACCAGCAGAAATGGCAAGCCTAATATGTATACTTTGGGAATAACTAAGATGGCAGCTGGGTTTTCAGGTAGTCAGCTCGAGGTTGACTCAGCCTTCCATCCTTCCGAGGTTGGTAAAATGAGTACCCAGCTTGCTGGGGGGAAAGAGTAGATGACTGGGGAAGGCAATGGCAAACCACCCCATAAAAAGTCTGCCGTGAAAACATTGTGAAAGCAACATCACCCCAGAGTCGGAAATGACTGGTGCTTGCACAGGAAACCTTTCCTTTCCTTGAGGGGAGGGGACGGTGGCTCAGTGGTAGAGCATCTCCTTGGGAAGCAGAAGGTCCCAGGTTCAATCCCTGGCATCTCCAAAAAAGGGTCCAGGCAAATGGGTGTGAAAAACCTCAGCTTGAGACCCTGGAGAACTGCTGCCAGTCTGAGAAGACAATACTGACTTTGAGGGATCAAAGATCTGTTTCAGTATAAGGCAGCTTCATATGTTCATATATGTTCATGTTGATATAATATAACATGTGGAGGTTTTTGGATCTAGTTGTACTATTAGATATTGGTTAAGAAAAAGCAGAACTTTCGACTGCCCTGGGAATGCCACCTCATGTGATCATTCTCCAGAGTGTGCACAAGGTGAAACTCACCTTAGAACCAGTTGAGGAAGGCAACCATCAGGAAACATAATTGTTGGAGGTGAAAGTGCAGTGACAACAGAAAATCCTGAACTGCATTTTGGTGTGGAAATGTCCCTGGCATTTTCATGAGAACATCTTTTAGAAGGATATATTCCTTGGCAATGTTGTTAATAATTATTTTGGTCATTACATTCTCATCCCACCATTCCCTCAAGGAGTTCAGAATGGTGTTCATGATCCCCTTCCCATTTGACCCTCACAAGAACTCTGTGAGACAGTAATGATATAGAAAGTACTTATTTGATGCAGAATAGATATTCTGATACAGTGCCTGTTTCATTTGGTTATACATATACTATGTTTTTAAGGTCATGGCATCTAGTGGTTCAGTACTTCAGAGCTTCTGCAACAAAGCTTGCTCACAGGACAGAGTTAAAACAGACTTGAGTTCAGATCTCACAATTCATTAACCTTAATTGTATGAAGGGGGGTTCCAGAACTATGGAACAGGACTTCATATAGTAAGCCCATAACTAAACTGGCTGAAGCAACTAGAAGTTTAATAATGATCACTTCATCTGACAAAGTCTATGAATTTCAACAGGTATTAATTTTGAGGAAACTATTTATTTTGTACTCAGCAAGATGATTTAATTCTTGCCAGGACTATAGATCTCAGAATAAATCATTGGTAATTTGGCACTTCAGATGACATCACAGTCTGATTGACCTAAATTTCTCCAACTCACTACTGAGGTATTTTAGTTTCCAATACCATGTTCCCAATGTATTACAGGAACAGGGCAGCAATGATGGTGTTGACCTTAAAAACAGATCTTGGGAAGTCTTTATTGCAACCCACCCCACTGACCCTCTTTGTTCCTAGGTGCCATTGAACCAGAAATGCACTAATATTCCTATGACTGAAAATGTTTCCATCCCCCAAATCTTCTATAATTATGATGAAGTGCCCTTCCCCAATTCTGCTGTGCTCAAGTGTTTTCACTCGACCATGTAATCAAATTTATTTATTTATTTATTTTGATTTAAGAACATAAGAACATAAGAGAAGCCATGTTGGATCAGGCCAACGGCCCATCAAGTCCAACACTCTGTGTCACACAGTGGCAAAAAATGTTATATACACACATACACTGTGGCTAATAGCCACTGATGGACCTGTGCTCCATATTTTTATCTAAACCCCTCTTGAAGGTGGCTATACTTGTGGCCGCCACCACCTCCTGTGGCAGTGAATTCCACATGTTAATCACCCTTTGGGTGAAGAAGTACTTCCTTTTATCCGTCTTAACCTGTCTGCTCAGCAATTTCATCGAATGCCCACGAGTTCTTGTATTGTGAGAAAGGGAGAAAAGTACTTCTTTCTCTACTTTCTCCATTCCATGCATTATCTTGTAAACCTCTATCATGTCACCCCGCATTTCTATCCTGCCCTTCCCACCCCGCATTTCTATCCTGCCCTTCCCACAAAGCAGGCTCGGGGCAAGTGACATCAAAAGATTTAAAACAAGATTAAAATTACTATCAAAACAAGATTAAGATTACAATATAGACAGCTAAAATACCAATTTAACACTCTGCCTCTACGGCCATGACCAATCAAGGTCCAGAGTCCATCAGATCCCAAATCACCGGGGCGGGGGGGAGACAAGATAGAAGGTGATGTCCACTGCCTTAACTGAATGCCTGGTGGAAGAGCTCTGTTTTATAGGCCCTGCAGAACAGCAACTACAACAGATCCCCCAGGGCCCTATCTCCAAAAGAAGCGTATTCCACTAGGCAGAGGCCAGGGTCAAAAAACCCCTGGACCTAACCAAGGCAAGCCAGATGTTTCTGGGACCAGGGACCACCATCAACAGAGAAGAAATAGTATATTCTTTACAGCCCACACTTTACATTTACCCATTCTTTACAACCCAAAGGGTTACCAACTTTGTGTGGTTCTTATTAACCAAATCTCAGTAACCTTTATATTTTACTTGACCCACAATCCTATGGTTGGAAAATCATATTAATTGACAGATTACACTTCTTTTAAAATAAAATAAAATAAAATAGGTACAAAAAGAGTTGTCCTTATTGAGAACAACCAAGTCTGGCCTACATATGTAGCAGAAGTATAGTGGACTGAGATGGTAGAGCCGAGGTGGTAAAATGAACTCTACTACTTGCTGGAAGTGGAGGGCTATGTTTTAGAATGGTTCCCTGTGGGGAAGAAACCCCTGCCCTATAGAGAGAGGGAGCAGAGTGGACTACCTTCATCCCTATTGTGTTAGTGTTTTTTAAAATACATTTGTATTTTTTTTTAAAAAAAGAAAAGGTTACAATACAATGTCATATCACATTTTTTTTATTTTGAAATTACATTCAGCAAAAATTATAAACAATCATTATGATATTACAAATGCAAAATGCTTTTCCATCTCTTAACTGTGCATGTTCTGATGATTTCAGTACTTTCACAATACCCTAGATTTTATGAATCCAAAACCTGCTTGTAAGATGTTTACTAGTTTTCCAGTTTTTCACTAGTAGCAGTTTTACAGCCCTAATGTGCTAGTGTTTTTTTTTTCACTTCCAGAGAAGTGCGGGGTTTTTTAAATGAAAGATTGTTACAAACTGAATTTCCCTCACTGTTGTCTTAGTAGAGTCCAGTGTAACAAACAAAGGTTTTTCCACTTCATTCCATTTCATATGTGAAGTAGACTCCAACAAAGTGAGAGCTCTTAATGTTGCACGTATACAGTAAACTAAATCATTCACATAAACAGGAGTCCAATTCTACCTGCAGAGGGTGCAGCATTATCAAAGCATCAAACATTTCTGCTGTGTCTGCCATGTTACATGGCAACTACACTACATGAAAGCACTGTCAACTCTGCACATATACCTCCTTCACTATGTGAATTTAGTGTGTGTTTTTGCATTTTATCCTTCTCTTTCTCCCAAGAGGACAGTGAGGTATACATGCTTCTCTCTTCCCCTTGTTTGTCTTCACAATAGCCCTGTGAGGTAGATCAGACTTTACATAACAACATAAAAGGCAGATCCCTCCCTGTGTCAAGAGGCTTGCAACCTAAATTCTGACAGTGGGGGAAAGAGATGTACAAGAGTAATGATGGGTATACTGGTTAAAGTGTCAGACTATGGCCTGGGTTCAAGTCCACACTCTGCCATTAAACTCACTGGTGATCTCGGTGATCAAGGTATTTTGTCATGCCAAAGTATGTCCATTACCTCCTCCTGTGCTGCAGGTAACTGAAATCAAGCCAAGGCCTTGTAGTATGCTGGAGGGTTAGGTGGAAAATTGGCTATAACTCTGTCTCTGTCGAACCTACCTTAAAGGATTGTAGCAAAAATAAAAGAGTGGATGACATTATATGCCACCTTGAGTTTCCTGGGAGAAAAGTGGCATAAAAATCTAATTTAAAAGCAGAAGTAATAGCAGTCTCATATGTTTAGGCTTCACTTCAGATGGGACCAAGGGATAAGCAACAGTCTTCATGGAACAGGTAAGTGCTTAAGAGAGCTTTGAAAAAATAAAAACAAAGCACAATGTGGGGGTCCTTGGAAGGAGTTCCAGGCATATTGACCAGCCTGATACTGTATAGAACTGTACAGATGTGACATGACCTCCTTCACCCATAATCCCATAACTAATGCAGCATGCTCTCTGTGCTTTCTACAAGCACCTGTCTACTTGCTGCAACCATGTGCCTATTCCTGATTTCAGATCCACCCCTTGTTTCCCCATTCTTCATCTGATTCCCTTTGCATCACACCTCTGACTCTCTGATTGCTAATGACACAGAATGGAGCCTCAGGCAGGATCTGATCCCTTTCTTAAGATACACCACTGAATAGGAGACACTTGTCCATGAGTTATGCCTTGACATCTGGCTCACGGCAATATGTTATTGCAACAGGCAAGTGCAATTTGGGAATTTCATTGCTTTCCCTCTTGAATGGCTTTGTTTCTAAGTCATGTGTCTGACTTTGACTTTCTGTAGTTTATTACAGAGCAAACAGGTCACTTCCTTCAACACATCTAATAGATTTTCCAGTAGGAGCATTATTGAGTTTTATAACAAGGAAGATAAACTTATTTGTGGTGAGATGCCACTGGAATTTCTTTCAAAATATTAAAATAGTACATGTTCCATAATTTTTTCTTATGCAGTGGTTAATCTTATGCAGTGGATAATACAGAATAAACAGTGAAGTACAATATGGTGAAATTATTAATGTTAATTACTTTGGCAGAGCAAGTATGATATGCGTGAGATACAGATTCTACTACCGTTCCCATTGGGTACAGGAGGCTGATAGTGTCTTGGGCCACACTACATTGGCTTGTATCCTGCCACTGCGCTGAGCAAAGTTTGAAGTCCTCCACCAGCCTAAGAAGCCTTCTTCCATTTTAACTGACTCTTTAAGTAGCTGGGGAAAACCTGATTGTGCTGAACATGGTAGGATATATGCCATTACAAAGAAATGCTTCTATCTTAAAAAGTCATTTGAGGGGCACAGTTGAGAGTCAAGAAATCACTAGGACAAAGAAATTGGGAGCAGAAGAATGACAAATAGTAAAATATATGGGTTCCCTCCCTCTGCCATGCCTCTATTCACAAATTTCCTTTCCTGAAGTAGCTTTTCAAGCTTTAAAAAGGGGATCATTGGGCTACACTTGCATGTATTTTCACAACAGCTAGTTTGACCTCTGGATCTGGGTGGACGTGTTTATGCCCCACTTCTACCAAAGATTTAGAACGTTCCTCCCACACTCTGAGGGTGTATCAACATTAGATGTTATTTTAACAAACTGGGGGGCACATGGAGTCCCTCTGAATAGCCCCCCTATGCATGTTTTGGGTTGGGGATTCTTGCAGATACTAGTGTCCCATGATGCCATTCCCATTTTTTCAAGTGCACTGCTTGCATGTGCCCCCAATTTGCTGCCATTTTTCTCCCATCAGCTTTTTAGGTACTGGCAGGCAACATTGAGGTTTTCCAGGAGACCTCCTCCTATAGTGGGAGACCTGGCAAGCCTAAGAGGCAACCAGAAGCCCTCCCCCCACTCCATGCCATAGTCCCCTGCTGAATCAGAACCTTGGTGATTTTAAGAAGAAGAGGAGGAGATTGAATGTATCACTCGCCCTTCACTCGGAGCCTCAGAGCAGCTTATAATCTCCTTCCTTTCCTCTCCCCACAACAGGCACCCTGTGAGATAAGTGGGCTGAGAGAGTGCTTAAAAAAACTACTCTTGAGAGAACAGCCCTGAGAGAACTATGGCTGACCCAAGGTCACCCAGCTGGCTGCATGTGAAGGAGTTAGGGCTGCCAAGTCCAATTCAAGAAATATCTGGGGACTTTGGGGGTAGAGCCAGGAGACTTTGGGGGTGGAACCAGGAGACATTGGGGCAGAGCCAGGAGCAAGGGTGTGACAAGCATAATTGAACTAGGGAGTGCTGACCATCACATTTAAAGGGACAGCACACCTTTTTAAATGCCTTCCTTCCATAGGAAATAATGAAGGATAGGGACACCTTCTTTTGGGGCTCATAGAATTGGACCCTCTGATCCAATCATTTTGAAACTTGAGGGATATTTCAGGGAGAGGCACTAGATGCTATAATAAAAATTTGGTGCCTCTACCTCAAAAAATAGCCCACCCAGAACCACCGATACCCGTGGATCAATTCCCCATTATTCCCTATGGGAATCTTTCTCTATAGGGAATAATTGCCCAGTAGACATTTCCCTCCCCCCCCCCCCGGCCGCTTTCTGTTGACCCTAAGGCGTGGGGGGGAGGGCCTCCAAACCTGGGGATTGGCAGCCCTCTCTCTCTCACACACACTCACACACATTGGTTGGTTCCTCCACAACCGACATCTGAAAAGAACGGGCTAGGCTGCTCTCTCTCTCTCACACACACTTAGTTCCTCTGAAATAAAAGCAAAACAAACCGAGGGACTGTATTGCTGACCCTTCCTATGAAGTACTTCCTGCTCAACTTTAAAGGCACACAGACATGCGCACATTTTGAAACAGACATGTTTGCAGGTTTCTAAACCTGCTGGAGATCTAGAGCTGCATGGTGGCTGTGGGGGCAGGGCTTCCCCTGCTGGCCAGCTGGCTGGGGGCCGGGGGAAGCCTGTAAAACAAGGGGACCTGGGAATTGGGAAGCCTAGAAGGAGTGGGGAATCAAACCCAGTTTTGCCAGATTAGAATTCACTGCTTTTAGCCACTACACCAAACTGGCAATTTAAAATCAAGAACACCCCAATGTTTCTGCATAGCTAGAGTTCCCAGATATCCAGTCCAGGCAGGGTTCCCCTGATTTAAGAGGCTTCAGTCCACCCTACCCAAAACAATCCCCCCCTGCATTAATATCATTGGCACAATGACATCATGCAGAAGTGACATCATCACACTGGGTATATCGCATGTGACGTTCTAACATTAGAGTTTTTAACAAATTGATAGAGCGTCACTACACAGTGTGCCCAGAGTGATGACATCACTTCCGTGTGACACCTTCACACCAATGATGTGACATGCAGCAACATTGCCCTGCCCTCCCCACTCCTGGAAGGCTCCCACCCACCCCTTCATCTGGGTAAGTGGACCTGGCAACCCTATGCAAAGCAAAGCAAACTTGTCCTCTCCCTCACTATTCTGGACTCATAATTTCACTTTATACTTGCTGGCCATGCTAAACATTGTTACTTTGTTGCCCAAGATTGTGCTGTTCTGAGCAATCCCAAATTTTCATATTTTTTTCATAAGACAGTCTGTATTCTTCATATTAAAGTCCTTGGTTCTCATACCATACACAAATCCTCATGTAACGGCCATCGTTGTTGAAACTAAGAATCCGTGTACACCAACTTTAGAATGTAGGAGAGAAACTGTATCTTTTCATACTTGCCCACTTTAACAACTTGCCCCTAGAAAGTTACCATGTAAAAGAAAGGAGCTCTAGAGGAGCCTTCTCCCTATCATGCTAGTTTTCTATGGGGAGGGTGTTTTATATGGAGGAAATGGTAGAGCACCATGAGAGCTCTCCCATGTGTTCCACCCCATCCCCTGCTAAATGCGTGTATTAGCTTTCTTTCAGGACATGATGCAGGTTTGAGCTGCTATATTTATCTCCCAGGCACATGAACCTTAGCATGCTCCACTCTTCTTTAGCTAGGCAGAGAAGCAGAGAAGCAGAACTCCTTCAACCAATTTAGTGACCATTTTTGCTGAAGTGCTCAAACAGAGTTTATTTGCAATTAAGTGAAAATTTATTTAAAAATACAGAAAAATAAGAGATGCTGTCTGATTCAAGGAACTAGTATCAGTTCAAACATTTGTTTAAAATGGTGGTAATACTTCACTACAAAGATATATACTGAAAATAATGACCCAGAGATGTTCCTATTCACCCTTCCTCCCCTCCCCCCCCCCAAAAAAATCCCCTCTGTTCTTTAGATTGGCAAATATGCTTTCAGAAGCTGCTCCACAGATCCAGATTTAGATGTCAATAGCCCTCAGATGTTCAGGGCAACATCCTTTTGGCTCTGTGACCACTTCTGCATAATGCTGAAATGCCACTTCCCAACACTGATGAACTGAAGGGGATGAAACAAAGAAGTGTTTAACCAAACCCAACAAAGACCTTTAACAGAAAATCTATACCAACCCTCATTGCTTTTCCACAAGGTTTCAAGCATGCTTCTGCGACAGTAGCCTAGTTTTACTTCTAGCAGCATGCAGCATAATCACCTGCAGGCGGACAATGTCACTGAAGATCTCTATCTTTTGATATTATATAGACCTGTGACTGTCATTCATTACAGAGATGGAAGACTTATAATAAATCCCAATTAATTATGCTGATTGTGTTGGATCAGAAGAACCATGAGTGGAAGGAAAATAGCCACTAGCACAAGTTCATACACTGCTATAATTGGTAGGTTCCCCAGCAGTACTTGCTTTTGAACAAGAGGTTGCACAAGGTCTTGAGTTCCTGCAAAAGCAGAAAAAAAATCTCTGGATCTGGTTTAATTTTTCCTGCACAAGCCCAAAGCATTAAAGAGCCCTTCTTTAAGCAGAAGACATCTTCACAGAAGGACCTACCCTGGAATATTATTTACTTGTATTTACTTATTTACCTGCTTACAAAATGGATACCTATAATTTTCATAGCATTTCAAAGTAGCACACAAACAAAATAATATACAACTATAAACAATGCAATTATAAAAATAAAAAACATAAAACCATCCTCATACAAAGGCAATAAGAAACCAACAAACAGTAAATCAGCAATACAGATAACAAATAAAGTCCAGAAGACCATCAAATAAAGCCAAATGAGAACAAAAAAGTCTTTATTTCTCCATGAAACACCTGCAAAGAAGGGCTTATTGAGAATCACCAAAGGAATAGCACTCCAGAGCTCTGGGACAGCAACTGAAAAAGCCCTGCCTCTTGTAAGGGAAAGCCTCCTCTTCAGATAACAAGCAGCTCCTCTTCAGTTAACAGCTGAAGTAGGTCTCCCTGGATGATCTGAAACTACATGGAGGTTCACATTCCTATAAGCAAGTGTGAAGACCACATCTCTCTGTCCAAAAAGGAAGCTTGCTCTGTAGAATGGAACATGTCTAGGGTGGCCATAATATCTGCAGGCCAGCCAGGGACACCTTGAGGGGGGAATGAATGTGTGTGTGTGCTTCCAGTGACGTCACTTCCGGTGACGTCATGCCACCGCTGGAAACAAAAAACAGAAACGAGCCCTGCTCGTTTGCCGGGAAAGCCCAGCCCGGAGCCAGTTGCGCCGCTTCCTCGAGCCACCCCCCCGACCATCCGGCCGTGCAAAGGCAGCCCAGGAGCGCCTTACCTTCTTGTAGGAAACGTCCAGCCGCGTGTTGTAACTTACAATACATCACTTCCTCTATCAAGTAAACAAACAGTTAACTCTATAATGGCTGGAATGTGCATAGCATGTATTCCAACAAATTAAAGCAAGCAAACAAACAAACAAACAAAAACACCGGGAAAGAGAAGAGAGAAAATAAAACCAACGCTCTGATGGGCAGAGGCTGCTAAAACAATTTTATATTTTATCTGCACAAGGGATCAGCTCTCCAGTGACCAACCAGAAGCCCTGCTGGGCCGGCCCCCACCTGGCCACGCCCACTTCCCAAAAGCACTGCTCTGGGACCCCTGCTGTCCTACCGCTGGGATGGGACAACACTCCCCGCCCCCCATCGCCTGAGGCTGTTGCCAGCCCCGAGACTCTCCCAAGGGCCGCCCCGCACCTTTGCAAGTGGTTGCATTTGTGTGTCCTTTGGGCTGCAAGCAGGTGCAGCCAGAGCCTGCTCATTCTCCAGTTAAATAGCTCAGAGAGTCAGTTGGCTCGTCCTTTATGTGGCTCACTGCTGAGCAAAGAAGTTGCGCCTCTCTCTGTTTTCAAGGGACTTTCCTCTCAGCCTTTATCCTGCTGCAATCCTTTCCGTCCCTGGGAAAGCATGAGGCGCATCCACAATCCTGTGCTCGCCCGGTGTCGCAGTTAGAGGGTTGGGAGGGCGGGTTCAAATCCTGCTTGGCCATGCAACTTGTTGAGTGACCCTGGGAGGAGAGCCATTCTCTCAGCCTAACCTACCTGGCAGGGTTGTTGTGATGAGAAAAAGGGAGGGGGAGAGGACCGGCTGGAGCTGCTTGGAGAGGAAGGAAGGGCTGGGTTTGAAGAGGGCACTCCATACAGACACCTGTCCCTCCTGGCCACTGTCACGGGGGTTTCTTTCGTTAGCCTCCTGCCCGCTGTTTCCCAGCAGCACCGCCAGCCCCCTGGGGAGCAGAGAAGGGGCGACGACAATCCCTAGGGAAACAATCCGGAACAAATGTCCAGGACCCATTCTGGCCTCCTGCTCCGCTGCCTGCAGCGCCCGCCCTCCTCTCGCCCGCCTTTCCCCTCCCACCGCAACGCCTTCCCTTGCTGGCTTGCTGGAGAGCAGGCGGGCCACCCAGGGCCCCTGGGAGCAGGGGCGCGCCAAGCCTCGGGAGGGAGCGGGAGGCCAGCGGCCAGCCCAGCCCTCTTTGCCCAGCTTCTGCCAGTCTCCCGGGTCCACAGCCTCCGGGGCGGGCGGTCTGACTGGAAGGAAGCCCCCCCTCTCCTCCGTGCCCCGCCTGCCCAGTTGCCCCGCACTGCTGCTGACAGCCCCCCGGCGACCCCTTTGCCCTCGGTGGCATCCCCCCCCCACCCCGCAGGCCTCGCTCGGGCCTTCCTTCCACTTGGCGCCTCCGGCCTGGGGAACCTGCTGCCACTGGAACTGCGGGACTCCCTTCGGGTGCCTGGGGGGGTGCGGTTTCTCACTCCACTTCGGAAGGGCCGGCCCGCGGAGCGCAAGGGCTCCATTTCGACGCCACTTCGGCTGGGGAGCGGCGGGGAGACACGCACTGGACCGGAGCAAGCCTCCGCAGCGCCTCAGCCCGGACTCAAGCCCGCCTGCGTATGGAATCGACCTGCCGCGTCGGATCCCTTCGGCCACACAAAGGCCGGAGTCGCTTTGGGCATCGCGGAGCAAGTGAGACCAACGCTGTTGCAAATCGAAGGGCAGCTTGCCCTCTTGTCCCGGGTTAGCCAACCCGTGAGGCGGGAATTTGGGGGCAGGGGCGGGACTTTCCCAGGTGGGCGGGACGATCTGGCCACCCTAAACATGTCCCTATGCAAAAGTGGTTGTCCACTGAGATGTAAAGGAAAAGAAGTTGCCAATGGGCAGTTGCATGGAGACTGAAACAACAGAGTAGTAAGAGAACTGAGATGTAAGTGGGAGATTTTTTAAAAAGTTAACCTAGAAAAGTGGCGTTTGGTGGGCTGTATTTTGGTTGTAAGTAGGTACTGTCTTGTTCTTTGAGAAAAAGCATAAAATCAAATAGATGGGACCACAGTGTTAATTACATACTAAATCTAAGGAACAATCGCTTTGATATATAGGCTATGATACTTTATTTGGAAAAACTACACCAGGCCCCAACCTGGTGGAATCAGCTCCCTATGGAGATCCGGGCCCTACCTGGCTTGCTGGCATTTCATAGGGCTTGTAAAACGGAGCTGTTCTGCCAGGTCTTTGGATGAGGCAGCAGGGATCTGTCTATTAGATCGGTTGGCCTCCCCCTACAGCCCACTGCACTACTGTATTGTGATGCTGTATTGTGACACTACTTTTGTGGTGTACCATCTTGCTTTATATCATCTTGCTGAATTAACTTGTTGCACTTTACCGAATGTTGAAGCTGATTTTATTATGATTTTATTGTGATTTTATCTCAGATTGTTGTACTCTGTTCTGAGCCCCCAAACAGGGGAATAGGTGGAATAGAAATAAACAAATAATAATAATAATTAATAATAATAATAATAATAATAATAATAATAATTTAAATCAGTAAGACCAAAATGAATTTTAAGAGGTCAGCAGGCCCAGTTAAAAATTGATCCATAGTAAATTCTAAATCTAAATTACAACCCCAGAACTTCTAAGGTGGTAGTATTAAAAATAAAAACCACACTATCAATTTAAAAAACCTCAGAAATGTAACTTAGCAAAAGAGACCAGTGGTGCTGTCTGTGAAGGTCAACGACATGCTGGGAATTATTAGCAAGGAAATTGAAAACAAATCTGCTGGTATCATAATGCCCATGTATAAATCAATGGTATGGCCTCATTTGGATACTGTGTACAATTCTGGTCACCGCACCTCAAAAAAGATATTATAGCACTGGAAAAAGTGCAGAAAAGGGCAACTAAAATTATTAAAGGGTTTAAATGCTTTCCCTATGAAGAAAGGTTAAAACGCTTGGGGCTCTTTAGCTTGGAGAAATGTTGACTGAGGAGTGACATGACAGAGGTTTACAAGATTATGCATGGGATGGAGAAGGTAGAGAAAGAAGTACTTTTCTTCCTTTCTCACAATACGAGAACTCATGGACATTCAATTGCAGAGCAGTCGGGTTAGAATGGATAAAAGGAAGTACTTCTTCACCCAAAGGGTGACTAACATGTAGAATTTACTGCCACAGGAGGTGGAGGTAGCTACAAGCGTAGCCAGCTTTAAGAGGGATTGGATAAGCATATGGAGCAGAGGTCCATCAGTGGCTATTAGCCACAGCGTATCGTTGAAATTCTCTGAGGTAGTGATGCTCTGTATTCTTGGTGCTTGGGGGAGGGCACAGTGGGAGGGCTTCTAGACCCACTGGTGGACCTCTTGATGGCACTTGGGGTTTTTGGCCACTGTGTGACACAGAGTGTTGGACTGGATGGGCCACTGGCCTGATTCAACATGGCTTCTCTTATGTGAGATGTACACCCAGAGGGGCTGATTCACACAATACACCCAAAAGAACTTTCTTTACACCTGTGCTGAGAGTTCTTTCCATCCAAGGCACTCAGTGACTCTTAGGGTTGCCAATTTCCAGGTGGTAGCTGGAGATCCACTGATCTCCAGGTTATAGAGATTGGTTCACCTGGAGAAAATGGCTGCTTTGGAAGATGGACTCTATGGCATTATACCCCACTGAAGTCCCTCCCCTTCCCAATCCTGCCGTCCTTGGGCTCCCCCCCCACCTGAAATCTCCAGGTATTTCCCAACCTGGTGCTAGCAACTTACTGTATTCTGACTGTGACCATAGTGCTTGTAGAGAAAGAGCTTCAGTGTTCCCCCCCACACACACATCATTTCCATGAACTGAAAAGGTTAATGGTGGAGGGGGGAGAAGGCTGAAGTTCCTTCTGGCCCATTTCAGGTTGGAAGAATCATGCTGCAGGGAGGTTCAAAGCCCTTCCATGTGCCACAGTTCTGATCTAAGTCAGGCCCTTGAGACACCTTGGAGCTGAACACAGAGTTGCCGTCCAACTGCAAGTCCCTCTGGTGGTCAAATGATAAAAGTAATGCCAGTAGTTTAGACCTGAAAATCAGCTTTTCTATGTCTGATCAGCTAAAAGCTCATTGAGTCTGATTGTCAGTGTAACGTACGCAGTCCGGAGACGCGAGTAGGGCAACATTCTTTATTGGGAGCACGTTGCAAGAGAGGGAACACGCGGGTCCTGCTTATGTACAGTCCCCGGTACAGCCTACTGGACAGGTCAGGCCAATTCTGACCTGTTAAACTTCCCGCCACGGCTGGTGATTGGCGGGGGATTTCGCGCCCCGCACTGGAGGCGTCTGGGACAGCCCAGTCGCCTCTGCGCATGGCGCGTATGGCTGCCGATACACTACACCCCTCCCCCCCTGGTTAATGAACATAGTCCTTAAGGTACATGGGAGGTCGGCGCTCCCTGGTGGACCTTCTGGGGAGGTCCGGTGGAGGTGGCGCGGCTTCCGCTGCTGGTGTGTCGGGGGGCCGTGATGTGGCCGGAGGCTGCGGGTCTGGTTCTGTCGGTCTCTCGGGCTCTGACGGTCCCGGCGCTTCGTGCGGCGGTGTAGCCGGTGTTGGGGCCGTGTCCTCAGGTCGGCCCTCGGTTGGCTCCTCCCTGGGCCTCACCTCTTCAGTGTCCGCAGGTTCCTCCAGTAGCGTGCGGCGGCGTAACTGGTCTATGTGCCGCCGTAATACCTGGCCCCCCTCGGTCGATATATCGTAGTGGCGGGACCCCGTTACTCGTGCCACCCATTCGGGCCCCCTGGCATAGTTCCGGGCGTATACCGGGTCGCCCGCGAAGAAACCCCTGGCTGCGTCCCGGACCTCGGGACTTCCGCGGGTGTCTGGGGCCCTGTCGGGGTGTAGCCTATCTAGGCGGGTGATGAGCTTGCGCCCCATGAGGAGCTCTGCCGGACTGACCCCTGTGACCGGGTTGGGGGTGACCCTATTATCGAAAAGGAAGGCGGCTAACCTGTGGTCCCAGTCGCCCTGCACGATTCGGCTCAGGGCTTCTTTGGTTGTGCGGACCATCCGCTCTGCCTGGCCGTTGGTGGCTGGGTGGAAGGAGGCAGACCTTATGTGCCTTATCAGATATCTCCGGAGGAACGCCTGGAAGTCCGCCGAGGTGAACGCGGCCCCGTTATCCGAGACTATGGTGTCCGGGATACCATGTGTGCATAAGACCCTGCGCAGCGCTCGGATGGTGGCGGCGGACGAGGTGGACCCTACAGGAATGACCTCCAGCCATTTGGTGTAGGCGTCCACGATTATCATGAAGATCTGCCCCTGGAATGGCCCCGCGAAATCGAGGTGGAGGTGCGACCATGGCTTCCTGGGGGACTCCCATCGTGTGGCGGGGGCGCTGGGAGGCTCGAGCCGCGTCTCCTGACATGTCTGGCACCTACGGACCCAGCTCTCAATCTCCCTGTCCATCCCCGGCCACCAGACGTAGCTCCTGGCTAACGCCTTCATTCGGACTATGCCGGGATGGGTCTCATGTAGGGATTCCAGAACACGCTTTTGCAGCGGGGGCGGGACCACCACCCTGCTTCCCCATAATATGCACCCTTTGTGTGCGGCTAGTTCCTCCCTCCTGGTCTTATACGGCTTGAATTCTTCCCCCATGTTCCCTTCTGGCCAGCCCCTCACCACCCAGTCGAGCACCCGTGCCAGCGTTTTGTGTTTTTGGGTGGCCTTGGCAACCTCCTCAGCATGGAGGGGCTGCTCTGGGAGGCCCTCCATTAGCATCACCTGGTGTGCGGGGGCCAGGTCTGGACCTACTTCAGGAAGTGGCAGCCGGCTGAGTGCGTCCGCGTGACCCATGGCTTTGCCGGCTCGGTGGACCAGTGTGTAAGTGTATGAGTTGAGGAATTGGTTCCACCTCAACACGCGCTGTGATAGGATTTGGGGGGTTTGCCGGTCTGGGGCCAACAAACCTAGGAGGGGCTTGTGGTCCGTGGCAATAGTGAACCTCCGGCCGTACAGGTATTCATGGAACTTGCGGACCCCTGCCACGATTGCCAGAGCCTCCTTATCTATCTGCGCGTAATTGCACTCGGCCGGAGTCAGTGTGTGGGAGTAGTACGCTACCGGTACCTCCCTCCCGTCTGGGAGTTGGTGCCCCAGGACTGCTCCCACCCCATAAGGCGATGCATCACAGGCCAGGATGACGGGGAGGCCCTCGTCAAAATGGTGGAGCACCGCGTTGGACACCAGGACGTCCTTGACCGCCTGAAACGCGGCGGCTTGTCGTTTGCCCCAAACCCAAGGGGCTTTTTTGTCCAACAGCCGGTGAAGGGGCTCTGCAAGGGCTGCCTTGTGGGAGAGGAATGAATGGTAGAAGTTAAGCACCCCCAAGAAGCTTTGTAGCTCCGCTTTGCAGGTGGGGGCTGGGGCTTGCACGATGGCTCGGGTCTTTTCTTCCGTTGGGTGGATTCCTGCTGCATCTACGGCGAACCCCAGGAACTCCACCCGTGGGACCCCCAGCAAGCATTTCTCCCTCTTAACCTTGAGCCCCGCTGCCTGGAACCGGCAGAGCACCTCACGTAAGCGGTTGCCGAACTCTTCGGGGTCCGGGGCGGCGACTAAAATGTCATCGAAGAATGGCTGGACTCCGGGGATCCCTTTAAGAAGAGCATCAATTATACTCTGGAAGATCCCCGGAGCGACGCTTACCCCGAACTGTAGCCTCCTCACCCGGAAGGCCCCCCTATGTGTCACAATCATCTGGGCCTCGGCCGTCTTATTGTCTACCGGAAGCTGTTGGTAGGCCTGTGCCAGATCCAGCTTCCCGAAGATTTTAGACCCCGCGAGGGCAGCCAGGACGTGGCTCACCACCGGCACTGGGTAGGGGTTATCCTGCAGTGCCTTGTTTATTGTGCATTTATAGTCTGCACAGATCCGCACCTCCCCGTTTGGTTTGATTGGGGTTACGATGGGGGTCTCCCAGGTGGCGTAGTCCACTGGCTCCAGGACTCCCTGGGCCGTGAAGCGGTCTAGTTCGGCCTCTATTTTTGGCTTCAAGGCGAACGGGACCCTCCTTGCCTTGAGCCGAATCGGCCTGACCGTGGGGTCTAGTGGTAGGGAGATGGCCGGCCCTTTGTAGCTCCCTAGGGAACCATCGAATACGTCAGGGAACTCTTGGCATATCTCCCCGAACCCTCTGGGCGTTAGGGTTTGTCCCACCCCCTCCAAGAGGATCCCCAGGGGTTTGAACCACGCTAGTCCTAGCAGGGTGGTAAGCTGGCGCTTTACCACCAGGATGTCCAGCGGCCCGTAGAAGGACCCCCGCTCGACTTGCACCCGCGCCCACCCCGCGATCTGCACCGGGTTCTTCTGAAAGTCCCGGAGTATGAAGTCCGCCGGTCTTAGTTGAAGCCGCTGGCGGGGGCACAGTTTCCTCAGGGTCTCCTCTGCTATAATGGAAATGGAGGAACCTGAGTCCACTTCCATTTGGCAAGGGTTCCCTTCGATGAGGACCGCCATTTTAATTTTGTCGGGGGTGGCGAGGGGCAAGTTCAGTGCCTGAAGGGACGTGGAGTCTGTGGAGTGGAACTCCGCCGACTCGTGATGCGTGGTCGGCCTCCGGCGGTTGGGCTTGGCTCGGCAAGCCCTGGCGATGTGGCCGGTCTTCCCGCAGCTCCGGCAGTCCCAGGTCCGGTACTGGCAGTCTCTCCAGTCGTGGGGGTCGCTGCAGCTGGCGCACTTGGTGGCAGGGACCCTCTCTGGCGCTGGTGGTCGATCGGGCGCTCGGGGGCGTTGGGCTGCTCTGTTGGGCGGCCCGGCGGGGCGACGCAGCTGGTAGGCTTCTCCCTCCTCCGGGCGGTCGTGGTCCCGCTCCTCGTGGTGGACGGCGTCTGTCCGGGCCTTGGGAAAGGTCCTGGAGGTCCTCTCGAACGCCACGGCTTCGTTGAAGGCGCTCTGGAGGGTGAGCTCTTCCTTGGCGAAGAGCTTTTGCTGGAGCCTCTCGTCGTGGAGGCCCCACGTGAAGCAATCGGCCAGGGTGTCTTCCAGCTGGGGGAAGTTGCAGTTCCCGGCGATCCTGCGGAGGGCTGCCTAGTAGTCGGCGGCCGATTTGCCTGCAGCCTGGTCCCTTTTGTGGAACAGGAACCGGCGGGCCACCCGCGACGGCTGAGGCAAGAAGTGGCCTGTGAGGAGTCTGCTGATCTCCGCGAAGGACTTCTCCGTGAGGCGGGCGGGGGCCGAGAGACCTTTGGCGATCTCGAATGTGGCCACCCCGCAGACGCTCAGGAGAACGTCCCTCTTCATGCTGTCCTCCGTGACTTTGTTGGCCCTCAGGTAGCATTCGACCCGTTCCAGGTAGGACTCCCAGGCCTCTGGATTCGCGGGGTTGAACGGCTCGACGTGACCGGTGGTTCCGCCCTGGTTGGCCATGGTGGCTGCGGCAGCGGTCGTGGCCTGGTGGTGCCCTTGGTCTCCTACGTAGCCAATGAGGCTAGAATCCCACCTTCGTCGCCAGTGTAACGTACTCAGTCCGGAGACGCGAGTAGGGCAACATTCTTTATTGGGAGCACGTTGCAAGAGAGGGAACACGCGGACCGGGTCCCGCTTATGTACAGTCCCCGGTACAGCCTACTGGACAGGTCAGGCCAATCCTGACCTGTTAAACTTCCCGCCGCGGCTGGTGATTGGCGGGGGATTTCGCGCCCCACGCTGGAGGCGCCTGGGACAGCCCAGTTGCCTCTGCGCATGGCGCGTATGGCTGCCGATACACTACAGTCAGAGAAGGGTGAGGAGTGGTCAGTTTCCTCCCAACCCATTTTCTTTCTTCTCTCTATCCTCATCCTTTATGCATTTTTGCCTCAAACAATGCAAGATACAGGTCATTTGAGCCTTTCTAGTTTGGAGCCTGTTGCTCCAGCCAAACACGGCATACAGATCAGTAAGGCACTTTTTGTTACTCCAGAAGCTGTCCAGAAAAAGCTGGAGAAAGTATAAATGCTCTTTTTTGCCTTCCTTCTCTCAAGCATGGCTCCTTTTTTTGAATGAAGAAATGTCATTAAAGCAGGGCTTTTTTTGTAGAACTCATTTGCATATTAGGCCAACCCCCTGATGTCACCATTGTTTCACACAGAGCATTTTTGTAGAAAAGGTCCAGCAGGAACTCATTTGATATTAGGCTACATCCCCTGACACCAAGCCAGCCAGAACTGCGTTCCTGTGCATTCTTGTTCAATAAAAGCCCTGCATAAAATATCAGCCCTTTCCCACAAAGTCATAACTAGCATCAGGAGGGGAAAGATCAAAACTCTTTCCTGGAAACTCTTTGGATAGTCTTCCAGTGTCAGCAGTGGTGTGCGGTGCAAAAAATGTCTTTCTTTGGAAGAAACCATGCATATTGTTCTACTGAGTCAGTCAGTCAGTCACCTTTATTGGCACCTAATCATTGAGTACTCTTCTTGAACAAATGTTGCACACAGCATGAAGTGCTTTCAGATGTTAATTTGCACTAAATGTCCCAATCAGCCAGTATCATAATGCCCCTGTATAAATCGATGGTGGGACGAGGCAGCATTATAAAGGAAGGAGATCGAGACACAACAGTGCTCGACCCCCTTCCAGCCTTCGTCCCATCCCGAGGGTGACAGGTAGTGGGGCCAGGTTGAATTACTCGCCTCCGTCACTGGTGTTATGCAACGCCAGGTCCATTAATAATAAGACCTCTGTCCTGCAGGAGTTCCTGATTGAACAGGATATGGACCTGGCTTGCGTGACCGAGACCTGGGTGCGCGAAGGGGAGACGGTAGCTCTCTCCCAGACCGTCCCCCCGGGATACTCGGTCTTTCACCAGTCACGGACTAGCGGGCGGGGGGGCGGGGTGGCACTCTTCATACGAGAGGCTTACTCCTTTAGGGCTCTTCCGGCTCCAGAGATCCCGGGTGTTGAATGTGTTGGCCTGATGTGGGATGTTGGGGAGGGGTTGGCGATCTGGCTGGTGTACCGACCACCTAACGCACCGGCCGGCGCCTTACCATCCCTGGTGGAGGCCGCGGCGGGCTGGGCGTTGGAGCACCCAAGGCTTTTGGTCTTGGGTGACTTCAATGTCCATGCCGATGACGCGGCATCCAGCCAGGCGATGGACCTGGTGTCATCCATGGCGACACTAGGACTCTCCCAGGTTGTTACAACACCCACCCATCAGGCGGGACACATGTTAGACCTGGTCTTTGCGGCCGGAATATCAGTAACTGATATTGCTATGGAAGCAGTGCCATGGTCAGATCACTTTGCCCTCAAGGCCCGTATGGAGGTATCACCCAAAACCCGTTTAGGCGGAGAGCGTATTTTAGCTCACCCGCGGAGCCTGATGGACCTGGAACGGTTCCTAACGGCTCTACGGGATACCTGGCCCACTGGTGATTCCCTGGATGGTCTGGTAGAGTCCTGGAACAACGGGCTCTCCAGGGCCATCGAGGAGATCGCACCCAGGCGTCCTGTGCGCCCCCGCCCGAAACCGTCGCCCTGGTTTAACCGGGAGCTGCGGCAACAAAAGCGGGGGCTCAGACGACTAGAGAGGCAATGGCAGCGTACTCGAGACGAAGTGACCCGAGCATCTTATAGAGAGAGTTTGAAGGCCTATGAGATGGCAATCAAATCCGCAAAGAGAGCATTCTTTGCGGCTAAGATTGCATCCGCAACTTCGCGCCCGGCACAATTATTTGACGTAGTTAGAGGACTTACTACGCTGCCGCAAGGCTGGTTAAATTCTACTGAATTGGAAATAGGCTGTGAGGCTTTTGCGAAATTTTTTGCGGATAAAGTCGCATCACTCCGCCCCGACCCCCCTGCCAGTTTGGAGACAGTTAGCGAACCTAAGGCCCCGAGCCTGTCTTCGGATTATATACTGGATGGCTTTGACCCCCTCAGTCTGGAGGAAGTTGACAGGATTCTTGTATCTGCTCGCCCAACAACTTGTAAATTAGACCCATGCCCTTCCTGGCTTATTAAATCTTGCAAGGGGGACCTTAGATATCCCGTGCGGGATATCATAAATAGATCCCTAACGGAAGGGCACTTTCCAACGCCACTTAAAGAGGCTGTGGTCCGACCCCTCTTAAAAAAGCCATCTCTAGATCCGGCCCAATTGACACACTATCGGCCGGTTTCAAATTTGCCCTTTCTGGGTAAACTTATTGAGAGGGCAGTGGCGAAGCAGTTACAGACCTTCCTGGATGACACTTCCGTCCTCGACCCATTTCAGTCCGGCTTTCGCCCGGGACACGGGACGGAGACAGTGTTGGTTGCCTTAGTGGATGACCTTCAACGGCATCTGGATCGGGGTGGCTCGGCGGTGCTGATGTTGTTAGACCTGTCGGCGGCGTTCGACACGGTCGACCATCGGCTACTGACGTGCCGCCTCGCCGACGCAGGGATTCAAGGGTTGGCCTTACAGTGGCTTTCCTCTTTCCCGGAAGGTCGGGGACAAAGGGTCGCAATTGGGGGGGAGCTGTCTCGGAGGCGCTCACTTGATTGTGGTGTGCCCCAAGGGGCGGTTCTCTCCCCGATGTTATTTAACATCTACATGCGGCCTCTTGCCCAGATTGCCCGAAGGTATGGGTTGGGGTGTCACCAGTATGCTGATGACACCCAGCTCTATCTGCTGATGGATGGCCAGCCTGTCTGCGCCCCGGAAAACCTTGACCAGGCACTACGGGCCGTGGCTGAGTGGCTCAGACTGAGTGGGCTGAAGTTAAATCCTACAAAGACAGAGGTCCTTTGCTTGGGCCGCCGCGGCCTGGGGAGGGGGATCCCCCTGCCGGCTTTTGATGGTGCGCCGCTTATGGCGGCGGACAGGGTCAGGAGCTTGGGGGTGCGGTTGGAGCCTTCTTTAAAGATGGAGGCTCAGATAGCAGCCGCTGCCAAGTCCGCATTTTTTCATCTTAGACGGGCAAGGCAGCTGGCCCCCTTTCTGGAGCGCGACGACCTAGCAACAGTGATCCATGCTACGGTCACCTCAAGGTTGGACTACTGCAACGCCCTCTACATGGGGCTGCCCTTGTCTCGGACCCGGAAACTGCAGCTGGTGCAGAATGCCGCGGCCCGGCTGTTATTGGGTCTCCCAAAGTGGGAACACATCCAGCCGGGTCTCCGGGCTCTGCACTGGCTTCCAGTGATATACCGAGTCCGGTACAAGGTGCTGGTTATTACCTTTAAAGCCCTATATGGCCTGGGACCTGCCTACCTGAAGGACCGTCTCTCCCTCACATGTTCCCCAGAGAGCACTGAGGTCAGGAACACAAAATCTCCTCACTATCCCCGGGCCAAAAGAAGCCCGCCTGAAAGCCACCAGGGAAAGGGCTTTCTCCGTTATGGCCCCCGTATGGTGGAATCAGCTGCCGGAAGAGGTGAGGGCCCTGCGGGACCTAGCGCAGTTCCGCAGGGCCTGTAAGACGACCCTCTTCCGGCTAGCCTATACCTAGCCTACATTTAGCTAGGATAATAACTTGAGGAAACTGGCCAGCCATCTGTTTATAGGAAATTGAATTACTCTGTTTTAATGTTTTAACTGCTTAAATTATTTAACTGTTTTATATTTGAAATTGTTTACTTTCAAGTTTGACTAATTGTTGGAAGCCGCCCTGAGCCATTCGTGGGAAGGGCAGGATATAAATCCCAAATAAATAAATAAATAAATAAATGGTACGGTCTCATTTGGAATACCCCACCTCAAAAAAGATATAGCATTGGAAAAAGTGCAAAAAAGGGCAACTAGAATGATTAATGGGTTGGAACACTTTCCCTATGAAGAAAGATTAAAACGCTTGGGGCTCCTAAGCTTGGAGAAATATTGACTGTGGGGTGACATGATAGAGGTTTACAAGATTATGCATGGGATAGAGAAGGTAGAGAAAGAAGTACTTTTCTCCCAATACAAGAACTTGTGGGCATTCAATGAAATTGCTGAGCAGTCGGGTTAGAATGGATAAAAGGAAGTACTTCTTCACCCAAATGGTGATTAACATGTGGAATTCACTGTCACAGGAGGTGGTGGTGGTTACAAGCATAGCCAGCTTCAAGAGGGGATTGGATAAACATATGGAGCAGAGGTCCATCAGTGGTTATTAGCCACAGTCTATTGTTAGAACTCTCTGTCTGGGGCAGTGATGCTCTGTATTCTTGGTGCTTTGGCAGGGGGGCAAAGTGGAAGGGCTTCTAGCCCCACTGGTGGACCTCTTGGTGGCACTTGGGTTTTTTGGCCACTGTGTGACACAGTGTTGGACTGGATGGGCCATTGGGCTGATCCAACATGGCTTCTCTTATGTGCTTATGTTACATTATTTAAAACATCAAAAATAGCAATTAAAATAGTCTGAAATAACAAAAGTCCAAGCAGTTTCCCTTCAAAACCAGAAGCTGCTTCCAGAGGTGTGATCTTCCTCTTACTTGTGCTGTGAATTTGAAGGTGTTTGCAGTAGCAGTACAGATTCCATAGAACTTTTCCCCTGTGTCTTCCCCTCACACTCATAATCTCCCCACCCATGCAACAATTAATCCATGCTTGCTTTCTATGCATCAAAGGCCCTTGTAAAAATTCAAAGAGTTCTTTCAGGATAAAGCCTCACCATCCAAATATTAAAATGAGAGTAGAAGTTCCAAAGAGCTCAGATAATCTGAAAGAAATTCTAATCTGATTTGAGGTGGGTACCCATGTTGATCTAAAGCAGCAGTACATAGTTTGAGTCCTGGGACACCTTTAAGACCAACAAAGTGTTATTCAAGAGGGGTGTGTGTGCACAGAAAAGCTTATACCTTGACTCAAACTGTAATCCGGTTTGGTAAGTGTACTGATGACTCAACATGGAAATTTAAGGTTATGATGAGGAGAATGAGGGGTTTTGTGGTATTGTTTAACCTGTTCAACAATGTGAACAGGCATCTGGAAGTGCCTTATATTCTTTGAGATGTTTGTTCAAGAAAAGTACTTCAGATAGAACACTATGCATGGTTGCTACTGAAGAAAAGCATTTTTGTATTGTTGTGGCAGGAAAATATTTTGTGGAAAGAATAACAGGCCCTTTCTAAGAGCATTGTCAGAAGGCAGCCAAGGCCAGGGAGACCTGCAGGCAGCCAGTGTGCTTCTGGACATGAAATTGCTGGGTAGGAACTTGCACCTTAACTGTTTGAGAACATTTTAGTTTTAGTTTTAAATCAGGTCAAAATAAGGAAAAGTGGTCCCAGCTCTCATGATTTTCCATCTTCTAGAATTTACATGCAATTCCCAGTGGCATTAATTCCTATTCACTTCATCCTTTCCCATCCGTCCCTGGTGTTTTGAAGTGATATGCCCTTTGTTTTGATAAAGTCTGAACATTTCAGGGTCTGTGGTTTTAAAATCTGTGAATCTCTTGAAAACAGTTTTGTGTAGGGTAGGGCTGCCAACACTGGGTGAGGAAATTCCTGCAAATTTGGGGAGGGGTGTGGCAGCTGGGGAGGGCAGAGTTTAAAGAAGGGATGGAGCTCAGCAGGCTATAATGCTATTGAGTTCATCATCCAAAGCAGCCATTTTATCCAGGGGAACTGATCTCTATAGTCTGGAGATCAGTTGTAAATCCAGGAGATCCGCAGGGCCCACTTGGATGCTGAAACCCTAACTCTCACATCTAGGATTGCCAACTTCCAGGTGTGGACTGGAGTGTTCCCAGGATTACAAGTGGCCTGCAGACTACAGAGATCAGTTTTCCTGGAGAAAATGCCATAAAGTCCACCCTCCAAAACCATGATAGATATTAGAATCTGAGAGTAACATGATATCCACGCTGTACTCCCTTATCTCTCCAAACTTAGCCCTCCTGAGGCACCACTCCCAAACTGACAGGAATTTCCAAAGCAATGCTATCTTCATATATCAAACAAATGCAATCACTGTTTTTTGTTCATTTTTCTGTGTGATATCTGATCATTCATTGTAAGCTGCTGATGGTGGAACAGATCAATGTGAGATAACAGGCTGGAACAGCAACCATAATTACACATGTAGTCAGAGCAATTTTAGTTTCCATTCTAATTACTTGAACTTTTTGTTGTTGTTGAATAAGCTATGATATCAGATTTTTGTACCTGCATTTGCAAGTGGTATGTACTATCTGTGCCAATTTCACACACTTCAGAGACAAACAACCTACACAGCAGCAAAGACCAATGCTTATTTTTGTATTAATATAAATATTAACATTTAATCTGTATTATCCATTCTTGTTTATTTATACTCCACTTTCCTCCCCAATGGGGTACCTACTATTATTGTCCCCACATGGATGTTATCGGCACATCAACACTCCTATGAGACTGAGAGTGACTGATCCAAAGTTAGCTAGTTAGCTTCCATGGCAAAGTGGGGATTCAAATCCTAGTTCTCCCAGACCCCAGTCCAATAATCGTGCTGATTAGCATTTTTTTTTTAAATAGACCATATAATGGAATTTCTTTCTCATACACTTTCTACAATAAAATTAGAAATTATAGATTTGAAGATACTGTACACAGACTTCACCAGTCATCTGGATTCTACGTGTTACCTTCTATTCTAATAATATGGGTTTAATTTTCCATTTTTTAAAAAAATATAGTCTACCTGCACATATGACCCTGCAGACAGTCTGTGCCTGTTAAATGCTGTGTCCCATATTGTCCTCTTGTTCATGCATACCACAGCCACTGTGAGCTGTGGGATTAGCAAAGCCTTTGCATTGTCCATGGCAGAAGAAGAGAATGAACCTCACATGAAAATATTTTCAATGCACCATTTCTTGCCCGTTTATTTTACTTCAAAAGCAACCAAATTGATAATGCCAAAGCTGCTTTGTGGGCTTCATTCCAGAGATAATGTTTCACACCCTGCTGAGATAAGAGAGAGATAAGAGCAGAGTTAAATGCTGGATGTTTGTCCAAACCACATACTTATTTTTTGAGTTTTATTTATTTTAATATGATTTTTACCTATGATTTTGAACAGTCTTACAATGGCCTTTAGCTATAGAAATAAAGTTGTATTGGCATATAATTTAAGATTAGAGAATTCAAAGTTGCATTATGCTTAGCCACATTTTGGTATTTATAGGGAGTGTCTTTTCAGGCTTTCTGTTGAATGTATTAGGTGTGGCTTTGCTTTATTGCATGGGGGCGCGGGGGTGGGGGAGCTGTGATGCTGGAACAAGCCTAGTGGGGAATTGGTCCTGGATAGCACAGGGTTGTTAACATTGTTGTCTAGACACAATTAAAAAAACCTCAATAACATCAGGAAATGAAAATGGAACATTAAGGCAATCTCGAAAAAGCTCAGGATTCACCTCACAGTCATTCCTATCCTGGTTTGCCTCAACTAATGCTTGATTTCCAACTCTCTGTTCCTCAGAAAAACATCACAAAAGAACAAGCCAGTTTTCATTCAGATGTCATGTGAAACCATAGTTAAGATTAACTGTGGTTAACCAACCAACTTCAGATTGTGGCTAAAGATCTGATGGATCTTAACTCACCATAGTCAGTGGGGCAGGTGACATTCATATAATCACACTAATCATAGTTAGACTAAATCAAGGCTACATGTGATGTCTGAACAGAATCAGCTAACTGCTAACATATTAGCTACTGATCAGTCTTTGACAAGGATGGCCAAACCTGCTTAACAAAAGAGCTACATAAAATAAATATCAGACATTTGAGAGCACAAGACATGAATATCAGATATTTGAGAGGAGGGAGGAAGGAAGGGAGGAAGGAAGGAAGGAAGGAAGGAAGGGAGGGAGGGAGGAAGGAAGGAAGGAAGGAAGGAAGGAAGGAAGGAAGGAAGGAAGGAAGGAAGGAAGGAAGGAAGGAAGGAAGGAAGGAAGGAAGGAAGGAAAATAGATGGGAGAGGGAGGAGGGAGTGATAGAAAGAAAGCAAGTTTAGCTTTAAATGTATTCTCCAAGCCGTCAGCTGGCTTGCCTTGGAGAAGTGATTTAAAGAGAGAAATGCCTTCTTCAAGCTGGCTGACAGGGCAGTGGGGGCTTTAAGAGCCACACAATTTGTGTGAAAGAGCCACATATAGCTCCTGAGTCACAGTTTGGCACCCTTGGTCTATGATAATACCGGGGGTAGGGGTAGCCATGCTACTGTGTTGCAGCAAAAAGAAACAGGAGCCTTGTAGCACTTTGAAGACTAACAAGATTTTATTTCAGCATCAATTTTCATGGACCACCCACTTTTCCAGATGAAGTAGGCTCTAGTCCACAAATCCTTATACTGAAATAAAGATTAGAGCCATAAAGGTGCTACAAGACTCCTTTTCATTTTCCACATTCCCTGTCTTTCCTGAAATCAATTAATGCTTCATATTTTTAAATAAAAGTATCTTAATGTCAACACTAAATATTATAAAGTTATATAAAAATGAGATTTGGGCACAGCATGACCATGTCATCATACTTTCCCCATTGCTTCTGGTGGGCATTATGGCTGCTTGACATAGACAAGGTCCAGTTTGCAGACATGCCACCTTCAGTTGTATAGTTGCCACCACACTGCTGTTGCTCATACTGCTCTCAGAAAATGCTTTCTCCACCACACATATTGGATTATATGCTGCCTTCACCACTTTTTTTTACTTATATCATATGTATGGAAGACAGTACATAATTCCATGAGAAGTAAGAGAAAGTAGCATACTTATATAACAGTGGTAAAGTAGAAGCTAGTTAGTTTGGTTTTTTAATTCACAGGGCTGCAGCCCTTTTCAAAATTATGAAACTCTAACCCAGCAGACATTTGGTTGAGGATCAGTCTACCTTAGGGACCGTCTCTCCCCATATATTCCCCAGAGAGTACTTCGATCTGGCTCTCAAAACCTACTGGTAATCCCCGGGCCGAAGGAAGCCACACTGAAAGTCACGCAGGAAAAGGCTTTTTAGATCACCGCCCCCCACTGGTGGAACCAGCTACCAGAAGAAGTGTGGGCCTTGCGGGATCTCGGCCAATTCCGCAGGGCCTGCAAAACCATCCTCTTCAAGCTGACCTTTAACTAACATGGTGCCTACAGCACAGATGGAATGCCGTCACACTGGAAAATGGAATAACACTTAGATCTTCGCACCAAATGACATGTAATGCTGATTTTAATTCTGAATGCATAATTTTACTGAATGTATTATTTTATAGCTTGTATATTTTACTGTTGTGGAGTTTTATGTTGTGAGCCACCCTGAGCCTGCTCCGGCGGGGAGGGTGGGATATAAATAAATAAATTTGAGTCCTTAGGACTTCTCCAGTTGGCAGCTTCTTCTATAGCTAGATAGGTCTGTGAGGAAAACATAGAGCAAGAAAGAGCTGGCAAGACAACTAATTTATGGTAGCAGGATAATGGTTAGTCTTTATTGAGGGAAGGCAGCTTGGTATAGCCCAGTCTCATCAGATCTTGGAAGCTAAGCAGTGTTGGTACTTGGAAGGGAGACTACCAAGGAAGATTCTGCAAAGGATGGCAACAACAAACTACCTCTGCTTCTTGCTTGTCTTTAAAGCCTCTTACTGAGGTCACCGAGCTTGCAACTTGACATCACGTACATCTATACATTGTCTTTACCACACCATATATGTAATATCCATGCTGTTCGTGCAATTCCTTATTCTAGACTAAAAGATACCTGCGCAGGCATCAGCACAATTCTCATATAATAATAATATTTGCATGTATATAGGGTCTCCCCTAAATTTCTTTAAGGGGTTCATGTATAGTATTACAATACCTATCTAAAATAGAACAGTATTAATATCTCTGTAAGGATTGCAAAAGGCCAGTCACATGTGGTATTTGAACAAAGAACTTCCTTGTACAGTTGCTCATTCTCTTAGCTGTAGTCAACATTCTGTGTCACGTTATACAAAGATATGGCTTGCAGGGTTAGGCATATGTTTGCTTGGCACTAAAAAAGAATTCTGTCAATTTGGGCTGCATCTAGGGGGGGCAGAGGGGGGTGCTTGCCCTGGGTGCCAACAGAGGGGGAGCACCAAATTGGTCATGGAGTCCATTGTATTCTGTGAGACCATAAAATAGAATGGCCCATAAGGGGGCATCATTTTTTAATTTTGCCCCACCTCAAAAAACATGTAGATCCGGTCCCTAAATGACCAACAGAATCCTTGGGCAGATTTTACTGCAAACGTCACACTTTGAATATATGTTTGTGCCTATTGTTCTGAAGCAGCTGGAGTCTGGGTTTGTGACTAGATTCCAATTCACCCTAAGCAATTCTGGGAAGCCATCTACAGAATTCTCTTGGTGCAACTGCAATGGCAGGAGCTGTTATTGGTCAGCCTGAAACACTTGGAAGTCAGCCTCTGTCACAGAAAATTGCACAATGATGCACTTGGGGCAGCTCTCTCTGTGTTAACAGATTTCTCACAGTCACCATAGTACACTGCACTTTCTTCAAGAAGGGTATCCACTGTTATGGTTAGGTGTTAGCCTAATAATCCAAAATTATTATTCTCAAAGTCTCAGTGTTTAGAAAGAAATACATAGGAGAGTACAACCCCCCTCTCCCAACCGGACCTCCATTCAGGGCTTTAAAATAAAAATTAAAAAAGAGGTCCTCGGACTCTTAAGAGGGAAATAAAGGAGAAACACACAGGTGCCTCTCATGAACTTTTAAACATTTTTGGAAAATTTTGTTTATTATTCAAATTTATATTCCACCCTCCCTGCAAGTGGGCTCAGGATGGATCATAACATCAAATAAAATCAATTAATATAAATAATGATTCACTTTGATAAAACATGAGGCCTGTGGCTACGAGGGGGCCTGTGGGGGGCTGTTGGATGCCCCAACCAGTCCCTGGGGCCTCTGCCATAGCTCCAGGGGCTTCCACTGGCCCCACGAGCAATTCGGCCGGCCGGGGGCAGAAGCAGTCTCAGCCTCCCCCTGGAGTTAAAGGGCCAGCAGATCAGATGTTTTGCGGGCCCTTTAACTCCAGGGGGAGCTGCGGGTTGCTTTTGCTGCGGCTCCACCGGCTGTTTAATGGTGGGGAAGGAAGAGAGGGTTGTGACCAGAGTGACAGGGAGGGAAAAGAAGGGTCTTCTCTTCCCTCCCTGCTGCTCTCATGGCTGCCCTCCCTTCCTCGCCATTAAAATAGCTGTGCCGGCGGGGCAGAAGCAGCAGCCCACCTCCCTCCCAGTTAAAGGGTCCGATGATCAGCTGCTTTGTGGGCCCTTTAACTAGCAGGGAGGCTGGGGCTGCTTCTGCCTCCACCCCACACTATTTTAATGGCAGGGAAAGAAGGGAGGGTGTTGGTGAGGGGCAGGCAAGGAAGAGCTTCCCTTCCCTCCTCTCCCTGCTGCCTTCCCCACCACCACCCTCCCTTCCTTCGCAGCCACTTGTCCCTTCCCCTCCTAGCCCCGATCACAGCAGCTTCTCCTGGCCCCTTCCCCTCCCTCCCAGCCTCGATCACCACTGCTTCTACTCGCCCCTTCCCCTCCCTCCCAGCCCTGATCGCTGTTTCTCCTCACCTCCTTTCCCGCCCTCCCAGCTCTGAACGCTGCTGCATCTCCTCACCTCTTCCCCTCCCTCCCAGCCCCTATTGCAGCCACTTCTCCTGCCCCTTTCCCTCCCACCCAGCCCCGATCGCAGCCACTTCTCCTGCCCCTTCCCCTCCCTCCTAGCCCAGATTGCCACTGCTTCTCCTACCCCTTCCCCTCCCTCCCAGCCCCGATCTCCACTGCCTCTCCTCATCCCTTCCCCTCCCACCCAGCCCCTTGCTTGCCCCTTCCCTTCCCTCTCAGACCCAATCACAGCGGCTTCTCCTCGCCCCTTCCCCTCCCTCCCAGCCCCAATAACCACTGCTTCTCCTCGCCTCTACTGCCAGCCTCCCCCCCACCTGTTCCCACAAGTATCCCCCTGCCTGCTGCCTACTCGAAGGGCTACTCATGAGTAGGCAGCAGATCCGGTAACTGGGACAGGGCGGAGCTGTGCTGCCTAGCCAGAAGGGCTAGGGTCGCCCTATCTGTCACTAGAGGGAAGGTCGTGTGGGATGCTGGGGGGTGTCAGCGCCCCCCCCAAAATGTAAATGCCCCCCGACCTTCCAAATCCTGGCTACGACCCTGTAAAACACTATACATGAAGAGGTTCCAGAACTCTGTTCCATTGCATTCTCCCAGGAAGAAAGCCCTGCCTCCATTCCTTTGGCACTGTATGAAGTCCTTTTCTTAATACTGGAATTAGTTCTACTAGATGCTTCCAGATTGTTGTACTTTTTTCCTGCATGGGGAGCAAGAATCCCTCACACTTAAAGGGAACACCCACAAGATTTCATACTCATTCTGAGTACAGCACTTGGGCTTCCCCTTTAAACTGAATGAAAAATAAACCAGATCAAAGAGGGCTTTGTAGAAAACAAGAGCTGCAGGGAGGCTACAGATGGAACATCAGTCTTTATATTCACAGCCAATACAGGGAGGGGATGGAGCTAAGCTCCACTTTCAAAATGGGGCAGCTTTCTGCTCTCCTCTCCCCCTTTTGAACTACCCAACAACTCTGTGAGATAGGTTAGGCTGAATTCTGTGACTGGTCCAAAATCTAGGGCCAGCGCTAGGGGTTCTGGTGTCCTAGGCCCTGCCCCCACCCCTGGGAGACCTAGGAAGGCGAGGGCAGAGGATGGTGCATGTGTGCGCTCCTTGGAGTTTTCCTTCCCTTGGCTCCGAGGAGCACACATGCTGCCTCACCCCCCGCAACTCTCTCCTTCCCAGGTCTGTGCAGACCAGGGAAGGCAAGAGCGGTCAGATGGTGAGTGCACTCTTTGTGCATGCCAAAGAGCACACTCACTACCATTCTGCCCCACCGCAATCAGACCCGAGAAGGTGAGAGTGGTGGGGCAGGGTGTGTGCTCTTCAGAGCCTGCCTTCCCTTGCAGAGACCCAGGAAAGTGAGAGTGGCAGGGCAGTGCAGCATGTATGCTCAGAGCCTGCCCACCCTTGCCACAGAAGACTTCTGCAGAAAGGAAAAGCAGGCTCTGAGGAGCAAATATTCAGGGGGAGGGGCACCTGCCCCTGATCCTGTGGGCCGAGTGGCACCCAAGGCAGCCACCTACCTGGCCTACAGGGGTGCGCTGGGACTGCCAAAATCACTTAATCAATTTCCACAGCAAGAGCCTGGGTCTGGCAGACCCTGCTCTGGTGCTAACTTCTGCATCCCACTGAATGTCATAGGTGAGCTGCTGTTGGACAGTTGCAAGCTGCCAGGCCTAGTTAAATCATGCCAGTCAGGTGGCATCAAGTCAAAGGGTGCTGCCAGGCCTTGGGAAGCCAACCTCCAGGTGGAGCCTGAGAGTCTCCTGATATCACAACTGAACTCCAGACAACAGATCTCTCTACCCCTTAAGAAAATAACTGCTTTGGAGGGTGGACTCTATGGCATTATATTTAGCTGAGGCCTCTCTCCTCCCCAAATTCTGGCTTCCATATCTATCACAAAATGTCCAGGAATTTCTTTTGATTTAAAATCAAAAGGTGGTAGCCATAAATATAGTTAGTCAATAGAAATATTATTATATAATTAGTATTAGAAGTATACTTGAATAGTTGTTTTTATCCCCCTTATAATGAGGTCACTGTAGTAGGAGCTGGTCTGGTAAGTTTGTCTTGTAGTGTAATTGGTTTTGTTGTTGTTGTTATTTATTTGCCATTTTTTTTGTAAAGTGGTCTTAGGAAGGTGAGCCCTCTGTTATTAGCCTTTCCTTCCCCCCCTTAGATTGTAATTGAATTGGGAATGGTATGCCCATTGCTCTGGCCTCTTCCTCTCCCCCCTTCCCTCCAGTGCCACCACAAGCCCAGTGCCCCAGGCATGGTGCCCCTGCCTGGAGCACTTCTCCTTTCCTGCACCCTTGCACCCAGTGAGGGCAAGCTCAACTGGCAGCAGTGCGGTTCACACAGCACACCCAACCGTTGACTGCCGTAGATCCACCTCCCATGCTGCGTCTGTGCTTCTGGAAGCACAGACATAGTGTGGGAGGTGGAACTATGGCAGTTGGGAGCAGGGCACACTGTGCAAACTGCACTGCTGCCAAGCTTGGAAATTTCCCTCGTCAGGGGCGAGGGGGAGGAGAGCTGAAACTGGAGCTATGGCAGCTGGTGGCAGGGCACGCTGTGTGAACTGTGCTGCCATTGCCAAGCTCATAAATGGCGGGGGGGGGGGAGCTGAAGCCAGTGCCCCACCCAGCCATGCTCCAGGCAGCTGCCTCAGGCTGCCTAATGTACGTGCCAGCCCTGCTTCCCCCATAGTTAATAATAATAATAATAATAATAATAATAATAATAATAATAATAATAATAATAATAATAATACTTTTTATTTATATCCCGCCCTCCCCGCCAAGGCAGGCTCAGGGAGGCTCACAACATATAAATACAATGTACAGTAAAACCATAATACACAATAATTACAATTATATAAAACCATCATTAAATCAACTTGTATTAAAATTAACATTATGGTGCTATGACTCCGATCTTCTATAAAATTCAGTGGCTAAAACATTTCCAGCGAATCTATCTTGGCTCGGCATTAAGTGAAGGCTATTTTAAAGAGGTAGGTCTTGCAGGCCCTGCGGAATTGGTCTAGTTGGTATGTGACTTTGGAGTCTTTTCCCCTGTTGATAGATTCCAGGTGCTTCAGGTAGGGAGAGTATAAAAGAGGTTTCCCTACTTTGGTAGGCGGTAGTTTCGAAGTATTTCGTGGGGATAGTTTTCTGATTGTATCTGGGATGTAATGCTGACCTTTCCTCTCTGGTTTTTTTGTTGATATTTCATTTGATTGTGTAATTGTTTTTATGGGCTTTATAGTTAAAGTTTACCTCACATCCTAGAATATTCAAAAGAGGTGATATATGAATTTGTTCTGGCCCCTCCTCTCACCCCTTAGTTTGTATGTGAACCTGGCGCTTTTTCTCCTGTCTTGTTGGTAGATCTCAGGTACTTCAGAGAAGGAGGGCATAATAGTGATACTTCTGTGGTATCGAGTAGTCTCTAAAATATTCTGCAGGGGGAATGTTATGTTCAAACTTAAAAGTGCAAGGTTGACCTTTCCTATCTTGATTTTTGTTGTTGTTAAATTTGCTCTTGACTACAAAAGTTTTTGTTTTTATGAATTTTACTGTTAAAATTTACTCCACATCCTAGAATACTTTGCCTTCTTCTTCTTTCCCTTCCCCTTTTATTGTGGAGTAATATGTATGTGACATGTTTTAAATAAACTTTAAAAAGAAATCTCCAGGACTGTTACTGTTAGGTGTATCTGTAACTGGTTGACAGATCACACCCAAAGAGTGCTTGTGAATGGTTCCTCATCCTCTTGGAGAGGAGTGACAAGTAGAGTGCCTCAAGGATCTGTCCAGGGACCTGTTTTGTTCAACATATTTATAAATGATTTTGATGAAGGAATAGAGGGAATGCTTATTAAATTTGCCAATTATAGGCCCTTTTCACACTTACCAGTGGAAGCCGGAAGGGAGTCGGTATTGTGCCGCCTTGCAGTAATCCGAGACAGGGATGGGAGTTTTCAGACACATGTTTTTTTTTTCCGATAGGGTTCCGTGATTGAAGCGAGCCATTTCACACTGTTCCGCTCTTATCTCGCTTCCACCAGCGCCAGCTGTTTTCGCCTGCCGGCTCGCGATCTCCAGCTTATCTTTTTTTTTTTGGAACGTCCGGCTAAGATCGCTATAGCAACGTATCACAACAGCAACACCATAGAGATGGCTAGGCTCTATTGAGATAAGTTACCAGATTTCAGCGGCGGCAATATCTGGCATCTTAATGGAGCCCAGACATCCCTATGGTGATGCTGTTGTGATACGTCACTATAGCGCTATAGCGATCTTAGCCGACATTCCCCCCCCCAAAAAAGCCGGAGATTGCGCGCGCCGGCGGGCGAAAAAGGGCACGAAAACTGCTCCTGGGTTAGATACTGGACATTTCACACAGCATCCCATAGCGATTTCAACCCGGAAGAAGGGGTTGAAAAGTGGAAGAAGCTGCTCTTTGTTAGTAACGACTCAGGCATGCCTCACTACCGGGACAGCCGCGGGACTGTGTGAAAAGGTGAGAGTATTCCGGTAGCAGCCAGTTACTGAATCGGGTCTGTCTGAAATGCCAGCAGAAACCCGTTACTGATCAGTAACTGACCAGCTGGCATACCGGAATACTTAGGCTGTGTGAAAAAGATCATACTAAATTGGGAGGGGTTGCAAATACAGTAGAAGACAGAAAAAGGATACAGGATGCCCTTGACAGGCTGGAAAACTGGGCTAAAACCAATAAAATGAATTTTAACAGGGATAAATGTAAAGTTCTGCATTTAGGTAGGAAAAATCCAATGCATGGTTATAGGATGTGGGAGGCTTGTCTTAGCAGTAGTATGTGCGAAAAGTATTTCGGGGTCTTAGTGGACCATACGCTGAACATGAGTCAACAGTGTGATGTGGTGGCTAAAAAGGCAAATGTAATTTTGGGCTGTATTAACAAAAGTATAGTGTCCAGATCATGCGAAGTGATGGTATCACTTTGCTTTGGTAAGACCTCACCTGGAGTATTGTGTTCAGTTTTTGGGCACCACATTTTAAGAAGGATATAGACAAGCTGGAATGGGCAACAAAGATGGTGAGGGCTCTGGAGACCAAATCCTATGAAGAAAGGTTGAAGAGCTGGGCATGTTTATCCTGTAGAGGAGGCGGCTGAGAGGTGATATGATCACCATCTTCAAGTACTTGAAGGGCTGTCATCTAGAGGATGGTGTGGAATTGTTTTCTGTGGCCCCAGAAGGTAGGACCAGAACCAATGGGTTGAAATTAAATCAAGAGTTTCCAGCTGAACATTAGGAAGAACTTCCTGACTGTTAGAGTGGTTCCTCAGTGTAACAGGCTTCCTTGGGAAATGGTGAGCTCTCCTTCCTTGGAGGTTTTTAAACAGAGGCTAGATGGCCATCTGACAACAATGAAGATCCTGTGAATTTAGGGGAAGGTATTGTGAGTTTCCTGCATTGTGCAGGGGGTTGGACTAGATGACCCTGGAGGTCCCTTCCAACTCTATGATTCTATTCTATGACTTCCCAACCTGGAGCTGGCAACCCTAGTCAGGACTGGCCCCAATGAATTCTCTCTCAAAGGCCAAAATAGGCCTCTCCCCACCTTTTACTGACAGAATCAAGCTTTGTTGCCTAGTAACAGCTACTGAGGGGAAAGTGAATGCAGTATAAGAATAGAGGAGCTGGTGGGATCCGCAGCTTCCACAGTGGCCCAATCCTTGACTGTCCTGGGGCAGGAGGGTGGGGTTGCTCTTTGAGCAACATGCAGTTCAGGCATAGGGAGGGTAGGTGAGTCATATCCAATACAACTAGGCTTTTATATATATATATATAGGATATCTTCAGGATTGCCAGTTCTGACTTGGAGAATTCCTGGAGTTTTGGGGGAAGGAATCTGAGGAGGGCAGAATTTGGAGATGGGATGGACTATGGTATATAATGCCATAGGGTCCACCTTCCAAAACAGCCATTTTCTCCAAGGGAACTAATCTCTATTGCTTAGAAATCAGCTTCAATCCCAGGTGACCTCCAGCAACCACCAAACCTTTCATCTCTTCTTGTTCATGGGGTGGGGTGGGGTGAGGTGGAGTGGGAAAGGATTAATCCCCACATAGAACCCATCTTCAAAAGTAAAGAATGCTAGCAGCAGTTTTGCTTCTGACCCCTGCAGGAGCTGCCATGCCTGTCTCTAGGGGTGAGAAATGTAATGTGGTTTCCTTCTGCTTTTGTCCCTTCCAGTGTCTGCCTTTCAGATAACACAAACAAGCAACAGCTGTGCCTCTTCCCACTGCTGGTGTGCTGCCATGTTTGTCTATCACAGGAGAGAGGGGACTACAACACAACCTCCCCTGCCCCCCTCATGACTAGAGATTGCGGATCTCCACTGCCTGACCTACATGTGCCATCAGGGAAAGCATTCTCATTGATTGGAGGTTTGCTGATCATGGGATTAGATTCAGGTGGAGTAACTGTATTCGTCTGAAGTAGCAGAATAAAGTTGACAAATGATCAAAGTTTGAGTCCAGTTGCACCTTTAAGACCAACAAAGTTTTATTCAAGGTATAAATTTCATGGGTGCACAGACACTTCTTCAGATACAGGTGAAACAGAATTTCCTCAGCTCTTACTTATAAGGGGTAGGGTGGTTGTCAGGAAGGTCCATTTAGAGCCAAAATGCATAAGTACTGGGTGATTATATGTGAGAAAGATCTGTGAATGGCAGTAAATTAGCATGCAAATACAAGAGTTAACAAACGGATGTGGGAATGTTTTCACATCTGTTTGCTAACTCTTGTATTTGTACACAAAAGCTTATACCGTGAATAAAGCTTTTTTGATTTTAAGTGTGCCACTGGACTCAAACTTTGATCATGGGATTGTTAGGGAGCCAGTCAGATGTATTTTGGAGCCATCTGTCAACACATTTTCATATACAATAACCATTTGAAGTGTCTGTCTCTGCAATCATAAGGACACTTTCCTGGGACTAAACCCTATTAAATAATCCAGGATTTATTTTTGAGCCGAACTGCTTAAACTTGTCCTCTGGTTTTGGAAATCATACTATGAGAATTTGTGTGAAAGGCTTTTCCAACAGCAAATGTTTCATTCAGATATTTTTGCCTATCTGCAAATTAGTCTGTACCTTTTGCTCCAAACTTGATGAGCCACCAGACACTTGTGGCCCTATTAGTAACTATACTGACACATGTACAAATAAATATCAAAATGGAATGTGCAAGTTTTGTCTTTGCCTGCCTAGTTCAGGAAAACTGGTTCTATCTGTTTTCATTCTCCACCGCCCCCCCCCCCATGCCTCAAGCTACACTGGAGCTTAGTCAGTCTCAGGTATGAGCCAATACAGATATAGTTATACATAGCATGTTTTCAGCACTCATGAAATCTGCATTTGCCATGCCATGAATCACCAACCTGCCATTTTCTAACAATGCAGACTTCCAGTCAAATAAATAATCCCTTTGATTATCCAGTGGAAGTTGACACATCTCAGACTTGGATGGCAAACATTTTTTTTTGGTAATGAAAGGAAGTGAGTAGTTCTGTCTGCATGTGCTGTCTTAAATAAAGAAGCCGATCTTGGACATGGTCCTCACTCTTCTTTAAAAGTCACAGTCTACCAGCATGCATAATAGAAATAGGTGAAAAGTTGGTTTGCTGAACTGTATTTTAAAATGTAACATTTATATTTAAAGGGTTATAAAATGGTTGATTTGAAGGCTGAACTATAAGTTACATGTAAATGTATTTATTTAATCCCCACATATAATTATCGGTACCTACCAGAAAGGCCAAATCCATCATACATAATGCCAGTTCACACATTACAGAGCACACAGATTGGGTTTGGAATCCTTATGGTTACGGTCAAGTGTGAGTTGTAGATTCTTCTCAGTTTCTGTACATGGGGTGCCCAATAAAGATCAGAATCATGCCACATGTGGAGAAGGGGCTTCAGCCTTCTCCTCTGGTCATTTTTCTGATTTGAAACTGTCCAGGAGAGTGTTATTTAGTACATTGGAGAAACTCATGTGTATCCCTTGGCCGTGCATGGTTTTCTGTGATGTGTGCAATGGGTCACTATCTCAATCAATAATCCCATGGACAGGAATTGAGGAGAACCCATAACCTGCGCCTGAGTGTTGTACAGGGTGGAGACCTATGTACTCTGTAATATGGGAGTAAGAACCTAAAAAGAGCTCTGCTGAATCAGACAAATGGTCTATCTAGTCCAGCATCCTGTTTCATTCAGCAGTCAACAGGTTGCACTGGATGGCCAACAAATGGGACAGATATTGCTTCCTGAAGTAGAGAAGTGGTGGGTGGGGAGAGGGCACTTCTTATCCCTTTACCTGCCAACCATTTTACCACAGAAACTCCTCTCATCTGTTTTCTTCTTAAGGGATTCCAGAAGTACATTTTCCCTGAACAGGTTTCACTTCTCTCTTTGCTATTTAACAGCTCAGAGTGTGAACCCAAGAAAGTGGCAGGCATAAAGAGAAAGCAATGTAGGGTAGAAGGGCTGTAGGTTATATGCAAACAATGTAACAAAGACCAGCCAGCCTTTTCTAAAAATGAAAAGCAGACTTGTGAGCAGGGCTTTTTTTCCTGGGGGAATATGATGGAACAGAGTTGCTAAACAAAATTGTAAAAAAAAAAAATGTTTAAAAGTTCATGAGGGACACCAGTTTTGTTTCTTTCTCTCTTGAGAGTTCCAGCACCTTTGTTTCCAGAAAAAGGTCCTGCTTGTGAGGTAATTTATTACAAAGGTGTGTGAGTGGGAAAGGGGCTGCCTGGCTTTCCCCCCATCAAATTCTTCTCATTCACAAATCCCCAGCTCCTTTCCCCCCTTGTGTAAGCCCCTGTTTATCTTATCTTCTGAGTGAAATGGCCTCCACCCAAGCTGCTTTTCAATGTAAAATAAAACTTTGTGGTCTGCCCTTTCATATGGTTGCAAAAGTTACTAAAAGATCAGGAGAGCCAGAAACGCAGGGAAGAGGTGGGAACATCTTCAGAGGGTTTAGAGAAGAAAAGGATGCACACCCTGCTGCATTGTGGGTGTGTTACAAGGAATAAGAGTGTGCTTGGGGGCATGGAGTCCAAGGTATTACATTAAAACTTTAAGTACATTATTTGTTTCATTCACTCCAACAAATAATGCTCTGAAGTAGATCCTTAAAATGGCTTTTTTACAGATATGGAGCTGTGGCAGAATAATTAGGGATTCACCCAAACTTAACAGGGTCTAGTGTATGCAAGGATTTAGGCTGTAATGTAGTATCTCTGCTTTCTACAGAGGAAAACAGTAGATTTCAAATGGCCGGTAAATCTATGTTAGTGGGCTGAGTAAAAAGAGGAGTGACTCCTTTGATTTAATCCTGGCTGTGTGAAATATATCTTTCATAAAAGCCAAAATAAATATTCAGTGGTGTTGCTGAGAGTGATGAAGGAAGAAAATGCATAGAATAGTTTGGTAGTACATGTGCGATAACCTCTCATGACACACTTCCCAGCTTGTTTGGGTTGCTGAGGATCCTTTCTACACCTGGAAGTCTGTGTCTCTGGGTCACCTGCCTCTGTGGCAAGCTACCTCACCAGCTGCTTCCAGGCTCCCTCCCCCAGCCATTTATAACATGAGGCTAGCTCCTCGTGCCCAGATGACAGGCTCCTTCCCAACAAACAAGAGGTGTGAGGTTGACTCCCAACACACAGGCTTCCTCCCAGCCAGACTCAGAGTGTGAGCCTGACTCACAGCATACAGGCTGCAGGCTCCCTCCTTCGCACAGCTTGGTGAGTTTGCATGTTTTCCTGTTTGCTTGCCAGGCTTTTGTGCTGTTCAAGATAAGCTCTTACAATTGCTTAAAGTCTGCTAGTTGACTGGAAACAGACACCCTTCTCTACTTGGCTGCACCCAAAGTAACGGCGGGCATCTGTTCAGCTCTGTGTGTGTGCTCTCGTGTTATGCAGGTTTGTATGGTAAAGCAAAATCGAAGAGTGGGAAGAAATGTTCTTGCTAAAAGCAGGATCTGAAAGAACCAGGGAATGAATATTTGAAATGTTTGCCATTTCCCCACATTGCCTGTAGAGGATTTCTGCCCATGTACTGAATGTAAATTCAATGTATCTCAATATGGAAGTAAATGGTTTAGAGGAAGTTTGTAGCTACGAAGTTACAAAGCAATATAGGATACTGAATGATGCAAACATTTTTTACTATTTAGTATATTGTATGTGTGTATGGATGTGCCTCACTTTTTAATTTTCCCCCCAAATTGATATAGTAACATAATAAATCCACTTAGGCAGTTCATGTGAAAGAGGGCAGGAAGGGTCACATCAGTGCTAAGTTCTCATGGTTCCTTTTTACATGCCCAGGGAAATGCTGTTTACCACTGTGGGGTCAGGCAGCAATTTTCCCCCACGCCAGTTCAGTTAGGGATCCTGGAGGGGTTTTTTTTCTTTTTTGCCAGGGGTCACTGCGGGGGGTGTATAGGGGGGAGGTACTTGTGAATTTCCAGCATTGTGTGTGGTGTTAAATTACATGACCCTGGAGGTCCCTTCCAACTATATGATTCTATACCTACAAATGTTCTATAAATGTCCAGAAAGAAGTGAAAATTTAAAAATGTGCTTCTTAGACAAACGCTAGATATAATATTTTTAATTCACTGTTCATTTCCATGTGAATACCACAATACTAATTCAAGGATATCCTTAGTATATCTATGGGGAAAAGGCTACAGGTATGAGGACTGTTTTTTTTAAAAACCATTCATTTTTTATTAAGAAAGCATGCACAAAAATAAATTTGTGAGGCCACATCTCTCTTCTATCCAACATGAGAATGACTATTGTCGTACTCTCTGATCAATGAAAAACAGTAGCCCTATTCACGTGCAACAGTGAAGGCCCTACATATATGCATATACATCTGTTTGTAAGAAAGGACCAGTGCACCTTACATTGCAAAAGAAAATGAGGACCAGTACCTTGATAAATGTGGAGGGTTTAATCACATGTTTAGCTGTACGTGCATCTAAAAAATATCAAGTGTAGACTGTATGTAGATTGTAACAGCATTCATTGCAAATTGTGAACATGGCTATGGTACCATAATGCCCCCTAAAGTAGTTAGTTTCCAGGAATTGCTTGTGCATGTGTAGGTCACTTCAGTACAACTAAGTGTGCAATGTTATAATCATCAAACATTATGTGGGAGTGTTTATACTAGTAACGTGCAGTGGATACAGTTAGATATGGTAACAGCATAGATTTTTAGGCATGTGATAGCAGAAATGCTTCATGTTCAAAGCTGATGTAAATCCACAAATTTGTATTGACTCCCATAAAATAAAGTAAAATCCATTCTGTTAAGGGTTCCATTATATTAAAATCAAGCACATTCTCTTTTTGTCCTAGGAATGAAAAATATACAAAAGAAAAATATTCACACTTTACATGCAACACAAACAATAAGATCCCTTAAATAACAAGCAATATTTCCCCTGTTATGATCAGTGGCTAAAAAACCCATTAGTAATAGAATATAATCCTGTGGGCAAAGGCATTCTAGTGTGGTGTGTGAATGTTGCAATACTATGGAATTATTTGGAAGCTGAACCCACTTACTGAGCCACATAATCTCCACCCAGGAAACCACTAACAAAAATGTATTTTCCATACCACACACCATTATTATATCTCCAACTCCAACTGACCGCAGACCAAATACAGCTTTTTCCGCCTTGCCATGTTCCTGGTCACAAATGCATATAATCACAAAGATTCTGTAGAGCAAATGCTTTGTTTTTCTGACATGTACTATGGACTTAGGGTTGTCAACTGATGGATGGGACCCTGCAGGAAATAGTGATGAGGACACAGACGTCAGCGCAACAGCATGACATCACTTCCAGTCTTGTAAACTCAGAAGTATCATCATGCCATGCAGTTTCCAGCAACTCCTAGGGCATCTCCCCTGGGCCTCTCAGGCTTTTTCATTTTTTTTTAAATCAGTAAATGAATATCGTTGTATCAATATAAAGTTATAAAAACATGTAACAGAACATAAGAACATAAGAGAAGCCATGTTGGATCAGGCCAACGGCCCATCAAGTCCAACACTCTGTGTCACACAGTGGCAAAAAATTTTATATACACACATACAGTGTGGCTAATAGCCACTGATGGACCTCTGCTCCATATTTTTATCTAAACCCTTCTTGAAGGTGGCTATACTTGTGGCCGCCACCACCTCCTGTGGCAGTGAATTCCACATGGTAATCACCCTTTGGGTGAAGAAGTACTTCCTTTTATCAGTTTTAACCTGTCTGCTCAGCAATTTCATCGAATGCCCACGAGTTCTTGTATTGTGAGAAAGGGAGAAAAGTACTTCTTTCTCTACTTTCTCCATCCCATGCATTATCTTGTAAACCTCTGTCATGTCACCCCGCAGTTGACGTTTCTCCAAGCTAAAGAGTCCCAAGCGTTTCAACCTTTCGTCATAGGGAAAGTGCTCCAGCCCTTTAATCATTCTAGTTGCCCTTCTCAGATAAGTCTCTAGCTTCTTCCTTTGCAGAGCTACATCTTTCTCTTCACATCACTGCAATGGAAAGGGGGCAGAGATTCGCTTTCTTAAAAAGTTCAGAGAACCTAGCGCAATATTGCTTTAACAGTATATCAATATAATGATATTCTATTGCTCTTAAAAAAACAGGGCAAAGCCATGGCTGCCAAGTGAGCTAGAAAATCTGAATTTTCCAAACTTACTTGTCTGTCATCCAGGGTTTTTTTCTGCAATATTTCCCAAAACCATGTACCAGAGATCCCCTGGTTTTGAGAGCTTTTGCCCACCCCCAGCCTGCTGGCGGGGGGACCCCACCCTCAAACGGTGATGTCACCACATAACATCCCCAATGCACTGATTATCATGCAGAAATGTCCTAGGCATGCATACTAGTATCTCCCCACCATTTTAAAAAATGAGCAGGCTTCCAGAGAATTAGAATTGGAGTGCCCATGTGGTCTTACAACAGTCCTTACACTCTCCCACACATGCTAAGAAATGGCATTAGGACCTATGGAGTCCTAGTGGCATTAGAACCTATGGAGGTTCTACTTCCTGGTTATGTGCTGCATTGCTCATCTCAGCATTGGGATCCTTTTAAGTCCCTGCTTATTGCCCACTAATCTACCGTGTCCCACCCCCCAGGCTGAATTCCCTTGGTTCAGACTGCTTTGCCACCAAATTAACACAAGCACTCTCTCATCCACAGCCTGTGATTGGTTTCCGTATGCCAGCCATCATAAACTTGACTACACTGATGGTGGGTTGTGAACATATTTTGACCTAAATGAGGACCTATTTCTTGTCTATGTGGTCTCTCTGGGAGGGGGAAGAGTGAGTGAACTGAGCCAGCAGGAAATGAGAAAAGTGTTTCATATTGTTCAGAGGAAAGGGATTCCATGCGTTCAACTGATAAATATATGGCTTTTCCCACTGAAGAGGAAGGATCTTTAGCGAGCATTCAGGTGACACATGATACTTTTGGGAAAGTTAGCAGTTTTGGGATGCAAGAATGATATGAAGATGTCACTTCAGCATGACATCAGTGCATCTCATCACTCTGCCTTGCTCCCAGAAAGTTCCCTCCCACCCCCCACTGATGTGGACATCAGGCCTCGCAACCCTATGATACTGTGACAAAATAGAAAAAAAACACTTCCCAACAGCATTGAACTGGGGGCAAATGACCTATGTGGAATTTTCCTGAGACTAGAAAATCAAACGATTAGGGGTGCTAATTTCCAGATGGGGGGAGGGGATCCCCCAGTTCAGAGTCATCAGAGTCCCCTTGCTTCAGAGTCATCAAAATGTGGGGGGGATGTCTGCTGGGTGCAGACATTCCTATGGAGACTGATTCCCATCGGGTATAATGGAGAATTGATCCACAGGTATCTGGGGCTCTGGGGGGCTGTTTTTTGAGGTAGAGGCACCAAATTTTCAGCATAGGATCTGATGCCTCTCCTCAAAACACCCCCCAAATTTCAAAAGGATTGGGCCAGGGTCCAATTCTATGAGCCCCAGAAGAATGTGCCCCTATCCTTCATTATTTCTAATGGAGGGAGGAGGGAAGGCTTTTAAAAGGAGCATGATCCCTTTAAGTGTGATGGCCAAAACTTCGTTTGGAATTCAGTTGTGCTTGTCATAACCTTGTTCCTGACTCCAACCACAAAGTCTCCTGGCTCCATCCCCAAAGTCCCCAGATATTTCTTGAATTAGACCTGGCAACCCTAGTTTTCCTCCATTGTTGCATCTGCACAGTGTAGGCCAACAGAGCCATTCTGAGTGGTCAGAAGTAGGAGAAGTAGCCTACTCAGTGGTATGCTGTGACCATTTTGCTCAGCACTTTGCAGATAAAATCTCTCAAATCTGTTCTGACTTGAACTTCACATTAGCAATGACAGGATTGGATGGTACCAGGATGCCTACTTGTCCAGTTTTGGGGAATACATTTCAGTTTATTCAGTCTAAGAATGTGGACAAGGTCCTTGGAGATTTGAGGCCTACCACCTGCTTGTTACAATGCTTGCCCTTCCTGATTATTTAAATATGCTGTGGTGGAGGATAGTTGACTGGGTGAGAGAGGTAGTTTATGCTTCTTCGATAGAATGGTTGGTCACTCTAGCTTTGAAGCAGGCTGCGGTGCATCCACTACTTAAGAATCCTACCCTGGACCAAGGAAATTTCAATAACTATGTCAGTGCCATATGTTCCATTCTTGACCAAGGTGATCAACAGGTGGAAGCTGACCAAGTTCATGTTACGGTTGCCAGGCCCATCCTGGAAAACAACAGGTCTGAAACACTGGGATCTTTTAGTGACAGTGTGATGTCACTTTCAGGAAAACCCAGAAGTGCCTCTCTAGGAAACCCATAAAATTTGATGATCCTTAGAGAGGACTGGCATCACTTCTAGGAAGACTTAGCATATGACACCTCTTCCTCACACTTCCAGCTGATGCCAGGGAAGCTCTAGAAACCCTCAACCTGTACCTGGAGGTAGTTATGGAGTCGATGTTGGCTAATAAACTGAAGAATAATCTCAACAAGAAAGAAGTGTTGTTGATGAGTGGGAGGTCTGACCCAGAAAAATTAAGGTATCACCTATTATGGAAGGGGTTGCACTTCCGTGGAAGGAACAGGTTTGTAGTTTCAGGGGTTCTCTCGGACCAAGGTTTACTGCTGGATAAGCAGATGGCAACTGAGGCCAGGAGTGCCTTTTACTAGCTTTGACTGATTAGCCAGATTTGGCCTTTCCTAGACAGAAAAGATCTGATTACTATGATGCATGCCCTGGTTATGACTAGATTAGATTACTGCAATGTACACTACATGGGGCTGTCAGTGAAAGGTGTTCAGAAATTTCAATTGGTGCAGAATGCTGCAACCGGGTCTAGACTGGGTCATAAGAACCATATTACTCCTGTCTTAGTACATCTACACTGCTTCCCACTTTGTTTCCAGGCACAATTCAAGGAGTTGATCTTTGAAGCCCTATATGACTTGGGACCTGCGTACCTTAAACATCTTACAAACTCTCTTATGAACCAGTATGGTAATCTTCAGAGGCCCTGCTCTGGTTTTGCTCAGCACTTTGCTCTACCTTCTGAGATCTATTTCTGTCCCCATCACTATTTCTATAAAAAGTGTAATGTAAGGATCTCATCAGGCTTCCTACCAGCGAGTTCCAATCAGAGCAGACTTATATTGAGTAAGCATATTTTGTGTGCTGTGTTTCCACTCTAATCATCTTAAAACAAGATCTGCCTTAATCTTAGAGAATTGTAATGGTTATGTATTTAGTTAAATTTGAGAAATCTTAGGAGATCTGATTTTTAATCCATGGGGTTTTTACCTGTAGAACTGATTTGCACCTGTTTATATTTATCAAGTTATTACCTAATTAAAAAGTTATGCTTTATTTTAAATAACTCAAAGGAGTCCTCTCTCAGTTCTACTACAAGAGATGTCTTTTAGAGAGACTGCTCAGCAGAGCCTAATAGGTTGACTCCACAGCTGCATTCAGCTACTGAGGCCTTAGCTCTCCAAGTGTTGAGTCCACGTAGATCCCTAGATTGGATGCAAATAAAGTAACTTTTCACAATCCAGCTAGCTCAGTATTATCTGCTCTGGACAGGCAGTGGCTCTCCAGGATATCAGCTAGAGAAAGGTCTTACCCAATACCCATTACCTAAGATCCATTAATGAAATATGCCCGGAAATGAGTTTGGGATCTTCTATAGGCAAAACGTACTCTAGCACTAATTCCTGCAGACTACATGTTTGTTAGGTTTGCTGAATCCTACCTCATAGGCAGTGGGGGGATTCTGGACCCAGTCTGGGAGTCTTTTGCCATGCATGCAAAGTGTGGAGGGCACAATGATGTCATTAGGAAGTTAGGTTATCGCATTGCTGACATCACGCACGATGCTCTATAAAGCCATAACATTTGCCCCAATCCCAGAGCATCGTCATGCAATGTCAGCAACACAATGACATCACTTCCAAGTGACATCATCGCATCAGGGACATCACACAATGTTGTCCCTGTCTGGGGATAGGATTTCCCCCACCAACCAGCTGGGGGTCAGCAGATAGGAGCCCCAAGACCAGGGGATCCCCTGGCCAGAACAGCAGTCTGGCAACCCTAATGTATATTTGTTTATGTTCTCACTGAGACTCAAGGCAGATTATGTAATGTAAATCCATACAATCACTAGAATGAGGAGACATCTAATAAACAATGTAATGGGACAAGGATTGAAGAAATCTGAAACAAGGCATAAGTATTAAACATGACAAAGAGAGTTAATGTGCTTATTGTGTCCAGACAAAAAAAGGAAAAATATAAGTGATAAAGTCACCAGTTGTTACATGTAGAATGTGTTCCACTGCAAATACAGACAGTAAGCAAGGTCTATAGTTATACGGTCAAAGTTTCTCATGATTCCACTCAGTAGGCCTTTAACAATATACCCCAACCCAAAATCAGCCTCATTCATTTCCATCACTTTTTATGTAGAGAATGTCAGCTTCAATATTTGAATATAATTATTTCTGTGTTCTGATTTAAAGTGTTTTTTCCCCCCCAACTCTGTCTAGGAACCAGAAGCTGTTACATCCTCCGGAAAAAATGGCAATGGTGTCCAATAACACAGATCTAAGCATAATCCTTTCCAAACTGGTAAAAGAGTACATAGACCAAACAAGCAGTTCTAGGCCACCACCTATGGCACCAAGTCACCATCAGGAAGTGGTGTATATTCTGTTATTGCTTGGAATCTTTGGCTTCTTCACCTTAGGAGTAATGCTTAGCTACATCCGTTCTAAAAAGCTTGAACATTCAAATGACCCCTACAATGTGTACATTGCCACCGACATTTGGCGTAAGAAGGACAAGGCTGACCTGCACGCCAGGGTGGCGGAAAACTACAGATTGTGCTGTGTGTTTGAAAACCCTCTTGCTGTAGAGCAACCTACCAGTCATATTCCTGAAGTGAAGCCTTCATAACTAATGGCCAGTTAATGGGACTAGTGTTGTGCTGGATCTTCCATGAGTGTGAAGGAAAGCTCTTAGATTGCATTCATGAATAGCAAAATGACAGAAAAACACCAGTCTTTCAGAAGAGCAGCCAAACATAGAACAAATTCCAAAGTGGGGTGGTTAGCTGTGATAGTTTGTTGTAGCAAAAAAGACATCTTGAGCCCACTTTGTCAGCCGAGACGGACTGATCCTTAACCTACCTGAAAAGTTGGGGGGGGGGGACACTGCCTTGGAGGGCCACTGGTAACTGACTATGCCAGGGGTGCCAACAGTAGCTCTCCAGATGTTTTTTGCCTACAACTCCCATCAGCCCCAGCCAGCATAGCCAATGGCTGGGGCTGATGGGCATTGTAGGCAAAAAACATCTGGAGAGCTACCGTTGGCCACCGCTGGACTATGCCAACCCCAGTGCTGCTGCTCTGTTCTGTCTCAGCCAGCCTTTGTGGAGCTGCTAGTGCCACAGGAACCGCACAGTACAGTTTGTTCTTAGGCTGTTTCATGTCTGAATCCATCTTGTCTGTCAGATATAGCCACAGAGAGAAAAGTACATTTTCAGCATATGTAATCCAATGTACTTTGGGTAGCTGCATTTGTAAGAATGCTGTTCTTTCTAGCTTGGGTATCAGACTGTATCTCTTCAGGAGACTTCTGCAGGCTATATGCCATTTCTACCTTAGCCTTCCTTGAAGCAAAAATGTGGAGTAAGCCTCCTTGTGGGCACTTTTAAACCTGATTTAAGCCTTAATGAATTTCATAACAGGACAAAGATTAGGGTTTGATCTCACATAGGTCAGATATCTAGCCTGTTGTCAATCAGTTTCCTGGGGGATGATGGAAGACTAAGTTAATTTAATGCAATACTGGTCAAATAATTTCTTTGTGTACTACAGGCCAGATCGATTTCTAGGATGTCTTATACCATGCCAGATTGATGTCTAGGGAAAGTATTCACTTGGACAATAACTAGGAAATGCTATGAGTGATTGTGCAACTTTAAAGCAAGTTCTATAAAAGATAAATTAAAAGGCTGACTAGTGTGGACGTGCATACATGTCCTGCTAGTAATATGAAGGTACTAAATAAAACATATCAGCAGATGGCACACTAGAGCAATTGAAAGTATATGATGAAATCTTCACCCTAGAGAAAGATTTCTGTTCTTTATGCTCTCGTTTTTTAATAGCTTACCATAAAACCTTGCTTCTTTTCTAATTTTTTCCCCTGACAGATTCCTCTAATGTCACAGTTGCTCAGTGCTAGTTGGAAAGATATGTTATATTTATTTAATTTTGGTACTTTTTCTTCACAGAAATATTTTGCCACCTGATTCTTATGCTATTAGTTAGATGGTAATGCAACACTTTTAAAGTTTAAATCCTAAACATTTTATAGTTTACATTCAATTTAACATATATTGCAGTCCTCAGCTATTAAAATCCAAGAAAAATGTTGTGTGAAATCCGCAACATGCAAACTGCACCCATATCATTTAAGCTTCCAGATACTGGCCAGTCTTCTTTTAGGCGCAGAAGACTGATTACTGTAGTACACAACAGTGTGGGGGTGGGGGGGGATGGGTTTCCTTTTATTTTAATATTTTCCACTGAAGATAGCAATAATTTCTAGTTATTATATAACTTATGCATTATTTTAAGCCAACCATTTATTTATTTTTAAATGGGGATGATTCCATCTCAATACTATTTCCTCTATAGAGGAATTTCTAATGATATTAAGGGGTTCAGTGGAGATGAGTCCATTATAAAAGAGCATAATATGAGGTTCCTAACTGAGAAAAAAACAGCTTAGTTTGTGTGTACGCTTTTAACTGAAGCTTACTCTGCAGAAATCAGCCTCTGAAGCTTTTCATGGCATGTAGCTAAGCATTATCATCTGCTAATGTCTGTCAATCAAGCTGTTGTTTAATGTTGGCCACCTTGGATTTGAGAATGTGATTGTACAATACAATCGTTATTATTGTAATTCTCCTTTACAGAATACACCTTTTTTTTCAAAATTAATAAAGTGTTCCTCACAAACTGTTGTTTCATTTGTCTCATATTTCTGTTGTACTGCACTTGGTGTAAGAGGCTTCCTCCCCTGGCTTTCTCAGTCTTACAATAAGGGGGTATATTTTGAATGGTTCAGAACTGGTAATTTCTTCCTTCACTCCTACTGCTACTTTTAAAATGCACTATATGTGGGCAGAAGCCCCCCCCCCCACATTATCACATTTGAACTTTATGATATTTCAACCACTCTATTCCTGTGCTCAGATCTTAAATTAGTTTTTTATCTTTCACTTTTAAAGATATATGTATCTAAAGTCAGTAGTAATTAATCTATTTTGTATTTGCTTCTTTTGGTTTCAGGGGGAAACACATTTCTAGATATAACATTTCTCCCTACCCAGTTACAATGAAATTGTCAGGGACTGTACCTCTTCTTGTCAAACTGCAGAGGCACAGAATAGAGAACCCTCATTTCCTGAAGAGATTGTCATTCTTCCTTGTGGAAAACAAATATGGAAACTTGGGTTGTGAGATCTTCCTACTTTCCCAGGATCCTTAAGTGGACAGTGGGAAAAGGGTTAAAAATAGAGCACATGAACAAAGGCAGCTAAACTCTGTCTCTGCCTTCCCTCACTGCACCTCCTTGATTTCAGCCATCATCTTCCAATACATCTCATTTTCCATATCAGAGCTAGGCTGGGAGAAACATGCCTCAAACAGTGTAGTGCAGCAAGATGACACAGAGGAGGGGACAGGATTTAACTCCATTTCCCCTCATATCCTGGCTTGTAAAAATATAGACCCACTCATGCATAAATAAAGATTTCCCAGTTCAGCTCTGAATTTAACAAGGCTACCATTTTCTCTCTGATATCCCTACAGCAGGACAGCCTTGCCAGCCTATAAATACTATGCAGGGCTTTTTTTTGCAGCAGGAATTCCTTTGCATATTAGGCCACACACCCCTGATGTAGCCAATCCTCCTGGAGCTTACAGTAGGCCCCATACTAAGAGTCTTGTAAGCTCTTGGAGGATTGGCTACATTAGGGGTGTGTGGCCTAATATGCAAAGGAGTTCCTGTTACAAAAAAAGGCCCTGAATACTAGGGTGCTTTCTCCCCAGACTCCACCTGCCAGCTTGCAGCCCAGTCACAAAGCAGGGGCAGAAAGTCATTAACTGCCCACTCTGAAAGTCTGCCACCACCACAGGGTAAAATCTGTCCCCCTCTTAGTGTTGGCTGGCACTAAAGGGCCACATATTGTTAGCACTACCAAGTTTAAGGTTCTGAGTAAGGAAGTGTGCAGCTCTTTAGTTAAACAATTTTATCACTACAAGGCACAAACTTAGGGTAGCTTCAGGAGGGGTTCTAGGTATGGCAAAGTAAATTAAAGAAATGTTACTGGCATTTCTTTGCTGGTTGCATGGTGTCCCCACCCCAGGACACACTGGCAAGCCTCCTTTGGAATCAATCCCCTCTATTATCCCTCATCACTACACACACATGAGCAAGTCTGCTCCCCCCAAAACCACACCAAAAAAGCACAACCCCCAAACAAAGGAACAGCTCCCCTTTTCAGACCCCTTCTTAGGGCCTTAGATCAGGCCTTAGACAATCTGGGGGCCAGGCCCTTGACCTCAGGCCCACTAGATAGGGTTGCCAAGTCCAATTCAAGAAATATCTGGGGACTTGGGGGTGGAGCCAGGAGACTTTGGGGGTGGAGCCAGGAACAAGGGTGTGGCAAGCATAATTGAACTCCAAGGGAGTTCTGGCCATCACATTTAAAGGGACAGCACACCTTTTTAAATGTCCATTGCATAGGAAATAATGAAGGATAAGGGCACCTTCTTTTGGGGCTCATAGAATTGGACCCCCTGGTCCAATTGTTTTGAAACTTGGGGGGTACTTTGGGGAGAGGCACTGGATACTATACTGAAAATTTGGTACCTCTACCTGAAAACACAGCTCCCTCAGAGCCCCGAAACCTCGAGATCAATTCCCCATTATACCCTATGAGAATCGATCTCCACATATGGAATAATGAAGTGCTCAGCAGACATTCCTCCCCTCCACCACCCCCATTTTCTGGTGACTCTGAAGTGAGGGATTGGCTTCTCTACTCACGAGTTGCAGCCAACTTCTTCCAAGTAACACAGACACCCCATCCCAAGAGGAAGCCTTTCCGATAGGAGACTGGAGCCTCCGGAGGGGAAAAAAAATCACATGCTGGCTTTCCCCCGCCGGCCAGCTGACTGGGGGTGGGAAGGAGACTGGGAAAGTGGAAGAACCCCCGCTGGGACCTGGGGATTGGCAAGCCTACCCCTAGAACTTGGACCCTCCAATCATAAGAACATAAAAAAGTCATGTTGGATCAGGCCAATGGCCCATATATACATACATATATATACACACACACACACGCACATACTATGGCTAAAAGCCACTGATGGTCCTCTACTCCATATCTTTAGCCAATCCCCTCTTGAAACTGGCTGTGCTTGTAGCCACTGCCACCTCCTGTGGCAGTGAATTCCACATGTTAATCACCCTTTGGGTGAAGAAGTACTTCCTTTTATCCATTTTAATTTGACTGCTCAGCAATTTTATCGAATGCCCACGAGTTCTTGTATTGTGAGAAAGGGATAAAAGTACTTCTTTCTCTACTTTCTCCATCTCATGCATAATCTTGTAAACCTCTATCATGTCACCCCGCAGTCGACGTTTCTCCAAGCTAAAGAGCCCCATGCGTTTTAACCTTTCTTCATAGGGAAAGTGTTCCAAACCTTTAATCATTCCAGTTGCCCTTTTCTGCACTTTTTCCAATGCTATAAGATCCTTTTAGAGGTGCAGTGACCAGAATTGTACTCAGTATTCCAAATGAGAAAGTACCATCGATTTATACAGGAGCATTATGATACTGGCTGATTTGTTTTCAATTCCCTTCCTAATAATTCCCAGCATGGTGTTGGCCTTTTTTATTGCAATCGCACACTGTTTTGACATTTTTAGTGGGTTATCTACCATGACCCCAAGATCTCTCTCTTGGTCAGTCTCTGCCAGTTCACAACCCATCAACTTGTATTTGTAGCTGGGATTCTTGGCCCCAATGTGCATTACTTTGCACTTGGCCACATTGAACCTCATCTGCCACGTTGACGCCCACTCACCCAGCCTCAACAGATCCCTTTGGAGTGCCTCACAATCCTCTCTGGTTCTCATCACCCTGGACAATTTAGTGTCATCTGCAAACTTGGCCACTTCACTGCTTACTTCCAACTCCAAATCATTAATGAACAAGTTAAAGATTAATAAACATTAAACATTAAAAAGTTAAACATTAATAAACAAGTTAAATCAAGAAGTGTAAACTCTTTTCCTTTTAGGTTGTAGATGCCCTCTGGAGAAGTGCATCTTTCCCATACTCTGCCCATCTCAGGGATGCCAACACACCCTTCCATCACCATGACTGTCACAGCATACGTTGTCCACCTGTCAATCATCAACAACACTCCTCAACAGCTGCTTTTAAGTAAAGATGTCAAGAGGCCCTCAATCAGCTGTTCTCATTCACCTGAATATAGCTGACCTATAGAGCTGTGAACTCCAGTTTGGAAAATACCTGGACTCTAGGGAGGATGGGATTTGGAGATGGGCAAGTTTTGAGGGCTGTAGCTAGAGTTGCCAGCCCCCCCCCCCCCCCGGCCACTGGTGAGGGATGGGGGGTAGGGGCGCCAGATCCAGGTTGAGAAATTCCTGGAAATTTGAGGATGAAACCTGGGTAGGACAAGAACCTCAGAGGGGTACAATGCTATAGAGTCCACCGCCGCCCCCCCCCCCCCCCCGCAAGCATCCATTCTCCCTCATACTCACCTGCTTCACTTTGTGTTAAGTCAGTACTAGAGTTGCTGCCTGGAGAATAACATGCCCCTGTCTCTTGAATAGAGATGTGATAGGTTGTTATTTACCAGGTGATGTTATTTATCTCACAATGTCACCAAAAGCTTCAGTGCCCCATTTCTACAGATTAAGCCCCTAATAAAGGGACATGGCATTTTTCTACAGGCCTCCTGGCAATCCTAGTCAGCACACATCAGCTGCAGCTTTGTTCACTCTTTAGAACATTCAAAGATCTAAACAACATCTCAGAGTGAGGACCTGACAAGCCTAGAGCTGTTCTCTCTAACCTTTATCTCATAACTATATTTGTATTCAGTAACTGGGAAAAGATCCCTCTTCAGTACTAGCAGCTTCTGTAGAATTAGATGGCTGGAGCAGTTCACTAGAAAATCCATTTTTGCACATTTTTATGTCCTACATCTGTATATTTTCAGTTTGTCTTCAGAACTCTCAACAAAATTGCTGTATGATTCAGTATGACTGAATTTATTTCCAGGAAAACAACAACAACACAGGGTTTACTTCTAAATCTGGCCACATATATAGGCTTTTATAGCATGATTGTCTTGACTCAGAAGCAAGTTCCACTGCACCCAGTGGGGGAGCTCACATCTTCCTATGTGTGCATGTAGGAATGCAAACAGAGGATTGCATTCTCTGTTAACACTGTAATATAAATATTAAAAGCAAGGAGGCCAGTGGCACTTTGAAAATCAACATTTACCACAGCAAATATGTAAAACATTTATATTGAGTAAATCCTGTTCCAACTTCATTCACAATTAACATACAAAAGACAAAGCTAATAACTTGGCTAACTCCCTATGCACAGGCAAGGCAGGTGAGATGGCATCCCCTGCCACTTACATTACATCCCAAGTATATGTGAGCTTTAAACCTAAATACAGTTAGAAGAACTGCTCATGACTCCTCACAGCCACATATCAAGTATGCTGAGACAAGTCATGTTGAGTCATGTCCCCATAATACCCCTTACCTAGGTGAAATAGTCCTCCTGTAAAATGGTGCCTGTCCCAGCGTCTCACCAAACCCTGAAGAGCAGAGAGTCTCTTTCTCCCACATTTAAGTGATGCTTCAGGCTGCTCGCCAAGATTAATTCATCAACACCCTTTTACATAGACTACCCAGGCCAGTTGCATCCTATTTAATTGTCTAGTTGCAGCACGTTATGGTTCCCAAGAATATCAGCCTTCCCTAACATTTGTAATGCAAACTAGGCTTAACAGCAGTACAACAACAACAAACCCTGGAGCTCTCAAGCCAATATTGGTTAATGGCAAAATTGTTTTGCCCAGCTCAGAAGCTACTTGATAATGCTTGACTGTGAAATAGGGGGTATGCAACCAGTGCATGGCAAATGAAAAACTGGGGAGGTTCGATCCCCAGCATCTCCGATTGAAAAAAAAAGGGGCCAGGCAAGTAGGCGTGAAAAAAACCTCAGCTTGAGACCCTGGAGAGCCGCTGCCAGTCTGAGTAGACAATACTGACTTTGATGGACTGAGGGTTTGATAAGGCAGCTTCATATGTTCATATGTACTTGCAGAACTTTAAAAACTCATTTTATGCCTGTTGCCCATTAGTTAACATGTAGGCAACTGAAGTGACTGGCTGGCAGGACTTGAAGCTAACGGTCAACTTGGGGCTGCTCAGATTATTCAGGGGAAGGGGAGGGAGCAGAACCAATTCAATTAGCTGCAAGATTTAATAATATAGAATGACAAGCTATAAATCATGAAGTAACTGGTCTGCTCCCATGAAGAAGTCATTGTGATCTGTACTATGACATATAACAATGATGGTAATTATGTGAGAGAAGTTGCACTTTGGTTTAAATCAAAGAAATCCTCCTTAGTGGATGAAATACCAGGTTTTTCTTTCAGTAATTATTTTATTATTGGTGGAGCAGTTATTCTGACACATTGTTTGTTTCAACACTCATTAAATATTTATTATACCCCTTAAATACTGCAGCATTCAAAAAAGCAGTGGGAAAACATTTCAGTTTTGCAGGACATTTTTCTGCTAAGCTTCAAATCACTGCTCTGCAGCAAAAGGTGTGAAACTGCTAAAATAGCATCCATTTTAAGGTTTGACCCTGTATGCCTTCAGGCTTGAACCAGGACTTGGGATGTCTTTTTCACTACAACAAAACCTGGAACTCTCTGCCCATTACAGGTATTAACTAACTTAACTTGTAAATGGTCTCTGTATTTTTGTGTGTGTGGTTAGATTTCACCACGTAGCTCCCTCTTTTGATGGTCCCTTGCTTCTGCTGTTTGTTTATCTTTTTCATACTTCCTCCATAAAATATCTGCATCTTTGCTGCTAAAGAAGTGGGCTTTGGTCCATGAAAGCATTTGCTGGAACATTCTGTTAATCTTTAAACTTTTGTACAGTGTACTTTCAATCACTGGCTTCTTTACTTGTCAATGCCACACAAAGGCAACTGGTATGAGGAAGCATAGGCCCAGAGGTCTAGAATTCACTAAGAGTTATCACAATTTGTCATGCATTGTGTCTGCTCAGGTCAAGCATACACTACTCAGGGATCAGGGAGTGATGGGGGATTGGGGGGGGGGCTCAAAAGTAAGCAGAGCACGTCACTCTTGGTTGCCCATGACTAATTTAGCAAGTAGCTTGCATAATATTTCTAAGAAATCTTGCTTGTTTCTGTATGCTGTTTTTTTTTTAAGTGCTAATTAATTTACTCATTGAGCAGAAGACTTCCATTCTGTTTGCCTAACTGCAGAATAATCCTCTTCAAAGCTATTGTTTGACAAATTACTTCAAAGAAGCATTTGCTATAAAGAGTGACACCTGAACTGAATTTTACTGGAGACTCTGGCACTTTGACTGGAAAACTGTGACCCAAAATTAACCTCATATTGTGGAAAAAGACAAGAGAACTCTAGTTTGAATTTGCACTCCCAGTCTCCTGAATCCTGAAGATGAAGCTATTATTCCTCAAGCTAGTCTTACTTCACAGGTGTTTTGTGCAGATAAAAAGATATAAACAAAGGTGTGGGCCATAACCTCCTTGGACAAAGGACAATATGTTAACCCCTGGAGACTTAGGGTTGCCAGGTCTGACTCAAGAAATATCTGGGGGCTTTGGAAGTGAGGCCAGGAGACTTTGGGGGTGGAGTCAGGAGCAAGGGTGTGACAAGCACTACTGAACTCCAAAGGGAATTCTAGCCATTGCATTTAAAGGGACCACACACCTTTTAAATGCCTTCCCTCCATTTGGAAATAATTGGTCCAATAATTTTGCCATTGACCAATATTGACCCCCTGGTCCGATCTGTTTGAAATATGGGGCTATTTTGAGGAGATACAAGATGCTATGCTGAAAATTTCTTGCCTCTACCTCAAAAAAGAGCTGCCCCCCCAAGCCCCTGATACCCATGGATCAATTTTCCATTATACTCTATGGGAACCGGTCTCCATAGGGTATAATGGAGTGCCCAGCAGACATTTACCTCCCCCCACTCTCTGATGACCCTGAAGTGGGGGGAGGGCCTTCAAACTGGGGGATCCCCTGTCCCCAACTGGGGATTAGCAACCATTCTGTGGTCTAAAACTGAAATAGAAATTTTAAAAACAAATTTTGTGGCTGCACAATTGCCAGGTTTGTAGTGTAAAGATTCAATTTCTGTGTAAGACTGATGGAGTGACAGATCAATCTATTAGCTACAGTTGCCATTCTGAAATGCTTTTCAGAGATTTTAGATATTATAGAGCTAGAGAACAGGTTAAACATGGAAGTTGAACCCTATTTATCTCCATCAACAATGAAGTGCAGACTGTACAGGGCTTGCCAGCTCTGGCTTGGGAAATTCCTGGAGATTTGGGAGCAGAGCCTAGTCAAGACATAATTTGGAGAGGGAGGGAGCTCAATGGGGATATAATTCCATAGAGTCTAACTCCCAAAGCTGCCATTTTCTCCAGGAAAACTGATCTCTATTGCCTGGAGATCAGTTGTAATTCCAGATCTCCAGCCACCACCTGGAGGTTGCCTTTGATCCTGAACACTCTTTCACTGCCAAGTTCACCCTGTAAATGTAAGCTTTAATAATATTTCTAATACTAACATTTCTAGCCTCTTCACCGTCACATTAATAAAACTTGTCAGGTTTTGTTATTGTTGTTTACAATATTATCCTCTCTATAATAAAAGCCTTGTGCACTGGCCAAATGCAGGTCTCCCATTGGCTGAGGGGTATGCATCAACCATTGGCCCACCAACTGCCATTCAAGGTCTGTTGCACTCCATTGTCTGAAGACTGAGGCACTGCTTCACAGAGGAGAGAAAGAAGGAACGATTGGCTGACAGGGTGGGGGAACTGCCACAGAAAGCCTTCCCTCAGTTGGTGCTGCTTTGCAGTGGAGATAAAGCCTACTCTGGATTGGCTGAGGGAGGAAAAAGGAGGGAAATAGCCACAGAAATCCTTCTTTCAATAGGCTGTGGTCTCCTCCCTCTCCTCCTCTGGAGAACCAAATAGCCAGAGAGGCATAGATTAAAAAATGGCATCTCTTCCTAGCAGAACAATGATGTTTTTTCTAGCTAGAGAGAGAGAAAGAGAGAGAATATGGAGTCCTGTGTTTAAGACTGGGCCACGGGGGAAGCTGCCTTCGCTTTCCCCTCAGTGCCTCTTGCTAGCCAATCAACTTGATTCTTTCAGTAAAAGGCAGGGGGAGGAGGCCCTTTCAGGCCTATTTTGGCCTCTGAGGGAAAACTCGTTAGGGCCACTCCTGACTACGATTGCCAGTTCCAGGTTGGAAAATTCCTGGAGAGTTTGCAGTGGAGTCTATGGAAGCCACACTTTGGGGAAGGGAGAGGCCCCAGCTGGGGACCCACCTTCCAAAGCAATTATTTTCTCCAGGATGGGGAGAGAGATCTGTTGTATGGAGTTCAGTTGTGATAACAGGAGATCTTCAGCCTCCACCTGGAGGTTTCCTATCCTAGGCCTGGTAGCGCCCTCTGGGTGACTTCATGCCATCTGACTGGCATGACTTAACTAGGACTGGCTGCTTGCTCCTGTCCAGAAGCAGCCCCCCTTTGACAGCCACTGTGATGTGACAGTCAGTATTTCAGAGTAGGGTGTTTCAGAGTAGGGTGTTTCAGAGTAGGGTGTTTCAGAGTAGGGTGTCAGACCCAGATTCCTATTGTGGAAGTTGACTGGGTGATTTTGGATCACCCACATACTTCCCACTTAATCCACCTCACAGGGTTGTTATACAAATAAAAAGGGGAGAGGAAAATGATGTAAGCTGTTTTGGTCTCCACTGCAGAGAAAGACGGTCCTTTTCCTAGGTGGAGGTTGCAGGGAGGGAGGAGGCAATGGAAAGCTGAAGTCAGAGGGACAGATAAAGGTAGGCTGATAAGGAAATAGGGTTGCCAACTCCAGGTTGGGGAATTTCTGGAGATTTGGGGGTGGAGTTTGGAGAGAATGGGGTTTGAGTAAGAGTGAGAACTCAGACAGGTACAATGCCATAGACTCCAACCTCCAAACCAGCCATTTCCTCCTAGGGAACCAATTTTGCCAATCTCCAGGTGAGGCCTGGAGATCACTCATAATTACAACTGCTCTCCAGATGGGCAGATGTCAGCTCCACTGGAGGAAATGGTATACCCTGCTGAGGTCACCCCCCTATGACAGCCAGTGTTATGTGGCAAGTAGCACTTCAGAGTAGACCCAGCTTCTTGCTGTGGAAGCTGACTGGATGATTTTTGATCAGTCACAGATTTTCAGTCTAACCTGCCTCACAGTTGTTGTGTACATAAAAAGGGGGAGAGGACATGTAAGCTGCTTTGGTCCCCACTGTGGAGAAACACTGTACTTTTCCTAGGCAGAGGCTGCAGAGATGGGGAAGCAGATGGAAAGCAATCTATCCCCATCTCTTTTGCCCCAATCCTTCTTTTTCAATCTACCCCCTTTTCTGATAACCTACCCCACATTTTCCCACTTTCTCCATTTCCCTTCCCAGCAGCAGCCTTGACATACTTTGCTTCCCTCTATCTTCCCCTCTCTCCCCAGCACCCCTTCCAGGCCATGACACTCACCCACAGCAAATTTCTAGCACCTGTTGTATTTCTCTCTTCAATGGACATTATTACTAGTAGCTTATGTTTAGTTTGTCCAGCATTAGTAATGCAGAGAAAAAATTTACAAGTGACCATTGGTGGTATCTGTATTTATAATGTAAAAAAAGAAATGGTGTGTGTACTGTGCACTCACAGAGATAGATTTCCTTAGGTTTACAATATAAGGCATGGGTTTATTCTCACAGGAGCACCATCTGGTGGTCACAGAATGAACGATGTGCAAATAACCAATGCAACATCAACAGAGTCTCTTTGGAAACAGGAAATGAAGCACAGGATGTGGTCTGCATTGCTATTTGGTAATGGAGTTGTGAAGACAACATGTTCAACCTTTCTTATAAACATTACATAAGTATTCATTATTAGACAGGGAGATGTGTGGCATGGCAGAGAATGTTTTAGTGATAGAATAAAATTCCCATAATATTTCTGTAATACTGTATTAATCAGGATATTGCAAAGGGGGGAATTATTAATAAGGCATGCACAATGGCGATTTCAGTTGTAAAGTTAAATACTAGCAAAAATAGGCAGCATATAAGACTTTATGTTTTAAAAATATGACCATCATGAGAGAGTTCTGGTCCACTTTTTGTTATCTTCTGGCATCTCCAATTAAAGACCTCAGCTGCAAACAGTCTTCTTTACCAAAAGTTCTGTGTTTAATTTAATTGCAGGAAATAACAGAGATTCAAAGATGCTTCTTCATTTTGATTATATCTTCATTTTTAAGGGTAGAGGGGAAACAAAACTCTTCCATATCTACATTTGTTCACTTTTAATCCCTTTCCCCATCTTTTCTGTGAATTCTGTCCTTTTAAAACCCTCCTTTTTCCAAGGATCTTGGGAGTTTTCACTGTTTTATCACCACAAACATCCCATGAGGCAGATTAGTTTGAGAAAGAATTAATGTTCCAAGATCACCCAGGAAATAACCAAGCAGGGCATTTGAATCCAGGTCTCTGGTAGGCAGTCCCAGCTTGGCAACCAGCAGAAAACCAGGGGGCTGGGGACTTGGTAGGCATCCAGTAGCCTCTCTAGGAATTACAGGAAATGCTATCATAAAACCATAGAGGTTTTGATGATTCCTAGAAAAGTTTTCTCAGTTTTACTATTAAGTTTTTCTCAGTTCTGATATGCCAATAAAGGTCAGTCTGTCTGTCTATAAAGTTTCCCATGATTCTTCAAGAGGTGTGATGTCCCAGAAGTGATATCATGCCATTGCTGATTGCATTCAACTTCCCCCCACCCCCACCCTGCAGGCTGCTGAAGTGCAGGTGGGTAATGCCTGCTGAGGGCAAGAGATCTGCAGCCCTTGGTTGGCATATCGGAAAAGTCCTTCCAGTCCTAGTCTAACACTCTAACCACTAAACCCCACTCTAAACCCCATTCTAACCACTAAACCCCAATCTACCTGCAGATTGATTGGGTCAATATGTGTTCTGGTCAGGAGAAAGAGATTGAGTTTCTAGACACTCTCAATGACTGTGCTATGAAACAGATGGTCACAGAACCTACCAGGGGTGGGGCAATCCTGGATTTGGTCCTAAGTAATGCCCAAGATCTGGTGAGAGATGTAAAAGTGATTGCACCACTTGGGAGCAGTGACCATAATGTTATTGATTTCATCATTTGTATAAATAGAGAGTTGCCCCAAAAGACCAACACAACCACTTTTAACTTTAAAAGGGGTACATTCTCTGACATGAGGAGGCATGTGAAAAGGAAACTGAAAGGAAAGGTAAATATAGTCAAAACCCTTGGGGAAGCTTGGAGGCTATTTAAAACTACAATCCTAGAAGCTCAGATAAAATATATACCACAAGTTAGGAAAGGCACAAATAAGTATAAGAAAAAGCCTGAATGGTTAACAAAGAAAGTTATGGAAGCTGTAAAAGGTAAGAAGAATTCCTTTAAGCGATGAAAATCTAGTCCAAGTGAGGTTAATAAAAGGGAACACAGGCTGTGGCAAATCAAATGCAAGACTGTGATCAGGCAGGCAAAAAGGGACCATGAGGAGCATATTGCAAAAAACATAAAGACCAACAATAAAAATTTCTTCAAATATATAAGAAGCAGGAAACTAGCCAGGGAGGCAGTGGGGCCCTTGGATGACCAAGTGGTAAAAGGATTACTGAAGGAGGATAGGGAAATGGCTGAGAAGCTGAATGCATTTTTTGCCTCCATCTTCACTGTGTAAGATGAGAAGTGTCTGCCCACTCCAGAACCGCTAATTTTGGAAGGGGCGTTGAAGGACCTGAGTCAGATTGAGGTGACGAGAGAGAAGGTCCTACAACTGATAGACAACTTAAAAACTAATAAGTCACCAGGCCCAGATAGCATACATCCAAGAGTTCTGAAAGAATTCAAAGGTGAACTTGTGGCTCTCCTGACAAAAATATGTAATCTTTCATTGAAATCTGCCTCCGTTCCTGAGGACTGGAAGGTAGCAAATATCAACCCCATCTTTAAAAAGGGTTCCAAAGGAGATCTGGGAAATTACACCAGTCAGTCTGACTTCAATACTGGGAAAGTTGGTAGAAACCATTATCAAAGAGAGAATAAGTAGGCACATTGATGAACACAAGTTATTGAGGAAGACTCAGCATTGATTATGTAAGGGAAGATCTTGTCTCACTAACCTGTTAGAGTTCTTTGAGAGGGTGAATGAACATGTGGACAAAGAGGATCCAATAGATGTTGTCTACCTTGACTTCCAGAAAGCTTTTGATAAAGTTCCTCATCAAAGGCTCCTTAGTAAGCTCGAGAGTCATGGAGTAAAAGGACAAGTCCTCTTGTGGATCAAAAACTGGCTAATGAATAGGAAGCAGAGAGTAAGCATAAATGGGCAATTTTCGCAGTGGAAGATCGTAAGCAGTGGGGTGCCGCAAGGCTCAGTACTGGGTCCCATGCTTCTTAACTTGTTCATTAATGATTTGGAGTTGGGAGTACGCAGTGAAGTGGCTAAGTTTGCAGATGACGCTAAATTGTTCAGGGTGGTGAAAACCAGAGAGGATTGTGAGGCACTCTAAAGGGATCTGTTGAGGTTGGGTGAGTGGGCGTCAACATGGCAGATGAGGTTCAGTGTGGCCAAGTGCAAAGTAATGCACATTGGGGCAAAAAATCCTAGTTATAAATACAAGTTGATGGGGTGGGAACTGGAGGAGACTGGTCAAGAGAGAGATCTTGGGGTCATGGTAGATAACTTACTGAAAATGAGAAAGACAGTGTGTGATTGCAATAAAAAAGGCCAACACCATGCTGAGAATTATTAAGAAGGGAATTGAAAACAAACCAGCCAGTATCATAATGCCCCTGTATAAATCGATGATGTGGCCTCATTTGGAATACTGTGTACAATTCTGGTCACTGCACTTCAGAAAAGATATAGCATTGGAAAAAGTGCAGAAAAGGGCAACTAGAATTATTATGAGCCCCATGGTGCAGAATGGTAAAGCTGTTGTACTGCAGTCAGAACCCTGTGGTCATGACCTGAGTTCAATCCCAATGGAAGCTGGTTCAGGTAGCCAGCTCAAGGTTGACTCCGCCTTCCATCCTTCCGAGGTTGGTAAAATGAGTACCCAGCTTGCTGGGGGGAAAGTTTAGATGATTGGGGAAGGCAATGACAAACCACCCCATAAAAAGTCTGCCGTGAAAACGTTGAGAAAGCAATGTCACCCCAGGGTCGAAAACGACTGGTGCTTCCACAGGGGACTACCTTTACCTTTTTTTTTCCAGAATGATTAAAGGTTTGGAACACTTTTCCTATGAAGAAAGGTTAAAACGCTTGGGGCTCTTTAGCTTGGAGAAATGTCGACTGCAGGGTGACATGATAGAGGTTTACAAGATTATGCATGCGATAAAGAAGGTAGAGAAAGAAGTACTTTTCTCCCTTTCTCACAATACGAGAACTCATGGGCATTCAATGAAATTGCTGAGCAGTCAGGTTAGAACTGATAAAAGGAAGTACTTCTTCGCCCAAAGGGTGATTGACATGTGAAATTCACTGCCACAGGAGGTTGTGGCAGCTACAAGCATAGACAACTTCAAGAGGGGAACGGATAAGCACATGGAGCAGAGGTCTATCAGTGGCTATTAGCCACAGCGTATTGTTGGAACTCTCTGTCTGGGGCAGTGATGCTCTGTATTCTTGTGCTTGGGGTGGGGGGCACAGTGGCAGGGCTTCTAGCCTCACTGGTGGACCTCTTGATGGCACTTGGATTTTTTGGCCACTATGTGACACAGAGTGTTGGACTGAATGGGCTATTGGCCTGATCCAACATGACTTCTCTTATGTTCTTAAAGAGGCAAATAATGTTAGGTTGTTGTTGTTTTACGAGAGATAGCTAGCACAACTGAAATAGAACAACTACAGAGCTAGTTATTAAAACACACGCTAATGCAAGAGACAGGTTTTCTCGAGATATCCTTATGAGCCTTAATTAGGAGTAGCAATAGATCTCTGGCCATGTTCTGTTGCTTCCCACATCCATTTACACATAAATGGGATTTATTGACTTCTGCTCACATTTGATGTCTCACTTTGTTTGATGAGCTCAAATGAGGTTTTGAGACCCTGAGACTGTTAGCCCTCAAAGACTGCAATTAGGGGTGTGCATTCAGTTCAGCCGAATCAAAGAAACCACCGAATCACCCCTGATTCAGAAGTATATGGCGCCATATACTTCCTAATCCATTTTGAAGCCATTATACGGGAGCAGTATACGGCTCCCCATATACTTCCGAATCGATATTCGGAAGTATACGGAACTCCATGGAAAAGGCGGGAAAGGAGCTTTTGCAGCCTCAGGGGAGCTGCTTTCCTCCTTTCCCACCTTTGGAAGCCTTTTCCTGCCTCTCCCATAGCCTCCCTGGGATCAGGGAGGGAGGGGGAGGAGAAGAGGAGCCCCAGCAGACAATCCAAAGCATGCACTTGCAAAATGCATTGCAAATGAATGCTTTGCAGGGCTGTTTTGAAGCTGATGGCTGGGCTAATCCCCCAGCCATCTGCAATATTGTTGTTTTTTTGTTCTTTGGTTTACTTGGGTATACAAGTAAACAGTGTTCTCTGGCCAATCACAGAGCAGTGGTATTTTTTGAAACTTCTCTGTGTAGGACCAGAGAACGTTTTTAAGGAGTCTGCCTGGCTGGACTCCATGCCATTGCTGCTGTGTTGGTGTGAGAGAGAGATTGTGCTGCGCTGGTCCTTGGCCTCAGCTGCTGCTGCTCTCTCTCAGCCTTGCCTGACCTGCCTAGAGAAGAGAAAACTTCTAAGGTAAGACAGTCTTGGGGTTCTTATTTTTATTTTAGTTAGTAAAAGGACTTTTTAAGACTCAGAGTCCCTTTACTTATCCAGATTTGGGTGGGTGAGTACTGGGTAGCTTATTTGGGGTTAGGGTTAGGGGGTTCTGCTGGGGGTGGGGGCCTGGGGTGGGGGGTTTTGCCAATTTGCCCATATCTTACTTTAGTGAGAGGACTTTTAAAAGTGCAGTGTCCTTTTACTTTTCCTGATTTGGGTAGCTTGCATTCTTGGGGTTAGGGTGAAGGGTTTTTTTGGGGGGAGGGTTGGTAAAGTTCTTGTATTGTTAAAAGTCAAGTTTTTTACTGTTTTAAAAGGATTCTGTGTTTGATTTGTTGCTGCTGTGCTGTGCTGCTGTTGTTCCTTTTCTCTTCTGGTTCTTGGGTGGGGGGGGGGGTGCTGTTTGGCCTAATTTTCATTGTTTAAAAGGTCACTTTTTTAACAGTTGAGTTTGTTGGCCTTTTCTCAGTGATCTGTTTGGATCTATTCTCTGTTGCTGGTTTTGCATCCTGTCCTGTTGTCCCTTTTCCTGGTTCTGGTTTTGGGGGTGGGTGGGTGGGTTAAAAGTTTAAATTTGAATTATTATAACTATTAATGATTTGCATTTGTTTTTATAATAGACAACTTTAGGTGCCATTGTAGACCAAAGATGGTCTATAAACTTGTTAAAAAAATTTAAAAACAAAAACAAAAACCCTAATGAGTCAACTGAGAAATTGACAAGGCTTTCCCCCAAATTTGTATATTTCACCAGAGGAGGAGATCAGGGTGAGGGAAATGGTTCTGCAGTTGAACAGACCAAGATCAGACCAGGATTGGTCCAGTTCAGGACTGTTTCCCCACAGAAGCCAACAAGTTAACTCTGGATTACCTCAAAGCAGGGTGCAGAGGTCAAAATAGTCTCTCCCTGTTATCTCCAGCAACCAGTATTTGCCTAACACGATGGGGGCACATGAAAAAGAGGAGGAATTCGATAAGAGAACTGTACCACGCTTCTAAACAGTAGCCAAAGAGATACTTCCAAGTAGGAAAAAAAGGTTAAAATGTGAAAATGCCATTTCCACGGTAATAGTACAAGTCTTTGGAAAAAATGCAGGGTCGAGCTACAAATGTGCTTCAAAGGGAATGCATCTGCTGTCGGATGGCATTCTTTATTTTTTTAAAAATCCTCATACATACACACTGAAACAACTGCATTTCAGTCTTTCACACATGCACATCAACAGTGGGAGAGTTGACTATACAATTAGCCCTTCAAGTTCTTTCTACTATACCATTCTGGCTTTTGATGAAGTTAATCTCTTACTGCTAGGGCTGCCAGGTTGGAAAATATCTGGAGACTTTGGGGGTGGAGCTGGAAGAGGGTGGGGTTTGGGGAGGAGAGGGGCTTTAGCATGATACAATCCCATAGAGCCAACCCTTCAAGGCACCATTTATTCCAAGGGACCTGATCTCTGTCTTCTGGAGATCTTCTGGAGATCAGTAGTAAAAGCGGGAGATTTCCAGGCCCCACCTGGAGGCTGGCAACGCTACTTGCTGCCTTGCCCTGGATAGCCCAGGGTAGCCTGATCTTGTCAGATCCTGGAAGCTAAATAGGGTTGGTCCTGATTAGTATTTTGATACGAGACCTGCAGAGGAACCACCTCTGAATGTCTCTTGCCTTGAAAATCCCACAGGGTCACCATAAGTCAGCTGTGACAATGGCAAAAAAATAAAGTCAATTACTGGGCTATCTGAAACATGCACAACCTGAGCCTCTACAGAACTAATCTTTAATGTCTTGGTTAGGAGGGTTAAGAAGCTTACAGGCGGGGATCCAGAGAAAGCTTGCCCTGGGCTGGCTTGACAGGAGGCCAGCAGAGACAATGGAAATAGTGGAGGCCTGTGCTTAGAAGATTTGGAACATGGAGATGAAAGAAGGCTTTACAAGTGTGGATCTGTCATGAGCTCCAATCAGCTCAGCATTCTTCATCAGTGGTCTATTTCCTGCTTTGAAATTTCCATGTGAAGTTTTAGTCATACATGACTCTAATCTATGTCTTTTTTCAGTTGGTTGCTTCCTTTCCTTCTTCCTTCCCTGTGCCAGCATCTCACTGGTCATACTGTATAAGTCATTTTCTTCAGAACTTTCCTCAATGTCAGGCAGTATTTTTAGACTTCCTCCATGTTTGTTCCAGCCATTGGTGACTTCTGCATTACAGCAAAGAGTGTTTCCTTAACTGGGTTAAGTTTTTCAATTTCAGTGCCTAACAATTCTTCAGTTAAAGCCTGAGCTTCTTGCACTGTTTACTTATTTTTTCCAGCCAGTCTAACTTTCAAAATACATTTTCTTCCATGATCCTTTAAAAAACAAACAAAAAACAAACCCTTTCTTGTTCCTGGGCTACTTTTTCAAAAGGGGGGGGGAGATCTGTGGAGCAGGCAACTTTTATCCCCCTCACTTTTTCCTGCTGAAAAAAGCTACTCCCAAGCTGCTTTTACTCCTGATGGGTTAGTGGACTGGCTGACTATAACATACCAGCACATTTCTTTGTAGACTGCTGCCTCAAAGGGCTACTGGTAGTCAAGAGCAAGTTGAACCAAGCGGCTTTTGTGGCACTGGCTTGGCTTGGACCTGCATGATGATGAAAAGGAATGACCTTCATTCATTCATTTTATAGGCCACCCTTCTTGAGACCTACTCAAGACGATTAACAAAGAAAACAATACTATGAAATTATTAAAGCAACAGCATAAAAACAAGACCAGACATAAATACAGTCATCAGCCTAAATTTTTAGGGTAGAATCAGGCCATGAAAACAGCTAAAAAATATGAGTCACAGTAAAAATAAAAGGGTTGGTCTAGCACCAAAAGGATGGTAAGGTAGACTTCAGGGAGGGCAGAGCTTTTTTGGGGCAAAACAATGGTGATGTCAGATGGTGTGACCTAATATGCAAATAAGCTCCTCCTGGAGCTTTTCTACAAAAAGAAACCCTGAGGGAGGGCATTTGATGGAAGGGCACTCCAAATGTGAAGTGTCCCCTCTGAGAAAGCCTTGTCTCTGGTCAACACCCACCTTACCTTTGTAGACAGGAGCACAGAAAGTGGAGAGGGAGTTGGGAAGGGAGTTGTAGCTGGTGGGCAGTCAGCACAGGAAGAGATGGTCTTTCATGAATCCTGGCCCCGCACTATTTAGGATGTGGAAGGTACAATTCAACACTTTTAATTGTGCCTGGAAACAAGATAGGCAGCCAGCACGGATCTTTCAGCACAAGGACAAGACAGTTCTTGTATCCAGCTCTCGTCCCTGGATAGTTTTTGCCAATTGCAGTCCAGTATATATGCCAGTTGCTTGTGTAGTTAGATGTGGGTACTCTGCCTGGTTCAGATTTGTATTTCAAATTAGTATTTTTTAATAATGGGACTTACATCGAAGGAAGTGTGATTGAGATGAGATAAAGTTTCATGTTTAGTTAGGACAGACATCCAGCTTGTGATCCATTAAAACATTAGACACTCCCCTATTTCTTTTTTATTTATAAGCAAGTAACAAAAACAGGAAGGTTGCTGAGTCCTGGTGGGCCACCCTAAATGACTGGTGGTTGTACAGACTGCTTGGTCAAATGTGTCCAGGCCAGAGTGAGGCCACCCAGGCAGCAGCTCCTGATTGGCTACTTGGCAATATCTTTCATGTACAAGATGACCTACATCTTGAATTGACATGAATGGGTACATTCCCATTTGTTCATTTGTCACCCAGTATTTCCTTGTGTTTTTTTTTTCCCCAGGAGGAAACCCCATAGGGAAAAATGAGGTCAGGCAGCAAATTTCTTACCATGCTAATTGCCAATCAATCCTTGTCACAGATGTTTACATTGCAAAGTTTTCTTGCTTTGGCAATCACACAGTGATACTGCAGCAGAAGTTGGTTTTGTCCTCATGAGTCTACTACTTTTAAGAAAAATCGTATAGGAATTGTTTTTGAAACAAGGTATTAGTGTTGCCAGGTCCGACTCAAGAAATGTCTGGGGACTTTGGAGGTGCAGCCGGGAGACTTTGGGGGTGTACCCAGGATACTTTGGGGGTGGAGCCAGGAGCAAGGTTGTGACAAGCACAATTGAACAGAAAGGGAGTTCTGGTCATCACATTTAAAGGGACTGAATTCCTTTTAAATGCCTTCTCTCCATTTGGAAAAAATTTAGGATAGGGCACCTTCTTTGAGGGCTTATAGAATTGGACCCCTTGTTTCAATCTTTTTGAAACTTAAGGGGCTTTTTTGAGGAGAAGCACCAAAAGCTATGCTGAAAATATGGTGCCTCTATCTCAAAAACAGGTCCCCTCAGAGCCCCAGATACCCACAAATCAATTCTCCATTATACCCTATGGGAACTGGTCTCCATAGGGTATAATGCAGTGCCCAGCAGACATCCCCCTTGGTTTCTGATGACCCTGAAGCATGGGAGGGCCTCAAAACCAGGGGATCCCCTGCTCCCAACTGGGGATTAAATAACCCAATATGAATAGAGAATCACAGATAAATGACTAGCAGGGGAGCCCCTAAGGGTTCTGTGATTAAACCAGCCTCCAATATAATCAACAAATTTTCATTGAAATTTATAAAGGAAACATAAACAACCACTTAAAGCAGTGAATTGTACATAAGGTGAAGTCATACAGTATGCTCAGTCCTTTATAAGGACAAAATTAGGTGAAGTATTATAATATGCACAGTCTTTCTTGGGACCAATAGCCCTCCAAATGGTTTCAACCAAGAACTGGCAAAGTAGAGTCTTCTTCACAAGTCAATCCTTCAAGTACAATGAAAGTTATGTTTATAATGAGGTGCACTCATTATAAACATAACTTTCATTGTACTTGAAGGATTGATTTCCATTATCAACTTTGTAATCTTTTGCATTAAGCCTGTGGAAGCTTCAGAGAAACGGAGGCACAGAGGCGCCGCCTTCGTAGCTGTCTGCTACTGTTGGCTTTTTTCTACAGCAGTTTGACTTGTGAAGAAGACTCTACTTTGCCAGTTCTTGGCTGAAACCATTTGGAGGGCTATTAGTCCCAAGAAAGACTGTGCATATTATAATCACCTAATTTTGTCCTTATAAAGGACTGAGCATACTGTATGACTTCACCTTATGTACAATTCACTGCTTTAAGTGGTTTTTTATGTTTCCTTTATAAATTTCAATGAAAATTTGTTGATTATATTGGAGGCTGGTTTAATCACAGAACCCTTAGGGGCTCCCCTGCTACCCAACTGGGGATTGGCAGTGCTACAAGGTATACTGAGTCCAGCCTTCACACAAACATGAAATGTTATGGTTTCTTTTGATAAATTGCTTTTCAGTGGAATCATCACAGTAGGTGCTCTAGAAATAAATGAACCTCATAAAAATCATTTCTGCACAAAGGCTATTCAAGTTGTGCCTTCGACAGGTGGACTGATTTTTCTCTAGAATGAATGGATTATTACAGTACCATCCTAAGCAGAGTTACAGCTTTTTGAGTCCATTAAAATCAATGGGTTTAGAAAGATATGTGACACTGTTTAGGATGGTGTTATTAATGGCTCCTAACTTAATGAGGCTCCTCTCAGACCTTAAATAACTAAAAATGAAGCCAAGAATGATAAGTGCAGTTGGAAGGAAGAATACATTGTTCTGACATAAAATTTAAAATCAGGGCCCCGATAGATCTAAACTTGATATGAGTACTTTCTGAATTCGAAAAGTTGTGGTTCACAAAGGTCGCAATTTTATGCATGATAAATTGATCCCAAACTTTATAATACCAGACTCTTAATGAAGGAGGCGAGGGAGAATTCCATACTGAAGCAATAGTAATTCTTGCTGCTGCTATAAGTATGATGGTCAACTCTATGCGAGACTGTATGAGAAGAATCATCCCACAAATTTAGGATCATTAATTCCGGTGTCATTAAAAATGACTGTGAAGTGATTTTGGAGATTTGTTGAGTGATATCATTCCAGAACTGAGAAATAACTGGACACTCTCACCAGCAATGCAGAAATGTTCCCAGAGACCCACAATTTTTCCAACAAAGCGGACTAATATGCTGGTTTATTTGATGTAGCCATCTGGGGAAAAGGTACCATCTTGACATAGTTTTAAAGAACTGAAGCTGAATGTTAAAGATAGAAGTGGAATTGACATAAGAGCCCCAGATTTTCAGCCATGAAGAAGGAGGGATATCTTTAAGGAGGTCTTCATTCCAGGCTAATAGAAAGCTAAGAGGCTGCCCACAGTCTGACATAATTAAGATTTTATATAATTTAGAAAGAAGACCTTTTATACAGGAGGAAGGCAGAGCTAATAGTTGTTCAAAAGTGGATTGCGATCTAGCCAAAACACTGATTTCTGAGAGATGTTCAATCAAATTTTTAAGTTGTAAGTATCTAAACCAAGGAACTGAAATACCCATAAGGTCTTCAAAAAAACTCTTATCTTTTATTGATCCATTATATAATAGATCTAATGGGCATAAAATACCTACTTTTATCCAATCATCAAATACTCCTGGAACGTTTCCTGGACCAAACCAGGGTTGAATCGTATATGTTGCATACAGAGAGATTTCTGGGACAAAAAGTCTTTTATTTCTATCCCAGGTCTGAAGCATTACATGCAAGGAAATATTATTTCGTGCAAGCTTAGGTCTAAACTTTGAAGTTAACCAAAAAATTTCTTTTAAGCCAAGGGGAGCAACCAAAGACTGCTCTAATAGCATCCATTCCGTCATGAAGTCCGAATTCAAAATATGAACAATGTTAGCAGTAATGGAAGCCTGATAATACACTCTCAGATTTGGCAAGTCCAAGCCAACCAAGTAAGATGGTCTGTATAATATCTGTTGGTTTAAGCGTGACTTCTTATAAGACCAAATAAATTTGGTGAGTAAGTTCTGCCATTTATAGAAAGCAACCATTGGAATAAAGTTTGGTAGAGCGCAAAAAAGAAATAAAAATTTTGGAAAAATGAAGCATTTTACTAGATGAATACGATCTGGCAAAGAGAGATGTAGCAAATTCCATTCTTTCAGTAGATTAATTAAAGTCAAATACAATTTATCATAATCGTGTTTGAAAATATCAGTCAAATTAATAGGAATGTAAACCACTAAATGTCACCAGGTTTGTGTGCACCAAGAGTAAGAATAGGAATGCTTGATAGAAGAAGTTATCTCAGAAGATAAGAAAATAGGATAGATTTCAGATTTAGAGAGATTATGCAGAGGTTATGCAGAGGTTATGCAGACCATAAACTCTACCAAAATTATCCAGAACTCTTTGAATCTCTGGCAGAGATCTTCAAGGATCAGATATATATAATGAAATAGCACCTGCATATAGACTGATCTTATGTTCAATCCCCCCTGCTGTAATTCCAGAAAAGACCAAATTTCTCCTGAGTTCTTCAGCTAGCGGTTCTATAGTTAAAGCAAACACTAAAAGAGATAACGGGCAACCTTGTCTCATTCCTCTCGCTGGATGGAAAGTGGAGGAATTACAACCATTTACCCTTATTCTTGAGAAAGGATTTTTATAGATAGATTTAAAAGCCCGAAGAAAATTTGGGCCAAAGCCCATTTTTTCTAATAAACACGTCATATATGGAACTTCCACTGAATCAAAAGCCTTCTCAAAATCAATAGCCAGAATAATAGAGCCTTTCGCTGGTTTACAGTTTTGGATTAAATTTAGAGTACGTTGGATGTTGTCAGTTAGTTGTCTACCAGACATAAAACCTGTTTGATCTGGTAAAATGTAATCAGTAACTATTCTTAATATAAATGATATAATAATATAAATAGAATAATAGTTGGCCTCTAGGGTCATCTAGTCCAACCTCCTGCACAATGCAGGAGATTCACAGATACTCCCCGCACCCTCATTGATCCCTGCTCCATGTCCAGAAGATGACAAAAAACCTCCAGGATTCCTGACCAAAGTGGCCTGCAGGAAAAATTGCTTCCCGACCCTAAGTTGTGCTCAGCATTTCCCTGGGCACATAAGAAGGGGCCATGAGAACTAAGCACTGATGCAACCTTACTTGCCCTCCCTCTCGGGATCTGTCAAAGATCAATATTATTGTACTTTTCAAAGAACCTTGTGTGATGAACTGCACTTAAAAATCTTATAAGTGCTGTGTAAACAGGTGATCGACTATGAAGGATTCATTCCTCACAGAACCAGAAAGCCTTGAGTGACAGACTGCTCCAAGAGATCATATTGGTTAGCATCAGTTGAACAGAGAGACTTCAGAACTGAATGCTAAGGAGAATTCAGTCTGAGTCTAGCCCTGACTGAGAAGAGTTTAGCACTGACAGGGTCTGTGCTTAGCCCTGACTGAGAGCAGTTTAATATAAATGGAGTACTAGGGAGGTTGCCAAGAGGAGTGGGTCGATCAGAGAAGACTCCAATTCAAGTGAAAAAAGGGGATAGATCTTCTAGTGAGAGAAGAAATCCCCTATATACTTGGAAAAGGGAGACAGCTCTGAAGAGCGGAGTAATCCCTGGTCAGATGTGTTTAGAAACTGACTTTTAAAATCCTGAAGCAGTCAGTAAAACTCAAGAGTACTGGTGTGTTTATGTAAGGAGTCTGGGCACTAGATAGAGTATCTCTGCCTTCTGGAAACCAAAAGAGCCAAATATACTCAAAAAAAGAATACTGGAGTGTTTAGGAAACATTGAAACAAAGCCTCACATCCTAAAGATTCTAAGACACTGTGAAAAGCTTAAAAAACTCTCAATTGCTTGAAACATATGAACTGTAGTTTGTGACTATACTGATTTAGCCCAGAGTTCTTTATTGATTCACTTCAGACTTGTTACCCCTGATTTCATCTGACCTTTCCCCTCTATGTTGAATAAAATATTTTATTTTTGAACCTTAAAAAGCCTCTTGAGTGCCATTTCAGTAGTTTAAGTTAAAGAGGGAGATCCTTCCCTCAAGTTTCTGGGTTGAGTCAGTAGCAAAATATTATATGGTGACAGGGTGGGACAGCCAATGTTCTTCATAAAAGAAGAAAATAGATAAATAAGGCTGCTCAGTCAGAAAGGGAGAGAAAAATGGGGGGGGGGAATCTTAGATCTGAGGGAGGGAAGTGGGATAGGTCGTTATATCTTGTCCATATGTTTACAGTGGATTCTTAAATAGAGTTAAACCCTTCTGAATTCAATGGAGTCAGTGGCTTAGAGTGTTTGGGATTGCACTGACATTCTCTCTTTCAAGGAAAAAATGGAGGACTTTGGAAATAAATACATAACCAGGGGCTGGTGTGCAGTTTAAGTAAAACAGGAAATGCTTAGCCTGTGATGCTGGTCATGTGCCCCATTATGAGTCAGGATGTTCTTCAGAATAAAAGGAAGAAGCCAAATGTTACCTGGGTTTCCCTCCGCTTTAACCCTAGAGCACAGCATGTGCCCCTAGGTATGTTCAGGGTCCATTGCCAAGGTGTGAGGAAGGAGCTCTGAAGATAAGCATTGCAGATACAAACCTCAACTATCAATTACATAATTACTATTACTAGTCAAGTGTCACTGGCATGTACCACAAATAACAATTACAGAGAATGGCTTGAGATGTGTGATCTGAAAAAAGTTACTCAGCAAAACAAGGCCTTCCTACTCAGCAAATCTTGTGAGTGAGAAGATTCAGTTTCACATAAGCCATTTATTTCACTTACTTTCCAGTCAACTTCCCAAAGAAATACCCAAGAGTGACATAATCACCCCTTGAAGTATCATTTGTCTTGCTTTTTAAGCAACTTTAAATGGACTTAATAGGAGCCCCATGGCACAGAGTGGTAAAGCTGCAGTACTGCAGTCCAAGCTCTCTGTTCACAATCTGAGTTCAATCCTGGTGGAAGCTAGGTTCAGGTAGCCGGCTCAAGGTTGACTCAGCCTTCCATCCTTCCAAGGTTGGTAAAAGGAGTATCCAGCTTGCTGGGGGGAAAGTGTAGATGACTGGGGAAGGCAATGGCAAACCACCCCCTAAAAAAGTCTGCCATGAAAACATCGTGATGTGATGTCACACAACTGGTGCTTGCACAGGGGACTGCCTTGACCTTTAAATGGACTTAGGTAAATAGGATAATTGTCCCTTTAATTGTGTGCAAGGGCTTTGCAGCTGCTGGAGTGCTATATGAGGGATTGTGCTACATGATAGATTACTGTGCTATATGAGGGATTGCTTTGCTGCATAGGAATGAGAGCACCACGCCTGTTGCACTGTTCACCATTGAGTTGTAAATTTTCTAGAGGCTTTTGGACCCCATTCTATTAATATTTGGTCCAGTGGTTATTGTTAAGTATGGTTTTGTATTTTGAAAGCCTGAGGCTCTGTAAACTTTTTGGGACTTCTACGGATATTTTTTTATTCACAAGTACCATGATTATTAGTGGTGGTTCTTGAAGACCAATTGTATCTCTTGAAAAGGGGTGTTCATCTGAAACAGTGTAGAAAAATTATGTACGAGCCACTATAGATCTTATAAAAGTGTTCATCATTGGTCCTGCTTTTGAGATTAGAACACTATTCAATACTGGTCCTGTGTTAATATTGCTCTTATGATTGGTATTTCTGATTATTACATTGATTTTTGCTTTGGATTCACTACAGTTTTTTGAGACTTTTGATGCCTATGTTGGCTGTTGTTCTTGGATTGTTGTATGGTATTAATGGCTGGATATATTATTGATATAGTATAGTAATGTAATCATGTGATTCACTTACTGACTTTGGATGTTGTTTATACTACATATAGCATTACATAAATTGTGATGTTATTCTCTGATAACTGGTTTCCAACAGCAACCCTTTGGTCTGTGATAAATGATTTGAACCAGTTTAGTATGCATTCCCTAATACCCACTTCTGCCTCCAAGCACCACTACTGCATTAAAGGCTGCAGGTAAGTCCAACAACAGCAACAACGGCCTTTGTCTACAGTGAAACAAATGTCATCAGATAAAGCCAGCAGAGTCATCTATGTTCCAATCTACTAGATTTGCTAATCATAACTCTTTATTACTAAAGTTCATATTATGTAAGGATGTAGTGAGGGTTTTTCTAATTGAATCATTGTGCTCCTAAGTGTAACATTTAAATTTTACATATGTCACTGGAGATACAAATCAAGAAACTAGATCATCTTGTTTGAAAAATTAATAGCATTGTATTTAAAAGGAACTTTAGGTCCCTATGAACACCTCAGAGTGCAACGCAACATAATAGGCAACAATTCATACACTTATTTTTTCCATGCATTTCAATATGGACAAGAAGGAACAGCCTAAAGTGTAACAAGTTAATGAGACAGCAGGCATATTATCTTGGTTAGCATTCTGTTACCCTGAACCAGTTAAAAATAAGTGTGTTGTACTAATGTAATGACTCATTTCTCCAAAGAAAGAGGTTACCAGGCTGCCTGATTTATTTGTAGCATCACTGACTTCTGACCCATAAAACTATCCCCTGTCTGGTGCTACAGAAAATAACCAAGAAAAGGAGTGGTTGCGTTTAAGTTTGAGCAGGGTTTGTTTTGTAGAAAAATAGATGGTGAAGCTCATTAACATATGACTCCCTAGCCAAAAGCAATCTGATGCAAGAAAGGAGAGCCCTGGGCGAGCGAGGCCTGCTTGGGCTGGCTAGAGATCCAGCCACCCCAAGCAGGCCTTGCTTACGTGGGGCTCTCCTGGGCCACTCCCCCGCAAAGTCAAAAGGCCAGCAAGCCACCCGCTGCCCAAAATCACGTAAGAAGTGGAGAAAAGGTGGTGTGGGCTTCTCCAGGGGTTAATGAAGGCTGCTGGGGGCATGGCAAAGCTCCTGGTGGCTGGCTGGCTGCCCACTTTCCTAATCCAGGGATTGTTATGCAGCTGCACCTACTATTCAATGGACAAGATAGGTGGGGAGGAAGAGGAGGAACCCTCAGAAAGCTTCAGGAGCTGTACCCCTGTGAGCTCCTGCTGAATCTGAGGCCTGAGTTTGAGCGTATGAATGAATGACTGAATGAAAACTTGAAATTTCTAATGAAATTCTGAAATTATTAACGCGTCCAGTCTCAAATAGGAAAAACTGGACATTTTTTTTAAAGCCATCACCTTAATTAAAATAGTAATAATTAACATAGTAATAGTAATTAACATAGTAATAAATGTGTTTTGGTCTGAGAAATGGTTGCAACTAGGGATAGGCATGGACCAGACGACAGATCTAATTTTTCCATAGACTGGGTCCATGAAACTGGTCCATGCCATCCTGCTGACACAGACCTCCCACAACCCCCCCCCCCCCAGGAGGTTTGTAAAGTCCATCTCAGCAGGCCTTGCAAAAGTCGTATAAGGGGAACTCATGCACTGCGTGGCTTTGCAAAAGCCATTTAAAAGGAACATATTCCTTCTAAATGGCTTTGTAAGCCATACGGCATCACAGATCAAAAGGACCATGACCCAGTCCATTAAACATGGAGGTTTGTGGTCCAGGGTGTCTGTAAACCCCACAGACCTTGGAACTCCACAGACTGCCATTTTTCTGGACCATGCCCATCCCTGGTTGCAATATGTATTTCAAAGATACAAATGCTGGTGAACTATTTGTATATTTTACAACATTTATACCATATCTTTTTGCCCTCATAAAGGCCATCAAGGTCAACAACTTAAAACATGCATAATAAAATCATGTCTCAAAAACATATAATACATTAAAATCACAGTAAATGCATATACAAAAATATAAAAACAATTAAAACACTGCGCAGGAAGAAGGGATCACTGAGGGAACACCAAATGAAACACAGAAGATGGCAACAGAAGGGAACAATTGAATCTCCTTCCAGAGTTTTTCCAAACAGAGTTGCAGAGTTTTAGTGCCATGGCTGAGAAGAGGAGAGCCAGTTTGGTGTAGTGGTTAAGTGTGCGGACTCTTATCTGGGAGAACCGGGTTTGATTCCCCACTCCTCCACTTGCACCTGCCGGCATGGCCTTGGGTCAGCCATAGCTCTGGCAGAGGTTGTCCTTAAAAGGGCAGCTGCTGTGAGAGCCCTCTCCAGCCCCACCCACCTCACAGGGTGTTTGTTGTGGGGGAGGAAGGTAAAGGAGATTGTGAGCAGCTCTGAGACTCTTCGGAGTGGAGGGCGGGATATAAATCCAATATCTTCTTCTTCGTAGAATCTCTTGTGAATTGCCAGCTTCCTAATCTCAAAAGGCAGAAGCACCCAAAGCAGGATCTCAAAAGATGGTCACAGTGGCTGGGTTGGTTCTTAAGGGAGCAGACAGTTCTTCAGGTATGTTGGTGCCAAACTATATAGGGCATTTAAGGTCAACACTAGCAATTTGAATTGCGCCCAGAAACAGATTGGGAATCAGTATAGATGCATCAAGACTGGAGTGATATGATCCCTATGATGCACTTCAGTCAACATCCTGGCTACAGCATTCTTAACCAACTGAAGCTTCTAAACTATTTTCAAGGGCAGCCCCACATAGAGTACATTGCAGTAATCTAATCTTGATGTAATCAAGCCATGCACCAGAGTGGGTGTCCTGGTCGGGTGTACTACGCACCAGTAGTACATCCATCTTGTCAGTGTTAAGCTTCAATTTATTCACCCATGTTAACTTTGAAACTGCCTGCAGGTTCTGGGTTTTTAGAGACTCTGTGGGATCAGCCAAAAGAGACTAATAGAACTGTTATCTCCATATTGATGACAATCCAGCCTAAATTTCTGAATGACTTCTTCCAGCAGTTTCATGTAGGTGCTGAAAAGCATAAGATATAACAAAAAGCTATGAGGGACCTAGGCTTGCCAGTCCCCAGATCCCAGCAGGGAATCCCCCAGTTTAGCAAGCTCCTCCCTGCCACCAGCCAGTTGGCTGATGGGGGAAGCCTCACCCCAATAGCCCCTTTTGAATCTCTGCAGGTTTAGAAGAAACTTGCAAACAACTGCTTGAATTTTGGAATGAGTGTGTGCCTTTAAATCTCAGCAGGTCAAAGCTTCATGGGGCAGGGAGGGCAGGCAGAGCCACATGGCTCTTCCTGCTGAGCGTGAGAGAGGAAGTCAGCACAGTCGCTCTGTTTGTTTGGCATTCATTTCAGAAATCATTTGTATGGATAGTAAAGAGTTAACCAGAACCTGATTATGGGGTGGAGGAAAACTTTTGCTTTTCCTATGTTAGTCTGAAGAAGTTGGTTGAAATACAGCAGATTGCTACATTCAGCAACTCCCATAAATTGCCCTAGTGAAATCACAAAAAGTGTGGGATGCAAACGGTTAATTTTGGCTGCTTTGTGAGTGTGTGTGTGTGTGTTTGTGTGCATTTAGTAGAATTGGAGCTGCTGGGAAACTCTTTGAAGGCAAAAAAGAGGAACAGAAAATGAAGACTGTATTTAAAGGAACTGTGCTGCTATTTATTTATTTATTTATTTATTTATTTATTTATTTATTTATTTATTTATTTATTTATTTATTTATTTATTTATTTATTTAAGGGAATGGGAAGATCTCCAGGCTCCACCCCCCAAATTCCCAGGTATTTCCTGAGTTGGACCTGGGAAACCTAGAGGGACCTCACAGGCCAAAGGCTAAGGGATTGATCAGCTGCCCCCCAGCACCACCTTTTGAAACTTTCTGTCCAGGTAGGACTGGAACCACTGCAAAATGGTGCCTCTCAAACTCAGCCCAAAAAGGCAGCCCAGAAGGGTCCCGTGACTGATGGTATTGAAAGCCACTGAGAGGTCCAAGGTGACCATACTTTTTAATTCCATAACCAGGGCTTTTTTTTCCTGGGGAACACATTTATTTATTTTAGTAAATTTCTATTGCGCCCATTCCCCGTAGGGCTCAGGGTGGAGCACAACATGTAATAGAACAATAAAGTACTATAAAAACATTTTATAAACAGACAACTCAACAGCACTCAGATTACCATGACATCACATATTGCCCAGCCTAGCCATCTCACATCATGATATCTCATAGGGATGGCAGTTTTTATTACAATTCCTAGCACAGATGATAGTGCTGGCCAGGGAGGCCAACCAGATCAAGAATAGACGCCCGCAGTCTCAGCTAAAAGCTTAGCGGAGCAGCTCCGTTTTATGGGCCCTATGGAAGGCTAATAAGCCAGGTAGGGCCCAGATCTCAATAGGGAGCTGATTCCACGAGGTTGGGGCCAAGACTGAAAAAGCCCTGGCCCTAGTTGAGGTGAAGCGGGTGTCTCTTGGGCCAGCTGTTGGAAGGCTGAATGTAACGACCTCCTGGGCATATATGAAAAGAGACTGTCCCGCAGGTATGTTGGTCCCAGGCCACGTAAGGCTTTAAATGTTAGCACTAGAACCTTGAAGCAGATCCAGTACTCGATGGGCAGCTAGTGCAGACTGTGGAGCGCTGGTCGAATGCCCACCCATAAAGGTGGTGCAGTCAGAAGACTGTGGAGCGCTGGTCGAATGCCCACCCATAAAGGTGGTGCAGTCAGAAGGCAAGCTGCCGCATCCTGCACCCGTTGCAGTTTCCAGATCAGTCTCAAGGGTAAGCCAGCATAGAGCGAGTTACAGTAGTCTAGTCTGGAAGTGACCATTGCATGGATCACTGTAGCCAGGTCCTGGGGGGATAGATATGGTGCTAGCTGCCTGATCTGCCGAAGATAACAAAAGGCAGACCTGGCAACCATCGTGATCTGGGCCTCCATGGAAAGGGAAGCATCCAAGGTCACTCCCAAGCTCCTCACTTGTTGGGCTGGCACCAATGTGGCACTGTTCAAAGCTGGGAGCTCAATGCTCATACTCACTCCATCCCGACTCAGGTACAGGACCTCCATCTTAGCTGCATTCAGCTTCAGCCGGCTCTGTTGTAACCACCCAGCCATGGTTCCCAATGCCTCAGACAACTGGTCAGGGGCAGGACTGGCCGGCCACTCATCAACAGATAGACCTGGGTGTCATCAGCGTACTGGTGGCAACCCAGCCCAAAACCTCGGGCAATCTGGGCAAGGGGGCGCGTATAGATGTTAAATAATATTGGCGAGAATGGCTCCCTGCAGCACTCCACATATAAGTGGATGCCCCGTCCCCAGAGAAAGGAGGAAAACCATTGTAAGGCCACCCCCCCGAACTCTGGCAACAGCGAGGCGGTATGTCATAAGGTCGTAATCGACTGTGTCAAATGCTGCTGACAGATCAAGAAGTATCAGCAGCACTGACCTGCCTTGATCCAGATGCCGTTTTAAGTAATCTGTGAGAGTAACTAGGGCAGTCTCCATCCCATGACCCAGGCAAAAGCCGGACTGGAATGGGTCCAAGGCGGATGTCTCATCTAGGAAAACCTGTAACTGCTCCGCCACTGCTTTCTCAACTACCATATCCAGAAACGGTAAATTCAAAACTGGGTAGTAGTTGGCCAAGACCCCAGGGTCTAATGATGGTTTTTTCAAAAGCGGACAAACCACTGCCTCTTTCAATTTCTCTGGGAAGGTCTCTGTTGAAAGGGACAAGTTGACAATATCACTCAGAGAATCCCTGATACCATCCTAACTGGTTTTCACCAGCCAGGATGGACAGGGATCCAGGGGGCAAGTGGTAGGTTTCACTGCAGCCAGGATCCTGTCCACATCCTCCAGTAAGAGCCCTATAATATAGTGGGTTCTATGCATGGCAGAGTCCCGGAGTGAATAATAACAAGCTTTTTGATAGGAATCACATAGTACAGGTTACAATACAAGACTGAGGATGGGACCTACCGGCCCAACTTATATACATCTCTGGATTCCCGCGCTAGGACATCATTGGGCCATTCAAACCGGTGGAGGTTTGTGATTGGTCTAGGGCCGCAGGGATTTGGATCCTGCAGCCCTTTGTTCCCAAGTCCCCAAGCTCAGTCTGCCTGGCTCCAATGAGCCCAGTGGGAGTATCCTAAGTCTTCTCTTGAGTCCACATACAAAACATCCCTCCCCCCCTTAGTTTGCAAGCCCTAGTGAACATAGTCCTTAAGGTACGTGGGCTTGCGGTGCTTTTGCGTCGACCGCCTGAGCACTGGAGCTGGTGGCGATGCGGGTACTGCATCAGGCGTTCCTGGTTGAGGTCTTGTTACCGAGGGGGATTTCGTCAGCTGGACAGAATCCTCCTCAGTCTCTGGAGCTGAGGGTGGTCCCATCTGTTCTGCTGGTGCTGGCATCGGTGTAGCTGCGGGCTCTTCCACTTCCTCCGGCTCAGGAGTTGTTTCACCTAGATCAGGCACCGGGATGGTTGCGTTCTTGTTCTCATCCTTGTCTTTTCCCTCGGGGTGCCTCTCGCGCATGTACTTGGTCAATGTGCCGCCTTATTGTGAATCCCCCCTCTGAGATGGCTTCGTACATGATGGCTCCTAGTACACAGGATACTCATGCTGGTATCCAGGCTGGCCCTCCCCCAATGTTTTTGGCAAACACCAAGTTCCCTGTGTCGAACCCCCGAGGGGGCCTGAACCACCTTTGGTACCTCTTGCAGGTCGGGCGTGTGGTCTGGGTGTATGCAATCCAGGAGGGTTGTCAGCCGCCAGCCCATGAGAAGCTCTGCTGGGCTGCGACCTGCGACCATACTGGGGGTGGAATGTTGCGCTAGGAGGCACTCGGCGAGGCGCGATTCCCATTCCCCATATATGATGCGGCGGAGCATTTCCTTCATAGCTCGCACCATTCTTTCCGCGTGGCCAATTGTGGCTGGGCGGAAGGGGGCTGACCTTATGTGTTTTATTAAATTCCAGCCACAGAAATCCTGAAACTCGGCTGAGGTGAAGGCCGTCCCATTATCGGACACTGTGTCTTGGGAGGCCATGTGTGGCAAAAACCCTGCGGAGCGCCCCTAAAGCCACTCGAGAAGAGGTGGAGGCCACTGGCACTACCTCTAACCATTTGGAGTCCACAATAAGGAAGAATATATGCCTCTGGAAGGGCCTTGCGAAGTCGAGGTGCAGGTGGGACCAGGGGTTGCGAGTGGACTCCCACTGTTGGGCTGGGGCGCGAGGTACCGTCGAACGTGTCTCCTGGCATGGCTGACATCAGGCCACCCAGGATTCAATGGCGTCGTCAATTCCTGGCCACCAAATATAGCTGCGGGCCAGCGCTTTCATGCGAACAATCCCCAGATGGGTTTCGTGCAGCGCTGTTAGGACTCGTTGCTGCAGTACCAGGGACACCACCACCCTACTTCCCCACAACATGCATCCCTTATGCACCGACAGTTCATCCTGGTGGGATGCAAACACCGAAAATTCTGCGCCCACCCGTCCTTCTGGCCACCCCTTTCACATCCAGTCCTGAACTCGGGAGAGGGTTTTGTCTTTGGAAGAGCAGCGGGCAATGTCCTTTGCATGTACCGGGTGGCCCAGGAGGGTTTCCAGTGACATGATCTGGAACACCGGGGCCGGGTCTGGGTCCATGGAAGGCAGCAGCAGGCAGCTCAGAACATCAGCATGACCCATTGCTTTCCCTGGGCGGTACCTAAGGTCATACTGATAACCTGCCAGGAAAATGGACCACCTCAACACCCGCAGTGAAAGCATATGGGGTGTTTGTTGGTTGGGGGCAAATCCTGCCCCCTTGAAACGCTGTAACACCATTCAGAGGCAGTTGCCGATTTCGTCTTTGGTGGCTGCCACAATCAGCACATCGTCGAAGAACGGCTGGACCCCGGTGATGCCTTTAAGAAGGGAGTCCATCAAGTTCTGAAACACTCCCAGGGCCACGCTGACCCTGAACTGCAAGCGTCTAACTCTGAAGACCCCCCCCCCCCGGTGTGTTACGATAGTTTGCGCTTCTGCTGAGGCTGCGTCCACAAGGAGCTGTTGGTATGCTTGTGCCAAATCCAGTTTTCCAAAGACTTTTGCTCCTGCTAGGGATGCTAACACATGGCTCACCACCAGGACGGGGTATGCATGGCCTTGCAGTGCCTTATTAATTGTGCATTTATAGTCAGCACAGATGCATACGTTGCCATTGGGTTTGATCGGGGTTACTATGGGAGTCTTCCACTTTGCATTAGCGACTGGTTCCAGAACCTGAGCCACGAGGCATCCCAGCTCCTCTTCGATTATGGGCCTCAGAGCTAGTGGCACACGCCTGGCCTTCAACCGTATGGGTTGCACGCTGGGGTCCAGTTGTAATGATATGGGGGCCCCAGTGTATGTCCCCAGAGTCCCGTTGAAAACCCCGGTGAACTCTCCGCATACTTTTTGAAAATCCCTTTGGACGGGGGTGTAATGGATCCCCATCACTTGAATGCCCAGGGCCTGGAACTAGGACCGACCCAGAAGACTGAAGAGATCGCCCTCCACCACGATGAGGGGAAGCTCTCCCTTGAACTTTCCATACCTAATTTGGACCAGGCCCACTCCCCAGACTGCAACCTCCCGCTTTTGAAAGTCCCGGACAATGAATGAGGTTGGTTTTAACTGATCTCCCCCCCCCCCCGCCACGACCAGGGCACATCTCCCTGAATGTGCGGGCCGATATGACCGTCTGGCCTACCCCGGAGTCTACATTTTTCAGGGCTTCCCTTCCATGAACACAGTCACATAATATATATCCAGGGAGGGAATGGGCAACTGGCATACCTGGGTCCCCGAAATGGTGAGTGCCTGGAAGTCATCCACTACTGCAACCTCGTGGCGGCAGCCACTCTGTTGGTGAGGAAGTTTTCCTTGGCGCAGCACCACCAACCAGCACACCCGAGCTATGTGCCCGGCCTTCCCGCATGTATGGCAGGTCGTGTTCCTGAACTTGCACGCATGCCACTCGTGTGGCTCCCCACAGCTGGCACAGGTCTTGGGGGTGGTCGATTCTGTTGTTCGTGGCCTAGGATTTTGTTGGGTCACCTGATGCAGCTTGAGGGTGCCGTCCCTGTCTGAGTTGTCTGATTTTGCGGCAGGTTGCAGCTGGTGGGCGCTGGTCCCTGGGTGGCGGGCTTTCTCTTTGTGCACATCCTCGGTGGTGGTGGCTATTTGTAAGGCCTTCTCCAAGGTCAGCTTTGATTCCATTGCAATTTTCCGACGTGCCTTCCCGTCCCTGAGGCTGTGAGTGAACTTTACGAGCAGGTTCTCCTCCAATTGTGTGCCATACTCCGCCTTCCTGCCCAAGTCTTGTAGGCAGGCTAGGAAGGTCGCTACGGTCTCGTTTGGCTCCTGGAAGCTGTCGAGGAACTATAGCTTCTAGGTGAGGAGAGTAGGCTTCAGGATGAAATGGCCAGTCAGCACCTCGATGATCTTGTTAAAGGAAGACGCCTCGAGTGTCTCTGGCGCGACCAGGCCCTCTGCTAGCTGTAGTGTGGTGATGCTGCAGTTGCTCAGCAGGATGGCCTTCTTGATTTCGTGTTCATCATCCTTGATTCGCTGTGCCACGAGGTGGTACTTGAGTCTTTTGACCCAGGCTTCCCAGGCCTCGGGCTGTGCCATGTCGAACTCCAGAATGGAGTTTTGCGATCTGGATGTGGCGGCCATGATTGGGCTGGGCGGCGGTGCCTGTTGTGCGGCGGTGCTGGAGCTCAGTGTGCTTGGCGGTGCCGGGGTGTCCTGGACCTCGCTCATCTGGATCCCATCCTCGGTTCTATGCACGGCAGAGTCCCGGAGTGAGTGATAACAAGCTTTTTAATAGGAATCACATAGTACAGGTTACAATACAAGACTGAGGATGGGACCTACCGGCCCAACTTATATACATCTCTGGATTCCCACGCTAGGACATCATTGGGCCATTCAAACCGGTGGAGGTTTGTGATTGGTCTAGGGCCGCAGGGATTTGGATCCTGCAGCCCTTTGTTCCCAAGTCCCCAAGCTCAGTCTGCCTGGCTCCAATGAGCCCAGTGGGAGTATCCTAAGTCTTCTCTTGAGTCCACATTCATAACAAGCCCGCTGAAGCAGTCCAGTATAGGACTAGAAGATGGCCAAGGGGCTTCCAGCTCGTGTACTGTATCAATTGTGGTGGGTAGGTCCTGGCGGAGAGTCAGGATTTTATCTGCGAAATATGTTGCAAAAGCCTCAGAGCCAATATCCAATTCTCTACCATTTTGATTGCCTGATGGCAAGACTGTTGATGACCGAATTACTCTAAAAAGTTGGGCTGGGCGTGACTTCGCAGACTCTATGGAGGCCGCATAGAACTCTTTCTTAGTGGACTTCATAACCCTTCATAGACCTTCATAAATGTTCTATAAGTGTGGCAATGTTCTTCGTCATGAGCACATTGCCACACTTGCTCTAACCGTCAAAGTTGCCATTTCATCCTCAGCAGCTCCGTGGTATACTACAGGGCAACTTTGGTGTGACAATGAAGAGGGCGCTGGGGAGCGATGTCATCGATGGCAGTGGAGAACCAGGAGTACCAGTCCTCCACTAACTCATTCAATGACCCACCAGGGGCATTGGATTCTGCAGGGCCTCCTGAAACCACTCTGGGTCCATTTGGCTCTGCGAGCGAGCATAAATCTGCTCACCGCCTAAACAGGAGGGAAGTTTCAGGTCTAACCGGGCTTTCAGGGCATAATGATCTGACCATGGAACTGGCTCCACCATCACCAGATCTGGTAATATACCTGCTCCAAAGATCAAATCCAGCGTGTGACCGGTCTGATGCGTGGGAGCCGATACAAATTGGCTGAGTCCTAGTGTCTCCATGGATGACACCAGGTCCTGTGCCTGCTGAGATGCTGCGTCATCAACATGGACGTTGAAATCCCCCAGAGCTAATAGCCTGGGGAAGTCCAATGCCTAGGTGGACACAGTATCCAGCAGGGCAGGCAGGCTTTCTGGTGGTGCAGTAGGCGGTCAGTACACCACCCAGATTGCCAAACTCTCCTCAGCTTCCCACACTAGGCCAACACACTCAATGCCAGCAATGTTTGGGACAGGAAGCACCCTGAAAGAAAAAGAATCCCGGACAAACACAGCAAGCACAGTGGAATGGAGTTCTGGAACCTCTTTGTAGAAACAAAATTCTCAAAAAATGTTTAAATGTTCATGAGGGGCACCCATATGTTTCTCATTCATTTCCCTCTTGAAAGTTCCAGCACCTCTTTTTCCAGAAAAAAAGCCCTGCCCATAAGCATGCCTACAATTAGTTTGGAAATGATCTAATGCCAATGTACTAAAATGTGTTGAAGAAATAATACTGGGAAAGGATGGATATATCTAAGGAAAGAGCTTTATGTGACTCAGACAATCTGGGTCCAGTTTCATACAATTTTGATACAATTTGGAGCTCAACTACACTATAATCTGCCCTGGATCTGCTCTGTATAATCCACTCTGTGTATTTAACATATGACAGAAGTTAGTTTGCTGTTTGGAGCCTCTTTTCACTATGCAAACTATTGAGGTAAGCCAAGTTTTACTGCCTTCAGATATAAATCCTTTTTAAGTCGATTTGACTTACAAGGACCTGTCAACTGTGGTCTCCTAAAATCTGTAAAATAATTGAAATCTGTATAATAAATGTAATTACTTATTTACAACCTTTATATTCCACCTTTCTATGTGTATTTACAGAAAGCAACATGAGCCAACTGGAGGGCAAAAGGGGGAATGTGCGCTATATACATAGAGAATGTGTGAGTCATACAGACTTTGGTTTGCCTTCCTGAATAACACCTAGAGCAACTGCTCATGACATTTGCCTTCTTTGTAGTCATCAAGAGGAATCAGCCCTAAATAGTCTGGGCCCAAGATGCTATCTGAAGGATTGTCTCCTCCCTCATGATCCATCTACTAACTAAAATTTTCTTTAGAGTTCCTTCTCTGGGTACCTTGTCAATAGAGATTAAACTGATGGTAAACAGGGTGACAGATGTTTCCACTGTGTGTACTGCACCTCTGGAACACTTTTCTCTGAGAGATCAACCTGGAATCTTCAATGCTGGCATTAAAAATGTAAGTTTGGTTTTTTAATGATTTTATCAAGTTTTGTGTAGTTTTGATCAATTTGCTTCTGTCTCCTGAGATCTATTTTTGCTATTATTGGGCAATTTCTGTTAAGTTACATCATTTATACCCTACCTTTCTCCCTAGTGGAGACCCAGATTGGCTGACATCATTCTCCTCTCTTCCATTTATCTTTTCAACAACTCTGTGAAAAAGGATAGGCTGATGGTGTGTGACTGGACTGAGGTCACCCAGCAATTATCCATGCCAGAGTGGGTTCAAACCTAGGTCTCCCAGATCCTGTTCTGACATTCTAACCACTACATTTTGCTGGCTCTAATGCCCTGTCACTTATTTGCTAAAGTTGGTGTGTGTGTGTGTGTTTTGCTGATTATTTTGTTAAAATCATTTGTGTGTGTGTGGGGGGGTGCTATAGGCCACTTTGTACAGTTACATTTGAATTTCTATTGGCATATTATGTTTCAATACAGCAAGCAAGTAATGTGATAGTACTTTTATATCCTGCCTTTCATCTCAGGATAGCACACATGAGGTGGCCAGTTCATCCAGGTACTGACCAGACCAAGACCTGATTAACTCCAGGAAGTTTGCTGAATAATTTGTCTCGCAATCATACCCTCAGACTCAGGGCCAGTGAGAAAAAAGGCCAGGAGAATCATTTGGCCTTGACCTAGGATTTCCAATTTTAGATGAGACCTGGAGTTCTCCTGGAATTACAACTGATTTCCAGAAATCTATTCCATTGAAGGAAGTGTCAGCTTTGGAGAATAGACTCTGTGGCATCACATCTCCATTGAGCTCCCTCTTCTTCCCAAACTACAACTTTCTCAATCTCCAACCCCAAATCTCCAGAAATGTCTTGAGCCAGAGGTGGCAACAAATGCTCCTTCTAAACTGTGGAGTCTTGTGAGCCAAAATTCCACTTTGCGAGCTACTTGCATTAAAGTAGTGAGCAAGTGATTTGGCTACTGTATTAATTAGTTTGCTCTAGGACCACCCTGCCTGAGCTAAGACAAAGATGTGTGAGCCAGGGGCTAAAAAACTGTGAGCTAGCTCACACTAACTCAGATTAGAAGGAACACTGGTGACAACCCTGCCTGAACCTCAGACTCAAAGGAGGCCTCAAATTTAGACATTTATTGGTGAGGCATTTAATAAGCTTTGTAACTTTTTATGTACACCATTCCCCCACCCCCATATTCATTATGCCTAGGGGCTCATAAAATATAATGGCTGATGGCAAGGCATACCCAGTTTTTCTTCTAATACCTGTATTTTAATAATAACAGTAGACCGATTAAACAAGGTAAGAGCAAACAGCCTCTGTTTTGCACACATAAGTTAAATACTATTACAGCTAAGATAATATCTGGTTGCTGGAACTTCCACAAAAACTACAGGGCTAGTTTCAGGAGGAGTTGTAAACTGTGCTGTGAGTTACACATTAGTCATGAAATGGATGTATATATAAAGTAATGTAACATACACTGATATGGCATTTGAGGGGTGTGCAAACTAAAGCCACACCCATTCCAGGAAGCAGGACATAGCAAGAAAAGAAGCAACATCATGCAGTTGCTTCATCTCCAAGTTTTGGAACAATGTTCCTTTCTTCCTTTTCCTTAATTTATTTTCCCTTGTAAAAATACAAAACATTAAAAGTGTTTAAGAGATTCAGAAACAGCATATCATGGAAAACCATGGCCCTGGCACATACTATTTTCTTTTGGCAAATTTTCCATGTTAAGCAATAAATGCTAATCCATCTACAATTTTGAGCTGAGCTCGAATACTTCCCTTATAAAATCAGTTGAAATGCCAAGAAATCCCACAACTAAAGGATATTTTTGCCCCTCTTCTGTAACAGAAGGTTCTTCACCTCTTATGTTCCATTGTTTCGCAAGTGCTAAAAACAGCAAACATCTCAGAAGATTTTGAAACACTTATTAATTAGTAAGCCTCCCATATGGACTTTCTCATGAGTAGGTAGGCACAGAGGCATGCTCTCTGTCACGTGTACTGTTTCCTTGAGTATTTGATTGCTGGAGGGAACAAGAAGCCACACCCCCCTCACTAGGTTCATTATATAGTTAGTCAACGGATAGCTTGTGTTAAATTTGCCTCAGAAAACACAACTCTTAACATCAGGCAGCAAAGCATGAAATGTAAGTATACAAATTATGTATGGGTTTTGTTTTCATTTTGTTTTGTTTTTGGTCTCAGGTTTTTAAAATCTACATACTTTCCTCTTTTAATTAACAAATACAGGGGAGAAAGCAATCATTTTTTTTCCAATATGCAAAGGTTGGTTGGGTCCCCCCCTCAAAGAAATTAAGGTATTCAAAATATTAAGGGTTTTCCCCTTCCAAATAAATTAAGATATTCAACATATATATATATATATATTTTCTTCCCTTATTTTCAAAGAGTTCTCATCATTCTTTTTGAGAGAGACATAAATGTACAGTTGCTTCCATTTATGGGCTAAAGACAGAGCTATGCCTTGCCTATTGAGGGTCCCAGGTTCAGTCACTGGCATCCCTAGTGAAAGGAGGCCAGGCAGCAAGTGCTGGGCAAGGCGCAGAAAGTCAGGCAAATAGACTGAACCAATGGTCTGGTTCAGTATATGGCAGCTTCGGTGTTTCACATATGATATGCCATTGGTGCAAATGCCACTGTTTCTGCTTGACGTTCCTTTCTAGGCTAAATTTGTGGCTATTTTTATGTTACATGCATTTGCATACGACTTCAGAATTTTACTGAGCCAGAAAATGTGCAGCCTTCTTGTAGATGCAGATATGTCTGTAACTTACAGGATAGTGTTATTTGATACAGCTGTTGAGGAGAGACGGGTGACAGAAGCATTTCCTCGAGCTGCAGACCAATTGATGAAGTAATGGTATTGTCATTTCCTTAATATTTAAATATTTTATGTATTTTAGGGGTGCCAAACTACAGGTGGGGCCTAGAGTTTTCCTGGAATTATAACCTCTCCAGACAACAGGGATCAGTTCCCCTGGAAAAAAAAATGGAAGCTTCAGAGGACAAACTATGGTATACCATAGATTCTAGCTGAAATTATTTTCCAAATTCTGCCCTTCACAAGCACTTCCATCCAAACATCCAGGAATTTCCCAGACTGGAGATGGCAACCCAAAGTTTAATGCCTTTTGGTTAATGCAAATGCTGACTTTGACTATGATATGCACTTATCCCTGCTGTATAAAGGCCAAACTTTTTTAAAGTGTTGAGATGTATAGATCTGTAGAAACTTGTAAATCACCTGAATGGAGAAACTGTATGTTTTACAATGGCATTTTCAATGGAATGTTCAGCCTGTGAAAGGCCTTTTCCCACAGAAAAGCATGGATATAGAGATGTCTCTGTGCAGCGCTATAACTAGTACTTTTTAGAACTGAATGTGCACAGACAAAAGACTAACTAAATGTGGGACAATGGTGGTGTCATCGTTAGAGGGCCAGACTATGACTAGTGAGTCATGGATTCAGATCCACATCCATTCCCAAAAGTCACCACTGGTCAATCTTCAGTAGGGTTGTCAGCGCTGGGTTGGGAAATTCCTGGGGTTTTGGGGGGTGGAACTTGGGGAGGCAAGGTATCTCAACTGGTTATAATGTCAATGAGTTAACTCTGACAAATACCCATTTTTTTCCTGGGAACTGATCTGTCATCTGGAGATCAGTTGTAATGCCAGACCCCTCCTGAAGGTTGGAAACCAAAATCTTGGGCCTCTCTCTTTCTTCTCAGACTAAGCTCCCCCCTCCCCCCCCCCCCAGATTGTATGCCATATTAAGCTCCTTGAACAAAGGGTATGATAGAACTGAGGACTTGCTGTGCTTTGCTAACTTGCCCAAATACCATGTGAACTACTTCCATAGATAAATAAAACACTGCCTATAATATTTGACCTGCATGTTATTTCGCTAAATGAGGAATATGTAGCTGTGAGCTCACCAGTATTTTCATTGCTATATGGAGAGAGTTGGATATAGGTTTAATACGTGTAGTAAATAAATAATATGATTTGGTAGGTTAATGTTATTAAAGAAAACTGACATCTAATTAGATAGAAGTTCTGGGTATTTTATTCAGAGTTTAGCTGCTGAGTTTGGCTGAAACCCCCACTCCACAGAACACGTTTCAGTTATGTTCAAGTAAGAAAAAGTTTTTCAAATGGAAATTTTATGGGGGAATTGAATTATCTTAGTGTCTGTACTGTCCAGGGATTAATATTCAGTGATACTTTCAGTCACTAATGTGAGTGGAAATTAATTTCAGAAAACCCATATCCCCTAAATTTAGGACCCCAAATTAGGAAACGTACACACTTCCCACAGATTTGTTTTCTGTATTAAATCTCCCACAAACACAGAATCCCTAGGGTAAAATTAGTTGATCAGCTGATGATAACAGATACAATATTTTCTCAACAGGATGACATGCTGGAAATGATGATGCAGTAGCTGCTGTTATTGGTTTACAAATTTTACTTTGGTTGATATTTTTCTTTCTGTCTAAGAATATTTGGTCTGAAAATACAAATTCTTTTTAAAGCATAGGCCGTTTTCGCACTCACGTTTTACTGGCGCCACGACCATCCTGACGCCGGCGAATCTGCATGGATTTCGCACCAGAAGCTCCGGCGCTCCCAGAAGCGCCGGCTACTTCCGTCGCTAAGCCAGCGCAAACGGAAATCGCAAAGATGCAGGAAAACGTTTGCGCTGGCTTAGCGACGGAAAGCGCCGGCGCTTCTGGGAGCGCCGGCGCTTCTGTTGCGAAATCCATGCAGATTCGCCGGCGTCAGGAGGGTCGTGGCGCCAGTAAAACGTGAGTGCGAAAACACCCATAGATTCCATTATGTTTTCATGTTGTTTTAACCAGGAAAAGGATGGTTTGGTGTTACAAGAAAATACTCAGATTATGTGTAGAAAGACTATAGGATTTTGGAAAGTAAATTTTAAATCCTCAAACTAGACTGCATGCAAGGATATCTTGTGATCACTTTTCTGGCTAGTAAACAATTTATTTGTTATTTTAATATTATACAGATCAGTTTGATCATTTCACCTATCTGATTTTTTTAATGTTTATTGTATAAGAATTTATAGGTGTATATGTTAAAAGCACTAGGAACTACGAATTCAAGTCACAACTGGGGTGTAGATTTGATCAGGAATCTATGCTTAATCTTCATGCAGGCCTTGAATTCAGCAGGAGCTCACAGGAGCTCCTGAACCTTTCTGATGGCCCCCTCCACCTCCCCACCTACCTTGTCCATTGAATAGTGGGTGCAGCTGCATAACAATCCTGGATTAGGAGAGGGCCAGCCAGCCAGCCACCAGGAGTTTTGCCACACCCCCAGCAGCCCTCATTAACCCCTGGAGAAGCCCATGCCACCCTTTCTTCACTTATGTGATTTTTGGGTGCCAGGTGGTTTGCTGGCCTTTTGACTGTGGGTGGGGGCAGCCAAGGAGAGCCCCAGGTGAGTGAGGCCTGCTTGGGCTGGCTGGATCTCTAGCCAGCCCAAGCAGGCCTCGCTCACCTGGGGCTCTCCTATCTTGTGTCGGGTTGCTTTTGGTTTGTGGGGGGGCAGCAGCATATGCTAATGAGTTATGCTAATGAGCTTCACCACCTATTTTTTTTCAAAACGTTCCCTATCTTCATGTAAATATTTTCCTCTCTGCCCCACTTTCTTTATGGCAACCCAGGAAAGTAAGACTGTTCTCCTAAATACCTATATTTTATAGAAATTAAGAGAAATCATTGTGGGGGTTCAGTAGTAATGGGGAAAAAATCCTAAATACTTCCAAGAACATTACAGATAGAAGATAAAAGGACTGCATCTGCACAGCTGGTTTGCTTTATTTTGGCTTCCAAGCTGAAATGTAGGATTGTCAGGTCCATCTCAAGAAATATCTGGAAACTTTGGAGGTGGAGCCAGGAGCAAGCTTGTGACAATATAAAGGCCTTCCCTCAACTTGGAAATAATGAAGTATAGAGCACCTATTTGGGGCTCAAATAATTGAACCCCCTAGTCCAATCTTTTTAAAACTTGGGGAGTATTTTGAGGAGAGGCACCAGATGCTATGCTGAAAACTTGGTGCCTCTGCCTCAAAAGATAGCCGCCCCCAAGAGCCTCCAATACCCATGGATTGATTCTCCATTATACCCTATGGGAAGCAATCTCCATAGAGTATAATGGAGTGCCCAGCAGACATTTCCCTCCTCCCTCCACTTTCTGATGACCCTGAAGCAGGGAGAGGGGCTGCAAACCAGGGGATCCCCTGCCTCCCAACTGGGGATTGGCAACCCTACCATGTGTTCTTTTGAGGATTCACATAATATTGTCCTGCAGCCATCTACTTTCCTTGTTTTTCCTGACTTTGCTCTGATCTTTCTAGGAAGATTACAAGTCAAATGCATGTGCAGCTGTTGGATAGAAAAGTGTACACATTTTACTGCCCATTATCCATCACAAGAGCCCCATGGCGCAGAGTGGTAAAGCTGCAGTACTGCAGTCGGAGCCCTCTGCTCACGACCTGAGTTTGATCCCAGCGGAAGCTGGTTCAGGTAGCCGGCTCGAGGTTGGCTTCCATCCTTCCGAGGTCAATAAAATGAGTACCCAGCTTGCTGGGGGGAAAGTGTAATGATCGGGGAAGGCAATGACAAACCACCCCATAAAAAGGTCTGCCATGAAAATGTTGTGAAAGCAGCGTCACCCCAGAGTCGAAAATGACTGGTGCTTGCACAGGGGACCTTTCCTTTATCCATCACAGCTTTCATTTCCTTCTCTGTTTTCATTTATTTATTCATATATTTATACCCTGCTTTTCTTCCCAGGAGGGGCCTAAAGCAACATGCATCATTTCCCTGTCCTCTATTTTATGCTCATAATAATAATAATAATACTGCGAGGTAAAGCAGCCTGAGTAACTGGCCCAATATCACCCTGTCAGGTTCTCTGGCAAACTAGGGATTCAAACCTGGGTTTTCAAGATCCCTAGCCCAATACTCTAAACACTAGCATACCACCAGAGGACTTAAAAAAAGCAGCGACTATTTTGTCTCTAAAGCATTGTATCCCTATAGTAATATAGCAACCACTGATTTTTTAAAAAAGAACTGGCAAAAAACTCTATGGTGTCTGTGTGGAGGGGAATAATAGATGTATGATCAAGGAAAGTGTGTAGGAAATCCTTGTGTTGATGCTCCATTGCTACTAAGAATGCCTCTATATTTGCAGTGGCAATGACAGAAACATTGCTGTGCAGATACATCTTAAAAATGAAATACACAAACTAGGTGAGACAACTATCCATGCGTGGCACTGCATCTAACAGTGGTCTGACTAACCTCGCATGCCAGTCACAAAAACAGCTTTACTCACAGGCAAAATGGGATCTCTATGTACTTAGAGATTCCACAGGTATACAAAAAAATACAACTTTCTGATTAAAATTAACCCAAACAACCCACCTACCCCACCCCCCTTAAAAACTGGCCATAATTACCTCAAACTGTGCTCAGAAGGGAACAGAAGAAAGGGGGAGGAAGAGAAACCGGCCTGATCAAACCCCTTCAGAATGTATAGAGTGCTTGAGAGCAAGAGTGGCAGGATTTCCAGTTTTCATGGGCTCCTCATTTGTAGTGGTTTTTTATGGGCTCCCATTTTGCAGTAACTTCTTTAGGGGAAAAACATACCACATAAGACCATTACATGTAGCTATTTGGTGTCAATTTTGAACCCCATTTGGACCTCCTTGACTTCCTAATGATGACAAAACCCTGACTTGTCACTCATTTTTATTTACTTTATGTCATCTGTAGTCTGCCTTTCCCACTTGGACTCAAGGCACACAGTGAGTCAGTATAATTAACTGGATGGGGTTGTAGAACAAATCAGAAATCTAAAAACAAACTGAAGCAAAGTCTCAACATGACATATTAAATTATACAAAAATTACATACACAGTCCCTAATAATTTATCTAAGTAACTTTGGGAATCATTTAATATATTATAACTCTATTAGAAAAATGTAGAAAAGTTCTCTTGAGTAATTCCAATCTGTTGCATGCTGGGGGCCAAAGGAAACATAATCTTGGGCAACTGTCATTAAGATCTACCAGTTGTACCTGAGGAAGTCTTTAATCCTCTCTCTCTCTCCCCCCCCCCCCACTCTTTTCTCTGGCTCCTAGCTCCAGATTGGTCCCCACAATCCAACCCCATGCTTTCTCCTGCTTTCATACACACAACACCTGATGAAGAGAACTAAAAAGTTTAGGCTGATATAAATTTTGTAACTCTTTACAGTACCATTGGGCACCTATTTCATTAATTTCCTATAGTTGCTCTTGGCCACCCCCATATATCGCTTGCCCCACTGCATGTATGTTCCTGGCAAGGCTTCATTGCCACCACCACAAGGAAAGATTTATGGCTAAGGAAGTAAAGCCCTGGACTGAGAGTCCTTCTAATTTTACTCATCCATTCATCTTGCAGTAGCATAAGAATTAGCAATAACTAATGCTGAATTCTATTACCCAAGAGGATCCATCCCTGCTATGATTATTATAGTTACACAGTACAGGTAAAATGTACTTATGTGGTGTTGTAATTCTATGACTGTCTCTGTTAAATATCCATGGTGTATGAAGTGTGAATCTTACTCCTTCAACACATGGATCACAGGGGCCATTTGAATGTTAATGGATGCAGACATTCCAAGAGGACCAGTCATATGCTTTATGTTAGAGTAAACATAGCCATTAAATTATAATAGTACTCTAGAGGGAGGAGGCAGGTGAATTGCCAGGAATAGCAAACCTGAATCATCCAGGATGTTCCTGAAGCTTCACATGACCAATGATAAGCTTGCATCAGGACCTTACACAAAATCATCCCCCAAAAAGGGCTCAAAAGGAAATGCCTTCCTGTCCACAATCAAAAGTAAGAATCAGCAGAAAGCCAGGAGAAGGGATGATATAAATCAGCTGCTGTCCAAAGGGTTTAGGGTGGACTGAGATGGCTGAATGGCAGAGGAGGAACTCCAGGTGGATCTGCAGTTTGTATTTAGGTTTGTGCCTCACTAAGATCTTCTACAAAGGCAACTCCAGTTTAATGTTATTGTAGAAACTATTTCTTTCTTCCATAGGACATATATACATTGCATGATCTTTAAAGATAGGCTTTTGTAATTTGATAGGTAGCAAGTTGGTCCTGATTTATATTAATAGTAATGGCCATGGATCTACAACTGGATAAACTGGAATATAACATAATTAACTTTGATGGTGCTGTGTATAAAGAAGTGAAGTTGATGTTCTGAAGATGTGAATAATTGTATTTGAAAAAATCAGCAATAAGAGAAAGTGTGTTAGCATGTAAAATGTGTTAGCTTTTTGTCTAATTACAGCAAGAGCCAGTTCTCTAGGGGCAGTGTGGGGTGCTAATGGACAAAGACCTCCATGGCTGCTTCCACTACATTTCTGTTCCTAGAGCACTGCAGAAATCAGGTATTTCTCCTCACAGAACAAAGAAAAGGCACAGCTTTTCTTTTCTGCTTCTGATGTCATAACATGCATGAAGAATCAGTTATACATCTATTATACTAGATGCTGGTCAAACAGTACATTGACAGTGATTCTCAAGTGGCAGCACCAATTTTACAAGTAAACAGACCCATGTTGTTTTCATTACAGTTGACATAGTAATAATGCTGTACCTCAAGGTCAGCAGAGCTTGGGACAGGAGCGGAAAATGGTCTACGAATGTGATTGCTTGTTACAGGTGGAAAGATAAAGCTCGCAAAGGTCAAATGCAAGATACCCTTGGAGATCTGCAAAGTGTTGAATGTGATGTTCTCTCTCTTTGTTTTTGCAGTGTGAGTGGCATTATAAAATGAATGTCAGTGACACAGAAGCAAGCTCTGTGCTGAAGAATTTGCTCCAAATTTATTTGCAACAAAGGGATAGAAAAAGTGTCCGGTGCTGTAATTACACAAATCCCTATGTTCAGGAGCAGGAAAATATCATGGCGTCTCTATTCATCCTGATTATTGTTGGGTTTTTTGGCTTTCTCCTCTTTGCTTTGATGCTCAGCAATATTGTTTTCAAGAAGCAGGAAAATTACATGGACTGTCTTTATCATGAGACATGGCAGACAGCTGGAAGAAAACTATCACATGAAGAAAAATTGACTGTCCTCTCAAAGACTGTTACTTCAGAGCTAAGAGATATTGACCAGTGTCAAAAGACTGTTAGCTTCAGCACAGTACCCAAAGCTCCAAACACAGAGTCAGTCCTGAAACCTGTATGAAAACACACTCCATGTGTAGTCTGATGGCCTGTTATGAACTGTAGATATTTCTGTTGCTTACAGATTTATGGAACTGAAAGCCTGGAACAGTTCTCTGTGAAACTTAGATTCTGCAAGTCAAGCTTCCTACTCACCGCTGAAGATAACTGTTCTGTTCTGAACAGTGCAAATATATTCCCATTCCAGCCCTGTGCTTTCTGGTGAGAGACCAGTAATCGAGTCCAGACTTGCAGGATCCTTTTTATATTCTTCTGAGCCTTCTTAAATGTACTGTGTATGTAGTTAATGGAAAAAGAAAATTGTCTCCTTCCTTATATTTTTATACTGTGCCATTATGGAGGCCACCATTTTTTCTAGCCATTACCTGGACATGCTGGGCATTAACATGTATGGCTTATTTATTTATTATTGTTTAGCACTAATGTTTATGCTCCATGTGTCAGAATAAAGAGAGATAAGCTCTCCTAAGAGGAGGTCTGCACTGTCTTGGGGAAAGTGAAAGAGCAGAGATAACATGTAGTTGACACAAACTAAAGCCCATATTAACCTTTGAGCAGAATTACACACAAGAAAATGAGAGGTGTTTCGTTGCTTCTGCTTCACATAATGGGCTAGTGGTGGCAGAGATGGGAATCATGATGCAGATCTAAAAGAGCCTCCAGTGGAATTGTGTTTGCCTCCATAATTCACTTGAGTTTAAATCCTGACTAGCACACTTCCCTCCCTCAGAGGCAAGATTTTCCTTCTTTTTTCTCTCTCCCTTTCTGACTGAGCAGCCCTATTAATCAGTTTTCTTCTTTTCTGAAGAACTATGGCAGTCCCACCCTGTTACAGTATGAAATTTTGCTGCTGGCTCAGCCCAGGAACCTGAGGGAAGGGTCAAAATTCCCCATCAATTTAAACCACTGAAATGGCACTCAAGGCTTTTTAAAGTTTAAAAATAATAAAATATTTTATTCAACATAGAGGGGAAAGTTCGGGTAAAATCAGGGGCCACAAGTCTGAGATAATTCACTATAGGCACTGACTACAGTTCATATGTTTCAGGTAACTGAGAGTTGCTTAAGATTTTCACAGTGACTTAGAATTTTTAAGTTGAGAAGCTTTTGTTTCAGTGTTTTCCAACACTCTAGTATACCTTCTTGAGCATATTTGGCTCTTTTGGTTTCCAGAAGGCAGGGATACTCTGTCCAGTACCTAAACTCCTTACATAAACACACCAGTACTCTTCTTGAGTTTTACTGACTCTTCAGAATTTTAAAAGGCAGTTTCTAAACACATCTGACCAGGGATCACTCCACTCCTCAGTGCTATCTCCCTTTTCCACTAGAAGATCTATCCCCTTTTTTGGCCTGAATTAGTCTTCTCCAATCTACCCACTCCTGCTGCCAACCTTCCCAGTTCTCCGCTTATGTTAAACTGCTCTCAGTCAGGGCTAAACACAAACCCTGTACTAAAGCATTGTGTCAGGGCTAGACACTTCTCAGTCAGGGCTGAATTCAGAGTCCCCTCTCCTCTGCATTCAGCTCTCAAGTTTTTCTCTGTTCAACTGATGCTAACCAATCAGATCTCTTGGAGCAGCTCAAGGCTTCCTGGCTCTGTGAGGAATTAACCATTCACAGTCCATTACATGTTTACACAGCCCTTCTGAACTTCTAAAAGTGCAGTCCATCACTGGTTGCTTCCATACATGAATTAACTAGGGGAAATTATGGCCCTGATACCTTTGCTGGTCATACAAAGCCACCACCAAAATACTAGGGGGAGATCACAAAATACTACTTAACTACATGGAAAAGTTTTGCCCTACTTCTCTTATTTATCCCAAGACACTGAGGAGTTTATAGATATAACTTTTTTTAGCACAAGGGATGTTTCAGGCTTTAAATCTCAGAACAATGACTGTATACATATATAGATATTTTCCCCTGAACCATGTTATTAAAAGTAAATAATATTAAAAGCCTGCTTCCAACTTCCACCCTACTCCCTCAACTTTCTGTCACACTCTAGAACAGGGGTGGCCAAACTTGCTTAATGTAAGAGCCACACAGAATAAATGTCGGATGTTTGAGAGCTGCAAGACTTGAACATCAGATGTTTGAGAGAGGAAGGAAGGTAGATAGATAGATAGATGATGGGGGAGGAGGAAGAGAGAGGTATTAAAAAGCAAGTTTAAATGTATTCTCCAAGCCAGCCAATGGGGTTGCAGAGGCTTCAAGAGCCACACAATGTGTGTGAAAACCACATGTAGCTCCGGAGCCAGTTTGGCCACCCCTACTCTAGAATTACCATGAAACAGCACCCTGGGGATGCTGTACAAATAGGGACTAGAGGCATTTAAACACTCACCACTTTGGCTCACGTTCTGCTCGCTAATTGCAATTGGGGAACTGCTGTTTCATTGAACAGTTCAACAGTTCATAAGCAGCGTAAACCTGTTCATCAGGTTACTTTTAACATATTCAAAAAGTACAGTACAGTGCAATTAGCAACGTTTAACACATGCACATTGTAACATATCACATGCACAGACCTCTCACTACTACATGCTGCTTGGCAGCCAGTTTTTAAAATGAGTGAGGAAGCCTGTCAACCAGCCAGTGATCTTAACTAGGGATTTTGTTTTTTATAAGTTCGACTGTGCTCATTTATAGGTTTTCTGTGCTCATTTAAGTTTGCATTTTCAACAATATTTCATGTGTATGCATTTCACAGCCATATGGGAATCCTATCTCCTCCTTCCATGACACTGGGAGTGTCAATTTCACCAATTGCACAGATTCAAAAACAACCCAAAAGGTCTGGCACTTCAACCAGCAGCTATTGTGCAGTCATAAGGCTGTTGTTGGCAGAAGCTTGAGTGAGATGATGGTGAGGAGAGGAAATGTGAGGCTTAGCTCAGAAATAAATGTGACTCTTGAATACTGGATGTGTTCACCTGCCAAACATGTTCACCACAGAGTTAGAGGAATCTTTAACAGCAGCTATCATGTTTCTCAGCAACTTTTATTGAGTCCTGTGCAAAGTCAAATGGGTTCTACAGAAGATGAAGGGTAGGGCTGAACAATGTATAGGTACCTCTTCTGTCCATCAAAGTTGATGGGACTTTGCCCGGTCTTTATATTAAGTTGTATGGGTGGTATATTTTCCAGACTCCAGCTTTTAACTATAAGTACATTACCATGGTTTGCTCACATGATCATTCAAATCTGTGGCAGCTAGTTTTCCCAGACTTACTTTCATCTATAATAACCACTGATAAGATACGTGTGTGCACATATTGATATGATATACTGAACAGGATTGGCTTTCTGGTCCCAATCAGCAAGGTCAAGCCAGTGCAGTTGGAGAGCAGAAGTCAATGTACTGAATTCTTCTTTTGGAATGATATCATGGCCTAATATGATTATAAGATAGCACAGGCTGACTCAAAATCATGGCTGTCCACAAAAATGGACCCTCCATGGCAAAAATGTAGAGAGTCCTAAGGTGACAATATAAAGTTTTAGAGGATTAAGGAAAAAAAGATTATAGAAGATCTGACCTCTTTCTTACTTGGACATTCCTACCTGGGGAAAGCCCCATGTGAACTAATGGGCTATAAAATGTGGTATCACAGTATAAATAGGGAAGAGAGACGTTAAACACTGCTTGATTACTACTCCTTTCACAACACAAGTTTCCTGAGGCTACTATTCATTTTTTTAAAATGCCATGGCTTTGTTGCACAGGTGTAACATGCTCTTTGCTTCTACAGATTATGTTCTATGGGACTCGTTAAGAACACTATATAAATGCGAGGTATTAAACAGTACAGTTGCTGCTCAAAGATTTTGAAAAGGCACAGCAAGATATCCACTTTACACCCAATCTTTAATGAATACATGTGTTTCAAACAGTCGAAGTTCAATCATGGGTGCCTGCCTGTCCATACTGTAGGATCCAGGTTCAGTCCCTAATGTAGGCAGACAAAGGATCACAACTGGCAGTGTTAGGAAAGACCAGCCCCTGAGACTAAGGAGACCTGCTGCCAGTCAAACCTGTCAACGGTGAGATGAATCAACGATCTAGCAGTATAACTAAACTTCACATGTTCATATGCAACACCATATCCACGCTAATTTTTCCAAACTTTGACCCATTCTGTACATTTCTGGTTTCATGTACAATATCTACAGAGAAATGTATAAATGAATACAACCTAGATATAAAGAATATATTCTTTCAGCAACAAGCATTGCAGAAATAGGAATTATTCTAATTCACAGGGAAACAAAATGTTCAAAGAACTTCAAGTTGTGTAGGTGGCAAACCTTGTTTTCTATTATTCCTATTTTAACAGGGAGCAGAAGGGAAATAACCACTCTCATTTTGTCAAAATGCTTGCGCAAGGACTTTTAATAGGTGGCTTCTGTCTTCTGCAGTTTTCATGCTTCCGCTTGAGCAAGCTCTTGTGCAATCTGAAGATCATCTTGGAATTTAGTTTCACTTTTCTTGCACAATACTGTACTCCGAATTATGAGAAATAGCTTCTCTGTGAACAAGATGCAACGCTGGCATCCAGAATGGATACTCTGGATCCACTTCCATGTCAGGTGAAGGCTCACCATAGAATTAGAAATAGCAGTTGTACATATAGAGGGTGGGCAGTAAATTAGCATGCAAAATAGTGAAGATACTTTTTAACACAGTAAAAGAATAACAAGCTTGGTTTTATGGCCATCATTTGCCTGGACTTTGGTGTAATGATTAAGAGTGGTGGACTCTAATCTGGAGAACTGGGTTTGATTCCCTACTTCTCCACACATGCAGCCAGCTGGGAAACTTTGGGTCAGTCACAGTTCTCTCAAAGCTCTTCTCTCAAGAGCAGTTCTGTCAGAGCTCTCTGAGCCCCACCTACCTCACAGAGCGTCTGCTGTGGGAAGAGGATAGGAAGGATATTATAAGCCGCTTTGAGAATCTGAGTGAAGGGCAGGGTATAAATCCAACTCTTCTTTGACTGCTATTTCTAATTCCATTTCTTTGTCTAATGAAGAGTGCTTGCACACAATAGCTCACCTTGAATAAAACTTTGTTGGTCTTACAGGTGTCACTGGACTCTAACTTTGTTCTATTGCTTCAGGCCAACACAGCTGCCTACCTATATCTTATTCAGCTTTTGTTTAGGATGTGACTGAATACAGTGTGCAGTGAAGTCCATTGTGAGGTCATCACTGGTCCTTCACATCATCAGAACATTACATGTACTCAGGGCTTTTTTTGTAGCAGGAACTCCTTTGCATATTAGGCCACACAACCTTGATGTAGCCAATCCTCCAAGAGCTTACAAGTCTCTTCTTACAAGGCCTACTGTAACCTCTTGGAGGATTGGCTACTTCAGGGTTATGTGGCCTAATATGCAAACGAGTTCCTGCTATTAAAAAAGCCCTGCATGTACTTCAATGTATTCAAAGGTCCAAGATGCATCGCATTGTGAATCCATTGTTAAAAAACATCATGCACCGGAGTTACCTTGACCCTACTTTGAAAAAACAGTGTCTTCAATATCTAAAGACACTAAGAACTCTGCAATTCAATGGTTACAATACCATATTTTTAGGAGAAACTGACATTTTGGAAAGCCTAATAACAGGGGAAAAGGTTCCTCAAGAAGGAAATCTCAACTGGCCCATATGGACAATTGTACATGCTGCTAGCAGTCAAGGATGGGTGCCATGGAAATACAGAGTGATTCTAAGAGATGATTTATCTTTAACCCATCAAGAAGATGTCTTCCAGGAGTTCTGTGACTTCTTGTCTGTCACCTATGGAAAGTGTGCCATTGTGGTCAGGGAGAAAAGACTTCCGAGAATGAAAAATGAAGAGTCCAGTCAAGAGGGGGAGATAAGTGAGCCTCAGCCTCACTTATCCAGTATCAAGTGCTGCCTAGAGACCGCCAAGGCCACAGGTCATGAACTTCTCTCAGTGCCTTTCCCTTACAACTACCTCCACCCTATGGAAACTGCCTGGTCATCTTTAAAATGGTTTATCATCAGTAACAGAAAGGATTATTCTCTCAAGTCTGTAGAAAGGACCTACTCATACCAGTGCATCCTTTTCAGTGACTTGATTGGAAAAGGAATAGAGAAAATGAGCCCAAGCAAATGGAAGGTAGCAGTTAACAAAGTGCGGCGATGGGAAAACTACTACCTGGACAAGTTTTCCTAAGTATTGCTCTAGACATTTTTTAATGATCTCTGACTGAGCATTAGCATGTCAGCAGACTAAATCCAAAGGGCTAGTTGGTTTCTGTGTTGCTATTTGAAAGCACAAGCAATAATAAAAGGAACCAAGTTAATATGGCTCTGTTGCTGGGTTTACAAATGCTATTTAAATAGATGGATTTAATTTAACACAGCTATGATGAAAGGACACATCAACAAACAGGAGGCAAAAGGTAGCAAATATAACCAACTAAAATGAGGAGAAGGAGAAATAAAAAGAGAAAGCGAAAGTGGGGGGTGGGGGAGTAGAGAGTGGGTAGCATGGCCAACACACCAGTTTCAAATAGCTCTAAATTGGTGGCATAATGAATCTAGACATCATAGGCTAAAAAACAATCTATAGGATTATGGCTTGGAGAGACAGCATGTCTGAAGTTGTCTGCTTCTGATTCTCTGGCCATTTTCTTTTTATTCTTCTAGCCCTAGTTAATAGTCACTTCTCAGAAAATGTCATCTTTTCCAAAAGAATGAATGATAGTCGATGTAGGTAAGTAGGGGCTGTGGCTCAGTGGCAGGGTATCTGCTTGGCATGCGGAAGCTCCGAAGTTCATTCCCCAGCATCTTCAGTTTAAATGACAAGATATTAGGTGATGTGAAAGACCTCTGCCTGAGATTCCAGAAGAGACACAGCCAGTCTGACTAAACAATATTGAATCTGACAGACCAGCAGTCTGATTCAATGTAAGGCAGCTTCATATGTTCAGATATAGTTGTAAAAAACAAGATTTATGGTCAAAAAAGTCTTCCATTTCAAAATCTCAGCTCCATCATGAACTCACTATGTAAGCCTTGGCTAGGCCACATTATATATTATACAGAGGATATTGGACTGGATCTACTCATGGGTAATATAAATGTATGGGGGGCACCACTGTAGTATGGGTGGAGGTTTTGGCCTGGGGCATTGATGTAGATGGAGAACATCAGAGCAATGATAGCGGACTAGACTGACAATGATAGCGGACTAGTCTAGCATTTTGTTTCATACAGTGGCCAACCAGTTGCTCATGGAAGGCCCACATGTAGGGCACAGAGTTTATTCCCATGCCACTGTCCCAACAAAAATCCCATCTATACCTCCTGAGGTGCAATTCATTCCAAACAGAGGGGGAAAAGACAGGTATAATATGTGTGGCTATTAAGAACATAAGAGAAGCCATGTTGGATCAGGCCAGTGGCCCATCCAGTCCAACACTCTGTGTTACACAGTGGCCAAAAAACCCAGGTGCCATCAGGAGGCCCATCAGTGGGGCCAGGACACTAGAAGTCCTCACGCTGTTGCACCTCCCAAGCACCAAGAATACATAGTATCGCTTGCCCCTGAAAGAGTGTTCCAATAATACACTGTGGCTAAAAGCCACTAATGGACCTCTGTTCCATATGTTTATCCAATCCCCTCTTGAAGCTGGCTATGCCTGTAGACGCCACCAGCTCCTGTGGCAGTGAATTCCATGTGTTAGTCACCCTTTGGGTGAAGAAGTACTTCCTTTTATTCATTCTCACCCGACTGCTCAGCAATTTCATTGAGTGTCCACGAGTTCAGTTTCAGTTTGCTTTATGACCAAATACACAGCACAATGCAGGCCAACAACAACCACATAAAAATTGTAAAAATCAAGTTGGACCTAAATAGGTGAAACATAAGATATTTAAAAAATAAATGTGAAAATAAAATATAGGACATTAGTATGAGTAATGAAATATGAAAAATAATACAGTAGTGGTCAAACATCTTCTAGCTTAATAAATATAGTACATATAATAAAAAATGTAAAAATTATACAGCTCCAGAAAAAATATTAACTAGAATACACTGGTTAAAATTACAATCTGTTACCTTGACATTAACTTGTAAGAACCATAAAATGCAATTTGATTGCATGGGAACAAAATTTGGCAACTTTATGCATGGTCTCTGTATTTATATCAGTTTCAGTAGCATTTGTGATGGTATACAGAGTACTCTGGCATTTAAGAAAAGATAAAATACAAGCTTGGAAATATTCAAAAAACAGTCAATTCAAGACCCCTTCTTTACATAATCCTCACGAATTCTTCTAGCTGCCGCCATAAATTTGGCACAATTAATTGTGAATTGGGGGTTAAAATCTGATAACAGCGTATTTCTGATTTTGAAATCAGAAAACCCGAGACATCCCTCCAACAAAGAATAAATGTACCTGGCTCGTATGCCAGGGTATAGGCCACACCCAAACAAAACATGCTCAATAGTTTCAACTTTATCTGCACCACAAGGACAAACACGCTCAGCCATAGGCACCTTTCTAAAGCGGCCCTCAAGCCAGGGCCATTATCTGGAGAGATTCAGGTGAAAAGCCAAGCGTAGACAATTTCTGATGGATGGCTCTAACCCAAGAGGAACAATAACTATCCTTTAAAATCAATGATGTGATATTCGTGGGGCAATGGCTGAGATTAAGCCAAGTGGTGATTGAAAGTAGGCTCACCCTAGCCTCTATCCTTAGCAAGCCAGTTTCCAAGCGTAGTACTGCATTGGAAACGCTGGTTGGAAAGTGGAAAATGGCTCTCAAGAATTTGGACTGAATTTTCTCAAGGGGATCAAAACTTGATAAGGATGGACCCAACATAGTTCCATAAGTGAGTTGGGGTATTGTTTTGGCCAAGCAGAGTTTTAATGCAACTGGTATAAAATGCCCCCCTTTCGTGAGAAAAAATCTAATGGTGGCCTGGGTCGATTTGCGACCAGAATTGCCAGCATATTCATGGTGAGCCTTCTTTGACCCTGAGGACTGAATCAATATCCCCAAATATTTGTAAATTGTTACCTGTTGTAGACTGTGGCCATTTATATTCCATCTCCTTAGCCTGGGTTCTAGGCCAAAAGCCATTACTTTTGTTTTCTGATAATTAATCTCTAAGAGGTTATGATCACAATAAAGACCAAATTGAGCTAATGCCCTTCTAAGGCCTACTGGTGTTCTAGACAGCAAGTTTGTGTCATCTGCAAAGAGTAACGCTACCAGTTGCCTATCTGCCAGGGAAGGGGGATGAGTATCGACTAGATGGAAGTTGATGATCATATCATTAATAAAGATGGCAAAAAGGGAAGGGGCCAGCATGCAGCCTTGCTTGACTCCTTTTAAAGTTGGAATAGGGTCAGTAAGGAGACCTTGCTTATTGTACCTGACCCTAATAGACGTGTTGGTATATAATGCGGGATCAGGAATAAAAGTCTCCTGTCAATTGAGGTGGCTCTTAACTTCTCCCATAATTTCCCTCTGGGAATGGAGTCAAAAACAGATTTTAAGTCAATAAAGGCTGCATAAAGAGAAACCGTTCTACTGGTTGCGTATTTTTCTATCAAATGTGACAAAATCAAATTATATCCCAACGTGGATCGTCCTTCCCTAAACCCAGCCTGCTCATCTACCAAATACCTTTCTTGAATCAGCCAGCACTGCAATTTCTCTAGAAGATGGCTAGCGTATAGTTTGCCCAGAATACTCAAGAGGCTGATTGGCCTATAATTGGCTGGATTATCCTTCTGCCCGGACTTGAAAAAAGGAATGATGATAGCCTCTCTCCAGGCCTCAGGTAAATCCCTGTCAAATCTATATATGTAAACAATGGGGGCAAGAGAGAGAACGACCACAAGTTCTTGTATTGTGAGAAAGGGAGAAAAGTACTTTCTCTACCTTCTCTATCCCATGCATAATTTTGTAAACCTCTATCATGTCACCCCTCAGTTGACGTTTCTCCAAGCTAAAGAACCCCAAGCGTTTTAACCTTTCTTCAAAGGGAAAGTGTTCCAACTCTTTAATCATTCTAGTTCCCCTTTTCTGCCCTTTTTCCAATGTTATAATATCTTTTTTAAGGTGTGATGACCAGAATTGTACACAGTACTCTAAATGAGGCCGCACCATTGATTTATACAGGGGCATTATGATACTGGCTGATTTGTTTTCAATTCCCTTCCTAATAATTCCCAGCATAGCATTGGCCCTTTTTTATTGCAGTCGCATACTGTCTCGACATTTTCAGTGAGTTATCCACCACAACCCCAAGATCTCTCTCTTGGTCAGTCTCCTCCAGTTCACACCCCATCAACTTATATTTATAGTTAGGATTTTTGGCCCCAATGTGCATTACCTTGCACTTGGCCACGTTGAACCTCATTTGCCATGTTGATGCCCACTCACCCAACTTCAACAGATCCTTTGGACTGCTTCACAATCCTCTCTGGTTTTCACCACCCTGAACAATTTAATGTCATCTGCAAACTTAGCCACTTCACTGGTAACTCCCAACTCCAAATCATTAATGAACAAGTTAAAACTTTCCTTTCAAGTTATTACTTCCTTTCTGTTGGCTAATAACTGTGGGAAGGTAATTTCTATATGTGAAACAGTGCAGGTTGTGATCTTCCTTCCCCCGTACCACAGCCAAATCTAATTCCCACAATACACAAGAATGGCTTTGCTAAAGGGCCCTTTCCCCTCTGTGCAGAGGGAGAAAGAAAGAGCAGGTTCACTGTGTCTCCTGCTCAGCTCTCACCCACCCATCTTATGCGGTGGCTTTTGTCCACCTCACAAGAGAAGTGGTTTCCTACCTTGCTCTTTGCACTTGGTGGAAGACACTAGTTCCTGGGTGGGTGGATGCTGCCAATCCACCCCTGCCTACTGATGTTTATAAGCATAAATTATGTACTACGGAATTCAGTCACAAACCCACAGTATAATCAGTTTGACTTTTAAGTCCCAGGTATAACATCAGGAGGAGGAGGAGGACAATAACGATACAATAAAGAACTGAGACAACGTACATGGAGCTTTGAGAATTTGAGTGAAACAATAGATAAATGTTCTTTTTGTGCCAAGTCCAAGTCTAAAAAAAATTTTTTTTTCCTCAATGAATAAAAGTCAACCAACAAATGTAGTTAAGGGACAGCTGCTGTTTCATTCTGACATTCAGTTTCCATAGCATTTGATTTTGTACTTCTAATAATAGAATGGTGCCAAGTAATATCTTGGCTTGCCAGCAGAGATTACATCTGAATAAGGTAGAATCCAATGTAATTCTTGTTGAATTTAATAGCTGCAATTTCTCTTGAAAGCCACCTGCAGCTGACTGTCTCAGCCTGATCCAACAAGCTACAGATGTAACACAGGATGAGGAATTTAGAATACAGAACTCAATTATAGATCCAGAATGATCACATAAGAACAGGACCACTGGATCTGAACAAAAATCTTACCTATTCCAGTATTCTCTTTCTCACAGGATCACCATGCCAGAAAAACCAAAAGCAGGAAAGGAAGCAAGACACTTTTCCTGCTATTGCCACTGGTGCATAGAGGTGCCCTTTCTCTGGATATGGGGATATCATTTAGCCGTCATGGCTAAAATACTGTTCCTAGAACCATGAATTTTTCTAGCTCATGTTAAAAGCATATAACAGCAGGATTACTTGTTACCTTTAGTTCTGTGATTATTTAAAGCTGGAAATCACTCTTTAACCCTTTTCTCCCTTATTGCTTTCTCACTGAAAATGCCAACTTGAGCCGCTTTTACTGCCCCTGTGGAAAATGCAAGGGTACCCTACATTTCTACCTCTCCCCTCTACTACTCTCGCCTTTCAAAAAACTCCACACCATTGAGTTTAGGTGTTACATTTTGTTATGTACTGGAATTTATGTTTGGCAGGAAGTTTTCTCACTCCCGGGCAGCAGCAGGAGTGCTAGAGACGCAATGATACATTTTGAGATCTGGACACTAAACAGTAACCAATGAGCAGTCTTGGTGCAAAACTTGACTGCCGTGATTTCGTATGGGAATCTGGAAGTTAGTTTTTTTTGCATGCATATAAGAGGATTCGCAGCCTTGCCATTTTGTCTTAGTATGTAGTTACCAATAAAGTATTTAACACAGTTTCACCTTGGTCTTCCTCCAAGAAGCTCAAGGCAGTGTGCATCCCCTACCCTATTTTTATTCTTCCACAACTGTACAATGTACAGTAGACTGAAAGAGAGCTTGACCTGCTTATAGTTACCTGCAAGCATTGGAGCAGAGTGGGGATTAGTACCCAGCTTTCTCTTGTTGTAGTCCAAAACTTTTAACAACTGGCTTAATTATTTTGGCTGCTCTTCTCTACACCCTTTCCCGCACTGTGATATATTCTTCTTGATACAGGGTGACCAGAACTGTAGACAGTATTCCAGATGTTGCCACAGCATATGTGTGCATTACAATACTGACCATTTTATTGCAATTTTTTTCAATAAATGTAGGTTAACTATGCTGACATCCTCGGGGACTTTCTAATCTACATTCTTCATTCAACATTAATTTATTATAAATTTACAATTTCTAGGCATTTTGAATAGACAGGACTCCATTATTCACACCATGCAACTGAAGTATGGTTTGGCTTATGAGAGCTGAAATAAACCATGAGTCTTGAATGTGCCACTGGACTTCCGTTTTATTCTTCTATCTCCTATTAATCAGAGGACAGGAGATACATTTTGATACCCAAGCTATCTGTAGATTCAAACTGATCCCAAGAGTACCAGGAAAGCATACTAGCTTAGTTGCATCCCAGGAAACACCCCAATGTCCCTGCATTTACATGACACCTTCATCCAGAAGGACAAATGCCCAGTTGAATGATGCTTGTTAAGAAGTCTCACCATTTTGAGAGGAATTAATCTTCTCTTCAGCATCTGCTTTTATTAATTAGCACATGACTTAGAACTGCCAGTTTCAAAGCTAGGTTTCCTACCGGCCAGTCCTCACACTACAGGAGATGTTACATCCAACCTTCTTGTAACAGTCTGGGCAAAAAGTCCAAAGAAGACAAATCACTTAAAAAGTGTAACTTTGAAAAAGAGGGCTTTTTCCTGTGTGGGGATAAGGTCAGAACTACCAGCAAAATGATGTCCAGTCCTATTATTCTGACCCTATGATACTGATTCTTCACATCGTAACTTTCTGAAAATATGTAAGGATGGTGTAATAAACTATTTTCAATGCTCAGCCAAAGTATAGATATAAGAATTATATTCCTCGTGTCTGTTTCCTAAACATAGATAAAATCAAAAATGCTACCAAGCATATAATCATATTTTACCACTATGTGGACAGGCATTATTTGGCTTTTCTGTTTTCAGCCATGTTTGCTTCCACAATTACTGTTCTTGTGTCTCTAAAGTTGTGGGGGTTTTTGTCACAAACCAAAGAAATGTTCATCATTGTGCTATAGGGAATTGAATGCTGCACAACTACTATGGTGATACAGAATGCTGATTCTGTGAGCTCATGAGATTGAGGGCAGGAAAGGTTGCATCAGTGCTTAGTTCTCATGGCTCTTTCTTATACACCCAGCAGAATGCTGATTGCCACTTCGGGTTCAGGCAGCAATTTTTCTCCAGCCCAGGGGTTACTAGGTGAGTATGGGGTATTTGTGAATTTCCTGCATTGTGCAGGGGGTGGACTAGATGATCCTGGAGGCCCCTTCCAACACTATGATTCTATGATACTAGAGAGAGCCATAATTTTAATATGCAATATATAAAACATGCTATAGAAAACTGAGAGATGTAGTTCTAATACCATAATATTGAAAGACTGAACCTCCCAACCCTAAAATAATTCCCAATTGATGTTCTTTTAAAAAAAAATGCTAGGAAGGAGAATATCCTTGACTTCCCCAAACAAAAAAGTATTGGCAAATTGTTCTTAGAATTTTCTGATACATTGTCAAAAACTACTTTTCTAGAGCAGAACCATTGCTTTCTGAGACACTGTAGTGGCTGCAGTGCTGGCCAAGGAGAATTGAGTTCAAATTCTCCTTGACCATAAGCCATACTGAGTGACATCAGGCTGAGGGCCCGGAAAAAGAAAGGATAGCACATGGGCTGCTCCCCCACCCCACCCCGCTCCATTACACACACAATGATGCTCTAGCAATCCCTCACATCTCTATGGCAAAGACTGTAGGGATTGGTGGTCTTCCTAAAGCATCATTATAGCATGTGACATCACTTCTGAAATTTTACCTGGAAAAGATATGACATCCACAACTGGATGCAGCAGTGGGGGACTGCCAACTACAGCCTGATGGCCAATTGACACATTACATTTGTGTAAAAATGGGATTATTTCTGTCTGGTGCATGTCAATTTTGTGAGGTGTGGGTCATTAAAATGTGCATGTTTACATATATGCCATAGTGAACACAGTATGTCACCTAATTCAGAATGCAGCAATTAGAACAAGCTAGGAAAAAAATAACATTTTATAGTAAAGTGCAAGTTTCCCTCTTTTGCATTGCCAGCATGTTTCTGAGCAAAATGTTTTTGACTATAAAGCCCTAAATGACCTTATGTTTCCCCATTTAAACCTGGCAACCAGTTAAGTCCCTCTTCCTTCAAAGATTAAGATGAAGGGGTGAGGGAGATGTCACAGGAAATAATCCTAAGAAGCTCGACTCAGAAGTAACTTTCATTTTATTTAATGAGAAAGTGTTCTTGGGATTGCAGCAATGATGTGGTGCTTTGTAGTATGCCAGATCTTCAACTTTCTCCTTGGACAGATTTCCCTGCTGCCATGCCCTTTACTATGGTTTATGTACCACGTGAAATCCATTCTGTATTCCAGAGCTTCTTAGAACCTCTATTGATTGGTTTTGTTGTTGTTGTTTTGAAACAAATCCTATAAGGCAATTTTGTTCACACTACATCACATTCCAAGTTTAGAATTTAGGCTTCATAAGAACATAAGAGAAGCCATGTTGGATCAGGCCAATGGCCCATCCAGTCCAACACTCTGTCACACAGTGGCCAATATACACACACACACACACATATACACACACACTGTGGCTAATAGCCACTGATGGACCTCTGCTCCATATTTTTATCTGACCCCCTCTTGAAGCTGGCTATGCTTGTAGCCGCCACCACCTCCTGTGGCAGTGAATTCCACATGTTAATCACCCTTTGGGTGAAGAAGTACTTCCTTCTATCCATTTTAACCTGACTGCTCAGCAATTTCATTGAATGCCCACGAGTTCTTGTATTGTGAGAAAGGGAGAAAAGGACTTCTTTCTGTACTTTCTCCATCCCATGCATAATCTTGTAAACCTCTATCATGTCACCCTGCAGTCGACGTTTCTCCAAGCTAAAGAGCCCCAAGCGTTTTAACCTTTCTTCATAGGGAAAGTGTTCCAAACCTTTAATCATTCTAGTTGCCCTTTTCTGCACTTTTTTCAATGCTATAATATCCTTTTTGAGGTATGGTGACCAGAATTGTACACAGTATTTCAAATGGCTTCGGGCCCTGGCCATGCCTCACACTGAATAAACATGGTGTGTGTATGTGCGTTTGTGTGTGTGTTAAAATCCTAATTTTCACCCACATCACCTGGAGAGGTTTCATGCTAATAGTGCTGGTAATTCCTTTCTCCACCAGATATGCACTTTAAAAAACAAACAGAACACCTCCTTTTATTTTCCATTGCTTAGTAATCCTGGAAAGTTACACCCGAAATTATAATGCTCCATTTCTGAGAATTATAGAGACAAGTATTAATTATTCTAATTAATGGTATGATCATATGCATGCTTACTCAAAAGTAAGCTCCATCGACTTCAGTGACACTGACTCCCAAGTATTCACGCAGCCTTCCAGTTTGCCTGTGTGCATGTTAACTCAGAACAGGGATGCACAACCCAAATAACTTCTGTCACAGAAAGGGCTTTTCTTAGGGTTGCCAATCCTCAGTTGGGGGCAGGGGATCGCCTGGTTTGGAGCCCCTTGTTTTTCCTTATCAGTTTTCTTGTTAACCCATTCTGTGTTTGCCACTGTTCTCCCTCACTCCACAGTATGTGCTTTCCCTTCTGCACCACTCCAAGTCTGACTCCTCAAATCTCAGTTACTCCTCTTTTGCTATTTCCCTACCATTCCCCCAATAAAAATGCCAAACCACCTGTTTTTTTAATTATCTCTTCCAAAGTACTGAAGGGAATTTATGCTTTTGAATGCCTATTGTTTGGAAGGTTTAGCAGCAGGGGTCATTTTGTAGAAAAATAGGTGGTGGAGCTCATTAGCATATGTTGTCCCCCCCCCACCAGCCAAAAGCAACCCAATGCAAGAAAAGAGAGCCCTGGGTGAGCAAGGCCTGCTTGGGCTGGCTAGAGATCCTGCCAACCCAAGCAGGCCTCGCTCACCTGGGGCTGTACTGGGCCGCCCCTCCCCCACAGTCAAAAAGCCAGCCAGTCACCCCCCACCCAGAATCACATAAGAAGTGAAGAAAGGGTGGCATGGGCTTCTCCAGGGGTTAATGAGGGCTGCTGGGGGTGTGGCAAAGCTCTTGGTGGCTGGCTGGCTGCCAGCTCTCCTAATCCAGGGATTGTTATGTAGCTGTACCTACTAGTCAATGGATAAGGTAGGTGAGGAGGAGGAGGGAAGCTGTCAGAAAGGTTCAGGAGCTGTGCTACTGTGAGCTCCTGCTGAATCTGAGGCCTGTTTAGCGGTATTCCTTATGCTAATAGATTTTGTGGATGTGATACTGAGTTGACTACATAGATCATATTCTTTTGGATTGCCCTGAATTTTCAGATTTGAGAACTGAACTGATTTTTCCTTTTCTTAAGCATGACTCTCTCTCTCTCTCTCTTTAAGCTAGGCCTTCTTGGTTACTAAAAGATAAGACACAAAACTTTTCATGCAGCTAAATTTTTGGTGGCTGTAGCAAAATCACATTGTACCTGAGGTAGTAAATCTTAGGCTTCCATTTTAGCATGTGATGGCTCACTGTTTTCATGACAAAAGTCATAATGAAAACAGTAATAATGATTTCTCTACCACAATTCTCTGTAACCCCATCCTGTTTGGGGAGCAAATGCAGTTCAATCATTCAGAGGGTCCCAAGTTCAGTCCCTGACACCTCCAGTTCAAATGAGGATAAATAGGTGAAGTGAAAAACCTCTACCAGTGACTTGAAGAGCTGCTTCCAGTAAGAAGCAACAATGCTGACCTTAACAAAACAATGGTATGACTCTGTATAAGTCTATTTCATATGTATCCTTTATCCTCCGTTTATAAACACAGGTGTCTTGCAACCATGTTTCTGTCCCTCCCCCTCCATTCTTCAGTTTCTGCCACTTCACAGTTCTCTCTGTACTTTCCTCACCCACAGGCCATTGCCAAGCTATTCCCTTTCTCTTAGGCCCCCACAGCTTCTCCATCTCTAATATCCTTTCTATATCTCACCCCTCACTTGTGTCTCCATTTCTCAGTTATCCCCTTTTTCTTACCCTCCCCAGAGGATTTATCTATTTTCTTTCTTACTCCATAGGTCTCCTTACAGGCAACAGCACCTCCATTTTCTCGTTGCTCCGCCAGGACCTTCCCGCCGCATTGGATACAGTACAAGAACCCGAGGCTCCGTGCCTGTCTTCTGATTTTATCTTGGACCACTTTGACGCACTTAGCCTAGGGGAAGTCGACGGAATTCTCTCCACTGTGCGCCCTACAACTTGTGATCTTGACCCATGCCCCTCCTGGCTAATTAAATCTTGCCTGAGGGAGCTCAGATATCCTGTACGGGATATCATAAATAGATCCCTCTTGGAAGGGCAATTTCCAACATCTTTGAAAGAGGCGATGGTCCGCCCTCTCTTGAAAAAAAGTACAGCAGACCCGGCCAAATTGGCGAATTACCGACCGGTCTCGAACTTACCATTTCTAGGTAAAGTTATTGAGAGGGCAGTGGCGCTACAGTTACAGAGTTTTTTGGATGACACTTCCGCCTTAGATCCCCACCAGTTCGGCTTTCGTCCGGGCCATGGGACGGAGACAGTGCTGGTCGCCTTGGTGGATGACCTCCAGCGGCATCTGGATCGAGGCGGTGCGGCGGTACTAATGCTGTTAGATCTGTCGGCTGCGTTCGACACGGTCGACCATCGGCTACTGGCCCGCCGGCTTGCCGACACAGGGATTAGGGGGTCGGCCTTACAGTGGCTCTCCTCCTTCCTTGATGGATGGGGACAAAGGGTGGCAATTGGGAGAGAGCTGTCCCGGAGGCACCCACTAGTGTGTGGGGTGCCACAAGGTGCAGTTCTCTCTCCGATGTTATTTAACATCTACATGCGCCCCCTTGCCCAGATTGCCCGGAGGTTTGGGCTTGGGTGCCACCAATACGCAGATGACACCCAGCTCTATCTACTAATGGACGGCCAACCTGACTGCGTCCCAGAAAACCTGGACCTAGCATTGCAAGCCGTGGCAGGTTGGCTCAGGCTAAGTGGGCTGAAGTTGAATCCAACAAAGACAGAGGTCCTTTGCTTGGGCCGCAGTGCCCTGGGAAGGGAAATCCCCCTTCCGGCTTTTGACGGTGTGCTGCTGAAAGCGGCCCATAGGGTCAAGAGCCTGGGGGTTCTTCTGGAGCCTTCATTATCAATGGAGGCGCAGATAGCGGCCACTGCCAAGTCCGTGTTCTTTCATCTTCGACGGGCGAAGCAGTTGGCCCCCTTCCTAGAGCGCCGGGACCTAGCAACGGTGATCCATGCTACGGTCATCTCAAGACTGGATTACTGTAACACCCTCTACATGGGGCTGCCCTTGTGCCGAACTCGGCGGCTGCAGTTGGTGCAGAACACGGCGGCTAGGCTGCTGTTGGGGCTCCCGAGATGGGAGCACATACGGCGGAGTCTGTGTGGGCTGCACTGGCTGCCAGTGGTGTACCAAGTCCGTTACAAAGTGCTGGTTATTACCTTTAAAGCCCTATATGGCCGAGGACCTGCCTACTTGAGGGACCGTCTTTCCCCATATGAACCCCACAGAGCACTGAGGTCAGCTGGAAAGAACCAGCTGAATATCCCTGGGCTAAGGGAGGCCAGATTGAAGACCACCCAGGATCGGGCCTTCTCCATTGTAGCCCCACTGCTGTGGAATCAACTCCCGGAGGAGGTACGGGCCCTGCAATGTTTAGATCAATTTCGCAGGGCCTGTAAGACCTACCTCTTCAAAATAGCCTTCACCTAATACCGAGCTAAGAAAGCTTCGCTGGACATGTTTTAGCCATTGAATTTTATTAAGATCTAAGTTATAGCACCACAATGTTAGTTTTAATACAGTTGTTAATGGTTTAATGATGATTTTATTATTGTAATTGTAATTACTATATATGGTTTTATTGTATATTACATGTTGTGAGCTGCCCTGAACCTGCCCTAGCGGGGGGGCAGGATATAAATAAAAAGTATTATTATTATTATTATTATTATTATTAGTTTCTCTGTGTGCCCCATATTCTTCTCTGTTCTCTTTAAATCACTATCACCAGTCTTTCATCCCATCTACCCTCTTTGCAGTCATTCCCTATCCATACCACTCTGTATCCTCATCTTGCAGTCCCTCCCTTTCTTCAGTGAATAGTTTAATGTTCTTTTTCAGCATCAACATCCCTATCCTTATCTGTATTCTTCTTTACTCAGTTTGACAGCAACAACAGATAACATTTTTTTTCTTTCCCAAAAGTTTGCACACTATGTGATAGCGGTTGGCTATGCAGACTGGCTAGAAATGGCCAGGGGTAAAAAACAGTCACTTCCACTGTCTTCCTTTTAAGAGAAATACAGATATAGTGATGCACTTACAATTTTGTTGAGTTTTCCTAACCTTAGATGTTTCTATAAAGCTTGAATGGAATGGGAATTTAGGAGGTAGGAGGTGTAAGTCAGCTGCAGACTTCATGATGGGCAGTCTTAACTCAGACGTCAATCCTATCACGATTAACATAGCTTACTCCCGAGCATGTGCAGGTCTGCAGCCACCTGCATTTTTCATAGCTAGTATGACTTCCATCACACCCAACTTTACCAACAAAGGCAACTCACTGAATTTCCACAGGATGGCAGCATGAGATGCAACTATGTCTTAAACAGCTGTGGGAAAACAGGTCAGATGCAGAAGGTTCTGCTTTAATGATTGCTTCAAAGCAGCTGTGTGGGGCTACTGATTTGTTGAGGAAGGAGATAAGCAGAGAGGAGGTTAATCCTCTCACTCTCATGTTAGTCCCCCAGTCTATTATTGACTTTGCAAGGGGGTGGGAGAGAAATGAGCATCCCAATGCAGCTGTTTTGAACTAAAAAAAAAAGTTCACATCTACTTTGGCAATATCCCCCAAGTTTAAAAAATGGGCCTCCCTGGTTGTAACTAAAGATGTGCTAGACTAGCAGGCATCAATATTTTCCTCTTAATATGATGCCTTCTGGCCAATGGCTATAGATATGAAAGAGCAGTATAGGACAAATATAGAAGGGGGGCAAAGCAGTTCCCTGATTTTCCTATCAATCCCACCACATTTCTCTAGGAAGATCTAACATAGTCTAGAATACTTCAGTTTACTTTAACACTACTGTTACTAGCTTGGGATTCCCCAGCTGTCACAGATGTTAACTAGTTTAAAAATACTATTACAAAACAAATGTTATATTATTTCATTTCACCTGCCATTTGCAGCCATTTGTGATGCTGATGTTTACCACTTGTTTTCTTCTTCATAAGCTTGTGCCTGTATGGATGCCTAGAAAAGATTCGCTATATACATCTCACTAAGTGAGCTCTAGTCCACCAAAGCTTATGCTTCTAGAAAATAAGGCTGCTGCCAATTGCTCAGAGAAAAAAATGTCCTGTCACTTCAAAAGAAGCTGGATAGGAAGCTAATTTACCAGACAATGACATTTACTATGACAAGCTTCAGCAGCCCACTTCCATTAGGACAATACAATTTTCCCCAAACCTTTTGGCAATCCTAGAATAAAAACATGCTGGTGTTTAAAGTGCCTCAATAGTCCTGTTTATTATTACAACTGTTACATGTTTTGGTTATTGTTATGAGTTTTTAAAACCTTGACTACACTTTCCCACTGAGGTAAAGAACTAGCCTGTGTTGCCCCTCACAGAATTATTTATTTTATATCCTGCCCTCCCCGCCAAAGGCAGGCTCAGGGCAGCTCCCAGGTTAGGGTCAAACAATGACCAAACAAGATAAAACAATAATAAAAATAAGACATAAAACAATTATTAAAACATCAATCTCAATAGGTGCTAGTGCGATAATTCATACAATTAGAATTTCAGTTATAGCAGATGGCAAGTTGGTCAGTATTAGGTGTTTCAAAGAAGACCCAGGGACGTCACAGCATGGTAAGAGAAATCCAGAGTAATGTTTAGGTTTATGGGCCTAATCCGTTGCTATAGATGTTACCATTATGAGAAAGCATGGTGGAAGAGTGCCATTTTACAAGCCCTGCGGAACTGTAGAAGCTCTCGCAGGGCCCTAACCTCCGGCAGCTCATTCCACCAGCTAGGTGCAGCAACGGAAAAGGCCTTGGCTCTAATTGATTTAAGCCTGGCTTCTCTGACGCTGGGGACTGTCAACAGGTTTTGAGACCCGGAGCGAAGTGATCGCTGGGGCATATATGAGGAAAGGCGGTCCCTAAGGTATACAGGACCCTGGCCATATAGGGCTTTAAAGGTTAAGACCAGCACCTTGAAGCGAATCCGGTACATTATTGGTAGCCAGTACAGTGCTTTCAGCGCAGGCTGAATGTATTCCCATAAAGGAACTCCCATTAACAGCCTGGCAGTAGCATTCTACACTAGCTGGAGTCGCCGGATTTGGGACAAGGGCAGTCCCATGTAGAGGGCATTACAGTAATCCAGCCTCGAGGTGACCGTAGCATGGATTAGTTGCCAAGTCGTCGCTTTCAAGAAAGGGGACCAACTGTGTTACCATCTGCAGATGGTAGAAAGCTGACTTGGCAGTGGCAGCTACTTGGGCCTCCATTGTTAGAGAGGAATCCAAGAGTACCCCTAAGCTTTTAACTTTGGGCGCTGGCATAAGCTGCGCTCCATTGAGGGTTGGTAAACGGACCTCCGGTCCCAGACCATGACGGCTTAGTTACAGGGCCTCCGTCTTCGTCAGATTTAATTTTAGACTACTCAGCTTGAGCCACCCTGCCACAGCTTGTAATGCTGTGAACAGATCATTCGGGGTGGAGTTGGACTGGCCACCCATCAACAGACAGAGCTGGGTGTCATCTGCATACTGGTGACAACCCAGCCCATGCCTCTGGGCAACCTTGGTGAGAGGGCGCATATAGATGTTAAATAACATCGGGCAAAGAACTGCTCTATTTGGACCTGGCTGGAGAAAGTCCCAAATAGTTCATCCCCAACCATCACCCTCTGTCCCAAACCCTGGAGAAAGGAGGAAAGCCACCTCAAGGCCAACCCCTGGATCCCAGTGTTAGCGAGGTGACGAGTCAGTAGCAGATGATCGACTGTGTCAAACACCGCCAACAGGTCTAATAACATCACCACTGCCAAGCTACCTCTATCCAGGTGCCTCTGGAGGTCATCTGTGAGGATGACCAGAACCACCTCTGTCCCATGACCAAGACGAAAGCTGGATTGATGTGGGTTAAGCATGGAAAAATCATCCAGAAAACTCTGAAGCTGCACTGCCACTGCCCTTTCAATAATCTTTCAATAATGGCAGGCTAGACACCGGCCAGTAATTTGCCAATTCAGCCTGGTCCAGAGATGGCTTTTTTAGAAAGGGACAAACCACAGCCTCCTTAAGAGGCTGGGGGAAGGCTCTTTGAAAAAGGGACCTGTTGACAATTTCCTGCAGGGGAACCAGTAGCTCCTCCCGGCTGGCTTTTATTAACTAGGATGGGCACGGGTCCAACCTACAGGTAGTTGAGCGTGCAGTGGAGAGTACTCTGTCAACTTCCTCCAGCCTGAGTGGAGTGAAATAATCCAAAATCTGACTAGCTCAGGGCCTCGAGTTCATTTACTGTTTCCATAGCGGCCGGGAGGTCGCAGTGAAGTGACAAGACTTTATCTGTGAAGAAGCTCGCAAAGGCCTCACAGCCAATGTCCAATTCTCTAGCATTTGGTATACCCAACGGTTGTGTAGTTAAAGACTGAATTGTCCTAAACAATTGTGCTGGGCACAAGTTCACAGACGCAATCATAGCTGTAAGATATATTGTCTTAGCAGCCTTGACTGCCACCTCATAGGTTCTCATATACGACCTATAAGCTGTTCTTGTCACTTCATCGCAGGCTTGCCGCCACTGTCTCTCTAGCTGTCTGAGCCTCTGTTTCATCTGGTATATGCCAGGGCGCAAGCTTTGTACGGGGGCATAGAGGATGCGTGGGAGCAATCTCATCGATGGCCGTGGCGAGACTGTTATGCCAGGTCTCCACTAGCTCTTCTAGAGAATCACCAGGGGGCCAAAGATTCTGGAGAGCCATCTGAAACCGCATAGGGTTCATTTGGCTCTGCGGGCGAGCTAAAATACACTTGCCACCCACACAGGGTTGGAGCAGAATATTCAAATGGGCCTTCACGGCATAGTGGTCCAACTACGGCACTGCATCAGAAGTAATGCAGTCCACTGTCATCCCCACCGCAAAGATCAAATCCAGAGCGTGACCAGCCTGATGAGTGGGAGTTGTTACATATTGAGAGAGTCCCAGCACCGCCATGGATGACACCAGGTCCAATGCCAATGTGGAGCCCATGTCATTGGCATGGACACTGAAGTTCCCCAAGACCAAAAGTCTAGGGTGCTCCAATGCCCAGTCTGCTATGGCCTCCATAAAGGCTGGCAGGGCATTGGCTGGTGCAGAGGGCAGTCAATTCACCAGCCAAATAGCAAAACTCTCTCGCGCCTCAACCACCATGCCAGCACATTCAATATCGGTGATCTTTGAAGCTGGGAGTGCCCGGAAGAAGTAAGCCTCCCGGATGAACATCACTACTCCTCCCCTCTCTCCGCTATTCCATAACTGAAGGACTGAGAACCCAGGAGGAGCTACTTGGGAGAGAGCAACTGTCTCTCCATCTTGCACCCAAGTCTCAGTCACACAAGCCAGGTCCATATTCTGCTCTAGCAGGAAATCCTGCAAGACAGGGATCTTATTATTAATGGACCTGGCATTGCACAACACCAGTGTCGGAGGCGGATGTTCCAACTTGGCCCCACTGCTTGCAACCGTTGGGATGAGATGCAGGCTGGAAGGAGGTTGAGCAGTCTGGCATCTCAGCTTCCTTCCCTTATATAAATGCCTGTTCTCACTGCTGTACTTTCCCCTTCCCAGGAGTACTGGAATCCTCAATTATTAATTATTGCCTTTGATCTTTGATTGGGGAAAATTAGCTGCAAAGGCAGAGCACAGCAAGAGATGGGCTAAAGCAGTACCTATTATCTATGTTTATGGAGACAGTCCCAAATAGATTCTCTAATTGGGGCTAACAACCAGGCCAGTTAATAAAATAAAATGGATTTTATTTATAAAAGAGAAATAATAAAATCTAAACATACATGCACACAAATGAAATAACACTCAAGATATTGAACTACAGTGAGGAACAGGTTCTATAGAGCAGTGTTTCCCATTTGCAGGGTTGTGACCCAGTACCAGACCACAGAAGCCTCACTACTGGATCACAAGAAAGGCCAAAGCTAGCCCCACCCCCAGCAAAGCATGACCTCTGCTCTGCTTCTTTCCTTCCTCCGTCTCTGCCGTGCAGAGAAAAGCTAGCCTTGAAGACTGACACAGGCTGCAAAGCCTGAGCTCTGTTTGGCTTCCTTCCTTCCTTTCCCTATTTGTGTTGTGCAGGGAAAAGCTATCCTTGAAGACTGACACAGGCTGCAAAGTCTGAGATCTGTTTGGCTTCCTTCCTTCCCCCGTCCCTGTATTATGCAGAGAGGAGCTGGGCTGCCTCTCCTCCCCCCCCTCCCAGTGTTTGAGATAAAAGCTGGCATCCACTGGCACTTTAGACCCATGAAGTGTTCTTCAAGGTATGAGCTTTCATATTTTTTGGGGGGGAGATTTCCCCAGAAGGCCTGGGCGGCAAAGAAGTGGTGTATGTCTTTTTCAGCCAGTAGGGGTAGGGAATGGGCATTCCAGTAGCTGTTTTTTTTTACCAAATGACCTGTGGGCAGAATTGTTGCTGGCTGGGGTCATCTGATGGTGAGTAAAGTTTTTTTTTTCTTTGTCCCCCCCCCCCTTCTTTCTTTCTTTCCTTCCTTCCCTGCAAGTGGTGCTCTGTCTGTTTTCTTGGTGCTGGAGGGGGGGAAGCAACAGTGGGAGGGCTTCTAGTGCCGTGGCCCCACTGGTGGACATTCTGGTGCTTTTGGGGGCATTGTATGAGAGAATTTTGGACTAGATGGTCCACTGGCCTGATCCAACATGGCTTCTCTTATGTTCTTTCTTTCCATGTCCTTCTTTTCCTTTCCTTCTTTCCTTCCATTTTTACTGGATGAAACTTTTCTGTTTTTCATTCTGTTGTTGCATAGCAGCTCTGCCAGTGAACAGTTGGCACCCCCAGTTGTAGCCAGCTGGCCTTTCTATGAGATTTCTGTGTGAGTGAATGAGAGTGAGAGTTGTGAGGCAGACAGAGATTATTGGAGATTACTGCTGCATATCTCAACAGCACTGGAAGTGATGGTACTATGAACTTGGCACCATTTTACTAGTCCTGCTTTTAACAGCTGTCTGACGCCAATATTAAACTCCTCCTGGAGATAGTAAAAAGGATAAAAGTTCACTGGCTAAATATCTGCACAACAGGTTGCTTTTAAAGGCATGGGAAACACAGCCAGTAAAAAGCTGCAAGCCCCTCATAAATATCCTTTTTGGGATAACTGCAGAAAAGCTTGTATGAACTTCATATAACTTGAAATTAATTCATTAATTGCAGTTCAATTCTCTGCTACCTTTCACAGCAATTTCCCAGTGTTTCGGCCAAGGAAAAGTATGAAAAATAGCTGTCAAAAGATTTCCTTGAAACCAAGCAAGCTTGGTTGTAGCTTGTGCTGGCATTCCTGATGGCAATGGCAACAGCACTCCCAACTGCATACACTGGCCAGTGCTGTTGAGGAAGGAGTGTGTAGGTGGTGCAGGCAATTGAACATGGGCATTAGGAGTGCTTGCAAGCTGGAGAAGAACACATAAACAGAAAGGTGCATGCAGGTGTGGGGGTGGAAAGAGAGGACCCTAGGAATGTATGAAAAAGTTGCAGACCACCCACTTTCCACCCCCATTTTGGCTCAGCATGAGTTTCAGAGAGATTTTTCTGAAAATGAAGTTACTTCAGAAGAAGAGGCATGTTTGGGGGAGTGCCCTGGAAATGACATCACAGGAAAAGGTGGAGTTTTGGTTCAGTGTGCCCTGGAAGTGACATCACTTGGCCCTTGACCTGGAAGTGACACCACAGGAAACGACATAATTCCTGTCTCCCAGCTTCACCCCCAAAGTCTCCTGGCTCCACCCCCGAATTTTAGTGGGGCACAAAGGAGAAGTGTAAAAATAATTAGGCCATGGGAAAGAAAAGTTTGGGAAACCCTGCTATAGAGGGAGGGGAAAGTAGTGGTAATACTATACCAGGTCTTGGAGAATGGTTCAGCCTGAAGATAGACAAAAGAAGGGGAGCATGTAGAACAATCAGCGTCATACATATGAGAAGCTTGACGTGGATCAGAGTGCTGCTTTGTGAGTGGTCAGCAGAACACAGATCATGGCAAAAATGGGATGTATTTATACCCAAAAATGTATCCTGAAGGTATGTTATTATGGATGGACTAAGATGACAAAAACTTGATGGTCCTCAGGAGATCCTGACAAAGACAAGGTCTGTGTTCTTCCAGGTGTTACATGAAAAGAAGGATGTATCTTAATAGGTATGATGGCAAATTCTGTAAGGTGGTAGTAGCTGGATGGTGCTGCCTAGGTAATGATAGCCTGGCATGAAGAGGAGAATGCAGATTTTAGAAGATTTACTTAAAGTAATTACTTGGAGGAGGAATGCACTAGGAATTCTATAGTACAGCAGAAGGGAAATTGGTTATGTTAATGTAGACAAATATTAGAATAGGTGTGTCCACACCAGAGGTGATAGCTAGAGGGAGAAAATACCATTAATAACAGACCATAATTCAATCATACCATTGTGCTAGAGGCAGGATCTTTATCTGTGTACCTTGCCCTGACAATAGGTAGCCTCTTAGCCCATCAGATACTGGGATTTTTGGATTATGGCAACTGCCCATCCTTTGTTTCTCAGAACAGAGAGAAGAATGGAACAGGGAGGAGGACCATAGAGGAATATTGCAACCAGCTTGTCACTGTGAACTAGTTTCTCAGGCACAGAAATGGCTCCTAGCAGACCCATCATTAATGCTAAGCCAGGCATTTATGAGACCACTGCTGTGGAGGCTATGGATCTCTCTGGGTATCGGGGTGTCTCTACTCATGGAGAAAGACCACCATAGGCTGGAGGGAAGGCACCCAGGCAACACCTGGGTATAGAATAAATAAGTCAGCCAACATAATTGTCTTGGAACCATTCAATTCCTTAAATCTTCAGAGAAGGTGATCCATCCCTAACATCCTAGGCAGTTATACATCCATTATCTGATAAGAACATTTGTTTTCAACTCAATCAACCTAAAGTAACATGCCCTGCAAAGATGTTTAAAAGAAAATCAAAAGGTCACATTCAAGCCAATGGTCATTTTGCACTTACATGTTACCAGGAAGATCAAAACACATGTGCTTACCTCTTCAACTGAAACATGCAAGAGAGAGCAAAATACATGTGCTTTCCTCTCCAACTGAAACAAGCAAGATGTGGGGGGGAAATCAGGTTTTTGCCCTAACTTTTTACAGAGTTGAGGTTGGTAGATAAAGTTCCATTTCAAAGCCAAATCACAAAATACTTCCAGTGGTGAGGAATGTCTGCGTTTTCAACAATGTAAGATTCTGTTTGTCTTTTCTATACCACTGAAAACTAAACTGCATCTAAAGAAGCCCAACCAACCAATAATTAACCGTGAAGGCCCACTGAAACCAACAAAACAAGATGAGTCGTAACCAACTTGTCCCATTGTTTCAATGAGACATTATGGTTATATTTAGCTCATTTGATGCCCACAGAAGTTAGATTTAACAAATTACAATACACTTTTTAAAGAACCTGGTTTGGAGAAAGTAACATCCATTCATACAATTTAAAATGCTTTTTAAAAAAGAACAGTAACCTTACAAAAAGAATCTCCAGTATAAGTCATTAGTGATTTACAAAGAGAGCTTTTATTGTACAAAGCCAGCAGAATGTTCTTATTAAATATACAAAAAATCAACATGTTGTTTAAGTAAACGTTGCTCTTGAAACTTCATTCTTCTGGCAGAGCTTTGTGTTTCAATGACGTCATCAACTCTCTCAGAAAAAGAATCCAAGGAAGCTGCCAAAAGTTAAAAATCTGCACAAAAAGCAGAGTAGTATTCTCAGCTCAGCTGTTTTGGCTTTCTTGTGCAGTCACCTTTTTTAGAGTTTTTGCAGTTTTTGTGGGGAACAGAACCTTCTGCTCTATCAACAAATTGCTTTAAAAGTTCATAGAAGTTTGTGATGGGAGACCCATCACAAACTTTGTTTTATGAACCATGAACAGGCCATGGTTTGGTTGTGAAGGGGAGACCCCTGAATAATTAATGAATACCCCTATAATAATAATAATAATAATAATAATAATAATAATAATAATAATAATAAATGAAAATATGGTTTTGTGCCTTCAAAAGAGAATGTCTGATGCAACATTTAGAGTGTCTGTTGGGAGGCCCCTCAGAGGAGCATCTGCTAAACTGTCAAAGCCAGACAGCCCAAATGGGTGTGAGTCACGAATGTGTATTGATAGCAGGAAACTCCTTGTTGAATAAAGATAAGCAGACACACTGGAGAACTACCAGGGAGAAAGGGGAGGGGGGAAGTGAATCAGATAATGTGTAAGGGGCCAGGCTGCAGGCTTGCTTTTGCTTAAAGCGGATGGTCTGAGAAGTGTGCGGGGTTCATTATTTTTAGGAGCCTTGATGCTCAAATGAACCTTGCTACTGGTGCCAAATAGTAAAATACCTTGTTTTCAATCAGTAAGTGTGTGCCTCGTTATTTCCCTGCTACAGTTGTACCCATCTCTATCTATAGCCACATCAGGCTATGAAATCTTGGCCACTGCTTTTGTTCTGCGAAGTGTTACCAAGAGGAAGTGATCTAGTGGGAAGAAGTGTTGGAATGTAAAGTGGTTAGCCTTTTCTCCCAAACCATTATTTTGTTCCCTGCAACCTCCCTCCAGCCACTTTTCATCCCTTCAGGGTTCCTGATTCACACAGGATTCCTAATTGGGAAGCACCAATGTATTCTTAGGAAGAACAAATCCAGTATGAAGCCACCTATTGGTTTAAATCACGTGTTTCAAAATTTGTTAAGATTGTGGGCACTTTTGGAGCTTTGAGAATAGAGATGGGGAACCATGATAAAAACTGTTATGGGTGCTATTATGTGTGCTGGGTTCGATCATTAAAAATTGGGCTCCAATTTTGAAAATTTTAAATCATGAAAATTTTGGGCTCCAAGCCAAGCATCCTATGTTGGAGGCAAAAGTCAAATTCAAGTTAAATAACAATGAAAAGAAACAGCAGCAAATATCATTCAACAACAAAAACAACAAACAGGCTAAACATTTTGTTTCACCATTAAAAGCCTTTGCAAATTAACAAGTTTTCATCTGCCACTGAACAAAGCCAATATGAGTACCTCACAGATATGTCCATGTAGAGGTATTCCATAAATGAAGCACCTAAAAGGCTGCCTCCCTAGCTGCCACCTGACTGGTTTCTAAAGTCAAGGGCACATGGAAGAAGCCTCAGAAGTGAATCTCAACAAATCCATACAGGAGAAAGAAGTACTATGAGGAATTCTGAAATATGTGAAGTGTCCCCCAGCTGCAGGCACCCAAAGTCCTCCATACCAGCACATGTATGACGTGAGTATAGCCAATCTCCTTCTTTCTGAATGACTGTTTAAATTGAAGGATGCAGAATTAACACACTACTTTTAGTAAAGCCACAATGAAGCAATTTCCATATGACCAGGCATCAGTCATGCCAATCTGTTCATACCTCTTAAGATTCTTCAGTTCCATTTCTTCTCAGCTTCCCTTTTCTGTTTCTCCTCCTGTTCTTTTTTCATTTTTTCTTCAAGCCTTTTCCTCTGGTACATTTTTGTACCAGCAAACGCTAAGCAAAGGATTAATGTTTTAGCTGCTAAAATGTACATGAGAAGTGGAAAATTCTCCAGTGCCTAAAATGGGAGAGAAACACACATTCAACCACAATAATTACAGGACAAAAGCAGAATTGCGTAATAAGTGTAGTATGCTTTTAAAAAGAGGCAGACACACTATGAAGCTGCAGAGCCTTCAGTTTAAAAGAAGTCACTAGGTGGGGGGAGGGCATGTTTTACATTTGTCTCACAAGCCATTTTACCACCTTCAAGATGCTTTGATCCCATGGGGGGAAAGTTATGGGTGGAAGCCAGGCAGTTTTTTCAATCCAGCTCACCTACAACAATCCCCACCCCACATGGCTTCTGTGCATGCAGATTCCAGGACCACCAGCATAGATTTTTAGATGATCATAAGGGGCCTTCCCCCACACACTTTTCACTAGTCGAAAAGCTAATTGGATTCAGCCCTATACTATGCGCTATAGTCTTCCCTAGCAGAGATAAAAGCAGTTTAGCGATGGCAGTTTTCAGCAGGAAGAGATTGTGTGGGAAAGAAAGTTAACTAGCCCTTCTGCCTCCATCCCTTAAAATACAATCCCAGCAACTGGAATCCATTTTTTTAAAAAAATCAGGGAAAATAATCTGGAACTAGGTGCTTCATGTTGTTCTGTTCTAAGCATTCTGAACAAGGGTGCAGAGTACTAAATTATTTCCCCTTTCCTCCAACACACACTATCATAGATTTAAATAGCAAATCCTTACACAAACTTTACCCACTGAAAGAAATAACAATTAATAATAACTAAATGAATAGAAATAACTGCACATCTTAGGTCATACTATATAGCCAAAGTGGTCAAACTGTGGCTCAGGAGCCACATGTGGCTCTTTCACACATATTGTGTGGCTCTCAAACATCCAACCCCACTCCATCAGCCAGCCTGAAGAAGGCATCACTTCTCCAAGCCAAGCCAGCCCCTAATGCATTTAAAGTTGCTTTATTTCCACCTCCCCTCCATCTATTTGCCTTCCTTCCTTCCTGTCTTGCAGCTCTCAAACATCTGATGTTTATTCTGTGTGGCTCTTAGTGTTAAGCAAGTTTAGCCACCCCAAACTATAATAATGTGGATTAAAAAAACTGTAATATGTTGAATTTATTGTATTTTGATTGTTGTAAGCTGCCCTGCCCTCTCATGGATTTCTGCCTTGATGTGGTAAGAGGGCTTGCACGGTTCAGTGAGGCTGTGGGCTATGCCATGCAGGGCCACCCAAGATGGACATGCCACAGCTGAGAACCCAGACAAAATATGATCCACTGGAGAAGGAAATGGCGACCCACTCCAGTATCCTTGCCAAGAAAACCCCATGGACAGTAACAAAAGGCTAAAAGATATGGTGCTGGAAGATGAGCTCCTCAGGTCAGAAGGTGCCCAATATGCTACTGGGGAAGAGCGGAGGGCAAGTCCAAGTAACCACAGAAAGAGTAAAGCAGCTGGGCCAAAGCCAAAAGGACGCTCAGTTGTGGATGTGTCTGATGGTGAAAGAACAGTCCGATGCTGCAAAGAACAATACTGCATTGGAACGTGGAATGTAAGATCTATGAATCAAGATAAGCTAGATTTAGTTAAACAGGAAATGGCAAGACTGAACATCGACATCTTGGGAATCAGCGAACTAAAATGGACGGGAATGGGTGAATTTAACTCAGAGGATCACTACATCTATTATTGTGGGCAAGAGTCCCGTAGAAGAAATGGTGTGGCCTTTATAGTTAACAAGAGAGTGAGGAAGGCAATAAGGGGATACAATCTCAAAAATGACAGAATGATCTCAGTCCGTATCCAAGGCAAACCATTCAATATCACAGTAATCCAAGTCTATGCCCCAACCACTGATGCAGAAGAGGCTGAAGTGGACCAGTTCTATGAAGATCTACAACACTTTCTAGAATTAACACCAAAAAAGATGTCCTCCTCATCATAGGGGACTGGAATGCCAAAGTAGGAAGTCAAAAGGTAACCAGAACAACTGACAAGTTTGGCCTTGGAGAACAAAATGAAGCCAGGCAAAGGCTAATAGAGTTCTGTCAAGAGAACAAACTGGTCATAGCAAACACCCTCTTCCAACAACCTAAAAGGCGACTCTACACATGGACATCACCTGATGGGCAACACAGAAATCAGATTGAATATATATTCTGTAGTCAAAGATGGAGAAGCTCCTTACAGTCAGCAAAAACAAGATCTGGAGCTGACTGCAACTCAGATCATGAGCTACTCAGAGCAAAATTCAGGCTTAAACTGAAGAAAACTGAGAAAGCCATTAGGCCATTCAGGTTTGACCTTGATCACATCCCTTATGAATATACAGTGGAAGTGAAGAATAGGTTTAAGGAACTAGAGTTGATAAGAGTACCTGAAGAACTATGGATGGAGGTTCGTGATATTGTACAGAAGGCAGCAATCAACACCATCCCAAAGAAAAAGATATGCAAGAAAGCGAAGTGGCTGTCTGATGAGGCTTTACAAATAGCTGAGGAAAGAAGGAAAGCGAAAGGCAAAGGTGAAAAGGAAGAATTCACCCAACTGAATGCAGATTTCCAGAGAATAGCAAGGAGAGATAAGGAGGTCTTCCTGGAGGAACATAAGAACATAAGAGAAGCCATGTTGGATCAGGCCAATGGCCCATCCAGTCCAACACTCTGTATCACACAATGGCCAAAATTTTTTTGTATATATACACACTGTGGCTAATAGCCACTGATGGACCTCTGCTCCATATTTTTATCTAACCCCCTCTTGAAGCTGGCTATGCTTGTAGCCGCCACCACCTCCTGTGGAAGTGAATTCCACATGTTAATCACTCTTTGGGTGAAGAAGTACTTCCTTTTATCCGTTCTAACCCAACTGCTCAGCAATTTCATTGAATGCCCACCAGTTCTTGTATTGTGAGAAAGGGAGAAAAGTACTTCTTTCTCTACTTTCTCCATCCCATGCATAATCTTGTAAACCTCTATCATGTCACCCCGCAGTCGACGTTTCTCCAAGCTAAAGAGCCCCAAGTGTTCTAACCTTTCTTCATAGGGAAAGTGTTCCAAACCTTTAATCATTCTAGTTGCCCTTTTCTGGACTTTTTCCAATGCTATAATATCCTTTTTGAGGTGAGGTGACCAGAATTGCACACAGTATTCCAAATGAGACCGCACCATTGATTTATACAGGGGCATTATGATACTGGCTGATTTGTTTTCAATCCCCTTCCTAATAATTCCCAGCATGGCATTGGCCTTTTTTATTGCAATCGCACACTGTCTTGACATTTTCAGGGAGTTATCTACCACGACCCCAAGATCTCTCTCTTGGTCAGTCTCTGCCAGTTCACAACCCATCAACTTGTATTTGTAGCTGGGATTCTTGGCCCCAATGTGCATTACTTTGCACTTGGCCACATTGAACCTCATCTGCCACGTTGACACCCACTCACCCAGCCTGAACAGATCCCTTTGTAGTTCCTTACAATCCTCTCTGGTTCTTACCACCCTGAACAATTTAGTGTCATCTGCAAACTTGGCCACTTCACTGCATACTCTCAACTGGATCCATTCCAGTCCGGCTTCCGGCCAGGTCACGGGACGGAGACAGTTCTGGTCGCCCTCATGGATGATCTTATGCGACATCTGGATCAGGGCGGCTCTGCAGTGCTGCTGTTATTAGATCTGTCAGCCGCTTTTGACACGGTTGACCACCAGCTACTGACTGACCGCCTCACCGATGTGGGGATACAGGGATCTGCCTTGCAGTGGCTGACTTCCTTTCTCCAAGATCGGGGACAAAGGGTGGTGATAGGGGAGGAAGCATCCCAGAGGCACTCCCTTAGTTGCGGGGTGCCGCAGGGAGCGGTCCTATCCCCAATGCTATTTAATATCTATATGCGCCCCCTTGCCCAGATTGTCAGGAGGTATGGACTGGGTTGCCATCAATATGCGGATGACACCCAGCTCTACCTAATGATGGGTGGCCAGTCTGACTGTACCCTGGAAAACCTAGACCTGGCATTACAAGCCGTGGCCTCCTGGCTCAGACTGAGTCGGCTGAAATTGAATCCGACGAAGACGGAGGTTCTCTACCTGGGTCGGGGCGGTCCGGGAAGAGAGATCCAGCTGCCGGCCCTTGACGGGGTGCCACTGATACCGGTCCCCAAGGTCAAGAGCTTAGGCGTGCTCCTTGAGTCCTCTTTTACAATGGAGGCTCAGGTGGCAGCCACTGTTAGATCTGCCTTTTTCCATCTTCGGCAAGCACGGCAGCTGGCCCCTTACCTGGAGCGCAGCGACCTAGCGACGGTAATCCATGCTACGGTCACCTCAAGAATAGATCACTGTAATGCTCTCTACATGGGGCTACCCCTGACGCTAACCCGGAGACTACAACTAGTGCAGAACGCTGCGGCACGGCTGTTAATGGGGCTACCACGACGGGAGCACATTCAGCCAGTGCTGAGAGAGCTGCACTGGTTGCCTGTTGTGTTCCGAGTTCGCTTCAAGGTGTTGGTACTAACCTTTAAAGCCCTTTATGGTCAGGGACCTGCCTATCTACGGGACCGCCTTTCCCCATATATCCCCCAGAGAGCACTGAGATCAGGGACAAAAAATCTGCTGTCTGCCCCTGGCCCAAAAAAAGCCAGGCTATGCGCAACAAGATCTAGGGCTTTCTTGGTGGCAGCACCAGAACTTTGGAACACCCTCCCAGAAGCTATAAGGGCCCTGCGGGATTTGCCGGCGTTCCGCAGGGCCTGCAAGACCGAACTGTTTAGACAGGCTTTTCTGGTTGATTGAAAATGGGCTGCCACCGGACATCCTACAGAAGCTGGCGATCATAGTCAGAACCCAATACCGCCAGACTGGATTGAGACAGCGCAAATAGTTTTAAACTGATAAGTGTATTATGGTTTTATATGTTTTATGGAATTTGATTGTTTTTATGATATTGTAAGCTGCCCTGAGTCCGCTTGCGGAGAGGGCGGGATATAAATGTAAAGTAATAAATCAATCAATCAATCAATCAACTCCAAATCACTTATGAACAAGTTAAAGAGCATGGGACCCAGTACTGAGCCCTGCGGCACTCCACTGCTTACCGTCCTCCACTGCGAAGACTGCCCATTTATACTCACTCTCTGCTTCCTATTAATTAGCCAGTTTTTGATCCACAAGAGGACCTGTCCTTTTACTCCATGACTCTCGAGCTTACTAAGAAGCCTTTGATGAGGAACTTTATCAAAAGCTTTCTGGAAGTCAAGGTAAACAATATCTATCGGATCTCCTTTGTCCACATGTTTGTTCACCCCCTCAAAGAAATGTAACAGGTTAGTGAGGCAAGATCTTCCCTTATAGAACCGATGCTGAGACTTCCTCAATAACTCGTGTTCATCAATGTGCCTACTCATTCTGTCCTTGATAATGGTTTCTACCAACTTTCCCGGTATTGAAGTCATACTGACTGGCCTGTAGTTACCCAGATTTCCTCTGGAACCCTTTTTAAAGATGGGGGTGACATTTGCTACCTTCCAGTCCTCAGGAACGGAGGCAGATTTCAATGAAAGATTACATATTTTTGCCAGAAGACCCACAAGTTCAACTTTGAGTTCTTTCAGAACTCTTGGATGTATGCCATCCGGACCTGGTGACTTATTAGTTTTTAATTCGTCTATCAGTTGTAGGACCTCCTCTCTTGTCACCTCAATCTGACTCAGGTCTTTCAACATCCCTTCCACTATAAGTGGTTCTGGAGCAGGCAAACACTTCTCATCTTCCACAGTGAAGACGGAGGCAAAAAATGCATTCAGCTTCTCAGCCATTTCCCTATCTTCCTTCAGTAATCCTTTGACCCCTTGGTCATCCAAGGGCCCCACTGCCTCCCTGGCTGAGGAACAATGCAAAGCAACAGAGGAAAATAACAGAATGGGAAGGACAAGAGATCTCTTCAAGAAAATTAGAGAAATCAAGGGAACGTTTCATGCAAAGATGGCCATGATAAAGGACAAAAACGGTAGGTCAGGAAGAGGTGGCAAGAATACACAGAAGAATTACACAAGAAGAATCTCAGTGTACTGGACAACCATGACAGTGAAATCACTGACCTTGAGCCAAACATTCTGGAGTGTGAAGTCAAATGGGCCTTAGAAAGCATAACAAACAACAAAGCATGAGGAGATGATGGTATTCCAGTTGAGCTATTCAAAGTCCTAAAAGATGATGCTGTTAAAGTGATGCACACATTATGTCAACAAATTTGGAAAATGCAACAGTGGCCACAGGATTGGAAAAGGTCAGTTTATATTCCAATCCCAAAGAAGGGTAATGCCAAAGAATGTTGAAACTATCACACCATTGCACTCATTTCACATGCCAGCAAGGTCATGTTAAAGATTCTACAAGCTAGGCTTCAGCAGTATGTAGATTGGGAACTACCAGAAGTTCAAGCTGGGTTTCGGAGAGGTAGAGGAACTAGAGATCAAATTGTCAACATTCGATGAATTATGGAGAAAGCACGGGAGTATCAGAAAAACATCTATTTCTGCTTTATTGACTACGCTAAAGCCTTTGATTGTGTGGATCACAACAAACTGTGGCAAGTCCTTAAAGAGATGGGAGTAGCAGACCACCTCACCTGTCTCCTGAGAAACCTGTATAAGGGTCAAGAAGCAACTGTCAGAACGGAATATGGAACTACTGATTGGTTTAGAATAGGAAAAGAAGTTCGACAAGGATGTATATTGTCACCCTGCTTATTTAATTTATATGCAGAGTATATCATGTGGAATGCTGGCCTGGGTGAAGCACAAGCCAGAATTAAGACTGCCAGGAAAAACATCAACAACCTCAGATATGCAGATGACACCACTCTAATGGCAGAAAGTGAGGAGGACCTAAAGAATCTCTTGTTGAGGGTGAAAGAAGAGAACACAAAAGTAGGCTTGAAACTCAACATAAAAAAAAATAAGATCAAGGCATCTGGCCCCATCACACCTTGGAAAATAGAAGAGGAAGACATGGAAGTAGTGACAGATTTCACATTTCTGCAGATGGTGACTGTAGCCATGAAATTAAAAGACGTTTGCTCCTTGGGAGGACACCTATGGCGAACCTGGGCAGTATAATAAAAAGTAGAGACATCACCCTGCCAACGAAAGTCCGTATAGTCAAAGCTATGGTATTCCCAGTAGTAATGTATGGCTGTGAGAGCTGGACCACAAGGAAGGCCGAGCGCAGAAGAATAGATGCTTTTGAGATGTGGTGCTGGAGAAGAATCTTGAGAGTCCCTTGGACTGCAAGAAGATCAAATTAGTCAGTCCTAAGGGAAATCAACTCAGACTGTTTCCTGGAAGGTCAGATGCTGAAGCTCTAATACTTTGCCCACCAAATGAGAAGGGAGCGCTCACTGGAGAAGATCCTGATGCTAGGAAAGACAGAAGGCAAAAGAATATTGGGATGGCAAAAGATGTGATGGCTGGACAGCGTTACTAATGTAACAAACACAAATTTGAGCAGACTTTGGAGGATGGTGGAAGACAGGAGGGCCTGGCGTGACTTTGTCCATGGGGTTGCAAAGAGTCGGACTCGATGCGCGACTGAACAACAACAAAAGCTGCCCTGATATTTGGATGGCTTTTGCAACTTGCAAATATGGTTTACCTATCCAATATACAAACTAAAGGCAAACTCCCATAAAAACCTTGAGTGTACGTGTACCTAAATATATTTGATTGGTCTAATCATGTACCCCAAACTTAGGGATGTCAGACGCTCCCCTAATGGGGGCAGAGGTCTCCCCCCGCCAGGCCCTAGCTCTGCACCACCAGCCAGCTGGCCCGTGGAGGAGAATTACTCCCCTAAAAAAGGAGGAACATCATGCCTATGTGACTTAAGAGTGATGAGCAAGTTTGCTGTAGTGGTTAAGTGCACAGACTCTTACCTGGGAGAAGCGGGTTTGATTCCCCACTCCTTCACATGCACCTGCTGATGTGACCTTGGGTCAGCCAGAAGTTCTCTCAAATCTGTTCTGCTAAAGTTCTCAGCTCCACCTACCTTACAGGTAAGTGTTCTCTCTAAGCTGAGTTAGCGTGAGCTAGCTCACAGATTTTTAGCCTCCAGCTCACACATTTTTGTCTTAGCTTAGGAAGGATAACCCCAGAGCACACTAATTTATGCAGTAGCTCACAACTTTAATGCCAGTAGCTCACAAAGTAGAATTTTTGCTCACAAGACTCTGCAGCTTAGAGGAAACATTGTCTGTTATGAGGTGGGGAAGGGAAAGGAAATTGTAAGCAGCTCTGAGACTCTTTCAGGTAGTGAAAGGTGGGGTATAAATCCAATCTCTCTCTTTTTCTCACACTGGGGGTGATGCTCTGGTTTTTGGCCAAAAACTCTATAATAGAAGTTAATTTTATGATAGAGTTTTGCCCCAAAACAACAGTATTGGCCCCTGACATGCCTATGTCACTTCTGGGTCATGTCAGCACATCGCTAAAATGCCAGGCATTCTTTCCTACTCCTGGTAAGTGCATCTCCACTGGGTGCTTGGGGGAACCTGGAAACTCTACTCAACATAAAAGGCCCCCTTTTCCAGAATCTGATCAGTTCTGAATAATGTTTTAAAGTCTGTGTGGTATTCTATTCTATCCATTTATAGAATGACAATTGTCTAAGATTTAGGTAATGTAAAAGGTTTGGCAAATCAAATGTATTTCCAGTAATAAGCCATAATTACCTCATTATGACAGCTCCAATATTTCAAATGCCTTCAAAGGCTTGAATTAGCAGTCATGCTAACTAAAGTACAGAAGAAAGTTCTCAGGCAAAGTGTAATATTTATTGTAGGGTAATTTATCTGTGGGGCAAAACTATGCCATGTAGGAAACAAATCAGATCTTCTGATTTTAATTAAGGGTTTAAAGCAGAATCAAGTTGGGGGAGGGGGGGGGATTTGGTTCATGCTGTGCCACTGGGAGAAGGAATGGATTAACTTCTTCCCTGGTCAAAATATAGACACACACAAAGACTCCAGGGTATTAACACTCCAGGGTATTTATTTGTTTTTATTCATTGTGACTAACAGAAGTTTGGAGGGACAGTTTTGATCAGGAAAGAGCATACGCTAAAAAAAACCAAAATGTGCTAAGAAAACCAAAATACACTAAGAAAACCAAAATGACTTTTCACAATTGTTCTGGGCCCTTTTTCATACCATCCCCCTCCACAGCAACTGTTTTGCATCCTTTAAAAAGGGGGGGGGGAATCTGATTTCCTGTGTAACATATAACTTGTCCCAAAGGAGTCTCCAGTCTCCAAGTGGGGCCTGGAGATCTCCTGCTTCTACAACTGGTGTCCAATTGGTAGAGATCAGCTCCCCTGGAGAAAATGGCTGCTTTGAAGGGTGGACTCTATGGCCTTGTACCATGCTGAGGTCCCTCCCTTCCCCAAACCCCCACCTCCTCCTGGATCCTCCCCCAAGTCTCCAGGTATTTTCCAACACAGACCTGGCAACCCTAGTTCTCCAACAAAATGCCAAATCATAGAATCATAGAGTTGGAAGGGATCTCCAGAGTCATCTAGCCAACTAACAAATACCTTCCCCTAAATTTACAGGACCAGTGCCTGAAACATTTGTTCACAGGAAGAGGCTCACTGACATGACATCACATAGCACACTCAGCGGCTATTTCTTTAGATAATCCCCTCTGCCCAAACTATCATCATCATTGACTCCTAGATTTTTCCATTATGACCCATTTAAAATGTACTACAAGATCAGGCCTTTTTTAAAGCAGGAACACACAGGAATGCAGTTCCGGCTGGCTTGACATCAGGGGGTGTGACCTAATGTGCAAATGAGTTCCTGCGGAGCTTTTTTGACAAAAAAGGCCCTGCTACAGATTAAAAATACTATGAAATCTTGAATAAATCTACACTGGAGGCAAGTGGCATGTTACCACCACAACTGCATGGAAGCTGCATCTTAAAAAAAAAAACTTTAAAAAGAAGCAGCTGTGCAGACACCACCACCCCAGTTGTTATATTTAGACTTTTATTTTCAAAGAGCAAAAACAAACGTGATACTCGGTTTATTATTATTTTGTTTTCTTTAAAATTTTCTGTTATTAAACCAACCATATTATCAAATAATTCTTGTTTTGAAAGTTGCCTGTTACAGTTCTTTTAGTTTGATAAGCAGCAAGGATCCCATGGAGTTAGGAACTGTACAGTGCAAGCGGACAAGATCAGACATTTGTCTCTCAAGATAAACTGGCATCTTCCTGAAGCTAAGAAACAAGCAGCTATATAAATGTAACAATGGACATACATAGAAAGGGAGGGGGACCAATTTGCAAAGCAATACATACATAGGGAAGAAACATGCAAATGTTAGCAAGCTGTGGCATTGAACTACCGTTTTTTAGGCAAGGCATTGAATTCTAGCAGCCATTCATCAGTTACACAGAACATACTGAACTTCTCTTTTTAATACTACAATTTGCAGAGAATGTATAAGCTAAAGTGTCCTTACCTTCCAATTCAGTAGCAACATCTTGAGTCTTCAGTGAGGTCAAGGCTTACACTCGAAGCTGAACCAAACTGCACTGGTCAGATTTATAAGAAACTAGCAAGGTTAACAAGCCACCTGGTGGGGGGAAAGTTAGAAATATATTCAGCTAATCTGTTTGCATCTCAAATATATAGGGACAGGATCAGCTGATAAAAATATCCAGCCAGTCTGTTTGAATGCAAGAAGTTCACTACCCCTGATGCTTGGAGAGAAGAACATTCAAGAAAGTTCTCAGTGACAGAAAGGGGAATCCTTTAGCTCTGAATGACAGGAACAACACCCAACTGGAGCGTCATGTAGAACAGAGAATTTACTGTCCTGGGACAGTTGTCACTGCTTTATATGGAGACAGCTATCATATTCCACTTGCAGCAGATTCCAGCAGCTATTCAGCTAAGTGACAGACTGCTTTGCAAATATTCCATACACACTGATCAATATCCTGCTCAGGTTCCATTGAAAATGATGAAGTATTCTCATTAGATGACCGAGATTCAGCTGGAAACTAAACCCTACCCCCCCACACACACACCACACACACTGCAAGTCTGTTTTTCTTTATCCTGATGGATGTCAGACATGGAATATCTACAAAGTTAAAGCATTCATTCAGAAAAAATAGCATAAATAAAACAGAAGGAAGTCACAGCTTCCACAGACTTCATGAAGAGACTACTATATTTTATTTACTACAGCTAAGGATGAACTTGAATTTCAGAAAAACCATATTCAGATTTCTTTGGACCCTAACAATTCAGAACACAGGTGGGAAGTTAAATATATTTGAATGTTCTTACTTTCAAGTAAATGCATTTTGGACTATGGTTGCAACTTCAAGTTCATTTCACAATGCCAAAACCATGTCCATTTTGAGTACCCACTTTGCAAGGTCCCCGATCAGCAGTGGCTTCTCTGTGCCATATTAGATTTGTACACTTCAGCTGTTTCTACAGTTAACCTTGATTTGTACCAGCTGAAACCCTGAACTAAAATACAAATAAGTAATGCACATCTGATAAGCAAAAGTTTCTACTTCAAATGTTAACAGAAGCCCAGTTTATTCAAAATAATATCAGTGGCTTAAAAGGGAACATCACACATTGTGCTTTCAAGATTATGTTCTTGCTAGAAAGTCCTGGAATCACTCAAGCCACCAGTGTTTTCCATTTCTGAGATAAAGGAGAAAGATGAGTTAATTGTTGCGATTGGTTGGCCTGGAAATGTAAAGTCTCTCTCAACAGAAGTATGACAAGGGAAAGAAGCAGGACTTGAAATAAGATTGTTGAAATTTTCACATAAATGGCAGGAAAGCATAATTGGTAATGGACAGAACTGACTGAATATTTTCTGGCTAGTTACAGTTGCCAATTCCCAATTCAGAGCAGGGGATCCCCTGATTTGGAGGCCCACCCTCTGATTTAGGGTTATCAGAAAGCAGGATGGGAGGAAGAAATGAGCACTCCATTATACCCTATGGAGACTAGTCCCCACAGGGTATAATGGAGAATTGATCCATAAGTATCTGGGGCTGAGGGGTGTTTTTTGAGGCAGAGACACCAAATTTTCAGCACAGCATCTGGTGCTTCTCCAAAAAAAATGTTTCAAAAAGACTGGACCAGGAGGTCCAATCCTATGAGCCCCAAAAGAAGATGCCCCAATCCTTCATTATTTCCAACGGAACAAAGGAATTTAAAAGGAGAGTGGTCCCTTTAAATCGTGCTTGTTGCTACCTTGCTCATGGCTCTACCCCCAAAGTCTCCAGATATTTCCTGAGTCAGACCTGGCAACCCTATTGCATAGAGACTCCACCTGAATGAAGATAGTTAAATGGATTAACCAGGACTACTCAGAAGGGTGTCCAGAAAGGCTATTAGGTTTGGGCCTCAAATTTAGACATGTTAATTTTCTGGCACTTGATAATTTTTGTAATTTGTTTTTATGCACATCATGGGTTGTCATTTTTTTTTAATGGCTATGGACCTCAAAAACTGAGTGGCCCAGACCTTTCTAGACATCTGCAATGGCCGGCATATAATGAAACCCTGATAGCTGTTTCAAGTAAAGAGAAATGAATACGGCGATGGAACAATTTATAGCTTCACTGTTCCCAGGCCCTCTATTCCACTGCTTATCACTCCTTGCAAGCTGCCCCCGCCATTGGCCTAGCAGTACTTCCAAATGTCTATCTTACTACACACACACATCTGGAACCCCACAGAGACAAAAGTAAGTATGGAGTACGAGCCAAAGAACAAAAGGACTGACAGGAAAGGGGTTAAACATCTACTCAGCTGTTTCTTTGCTCTAAATTGTTCTGAAACTGGACTGGATTCCTTTCTTTTGAAAAGTGGCTTCTGGGAGTTAGTTTAGGGCTACCAAGCCCCCAGTCAGGGCGAAGATTCCCCTGCCCGGGAGGTTCCCAACCTGCCAGCCCACATTGGACCGGCAGGGGGAACCTTCCCCGACATTGTTGGCATGATCTCACCTAGAAGTGACGTCATTGAGCCGCTGATGTTGCATGGCAGCGGCTCTAGGCATTTCCGAAAAAACTCTATGGTACAATAGGTACCACAGAGTTTCCTCTCCCAAATGGCTAGAGCATCCGGGAAGACCATAGTTTTCCCAGAAATGCCTAGAGAGGCTGCCACAGTGACAGCATGATGATGTCACTTCCGGGTGACGTCATTGTGTTGCGCACGTGCAAAAATCCCCCACCAGGGAGCAGAGGGGACTTGGCAACCCTAAACAGTTAGTTGTATGCATTGGCATACAGCCATGCCCTATAGTCGTCCAGGATACTTTTACAGCAGTTTGTGCTCAATGGTCATGGATAAGCTCCTTTACCTGAATTTGTGAGGATAGCTACCACGCTGCAGGATTATGGTATGTGCTTCCAGAAGCTGAACAGCAGCTGGACCAAACTGCACTATCCCTTTTCTCTCTCTCCCTACCTGCTCTGTTTGTCCACTCCGCTAGCCTACCTCTCTTGCCATTATCATGTGCACATGCCTTCCTCTATACTGCTACCCACACTGAAGTTGGCTCAGGACAACAATCAAGCAAGTTGTTGCTGATCAAATATCACCAACTGGCCACCTGTTGTTTGACCCAAGGATGTCCTTGAAGAGGGAGCAGGCTATCTTTACTGTAGCATTACAGTGGCATCTGGCAGCAGTGATAGCAGGAATTAGGTTTTCTTCTCCCTGACCCTGCTGGAGTCTGTGTACACAAACAGGTACTTTGTTGAGGAACAGGCTCCGCCCAACCAGCCACACTTTTAAAAAGGGGGGTTGTGTTTCTCTACATATTGTACAGTTTAGAGCATTTATTTGGGACATCCTCTGCATCGCAAGATAAAACTCAGAGAGGGCAGTTGCATCTTTTGACTATCACTTACTAACATTTATATCTATGTGACATTGTCTGCTATCTACAAATAATCAACAGCAATGGATTAGAATTAAATGTCATTGTTCCATAGTATTAGGGGTTTTGTAATAACAATACATTTCTTTTGTGCTCCAAAGTTATTTGACCAGGCAATTTACCATATATTCTTTATCTGTCCAATGACCACCCACAGAAGTCACAGTGGGCAGTATGTATAGGACACTTGCTTCTTTGCAGTGAGAAGCTGCCAGCTAGGCTTCCAGTTTGAGAGAGGGAGGCAATTACTTAACCCCTCCTTAGCCCTTTCCCATTTGCCAATGTATCTTTTTACTTAAAATCACCAATTGCTAAGCTGATTTTCCATCCATGGGGAAACAAGCATACAAATCAAAAGGAAAAAAGAAAAACAATTATTGGATATTCAAAATGAAATAAAGAAGAAAGAAGGGGAGCTGAAAAAAAGACCAGGGAAAAAGAAAATTCTAAGGGAAATTTCACTATTACAAACTCAATTGAGGCATTTGTTAAACAAAGAAGTGGAATCGAACCTGAAAAGGCTCCAGCAGAAATCGTTTGAAGGAGCAAATAAGACGGGAAAGTATTTGGCGTGGCAATTGAAGAAAAAGAGAGAAAACAAAATAATTACCGTAGTAGGATCGTGATAGATGGAAGAGAAGTAGTCACTCAAGAGGGAATAAAAAGAGAATTTTTTAAGTACTATGCCAAGCTGTTTAAAGGTGCTGAAGTAAAGAGAGAGAAGGTAGATGAGTATCTACAAGAATTAAAAACTGAGCCCCTAACGGAGAATATGAGAAAAGTCTTAAATGACCCAATTGAAAAAATAGAAATTGAAGCAGCAATCAACGCGATGAAAAATGAGAAAGCTCCCGGGCCAGATGGATATGTAGCAGGAAAAGTCCTGTGTTGTCCAATTAATAGTAAATCATACTCACAAACGAGGTCTGAGGCAAGGTCAGGAAAACAGCTTCTTTATTTAACGTGCATAAGCGCTCTATACACGGGCTCCAGACCCGAGGGTCTGAGCAATGATCACAGTTACCTGCCATCCCTTATAGGGGGCCTCCGCCCACTCACTACCCACTCACTACCTTAAAACACCCATGTTCTCACCACAATTCGAGTTGTTTTCCAACCCTCTGGGTTCTTCTTAGGGCCTTTCTTAAGGCCTCTGCAAACCCTGGTTCCTCTTTCTCTAGAAACATTTTACCCCCACGCCCACAATTTCTCGCTGCACCTGTCTTGCTTCTCTCTAGGCTCTGTTCTATGTTTTTCAGCCTGCGGTTTTGAAAGGTCAACGACCTGTCACAGTTCCCTTTTTCTCAGCCAGCTACCACTCCCTTGCTTAAACTGCTCCAAAAGATTATTTCTCAAAAGCATTGTTATTTAATCCTAGCATCGCCAAGCCATACATATTGATTAGGTATTGGTATTGATTCTTGTTCTTATCGATCCACCGCTATATTTCCCCTCTTTCAAACAGAGTTTGAATATTTATCATGACATCCACAAACCATCACACATACTAAAATCAATCTATTAAAACCAAGCATCAAAATCATAGGGGAGTCGTCTCCTGATGCCTGTGGAATCCTGCCATTTCCGGTAAGCCAGGATCCAGAGGGCGTTGCCTGTGGAACCTCACTGTTGCCGGTGAGTGAGGTCCAGAGGTCGGGTTTCAAGCAATCAGGTCTGGGAGCAAGGCTGCACCTAGAAAGCCTATCTAGGAAAACCTCAATCAAACTGCATAGCCAAAACAATACAAAGTTCAAAACAAGCCTATAATTCAACATAACATTTCTTTCTGGGGCTGGGTTTTCTCATTTTAACAATTTTCCCAAAGGGCCTTTCATGAATAAAATCACAAATCACAAAGGACTGAATCTTCTCTCTTACTTAAGCATCACAATATATGGGCAAGGCACTGAGCAATGTGTCAAGCTAAAACTAGCTTTGGGCACATTTTGGCTACTTACCCCTAGGGATTGTCTTATTTTCTTCTCTTCTTCTGGGGCAAACAAGCCTCATGCATAGAGCTGTTGCTATCAAAGGAAAGTGGCTTCAAAACATTAAAAAAAAATCAAAATAATCCAAAAATTACTCAAAAAGGAACAAAAAGAGTCCCCTCTTTGTAGCTTCATACAGAAACTTAGCAAGTTGGACTTTCTTCCGGACTTTCTTCTGGGCCCTCTCCCTGCTGGAGAGGCTCTTGCAGGCTCACACCTCGTTCTGGGACTGGGACAGCTGCTTCTTCCGCGCTTCTACCATTTCCTGGCCATCTCCCTCTGGCGCAATCCGGCTACAGCCTTCAGGCGCGGGACTTCCTCGATGCCAGTCAGTTCCCCTTTGTGGATCTGCTCGATCTGCTTCGCTGCTGGGCAGCGTTCTTTCTGCCGTTCTCTCTGTCGACATCCAGGAGCTCAGGCATCGCAGACATCAGGACCTTCAGATGACCCTTGGTTTCCTTATCTGGATCAGCCCTTCGGCTAAGGTTTTCTCTCTTATCTTCTGCAGCAATTGCACAGGAAAAAGCTATTGAACCCACGGCTTCCTCTGTGGCCTTTCACTTCTTGGACCAGTTGTTTGGCTTGATGCCCATAGCCTTGCATCTTACTGGCTGAACATCAATCTTCTAACCTCCTTCAGGCTGGACTCAGCTTCCTGCTGCCTTCGCCTGACATCTGGAGCTGACTGAGCCGCAAAGGCTGAGCACCTGTGACTCCGTGGTTGGTGGGCAAAATAAATCTGGTGGGCTTCACACAGGCATCTGGCTTCTGGAGGATCTCTGCTGCCTCACACGTCTTAATGGGTTTGTGCCTGCTGGTAGAGCTTGTTGGCATCGGCTTACTAGGCAGATGGGAGCCTCCCTGTTGGCATCTCACTCGAGGGCAGTTGTTTCTCCACTTCCGCAATCTTGGAGGATTATTTCAGGGGCACTCAGAAAGCACTTTAAAAGTCTCTTCTCCCTTGTGCCCAATGAATACTGTAGCCTGTCATGGGCCAGGAGCCTGGGAGCCCTGGATCTGCTGGACATCACATGGCTGACGGGGATTTCCTCTGAGAAGGTAAGCTGACCAGAGGTAGGGGACTTGCTTCTGGAGTACTTCTCTCTGGGAGGGCCCATAGATCTGGAACTCTTCAGCTCTTAATCAATAAAGGGGGCGAGGGTGAGGTCTAAGTGGCAAAAGAGGAAGAAGCTGGGAGCCTTGTGTTGGGCTTAAAATCAGCTCCCCATAAGGGGCAGCAGAAACACTGCTCTATGTCTTGGCATTTAATTCCCAGGGGCTTCCTAACTAAAAGTGCCTTGTCCTGAGACTGAGATGCCTGTCCAGGGACAGTATATCTGACAACCATATGCTATTTAAAACTACGCATTAATACACTTAAGTAAAATGGGAAACATTGGCATGATTAATGCTTTTAGGTGCTCTTTCACATGGTCTCACACGGCAGTATTATTGTAATCATAAAACAAAAATAAAGCACAGTTTTCCTGGTTAATAGATAGCATCTGTGGGGTCTCCAGGAATCTCCTGGGGCAAAACACATACATTTTGCAAGTTGCTAGGTTCACACTCGCACTTCCCGTTTTCTGAACGAGGGTTATGCAATACTGCAGAAATATTTCACATCACCACAACCAGCCTTTATACCCAGCTGCCTGGGGGTGCTGCGAAACCCGTCCGCGGCTTTCCACTGTTCAGCAGACAACTTCTCTGCAATTAGTGCAATTTGAAAAAAATTTCAAGAATTATGTGACCTCTTTGCCTCCAGCTTTCTAGTGTGGGTCAAAACATACCTAATCGTCACACCCCAAGTGAAATTTATAAACGGTTCTCTCTTCCACACAGTGATATATGGGCTTGTAAATTAAAGCTTGAGCCACTTGCTGAGCTCTTCCAGTAATGGTTACACAAGCAAAGGGGCAGAAGCTGCTGTGGCTTACTGACAGATCCACTATCGCTTCAATAGCAAGTATTGTCTCAGGCACACGTCATGCACACATCAAGCATACCAGACAGATATGTCACTTTTAAACCCACAATTTCCCTAGACAATAGACACAAAATTTCCCCCAATAATTCCCTATTGGTGGCAGAAGGGTCGATTTCGTCCCTTCCCCAGACAGACAGGCGAATGACATGTAGGCTCCCCCCCAGCCGCGTTGGTAGGGAACCCTGGTCTGTCAACTTCTCAAGGCAAGCACATCTTCCAGGGCGCTGGTATGGAGAGAACCACTACCCCTGCCAGCGGGCTGTACTAGGGTGCTGCCGGTGCATGCGGGTGGTTAGGCCGCCGGGATGGGCATCAGGCGACCCGTTTGGTCACCTACCCTGTTAGAGAGGTTTTATTACTGCAATCAAACTGTTTCAGGTGAAGGAAATATATCACGTTGAGCACAAGGTCCTGTACTGTCAGGGCCCTGGGTTCAAGGCTCTCTACTTACACTCCGGAGTCTTCCAAGCAGAGCTGATTCCTGTTGCCCCCTCGCTGGTCCGAGATCAGGCCATCGGTCAAAGGTCAACTGAAGACAGGGCGGGCAGATGACGGTCAGCCAAAAAGAAGGCTGGGAGCTCCTTACCGTGAATCTGGTCCTCCCCGCCAACAGCAGCACTCGGCCGGGCTAATCATCAGGGGCTAAAGGCCCCTGTCCCATCTGGGTCGCCAAATTTATGTAGCAGGAAAAGTCCTGTGTTGTCCAATTAATAGTAAATCATACTCACAAACGAGGTCTGAGGCAAGGTCAGGAAAACAGCTTCTTTATTTAACGTGCATAAGCGCTCTATACACGGGCTCCAGACCCGAGGGTCTGAGCAATGATCACAGTTACCTGCCATCCCTTATAGGGGGCCTCCGCCCACTCACTACCCACTCACTACCTTAAAACACCCATGTTCTCACCACAATTCGAGTTGTTTTCCAACCCTCTGGGTTCTTCTTAGGGCCTTTCTTAAGGCCTCTGCAAACCCTGGTTCCTCTTTCTCTAGAAACATTTTACCCCCACGCCCACAATTTCTCGCTGCACCTGTCTTGCTTCTCTCTAGGCTCTGTTCTATGTTTTTCAGCCTGCGGTTTTGAAAGGTCAACGACCTGTCACAGTTCCCTTTTTCTCAGCCAGCTACCACTCCCTTGCTTAAACTGCTCCAAAAGATTATTTCTCAAAAGCATTGTTATTTAATCCTAGCATCGCCAAGCCATACATATTGATTAGGTATTGGTATTGATTCTTGTTCTTATCGATCCACCGCTATAGATATACAGCTAAATATTTTAAAACTTTTAAGGATGAATTAGTACCAAAATTGCAGAAGTTGATGAATGTAATAAGAACAGAAGGGAATGTACCAAATACATGGAAAGAAGCCGTTATTTCCTTGATACCCAAAGAAGATAGCGATGCTACAAATGTGAAAAACTACAGACCAATCTCGCTTTTGAATAACGATTACAAAATATTTACAAGAATTCTGGCAGAACGACTTAAACAATATTTGATAAATTTTATAAAGGAAGATCAAGCTGGTTTTCTTCCCAAAAGACAAATAAGAGACAATATCAGAACTGTTGTAAATATTGTAGAATATTATGAAAGACATCCAGAAAAGGAAGTAGCACTATTCTTTGCAGATGCAGAGAAAGCATTCAACAATTTAAACTGGGACTTTATGTTTGCAGTAATGGATAAGATGGAGCTTGGAGAAAGCTTTATAAGAATGATAAAAGCAATATATTCTGAACAGAGGGCAAGGTTGTGTGTGAATGCAGATCTTACAGAAGAAATGAATATCAGCAAAGGTACTAGACAAGGTTGCCCGCTTTCACCATTGTTGTTCATAATGACTCTTGAAATTTTATTGATGCAGACTCAAGAAGAAAAAGATCTAGAAGGATTACAAACACCTCCCCAGAACTTAACAGGGATATTGGTTTCTTATCTCATTACATATTACTTATCATTACACATTTCTTATCTCATTACATATGCTAAAACCATTCTCACCAAGTAGAGCTATATATCCACAGTATTCCAGTGTATTTCTCTTTTCACTGTCAAGACAGTGTGCGTTTGCAATAAAAAAGGCCAACGCCATGCTGGGAATTATTAGGAAGGGAATTGAAAACAAATCAGCCAGTATCATAATGCCCCTGTATAAATCGATGGTACTCTCATTTGGAGTACTGTGTGCAGTTCTGGTCGCCGCACCTCAAAAAGGATATTATAGCATTGGAGAAAGTTCAGAGAAGGGCAACTAGAATGATTAAAGGGCTGGAGCACTTTCCCTATGAAGAAAGGTTGAAACACTTGGGACTCTTTAGCTTGGAGAAACGTCGACTGCGGGGTGACATGATAGAGGTTTACAAGATAATGCATGGGATGGAGAAGGTAGAGAAAGAAGTACTTTTCTCCCTTTCTCACAATACAAGAACTCGTGGGCATTCGATGAAATTGCTGAGCAGACAGGTTAAAACGGATAAAAGGAAGTACTTCTTCACCCAAAGGGTGATTAACATGTGGAATTCACTGCCACAGGAGGTGGTGGCGGCCACAAGTATAGCCACCTTCAAGAAGGGTTTAGATAAAAATATGGAGCACAGGTCCATCAGTGGCTATTAGCCACAGTGTATGTGTGTATATAAAAATTTTTGCCACTGTGTGACACAGAGTGTTGGACTTGATGGGCCGTTGGCCTGATCCAACATGGCTTCTCTTATATTCTTATGTTCTTTTAGAATAATGTATCAGAATAGTGGGGTATTTTGTACTGACAAACTTAAATAAGGGATTATCTCATTACGTATACTAAACCCATCTTTCCCTATATTCTAATGTATTCTTTTTTGTATTGGCAAACTGGAATCATGTTTATAAAGTATGCTACATGTTAAAAAGTAAACTAGGTGGACAGGAACACCTCTGAGAAAAACATGTTCTCAGTTTAACTCAGCCTTAAGTAGCTATAGCAATTAACAGACTCTGCATTGCCTGTGACACTCTCACCATCATTCAATTCTGACATGTTTATTGACTTTGCTGCTTTCCAACACAACAAATGGTATCTAAACCAAAATGGTTGTTCTTTCAGTTTGTTAATTGTACTATTTTGGCATAGATTCTGACTTGGTACTATTTTGCATGCTTAATCACTGCCCACCAGCTATATATAACTCTGCTCACTGTACCCCAGTTCATTGTCTGATGAAGTGTGCATGCACACCAAACTTTGTTGGTCTTAAAAGTGCTCTGGACTCCAAATTTGCCCTGAATACCGTTTCAAAGCCCTTAAATTATGCATGTATGTTGTTAAAGTGTTGTCTGATCAGGCAAAACCTTTAAAGAAAAATGATTGGGGGGGGGGGCGCTTTCTAGCCTCTACCACATGCACATACATTCTTGCTGAAAGTCACATTAACCTGTTTTGACACCTGTGCTGAGTATGGGAGATCATTGGGTTTATGTTTGTTCTGCTCCAGAACTCCCCATAGACCAAGAAAAAGAACTGCAAATATAACTACACAGTTTATTTACATTGGCAAACAGGCACAGGTGAGATCAACTACTGCACTGTAAATTTTAGTATAACGAGATAGATTCTTAATTATAAATGTCTGAATACAATCAAAGTGGACTTTTGTTGAACTTCCAACCCCCGGTGTTCATTGAAAGGGGCAATTTCCAAGTAAGCAGACATAGGAGAAAGCCGCAATCCTAAATCATATAGGCTCATAAAGCTCCGTGGGACTCACTTCGGAGTACAGGCTCAAGCTATCCAACGGAAATTTTGAACATGGTTAAAACAAACATTGCAAATAATGAGCAAACTGATTTCTGATCCTTCCTGGTGCGCACTCTGGATACTGCTCCTGTTGAAGTTTAGTAGAAAGTAAACGCCATCTGATCCAGCTGCGCTTGCGCCTAAACGACTGTGCGAAGTATTTCAGCCGTGGGTATTTAAAGGAACAGAACGACTATGAATAACAGTATCATAACAACAGTATTGTATGGACTTTAAAATATAAGAAATAATGGCAACACTGAAATTTTCATAAGACTGGTCCACTCCAATTCAGAGTTTACATTTTTCATTGTCCTGCGTTTTTTGATTTAAAAAGGAATCTTGCCACAGTACCTTATTGCAGTCAGCCATTCGCAAAAAAAAAAAAAAAAAGGTATAACTACAACTCCCACAATCCTTTGCTGTTAAAAAAAAACTACAGCTCCCAGCATGGCTCCCTTTTAATCCTAGGCCTGCGGGGGGGGGGGGAGAGAGAATGGTCTAGGCGTCTCCAGGATAGTTTACATGGTTAAGGAAATAACTGTGCATATCTGATAAAGACCAGAGCCACCCATTATTAGATGCAAAACAGAAAGTCTTTAGAGACTTGGGATGTTTAGCGATTGTATCATTGATTTTTTTAGAAATCCCGATATTGGGAATCTAGGTTGATGTCGGACAGGGTAGGAGCCGGAACGGGCAGGATTGAGTATTAAATAATAGTACCCCTAAAACCAGTGGGTACCGTTAAAGGGCATCTCGGAAAAATATTTTGGTAATCAAAATGCAGAACTATTGTGAGTTTATTGGCCATTTCCAAGCCAAAATGCCTCCAGAACTCCACAGAACAAGCATTAAACGAACAGTACTGCAAAGCAGGGTGGGGGGGGGAGCGGGGGAGACAGTGGGATACTCCGGAACAATATTTCAGAAATCAAAACACAAATATTGTGCATTTATTAATCTTATCATAATAAGTTGAGAGCATACGTTGATCCGCTTTATAGAAAAATGTACTGTGGCTCCATATAACGTAGGGAGAAAAGGCTGAAGAACTTGATAACTGAAACGTGAGGATTTCTTTAATAAGCAGTTCCTTATTCTCTCTGTCAAAATCACAAACGGAACACCAAAAGATTCCACCCGCGTCTGCAGTATATTTTGAAGAGGCAATTGCCAGTGAGGGACTGATGCAGTGACTTTGTGGGGGTTTTCAAACAATACGTGTTTCCTTGTCTTATTTTATTTTGCACTAAACAAGAACACATTTACAAACTTACAGTGTTATGTACAAACTTACAGTAGTATTGCTTCCGGTGTTTTTTGCAACCCCTGGAAAAAATGGCTGCTTTGAAGGGTAGACTCTATGGCGTTGTACCATGCTGAGGCTCCTCCCCTCCCCAAACCCAGCCCTCTCCTAGACCCACCCCCAAAGTCTGCGGAAATTTTCCAACACAGACCTGGCAATCCTACTCCAGAACAATATTTTTGGGAATCAAAACACAGGAATACTGTGCATTTATTAACCCTTTCTAGGCCAAAATGCCTGTGGAAAACCACAGAACAGGCATCAAAGGAATAACAGTACTGCAAGAAACAGTGGGATGTTACTCAACAATATTTTAGAAATCCAAACAAATGTTGTACACTTACTAAGCTTTGCCCAGCCAAATGCCTCTAGAACACCATGGAACAGGCTGGAATGGGAATTAAACAAAGTACTGCCAAAAAAAAAAAAAGGTGGGAGGCATTACAGACACACAGGAACAATGTTTTAGAAATGAAAAAGGTGAAATGTCGCATTTTAGTAACCCTTTCCAAGCCAAAATGTCCCCAGAACTCCCCTGGAACAGATTGGAATGCACATTAAACAAATAGTACCACAAAAAAAATAATTGTGTTACATATACTCCAGAACAATATTTTAGAAATTAAAATGTTTATTACATTTGTTTATTTATTACATTTGCTTTATATCCCGCCCTCTCCGCAAGCGGACTCAGGGCGGCTCACAGTATCTACACAATTAAACCAGTACAATATATAAAACCATAATTTAACATTTTCAGTTTAAAAAACATATTACAGTTAAAAATTATTAAAACCATTTTAAAGTGCTGAATCCCTACATTATAGCGGCATTAGAATTCCAAACAGTGATCACCGGCGTTCTGTGTGATGTCCGGTGGCAGCCATCTTCGTCAAGCATCGAAGGCCTGCTTGAACAACTCGGTCTTACAGGCCCTGCAGAACGCAGACAGATCCCGCAGGGCCCATATGGCTTCTGGAAGAGCATTCCAGAGCTCTGGTGCTGCCACCGAAAAAGCCCTAGATCTTGTCACGCATAGCCTGGCTTCTTTTGGTCCGGAGACCGAGAGTAGGTTTTTTGCCCCTGAACGCAGTGCTCTCTGGGGGATATGCGGAGAAAGGCAGTCCCGTAGATATGCAGGTCCCTGACCATAAAGGGCTTTAAAGGTCAATACCAACACCTTGAAGCGAACTCGGAACACAACAGGTAGCCAGTGCAGCTCTTTCAGCACTGGCTGAATGTGCTCCCATCGTGGCAGCCTCATCAACAGCCGTGCCTCAGCATTCTGCACTAGCTGTAGTCTCCGGGTTTGCACCAAGGGTAGCCCCATGTAGAGAGCATTACAGTAATCTATTCTTGAGGTGACCGTAGCATGGATTACCATCGCTAAATCGTTGTGCTCCAGAAAAGGAGCCAGCTGCCGTGCCCGCCGAAGATGAAAAAAGGCAGATCTAACAGTGGCTGCTACCTGGGCCTCCATTGTAAGGGACGACTCAAGGAGCACGCCTAAACTCCTGGCCTTAGGGACCGGTGTTAATGGCACCCCGTCAAGAGTCGGCAGATGGATCTCTCCCCTTGGACCACCCCAACTCAGGTAGAGAACCTCCGTCTTTGTCGGATTCAGTTTCAGTCGACTCAGCCTGAGCCAAGATGCCACAGCTTGTAGAGCCAGGTCTAGATTTTCCGGGGTACAGTCGGACTGGCCGCCCATCAATAGATAAAGCTGGGTGTCATCCGCATATTGATGACAACCCAGTCCATACCTTCTGACAATCTGGGCAAGGGGGCGCATATAGATATTAAATAGCATCGGGGATAGAACCGCTCCCTGTGGCACCCCACAACTAAGAGAGTGCCTCTGGGATACTTCCTCCCCGATCACCACCCTTTGTCCCCAATCTTGGAGAAAAGAGGTCAGCCGCTGTGAGGCAGATCCCTGAATCCCCGCATCGGCAAGGCGGCTAGTCAGTAGCTGATGGTCAACCGTATCGAACGCGGCTGACAGATCTAATAACAACAGCACCGCTGAGCCGCCCTGATCCAGATGTCGCATGAGGTCATCTATGAGGGCGACCAGAACCGTCTCCGTCCCGTGACCTGGCCGAAATGTTGAACCCTTTTATTAGCCCTTCCTTGACAAAATGCCTTTGGAACACCCTTAAACAATAATTCGGCCTTAAACAATAATTCGGCAAAAACAAACAAACAGTGGGATGCATTACAGACACAAAAACAATATCAGAAATGAAAACACTGAAATTATATACTTGTATTCATAATTCTCAGCCAAATTGCTTTGGGACAGCATTGAACAGGCCAGAACTAGCATTACACAAGCAGGCCTGGCGCTGAGGTTTTCAGCGCCCCAGGCCGAAATTTGCCCACCGCCCCCTCCTTTTTTAAAAACTAACTTTCATGCCCTCCTGCCCCGTCCCTTCCGTTTAAAACTAACTTTCGCGGCCTCCCGCTCCATCGCCCACCTCCCCCCAGCTTATCCTTACCCCCCTCCCTCCGTTGCAGACCGCAAGCCGGCGCCGCACTCCCCCCCCCCCCCGTTGCCGCCGCCGTTGCCTCCCTTCCAGCACGATCGCCTCCCCTCCGCCGCCGCCACCCTCCTCCCTTCTCGGTGCTGGAAGCCAGCGCCGCGCTCCCCCACCCCACCCCACCCCAAGTCTAGGCTGGTCCTTACCAGCTTCCATGAGGCTGCGTGCAGCTTCTAAGCCTTTGAAGGGCCCGCGATAGGAGAGTTCACTCCCCCTCCTTCCTGGAACTGGAAGTGACAAAGAGAGGCATCCCATTCATTAAGAAGATAATACATAGAGTTGGAAGGTACCTCCAGGGTCATCTAGTCCAACCACCTACACAATGCGGAAATTCACAAATACCTTCCCCCAGGGGTGGAATTCTAGCAGGAGCTCCTTTGCATATTAGGCCACACACCCCTGATGTAGCCAATCCTCCAAGAGCTTACAAGGCCCTTTTTTGTAAGCTCTTGGAGGGTTGGCTACATCAGGAGTATGTGGCCTAATATGCAAAGGAGCTCCTACTAGAATTCCACCCCTGCCTTCCCCTAAATTCACAGGATCCACATTGCTGTCATATGGCCATCTAGCCTCTGTTTAAAAACCTCCAAGGAAGGAGAGCCCACCACCTCCTGAGGAAGCCTGTTCCACTGAGGAACCGCTCTGTCAGGAAGTTCTTCCTAATGTTGAGCTGGAAGCTCTTTTGATGTAATTTCAACCCATTGGTTCTGGTCCTACATTCTGGAGGCACAGAAAACAATTCTGTATCATCCTCTATATGACAGCCCTTCAAGTACATGAAGATGGTGATCATATCACCTCTCAGCCGCTTCCTTTCCAGGTAGGGTTGTCAAGTCCAATTCAAGAAATATCTGGGGACTTTGGGGGTGGAGCCAGGAGACTTTGGGAGTGGAGCCAGGAGCAAGGTTGTGACAAGCACAATTGAACTCCAAAGGGAGTTCTGGCCATAACATTTCAAGGGACTGAACACCTTTTAAACGCCTTCCTTCCATAGGAAAAAATGAAGGATAGGGGCACCTTCTTTTGCGGCACATAGAATTGGACCCCCTGATCCGATCTTTTTGAAACTTGGAGGGTATTTTGAGGAGAGGCACCAGATCCTACACTGCAAATTTGGGGCCTCTATCTCAAAAAACAGCCCTCCCTCCAGAGCCCCAGATACTCGCGGATCCATTCTCCATTATTTCCTATGGGAATACATCCCCATAGGGAATAATAAAGTTCCCAGCAGATATTTCCCTCCCCTCTCCCCGCTTTCTGATGACCCTGAAGCGGGGGGAAGGGCCTTTAAACCGGGGGATCCCCTGCCCCCACCTGGGGATTGGCAACCCTATCTCCAGGCTAAACATGCCTAGCTCCTTCACCCTTTCTTCATAGGACTTGGTCTTCAGTCCCCTCACCATTTTCATCACCATCCTCTGGACCTGTTCCAGCTTGTCTATATCCTTCTTAAAATGTGGTGCCCAAAACAGAACACAATACTCCAGGTGAGGTCTTGCCAGAGTAGAGTAAAGAGATACCATCACTTCACGTGATTTGGACACTATACTTCTGTTGATACAGCCCAAAATTGCATTTGCCTTTTTAGCCACCGCATCACACTGTTGACTCATGTTCAGCGTATGGACCCCAAGATCCTTTTCACACATACTACTGCCAAGACAAGTCTCCCTCACCTATAACTATGCATTGGATTTTTCCTACCTAAATACAGAACTTTACATTTTGTAAGCCAAAATGCCCTCAAAAGAGGTTGGGAAATTGACAGGTGGGCAACTTTGGCTCAAAAGGACCTAGAATCTATATATATAGGATTCAACTTCCAGAAATTCTTGCTAAATTTACAGAGGATACTAATTAAGTAAAACAATTATGATTTTATTACAGAAAAATATAGAACACACATACAAGATAATAGATACATATAACATACATACAGACCTAATAAAAATAGAGAGAAATATGTAGAGGTAACATAAGGATGGACAAACAGGGTGATAATTACCAATCGTAGTCTTTGAGGAAGGCTCCAATGTTGACAAACTAGGGAGATGGGTGAAGGGACCCTCAACTGATCAGAAATCGGGGATGTATCTAAACAGCAGGAATGGGGTACTGCTAGATGCACACCTGTGGGGAGTTGGGTCAGAGGTTATAAGGACTACCTTGAGCCAGGGGGTAGGAGGTGCAGGGGCGGATGACAGGTGGTCAGTTGGTACGTGACCCAGAAAAGGGGAGGCTCCGCAATGACCATAAGGGCTGGACTTATGCAGTGGCCAATGGCTAGTTTCTTAGGGACACATGATTGGATACCCATATCCAGCCAATGAGCGGACCTGGCCCTAGTTACCTGACTGGGCTTCCAGGTAACAATGGGCAAGAAGGGGGAGGCTCCAGGGTGACCATTAGGGTAAAGAATGGGTGAGGGTATTGGGGTGGAAGTAATTAACAAGCTATCAAACTTATCTATATGTGACAACAGAGAGTCAAATTGATACCTAAGGTGACACCCAGTTTATACAATAACTATGGCCCTGAGTGAAGCTGTTCTTCCTCTTCTTTACTCCTTTACTGGCAGCTGCATGCCGGGACAGTTCCTGGTGGTGCAACTTCTTTCACTGCAACGGCGGAGATGGTGCGTGCACGGAGCGGCTGGAAACCCATCTGTCCTCCTGGCTAGCTGTGGCTGTTAGTACTCACATGAGTCTCTTACATTCTGGTAGACAAAACCCACGCTTCCCTGGCAGATGTGTGTGAGTTGAATCTCCAGGCGCCCTGGCAACGGGTGATTACGATGTCTGTATATTACTGAAATTAGGGGTCTTTTTCTCACAATTTATCCCTATTAAAATTCATTTTATTGGTTACAGCCCAGTTTTCCAGCCTGTCAAGATCATCCTGTATCTTGTTTCTGTCTTCTACTGTATTTGCAACCCCTCCCAATTTTAGTATCATCTGCAAATTTAATAAGCATTCCCTCTATTCCTTCATCCAAATCATTTATAAAGATGTTGAACAAAACAGGTCCCAGGACACGTCCTTGAGGCATTCCACTTGTCACTCCTCTCCAAGAGGATGAGGAATCATTCACAAGCACTCTTTGGGTGCAATCTGTCAGCCAATTATAGCTCCACCTAATGGTAACAGGATCCAAACCACATTTTACCAACTTGTCAGCAAGGATAGTATGTGGAACCTTATCAAAAGCCTTACTGAAATCAAGATAAACTATGGCTACAGCATTCCCCTGATCCAGCAAGGTAGTCACTTTCTCAAAAAAAGAGGTCAAGTTAGTCTGACATGACTTGTTCTTGAGAAACCCATGCTGGCTCTTAGTAATCACGGACATCCCTTCTAGTTCCAGGACTGACTGACTGATTATTTGTTCAGTAGTTACCCGGATCCTCCTTTATCCCCTTCGTGTAGAGGGGGACAACATTTGCCTGCCTCCAAACTTCCAGCACTTCTCCTGTTCTCCAAGAATTCTCAAAAATAATGGCCAGAGGCTCAGAAATTACATCTGCAAGCTCTTTTAGTACCCTTGGATGCAGTTCATCTGGCCCTGAGGACTTTGTTTCATTTAAAGAAACTAAGTGTTTATGTATTACCCCTATGCTGATCTTAGGTTGTAACTACCTTCTCTCATTATATGTTCTGTTTTTGCCATGTTGAGCACTGTTTCCCTCAGAAGAGAAGACTGAGGAAAAGTAGAAGTTGAGAAGTTCTGTCTTCTCTTCATCACCTGTTACAATTTCACTTTCCTGCCCTTGTAATGAGCCTACCATGTCCTTGCTCTTTTTCTTACTCTGAACATAAGAAAAGAACCCCTTTTTTGTTGATTTTAGCATCTTTGGCAAGCCTAAACTTATACTGAGCTTTAGCTGTTCTAACTCTTTCTCTATAAGCACTGGTGATTTGTTTATATCCATCCTTGGTTATAACACCCTCCTTCCATTTCCTAAATGAGTATTTTTTTTATTTCTCAAGTCTTTAGAGAGCTGTATATGGAGTCACCTTGGCTTCTTTAGCCTTCTCCCATTTTTTCTTCTCATAGGAATCGTCTGTGATTGTGCCTTCAATATTTCGTTTTTAAGAAACTCCCACCCCTCTTGAACCCCCTTCTTCTTAAGTATTTCTGACCATGGGATTTTACCCAGAATAGTTCTAAGTTTGTCAAAGTTTGCCTTTCTGAAGTTTGCCTTTCTGAAGTCCAACCTATATGTCTGACTACATACAGCTTTTCTCTTCCGTAAGACTGTAAATTCCAAAATCACATTGTGGCAAACCAGTCCTGCGTCTGCTAGCTGGCCCCAGCCCTGCCCAGCCCTTCCCAGTATGCTGCGCAGTATCTCAATGCTCATTTTTGCGGACTTTCTGAAAACCTGCGGATTCAATCCACAGACCTTTCAGTTGGAAAATCAATCCCGTTTCGTGGCAACAGCTTTTGGGGGCGTTACCCACCATTGCCTGTTAGTCCTCCCACTCCCTCCCCCTTTGACATCTCATGCAAAAGCATCAGCCGTAGAACCTAGCACTGTGTTTACTTTTGACATGTTCTCGTTCCACCATTTTTTCCCTTAAATTTAACTTGATTGCGTTACAACGAAATTTCGCAATCCATTTGATTGCATCCATCCCATCCATTACATGATACCAGTTAACATGCATGAGGGTTGATCCAGGGTCTAACATGCATGAGGGTCTAAAGCAACCATCCACTTACTAACGACATGTGCCCACCTTATTTTTCCATAATTTTTATATTTTAATTATTTTTCTGTCGTTTTATTGCGTTACAACGAAATCCGCATCCATTAAGTGATGCACGCATGCATGAGGGTTCATTTAAAGAATTTATTAATAAAATATGGTAACATTATCCATTAATAACTTTTTTTTATCTTCCCCATATGCTATTTTCTAACCCCCCTCCCCCGTTACTTGACTCCCACCGATGTTATAAACTTAAAATGGTAACACTTAAAGGTACCCTTAAACCATATGAACCATATAAGCCTAGATTCATGTTCTTCTTTTTTCTAATACTTAATCATTATTAAAAAATTGTCCAATGTCCTTTTATTTTCCATTGTTTTTCTACATAACCTCTAAACTTTTTCCACTCCTTTCTATAAACTTCCAAATCATACTCTCTTAAGATTCTTGTTAGTTTATCCATCTCATTCCATGTTATTACTTTTGTAATCCAATCCCATTTTTCTGGTATTTTTTCTTGCTTCCATAACTGCATATACGTCCTAGCTGCTGAAAGCAAGTACCAAATCAAAGTTCTATCTTCTTTTGGAAATGTTTCCATTTGTAATCCCAACAGAAATGTTTCTGCTACTTTCTTAAATTCATATCCCAAGATCTTAGAAATTTCTTGTTGAATCATCTGCCAATACTTTTTTGCTCTTTCACAAGTCCACCACATATGGTAGAAAGAACCTTCATGTTTTTTACATTTCCAACATCTATCTGGCATCTTATTGTTCATCTTTGCCAACTTTTTAGGGGTCATATACCATTTGTACATCATTTTAAAACAGTTCTCTTTAATACTCTGACATGTTGAAAGTTTCATAGAGTTCTTCCAAAGATATTCCCATGTATCCATCTGTATTTCTTTATTTACATTGATTGCCCATTTAATCATTTGAAATTTTACTATATATTCTGTAGACCATTTTAAGAGTAACTTATATATTTTTGAAATTAATTTTTCATTATCTCTAAGCAGAACTTTCTCCATTTCTGTTTGCTCTCGTCTTATTCCTTCAGCTTTAATATCATTTTCCACCAGGCTCTTTATTTGTTGCATTTAAAACCAATCATATTTGTTATTCAACTCTTCCGTGGATTTCAATTCTATTTTACCACTTTGTATTTATAATAGTTGATTGTATGACAACCCTCTTTCTTCATCGGTCTTAGCTGTTAATTTAATCACTTCTTCTGGCAATATCCATAATGGCTTTCTTTCATCACCATACTTCTTGTACTTCATCCATGTATTTAACAGATTATTTCTTATATAATAGTGAAAGAAAAAAAACATCCATTTTTTTCTTCCCATAGTACATGTAAGCGTGCCAGCCAAATTTATTTCCGTGACCTTCCAACATTAAAAGTTTTTTATTTGACAGTGTCACTCAATCTTTTATCCATACTAAGCAAACTGCATCATGATATATTCTTAAGTCTGGTAGCTGGAATCCTCCTCTCTCTTTAGCATCTGTTAAAATTTTCATTTTAATCCTTGGTTTCTTCCCAGCCCAGACAAATTCTGAAATCTTCCTTTGCCATTTATTGAATTATTTACTATCTTTCACAATTGGAATAGTTTGAAACAAATACATTATTCTCGGCAAAATGTTCATCTTAATTGCAGCTATTCTACTCAACAATGTCAAATTAAATTTATTCAATTTCATCAAGTCTTCATCCATCTTATGCCATAGCTTTTCATAGTTATTTTTAAACAAATCAATATTCTTCATTGTTATCTCCAAGCCCAAATATTTTACTTTGGAAGCAACTTCACATCCTGTCAATCTCTACAATTCCTTTTGTTTGTTTGCTTGTATATTTTTACATAAAAGTTTTGACTTTTCTTTATTAACATAAAATCCCACCAATTCACCATATTCTTGTATCTTAGTTAACAACAAAGGTGTTACTTATACAGGATTTTCAGTTATAAATATTATGTCATCAGCAAATGCTCTATATTTGTAAATAGATCCTCTGATTTTTAGCCCTTCTATTTCTTTATCATCTTGTACTTGTATCAGTAAAATTTCGAGAGTCATAATAAACAACAGTGGTGAAAGCGGGCAACCTTGTCTTGTACCTTTACTAATCATCATATTATCTGTAAGGTCTGCATTTATACACAACTTTGCCCTCTGTTCCATATATATTGCTTTTATCATTCTTATAAAGTGCTCTCCAAGTTCTATCTTTTCCATAACTGCATACATAAAGTCCCAGTTCAAATTATCAAAAGCTTTCTCTGCATCCGCAAAGAATAATGCAACTTTCTTTTCTGGATGTTTTTCATAATATTCTACAATATTAACAACTGTTCTTATATTATCTCTTATTTGTCTTTTAGGGAGAGATCCTGCTTGATCTTCCTTTATAAAGTTCATCAAATATTGTTTAAGTCCTTCTGCCAGGATTCTTGTGTATATCTTATAATCATTATTTAATAATGAAATTGGTCTATAGTTCTGTACATTCGTGACATCTCTATCTTCTTTAGGTATCAATGAAATTACAGCTTCTTTCCAGGTATTTGGTATTTTCCCTTTTATTCTTATCATATTCATCAATTTTTGCAATTTTGGTACTAATTCTTCTTTAAAAATTTTCAAAAATTTAGCCGTATATCCATCTGGCCCAGGCGCCTTACCAATTTTCATTGTATTAATTGCTGCTTCAATTTCAATTTTTTCAATTGGATCATTCAAAATTTTCTTCATAATTTCCATTAAGGGTGCTATTTTAACATTTTGCAAGTACTTTTCAATCTTTTTTTATTTTCACACCCTTGAATAAGTTGGCATAATACTTAAAACATTTTCTTTTTATTCCTTCTTGATCTACTATCTCTCTTCCACCAGTCACAATTTTACTAATAGTTTTCTCTCTTTTTCTTCAATTGCCAAGCTAAATACTTTCCAGGCTTATTTGCATCCTCAAAAGATTTCTGTAGCAATTTTTTTCAAATTCCATTCAATTTCTTTGTTCAGCAAATGTCTCATTTGAGTTTGTAATATAGTAATATGAACATATGAAGCTGCCTTATACTGAATCAGACCTTTGGTCCATCAAAGTCAGTATTGTCTTCTCAGACTGGCAGCAGCTCTCCAGGGTCTCCAGCTGAGGTTTTTCACACCTATTTGCCTGGGCCCTTTTTTGGAGATGCCAGGGATTGAACCTGGTACCTTCTGCTTCCCAAGCAGATGCTCTACCACTGAGCCACCATACCTCCCCAATCTCCCTTATAATTTTCTTTTTCCCTGGCCTTTTTCTCAGTTCCCCTTCTTTTTTCTTTATTTCATTTTGAATGTCCAGCATCTGTTTTTCTTTTGCCCTCTTGTCTTTATTATTCAAAGTAATCAATATTCCTCTCATTACTGCTTTATAAGCATCCCATACTGTCTGAAATTCGATATCTTCTTTATCATTTATTTGGAAAAAAGCTTTAGTTTCATTTTCTAGAGATGTCACTATTTCTTTATTCTGTAGTAAGTCTTCATTTAATCTCCATCTTCTTGGGTTTTTTTGCAATTTTGTAATCCATAATATTGGGTTATGATCAGCACTTATCTTTGGTAAAATCTCTACTTTTTTAGTTATGAGGCCCAAATCTTTAGTACCCCATAACATGTCAATTCTGGAATAATTGTTATGTCTCGCTGAAAAAAAAGTATAGTCTCTTACTTCTGGGTTGAATTTTCTCTAGATATCTTCCAAATTTTCTTGTTTAACCAGTTCAAAAAAAGATTTTGGCAGTTTTCCTTCCTTGTTGTTACTTTTTTGTCCAGACCTATCCATTTTATTCTGTATCATTCCGTTAAAGTCTCCCATCATCAATATCTGGTCATAAGTTATGTCATCAAGCTGTCGGGTAATGTCTTTGAAAAAAACATCTTTTGTGCCATTTGGTGCATACAGTCCTAATAAAAACGTTTTCTTTGCATTTATCATTATCTCTACCGCCACATATCTTCCATCCTTGTCTTTAAATATCAATTTTGGCTCTAATTGTTTATTAATATAAAAAAATCACGCCCCTTTTCTTTTGTTCCGCCAATGAAAAAAATTCCAATCCTAATTGTTTATTCCTTAAATATTGGAATATTTATGGAATATATGGATTTCTTGTAAACAAATTAGATAGATAGATAGATAGATAGATAGATAGATAGATAGATAGATAGATAGATAGATAGATAGATAGATAGATAATTTTTATTTGTATCCCGCCCTCCCCGCCGGAGCAGGCTCAGGGCGACTAACAGCATTATATAAAAACAAAGTTACATCCAGCATTCAAAATTCTGACAAATTTAAAATCAATCAATCAATTAAATTAAATTAAATTAAATTAATAAAAGTGCTATTGCTATTCGTTCTTTTGTGGTGGCGGTTATCCTTAGCAGCTTCTTTCTTCAGCGAAGGCCAGTCGGAAGAGGAAGGTCTTGCAGGCCCTGCGGAATTGTTCAAGATCCCGCAGGGCCCGCATTTCCTCTGGGAGTTGGTTCCATAGGCTCGGGGCTACAGAGGAGAAGGCCCAGTTGCGGGTGCATTGCAGCTTCACCTCTCTTGGTCCGAGGGTGGTCAGCAAGTTTTTTCCAGTTGACCTCAGTGCTCTCTGGGGAGAGACGGTCCCTAAGGTAGACAGGTCCTCGACCATATAGGGCTTTAAAGGTAATGACCAGCACTTTGTAACGAACCCGGTATATAACTGGCAGCCAGTGCAGCTCGCGCAGCCCAGGCTGTATGTGCTCCCATTTAGGGATCCCCAGCAACAGTCTGGCCGCTGCGTTCTGCACCAGCTGCAGCTTCCAGGTTCGGTACAGAGGCAGCCCCATGTAGAGGGCATTACAGTAATCCAGCCTCGAGGTGACCGTTGCGTGAAATACCGTTGCCAGATCTTGGTGCTCTAGGAAGGGAGCCAACTGCCTTGCCCGCCTTAGATGGAAAAAGGCTGACTTGGCAGTGGCTGCAATCTGAGCCTCCATTGATAATGAAGGCTCCAGTAAGACTCCCAGACTCCTAACCCGGTGCGCCGCTTTCAACGGCGCCCCATCGAAGACCGGAAGAGGTATTTCCCCTTCCCGGGCGCCCCGACCCAGGCAAAGGACTTCTGTCTTCGCTGGATTCAATTTCAGCCCGCTCCCCCTCAACCATGTTGCCATATCCTGCAAGGCCTGGTCTAAATTCTCAGGGACGCAGTCAGGCCGGCCGTCCATCAGTAAGTAGAGTTGGGTGTCATCCGCATATTGATGGCACCCAAGTCCGTATCTCCTGGCAGTCTGGGCAAGGGGGCGCATATAGATATTAAATAACATTGGTGAGAGAACTGCCCCCTGAGGCACTCCACAATCCAGTGTGCGCCTCCGGGACCGCTCGCCACCAATTGCCACCCTTTGTCCCCGATCCTTGAGGAAGGAGGAGAGCCATTGTAAGGCAGACCCCCTCACCCCTATATCGGCGAGGCGGCGGGTCAGTAGCCAATGGTCGACCGTGTCAAACGCGGCCGACAGATCTAACAACATCAGCACTGCCACGCCGCCCCGGTCCAGGTGCCGTTGGAGATCATCCATCAGGGCGACCAGTACTGTCTCCGTCCCATAACCTGGGCGAAAGCCGGACTGGCAAGGGTCTAGGATGGAAGCGTCATCCAGAAAGCTCTGCAACTGCGACGCCACTGCCCTCCCTATTATTTTACCTAAAAACGGTAAATTAGAGACCGGTCGGTAGTTTGCCAATTCGGCCGGGTCTACTGTACTTTTTTTCAAGAGGGGTCGGACCAAGGCCTCTTTCAGGGATGATGGAAAGCGCCCCTCTGAGAGGGATCTAAGAGGGATCTAATTGTAATATAAGAAATTATATTACAATTTTGCTTTTTAATCCAATGAAATGTTGCTTTCCTTTTTTGCAGTGAATTTAGCCCATTTACATTCCAAGATAATAATTTGTAATCCATTATGGTGCAAAGTCTTTATTCTGTTCATAGAAACTACACAGCTCATGTGCATTCGTAATTGTAATCCTTCTTCCATGTAGAAGGTCTTTCAAACCTTCAGGTATTATCCATCTGCATCTTGTTCCATTAACACACAGTTTCTCTGTCAGTTTCTTGTAAGATTTCCTGTCATTTATCACTTGTCTTGGCAACTCTTTCATTATTCTAACTCTACTCTCTTTTACTGTCAGAATCTTTTGAAAACTTTGGTTCAAGATTTTTCCTACCATTTCTTTTGTCATAAATCTTATGACTACATCTCTTGGCAGTTTTTTGTTCTTGGCAAATGATGAGTTGACTCTATACATAAAGTCATACATATTTCTAGTCCCTTCAGGATCTTCCTCCAAGAAGTTAGCAATTATTTTCACAATATATCCCTTTAAGTCAGTTCCTTCCTCCTCAGGTACTTCTCTCAGACGAATTTGGGTTTCCATCAGTCTGCAGTCATGGATTGTCACTTTCTCTTGCAGCTTTAACAAGGTAGAAGCATGCACTTTAACTTTCTCCTCTACATCCTGGACTTTTTCCTTAACCACCACCACCTCATTTTTAAAGTCTTCCATTTCCTTTTTAAGGTCTCCAATGTCTTTTTAAAGTTCTTTTTTACAAGCCGTTAACATCTTCTCAACTCCTTTCATTATCCTAGCTTCCATTGCTTCTAGTTGTCTTGCATTTTTTCCAAGGAAAGAGCTCTTGCACGTGTTACTTTTGATTCTGACATTAAAATAACCCACAAAAATTAACGCATCTTAAAATCCAAATCTCAGATTCAATAGCTTAAACTTGCCCTTTTAAATGAGCCGAATTTCGCTGTTCTTTGATCTTCCTAGGCTCAAATATTAATTTTAAAAGTTTTATTTTTTTTTCTAAATGGCGAACACAATTTCTCTATAGTAAAAAATTCTAGTGTAGGCCTTTTTCTTGTTTGTCTCTCTTCCCTTATTACTTCCTACTTTGCTAGGCACCAAGTCCCATTCTCAATGATATCCAAATCTCACGATCTTTGACGTACTTCCTGTTTTGCTTGTAGGGAATGCAAAGCTGTAATGATGATACATTCTTCAGTGACTGCAAGTAATCCAAACAAAAACTTCTTTCCCAGTTTTTAGCAAAATCCTTCTTTTAACAAAGTCCAAAATTCAATCTTTCTTTTCTTCTTCTACCCCTCTCTCTAAATCACTCCTTCCCACCTTCCAAAATTATTTTATTTGCTTTGAAAAAGTTCCGGAGTGAAAGGTTGTAATCAGTACCTCTTCATTGATATCCAGCTTAACATCGATCTTTCCAACTATCAGATGTTTACCAGTCCCAAAGAAGATTAGGATCTTGCCAAGCTTATGCCAATTGAATGGCTCTGAAAGCCTCTGTAGATGATGAAAAGGCCACTCTTCTCCAGGGGCTCCTCAAAGCCTCAAAAGAGCCCCCAACGGAGCTCTCTATCAGCCAAGGTAAACCCCCTCTGAGTTCTTGTGCATATCTTGGACAAATCTCTAGCTGAGAGATGTAGGTAGAAACCAGAAAGAGCCTTTTCCTACCCCGAACAGAGGCTTCAGTCTGTCCCCGTTAAAGAGACAGGTCAGCTTGCCATTTTCCTAATCCCGGAAGCCCCCATGCATGCATGAAGGTTGTTCCAGGTGGGCAGTCATGTTGGTCTAAAGCCACCATCCACTTATGACATGTGCCCACCATTTTTTGTTTGTATTTAGCTTTATTGCGTTACAACGCAATCCGCATCCATTAAATGATAGGTTAGTATGCATGAGGGTTGATCCACGTGGGCAGTCGTGTTGGTATGAAGCAATAGACCACTGCGCTAGACAACTACACTTTTAACGCCACCTAAGTAATATTTGGAACGTAAGCTATCGTATGCTCATAAATTGACTTTGACGCCATGTTTATGTTTGCAGACCTGGGGGGGGGGGGTTGAGGAATCTCACGAGGACTGTGACTCCTACACGAGGATCAGAGAATCGCCCACATCACTGCGAGCCGGCCAATGCTGACATGCTTTGCGTGGAAGCGACAAATCAGGTTGCAATTTCCTTCAATCATCATAATTTGCATGAGTGGAACAGAACTCTGGGAGGAAGAAGGGGCCGGTACCAGCAGGCGGCATTGCATAGCTTGCAGTCTCTTCCACCACACAGCAGTAAAGTACAGGTGGGCAATGGCTTCAAGCAGCAAGCCTATCAGCGCGCGTGGTGTTTCATGGCATGCATAGGAAACAGAAGCTTTGCTGACCATTTGGAGTGAAGAGAAGATACAGAAGGCGCTTGCTGCTAGCCACAAAAACATCGATGTTTATGAGAGAATATCTAGGGAAGTGCATGCCCAGGGACACGAAAGGTCGGCTCATGAGTGCCACACTAAAACAAAGGGCTTGCATGGGGACTATCGGAGATGCGTTACCCAGAACGCGCAGACTGGAAGATCCCCAGTGTTCTGCCCTTACTATAACGTGCTGGACAGCATCCTTAAGAACGATAGGTTCGTGCATCCAACGGTACTCAAGAAAAGCTATAAAATGCAGTTCTATAAGGCTAACAAGGAGAACATGCCTACTCCAGGATCAGAGGACATGTTTGGCACGGACCTTGAGACTATTAACACTGCAGATCTTAGCACTTACACCCCTGACTCCACTCCAGGTGAGTTTCTCGACCACGCACTGTTCCTTGACCATCAATTTATTTGAATAAACCCCCCTTTTCACCCCTAATGAAACCCACATTAGGGATTGCTCTCTACTTCTTATTACATTGAAACGTCTCTCCCTTTAAAAAAAAAATATTTCTGAATAATCTCAATGCCCCCCCCCCCCTTAAAGGGTTCATAAAGATAGAGCGGGTTCCTGGCGGGGAGAGGGAAAGGACTCAATGATGGTGAGTCGGCAAATCAATACTGCCCACCCCTTTCTTTGGTCAAACGGTTTCTTAAGTGTTAACCCTAACCCCCAAAGCATTTAAAAACGGTGATGGTTCCCATGTGCTGCTGTTATTTTCCCTCCCTGCAGTACCTAAATCTGATTCATTTTTCAACATTTCTATAGGCTCCAGCTGTGTAACTACTCAGAATACATTCGATGACCAGAGCCTGCCACGGAAGATCCAGGTATCACTGATCAGTCTATGAGGGGTAAGTACAGCATGCAGTCCTGTCTGCAACAGAACCTTGATAGAGAATGGATGTGGCCTATGCATACCTTTCCTATACATTAAGAGCATTGACCATGCCAAAACTCCAAATGCGCAGTGCTGAACTTTTAACCCTGCTACCACAATGTTATATACTCAGATCACTGTATGGTGGAGAGATAATGGGCATTGAGGAGACTGCTTTATGTATTCGCAGCAGCTTAAAATGCAGTTCATTTCAGAACAAAATACACTGGAAAGCATTACTGTAACTGACACTTATATTTGTGACCCCTCAGCAGGTGGAGAACGGAGTAATGTGTCACTTTCCGATGATGGTGATGAGGAAGAGGGTTGCGGGACTGAAAGGCAAGGAGCAGGGGAAGCTGTCCTGTCGGAACAGGAAGGAGGGGAAGGAGGTATGCTCATGTGCTTGGTGATTACTCCACAGTAGCAAAGTGTCAAGCATGGTGAAATTCCATTGATAATTGATTGTTGTAGGGTCCTTCATAAAACTGGTCTGTGAAGTATCACGGAGGACCAAGCTTTACTAGCTTTGTTATTCTTTCCCCTCCCCCTTCCTGATTTATTGCTTACAAAGTAGAAGTAGTGAGAAACGAAACTAAGTTGAGAAGAAATAATCAGCACCTTCCCATACATTCCTGAAAGGGAGTGCGACACATCTGGAGAAAGCAAGGACAGAGTCCTGGTAACATTATGGGAATGTAGACATTTATGATAGTTTATGTGTGAGAACTATCCCTCCCCCCCACCCTTTGGAATCCTTTTGAAGTAAGCCTTAAAAGTATTGTATCAATGTATTGGCAGCATCACTCTCAAGAATCTGTTACACTGAAAGTATTGGTCTATCAATAAATGTAGTCTTTGTATCAACTTCAACTCATCATTGAACCCGCATGCTTGACATTTTGAGAGTGAACTTATAAGAAGTTTAACCGCCCTGGCAACTTTATAACTGAATGGCTGAAAGGATTCCAGCGAGCAGTGAACTTCCAGAACCTGAGGAAGGGGCGAGAGAACCAACACCGCCGTGGCACGTGCTAGACGCCTGGAGAGTCGCTGGGAAGGGCTCCCCTCTCCACATTCAACAACTCTTGGTCACCCCGCATCAGTGGTAACCGCGTACCTCTACCACCACGATGGATGAGGCCCCGGCATGCAGAGATGCCATCCTAACAAGGCACATGCACCGGGTAAAGATGGCCAATGAAGAGGGTGAGGTGGCCGAGCCTGGAGAGGAGGGGAGCGCAGCAGTGACCGGCGCGGAAGCCGACCCACCTCTGGTCGAGGTGGTTGGGACCCACGAGGTAATGGGCCCAAGGGAGGAGGAAGACGAGATTGCTCGTGAATTTCGATCGATGGTACGAAAAGAAGTCGAAGAGGTTGCCAAGGGGTTGCGGGATGAGATGCAAGTGATGACCACCATGATGGCCAGAGAGTTCAACAGGCAAGTCAACCAGGTTCTGAGGACGACTGACCCAAGAAGAGCCTTGCAACCACCTGCTGCTAGACCCTAGACAATACCACCATGGTCACAGCTGGCGGCACCCCCGGATCCTCGGGAAGGGGGCCGAGGAAGGGAATTGGACGCCACCTTTGACAGAGATCCAGAGGAGGTTGAATATTTCACGATCCTGGCTAATAGCTATATGCATTATTGGGGGAACACCTTCCCTGATTAATTTAGTCATGTGGACTATCTGGGATCGAAGTTGAAGGGGGCCGCTAAAAGATGGTACATGAGTCTGTACGAGGCCATGAGCCCGGAGCTGGACTATGTGGCTACTTTCTTACAGGCCCTATTGGCCCAGTATGAGGACCCCCTGCAGGAGACCCGTTCTTTGGCTGCCCTGAGGGACATACAACAAGGCTCTAAGAGTACGCGGCCAAGTTCTGCACCAACACGGCCAAAGTGAGGGGGTGGAGTGAGCTGATGAAGATCGAGCATTTCACCCGCAGGCTGAACACTAGTGTCCTGGATCGAGCCCTGCAGCAAATGAGACCAACCACCCTGGTGGGATGGATACAGCTGGCAGGGGAAGTGGAAACCAACATGAAGAGAGTGGCCATGCAACGCCAGCAACAAAGCAGCAAGTCGGGCCGTGACCCAAAACCAGGGGTGAAGATGGAGGCGAAGAAAATCCAGGTGTGAGGGACAGCTGGGAAGCCCCCGGCAACCTGCAAATGCTTTCGGGGCGGTGACCTGAACCACCTGGCCAGCAGCTGCCTGAACGCCCCTAGACTACCATCCAGCACCTCCAAGACAAGCACTCCAACTCTAAAGAAGCAGACCGGCCACCCTAAGGATGAGGCGAAGAGCAGCACAGCCGCGAGTTCGATGCTGATGAGGACACCATCATAGATGAGCTGAGTGAGATGTCCTGGGAGGACAAGCCAGCGGGGAACGAGGACGACCTGCTCTAAACGGTGCCAGTCAGCAGGTCGCTGATGAACTGGCACCACTCAGGGTGAGAGTAATGGGGTCGCTATATTTTGTACCAGTGATTCTGCTAAACAGCAGACTCAAGAGATTCGTGCAGGTGAAAGCTTTGATTGACTCGGGTGCACGAGAGACATAATCACCCCTAAACTGGTGGACACATTGGGGCTTCCCACGACAGCTTTGCCGCATCCCATCCAGTTTGAGCAGATGGATGAGTTAGTAATGAGGGGGGAGCCATGCGTATTAGAGACTCAATTAGTATCGGTGGGCATTAAAGACCACTGGGACCAGGAAGCTTTTGTAATAGCCCCATCATTCTCTTTCGATGTGGTTTTGGGAGTAGGGTGTCTAGCCAAGCACGAGCCAGACATTCGATGGGGAGACCAGACGATAGAATTTAATGATCCGAGGTGTAGAGCCCATCATTGGAATAAGGAATGGGGCCCCAGTCCGCTGCCCCGAAATGAAAAGGTTTGCTTGACAATAGAGGAAGTTCAGACGATCCCTAAGGCTTATCAAGACTTGAGGGGGGTGTTCAGTGAACAGGGAGCCAATGAACTTCTGCCCCATAGGGACACGGACTGTGCCATTGAACTGATCCCAGGGCAGACCCTGCCTAAGGCCAAGTTGTACTCGATGGGGTGGGCTGAGAAGGTGGAACTGAGGAATTTCCTAGATAAGAATTTGAAGAGAGGCTTTATCCAACCTGCCACAGCCCCCCATGCAGCCCTCGTCCTCTTTAGGAAAAAGAAGGATGGCTCGCTCAGACTTTGTACTGATTTTCGGGGGATTAATGGGATTTCCACCTCCAATGCTTATCCAATACCCCTCATCAAGGACTTACTCAGTACGGTGTTGGAGGGGAAGATCTTTACTAAGCTGGACTTGAGGGATGCGTATTTCAGGGTGCGCATCAAAGAGGGGGATGAACGGAAAGCGGCATTCAATACACCAATGGGACAATTTGAGTACCTAGTAATGCCATTTGGCTTACAAGGAGTGCCGGGAGTGTTTATGAACTTTATCAATGAAGTGTTAAGAGAATATTTGTTTAAGGGGGTGGTGGTGTTCCTAGATGATATAATTCTTTATTCACAAGATCTCCAATCACATGTGAAACTGGTGAGGGAGGTCCTCAGTACACTGCTGAAGCATAAGTTGTATGCTAAGTTGTCAAAATGTGAGTTCCACAAGACCAAACTCGACTATTTGGGTTTCAGAGTATCAGGGCAGGGGTTGGCTATGGACCCAAGTAAGGTTCAAGCGGTATTAGATTGGGCTCCCCCGAGGACACATAGACAGCTCCAATCGTTCCTCGGGTTCACAAATTTTTACATACCTTCATACCGGGGTTCGCCCAAATAATGTTGCCCCTCACTGAGTTACTGAAAACAAAGGGGAAAGGTCCAGACTCCAAAAAACCGGGAGTGAAGCTAAATTGGACGCCAAAATGTCAGGAGGTGTTCAATAGACTCAAAAAGCTGTTCACAAGTGAGCCAGTCTTGAGCCACCCCAATGAATTGAAGCCTTTCATTGTGCAATGTGATGCTTCCAACGTTGCCGTCGGAGCCATCCTCATGCAAAAAGATGAGGAGGGATGGCAAAAGCCCTGTGCCTATATTTCTAAAAAGTTTTCCCAGGAGCAGAGGAATTGGTCGGTGCGGGATAAAGAGGCTTTTGCCGTGACTTATGCCTTAAAAACATGGAGGTCATGGCTGGAAGGTGCCAAATTGCCATTTGAAATTTGGACCTATCACAAAAATTTGGAGGCACTCACCGCTCGACGTAAACTCAATGAAAAGCAAATTAGGTGGGTGGGGTTCTTTTCCAAATTTGATTTCGTACTGAGGCACATCCCGGGGACAAAAAATTTCTTGGCAGACGCCCTTTCGTGCCTCCCTCAGCACAATAGCCAAAAGGAGGAGGTGGTAGACTCGTTAATCTCCCCTTCTCAAGTAGCCGCCATGGTAACCACCCGATCCAAAACAAGGCGGAATCTGCAAACGGAGAAGTGGGGGGGAGAACGTCTAGCCATAGAAACTGAAAAGGAAGGGGAAGACCGACTGGGTGAAGTGCAAAAGGGGGAGGATGGGTTCTGGTAGAAAGATGGCAAGCTTTATGTTCCTAAGAGCCTTCGCTCAGAGGTCATGCAATTCTGCCATTCCAACAAGCTAGCCGGGCACTTTGGGTATGTAAAGACACTGCATCTGATTAATAGGCAATTTTGGTGGCCCTCTATGAAAAAGGACGTTTCTGAATTTGTGGCCTCCTGCCCTATTTGCTTAATGGCAAAAATGGGGAGGGAAGCCTCCCGGGCTATTAAAACCTTTAGAAACAGCCACACGTCCTTGGTCTGTAGTGTCAATGGATTTTATAGCTGAGCTACCAGCCTCGCAAGGAAAGACCGTAATTCTGGTAGTAGTGGACACCTTCTCCAAACAAGCGCACTTCATTCCTTGTACGCAACTGCCAGCCGCTAAGAGGCTAGCTTATTTTTTTTTCTACCATATTGTGAAACTCCACTCATTCCCCAATAAGATCATTAGTGACAGAGGCCCACATTTTGTTGCCAACTTCTGGCAGGAGTATGTAAATTCACGGGTATGGAACAGGGGTTGAGCTCAGCTTACCACCCACAGACGGACGGACAGATGGAACAGATGAATGCGCTTTTAGAACAGTACTTACGGTGCTATGTAAACCACCAACAGTCAAATTGGGTGGACCTCTTGCCGTTTGCCGAGTATGGTTACAACAACAGTGTGCATAGCTCAACCAAGGCTTCCCCGTTTCAAATTGTCAATGGGTACGAAGGCAAGCTTGTCCCGTTATTGCCGGGTGGAGAGCAAACCTGAGACCCCACCTCTTTCGAACAATGGTGGGGCAAATTAGAGAAAAGTTGGAAGGGGATCCAAGAGAACTTGGAATGGGCCAAGGAAGCTTACAAAAAGCAGTATGATAAATCCCATGTGCCTGCTTGGGATTTCCAAGTGGGGCATTCTGTGTTTGTATCAACAAAAAACCTTTCACTGAATCAGCCTTCAAAGAAGCTGGCTTATAGATTTCTAGGACCTTTTAAAATCAAGAGGGTAATTAATAAAGTGACAGTAGAATTGGAGTTGCCCAAGATGTTTAGTAAAATAATGTTAGTTCACAGGGGGGGTGGGGTGGGGGGTGGGCTCCCTCTGGGAATCCTACCCCCCCAGGGAAAGTGCATGCGCAATACATAGCCTCTCCTCTCCCGGTGTAGTGAACGCCGCGTGGTCACTGTCTGGCTATGCCTGGCAGATGGTCACTGCAATGGCCTCTCCTGCATTACTGCATCCGTAGCAACACCTTCTCGCTGGTCCCCCCCGTTTTCACAGAGTTTGCTACGTCATGGTGCGACCGAATGTCCGGCGGTATAACCGGATGGGCAGGCTGGGCCCACCAACCTCGCCAGCCTAAGAGAAGGAAAACTCTAACATCAAACCCGGGCAGATAGAGCTCGTTAATGTAACATCTACCACCTGGAGGACTCGCTGCCGGCGTCCCGGCTTACTGGGCCATGGCAGATGACCCCCAGGTGAAAGGGTGGAGCCAGTACCGCGCACACTGCGCTTCACCTAAAAAATTCCTCTGCGCAGGCCTGAAGGGCATATCCACACACACAACCCACAACGCATCAAGTCCTGCAGCGATGGGCAAGGGGCGAAACGGCAGGTGGAAGGTGCCACTGGAAGCCGCAGTCCCGATCCTGCATGTAGGCGGTTCAGGATATTGGTCGCCTGATGCTAACCCGGAGACGAAAGCATTTTTCGGCAGCACCCTGAACGACCAAGCAGCCTTATCTAGGGACAGCACTGCTTGCTCCACACGGAGAGGGGCCTAGAAAAGGTGGCCTAAACAAAGCTCATCTCCCCCACCCCAGTTGGCTAGCCGCGGTCAACGGGCATCCTTACTTGCGGTCGAAAAATAACAACAAAGAAAAGGCATGCACCTGCCTCACAAAGTGTGCAAAGACTAAAGCTTGCGTGTTGGAACATCAGAACCATGCTTGACACAGTAGGCAGTGGTCGCCCTGAACGACGCTCTGCTCTAGTTGCCCACGAACTTCTCAGGTTGAATATCGACATAGCAGCTCTCAGTGAGGTCCGTTTCCCTGAGGAAGGTAGTCTTCAAGAACACGGTGCTGGCTATACCCTCTACTGGTCGGGTAAGTCAAAGGCTGAGAGCCGCCTTTCTGGCGTTGGCTTCATGGTCAGGAACTCCATTGCCTCCAAACTCGAAAACCTGCCAACAGGTCACTCAGATCGCATCATGTCCATGCGCCTCCCACTTCAAAACAAGCAGCATGCAACACTCTTCAGTGTGTATGCCCCAACCCTTCAAGCAGATCCTGCAGAAAAGAACAAGTTCTATGCTGATCTACGCAACCTCGTACGGAAGACCCCTACAGAGGACAAGGTGATCATCCTTGGCGACTTCAATGCCAGAGTAGGTAAAGACTCGGAAGCCTGGAAAGGAGTACTTGGCAAACACGGCATTGGCAACTGCAATGACAACGGGCGCCTCCTGCTAGAATTCTGCATGGAGCACCAGCTCACCATCACCAACACTATCTTCCAGCAGAAGAACAGTCTGAAGACAACCTGGATGCACCCACGGTCCAAGCATTGGCACCTTATCGACTACATTCTGGTGCGCCAGAGAGACCTTCGAGATGTCTTACACACCCGAGTAATGCCCAGCGCAGAATGTCATACGGATCATCGTCTTGTACGCTGCAATCTCCGTCTTCACTTTAAACCCACACCCAGGAGAGGAGGTATCCCTCGGAGGAAGTTTCAGGTTGGCAGCCTCCAGTCAGCCGAAGTTAAAGCTGCCTTCCAGGCAAAACTCCAGTCAAGAATTGAGGACCCCAGTTGCCCCACAGACCCTTCTCCAGAAGCACTCTGGGAACACCTAAAAACTACCGTCCTGCAGATCTCTGAAGAAGTCCTCGGGTTCTCCACAAGGAAGAACAAGGACTGGTTTGATGAGAACAATCAAGAGATCCAAGAATTACTGGCAAAAAAGAGATCTGCCTACCAAGCACATCTTGCTCAGCCCTCCTGTCCTGGGAAAAAAGCAACCTTTCGCGCTGCATGTAGGAACCTCCAGCGCAAGCTTCGAGACATTCAGAACGAGTGGTGGACCAAGCTTGCAGAGAGAACCCAGCTGTGTGCAGACACTGGTGATTTAAGAGGGTTCTACGAAGCCCTGAAGGCAGTATATGGTCCATCATATCAGGCTCAGAGTCCCTTGCATAGTGCAGACGGCCAAGTGCTCCTCACAGACAAGGCATCCATACTGAACCGGTGGTCGGAGTATTTTCAGGTTCTCTTCAGTGCCAACCGCGTAGTTCAAGATTCAGCAATCCACCTCACCCCACTTCAACCGGTGAAAACAGAGTTGGATGAGATCCCCACCCTAGAAGAGACTGTTAAAGCCATCAAGCAACTGAAAAGTGGCAAGGCAGCGGGAGTTGATGGAATTCCACCAGAGATCTGGAAGCATGGGGGCACAGTACTACATAGCTCACTTCACAAAGTACTTGTCACCTGCTGGGAACAAGGCAAATTACCACAGGACTTTCGCGATGCAATCATCATCACCCTATACAAGAACAAAGGGGAAAAGTCAGACTGCTCCAACTACCGGGGGATAACCCTGCTCTCCATCGCAGGCAAAATCCTTGCCAGAATACTCCTGAACAGACTGGTGCCCACCATTGCAGAAGAACTCCTCCCAGAGAGCCAGTGCGGCTTCAGAGCTAACAGGAGCACCACCGACATGGTATTTGTTCTCAGGCAGCTCCAAGAGAAATGCAGGGAACAGAACAAGGCTCTGTATGTGACTTTTGTCGACCTTACCAAAGCTTTCGATACCATTAGCAGGAAAGGCCTGTGGCAAATCTTGGAACGTTTAGGATGTCCCCCAAGGTTCCTCAGCATGATCATCCAGCTACACGAAGACCAGCGAGGCCAAGTCAGACACTGCAACGACCTCTCGGAGCCCTTCCCAATAGGCACAGGTGTAAAGCAAGGCTGCGTTCTCGCGCCAACTCTCTTTACGATCTTCTTTAGCATGATGCTTCAAAGAGCCGCAGTAGATCTAGATGATGACGATGGTGTATACATCCGCTATCGCACCGATGGCAGCCTGTTCAACCTGAGGCGACTAAAGGCACACTCCAAGACAATGGAAAAACTCATCCGAGAGCTACTGTTTGCTGATGATGCTGCACTCGTCTCCCACTCGGCATCAGCTCTGCAGCATATGACGTCCTGCTTTGCAGAGGCTGCCAAGCTATTTGGCCTAGAAGTTAGTCTGAAGAAGACAGAAGTTCTCCACCAGCCTGCACCCCAGGAAGATTATCACCCTCCCTGCATCACTGTGGGTGAATCAGTTCTGAAGACCGTCCAGCAGTTCAGCTACCTGGGGTGCATCATCTCCTCAGATGCCAAGATCGACAAGGAGATTGACAACAGGCTGGCAAAGGCAAACCGTGCCTTTGGCCGACTGCACAAAAGAGTGTGGAGCAACAAGCATCTGAAAAAAGGCACAAAGATCAATGTTTGCAAAGCGGTTGTGATGACAACCCTCATCTACGGCTCCGAATCGTGGGTTTTATACCGTCATCACCTGCGACTCCTTGAGCGCTTTCATCAGCGCTGCCTTCGCACCATCCTCAACATCCACTGGAGTGACTTTGTGACCAACACTGAAGTCCTCAAGAGGGCGGAGGTTACCAGCATCGAGGCACTGCTGTTGAAGACGCAGCTGCGCTGGGCAGGGCATATTTCTAGGATGGAAAACCACCGCCTTCCCAAGATTGCCCTGTATGGCGAACTCTCCACCGGCCATCGAAATAGAGGGGCACCAAAGAAGAGGTACAAGGACTCCTTGAAGAAATCCCTTAGCACCTGTCACATCAACCATCACCAGTGGTCTGACCTAGCCTCAGATCGCAAAGCATGGAGGCACACCATCCACCAGGCTGTCTCTTCCTTTGAGAACGCACGCATAGCTGGCCTTGAGGACAAAAGGAGATTGAGGAAGAATCGCACTGCTACAGCACCAACCCCAAATCAGACTTTTCCCTGCAGCCGCTGTGGCCGGACCTGCCTGTCCCACATTGGTCTTGTCAGCCACCAGCGAGCCTGCAGCAAACGTGGGCTATTGCACCCTTCTTAAATCTTCGTTCGCGAAGCCAAGCCGAGAGAGAGTTAGTTCACATTTTAATAAAGTTATGTTTGACACATCTCACTCTGTGGGACTAAAAATCATTTCAGCGCAATGGCAACATACCAGAGAGATGTAGAGTAACGTCAAAAACATATATTATTTATTATAACATTAAATTATTTTTTAAACAGAATAAAAGCATTGATATAGAACTATTTTTTATAACAATTAACCTATTTCCCAACAACCCCACCCCCTGTTAACACATCCATCCTGGACTGCAGCTCTCTTTGCTCCCGCTCAAATCGCTGCGTCCTCCTCTCCATGGCATCCAGGCCAAGGTCAGACGCACATAAACTGATGAGATGAGCATAGATGAAAGCCAGATGCATGTCGGATTTTATGCGGTTGTCCAAACATCAGCATCTGGCAATGGTCGTTGACTCGTTCGTGTCCCGAACTGCCACGACTGAGACGTGGACTTTTTTGATAGTACATTAAATCCGGAATAAGAATGCTTCCGACAACTCCTGCATGTACTTTCTATGTTTGAACACTCCATTGTAGCCAACTCGTCACAAGCGCACATCTGCTTCCCTGCGAGAGCCCGCTCCAAATGATATCATTGTGCCAGCAATTGTTGACTCAGCCTTCCAACCTTCCGAGGTCGGTAAAATATGTGCCCAGCTTGCTGGGGGGGGGGAGTATAGATGACTGGGGAAGGCAATGGCAAACCACCCCATAAAAGGTCTGCCTTGAAAACTTTGTGAAAGCAGCGTCACCCCAGAGTCGAAAGCGACTGGTGCTTGCACAGGGGACCTTTCCTAAATGGGGGGGAGGCAGATCGCCCACCTTTGCTGTCTCCCTGCCAGGGGAAAAAGATGACCCACCTTTGCCGTCTCCCCGCCAGGTGGAGAGACAGCAAAGAGAGTTGCCGTACTCCCCCCCATTTAAACACCATGTCAGGGTGTTTAAATGGAGGGGGGAGGAAGATCATCCACCTTTGCTTTCTCCCCACCAGGTGGAGAGACAGCAAAGAGAGCTTGTGGTCTTCCCCTTCCTTTCTGGGTGTTTAAATGGGGGGGGGGGCAGATCGCCCACCTTTTCTGGCACCTTTAAAAAAAAACCAAGCACAATATCTTGCTTCAACATCAGGTTGCTGTAACGTATATTATGTTGCCCCACACCTGCTCACAGCCACAGTTATTGAGTTCAGTGTGCATCACCTGATGCAGTGGACGCTTGCACAGGTGGTGTGCCGCCATGCCCCTCCATTGGCATTCAGGGCCCTCCACCAGTGGATCTGCTGCACCCTCTGCATCCTCCTGCCGCAATGGCAGCTGCTCCTGCTGCCCAAGTCTTGGACAGGTGTCAACTGTTATATGTGATGGAAACATTGTTAGACATTGGAATGAAGAAAACTCATACATGCAAGCACAGGGATTTACATTCCTACCATGATACGTGATAGGGCTGCTTCTGCCTACCAATGCAAAAACACAGCCAAAGGCATCTTACAGCTCTGGTTAACTGAACATCACTGTGGACTAGGGATGTGCAAAAAAAAAAAATTCGGAATTACACGGATTCGGAAGTGCACAGGGAAAAAAATTTCGGATTCCCCATGCACTACTGAATACCGTATTCGGAATAGCCGCATATACGGTAGATGCACGGCTATTACCGAATATACGGCCCTATTATACCCTATGGGCCATTGAAATCAATGGCAAATAGGGTATATTTGAAGCCGCCTGGAGGGGGGGGGTTTGAGGGAGAGCCCCCAAATTTGCAGGGGTCCTGAAGGGGACTCTCCCCTCCAACCCCCCCAAGTCCCAAAAAGATTGGGCCAGGGGATCCCATTCCAGGGGCACCCAAAGAGGGTGCCCCTATTCCATCATTATACCCTATGGGCCATTAAAATCAATGGCAAATAGGATATAATTGAAGCCGCCTGGAGGGGAGGGGGTTTGAGGGAGAGCCCCCAAATTTGCAGGAGACCTGAAGGGGACTCTCCCCTCCAACCCCCCCAAGTCCCAAAAAAATTGGACCATGGGGTCCAATTCCTGGGGCACCCAAAGCCAAACCTAACTTCACACCAGAGAATCTCTATAGGCCCCAAATGCACTACATCCCTCTATCTAATCTATGAACCCTGGGCCTGCAGGCCTGGCACCAACATAAACCCAGTTGCCAACCTCACTGCCACACAAAACACAATCTGCTCAAGGTCTGCTCTGCAGACCTGCTTGCAGCAAACCCAGATGCCAGCTCTCCAGCCCTGCCCCAAACAACACGGGGAGAGCTTGTCAACCACAAAAAGCCTGCTGGTTCTGGGTCTCTCACCCAGGTGCCAGCTTCCCTGCCACAGAACACACAATCTACAGATGCCAGCTCTCCAGCCCTGCCCCAAATAACACGGGGAGAGCTTGTCAACCACAAAAAGCCTGCTGGTTCTGGGTCTCTCACCCAGGTGCCAGCTTCCCTGCCACAGAACACACAATCTACAGATGCCAGCTCTCCAGCCCTGCCCCAAATAACAAGGGGAGAGCTGGCAAACCACAAAAAGCCCGCTGGTTCTGGGTCTCTCACCCAGGTGCCAGCTTCCCTGCCACAGAACACACAACCTACTCTATAAAAACAAGAAAGTGACCCAGCCCACACACACCCTCACCAACCCCCACACCAACCAGAGGCAATTTAAAAAACCAAAACAAAACCAGCAGAATCACAAAAGGCCAAGTGTTAAAAAAAGTGGCCTTTTCACCAACAAGAAAAGGGGGACAAAAGTGGCCTTTTAAACAATGGAAATTAGGCCAAACAGCACCCGCCCCAAGAACCCAAAGAAAAGAGTAACAGCAGCAGCACAACACAGCACAGCAGCAACAAATCAAACACTGAATACTTTTAAAACAGTAAAAAATTAACTTTTAACAATACAGGAACTTTGCCACCCCCTCCCCCCCAAAAAACCCTTCACCCTAACCCCAAGAAATTAAAGCCACCCAAATCAGGAGAAGTAAAAGGACACTGCACTTTTAAAAGTCCTCTCACTAAATTAAGATATGGGCAGATTGTCAAACCCCCCCACCCCAGGCCCCCTCCCCAAGCAGAAACCCCAAATAAGCTACCCCACCACCACCCAAATCTGGATAAGTAAAGGGACTCTAAGTCTTTAAAAAAAGTCCTTTTACCAACAATAAATAAAAACAAGAACCCAAAGAGTGTTTTACCTTGTCTTCCAGGGAAGTCTGAGTGAGAGAGCTGCAGCAGGCAGCAGCTTAAGCAATCTCTTACACACAGCATGGAGGAGTCAGCCAGGAAGTGAAGACTCCTTAGAAAGCCCTTCAAAGCATGCATTTCCAATGTATTTTACAAATGCATGCTTTGGATTGGCTGTTGGGGCTCCTCTTCCCCCTCCCCCCTCCCTGATCCCAGGGATGTTAAGGCAGAGGCGGGAAGGTGCCAAAGGAGCTCCTTTGAAGCTCCAGAAGCTAATTGCCGCCTTTTGTTTTGAATTGACAGCTGTTTGCTTATGAATAGCTATTCGTAACTACACAGCGAGCCTATTCGGCTGCCGTGTAATGGGCGCTTATGGAAGTCGGCTGCAGGCTATTCCGTATGCGGCCGAATCAACACTGGTTCGGCTGTAAATATGGCTCGGCCGAGCCGAATGCACATTCCTACTGTGGACTACCCATTAGTTAACAAAATGCAGTCCCATAAGCATTGCTGCATCTAAGTTGCATCTAATAGGTCCTGTGTGTTTAGTTATAATTTGAGAGTCGTCACCATTACATTGGTGAGTTTAACCTTGGGCCATGCCACCATGGGGTGTGGAACAGGAATTGCTATGCAAATTTTAGGCCCCATTTTTATTTATAGAAGCAATATCAGAACAGAGAAGTGTAGGGGGGAAGTGTTCTGTCATAGCACTTATGCCTTAAAGCAGTAATAATGGGGTGAACGTTCATGTGTTGGGATCATACTCACAATCATGGTGCCTATCCTCCCAACGCGGTCTCCCTGCAAGCTCCCACAACTGCACCATCCTGTCATGATAGGGTGTCCTTCCAGATGCCCTTGGTATCCCTCCCCAGGCCTGCAGACTCACCATGAAATCGCAGTGCAGTCGATTAAATTTGGACCGGCACTGCTCCGCGGTCCTGCTGTAGCCCCTCCTTCCTAGCCTCCTTGAAATGGCTGCATAAAGAGCCCTCGTCTCCATGTGGGTGGTGGACATCAGCTCCTCCACATGGCCGCTCCTCTCCACAATATCAAGCATGGCGTTGACCTCATCCCTCTGCCAGAAAGTGCCTCTTCTCCACCTGGCAGCCATTTTGGTAATGTAGTATCGTAACAACGCAGTTTCAATTAAGAAAGATATCAGCCACCCCCCTGTATTTTGAATTATCCAATCAGGCCGCAATGCATGTTCTGATGGACAGCAGAAGATGAAATACGGCAGGCAAGACTACATTGTTGATTTGGCCCGCCAAAAAGGATATCGAACGGTTATTGTAGTGGTTTAAACAAGGCAACAGGCTTTATTAAAGATATTGAGGAATACAGTAGCAAAGGAAATGCTGCAGCAACTTTATTATATGTAAAAGCATACTGTGTTTCAAAGCAGTAAAAATTAAAAAAACACACATTTAAAACAGCGTTATCACGTAGTTACGTTACCGCGTAAGTGTAAAATTTAATGGCCAGCTTTCAGTACCCGCCTGAGTACGCGGGACAGATTCATCTGCAAATTCATCTATGTCTTCTGTAAATGAACTCAGCTACAGCATTGCGCACAATTTCCCCCCTCTCTAACTGTCTCCTGTTAATAGCCCTGTAGTCAGCATCGTCTGGTTCAGGGCATAACGCTGTTTCCACCTCTGCCATCTGAAGTTCAACTTCATGACCCTTTTCTTCACATATGTTGTGAAGGATAACGCATGCAGTGACAATGGAGAAAATGTTAGAAGCTGAGCATTGAGTCTTGAAAGTAGCACACGCCAACGACCCTTAAGTCTTCCAAAAGCCTGCTCTATGAAGTTCCTTGCCCTGCATTGCCTCTTATTAAAATATTTCTGGATGGCCCCTCTAGGTGTCCTGAATAGTCATCAACCAAGGCCTCAGTGGGTATGCTCTATCTGCCAAGACAAGCAGGAGGACCCTCACATTGCCCATAGTCACCTTCGGATTACCAGGTACAAAGATTCTGGCATCCATGCTGTAGTACAGGTTGCTGTTTGCGAAAACAAAGGCATCACGGGTCCTGCCACTGAACCCAATCTCAGCATCAATAAACTGGCCGATATGATCGACCGTGCCTTGGAGAATCACCAAGCAGTACTGTTTTCGATTACTGAATTCCTCAAATTTTCTCCCAGGCACACGTATCGGTATGTGCGTCCCATCGACAGCTGCAAATGTATGAGGCATCCCAAGCTTCCCAAAACCATCCATAATCTGTTGAATAATAAAACAGAGTGGATCAGGTACCGGTTGTTAGCATAATGCAATACAATGACCACATATTATCGATGGAAACCCCTCTCCGGCATTTAGTTGTAACGTAATAACGCGAATCTCACTAGGAAAATAGATATAACGTTGTAATGCAAAACTTGCAAGGAAAATAATAATAATAAAAAGGAAAACATACCTTTCCAATCTCGTCACCAAGACGTACAACCTTGGAAAACAAATGTGACTCAATGGCTTCACAAACCTCCATCACTATTCCATGAACAGTGGACACACCGATGCCGAACTGGACACTGACCAGACGATAGGTTATTCCATTAGCAAGGTACCAGATTCCTGCAGCGAGCCGTTTCTCGGAGTGGACAGGAGACCTCATCCTTGTTGTTTGTCCATTTTATCCTTAACAACGGAATAGATCTCCAGGAATGTTCCTCTGCTCATCCGGAAATGTTTTATCCATTGCTCGTCACTCCAAATACCAAGCACGAAATTCTCCCACCAATCTACGCTATGTGGGTACACCCAATACCTGGGTGAGAAGCGCAAGCCTGCAAGATTGTGCCAACAAAGCATATTGCGGCGAGTGCAGATTCCATGCAGTCCAAGGCCTCTATCAGACACCGACGATGAGAATAGTGCCCTAAAATTGCGCCTTTGTTTCCGGGATCTATTGGCATGTGCATTGATGAGTTGCCTTGTCGCATGTGGACACAAAACAAGTACCTCTATCATTGAATAAAGGCATGCCACAGTCTCGGTATCAAGATTCTGCACTGTGAGTGCTGATATCACAGTAGAAATGGCCATGGGGGATGCTACAGCCAATATTAATGTATGCTTGAACCAATAGTGCAGCTCAAACACCACACGTGATGTAGTTAGCCCACGAAAAAAGTGGGGGAGGGCCAGTAGTTTATGTCATTGGGTTACGTCATTACGTTGTTACGCAATAACGCACCCAAGCATGCGCTTAAAAAAAAATCTGAAAGGCTTCCGATGCTAATCCGATTGTAATGCAAAAACAATTTGCCATGGAGCTACACACAAAGTTACCCCGCAACAGAGACCTGGTGCATAATCCGCAGAAATGATTGGGAACAAAAAATCCGCAGAGAAACGGTAGCAAACGCTAAATGCGAAATCGGTCAATCTGAAGAAGTATGCATGCACAGATGGCAGTGACCATGGATCACAAAAACTATTTCCAGTTGTGATACCCAAGTAGAATATTTCATGAAATCATGAATTGCCATAACAACAGAGTGTGGAGCAAGCACTCTATTCACAGTGGCTTCGGCTTTTGTTCTTGCACAGGAAAACTTTTTTGCTGTGGTAGTATCAGATTACATCACTTGATTTAATTTTGTAATGCAATCCATAGACCTATACAATAGCTGATGTTTTAAATATTCCTGTCTAATCCCCTATTAAAATAATCTATGCTTGTGGGCAGCCATCACTAAATCCTATGGCAGTGAATGGCACATTTTAATCATTCATTTGAGTAAAGAAGCAATTACTTTTGTCTATCATTAATCTATTGTCCATCAACTTCAGTGGGTGTCCCCAAGTTCTGCTATTTTGGAAGAAACAGAAAATTTTTCTCTGCCCCATCTTCTCGATTTTCTCTTCCCCATGCATAATTTTTTGTTTTGTTCTCCTTTAGTCTTTTTTCTAAAATGAAAACTCCCAGTCTTTTCATCCTTTTGTTGTAGGGAAGATGCTCCAGCCCTTTAAATATGTTTCTTGTCTCTTCTGCACTGTATTTCTGGTATTAAGTACCCAACACAGAGCTTACAGTGTATATTTGATTGCAGGGACCCAGACAAAACATAACTTATTTGGCCCTAAGTTTCTCTGGAGTGCTGAATTTATGAATCCTGAATATATACAAATAAAGTAGATAGAATTTTGCAGATCCACCTCTATTGGGCACAAAGCAACACAGCCCAAAAGATGGAGGATCACTAGCAAAACCAACAATAGTATCCATTCATAATTCCTCCAGGCTTTTAAACCTGTCACACATTATTTCAACATACAGCAGTAAGGAATATGTAGACCAGGGGTGTCAAACATGCAGTTTGGGGCCCAAATCAGGCCCCTGGAGGGCTCCTATCAGGCCCCCAAGCAACTGGCTGTCATCTGCTTTCTTCTCCCTATATCTTGCTTCCTTCTGCATAACAGCTTGCTTTGCAAGGCTTGCTCAGTTGCACAGGAGCTACAGGGCAAAACCTCTCTTCCTTCTATTGGCTGAGGCTTCTCCCCTCCCCCTCACCAGTCCCCTAGGGAAGGAAGGAAAGAGCCAGAGCTTCCTTTGCCCAGTTCCCTGGATCCCATAGGAGAAATACAAAGAAATAGGGTTGCCAAGTCCAATTCAAGAAATATTTGGGGACTTTGGGGGTGGAGCCAGGAGACTTTGGGGGTGGAGCCAGGAGACATTAGGGGTGGAGCCAAGATCAAGGCTGTGACAAGCATCATTGAACTCCAAAGGGAGTTCTGGCCATCACATTGAAAGGGACGGCACACCTTTTCAATGCCTTCCTTCCATAGGAAATAATGAAGGATAGGGGCACCTTCTTTTGGGGCTCATAGAATTGGACCCCCTGGTCCAATCTTTTTGAAACTTGGGGGGTATTTTGGGGAGAGGCACTAGATGCTATGCTGAAAATTTGGTGCCTCTACCCCAAAAAACAGCCCCTCCAGAGCCCCATATACCCGCGGATCAATTCTCCATGATTTTCTATGGGAATAAAACTCTATAGGGAATAATAGAGTTCCCAGCAGACATTTCCCTCCCCTCCCCCCGCTTTCTGACGACCCTGAAGCGGGGGGAGGGCCTCCAAACCGGGGGATCCCCTGCCCCCACCTGGGGATTGGCAACCCTACAAAGAAAGCACTTTTAGGACAAATGAGTGTTAACATTTAAAGCATGTTTTAAGTTTTTTAAAATATATATATTGGTTTGTCTGTGTTCTTTATAAAATTTATATATCTGCTACCTAATCTTAAATAGGTACACACATGGCCCAGCCAGACATAACTCAGCCCAGCCAGACATAGCTTGGCCCCAAAAAGTCTCATTTATGTCAGATTCAGCCCTCATGAGTTTGACACCCATGAGTAGCTAGAGATGACACCAACCCTTATTCAGCTTCTTTAAGACAGTGAAAAGGAACAGAAGTTGACAGCCCTAGACAAACCTCTGAAATAATAAACGCCTTCAGTTTTGCTGGTTGCCTGAATTTGCTATAAAAGTATTGCATCTCCTCCATGGCAATGAACAACATTACAAAAGAACTTTCAGTAAGATCAACAGACTAACAACAACCAAGTGTGTAATGCAGTACTTTGTAGTAGAATGGTAGCTAGGCATGGAATTTGTGTTTCCAGCATATTGAAAGACATAATCAGTAAAATATGAGTCAGACTGTTTGATACACTCGCACTAAAACACAAAGCAATCACATATCTGGTGAAATCACAACAGTTACACTTCTATAGCATCATGCAAATGCTCATTTTAATGTCATTGTTGCCTACAGCACTTCTTTCTGTGTGTGAACAGAATCTAAAACTAGTGATCTAATTTAGCCAGGTATATTGATATATCTGATTACATATATTGGCTGCATGGAACTGGTTACACACCACTGTTGAAGAGGCAGATACAAACGGATAAATGTTTATCAGAAGTTATATCAAACAAAAAAACCCCTGATATATTTCAGAATAGATTTCTTATTGTTTTTAAAAAACCTACTGTAATAGGAAGTAGATGTAAAGAGCATGGAATGATTCAATATTTTAAGGTTCTTTGTATGCGACTATTACTTTTAGATGACTATTATTTTTATATTAAACAAAACTTGATATATCATAATAGTTACATTGACCTTGAAAAAGGAAATTAATCGAGTTACATAGTAACATTAATGTGTTAACAAAACTGTTTTAAATATATTCTCATCATTTGGCAAATTAGAAAAAAAGCTTTAAATTCGAAAATATGTTATTACTGTCCGCCTGAGGGTGCCATCCTATGTATACTTGTTTAGCAAAAAAGCCGGATTCTAGTAGCAACTTTTAGAGACAAAGAAGATTTTCAAGAATCAAAGCTCCCTTGTTCAGATAGCTTTGACTCTCTTCCTCCCATTTTCTTTTGTAAAGCAGGTGAAACATTTTATGGGTTCTTTACTTGAAATTTTTACTTAGCCTTGTTAAGCAGCTCACAAGGGCTGTTGCCTGAAATATAAAAAGCACAAATCAGCTTCCTCATACTTTGCATTTAGATCACATAGGCTTAAAACAGATAACACATCCATTTGCTTGGAAATATTTACATGACATTGTTTAATATTTAACTTGTTTTAGAAGTTACAGTGACCTAGTATTCTCCCCTGCCCCTCAGACACCATGAGTTATTCTTCCATCCTTATCAATTCATGCTGTGCTGATTTCTCAAGCAGATTTGGGGCTTAGTTTGTCTTTAGCACCAACATTTTCATGAACAGTGCACTTAAGATCGTTGTGGAGTGGGATTTGGCTTTTGTACTTTCCCTCCCAGTCATCAACAATATATTGGTGATAGGGGTCATTGGAGTGTTCTTGTCTTTTTGATTTCACAGTGCTCACTAGGATCGCCACAACAATAAAGGAGAAGATGCCAATCATCACCATGAGATACAGAATGACATAGTCAAGGTTTTCAGCTTCAAGTCTTCTTTGCAATTCCTTTTGTTCATTTGTGGTATTTTGACGCCAGTTATTCATGTAGTTGAGGAATACATCCTTGAAAGTTTTTTCCAGAGACTGGGTGAAATTCTGTAATGCATCCATGTTTTTAGTGAATGGTCTCTAAAAACAAAAAAAGACAGATTAGTTATTTGTGGCTGTTTCCACAGGGGCAATTTTCTCTGCTCTGCCTCTCAAACTACAGCATAGCTTCTTGAAGCATTTATACAACTGTCTTCTCTTCACATTCCCTTTCCATAACCCACCACAGTTTACTTCTTCTGCTCTGATGTTTTCAGAACCTGCTTCCATTTGATGAAAACATCAGAGTCAAAACATGTTAACTACATTTAGACAGGAAGGTGTACATTTCACTGCCATTTTTTCTCTCCCCATTCTCTCATGCTACCATTACCTCCACACACTAGTGACTTTTGCCAGCATTTCAAAAATGGGTAATAGTTCTGTTTCTATAACACTATAGCAATCAGGGCTTTTTTTGTAGCAGGAACTCCTTTGCATATTAGGCCACACATCCCTGATGTAGCCAATCCTCCAAGAGCATATGGGGCTCTTAGTACAGAACCTACTGTACGCTCTTGGAGGATTGGTTACATCAGGAGTGTGTGGTCTAATCTGCAAAGGAGTTCCTGCTACAAAAAAAGGCCCTGATAGCAATATACTATATTGGTACAGGGAGGGAAATGGCAGACACAGGGAAATAGGAAAGAAAAGCCAAAAGCTTCCCACTGTGAATGACTGTAAAAAGATCAGACAGAAGGCCTCAGGTAATCTTATTGCAAGAATACAGTTCATAAGAAGGAGGTGATTTGATTTTAATGGGCTCTCAGTGCATCACATATGAGCTTAAGACAAATGAAAAATAAAATAAAAAGAATTTACAGAATAAAATTTGTAACATTCAAGGACTGAGAGGTACTTAAGATACAACGATCATGGGTGGGTCCAAAATTCAAGATTCAGTATTAAAAGTTATTTTAAAAGTGATCCATCTTTACTTGCTGATTCATGGTAGTTAGGAGCATGGACTTGGGTAAGGTCATATTGATTATTACATTTTTACCCTTCCCTTCCTCAGGCTGACACAGTGGCCTCTCCCCCTCTTAATCCTGTAACAGCTGTACAAAGAGAGATAGCCACCACCTCAAGGTCACAAGCTCAGATTTGTGGTACAACTCAGCACACAATATTTCAGATTTAACTCTTTCCTCCCCACACCATTGCACTTCACAACTGAGAATCAATCTGCATGTTTTGTTGGGGATCCCTGGTTAGATCTCGCAACCTGCACCAGCCTTATGGTCAGAGAAAGGCACAAATCACATGAACAAACTGGTATCATGATGTTGGGGGGAGGGGGAGGCTAGCTTTGATTAGATGGAAGAACTAACCCACTCCCCAGGTGCTGCATCCATCCCAACAATCCAACACCCCCTGCTGCTTTTTAAGACTAAATTATTTGTTCAGGAATCTTATCATAGACTGGATCCTACTGTGCATTCAATCACATAACTTGCTTTTAAAAGCCAGTTATTATTAATTTGCAATGTAGTGCTAAACAGAGTTACCCTATGTACGTTGAACTCATTGGGCATAGAACAGTGTAACTCTACATGGGATGACATGGACTGACATTTTATACATCCTGATCTCAAATTGTTGCTCATTTTCACCATCTTCCCATTTCATCTACCACTTTTCCTGCTCTGTTTTAAATCAAGGTTAGCATTGATTTAGGAATTAGAGATAACTTACCTGCTCTGGGCTTCTGTAAATGTTCACAGCGACAAAAAATATGCATGAACACTGTTAAGATACTCTTGGACAGAACAGGAAGTCATCAGTTAGAAGAATTTTCTTTACCTTGCGCAACTGAAAAATACTGGTACTGATCTATCTTTAGAGCAAATGAATTCTTAAATCTAATCTTACTGGGAAGTTAAATATTGGCTGACTTTCAACAGGTAACCTTGATACTTGGCACCATACATAAGATATATTTTAGACCTTTAAGTTATTGTAATATAAAATTAAAAAGGAACAGCTTGTATGTGTGTGTGTGTTTTTACACTTATTTAACTCTGACCTATTCTCCCAGTTCAGTCCTGATGATGTTGTTGTTTCCTAGTATATAGGTGTTAGTACTTGGATGGGAGACCACAAAGAAGACCAGAGCTGCTATGCAGAGGAAGGCAATGGCAAATTTCCTCTTCCCTTGAAAATATCATGATCCTGTGGTTGCCATGAGTCAGCACACAATTATTATGATTATAGCTTTAGTGAAAGTGAAATAAAGTTGGAAATACTAATGGAGAAATAGAAAATCTAAGCATAGTAGTTTGGCATTCCAGTTTTTAATCAGCATTATGACACCTATATCATGAGTATTATGTGCAAAAAAGACTGCACCAAGTTTATTCATACAGTTCTTGTTACAAATTGAGATTCACTGAATTCAGAAAAAAATATGCAGGCTCTTTGAGGAGATTATAATAGGTGTTTATAGATTACATATTATAGATGACTTCACACTGTTTACTTTTGGACTATTCTCACTGAGCACTCTAGAACAAGTCTCTCAAAAACTATTAATATACTAGGTGCATGGAGTCTTATTTGCACAGAAGACACCCCCTGCAAATGTCAAGGATTTCAAGGCTTCCACGGGAAACAGAGAACAATCCTAAATAAGTAGGGTTGCCAAGTCCAATTCAAGAAATATCTGGGGACTTTGGGGGTGGAGCCAGGAGACTTTGGGGGTGGAGCCAGGAGACATTAGGGATGGAGCCAAGATCAAGGCTGTGACAAGCATAATTGAACTCCAAAGGGAGTTCTGGCCATCACATTTAAAGGAACGGCACACCTTTTCCATTCCTTCCTTCCATAGGAAATAATGAAGGATAGGGGCACCTTCTTTTGGGGCTCATAGAATTTGACCCCCTGGTCCAATCTTTTTGAAACTTGGGGGGTATTTGGGGGAGAGGCACTAGATGCTATACTGAAAATTTGGTGCCTCTACCCCCAAAAAACAGCCCCCCAGAGCCCCAGATACCTGCGGATCAATTCTCCATGATTTTCTATGGGAATAAATCTCCATAGGGAATAACAGAGTTCCCAGCAGACATTTCCCTCCCCTCCCCCCCGCTTTCTGATGACCCTGAAGTGGGGGGAGGGCCTCCAAACCGGGAGATTCCCTGCCCCCACCTGGGGATTGGCAACCCTATAAATAAGTCCAGGTAGAATGCTACTGAAATCTATCCAAAGGAGCTTCACGGAAAGTGTTCTTAGGATCACACTGCTAGAGTTAAGCTGTGAGTTACCATAGATTGTGTGCTTGGATGCTGAGGCACAGAGAAAACTGGGAGTGTAAATGTCAGTCTCTAATGGTAATACTAAGGCCCCAGCCCTTTATCATGTTAGAGCAATATCTTATTGTTGCTGAACATTAAGCATTAGATCAGTCACTTACCTCAGGGAATATAAACCGAAAAACAAAATCAACAGGTCTAAATTTATGAACCACTATCCATGGACTTCACATCCCCAATCATCCTGATACACTCTGTTCCTGGATCTGAAAAAACAACCAAATTCCAAAGTGGTACAGATTCACTGGCAAGATTCCCAATAGTGCAGGAACAATCCAAGGCCTAAAGTCAACAGTTATTTTAAGTTAACATATTACATATGAAATTTTTTTGTGTGCTTCGCTGTCTGATTTCTCTAATGTCAGAAATCCCATAATGGTTTTCCAATGGTAAGGAGGGTGTATATATACCCACAGAAGATGGAAAGCCCTGTTCTAAAGATCATTACCATTTTATAGGCCATTTTGCAATGTAATGATTGCCAGAGCAACACAGTTGATCAAAAGTACATCTATATTCTGTTTACAATGTCATTAACATTTATATTGTTGCCAATAAATTCTGAGAATTTCACAATCAACTGACCATTTATTTGTTATTGTTTTTTTCTCATGGATTATTAGGTGGAGGTGAGGTATAAGAAGCAGTGGAAATAACTGCATCTTTTGTATGAGTCTGCTTTCTGGCTGTACCACTGAGCCTAGGACACACAGGAAAACACCTTTCCTCCCCCGTAATGCAGTCAGCAAAGTTTTGGTCTTCTTAATATGTAAAAACAGTTTTGATAGAATTGGTGTTTAACTGTTTTACCAAGAAAAAAGAATCACAATGGTATATGTTTTTTCTTTTAAATCATCTTGACAAGTTCAGTAAATGGGGAGGCATGGAATATGGGAAGGGTTATCAGATTTCATACATATTATTGGGGAAGTAATACACCTCAAACCACTGACAAACATGAGAAGGCAAAGGAAACAAGCATTTATCAATCCTATCAACCTGTTCACAGTGCTAATTGTTAGGTATATGTAGCTATCCACCCTTTCTATTAGCAGTAGGTTTCAGCAGACTTGAAGTGTGCCTCTCAGCAGTTAGTAGAGATGTGGCAGAGGAGCTATGATCTAGTGTTTACTCCATTTGCGATCATGTCCCAGAAGAGTTTTGCATCTTTTTGTTTGTAGAGTCTAGAAGAAAGTTGCATTGTAGAGTATTTAATGTTAGCTGCAAAGGAAGATGATCATCACCCAAATAATCAAGTTAAACAGACTAGATGAAATTAAAAAATAGTCAATGACACTAGCACCCCAGTGGTTAATACATGTGAAATTTCCCTTAGCATTGACCTGTGGGCATTAACAATTAAGAACCAAGTGTTAATAATTAAGGAGGCTAGTCTCTTTCCAGCACTGTTGATCTTAGTATCTTTGGATTTTCTTGGCTGTAAAAAAAGTTGCTTATGGACTGATCTTTGAGTGTTAAAGTTTCTGGCCAGCATAAGCAGGATGATGGGTATGCATCTCCAGCTTTCTGGATGCATGTATTCAGTGTGCCCCAATAATATGCCAGGGCTGTTTTATGGGTTGCTGGAGATATGCATTAATCAAGAAATGTCATAATTGCAGGTGTAAGGCTATCACATAAGGCCAGGGCTTTTTTTTAGCAGGAATGCATAGGAAAGCAGTTCTGGCTGGCTTGGTGTCAGGGTGTGTGGCCAAATATGCAAATGAGTTCCTGCTGGACTTTTTCCTACAAAAAACCCTGTGTGAAACAATGGTGACATCAGAGGGTGTGGCCTAATATGCAAATGAGTTCCTGCTGGACTTTTACTACCAAAAAAGCCTTGTATAAGGCAGTTCACTCAGTAATACCATAACATTGACCAGTAAACTAGTAGAAATCAAACAGGCAGTTCCTGTGGAAGGGTGAGCTAGTTTGGATTTTTTTAAACACCTCATTGGAGTAAACTGGGAAACCAGAAAAATAATCTTTACTAAGCTGCCATGTTGCTTGCAGCAGAATTATATCATAGTTAGCCACAGGGCTTTTCTTGTAGAAAAAGCCAAGCAGGAACTCATCTGCATATTAGGCCACACCCCCTGACATCACCATTGTTTCACACAGAGCTTTTTTGTAGAAAAAGCCCAGCAGGGACTCATCTGCATATTAGGTCACACTGTCTGGTGCCAAGCCATCCAGAACTGCATTTCTGTGCATTCCTGCTCAATAAAAAAAGCCCTGGTTAGTCAGAAAATGCCTTAGTTTCTTGGGATCCTACTCTATTTGCCCATCCCATTGTATTCCAAGAGAGGGTCTTCAATTTCCATTTGGTGTCATTGAGTCAATCATTCTTTTTTTCTCTGTAGGGTAGCAACATCAGGATCTTGGCCATGGGATTCAGGTGCAGAATTAGGAGCCATAGCCTGCTCTATTGTATATTGATGCCCAAACAGGTTTGAGCTATCATTCCCTTCAGTATTGATGGACATAAAACATGCTCTTTTGGAATGGCTCACCAGAGGTTCTTTGAGAAAGAGTGGGGTCCTTTATATGGACATGCTCAGCACCTTTAGTCCAGTATGCTTGATTTTTTGGCATTGTTTAGAGAATGAGTAAGGGATTGTAAATCAGCTAGCATTTTATCTTGTTCCTGAGAGGGCAAGGCTCTGAAAGAGGCAATAAAGTTTTCTTCAAACGAATAGTGCCTGGAACAATCTCTCAAAGGGGAGGGAGCTGTTTTGCGTGTTCCATTTGTTCTGATTTATCCTCTCCTCTGTAGAGGGGGATATGAGATCTATCAGGAATTCATCATTCATTCATTCACTGCATTCCTGTTCAGATCTGCCTGCCTGCCTGCCTGCCTGCCTGCCTGCCTGCCTGCCTGCCTGTCTGTCTGTCTGTCTGTCTGTCTGTCTGTCTGTCTGTCTATCTATCTATCTATCTATCTATCTATCTATCTATGAGTCCCATGGCGCAGAGTGGTAAAGCTGCAGTACTGCAGTCCAAACTCTTTGCTCATGACCTGAGTTCAATCTCAGCAGAAGCTGGGGGGAAAGTGTAGATGACTGGGGAAGGCAATGGCAAGGAAGGAAAGGTTCCCTGTGCAAGCACCAGGCATTTCTCTGGGGTGATGCAAGGGTGTAGACTTTTCAATTTCCCAGGGGGAGAGCTGGGTCCCAGCCAGAGACATTTGATCCAGTGACATCATAGGGAGGAGCCAGTGACATCACAGGGAGGGGCCTCCATTATCACTATCTATGAATTTATGGAGAAGCTCCCTCCCCATAAATTTAGAGAGCACCTCCCCCCCCCCAACAATGCCCATGGACCGGGCCAAACCCAGAAAAAGGTGGGAGTTGGCCAGTGGTTATAGTGGTATCTCAGAGGTTTCTTTCTGTGTCCTGTTTTTGAAATTCACTTTTAGAATAGTCACTTTAAGATCTGCAAATATACATATCATGTGCATAGGACAAACTAATGGTCATAAATTTGACAGTAAAAGGCAATACAGAAGAACTTTAGGGGAACATTTCCTTTCCCCCCTCTGTTTTCTGATGACCCTGAAGCATGGGGAGGGCCTCCAAACCAAGGGATCCCCTCCCCCCAACTGGGGATTGGCAACCCTATGCCTGGGTGGTGAACAATTGTCAACACACACCTACTTGACCAAGTCTTTAAGGGTGTTTTCGCACTCACGTTTTACTGGCGCCACGACCATCCTGACGCCGGCGAATCTGCATGGATTTCGCACCAGAAGCGCCGGCGCTCCCAGAAGCGCCGGCTACTTCCGTCGCTAAGCCAGCGCAAACGTTTTCCTGCATCTTTGCGATTTCCGTTTGCGCTGGCTTAGCGACGGAAGTAGCTGGCGCTTCTGGGAGCGCCGGCGCTTCTGGTGCGAAATCCATGCAGATTCGCCGGCGTCAGGAGGGTCGTGGCGCCAGTAAAACGTGAGTGCGAAAACGGCCTCTGAGTGTAGTCATTTTGAAAAAAAAATAGGCTTTCTGGGGCCATTGATTTTCATAAGGATCTGGTTCAGCACCCACTTAAATGAATGTAAACAATCACAGGCTTGAAGAAGACACAAAATATCTATCTGCCAAAAGAACCCCCAAATACTATAGCAATATGTATGCAACATTGCAATACAGTGTTATTCTTCCCCCAGTTTCTTCTCCAATCATTAACTAGTTGAACAAAGTTTGAGTCCAGTAACACCTTTAAGACCAAAGAAGTTTTTTTCTGGGTATAACCTATCCTGTGCTAGCACACTTCGCCAGATACATTGAAAACAGTTTCCTCAACCATTACTTACAGGGGTTGGGTGGTTGTCAGAAAAGCCAAGATGCATAAAATACTGGGTGATTATAGCTGATTACAGCTGAGACTGGATGTGAGAAAGATCTGTGAATTGCATAAATTTAGCATGCAAACACAAGAGTTAACAAACAAATATGGGAATAAGGTTTGAGGTTTCAGTTTTTACCTATGAATAAAACAACATTCCATTATGGATACAACTGAGAAGTTTAGTATGTCCACTCCTTAAGATTCACTGAAACAGATTTCCTCAAGTATTACATATTGGTAAGAAAGGAGGGGTAAGTGACTGAACAATAAATCCAGCTAAGATTGGAATAACACATTGGGTAAGATGTGTAAATCACAGTAAATTGGTATACAGCTAATAAGGTAAAGGTAGTCCCCTGTGCAAGCAGCAGTTATTTCCGACTCTGGGGTGACATTGCTTTCACAACATTTTTACAGGGTGGTTTGCCATTGCCTTCCCTAGTCATCTACACTTTCCCCCCAGCAAGCTGAGAACTCATTTTACCAACCTCGGAGGGTTGAACCCAGCTTCTGCCGGGATCGAACTCAGGTTGCAAGCAGAGGGCTTCAACTGGAGTACTGCAGCTTTACCACTCTGCGACATGGGGCTCTCTTCCCACAGGGTACAATGGAGAATTGATTTGGGGGTATCTGGGGCTCTGGGGAGGGCTGTTTTTTGAGGTAGAGGCCCCACATTTTCAGCATAGCATCCAGTGCTTCTCCTCAAAACACCCTCCAAGGTACAACAGGGGGAGATGGACAGGTGTGCTTTCTCTATGGGCAGGCATGTATAGTCTATGGGCAGGCACTGCCCTTAGGCCAAGCTTAATATCCATTTTTCCCTATGGTCAAATGTAGTCCCCATTATTCCCTATGGGCAGGTGTGCTTTCTCTATGGGCAGACATGTATAGTCTATGGTAAGGGGTGTCCTTAGACAAGCGTAAAATCCATTTTTCCCTATGGTCAAATGTGGTCCCCATTATTCCCTATGGGCAGGTGTGCTTTCTCTATGGGCAGGCATGTATAGTCTATGGGCAGGCGCTATCCTTAGGCCAAGCATAATTTCCATTTTTCCCTATGGGCAAATGTGGTCCCCATTATTCTCTATGGGCAGGTGTGCTTTCTCTATGTTATTATTATTATTACCTTTAATTATACCCCGTCCTCTCCGCAAGCAGACTCAGGACGGCTAACAGTCTATGGGCAGGCGTATATAGTCTATGGGTAAGGGGTTGTCCTTAGGACAAGCTTAATAGCCATTTTTCACTATGGGCTAGTGTGGTCCCCATTATTCCCTATGGGCAGGTGTGCTTTCTCTATGGGCAGGCATGTATAGTCTATGGGCAGGTGCTATCCTTAGGCCAAGCTTAATTTCCATTTTTCCCTATGGGCAAATGTGGTCCCCATTATTCCCTATGGGCAGGTGTGCTTTCTCTATGGGCAGGCGTGTATAGTCTATGGGCAGGCACTGTTCCGAGTTTTAGTACGTCCCTTTTGGAAGATGTATGTGCCTCTCTCCGGAGCCAGGGAAACCAAACCGAAACAATATAATCAAATCGCTTCAAAACAATGAGCAATATTTGGACAAGCCATAAAGGAAAAGCTCCAGGAAGCATGATTTTGAAAGCCCAGGAAGGTGCCTTTTGTACGTACATACAAATACAGGAGAAGCAATATGTTGTTTTTTTTCAAGGAAGCAAAAGAGCTTAAGAGAAACACTGATGTACCCAGAGTAATATGGTTTTTTTCGTGGAAGCAAAATAACTTTGGGGAATCTGTGGTGATGGGAGGCAGGGAGAAAAACTACTTGAAAGGATCTCTTGTAGACCTCGTTTCATGGGGTCAGGACGAAACCAAGACTTAGCTTTTTGATGTTAGATTTGGAGGCAGGATGAAAGTCTTTCTTGCACATGAAGTTGGCAAATGACTTCCCCATGATAGCAGCGGCAGGAGCAGCAGCAGCAACCATCTGAAATGAGGGCCTGTCTCTTTTTCCTCACACACCCCGCCCCGCGAACTCCAGAGGCAAGTCCCCTCAGAAGAAGGTGGACGAGGGACGGGGCTCCTCCCTGTGGGGTTTGCCTGCCTTTTCTTCTCAGGCCTGAGAAGGGTGCGAAAGGAGCACCTGCCTCTGGCAGGAGAAGCTCAATTAGCATTTCTAAGGAGCTGAGGTTCATAAAGTCATTCACTGACTTTGAAGCTCAGAGGGAAAAATCACACATAGCCTTTATCACCCCATTCATGCCTTTGAAGCCCCAAATCCTGTGTTGCTTGCCAGCGGGGGCTTAGCCCTGAAGGGAAAATTTGAGGGGGCCTTCAGCCCTCCAACCCCTGCATAGTTTACACCTATGGGGTGACGTTGCTTTCACAACGTTTTCACTGCAGACTTTTTATGGGGTGGTTTGCCATTGCCTTCCCCAGTCATCTACACTTTCCCCCCAGCAAGCTGGGTACTCATTTTACCAACCTCGGAAGGATGGAAGGCTGAGTCAACCTCGAGCCGGCTACCTGAAAACCCAGCTTCTGCTGGGGATCCAACTCAGGTCATGAGCAGACCTCAGGACTGCAGTACTGCAGCTTTAACACTCTGCAAACCACCCCGTAAAAAAAGTCTGCTGTGAAAACATCGTGATGCGACGTCACTCCAGGATTGGAAAGAACTGGTGCTTGCACAGGGGGCTACATCCATCCATCCATCCATCCATCCATCCATCCATCCATCCATCTATCTATCTATCTATCTATCTATCTATCTATCTATCTATCTATCTATCTATCTATCTTCTCCACTTTTTCAAAAGTATTTGGGAAGATGAGATGAACAAGCTACAGAGTTCGAAGATCATAATCAACACATGTCATGCAAAAAAAAAATTGTGCAACTGTATTTTAGTCTTTTTACGTGCCATTGTCCTAAATCAATGCCTGTTTTTTCATGGCTACTTCTGATAGTACAGGGGGGAAAAACTGGATTAAGAATATCATAGTAATTTAGGGTTGCCAAGTCCCATTTTAAAAATATCTGGGGACTTTGGGGGTGGAGCCAGGAGACTTTGGGGGTGGAGCCAGGAGACACTGGGGTGGAGCTAGGGGGTCCAATTCTATGAGCCTCCAAAGAAGGTGCCCCTTCATTATTTCCAATGGAGGGAAGGCATTTAAAAGGTGTGCGGTCCCTTTAAATGTGACAGCCAGAACTCCCTTTGGAGTTCGATTATTATGCTAGTCACAACCTTTCTCCTGGCTCCACCCCCAAAGCCTCCTGGCTCCACCTCCAAAGTCCCCAGATATTTCTGGAATTAGACCCGGCAACCCTACTTGTGCATGTTCGGGGTTGGGAGCACCTGTTCTCTTCGATCCGCTCCGCTTCAATCAAGGGCAGCAGCCAAGTTAGCATCAGCTGAGGCGCAAGTCCCGCAGTCAACCCGCAAAGCTGCCGCTGTAACTCAGCGCACCCGCTCCTCTTGCGCCTTCGGGTCCACTCGGTTGGGAACTAAAGCAGCGAGACCGCCGCTTTGGGATTGGGGGTCAAGTGGAGCTGCATGACTCCTCCCCTCCCCCCCGTCCGGGGCGTTGCGAGAAAATCCGGGGGGGGGGTTAGCTGGGAAGTTGCGAAAGGCCTGCGACGGAGAAGTTTGCTTTTCTTTTCTCCTGGTTTGCGAGTAGTGCCAGGCAGAGACCGCTTGGCAGGCGACTGGGCAGCCAGCGGAGCGAGGCTAATTCTCCCCAGGAGGCTAATCGGGTGGAGGCAGCGGGCAGAGGGGGGGAGGAAGAAGGGCAGAATCGCGCCTGGGATCGATGGACGGAGCCCTCCCTGAGTTGCTGCTGCTGCTGCTTTGCATAGGCTCGAGAGGGAGAGCGCGCGCGCCCTGGGCAGAGGCTCCACGAGAACAACTTTCCTCCCAAGGGAGCTTTTGCAGCCCAAAACCGGGGCTCCTGGAGGAGCAGCTGGGGGGGCAGCGGCGTGGTGGCGGCGTCACCCGCTCCGGGATGGGGCGCCCGCCGTTTCCCCCCTCCCCCCGCTTCCATTTTTGGGGGGAGCAGGGGAAGAGGGTGGAAATCCTGGGGTCCCCCGCCAGAGCGGGAGGGCTGGGAAGCCTATAGTAATTATGTAACTTCATAGACCTTTAAAAGATGTTATGGATTTTTATTTCAAGAAAGTTGCAGGAAAGTTTTAGTGGTTGAAAGGTGGTACAAAAATATATTCTTTTTATTAGTTCTTGATTCAAGCAAAATATTTCTTAAGGGCAAATTATATGTTTTATTCAAATATCCCACAGCCATGATTTATTTAAATTAAAAACAGACTGATGGGCCTGCAATTTTGAGCAGGGGACCAGGCAGTATTTTTAGACTTTTCCCTTCCAGCCTTTTTTGCAAGCACCATTGCTTCACCAGCTGTTTTTCCTCCACAGGGAACAGGTGGCTGTTTAAAATGGTAAACAGGCACCTGCAACTTTGAGGGTAGAAAAGCACTTTGGGAGGTGGGAATTGTAAGCAGAAAAATGATTGGTGAGAAAGAGGTTAACTTCCCCTTCCCATCCTCCCATTATGTTTTTTCTTTTTAAAAAATGATCGTGGAGTTTCATTACATGCTTTTATATATAATATATGCTTTTGTACAATAGAATGAAGTACGAAGAATTTTATTCCCCTCAAGAAGTGCAAGAATAAGGGTGGGTCTGTGCTGTTTAAAACCTGCAGTCAGTGATGGAACTCTGATGGAAACTTAAATGCAAGGCAGAGAAAGGAAATTTTCTCCATTGTGGGGAAAATTTCTTGAGCAACAGATGTTTCTTAGAAGCAGAAGTTGCTTGTACATCTAGGTTGGTCACTAGGCCTCCAAAAGATTCTGTTTAGAGGCTGAACCTGCATTTTTGCAACAGTCCTGAAATTAAAGTTCCATGTCAGGAATATGCCACAGAATGTTCCAACCATAGCAAGCCTGATGTAATCCCTTGCTCATACAAAGAATATAAAAAGCCCTGGTCATTATAGCTTCCTGTTTCCACCTCTGGGCAGTCAAATGCTACTCATTCCCTGCTTCCCCCAGCCACAAATGGTAAAACACGTGAAGAGGTGATGTATGCAGACCAGCAGGAACTGCCTCTTCACCTGTTTTGCCATTTGGGAGCACATGAAATCCCAGCATCAGATTCCTGCCATCACTGCATCTCCTAAATATCAGCAGCAGCAGCCCTGTTCCCTATGCCTTCTCATTCCCAAGTTGCCTGGGAAACTGATGCTGCCTTGGCACTATTCCACTGCAGGCAGCTGCTATGGTGCCCTATCAGTGGCCTTGCACAAAGAGGAAAGCTCTAACAGTTTAAAATACGCAGTAAACTGGATGAGATAAATAGCAATGTGTGTGTCGCAGGGAGTGCCTCATTTATTAGGCTCAATATTTAACTGAGATTGAGGGTTTTACAGTTCAGTGGCCTTAGCAGGGTATAATTCCATTTAGGATTGCACTGCCAATCAATTTGATTAACAATTCATTAACAGTAAAACCTTAGTTTAACTATAGTTTAAAAATCATTATCAGACACAAAACTGAATTCATGTCCAGGCAAGTAAATTGAAAAATGTAAACTATCTGCATTTAGTTCTGATTTCTTGATTCAGATATTCTAAAATTTTCCATTTGCTTGCATAATTAAAATAAAGATAACTTTCAAAGATGTTTATTGGACATCAAGTTCTCTGTTTTGGTCATATCTCTTAATTCCCTGTGTTATTTCAAACAAGTATAATTTGATACGAGATTTTTTAACATCTTGGAACTTTCTAAGATATTTATCTAGCAAGCTAGGATAATTTGCGCTGCCAAACTAAGATATGATATTCTGGAGATTATATTGGCTTTTATGGAAAAAAACACTGCTTTGTTTTCTAAATGGCACAGAGACATTCCATCCTAGGAGCGAAAAGCTAACATTCCTCTCCTAGCACGTCTACCTTCAAGTAAGGCCTAGTCAGTGATAAGCTTATTTCAAAAGAAGTCTGCAGATGGAATTCACATAGGGTTGCCAATCCCCAGGTGGGGGCAGGGGATCCCCCTGTTTGGAGGCTCTCCCCCCTCTTCAGGGTCATCAGAAACCAGGTGGGGGGGATGTATGTTGGGCACTCCATTATTCCCTATGGAGAATAATTCCCATAGAATATAATGGAGAATTGATCCATTTGTATCTGGGATCTGGGCGGGCTGATTTTTTGAGACAGAGGCATCAAATTTGCAGCATAGCATCTGATGCCTCTCCTCAAAACACCACCCAATTTTCAAAAGGATTGGACTAGGGGGTCCAATTCTATTAGCCTCAAAAGAAGGTGCCCCTATCCTTCATTATTTCCAAATGGAAAGAAGGCATTTAAAAGGTGTGCGATTCCTTTAAATATGATGGCCAGAACTCCCTTTGGAGTTCAATTATGCTTGCCACAACCTTGCTCCTGGCTCCACCCCCAAAGTCCCCAGATATTTCTTAAATTGGACTGGGCAACCCTAAATTATCATCAGCACTGTCACACAAAAGGGACCAAGGAGGGCCTCTACAGGCTGCCACCACTGGTACAGGTCTGTCTGGGAGGGCCCAGAGCACCCACCCAACCTGTCTATCTTCCTTCTCAGTAAGTACCTTTTATCTGTGACTGAAGAGACATGAGGACCCAGGCAGTACAGAAATAATAAGTTAATTGTAAGTGCTCAAGAACAAACAAGTGGGGTTTTACTTATTAGTGCAACAGTGAAAAGGGAAAGATAGGGCTGCCAAGTTCCCAGGCCGGGTGGAGGTTTCCCCACCCGGGAGGTTCCCAACCTGCTGGCCCACATTGGGCTGGTGGGAGGGATCCTCCCCCGACGTTGCTGGTGTGACATCTTCGCAGCATCTTCATGCCAGCGATGTTGTGCAGTGGCCACTCTAGGAGTTTCTGGGAAAACTCTATGGTTTTCCTGAATGCTCTAGCAATTTGGGAGGGAAAACTCTATGGTACACTATGTAGAAAGCTCTATGTAGCCATAGCCAATGTACATAGAGAAAACTCTATGTAGCCAATCCTCCAAGACCTTACAATAGGTCCTATAAGAAGAGCCCAGATTCCAGCTAATGTATGAGCTGGCCATTTCATTGTCACCAGCCAGGATGGCCATTACCATTCTTGGGAGCAGTTGATGTCCCCACTTCTTCACATCGTCTGGTAGAAGAAAGAGGATTGGCTACATCAGGGGGGTGTAGCCTAATATGCAAAGGAGTTCCTGCTACAAAAAAGTCCTATGTCTAGGCAACCAGCAATAATCTCAAGTCTCTGCCAGCAAAGAGCTACTGTCCTGACTTGCCCAACTCCTGGAGAGTTTTCTGGCTCTTTTTTTTGGTGCAATACCACCAACTGGTTATTTTACAAATAACTCATCAAGAGGTCCAATACTCCCAGTCTCCCTACTATGTTGCCATTATAAGGCTCTGCCAAGTGCTGGTATTTTTCACAATGCAAGGTCTGGTTACCATGGCTTGCCACACTTGTACATTCCCAGGGAAATAATGGTTTAGCAACAGATTTTCTCCCTTCTGGCATATGTTTTAAATAGTGTGTTCAAATAGAGGTGGTATAAGTGGTACAGAGAGCAACTACCAGCATTTAATATAGTAAACAATTTATTAAAAGTTCACACACATACTCTCTGCACAACAGTGTATTGAGCAAAGGATGCAAAAGACAGATGCAGTCACATGTCTTTCAGCTCTGCACGTGAACTTGCCAGGGTTATTTTACGACAGTATCTTTAAGCTTAGAAATTAGAGCGTTCTAAAAATTTCCCATTACCTTGTAGCCTGTGTCCAGGCAGCTAATGCTTTGTATGTTTCACATAGCAATGGCAGCCATCAGATGAAGCTCAGGTGTGACAGCTCCTCTCTCAGAAGAAACCAGCTGGAATAGAACCTCTTCTTGGGTGTCCAGGGATTTTATTCTCTTTGTTTGCTCATCCCTTGTAGGTCAGAGATTCACTTACTGAGGTTTTCAGAAAGCTACGCTCTACCATCATGTAGCCCAAAGTCTCTCTGTCCCTTCTGGGTGCTAGATTCCAGCTAAGGTGTGAGCTGGCCATTTCATTGTCTCCAGTCAGGATTGCCATTACCATTCCCAGAGCTTTGATGGTTGGTACTTAGTGATGCTTGGGAGTAGTTGACGTCTCTACTACTGCCAATCTTCTGGTAGAAGAGAGAAAAACTTTTAAAATTAAATGTGGAGGGTTTTGTAAAGTAAGTAAAAAGGAATTTATCCGCATAGTATATTTGCCCTCCTGCTTTGGCAGACTGAGAAGTACTGGGAATCAGCCTCTTAGCAAAAGCAGTTTCATTTGTAGTACCAGGTCATTTGGGGTTTTACTACCATCCAGTTCAGTACAAGGTTTACATTAATATATCTTTGTGGTTATTATAGTAACCTGATACAAAAACCTGCTGGTTTTGTACCACCCATATGGACACCTCTTCATAATATTTATACAGTCCTGATATTATTTTGGATTCTGTGTATACAGAAGGAGAACGTGATAAGTAACACTGTAAATATTGGGTGCCATTTTCAAAATGACCACACTGTGTCCCCATTGTGCTATAATGCATTGCTAAGTACACCAACGATTGGTTTCTATATACAATACCTGATGAGGCAACTTTTTGTACTCCTTGCTCTGTATCATTAGCAAGAAATAACACAGATGATCATGTGTAATTACTAATACATTTCATAGACTCATAGAGTAGGAAGGGACCTCCAGGGTCATCTAGTCCAACTCCCTGCACAATGCAGGAAAATCACAAACACCTCCCCCCACAAACCCATTGAAACCTTGCTCCACACCCAGAAGGTGAGGGGGGGGGAAGCAGGGAGAAAACCCTCCAGGATCTCTGGCCTGGAGAAAAATCGCTGCCTACTCCAAAGTGTCAATTGGCATTTCCCTGGGAAAGAAAAGGCTATGAGAACTAAAGCACTAATGCAACCCTTCCTGCCCTTCTCATGTTCTGCTTAAGTTCACAGAATCAGTATTTCTGTCAGATAACCATCTAGCCTCTGTTTAAAACCTCAAAAGAAGGAGAGCCCACCACCTCCCGAGGAAGCCTGTTCTACTGAGGAATCACTCTAGTGGTAAGGAAGTTTTTCTTAATGTTTAGTCAAAAACTTTTTTGATTTAATTTCAACCCATTGGTTTTGGTCCAACCTTCTGGGGCAACAGAAAACAATTCTGCACCATCCTCTATATGACAGCCCTTCAAGTACTTGAAGATTGTGATCATATCACCTCTCAGTCATCTCCTCTCCAGGCTAAACATACCCAGCCAACTCCTTCAGCCTTTCCTTGCAGGACTTATTAACTATCATATTTTCTTTATCATCACTGTAGTCCACTGATGAAAATCATGACTATTCTAGTTTTATAAAAAATGGAACTGAAGGATCAGAAGTTAGATGCAGTTGAAAAAGTAGCAGTGCCATGAAGGATGCACAAACAACAGGTAATACAGTTAATACAGTAAGCATAATTGGTGCATAGGTTCACGTAGGATTCTAGTCTGTCCTTTTCCTTCTGTTTTGCTGCTACTTTGCTTGTAGCTGGCCAAAAGATGAGCACTGCCTTCCTGCCACCATCCTCCTTAGTAGGATCTGCCCCCTTGGCACATGGATGTCTTTCCCCCATGGAGCTATTATATAGTAGACAGAAATACTTCCCATGAATGTGCAGTTTTGTGTTCTCTCAGTGATGCCTGTTGCAGGCATTTCCCTTGCATGGCAAAAGGCTGGTGTGCTTCTTGTTCCTCCCACCCACCCAAACACTTGTACAGAAAAGGGTTTTATTTTTCTATTGCACCTTCTTCATGAGCTACAGAAGCATGTCAGTGCTATGGTTTGAGTGGCCATGTTTTCTTTTCCTGGCAAAAGAGACCATAGTTGCAGGAGGGGATTTGAACCCACATCTGCAGGACTTTCTGGAGCAGTGGTGTCAAGGGCCGGATCAAGCCCCCAGAGGAATCCTAACAGGCCCACGAGCAACTGGCTGTCATCTGCTTCCTTCTCCCTCTCTCTTGCTTCCTTCTGCATCACAACTTGCTTTGCCAGGCTTGCTCAATCACACAGGAGCCACAGAGCAAAGCCTCTATTTTCTCAGATTCTTCCCTTGGGAAGGAAGAGGGGAGGGAGAGCTTGCTTTGTCAGGCTCTCTCAATTGCACAGCAGAACTACTGAGCCAAGGCTCTCTTCCTTCTGTTGCCTGAGGCTCCTCAAACAAGAGTTGTCAGTTATCAGAAACTGTTAAACAAAATGTTGCAAGAGTGCTAATGTTTTAAGCATGTTTTATTTTAAGTTTTTTTAAAAAAAAAATACTTTAATTGTGTTTGCCTTATATCTCTACTACCTGTCATTACATTTTATGACACACATGGCTGGCCCCACAAAGACCCATTTATGTTAGATCTGGCCCTAGTAACGAATGAGTTTGATACCCCTGTTCTGGAGTGTGTTCACACCAGTTCACCTCCTGGTCTCACAACCATTCTACATCTGACATAAGACACTCTGTTCTCTTTGTTCTATCCTTTGTTGTGTTCTGCATGTGGTCAAAGGTGGCTGGACATCAAGGGGTGTGTAACGTACTCGGAGCGGAGATGAGAGTAGGGCAACATAGTTTATTAGGAGCACGTTGCAAGAGAGCGAGCACGCGGGCCAGGCCCCGCTTATATACAATTCCCGGTACAGCCTACTAGGTCGGTCAGGCCAATCCTGACCTGTTGAACTACCCGCCGCAGCTGTTGATTGGCGGGTGATTCCGCGCCCTGCGCTGGAGGCTTCTGGGACGGCCCAGTAGCCTCTGCGTGGGCGCAAGTTGTTTACTGATACACTACACCCCTCCCCCCCTAGTTAAGGAACATAGTCCTTGAGATACGCGGGAGGTCGGCGCTCCCGGGTGGACCGTCTAGGGAGGTCTGGTGGGGGAGGCGCTGCTTCCGCGGTTGGTGCTTCGGCGGCCCGTGGTGTGGCTGGAGGCAGCGGGGCCGGCTCAGCGGGTCTTTCGGGCTCGGACCGTTCTGGTGTTCCCTGCGTCGGCGTGATGGGCGTTGGGGCCTCGTCCTCAGGTCGGCTCTCGGTTGGCCCCTCCCTGGACCACGCCTCTTCTGTGTCCGCCGGCTCCTCCGGTAGCGTGCGGCGGCGCAACTGGTCTATGTGCCGCCGTAATACCTGGCCCCCCTCGGTTGATATGTCGTAGTGGCGGGACCCCGTCACTCGTAGCACTCGGCCCGCCACCCACTCAGGCCCCCTTGCGTAGTTCCGGGCGTAGACTGGGTCGCCCGCAAAGAACCCCCTGACTGCGTCCCGAACCTCGGGGCTCCCGCGGGTGTCTGACGCCCGGTCGGGGTGTAGCCTGTCCAGTCGGGTTGTCAGCTTGCATCCCATTAGGAGCTCTGCCGGGCTCACCCCTGTGACTGGGTTGGGGGTGACCCTATTGTCGAAAAGGAATGCCGCTAATCGGTGGTCCCAGTCTCCCTGTACAATTCGGCCCAGGGCTTCTTTCGTGGTGCGGACCATCCGCTCTGCCTGGCTGTTGGTGGCTGGGTGGAAGGGGGCAGATCTTATGTGCCTAATCAGGTATCTATGGAGGAACGCCTGGAAGTCTGCAGACGTGAACGCGGTCCCGTTGTCTGAGACTATGGTGTCCGGGATCCCGTGTGTGCATAAGACCCTGCGCAGCGCTCGGATTGCGGCGGCGGATGAGGTGGACCCTACGGGGATGACCTCCAACCACTTGGTGTAGGCGTCCACTATTATCATGAAGATCTGCCCCTGGAATGGCCCCGCGAAATCGAGGTGGAGTCTCGACCATGGTTTCCGGGTTGACTCCCACCTAGTGGTGGGGGCGCTGGGAGGCTCGGGCCGCGACTCTTGACATGTTTGGCACCGTCGGACCCAGCCCTCTATCTCCCCGTCCATCCCCGGCCACCAGACGTAGCTTCTGGCCAAGGCCTTCATTCGGACTATGCCGGGGTGGGTCTCATGTAAAGATTCTAGGACACGCTTTTGCAGCGGGGGTGGAATCACCACTCTACTTCCCCATAACAGGCACCCCTTGTGGGCTGCTAGTTCCTCCCTCCTGGTCTTATACGGCTTGAATTCTTCCCCCATGTTCCCCTCCGGCCAGCCCCTCACCACCCAGTCAAGCACCCGTGCTAGTGTCTTGTGTTTCTGGGTGGCCTTGGCGACCTCCGCTGCGTGTACGGGCGGCTCCGGGAGGCTCTCCATTAGCATGACCTGGTGTGCGGGGGCGGGGTCTGGACCCGTTTCCGGAAGCGGCAAGCGGCTGAGTGCGTCCGCGTGACCCATAGCCTTGCCGGCCCTGTGTACCAGTGTGTAAGTGTAGGAGTTGAGGAATTGGTTCCACCTCAACACGCGCTGCGACAGTATTTGGGGGGTTTGACGGTCGGGGGCCAGCAGACCTAAGAGGGGCTTGTGGTCCGTAGCTATGGTGAACCTCCGCCCATACAGGTATTCATGGAACTTGCGGACCCCCGCCACGATTGCCAGAGCCTCCTTGTCTATTTGCGCGTAGTTGCGCTCGGCTGGTGTCAGTGTGCGGGAGTAGTATGCGACCGGTACCTCCCTCCCGTCGTGTAGTTGGTGCCCCAGGACTGCTCCCACCCCGTATGGCAACGCATCGCATGCCAGGATGACGGGGAGGCCCTCGTCAAAATGGTGGAGCACCGCATTAGACACCAACACATCCTTGACTGCCTGAAACGCGGCTGCTTGGCGTTTGCCCCAAACCCAAGGGGCTTTTTTGTCCAGCAGGCGGTGCAGGGGCTCTGCTAGGGCCGCCTTGTGGGGGAGAAATGAATGGTAAAAGTTAAGCACCCCCAAGAAGCTTTGTAGCTCCGCTTTGCAGGTGGGGGCTGGCGCTTCCACAATGGCTTGGGTCTTCTCTTCCGTTGGGTGGATTCCCGCTGCGTCTATGGCGAACCCCAGGAACTCCACCCGTGGGACCCCCAACAGGCATTTCTCCCTCTTGACTTTGAGCCCCGCTGCCTGGAACCGGCGGAGTACCTCTCTTAGGCGGTTGCCGAATTCTTCGGGGTCCGGGGCGGCGACTAGCACGTCATCAAAAAACGGCTGGTCTCCCGGGATCCCTTTCAGGAGAGCGTCCATTATACTCTGGAAGATCCCGGGAGCGACGCTAACCCCGAATTGGAGCCTCCTCACCCTGAAGGCCCCCCTGTGTGTCACTATCGTTTGGGCTTCCGCCGTCTTAGCATCTACCGGGAGCTGTTGGTAGGCCTGTGCCAGGTCCAGCTTCCCGAAGATCTTGGACCCCGCTAGGGCAGCCAGAACGTGGCTTACCACCGGCACTGGGTAGGGGTTATCCTGCAGTGCCTTGTTTATCGTGCATTTATAGTCTGCACAGATCCGCACCTCCCCGTTTGGCTTGATGGGGGTTACGATGGGGGTCTCCCAGGTGGCGTAGTCCACAGGCTCCAGGACTCCCTGGGCTGTGAGGCGGTCTAGTTCGGCCTCTATTTTTGGCTTTAAAGCGAACGGGACCCTCCTCGCCTTGAGCCGAATCGGCCGGACCGTGGGGTCTAGCGGTAGGGAGATGGCCGGCCCTTTGTAGCTCCCTAGAGAACCATCGAACACGTCAGGGAACTCTTGGCATATCTCCCCGAACCCCCTGGGTGTTAGGGTTTGCCCCACCCCTTCCACCCGGATCCCCAAGGGTTTGAACCACGCCAGTCCCAGCAGGGTAGCAAGCTGGCGCTTTACCACCAGGATGTCCAGCGGGCCGTAGAAGGACCCCCGCTCGACTTGCACCCGCGCCCACCCCGCGATTTGCACCGGATTCTTCTGAAAGTCCCGGAGTATGAAGTTCGCCGGCCTTAGTTGCAGCCGCTGGGGGGGGGCACAGCTTCCTCAGGGTTTCCTCCGCTATAATGGAGATGGAGGAACCAGAGTCCACTTCCATTTGGCAGGGGTTCCCCTCGATGAGGACCGCCATTTTGATTTTATCGGGGGTGGAGAGGGGCAAGTTCAGTACCTGCAGGGACGTGGAGTCCGTGGAGTGGAACTCCGCCGACTCGTGATGCGTGGTCGGCCTCCGGCGGTTGGGCTTGGCTCGGCAAGCCCTCGCAATGTGGCCCGTTTTTCCGCAGCTCCGGCAGTCCCAGGTCCGGTATCGGCAGTCCCGCCTGTCGTGGGGGTCGCCGCAGCTGGCGCACTTGGTGGCCGGGACCCTCTCCGTCGCTGGGGGTCGTTCGGCTGCTCGGGGGCGTTGGGCGGCTCTGCTGGGTGGCCCAGCTGGGCGGCGCAGCTGGTGGGCTTCTTCCTCCTCTGGGCAGTCGTGGTCCAGCTCCTCGTGGTGGGCGGCTTCTGTCCGGGCCTTGGGGAAGGTCCTGGAGGTCCTCTCGAACGCCACCGCCTCGCTGAAGGCGCTCTGGAGGGTGAGCTCTTCTTTGGCGAAGAGCTTCTGCTGGAGCCTCTCGTCGCGGAGGCCCCACGTGAATCGGTCTGCCAGGGTGTCTTCCAGCTGGGGGAAGTTGCAGTTCCCGGCGATCTTGCGGAGAGCCGCCAGGTAGTCGGCGGCCGATTCCCCCACGGCCTGGTCCCTTCTGTGGAACAGGAACCGACGGGCCACCCGTGAAGGCTGTGGCGAGAAATGGCCGGTGAGGAGTCTGATGATCTCCTCGTAGGACTTCTCCGTGAGGCGGGCGGGAGCTGAGAGACCCTTGGCGATCTCGAACGTGGCTGGCCCGCAGACGCTCAGGAGAACGTCCCTCTTTGTGCCTGCGTCGGTGACCTTGTTGGCCCTGAGGTAGAACTCGACCCGCTCCGCGTAGGACTCCCAGCCCTCGGGATTGGCGGGGTCGAATGTCTCGATGTAGCCGGTGGTTCCGTTCTGTGTGGCCATGGCGGCGGCGGTCAGGACTTGTGGTTGCCCTGGATCTCCGTGTTAGCCGCTGAGGCTATAATCCCACCTTCGTCGCCAGTGTAACGTACTCGGAGCGGAGACGAGAGTAGGGCAACATAGTTTATTAGGAGCACGTTGCAAGAGAGCGAGCACGCGGGCCGGGCCCCGCTTATATACAATTCCCGGTACAGCCTACTAGGTCGGTCAGGCCAATCCTGACCTGTTGAACTACCCGCCGCAGCTGTTGATTGGCGGGTGATTCCGCGCCCTGCGCTGGAGGCTTCTGGGACGGCCCAGTAGCCTCTGCGCGGGCGCAAGTTGTTTACTGATACACTACACCGTGTGGCCATGTCACTGTGCATAAGTAGCTTGTTCCAGTCTTCCTGACATTAGCATGTCACTCCCTGACTGGTGGGTGTCATTGCTATGGCACAATTTTTATGTCTTTGGGGTCTTTTCTGCACATCTCCTCTCTGATTAGCAAGCTTCAAGATACCAACTAATGGCTCCTCTGGTAAAGAGAAGGATTTTGGGCAGAGATGGGTAATACTACACTCAGGAACATGGCTTCTGTTCTGGCATCTGCTTTTAGAATTCTAATTTTAGAAATAACAGGGAATCCAAAACTGCCTGGCTTTGTATCTTTATTAGTGTTGCACAGGGGGGAAAAGTTGCCAGCAACCAAATAGTTATATTTCTAATAACTTCCAATGATGAAATTGTTCTGCATTAATGGACACCATCATTCAGGATTATGGGGTAGTGAAACCGGCACCAAATAGGTTTTAAGACTTTAAATCCAGCATCATTTAAAACTATCAGATTTCATGCATCAGCAATTTTAGTGAACAGCTCATAAAAAAGAGTTTAACATTTTTTCCATTGAGAGGTCATTATGGCTTTATTTACAAGGTCTTGTAATCAAAAAAGTTACTACAGGGGTTTCTGGTACATTTTAAAGGACATGTGAAAATTAAAAGAAAAAAAAAACTCTCTGGAAAGCAGGCATGAAAGGAAAAAATGTTGTTTCTTATTTTCAAAGGAGAATGTTTAGAAAAGAGATGAAAAGAGAATGTTTTGAAAAGAGAGCACAAATGGGATATATGTAAGTAAAGGTTGTTATGAGGAATCTCGCATTATTTTAGGGTTTACAAGGAGGCAGAACTGTCATATGTATTGCATCAAGGCTGAAAGCAGTAATTTTTTTTTTCTTTACTGATATATTTAACTGTTGATTAAGTCAACAAACACATTTAGGCCTTCATAGAGTAAATATTTATTTATTCATTCAGTTTAAATGTTTGAACTCCACTTTTTGGGCAGAAGTACCCAAAAGTAGTTAAGAAGAAATTCAAATCCCAAAAGGTTAATTTTGGAATGTAGCTAACACAAAGTGGAACCCCTTCCACTAAGTTGTGCTCCATCCCCCACCAGGTCAGGGACTTCAGTACCTCTGGTGGGACTGTCAGTAGGCGAGACAGGGGGTCGCTGTTGCAGTTGAAGACCCTGAGGAACCAGAGCTGCAACGGGCGCATGCGAAGCCTCGCCAGGCCCAAGACTGCCGTCGTAGCTGCCATAAGCCCCAGGAGCCGCTGAACCTGACGAGCCTGCACCGTGGGATTTTGGCGAAAGGAACAGACTGTCCGGATGATAACTGCTGCTCAGTCCAGAGGAAGGAACGCCCTGCAGGCCACCGAGTCCAAGACTGCCCCGATAAACTGTACCCACTGAGAGGGCTGGAGATGAGACTTCCCCCAGTTGACTTGCAGGCCCAGGTCGACTAGGAGAGCGAGAGTGGTGTCGATATGACGCACTAGGGATTCCCATGAGATTGCCACGATCAACCAGTTGTCGATATACGGGAACACAGTCACCCCCTGCAGCCGCAGGTGGGCAGCGACGACCACCATAGTCTTGGTAAAGACCCTTGGAGCAGTGCACAGGCCAAAGGGTAGGGCCCTGTATTGAAAATGGTCTTCCCCGATTGCAAACCTTAGGAATTGTCGGTGGGAGGGAAGGATAGAGATATGGAAGTATGCATCCTTCAAATCTAAGGTGGCCATCCAGTTGCCTGGCCTGAGGAGAGGGAGGATGCACTTCAGGGAGGTCATCCGGAACTTGTCGCACCGAACAAAGATGTTCAACGCACGGAGGTCCATAATAGGCCGGAGGCCTCCATCCCGCTTGGGAACAGTAAAATAACGGGAGTAGAACCCGTGACCCCGTTGATCATCCGGTACGACTTCGATGGCCTTTTTTAAGAGGAGGGATTGCACCTCCTCCCGGAGGGTTGGGGACGGTGAGGTGTAGACGAATTTGGGAGTCGGAGGGTTTTGGAGAAACTCTATTTTGTATCCCCGACGAATGATGGCCAGGACCCAGAGGTCCGATGTAATGCGGCCCCACATAGGGAGGAAACAGGAAAGACGGATAGAGTCCACAGCCGTGGAAGGGCGGGCCGCCCGGAGGGAGTCAAAGGCCCTGCTTCTGTTGCTTAGACCCCTTCTGTCTGGCAGACTGGGTGGCAGGTGGGGAATATTTGGGCTTGGCTGAGTACTGCTGGCGCGAAAACGCAGCTGCCAGCTTCGAGCGCCAGGAGCGCTCTGGAGACTTCGCGTACGGCTTCCTTTGCCATGGCTTCGTCCACTGGCGCTTTGCCGCTGGGCGAGACGTCGACACCCCCAGGTTCCTGGACGTCTTCATGCTCTTATCCATCTCCTGGAGGACGGAGTCTGTATTAGAACTGAAGAGGCCCGAACCGTCGAAGGGGAGGTCCTCAATGTAAGCCTGAGTGTCAGGCTGGAGTGCAGTGGATCTCAGCCAGGAATGACGCCTCAATGATATGGCAGTGGTCAAGGCCTTGGAGCAGGTGTGCCCGGAGTGTTTGGACGCGTTCAGCTGCTGCCCATGCATGCAGAGTAATTGGCTATCTTCACGCCCAAAGAACCCGCCGAGTAAAGTCTACAGCCCATCAAGTCCAGCGAGACGTTGACACCCCCAGGTTCCTGGACGTCTTCATGCTCTTATCCATCTCCTGGAGGACGGAGTCTGTATTAGAACTGAAGAGGCCCGAACTGTCGAAGGGGAGGTCCTCAATGTAAGCCTGAGTGTCAGGCTGGAGTGCAGTGGATATCAGCCAGGAATGACGCCTCAATGATATGGCAGTGGTCAAGGCCTTGGAGCAGGTGTGCCCGGAGTGTTTGGACGCGTTCAGCTGCTGCCCATGCATGCAGAGTAATTGGCTATCTTCACGCCCAAAGAACCCGCCGAGTAAAGTCTACAGCCCATCAAGTCCAGCTTTCTGCCTTCCTTATCTGGGGGCGTGGAGTGTGTCTTCTTCGCTTTCGAAGAAGAAGACACGACAACCAAATTCGGCTTCGGGTGAGTATATAAAAACTCCGCGGTGCTCTCCTGGATCCGATACATATGATCGAGGCGGCGGAAAGACACTGGCGTCGAGGCTGGTTTATCCCACAAGGATTTTGCTGTCTGGAGCATTACGTTTGTCAGGGGCAGCGCCACCGCTGTCAAGGTGTCGCGCTGAACAATGTCGAACACATTGTCCGTCACCACTGGCTGTGGTTGTTCCATTGGCAACGACAACATCTGTGCCATTCGTTTGAGCAAGTCCCCATAGAACTTCAAGTCCTCGGATGGGGAGATGGGTTGCTCCTCTGACGTCTTCTCCGGCGGGGAAGGTTCCGCCGGGGAAGAGCCCCCGAGTTCCTCTGGGGAAGAGTCCCGCATGGACCTGGTAGAGTCTCCAGGAGACTGTGAGGGCTCCGACGGGTTGCGCAGTGGTGGCGACTCGGGGTCGACGGGCGCTTTTGGCTTGATTACAGGAGGCTGCACAGGCTCTCGACGAGGTTCCACCTCAGGCGGCTTCGAGATCGACGCTGATGCGGGGCGCTTCGGGGTACGGTAGGACGTGCGGGACCGATACGACAACTCTGAACGTTGATCCCACTCCATCTGTCTGGGGTGGAGCCATGGGAAAGGTGGCTGCATGGGATACGCGCCATATAAATATTGCCACTGATGCTGGTCCCACGGAACGTGAGTCACTGGCCGATGCGGAGAGCGGTCACCTTCAATGTGGCGTGGTGAGCGAGTCTCCATCTGGTGCTCCCGGGATGGATCCCATCAGTCCCAAGGGCTTTGGGAGCGGGGGGTCCCCAGCCGAGGAAGAGGGCTCCTATCGGTGCCGGAGCGTTGAGCCGGTTCGATCTCAGAGTCGGAGTCCGATATGACCAGCTGAGTCAGCATAGACGCTAGAGGGCTTTGTCGACGGGGTGAAGCAAACAGCTTCAGAGGGGGAACGGTCCTCGTCGAATCCGAAGGATCCTCCGACTCCGGCGAGATCTGCGGGGCGGACTTGCGAGACTTCACTTTCTCGGCCTTCTTGGCCTTCTTGCCATGCTCCCCTCGATCCTCCTTGTGCCGTTTAGTAGGCACTGAGGAATCCGATGTCGCAGCCGAGCCCGAGCGCTTTTGAGGGTGATCGGCGTCGGAGGGGGCCTGCTCGGTATCAACCGATTTCGGTGCCGATACCTGCTCAAGAGCGACCGTCGGCTCTTCGGCCATTTTGCGGGGGAAAGCGCCTGTTCCATTAGCACCGCTGCCAGTCTCGCCGCCCGATTTTTCCAAGTTTGCTTGGAGAACTTGGAGCAATGAACACACGAGTCTGGCTTATGGCGTTCTCCCAGGCACAACAAACACGAGTGTCCATCAGGCGGTGTGATTTTACTCCCACACTTGACGCACCGTCTGAAGAAGCCCCACCGCCTTTCCATGTGCGAGGGAAGATGGTGGGAAGGAATCGCGGGAGGGACGGGTAGGGGAGCCGCCCAGAGGGTGAAAAAAAACTCACCCCACGCTCCGCGGCAGCAACACTACACTAACTAACTAACTAACACTATACTAAGAAACTAAACTAACAACTATCTACACTAATTAACCAACAGATAGGTACGAAGTTCACCGACCGTATCCAGAGATCGACTGATCAGCGCGGCGGTCAGAAGAGAACTGGCGGGATGTCCGCTCCTGTCCCAGTGGGTATGCGTGGTGGGGCTCCTGAGCATGCACACTGGGGCGGAGGCGCGGAAATCCGCAGCTTTGAAGTTTACCGATCATGACTGTGCTATGGAGCAGTTTACTCAATGACTGTGCTATGGAGCAGATGGTCTCAGAACCTACCAGGGGTGGGGCGATCCTGGATTTGGTCCTAAGTAATGCCCAAGACTTGGTGAGAGATGTAAAAGTGATTGCGCCGCTTGGGAGCAGTGACCATAATGTTATTGATTTCACCGTTTGTATAAATAGGGAGTTGTCCAAAAAGCCCGCCACAACCACGTTTAACTTTAAAAGGGGTAAATACACTGAGATGAGGAGGCATGTGAGGAGGAAACTGAAAGGAAAGGTACATACGTTAAAAAACCTTGGGGAAGCTTGGACGCTATTTAAAACTATAATCCTAGAAGCTCAGATAAAATACATACCACAAGTTAGGAAAGGCACAAACAGGCATAAGAAAAGGCCTGCATGGTTAACAAACAAAGTAATGGAAGCTGTAAAAGGTAAGAAGGACTCCTTTAAGCGGTGGAAAACCAGTCCAAGTGAGATTAGTAAAAGGGAACACAGGCTGTGGCAAATCAAATGCAAGACTGTGATCAGGCAGGCAAAAAGGGACTATGAGGAGCATATTGCAAAAAACATAAAGACCAACAATAAAAATTTCTTCAAATATATTAGAAGTAGGAAACCAGCCAGGGAGGCAGTGGGGCCCTTGGATGACCATGGGGTAAAAGGATTACTGAAGGAGGATAGGGAAATGGCTGAGAAGCTAAATGAATTTTTTGCCTCAGTCTTCACTGTGGAAGACGAGAACTTTTTGCCCGCCCCAGAACCACTAATTTTGGAAGGGGTGTTGAAAGACCTGAGTCAGATTGAGGTGACAAAAGAGGAGGTCCTACAACTGATAGACAAATTAAAAACTAATAAGTCACCGGGTCCAGATGGCATACATCCGAGAGTTCTGAAAGAACTCAAAGTTGAACTTGTGGATCTTCTAACAAAAATCTGTAATCTTTCATTGAAATCTGCCTCCGTTCCTGAGGACTGGAAGGTAGCAAATATCAACCCCATCTTTAAAAAGGGTTCCAGAGGAGATCCGGGAAATTACAGGCCAGTCAGTCTGACTTCAATACCGGGAAAGTTGGTAGAAACCATTATCAAGGACAGAATGAGTAGGCACATTGATGAACACGGGTTATTGAGGAAGACTCAGCATGGGTTCTGCAAGGGAAGATCTTGCCTCACTAACCTGTTACATTTCTTTGAGGGGGTGAACAAACATGTGGACAAAGGCGACCTGATAGATGTTGTTTACCTTGACTTCCAGAAAGCTTTTGATAAAGTTCCTCATCAAAGGCTCCTTAGAAAACTTGAGAGTCATGGAGTAAAAGGACAGGTCCTCTTGTGGATCAAAAACTGGCTGAGAAATAGGAAGCAGAGAGTCAGTATAAATGGGCAGTCTTCGCAGTAGAGGACGGTAAGCAGTGGGGTGCCGCAGGGCTCGGTACTGGGTCCCATGCTCTTTAACTTGTTCATAAATGATTTAGAGTTGGGAGTGAGCAGTGAAGTGGCCAAGTTTGCGGATGACACTAAATTGTTGAGGGTGGCGAGAACCAGAGAGGATTGTGAGGCACTCCAAAGGGATCTGTTGAGGCTGGGTGAGTGGGCGTCAACGTGGCAGATGCGGTTCAATGTAGCCAAGTGCAAAGTAATGCACATTGGGGCCAAGAATCCCAGCTACAAATACAAGTTGATGGGGTGTGAACTGTCAGAGACTGACCAAGAGAGAGATCTTGGGGTCGTGGTAGATAACTCACTGAAAATGTCAAGACAGTGTGCGTCTGCAATAAAAAAGGCCAATGCCATGCTGGGAATTATTAGGAAGGGAATTGAAAAGAAATCAGCCAGTATCATAATGCCCCTGTATAAATCGATGGTGCGGTCTCATTTGGAGTACTGTGTGCAGTTCTGGTCGCCGCACCTCAAAAAGGATATTATAGCATTGGAGAAAGTCCAGAGAAGGGCAACTAGAATGATTAAAGGGCTGGAGCACTTTCCCTATGAAGAAAGGTTGAAACGCTTGGGACTCTTTAGCTTGGAGAAACGTCGACTGCGGGGTGACATGATAGAGGTTTACAAGATAATGCATGGGATGGAGAAAGTAGAGAAAGAAGTACTTTTCTCCCTTTCTCACAATACAAGAACTCGTGGGCATTCGATAAATTGCTGAGCAGACAGGTTAAAACGGATAAAAGGAAGTACTTCTTCACCCAAAGGGTGATTAACATGTGGAATTCACTGCCACAGGAGGTGGTGGCGGCCACAAGTATAGCCACCTTCAAGAGGGTTTTAGATAAAAATATGAAGCACAGGTCCATCAGTGGCTATTAGCCACAGTGTATGTGTGTATATAAAAAAAAATTTTGCCACTGTGTGACACAGAGTGTTGGACTTGATGGGCCGTTGGCCTGATCCAACATGGCTTCTCTTAAGTTCTTATGTTCTTATGTTCTTATGTCCCAGTGGGCATGCGTGGTGGGGCTCCTGAGCATGCACACTGGGGTGGAGGCGCGGAAATCCGCAGCTTTGAAGTTTACCGATCATGATCGGCGCTGGCGCCTTCTTCCATCGGTGTGATGCACAGAGACCACGAAGAAGATCTAATGTTGTTGTTTTGTAAGGGTGTTCCTGCCTGGCTCACTGGAGCCTTTATGCCTGAGCTTGGGGACTCAGGAACAATAGGCAATAGGATCCAAATCCCTGCTGCCCTGCTCCAATCACTGCCCCCCTGCCGGTTTGAATGATCCAATGGCATGCTTGTGCAGAAACCTGAATGTATATATAGTTGGCCCCTTGGCCTAGTTTTTTAGTGCAGCCCCATACTATGCTGTACTTAATAAAAGAGCTATGATCACTACCACCTCGCCTCTTCATTGCATTGAACCCACTATATTATGTGCTTAGCACATATTTCTTTATAAAACCTGCAACCAAACAAGGTATGTTTGATCGTTTCCACTTTCACAGAGCCACAGGGACAGACACACTTGGCCATTGGGATCTTTTTGTAATGGCCCTCTATGATCACAGATGGTAAAATATTGCCCCAGGCCATAGAAAAGACCCTGGAATGGGACAGAATTTCTAAGCATGACAGGTATGGAAAAACCACATATCTCATTTGGGGAGGGGCTGAAAAATTTGGATCCCAGGCAAGATCATTCTGCCTCTCAACTTCCAGTATTTGCGGTCTAAATCCATTATCTGGAGAGACTCAAATGAAGAGCCAAGCACAGACAACTTCTCATAAATAGTTCTTAGCCAGGTGGAGCAAAAGCCATCCTTGAGTCTATGGCTAAGTTTGAGCCAAGCAGTAATTGAAATGAGGCTTGCCCTAGCCTCTATTTTTAGCAATCCGGTTTCCAAATGCAGACTCTCATTTAAAACATTATTTAGAAATCGGAATATAGTTCTTAGGAATTTCGATTAAATTTTCTTGAAGGGGGGGCATAACTTGATGACGCTGGACCCAAAATAGTCCTATACCTAAGTTGTTGTACTGATATAGTTTAAAGGCCACTGGTATATAGTGCCCCCCTTTTGTATGGAGAAATCTAATAATGCCTTGGGCAGATGTGCAACCAGAATTTGTGGTATATTCATCGTGGGCATCTTCTTCTTCTTTTGCCCCCAAGGCCTGGATCATAGCCCCTAGATACTTATATGTTACCTCCTGCTGTAGCCTGTGGTCATTTATGCTTAGGGTTGCCAAGTCCTGTTGAAGCCCTGCTGGCAGGGCTTCAACCTATTGTACCATAGAGTTTTACCTCCCAAATGGCTAGAGTATCTGGGAAAACCATAGAGTTTTCCTGGAAACGCCTAGAGCGACCCCACATGCATGCTGCCATTTTGATGACATCACTTTCAGGTGACGTCATCACACTGGCGATGCCGGGGGAGGTTCCCCTTACTGGCCTAATGTGGGCCAGCGGGTTGTGAACCTCCGGGGCAGGGGATTCCCTGACCAGACTGGGGGCTTGGCAACTCTATTTATGCTCCACTCCCCTACCTTGAGTTTGGGGCCTGAAATAATGTGAGTTCAGCCAGCTCTGAATCAACCAAGGACACTTTATTGCAAGAAGAAACAGTCACAGAGGAACACAGGCAAAACGACAACTGTATATAATCTGGCATGGTAAACCACGCCCCCCCCCCCCCGCAGCAGGCAACAGTTACTCCTATTGTCTTACTCCAGAATCCTTCATTTACATCTCTTTGTTACAAGTTGTTACATGCCTAGCATCCTGATTGGCCAGTTCTTCCAGGCTTCAGGATCCTGGTTTGCAAGGAGTGCCTGTCTCAAGCTCAGGCAACAAGAACCCAATAAAACACAATACATAACAATTATATAAGTCAGCCCTTTAGTACTGTTTTTACCTGCTGCTGAATAGAACTGAGTCTCTTTTACTCTTTCTTCTGCTTTGTATTCTGTTACTTTTTTTCATGTCTTCCTTCTATACTTGTGTGGGTTTGTAGAGGTTTGAGGAAAGGGTTGGGATTTCCTTGTTACATCTAACTTGACATTTGTTAAATAAAATGTTGTTGTTGTCATTGATAGTGATGTGTATTTTTTCTTTAATTCCATCATGGTTTCTACCCAGAATTCTTGGCTTTTTGCCCAACTCTTTTCAAAACTGGCATGAGACTTTTTTTCTAATTATCACAATCCACAATTATCACAGAAGTTTCCTGTGGCAAGCAAATCCATTTTAGGTTGCCTTCAATGCTGCCTCTATCCCTTAGTAACTCAGTAATCAACAATGTCTCCAGAAGACAATCCATGCTAATGCCTTTAAAATGGTTCAAGTCAAGGGCCAAGCTTTTGGATAATGTTGAATTCATCAGCAATTTTTTAAATTAGGCTGTTTTCTAATGAGAGTGACACTCTAATGATATTTCAGCATTTGTCTTTTCTTCCAAAAAGGACAATCATGTGCCTGCAGCCTGCAGCATAGCTGCTAGGCTGCAAAGGCACGCGTTTGCTTCCCTGGACAGGAAGAGTCAGGGGGCACCCGTTTGGGCACGCAGACTGGGAGGTGTGGTCGGACCGAATAACGGTCGGATCCGCGCTCTCCTCAGTCTGCGTCAGGTGGAAGACAATCGGCATGGACGTCTTGGGGCCTCCCTGTTGAGGGCTCCTTTGAAGTCGCGGCAGTGCGATGGTGGTTGAGGCGGTGGCTGCGGACGCGTTGGGGGACATCGCTTTTGCTGGGTCGTCTTTGGATTGCTGCTGAGTTGTTGGGGCGTCTGCGGGGCCTGTCAGGCTTAGGTTCTGGGTGCTCGGGGTGGTCGGAGGCTCGTTTGATGCTTCCCAGGTGGGTGGTTTTTGACGGAGCGGCTGTGGGGGCTTTTCTCTTGTCCTGGGAGCCTTTAGCAGTGATCCCACGTATAGCGGAGATCCCTGCTTAGAGCCTGTTGGGACCTTCTTTGTGGTGCAGAGTGGTAAAGCTGTGGTACTGTGGTCCTAGGCTCTGCTCACGACCTGAGTTCAATCCCAGCGCATGCTGGGTTCAGGTTGCCCGCCCTAGGTTGACTCAGCCTTCCATCCTTCTGAGCTTGGTAAAGGAGTGCCTAGTCTGCTGCGGGGGAAAGTAGAGAGGCCCTTAGGGGTTTTCCGCTTGGTGGCTCTGCTGAGGTTGGGTGAGCGGCCATTTTAGGGCCCTGCTTGCCTGTTAACAGGGCTGTCAGCCATTTTGTGGCTCTTCCTGCAAGGGAGTGGCGTCGGTCATTTTTAACTCCATAGTGGTTTGAGAGGTGGTTATTAAGGGCATTGCACTTATACCATGGCAGGGGAAAAAGGGACAGGTAAGTCTAAAAGAAAGAAGCCGGTGCCCAAGGCACCTAGGGCGCCACCTAAAAGGCCCCCACCTCCTTTATCTCGTCGGATGAGGAGGGTGATGGGGTGGTGGAGGCAAATATTTTGACCAGGTTGTGGGCGCTTGAGCAAGCATCTGGCCTGCCATGTCCTGGTGGTTTGGATGGTGACAGGGCATCTAGAAGGGGTTGCCAGGCTAACATTTTAACCAGACTTTCTATCCTTGAGGGCAGGTCTGGTGGTGCCGCTGTTGATAAGGATGCTGGTTCCAGTGGGGCTGACGTGGGGGTGGCATCGGCTGCTGGAGTGTTTGAATTGGGGACGGCGGTGGTTCCCTCTGGATGGTCGGGTAAGTTGGGGTGCAATTTGCCTGTTGGAGGTGGGCAGGCATGGCCATGGGGTCCTGCTTTAATGGCTGGCCAGGGTTTTCCCTTGTCCAGTTCAGGTGTGCCTAATTCTTCTGGGTCAGGGTCCCCAATTAATTGGCCTGGGCTTAGTGGTCAAGGGGGGCTTTGCGGGGCTTGTGCGGGCGTTGGGCACCTGGGTATGGTGGGTCCCTTTATGGGCGCACCTTCCCCTTACGGGATGGTGCCTTTTGCCTCTTTGCTCTTTGGGGATGTTGCCTTACCATTAGGTGACCACCTTCTCCCAGCTACCCGTGAGAAAATATTAAAAGGAGAGTATGTGGATATTTTTTCCTTACTCTTCAGAGAGTTGGAAAAAAAAAAGATAAGGAGGAGTTGGATGAAAAAGAGAAAGAAAAGTTAAAAAAGCGGAAGGTGGACAGAATCTGGGCCAATTGGCTTCCGGGTTTTTGCATTTATGCCGGGGTGATTGCCCGGGCCCAGCCTTGGCGGGCTGCGGCCCTATTTCAGTATCTGGATATAATATACAAGGGATACACGGCTTTTAGTGGCCCTGCGTGGCTACAGTATGATGAAGCATTCCGGATGAGGGCTGCCCTGTATCCGTCTCTTCAGTGGGACCGGATCCACCAGCAGCTTTGGCTGCAGGTTATGTCCCCTGCTAGGCCTAATTTGGGCAATCGTTCTGATAGTGGTCATTTGGTAAATAGGTCTTCCTCATCAGTTTCTGCTTCGTCAGGCTCTCCCCGCGATGCTGCGGGGCAGGCGGTTCAACCCCGTATGCTCTGCTGGGAGTTTGGATCCATTGGGGTGTGCAATAGAAAGGTGTTCCAGTTTAAGCACGAATGCCCCTTGTGTGGTGGTCCACACTCATTTGACAACTGCCACAGAGCCCGGGGGCGTAAGAACCCAAAGAAGCCGGGGGGGGGGGGGCGGAGGAGATTTTCCAGCTAAAAAAGGGGCCCAGCCCAATAAGGGTGGGACCTCTTAAGCAGTGGCTGGCAAGGTACCCTAAAAGGGTTGATAGTTTGTATTTGTTAGAAGGTTATAAGTTTGGTTTTAGGATCCCTTTTCAGGGGCCTAGAGTTCCATTCATGTCAGGAAACCTTAAGTCTGTTCAGGGTTTGGAAAAGGTGGTTAGGGGTAAAATTGCCAAAGAGCTGGTTGAGGGAAGGATATTGGGTCCTTTTTCACATCCTCCTGTGAGTACTCTTAGAGTCTCGCCTTTGCCTAAACAGAAGCCTGGTGAATTTCATTTGATTCACCATTTGTCTTTGCAAGTCGGTGAATGATGGGATCCCGGAGCATTTATGCTTGGTTAGATATACCAGCTTCGATTAGGCTATTGCCGTAGTGAGGCATTGCGGGGTGGGGGCAGAATTGGCGAAATGTGACATTAAGTCTGCTTTTCGCCTTCTACCTGTCCACCCTGATGATTTTAAGCTTTTTACATGGACAGGGCATTGCCGATGGGCTGTTCTGTGTCATGTTCAGCTTTCGAGCGTTTCAGCACATTTTTGGAATGGGCTGTGTGGGAGAAAGTGGGTTTGCAGGAAGTTGTTCATTATCTGGATGACTACCTTGTTGTGGGTCCCGAGAGATCAGGGCGTTGTGGACAGCTGCTGTCTGGCTTTGTTGAGCTAGAAGCAGAGCTTGGGGTCCCTTTAGCGGCTGAAAAAACGGAAGGTCCAACCCAGAGGGTGACCTTTTGGGGGATTGAGATTGACACTATTGCACAGTTGTCTAGGGTGCCCCTTCAGAAAATAGTGGAGTTGAGGGCTAGGATTTCTGCCTTTCTTCTTAAGAAGGTTACTTTGTTGGAATTGCAGCAGCTAGTGGGGCACCTCAACTTTGCATGCAAAGTGGTCGCTCCTGGAAGGGCTTTTCTTAGGAGGCTTGTGATGCTATGGTCGGATTATGATTGCCTCAGCATAGAACTAGGGTTACTTGCAGCATGAGGGATGATTTGAGGGTTTGACAAGAGTTTTTAAAGTCTTTTAATGGAGTCTCTTTTTGGAGGGATGACTTGAGGCTCGAAGCTGAGCTCCAGGTCATGTCTGATGCTGCTGGATCCTTAGGTTTTGGAGTCTATTTTTGCGGACATTGGTGTGCGAATAGTTGGCCCCACTCCTGGGTACAGATAGGTGTGAACCAAGATCTTACATTTCTTGAGTTCTTTCCCATTTTAGTTGCGGTTTGGCTGTGGGGGAAGGATATGGCCAATCACACCGTGCATTTTTGGTGTGATAATATGGCGGTGGTCCATGTCAATTCCCTTTCATCCAAATCGGGTCGGGTTATGAAACTGGTGAGGGCCTTCACTCTGTGCTGTTTGAGGCTTAACATTTTGTTTTTAGCCAAGCATGTTCCTGGGGAGAGTAACGGGGTGGCTGATGCTCTATCTCGTAAACAGATGGAGATGTTTCATCAGCTGGCCCCGGAGGCCGACAGAGAGCCAATGGCAATGCCCCAGGAGCTATGGCTGATTGGAGAGCCGAAGCCTGCAGAGCGATAGGTCTAGCCATTGCGCCTAGCACTCAGAAGTCTTACGAATGGGCTGTGTGGCAGTTTGAAGACTTTAGGGCTGAGGTAGGGTATCGCAGGGTTTGGCCCCTCCCAGTGGAGGAATTGCTCCATTACTGTGTGTCACTGCGAGGTAAGGGATTGGCTGTGCGATCCATTAGGGGGCGCCTGTCTGCATTGGCTTTTGCCAGTAAGGCACTAGGTTATAGAGAGGATACAGCAGACGGTAGGGCTTTGCGGTTGAGAGATTTGCAGCTGTCTGGGGGTAAGGCACTCATTACTGTCTGTCGTTCTAGTTGCAGTGGGGTACGGTGCTCGAGCTTGGTAGCTGCTCAGAGCCTGATCTGTGTCCAGTTACAGCTTTGGCTGCTTATTTGGCAGTCCGGGGTAGCCAGGACGGGTTTTTGTTTATTCACTTGGATGGTAACCCATTGACGAAACACCAATTTGGGGCGGTGACGTCCCGGGCTTTGGGTGAGTTGGGGCTGTCAGGGGTGCAGTTTGGGACCCACTCCTTTAGAATTGGGGCAGCCTCAACTGCGGCGGCAATGGGGTATCCTTCCACCTCTATCCAGAGGTTGGGTTGTTGACATTCATCGGCCTATAAGGCCTATGTGCGACCTTTTCTTAGGCCGTGAATGATTTGGGTTGTGGGAATGTGTTGGTTCTGTTGGTGTTTAACTGTTTTTTCTTTTTAGATGCTGTTGTTCCTGGCCAGAGGAGCCGGAGCCGAGTTCTCATCTGCGGCCATAGCCACGTGTTCTGGGCTGCTCTGCAAGCACGGAGAACTGCAGTTGGCTCTCAGCTGGGACTCAGCCAGCAAGTTGTTATTGAATGGCAGGGGCGCTGGGGCCTTCAGTGGCTGGGCTTGCTGCCTTAGCTGTTTTTTGATAGAGCGGGTCCTCCTCCTCAGGTCTTAATAGTTCACCTGGGGGGTAATGATCTGGGGTTACTGAAGGGCAAGGCCTTAGTTTGGCAGGCCCATGATGATTTTATGCACATTTGGGAGCGATGGTCAGGGACCATCATAGTGTGGTCAGCCATGCTGCCCCGCCTGGTGTGGCGTTGTGCTTTGGATCCCACAGCTATAGAAAGGGCCAGGTACAAGGCTAACAAGGAGCTTAAAAAGGTGCTTGAAAGGGGGTTGGGCCACTATTTGCCCCATTCGGATATTTTGGTGAAATGTCTTGACCTCTACAGAGGGGATGGGGTCCATCTCTCAGAAAAGGGGTAATGAGATTTTCAACAAGGGTTGTGGGTGGCTTTGGGCCTCCCGGTGAGCGCTAAGCCCTAAGTAGAGACTTGACCTTAGTAGTGGCAGATTTTGGGGGGTTTAGGGCACTATGCGGCCAGGGGAGGACTGTAAAGCATCCCACTTTTGGGGAATTTGGGGTCTGGCATGATCAACCTTGGGGTTTGAAGACCCGGGTGGAGAATGCAGACTGCTAGGAGACTCGGCTAGAGGGTGCTTTCTGGCGAGACGTGCGTCTGGGTTTGGGCCCTCTGGTGCGGGCCTCCCTGCTGGGCCTGCCTGAAGAGAGCTGAGTGACTCTCTTTCCCCCAAACAATATGACGCCTGCTACACCAGGGGCTGGCCTGGCCAGGGGGCAGGGGAGCAGTCACGGTGACCCCTAGCCCCGGCCAGGCCGCTGGTGGGGTACCCTTGCTGTTTATGAGGTTATTTAATAAAGTGGCCCAATTTTATTCCAACACTTTGTGACTGACTCGTTATTCCATCCTTGGGGGGCAACTTCATATTTGCATTCCTATTACATCTTGGACTTCTGAAAATTTACAGGAAGTGTTTGCTGAAGACAAATATTTAAGTTATTTCTACTGGTAACTGAGCTTAAGCTTTTCTGTTGTATTAAGAATATTATGCTAAAATGATACCTCAACAGTGAAAATGAATAACAATATATTTACATTCTACTAGTCAAAATTTGGTAAGCCAAAGCATGAACAGCATAACAAGATGTACTTCAGTGAAGGCCTGGGTGAAATTTTAAGTCTTTTACATCCCTTAAAATGTACAAAATGTTTTTTTTCTGAGGGAGGAAAAGCCCAGTAATTTTGCTTAATCCTTGTGGGAAGCATAACTTCAAATCAATTTGTCATGTAGGAGTAGAGGAGGCTTGGTACTCAACATGTTTGTAATAATGATATTATATTACCCATGGGCCACAATCTTAAAATCTTTTAAAACTATTAAAAATTCGAGGGCATAATGCCATGTGAATGAACAGAATAAATTCAGGATGTTTCTGGTGGTCCACCACAACAGTAGTAGATAGGGGGCCACTATCATCATCAAGCCGCATTCCAAAGTGACAGCTGCCCTGCCCACACACAAAAATGAACACGGTATGTTTCCTCATGGGGGAGTGACGCAACAGTCCCGAGGGGGCGGCTAGGAATCTGCCCCCCCAAGGAATGCCGGCTGTTTCCTAAGGGGGAAAGGAGGGTCAGCCACTGGTGTAGCAGGCGTCATATTGTTTGGGGGAAAGTGTGTTTTACAACACAGACGTTATTTAGAGAATTGTGGAGATGCAACGGTTCTAAGCAGCCATAGTTTGGAGAGGAGACATACCCAACGGATAAAATGATGGCTTTAAAACTGAGCACGGCTAACCTTATACGTGTAACACGTCTCTTTAACATCAGGTTGCATCAGGTTGCGTGTCGATACAACTCATGCTCTTTAACTTGTTCATTAATGATCTGGAGTCGGGAGTAAGCAGCAAAGTGGCCAACACTAAATTGTTCAGGGTGGTGAGAAACAGAGAGGATTGTGAGGCAGTCCAAAGGGGTCTGTTGAGGCTGGGTGAGTGGGGCGACAACGTGGCAGATGAGGTTCAACGTGGCCAAGTGTAAAAAGTGCACATCGGGGCAAAGAATCCCTGCTACAAATACAAGTTGATGGGGGTGTGACCCGTTAGAGACTAACCAAGAGAGAGAGAGAGATCTTGGGGTCGTGGTATATAACTCACTGAAAAAATGTCAAGACAGTATGCGATTGCAATAAAAAAGGCCAATGCCACGCTGGGAATTATTAGGAAGGGGATTGAAAACAAAGCAGCCGGTATCATAATGCCCCCCTGTATAAATCGATGGTGCGGACTCATTTGGAATACTGTGTACAGTTCTGGTCACCGCACCTCAAAAAGGATATTGTAGCATTGGAAAAAAGTGTAGAAAAGGGCAACTAGAATGATTAAAGGTTTGAAATACTTTCCCTATGAAAAAAGGTTAAAACGCTTGGGGCTCTTTAGCTCGGAGAAACGTCGACTGCGGGGTGACAAGATAGAAGTTTACAAGATTATGCATGGGATGGAGAAAGCAGAAAAAGAGGTACTTTTCTCCCTTTCTCACAATACAAGAACTTGTGGGCATTCAATGAAATTGCTGATCAGTCAGGTTAAAACAAATAAAAGGAAGTACTTTTTCACCCAAAGGGTGATTAACATGTGGAATTCACTGCCGCAGGAGGTGGTGGCAGCTACAAGCATAGACTGCTTTAAGAGGGGATTGGATAAAATTATGGAACACAGGTCCAACAGTGGCTATTAGCCACAGTTTATATATGTGTGTGTGTGTGTACGTACACACACACACATATTGGGCACTGTGTGACACAGAGTGTTGGTCTGATCCAACACGGCTTCTCTTACGTTCTTATCATGTTCTGCAACTTGTGTTTCACAACTTGGTGCACACTTAAAGTCACTGTTACTTATTTGATCCCTTTTTAAGATTGGCAATGTGTGGTGATTAACATGTGGAATTCACCGCCGCAGGAGGTGGTGGAGGTTACAAACATAGCTAGCTTCAAGAGGGGATTGGATAAAAATATGGAGCAGAGGTCCATCAGCGGCTATTAGCCACAGCATTTTATTGAAACAGTCTGGGGCAGTGATGCTCTGTATTCTTGGTGCTTGGTGGGGGGGAGGGGCAAAGTGAAACAACTTCTTGCATCACTTATGAACCTTCTGATGGAACATGGGTTTTGGGTTTTTTTGTTTTTTGCCACTGTGTGATACAGAGTGTTGGCCTGATCCAACACGGCTTCTCTCATGTTCTTATTATGATCTGGAACTTGTGTTTCACAACTTGGTGCACACTTAAAGTCACTGTTACTTACTTGATCCCTTTTTAAGATTGGCAATGTGTGGTGATTAACATGTGGAATTCACCACCGCAGGAGGTGGTGGCAGCTACAAGCATAGCCTGCTTTAAGAGGGGATTGGATAAAAATTTGGAGCAGAGGTCCAACAGTGGCTATTATATATATATATATATATGTGTGTGTGTGTGTGTGTGTGTACGTACACACACTATATTGGGCACTGTGTGACACAGAGTGTTGGACTGGATGGGCCATAGGCTTGATCCAACATGGCTTCTCTTATGCTGTTATGTTCTCAGTGTGTTTTATGAGGAAAACTGTTGCAAAGACATTCATGACTAGTTCTGCAACCCATTCTAATAATATTGCCCCGTTAATTATTAATTGCAAACACCTACAGTTTCTTATTAACATTAAAACCTATCTTTCTAGCAGCTTCAGCAACCTGTTCTCAGATGATCATGAAAACTGTCTCTCGTCCTCTGCAAGCACAGGGAGGTTACCAGTCTCTAGGCTGGAGAATCTAGCTCTGGCTGTCAAAACAAAATGCACAACCTTGCAAATGGGTTGTCACAGAACCGTGTCTGGGGAAAGTGAATTCCAAGGTATCGTTTCCCACCTTCTAAGTCGATTGATCTTATATATTGCTAATTGTGAGACAAAAGTATTTAACCCCACAAACTGTCCTAAAAGGTCAACTGCTCAAGGCCAGTGATTTTTATGGTGAGAACTGTAGAAATGTATACCTCTCAGCCTTCTAATCTGATCGATCTTATATATTGCTAATTCTGAGACAAAAGTATTTGACCCCTCAAACTGTCCTAAAAGGTCAAGTGCTTAGACCAGTCAAGATAAACAGAGAGAAGCGAGGAAATTAGGTTCTCACACAATATATTTTCAGAGTCAAGTTGCCATATATTTTCTGAGGCCCCCACCCAAACAGATATAAACAGAAGCCAAAGCTAGAAGCAGGTTCAACAATACATCCAAAAGAATCTTGGCAAATTACAAAAAGATTTCTGTACATTGCCCTAAACAGGAAAGCCTTATAATTCTTATTAAGGATCTCCAAATATATCCAGCTCAGAGAAATCCACTGGCAGAATTCCTAGAGTCAGCGTGTCATAGCGGTTAAAGTGTTAGACTGGAATCTGGGAGATCCAAATTTGCATTTGTAGCAGGGATTCTTGGACCTGATGTGTACTATTTTGCACTTGGCCACGTTGAACCTCATCTGCCACGTTGTCGCCCCACTCACCCAGCCTCAACAGACCCCTTTGGACTGCCTCACAATCCTCTCTGTTTCTCACCACCCTGAACAATTTAGTGTCATCTGCAAACTTGGCCACTTTGCTGCTTACTCCCGACTCCAGATCATTAATGAACAAGTTAAAGAGCATGAGTTGTATCGACACGCAACCTGATGCAACCTGATGTTAAAGAGACGTGTTACACGTATAAGGTTAGCCATGCTCAGTTTTAAAGCCATTATTTTATCCATTGGGTATGTCTCCTCTCCAAACTATGGCCGCTTAGAACCGTTGCATCTCCACAATTCTCTAAATAACATCTGTGTTGCGAAACACGCTTTCCCCCAAACAATATGAAGCCTGCTACACCAGTGGCTGACCCTCCTTTCCCCCTTAGGAAATAGCCAGCATTCCTTGGGGGGGCAGATTCCTAGCCGCCCCCTCGGGACTGTTGCGTCACTCTCCCATGAGGAAACATATCGCATTCGTTTTTGTGTGTGCACGTGCATGTGTGGGCGGGGCAGCTGTCACTTTGGAATGCGGCTTGATGATGATAGGGGCCCCCTGTCTACTACTCACAACATTTGCCTGTCATGGCTTCTACACAGAATTGGAAGACATTCTGAACAGACACAGCAGTTAATGTCCTATTCTTTGCCCTTCTAAATAGAGAGAATTGTTGTTTAGTCCAAGGCTAAACTATATCCACATAAAAAAGGTAGTCCCCTGTGCAAGCACCAGTCATTTCTGACTCTGAGGTGATATTGCTTTCACAATGTTTTCACGGCAGACTTTTTATGGGGTGGTTTGCCATTGCCTTCCCCAGTCATTTACACTTCCCTCCCCAGCAAGCTGGGTACTCATTTTACCGATCTCAGAAGGATGGAAGGCTGAGTCAACCTGAGCCAGCTACCTGAAACCAGCTTCCACCGGAATCAAACTCAGGTCGTGAGCAGAGTTCAGACTGCAGTACTGCAGCTTTACCACTCTGCACCCCGGGGCTCCTTTATATCCACATACAAACACATAAAAGTTAGACTTCCTATCATGTCTGTGCATCTGTTTTGAAGCTAGGTGGAGGAGTCCCTAATGTTCTGTTACCAGACTGATACCTTGCATCGGTTGCTACTTTAAAAACAAATTCCCAGAGATCAGTATCTTCTCTGAAAATAACAATAGCCATGTTGCAGTCAGAAGATAACAGAGGATCACCAACTGAAACTAAAGCCAGAAAAGTCTAATACAATCTGGCATTAGGCTTCTAGCCATCCTCTGAGATGTAACAGTGAAAGAAATATCTTCAGGTTTTATTAATTTGGATGTCTGAGAGTCCACAGAGGTTTCATTACTGTCCAGTATAAAAAATCTAGGAGCCTGTCCATCTGTATTTTAATGTGTCCCTCAGAGCATGCAATGAAATTACGAAGCTCCCTGAAATAACTTATTCTAATATATTAATAGCTGCTACCAGGGTTTTTTAATAGAAGGAACGCACAGGAATGCAGTTCTGTCTGGCTTGGTGTCAGGGAGCGTGGCATGCTGGGCTTTTTCTACCAAGAAAAGCCCTGGCTGCTACAGTCTAGTAGTTAATGCTAAATGTGTAATAATTTTTTTAAAAATCCATACTTTGCATGGTCATAGTAAAAAGTTTAAAACTGAGGCCTCATCTATACATGCAGCAAAATGGAAAGCAGATGCCTAAGAGTAGACTGTACCATTTCACATTGATGGAAGGAGACTACATTTGTTAATGTTGCCTGCAAACAGAAATCTAGCCTATCAGGGAGAGAGCTTACACTGCCACCTTTCTGCAATGCAAGTAAAGAGGTTTTCTATAGGAGATTTTAAGATAGCCTCTCAGCGATCACTTGGTGAATAAGATTGGGACTGTGTGTGTATTTAGTCCAGTTTTACAACTGAGACCTACCCTAAAACATATAAAAATCAATAGTTTGTACCACTTACTGGATTAAAGATCAATACAATGCTTATTTTATGGTGGTTAAATTGATAGATCTGACTAGGGTACCAAGTAAAATTCTGTGAAACTTCAATACGTAACCATATTGTAAATGGTTCCCCTACTACATGATTGGATTTTTAATTAGTTGGGTGTGAGTTGCCAACACAGGGTCCCTGCAGCCACATAAAAGCTATAGGAAATGGATTTTTTAAAAAAATAAAAAATACCCCAAACAGGTTAGGAATGCCAGGAAGGACTCCTGCCTCCTTCCCCCATATCATTTTTACATGTGGAAACAATGCTGGGGAGGAGTTATTTCCCTGTTTTTGTTGTTCCACATGCATCCATGTAGAGCAGCAAAAATGGGGAAATCACTCTCCCTCTCCCAGTACTATGTGGCTCTTGGAAACCCAAGTTGGGTCTTGGGAATCCAGACCCAGCTTGTTAGAAACTTCAATGAATAGTTTGGCTCTCAGTAACAGAGAAGAAATCACAGAGGAGGTGATATGAGTGAGGTAATATTAGAATTCTCCAGATTAGAACATACAGATTTTCTTGACGTTGATGATAGATAGATAGATAGATAGATAGATAGATAGATAGATAGATAGATAGATAGATAGATAGATAGATAGATAGATAGATAGATAGATAGATAGACAGACAGACAGACAGACAGACAGACAGACAGACAGACAGACAGACAGACAGACAGACAGACAGACAGACAGACAGACAGACAGACAGACAGACAGACAGACATAGAATTGAAGTCAAGGAAATAAAAAGTGTTGACCATTCATTTTACTACCTCAGGATTTTAGCAGCTCAGCCAAGTCTATGCACAGCAAGTATAAACCAGCTGCTTCTATACTGAGTGTGATGTTCTCTTTTCCTTTCCTATCCTTACCCACCATCTTTCCAACTAAATGTTCAGCACTGCCACAGTTCAAATGTATTATAATGTGAGTAGTTCTGTGTGTCCCTTTCATAGTGACTAAGCAGAATCAACATCAATAGGGTGTTTGTGTCAAAGAAGCAGGACAAAGAAGCAGATACATACTTAAAGACTGATTTCTTACTAGTATTGCTCCACCCTCAGGCTTCTGTTTCCCCCAGCACAAACGATCAATTTCCCACCAGTTGCTCCACAGGTGCACTTTGACGAGGGGCTCATTCCAATTCCCAGCACGGCATCATAATCCTTAAAACACAGCATCACAAAACCATGCGAGGGAACTAGAGAGACTCCTGTGTCAAAATCTGCCCAAGGAGCAAATGGTGGGAAATTGATTGCTTGTGCCGGGGGAAACAGAAGCCTGAGGGTTGAGCAATGCTAGTGAGAAATCAATCTTTAAGTGTGTATCTGCTTCTTTGTTCAATTCACACTATCGAACAATGAGCAAGGGAACACAGAGAGTAACAATACCTGGAGAATAACAAAGTTTAAGTCCAATGGCACCTTTAAGATCAATGGCACCTTTAAGACAAACAAGTTTTATTCAAGGTGTAAGCTTTCATGTACATGCGCACTTTGACTTTGTGTCTAAGTGTATGTGTACATAAAAGCTTACACCTTGAATAAAACTTTGTTGGTCTTCATGATACCACTATTTTCAAACTTTGTTCTGCTACTTCAGACCAACATGGCTACACACCTAATATTCTGAGAACACAAGACAGCTCCTGCCCTCAGGCCAATTCACCTGCAATTTAACAGAGAGAACGTCTTGAAGAATGTGGAGTACAATCTCTGAAAAGTCCATCTGACAGAAACATAAGCAAAGACATTACACCCAGAAACATGGTTTACCCAGGCAAGGCTAACTACTTGCACCCTCTGCCCCCAGAACTGATAATCAATTTTCAAGTTCCTCCAACACTAGGCACCTTCTTCCTCAGACCACGGCCATCCCCATGGCCTTCCTTGCAGCCAAGGGAGGTTTGGAAAGAGTCTGTGACCAGTGCCAGGTAAACACACCACCTATTCCTACCCTGCTAGACTCAAGACTGTGCCAGATGAACTATTCTATGCCACACAAGAGTTTCACATACTCTGGCACCAACCTCCACTAGTCCAACAAGCAAGATCATTTCCCTAATTTCATAATACCAGAAGGGGACTGTCACAGAGTCAGTCTGTATCTTCCAGCTGCAGCACAGTGTTAAGGAAGCACTGCCTGCCTATTTGTATTATATATCTTCAGCCTGCCAGTTGTTTTTTACATTATTACTAAAATCTCTGGTGATTAGAGATTGCTTGTTTAGTTGAACTCCTGCCTGCCAACTGATTCATTAATAACCAAACCAATAATTATTATTTCACTCCCTCCTTTGCCTTCTGAAAATCAATAAACATATTTTTGTTTTGAATTTTAAAAATGACTGGTGCTTAGTTATTATCTGACAGGATTTTATTCTGTGTGCCTGAGGCACTGGGTGAAAGTGACAGAAAAATTACCAATGGTCACCTCCCCAAGCTGACTGTTCAGGTTTGCTCAATCACACAGGAGCTACAGAGCAAAGCCTCTATGTTCTCCATTTTCTGATGCTCCTCCCTTGGTGAGGAAGGGGGGGAAGGGATAGCTTGCTTTGCCAGGCTCTCTCAATTGCACAGCAGAGCTACTGAGCCAAGCCTCTATTCCTTCTATTGGCTGAAGTTCCTCCCCCTCCTGGTCCTCTGGGGAAGGAAGGTGTGAGGAACCCAGTCAGAGGCTTTACTCAGGAAGTGACCACTTTAAATCCCCCCCCCCGTCACCTTCCCTCAGTCCCGCAGTCAGACTCACAGAAATCCTCTCAGAATCATTAATAATTGGCACCAGACAGTTTTAAAGGCAAAAACCACAAAAATATTTATTAGGTAACAAAAGGCAAGGAGGGAGATGAAATAATATTGATTATAACTGTTCAATATTAAAAGGCAAATCAGTTGGCAGAATAAAATAATTACAGAAAGTAGAGACATTTTCAGGCTGAGGTAAAAATATAACAAGACTTTGGCAGAAGATCCTTAAAATAAACAATAAACCAGGCAGGTTTCAGAGTCTCACTAGATTTTACTTCACACAGGCTGTCTGTGCCTTCTGGGCATTCAGAATGCTGTTTCTTCAGATGTTTTACCCTAACATAGGGAGTGCCAAATCATATAAATAACAAACTTCAATCACTCTTCCACACACACATAGAGAACTCCTGACTGGTGTCAGTATTCTCCCTCATAGACCCTTTCACACTAACTGTCTTCCAGGACTCACACCCCTCAATTCTGATGCATCTCAGCCCCCACAGCTAGTTCTCTGGTCTGAATCTCGGGCAATCCTGCTGACCATCAGAATCCAGTTCTCCCCTCAGTGTGTATTTGTGTGATCTTGTTTGTACTTGGAGTTTGCCTGATGCACTGGCAAAATCTCCCTCAGAGAGTTTCAAACCGTCTGAAAACTCCCTCTTCCAGACAGAGTCCACTCAGCTCTGTCTCCCACAAGGAGCTCAGCCACTCTGGCTGCTCTCAGCCCCTCGTCCAGTTGGTTTTACAACTGCTCGGCCTAAGCCCATTATCTTCACTTCAAACTGGCTCTGACTGAAAATTCTGAGGTGATTTTCTGCTGAGCAAACATCCAAAGGATACTTTTCCGTTGCTTGGGAAATGTTCCAGCCAATCGCTGCAAGCCTGTTTCTCAGCTACTCAGGCAAAGGACCTGAGTCCATCACAGAAGGAAAGAGCCAGAGCTTCCTTTGTCCAATTCCCTGGATCCCATGGGAGAGATACAAAGAAAGAATCTTTAAGACCAATGAATGCTAATAATTTAATCTTGTTTTATTTTAAGGGTTATTTTAAAAAAAATCTTTGTGTTTGTCTGTGCCCTTTAAAAAGTTTATATCTCTACTACATGGTATTACATTTTATGACACACATGGTGCGGCCCAATAAAGTCTCATTTATGTCAGATTCAGCCCTCATAACAAATGAGTTCAACACCCCTGGTTTGTTGTTGTTGTTCAGTCGCACAGTCGAGTCTGACTCTTTGCGACCCCATGGACAAAGTTACACCAGGCCCTCCTGTCTTCCACCATCCTCCAAAGTCTGCTCAAATTCGTGGTTGTTACATCAGTAACACTGTCCAGCCATCTTATCTTTTGCCATCCCTTTCTTTTTTTGCCTTCTGTCTTTCCTAGCATTAGGATCTTCTCCAGTGAGTGCTCCCTTCTCATTTGGTGGGCAAAGTATTTGAGCTTTAGCTTCAGCATCTGACCTTCCAGGGAATAGTCTGGGTTGATTTCCCTTAGGACTGAGTGATTTGATCTTCTTGCAGTCCAAGGGACTCTTGAGATTCTTCTCCAGCACCACAGCTCAAAAGCATCTATTCTTCTGCCCTCGGCCTTCCTTATGGTCCAGCTCTCACAGCCATACATTACTACTGGGAATACCATAGCTTTGAATATATGGACTTTTGTTGGCAGGGTGATGTCTCTAGTTTTTATTATCCTGCCCAGGTTCGCCATAGCTGTCCTCCCAAGGAGCAAACGTCTTTTAATTTCATGGCTACAGTCACCATCTTCAGTGATCTTGGATCTCAGAAAAGTGAAGTCTGTCACTATTTCCATGTCTTCCCCTTCTGTTTGCCAAAGTGTGATGGGGCCAGATGCCATGATCTTAGTTTTTTTGATGTTGAGTTTCAAGTCTACTTTTGTGCTCTCCTCTTTGACCCTCAACAAGAGGTTCTTTAGGTCCTCCTCACTTTCTGCCATTAGAGTAGTGTCATCTGCATATCTGAGGTTGTTGATGCTTTTCCTGGCAATCTTAATTCTGGTTTGTGCTTCATCCAGGCCAACATTCCACATGATGTACTCTGCATATAAATTAAATAAGCAGGGTGACAATATTCATCCTTGTCGACCTCCTTTTCCTATTCTAAACCAATCAGTTGTTCCATATTCCGTTCTGACAGTTGCTTCTTGTCTCTTATACCGGTTTTTCAGGAGACAGGTGAGGTGGTCTGGTACTCCCATCTCTTTAAGGACTTGCCACAGTTTGTTGTGATCCACACAATCAAAGGCTTTAGCATAGTCAATGAAGCAGAAAGAGACATTTTTCTGATACTCCCATGCTTTCTCCATAATTCATTGAAAGTTGGCAATTTAATCTCTAGTCCCTCTACCTCTCCAAAACCCAGTGTAAGGAAAAGCCCCCTACTTTTCATACACATGGACATCGTGATCACCAGTATGGTTGCCAGGGTGCCTGGAGTTTTGACTCACACACATCTGCTCTAAGAAGTGGACTTTGCCCACGTTTTCTACGGCTTATGTGGATACTATAAGCCTCAGCTTTGCAGCAGCATTCTACATCTCTGGATGGGTGTTAGCCAGAACTACAGATGAGCTTCCAGCTGCTCCTTGTGTGCCCAGTCTTGGCTGCTGCAGTGGAAGAAGCCATGCCACCATGAACTGTACAGGCAAACAATTTCCAGCCTGTTTCCATGAACCAAAGGCTAACACCACCAGAATCTATCTTGTTTTCCTGACTCCATATCCAACAGCTGCTTCAACTTCTTCATAAGGCAATCAAGCATATCTTAGGTGTGGATCCTGCCAGACCACTCAAGCCTTTGTCCAACAGAACTCAGGACAAAGACTGGTGCCAGGAAGAAGACTAAAGAAGAGGAAGACTATCTTCAGCCAGAGCCAAGTTCCTTTGTACAAACTGGGTGTTACCTAGGCCACAATTTGACTCTCTAATGTCACCCTTTCAGATAAGTTCCCTAATCCTGAGTGTTCCCCACCCAGTAGTCACTTCTATTCTTCTTTCCAGCTATCACTTTGGAGCCTCCCCCTGGTCCGTTTCAACCTGAAAGTTCTCTCAGGTATCCAGGATCCAGGCAAGTCCATTGGTCAAGAGCAAGCACCCAATTAGGTGCCACCAATGAACTTGCTATTGGCTACTGCAGAAGTCCAGCCCTTATGGTCACTACAGAGCCTCCCCTTTTTTGAGGTCATGTACCAGCTGACCACCTGTCATCCACCCCTGTACTTCCCATCCCCTTAGGGCTCAAGAGTCTTTATAACCTGTAACACAGCTCCCCACATGTGTGCTTATAGCAGTATCCCAACTTCCGCTGCATAGATCCATCCCCGATTCCTGATCAGTTTTGGGTCCCTTCTCCCACTTCCTCACTTGTCGCCATTGGAGCCTTCCGGAAGACTACAATAGGTAAATATCACCCTGTTTGCCTACCCATGTGTTCCCCTATCTATCTATATTTCCTAGGACTGAATGTGTGTTTTGATGAGTATTTTTATCTTGTATGGAAGTCTATATTTTTCCCAATAAATTCTAATTGATTTTACTAAATTAGAGTCCCTATTGTTTAAGCATTACTCTCTGGATGTGTATCTTGTATACATAGGTAAAAAGATCCTGAGCGAGCCAGGTGCCCACCTCACTAATTCCCCAACTTTGTTTTGAGGGCATTTCGGCTTACACCAGCTTGAACTTCTGGTAGTTCCCAATCGACATACTGCTGAAGCCTAGCTTGTAGGAACTTTAACATGACCTTTTACATGTGAAATGAGTGCAATGGTACGATAGTTTGAACATTCCTTGGCATTACCTTCTTTGGGATTGGAATATAAACCGATCTTTTCCAATCCTGTGGCCGCTGTTGTGTTTTGCAAATTTGTTGACATAATGTGTGAATCATTTTAACAGCATCATCTTTTAGGACTTTGAATAGCTCAACTGGGAAACCGTCATCTCCACTCTCTTTGTTATTAGTAATACTTTCGAAGGCCCATTTGACTTCACTCTCCAGGATGTCTGGCTCAAGGTCATTGATTTCACTGTCAGGGTTGTCCGTGACACTGAGATTCTTCTTGTATAGATAATATTATAAGCTTCAGAGAAAAGTCTACCATGCTATTGATCTCAGCAATATATGAAGACTTCAAGGAGTAGAATCTCCAAGAGCAGAAAATGAATGATCCTCCTCTCTCCCCAGTTTTTGTCTTTTACAAAAATTAAAATTTCCCCTCTATTATCTGCTAGCTTTACTATCATGTTAGAAAAGCACAGATTCACATTAGAGAATCTGAATAAATCTTTGTGACTAGGCTCAGCAGGCACTGGAAATTTTAAGAGTGATGAGAATTCATTTTCAAAGATCTCTAAAGTGTAGGATTATAGAACTATATTCCATAGCACTTTTAAAAACCTCTTCTTGTCCCTGGGGAAAAAATAGGTTTTAAAAAGCCTATGTAGTCAGAAATCCCATGGATTGGATTGGCTCCAATGAGCAACCCAAAGAAGAGGTGGGAAGAGACAACCCTGATTTGATTGCTAAAATCAATTTAGTCAGATTAAACAAATAAATCCACTGATTAAAGGGGAACTTACTTCCAAGTAAGCAAAATATCTCATGCCTTAAAGATTACTACAGAAATTTCTGCACACAATTTGTACTTCCAGGGTTTAATGTCACCACACAGAAAAATATTTGCAAGAGGCAAAACCAAATACAAACCAAGGCAAGATCACTTTATGCCTTCCAGTTATAGAGAGTTCTCACTTACTGATACAACCATGTTTTCTACTGCTCTTGTAATTTCTTGAACAATAATTCCAAGGATATCAAGAAATGCAAGTGTTCTACTTGAATAAAGATGTGACTGAAAATAATCAGTCTCAAACTAAGGTGGAAAATGGAGACTGGGTCCTGTGAGTTGTTGCCATGTGCAATGTAATTTACAGACAGCACATTTGCCATTAGATGAGATACATAGGAATTACAAGATGGTCCAAAGCCAGTTTGGTGTAGTGGTTAAGTGCTCAAACTCTTATCTGTGAGAACTGGGTTTGATTCCCCACTCCTCCACTTGCAGCTGCTGGAATGGCCTTGGGTCAGCCATAGATCTTGCAGAGCTGTCCTTGAAAGGGCAGCTTCTGGGAGAGCTCTCTCAGCCCCCCTACCTCACAGGGTGTCTGTTGTGGGTGGGTGAATGGGAGGAAGTAAAGGAGATTGTAAGACTCTGAGATTCAGAGTGTAGGGCAGGGTATAAATCCAGTTTCTTCTTCTTCTTGCTGTTGCCAGAGAGCAAATGATCAGAGAATTCTCATATTTGTAAGTAAAGAATTAAAGAGCCATTATCTTCTACATCAATGCTCCCTCTAAGCTGTGAAGTCTTGTGAGCAAATATTCTGTTTTGTGAACTACTGGCATTAAAGTTGTGAGCAAGTGATTTGGCAGCTGCATAAATGAGTTTGCTCTGGGACCATCTCTCCTGAGCTAAGACAGAAATGTGTGACTCAAAGGCTAAAAAATGATGAGCTAGATCACACTAACTCAGTTTAGAGGGAACACTGCTTTATACCTCCTTCTACTAGATATTCAGTTGTCTCATTAGCTGACATCAGGAAAACCATAAAAGCTTAAGTTGCTTTAGGATGACACAATGGCCTTTGCCCAAAAATAGCATTTTAGTCATTGTTTCAAGCATTGTCATTTTTTATGTCTTAATGATAACCCCACAGGGTATTCTTTATCTTTATCATAAGAACATAAGAAAAGCTATATTGGATCAGACCAATGGCTTATCCAGTCCAACACTCTGTTGGCACAGCGGACAAAACCCAGATGCTATCAGGAGGTCAACCAGTGGGGCCAAAATTCCAGAAGGCTTCCCATTGTTGCCCCCCAAGCACTAAGAATACAGAACATCACTGCCCCAGATATAGTGTCTCATTGACCTCTTGTGGCTAATAGCCACTGATGGACTTTTGCTCACTTTTCTTTATGAGTGACCAGAAGGCAGTTTATCAGTAGCAGTTCTGTTAATTAGAGAAGGTGACTCAAGATGTTGTACAAAGCAGTAAACCAACAATCACCAAGAGCCCAGCATTACCAGACAGAAATGCTAAATCAAAACTCTTACTCAAGTCTGACCCATTCAATTAGGTTGATATTGAAGAAGCAACCTTCTCCTCAGAATACTGTGGGGTTGGAACACTACCAATAGGAATCCTATGGACAACACTTCTTACAGTGCCTAGAAGGGAGGCAATGATGGCATCCTGGCTCTAAGGCTTCTAATAGAGTCTCAACAACTTCTGCTGTCTTTCTCTCTATGCTGGGCTTCATGAGCAAGTGGTTTGCCATTGGAACAAATCCACATCAAGTGCAGTATGAGTAGGATGGTGGAAATGGGAAGTATTGAGGAATGGAAGGTGACAGGGCTCTGTATACTCCATACATAAAGCCATATCATGCCCACCAGTTCTTTTCCCAACTAGTTCTTCATCTAGGATTGTCAGCCTTCAGGTGGCGCCTGGAGATCTTCTACTTTTACAACTGATCTCCAGCTGGCAGACATCAGCACTCCTGGAGAAAATGGCTGCTTTGGACTCTATGACATTGTACCATGCTGAGGTCCCTGCCCTTCCCAAGCCCCACCCTCTTCTAGATCCACCCCCAAAGTCTCCAGGTATTTTTCAACACAGACCTGGCAACCCTGTCTTTATCACATTCCTACATTAAACCTGTTTGAGCTCAGCTGAAGTGGGAAACTGCCATTTGTGTGCGTCTGCATATTTCTGTACTGTTTTTCTGATAATGTCCAATATTCTGTTTCACTATCTTCCTAGCATTATACTAAATAAGAGAACTGAAATATTGTTTTGAAAGGCCATAATAATGAATTCTGTCCTCTATGGCCCTAATCCTCTATGGCCCTAATCCATCTTGGTACCAAGGTATCTTGCAGAATTAAACTGATCAAGTTCTTAGGAAAAAACGTAAGTTTCAACCAGAACTGGATGGCCAAAATCCAAAGCCTCACTTCTACTGTAATCATGCCAGTTTCAATCCTAATTAATGCATTCAGAATGCCCTTGTGTACCTGGAGGACAATTCTTTAAAATTTGGATTGAACACTCTCCAGTTCTTTGTAATTTGTAGTGATATTGATTGGGGCACCAAATGTTAGCTGGCAGAGAGATTTAGCCTTAAATAATCTAAGGACCACAATTACGCATTTCCACCCTTTACCCCAATAGAATTTTTGGATAGCCCCAGGACTCCTTTTGGCATTTGAGGTAATCATGTTTATATTGGTGGTTCTTCTTCCATTCACTTGAAACATGACCCCCAGGTACTTAAAGCATGGAACTTGTTCAATGGGAAAAGAATTTAAGTACCAGTGGTGTAATCTGGGTGTTCTTTTGCCAAAATGACCTTAATTGCACAACCAAATGGCAGGCTCTGACAGAACCAATCAACAGGGTGACCCTGATGCCCTACATATACTACTTAACAAATAATGAATATAGGACAGGGGTGGCCAATGGCAGCTCTCCAGATGTTTTTTGTCTACAACTCCCATCAGCCCCAGCCAGCATGGCCAATGGCTGAGCCTGATGGGAGTTGTAGGCAAAAAACATCTGGAGAGCTACCGTTGGCCACCCCTGATATAGGAGAATGTTTACTCTTATGAGGTGGGACATTCTCCCTTCAGCGGTGGTGGAGGGGAGATACAAAAAAGTGCTGTTCCAAGAATAATTATGTCCCCGCTGCAATGGTGGTATCGAATCTTTAGTCCATGTTATATTTGACTGTGAGGCTTATAATGATCATTGTGAAGTACTTCCATTTTCCATGGCCATACCTTTTACCAGTAGTCAAAAATTGCAACTCCTTAAGAATCTTCTTGATGATAAGAACCCTGAGGTTACATACAAATTAACAAAATTTGGCTGACTGGACACAAAAATAAGAAAAACTCTAATAATTCAGTCAGGAAATGGCTAAATACCTTTTGCCAATGTGTTTGCTGTAACAGCCATGTTCCATTTGTAGTCTTACAAAAGTATTTTATGCCTCTTTATGTATAATTTTATGGTCATTCAGTTTTACTTTTGTATGATTTACTGTTTTAAATGCTGGCTTAGGCTGTGAATAAAGTAAACTAAATGTACTATATTTCTGTGATTTTTGCTGTGTTTCAAAATTCAGTAACCCCATTTTTGATCTTTACTAACATAAGAACATAAGAGAAGTCATGTTGAATCAGGTCAATGGACAATCCAGTCCAACACTCTGTGTCACACAGTGGCCAAAAAAAACCCCAACCCAAATGCCATCAGGAGGTTCACAAGTGGGTCTAGAAGCCCTTCCACTTTGCCCCCCGCAAGCACCAAAAATACAGAGCTTCACTCCCCCAGACAGTTCCAGTAATATACTGTGGCTAATAGCCACTGATGGACCTCAGCTCCATATTTTTATCCAATCCCCTCTTGAAGCTGGCTATTCTTATAGCTGCCACCACCTCCTGTGGAAGTGATTTTCACATGCAATTTCATTGAATGCCCATGAGTTCTTGTATTGTGAGAAAGGTACTTCTTTCTCTACTTTCTCCATCCTATGCATAATCTTGTAAACTTTTATCATGTCACCCCGCAGTCGACGTTTCTCCAAACTAAAGACCCCCAAACGTTTTAACCTTTCTTCATAGTGAAAGGGTTCCAAACATTTATAACTCAAATTTTATTATAGACTCATTACAATTACTACCTGTTCCAACAGGTAGGTGTACCATAATAACAAATCAAAACCAACACAATTTAAAGATATCTCAAGTGTTACCATTCCACACTACTTAATATATATATATTTATGTCTATTTATATTTTCTATATTTTTATAGCAGAGGAATAATGAAGCTTAACAATGCTAATTTTCCTAACAGCTTTTTAAAACTTAGTGCCACACGCATTCAATATAACTTCTTATCTTCCTTCTTCTTCTATATCTTGATTATTCCTTCTACTCTCAAAAAAAAATCCATAAAGAATAAATTCTAACAATATATCTCAGTCCCTGGAGACCTTAAAGTTTAAGGTCAAAAAGAAACTCTTTCTTCTTCACCTGGACTGAATTAAACAAGGAGGGAAATTACCCAGGTGCTCTCACCAGCTGTCCCCACCCAGCTCTTAATTCTGAAAGAAAAATCAATAATTATAAATTATAAGTTTCTTCAGCTTTTCCCTTTTCTTGTTGCTTCAATTTCTTTTAAATAGAGTCCATATTTTCTTCCAGATTAACATAAACTTCCTCAGTACATACACGGGTTGTCCTTGGAGGGATGAGAGGAGAGCATTCCTTTCTCTTATTAACTCTTGATGTAGGAGAGGAGGGAGTTAACTTGGATAATAGTATCTCACCCGAGGCTGAGTCATATGCTGTAAACGAAGTGGAGCCTTTTTGGACACATAGTTTGCCTGATTGTAGCCATTTATATTTAATTTTTAAGTCCCGCAATTTGGCAGTTGTGTCCTTAAGGTCTCTTCTGATTCTTAAAAATTTAGGAGGGAGATCCGGAAAGACCTGAATCTTTAACCCCTGGTAGTCCAAGCCTCCTCTCTCCCTAGCCTCTGCAAAGACTCTTTGCCTCATTCGATAATCCTTAAACTGCACCACAATATCTCTGGTATAAGACAAATTGTCTTCACATACCTTGCCTACACGATATGCTTTTTGGATGAGTGGAAGAACCTCGACCTCCAGGTGGATTACTTCAGCAAGCCATGAATATATATACGTCCATTTCTGCTTCCACATCCAATTTAAAGCCTCTAAATTTTAGGCACAGCTCCCGGCTATGAAAGTCCACTGTGAAAACCCGTTCCCTCGTCCATGCATCTGATGTTATCTCTGGAGCTTTTTTTAACGCTTCTTGTGCCGTCAGGGTTGCTTGCTTACAAGAATTCTCTAATTCATCCAGACGCTGACACATTGGTTGAAACACAGAAGTTATGTCCTCTCGTATTTCTTGTCTTAGTTTAGACATTGCCTGAAACAATAAATTCACCGTGAGAGGACTTTCTGCAGGTGGTTCCTCACATCTCTCCAAGCTTTTTTTTTTTTTTAGAAAAAATTTTTTTTATTATAAAAGAGATAGATATACATGACAAGAAATAAACACAACAAAAAGAAACAAGAAAAGTAAAAACATAGACATATATCAACACACAATCAAACCACAAATAACAATAATACAACACATTTGCCCACACCCACACCCTGGGAGATGGAAAAGATGAGATTACGAATAAGTTTTTATTGCTCCAAATCAAAACCTCTGCTTTTTGCCCAATTATACACGGGTTCCCATTCCTCCTGACATTTTTGCAAATTACCATCTCTTAATCTTGTGGACATTAAATCAGATTCGGCGGTATCTAACAACTTGTTAATAAATTCCTCCCTATTAGGAATATTGTTCGTCTTCCAGTATTTAGCGTACAAAATCCTGGCGATAGTGACTATATATAATACCAGCTTCAATTTTGGTATAGGGAGGTTTTGTCTACAGATACCTAACAGATACAATTCTGGAACATGGTTAAGTTGTACCTTTAAGATTTTTTGAATCCAAATATTAACTTGAGACCAATATTTTCTCGCTCGATTACATTGCCACCATATATGAAATAGCGATCCTTTAGCTCCTTGACACTTCCAACATTTATTTGAGTATGTGGGGTATATTTTTGCCAGTCTATCTGGAGTAAGGTACCATCTATGTACCATTTTATATAGATTTTCTTTAAGATCTGCTGGTCTTATTAGTTTTAAGTTCCGTTTCCACAGTTTTTCCCACTCTTCGATATCTATGTTATAGTCAAAGTCTTTTAACCAACGGATCCATGTTTCTTTTACGACTTCATCTTGCATTTTGGTCTGTAGTAACCAATCGTATACTTTGGAAATTATCTTATGCTTAGAGTCCAAGATAAGATCTAGTTCAATAAGTTTACTGGAGAAACCTTTTTCTTTATCTTTCTGGAATCTTGATTTAACTTGGCACTGAAGCCACCAATTTAACTTAGAAAGTTCTTCCTCGATCAATTCATTCTGATTATTTAATAAGTATGCGTAGTCTTGTGGATTGTCCCAGTCATATAGATTGGGGTGATTCAAGGCCTCTATTGGAGATAGCCACTTTGGAGTATAAGTATATTGCACTTTGATTTCATCCCAAATCTTGAACAAGGATTTTCTTATTTCATGTCTGAAGAAGCGACCCGTTTTTACAGGAGTTCGGTACCACATATAGTTATGCCATCCTTCTCCCAGTCCGGCACCCTCTAGAATCATTAATCTCTTATTATCCAACTTGCACCAGGCTCTCAACCATGCAATGCAAGACGCCTTATAATACAGGTTCCAGTCTGGGAGAGCCAGGCCACCTCTTAATTTACTATCTTGAAGTACTTTCAGTTTTATTCTGGGCTTCTTGGCTTGCCAAATAAAAGTCTTGATCATAGAATTGAGTTGTTGGAAAAAAGATCTGGGCAAAATAATTGGAATTGTTTGAAAAAGGAATAAAATCCGTGGGAGGATGTTCATTTTTATTGTAGCGATTCTACCTAAAAATGAAATCTGAAGGTCCTTCCAGATAATCAGGTCATTACGTATTTCTTTCAAAATTTTCTCGTAGTTATCTCTGTATAAGGTCTTAAGATCATTTGTCAGCTGAATTCCAAGATATTTTATCTTCTTTTCATACTTGAAACCTGAGAGCTGTTCTAATATTTCAATTTGATCTTTCTCCATATTTTTCGCCAGAATTTTTGTCTTAGCAACATTCAATTTAAACCCCGAAATTTCTCCAAATTCTGACAACCTTTGCTTCAAAAAAGATACCGAAGAAATGGGTTGTTCCAAAATAAAAACCAAGTCATCTGCAAATGCCAACGTCTTATATTCCACGTCCTTTATTCTGGTTCCTTGAATACGTGTATCTTTTCTAATCTTCTTAATTAAGGGTTCTAGCGTCAAGATGAATAACAAAGGGGATAACGGACATCCCTGCCTGGTACCTTGTTCTATTTCTATTAAGTCAGACATCACACCGTTGAAATTTACTTTCGCTGCCTGTTTTGAGTAGATTGCTTCAACCATTCCAGAGTACTTTTCCCCACAACCAATTGCTGCCAATGACATCTTAATAAAATTCCAATTAACATTATCGAACGCCTTTTCTGCATCTACCAGGATAGTAGCAAATTCTTTGTCAGGATGCTCCTTATAGTACTCGATCAAGTTTAGTAGTATCCTCACGTTCTGACTCATCAGACGACCTGGAACAAAGCCGGTTTGGTCTTCATGAATTAGGCCGGCGATAACTTTCTTTAATCTGTTTGCCAATATAGCAGCAAATATCTTGTAGTCACTATTCAACATCTCTCCAAGCTTGCGTGGGAGGTGGAAGGCAGTTCCAAGAAATTAGTTAGAGGCTGAAAGCTTTTTTCCTTCTGCTTGGTCTTTTTCACCCCTTTCGGAGGCATCTTTCAAAAGTTCAAAAATATAATTTAAAGGGGTAAAAAATGATATAACTTTGGAGCCAGCTGGGAGAGCGTTAGGCAAAGGCTCCTGACCGGATATTGGTCAAAGCCACTCCCCCGTTCCAAACATTTAATTATTCTAGTTGCCCTTTTCTGGACTTTTTCCAATGCTATAATATCCTTTTTGAGGTGCGGTGACCAGAATTGTACAGAGTATTCCAAATGAGACCGCACCATTGATTTATACCAGGGCATTATGATATTGGCTGATTTGTTTTTAATTCCCTTCCTAATAATTCCCAGCATGGCGCTGGCCTTTTTTATTGCAATTTCAGTGAGTTATCTACCATGACCCCTCTTGGTCAGCTGGGATTTTTGGCCCCAATGTGCATTACTTTGCACTTGGCCACATTGAACCTCATCTGCCACGTTGACGCCCACTCACCCAGCCTCAACAGTTTCCTTTGGAGTGCCTCACAATCCTCTCTGGTTCAATTTAGTGTCATCTGCAAACTTGGCCACTTCACTGCTTACTCCCATCTCCCATCTCCAAATCATTAATGAACAAGTTAAAGAGCATGGGACCCAGTATTGAGCCCTGCTGCAACCCACTGCTTACCGTCCTCCACTGCGAAGACTGCCCATTTATACTCACTCTCTGCTTCCTATTAATTAGCCAGTTTTTGATCCACAAGAAGACCTGTCCTTTTACTCCATGACTCTCGAGCTTAATAAGGAGCCTTTGATGAGGAACTTTATCAAAAGCTTTCTGTAAGTCAAGGTAAACAACATCTATTGGATCCCCTTTGTCCACATGTTTGTTCACCCCCTCAAAAAACTGTAACAGGTTAGTGAGGCAAGATCTTCCCTTACAGAACCCATGCTGAGTCTTCCTCAATAACCCATGTTCATCAATGTGCCTACTCATTCTGTCCTTGATAATGGTTTCTACCAACTTTCCCAGTATTGAAGTCAGACTAACTGGCCTGTAATTTCCCGGATCTCCTCTGGAACCCTTTTTAAAGATGGGGGTGCCATTTGTTACCTTCCAGTCCTCAGGAATGAAGGGAGATTTCAATGATTTCAATGAAAGATTACATATTTTTTGTCAGGAGATCCACAAGTTCAACTTTGAGTTCTTTCAGAACTCTTGGATGTATGCCATCCGGACCTGGTGACTTATTAGTTTTTAATTCGTCTATCAGTTGTAGGACCTCCTCTCTTGTCACCTCAATCTGATTCAGGTCTTTCAACACCCCTTCCAAAATTAGTGGTTCTGGAGCGGGCAAACACTTCTCATCTTGCACAGTGAAGACGGAGGCAAAAAAAGTCCCTTTTTGCCTGCCTGATCACAGTCTTGCATTTGATTTGCTAAAGCCTGTGTTCCCTTTTATTAATCTCACTTGTACTAGCTTTCCACCACTTAAAGGAATCCTTCTTACCTTTTACAGCTTCCATTACTTTGTTTGTTAGACATGTAGGCCTTTTCTTATACCTGTTTGTGCCTTTCCTGTGGTATATATTTTATTTGAGCTTCTAGGATTGTAGTTTTAAATAGCCTCCAAGCTTCCCCAAGGGTTTTGACTGTATTTACCTTTCCTTTCAGTTTCCTCTTCACATCCCAAAACATCTGGAGTAGTGTACATTTCAAATCTTGTCAACTGTTTGGCTTTTCTTGGAAATTGTTTTGTATGTCTGAAATCTGCATTGTGTTTCTTTTAATTATTCCATCAAATACCAGCTAATAAGTTTCTCATTTATTTCACCAGATGTTGCATATAGCTGGCATTCAAAATATTCCAAGAGAAGAACAACTACCAGAATTTTTAAATCTACATGAATGCATGGGAGATTTTTAGAGAAGAAAATCTAGAAAATTTACCATATTAGCATACCAACACTAACACTGTAGCAGAGAAGGAGATATATCCCAATTTATGCAATTAATTTTTATTAAAAGTTAAGCCAAACCCCAAATTCATTTGGACACTCAATACAAATGTATTGAGGATACTGCTCAAATGTGTCTGTTCTAGCTCTTAAAGTCACTGTTACTTATTTGATTCCTTTTTAAGATTGGCAAGATGTGGTGATTAACATGTGGAATTCACCGCCGCAGGAGGTGGTGGAGGCTACAAGCATAGCTAGCTTCAAGAGGGGATTGGATAAAAATACATATTTGGCCTCTCTGCCCAAGAAAACTGGCTTGTTTTAATAGAAAATTAAGAACATAAGAACATAAGAGAAGCCATGTTAGATCAGGCCAATGGCCCATCCAGTCCAACACTCTGGCTGATTTCGCACTGACCTTTTACTGGCGCGACCACCCTCCTCACGCCGGCGGATCTGCAGGGATTTCGCACCAGAAGCGCCGGCGCAGCCAAAAGAGCCGGCAACTTCCGTCGCGAAACCAGCTCAAACGGAAACCGCCAAGAAGCAGGAAAACGAAGGTGGTCGCGCCAGTAGAAGGTCAGTGCGAAAACGCCCTCTGTGTCACACAGTGGCAAAATTTATATATATATATATATATATATATATATATATATATACACACATACACATACACACACACACACACTGTGGCTAATAGCCACTGATGGACCTCTGCTCCATATTTTTATCTAAACCCCTCTTGAAGGTGGCTATGCTTGTGGCCGCCGCCACCTCCCGTGGCAGTGAATTCCACATGTTAATCACCCTTTGGGTGAAGAAGTACTTCCTTTTATCCGTTTTAACCTGTCTGCTCAGCAATTTCATCAAATGCCCATGAGTTCTTGTATTGTGAGAAAGGAAGAAAAGTACTTCTTTCTCTACTTTCTCCATCCCATGCATTATCTTGTAAACCTCTATCATGTCACCCTGCAGTCGACGTTTCTCCAAGCTAATTATTCTAATAACAATTATATTCTTTCTACAGTTGAACATCTTGCTTTATTGATTTTAGCAATCACCAAGGTGCAATGTTCTGAATGTTTCTAGACATACTTTCATATTTTCAGAGCGGATGGTGATTTCATATGGTAATGCTGTGCTGGCACCAGAGAATGGGAGACAACAAGGACAAAGCTTCCAAGCACTCCTTTTGTACCACTTCCATGTGAAACATGGAATTATAGCGTTTAGAGGCCTAAAGCAAACTCTTCTCATCCCAAACCCTCAGCCTCAGATTATATTGCTGAACTTCATAATTACCTTGTTGAAAACAGGAACTGGTCCAGTTGGCAATGCACAATTTCCTCTAAACATTTTAATGTGGCTCAAAATGTACAATGAATGCTCCAGGTAATTAGTGGATACTAGAAGACGCTATTGACTAGGTAGCAACCGATCTGGAAATATGGCATATCCCGTTAGCATGGACAGCTGGTTTGGGGGGCTTTATGCTTCCTTTTTCTGACACAATAAGGCCAGGCCTCTCCTTACAAGGACTTAATGGTGGCAGACGGGACAATCTCTGTACTCTGGTCCACAGTAATGACACTTTGCACATACCACCCTAGAAGTCTCTGTTTTCTCCTTCCTCCCTCTCACCATAATGACATTTCCCTAGCTACTGACAACAAAATAAATGCATATTTAACAAGGTGTTGTGGGGGGGCTGTACAGGCATAAAGCACATAATGCTCTGTTAAGGAAGAGTGCCAACAGGCTGCAGCTGAAAGCTGATGCAGTTTCATGCTGGGCTGACCTAGTAATAAGTCAGAAAAGGTTTCTGCGGTAAGTAGCAGAACCAAATAGCTCTACTTCATAGGATCATGATGCCACATTAACTGTATTGGTCCAAGCCAGTGCTGACATCTTTGAAGTGAAAACTTGAGTGGGCATAAGTTCATCCAGGAATGACCAGTTACCTTCCAAGCAATTAAAAGTAACTCTCCATCCCTCTTCCAGTGCTGCTATTATCTTTCCTTTTAAAGCTAAGGCAGTTTCTATCCTCTTTTCCATGCAGGGACATTTGCTCCAGATGGGTAAACAACAACACCAGCACCTGTTAGCAGCTGCCTCTCATCCTCTTCCATATACTCACACGTGCAATTTTGTTTGGGATAGGAAAGGAGCATGCTATCAGTTCTTCCTCCCTGCATCAAAGCTGCTATTTGCTTCTTCCAGGGAAAACACAGGGGTAACTGTATATTTTTTCTCTGCAAAGCAAGTTAAATTGAGGAAGGGTAATGGTGTGCTTTGGGAAACCAGCAAAGGAAATTTTCCCCACCCAACCACTGCAGATCTGCTTTGAAATGCTACAATTTTTGTACGAACTGCCATTTTCTGCACTCACTAATCCATCATTTTATGATTGGCTCCATTTGCATAGCTTCAAGGTCTCTTGAAAAAAAAAAATTAAGCAGCTCCCAGGAGGTCTGACCTCCCCTGAGCTAAAATATATTATTTTAGGTTGGGCTGTATATTAAAAAAAACCAAAAAACCTCTGGCCTTACTATATCATGGAGAAGGAAAAAATAAACTTTATAAATCAGGAAGGAGTGACACCATTAAGATATGTATAAAAGCAATTTAGTTACATTGCATGGCTGTGAGATTAAACTTTTACTCAAGGACAAAGTGTTTTTTATTTGTTTTTGTTTTCGAGGCATCTTGTAGATGGTCAGCTGAGCAGACAATCCCTGGCATAACTGACTTCCTTGTACTTGATCACATGTTTGCATTTTCCCTTGTGACAGTTCTGCAAGTATGAAAGCCAATCTGCTTCTGTCACCACAGGAGGAAATCATGATTAAAACGTACTTCATTTTGAAAAGGCACACTACAGAGAGAATTCCACTATTTGAGGAAGGAATGCTGTAACATCTGGGCAAAGTGATGGAATTTGTTCTTTGCAAAGGGCATTATGGAGTCACTAATGAGTACAAGGAAAACAGATTGCTGTACAGGAAACCATGAAGCAGGGAGTGAGGGTTTACCAGGACTGATCATATTTCTCTAAAGTTAAATGTTGGCAAGTAGTACCATATTATGTAAAAGACTATTTTATAAAAGTAAACTACTTTGTACAGAAATCATGCTCTGTGGGCCAAATCATGATAAAAAATAGACTATCTGTTCCAAATAAGTCAATGGATTTTCCTCAAATTTGAAAACTAATTCTTTCTTACTTCTTGATTACTGTTTTCACAACCAGTGTCATAAACAGCAAGCCCTAGCCCCACAAAAGAAGAACCTAAAGATTACTACAAAAGTTATCATGTAATTTAACAGCAGCTGACAGAAATTTCACCACACACAAAGTGGTTTATCTTTATCTCTGAGTAGCCAAGATGATTTAGCTTTTGAAGAGACAAAGTACTGATTAAATAATAGAGATCGATTCGGCTCTCAGATTTGAAAATTTCAGGCAGTCAAAAAGAATATGATTGATTCTGTTGTTGCCACCATTGCAGAGTCTATAGACAGTTGCAGAGTCTATAGAGTTCTGCTGAATCTTCCTAACACCACTGCTGAAGGTAGGGCATTCAGGCACACAAGCACAAATGCCCTTCTATACTTTGGAAGAGTTGGCTCAGATAGATAGTTTGGCATTTTTAGTGGAGGAAGAATGCCTACTGAGAAAGATGAACACACTCTGTGAGCTCATATCAACATACTCTCGTAATCAGAGTCCCTCAGACATCTTGTAATGAGCTGGGTGAATTTTTGTCTACTCATTATTTATCAACCAGTAATTTGTCCAAGTCATTTGTATAATGGTCCAGCTTGACTAGTTTGAAGAGGCTGGGTTTGATTTTAGGATCCTAGTTTTCAGATTGAATGCCTGTCCCAGGCCTTTGCTTCAAAGGACGTCTCCCCAACTTCAGCTCTCAGAGATATTCCAGATACACATTGAGTAATTCTCAAAATATAATACAGGAATCTTACTAGTATTCTATTGATGATGTCTGTTACTGCTCAGATCCAAACCCTGGCAGCACATGGCATCTGCCCAGAGACTTTAGCATTAAATACTTTAACTGCGGCAGGAAAATATTAGCTACTGGAGGAGTAATAAAATCTGGAGATGGCCTTCCCAATAGTCATAGCAACTCTTACAACAGAGTTGTAGAAGCCCCTTATTTGGACTCAGAAAAAAAACAACAACAATGGCAACACAATATAAACAGAAATCTAAAAACAATTGTGTCAAGAATACAATTTGGCAAAATTTACAAAAGTAAACTATATCTATATATTATATTGTGCAAAAACATCCAATTTTCATTCCAAAACCATAAATCATATAGAGAGGATAAAGTACCAAACAGAAACACTGTTTCTAAGGATGACTCTGACGAATTCTTTACAAAAAGTCTGTATGGAGTATTACTACTCGGGAGTAAATTCCAAATGGAGTCCTTCCACTGGTGTCAGCTTCCAAAGGAGAAATTCTTGCCTTCACGCAATCACCGACTTAAATCGTGTTCCGCTGCACCTGCAGCTTCTTCATAAGCCAACTGACAAGGTCCTCAGACCAGCCTCTCTCAAACAGCCAAATTAGAATTGAAAATTCATTTGAAAATTCCAATTTGGGTATTTGAGAGAGTAGAGACCGACGCCTCCAGCGTGGCCCTCAGTGCAGTGCTATCCCAGCGGGAGGACCCCTCCCTGCTGCTACAACCCTGCGCATACTTCTCGTAGCAGCTGATGCCCACAAAGTGTAACCATACCATCTGGGAGCGGGAACTCCTGGTCATCATGACTGCCTTCGAGGTTTGGAGGCATCACCTTGAAGGGGCCCACCACCCGGTGTAGGTCCTGACTGACTACTGGAACCTGGAGCATCTACAGACTGCTCAACACCTCACCCAGCATCAGATCCGGTGGTCCCTCTTCTTTTCCCGGTTTGACTTCTGGATTACCTACATCCCGCAGAACCAGAACCAGAAAGCGGACGCCCTCTCCCGAAAACCGGAGTACACTGTGCCTCTAACGGAGGAGACCCCAACTGGGCTCATCCTTGCACCCTTAGTCTTCGCTGCCACCATGACTCACCCGACCTTGGCTGCAGACATCCAGGCAAGCCAGGCCCAAGACCCCTGGAAGTGCAAGATGGCCCGGCCGGGAATCTCTCTACCCGCCAAGGTCTCCTCCTGCACCATGGGCACCGATACGAGCCTCCAGGACCCCTCCAGGCCGACGTGCTCTGCCTGACCCATGACTCCCCTTCTGCAGGGCACTTCGGCCAACACAAGATCCTACACCTGCTCACGCGGGAGTTCTGGTGGCCTCACATCCATGCCAACATGGCTCACTATGTCAGTTCCTGTGAGGTCTGCCGGCGGGCCAAGGATATTCCGGACAAGCCCCCAGGGATTTTGCATCCCCTATCCATGCCTGCAGGATCCTGGAACACTGTCTCCCTGGACTTTATCACCGAGCTTCCCAGGTCCAAGGGACACACTTGCATCCTGGTGATGGTGGACCTCTTCACCAAGATGGCTTACTTTGTTATATATACACACACTGTTATATATACACACTGTTATATATATTTGTTATATATACACACACTGTGGCTAATAGCAACTGATGGACCTCTGTTCCATATTTTTATCCAGTCCCCTCTTGAGGCTGGCTATGCTTGTAGCCGCCACCACCTCCTGTGGCAGTGAATTCCACATGTTAATCACCCTCTGGGGCTCTTTAGCTTGGAGAAACGTCAACTGTGGGATGACATGATAGAGGTTTATAAGATTATGCATGGGATAGAGAAGGTAGAGAAAGAAGTACTTTTCTTCGTTTCTCACAATACAAGGACTTGTGGACATTCAATGAAATTGCTGAGCAGTTGGGTTGGAACAAATAAAAGGAAATACTTCTTCACCCAAAGGGTGATTAACACATGGAATTCACTGCCACAGAAGGTGGCAGTGGCTACAAACATAGACAGCTTCAAGAGGGGATTGGATAAAAATATGGAGCAGAGGTCCATCAGTGGCTATTAGCCACAGCCTATTGTTGGAACTCTGGGGCAATGATGCTCTGTATTCTTGGTGCTCGGGAGGGGGGGCACAGTGGGAGAGCTTCTAGCCCCACTGGTGGACCTCCTGATGGCACTTGGGGGTTTTTTGGCCACTGTGTGACACAGAGTGATGGGCTGGATGGGCCATTGGCCTGATCCAACATGGCTTCTCTTATGTTCTTAATCTTTGCTCTGTTCTTGACCCATAGAAACTCAGCAAAGTCTACAGCAGTGACTTGACAAGTGGTGCACTTCCTGTTTAAATATCTTCCCTTCACTGGAGAGTGGTGCAGAAGATGTTTTAAATACCTTCCCTTTACTGGGAAGCTGTGCTGCTGAGGTGGCATGAACCAGAAAGGGATGGCAGTGCACTGCACTGAGTGAAATTCTGCAGTATACCCTATAATATAATGTTCATAGTGTCCAACAGACCCAAATCTGGGGGAAAAAACTGATTTCTTTTTGCATACCCCCACTGGCAACTGCCCACAAACCTGTGTCTTTTCCTCTGTGAGAGGAAAGGTGTGTTTCTACTGGAAAGACAGCCATAGAGAAAACGGTTAAACAGCTGCTTTTCCCTTCATCCTCCTTTCTGTGCTCAAATATTCAGCCTTCCATGCTACTTTTGGTTAAATAAAAGGCAGGGGGAAGATACTTACCTGTTCCATCAGCATCTAGTTTGGGCCTCAACATGAGGCAGCTTTGTTGCCTTTTTTGTACAATTACAGCTGTTGCACACATTGGACCAGGTGACAGAGTTATGCTACCAGTTATGCTACCACTTTAACTGTTCTTTCAGAATTGAACTGCTATTACCATCACTTCTCGTAGTAAACTGGCTCAGCCCTAGAATTGCCAATCACCAAGTGGGGCCCAGAGATCTCCTCGAATTACAACTGATTTCCAAAGATCAATTGCCCTGGAGAAAACAGCTACCTAATGGAGGGTTGACTCTATAAGCACTGTATCCTGCTGAGATCTTTCTCTTCTCCAAACTCTCCATCCCCACCTTCCACCTCTAAATCTCCAGGACTTTCCCAACTGAGAGTTGGTAGCCCTACTGACCCCAGTACAGATAACAATAGTGGCAAAATCAGGCCAGACCCTGACAAAGTAGGCATTTCTGCTTACTCAGAGGGCTATCCCAGTGTGCAGAATAGTATGACTTTGTTAATTAACTGAAAGGGGGGGAAATCTTCCAAATCCTGATAAGAAATGTGAATACTCTTGGCGCACAGAATGCTCAGAGTCAAACCAGTTTCTGTTTGCTGTGCGAAAACACCAATGCTTGCTGCAGCCCCAGGGCAGATAGTGTGATATCGGAAGGAAGCCCTGCTGAGAAGACGAATGTGAGAGCAGCGTGAGGTGAGTGCAAAATTGGTCATCATCTTGTAACCATTACTTTTCTGATGCTAACAAAGCTCTACAAAGCAAGGGTAGTTTTGCTCTTCTTATTTGTAATTTAGTAAGTGTTGTGTATGGATCTCATTGTATGGTCTTCTAAATTCTCATGAGATGCAAAAGCACAAACTTTTTCAGTGGGTTCTAAATCAAGCCACATATTTTATCTTTATGACTGCAATCTTGCCCAAAGTCACACAAGACTAAATCCAAACAGATGTTTTATTTTGATTTTATTGAAACAAAGCATAACTCAAAACTTTTTTGGACATTTGTGCATTAAATCTGAACAGAAATACATTATAAGAACACGTAGGCAGAGCTTTGGGTGGGTGGAGATGATGTGGCAGAAGTGACTTGGCATCAGACTTGGTATTAAATCAGCCATGAATTCCTATACCCGCCCTAAAATTTGAAAGCATCAGTGCCTACCACCACTCCTTCCATTGTTTGCATATGAGTAAATGCTAATTTAATATATATTAATAGATGCAACCACTTATACACTATGGCTAAACTAACGGACCTGTCTAAAAGTTATGAGGATCCAGATTCAAATTTATTTGTGGCATTGTGGTTTCCTATCTTGGAATATCTTCAAGAACAAAGTGAGATTCCTGATATTTTTTAGGCTTTACACTTATGGTAAAGAGATTGAAGAAACGGAAGTACTAACTATAAATTATACCTCAAAACATGTTTATAATTAACTGTACTATCTTGGTTATCTTGGGTATTTTGTACGTATTCATATAAGCTCATAATAATCCTTTTTCTTTTCTTTTGTGATATTTACTCTATGAAGGGAGCATATTTATGTTAATCTATTGATTTACTGACAAATTGTCTATAGTTGTATTTTGTATATTTTCAATAAAGTTGTTGATAAGTTTAAAAAAATAGATGCAACCACTTGCTGAGAAGGATTTAGAATCTGCAACCATTAACTACTACAGAATACAGTACAGTGGAATTTAGTTCCTGAGGTCCCATTAGGTAATGTTATGCTGTCCACATGCCCCTGTGCCAAAGAGTTTAAAGATCAGTGCTTCTAGCATAATGTGTTCTGTTAGGTATATTCTCAGGCAGCAGGAATATTCCAAGAAGTACTTAGAATTAAATTAGCCATGAATTCCCTTTGCAACTATTAAGCTATCTGGCTTATTACCATGTTTAATGCTTGTGTTTTTCTAGACACAAAGGAGTTGACATAGAGGACGAAGCAAGAACTAATCTGCATGTTACAATAGAACCACAAGCAGCCTGGATGGATGCTGCTTCAGAAATGCTGGGAGGAAGTGATCTGCAGGCAGAAGTAGCGATCAAGGAAAGGGCAGTTCATCCTTCCGGTTGCTTCTGCTTCCCCTGAAAATCATCACACCAGGCACTCCCCCCACACACATACACTTTTTGCTAGATTCTTGTTTGTAGTGAAAGCTTGGTTATGAGTCTTTGGTATGTACAGTGCCCAGTGCCCAGCTTGGTGTGATGCTTTGTTAGACCATGATCAGGAGACCCGTGTTCAAATCCCTACTCAGTTCATGGGTTCCATCTGCAGCTACTGGCCTTGGTGACTGAAGGTGACTATATACAGAGGCAGAAAACCTCTGAATACCTGTGCCAGGAGGCAGCATCAGGCAAAACTTTGGCCTGTATACTCTGTTCATGGGTCCTCCAGGGCAACCCGTTGGCCACTATGTAAAACAAATTGCTGAACTAGATGGACAAGTGATGCAATCCAGCAGTGTTCTGCTTATGTTCTTACAATCTTGGACCATCATTATTTTTCAGGGTGTTGAGAAGATTAAAAAGGAAAGAAGAACCATGTTTCACACCTTTGGATGAAGGATGAGATAAATGTAACATAACTAATTTGAGATCAAGCTTTTCTGAAATAAGTAGCATTGAAGGACTGTTTCTTCCCCATGATACGATACATAAAGAAACAATGGGTTGGAAAAATGTTTTTTGATTATCACAGCAACAGCCTCATTGACTGCACCTTGGCCTCTTACTTGCTACTTGAGCTGCTTAATTATAGGTTTGGTGAAAGTTTTTAGAAAGTTTCATATGCAACCATGTACCAAGCCAGAGAGAGTTCAGCATCAGTCATTTGTACAAAAACTAATACATACATATATATATGTATGTGTGTATGTGTGTGTGTGTATATGTATATGTATATATGTACATACATACACACACACACACACACACACACACCCCGTGGCTAATAGCCACTGATGGACCTCTGCTCCATATGTTTATCTAACCCCCTCTTGAAGCTGGCTATGCTTGTAGCCACCACCACCTCCTGTGGCACTGAATTCCACATGTTAATCACCCTTTGGGTGAAGAAGTACTTCCTTTTCTCCATTTTAACCTGACTGCTCAGCAATTTCATTGAATGCCCACGAGTTCTTGTATTGTGAGAAAGGGAGAAAAGTACTTCTTTCTCTTCTTTCTCCATCCCATACATAATCTTGTAAACCTCTCTCATGTCACCCCGCAGTCGACGTTTCTCCAAGCTAAAGAGCCCCAAACATTTTAACCTTTCTTCTTAGGGAAAGTAATCATTCTAGTATTCCAAATGAGACCGCACCATCGATTTATACAGGGGCATTATGATACTTGCTGATTTCTTTTCAATTCCCTTCCTAATAATTCCCAGCATGGCGTTGGCCTTTTTTATTGCAATCACACACTGTCTTCTCATTTTCAGTGAGTTATTTACCATGACCCCAAGATCTCTCTCTTGGTCAGTCTCTGCCAGTTCACACCCCATCAACTTGTATTTGTAGCTGGGATTTTTGGCTCCAATGTGCATTACTTTGCACTTGGCCACATTGAACCTCATCTGCCACGTTGACGCCCACTCACCCAGCCTCAACAGATCCCTTTGGTGTGCCTCACAATCCTCTCTGGTTCTCACCACCCTGAACAATTTAGTGTTATCTGCAAACTTGGCCACTTCACTGCTTACTGCCAACTCCAAACCATTTATGAACAAGTTAAAGAGCATGGGACCCAGTACTGAGCCCTGCGGCACCACACTGCTTACTGTCCTCCACTGCCAACACTGCCCATTTATACTCACTCTCTGCTTCCTAGTAATTAGCCAGTTTTTGATTCATAAGAGGACCTGTCCTTTTACTCCATGACTCTCGAGCTTAATAAGGAGCCTTTGATGAGGAACTTTATCAAAAGCTTTCTGGAAGTCAAGGTAAACAACATCTATCGGGTCTCCTTTGTCCACATGCTTGTTCACCCCCTCAAAGAAATGTAACAGGTTACTGTGGCAAGATCTTCCCTTACAGAACCCATGCTGAGTCTTCCTCAATAACTTGTGTTCATCAATGTGCCTACTCATTCTGTCCTTGATAATGGTTTCTACCAACTTTCCCGGTATTGAAAGTCAGACTGACTGGCCTGTAATTTCCCGGATCTCCTCTGGAACCCATTTATTTTATATGGGGCTAGCATCCACACCAAAGCTTTTCTTTTTAAATAGCTAGTATAAATATCCTTAGTGACTGTAATATGTGGATTTGGAGTTTCTCTTTTTTCAGTTGTTTATTGTTCAAGTGTGTAGTAGAGTGCCAACTGAAAGTTCCCTTTATAAAAACACAGTTGTGGTATTACAAGAAGGTCTAGTTCTCATTACAACCAACAGAATCTGGTTGGTACAAAGGAGACTGCAGTTGGAGGGGCTTTGCCAACTGGAAAATCTATCTATCTATCTATCTATCTATCTATCTATCTATCTATCTATCTATCTATCTATCTATCTATCTATCTATCTATCTACCTACCTACCTACCTACCTACCTACCTACCTACCTATCTATCTATCTATCTATCTATCTATCTATCTAGATTGGTACTTCAATTATACTGATTCCCACTAACCTTGTCCCCGTCTCATGCTCCTCTTCTCTGTGGTGCTTTCCCATAGCAAGCAGAAACTGGTTTTCAGAGGCAGGGTGAGTCGTAGCCCCACAGCAGCTTGTGCAAAGTCGGACGGAAGCGCCACAGAGAAGAAGAGCATGAGACTGGGAAAAGGCTATTGGGGACTGGTGTGAGTGAGAATGTCTTACCATTAGATTGATTCTTAACATTGGAATTCATCTGACAAAGACTTACAAAGTGCTGGCAACACCTAAGGCATGTCTGAATTTGGAATGATTAAATGATTAAAGGGATGGAGCACTTTCCCTATGAAGAAAGGTTGAAACGCTTGGGGCTGACATGATAGAGGTTTACAAGATAATGCATGGGATGGAGAAAGTAGAGAAAGAAGTACTTTTCTCCCTTTCTCACAATACAAGAACTTGTGGGCATTCGATTCGAGCAGAAAGGTTAAAACGGATAAAAGGAAGTACTTCTTCACCCAAAGGGTGATTAACATGTAGAATTCACTGCCACAGGAGGTGGTGGCGGCCACAAGTATAGCCACCTTCAAGAGGGGTTTAGATAAAAATATGGAGCACAGGTCCATCAGTGGCTATTAGCCACAGTGTATGTGTATATAAAATTTTCTGCCACTGTGTGACACAGAGTGTTGGACTTGATGGGCCGTTGGCCTGATCCAACATGGCTTCTCTTATGTTCTTATGTTAAATGCCTGTGTGGCTTTTTTCAGGCATTTTGTAAGATAACCACATTGAAAAATTAAACAGAAATCAATAAAATAATTACAACATATGTCATGGTTTAATATGCCATTATTTTACTAATAAAGAATACAATCTGTTCTTTATGAAGCTCAGATACTGGGAACATGTTTTTTTTTGGGGGGGGGGGGGACAAGCCCTAGTCAGTAGTATTTCTTTAGTGCATTTAATTTCATTTTGTTTAACCAACAAGTCCAGCTGTTTAACATTTTAGGACAAAAGAAAGGGAAAGAGATTAAATAAATTATTTGGGGGGGGGGGGGAATTATGTCGCTCAGACTCCTACTTTATCTGAAGTAGGAAGTGGGAGCATAGCAACTTGGACCTGTTTAAACCAGGCCAGTGAAGTACATACAAGCACTGTGCTGACACCCTACTAAGCATTCCCAGCTGAGTCATTTCTACTTCCAGTGCTGTTTTTCCAAAAAAAAAACAGTGTCTGGTGCAAATGGCTCAGTAGACATGCATGATATAGTGCAGACCACACAGGTCCAGGATGTATCAGACCTATGTGAATCTTCAGATGCAGATAATTTCATAGTATATAAAGACTGAGTGTTGAACAAAGAATGTGACAATGAAACAAGAGCCTAAACAGATACGGTCTAAATGAATACCCATGTAGCAATCCCAATTCTGGCTTTTGTTTGTGAGAAATGGAAATAATGGGGCTGGATTCAGTGCAAAATTTCCACTGGTGCTAGAGCTCTTGTGCAAGTGGAAATGCAAGAAAAAAATCACTCTAGCTGTTTGTGCAAAGTCAAACATTGTATCCCCACTTGTGTTTCCATTTGTTTTTTTTTTAATAATTATTTTCGTTTATTAGGCATGAAAAAAGTGAAAATAAACATCACAAAAAAGAGACAAGTAAACAAAGCAAACAAATCCAACAGAAAAGCTACATTTGGATGTGATTTTGGGCATCCAATTTCTGGGTGCTATAATATATAGGGAGGAAAGTGCTAGTTATTGCACAGAATCTTGCACAACTGGACTGCACTAAGTCTATTTATACGTCAGCTTGCGCATCAATAAATACAAACCATTGATTCCTAGTCCAAGGGCCCATATAAGATATCACTGTGGGCCACTGGGAATTCTGAACTTTCACTCAAGCCCTGGAGTGCTAAAATTCCACACCATCTTCTTGGCTGTGTTATTACTTTGTCTTGGCTGTTGTCAAGACATTAACCTTCCATTTGTGTATGTGTTTGTATTAATCAATATCATCTTGTTTAAGTTGTATTGGGATTTGTACTAGTAAGTGGGTTATGTCAGCAGGCAATTACCTACTTAGACTTCAGGGTAATTAGTCACACCTGTGTGTTCAGTATCCATTTGACAAGTAGATCATCTAGATCTAACTCTGACAGCATGTCATCAAGATCAGAGTTAGTTACCATATAAACAATTGTTAAAAATACAAGGCGGCAAAGCAGAATTAAAATCAGTGGAAGAATTGGATTATAAATTTCATTGGTTTCAATGGTTACAAATTAAAAGTCTGCTGAAGCAGGATATTAGGAATGAAGGAATAAGACAAGAACAAACAGAAATGGAGAAAATGCTCTTTGGTGAGGACGTAAAATTGATCTCAAGAGTATATAACTGTTACTGAAATGGTCTACAGAGGAAGAAGTGGTAAAATCTCAAATGATAAAGTGGGCAATTAATATAAACAAGGAAATTCAGATGGAACAATGGGAATATTTATGGAAGAACTCTATGAAAATATCGACATGTAATAACATAAAAGAAAATTGTTACAAAATGTTGTATAGATGGTATATGACACCAAAAAAAAACTGTCGAAAACAAATAATCAGATGTCTTATCCATGTTGGAAATGTAAAAAACATGAAGGGTCTTTCTACCATATGTGGTGGATTTGTGAAAGGGCTGTACAATATTGGCAAATGATCCAGCAAGAAATGTCAAAGATTTTGGGATACAAAGTGAAGAAGGCACCAGAAATCTTTTTGTTGGGATTACAAATAGAAAATTTTCTGAAGCAAGACAGAACATTACTTTGGTACATGCTTTCAGCTGCACGGACATTGTATGCGCAGTTATGGAAACAAAATAAAATTCCAGAAAAATGGGACTGGGTTATGAAAACTATGCATTGGAGTGAAGTGGACAAATTAACAAGAACACTAAAGGAAAAGGAACTTGAAATGGAAAAATTTAATAATGAATGCGAAAGTTTCAGAACTATGTGGAAGAACATTAGAGAGTGAAAGGACACTTGGTGATATTTGATAATGGATAACTTGTTTATCAGCTATTTTTAATTTACTGAGACAAGAATGATAGTTAAAATGAGAATATGAGAAAATATTTTGTTCTTTCTTAAAGGATTATAATAAGATAGATAATATGACTTAATTTAGTAATATATTGGATCATTAATCGAATGAGGTAATAACCATAAAGAAGTATAAGTTCCTTTTTTCTTTTTAAACAGCTTTTTTAAAATGTTAAATTACCTTTATTGCTTTTATATTGTAAGTAACACTGGGGAAGTCTTGAAAGGGAGGAGGGGAGGTGGAAACGTGATGCAACATATTGACTTTTATTTGAGAGAAGTTGTGACGGTAATGAACGGGTTAACAAGAAAACTAAGGACGCATAGAGCCTGTCTCAGATGACCTGAGGGTGGGGGCCAGAGAGCTCGGAACTCTCAGAGGTGATTGACAGCTAACGGCTGAGGGCAGTTAGTGTCAGACAGAGTCGCAGGGAGTCTGCTGAAGAGAGCAGTTGGTCTGAGAAGGAGCTGAGACAGGAGCTGAGGAGAGTCTTCGAGAGAAGCAAAGCTCACTGTTCACTCTATAAAGACAGCCAACGGGCTGTGTGTGACTAGAGAAGAGTCACAGTAAAAGACCTGAGAGGTCACAGACACAGATACACTTCTCTTAAGAGCTGAAGAGGTGGTTGAGGGAAAGATGTGGGTCTAGAAGTCTGAAGGGCTGGGAGAAGAGACACCAGTCGACTTAAGGGACTTGGCACATTATACCCAAGAGGCCAACCCAGAATAGTGTTGGAGAGTGAAAGCTGTATGATCTGTGAAACCTGAGAGACCTAAGTGAACTAGGTATTATAAAGCCTGAACTACGAAGAAACTGTTAACTGCTTGAGATACAATATAGCCCATGTATATATTTCCCATTCCCCAGTTGAAGACGGTGTGTGTACGTTAATAAATTTCTGTGGTTTACTTTAAAGTTCTCTGGTGCCAGTATATTGGGAAAGCTATCAAAGCTGCTGTGGTCCCCTACCTACCAACTGAGTTTATATCCATCTGAGAGCAAAACAAAAACCCCGAAGAGACTAGTAGTGAGAAATCCATATTACACCCACCCCTTGGGTTTCATAGTCGTGAGGTAAAATTCAAAAGGAAGAACTGAGGTGGAAGAGGGGCTGGGGTAGCCATAAGCCGCATATAGAAGCGATCCAGTGAGACTGCAAGGCGTGCTGCTATAGAAGTAAATGAAATAGTGATATAATATGTTGTAGAATAATAAAAATTGTTTTTACATCAAAAGATCAGAGTTGGATGACAGCTCTTAATTAGATCATGTTCAGGACTGGCTAGTCAATCAGCCAGTTATGTAACAGCTAGGATATAACCTGGCTAGAAGCCACACCAAATATACACAGGACAGGAGAACAAGACGGACACTGAGAAGCAGTGACATCTACCTGTGTTGTGGTGCCTGACTAAGATAGTGTCAAGTGAGTAAGGCTTATGGCAAGTAACCAAGGAATGCTTGCACGGTCCAGTGTAGGAGCTAGTTGGCTGGTTGCCATAGTCTTTTATTTTAGTGTGTTCCTCTGTGTACACTGTATTATCTTTGGTTTATATCCTTTTATGTTTCCCTTTCCCCTTTTGCAAATAAAGCCTTGTATATATTTTTTCTATAATTTGGCTTTGTATTTTGTAGACCTGTAACCAGGGATCCCACTAGACCACAGGAACCCATAAAGAAACAGTTTTACAGTTTATAAGTTATTTTTAGTTATTTTTATCCCCTCCTCCTTGCAGTTCTGAAGGGGCATAGTCAAAACCCCCTAGACCTGGATGTGTGTATTCTGACAGCTGTCTTGCCACTTCTTAAAATTTGTGGCTTTACCTTCTTATTCCTTTTGTTTCCTGACCAGTCCCTTTCATCATCTCCTAGCCTTCCATCTTTTATTGCATACGCCTAATTACATTTCTATAAGTCCCAGTCTGGTGAGCTATTTTTGTTCAGTTCTTAATTAAAGACTTTCATGCTTATTAGTGTTGAATTGTTTTATTAACTCAGAATATTTGGACATGGATGGGTAGCTTGATTATCTTTTTTATCATTCACAAAATATATCCAACAATTGTTATTAATATTATCATTCAGTTGTGTTGATTCTTCTCTTCCATTCCAGTTCAGCATATACTGTACTTATGGCCACATTGGCATCATCAGGTTGTTACCAGGTGATTACTGATAACACAGTTGGTTATGGTGCTAAATATGAGTTCTCAACTCTATTTGCGCCCCCAAGTCGGAATAAAGAGGCGGACACAATTAGATTGGTAAAACTCTGGGCCACTTTATTAAATAACACAGCAACGGCAAGGGCAACCGAACGGCGGCCAGGTCAGGGCCAGGGGTCTCCTCAGGCCACTCCCCTGCCTTTTTCAGCGGGCAAGAGACCTGGCCCCCCCCAGCCGTAGCTGTGTGTCACAGCTCCCGTCAGGCAGGCCCAGCAGGGAGGCTCGCACCGGAGGGCCCAAACACCCATCCAATCGAGTCTCCAGGACAGTCTGCATTCACACACCTCAGGTCACCAATACCCAAAGGTTGATCCTGCCAGACCCCTAACTCCCCAAAAGGAGGAGGCTAACCGGTCCTGCCCAGGCTGCATAGAACCATAAACCCAGTAAAACCTGCCACAACTAAGGCCAAGTCTCTACTTAGGGCTTAGCACCCACCAAAAGGCCCAAAGCCAACACAAGCCCTTGCCAAAGATCCCCCAGGAAAAGCATATTACCCTTTTCCGAGAGATGCACCCCATCCCCTCTGTAGAGGTCAGGATATTCCATAGAAATATCCGGATGGGGCAAATAGTGGCCCAAACCACCCTCCAACGCCTTGCTAATCTCCTTATTCGCCCTGTAACAAGCCCTCTCAATCCCAGCTGGATTTTAAGCACTGCGCCACACCAAGCGCGGAATCATGGCCAACCAAACTATAATGGTATCAGGCCATCTCTTCCTAATGTACATGAAATCCTCTCGGGCTAGCAAGATCAAAGCCTTGCCTTTAATCAGTCCGAGATCATTCCCTCCAAGATGAATAATTAAAACCTGAGGAGGAGGGCCCGCACACCCATGAAACAAAAGCGGAAGCAAGCTGGGCCACTGAAGACCCCGGTGCCCCCGCCATTCAAACGTAACATATTTGCTGAGCCCCAGCTAAGAGCCAACGTCAGTTCTCCAAGCTTGATGTGCCGCCCAAAACACATAACTGTGCCCGCAGATGAGAACTCGGCTCCTCCGGCCAGGAACAACAGCATCTAAAAAGAGAAACAAACAAGTTATAAAACCCAAACCTTAACCTACCCCAGCTCCTTATAACAAACTAAGATTGGAGCAAAGGGCGAATATAACCTTTAAAAGCCTGAGACCGCCAACGACCAAGGCGTTGTATGGACAAAGCAGAATAACCCAAGGCAGCGGCCGTAGAGGCCGCTCCAATTCTAAAAGAGTGAGTACCAAACCTCACTCCAGACAACCCCAATAAATCTAAGACCCTAGACGTTACCGCCCAAAACTGGTATTTTGTCAGAGGGCTGCCTCCAAAATGACAAAACAACAACCCTTCACAGCCTCCCCGCACAGCCAAATAATCGGCCAATGATGAAACCAGGCAAAGCTCAACCACCGAACACGGACCCAATTCCACCATGGTCCCAAAGCCCTGTTGATCTGTCCTAGATCGACGGATGGTAAGAACAGCCTTACTCCCTTTTATCATGACATCCCCTATGGACAAGGCCCTGCCAGAAACATCATTCCTGGAACTAGCCACCAATTCACTAATCCTAAGTGCCCCCAAAAAGGCTACCAAAGAGGCTGCGTGAAACAAAACCGCCTCAAAATGAGACGCATTGACAGACCTCCACACCCCCTTCAAACCCCTAAGAATCTCAGGAGACATAGGGGCCCTAGTATCGGGCTTATGCCCAACCTCGACCACCCATCCAGCATCTTTCAAATACGAAAATCTGCTGTTTCCTCCTTGTACCCTAATGCCTTACTAGCAAAGGCCAGTGCAGACATGCATCCCCTAATTGATCGCACGGCCAATCCCTTTCCTCTTAAGGAAACACAAAAATGGAGCAACTGCTCCACCAGGAGAGGCCAAACAATGCGATACCCTACCTCGGCCCTAAAATCTTCAACCTGCCATACAGCACGTTCGTAAGACTTCCTGGTGCTAGGCGCAATGGCTAGGCCTATCGCTCTGCAGGCCTTGGCTCTCCAATCAGCCATAGCTTCTGGGGCATTGGCACCGCATCCAGGTCGGCGTCCGGGGCCAGCTGACGAAACCTCTCCATCTGTTTATGAGAAAGACCGTCAGCCACCCCATTATTCACCCCGGGAACATGCTTGGTCAAAAACAAAATGTTAACCCACAGGCAACGCAGAGTAAAGGCCCTCACCAATCTCATAACCCGTTGCAATTTGGATGAAAGGGAATTAATAACATGAACAACAGCCATGTTGTCACACCAAAAATGAACAATGTGATCGACCATATCGCCCCTCCATAGCCAAGCCGCAACCAAAATGGGAAAAAATTCCAAAAACGTGAGATCCCGGCTCAAACTGGCCTGCACCCATGACTTAGGCCACACCTCCATGCACCAATGTCCACAGAAGTAGACACCAAAACCTAATGACCCAGCAGCATCAGACATGACCTGAAGCTCCGCCTCAAGCCTCATGTCCTCTCTCCAGAAAGAAATCCCATTGAAGGATTCCAAAAATTCTTGCCACAGCTGCAGGTCCTCCCTCATGCTGCTAGTAACCCTAGTCCTGTGCTGGGGCAAGTGAAGGCCCTCCATAGCATCACAGAACCTACGAAGAAAAGCCCTACCCGGGGCAACCACTTGGCAGGCAAAGTTAAGATGCCCCACCAACTGCTGCAGCTCCAGAAGCGTAACCTTCTTCTTGAGGATGAAAGAACTAATCCTTTCCTTCAAATCCTCCAGCTTCTGGCATGGAATCCTGGATGACTGCGCTAACATATCCAGCTCAATCCCTAAAAACATGAGGCAATGAGCCGGGCCCTCATTTTTTTCCTCAGCCAATGGCACGCCCAACTCAGCAGCCAACTCAATAAAGCCGAATAACAACTGAGCGCAGCATCCAGAACCCGCAGGGCCCACAAACAATAGTCATCCAAATAATGAACAACAACCTGTAAACCCACTTTCTCCGCACAGCCCATTCCAAAAAGGTGCTGAAACACTCAAAAGCGGCACATGATACAGAGCAGCCCATAGGCAATGCCCTGTCCATGTAAAATTGCCCTGCAAACGAGAAACCCAAAAGTTCATAATCATCCGGGTGGACAAGGAGAAGGCAAAATGCAGATCTGATATCGCATTTTGGCAACTCAGCCCCCTGACCACAGCGTCTAATGACGCCCACAGCCTGATCAAATGAGGCGTACCTAACGGAGCATAGCTCCTCAGGTATGCCGTCATTAATAGAGGAACCCCTGGGGTAAGAAAGGTGGTGAATCAAACAAAATTCACCAGGCGCCTTCTTTGGCACCACACCTAATGGGGAAACCCTAAGATTAACCACTGGAGGACTAGCGAATGGGCCCAGAACCCTGCCCTCCGCCAACTCCTTGGCAATCTTAGCCTCAACTATGTGCTCCAAACCCTTAACTGAACTGAGGTTCCGAGACCAAGTTGGTACCCAAGAACCCTGAAAAGGAATCCTAAAACCTAACGTAAAACCGTTCAACAAATATAAACTGTCATCCCTACATGGGTACTTACGAAGCCATTGCTCAAGAGGTCCCACCTTTATCAGGCTGGAACCCTTTTCCAGTTTGGGAAGGACCCCCACCCGCTCTTTTCTGCCCCTTGCGTGGGCGAACTCTCGGACAGCTGTTGAACGAGTGTGGGCCAGCACACAGGGGGCATTCGTGCTTGAACTGGCAAGCTTTATGACAAACTCCCAGCAAAGCAAGCGGGGTTGAACCGCCTGCCCCCAGAACTGTGGGAGGATGATGATGCACTGGAAGGAGAAGAGGAACCCTTAGATACCAAGTGACCACTATCAGATCAGTCCCCCAGATTGGGCCGTGCAGGTGACATCACCTGCAGCCACAACTGTTGGTGAATCTGATCCCAAGGGAGTGAAGGGTACAAAGCGGCCCTCATCCTGAACTCCTGGTCGTATTGGATCCAGGCCGGGCCGCTGAACATCGTATACCCTTTGTATATGATGTCCATGTATTGAATCAACGCAGAAGCCCGCCAAGGCTGCGCACGCGCTATCACTCCCGCATATATAAAAAATCCTGGAAGCCAATTGGCCCAGGTCCGATTGACCTTCCTCTTCCTAAGCTTCTCCTTCTCTTTATCATCCAGTTCCTCCTTGTCCTTCTTTTTTAATTCCCTAAATAGAAGGGAGAATATGTCAACATATTCCCCTTTTAAGATTTTTTCCCTCGTGGCAGGCAGCAGGTGATCGCCCAAAGGTAAGGCAACCTTGCCAAAAGGCATAGCGCCAAAGGGGACCGCCCTGTAAGGAGATGGGAAACCCCATCCACCCGACAACGCCACCGCCGCCCCATGCTGCCCCACCCCAGGCCAATTACCAAATGGGCCAAACTGACCCTGTGGCCACATCCAATTGTTCTGCTGTCCTAAGCCCAAAGTTGAAGGAGACCCTGAACTACCTGACGTAGCACCAGCCCCGTTAGGAGCAGCAGATCCCCAAGGCCCCCAGGGCCACACAGGCCAAGTGTAAGGCAGAGAGCCATCCCCCGACTTACCTGGAGGTAAAGCAGGCACCAACGCTGCCCCGGCAACAACCACACTGGACGACGGGCCTGCTCCAACATCTGAGCCAACAAGCCCCACCGCTCCTCCATTAATAGTCGCAGCAGATCTGCCCTCCAAAATAGACAAACTGGTCAGTATATCTGCCTGCAAAGCCTGCTTAGGAACCCGCCCCTTCTTAGGCATCTGAGAAGGTGGAAACCCCGATGCCTGCTCCAGGGCCTGCAGCCTTTGAAAAATGACTGCATTCACTTCATCCTCTCCCTCCTCATCAAAAGATGAGGGGGGCAGAGGACGCTTCATGGGCGGCTTAGGAGCCTTACGGGCAGGCTGCTTCCCCTTTGATTTTCCTCTACCTTTATGCCTGACATACTCGCCACCCTATAATTACAGCACAAGTCAAAATTAAAGGGAGAATGGCCTGCTTTAAATCAACTAACCACTCTGTGCCAAGGGGTGAGTCACAAAACCCACCAAAACCCTTCAAATATCTTACCAAGAAAAAAGGGGGGAGCAAAAGCCCACTCCTAAAATGGCTGCCGCCACACTAAATCGTAAAATGGCCGCCGCCTCCCTAAGTCTTAAAATGGTCGCCGCCTCACCCAGACCTAAAATGGCCACCAAGAAGAAGGGACGAGGAGGAAGAAGCCAGCAAAAATGGCCGCCAAGCACCATAAAAAGAAAAACCACCCTGGTGCCTCCAAAATGGCTGAACCACACCCCCACTAGCAACCACCTCAATCCCACCTAAAATGGCAGTCAAGGCCACAACAAGGAAGCTCCACAACTCCCCAACGAGGCTGCAGGCGCTGCAAAAAATGTTGCCCCTCAAAACAAGGCAACCTCCTACAGCCCCTAAGAACCACCACTGCGATCCACGCCTTAACAGCACCCACAATGGGCTGAAGCATGAGGCTAGCACCCCTTATACTCAATGTGGCACTAAGGAGGGAAAATGACAGCAAAAGACTGCTTCCACGATGCGCTGAACCCGACGCTCCAATCCTCCGTAAATGACCTCTCCCAGGCCTAATAAAATCCCCGGTGCAAGCAAGGAATGTGACAGCACGCTCCCTTCACCCCGAGCACTGAAGAAGGACTGAAGAGAGAGAGGAGCAACGGCTTCAATAGACACATTAAAGCCCCGCCCTCCCAAAGCCAAAAAGTCCGCTCTCCCTCGGGGGGGGGGAATTTCCCCAGCCGCCTAGCCGTGACGCGGTGGGTGGCAGGAGGCTCCATTACCTTGCCTTTCATATGTGCGTAACAGCCAAAGTAGACATTATATGTGACATGAGTCAGAACAACCCAACTTACTATTGCATGGAAAAACTCAGGAATTTACTTTAAAAGCATTCCATTGCCCCATTTAGCTCAGGAACAGAAGGAAAGGGCTTCCACCTTCCCTTCCGTATGGTTTTTGCCAACAGAAATAGGGCCTTTTCACACTTACCGGTGGAAACCGGAAGGGAGTCGGTATTGTGCCGCTTGCAGTAATCCGAGACAGCGATGGGAGTTTTCATACACATGTTTTTTTCCCTGGTAGGGTTCCGTGATTGAAGCGTGATTGAAGCGAGCCATTTCACACTGTTCCGCTCTTATCTCGCTTCCACCAGCGCCAGCCGGTTTCACGCCGTTTTTCGCCCGCCGGCGCGCGCGATCTCCGGCTTTTTTGGGGGGGGGGGAACGTCAGTTTAGATCGATATAGCGATATATCGCTATATCGACCTATCAAAACAGCACCACCATAGGGATCTCAACGGAGCCTAGCCATCCCTATGGTGGTGCTGTTTTGATGGGTCGATATAGCGATATATCGCTATATCGATCTAAACTGACGTTCCAAAAAAAAAAAAAAGCCGGAGATCACGCGCGCCGGCGGGCGAAAAAAGGCGCGAAAACGGCTCCCGGGTTAGATACTGGACATTTCACACAGCACCCCATAGCGATTTCAACCCGGGAGGAGGGGTTGAAAAGTGGAAGAAGCTGCTCTTTGTTTGTGACGACTCAGGCACGCCTCACTACCGGGACAGCCGCGGGAGTGTGTGAAAAGGTGAGAGTATTCCGGTAGCAGCCAGTTACTGAATCGGGTCTGTCTGAAATGCCAGCAGAAACCCGTTACTGTTCAGTAACTGGCCAGCTGCTATACCGGAATACTTAGGCTGTGTGAAAAAGCTCATAGTGTGGGAGGAAAGCCAGAAGCCCCACCCCCTGCAGTGGTCTGGACCCAGATGCAGCAATGGAACTCTTTCATGGTAAATTCCCCAGTCCATCTGTGTGACAGCCAGTTGTCACCCATATCTCAAACTTGTCAACTCATGTCACCAGTGCTGGATCAAACCCTGTGCAGGCCCCTAGGCAGTCAAAATCTAGGAGGGCCCCTCACAAATTATCTCAGAGTCGGAGCACCCACCCCACTGCCTATGGTCCCCGCTGCAGCCTGCAGGCACCTTTTCAAAAGCCCCTTTGACAAAGCCGTGGGGGAGAGGCAGAGAGAGGCAAACCTGGCAACAACACGAGCAGCAGACACACCAGGCAAGTTGGGCAAAGAGTGGCTCAGTTGCTGGCTGCATGTGCAGGCTGGGAGGGCTGTAAGGAGGGGGGAAACTGGGGGGAAAGAATTCGGGGCCCCTAAAAGCATGGGGCCCATAGGCCTATTCCTACTTGGCCTAATTGTTAATCCAACCCTGCGTGTCACACATAACATCTAGCTTGGCTCTTAAAGTGATTAAAGGCAGGGCAAAGCAAACAGGGTTTCTTGTAGATGATCTAAAAAGAACCAAGCAGTCTCTAAACCACTTGAGTCAAGTTGCCATTTCAACTTCAACCAGCACTCTGTTGTCAGGGAAATACTAGCGATCTAACACTTCACATGGCAGGGATAAAGGTCAGGAAGAATTAACTGCAGGATTTTTAATGGAGTGCAAGTTCTGCTCCTCACATTTATCTGAGTCTTATAAATCCATCATGTTGCTCAATAATGCAGTAATATAACTATTATTTTCTATAATTGGACATTATTTTTAAAAAACACAGTAGTGGAAGAGAATGAAGGAACGAAACAGATGCACCACAAAAAAAGAAAAGAAAGAAAGTAGCATGCCACTCACTGTCAAAGACCACACAAATGTTATCAGTAACATATGGAAGGAACCAGACTCAGGTTGGTAGCCATGTTGGTCTGAAGCAACAGAACAAAGTTCAAGTCCAATGGCACCTTTAAGACCAACAAAGTTTAATTCTGGGTATAAACTTTTGTGTGCATGCACTCTTCATTAGATACGTCATCAAATCTGATGAAGTGTGCATGCTTGTGAAAGCTTATACCCAGAATTAATTTTTTTTTGTCTTAAAGGTGTCACTGGACATGGACTTTATACTGAAGGAACAGCAGAGGCTTTACTGACAAGAAATAGCATTAGCTTCAGATATTTACAGTGCAACCCTAAATATAGTTAGGCTTTCTCAGTTCATGGGCTGTTTAGGATTGCATTGTCATTTGGCAGTGTGGAGAAATGCCTTGCCTCCTGGAGAGGTGGCAAGCTGACTTTAAGCTCAGAGACAAGCAGGAAGGGGGGAAGAAGTTAGCCCCTGACATTACAGCAGCATCTGGGCTACCTCTTAATAGATGCTAATGGAGCAAGCTACTTGAAGAGACAATGGGCACCCTTCTCCTCCAGGCAGGAAACAGAGTGGAGAGGGCATTAGTCTAGGCCAGCCCCAGAGACTATCTCCAGGAATGAGCTGGAGATTCCCCAGAATGCCTACCAGAAAGGGGACAACAGGAAAAAAAAGGCAAAACCTGGGCAGACAAGGTAACAAGAGGTGAAGAGTGATGTAAAATGGGTGGAGTCAGAGGATTAATAAAAGTGCTTGCTCTGAAGAGCACTGGCCTTCTTCTTTCTTGGAACTGGACCTTGGAAGACAACAGACTGCTACACTCCAGCCAGTGCCGGCCCAAGGGCGCATAGCACCCTAGGCAGGCTTCCAGAAGTTGGCAACCCAACTTGAACCGGTAGCATCACAGGCAGTCCTAGAAATTGCAATTTTGCATATCATCTATCTATCTATCTATCTATCTATCTATCTATCTATCTATCTATCTATCTATCTATCTATCTATCTATCTATCTGTCTGTCTGTCTGTCTGTCTGTCTGTCTGTCTGTCTGTCTGTCTGTCTGTCTGTCTGTCTGTCTGTCTGTCTGTCTGTCTGTCATTTTTAGCATTCACAACTTTGAGGACCCAAATTTGGTGGAAAGGAGTTCTTTTAGATTTATCAGAAGCATACTTTCCAACAGTCAGACTGACTTTCATAGCTGAGCATACAAGATAACATTGAAGACCAGTGTTCCCTCTAAGCTGAGTTAGCGTGAGCTAGCTCATAGATTTGTAGCCTCCAGCTCACAGATTTTTGTCTTAGCTCAGGAGGGATGACCCCAGAGCGAAATAATTCATGCAGTAGCTCACAACTTTAATGCCAGTAGCTCACAAAGTAGAATTTTTGCTCACAAGACTCTGCAGCTTAGAGGGAACATTGTTGAAGACACAGATTCAAAACATAGTGAAGCTATTGTTATACTGTACAAAATGTCAGGAAGAACCTACCACATGGGTACAAACCTGAGTGCTCTATAGCACTGCAGGCAGTATTCCCTCTAAGCTAAGTTAGTGTGATCTAGCTCACAGATTTTTAGCCTCCAGCCAACATATGTTTGTCTTAACTCAGGAAAGATGACTCCAGAGCACACTTATTTATGCAGTAGCTCACAACTTTAATGCCAGTGGCTCACAAAGTAGAATTTTTGCTCACAAGTCTCTTCAGCTTAGAGGGAACATTGACTGCAGGCTGTGTTATATTGAGAAAACAATGAATCACTGTGTGGTGAAGACATCTGATAGAAATGTTTAACAAGAATGCTGTTGCACACTGTTATTTTCAAAGTGTGAAATGCATTTGCAGGGGGTCAAGCCGTCTCTTCAGAGATCCCCTGGAAACTACTAGGAAGATAAGAGCAGCAATCAAGTTGCCTTTTTAGGCATTAAGCACCTTACAAGATTACTGAACAGATATTGTTAATATCTGGTCGCCTTGGTAGATGACCTCCAGCGGCAACTGGATCGAGGTGGCATCGCGGTGCTGATGTTATTAGACCTGTTGGCGGCGTTTGACACAGTCGACCATCAGCTACTGACCCGCCGCCTCGCCGACATAGGGGTTAAGGGGTTGGCCCTACAATGGCTTTCCTCCTTCCTCAAGGATCGGGGACAAAGGGTGGCAATCGGGAGCGAGCGGTCCCAGAGGCGCACATTAGACTGTGGGATGCCCCAGGGAGCAGTTCTCTCCCCGATGTTATTTAACATCTATATGCGCCCCCTTGCCCTGATTGCCCAGAGGTTTGGGCTGGGTTGTCATCAATATGCAGATGACACCCAGCTCTATGGACGACCGGCCTGGCTGCACCCCAGGGAACCTGGTTCAGGCATTGCAGGCTGTGGCAACGTGGCTTAGGCTGAGTGGGCTGAAGCTGAAGCCGACGAAGACAGAGGTCCTTTGCGTGGGCCGCGGCGCTCTGGGGAGGGAAATACCTCTCCCGGTTTTCGACGGTGCGCCGCTGAAAGCGGCGCACCAGGTCAAGAGCCTGGGAGTTCTACTGGAGCCTTTACTATCAATGGAGGCCCAGATAGCAGCCACTGCCAAGTCAGCGTTTTTTCATCTGAAGCGGGCAAGGCAGTTGGCCCCTTTCCTAGAGCGTCGGGACCTAGCAACAGTGATTCATGCGACGGTCACCTCAAGACTGGACTACTGTAATGCCCTCTACATGGGGCTGCCTTTGTGCTGAACCCAGAAGCTGCAGCTAGTGCAGAACGCGGCAGCTAGGCTGTTGCTAGGGCTCCCGAAGTGGGAGCACATACAGCCGGGGCTGCGCAAACTGCACTGGCTGCCAGTTACATACCGGGTTCGCTACAAAGTGCTGGTTATTACCTTTAAAGTCCTATATGGCCGAGGACCTGCCTACCTGAAGGACCGTCTTTCCCCATACGAGCCCCAGAGAGCACTGAGGTCATCAGGGAAGAACAAGCTGACTATCCCTGGGCCAAAAGAGGCCAAACTGCAGAACACCAGCGCATGGGCCTTTTCCATCACAGCTCCATGCCTATGGAACCAGCTCCCGGAAGAGGTGCGGGCCCTGCGGAGTCTTGACCAATTCCGCAGGGCCTGCAAGACCATCCTTTTTAGGTCGGCTTTTACAGACTGCTGATTTATGATTACTAAACGAATGGATCCTCCAAACTGACTTTGCCTAGGGACCCTCGCGATCATGTAAACTGACAGAAATAGCGCCAGGAACATCACTGTTACTGTCAAATTATGTCAAATGTGAATTTTAGAATTGTTTCGGATAATGTTGATTTTAAAGTCTTGTATATTTATTGTATTGTATATTTTATGGATGTTGTTAGCCGCCCTGAGCCTGCTTAGGCGGGGAGGGCGGGATATAAATAAAATATTATTATTATTATTATTATTATTACTACTATAAATATGCCATTGTTTATATATATATATATATATATATATATATATATATATATATATATATATATATATATATGTCGCTTGTGGATGCAGTAATTCCTATACACAGAGCACAAACCCACAAGAGCACATTTATTCGTTTCAGGCTCATGATCCATGCTGACCTATATTGGAGAGACAATTGAGCTGTTCTTCCTCTGATGTGAATTGGAAAATTCACACTCACGTTGTAATGTACTGAGTTACTGGACTTGTAGAAGGCAACATGCTTTATTGGTGAGTACATCACAAAGAGAACATGGCAAGGCCAGGTCCCCGATTATATACATCTCCCGAAACAACCCTCTTACCTGGCCAGGTCCAATCCTGGCCAGTTAAACTTCCCGCCACAGATTTTCATAGCCAGAGGGTATTTACGTCCTTACATCCAGTGACCTGCGGTCTCCCACTGGTCACCTCGGCACGCATGCACATGCGCTGTGTTGTGAATTCAGGGACCGAATTGCAAGACACAACACACGTGCACTGTACATCACAAAGGCACATTTGGCTTTGGTTGACAAGTGTTCAAAAATTGGTTAGATTGGTTTAAAAACTTTGTTAATGAGTTTAACATGTCATTGGAATTCTCAGGACAAACAGTGCAATGCTAGATAATAACAGAGTTTCTTTTGGTTGCAACTGAATCATTGGTATCTCTCCTACCATCTGTGGACCTCATGAGGTAGGACATTCCCTGTTCCCACACCTGCTGTGGTGCACTGAGCCCCACCCCAGTTTGTTCTTGGGGATCAGCAGGCTCTCAGGAGCAATATAGGAGGCAGAAGAGAGGAAAATCAGCAGAAATTCCTGCCCCCTTTTCTGAAGATTTAGTGACACTCCAATCTTTGGAACTGTGTGGCTGAATACCTGACATACAGGGCAAAGTTCTCTACACAAAGCTGCATCCAATAAACAAAGAATACAATTTTCTGCACTAATAATCCAGTATTATAATTTGCAGTATTTGGTAGCCCTTTTGTTTTTGGACTCTGTAGTACCAGAAGCAGTAATTAAATGTTTAACAGGAAAATAAACTTATTATTTAAAATAAAACATGGGAATAATGATGGTGTCCAAAGACAGCAAGCGACAGTATAGATCAGGGGTGGACAAACTTGTTTAACGTAAGAGCCATGTAGAATAAATGACAGATGTCTGAGAGTTGAAAGACCTGAACATCAGATGTTTGAGAGCTGCAAGACAGGGAGGGAGGGAGAAAGGAAGGAAATAAAGGAAAAAGGAGGGAGAGGTGGAAAGTAAGCAACTTTAACTTTAAATACATTCTCCAAGCTTGGAAAAGTGATTTTAAAAGACAAATGTCTTCTCCAAGCTGGCTAATGGGACTGTGGGGGCTTCAAGAACTATACAATATGGGACTTCCGGGGTTGGAACATGGGGAAATGAGTCGCTTCTCAAAGAGGAGCGGACCGGAGCCTCTGTTCTGGGTAGAGAAGGCGATCTCAACGCCTGCTGCCTACTTTTCTCAGTGAGGGAAAAGGCCAAGACATGCTTAGGAAAATTCTGAGGGGATTTACTTTGGCTGATGAGGAGTCCTGGCGAAGAATTGCATTCCAGTGTCTACAGAGGGTCTCCATGGTCATTAAATTGACTTAAATTCATCACAATTCAAGCTTTCTTTGGACTATTCAGATATCTAAATATCTATCTTTGGAAAGAACGGTGTTAAGAAGGATATATTTGGTTTCAAGGTAAGAAGATCTTTATCTATTATTCCGGGACTAAAATAAACCTTATATAAGCTAAGGATTGAAATTTGGGATTAATTACAACATTCTAAAGTTAAGAAGAAGGAAAGGGGGCAATTTCGGGACTTTTGAAATTCAAGAAACAAAGTTATAAGCTGAAAAACAACTTATGTTTCTGCAAAAAAAACCCCATCATCACTGAGTTGCTGATCTGGAAGACATCACAGGAAGTCATATAACATTGCAAAATATCTCAACTATCAAAAACGAGACTTCGTGGCAAGAAAAGCAGGAAGGCGCCATTGAAAGAAGGAAATTGTCAAGCCTCCTGACCTTCTCTAGGACTAAACCAAAGAAAAACTTCAGTGGCCATTAAAGGAAAGTAAAAAATTTTAAAAACAAAAAACAAAAAAACCCGGGACTTTAAAAATCAGTGCAGCCAGCAGATGTTTTTATAACAGGGTAAAATATATTGGACTATCTAAGTGAAAGTAAGTTTGGTGGACTTTAAGAGAAAAAAGGAAAATTTTTAAAAGGGGTTAGAAAAATCGCACCATTTTGTGTAAATTATAAATTTTAAAAATTAATATTTTGAGCTAGGAAGCTCTGAGATGGGCGATTTTGGGCTCACTGAAAAGGGCATGCTCTAATCTATAAGATCCTGTGGTTCAATTTTAATTTTGTGAGACCAACTTTGAAGCCTATTTTTGTGATGGGAAGAAAGTAATGTCTGAACACAAGCCAGGACCAAAGCCAGCATGTACGAGGGCCAGTTCGTTGGAGGAAGAAAAAATGGCTAAAATACAAATACGAGCAATTGGAGGCTATGGAGGTAAGATTGGTTAAAGTGATGAAAGATTTAATAACTGATAATAAGAAGCAATTAATTAAAGAATTTAAAAAAGATATTGAATCAAGTGCAGAGGTGGTGAAAACGAAGATTAAAAAAGAAATTGATGATCTCAGAAATGACACACAAGCAACATTAAACAAAGTATATGTGGTTGAAAATAAAGTGAAAGATCAAGATTCCATGATTAATAAATTGCAGAAGAAAGTAGTTCTACAAGACTGTAAATGGTGTGGTATTTGCTTTCAGCTGCAAGGACATTATATGCGCAGTTATGGAAGCAAGATAAAATACCAGAAAAATGGGATTGGATTTTAAAAGTTATGTCTTGGAGTGAAATGGACAAACTGACGAGAATCTTAAAAGACTATGACTTGGAGAAGTTTAGAAAGGAATGGGAGAAATTTCAAAAATATGTTGAAAAACATTGGAAGGTAAAGGGACATTTAGTGATTTTTGACAATAGTTGAAGCTTTGTGGAATAATGGACTAAAATTTATAAAGAAATAATTTCTTTTTGTCTTTTTATTTCCTTAGTGTGGTATTGTTTTTTTTTTCTCTTTTTGATAAATGAAAGGATAAGGATGAAGACGGATATATAGGGTTTGACTTCTCTTATACTCAATCTTTCCCCCCCCCCTTTTATTATTATAAGGTTTTAATATGGAGATTCTTGGTTTGATAAAATTATTTTGTATTTTTACCAATTTAAGTAAACACCAGCGGGGGTCATAAAAAGGGGGGAGAGGAGGGGGGGAAGTGTAATGTATTGGTATTAAATTTATATTGATTCTTTTATTTTTTAAGAATATTATAACAACATATTGCAAATTAATAAAATTGTTTTACACACAAGAACTATATAATATGGGTGAAAGAGCCACATGTGGCCTCCGATTCACAATTTGGCCACCCGTGGTATAGATTGCACTGAAACTAGCTTAGCCAAAATTTTACAGCCTCTCTCCTTTAGAGATATTAAAAAAGTCATAGAAAAGAGGTTAGAAACTGACAAATGAGCATAGAGTCATGGTGATGTCAAAAAGAAAACAAGGCAAGAAAATTTTAACTTGTTTAAATTTAAATGATTAAATTTAAATGATTAAGTAAAGGAGCTAATGAAATATGAACTTGTTTGGGAATCACACCATCTTAATGAGGCTGCCGGTTCATATTTCCCTGGTTCAGAACACAAACTAAAACAGCTTATATGCTCACCTTCCATCAGAGGCAATCATTGCCACAGCAAGACTTCATTTTGGATAATAATGGAAGCCAGAGAAGACATTCACCTTGCTTAAGTGCCTGCCAGCCTCTTCCCCAATTTTCCTGTCTGATGGAAAACTACATTTCCCAGGGTCTCTGGCATCTTTGATACTACCATATCAGCATTCCAGCAGACACTGAGCATTAGGACTCCAATGAAATTTCTCTGCTGCTACCACTGCCAGATAAGATAACTGGGGAAGGGGCAGTGTTGCAGGGTACACAGGGACTCCTAGGCAGGGTTTGGGCTTATATGAGGGAGGTGGGGGAACTTTGGACCCATCATGCTCTTCATTATGTTATTGGGAGTGCAACTTTTATCAAACTGTTCTGCGGAAGAGGACTGCACAGTTGACCATTTGCTATGATAGGTCAGCTTTGCCTAACTCCTGTAACTTCTATGTAGGCGTCCCAAATCTCCCGCCCTGGCGGGAGAACACTGGATTTTGAGCCTCCTCCCCCGGTCTGCAAATATTCGGAAGCGGGAGGGGGGACGATGCTTCCCCCTCACAGCGCCGGGCCGCCGCCGCCGCAGCAACACCAGGGCCGCACCAACATTTGGAGGCGGGGGTGGGGGGTGGGGGGAACTGCTTCCCGCGCCGCCGCCGCGTCAGCTGACCAGATGGGGAAGCCCCTGCTCCGTTGCTGCTGGCCGCGCTTGGCGCCCGCAGCCACTCCGCAGGCATCGACGGCTCCAGCCGCATTACCACCCCCTGTGCCCTCGCTTCCTACCAGGGGCTGCAGCAGAGCCACTTCAGGAAACCCCTGGCAGAGCGGGCGCTGAGCGGCGACAGGGAAGGGGGGATCGCGTGATGAGGTGGGGAAGGAGGAAGCGAAGGGAGAAGGCCTGGCTGAGGAAGAGGAGAAGGAACCCCCGGCGGCGCCCAAAGGGAGGCCAAGAGGGCCCAACTTTTCTCCCTGCCCCGTTCCCTCTCGTGCTGGCTGGTGCTCCAGACAGGCCGGATTGGCTCGAGGGCTCTTCGCTCGGCTCTCCCGCTAGCGCCTCCCTCCTCGCTTCTGCCACTCACACGCGCCCGCCTGCTTTCGCCCGGCCGGAATCGCCGGCAGCTTCTCCTCAGCTTCCCTCCCACTCCCAGGCCTGGCTCCCTTCAACGCGCCGGCCTTTTCCGCTCGCCTGCCGCTTAGCAATGCCTGCTCCTGGGGAAACATCAGCCTTTTTCTAGGGCGCCAGTCGCTGGGCTTTGGCTTCCCCGCTTTAGCGTCCGCAAATTGCAGGCTCCCCCCCCCCCCCGGCAGCCTTTGAGTAAAGAGCTGCCAATAGGAAAGGGTTGGTCATCAAAGCCTTTGGGATTTCAGCCAGATGCAGGACCATGGCAGAATGCAGATTTGCATTGGGGGGTGGATCCACATGTCACTTGAGGACTTATCACCAGCTTTAAGAGGGGATTGGATAAAAATATGGAGCAGAGGTCCATCAGTGGCATAATTGTCCATCTTGGAGTTCAATTATGCTTGTCATACCCTTGTTCCTGGCTCCGCCCCCAATGTCTCCTGGCTCCACCCCCAAAGTCTCCTGGCTCCACCCCCAAAGTCCCCAGATATTTCTTGAATTGGACTTGGCAACCCTACTTCTATGACATTTCTTGGCAATGGGAGATTCGCAAGAGTTATAGCACAAACCTGACAATATAATTTAGTGGAATGCTGACAGCAAAACTGTGTCAGAATGGAAGCATGACATTGTCTGAAAGTGAGTCTGGAATTAGACGGTTTTAAAAAAAATACAGTTGAGCATGAAAAAATATTAAGGTTTTGACATTTCTGGGCTCCTGGATTTTTTCCATGGCTTTTCCATGAGCTTTGTAATTTTTTTTTTAGTTTTATTTCTCCTTTTAAAAGCATCTGGCAATTCCAGTTTTCTTTAAAAGCACATTTATAGGGGGGTTTGGGGGGAGGGGTTATGCAAGACAATTGAAAAGCTATCTGCAGTATACTTGATAGCTCCTACCACAAAACACTAATTCACTGAAGCTTGTGCACGTTGTTTGGCTATCATGTGAGAAATATCATATTTTTCTCTGTTAGTAGTTCTCAGAGTTCCAACCAAAGGGCAAAGCAATAGATGTCTGTATCTCTTTGGCTTTCTTTGTCTGTTGAGCATATTACTAGATTGGCCAACTTTTCAACACCATCACCCCCTTTACGTGTACCTTTAACAGTGGGTTCATGTGCAGCAATTAGCAGGTGATGACGTTTTGCTCCATGCCACAAAAAGCTTCAGCTACTGATTGCTGCATACAAAGCAATTGTGTCTTGCTTGCCTTCTTAGTAGTGTGCTTTATGGCAAAATGTTTTATGCCAGCACTACTGAATAAGTTGTTTTACAGAGGTTTTGTAACACTGTGAATCAGTCCAGGTATGTATGACACATTAAGCAATACCACGATTCTCAGGCAGAGTTGAATGTGGCTTTCATTTAAAGAACAACTGAGGAGTTAGGCCCAAAGACAGGATGGAGTAAAGTAAGTATTTTGCTGTCTGGTACTGTTGGGCCAGACCTTCCAAATATATCCTATAACTATATTATATTATATCAATACCCATCTTTGATTTTTATGGACTATAAATTGTATGAAATGACTTTCTGTTGTATATCTGTTTTTAATTTTTATGTTCTTTTAACTGTTGTTAGCTGCCCTGACCCCATTTGGGGAGGGCGAGATATAAATATGATAAGATAAAATAAATAACTGAATAGTGCAGGGGTGTCAAACTCATTTTTTAATAATACATTAATAAAAATTTTATATGAGACACAAACACAATTAAAGATTTTTTAAAAAAACCTAAAACATGCTTAAAACATTAGCACTTGTTGGTTTTAAATGTGCTTTCTTTGTATTTCTCCCATGGGATCCAGGGAACTGGGCAAAGAAAGCTCTAGCTCTTTCCTTCCTTCCCCAGGGGACCAGGAGGGGGAGGGGCTCCAGCCAATAGAAGGAAGAAAGGCTTGGCTCAGTAGCTCTGCTGTGCAGTTGAGAGAGCCTGGCAAAGCAAGCTCTGCCTTCCCCCCTTCCTCCCCAAGGGAGGAGCCCAATGGAGAAAATAGAGGCTTTGCTCTGTAGCTCCTGTGCAATTGAGCAATCCTTTGCAAAGCAAGTTGTTATGCAGAAGGAAGCAAGAGAGAGGGAGAAGGAAGTGTAGCAGGAAAATAACGAGGTGCACACTTCTGGTATGAAATGAGTATTTTACTATTGGTACCAGTAGCAGGGTCCCGTTTGAGCAGCAATGCTCCAAAAATACTGAACCTCCCCCCATGCGTACATGCGTCCATCTTTTAAGCACAAAGCAAGCTTGCAGGCTGGCACTTACAAGTTATCTGATTCATTTTCCCCCACCCCCTTTGCTCTTCCTTCCAGTACTTTTCCATTCCTTGTCCCTTTGCGTTATCAGTTTAGCAAGAAGCTCCTTCAGAGATGCCTATCTGTTATCTACTTTTACAACCTTCAACCTACTCCCATTGAAACTATCTGCCTCTAACAGTTACTTTAAACATTGCATCAGATACCCTCTTCTGAAGGCAAAAAAACATTTTCATTTATTATTATAGGGGTTCATTAATTATTCAGGGGTCCCTCTTCAGAAGCAGATGACAGCCAGTTGCTTAGGGGCCTGATAGGAGCCCGGGTCGCATGTTTTACACCCCTGGAATAGTGCCTAATTCAAAACAGTAGTGTCTCAGCTCCAGCTGGGTTTCTTAATTATATCAGTTTTTCCCCACAACTTTACACACAGAATCATTTGCAAGTCATCATTCTGCTGATTTCATCCCAGCTTTTCCCTGTGTTTTTTCAAACCACCCTTGTGTTAATGGTTCTGGAAGGAACTAATGTGAAGCATTTTTGTGAAGTCTGCACAGTTTGTTGCTCTTTTAAAGGTCCTACCCACATCCAACCACTTTCACACCCTACTTCTTAGTCACCTTCCACCACCTGCCACGCTGCTGTGTTTCCCTTGGTAGCCCCCACCTAGGGTGGCCATAATATCTGCAGGCCAGCCAGGGACACCTTGAGGGGGGGAATAATGTGTGTGCGCATGCGCGCACGCCGCCGGAAACAGGAAGTGACGTCACTTCCGGTGACGTCATGCCACCGCCGGAAACAGGAAGTGACATCACTTCCTGTGACATCATTTTCCCCGCGCCACCTGCCGGAAGCAGGAAGTGACATCACTTCCTGTGACATCATTTGCCCCAAATGACATCATTTCCCCCAAATGCCACTGCTGGAAACAGGAAGCGACTTCACAGCACTTCCTGTGACGTCCCCAAAAATCCCCCAAATATCACCACCGGAAACACCAAGATTATTTATAGAGAGGGAAAGGGGGAAATAAAGTTAAATAAAACTCCTTTTTTACTTTTTTCAAAGTGAGAAGACTAGAGAGAACGGGTTCCACGCTGAGAAGCCAGTCAGATTCCAGTGAGATTCCAGGGGAAGTTCTCCAAGAGAGTTATGCCTACACTATTAGTACAGTGTAGTGAAGCAGAATTACAGAAATCCTGACTGTCATTTGGAATAAAAAGAGAGCTGTTCCTCAAGGACAGAGTCAACCATGCTTTGCTGTTATGTATGAATGCAGCTAAGGGACCATTTGCAAAGGTGGTATTGATGTAAAAATTCCCCCATCTACTGACTATTCCATAAGATGTCCCTTAATCTTTAAACCTATATTAAAAGCATCTCTGCTTTAGATGGTGGGAAAGTGGTACACTGTAGGAGGGCACTAGAGCAGAGACACTGTACACATCTTGTAGAGAAAGAAGTACTTTTCTTCCTTTCTCAATGGACACTCAATTAAATTGCTGAGCAACGGATAAACAGAAGTTCTTCTTCACTCAAAAGGTGATTAACACATGGAATTCACTGCCACAGGAGGTGGTAGCAGCAACAAGCACAGACAGCTTCAAGAGGGGATTGGATAAACATATGGCGCAGAGGTCCATCAGTGGCTATTAGCCACAAGGTATAGATGGAACTCTTTGTCTGGGGCAAGTGATGCTCTGTATTTTTGGTGTTTGGTGGGGGGCAACAGTGGGAGGGCTTCTAGTCTCCTGGCCCCATTACTGGACCTCCTGATAGCCCCTAGTTTTTGGGCCACTGTGTTTTTGCGCCACCTTCATCACTTTCGAGGTGTGGATCCCCCAGTGGGGTGGGCTCCCGACTCCCTCCGCTGGCTGTTTCTGATAGCCCTGTGCCCCCTCTTTCATTTGATATGTGTCCCGTGTGGGTGCCACCCTCCCACCGGGAGATGCCGCAAAATGAGCCCCCTTGAGGCTTATGGCGGCAGGGCTCGGGGGAAGCGAGCTAGACTGCTGTTCTTTTGAGGGGTTATAGAGTGTTTCGAGCCCGTCCCTGTGGCATCGGTCCCATCATTGTGGGACCCAGGGGGCCGGCGCGGCGGCCCGCTGAAGCAGCCTGTCGGTCACTTCCGGGTTCCTGTCCTGCATCTCGACCTGTGTTATTAGTGACAGGCTGCTTCGGCGGGCCGCTGCGCCGGCCCCCTGGGTCCCACAATGATGGGACCAATGCCACAGGGACGGGCTCGAAACACTCTATAACCCCTCAAAAGAACAGCAGTCTAGCTCGCTTCCCCCGAGCCCTGCCGCCATAAGCCTTAAGGGGGCTCATTTTGCGGCATCTCCCGGCGGGAGGGTGGCACCCGCACGGGACACATATCAAATGAAAGAGGGGGCGCAGGGCTATCAGAAACAGCAGGCGGAGGGAGTCGGGAGCCCACCACACTGGGGGATCCACACCCCAAAAGTGATGAAGGTGGCGCAGATAGAGCCAACAGAGCAAACGGGGGTGGACACTTGCCTATTAAACATAGACGGTAAGAAAGGAAGGAGGGAGAGAGGGAAGGGAGGAGGGAGGGAAGGGAGGAAGGAAGGAGGAAGGAAGGAGGGAGGGAGGGAGGGAAGGAAGGAAGGAAGGAAGGAAGGAAGGAAGGAAGGAAGGAAGGAAGGAAGGAAGGAAGGAAGGAAGGAAGGAAGGAAGGAAGGAAGGAAGGAAGGGAGGGAGGGAGGAGGGAAGGGAGGAAGGAAGGAGGGAGGGAAGGGAGGAAGAAAGGAAGGAGGGAGGGAAGGAAGGAAGGGAGGAAGGAAGGAGGGAAGGGAGGAAGGAAGGCCGGCCGCCCCCCCGCCAGCCGCCCCCCCCGCTTTTGGCCCCCTCTCTCCCTGCCTGCCTGCCTGCCTGGGGGGGGCTTACCGTCTCGCAGGGCGCGGGTGGCGGCCTCCCCTCCGGGCGGGCGGGCTGGCCAGGAGGCGCAGCAGCAGCGCGAGGAGGAGCAGGAGGCAGCGGCGGGCAGCCCCTTCCCGGGCGGCGATGCGGCGGCTGGTGCTGGCGCTGCTGGCCGGAGCACCCTGGCGGCCAGGTAAGAGGGAGCCGCTTGGACCCCCTCCCCCCTTGGCGGGGCACCCTCAGCCAGGCCGCTGGGCCTGCAGGGAGGGCGGGGCGCCTCGGCCTCCGAGCTTGAGCTGGCGGCCTGGCTGTGGCTGCCCCGCCGAGGGGGGAGGGGGTCCGAGGAAGGAGGGAGGAAGGAAGAAAAGAGGGAGGGAGGGAGGAAGGAAGGAGGGAGGGAGGGAGGGAAGGAGGGAGGGAGGGCGGGGCAGCCGCAGCCAGGCCGCCGGGCCTGCAGGGAGGGCGGGGCGCCTCGGACTCCCAGCTTGAGCCGGCATCTGGGCAGGGAAGAGGGTGCCGCTCGGACCCCCTCCCCCCTCGGCGGGGCAGCCGCAGCCAAGCCGCCGAGCCTGCAGGGAGGGCGGGGCGGAGCGCCTCGCCAGCTTGAGCCGGCGTCCGGGCAGGGCTGGCTGCGGGGCTGAGCGCATGCCTCCGCCAGCCTCACCGCCCTCCCCAGGGCGCCTGGGCCTGCCAGCGGCAGCAGCAGCAGCAGGAGGAGTCCCGCCCGGCCTCCCACTCACCTGCAGTGCTTGGCGAGCCAAGCGCCACCGCAGGCGCCGCCGGCCCGCCTCCCGCTCCGGCCACCGCTGCCGCCGCCATTGTCCCGCCGCCGCCTCCGCCGCCTCCTTGCGCCGGCCTCCCGCGCCGGCCTCTCCGCCGCGGCGCCGCCTCCCCCTCCACCACTGCCGCCAAGGCCCTACGCCGCCCACTCTCCTGGCCCCGCGCATGCCCACTCTCCTGGCCCCACCGCCAATCACCGCACGCACGCGCAGGGACGCTCGCTCGCTCACTCGCTGCCTTCCCCGCCCGCCCCGCCGGCTCCTCTCGCTGGCTAAACCGGGACTTCTAATGGTCCCGGGATAGCCAGCCCGGGAGGCGGGAATTTGGAGGCAGGAGCGGGACTTTCCCCACCATTTAAAAAAATCCTTGCAACCATGATGATATACATCTGTAGTAGATGACTATAACTCCATTTCCTGGGGGAAGAGGTCTTGTCTTACAGTAGAATGTATGGTTATCTACCCCCTCTTTAATGTATTTCCTGATAACAAGCCCCCTCCCTTTAATGTGTTTCCTGATAACAAGATAGCTATTGGCTCTAAACTGATCAAACAAAGGGGGTTTAGTGAGTTCCCAAGCAGCCACTCACACACGTATTTTCTGATTCTCTGGGAGACCAGGACCTCCCAAGTGGAAGGAAATGGATGTGGGGAGTAAGAAAAAATTGCTGCTGGTTGTGGAGGCTACTGGCACACTGAATTTCAGGGAGTTCGATGAAGGAAGAGGTTTTCCATAGCTAGGGATTAGAGACCCAGAAGGTGAGATGAGAGGGAGAGTGCAGTAATCATGTGTGAAAGAAAGAGAGAGAACTATGGAGCTGAGTCCTCTACCACTCTCCTTCTTTAATGAGGTCCCTGTAACCCTGCCCAAGTGTACTTGTTAGGCTTCCCAACCCTCCCGCCCTGGCGGGGGACCCCAGGATTTTCACCCACTTCCCCCGCTCATCAAAAAAATGGAAACGGGGGGAGAGGGGGGAAACAGCGCCAGGGAGCGGGCGAGGCCGCCATGCCGCACCGCTGCCGCCCTCTCTCCGCCCACCACAGTTGCTCCTCTGAGATGGGCCCAGGCTGAGCCCATCTCGGAGGAGCAGCCAAGAGGCGGCAGCAGCGCAGGGGAGGGCGAGGCAGGCCAGGAGCATGGCAAGCCACGAATCCGGGCCCTTCTAGGACCCGGAATTGCGGCTCACCATGCCCCCGGCCTGCCTCCACCCCCCCCCCTCCGCTTCCACCCCAGAGGCGAAGCGGGCGAGGCCGCCGCGCCGCTGCCGCCTCTTCTCTGCTCACCATGGCTGCTTTTCCAAGATGGGCTCAGGCTGAGCCCATCTCGGAGAAGCAGCCACGGCGAGCGGAGAAGAGGCCGCTGCGCCGCTGCCGCCTCTTCTCCGCTCGCCATGGCTGCTCCTCCGAGATGGGCTCAGGCTGAGCCCATCTCGGAGGAGCAGCCACGGCGAGCGGAGAAGAGGCGGCAGCTGCAGGGCGGCTCGCCACGCTCCCCGGCGCCGTTTCCCCCCCTCCCCCTAGCTCCACCCCAGTGTCTCCTGACTCCACCCCCAAAGTCTCTTGGCTCCACCCCCAAAGTCCCAAGATATTTCTGGGGTTGGACTTGGCAACCCTAGTACTTGTTTTTGTTTTTTGCATTTTTTTTAGGAGAGGGGCAAGGGTGGGTGTTTAAACATGCAGACTCAAGTCTAGAAAAGGCAGAACTCTCTTGCCCTGAATAGGCCATCATGGTCTTTGCCCCATTTCCATTTCCCTGACCTGAAACAACCCTGAAGAGTCACTGGTTTGCCTCCTGTGGAAACAGTACACATATAGCCCATCAAGACATACAAGTTTTCCCAGCAAACAGAAGCTCCTTGGGGAATTTCGGGTTGTAAAAATAATGCAAAGGGGGTGGCTTATGCCTCCTCTCTCTCCTTCTGTGCTTCCAAATGGGCTTCAAAGTAACTGAAAATTATGGTAGAAAGGTCACTGTGAGCTGCATTCAGAATGTCTAGTTCGACAGGATCCAGGAAAGACTCAGAAAGTGTTGTGTAGTCAGCTTCAGTGGGATTTATTTCTAAGTAAATAAGCACAATATTGCAACCCTTCTTAAATCACTTTATATTCTCAAAGGGCAGCATTTCTGTCTTTTTGTAGTTACAAACTAATATGGTCACTTTTCTGGAATTCATGTGTTTTCTATAAGGCAGAGTAGTCTTTCCCTAGGAAGTGCATAAGAATTGTTTTACTGCCTCAGTTAGAATTTTTCTGGCACCACATTGTGTAAGTGACCGTGAACAGACAAATAATCTGGGATGCTCACAAAGGCAGCATGTTCCCTTTATGTTGTCATAGCTCACAACCCTATCCTCCACAAATTTCTCTAACACTTCTTAAAAGCCATCTGAATGCTAATTACTTTGTCCACATTGCTTCATAGGTTAGTTATGTGCTTGTTTCCATTATCTGATTTCTGTTCCTGAATATTTTTCGTAAGTTTTGTTAATCATAGAAGTTCCAGTGACAAACAGTGCAGTCATAAGCAGAATTACAACCTTTAAAACCCACTGATTTCCATGGATTTAGAAGGGTATAACTCTACTTAGGATGGAACTGATAGTATCCTGGACACAAAATTAATGTAGCTATTTCTGATCTATATTTAACATCTGTATTTCTAGAGGGGTGGGGAGATGGTTAAAATGTCATATTACTCTAGTCCCTGGAGAACAAATTTTCTTAATGCTAACCTCTGTATCCCTATAAATTGACATGGACCCCTCCCTCTATCTCTTAGCAGTTGAACTTCTGGTTGCTAAAAATACTGTAAGTTTACAACATATGACTGTCCAATGCCCTTTGGCTTTCTAACTCATGTGGAAACTTCAAAGTGCTTCTTTAACAATTGTGTAAGAAAATGAAATTCATATGACTCTGGATAATAAAGAAGGCAATTTTAGTGAACTGGAATTGTATGCTGTCCATCAGTAAATTAGATAAATAGGTAAACCTGAAAAAAGAAAGATAACATCATGAAAAAGATATATTGCATATATCTGTTTGGAAAGGAATGATCATAGTTATCAGAATAATTGTCAGCTTTGTAGAAAATTAGTATTGGCACTGTAAGATGGAGCAATTCTATATCATGAAAGTCTCTGTCAGCAGCATTGACCTTGAAGCCTCAGCTATGACCATGTCAAAAAACTCCTTTTCTAACCTCACCAGTTTATGCTAGGGACATAAAAATTAATACTATGGAGGTTATTATATTGTATTAAAATCTGCCATTCCTGCATGGTATGTGGTTTCCACCCATAATTCTCATTTCAAACTGTAGCTAAGTTTCAGATATGGTTTGTGACTAATGCTATGACCGATTTCACACTAGGGCTTGTTCCGGGTGGAGAGCCCTTTTGCCCCCAGCACTTCTCTCGGTTTTCACACAAGCTGCCCCAGAGCTGCAAGTTGGCCCGCCACTTTTCTGCAGCAAGCAAAAACCACTTGTAAGAAGATCTCACTTGCTGCAGAAAAGCGGTGTGCTAACTCACAGCTCTGGGGCAGCTTGTGCAAAAACCAAGATAAGTGCCGGGAGCAAAAGGGCTCTCCACCTGGAACAAGCCTAGTGTGAAATCGGTCAATGTAATTTGCCTGGAATCTTAGTTAAAAAGAATGAGTCTAAAGTAAACAAACAAACAAATGCGGGACTTTTTTTAAAAGCAGGAACGCAGTTCCAGCTGGCTTGGTGTCAGGGGTGTGGTCTAATATGCAAATAAGTCCCTGTTGGGCTTGTTCTGCAAAAAGCCCTATGTATAACAATGGTGATGTCAGGGGGTGTGGCCTAATATGCAAATGAGTTCATGCTGGGCTTTTTCTACCAAAAAAGCCCTGAACAAATGTAAGAAATAAATCAATCCATCCTTACCCTTGTCATTTTCTTTCCCTCTTCTTTCTGATATTTTCCAATAGACTAAGCTGAATCAGCAATAAGGAACTTGTCTATGTTGTTGTTGTTTTGTTTTCATAAAGCAGTAAACTTCTATGTACACCAATGGTGCTGTAATACTACTATGTTCAGATGTGCTATTAAGAAGCATAGATATAATTTTCCTACCAGTCGCAGAATCATATGACAGTTCTTTCATGTCTTTCTTCTCCCTGGTGGAATTCCCTCATAGAAATACAGCTCAAATTGAAAATATGACAATAAATTATGTTTGTGGTAGCATTCCCTGCTCTAAAGATAGGAAGACACAGGAGTCTCCAATGGTAGCTGATTCTTGGAAAGATTTGTTGATTGCATAATAATTTAGATGAAAAGAAGCATTCTTAAACCTCTTCCTAAACCCACTCTATCTTTCCTTGAAGAAGAGATTATCACCAGACAACAAAAATAACTAAAGTACTTTTGTTGTAGTTCCAGAGGTGATATGTAGAGAAGAGCCACAAGGAGTTCACTGTTTGTTGTGGGCAAACAGAGAGAGGTGGTATCTAAATTTAAAACTGGCTGGTTTGATGCAAATATTTCCCTTTAAAAACAAAACAGACCAGTTTTGCCGTTTGTAATCTGCAGAATTGTTGAGCTATTTGCCATATATGAATGACGTAATGGATTGTTGAAGTTTGTAGAAGCCTCGTGTGAAACAGAGCAATATGCGCCCCCTGTTGCGATCTTGCGCTGTGCTTCCTACACCGGCATTTGCTGAAAGAAGTTTTGGAGCATTGGACTTTTAATTCACAGCTTGGCCAATTTCTCTCCCGGATTTCTACTGCAAAGAACATGAACTTTTGTGATAAATGAAAGGACTTTGGGTTTGGGTGAAATTTTGATTGCACATCTGTTTTATAATGTTTTGATAAATTTGACAATTTTTTCATATTTGAGGCTGGTTTTTCGTGGATGCCTTTGGGCTCTGTCCCTGCTGCTCCATCTGGGGATTGGCAAATAAGGGAAAGTGACACGGGGAAGTTGAGAAACTGGGGATAACCATGCACAACTATACTAATAATTGCTCTGAAATTATTACACCAATTGTATGCTTCTGCTAATAAATTTATAACACTTACTTTACAATGTCATACAGTATGACAATTTTTTGAACAATGATTTCCTATACAATAAACAGGATAATCATACAGAGTCCATAATATTCAAAATTGATTCCTCTTCATCAATATCATGGATGTGTAAGGTGACAATAATTCTGCAAGGACAAGTGACATGCTTCCAGTAACAATATGGCGTGTTTCGGTAGAAGATTCCTTCGTCTGACTATTAATTAATTTTTCTGGAACTAAAAACATATAGTATATCATTCCATGTACCTTATTCATTACAACATTCTGATTTATATAAGGCTTCACACACTCACCCAATGCTCAGTTCATGAAACATACAACAACTTCAATTTCCAAAGCATAAGGGTTCTCTCTCATGGCTTAAAGCCATGCTGAACAATTTTCCTGAAACTAAACAAAAAGGTTTTACAGTAATTGCATCTTAAAAAGTAATATCAAACATAATTTTACAAAAAGAACATTGTATAACACACTTCAGTTCTCCTAACTCACCCAGTGCTCTGTTGCCACAAACGCATAAGTCTAGTCAATTACTCTCAAGGCATGGCGGTTCTCTTACACGGTAACCGCCGCCTCCCATTATTAAGTATTAGCACCTGGGTGGGGATTAGATGTCTTAAAGGTGGCTGATGTTACTCTGCTACTAAAGCATTTACAAAAACATATATCAAAATTAATTTACAGAAACAAAGATAAGTCCATAGCTGCATTTAGACCATGAGGTGTAACAGTACCAAATTTGTGAATGAAATATGACTCCTTTTGAAGAAGTAGTTTGTGTGCTTCCTTAATGCCGAAAGTGTTACTAAATTGAAGCTTGAAGATGACACCACATTTCAATTCTTTAGGATCATGGTCCATTTCCACCATGTGACTTACAACTGGGGCTTCCATGACCTCCAGTTTAACGCATGACAAATGTTCCAAAAATCTAACTTTAAATGGGTGCATGGAAGAACCAATATAATAAAGCGGACAGCTGCATTTTAAATAATAAAATACTCGGGATGACTCACAATTTGAAAATTGTTGATTGTACAAAGTGAATCTGTTAATGGTTACAACACTGGACTGTATGGTGTAATTACACGCTGTACACTGTCTGCCATGTAAAATGTCCCCTAGGTAGTAGGGACTCCCAAGGAGACTTAAGCAATAAGTCTGCATGTACCAAAAGTTCTGACAAATTGCGGCCACCTTCCCAGCCAATTATAGGAAAGTCAGTTTCACCTAATACAGATTGCACAATATGCCAATAGTTGCGAAGAATCTGCACAATCTTTTTACAGAGAGGTGAGAATGTCAAGGAGCAAACCATGCTGTTAGCATTCTTAGCTTTTTTTAAAAAAGAGGTTTCCTCTAGTTTTGGAATCAGCTCAGTTTGACTCCCCGCACCACAGAGGCAGGGTAGTAGCGATCTAAAAAGGCATTAGTCAATTTCCTATTGCTAAAATCATAATCTAAAGGAGACATTGAATTCCTTTTAATGCGCAAAAACTCACTACACGGAAGGCTTCTTTTCATATGATAGGGATGAAACGACCTATAGTGGAGAAGAGAATTTCAGTCAGTAATTTTTTTATACACTTTAACACCTAGTTGTTTAGAGTTTTTAACATATCTCTCTCTTGGCTTGACTTCACGAACGAAGATTTAAGAAAGGTGCAGTAGTCCACGTCTGCTGCAGGCTCGCTGGTGGCTGACAAGACCAATGCAGGACAGGCAGGTCCGGCCACAGTAGCTGCAGGAAAAAGTCTGATTTGGGGTTGGTGCTGTAGCAGTACGATTCTTCCTCAATCTCCTTTTGTCCTCAAGACCAGCTATGCGTGCGTTCTCAAAGGAAGAGACATACTGGTGGATGGTGTGCCTCCATGCTTTGCGATCTGAGGCCAGGTCAGACCACTGGTGATGGTTAATGCAACAGGTACCAAGAGATTTCTTCAAGGAGTTCTTGTACCTCTTCTTTGGTGCCCCTCTATTTCGATGGCCGGTGGAAAATTCGCCATACAGGGCAATCTTGGGAAGGCAGTGGTTTTCCATCCTGGAGATATGCCCTGCCCAGCGCAGCTGCGTCTTCAACAGCAATGCCTCGATGCTTGTAACCTCCGCCCGCTTGAGGACTTCAGTGTTGGTCACAAAGTCACTCCAGTGGATGTTAAGGATGGTGCGAAGGCAGCGCTGATGAAAGCGCTCAACGAGTCGCAGGTGATGACGGTATAAAACCCACGATTCGGAGCCGTAGATGAGGGTTGTCATCACAACCACTTTGTAAACATTGATCTTTGTGCCTTTTTTCAGATGCTTGTTGCGCCACACTCTTTTATGCAGTCGGCCAAATGCACGGTTTGCCTTTGCCAGTCTATTGTCAATCTCCTTGTTGATCTTGGCGTCTGAGGAGATGATGCACCCCAGGTAGCTGAACTAAGTTTTTTTTTTTAACATATACAATGGTGTTTAACATACAATAGTACTTCTACTACTTTGGTGTGTAAATTTAATTGCGGAATGTAAAGTGTTACTCCAATCCACAAATGGCTGCACAAAGGGATCATTAATTAGGCAAAAAATATCATCCAAAAACCTGAAATATGCCACAATGTTTTTTACAAAGTGATTAATTTGGTCATTATAGAAATAATTAATTTCAAATTGTTCCATAAAGATATTTGCAATGGATGGCGCCACTTTGCTTCCCATGGCCATGTCTCTAACTTGTAGAAAAAACTGGGATTGAAATCAAAAATAATTATGCTCGAACAAAATATCAGCAATATCCAATAAGAAATGGGTGGGTGGCCAGGGGTCTTGTTTTTGATCCAAATATTTTTCCATAATATTCCTCGCCTCTTCCAAGGGTATGTTAGTATATAATGCACTAACATCCATTGTAAGCAATGTTATTGTGTCAGTTTGAATTTCAAGCGATTCTATGATCTGAATAAAATGGGAAGTATCTCTAATATAAGACTTAATTTTGGTTACAAACGGCTGTAAAAAGTGGTCCAAGTACTGAGATAATGGCTCTAAAAGGGAATTCGACCCTGATAAAATTGGCCTCCCTGGAAGTTGACTCATTGACTTGTGTATCTTTGGCAACACATACAACACAGGACACCTAGGGTGTTCGTTAATAAGAAATTTGGCAACTAGAGTGGCCAAATATAAGAAGCTGATATACTAACAGCTTCTGTAACCATTATTCTTATAATATGAAGAACATGCTGTGTAGGGTCACCAGGGAGTTTTTTTGTAATGCTCTACAACATTTAATAAATCATAAACCATAATACAGTACTTGTCAATATCCATAATGACTGTGGCTCCACCCTTGTCAGCTGGTTTTATTACAATAGTACTATCAGTTGTTAAGTTCTTCAATGCTTGATTCTGAGTCAAATTAAGATTATAACGACGACCAGCCTTCAATCTTTCAAAATTTTCCAAATCCCTTAAAACTAATTTTTCAAAACTCACAATTAATGGGTCTGATACACTGGCCATATAGGTGGATTTTGGTTTGGATCCTTCTGTTGCTGGATTATTATTTCCAAAAATATACTTAAGTCTGAGGTTTCTAAAGAATTTAAATAGTTCTACTCGAGTGTTGAATGAATCATACTGATTTACCGGGACAAACCCCAAATCCAAATTAAGAACTTCCAATTCTACAGCAGAAAGATTTCGAGACGATAAATTAACCATTAAGGTCTGTTTTTGCTTTTCTTGCTCCCTTGTGGATTCATACCTATTGGTCTTTCTGGGATCCGATGTGGGGCACTGGACAAATTGCCCTGTAGATAGGAGTGTTTCTGTGCCTCAACTTCTTATTGACCTACATATTTGGAAATAGATCAAATATTACAAAATGCTATAACATTTAATTCTGTGTATGTGTCTGTAAAATATCAAGCCACATTTGACATATGACCCATAGGGCTTCCAAGGTAAGTGAGAACCTGAGGTAGCTTGGTGTTGCCTTCCTCAGCAAAGTCTTCCTTAGCATAGGCGTAAGCTACGCTCTTTGCCTGACTTGCCTGGTGTGGCTGCTGCTGGCATTGTCATGAAGTTTGCCTCACTCTGCCTCTCCCCCGCAGCTTAGCAAAAAGGGCTTTTAAGAATAATAATAATAATACTTTTTATTTATATCCTGTCCTCCCCGCCAGGGCAGGCTCAGGGCGGCTGCAGGTGCCTGCGGGCTGCCGCAGGAGCCATGGGCGGCAGGGTTGCGCTCCAACTGTGAGATAATTTGCAAGGATTTTGACTGCCTAGGGGTCTCCACAGGGTTTAATCCAGCACTGTCTATGAACCCCCAACGAAGATGCCCTTATCCTCCATTTCTGATGGAAAGAAGGCATTTAAAAGGAGTGCAGTCCCTTTAAGTGTGATGGCCAGAACTCCCTTCAGAGTTCAGTCATGCTTGTCACAACCTTGCTCCTGGCTCCACCCCCCAAAGTCTCCAGATATCTCCTGAGTCAGACCTGGTAACCATAGGAGGAGGATCTATTAACTCACAGCTCAAAAGGAAGTAGACCTAGGGAAGGGGAGGTCTCAACCTCCACCTCACTCTGTCTGAGGCAAAAGAAAAGAACTTCATACAAGTTGGACTCTGGTCCTTGATGACTGTGACCCAGGACTTGATACTTACCTTTCATTGTGGCTCAAGATGGCTTACAAATCAGAAATTAAAAGTAGGGGTGGCCAGGAGTAGCCAACGGTAGCTCTCCAGATGTTTTTTGCCTACAACTCCCATCAGCCCCAGCCAGCATGGCCAATGGCTGGGGCTGATGGGAGTTGTAGGCAAAAACATCTGGAGAGCTACCATTGACCACACCTGGTATACAGAATAAAATAAACCTCCAAATAATATCCCATAAAAGGAATGGCTGCAGTCTATACCCCATTAAAAGCCCTGGAAAATAGAATGGCTTTGTGACACCTACTAAAAAAGGTCTGTAGATAGCGGACCCTTGCTTTACTTGCTTGAAAGAGGCTCCAGGTAAGGCCAAATTTCCTGATCAATATGAAGGTAGTAAAAGATGGCATGGGGCTGCAAGTAGGGTTGCCAATCCCCAGGTAGGGGCAGGGGATCCCCCAGTTTGGAGGCCCTCCCCCTGCTTCAGGGTCATCAGAAAGCGTGGGGGGGGGGAAATATCTGCTGGACACTCCATTATTCCCTATGGAGATCAATTCCCATAGGGAATAATGGAGAATTGATCCGCGAGTATCTGGGGCTCGGGGAGGGGGCTGTTTTGCGACTGTTTTACACTGAGGGGTCCAATTCTATGAGCCCCAAAAGAAGGTGCCCCCATCCTTCATTATTTCCAATGGAGAAAAAGCATTTAAAAGGTGTATGGTCCCTTTAAATGAGATGACCAGAACTCCCTTTGGAGTTCAATTATGCTTGTCACAACCTTTCTCCTGGTTCCACCCCATGTCTCCTGGCTTCACCCCATGTCTCCTGGCTCACCACCAAAGTCTCCTGGCTCCACCCCCAAAGTCCCCAGATATTTCTTGAATTAGACTTGACAACCCTAGCTGCAAGTCAAATTTGCTCAGAATTCCTATGAAAGGTTTTGCAAAGTTCTAACAATCTCACATGGTCCTGCTTTTGAAGTGATCAGTGTTTTCATGAGAAAGGCATATTCAGTAGGGCTAGAACTGGGCTGTATGTTGTACTTGGCTGGGGCTTTACATTCCTGTGGCATTTTTCACATCCCATCTCCATTGTTCAGTGCAGGCACACTAAGTATCCTGGCCATCACAATGTGAGTTTCTGTGTTCCCACTTCATGGCAATAACAGCCACTTGGGAGAGCAGTGAAATTCACAACCTACAGGCCATGATTCCAACACAGAATTGTGCTGGGCAGGAGAAGAGGGTTGAAACTTGCCATGAAGATGCTACTGTGCATCAAGCGTTCTGTGTAGCCTAGGTGTTACTCTAACATTTGCTGAAGAAACTGGGTTTGGATCCAATGGGAAGGGATTGTGGCTCAGTAATAAAGCTTTATATACAGAATGTCCAAGATTCAATCAAATAATATTGACTTTGATAGATCAGTGGTCTGACTATAAAGCAACTTCATGTGATTCTGTTCTACTAATGGCAAGCCCTTCCTCTGACATAAGGAGACTTTTGTTAGCCGAAGAGCTGTGTTCTATCAGTGCACCAGCAGAAAGTCCTACTTTTAATTCTATTAACAGGTTTGAAGGAGGAGGTGGAAGAGGTAGGTTGCCAATCCTCAGTTGGGTCAAGGGATCCTTCAGTTTGGAGCATGTTTTAACTTGCTGTGTTATATGATAGACCAAGAGCTTCAGTTTCTTTAAAAACAAGAAAAAGAAATTAACTGGGCTTTTTGGTACAGAATGAGAATGGCTTTATCATCCAGTTCCATACAATATTTGGAAGAAGCCATCTTTGTAGTTCCTGATGCATATATTTGTGTTTTTATGTTTTACAGGTTTAGAGTAGTCATGGGAGCTATTAATGGATATGCTATTATTTTTATTACACTATCAATTATATGACACTCCATAAAATTTAAAGAACCAAATCTGAACAAACAGAACAGAAAACTATCTTATAAGGAAAAAAAGTCATCACTGTTAAGGCAATAGTTAAAGTGTATCCATCACAAATGACATCTGCATACGTATTTTGTTTGTGTTGACCAAACCCCAATATAGAGTTAGGGCTGCTTAAGCCAACTGAAATTATTTGACAAACGCATGCCTCACTTACCATGGGCAACCACCTCTCTGAACAGGTGAAGATCATGGCCACAGAAGGTCATGTCTAGCTGCACACAGAGGCTGAGGGATAGCAAAGTATGAGAGACCCAAACCTTCCACCTGTTGTGGCAAGTTACAGAAGAATAAGAGGTTTGTAGGGAGCCAGGAGGCAAGCAACCCACCTCTCTTACAAGCTTCTCCTGCTGCCAGCTTTGTCTAAGGGTGTTGCCATCCATTGTAATCATGGCTGAATAAATGTTGAGGGAATTTCAGCCAAGCAGAATGAATAAATGACCAGAGATGAAATCTGTGGATTAGGGTTAACATGGCATCACATATGATAACAAATGGGTACCAGATGCCTGCTGTAATAAGACCTGAACAGGAATATAGTCTAAGGGCTGATAACTGAGCAACCTGGCAGAAGCTAAACAGGCCTGGGGCTGATCAATTCCTTGATTGCAAACCATTTAGAAACCTCACAAGTGCCCTCCCCCCCAGTTCTATGATGAAAAAACAGCAGGGTGTAGGGGTTCTAAAAATTACAGAATATTACTGTCAGGCCAATATATGAATCCTTAGGAGACTGTAATGACCAACCTTTCCCATCTCTTTACAGATTTCCAGATTACAGACAACCTCAAAAGGCAAAATGAGGTGGGAAAATGCCATAAAATGTATATAGCTTGACTATGGCTCACAGCAAGACTAATAAAAATGTTCTGTTATGACTCATTCAGATGTACCTAGCAAAACAATGGTTTGCAATTCCCTCCAGTCTTCATGTCAATAATTACAAAAGATATGGATGTGGCAGATGATTTCATAAACTCTTGCCCATTTTCTCATAGGTAATCCAATAACGATCTTTACATGGAAACAAAACAAATTGAAGGAAAAGTAGGAAAGTCAAAGGGGAAATTAATGAAAGAAATAAGATGTATAAGATCAAGGCTATAGGAATGGAGGTACTGAAACTGAAAGGGCTGATGCAGGAACTCATCAGTATTCATACCTTTTATACATTTACAACTATTTTTAATGTAATTATACATTTACAACTATTATTTTGGGAACATAATAGTTATAATAATTTTGCCCACAAATTCTTTTCTTCAGATACATTACAATATATCAATTACTGGGAGGGATGGTGGCTCAGTGGTAGAGCATCTGCTTGGTAAGCAGAAGGTCCCAGGTTCAATCCTCAGCATCTCCAACTAAAAAGGGTCCAGGCTTGAGACCCTGGAGAGCCACTGCCAGTCTGAGTAGACAAATACTGACTTTGATGGACCAAGGTCTGATTCAGTATAAGGCAGCTTCATATGTTCATATGTACTTTGTCTCAGATTTTTCGTGATGTTGATTTTTCTCCTTTCATTCTTTTAGAAAGTGCTTTGTTAAAGAATTGCAGCAGAGATTAAACATTTATTTTGTAATACTGTCTGTTATTTTAAAAATGAAATGTAATAGTATATATGTGTTTTATAAAGACTTTTCCTTTTTATTATGCAAAATTATGTTTGAGAAATGTTAAAATCCAAACGTATACAGCCTTCAAATTCCCAATAAAATCTTTAATAGGCTTATAATTATAAGGTTTACAATGCTTAAATGCCAAGTTACCACCCCTGATATTGCTCCTGCTATTGTGTATTATTTTCTGCCATAAAAGACGTGAGAGCACAATAAATTTATTGGTACATCTCTCCCTTAATCTGCACAGCAGATGCTGTGTATGCCCCTGCCAGCCCAAATTGTTCAGGAAAAAAAATGTTCCTGGCATGGTAAAACCTATTAAAGAATATTGTTCATGGCTCTGTTCATGAAGACAGCCATAATCCAGCCCTTGTTTGTATTCTTATAAATCAGCAATACCTAGCTTGTAAAAATGACTTTAAAGAGTTCAAAGTTATGCACTTGATATGTAATTTCTGCATGTTCATTCTTCTCCCACTGAAACATCAACATCACATTTTCTGAAATGCATAAATGTGAACACAATGGTCATGTTACCTCAAATGCCACCTACATAATGGTTATGTTACCTCAAACGCAAGACAGTAGAGTGAATTCTTAAGTTCATCTGTGAATTCTTGAATGGTTAATCACTGAGGGACTCATCATATATGGTGTGAAAGGTTTACATTCATTCATTCCAATGTAAAATATACGTGCAACACATTTATTGTTTACAAACATGTATGCCAAAAAGATAATCAGCACTAGCCATTACACTCAGTGAAAAAGGCACATATGATAGTTTGGCATGTGAGAACCAGTTTGGTGAAGTGGTTAAATGTGTGGACTCTAATCTGGGAGAACCAGGTTTGATTCCCCACTCCTCCACTTGCAGGTCCTGGAATGGCCTTGGGTCAGCCATAGCTCTTGCAGAGCTGTCCTTGAAAGAACAGCTTCTATGAGAGCTCTCCCTAAGTCATGAAACACTAAAGGAGATTAATGCCTGTGTGAATTAGCTTTATAAACATAAAGTTAAAATACAGAATGCTAAAAAAATTACTTGTGCATAATAAGAATACCCCCCCCCCTTGCATTTTTTAAGCATTTCCCTGTAATGGCTTCACAGGAAAAAACTTTCCAGACATATCCACAATGTTTCTACTCTCACTCACTTTGGCCTTTTCTGCACAGTCTTCTACTCCATATCAGGTCAGGATTGCGCACCAGATTTAGTGAAGAGTTCCACACATTCTGCTCCTGATCAAATTTTGGATCCTTCTTTTCTGCCTTTAACGTGGGTTTTCTGGACACTGCAAAAATCAGGAGTCCAGAAAACCCGCGTTAAAGGCAGAAAAGAAGGACCCAAAATTTGATCAGGAGCAGAATGTGTGGAACTCTTCACTAAATCCAGCGCACAATCCTGACGTGATTGCGGAGACTGTGCGGAAAAGGCCGATCTCTCTCCTTTTGTTAGATACCTAAGAAGATACCTGTGATTCTCAAGTCAAGTCAGGTTTATTATGATTTGAAATCAGAATTTGAAATCAAAGTCATCCGCAAACATTTACATTGGTTCTGCATCCTAAATGCACTATATACACTAAACATAAAATGCAATACTGGGTTAAAATATTAATACTGGGCCATATGCTTCTAATTAAACATCCCTGAGCACAAAATCTTTACTACACAAAGAGGATACTCGGTAAAAATGTGGCAAAAAATACAAAAATCTGAGTAGCACACACACAAGACTCTATTCTTAACACAGAAACATAATTCTGAAAGACACAGTACCAGAAAGTCCTAATATGCAATATTTTCTTATATAGTCCTTTGACTCATAAACAAGGTGCAGTCTTCAATAATGTCGAGATGAATCGAAGGAGAAGAATATGTCCAATCAATAACTTGATAAGGAGACCAGTTTTGGCAACGCCTTCCTCAGTCATCAATCTTTATGCAAATTAATGCATGCAGCTTCTCCCATAATCTAGATGATCATTCGTTGATTGGGATCCCAGTCTTACTCTGTTTTCAGACTAAGCTTCTCACTGAATTTCACAGGTAGGGACATAACCAGCTGTAGAATTCAGTGAGAAGTTTAGTCTGAGAACAGAGTAAGACTTGGGGTCCCAATCAGCAAATGATTGTCTAGATTATGGGAGAAGCTGCACGCATTAATTTGCGTAAAGATTTATGACTGAGGAATGTATGAGAATCCATGTTGTTACCAATGATGTTCCTGCCTGGCTCATTGGAGCCTGAAGAACTGAGCTTTGGGACTTAGGAACAATGGGCAGTAGGATCCAAATCCCAATTGCCCTGCTCCAATCACAGGCCCCCTGCTGGTTTGAATGACCCAATAACGTGCTAGCGCAGGAACCCAGGGTTGTATATAGTTGGCCCAGTGGGCCCCGTTCTCCGGTCTTGTTAGTGCAGCCACCTACCATGCTGTACTCAATAAAGAGCTTGTTATCACTACCAGCTCGCCTCTTCATTGCCTAAGAACCCACTATATTCCAAAGGCGTTGCTGAAACCGGTCTCCTAACATCACAACCCTCTGTTTATATGGAAGTGAGTTCCACTGGCTCAGTTCAGACATAAAATAAAATAATGGTTTAATTAGAGTAACTGTATACTCATACAAATGCAAGCCTCCTAATTAATAGTGGTTAGTTCAGGAATGTTAGACCAGGAGCTGAAAACATGGTGTGAAGACAGTCTTAGTTCATGGGACCCAGATATATATATATCCTGGCATATTTGCCAGTGTTCCCCCCCTTCTCACAACAATGCAGGCATCAGTATCAGCTAATTCTCTCTGGTTTTTGCCATCTTCTGGGCATGCAGCTAGGGTCACTGGGGGCGTGGGGGGGCAGATAGTTGTGAATTTTATATATATTGTGCAGGAGGTTGCACTAGATGACCCTGGAGGTCCCTTCTAACTCTTATGATTCTATGGTTTCATATTATGTCTGAACCAAGCCATGAAGTTCACTGGGGGTTGCACCCTAGTAAATGTACTTATTGTTGTAGCCTCACATTGCAATCCTGCTATCAGGGAAGTAAAAGCAACAGAACTCAGAGGCACTTACTTCTGTGTTAACCTGTTTTGGACTAGACCAATCTAATTTTTAAAATGATTATTTTATCAAATGTTTTCAATAGGGAAGCATTTGTTTCCATCAACTTTTATATACACAGCCAGGGTATTAGTTTGCCTGCTTTTAGTCTTAAACGCTCCATGTTTTTTTCATATCCCCTCAGGCATCTTGTCCTTAAATCCTCTTTCATTTTTATTGCACAGTTCCAAATCCTACTAAACAGTTAATGTTCTTAATTCACTCCTGCTTGCTGCTAATGGTATATCATAATCTCGATATAATCTGTAATGTTTACAGCAGGCCCTCTGATAGATCCTCAATTGTGTTTTAGGGAGGGGAGGGCAGAGCACGTGTGATGGATGCCAACATTCAGTCCCTGCCTTCTCCATCTAAAAAAGGATTTTAGGAAACAGAACTGAGAAAGACCTTGCCAATTAATCCAGTAGCAATTGCCATATGGACACACATATTTCCAGCCCCTATCTCTAAAAGTTATTTTACAGAGCCGGTAAAAAGAAAGGGTGCTGCTTTGGCTTTCAGTATTAATCCCTAATATCGTGGGCACCAAGAGAACTGAGTTTCCTCAAGGCTTTCAAGTTATTGACTTTTTTGCACATGGGGGGGGGGCAGTACTGTTCTTGTTTATTTAGATATTTCTATGCCCTTTTGCTTCCATGGGACCCAAAGTGGCTTACAGAAATCTGCAGCTCAAATTAAATATGGTTCAAATAATCAGTCAATCAAATACATTCTGGTCTGGTCCTACTTCAGTACTGGAGACCCCTAGGCAGTGAGCCACAGGCTAAGACCACTTCAGCTCACACCCAAGGGTTTCTTTGCCAGTCTACACCTAGACCTTATATCCTCAGGTAAGAAGAACAGAAAAACAAAGCTGAGATGTTCTGCAGCTGTCAAGCTGCTGGAAGAGGTTGTTTTAAGCTAATGGCCTGTTTGCAAAATGCTTTTTTGCTGGCAGGGGTGTGTGTCAGACCACTCGATACCGTGTGAGAGTTTTCATAACCTCCCTGCACAGTGACTGTATCTGTGAGTGGTGCCAGTGTGAGTGGAGACTGGCCATACAAGAAACCAACTCTGCAACTGAAGGGAAGAGACTAGCCAAGGAGCTGAAAAGCCAGCTTCATCCCACTTCATCAATACAGCTGCTGCACAGGATAATTCCAAGCAGCCCTGCAGGCTTCTGCAACATCCACAGCCATCTGAATGCCAGCAACAGTGAAAAACAGACAGACTTCTTCTGTTGCATGTAAATCTCATAGGGCCACTGTGCATCTGCCTTCTTCTCCATTATTGACACTATTTGTTCAGTCATCAGTTCTTCAGAATCCAGGCAATGTTCCTCCCACTCTCTTTCATTTCAGTGTTTACTCTAATTTTTAAAAGTATTGACATCTAGCACCTAAAACAATTGCAACATTTTCCTGTTAGACTCAGGTGTGAATGGGCATCATGCTATTGCCGCACCTGGTTCAATGGCAGAGTGGCATTGACTCAACTTTCTCTGTATTACTTTCCTCCCACTTTTCTAACTTAAAAAAAATGTCCCTCACCTTGCTATGCAGTGAAAATAGCCAGGGAAATCATTATCGGTATCACCAGTGACCTTTTCTTTTATAAAAGTATTTTAATATTAATTTTCACAATGGTTCTTTGCATAGGGTGGCCAACTCCAGGTTGGGAAATACCTGGAGATTTGGGAGTTGGAGCTTGAGGACAATGGGTAGGTGTGGTCATGAACCAGCTGTGAACTAAAGTTTGTCACAAATTTTGGCCAGTTCATGGTTCACAAAGCAATGTTCATGAACTGAAGAGCTGTGACGCTCCATGAATTTTGACACAGATTGTGACATTTCATGAAGGGAAGAAAGCAGAGGTTTAAATGGCTCAGAGACATTTAAACCCCTGCTTTCTGCTCTTCACAAAAAACAGATGAGCCAAAAGCCATAGCTAGCAGAAAGCAGAGGGTGAAATGGCCGCTTTCTTTTTCCTGATGCTTTTCACAGGGTCAACAACAAAAGAGTCACAGTATTCTTAGCAATCCAATATACACATCCAATACTATGATAAGCACACTATATAAACTATAAAATTTGGTCAGTTTCACAGTAATGAATGTTTTCTAGTACAATCCGTGACAGCTGCAGTTTATTGTAATTACTTTACTGCATGTTAGGTACTTAAATTTTGTTAGCGAGTTTAGCAACCCAAAAAGGCATAGCCAACCATCAGAAGCTTAAAAACCTTTGTCAGCATCCAGTTAATGATTGGTGCCTCATTTAAAGTATATCTGAACTCTTTGGAGAGTCAGGTGAGTGCAACACACATACAGCTTTTAACTTGGTTCTTAGGGTATGGAATGCATGGTTTTCTGGGCTTTAGCTTTTTTTCTGTTTTAGACATAAGATTTGGATGTTTGGGCTAGATGGCTTGAGAAGAAGGATGTGAAACACAGAAAGTCAAATATCTGCATGCTTTGTCCCCTGCACTATTTTGTCATGTGATTTATCTTTACATCCTTGTGTCTCACTTAAAGAAGGCTCCCATGGATTGAGAGGAGTCTCTCATTGACTCTTACAGCAGGGACTCTATATAGAGCTGTTGATTACACTTATTAAATGTACATAATTTGGACATTTCCATATTAATTTCCATTAGAAAAAGTGTGTCTTTTCCTGTATGCTTGTGCATGAATGTATGTATTGTACCATGTATTTTGGATACCTTTGTGCTTGGTAAATGTTTTGCATTATTATGACTCAGTGAACCACACATATAGTTTATATTATGAGCTTTTCACAGGGAGCACAAAGCAGAAGTTTAAATGGCTCATGAACTGATATGAACCAGTTTGGTCTGTGAGTTGCTGTATCTGTTCATGGTTCAGTTCATGGTTCAGGCACAAACTGAACCACAAAAAATGCAGTTTGTGTCCATTCCTAACAGTGGAGATCGGAAGTGGAGGGACTTCAGCAGGGTACAATGAAATAAAATCCAAAGCAGGCATTTTCTCCAGGAGAACTGCTTTCTAACATCTGAAGATCAGCTGTAACTCTAGGATCTCCAGGCCCCATCTGGAGGCTGGGAATTCCAACTTTGAAATAAAAATGTTTGCTTTTATTGTCTTGCCTTTTGCCAGGAGCAGCAATCACAAGAATGGTAGGAAAAAGTAGACAGGTGAAGTTTTCCTGGAGATCACCAAAGAAGGTGGTGAAAAGTTCCATTTAAAGAGAGAGAGAGAGACCCTTTCTCCTGTCATTTCATTCAACTCCCTATCCTTTTTGGTCTTTGTTTCCCACTCCAAGAAGTTAATTCACTTGGCTGCACTGCACTGCCCCCTTCCTTTGGATTGCTCTTTCCTGACATCTTGTCTGCTCCTTGTCCCTCAGGGGTTTTTTTAATGAATTGGGGGGAAAGAGAGTTGGTTATCATTGGGGTCTTGAGGTTGGGTATGGGAGAGAACAGGATTTGTGCTACCATAAAGTTAACTCAACAAATGCTTTTTTGGTTGCTCATGTAGATTTCCCCCTCCATATACCTATAGGATGTAGTCTGATTTCTGAAATTTCACCACAGGAGGACAGTAGCGTTCCCTTGCCAGTCTCTCTGTTGCAGCATCACTACAACAGCAAACAAATGACAGAATCTGAAGAAATTATGGTTTGCCAGTCTATATCCTCTGTGAAAAACAATAAATAAAACCATTGCTATTTCAATATTTCTGATGAAAATGTTAATGAAATGAATGCAAATACAAACTGGCGTATTGATTCAAGCACTAATCTCCTGAAAGTTTTAAGTAAGATACTGAGTTGTAAATCAGCATTATTATCACCCCAGCTGAGCTTATTATTTCAAACCCTGTCATGGAGCCTCAAGTTATTAGTCTTTAATGTGTCACTAGACTTTTGGTTTTTTTGTAAAAGAGCCTGACCATTTCTACAGTATGGACTTCCTTCTGCTTTCCATTAAGTTGAATTTCCATGTGATGCTTTGACTTTATGTGGCACTCAATATGCAATAGGGATTTTTCTTCAGAGTTTTGCAGGATCAGACCCACCCTATGAGTTCTGCCCTATGCATCCCGCATTTCCTTCTTAAGGTAGACATACCTTAAGTCATGGCATTCTGGTACTGTGATATTGTAATGGATAATATTACATTGTAACAATCAATACTATGTGTTTTTTAAAAAAAAAAAATGGTGAATGATTGTGGGAACAAGGGGAAAGAGAGAGGACAGTAGGCAGGGTGAACATGTGACACTGTTTACATGAAGCACTGTGGCAAGGAAATAAATTTGAAGATGAGATTTCCTCACTGGAAAACTGCAAGTTACGAGCCCAAGCTGGAAAATTGGTTTTGGAAAATACAGGGTAAGAAGGTACAACATTCAGATGTACTCGTGGAGAGACAAAATTTTGTGCGGAAACTTTTGCATTTATTTAAGCATGTTGACAGGGAGATTAGCTCTTTAGCGAAAAATGTCCCTGTCTGCATGTAGCCTAAGAGTAAACCTGGTTTTCCTAATAAGAACATAAGAATTCTCCCACTAAATCAAACCAATTTCTACTTATGCAGAATTCTGGTTCCTGCAGTAGCCTGCCTGATGCCTTTAGGAATTCACAAATGAAGGAAGAAACTGACAGTTTCTGTTATAACTGACAACAATTATGGCAGTCAGCAGTATATATTGCCTTTATACAGCTAGAGTAGCTAGTTATTGATTTATTGATTTATTTGTTATTTGCATTTATACCCCGCCCTCCCAAGTCGGGCTCAGGGCGGCTAACAGCAAGTAAAACAACAAGTAGAACAGTAAAACAACAATGTTACATTATTACAATAAAATTATTACAATAAAGCATTGTTAAAGAATATGACAATATAAATTAAGATATATAATTTGTGGTTCCAAGATGGTGTTAATAGTGCTAGTTGTTAAAATTCATTGATGTTATAAGCGCTTTATTTTTCTGTCTTGTTCGGAATAAAAGTTTTTGCTGTGGGATGATGGGTACTAAGCACCACTGTCAGATGTTAAAATACCTCTGGTTAGACATTAAAAGCCTGTCTAAACAGGTATGTCTTACAGGCCCTGCAGAATTGTGGCAAATCCTGCAGGGCCCTGACCTCTTCAGGGAGGGCATTCCAGAGGGTAGGAAAAAACTCTTGCCCTTGTGGTGGACAGACGAGCATCCTTTGACCGAGGGATCTTTAAAAGATTTTGGGAACTTGATCGTAGTGCTCTCTGGGGCTCATGTGGGGAAAGGTGATCCCGGAGGTAGACAGGTCCCAAGCCATAAAGGGCTTTGAAGGTCATGACCAGCACCTTGAACCGGGCTCGGAACACCACAGGCAGCCAGTGTAGTCTCCAGCGCAGGTTGGATGTGCACTCGTAAAGGCAGCTCCAGTACCAACCTGGCTGCAGCATTCTGCACCAGTTGCAGCTTCCTGGTCTGAGTCAAGGGCAGCCCCATGTAGAGGGCATTGCAGTAGTCTATTCTTGAGGTGACCATTGCGTGAATTACTGTGGCCAAGTCGTCATTCTCTGGGTATGGAGCCAACTGCCTTTTTCTGCCTAAGTTGATAAAATGCAGATTTGGCAGTGGCTGCCACCTGGGCCTCCACTCCAGGAGTATCCCTAAGCTCTTGACCTTCAAAGCTGGCACTAAAGGCACCCCATCGAAGGCCAGCAGAAGGATCTCTCTTCCCAGGCTGCCTCAGCTTAGGCACAAAACTTCTGTCTTTGCTGGGTTCAATTTCAGTTGACTCTGCCTGAGCCATTTCACTATGGCTTGTAGTGCCCGGTCCAGATTATCTGCGATGCAGTCAGCCCGGTCACCCATCAAGAGAAAGAGCTGTCATCCGCATACTGATGACACCCCAGCCCATAACTCCAGACTATCTGGGCAAGGAGATGCATATAGATGTTAAATAGCGTCGGGGAGAGGACCGCCCCCTGAGGCACTCCACACACAAGTGGGTGTCTCTGGGACAATTTCTCCCCAACAGCCACCCTCTGTCCTCGACCTTGGAGGAAAGAGGTAAGCCACTGAAGTGCAGACCCCTGAATCCCTGTGTTGGCAAGGCAATGTGACAGCAGCCGGTGGTCGACTGTATTGAAGGCAGCCGATAGATCTAATAACAACAGCACCGCTGAACCGCCTTGATCCAGATGTCTTAGGAGATCATCTATGAGGGCGACCAGCACTGTCTCCGTCCCATGACCCAGGATGATAGACCCATCAATATAAGAGTAGCCTAAAAACTCTTTACTATGTATAATCTTAATCTACTTTTGTGGGTTGATTGGTGTAGTGCTACACTCAACCTTCTATTCACATGAAAAAGCATAACATGTAAACTCAAAGTAGACAGATCAGCTGGAAATATCACATACTACATATCTCTTTCTCAGAAATGCACTCAAGAACATTTGGTTCTAATGTTGCATAGGTAAAGGACACTGTGATCCACCTCAAGTGTTCCTCAAAAATCTCAGAATATTGGAAAGAAACATTTTCCATTGTCAGTTTCAGCCTCTTCTACTGCCCTTAAGCAAACACAGTTTCATATAAAGATGAATGATAGCTTCAGATTATTACATTTCTTCACTACTTCCCAAAGGGGTATAATTGGTCTCAGTTAAAAGGGTTTTTATTTATTTATTGCTATTGCTGGTTAGTATATTTAAAAAAAAAAAAATTCACAGGAACTGAAAATGCCCCTTTCAAGGAAAACCATTAATGACTAATGAAAAGTAGCAGGGACAGTTATTTCCTGCTTCTTCAAAATAAGCATTGATATTATCATGTCTTCCGCATACTGCTTGAAGATGTAGGACTCTATAAACTGGAGTACGGCAGGACACTCCCTCTGAGCTGTTGTACCAATCCTAGACATTGTCCTTCAAAAATGTTTTTCTTTACTTTTGCAATAAATAAAGCAGTCAACAACTGTGGTCTTCACAGCCAGGGAAAGCAAATGGAGTGTGGCTGGAGGTATGGAATATGAAAAGGATGGGTAAGGACACTGGGAGTACGAGAAGAAGAGGGGCAAGCAACAATATCAAGAGAAAGGAAGAGAATGGGAATGTGGGAAGTTCAAGAAAAGGGATGAGTCTGTATGAAGACCATATATCAAAGTTCTGTTCCTCATTATGCAAGCTTTGAACATCATAACAGTTTTGAACACATTCAAAGCGTTGGAGGAGCAAGTTGGAAAACTACATGGAACTGGGCAGGTGTGTTAGAAGAGAAGAGAGAGGGAGAACAAAAACAGCAAAACACAAACACACATAGTCGTGGACAGAAGCACTTCTATATGCTTGAGTGGCCAGGTGGCAGTGCTGCCCTTTCTGCTGCAAGTACAATCAGCATAAAATTTTATCTGTTGTCAAATTTTGATAATAGTTGTGATATGATAATATTAATCAGGGCTTTTTTTAGAAAGAGCCCAGCAGGAACTCATTTGCATATTAGGCTGCACCCCCTGATACCAAGCCAGCCGGAACTACGTTGCTGCTAAAAAAAACCCTGTGATATTAATGAACAAAACAGAAAGTAGATGTATCATAATAAAGAACAGCATGTGACGGAGCAAAATACAAGAAGAGTCAAGGAAGCCCAAAATGCTATCTACAACATAGTACACAATTTATATCATTCTGTTTTTCTGATAGATTCACCTGTTTCAATAAGTAGGTAGATTTTTAAAATCTCTGCTTCCAGAGAAACCAATAGCATCAGTACTTCAAAATCTTTGTGACTCACCTTCACCACCCCCATTCCCTTTAATACATTCAAAACTGCAGAGCCAGTTTGGTGTAGTGGTTAAGTGTGCGGACTCTTATGTGGGAGAACCGGGTTTGATTCCTCACTCCTCCACTTGCACCTGCTGGAATGGCCTTGGGTCAGCCATAGCTCTGGCATAGGTTGTCCTTGAAAGGGCAGCTGCTGTGAGAGCCCTCTCCAGCCCCACCCACCTCACAGGGTGTCTGTTGTGGGGGAGGAAGGTAAAGGAGATTGTGAGCCGCTCTGAGAATCTTCGGAGTGGAGGGCGGGATATAAATCCAATATCTTCTTCTTCATCTTCTTCTTAATACATATTAATGTTTGCAAAGCTGTGTTGTACATGCACCTTTTAGAAACCCTTGAATAACTTGAATAAAATCTATTACCAAATAATTCCTTTATATTAATCATCACAAAAGGGAAAGAAAACCCCCAAACATAAATGTTGTATTCTGAAACACTTGGTTCCCCAAGTGCTACCCATACAGCTATTTTTTAAAAAGTAGATTGACTTTACTTGGAAGTAAACATGCAAGAATGTTGGGAAAGAAGGTGCACAAGGAAAATAGGGCTGAAATCCAAATTCAAGTGATTTTTGGACATAGTTGCTCCAGAAGACAATGTTTATTAACCACCATAGTTCAGTTTAATTATTGGTGTGAAATTAGCCATGACAGTGACTAGTTCAGGTGATGCAAACACTAATCTAGGACTGCTTCCTTATAACTGTTTTGCTTTGCCTTGCCACTCCTCCCTCACTAGAGTGGTTGGTTCATTTGTTGTAGCATCCACTGGGTATTGTCATGCAACTGTCCACCTTACAGGTTTTCTCTGATCTACTGCAATCTTTCCCAGACTTTCTTGGTACAATCTTTCCAGAAAGATCATTGTCAAAGTGGGCTTGCCTACCATGTCAGAGGGAATGTGCAGAGTTTTGAACCTTTTTCCTACATGTAGACAATTTCTCTTTGGAATCGCTTTGTGCCCACCATTTCCCTTCTTTTGCCACCAGCAAATGTTTGGCTAGATTTTTAAAACTGGTCATAGCCCTAGATCGCTATAGCTCCTGCTGATTTTTTTTAAATAGAAAGCTAGCTAAAGCCCTCTGGCAGGGTGGGGTGGGGTGGGGAGAATGGCAGGTACAAGTGGATACTAGAACATGAAGAACATGAATGCACTATAGGCGGTTATTGCTACATAGAACAAACCTAGCTCTTAGGCTCTTCAAAGTGGAATCAGTGCTATCAGAACTAACAAGAAGTCCTACCCAAATCTGGGGCAAAGAGAAGCACAGAGCTGGACTGTGCCAATTGCTTCTGTTACTACCGATCCAAAGAAGATTCCTCTTGTTTGGACAATTGAATCTAATTGCATTAGGAAATAACTCACAGTTGCTTCTGCTACTACTGATACACAGAAGATTCCTTTTGTTTGGACAGTTGAATCTAATTGCATTAGGGAATAACTCACAATTGCTTCTGCTACTACTGACACACAGAACATTCCTCTTTTTTGGACAATTGAATCTAATTGCATTAGGGTATACAGTAATCTATGCAAAAAGCATTTCCAGTCAAGGACCAAAAGGAACAAAAGACACAGAAATTAGGGTCTCCTGTTGTCCCCTTTATTGGCTAGAATACAGGTAGCAACTTTTCAGTACTTTGGAAGCTGTGTTGTAGTTTGTCTCAGGTATACACATGAGCTTTTGTGTCCCTCAATCTCTGGTAAAACTTGTTTCTCACATTTTTCAGAACATTTTCATGCTGCAGCCTCTTTCATGCCAAAATGAGTCTTTGAAACATGACCAGCTGCTTTAAGAAATGTATGTGTATTTAGGTATTACTGTGCCATAGAAATCTGCTGGGTAGCACTGTTCTACAACTACCACTCTGCAATGCCCAGAGCACTTTCAGATCTGAATGTTCATGTGGGAGGCATCCTGCTGAGCTTTAGAAAGCTCATCCTATCAGCTGGAAGGATACAATTTCACTGAGTTCTCCCTCATACAGTGCTCTGAAACCTTACTCATGTCCTTAACACCTTTAACCACATCTATATCACAAAAACAAGGATTTCTTTTAACCTAAATGTCAAAAGAGGCTATTTCCTTGATTCTTTAAATGCTTAGGGTTTGTAAGATAAGTACCTTGTTGTGATTCTTGGATGTACTTTCAGCAGAGAACTGAGGAAATGGATTGGTTTACATTGGTTTAGCTTCTAGAAGAGGCTTCAGTCACATGTAGCAGATGTTAGTTTGGGAAGAATGACATATGCACAATAATCAGTCTGTTAGAAAGAAATTGTCCTTGAGGCGAGATAGTATAGCCTACTGCAATGTGAGGAGGGAACTGAAAACAATGTCAAGGAGAAGGAAAATGAAATTAGTTCCCACTGTGTATTAAATGGAAAGGACTAAATGAATCAAAACAACCTTGAGTAGTGCAAAACTCCCTGGTCTTTCTCAGAGCCTCAACTCTTCATATTTCACTTGGCAAGCTGCAAACCATCAAAACAGAAAGGCTCACCACCTCTCAGAAAGATAAACCACAGACTAATTTCAATAAATTCTGACAGAAGCAGCCCACATTCCTCTATTTATTATGGAGAAGCAAATGTAACAACATACGGTAATTAACAGAGAATCCCTCTTGAAGGCTAAACTGAGCAGCCAGCTGGCCCAGGACTTCAACTTTAACATTGCTGAGTAAAGGCACTAAATAATTCTTTAGCTAATTCTTCTTTTAGGGAGACATTTCTGTAACTCTAGCTCTCCCATGCATCAACCACTCACACTTTGAAATATAAGAGTCTAAAAAAAATAAATCTCAATTGTTTTTAATTCTAGGGGATCCCCCCCTTTTGTGACCATTTCATTTGATTTATAGCAGGGGTGGCCAAAGCTGCTTAACATAAGAGCCACATAGAATAAATGTTGGATGTTTGAGAGCTGCAAGACATGAACATCAGACACAGGAAGGAAGGAAGATGGGGAGCGGAAAAGAAAGAAACTTTAACTTTAAATGCATTCTCCAAGCTGGTGGCTTGGCTTGGAAAAGTGATTTAAAGAGACAAATGCCTTCTCCAAGTCAGCCAGTGGGTGGTGGGGGCTTTGAGAGCCACACATTTTGTGTGAAAAAGTCACATGTGGCTCTCGAGCCACAATTTGGCCACCCCTGAGTTGTAGAGTCCTGATTCTGTTCATTTATTTAAAGCATTTCAATACTGCCTTTCTACCTCAGTCAGGGTTCCCAAGGCAGTATTTATAAGTTTGTTTTTACAGAAGTGGCGAAATGACTCAAGAATTCACCCTAATGTATCAATTATTGTGACTACTCTTTGTCTATGGACAGGAGCTCTGCTATACAGTGTTAGCTGGCAGGAGGGCTGGAGAAAGGATCTGTCAAGCATAGAACACTCAAGCTCTTTGTTATGTAAATAGCGTACCTCTTCAAATCGTATTAACTCACAGCTTAAACTATAAAGCTGGGGAGATTAAAGTGCCCTTTGGAACAAGAAGGTCATCCCAAAAAGAGTTATAGAGAGGTTATAAAAAGTCTGGATGCAATAAAGAGGGTCTCTTCCATTTGGGGCAGCTCTTTGGATAGGCACAACCCATAGTGCTTTCATCTAGGGATTCCATCTTGTCCATGAGGCAGGGGACAATGGGGAAATATCCTGACCTGGAGATATAAAGTAATGATGAATTCTAAATTACTGCAACTTCAAGTAAAGCTTGTCTATCCTAAAGCAAGCATCATCTAGGAAGTATCTAGATGCAGTGTTTCCCAGCATGTGAGTCAGGACCCAAAAGTGAGTCACAAAGCCTCTAAAAATGTGTCACAGGCCAGCTCTCCTAGGTAGCTCCTACCCTCTGCATACTTTTTCTTTTTTCCTCTCCAGCTACTCACATTCTCATCTCTCTCTTCTTCTTTATGGCAATAATGAGAGGGGGGAAATTATCTGGCAACTGGTAACTTCAGGGTAGTAGCTGAAAGAAGTGGGGAGTGGTTGGAGAGTAGATTGGAGCTGTTCAACATGCAATTGAAAAACCAGAGGATGATACAAAAGGGGCATTTATGTGCATAAGCTCTGTCTTGGTGCTGCTCCCAATCACTTGCCCAGCCCTCTGCAGTGCCTCACTGTCTCTACCTGCTGTGGGAAATGTATTGCACCAAGCCCCTCGCTGCCAGCTTCTGTACCACTATCTGTCATCTTTGTCTAGCTTAGAGTTGCCAGCCCCCAGGTCCCAGCAAGGCTTCCCCACTTTTTTTGGGGGGGGGGGGTTGGCCTGCAGCCAGCCAGTTCATTGGTGGGGGAAACTTCACCCCCAACATAATGATGTCACTTCCAGGTGACACCATCACACCAGGGATGTTGTGCGGTGATGCTCTGATTTGGGGACAAGCTCTATGACTTTGAAGGCAAAAACCAATAGAGTTTTGCCCAAAATCAAAGTATCGTGCACAACATCACCAACACAATGATGTCACTTCTGGGTGACATCATTGCATTGGGACATAGTGCACAACATCCCACCCATCCCCAGAACACCCCCAAATTCCCCTGCAACTATGGCAAGGGGACCTGGCAACCCTAGCATATTTCCTCAACCCAGCACCCCCTAAGCATACCTCCTCAAACTGCAGCTCTGGTCCAGCTGGCAGAAGAAAAGGAAGTGAACTTCCAGTTGCTTAGGTTTCATAGTAGCTATACACTTTACGTTATATTTGTTGGTTTCTTAAAAACATCTGGCTGGGCACTATAGAAAATGGAATGCTGAAATAGATAGGTGCCAAAGTCATAGCTAGTCTTGGGTGCCAAAAAACCATGACTTTCGGTGCCAAAAAACCATGACCATGGGCCAGCCCTAGATGGGTCACTGTATAAAGTAAATTTGGATTTGTGTGTCACTATGCCAAATAAGTTGGAACTGGGGGAACCACGCATGCGTCAAATTGGTTAAGACGCTCCCAGAACGTACTCCCGGAGAAATTTGTTATTAAGCCATCGAAGAAGAGAGATAAACTTCTGAAAACAGTTTGAAATATTTGTGAAAGGAAGCAAGACCTGGAGGGCATCAATCAGAGTGAGTCTTTGGAAGTGTGATTTCTTATCATCTCTTTACTCTCCGCTCCCTGGGAGGAGGCCAGAAAGCGAGAAGAGAACATGGCGACTAAAAAGGAGCTGAAGGATTTAACACAGCTCATTGCTTCTTCAGAACAGAATGTAAGGGGCGATATTAAAGCTCTTAAAACAGACCTGAGACAGATGGCTATAGAAATTAAGAACATAAAAAAGGTGGCTGATAAGGCAGCCAAAAAAGCTCAAGTTAATGAAGACAAAATTAAAGAGCTAACGAGCAAATTAGCGTTTGTAAGCGATCGTCAAAGGAGAAGAAACATTCGCTTATCAGGCATCCCTGAAGAGATTACACAGAAAGACCTTGAATCAAAACTACTGGAATGGCTTGAGCGATATGATTTAAGGATACAAACGGAAGATATAGAAAGAGTACACAGATCTCTCCGCCCCAAGCCAAGCCTGGGAGCAAAGCCAAGGGATGTTATTATGGCTTTTGCAAGAGAGAAAATAAGGGACAATATTTATAAATGTTTGAAACTTCAGAAGGATTTACAGTTTGATGATAATAAAGTTATAGTAAGACAGGACCTCTCTCCAGAGACACTCCAGCAAAGAGCAATACTAAGACCTTATACGCAAAGTCTTGTTGAAAATGGAATATTATTTTCATGGGGCTACCCGGCAGTGATTTTGGTTTTTAAAGAAGGCAAGCTGCTGCGAGCTAAAAATCCAGAAGAGGCAAGAAAAATGTTGGAGAGATTGGGAATCAACATGAGGCCGTTAGAACCAGGAAATGTGGAGGAGCAAGAAGACGAGCAACAGGAACCTTGTGAGAACACTTCAAGTAGCAGTGAAGAAGAAGGAGAGTCGAGTCAGACACTGCAAAGCAAGCCAAAGCGTTTGAGAAAAGACACTGGGGGCTCTTAGTAATGAGAGTCTCCAAGGAAATTTAATATTGCTTTCAATTTACTTTAAAAAAATCTTTTTTTTTTTTTGGAATAAGATGGCTTATAGAGAAATATTGAAATGAGTTATATTAATTAGATAGGGAGGAAGGGAAAGGAACGTGGACCCCAACTTAGCAACGAAGAGGTCAGGAGGTTATGCCACCTGTACACCCTTTGAGGGTTCTTCTTCGGGGAGGGGGAAGGGGAAAGGTAGTGACCATCAAAGTAAGAGAGGATAGAAATGAGCACATATGTATGAAATTTACAAAGGAAAATGGTTGAGACAATTAAAATATTATCTTTAAATATAAATGGGTTGGCTTCAGATTTAAAAAGGTATAGATTGAAAAATATGCTAAAAAAACAGGGAATAGATATAGTGTGTCTCCAGGAGACCCATAAAGGTAAAAAAGATAAAAAACCCCTACTAAACTCTACACTATGGGAAACAAGGGTGGAAGCAAGAGGAACTAGGAAGGCAAGAGGGGTAGCGATACTTACACATTCTAGCTTGAAGTTAGAAGTACTGGATCAAATATCTGATTTAGAGGGAAGATATGTTTTTTTGAAATTTAAGTTGAATAGTAGGAAGTTTACAATAGTATCTATCTATGCCCCAAATATGGGTCAGGTAAGCTTCTTAAATAAAGTATTCCAGAAATTGCAGAACTTTTATGAAGGGGATGTGGTAGTGGCAGGGGATATGAATTATGATTTTAAGAAAAGTAAAACCTTGAAATTTAAGAAATGGAAATTGAAAGATGTGTTCACATTTGAAGGGAACAATTCTCAACCTACATATTTCTCTAATAGATTTAAGACTTTTTCATATATAGATTATATTTTAGTAAAGGAATCAAATGAGTTAGAGGTGATGAAGGCAGTAACTGAGCCATTATGGATTTCGGATCACGCTCCTTTAAGGGTGCAATTTAGAATAAGTGAAGAGAGAAAAGAGTTTACTTGGAAATATAAGGCATATCTGCCCTTGACAGGAAAAGATCGGATGGACTTAAGAAGGGATATAGAATGCTATTTTAGAGAAAATAGGAATTCAGCCACAGAAGGAGTAGTTTGGGATGCGGCTAAGGCAGTTATAAGAGGAGCTTATATAGCTAAGGAAATTAGAATTAGAAAGGAAAATAATAAGGAAAGAAGTAGGATAGTAAATGAGATTAAACGAATACAGAAAGACCTACAGGGAAATTATAATAGGCAGTCATATGAATTATTCAAAAAACTTAAAAAAGATTTAGAGAACTTGGATTCATTATCTATGTGGAAAAAGGATATATTAGTTAAGAATGAGTACCATAGAATTAATATAAATACAATGAGAAGAATGGCGAATTATTTAAAGATGAAAAAGGAAAAACAAAAAATTGGATGTATTAAGGGAAATGGGGATAAACAATTTTTTAAAAATGCTCGGATAAGAGAGGAATTTGCTACATTTTATCAACAACTATTCAATTTGGGAGAAAACCAAAGATTCGAGGAACAGCTAGATAATAAATTAACGATAGAACAGAGAGAGAGCCTGAATAAAGAAATTACCCGGCAGGAAATAATAGAGGTATTAAAAAGGTTAAAAAACAGGAAATCCCCTGGTTTGGATGGTTTTACGGCAGAATATTATAAAGAAATGGCAGAGTTAATAATACCAGAAATGCAAAGTTTATTTAATTATATTTTAAAAGGGGGGAAAATACCAGATTCATGGAAAAAAGCTGAAATTTTACCAATTTTGAAGCCTCAGAAGGATCCCCTAGAAATAAATTCATATAGGCCAATTAGCCTGATGAATCAAGACTATAAAATATTTACAAAAATTCTAGCTAATAGACTAGAAAAATATTTACCAAACTTGATTAAGGAAGATCAATATGGTTTTGTTAGAGGTAGATTTATTGCAGATCCATTGAGAAATATATTGAATGTTTTGTTCTGTAAGGATAAGAAAACTTTGGCCTTGTTAAAATTAGATGTGTATAAGGCGTTTGATACGGTAAATCACAATTATTTAATGCAGGTATTGGAAAACTTTGGTTTTGATGGGCCCTTTTTAAATGTTGTAAGGGAAATCTATAGGGGGGGTAAAGCAGTAATTAGAATAAATGATGGGCACTCTAGAGAAATTTCGATACAGAGAGGAGTAAAGCAAGGTTGCCCATTATCTCCTTTGTTATTTGCATTAGCAATTGAACCCCTAGCAGATAGGATACGAAATAGTGGTAGAATTCAGGGATTTCAAATAGGTAAGGAAGAATTGAAATTAAACCTTTTTGCGGATGATATTTTGTTGACAATAAGTAATCCACTGCAGGCAATACGAGAATTGTTAGTTATTTTAGAAGATTTTAAGTTATGTTCGGGACTTGGAATAAACATTAAGAAATCAGAAATAATGTTTATTAATGTAGGTGGGGAAACCAAGAAGGCAATATTAGCCTTAACGGGGATGAAATCAGGAGTTAGCAAAATTAAATATTTAGGAGTTTATCTTAATAAAAATATAGAGAGGCTACAAAAAATGAATTATAATAAGGTGTGGTTAAAGATTTTAAAGAAATTGAAGGAATGGAAGAACAAAAATTTGAGTATCCTAGGGAAAATTAGAGCAATAAAAATGTTTATACTCCCAAAGCTGCTATATTTATTCCAAGTACTTCCTATAAGATTAGATCAGGAAACGATAAGGAAATGGGATGAACATATTAAAAATTGGGTCTTTGGTCGGAAAAAAGCAAGAATACAAAAAAAGTTGATATATATGCCCCAAGATGAATTAGGATGGGGAGTTCCATATTTACAAGCTTATTATGATGCAGTTCAGTTGAAAGCACTGATGGAGTTAGAATGGAGGAAAGGGGATAAATGGGTAAGACTTGAATCTGCAGTCAATAAGGGAGCAGGTAGTAGTGGAATTTACACGAGAGAGATAAAAAAGGTAATGATACAAACCGAAGGTCCAAGAAAAATAGCTTTAATTGTGTGGAAGAGGTGGAAAAAGATCTTAATGCCTTTAACCTCGAAATGGACCCCACTTAAGGATATCTGGGAAAAAGAGATGAACCCAAAATTCTATGAAGAGCTGCAAAGGGAAGACATAATAAGAGTCAAGGATTTGTACAATAGCCAAGGGGCCTTATTACCACTTCAGGAGTTGAACTGTAAGATAGGGAAACAATATTGGTTAAATCTAATGGGATTATATCAAACAATCCGACAAGAAAAGTATAAAGATGCTATTAAAAGAGATGACAATCTTATAGAAAAGGCACTATATGTGGATGAAAGGAAGAAAGGACTGTCAGGGATTATTTACCTTGAATTGGTAAAAGATAAGGAGTTCATGTATAGAACCTTAAAGAACAAATGGAATAAAGAAAAACAAATAACTGATGAGGAGGTGAATAAGTTAATGATGAATTTGAAGAAAATTAAGATAGAGAAATATAGAGAACTTGAAAGGAAGATAATCTTGAAATGGTATAGGACGCCGGCTCAATTGGCATATATGATTAAAGGGATGAAACCAAATTGTTGGCACTGTAATGCAAAAGAAGGGTGGTACTCCCACTTATGGTGGGAGTGCCCCAAGGTTATAGAGTTTTGGGGGAAAATTCGGGGAAAAATAGTGGGGGCATGTAAGTTTAATATTGATATAGATGGGGAGTTGTTATTTATGGGGGTACTGGAAAACAATAACATTGAGAAACAAAACCAGAGCATTTTCAAAGCAATGATATTAGCAGCACATGCAGTGATAGCATATGGTTGGAAGGAGAGCTTAAAATGGACCCTGGAAAGATGGAACAATTATTTGTATGAATATATACAATCAGACATATTAGAATGTTTAAAACAAGATAAGATATGGGATAGAAAAATTGAAGAGATAAAAGAGAAATGGGATATATACTTCCCATGGGTATTTAAGGGGGAAGCCAACAAAGCTATATTTGAAAAATTGGGAAAAGTGTGCTCATGGTTAAAAATTTAATTGTAACTTTAGTATGGTCACTTGGTGGGGGGGAGGGATATAAATAGGGGTAAAAATGGTGTCATAAGAGAATTGGAAATGTATTCTATGTAATGTAATATTTGAGACACAATAAAATAAAAAAAGGAAAAAGAAAAAAAAGAAAAAAAATAAGTTGGAACTCTTTGGTCTAGAGAAGGGAAAGAGAGCTGTGTTTTTTCATCTTTTCTTCATCTCCTTGCTGAGCCAGAAAACATAAATAGAACATATGTATTCTTTTATTCATTTCTTACACTTTATTATATTTACAACCCTCTCTGTTCTCCAGAAATGCACCATGCCTATTCAGTCCTGCTGTCTGAAGTGTGGTAATCAAGGGGAACAGAGAATCCCTGGAGCATGATAGCTCTAAAATGTGAAGTAGTGCTATATCATCCCTGTTCTTGCTTGAAGAAATGTAGCAGGAGGCATGACAACTCAGCAGGATCTCTAAATTGAGATATTGATGCAAAGTGTTAAATGTATGAGTCTGTTTGGCAGGAGATGCTCCCAAAGGTCATTGGTAGACACAGTGGTTGCCCAGTTTGTAACTAGCACCCCTGAGGAGTAAAAAGAAGAGCATGTCACTAATTCTTCCAACCTCCCATGAGTCCAATCAGAAAGAACAAGGAAGGACTTGAGGGTCCATTCCTTCACAACAGTCTTCCAAGATACAGCAACATTTTGTTTAAGGTGAGGTCATTTGTCTGTATCACTTTCCTGCTTTTTTGTATAAAATATACAAATAAGGTATAAAGTCAACAGGGTTAGACTGGAATAAGTCTGCATAGGAGAGCCCTGTTACAATTCAGGATACACACTTCTAAGCCCATTAACGTCAATTGATTTATTAGGAGTTAACTGTTAGCCTGCTCCACACAGGAGGAATGGGAATATTCAAACAGTGCTCCTAATGTTACCAACTGGACAGAAAAACTGTGGAAAGCAGACACTATGACATCACATCTTGTGGAGCTTTCACCTCTCCCAAAATTCTGCCCTCCCCAAGGTCCATCCACAAATCTCCAGGAATTCCCAAGCTAAAGTTGGCAACCCATCTCACACAGAATAATGTAGGTATGTATGATAATAATAGAGGTTTCTTCTTTTAAAGAGTCCTCATTTTATCTTCTTCAGTCCTGGCTGAAACTTAAGCACTTGGGACCTTCATGGTTTTCTTGCTAGAGGAAGCCAGACAGAAGTGCCCCTCAATGGACAGCAGTCACAAAATTTGGTGGATGTAGGCCTAATTCATCTGGGTTCAAATCTCTGCATGTTTGCTGATTGTCTCTGGACAAGTGTTGGGGTTTTGTGCAAGTGTCAACTTTTCTGTCATGAAGGAGTTAAACTGTTGTTTCTACATAGTAGCTAGTTTAGCTTATGACCAATGGGATACTAAGTGGACCCTCTCATCACAGAAGGGGAAGGTCAATTCATAACGAAGTGACCTTCAACCTGACTATTGGCAGATCAATATTTTGATGGTCATACCTGCTATCTGGCACGCATGCAGAATGAGGAGTTTGGGGGGGAATCTCCCTCCCTTTGTTCTGGAGCTGTTGTTAAAGAAGACACCATGATGTAGAGCAGGGATGGCCAATGGTAGCTCTCCAGATGTTTTTTGCCTACAATTCCCATCAACCCCAGCCATTGGCCATGCTGGCTGAGGCTGATGGGAGTTGTAGGCAAAAAACATATGGAGAGCTGCCATTGGCCACCCCTGATGTAGAGAAAATAGTGTAGATTAAATAGTTAGATATACTGTTCTTTATTTTCCTTTTATTTCCCATTAATTCTTCTCTGGTTTTTATCTAGTAAAGTTTTCCTAGAACAAAATGCACATGACTGCATTTACTTTATTTTTTGCTGTTCCACAATGTACTATTTTTTACTCAACAGCAAGACACTAAACAGTGTCATTTCTCCTTATGTAAAGTGGGAGGTATGTTACAGCTAATGAGGCTATTATCTGAATGAATCACCTGAATACGGCAAGTGGAGAAAATGAATAAAATAAAACTGGATCACAGTATCTAAATTAGTCATTGTGTACCAGAAGAAGGCATCCAGAGAATCATTGCTGATTCATTCACACAATAGCCCCGTGAGCTAGATCATGAGACCCGTTTTGCACAAGGGGAATCGATACAGCTGATGGCGACCTACCAAAGTCAGTGCTTTGAAAAGCAGCATGTAGCCCCATTGACACAGTAGTCTGCCTCCAGCGATGAATATAGAGGTCTTCTCTCGTTTTAACTACCAGTCATCTGATTTCTGTAGCTGGTAGAAGGGAAGTGATAGGTTTGGCATACTTCCCCCATTAATACACTACAGGATCATGACCTTCAACATACCTGTGCAGAGTTATAAAGATGATTCCTTTTTATATTTATTTTCCCTTTAAGTGTTAGTAGTTTCTCTCTCATCAATTACCTTCTCAGTTTTCTGGGATGAAGGCTCTTGCAGTGAAAAGTGCAGTATTATTTTTAAATGGCATAGCTTCCTAGTTTCCTTTTAAAAGAATGTTCTCTTTTTTCAAAATCTGGCAGCTTCAGAACATATTGGATGTTACTTCATAACACACATACACAGGCTGCATTCCTAACTCACAGGAAGTACAATTGAATAAAAACAGGTATTATAAGTGTGTGTATTTGTATATGTATAATATTGCTTCTTTTTGAAATGATGACCAGCAAGTCTTTTTTCCATGTCATCTATAGAACAAAGAACATTGTTTTATGCCCCTGGAGAAAAGGTAATAATCCCTTTCTTGTCTTACATGTCACTTTGTGGTAGAAAAGAAGCAGTGGTATCTATCTACAGCACACCAACAGTTTCTTTATTTTGTTGCAGTAGAACACAGGGAATAGGTAATGGGGAAAAATGCAAATAGCAGAAGAACGAGGGAAGGGACATCTTGTAATCACCTCAAAGGATCCTCACGAGTATATACCGGTATGTTGTGACTTAATTAGAGCAACATATGCAAACATGGAATGAGTATGTTTGTCTTAGGATACTCATTCAGAGTACTGGCTATGCATGTCCTGACCTGAACCTATACTGATTTCATGCACTTTCGGTCCATGTTTACTAGAGGCAGTTCCTAATTTCTGTTAGGAGCACAGTAGCTTGGGCACATTAAAAAGCTAGAACCTTAAAGCAGGCAGACATGAGTTTTCAGCAATCTGTAATAGCGGGAAAGGATAGTGACCCAGTGATCCTTGGTAGGATAAGAGGAATGTTAAAATACACAAGAGGGATCCTCTTACTACCTATACATTGATGGAGGGTATGTGGTTTGCTGTCTGCCTGAACAGCAGATGCAGCCGCAGTAACATAAGAAGAGGGACCATAATCTGGAGCACAGGTTTTGTAAATATAAAATGGTCCCACATTCTTTTCCAAGCCTGTTGCTAAGGCTAGCAGAGGTCTTTAAAGTCAGCACGGTATAGTACAGGGGTGGCCAAACTGTCGCTTGGGAGCCACATGTTGCTCTTTCACACATATTGAAACTGCCACTGCCCTATCAGCTGGCTTGGAGAAGGCATTTCTCTCTTTAAATCACTTCTCCAAGCCAAGCCAGCCAGCCAGCATCTTGGAGAATGCATTTAAAGTTAAAGTTGCTTTCATTCCACCACTCCCTCCCTTCCTTCCTTCAGCTCTCAAACATCTGACATTCGTGTCTTGTGGCTCTTATGTTAAGCAAGTTTGGTCACCCTGGTATAGTAATTAGAGCATCAGACTAAGATCTGGAAGAAGACCCAGGTCCAGATTTTACTCTAAACTGAACTTTGTTGGGTAACCTTGGGTCAGTCACTGTCTCTCTCAGCCTAAGCTACCTCTCAAGGTTGTTGTGAAGCACTAATTCATTTGCTTCAAGTCCTTTGAGCTCCATGATAGATATAAATGTAGGAATGTCACATGACTCAGGGTTGATGTTCTCGCACCAGTCTGTCCATGCTGCTTATGTCTCAGTGACAGTGGTTGCATTGCTTTATTCCTCTGTACACAATCATTTACCAGCAACGTGCAGATTTAAGGAGAACAATGTTTTCTTTAGCTGTCTACTCCAGATGGGTATTCCATGAAGGAGGTGAAAGGTCAGTATATTCCAAGACCCTCAGCATTCTTGTGTAGGGCAAGGTACATGAAGGCTTAATGCTGCCTTCTGAGTCTTCAGATGGAGTCAGAACAAGGTTGGCCAGGCCATTGCCCTTCCTTCATATAAATGGTTCCTTCAAGGGAAAAAAGTCTTGTTTCAGGGGGGGGAAAGTCATGTAAGAAGATAGCCTTGACTTTATCACAGAATGACATGGCAAAGCCAACAGGAGATGAAATGTCTCTGGTTCGGGATGGCTCATCTCTAAGAGAGAAAGGGGTAGCTGTTACTGTCTTAGAGGGAAATGGATTAAGACTGGCCACCAAGTAGAGTTGCTGGGTCTAACTCAGAAATACCTGGGGACTTTGGGGGTGGAGCCAAGAGACTTTCCCATTTCCTAAAATAAATTAATAAAAATACAGTGCAGTTCCCCTGAATACAGTCTTCATTTCCTCATCCTCCAGCAGCTGGCTACATTTCCACTAAATGGAAGTGAACACACATTCACAAAGCAGCCAAAAGAAACACAGCTTGCAAGCACACATTTTTGTGCTCTCGCTGGGGCAATTTACTCATGAGCTGTTGAATGTAACCATTTACTGTATTTCCACCAAATTCTTCAGCCTAGCACAGGAAAACAAAAGGTTCTAGTTTACCTATTATTATGCAAATGACTTTTAAAAGAAATGTAAAACAAACGGAGGGACTGGGCTGGCTTTCCTTCCTTTCTCAGTTTCACAGACTTTGGGAACAGCCACATGGCTCTGCCAGCTCATCTCATCCAATCTTGCTTCCAGTGAAATTTAAAGGCACACACACTTTCCAAGTTTCCAAGCTTCTTCTAAGCAGTCCAAGGTTTCAAGGCACATGATGGCTGCTGGGGCATGGCTTCCCCTGCTGGCCAGCTGGCTGGTGGCAGAGAGGAGCCTGCAAAACTGGGGGATACCCTGCTGGAACCTGGGGACTGGCAAGCTTACCACTGAAAGGGTGACAAACAATATTGACTGCCAACAAGGTCAACAGGCTACAGCAGGAAGGTTGCAGAACTAACATGTCTGGGAAATTATAGATATTTATATACAAATCTGGGCTTTGCTGTTGTACCCCATCCCAGCTCCAAGCAGAGGCCAACTGCCAAGCCCCTGGGGCCCCATCTCCTCTCCCACAAAAAGAATATTTGTAGTTAAATACAATTCAATTAGCACCCCCCTGCTGCCCTGGCACCCCCTCCCAAAAATTCCTAGCTATGGGGCTGTTCAGCAGTCATGGGATAAGGCAACAAGTTCTCTTGTGGATTAAAAACTGTTTAATTAACAGGAAACAGAGAGTGAGTATAAATGAGCAGTTTTCACAATGGAGGGTGGTAAACAGTGGAGTACTGCAGGGCCTTGTACAAGGTCTGGTGCTTCTTAATTTGTTCACTAATGATTTGAAGTTGAGAGTAGAGATTTGCAAAAAAAAAAATTCGGAATTCCACGGATTCGGAAGCATACGGGGGGGAAATTTCAGAATCCCGTATACAGCTGAATACCACACTCGGAATAGCCGCATATACGGTAGATGCGCGGCTATTTCCGAATATAGGGCCACATTATTCCCTATGGGCCAAAAAATCAATGGCAAATAAGGTATATTTGAAGCTGCCTGGAAGGGAGGGGGTTTGAGGGAGAGCCCCCAAATTTGCAGGGGACCTACAGGGGACTCTCCTCTACAAACCCCCCAAGTCCCAAAAAGATTGGGCCAGGGGATCCCATTCCAGGGGCACCCAAAGAGAGTGCCCCTATTCCACCATTATACCCTATGGGCCATTGAAATCAATGGCAAATAGGGTATATTTGAAGCCGCCTAGAGGGGAGGTGGTTTGAGAGAGAGCCCCAAAAACTGCAGGGAACCCGCAGGGGACTCTCCCCTACAAAACCCCCAAGTTCCAAAAAGATTGGGCCAGGGGGTCCCTGTCTTTGGGCTCCCCAAAAGGCCCATTGCCAACAACGATGGGGAAAGCCCAATTAGCCACTTCCTCCACTACAATTGCTGTGGGAAAAGTGGCTCTGGCCAGAGGGGGGGTTGAGGGAGAGGCCCCAAAACTGCAGGGCAGCTTCAGGGGACTCCCCAGCATGAAACCCCCCTGGCCCAAAAAGACGGCACTCATCTGTGGGCACCCCAAAAGGAACACTGCTCCCAATGGTGAGAAAAAAACAATTAGAGCCACTTCCTCACTGTAATTGTCGTGGGAAAAGTGGCTCTGGGGAGCAGGAGGTTTTGAGGAGAGCCCCCCAAACTGCTGTGCAGCTTCAGGGCACTATCCCACACAAAACCCACAAAGCCAAAAAAAAATGGACCAGGGGGTCCAATTCCTGGGGCACCCAAAGCCAAACCTAACTTCACACCAGGGAATCTCTACAGGACCCAAATTCACTACATCCCTCTACTCTATGAACCCTGCAGTGCAGGCCTGGAACCAATATAAACCCAGTTGCCAACATCACCACCACACAAAACACAATCTGCTGCAGCAAACCCAGATGCCAGCTCTCCAGCTCTGCCCCAAACAACACAGGGAGAGCTGGCCAACCACAACAAGCCTGCAGGCTCTGGGTCTCTCACCTAGGTGCCAGCTTCCCTGCCACAGAACACACAATCTACAGATGCCAGCTCTCCAGCCCTGCCCCAAACAACACAACTCTCAAACAAGAGAAGTGGTGGACCACCACACCTAGCTCTACATCATTCTGTATCTGACACAAAGCAAGAAGTGTTTTGACTTACCTTGAGTGATGGATGGTTGGCTGGTCCAGGCTCTTTTGCGTTACCCAGGGTGCACCACGAGGAGGCGAGCCAGAATTGCACCCCAAATGAGGAAGATCACTGGGAGGGCCTCAGATTGTGTGAGAGGAAGGCAACCATTCCTTCTCTCTCAGCTCAGCAGTAACACACCAGCATCACTGTCCCATTAGAGGGACCTCAGCATTGGTATGGCTGCTGGTTGCCTGTCATCATCACTGGCACCTCCCTCTTTCTTCCTCCTTCCCCTGAAAAAAAAACCTGGGTTATCCTGGCTGAGCCTGTGGGTGCTGTCGGTTACAGTTGGGGGCTGCAATGGCCCTTTCAGTATTATTAGGCATGTGTGGATGGAGGACTGGAGAAATTTGGATCGCTTTGCAGTTTTTAAACCAGCATTCACTTTTGGTTTGGGGAGGGATGGGGGGGGGAATGCCCTGCCAATCAGTTTGTGAGTGAGTTTTTGGGCTGTCTTTGGACTCTAGTCAATTTTTAGTGGAGGAGCATTTTACAACCACCTTCCAAGCGCGGGCCAAGAGAGGATGCAGGCATAAGTAGGTGCTCACTTCATTCACTCTCAAAGTCCAAGTTCGGGGAGCCGAACATCAGCAAGTTGACCTTCAGGAAGACCAACTGCTCAACTGTCCAGGGTTGCAGGCAATTGCGATGTGAGTAGACAATGTCGCCCATATGTGAAAAGACGCGCTCGCTCTGCACGCTCGTCGGTGGGCAGGAGAGGAACGCCTTGGCCACGGCGGAGAGGGCCGGCCAGACCCCCTCCTTCGTGACCCAGTAGTCCAAAGGAGACGCTTCCTGCGGCTCGAGGGGCTTAAAAAGATAGTCCCTCACCATCGCAGCACCCGTCTTTTCTCTCGGTGCCCTACTGCTCCTAGAGGGGCCAACGACCCGCCCGATGAATGTCACCTCAGCACTCTTCGTGGCGTGAGTCTGGTGGGAAACACTGCCTAGCTGGGAAGGTTGGGGATGAACAACAGCAGTGGAAGTCGCAGATGAGCTGCTTCCACCCCCCTCCTCCTCAACTACCGGCACTGCCCCCCCCCCAACTCTGAAACGCTCGACCTTCTGGGAGAGCTCATCTCGCCAGTGATCGAGCTCGTTGGCCCACTCGGCGACTATGCCCTTAAGGCGAGGGTCTAACATGGTCACCATCATGTAGACCTTATCCTGGGTGAAAGTCTGAAAGCGGGCCTCAAGCCCTTCCTGCAGCCTAACAACCAGGGCGCGCACCACTGGAAGAATGTCTGCACGGCCTTGAGCTGGCACTAGAAACGAGGCCAGGTCCTCACTGGCCATCTGGACCATAGGGATGACCAGTGCGATGCTCACCATGTCAGACGAGAGCATTTCTGTGTAGGTCTTGAAGGGCCCAAGAACCTCGACAGTCTGAGACATGACCACCCAATCCTATTGGGTGAGACGGTTCTCATCCCGAAAGACCCTCATCTCAGAGACAAAGGCATCCAGGGCTGCTCTCTGCTCCACCGTGCGCTCCAGCATGGCACAGGTGGAGTTCCAGCATGTGCTAACATCACCGATCAGACGGTGCCCTGGCATGCCTGTCAGTGTCTGTTTCTCACGCAGCCGATACAAGTCCGTATTGCTGCGTGAAAAGTGACCCGTGATGTGCTGACATTTCTGGAGCAGAAGTTGGTACTCATGGGTCGCGGCTAGATACAGACGATCCTGGTTTTTCGTCTGTCCCAATGTGTCCTTAACCATGAGGTGGAGAAGGTGGGCCACGCAAGGAAGGCGTTTTAGGCCCTGATACTTGACAGCCGCCTTGATGTTGGAGCCACCATCAGTCACCACGAAACCCATGGCGACGTCCTTGCTGCCTACCCAGCCCTCTAACTGCCGTGAGAGGATGGCTCTGAGAGTGTCTGCCGTGTGCAGTGCGTCGACTGTTTCGGCATGCAGCAAGGCCCAGCGGCTTTTGCGGCGCAAATGGAAACTGGTTTTTGGCGGTTTCCGTTTGCGCCGCAAAAGCCGCAGGACTTTCCGGCTCTTCCGGGTGCTCCGCGGCAATTAGTGCGAAATCTGCGCCGATCCTGCGCGGTGAAGAGGGGCGTCGCTGCTGATTAAGGTCAGTGCGAAAACGCCCCCTTATTAGTGGGGCAGCCTATTTAGTGGCCCTAGCCAAACCGAGAGCACACTCAGATTCCAAAAATCACTCTATAACAACAAGAAAGTGACCTAGCCCACACACACCCTCGCCAACCCCCACACCAACCAGAGGTAATTTAAAAAAACCAAAACAAAACCAGCAGAATCACAAAAGGCCAAGCAACTCAAGTGTTAATAAGTGGCCTTTTCACCAATAAGAAAGCTCAGGCCAAATCAGTCAACAAGACCCACCTCCTAAAACCAGAACCAGGAAAAGGGGGACAAAAGTGGCCTTTTAAACAATGAAAATTAGGCCAAACAGCACCCCCCCCCCCAAGAACCTGAAGAGAAAACTAACAGCAGCAGCACAACACAGCAGCAACAAATCAAACACTGAATACTTTTAAAACAGTAAAAAACTCAACTTTTAACAATACAGGAACTTTGCCAACCCCTCCCCCCCAAAAAACCCCTTCACCCTAACCCCAAGAAATCCAAGCCACCCAAATCAGGAGAAGTAAAAGGACACTGCACTTTTAAAAGTCCTCTCACTAAATTAAGATATTGGCAAATTGGCAAACCCCCCCACCCCAGGCCCCCACCCCCGCAGAACCTAACCCCAACCCCAAATAAACTACCCAGTACTCACCCACCCAAATCTGGATAAGTAAAGGGACTCTGAGTCTTAAAAAGTCCTTTTACCAACAAAAACAAAAACAAGAACCCCAAGACTGTCTTACCTTGTCTTCTCTACTCCAGGGAAGTCTGGTAAGGCTGAGTGAGAGAGCAGCAGGCAGCAGCTGAAGCCAAGGGCCAGCCAGCAGCAGCACAATCTCTCACACCAACCAACATACACCAACACAGCAGCAATGGAGGAGTCCAGGAGAGAGATCTTGGAGTCATGGTAGATAACTCACTGAAAATATTGACTCAGTGTGCAACTGTAATTTAAAAAGGCAAATGCTGTGCAGGGGATTATTATTTAAAAAGGTAAAGGTAGTCCCCTGTGTAAGCACCAGTCGTTTCCGAATCTGGGGTAACGTCGCTTTCACAACATTTTCACAGCAGACTTTTTATGGGGTGGTTTGCCATTGCCTTCCCCAGTCATCTACACTTCCCCCCCAGCAAGCTGGGGACTCATTTTACCGACCTCAGAAGGATGGAAGGCTGAGTCAACCTGGTGCCGACTACCTGAACCAGCTTCCGCTGGGATCGAACTTAGGTCGTGAGCAGAGGGCTCTGACTGCAGCCAGTTTCATAAGGCCTCTATATAAATCTAAGGTGTGGCCTCATTTGGAATATTGTGTATAATTCCAGCTACTGCGCGTCAAAAATAATATTATGGCATTGGAAAAAGTACAGTAAAGGGCAACTAAAATAATTAAGGCTGTGAAGAAATGCCCTTTTGCCTGGGAGGCTGGAGAGGGACAATGTCTAGATAGGGCATGTCTAGTGAGAGGAACAGAGAATTTGTGTTTTTACCCATTTCTTTTGGTTTCCTTGCTCAATCTGGTGCTGTGATAAAAGTATGCTTGTAATCATTTTCTTTTTTAATAAATACTTTATATTTCTGGCCATAGTTCTCTGTACCACACAGACTTCCACTGTCTCAGACACAGTATTTTAAAAGGAGCACCAGGATGAAAGGCTGACAACTGGCAAGCAGCTAGTCCTCCAGGGATGCATAAGGCAATAAACTGTCCCTGTGGTGGCCAAGCAATAAGCAGTGGAAGAGATAGAGGCAAGACCTCAGATCTTTGAAGGGAAACTGGTAGTCCTGATCATCCTAGCAAGCAGTCAGGTGGTGGTGGCAGTCTGCCCTGAGAGTGGAAGAAAAGCCCCTCCAGTTGTGGACAAACACCTAGGAAGACAGGGTGGAATAGGGCCTGCAGGCCAGAGCAGGCACATTCTGCCACAAAGGTGATGGAACACCTTCTCTATAAAGAAAGGTTAAAGAGGTTAAGGCTCTTCAGCTTGGAGAAATGACAATTGAAGGGGTGACATGATAGAGGTTATTAGAATTATGTATGAAATAGAAAAAGTAGAGAAAAAAGAATTTGTGGGCACTCAATTCAATTAATGAGCAGTTGGCTTAGAACACCAATGGACCTCTGCGCCATATGTTTATCTAATCCCCTCTTAAAGCTGTCTATGCTTATAGCTGCCACTTTTTGTGGCAATAAATTCCACATGTTAATTACTCTTTGGATGAAGAAGTACTTCATTTTATTTGTTCTAAACCTACTGCTCACTAATTTCATTGACTGCCCACAAATTCTTGTACTATGAGAAGGGGGGGGGGGAGTACTTCTTTCTCTATCCCATACATAATTTTGTAAACCTCTATCATGTCACCTCTTCAATTGTCAGTTCTTCAAGCTAAAGAGCCCTAAGCTATTTAACCTTTCTTCACATAGGGAAAATGTCCTGTCTTCTGAATCATTTTAGTTGCCCTTTTCTTCATTTTTTCCAATGCTATTTCTTTTTTGAGGTGCTGCGTTTGTGGTGGAGGTGGCAATCTGTACCTTGCTTTTCTCCTCAAATGGGGACCCAAAGCTATTTATGAGTATTGTTCTCCCCATCTTTGCATTTATTCTCACAACAACTGTGCAGGGTACATTAGGGTGAGGGAGTGACTGGCTGAAAGTCACCCAGCAACTTCCATGGCAGAGTGTGGTTTATGAACCTGGATCTCCCAGCTGTTAGTCCGCATGCTGGAACTTCAGCACTGTGGTGTGTATGTCTGTCTTTGTGGAAGGTCAGGTCTCAAAGTGGGGCTGAAGTATAAGGAAAGGCATGGGCAAGGGGAGCAGACTTGAGATTTGGAGGAAAGTGGATTGGAGTGGATGAGTCATACAGGTGGTGGAGGAAAGGGGCTGATTTAGGAGTTCTGGTCATTTACAGGTGACTGGTGAATCTGTGGAGAGTTCATGATTTTTGTGATGGACTGAGTAAGTGTTGAGGCCAATAGCTCCAGTTCCTTGGAGAGTTGATATTATATGTGTACATTAGTGGATCTCTTTAAGTGGGGAAGAAACCCTGTTTCACACACAAAAATGCTTTCAGGGTTGCAGAGAAAAAAGTTACTGGTCTAGTAGGGCAGGGAAGTGTATTTGCAGAGAGGGAAGAGGACTCCTGGTATAGTATAGTGGGTTCTATGCATGGCAGAGTCTCGGAGTATGTGATAACAAGCTCTTTAATAGGATTCACAACAATAGGATTTAATAGGTCTGAATTACCCCAACTTAAGGGTTTTGCTTCAAAAATTCTGTCTATATTTGGGACAACATGCAGCTGTTTTCTGTAATAAATGTCAATAAATCAAAAGTATGTTAGCTTACAGATACACACCTAAACAGCATACTCAAGGTTTCTACAGCACAGATGTTGATTCCAGGTTTTGATACAATATTTCAGAGCAAAAGGAGTCAGTTATCAAAAACTGTTATATTAAGAAAATACTATACAGCCACTACTTTTGGGGAGAACTTTTCCCAGAAGTGTGCCTTGGCACTGTATCTGGGTGGCAGAAAAATTTCCTATAAGATACCTATAGGTATTATGCCTTTGTGTTTAGTGCTCCACTTGGACTCATCTGGTTTCAAATTACTGTTGGACTCATCTGTTTTCAAATTATTGTATCAGCTCTGTGTGATGCCATATTAGAGTAAACCAAGAGGAGTCTGAGATTTTCTTCATGTCCCAGTAGCTGATTGTACTTCAGAAATGGAGGCTTCTCCCTTAGAGTAAAGAATAGCATTAGTCCTCCATGTTCATTGAACGAGCATATATCAACTCACAGAGCTCCTAGATATTCTTGTGGGTTAATCTAGAAATCCCCTTTGGTTTGCCTGTTAAAGAACTGGATGTATTTATAGATCTGTTTCCGTCCTGTTTGTTTTATTTAGCATCCCCTCTTGAAAGGGCAGTTGCAATATGCATAATGTATCATCAGCTACCAATAAACTCACAGTGATGGGTAGCAGGCTTTATTTTTTTCCCACAGAGAATTATATGAAGTCAGAAAAAAAGAGGTATCTAAAAATAATGCCTTGCTGCTAAATGTGCAGATGATTTTTTCTAGTTTTCCACTGACCTGCTGCTATATGCTGCTTGTAGCATTAGGAGCAAAGCTTTGAGCAGGCTCAGTATTTTTCCATGAATGCGCCTGAGCACTTGGAGGATAATGCTGTGCATCAGAGGACAAGTGTATGTTTGACCTGGCTTATTTTCAGGGAAGAGCAATTGAAAACCTGACAGTCTGTTCTGTTGACTTTACAGGCTTCTTATCTAACCAGAATTTTTCATGCTTCATCACTTCTTGGAAGGTGACTGAACTTCATTAACTAAAGGGGGAATAAAAATGAATCATAGTAAGCACATTTTTAAGAAAAAAATGGCACTGGTTTTAATGGGCCTCATGTGGTTACAGGTTTATGATATGATCCAATGTAGTGTAGCAGTAGGGTTGCCAGTTGTCTGAAGGAAAAGCTGAAAAGTAGACCCTCCTGTCAGAATGAGCCATGTTCAGTATCAGACAATGCCGTATCGATCAGGGAAAGACTCATAGTCCTAATAAAGGAAGTGACTCTTTGGCAAGGACAGACCCTGACTCGGTCCTTGAGGTAGGGTAGCAAGCATGGTAGTTTCTCAGCTTTGCAGACAGTCAGTTACCACCAGCTATGCAGGAAAGGGAGTCTGGAAATACGTACCTGTCAATACATGCAAAACCAGGCTTTGGATTCAGTGGGAGCTCACAGGAGCACAGCTCCTGAACCTTTCTGACAGTTCCACCTCCTCCTTCCCACCTTGTCCATTGAGTAGTAGATGCAGCTGCATTACAATTCCTGGATGAGCTCCACCACCTTTTTTTCTACAAAATGACCCTTGTGCAAAACAATTCTTCTTTGCATCAGTGTGTCTTTCATTTTCAGTCGCCTTTAATGGCATAATGGGATTAAAATATACATGATAACAATTTTGACCAGCTAGTATATTACCATGAACAATAAAATACAAATAACTTATTTTAAAAGCCTCTATCTGTTTTGGCCAATTTAGCCAGAAACTTAGCAACCAAAGTTGTGATTTCAGTATTAGCATCATGTAAGAGATACTGAATAATTCTATCTTTGTTAGCATTGGAAACAGAATGCAATAAAGGCAATACAAATTTCTTATGAGAAAGTATATGTAGTTGACAATCTAAAATAATATGTTGGACTGAATCTAAGGATTTCAGAGCACAATTACGCAGCTTTTCATGAAAGGGAGTTTTTTTTAATCTGCCTAATAATATATTAAAGGGAAAGTGTTTAATTGGGCTCTGCAGTAAGAAGGGGCATCAAGATTATAGAGGTACCTAGCCTTTTGGTTGTATTGGAGTGAAAGGTTCAAAGAGACTTGGGATGAGGGGTGAAGTTGTAAAGGGCAAAAATTTTGAAGTTCACAATTGAACAGTCTTTGCTTAATTGTCCAAAAAAATTGCATTAAAAAGAAGTAATCAGTTGAAAAGCCTAATTGATTAATTTTCTTTTCAGTGTTTGCAAACCAGTTGACACAATATAAGTCAATTTTTAGACATGAAATTAGAGAATTCATTGGGGCTCTAAAATGTATTTTGAGCCAATGTTTAAAACTAGATAACCAAATTTTTGTTTCGATAAGGTGGTAGCCCAGTTCAATGCAAAGTGCCAAATATAGAACACATCCAGGAACACTTAGAAGTTGTAGAGAAAAAGTTGCTTGAACACTTTCAAGGTTGTTATTAAACACCTTTATCCATACTGGACTACCATACAATAACCGTGATAGGATTTTAACTTGGAAGATCTTTATTGCTGATGGAATATATTGATTTCCCTTGGAATAAAAAATGTTTTTTTAAAAACGGATAGAAGGAAGTACTTCTTCACCCAAAGGATGATTAACATGTGGAATTCATTGCCACAGGAGGTTGTGGCAGCTACAAGCATAGCCAACTTCAAGAGGGGGTTAGATAAAAATATGGAGCAGAGGTCCATAAGTGGCTATTAACCACAGTGTGTGTGTGTGTGTATAAATTTTTTGGCCACTGTGTAACACAGAGTGTTGGGCTGGATGGGCCATTGGCCTGATCCAACATGGCTTCTCTTATGTTCTTATGTTTAAGAAGAGAAGTAGATTGCTTGGCTACCAAAATGATTCAGGCTCTATGTATTGTCCAGTGTAAGTTATATTGAAATGTTATTCCTAAGTATTTAAACATTTTTAATCTGGGCAATTTCAGTGTTTCCTATTGTTAATTTTTGCGGCTCCCATCTTTTCATAAAAACTAGGATGCTGGATTTTGAGTAACTGATAGTTAGTGCATTGTCTTGGCAAAATTTATGGAAGGCTTGTAAATATCTTAAGAGACCAATTCTAGTATAAGACAGAATAGTAGTGTCATCAGCATAGAATATAAGAGGAACTGTGTGTGACCCCAACTTGGCAGGATGGCCATTAACAGGTTCCAGATACACAGCTAGATCATTTAGTAATAGATTTAAAAGGTGGGAAGCAGGGATACAGTCTTGCTTTACTTCCTTCTGGGTTGGTATCTTGGCTGTCAAATGACCACGTTCTTAGTATTTGACTTGGCAAGATATAGATAAATAAAGTAACCGAGGATCAATCTTCATTAGTTCTAATTTATCCCATAATAATTGTCTTGGGATCCAATGAAATGCACTATTCAAATAAATGAAAACAGTGTATAATTTTTTTTTACCCAATTTCATGTATTTATCTGCTAAAAAAGGCTAGAAGAGTACAATGATTAAGAGTAGAGTTGTCTATAGAAAATCCAATTTGCTCAGGACAGATAATTTGGTGAAAAGAAATCCAATCTTTTAGGTGTTTTTCTAAGAATTTGGCATAAAGTTTGCCAATTATAGACAAAAGACTTATTTCTATATTTTTGGGGGGCAGTTGGCATTACCTTTTTAAAAGATAGGTATGGTGGTAGAGTTCAACCAGACCTGTGATAATGACCCATGTTTGTTAATTAAACTAAATAGATCAGCTAATGGTAAAGAGCACCACTGGGGATATTTGACGAGGATTTCAGCTCGAATCCCATCTGGGCCTGGTGATTTACTTGGCTTAAGTTCAGCAATTAATTCAAACACTATGGGCGTTTTCGCACTGACCTTAATCGGCAGCGACGCCCCTCTTCACCGCACAGGATCTGCGCGGATTTCGCACCAATTGCCGCGGAGCACCCGGAAGAGCCGCAAAGTCCCGCGGCTTTTGCGGCGCAAATGGAAACCGCCAAAAACCAGTTTCCGTTTGCGCCGCAAAAGCCGCGGGACTTTGCGGCTCTTCTGGGTGCTCCGCGGCAATTGGTGCAAAATCCGCGCAGATCCTGCACGGTGAAGAGGGGCGTCGCTATCGATTAAGGTCAGTGCGAAAACGCCATATGTAAAAGAGCTTTATGTGAGGTAATAATGAGCCCAATGTTTTGTATGTAACAATTTAATTCTTAACAAAGGTAAATCACCTCTGGTTTAAAAAAATGCTAGTATTCATCAAAATGGATCTGCACTTACAAAAATGCTAGCATTCACTGGAACTGCATTTACACCAGATGAACATCCTGAGAGAATGTATAATAAACCCAGGAACAGCTGGCTAAATGGCTAGCACTGTCTAGGTAGAATCAGTATATTGGAAAATGCAGATTCAATATATTGGAAGTGGCAGGTCTGCTGGTTGTGATCAGTGGTGTATGACTCTTTATAAGTCTAGGCACAGGGAAAAATGGTTTACTTAGTGGACCCATCAGTGTACTTATGTCACAACCAACAAATTATTAATGCATAAGGGAAATATTGCATCACAGAGAAAAAAATTACCAAACCAAGTGCATTTTTTAAAAAGGCATAAAAAATAACACACACCTCTCTAAAATACTGGAGTCCTTTAATAAATACTGAGAATTAGAAATCTGTTCATTTCTTAAACCAAAAAGAAGACTTTCTGGGATTAAAATTCTACAATTGTGTAGAATGCAAAAGAAAAATCCACATATATAGCAAACAGGCTATCAATCCTGTCTATGTGGAAAATAATACTAGCTAAACAACCATATTATGCAGTCATTGCTACCAACCACAAAATTCTGAATTACCTGCCATGTTCTGGATAAAAGTTCCACAGTAGCTATGGGTAGCTATGGGTAGCAATAAGATGACAAATACTGAGCATTTCTATTGATGCAACAGAGCTGTTCCTACAAACTTGCATCCACAATACACATAGATGACATGTTTGAAATATAGCAGAATACTCAAATATATTCTCAAAAAGCCTAATTGTCAGTCACAGCTTCATATGATAAATCTAATATGCAGCTGATAATTCAGAGATGAATCTTGACGTAAAAAAAAAAAAACTAAAGTCACTGGCATTGCTAAATATACTGTTCCTTTGAGAATTATTTGACAAGGATTGCTCTTAGAATGCATTCATTCCAAAAAAAGCCGTCTTTTTTTTCATTTTACAGTAATATTAAATGAAGAAAGCCAAATTTAACTACCATTTTTAAAAAGCTGATGTTGTTATTCCAGATTCTGTAATTGCTCTTTAGTAATGAAAATATACAGGGAAGCCTGAGGGCATTTCCATTTATAGGATGTCTGCTTCACAGCTCAAGGTTTCAAAGAATCAAATTAAATCAAAGATTAACTTTGAAGTCCTTTAGCCTAAAGCAAGGGTTGTTCATGAGACAATGAACAATATAAAGTCAGGATCCTCAGGGTATCAGACAGATATGTTATAAAATTCAAGTGTTTACTTACAATTAACCTTTTGTTTATGAACCAAGGGATGTTTTGTAAAGAATATATCATTAGAAAATGCTTCCCATGACTTCTGATGTCAATGTGAGCAAGCTGGATAGCCACAGGACACTATAGTATAAGGATCATACTGACAAAGCAGACATCAGTTTGGAAAACTACAAATATCCACTCTCTTATATTTGCAGAAGTGGAAGGTTCCATATAATTCATTATTCTGACGTGGGATGAGATTTGCTTTCCCATGGAAAAGGCTTCCAAAAGGAAGTTGCTCTCTATCAGAAGGCAATATTTTTGTTGCAGAACAGAGGCATCCCTATTAAACATTGCAGACTGTTGGGAGACCACATGTCTTAGCAGGAGATCAATTTATTTATTTTTATTTACGTTCAATTTATATCCCGCCCATTCCAAAACAGACTCAGAGCAGCTAACAGTCATAATAAAACCAGCATCTCAATTACAGGTATAAAATGATAAAACATAAACATAAAACATAATCAAGGCTTCTAAGATATAACACTCCGAAACAAAGTATAGATGTCCATTGCCTTTGCTTTCACCAAAAATTTGCCCTTTCTGAAAAGTGCAGGTAGGAATTCAGTTCTGGGATGGGATGGGATAGATGCCAGCTTCCCTACCACAGAACACACAATCTACAGATGCCTGCTCTCCAGCCCTGCCCCAAACAACACAAGTCTCAAAGAACAAAGGTAGTGAACCACACCTAGTTCCACATCTGTATCTGACACTGACTGACGTGCAAAGCAAGAAGCATTTAGACTTACTTTGAGTGATGGATGGTTGGCTGGTCTAGCTCTTTGACGTTACCCAGGGTGCACCACGAGGAGACAAGCGAGAGTTGCACCCCAAATGAGGGAGATCTCTGGGAGCGGCTCAGAGAGTGAGATGAAAGGAACCATTCCCTCTCTCTCAGCAGCAACACACACTAGCCATCACTATCCCATTAGAGGAACTTTAGCCAAGGTGTGGCTGCCCTCCTCATCACAGGCCCCCCCCATCTTCCACCTCCAATTAAGAAAAAAAACAGAAGGAAAAGAAGAAGTGAAAGAAAACAAAGAAGACATTGGATTTCCATCCTGCCCTTCACTCTGAGTCTCAGAGCAGCTTACAACAAGTCACACAATCACCCTTACACCTTACAACAAGTCACACAATCTCCCTCACTTCTTTCCCCCCACATCAGACACCCTGGGTTGGCCTGAGAGAGCTCTCATAGAAGCCACCCTTTCAAAGAAAACTCAAGGGGAGTCAAGGGGGCAAGAGATGGTTAATAAATACCCTCTCTCTGCCCATGGACAGAACAGAAGAGTTTGAAAATAAATTGGTCTATTCTCTGATTTAATTGACGGGGGGAAACATGCAATTCCCCCTATCTTGTGCGACAAAAGCAGCCCTGCAGGGTCCTGCAAAGCCAGGCCTTTTGCAATCTGCAAAAGGCATGGCTCTGATTGCCCTCCCCCCCCCACTTTCAGTTTCTACTGCAGATATTCTCTGGTTTGGCTTTAGTCCTTTGGGAACAATGGAGGAGGGGGGCACCTTCTTTGGGGGTCATGTGTTTCGTAACATCCAGTCTGGTGAAGCTTGTGGTCACAGTTTTGCGATGCTTTGGCTAGTGTTAGTAAAAATTGGTACAAAGGCAGACTCCTAGCTCTCAGAAATGCCTTGTAGAGAAGTTTGGGATGGGGCTTCAAAATGGAGAACAGAAGCCCTGTCGAGTGTCTGTTCAGAACACAAGTGGTGTGATGTAATTTTATTTTATTTTTTTGCCATCACATCATAGCTGACTTATGACAACTGTGTAGGGTTTTCAAGGCAAGAGACATTCAGAGGTGGTTTGCCATTGCCTGCTTCTGCATCAGCCCTGCTTAGCTTCTGAGATCTGACAAGATCAGGCTATCCTGGGGCTATCCAGGTCAGGGCTAGGCTGAGAGTATTGTGACTGGCCCAAGGTCACCCAACAAGCATTCATGGCGTGAGTGGGGATTTAAACCTGGATTTCCCTGATCCTAGTCTGACACTGTAACCACTACATCATGCTGGCTCTTGTGATGGAATAGCATGTTGGAATCTGATTTTTTTTTTCCTACTGGCATGATTATAGATATATGAAGCTAAAGAAAAGAAAATTTTCACTCTCTGTGTTTCTTTTCTGCCATTATTATTATTCATTTTATTTCATGATTATTGCTGAAATTAATTTTGTTGTATTGAAGAGTGGCCCTGACTTGAATAGCCCCAGCCTAGCTTGATCTCGTCATATCTCAGAAGTTAAGCAGGTCTGATGTGAAGGCAGGCCATGGCAAACCACCTCTGTTAGTCTCTTGCCTTGAAAACCCTATGGGGTCTCCAGAAGTCAGCTGTGACATGGCAGCAAAAAAAAGAGGAGGGGGAGTTAAAAAGATTATCTGCCTGGGACACCAAATAGACTAGGTGTGCAACTGGTGCTAGTATCTTCCATGGATAGTTTTATACACTATCTTAACTAAACTCTTTTAAGATCCTGTTCATAAATATTTTCAAATTTGAAACATAATCCTAGGTTATTGTTTTTCCTGAAAAACTCAAGAAGAGTGTGTGTGTGTAAAGTGCCATAAAGTTGCAGCTAACTTATGGTGACACCATAGGGTTTTCAAGGCAAGAGAATAACAGAGGTGGTTTGCCATTGGCTTTATCTGCATAATGACCCTTGTATTCCTTGGTGATTTCCCATTTGAATTCTAACTGGGACCAACTCTGCTTAAGTTTCTGAGATCTGATGAAATTGAGCTAGCCTAGGACATCCAGATAAAGGCAAGTAGTTTTACATTCATGCAAATTTTGCTTTAATTGTACAAAACACTCTAAATGAAGTAAAATTCACTTTATGTTCAAGCATAACAGATAATAGTAAAAACAATAAATATCTGATAATAGTCACATAAGGTATCAGTATAAATTCTCCTATCAATATTAAGAGAGCCAGATTGGTGTAGTGGTTAAGTGTATGGACTCTGATCTGGGAGAACCGGGCTTGATTCCCCACTCCTCCACTTGCAGCTGCTGGAATGGCCTTGGGTCAGTCATAGCTCTCGCAGTGTTGTCCTTGAAAGAGCAGCTGCTGTGAGAGCTCTCTCAGCCCCATCCACCTCACAAGGTGGCTGTTGTGGGGGGAGAAGATATAGGAGAAGATATAAGCTGCTCTAAGTCTCTGATTCAGAGAGAAGGGCGGGGTATAAATCTGCAATTCTTATTCTTCTTCTTCTTAAAAGAATATATGGTCTATGCATGGTGTGTATTATTCCAAATGCTCACAAATTCCACTTAGCAGCAAAAGGCTGTGTAGAGGGAAAATTCTGGCAGGTCAGATACACCAACTGTGGGTAATTTTTCTTAAAAAAAAAACTTCACATAAATTAAATTAGCTTGGCTTTGATGGATGAAATGTTCTAACTGACTAGAAACTAAAACTCATGTGAAAAACTCAGTTAATTTATTTCACTTTAAATGAGGCATTGTTAAGAATAGTTCTCCCAGAAATGTAACCTTAGACCTTTTCCTCCTCTTGTTAAAAGCAAACCATGAAGAACTTTTGAAGCATCTTATTCTTCTTTGCACTATTTTCTACATTTCAAGCCTTCTAGTTCTCCTTAGCCTTTAAAAAAAGAACCCCTCAGTTTTAGCCAGGACTTTTTTTTGTCAAAAAAGACCAGCAGGAATTCATTTGCATATTAGGCCATACCCCCTGACATCACCATTGTTTCACACAGGGCTTTTTTTGTAGAGAAGGTGACAGTATCTGTCGCTTTAAGGCTTCTTGGTACTGTTGGCAGGATTATGTAACACTTGCTATACAGGTGATAAAGTGAAGGCATGTGAGTAGCATGTGTAACCCATTAGCCAATAAGGAATGTGATTGGCTGGTGGGAGTATAACAGCAGTAGCCACAATGCTACCTACTGTGGAGAGAATGGAAGGAGAGGAGTGGCATGCTGTTGGATTGTTAGATGGACTGATATTGATGGGCTGTGTAACTGACTATTCTTTTGGACTGTGTGTACCTGTACTGTTGAACTGACTGGACTAACTGTAAGTGGACTGACCTCTGGACTGTAACTTGACTTTGCTATTGCCTAAACCCTAATACAATTCTGTTAACTGGCTGTCTGTGAGAGTGTATTCATTAGAACATCAGCTGAGGCTGGGCTGACCAGAGTGGCCCTGTGGGATGTTTCCACTACACTCTGTCAGAAGGTCCAGTAGGAACTCATTTGCATATTAAGCCACACCCCCTGACACCAAGCCAGTTGGAACTGTGTTCCTGTGCTTTCCTGCTTAAAAAAAAGCCATGGTTTTCACAATCTAGCAGCCACTGAAAAACTGCAATTAATACATGTTGCAATGAGGAATCTGACTTCATACTCTACTCTCCAATTTAGTTAACAGGAGAAGGTACAAAGTTACACACCAGAATGTGAAATAATGTATTAAATTTAGAAACAATGAAGGTAAAATAAACCTTTAAAGGCTTGTTTTCATGGGCTGGAGAACTGGATGGTATGGTATGGTATGGTATGGTATGGTATGGTATGGTATGGTATGGTATGGTATGGTATGGTATGGTATGGTATGGTATGGTATGGTATGGTATGGTATGGTATGGTAATAATAGTTCTGGTAGCCGGCTCAAGGCTGACTCAGCCTTCCATCCTTCCAAGGTTGGTAAAATGAGTACCCAGCTTGCTGAGGGGGGGGGGGAGTGTAAATGACTGGGGAAGGCAATGGCAAACCACCCTGTAAAAAGTCTGCCGTGAAACGTTGTGATGTGATGGTACTGGTACCTTTAATTCTCAAACAGATATAAAGCCTTACTGTGTCTCTAGGGCAATGTTTAACTAAGGTGAAAGAAAAGATTTTGCATTTTTTTTTCCTATTAGTTCTAGTCCCACTTTATCCTTTCATTTCCACATGTAGTTTTGTGCCTTTAGTTTTTCAATTAGGTTTTTTATGTGTTTGTCTTCCTCCCCCCATTTTTTTCCTGTTTCTTTTGAGACTACATTTATTTTTTATTTTTCCTTGTGTAACATTCCTTTCAGGTTTCTTTATCCTGCCCATTCCCACTCACTTCCAGCCCATTTTTTGAATATTAGACTCCCACCCTGAAGACAAGTGGTTTCATTTTTATGTGTTTTTAAGACAATAAACTATCAGTACATTGATATACTGCTGTAATGGAGGTCAAGCAAGTTCCCTAAGACTGATTTCTCACTAGCATTGCTCTGTCCCCAGGATTTTGTTTCCTCCAGTGCAAGCAATCGATTTCCCACCAGTTGCTCCACAGTAGGGTTGCCAAGTCCAATCCCAGAAATATCTGGGGACTTTGGGGGTGGAGCCAGGAAACTTTGGGGGTGGAGCCAGGAGACACTGGGGTGGAGCTAGGGGGAGGGGGAAAACGGCGCCGGGGAGCGTGGCGAGCCGCCCCGTCTCGGAGCGGGCGACGCCGCTGCAAAGCTGCCGCCTCTTCTTCGCTCGCCGTGGCTGCTCCTCCGAGATGGGCTCAGGCTGAGCCCATCTCAGAGGAGTAGCTGCAGTGGGGCGGGGGGGGGGGCAGCAGCGGTGTGGCGGTCTCGCCTGCTCCACTCCGCCTCTGGGGTGAAATCGGAGGGGGGGGTGGAGGCAGGCCGGGGGCATGGCGAGCCACGAGTCTGGGTCCTAGAAGGGGCCAGATTCGCGGCTCGCCATGCTCCTGGCCTGCCTCGCCCTCCCCTTCTCTGGTTTTGCCTCGCTGGTTTTGTCTGCGCTGCTGCCGCCTCTTGGCTGCTCCTCTGAGATGGGCTCAACCTGGGCCCATCTCGGAGGAGCAGCTGTGGTGGGCGGGGAGGGGGCGGCAGCAGCACGGCGGCCTCGCCATGCTCCCCGGCGCCGTTTCCCCCCTCCCCCGCTTCCATTTTTTGGGGGAGCGGGGGAAGAGGGTGGAAATCCTGGGGTCCCCCGCCAGGGTGGGAGGATTGGGAAGCCTACTCCACAGACACATTTTGACGTGGAGCTTCTTCCAGTTCCCTGTGTGGCATTGTAATCTTTAAAGGACAGCATGACAAAACTGCGTGGGGAACTGAAGAAAGCCCTGTATCAAAATGCACCTACAGAGCAACTGGTGGGAAATCGATTGCTTGTGCCACAGAAAACAGAAGCCCGAGGGCAGAACAACGCTAGTGACAAATTGGTCTAAATAAATTACCAGCTTTCATTTTTTAAAAAAGTAAGCTTGGAATTCAGAGAACCTGCTTGGCTTATCATTTCAGCAATGTATCATAAGAACATACAAGATGTCAAGTTGAATCAGACTAATGGCCCATCCAGTCCAACACTCTGTGTTACAAAATGGCCACAACCCAGGTGCCACCAGCAGGGCCAGAACTCCAAAAGCCCTCCTACTGTTGCCCCCAAGCACCAAGAATACAAAGCTTCAGTGCTCCATCTATAGTTTGTGGCTAATAGCCGCTTATGAACCTCTGCTCCATATGTTTATGCAGTCCCATCTTGAAGCTGTCTAAGCTTATAAGAAGATAAAAGAAATACTTATCAATATATGTGTGTACAAAAAAAGAGGAGGGGTGCTGTGATGCCACCAATTATTACAGCGCCCTCCCTTGAAAATCCTGATTATTTAAGGCACATGCAAAATAAAATAAACTGACTCCACAACTGTGAAAATGCAGAGGGAAGGCACACATTCAGAAGAATTGTGCCCAAACCAATTCCAATGTTTATGGATTGATTGCCAAGAAAATCAGAAGTAAGTTGAGCATGCAGGAAAGCCCAAAGAGGTAAAAACAGTGTTGGGAGTGGGTAGAAGTGTAATTGTCAGGAAGATTGACAGATAGGAAGCTGATCATTATAAGATTTTATATGCAGAGACTCATAGAAGCTTTTCCATAGGGGGGTCTGTACGCATGCGTTAACCAAGCCGGCTGTTTGCTCGTCCTCCCCTTCGGATTGGAATTTTAATTAGCTCAAAAGAATGTAAATAGCCCTTTGGCAAGACTATTTGAAGAAGGAGCTTACTTACGAAGGTCTGAAGAACATAAGAATCCCTTTCTGGGGTCCCAGAGGGTAAGAAAACAACTTTTACTATCAAATTAACGAGGCAATGCCCAGTTTAATTACTTAGTGGTCGCGCGTAACTCCTGAAATAAATCATCATGGCTAAGACAATTAAAGAGTTATCTGAGCAGATTACAGCTTTCCAGGCTTTAATAATGTCGTCCCAGGACCAGATAAGATCTGAAATTAAATCAGTCAGAGATGCTGTTACAGAGTTGACTGCAGAGCTCAAGGACACACGGAACACTGCAATTTCTGCTAATGAGCTTGCCTTATCTAACAAACAGAAAATACTCCAGCTGAATTTGCAGCTTACAGAGCTCTCTGATCGTAACAGAAGAGCGAATTTGATCCTGGGTGGAATTTCAGAGGAAATAAATAATAAACTCCTGGAAGGAACTCTTATAGACTGGATGGGTGAGCAAGGAGTTACTCTGCAATCTCAGGATGTTGAGAGAGCTCATAGACTGCAAAGGAGACAAGATGGGGGTGCCCCAAGGGAAGTCATAATTAAATTTTCAAGGGAAAAGACTCAGCAGATAGTTTTCAAGACTTTGAAAAAAAGGAAAGACCTTTCTTTTAGAGGAAGGGAAGTTTGGGTGAGAGAAGACTTCTGCCAGGAAACCATCAGAAAGAGAAGGCTAATGAGACCCTTTGGGCAAAAATTATATGACAATAAGATTAAGTTCTCTTGGGGGTACCCCTCCTCAATAATTATCTTTAAAGACGAAAAAAGGCTGGTGGCTCGCAACCCTAAGGAAGCAAGAGATCTCCTCACTTGCCTGGGCATCGCCACAGACGACCTGAGAGACCCGAGAGAGGAAGAAGAAGAAACAGTGGGGCTCGGTGTGGACCCGGGAGAAGGAAGCTCAAGTACAAGAGAAAAGGCCAAGAACGGACTACTAAAGGGAAGTATAAAATATTTTGAGCTAAATTTAGCTATAAGCTAGAAGGGGAGGGCAGGATGCGTGCCCCCTGGAAGGTGGAAGACAGGATGATGGTCTCATCCAGAAAGTTGTCTGTGCCACAGGGGAAGGGAATAGGGGTAGGGTTTTCAGTAAGAAGTATAGAAAAATACCCTCAGCCATTAGGGCCCAAGTTTGTTACATATAAAGAGAATGGATAGATCTTTAAGAGTCCTTTCACTGAATGTGAATGGTCTAACATCAAATCTTAAGAGATCCAGAGTAATTAAAATGGCTAAAGAACAAAGAATAGATCTGTTGTGCCTACAGGAAACTCACAAAAAAATAAATGATAGAAAACCATTGATAAAAGATCTGAGGTGGCAGGTTTTAGCAGAAGCAAGAGGGTCTTCCAAAGCTAGAGGCGTGGCTACATTGATTCATAAGGATATTAAGGTGGAGAACATGGAAAAATTAGTAGATAAGGAAGGTAGATACCTCTTAGTTAAGTTTAAGCTGGAAGCCATAAAAATCACTATAGTAAATGTTTATGCACCAAATAAAAGACAAAGGAAATTCTTAAACTTGGTTTTTAAGAAGATACAACAGTTTTCAGAGGGTGAACTAATTGTAGTGGGCGATTTAAATACGGACATAACCAAGAACAATAGTATTAAGCTAAGAGATTGGGGCTTGAAGGACGCTCATGAGTTTATCAATACGAGACCCAGCCCGACACATATTTCTTGTAGACATAAAACAGCATCCCGCTTAGATTATATAATTTTGGAAAAAAATAATAATATGGTGGTTAAAGAGATCAAGACCCATCCAATTTTGATTTCTGACCATGCCCCTCTAAGTATTGAATTAGAATTAAATCTTCCCTCGAAAAATAGACCTTGGAGGTATAACAACCTGGTAATGGCAAAAGAAGAGGATAGGGAATACTTAATGACACAGTTAAAATTATATTTTAAGGAAAATAGAGGAACTGTCAACTAATATATTATGGGATGCTGCTAAAGCGGTAATAAGGGGCCATTTGATTAGGAAGGAAAAAGACATAAAAAGTGAATGGCATAAAAAAAGGCAAACAAAACTTAATGAATTGGAGGAGTTACAAAAAGAAATAATGGGAAAGTGTAATCCTAGTTTACAGATTAGAATTAAAGAGAATCAAAAACAGTTGGAGGCCCTAGATATGGCAACAATGTGGAAAAAGGAAATAATGGTTAGGAACGACTTCCAGAGGAATAGCATTAATACAGCAAAAAGGTTAGCTAATTATTTGAAAGTTAAAAAGGCAAAACAATCAATTAGAACTAATAAAATTAATAATAATACAACTCATAACTCTAAGGAAATCACTAAGGCATTTGAAGACTTCTATAAAAAATTATATATGAAAAAGAATATAACGGAGGTGTGGGACGCACCTAAGCTAATCATAGAGGAGGAAGCAAAAGCCTCACTGGGTGCTGAGATTACACTCCAAGAGATAAAGGAAGTAATAAAAGCGCTCAAAAAGGGTAAATCACCAGCGCTGGATGGCTTTACTTCCGACTTTTATAAAGAAATGGTAGAAATTATAGCACCTGAATTGCAGGTAGTTTTTAACGAAGTCTTGGAAGGAAAGAAAGCCCCGGACTCATGGAAGGAAACAGAAATAATTTTGATATTAAAGCCCCAGAAAGATCCGGAAGAAGTAGGTTCATATAGGCCCATTAGTTTACTAAATCAAGATTATAAGATTTTTGCTAAGGTTCTAGCAAATAGACTTAAGAGAGTTATCCCGTCAATCATAAAAGGGGACCAATACGGTTTTATTGAGGGTAGATCTATTGCCCATCCTATTAGAAATATCTTAAATGTATTGCACCATGGCCAAAAGAAAAAAATAGCTCTGTTAAAGTTGGATGTTTATAAAGCCTTTGATACTCTCTCACATGAATTCTTGTGGCAAATATTAAAGAAGATAGGTTTAGAGGAACGGTTCTTACACGCTATACAGGAAATATACAACGGAGGTAAGGCCAAAGTTAGAGTCAACACTGACCACTCACAAGCGTTCCCAATTCAAGGGGGGGTAAGACAAGGCTGTCCACTATCCCCGCTCATATTTATAATAGCTATAGAGCAACTAGCAGAGCAAATTAGGAATGCGGGGAGAATAGAGGGGTATAAGTCAGGTAATGAAGAAATGAAAATTAATTTATTTGCGGATGATATCATAGTAATTATGTCTAACCCAAAAGACGGAGTTAAAGAGATTAAGATAATTTTAGATGATTTTGAAAAGTGTTCAGGGCTCGGAGTGAATATGGCAAAATCAGAAATTCTATACCTTAATGTTAATAGAGAGGAAAAACAGGAAATAAATAGGATTACGAATATAGGAATGGGAGCCAAGAGACTTAAATATCTAGGGATAGTCCTGCAAAAAAATATGGACAAAATGATAAAGGAGAACTATGGTAAAATATGGAAGAAAATAGAGAGAGATATGAATAAATGGAATCATAAAATACTAGGGATATCATCTAGAATAAGATCTCTTAAAATGTTCATGATACCAAAGTTAATGTATTTATTCCAAACATTGCCCTTAGGTTTGAGGAAAAATCAAATTGAACAATGGAATAAAGCAATCAAAGTGTGGATTTTTAATAATAAAAACTGTAGGTTTCATAAGAGAATTCTATACAACCTTAAATCAGAATTAGGTTGGGGAATCCCAGATTTAAGTAAATATTATGAGGCCTTCCAACTAAGAGCGTTACTAGATTTGAGTGAGGATAAGGTACAGAAGTGGATTAATTTCGAGAATGCAGTCAACAGTGGTATTGGGAGATTTGGAATTTTTTCCACGGTGTCGACAAAAGATCTAAAATTAGCTATAGGGCCCAGAAGAGCAGCATTAGAAACCTGGATGAAATGGTATCCACAGTGGCTAGGAAAGGTTTCAAGGTGGAGCCCCCTAGAAGCTATTGTTAAGGAGGTGCATGCTATAAAATGGTGGGAAAGGCTTAAAAACAAAGGCTATTTTAGAGTGGACGATATGTTTAGGGGTGGTAAACTAAAACCCTTACAGGAAATTATAGAAGATTTAGGTAATCAATACTGGTTAAACATAGCAGGCTTGCATAAGAGAGTTAAGAAGATCAGTGAAAAGGGAGAGCTTTGGTTAGACGCTCCAATGGAAGAGATATATAAAGTAATGCCCAAACAAAGGAAGGGTCTAGTGGGGTTACTATACAGGAAAATGATTTCAAATAAAGATAAAATAATAGTACATTTACAAAAGATTTGGAGTCATGAAGGTCAGTTAACAGAGGGGTTGGCTGGGAAAATCTTGGAAGGTCTAGAAAGGATTAAAGTAATCAAATTTAAAGAACTGGAATATAAATTTTTCACAAAATGGTACAAAACTCCCGCACAAATAGCCAATATATTCCCAGGAATGAGTTCCAAGTGCTGGCATTGCAAACAATTTAAGGGTTGGTTTGCACATATGTGGTGGGAGTGTGAAGAGGTTAAACCCTTTTGGGGGGAAATTATTCAATTTATTAGAAAAGTCTGCAATGTACCATTAACCATTGGCTTTAATATGATGTTGTTAAGCACAATAGGAAGTCCGGCACTAAGTAGACCCACTCAAAACCTTGTCAAGGCAATGATACTAGCGGGGAAGGCGGTCATCGCTTTGGGGTGGAAAGATAAAAGTAAATGGTCAATAGAAATTTGGCACAGCTATTTGTTTGATTACATACAGTCTGACATCGTGGCAACAATCAACAAGGATTCCACGTGGGAAGATAAAGTCAAGGAAATCGAGACCAGATGGAACCCTTATTTAGAGTGGATCTCAGGAGAAACAAGGAAGGACATTCAGTGGAAGATCAGGACTTTGTGCCCTTGGCTGAGGGGAAAAGACTAAGAGAAGATGGGGAGGGTTGGGGGGGGGAGGGTTATTTGTAATTCCAACATTCAAATGCTGTAATGGCCAATTGTACAAGAGTCAATAAAACATAAAAATATTTATTAAAAAAAAGAAGAAGAAGCTTTTCCATATTTCCTACATTTACCACATACATGCTTTGCTTGGAAAATGGCTTATCATGCAAGCCACTAGACTATGTCAACTAACTAATGACACCCTTTGATATGTGCAATAGCTAACCACGTTGGTAGCCTGCAAATCTTGGCATGCAACTATACATGATTTGTGTATGTACATTTCATTGGCTGCTACAGAGATTGCTACTACAAGGAATGGTTCAAATATCCTGGAATTTTATCAGGTATAAATTGGAATTTCCATGTTATATCCCCACACACACTCTGCCCTGGGAAACATGTCTTCTCTGGTCTTCAGAAGTCAGCGGCATAGATTAAGGGTCTCTTGATTAAGGCAGGAATTCCCCAGGAACTCTAAGAGAAAGTAACTTGTTACCCAAATCAATCCCTCAGCAGGGTATGTCACATTAGAACACCCCACACATATTCAGAGTATGCACAATTACTGGGGTCTAATCAGAACCATTCCAATCCAATGTATACATGATTCCCATAATTGACCCATTTTTCCAGAGTACAGCAAGAAATATCAGGGAAGACAAAGTACTCAACTTGAAAGTTACTTTATTATTCTAACAAAATACAGATAAAAAAACCTAAGCTTTTAAAAGAATGTAGAGCAAACTGTTCTCAATCTGTCTTGAAGAGGGAGGGTTCAATATCTTAGTGTTCTGTAGCGAGGGGAAGACAGTGGGAAAACTACAGAAGGGTTTGTGCTGCCTTTCTTATACACTTGAATTTCCCTGGATGCTAAGAAGAAAATTGTTCCACAGTTTTGGGTTCTGGCTCTGACTGATGTATATATTAGTTATTGATTGGACACTGGTTATTGGGGGCCCATTGGTGCAAACTTTGGCCTACAACTTTGATGGAATAATGAGATTAACCTACAGAGAAGGGGCATTGAAATATTTTTAATGATGCAGGAGAGTGATTGATTTGACAAGGTATCATTCTTGAAACAGTAATGCACAAATGGTCTTTTCTGAATAGGAAGTGATATTGCCTCAAGACTGTTTAAGTTCCCAATATCTTTGTTTAGTATCCTAGTCAAACCTGCACACAGTTTAGGCATTCCACATGGTAAGCTGCACGCATATGTACTGCATCCAGTGCTGCCATAAGCTTCCCTCCGGAGTCTTTCAAGTCATGATAATGAGCCAAAAATAAAATCAGCCTTCTGAATAGCTTGCATGTAATTATTCAATATTTCTACTAGTGTGCATGCATTAAGACTGGCAACACATTTAGCTGTAGGTAACCTGGGGACTTAGAAATCTCAGGCAATGCCACAGTATAGATCAATCAAATATTACAAATATATCTCCTTGTAATGTCCTTCCATGAATATTGATTGATTTTTAATATATATACATAGCTTTGCTTCGTTAGCATTTTGTCAAATTCATAAATAAATGTTAAATTTGTCAGTATTATTTAATTAGCCTTTGGAATGCCAGGTGAACTTGGAGATCACTGAATGTTATACTGGAAGACACAATTTCAGGGAAATTACAAACAACTTTTCATCTGTTTCTCCTCTTAGATGCTTTTAACAGCATTTAGAAATATTAGCTCAGAGGAGAAGGAACATTATATTCTAAATCTAATCAGTAAAAATACAGCTTCCAAGGCTATGAAATTATATCATTGAATAGTAAGGCCATAATTAGCAGGTGGACAAAATATTCTTTTAGTAGAGTTCTTTTGATGGTATAAATTTAGCTCAACCCTTGTATCTTTGAATTTCCATGAAAAACAACTTATGGTCACTTCTTTAAAATTAATCAATCAAATTACTGCTGTATTCAGACTCCAGAAAAACATAGTTACTTGCTGTATCTGCCCTGAAGACAAAGCAAAGCTATGGCTTTTTTAAAAAAATTATAAATATTGCACCTGTAAACAGTGTATTGAAGCTGCTTCTCTTGATGAAAGTAATATTGCGTTCCTCTGTGACTTAGAGGTAAGGGCAATTTAAGCACGTTAACCATAGTTTAAACCAGAGGTCTTTAACCTTCCCACACCAGGGACCGGAGCTTTTTTTGAGCAGGAACGCACAGGAATACAGTTCCAGCTGGCTTGGCATCAGGGGGTGTGGCCTGATATGTAAATGAGTCCCTGCTGGGGCTTTTTCTACAAAAAAACTCTGTGTGAAACAATGGTGATGTCAGGGCAGGGCAGATTAACCATTAAGCAGACTAAGCACGTGCTTAGGGCACCACAAAGTTGGGAAAAGGGTGGGAAAAAAAATGAATGAAGATTTGTAACAAAAAAAAATTGATAAAACTAGTGCAAATTGATCATGGTGCACCCTAGGGTTATCTTCTATTTTTTGTTGGTGAGGTGCGGTGTCATAGGCTATGTTTAAAAGTAAAATGCATGTGTTCAAAAGTGAAATCATGGAGCCAAATTCAGTTGTCATGACAGTCATTTCAATGACCCTCTCTGCCCCTTTTTAATTTCAGCACCATGTAAACGTCAAAAATGAAGCGTGTTCAGTTGAATGGTGCGCAAAAGAGAAAACGTGCAAAAGAGAATGAGCAAAAGAATCTGTCTGTTGTAGCCAAGACAGGAAAGCTGACAGATTTCTTCTTACAAACTGCAGAGAAAAGTGATCCAGATCAAAACCAGTGTTAGTCTTCAGAGACAGGAAGTGAATCAAATCTATCTCCTTCATCAGAAACAGGCAGTCTTGGTGCAAGGCCAGATTTTCATGATGACGTTGCATATGATGAAGTGCCACAACCTGGACCTACTTCCACAACAAGATGTGTAAATGCTTTTGAACTGTCCAAGGAGTTTAGAGAAATGACCAAGGGTGAAATGAACAAAGCTAAGGACCCAGGGTTGTGGGATGAATTTTATGGTGATGATATGACTTATTGGGTTGCTTGTGGACCCAGTGAATGTCAGCACCACAATGGGCCACTTGACAAATCGTGTCGCAATTTCATCAGTGGGAAGTCAAAGAGATACTGTTCACAGAAGATTTTTGGGGGAATAAAAGCCAATGGTGAACACTACAAGAGAGAATGGCTGTTGAACTCTCTTTCAAAAGGATCAGATTACTATTTTGTTTGTAAACTATTTGCAACCAAAGGGTCAACTTATTTTGCTAGAAATTAGGAATTCAGTGACTGGCAAAATACTGCTGTAATTGACAACCATAAAAACAGTACAACTCACCAAGATGCCATGTTGACATATCTAACTCGGAAACAAGACTTAGGCTTGACACAGCCACTGGAAAAACAAATTGAAGAGGAGTACAATTACTGGGTGAATGTGCTTCGGCGTGTTGTAGCAGTCATTTGCACACTGGCTGAATGAGAATTGGCATTCCGAGGAAAAGTGGAAAACTTTGAGTCTCTCAATAATGGGAATTATTTGGGGCTACTCGAATTGATAAGTCAGTTTGACCCATTCTTGGCTGCTCACATATCACACTATGCAATGCTGGAAAAGGCAACCCATTGTACCTGTCCAAAACAATATGTGAGGAACTTATTGAGTTAATGGCAAAGAAAGTGCACTCTATCATCATTGATGAAATGAATGTTTCTGGGTACTTCAGTCTGTCTGTGGACTCAATGCTTGATCTTTTGCATGTTGACCAACTGAGCATGGTGCTCAGATACTTGCAAGATGGACAGCCAGTTGAATGATTTATCATGTTTTTGGAATTACAAAACCACACTGGTGAAGCTATGGCACAGCAGGTGTTGAAGAACTTATGTGCTGATTGTAAATTGGATTTTGCTAAATGCAGAGGGCAGTCATACGATAATGCTGCCAACATGTCTGGACGTTACATTGGCACACAGCAAAAACTTTTGGATGAAAATCAGTTGGCCATTTATGTACTCTGTGCAGCTCATTCACTAAATTTAGTTGGATGAAGTGCTGTGGATTGCTGTCAAGTTGCAGTAGATTTTTTTTCCACTGTACAACTGCTCTACACATTCTTTTCAGCCTCAACTGCTCGGTGGAGAATTCTCAAAGATTGCATTGGAAATGAAAAAGTGTTGAAATCACTTTCAGACAGAAGATAGGAAGCACATGCTGTGGCAACTGCAGCAATGATCAACTCTTTCTTCAAGATTCTGGAAGCTTTGGAAGATTTATCATATGACCAGTTGCAAAAAGGTGACACTAGAAGGGAGGCAAAGAATATTGCAAACAAGATGCAAGAACTGGAATTTGTGTTCATGCTGAATTTTTGGAATGAAACTTTAGAAAAGTTTGCATCTTTAGAAAAGTTTCATAGAACAAGTCAACTTCTTCGAAGTGAAAATGTGATCTTGCAAATGTGCAAATTTGTATTCATCATTGGCAGACCAGTTGCACACATCAAGAGATGAGTTTGATAGATTTGAATCACTTGCAAAGGGCATGCTCCCTGGTGTAGAATACAAAGCAACTCAAACACATAAGCATATAAGAAAGATAATGGCCAACGATGGAAATGCACCAGAGGTCATTCTCAGCGCCAGAGACAAATTCCGTATCTCCACTTTTTATGTAATTGTTGAAAAGTTAGAAATGGAAATGAGGAGGAGACGAAAGGTGTACACTGAAATAGCAGACAGATTCTCTTGTCTGACCTATGTTCCTAATGCCACCCAACAAGGTGCTAATTCTTAATTATCAGAAAGTGAAAGGTACTCAAAAGACTTATCAGAAACTCATTGATGCTTATCCAGATGACATGAACAACACTTTGTCTACAGAGCTTCAGCAGTTCCATTCATATCCTCTTCATAAGTTTAAAACAACTAAGAAAACATCTTTCACTCACATGGAACTTTACAACACAATTACAGAAGTCAAACTAGAGAGCGCCTTTCCAAATGTTGAAATTGCCTTAAGAATATTTTTAACATTAATGGTCACCAACTGCACAACAGAGAGGTCTTTCTCACAACTGAAACGTGTAAAAAAACCAAATAGATCAGTTATGCTTCAAGAAAGACTCAACTCGCTGTGTATATTAACAACTGAAGCAGACATTCTGAGAAGTACTAATTTCAAGGATGTTATCAGTGATTTTGCAAAAATGAAATGTAGAAAAATGCCTTTCAGGTCATGAATATTGGAACTTTCATACATTTAATTTGTGAAATATTAAAATAGATGTTGTATTGCATTTTTGTAGAACTTTATGTAGCCGAAGCTTGGCTTAGTTTGTACAGTATATTTTGTTATCATATGAATAAATTTTTGTATTGCTGCAATCTGCATTGTATATCTAGTCAGACAAGTCAACAACTAAAATGGACTGGGTCAGTGTAGAAAGGAGGGGGGCACCAAGACTGGTCAGTGCTTAGGGCACCAGTGAGCCTTAATCCATCCCTGTGTCAGGGGTGTGGCCTAATATGCAAATGAGTTCCTGCTGGGCTTTTTCTACAAAAAAAGCCCTGCCAGAGACCCACTTCTAATATTCAGGTGGCATTAAGAAACAACTACAGGGTGTTAGATTCAAGTGACGGGAAGTGGAAGGGTCAGAGCTATGATCTTACTGGTAGAGCATGGGCTTTACACTACATGTGAATGTGGCACACTGGAGGAATAACTGGCTGGGTGGGGAGAGTTTTACAGGGAAAGGGATCTTTGAACCAGTTAAAAAGGAATCAATTGCTCTATGACCTCATTCCACTGGCCTGCTGTTCTTGTTCTTGTGTGCAAAGAGAGGCAGAAGGCATGGCATGCTTGCTATCTAGGCATTAATAGCATGATCTTTCCAAAACAGCACTTGAACGTTGTGTGGTTTTCCATGCTTAATTTATTCACATATAAGAACATCAGAGAAGCCATGTTGGATCAGGCCAATGGCCCATCCAGTTCAACACTCTGTCACACAGTGGTTTTACATAGGTTTATTTATTTCCTTTTAATATAATATTCCAAATATGCAAGTTTTCAAACCTTCCCTTGTAATAAATATTTTCACATAAATATTAATACATAAATGTCAGAAACAAAAAACAGCCGCTAACTCAATGCGACTAAAACTTTGCTTATGTCAAATTATTTTAAAAATTTTTAATCTCACCCTTCAGCCCATGTTAGCTTCCAAATAAAATCTGCATTAATGGGATAAATATTTTTTTCTTGGAAAAGGTAGGTGCTAGATTTAATTGAGAGCCCTTTTACAATCCAAAAATAATCTCAGGAACTTGGTCTTTTACAAAGCTTCCATTATGAGAAGAACTAACAATACAGGGCACTGTTGGCACTTGCTCTGAGTGATTTCTCCCCTCAATAAAGCTTATGTAAGTTAATGCAATTGCAATCCAAACTGATGTACTCCTATCCTTCAGTCAATGAAGTCCTGCAGAAAACTGCTTCCATTAGAACAAGGCCAGCAAGAAAGGAGAGAGTTCACATCTTATTCACTGAGCCATAGATAAATTTTACAGCCTCCCTAACAAGCTGTCCAGGAATATTGCATGCCTAAGAGACCTGCTTGAACCTGTTCATTTGAAACCATCTTGACTTTGATGTGTTATTACAACAAGAAATACACAACATTTTCTCATCACTGAAAACTGCTACATTTGAAATGGTTATTAAAGCTTAAGGGATCTAATTCTCATCTAACAAACAAGTCCTCATTATATCTCTCTAGCACTATGAAGGTACTTTCATCTGAGAATATACATTATTACTAAAGTCAACTTTAAAGGTTGTTCTATAGTTTGAGAAAGATACTTTATTTTTATACTCTAGGTAATCAGCTTACTCTCCCTGGTTCACTTTGATTTGTAAAAAGAAGTTATTCTTATATTTGTTTTCAAAGTTTAGGTCTGTTTTCAAAGGATATAATTATAAAAGGCTGAGAAATGTCATTAGTCCAGCTTCAAAGCCAGTCGTAGCTATTAACTTGTCACAACAGAAGCATCTCTCTCTTTACAGAGGTTCCACATATTTAATTAAGCCCTAACCCATCTCAAAGAAATGACAGTGACCGCTGGAGAACCACTACCTTAACACAAATTGCATCTTTGAATGGAAATAAATTTGTTAATTTAAACAACTCCCGCTTTCCAGCAACAGTGAAACAACTTTAATACAGTGTTTTAAATTTCACTTTATTAAAAAGTACACCATGGGATATTCTATTGATTGAAATGAGTTTCCAAATATAACAATCTACATTAAATATTAAGCAGCTGAAAAAAGCCTACTAAAATATTCACAAAGAATTACTATATACACGTTTATTAATTGGATAGCTTTAAACTCCTTAAAATGTAAGCCTGCTTGAACATATTGCATGCTTTTCTACAAAAAGGCAGATTCAGGCATCGTTTCTCTGAGTGCATGTTGCATAGCATCAAAACTGTCATCAAGAAAGCTCTGCCTCTTCTAGCATCTTGGTCTCCAGCTCTTCCCTGTTGGTCTACCTTTACTGATGCAGGGAATCCCAAACAGGGCCTCTTAGGTAGATTTTATGGGCAAGAGAACTAGCCAGATAGCATTGATAATGACACAAAGCTGAACAACAGTGTTCCAGTTGTAAAGAATATAATTTCAACCCAACCTGAGAACACCAATTTAGAATCCAGTGAGTTTAGGTCTATCAGTAGGTATTACAATAACTAAATAGATCCTTCAGCATAAGGAAGCATTTATCTTCTGAAGTTATTTAATGACAAAGGAATGCCTTCAAGATTTCCAACTGTTATTGCTATAGAAGAAAGGATTATCAGTACATCTAGGAAACCAATCTCTGATGGAGAAGGAAAGCCAAAGTGGAGAAAAGTGTAGGAGATTAGCCCACCCAGGAACAAGGAAGTGCTTGAATTTAGCTTCTTAGCTAACAAGCCATCATTTGTAGTTTGGTTTGACTTTTGCTATCAGCGAATTCAGTTTCTTATTTCCTCCTGCCATTTCTTTGCAGGTAAAGTGAAGTTCCTGTAGATTATGAACCTTCTCTGGCCTCTAATTCATGTTACCTAACAGTGGTGGTAAGAACTGCATCCTTCTGAGGTACACAGAGGAGTCCCTTGGGGACTGGAGAAAGCACAAGTTACATGAGCTTGTTGAATTAGAATACAGTCCTACAGATAATACGATTTTTGATGCACTCACTAAGCCACTTTCTCAAGAAAAGTTTGAAAGTGTATGTAAGAAGATGTGGACTTCATATACTAGACCTTGAGAGGGGGTGTTGGAAAAGGAAATATCTGGTGTACAAAGAAGAAGACCCTGAAGGGGGCAGCAAGAAAACAATTAATAGGATAGTGAGGTCAATAGCTTCTGTTAAGTGTCATACCTTTTCTGTCTCCAGATTGTACCCTTAGTGCAATTTCCTCTTTCTTCTTGGAATTTCTACACTCACTCTCCTTTCTCTCTCAACTAGAGATATAGTTAAGAACCTACCTCTCTCTCTCCTCTTTCCTATCAGAATGCCATAAGCCAGCCATGACTTGACAGCATTTTCCACCACCACCTCCTCCTTTATCTAAAAAATCCAGAATAGCACTTTCAACAGATAAAGTTTGCAAGCTTGCAACTCCTCTTTAAGACCAAGAAAGTGCCTAGTGCCAGATGCAGGGACTCCTGAAAGTATTACTTTACTGGCAGTTACTCTCTGATGCTGACAAAGGCTGTTTCCACATGGGTGTTATGCTCCAGTTTTGCTTCTTTTCAGCAGCATTGTTTTGAGGAGCATCCACATGACATTGTCCTATATTTTTGCTGCTTCTGCATTTCCCCCTGATTTACAGCTATCTTTCCTTTTGCAAAGATCACAAACAAAGCACTGTGAACTTCAAAAGGACAGGAAGGTGTGTATTCAAATTCAAGTCAGAACCCAGCACCAAGATGAAAGAGTCTGTTGCTCTCCATCAGTGGTCCTTAAATCCCATGAGCCACTGCCTGGGTGAGATCAGGCTACAAAAGTGATAAACAAAGAAATAGGCCCAGTTTGGTAAGAGTAAGTAAGCATTCCTTACTTGCTCTTGAGTGTATAGCCTTAAGTGCCTTCATTATCTGTTACAGCTATAGCTGCACTTAAAGAAAATAACTTTGCCACTATGACACAGGTTTTTATAATCTCCAGACTGTACTATTGTAATGCCCTGTTGATGGGTTTTCTTTGAATACAGGCCAATGCAAAATATGGGGTTTGAATTAGTGCAAAATATGGGGTTCTCATTCTCATCTTACTGTGGTGGTGAGCCGGTGGGACTATATTACATCTATGGTAAAACAATAGCAGTGGTGGTCTATTTGTTTCTGGGTATAATTCACTGTGCTGGTTTTAATCTTTAAACCATTTGCAGTCTGAGCTAAATTACATCCTTTGCAGCAAGTTTATTCCATGTTCCTTCCTTTTCTGAAATTAGACTGATGGGGGGTATGTTTTTTGGAAACAGACCCTTTCTTTGGAATTCCCTATCTCTTCTAGAATGACAGACTTAGCTGAGAAATCTCCATTTACTGCAGATAATGATGTCCTCTGGACAGCAGCATTGTTCATCACTTAGCTTACTGGTGAGGTGGCTTCCTACAGAACCCTCCCTCCCCCTTTTATTTTTTGCCATCAAGTCACAGCTGACTTACAGCAACCCCACAGGGTTCTCAGAGCAATAGATGTCCAGAAGTGGTTCGCCATTGCCTGTCTCCAGAGTCCCTGGTGGTCTCCCATACAAATATTGATCGGAGCCAACTCTGCTTAGCTTACAATATTTGATGAGATTGTGCTAGCCTGGGCTTCCTTGATCAGGGCACAGAGCTACTTGGGGGTAAGCACCCCTGTACTACCTCCCCCCAGTCTGTATAGTAATTGCATGTCTCCTTTCCTGCTGGTCCATATCTGCTCCTATTTCTCTCTTTCTGCAATTGTGGTCTTTTTAAACAAATGGTGGTGGAAAGATTAAATGCAATGTGTAAAGATTGCAATTGTTTCTCTGCAGAGATATATTGCTATTTTATGCAGTTTTAAAAACAAAAAAACAAAAAAAAAACAACAACAACTCAGCTCTGACAAGGTGCCTGGGAACCACGAACCTTCAGTGCTTAATGGACAGCCCAGAGAGGGGCATGGTCAACTCAGCTCAAGCACCTGATCCCTTCATCAAATATGGGACAAGAAAAAACACACAATTGAAAATATGATGGTCTTTTAAATAATTAAGTGGTGGCAAAGGCAAAATGCACTATGTACCCTCTGATGTTATTTCTCTGAAGAATATATAACTGATACACGATTTGTTTTTAAAAGATATGTCACCAAAAATAACTACAAAGTCAAAGAGCACAGTAGTATTATATACTGTATATGTACCTATTTCCAACAATGTCAATCAATTACCAGTAATTTCTTATTATTAAAAGGATTTTAATGTGTATATTTTCAAACAACCTAGCAATCATTCATATACCAGAAGAATACAATTTCACAATCGTTCATGAGATACATATCATTGCTCAGATTCTGAAACAATGAAAAGCAATTTGCATAAGCATATAAACAGCAAGGTACAAAAATAAACATGTATCCATAAAAATCCAATCAAAGTATGAAATTCCACTCTTGAATAACATCAAATATGTGCCATAAGGACAACTGACAAGAAGCCTCGGTCCATTTCTTGTTGCATAGATTCTTTATCAGAGTGTATACTTTTCAACAGCACAACCATAATTAAACTGGAACTAAGATTGATACAAAAACTAAGTATATAGTCATTGACATATTGACAATATTCATTCAGTGGATTGGTACACATGTATCCAACAATTATGCAAAGGTTTTCCAAATCCTGGCCAGTTATGAACTTCACCAAGTGTACACTTTGTCTTGATAAAATGGGCCATAAATTCTCATAATACATAAAGGAAACTCACTATCATTGATACTCTATGCCTGGTTAATTAAATGCAGCTGTTCTGCATTTAAAGTGACCAAAAAACCAGGTTGCTTACCTGTAACTGATGATCTTCAAGTGGTCATCTGTGCAGTCACACACTTGGGTTCTGCGCTCTGCCACAAATCCACCTTGGAGATTCTAAAGCTTTCGTTTACGCTCTTCTTTGGCACGTTTTTCCCTCCCCCCCGGGGAGTAGGCACACACCGCACATGCCTAGAGGGTGGGGAGAGCGCCTCCCACTCAGTTTCTTCCAGCTGCTACCAGCAGATCCCAAAGAAGAGAGTTCACTGAGAAGGGCCAGCAGCGGGGAAGGCTGGGTGGGTGTGACTGCACAGATGACCACTTGAAGATCATCAGTCACAGGTAAGCAACCTGTTTATCTTCTTCATGGTCTCTGTGCAGTCCCACACTTGGGTGACTGGTTAGCTTAATTGAAGGACGGGGCGGGGGGTGGCCTGCAAGAGAGCATACAGGTTACACAGCATATCACACATAAGTGGTGTCTTACCTTAGGTCCGTCAGTGGAACACCGATCGGAGGACGGCCTGTCCAAAGGAGGCATCCCTTCTGGCACGTACGTCCAGGGCGTAGTGCGAGATGAAGGTGGCAGGGAAGGACCAAGTTGCTGCAGCACAGATATCCTCCAGTGGGACACCATTCAGGAAGGCAGATGAAGTTGACATCGCCCTTGTGGAGTGTGGTCTCAACGTTTGAGGTAGAGGTTGTTTAGCCATCTCATTGCACAGGTAAATAGCTGCTGCTACACACTTAGATAGTCGCTGGGTAGATAGTTTGCAGCCCTGTTTTGGTTTGCCATAGGAAACAAATAAGTTCAGGTCCTTGCGGAATGTGGCTGTCCGCAATAGGTAGAAGGAGAGGGCTCTCCAGATGTCTAGGGTATGCAAGGTAAGTTGGCCCCTGTCCCTTGCTTTGGAGAAAAATGTTGGCAGGACGATAGGCTGAGAAAGATGAAATCTAGAGACTACCTTGGGCAGGAATTAGGGGTCCGGCCAAAGGACTACCTTGTCTCTATAAAATATAATGTATGGAGCGTCCGAGCGTAGGGTGCTCAGGTCGCTTGCGTATCTGCCAGATGTTAGAGCCACTAGGAGAACTTTTTTCCAGGACAGCAGCTGCAAGGAGGCCTTGGCCATGGGTTCAAATGGTGAGCGAGTCAGTTGTTCAGTACGAGAGAGATGCTCCAGGACGGAACAAAGGAGCACCTAGGAGGGTGAAGGCGTATGAGTCCTTTGAGAAAGGACTTAGTGAGTTGATGGGAGAACATAGTAGATCCCTCGACCGGGGCATGGTGAGCTGAGATGGCGGAAAGATGGATCTTGAGTGAAGAAAAGCTCAGTCCAGCATCTTTGAGGGTCAGAATGTAGGTCAGGATGTCAGGTAGTGGTGCCTGCTCCGGTCGAGGGCAGCTAGGTTTGATATAGTTTGAGAATCTCTTCCATTTGGACAAGTATGAATGGTGTGTAGACAGTTTTCTGGCATTTAGCAGTACTTCTTGTACATTTTCAGGGAGGATTATGCTGTTATCTTCCACTCTCTTAGCCCGAGCTTGGATGGGTCATGGTGGAGTACTCTCCCATTTTGCTGGGTCAGTAGATCTGGTGCTTTTGGGAGTTTCAGGTTAATGTTCCTGGACAGCAGAAGGATTTTGGTGAACCACGGTTGCCTGGGCTACCACGGTGTTATTACGATACAGTCGGTATGGTCCGTCGAGATTTTCTGTAGAGTTTTCGATATTAGGGGAATTGGTAGGAAAATGTAGTGTGGGTATCCTGACCAGTGTTGTAAGAAAGCATCCCCCTTTGACTGTGTTGTTGGTGGGCCTCTGGTGTAAAAGATGTTGCACTTGGTATTGTCTGCCTTCGCAAATACATCTACTGCTGGGTATCCAAATGCAGTGGTGTAGGGAGGGGGGGCGGGTCGCCCTAAGTCTGGGGGGTCTGGGGGGCCCCCGCATTGCCAAGGGGGGGTCCCCGCTCACCTGCCGCCGGCTGCAAGTTGGCACGAAGTTCACCGGGTGACGCAGAAGGGCCCCTCGTGCTCGGCTGTCCTCCCCGCGAGAGCCCCGCAAGTCAAGTGAGGCAGGCAGCTTCCCCGCGCCGCCTTTTCTCCTCGCGCTCACTCTGCCTGCCCGGAAACATTTTAGCACCGCAAAACGCTTCGCTGCGGCCGTGCCATTTAACACTTTGAAGTTCGCACCAGAGAAGACTTCTCCCCCCTCACTTCCGGTTCCAGGAAGGAGGGAAGGAGGTCTTCTCTCGCGCGAACTCCAAAGTGTTAGACGACGCGGCTACAGCGAAGCTGGTAAGGTCCAGTTTCGGCGCTGCTTGGCTCGGCGCGATGGGAGGGAGGGAGGGTGACAATGACAGAGCACCATGCTGCATTGCAGTGCTGGGGAGAGAGGGAAGATGGTGGCGGGAGGGGGGAATCCAAGCCTCGTCACGGGGGGGGGCAGGTGACGAGACTGCGGCACGGGGGGTGGAGGCAAATTTTGTGCTCCCACTCTGCCAGCCCTGGGGCAGTGGTGGGTGAGTCAGCCCTGATGCCAGTCCCCAGTACCAAGAAGGTTGGGGACCACTGTCCTAGAGAGTGATGTGGAATTCACAAAACAACTTAACCCTTTTTTTTAAAGTATCACATGCTAGCAGAGTCTCATGAAGGTAGTCCTGGGAGATCTCCAGTGCTGTTTTGGGTTGCCATGGCAAAGGCAACTCCAGGCAACAATGCCACAACTATGTGCCTCACATATAAGCTTGTATGAAGCTTGCAAATGTGCTTATTGCCTATTCTTAAGCATCAAGTGTCTCACCTCACTCAAGGGGCATGCAAAAAATGTTTTTTCCCAATTCAGGATATGAAAAACATTAGTTTTCCCAAATACCAATATTGGTATTATATTGGGACTTGGGCACACATTTGGAAAACTTGCTGAGTTTACTTGCCAAGTCATGTCAAGTGAACTCAGAAGGGATTTAAACTTTAAATGCCTTCTGAGTTTACAACTCGGTAAGTGAATTCTTATCTGTGGTGGCCATCTTGCGGAAGTGACATCACCGGAAGTGACATCATATCCTGTTTCTGGGGGCGTGCACACACATAGGGGGGCCCACATAAATCTTGGGCCCCAGGCCCCCAAAGCCCTAGCTACGCCCCTGTCCAAATGTCTGAAAGACTGGTTGGATGTACTGGTTTGTCACAGACCATTTGTGGATGTTGATGGAGTGATGACTGAGAGAGTCCGCTATGGAGTTCTGTACTCCTGGGAGGTGCACTGCTGTCAGCATGACCCCATGTGAGACACACCAGTCCCAGAGTACAAGCGTTCGCTTTCAAAGTTTTCTGGATACCATGCCTCCTTATTTGTTTATATAGAACACTGAGGCAATGTTGTTACTTGTACTTGTGAGTTCTGTAGTAATGGTAGAAAGGAACTCAGTGCCCCGTGGATGGCCATCAGCTCCCCATTTGGAGGCATCGGTGGTAACTATCATGGCAGGAGAGGGAAGGGTGAAAGGTTTCCCTTCCTGGAGATTGTGTTCTCTGTGAATCTACGAGTGAATCTAGGGCGTCCAGAGGGGCTGTGAGTCGGGTCCTTTGGTTGTGATGCAATAGGTGGAAGGTTTGTATGAACCACAGTTGCAGGGGTCTCATGTGGAGGCGTGCGAACTGGATCACGGAGGTTGTGACTGCCATGAGTCCTAGCATCCTTTGGAAAGTGATTGCCTGCTAAGTTGGTGTGGAGATGATTGTACTGGCCAGGCTCCAAATTTGCTGGCTTCTGTCCAGAGGAAGGAGCGCCCAATGGGTCCTGGTGCACAGTTTGGCACTAAGAACATAAGAACATAAGAGAAGCCATGTTAGATCAGGCCAATGGCCCATCCAGTCCAACATTCTGTGTCACACAGCGGCCAAATATATATATATACACACACATACACACTGTGGCTAATAGCCACTGATGGACCTCTGCTCCATATTTTTATCTAACCCCCTCTTGAAGGTGGCCATGCTTGTGGCCGCCACCACCTCCTGTGGCAGTGAATTCCACATGTTAATCACCCTTTGGGTGAAGAAGTACTTCCTTTTATCCGTTTTAACCTGTCTGCTCAGCAATTTCATCGAATGCCCACGAGTTCTCATATTGTGAGAAAGGGAGAAAAGTACTTCTTTCTCTACTTTCTCCATCCCATGCATTATCTTGTAAACCTCTATCATGTCACCCCTCAGTCGACGTTTCTCCAAGCTAAAGAGCCCTAAGCGTTTCAACCTTTCTTCATAGGGAAGGTGTTCCAGCCCTTTAATCATTCTAGTTGCCCTTTTCTGAATTTTCTCCAATGCTATAATATCCTTTTTGAGGTGCGGCAACCAGAACTGCACACAGTACTCCAAATGAGACCACACCATCGATTTATACAGGGGCATTATGATACTGGCTGATTTGTTTTCAATTCCCTTCCTAATAATTCCCAGCATGGCGTTGGCCTTTTTTATTGCAAACGCACACTGCCTTGACATTTTCAGTGAATTATCTACCACGACCCCAAGATCTCTCTCTTGGACAGTCTCTACCAGTTCACACCCCATCAACTTGTATTTGTAGCTGGGATTCTTGGCCCCAATGTGCATTACTTTGCACTTGGCCACATTGAACCGCATCTGCCACGTTGACGCCCACTCACCCAGCCTCAACAGATCCCTTTGGAGTTCCTCACAATCCTCTCTGGTTCTCACCATCCTCTCTGGTTCTCACCACTGATGAACTGTAGTTCTTGAGTTGGTTCCACATGGGATTTGGTTAGATTGATGCACAGTCCCAGCTTGGTTAGGAAGTCTATGGTGGAGGAGACATCCTCTTGAAGTTGGGCATGGCTTGATGCCATCAGGAGCCAATCGTCTATATATGGGAAGATATTGATGTGGTGGAGCCTGAGGGCAGCCACTGCCACCACCATGCATTCATGAAAGTCCTTGGGGCGGTGGATAGGTCGAACGATAGGACTCGATATTGAAAGTGGGCATTGCCTACCATGAAAAGCAGGAACTTCCTGTGCTGAGGCCGGATCGTAATGTGGAAGTAGGCATCCTGGAGGTCCAGGGACGCCAGCCATGCATCTTTTGGAATCAGTGGGAGGATGCATTACAGTGTGATCATGCGGAATTTTTTCCATGGAATGTACTTGTTCAGATGGTGTAAGTCCAGGATGGGGCATATCCCCCCGTCCCTCTTGGGGACTATCTGAAGTAGAATCCCCTGTGTTGGAGATGTGGAGGAACCGGTTCGATGGCATTTTTTTGTAGTAGGGTTTGAACTTCCTCCATCATGGTGGTGGATACCGGTGTTGAAACTAAATGGTGGGATCTCGGTGGGTATAGCAATTCTATTGCGTACCCTATGCGAACAATGGTAAGGACCCACGAATCTGATGTTATGTTCTCCCAGACTGGGAAGTACGGGGATAGTCTGGTGTGAAATTCATGAGGTTGCATAGGGTGCCACTGGGGGAGGTCAAGGAGACTGTTTAGAGGGTGGAGTTGTCTTCTTTGACGGTTGTTGTCTAGGTTTTAGTTGGTAAGGTTGCTTGCTATTGGGTCTCTTGCACTTCCAATAATCGGACTGTCTTGGGGACCTGGAGCATTTCCTGTATGTTGGTTTCCATGGCTTAGATCTTTGTAGTTTCCTCGCTTGAGTGGAAGAGACACCCAGACTTTTTGCCCTCTTCCTACTGTCGTCTACGGACGTAAGGATCTCATCAGTAGAGGAGTGGAACAAGCCCTGTCTGTCGAATGGTAAGTCTTCCACCTTGAAGCGTATGTCCAGTTGGAGGGACATGCTGCGCAGCCAGGCATGGCGGCGAAGGGCTACAGATGTCACTAACGCCTTGGAGGAGCATGAAACTGCATGGCGCACAGAGTTTATCTGTTGTCTGCTTACTTTGGATAATTGGGTCACGAGGTCTGAGGCTTTCTGTTTCAAGGTCTCCGGAAGTTCTGGGAGGAGGCTTGTGAACTGGTTTGCCAGGTGGAATGTTTATGCGGAGAAGTATGCCAAGTAGTTGTGGATCTTGGCCGTGGTGGTGGATAGGGAATATATCTTCCTTCCCAATGTGTCCAGTTTCTGTCCTTCCTTGTCAGGTGGGGCTGGATGTCTGGTCTGTCTCAATTTTGAAGCGGAGTGAATAATGACTGAATTTGGCTTCTGGTGCATGGATCTTGTATAGGGATTCCTGCCTTTTAGAAGTCAATTGCACTGAAGCTGGCATGTCCCACACTTCCTTGAGGCCTTCAAGGTGCATGGGAAGCATCGGTAGTAGATAGCCTGCTGGTAGCCTGCATTATGACATGAACGACATTTGACACCTTGGGTGTCTCCCTGGACAGCTTGATGTTCAGGGCTTCAGCAAGGTTGGAGATAAGGTCCAGGTATGCTTTTGATCCCTCGGAGGGGGAGAGGGTTGTCGGTTTAGCAATGTCTGCTTCATGTGATGCCGAGTGGGTGTCGTCTGCTGAGGCAGATGAGGATTGTTCCAGAGTTGCTTCGGGTATTGTCTTCTGGAAGTGTAGTGTAGCCATCTGTGGGGGCTTGGGAGCAGTTGCAGCGGCTGCAGTAGAGGTGTCGTCTTCCCAATGATGTTGAGGCGGTTTGAGTTTGAGCCATAGTGATGGTGGCTGATGGTGGCTGATGGATATGTCCGTCTTCGCAGGGGTGCGTCCCTGAATCCTAGTTGGTCATGTCGGGAAATGTAGTCATAGTACCTTATGTGTCTGTACTGGTTGAAGGATGGAGAGCGTGAGCAGTAACGTTGTCAGTATCTGCTGGGTATGCAGACATGTGGAGACGGGGGCCGAGAGTATGAGGATTCCCTGTAGTAATGGTGTTGTGATGGAGATCTCAAGAACTGAACCAGTTCATTTGAACCAGGCACGCTATGAACCATGAACCAAACCACATCTCCCAGGTTCATGTCCATCCCTAGACATCTGTGGTTTCCCCTCCTGTAAGTTAGGTTCTGCTAACAAAGAGTAGTTCAGGCTCCCCCAGTGAGCTTCATGGCTGATGAGGAATTATTTCTTTATTTACCTCATTTATACCCTTTCTTTTTCCACAATGGAGACCCAAAGCAGCTCATCAGTCTCCTCTCCTCCATTTTATTCTCACAAAACTCCTGCAAAGTTGCTGGAAGTGTGACTGGCAGCCAAAGAGTGACCGGCTCAAGGTCACCAGCAAGCTTTATGTCACGAGTGAGGATTCTAACCTGGGTCTCCACACTTGCTGCAACATACCCCTGATGCTACTGGGACACCTGCCTCTTTATAGCAACATGAAAGATGCTCAAGAATTGCATAGGAATAACTCCTTGTTACCATTATCAACAAGGGAGCTTAGCTTCATCAACGATATGTGGCAGCAAAAATCAGAGCATTGCAACTCTTGATTCTTAGTTATCAGTGAGACAAATTCTTAGAGGGCCTTGACTCTAAAATATCAGTCGTTTGGTCTGACACTCTTAACCACCACATTAGTCTCCCTGGAACTACCATATCACATTGGCTCTCAAATGCAAGGTGGGTACCTATGTATTTACTTATTTGTTTATTAAACCATTTATATACTTCCTTTCCCCATGGCTCAAGATGCCTTTCAATACATAATTTAAAACTTTTAAGGCTTTGATTACATAATACATAAAATACAAGCTGGGTTGGGAGAAAGGAGGAGGCTGCTACCACCTTGGGCTGCAGACTGCCACCCTTCTATTTATTTATTTTTTTGTCTCCTTGAGCATCTTTTGCTAGTATAGTGCTGTTCCCCATTTTCCAGTTTTGTAATAGGGTTATGAGCAACAGATATTTTGACATAGTATTTTGGATGATTATTGTGGATTGTCTATGATTTCAGTGTTTGTCAGCTGTTTTCAATCCAGTGTCACAGGAGATAAGAAACATGTAAATCTGCTGAATAAATAAATATGTTGATATAAGACATTTGGGGACAAGGGAGACAGAGCCAAATTAGGCACTGGCCACACCTTTAGGGGCCCGAGATGGCTTTCCCTCCTGGTTTTCCCCCTGCTTGCAGCCCTCTCAGCTTGTACACACACCCAGCAACTGAGCTGCTCTTTGCCCAATTTGCAGCTGCTGGCATTGTTCCTAAATTTGCCTCTTTCTGCCTCTCCCCCACAGCTTTGTCAAAGGGGCTTTTGAGAAGGTGACTGCAGGCTGCAGTGGGGGCCACAGGCGGTGGGCAATGTTCCCTCTAAACTGAGTTAGCATGAGCTATCTCACAGACTTTTAGCCTCCAACTCACACATTTTTGTCTTAGCTTAGGAAGGATGACCCCAGAGCACAATAATTTATGCAGCTAACAAATTTAATGTCAGTAGTTCACAAAGTAGAATTTTTGCTCACAAGACTCTGCAGCTTAGAGGGAACATTGGCAGTGGGGCAAGCACTCAGACACTGAGATAATTTGCAAGGCCCCCCCAAGATTTCGACTGCCTACAGCAGGGGTGACCAACAGTAGCTCTCCAGATGTTTTTTGCCTACAACTCCAATCAGCCCCAGCCAGCATGGCCAATGGCTGGGGCTGATGGGGGTTGCAGGCAAAAAAATCTGGAGAGCTACTGTTGGCCACCCCTGGCCTAGGGGCCTCCACAGGGTTTCATCCAGCTCTGAAGGGAGGGTATAGAGCCAGTTGGGTATAGTGGTTAAGTGTGCGGACTCTTATCTTGGAGAACCAGGTTTGATTCCCCACTCCTCCACTTGCACCTGCTGGAATGGCCTTGGGTCAGCCATAGCTCTGGCAGAGGTTGTCCTTGAAAGGGCAGCTGCTGTGAGAGCCCCCTCCAGCCCCACCCACCTCACAGGGTGTCTGTTGTGGGGGAGGAAGGTAAAGGAGATTGTAAGCCGCTCTGAGACTCTTCGGAGTGGAGGGCAGGATATAAATCCAATATCTTCTTCTTCTATATTTGTGGACAAGGTATGGTGCATGGTATATAAACCTAAACTTTTCTGCATCTGTTGATTCTCCTCTGCAAAAGCTCCTAACAGCTTTCTCCCAATTACAATTTATTTTCAACCTCCAAATCCAGCAGGAGGGGAAATTAGATAGAAGTTGCTTGGGGAGACATTTGCTGGAGGAAATTTTCAGGGAGAGGGGCATCCCATCCCCTTCTGGTCTTCTATTTGCCGCTTTTCCCTGCAAATGTCCTTCCACTCTGGATTGCCCCTTCAAAGCAATCAAGCGAACTGCCTTATAAAGTATAGCTCCATTTCTGCCACAGCACACACAGGAAAGCAAAACCATACTGCTTGTGATTCTTTTAATCTGCCAAGGGACATTTCCATGATTTTGCATGCTGATTCACTGCCCACGTAGGACTGCTTGCCATTCCATCCTATTGTCTGATGAAGTGTACTTAGAGGAAAGCTTACATTCTGAATAAAACTTTGTTGGTCTTAAAGGTGATACTTGACTCTGCTTTGTTCTGCTGCTTCAGACCAATACGGCTGCCTACCTGGATCTACATACTGCAGGAAATCATCATACCTAAATGCCAAATCACATTGCCCAGGTCTTTGCCTCCAGATATTTGGAGTCACAAAAACATACAGGAGGGAGAAGGAGATGAATTGGGGGGGGGGGGAGGAGAGAAATAGATCATCTTTGGCCCAGCATGCAAGTCACTCCTATTTTTCCATTCACATATTCTTGGCCACAGCAAAGCAACGTACAGAAATAGATTTTTCCCACTGCTCGTGCTCTTAGACTATACTTCTGTTATTGCTCATCAGTCAGCTATGTGTCATTTTTATTTTACACTTGTACACCTCTCTAAGTAGACTCATAATCTGCCAAATAACCTAAACCTAAAAAGGCATGAACAGCTCAAAATAGAAACATAACCATCACCCTTTGCATATAGCTTTCTGAGAGTTCTGCCTGGGTCATGTGTTAGTAAGAGTTTGCTTTCACCAGCTCCATGGATTTTTCCCGCCTTCCCCAAGGCAGAGAATGATCATCTAACAATGATGGCTCAGGAGGTCATCAGGAAGGAAGTGTGCATGCACACGAAAGCTTACGTTCTGAATAAAACTAAGTTAGTCTTAAAGGTGCAATCGACTCCTATTTTGTTCTATCAGGAAGGACTGTGATGTTCTGGGCTCTATATTCCAAATTCTCTGGTAGTTAAAAGTGCCATCAAGTCACGGGCTACTTATGGTGACTTCCATTTGGTTTTCAATGCAAGGAATGTTCAGAGGTGGTTTTCTCACCTCTGCATAGCAACCCTAGACTTCCTTGGTGGTCTTCCATCCAAGGACTAACCATGGCCAACCCTGCTTACTTTCCAAGATCTAAGGAGATCAGAATAGCATGTGCCATCCAGGTCAGGGCCCAACTACTTTAGTATCTAACGATTCCCAATTACATTTAAATACTTGCGATAATGTATTAAGTCAGCATTCTTCCATCTGAAGCGGGCAAGGCAGTTGGCCCCCTTCCTGGAGCGTCGCGACCTCGCAACAGTGATCCATGCAACGGTCACCTCAAGACTGGACTACTGTAATGCCCTCTACTTGGGGCTACCTCTGTGCCGGACTCGGAAGCTGCAGCTGGTGCAGAACGCGTCGGCCAGGCTATTATTGGGGCTCCCAAAATGGGAGCACATACGGCCGGGACTGCGCGAACTGCACTGGCTGCCAATTACCTACCGAGTCCAGTACAAAGTGTTGGTTATTACCTTTAAAGCCCTATATGGCCGAGGACCAGCCTACCTAAGGGACCGTCTCTCCCCATATGAACCCCAGAGGGCACTGAGGTCGATGGGCAAAAATAAATTGACTATCCCTGGGCCGAGAGAGGTCAAACTTCAAAATATCAGAACTCGGGCCTTCTCAGCCGCGGCTCCTGTACTGTGGAATCAGCTCCCGGAGGAAGTGCGGGCCCTGCGGAACCTTGACCAGTTCCGCGGGGCCTGCAAGACCGCTCTTTTTAGGCAAGCCTATGCTGATATCTGCTGAGTTGCTAAGAATAAGGAGCCGCCATCTACTATACGATTATGGAACCATCTAAACTGGCAGAACCAGCGCCAAACAAGTTTACTGCTGCCAGATTTATTCTATGTAATGAATTATGTATTTTAAATATTTTAACTTAATTAACTGGTTTTTATGTTTAATTTCTTTAATTGTTAAATTTTAAAGTTTTATCCTTTGTTAAATATGTGAAATGTTGTTAGCCGCCCTGAGCCGCCTAGGCGGGGAGGGCGGGATATAAATGTAAATATAAATAAATAAATAAAATATTAAGCTACAATTTAACAGCAGTCTCAGAACACTCATATTGTACAGCTAACTCCCACTAACCTCAGTGAACAGAACAGTGTGATGCTGTTTAGGATTGTAATATTATGCTAAAAATGTTTGTTGATAAGAGAGAGAAAGACAGAAAAAGAGAGAAAGATGAAAATTAAACAGACAAGGGAAAGAAGAATAAAAGTGGGAACTGGAGTGGGGGGTAATTTCCCTGCTTGGGCTTCACAAATTCATGAAAAGCCGGCTTTGGTACCATCAGAAGAGTTAACCCACTTTTGTTTAGTATGTAAGTCGGCTTAAATAAATGGAATGTTCTATATTGGATTGCATGGGAGATATGAACAGAATCTTGCCTCAGTGCCCACTTGGTATCAATATCATAATTGATAATAATAAACTCTCTCCCCACACGTTCCCCAGAGAGTACTGAGGTCTGGGACTCAAAACCTTCTCACCATCCCCGGGCCCAAGGAAGTCCGTCTCAAGACAACCAGAGACAGGGCCTTTTCTACAATGGCCCCCACATGGTGGAACTAGCTGCCGGAAGAGGTGAGGGCCCTGCGGGATCTTACTCAGTTCCGCAGGGCCTGTAAGACAACCCTCTTCCGGTTAGCTTATGCCGACTAGATAAATGTAGCTTATCAGATTTTAGTGAAATATACTGGATAGTTTTAATGTTAAGATTTTAAGGTTTTTAGGTTTTTTAAATGTTTTGACTTTTAAATGTATTAACTTTGTACCTTGTTTATTGTTTTGTCGTTGTTGTGAGCCGCCCTGAGCCACTTTGTGGGAAGGGCGGGATATAAATTATAGAATAAATAAATAAATAAATAAATAATGTCATTTGCAATGTTATAAGTCAGTTTGGCTTAGTGTGTAAGAGTATTGGAGTAATCTCTGAAAGACGCAGGTTGGTGCCATGGAAGCTTTGCTGAGTGACCTTGAGCCAGTCACACTATCTCAGCCTCACAAGGTTCCTGTGAGGATAAAATGGAGAAGAGGAAAATGATGTAACTGCTTTGGGTCCCCCTTGGGGAGGATGGTGAGATATAAATTAATAAAACAAACGAACAGCCGGTGTGGTGTAGTGGTTAAGAGAAGCAGACTCTAATCTGGAGAACCAGGTTTGATTCCCCTCTCCTCCACATGAAGTCTGCTGGGTGACCTTGGGCCAGTCACAGTTCTCTCAGAGTTCTCTCAGCCCCACCTACCTCACAAGGTGCCTGTTGTGGGGAAAGGAAGGGAATGATATTGTAAGCCATTTTGAGGAAGACTCCTTAGGGTAGAAAATGCAGGATAGCAAAACCAACTCTTCTTCTTTGAATAAATAAATAAATTATTGTACATCCACATAAAATGCCTATGCATTAAGGATAGTGAGATCCCCCTAAATAGGATTCAGTGATCTGTATTTTATTACACTACTCAGCAAAAACCTGAAGCCTTTCTCCAACTTAACTGACTCCTTCAAACTTGGTTGAGAAAGTTACAGTGTCTGTGTTGGAAAAAAAAACACAGAAGGAGATTAATCACTTCCATTAAGGTTGCTTCATTTTTGCAGGCACTTGGGAACCATGGCCTTGTTCCATTCAGACTTCATGTTGTGCTGGTCTTCCAGCTGTTTGCATTCATTCACACTACAGGCAGTGGCAACTGACCAGACTGTGTGAGCTGGATCTCTGCACAGAGGAGTCCGAAGAAGAAGAGGAGGAGATTGGATTTATACCCTGCCCTTTACCACCCAAAGAAGTCTCAGAGTGGTTCACAATCTCCTTTCCCTTTCCCTCTCCATAACAGACACCCTGTGAGGTAGGTGGAACTGAGAGAGCTCCAACAGAAGCTGCTCTTGAGAGAACTTGTGATAACTCTCTGTGAGAGTTCTCTATGAGAACTTGTGACTGACTCAAAGTCACATCAGCAGGTGCATGTGGAGGAGTGGTGAACCAAGCCTGGTTTTCCCAGATAAAAGTCCATGCACATAACCACTATACAAAACTGGCTCAACTTCTGGTTTTATATACAAATGATCAGGAGGAAATGTCTATAAGTGCTAGGCCTTTGGATTTACTTCTACATGGGATGGGGAGGGGGATAAACTGGTATTGTTACCTGTGGATATATTCTCCAATATGTTTCCATGTACAAATGTGTGCAGATATGTGTGCTGAGCAACATTCCTCTGTTACTGTGCTAGAACAAAAGCTGTAATTTAATTCAACAGAAATGAGGTACAGGTTTTTTCTATATTTATTCTATTTTTCAACAGAAATGAGGTACAGGTTTTTTCTATATTTAAAACATCACAGCAATGATTCCAAAAGTTACTACATGAACACAGACTGTGTCAACACTTAACCTGTTACATTTCTTTGAGGGGGTGAACAAACATGTGGACAAAGGAGACCCGATAGATATTGTTTACCTTGACTTCCAGAAAGCTTTTGATAAAGTTCCTCATCAAAGGCTCCTTAGAAAGCTCGAGAGTCATGGAGTAAAAGGACAGGTCCTCTTGTGGATCAAAAACTGGCTAATTAACAGGAAGCAGAGGGTGAGTATAAATGGGCAGTCTTCGCAGTGGAGGACAGTAATCAGTGAAGTGCCGCAGGGCTCAGTACTGGGTCCCATGCTCTTTAACTTGTTCATAAATGATTTGGAGTTGAGAGGAGGCAGTGAAGTGGCCAAGTTTGCAGATGACACTAAATTGTTCAGGGTGGTAAGAACCAGAGAGGATTGTGAGGAACTACAAAGGGATCTGTTGAGGCTGGGTGAATGGGCGTCAACGTGGCAGATGATGTTCAATGTGGCCAAGTGCTAAGTAATGCACATTGGGGCCAAGAATCCCAACTGCAAATACAAGTTGATGGGGTGTGAACTGTCAGAGACTGACCAAGAGAGAGATCTTGGGGTGATGGTAGATAATTCACTGAAAATGTCAAGACAGTGTGTGATTGCAATAAAAAAGGCCAACGCCATGCTGGGAATTATTAGGAAGGGAACTGAAAACAAATCAGCCAGTATCATAATGCCCCTGTATAAATCGATGGTGCAGTCTCATTTGGAATACTGTGTACAATTCTGGTCACCGCACCTCAAAAAGAATATTATAACATTGGAAAAAGTGCAGATAAAGGCAACTAGAATGATTAAAGGTTTGGAACACTTTCCCTATGAAGAAAGGTTAAAACACTTGGGGCTCTTTAGCTTGGAGAAACGTCGACTGCGGGGTGACATGATAGAGGTTTACAAGATTATGCATGGGATGGAGAAGGTAGAGAAAGAAGTACTTTTCTCCCTTTCTCCCAATACAAGAACTTGTGGGCATTCAATGAAATTGTTGAACAATCGGGTTAGAACGGATAAAAGGAGGTACATCTTCACCCAAAGGGTGATTAACATGTGGAATTCACTGCCACAGGAGGTGGTGGTGGCTACAAGCATAGCCAGCTTCAAGAGGGGGTTAGATAAAAATATGGAGCAGAGGTCCATCAGTGGCTATTAGCCACAGTGTGTATCTTTAGGCCACTGTGTGATACAGAGTGTTGGACTGGATGGGCCATTGGCCTGATCCAACATGGCTTCTTTTATGTTCTTAACATCGCAGCAAAATTTTGTCAGAGTTATGTAATCCAAATTGCAAGGTCCCAATTGTGAAGTTTCAAATTATGCTTTAAAATGGTAACTCCTCATACAAATAATGTGCCTTATGTACAGTTTTTCTGTTTTGACTGCTGGAAATGATTTCATCGTAATAAGCTGCTTACCATCAACATAGAAAAGAATCCCACTGTAAATATATATAGAACATGACAAAGATAAAATGAGACCTTGCAGTGAGACCCAGGCTGGGATGGTAGACTCAAAAATCAAGAATTTAATTGATGGATGTACTTATTTTTAAAAAGATATAAAATATATTCAAACATCAGCAGATGATGGTATCCTCAGTCCATCCACCATCTTTGTGGGGTTGAGAAAGTGTCTATGAGCTTTTCTAGCTGACTTGCATCTGCATTACACAAAAGAACTTTTCATTAATAGCAACAAAACTAGCTTCTTTTTTGCTTTAATCCTTCAAGTTGCCTCTTCATTCATCTTTCTAGAAATGTTTCCTTATCTCAACCAATGGTAATTTAAAAAAAAAAAATCCAGGGCATTTATTAATGACTGACATACTTAAAACCATGGCATTTATTAATTATTTACTTATATGATTTGTGTCTGATAAAACTAGTCATTGGTGCACCAAGGCGTAAATTAGAACTCCATTGGAATATGTGAGAATATGCATATGCAAAAAGCCAGCTGTGCTGCACTGCAGTGTTTGAAACGAATAGTTGAAGCAATCCACTGAACAGCCACAAATGGGTAGATTAGCAGACAAACAGTCTATCGAAAATTGTCTAGCTGTTCAGAACTGATAAACAATATGTGAGCCGAACCAGCAGGAATTACATTGACATCTACTTCAAATATGTATAGGTTTTCAATTCTAACAACACCTTTTTGCTTTCCCTACCTTTTAATGTATTATTTATTTATTTGTTTACAGAAAAATTGTACCTCACCAAGGCAGCTAACAATGTAAAGCAGGGGTGGCCAACAGTAGCTCTCCAGATGTTTTTTGCCTACGACTCCCATCAGCCCCAGCCAGCATGGCCAATGGCTGGGGCTGATGGGAGTTGTAGGCAAAAAACATCTGGAGAGCTACTATTGGCCACCCCTGATGTAAAGCATATATAGTAAAATTACATTATAAAACCATTAAAATAACCTCCTTTTCAAACATAATTAAAACATGATTAAAATACATTAAAAACAGTTTAAATACATACAAAACAAAACATTTTTGCCACACTGAGAGCCATATGTGATGTGATATTGAGGATCTAATACTGGATCTCCCTAAATAGCCATGAGTGGTCCTGAGATGACTCAAAGTTGTGGTCTGAGGTTGTGCAACTTAACTCTTCACACTAGGTGGGATCACACTAGGAATTGGCTGTGGCAGCATCCCAGCTTTGAAAAAGCTGGCTCTCTTTTATGGTAATCACACAGCTCCCACCCTGCTGCCAGGAGAGGCTGCACGTGCATAAAACTGCTCCTGCATGTGTAGGGTTCATACCTCGCATGCCCCAGCCATTCAGACAGCCAGGAAACATGCCCTGAGTGTGTTTTAGAGATTTGCTACTAGGAAGTTCCGGGTAGTTATTTAAGCTGGTCCCAGCCCATCAAAAAATGAGGTAAGTACGGCTGGGACTCGGGGCAAATATGCACCTGTGATTGCACACATTAAATCTGGAGGGGAGGCGGAACTAGGTCAGATCAAATCTCTCATCTGATTGCATCTACTGTGTTGTTTTCCTGATCAAAAGTACTCCCTTTGGCTGTTTTGAGTTCTGACAGGAAAAAAACATCGGCCCAACAAGGGTAAGCTGTCTTCAACCCCTCACAGGAGAAGGAAACAGCACAAGAGTTAACTCCCCTATGAAGAGATGCATTCTACCTGAAATGAGCAAACCTTCCCCCTGGGTTTTAAACAGCTCTCTCTCTCAGCAGAGAACAGGCAGGCATGGAGGAGGAAGTCAGTCAATGGCTTTCCAGGCTCATCTCAGTTACCTCGTAAGCAGGGCTTTTTTTTTTTGCATTCTCTTTTTTAAACTTTTAAAACTGATATACAGTCAAATAGTCACAAAATACTCATCCCTTTAAATCCCCCCTCCCCCTATAATAACACAGCTATATCATTATCCTAGGATCAGAATCAGACAGGCGAAGTTCAAGAGGTCTAGCCTTTGCTCTGAAGTGTCTTGGGAACTAAGCCTTTCCCATTCAAGGCCTAAGCAACCATCCCTTGGCAGAAGACTTGTCTTCCAAACATGCCAAGATGGGTCCCACCAAGATACAAAATGCATCGGGTTGATTTTTATCTCTTTACCATTCAAATTTTCTGGGTCCATGCAAATCTCACAAGCAATTTTTCAATAGAGATGAAAATAAGAAATATGGGATTGTTAAGGAAAACATTTTGTGTCCATTCAACAGTTGCTGAGAATTGAAACAGCTGATGTGAGTTAACAGGTAACAAGTTTAACATGAACTGGGTTTTGGCTGCCTGTTGATACAGGCTTGTGTTGAAAGAACTGTTGGGCACAGTGCCATAGTGGTGGGAAATGCCATCAAGTCAAAAACAATTTATGACAGTCCCATACTCACCAGCAAATTCCAATATAGTTATAGTAAACATGATACACATCCTGCTCTCTAGCCTGTTAGTATGCTAATATTCACCTTTCATAGTGTTCTGAGTTGATTGCAAGTCTTGTTGCTGAAGCTGTTAATGGAGGTCATGGGTGACAGGAACATGTTTATGGGTACAATGAAACTCCAATTGCAGAGAGAAAATCCAAGTTAAAACCAGAATTCTTATACTGCAGTTTGTACAAAGGGTACACCCTTATCAGACCATTGCTGCTGTTAATGCAGTACTATCTCCCATGACTGACAGTGGATCTCCACATTTTCTAGCTCTGATACTGGAGACCCTGGGAATGAACCTGGAACCTGCTGCATGCAAAACAAATACCCTACCACTGCTGTGACCTTTCCCAACAGAATAAGCACTCCCCCATTGAGCAGATTTGAAGGGATAACTTATCAAAGAAATGTGCTGTCAAGAGTGTGGTGGGGACAATGCCAGACTGATGCCCCCCACCACCACCTTTTTGGCTGCCCATGAAATCAAATCCAGCATTCACCAGACCCAATGGGGCTATAGATGCACCCTGTAAAGATCCACATGCCAGCCAGCTGATCTGTGACAGCTGGCCCTTTAATAAACAGCCCTTTGCCAATCAGCTGCATGATAGCTCCACCATGGGGGTGGCAAAAGGGAGAGATTATTCCAGGGCCACTGTTAAAACTTTATAAACTGGGCCATGGTGGCATAGAGACCACTGGGCATGTATCTGGCATGGCTGAGGCCTTTATAAGTCTTGAGGGAGGTGGCCAAGGGAGACGTACTAGCTCTGGCTCCCAGCTCAGAAGGGAGTAGAGTTAGGTAAGAGATGGTAGAAGAGAGTTCTGCTTAACCCCCTCATGCCTCTCTAACTGAAGGCAATGAAAAGCATTTCAACCTGTAAATTATGGCTGAAGCCCAGGACTCAACATACACCCTATCTCAGGAATGAGAAGAAAGTAGTTTACTATGGATTGCTTTAGATGGAAAACAGAACTGTTCTGTTTGTGACTTGTAGAAGAGCACAAGACCGTAATGTAGTCTTGTGCTTTTCTACAAGCCACAAACAGAACAGTTCTGTTTTCCATCTAAAATGGAGATAAATACAACATGTCAGCATCTCAGGTGGAGAGGGGGTGACAACCAGTAAACAGATGACACACTTTGGCCATCTGCCACAATGACAGTGGAGGATCAGTGTTTACCCAGTGGAGGATCAATGAAGAATTTCCCCTATCTCAGGGGTGGCCAATGGTAGTTCTCCAGGTGTTTTTTACCTACCACTCCCATTAGCCCCAGCCAGCATGGCCAATGGCTGGGGCTGATGGGAGTTGTAGGCAAAAAACATCTGGAGAACTACCGTTGGCCACCTCTGCCCTATCTGACACATATTCCTCTCCCTCTTTGTGCCCAGCTATAGTTTTGCACACTACACTGAACCATTTTGGGACTTTGAACAAGCATCAGAGGATCATATGGTTGCCAATCCCCAGGTAGGGCAAGAAAACAGGGTCAAAACCTCCACAGAAACCAGCTCAAGAATTATACATGAATAATATATTTCATTGATAATTGAAAAGTTACAAAATCATTACAAATTCATACAAACCATCTGTATAATGAGCATGCATAAGGAACATAAGCCCTCAAAGTCACTCAAAAAACAAGTAAATGTCCAATATTACTCAACAGCTGGGCGTAGGCACAAATTCCAAAGGTAAAAAGTCTTGCAAAGAGAACCACGCTCCGGAGAGTTATATTCCAACAGAACAGTCTTTCACAGAGGACAGCGCTCCATAGAATTCTTCCTCTGTACAGCAAGGCACAGATAGTACAGCATGACGCAGCAGTACTTTGTCCGACATTTCATTTTTGCTTCTATGAGCTGTACATAAAAATAATCCATTAAACCATACAAAATATATTCAGCATGCCCTATATGGTAATCTCCAGAGTGGAAAAAACCTACCTTCTAAGAAAAATCTTTATTCCATTCAAATGCTGATGCTTATAATAACTTCTATCTGGTATGGTCAGTTCCCTAAGCTTCTATAGGAGGCACTCACTTTTAAGCCCACAGGTGTATGCAATCTTATTGTTCCTTATTTATTTATTTATTTATTTATCTTATGATTTATATCCTACCCTTCCCAGCAAGTGGCTCAGGCGGCTCACAACATAGAATCCCACATAAATAGGGTTTAAGCATATAAACAGTTAAAATAATTAAAACATTTAAAACATTAAGGACAGCAGAAGTCTAGTAAAACCACACTTAGTTTCTTGTGCCAGCTAGTTATAGGCCAGCCGGAAGAGGGTTGTCTTACAGGGCCTGCGGAACTGAGCAAGGTCCCGCAGGGCCCTCACCTCTTCCGGCAGCTGGTTCCACCAGGAAGGGGCCATAACAGAAAAGGCCCGGTCCCTGGTAGATTTTAAACGGGCTTCTTTTGGCCCGGGGATAACAAGGAGGTTTTGAGTTCCCGATCTCAGTACTCTCTGGGGAACATGTGGGGAGAGACGGTCCTTCAGGTAGGCAGGACCTAGGCCATATAGGGCTTTAAAGGTAATAACCAGCACCTTGTACCGGACTCGGTAAGTTATTGGCAGCCAGTGCAGATCCTTAAAGATACAGCATTTAAATCAACAGTACTACCTCCCCAGATTAATTAAACAATTTGACAGCAGATCTGTTCACACAAAACTATTCCCAGCTGTTGAGTAATATTGGACATTTACTTGTTTTTGAGTGACTTTGGGTGAGGGCTTATGTTTCTTATGCACTCTCATTGTTATACAGATGATTCGTATGAATTTGTAATGCTTTTGTAACTTTTCAATTAGCAATGAAGTATATTATTCATGTATAATTCTTGAGGCTGGTTTCTGCAGAGGTTTTGACCTTGTTTTCCTGCTCTATTATCCGCGTAGCTATTTGTTGGTTGCTCAATCCCCAGGTGGGAGCAGGGGTTTCTCCAGTTTGGAGACCCTCCCTCCGCTGCAGGGTCATCAGAATGTGGGGCGGGGAGGAAATGTCTGCTGGGCATTCCATTATTCCTTATGGAGACCAATTCTCATAGGGTATAATGGAGAATTGATCCATGGGTATCTAGGGCTCTGGGGGAGCTGTTTTTTCAGGTAGAGGCACCAAATTTTCAGCATAGCATACAGTCCCTCTCCCCAAAATACCCTCCAAGTTTCAAAAAGAGTGGACCAGGGAGTCCAATTCTATGAGCCCCAAAAGAAGGTGTCCCTATCCTTCATTATTTCCAATGAAGAAAGGCATTTAAAATGTGTGTGGCCCCTTTAAATGTGATGGCCAGGAGTTCAATTATGGAGTTCAATTATGCTTGTCACAACCTTGCTCCTGCTTCCACCCAATGTCTCCTGGCTCCACTCCCAAAGTCCCCAGGTATTTCTTGAATTGGACTTGGCAACCCCACAGGATTGTGAGGTAACATTTAATTGATCAAAGCCTCATTTGCTGGGAGTTTTGAATGAAATTTCTGTTGGAAAAGGCAATATCTGGTGTACAAAGAAGAAGAGAAGATTGCTACTCTTAGGACAATTTTCTCTTCCTTCATGACATTTCTATTTAATCTCTCTCTCTCTCTCTCTTAGCTAGAGATGAAGTTAGGATCCTATCTCCATCTCTCCTCTTTCCTATCAGCTATATTAGTTTCTAAATAAACTTTTATCTACTCTTTTATCAGGTCGTGCACCTTTACTGTGTCAATTACTCTGCCAACAATTTCCATCCTAAAAAGTAATTTGCCACTCCTGAGAAAAGATGACTTCCAAGAAGCAAGACTTTGTCATCTTTTGTCAAGCCCATATGCCTGCTGGGGGTTGGGGGTGATCCAAGACCATTTGTTTAGTAATCATGTAACTATTTTTTTTTTCTGGTTGTCTATATTTTGTAGTTCAGCATGCAGATTTTCTTCAGTATCTTTTTGTGTGTACAAATGAATAAATCTTACAACTTGTACTTTTTGCCTGGGGAGACCTTAGGTTGTCTTACTATGAGCAGTCGCTTAATGTTCATATTATTATACAGATCTGAGAACTGGGAGACACTACCTTTGTTTCACACAAATACACAGGCATACATTCAAAGAGTGAAGTACTGACTAACATAGGTCTGATAAATCCTCAAAATCCCCTCAGGTAGTGGCAGGGGAGTATGTGAGAGAGTATTTCTGTGGAACAAGAAGGCTAGACATGTACAGAGTGCGAAACAGGATTCAGAGAACACCAGGATCCATAACATGAGTCACTGACCTACTGTTAGTTGACCATTTAGTCCCTACTGTTAATTCTTTCTAGAGAGATAAATTGTATGTCTGTAATTGATGTTCTTTTGAGTAGTTCTTTGAACATTCACACAAATGGTGTTCTCTGCTTGCAGAAATTGTCTCTGGAACTTTAAGCGACCTGTTTGAAGACATCCCTTTAAAAATTAAAGGGCTAGAAGAATAATGATAATAATGGGTATGTGCTCACCTGGAGCAATGGGTGGCCCAAAGGCTGCCTAGAAGAAACTTCTGTTTGCTAATAGTGACCAGTTAACTTAATAAAAACCGTATTCTAGAGTTGTAACTGGTACATGTCTCTCCTCTCCTGGGCAGAGATAGCCCTCTGACAGCATGCTTCAAGAGATGAAGAAAGCACTTTGTCCACTCAGTTCCTTCTGCCTACCTGCAGAAGTGATAGTTTTTAAAAAAGAGAACCAGCAATGTGGAAGGTGGATGGGTTGTATGACCACCAAGTTAACCATCAGGTATAGGCAAAGATAGTTGCTATAAAATAGTTCTTGAAAACAAATATTCCAACTGCTTCCTTATCAAGAGCTTAATTAACTGTCAGGAATACAGCCCAGAAATACACAGAGACTTATCTTAAGCTAAGTGCCTTTTGATATTTATGGGCAACAGTTGCTATCATAGAGCAATATTATCAACAACCCAAGAGAGTCACTGTGAAGGGACATACTCTTTCTGGAAGTATCTTTGAGCCCTGTCTAAATATAAGGCAGAAGCCCTACTAATACCCAGTGTGTATAGATCATATTTCCTGGGATTTTCCAGATCTGGACAGATAAGTTTTAAGTTTACATCTTAAGGAAGATGGAAATGAGAAACATTAGGTTAAAATTTTATGCTGGATCAATGTACCACCTTGCCCTTAAACAGGTGGATTACATCTTAGAACTGACACTTCACCTGCCTCATGGGACAGGAACAAAAAATCCTTCTTGAAGGTTCTTGTGGAATATTGCATCAGAATAAAGAAATAGAGATTAACAAGGAAGGAAGGAAGGAAGGAAGGAAGGAAGGAAGGAAGGAAGGAAGGAAGGAAGGAAGGAAGGAAGGAAGGAAGGAAGGAAGGAAGGAAATACATCGTCCATTAATTGAAGTTTACAAAAATCATGAGGGAACACATCCTTCAGAATGTAGTTTGTAATACATACTATTAAATATCTGACACTGTATGAGATGCAGAACTTAAACTATGTGAAATGAAAAGGGCATAACAGTAATCTATGTAGCTGCTTAAAAAGGTTGATAGGCATTCTTTTCTGAAGAAAGGGACATATCCATCAATCCATAATGCTTGTCAGCATTTTGCAGTTAAGTTACAGGGATAGATATGGTCAGGATCAGTGTTCCCTCTAAGCTGAGTTAGCGTGAGCCAGTTTGGTGTAGTGGTTAAGTGAGTGGACTCTTATCTGGGAGAACCGGGTTTGATTCCCCACTCCTCCACTTGCACCTGCTGGAATGGCCTTGGGTCAGCCATAGCTCTGGCAGAGGTTGTCCTTGAAAGGGCAGCTGCTGTGAGAGTAGGGTGGCCAGACCGTCCCGATCTCCCGGGACATTCCCGGATCTGGCCACCCAATCCCGGATCCCGGGCTGCCTATACCGGGACCATTAAATGTCCCGGTTTAGGCAGCCCCGGAGCCGGTGGGCTGCGGGCGCCGGCGGGGAAGGCGGCGAGGGAGGGAGGGAGCGTCCCTGCGCCTGCGCAGGGCCCCTGCGCAGGCGCAGGGACGCTCCCTCCCTCCCTCGCCGCCTTCCCCGCCCGCGCGCGGGGCCCGGCGGCAGTGGTGGAGGCGTCTCCGTGGCCTCCGCTGGTCGCTGGAAGCCCTCCAGAGACTCTGGAGGGCCTCCAGCGACCAGCGGAGGCCGCGGAGAGGCCGCGGGGCACCCGGCGCTGGTCCCGGAAGGCCTTCCAGAGGCTCTGGAAGGCCTTCCGGGACCAGCGCCGGCCAGCGAAGGCTTCCCCGCGGCCTCCGCTGGTCCCTGGAGGCCCTCCAGAGTCTCTGGAGGGCCTCCAGGGACCAGCGGAGGCCGCGGGGAGGCCGCGGGGCACCCGGCGCTGGTCCCGGAAGGCCTTCCAGAGGCTCTGGAAGGCCTTCCGGGACCAGCGCCGGCCAGCGAAGGCTTCCCCGCGGCCTCCGCTGGTCCCTGGAGGCCCTCCAGAGTCTCTGGAGGGCCTCCAGGGACCAGCGGAGGCCGCGGGGAAGCCGCGGGGCACCCGGCGCTGGTCCCGGAAGGCCTTCCAGAGCCTCTGGAAGGCCTTCGGGGACCAGCGCCGGCCAGCGAAGGCTTCCCCGCGGCCTCCGCTGGTCCCTGGAGGCCCTCCAGAGTCTCTGGAGGGCCTCCAGGGACCAGCGGAGGCCGCGGGGAAGCCGCGGGGCACCCGGCGCTGGTCCCTGGAGGCCTCCAGAGGCCAGCACCGGTAGCGGAGAGGCCCGGCGCTGGTCCCTGGAGGCCTCCAGAGGCCAGCGCCGGCAGCTCCCTCCCTCCCTCGCCGCGAGGCCGCCGCCGGAGGACTCCCCGCCGCCGCTGGACTCCGCCGCCCTGGAATAAGGTAAGGGGGCCGAAAGCGGGGGGGGGGGGCGGGGGGCGGCCTTCCTTCCCTCCCTCCTCCCTCCCTTCCTTCCTTTCTTCCTTCCTTCCTTCCTTCCCTCACTCCCTTCCCTTCCTTCCCTCCCTCCCTCCTCCCTTCCTTCCCTCCCTCCCTCCCCCCTTCCTTCCTTCCTTCCCTCCCTCCCCCCTTCCTTCCTTCCTTCCCTCCCTCCCTCCTCCCTTCCTTCCTTCCCTCCCTCCCTCCCCCCTTCCTTCCTTCCCTCCCTCCCTCCCCCTTCCTTCCTTCCTTCCTTCCCTCCTTCCCTCCTTCCTTCCTTCCTTCCTCCCTCCCTTCCCTCCCTTCCTTCCCTCCCTCCCTTCTTCCTTTCTTCCCTTCTTCCCTCCCTCCCTTTCTCCCTTCCTTCCTTCCTTCCCTCCCTCCCTCCTTATGTTCTTATGTGACAGGGCTTCTCTTATGTTGTTATGTGACGCAGAGTGTTGGACTGGATGGGCCACTGGCCTGATCCAACAGGGCTTCTCTTATGTTGTTATGTGACGCAGAGTGTTGGACTGGATGGGCCACTGGCCTGATCCAACAGGGCTTCTCTTATGTTGTTATGTGACGCAGAGTGTTGGACTGGATGGGCCACTGGCCTGATCCAACAGGGCTTCTCTTATGTTGTTATGTGACGCAGAGTGTTGGACTGGATGGGCCACTGGCCTGATCCAACAGGGCTTCTCTTATGTTGTTATGTGACGCAGAGTGTTGGACTGGATGGGCCACTGGCCTGATCCAACAGGGCTTCTCTTATGTTGTTATGTGACGCAGAGTGTTGGACTGGATGGGCCACTGGCCTGATCCAACAGGGCTTCTCTTATGTGACAATACTGACTTTGGTGGACCCAAGCACTGATTCAGTGTAAGGGAGCTTTGTGTTTGTGTCTTCTAGTGCAATTTTGTTCTCAGATCCTGTATTTACTTCATCAGTATATGGGATAAGGCACTTTCTCAACTGTGCTGCATAATGCAGCCTATTTATTTTGTCCTGTTGGCTCTGTTGGCTCTATCTGCGCCACCTTCATCACTTTCGGGGTGTGGATCCCCCAGTGGAGTGGTCTCCCGACTCCCTCCGCCGGCTGTTTCTGATAGCCCTGCGCCCCCTCTTTCATTTGATATGTGTCCCGTGCGGGTGCCACCCTCCCGCCGGGAGATGCCGCAAAATGAGCCCCCTTGAGGCTTATGGCGGCAGGGCTCGGGGGAAGCGAGCTAGACTGCTGTTCTTTTGAGGGGTTATAGAGTGTTTCGAGCCCGTCCCTGTGGCATCGGTCCCATCATTGTGGGGCCCAGGGGGCCGGCGCAGCGGCACGCTGAAGCAGCCTGTCGGTCACTTCCAGGTTCCTGTCCTGCATCTTGACCGGTGTTATTAGTGACAGGCTGCTTCGGCGTGCCGCTGCGCCGGCCCCCTGTGTCCCACAACGATGGTACCGATGCCACAGGGACGGGCTCGAAACACTCTATAACCCCTCAAAAGAACAGCAGTCTAGCTCGCTTCCCCCGAGCCCCACAGTGTCCCTGGCTGGCCTTCAGACATTATGGTCACCCTATGTGAGAGCCCTCTCAGCCCCACCCACCTCACAGGGTGTCTGTTGTGGAGGGAGAAGATATAGGAGATTGTAAGCCGCTCTGAGTCTCTGATTCAGAGAGAAGGGCGGGGTATAAATCTGCAATTCTTCTTCTTCTAACAGATTTTTAGCCTCCAGCTCACACATTTTTGTCTTAGCTCAGGAAGGATGACCCCAGAGCACACTAATTTATGCAGTTGTTCACAACTTTAATGCCAGTAGCTCACAAAGTAGAATTCTTGCTAACAAGACTTTGCAGTTTAGAGGGAACATTGGTCAGGATATTGCATGTTTTGGGGAACCACGCATGCGTCAAATCGGTTAAGACGCTCCCAGAACGTACTCCCGGAGAAATTTGTTATTAAGCCATCGAAGAAGAGAGATAAACTTCTGAAAACAGTTTGAAATATTTGTGAAAGGAAGCAAGACTTGGAGGGCATCAATCAGAGTGAGTCTTTGGAAGTGTGATTTCTTATCATCTCTTTACTCTCCGCTCCCTGGGAGGAGGCCAGAAAGCGAGAAGAGAACATGGCGACTAAAAAGGAGCTGAAGGATTTAACACAGCTCATTGCTTCTTCAGAACAGAATGTAAGGGGCGATATTAAAGCTCTTAAAACAGACCTGAGACAGATGGCTATAGAAATTAAGAACATAAAAAAGGTGGCTGATAAGGCAGCCAAAAAAGCTCAAGTTAATGAAGACAAAATTAAAGAGCTAACGAGCAAATTAGCGTTTGTAAGCGATCGTCAAAGGAGAAGAAACATTCGCTTATCAGGCATCCCTGAAGAGATTACACAGAAAGACCTTGAATCAAAACTACTGGAATGGCTTGAGCGATATGATTTAAGGATACAAACGGAAGATATAGAAAGAGTACACAGATCTCTCCGCCCCAAGCCAAGCCTGGGAGCAAAGCCAAGGGATGTTATTATGGCTTTTGCAAGAGAGAAAATAAGGGACAATATTTATAAATGTTTGAAACTTCAGAAGGATTTACAGTTTGATGATAATAAAGTTATAGTAAGACAGGACCTCTCTCCAGAGACACTCCAGCAAAGAGCAATACTAAGACCTTATACGCAAAGTCTTGTTGAAAATGGAATATTATTTTCATGGGGCTACCCGGCAGTGATTTTGGTTTTTAAAGAAGGCAAGCTGCTGCGAGCTAAAAATCCAGAAGAGGCAAGAAAAATGTTGGAGAGATTGGGAATCAACATGAGGCCGTTAGAACCAGGAAATGTGGAGGAGCAAGAAGACGAGCAACAGGAACCTTGTGAGAACACTTCAAGTAGCAGTGAAGAAGAAGGAGAGTCGAGTCAGACACTGCAAAGCAAGCCAAAGCGTTTGAGAAAAGACACTGGGGGCTCTTAGTAATGAGAGTCTCCAAGGAAATTTAATATTGCTTTCAATTTACTTTAAAAAAATCTTTTTTTTTTTGGAATAAGATGGCTTATAGAGAAATATTGAAATGAGTTATATTAATTAGATAGGGAGGAAGGGAAAGGAACGTGGACCCCAACTTAGCAACGAAGAGGTCAGGAGGTTATGCCACCTGTACACCCTTTGAGGGTTCTTCTTCGGGGAGGGGGAAGGGGAAAGGTAGTGACCATCAAAGTAAGAGAGGATAGAAATGAGCACATATGTATGAAATTTACAAAGGAAAATGGTTGAGACAATTAAAATATTATCTTTAAATATAAATGGGTTGGCTTCAGATTTAAAAAGGTATAGATTGAAAAATATGCTAAAAAAACAGGGAATAGATATAGTGTGTCTCCAGGAGACCCATAAAGGTAAAAAAGATAAAAAAAACCCTACTAAACTCTACACTATGGGAAACAAGGGTGGAAGCAAGAGGAACTAGGAAGGCAAGAGGGGTAGCGATACTTACACATTCTAGCTTGAAGTTAGAAGTACTGGATCAAATATCTGATTTAGAGGGAAGATATGTTTTTTTGAAATTTAAGTTGAATAGTAGGAAGTTTACAATAGTATCTATTTATGCCCCAAATATGGGTCAGGTAAGCTTCTTAAATAAGGTATTCCAGAAATTGCAGAACTTTTATGAAGGGGATGTGGTAGTGGCAGGGGATATGAATTATGATTTTAAGAAAAGTAAAACCTTGAAATTTAAGAAATGGAAATTGAAAGATGTGTTCACATATGAAGGGAACAATTCTCAACCTACATATTTCTCTAATAGATTTAAGACTTTTTCATATATAGATTACATTTTAGTAAAGGAATCAAATGAGTTAGAGGTGATGAAGGCAGTAACTGAGCCATTATGGATTTCGGACCACGCTCCTTTAAGGGTGCAATTTAGAATAAGTGAAGAGAGAAAAGAGTTTACTTGGAAATTTAAGGCATATCTGCCCTTGACAGGAAAAGATCGGATGGATTTAAGAAGGGATATAGAATGCTATTTTAGAGAAAATAGGAATTCAGCCACAGAAGGAGTAGTTTGGGATGCGGCTAAGGCAGTTATAAGAGGAGCTTATATAGCTAAGGAAATTAGAATTAGAAAGGAAAATAATAAGGAAAGAAGTAGGATAGTAAATGAGATTAAACGAATACAGAAAGACCTACAGGGAAATTATAATAGGCAGTCATATGAATTATTCAAAAAACTTAAAAAAGATTTAGAGAACTTGGATTCATTATCTATGTGGAAAAAGGATATATTAGTTAAGAATGAGTACCATAGAATTAATATAAATACAATGAGAAGAATGGCGAATTATTTAAAGATGAAAAAGGAAAAACAAAAAATTGGATGTATTAAGGGAAATGGGGATAAACAATTTTTTAAAAATGCTCGGATAAGAGAGGAATTTGTTACATTTTATCAACAACTATTCAATTTGGGAGAAAACCAAAGATTCGAGGAACAGCTAGATAATAAATTAACGATAGAACAGAGAGAGAGCCTGAATAAAGAAATTACCCGGCAGGAAATAATAGAGGTATTAAAAAGGTTAAAAAACAGGAAATCCCCTGGTTTGGATGGTTTTACGGCAGAATATTATAAAGAAATGGCAGAGTTAATAATACCAGAAATGCAAAGTTTATTTAATTATATTTTAAAAGGGGGGAAAATACCAGATTCATGGAAAAAAGCTGAAATTTTACCAATTTTGAAGCCTCAGAAGGATCCCCTAGAAATAAATTCATATAGGCCAATTAGCCTGATGAATCAAGACTATAAAATATTTACAAAAATTCTAGCTAATAGACTAGAAAAATATTTACCAAACTTGATTAAGGAAGATCAATATGGTTTTGTTAGAGGTAGATTTATTGCAGATCCATTGAGAAATATATTGAATGTTTTGTTCTGTAAGGATAAGAAAACTTTGGCCTTGTTAAAATTAGATGTGTATAAGGCGTTTGATACGGTAAATCACAATTATTTAATGCAGGTATTGGAAAACTTTGGTTTTGATGGGCCCTTTTTAAATGTTGTAAGGGAAATCTATAGGGGGGGTAAAGCAGTAATTAGAATAAATGATGGGCACTCTAGAGAAATTTCGATACAGAGAGGAGTAAAGCAAGGTTGCCCATTATCTCCTTTGTTATTTGCATTAGCAATTGAACCCCTAGCAGATAGGATACGAAATAGTGGTAGGATTCAGGGATTTCAAATAGGTAAGGAAGAATTGAAATTAAACCTTTTTGCGGATGATATTTTGTTGACAATAAGTAATCCACTGCAGGCAATACGAGAATTGTTAGTTATTTTAGAAGATTTTAAGTTATGTTCGGGACTTGGAATAAACATTAAGAAATCAGAAATAATGTTTATTAATGTAGGTGGGGAAACCAAGAAGGCAATATTAGCCTTAACGGGGATGAAATCAGGAGTTAGCAAAATTAAATATTTAGGAGTTTATCTTAATAAAAATATAGAGAGGCTACAAAAAATGAATTATAATAAGGTGTGGTTAAAGATTTTAAAGAAATTGAAGGAATGGAAGAACAAAAATTTGAGTATCCTAGGGAAAATTAGAGCAATAAAAATGTTTATACTCCCAAAGCTGCTATATTTATTCCAAGTACTTCCTATAAGATTAGATCAGGAAACGATAAGGAAATGGGATGAACATATTAAAAATTGGGTCTTTGGTCGGAAAAAAGCAAGAATACAAAAAAAGTTGATATATATGCCCCAAGATGAATTAGGATGGGGAGTTCCATATTTACAAGCTTATTATGATGCAGTTCAGTTGAAAGCACTGATGGAGTTAGAATGGAGGAAAGGGGATAAATGGGTAAGACTTGAATCTGCAGTCAATAAGGGAGCAGGTAGTAGTGGAATTTACACGAGAGAGATAAAAAAGGTAATGATACAAACCGAAGGTCCAAGAAAAATAGCTTTAATTGTGTGGAAGAGGTGGAAAAAGATCTTAATGCCTTTAACCTCGAAATGGACCCCACTTAAGGATATCTGGGAAAAAGAGATGAACCCAAAATTTTATGAAGAGCTGCAAAGGGAAGACATAATAAGAGTCAAGGATTTGTACAATAGCCAAGGGGCCTTATTACCACTTCAGGAGTTGAACTGTAAGATAGGGAAACAATATTGGTTAAATCTAATGGGATTATATCAAACAATCCGACAAGAAAAGTATAAAGATGCTATTAAAAGAGATGACAATTTTATAGAAAAGGCACTATATGTGGATGAAAGGAAGAAAGGACTGTCAGGGATTATTTACCTTGAATTGGTAAAAGATAAGGAGTTCATGTATAGAACCTTAAAGAACAAATGGAATAAAGAAAAACAAATAACTGATGAGGAGGTGAATAAGTTAATGATGAATTTGAAGAAAATTAAGATAGAGAAATATAGAGAACTTGAAAGGAAGATAATCTTGAAATGGTATAGGACGCCGGCTCAATTGGCATATATGATTAAAGGGATGAAACCAAATTGTTGGCACTGTAATGCAAAAGAAGGGTGGTACTCCCACTTATGGTGGGAGTGCCCCAAGGTTATAGAGTTTTGGGGGAAAATTCGGGGAAAAATAGTGGGGGCATGTAAGTTTAATATTGATATAGATGGGGAGTTATTATTTATGGGGGTACTGGAAAACAATAACATTGAGAAACAAAACCAGAGCATTTTCAAAGCAATGATATTAGCAGCACATGCAGTGATAGCATATGGTTGGAAGGAGAGCTTAAAATGGACCCTGGAAAGATGGAACAATTATTTGTATGAATATATACAATCAGACATATTAGAATGTTTAAAACAAGATAAGATATGGGATAGAAAAATTGAAGAGATAAAAGAGAAATGGGATATATACTTCTCATGGGTATTTAAGGGGGAAGCCAACAAAGCTATATTTGAAAAATTGGGAAAAGTGTGCTCATGGTTAAAAATTTAATTGTAACTTTAGTATGGTCACTTGGTGGGGGGGAGGGATATAAATAGGGGTAAAAATGGTGTCATAAGAGAATTGGAAATGTATTCTATGTAATGTAATATTTGAGACACAATAAAATAAAATAAAAAAAAAGGATATTGCATGTTTTGAACTCTGTTGATGGTATGATCCACAGAATGAGCCCTAAGCCCCATAGGAATGCATCTCTCAAGAGGTACAGAAGGACAAATCTATAGAGCACTTCAGAAAGTATAGGCTATCTCTTGTTTTATGGATCCTGATACATCAAAAATGAACATTTTATAAATTAGTAATGCATGAAGGACAATGGAAACCATGAAGCCTGTTAAGGTGCTGGATTCTGAACACTGACTGGGTCATATGTCAATGAAATTGTGGCTCTCAAACTGGATCAGATGTCAATGAAATAGTGGCTCTCAAACTGGATCAGATGTCAATGAAATAGTGGCTCTCAAACCCGTGAGCCAAGAACCACAGGCGAAGGTAGCTTCAGGCAGGTGAGATTATTTGCATCAATTTGATTGTTCCCAATAGAATTTGTGTCTGATGACATACAGGCCCAGCAATTCTAAATGATTTTAGGTGAACTGTCAACACTTCAGCACTCAGCTGCTAGTAGCTAGGCATCTATCTAGGAAAAAGCATTAAGCTCTGTTTGGGGAGGGAATGGCCATTATCCTAGAACTGTCAGTAAGACAAAAAGTAGAACCAAAATTGTATTGGGGCCAACACTCATTTTCCATGAACACAAGAAGGCACTTTTAACAAAGCCCACCCTTTAAACACATACCCATATGTAGAGATTCTAGGCTCAAATCAGTTTTCTAAGTACATGTACATGTATATATACAGTAAGCGCATTTATTGGGTCATTGCTGGAGCCACCCTTTGGTCTAAGGCTGAAAGTTTCAGTATTTACCACCAGTCCCACTAAGCATTTTAATAATAAAGTATAGCTCATGTATTTTAACTTATTCTATTTACTGTAGACATGGAAATTTTGTAAATATGCACTCCCTTGTGTTTACTTATGAGAAATAGGGACCCACACAGATATACAAGAGATCTGAAATTAGATGTCATGTAAATCCTGGGCTTGGACAATTAAATTTTGCCTTTCTTCATGGTTTGTTGCTTAGTATTGAGCACTGTATTCAGACACATTTTTCATTTTTGGGCTGAACACTGAGAAATGGAAGGTTGTCATGTTTTTCTGCAGGACACTGAACTAGACATTCCTTTGATGTCTTTCAGCTCCATGACACTTTGAATATTCTAGTGGATGCTTGCTTCCTTTACACATGAGGCCTTAAATTATTGATGGATGTCTTCTTTTGACTTATGTAGTAAGGATGCAATCCTACTCCTATTGAAGTCAATTGACCTTAAAAGAGCAGTATTGCAGCTTCAGACAGCAATTTTCTTCTGATTAAATTTTCATTAGTAATCATTATTCTATTACCTAACATTCTGGCAATGAACACTGGAGAGGGCAGTAACTCTAACTTCAAATATTGAATCACCTACAGCTACAATAGTGAAGGTTTATTTTCCACAATGGAAGCCATGTTTGCTATGCCAGTGAAAACAGAATTTCTACAGAAACTATAGACATTGTTGCCCCCTTGCCCTTTAATGTAACCCATCTTATTTAAATTGGGGATCAAGAAAACGTGCACATTTTGCCCTTTGATTTTAAAGGCATTTAAGCCAAGGAAGTTTTACTTCTTGACTTTTCCTTAAAAAACATGCTTTGCTAATCTCATACCCTACACCCCTTAAAGCAAAGCGTTAATAAACTTACATGTTAGCAGTATGCTGTAGTGAGTGACGTATTCTGCTTAGGAGGTTTGTTCTATTTAAAATACAAAAATAATAACCAGCAGCCTCTGCTTTGCTACCTGTTCTTTTTGAGGCCCAAGCTCTTTGTAGAGATGCTCCAATGTCTGTAATTTTCCCATTGTCCTTTTTCCATTCTTCCATTTCCATTTCCTTTTTCCATTCTTCTCCATGTCTGTAACATCATTTCTGAGACTGTTGCAACTAGTTTATACCCACACCATTTCAAAGTTGATCCTACCCTTAATCTGTATGACAATATTGCAGTAATTGATTTACTTTCAATGCCTTCCTTAATGATTCCCAAAACTAATGCCTTCCTTAATGATTCCCAAAACTATCTGTAGCACATTGACGATTTTAGTGAGCTGTCTAGTATGAACCCCAAATCTCATACTCATTGTGAAAACCAGTTTAAACTTCTGTGTATGTGTAATTGTTTGGTTTCCTGAAACACTTTGTATGAATTTATACAAGCATTATTATTCTGCTTATCTGCTTTTGGAGCCTATTAGGAATTTTACTGAATAGTTTCGTGCCCTCAGCTGCAAAGTGTGATTCCAGATCATTAAACAGCAGTGGATCATTAAACGCAGCGGCCAGGCTGCTATTAGGACTCCCGAAATGGGAGCATATACAGCCGGGGCTGCGTCAACTGCACTGGCTGCCAGTTGCATACCAGGTTCGCTACAAAGTGCTGGTCATTACCTTTAAAGCCCTATATGGTCGAGGACCTGCCTACCTGAAGGACCATCTCTCCCCATACGAGCCCCAAAGAGCACTGAGGTCAGCAGGGAAGAGCAAGCTGACTGTCCCTGGGCCAAGGGAGGCAAAATTACAGACCACACGGGCACGGGCTTTCTCCGTGGCAGCCCCCAGCCTGTGGAATCAACTCCCAGAGGAGGTGCGGGCCCTGCGGAGCTTAGACCAGTTCCGCAGGGCCTGCAAGACCATCCTCTTCAGGCAGGCTTTTTTAGAATGCTGATAGAGGATGACTGAACGGAGGATCCAATAAAGTGATTCTTCAATGACTCTTGCCACTATTTAAATATGTAACAGCGCCCAGAACACCTCTGCTGCTGTTAAACTATAGAATAAACTATAGAATAGATATATTATAGATTATAGATGCTGGATTAGTGCTGTTTTAAAAAAATTTTATGCTGTTTTATAATTTTAATGTGTCTATATGCTTAATGCACCTAATGTATTTTAATTACTGTATTTATAACATGTTTTATTGAATGTTGTTAGCCGCCCTGAGCCTGCCTAGGCGGGGAGGGCGGGATATAAATAAAATTAATAATAATAATAATAATAATAATAATAATAATAATTAATAATAATAATAATAATAATAATCCAACAGTACAAGTCTGCCTATGGAGAGCACAACTGGCTACTTCCTTCACTAATGCAAACTAGTCATGCCCACTCCAGTCTTCTCTTAGCATCCACCAATTTCCAGGTATGGCATCCCAGTTCTCCCACTCAGCGTCTTTCACCCATTCTTCTATAGTTTCTATTTCCAAACAGGCTTTTTGCCTTGCTAACTCTTAAGCACTGCATGAGAAAAGGGGGCAGAGGGGAGCTTGGGAGGATAGGCCAACAAATACAAACTAGATCCTGCCTGACATTGCCACATCATCTCAATCTGTCCTTCCCTCACCAGCTCATATCATTTTATATACTGTTAAAGTGCTACCACACTAAGTATCAGAAATTTTAGTCACTAATAATGCTGATACAAATAAAACCCAGTAACTTTTTATGTTGTCTTTGTTATTTTAGAGAGTTTGTTACCGAATAATTATTTTCCATGTGTTTCATGTGGGTCTTATTTGCACACTCAGGCTGAAGAACATAGTGCTAGCTTGCACATACAGCTGCCCTTTGTTCAGCTTTTTTTTTTTTAAACTAATTACTCAGGACTATGCGAGCCTTTTGGCAGAAGGTAATGTACACTCCAAACAGAGCTCCAGTTATACGGGGGCTTAAAAGTTGTTATATGCTAGCAGCTTAAAATAGTTAATTACTGACTTGGGGAGCAAACTCAGTTAATTTATATTTGTAACCGAAAAAAAGAAAGTGTGAACTGGGTATAAAAAGGGGGAAGAAATGAATGGGTATTAATGTAAACTGTTTACACACACATTTCTGATTTAGGGGAAAGGAATATTTAGAATATTTATAGTAGAACATTTTGTGGTAGTGCATAGGTTGAGTGGCCAAGATGTCTGATTAATATTTTGAAATTTGTGGTTCTCTCTTGACTCTTGTCAATTAGATTAGACATCAATAACTTGTTTCTATTCAAACATTTTTTAAGCCTGGTGGCCTGCTTTTACCTTAAGGGTGATATTTTCACAACATTCCTGTTTTTACTTAAATAAATAGAACATAGGTGCCATTAATTAAGACTAGACCAGGACATATAAAAGGAGGAAAGTAACTTTGCAGGGTCAGGATAAAAACATAAGAGCCCTGCTGGATCAGACCAGTGGACCATCTAGTCTAGCATCCTGTCTCACAATGGCCAACCAATTACAATGGAAGGCCAACAACAGGGCACTGAGGTAGAGGCCGTCTCCTGGTGTTGCTTCCTGGCACTATTCACAGGTTTACTGCCTCTGAATGTGGAATTTCCCTTTAGTCATTAATCCGTCTAAACCCCTGTTAAAGCCGTCTTTACATCTGTGACCATCACTACATCTTCTGACAGCAAATTCCACATTTTAATCACTTGACAAAAGAAGTCTTTCTTGTTATCTTTCCTAAATTTACTGCCCACCAAATTCATTGGATGACCTCAAGTTCTAGCATTTTTATACCTGTTCTTTTTTCATGCTGTTTAACCAATTTTTAATCCATAAGACATGTCCTCTTATCTCATTATAAGCTTATTCAGGAATCTTTGGTGAGGTACCTTGTTTTTATAGTCCAAGTATATAATGTCTACTGGGTTGTTGTTATCTATGTTTGCTTAGTTTCTCAAATAACTCCAAAAGAGCGGTGAGGCAGGACTTCCACTTATAGGAGCCATGCTGATTTTCCTTCAGCAGGTTTTGTTCCTCTATATGCTTAATAATTCTGTTTTTGATTACATACTCATCTAATTTGCCTGAGACAGACATAAGCAAGCAAAGGCAAATGGAACCACACTGTACAAACAATTGATGGCAGAAAAAAAAACAGGTTGCTTACCTGTAACTGATGATCTTCGAGTGGTCATTTGTGCAGTCACACACATGGGTCTTGCCTTCGGCAACGGATCCATACCTCGGAGATTCCAATAGCTCGCAGGAGCGTCTTTTTTGGTGCAACTGCCATTTCACTCTGGGGAGCAGGCATCGACTGTGCATGCCTGGAGTGACCAGAAGACGCCCCCCCCCCCACTTAGTTTCTTCCAGCCTCTACTGGCAAAGTAAAAAGTATGTGACCGGGAGGAGCCAGCAGAGGGAAAGGCTGGGTGTGACTGCACAGATGACCACTCGAAGATCATCAGTTACAGGTAAGCAACCTGTTTATTTTCATTGTGGTCTCTGTGCAGTCCCACACATGGGTGATTAGTAAGCTGAAACAAAGAAAGGCGGTGGGTGCTGGCTCATTTGCACACTCACAGTTTCAGCAGGCACTCACCTGAGGCTATATCAGCGGAAGATGGATTTGAAGACAGCTTGGCTGAAGGAGGCGTCCCGCCTAGCATGAACATCCAAAGCATAGTGAGAGACGAATGTAGACGGGGAGGACCAGAATGCAGTAGCGCGGATGTCCTCCAGGGGAACACCCTCAGGAACGCTGACAAGGTTGAGATGGCTCTGGTCGAGTGAGCTCTAAGACCTTTAGGTAAGGGTTGTTTCGCAGTCTCATAACACAGACAAATGGCATTGGCTACCCACTTGGATAGTCTCTGGGTAGATATTCTAAACCCCTTATGCAGGTTGCCATAGGCCACAAATAGGTTAGGGTCCTTACGGAAGGACTGCCCAAAGAACCACCTTGTTGTTGTGGAAAAGGACCACCTTGTTGTTGTGGAAAACCATGTAAGGTGGGTCGGAGCGGAAGGCGTTGAGATTGCTGGCTCATTTGCTCGACATGAGTGCAACAAGGAGAGTGGTCTTCCAGGAGACAAGATGCAGGGCTGCAGACGCTAAGGGCTCGAAAGGTGGCTTCATCAGTTGGGAGAGAACCAACGATAGACTCCATGTTGGTATAAGAGGTTTTACTGGGGGGTGCAGATGAAGCATCCCCTTAAGGAAGGATTTCGATAGACGGTGTGAGAAGACAGTTTGGCCCTCGACGGGAACATGGAAGGCAGAGATAGCCGACATATGGACCTTTAGGGAAGAGTAGCTGAGGCCAGATTGTAGGTGTATGCCGAGAAATAGGTAGTTGTTTATCCTGGAGTTGGTGGTGGCCAGGGAGTAAACTTTACATGCCACGGTGTCTAGTTTTCAGCCTTTGCGATCGGGAGGGGTAGGATGTCTGGAAGGTTTAGCCTTTGAGGCTGAGTGGACAATTACAAAAGTCAGCACTAGATGAGACATAAGGAACTTTGACTCTAGCATGGACCCTGTATAGGGAGCCGAAACGTTTTGAAGTTGGTGGCAAGGAGGCAGGCTTATCCCAAGGTTCTCTCAGACCTTCGAGGTGCACCAGAAGCATGGGGAGGAGTGACCCTACTGGGAAGTCCGACTGGACCAGGTCGTGGACTACATCCGATATCTTTGGAGAGTCAAATGGGAGCGTGATATTCAGGGCCTCCGCCATGGTTGTGACCAGGTTGAGGTAGGCCTTGGAACTGTCTGAAGGAGAGAGACGGCTTGGTTTGGTGATGTCTGAGCCCGGTGAGCGAGGCAGTTCCAAGTCCGAGCATGAAGATCGAGCCTCATCCGAGTTAGAGTCATCCGGATTCGGAGGAGGCATACGAGGATTGGAGGGGTCCGCCTCTGCCTCTGGTGTCAGGCGAATTGGTGCCAGTGAGACCTGAAGAGGGGATCTGGATGGCAGCAGGGTTGCGGTGGAGACCATGGCTGTAGTGGTAGGAGCTATGGGCTGACGCTGCAGTGGCTAGAGATCCCATGGGAAGGACTGATGCTCTCGGATTCAAGGAGGTACAGTTTCAAAGTCTCAGGTTCGGTAATACCTCGAGTCGAAGTCACGGATCCAATCATAAAGTTCATGATACCGAGGTCATCTGTATCCATCGTCTGAGGGTGATCGTGAATAATGTGTGAAGGTCCTATGGGACCGGGAAGATGGTGATCGAGGTGCCAAGAATAATCGCTATGTTGGCTGTGGTGGTGGTACTCTGTGGTCTCGATACTGTTCTCTATCATACGGTGAGTGGAAGCGGTACACGTCACGTTCATGTCTGTAGCATTGAGGAGACCTGTGTAGAAGACTCTCTGTACAGGGGAAAAACCCCGATGTCTTTGAAAGCCTCAGAACGGATAAGGTTACAAGGTCGTACCTGAGGTTCGGGTTCTAGAATGTCCAGAGGAACAGTGCTGTGAACTGAGGGTGATATGGAGGGTATAGGGATGATATCCATTGGGGTCATGGACGGGACGTGTGGCATGTCAGTGATGACGTCAGTCAGAGGCGAAAGCTCAGGTGGAAGGAAGCGCTGTATTGATAAGAGTCGAAGCCGATATTTGAGACGGGTTCGCAGGCTGGGTCGAAGTCGAGGTCAGAGACGATAGGGTAACAGTCGCCGTCAGAGTCGTCTTCGAGATGGTCATTGTAGGAGTTGACTTCGTTGTAGATGTTGTTGGAGCCAATTTGGACGATGGAGTCGAGACGGTTGCTAATGGTTTGGAGGCTGGAGTCGGCTGGGCTGTCGAAGCGGATGATTCCTGCGCTTTTTTGGAAGCCGAAGACTCAGGGTGGTGTCGAGATTTTTTGGAGGACTTATGTCCGGCCTCAGAGTGACAGGAAGATCCCTTGTCGGGCTTATGCTTTCTCAGAGACTTAACAGTGGCCATGGCAGCCAAATCTCCTGCTCTTTCTGGGGGAGGCAGCAGAGAAGTTGATGCAGGCATCGCCCGGAGGGATTTCTCGAGGAGGAAGCTCTGTAGCCATGCTGCTCAATTTTTTCGCGCCCGTTTCCCAAAGTTGGCACAGTGAAGGCAGGACTCGACTAGATGGGCTTCACTCAAACAAAACAGGCACTAATGTCCGTCAGTCGTGGGGATTTTAGTCCCGCACCTCTGACACTTTTTAAAAGTTGTTTTCCCTTCCATACGCTCCGGACAAGGGAAGGGCAAGGGGGGAAAGGAAAGCGCAGTAACAGGGCCTCATTTATTTTTTTTAGGGGATGAAGGAATATGAAGCAAAAGACACACCATAGAGGAAATACGATACCAGACGAACATAAATAAAATGAGGAAATACGATACCAGACGAACAAAGGAGAAAGAACACAAGCCAAAGAGAGGGAACGCAGCGAGGTAAGTGTTGTCCGGGCAGCGGTTAGGAAGAAACTGAGTTGGAGGGGTGTCTTCCGGTTGCTCCAGGCATGCGCAGTTGATGCCTGCTCCCCAGAGTGAAACGGAAGTCACACCAAAAAACGCTCCTGCAAGCTATTGGAGTCTTCGAGGTATGGATCTGTTGCCGAAGGCAAGACCCATGTGTGGACTGCAGAGACCACAATGAAGATCCATAAGCACCATGCATGCAAAATATAATGACACTCAATATTGAATGTAAAGAATAAATGAACAAACAAAACAAATCAATGTGTATATTGTATTGAAAAGAGTTACAGAAAGATTACCAAAGGTAATTATACAATTATATAAACATGTACACATACACATCAAATAAGAAATGAACACCAAGACGGAAAGATAAATCCAAAACTCTCAAGAAATCCAAGTAAGATGCTGACGTGCAAGAAGGTAGCAGGAGACTTTGACAGCCATTCAAGTAAATGGTGTTTCTGTTCCTTCTTCGGAAATCCCAATTAATGATTTACAAATGCACAGACTGGCAGACTTCACATCTGAATAACATAATACAAAAGATCCCCACAGTTGCAAGCCAATTTAAAATATAAAACAAATTATACTTTAACTTTGGTCCCTCAACTGGACATATGTTTAACTTAACACAATAATTCAGTGATAACTATAGATGTGTCCGAGTCAAATTCATTAAGACTTGGGTTTTTTTTTCTAATCTGATTAAGTGTTGTCAACAATATCTATGAGAATGTTCAAGTCTGTGGATGTCACATAGGATCATTCTTTCAAAGGTAGATGTATATGGTTTCTGGTTTTAACCATTCTGGCCACCATCAGAATGATTAAAACAGAATTTTAGAACATAAACCAAGAATAACCTGTGAGCCGCCCTGAGCCTGCCTTCAGTGGAAAGGGATGGATATAAATAAAATAAATAAAATATACAACAGAGTTTTAAGAGGCTACATTAGTCTCTCATTTTTGAGTCAACAATTAAATTAAGAATTCAAGTCAAGAACTGAATTAGGAATTCATTGTAGGAATTAAGAATTCATTAGAGTACTGAATGGACTTTGGAGAAATCGTGTATTAGCTCTTATATAAGAAACAATTCATCACTTGAATGGACTTTGTTGAAAAAAAGTACAACGTACAACAGCATCAGTTCTCAGATAATTTATTATTGATTAGTGGGTTTTGACAAAACAAATTCTTTGGACTTATGATAGTTTATTCATTTTGTAACACATATTTTTGAACTGTGGATACATTAGATCATTGAACAGTTAACTACTTTATTAATATGGCCAATAAACATAGTTTATTGAAATACCTTATGGTCATTATTTTTGTACAAAGTGTTTTTCCATTTTTTTCAGTTTCTTGCCACTGTAGACCCTTTATATCTTTGCTTCAATTTTTTCCTCAGTAGCTTTTGTTCATCATCATGCCTATTAATTCTCTTTAAAAACAGATTTCACCAACTGACCTGTAATTAATGTTAAACAGACTGCCCTGTAATTTCACGGATCTCCTCTGAAATTTTTTCTAAAGATGGCAGTTACATTAGCTACCTTAATGTCCTCAGGAATGCAGGCATATTTTAGTAACAGATTGCCTGTTTTTGTTAGGAGATTCACAAGTTCACATCAGAGTTCTTTCAGAACTCTTGTATGTATGCCATCTGGGCCTGGTGATTTATCAGTTTTTAATTTGTTCATCTTTGGTAGGACCTCCTCTCTTGTCACCTCAATTTGACTCAGATCTTTCAACACCCCTCCCCACTTGAAATCAGCAGTTCTGTAGTGGGCAGGCACCTCCCATCTTCCACAGTGAAGACGGACGGAAAAAAAATGCATTCTGCTTCTCTGCCATATTTTCCTATCATCCTTTCAAAGGAACGTTAGTGTTTGTCTTGATGATTTTAGCCAACTGTCCCTCAAATTCTCTTTTTAGATGCCTAGTTATTAACTTGCACTTCTTTTTCAGAGCTTGTTCCATCCACTTTGTTCACTCAATTGTGGCAGATCTTTCACTTTTTAACAGCTTTTAATGCTTCTTTGACTTGCATTGTTAATCATGCAGGCTGGTTTTAGACTAGACAATACCTTTCCTAATCTAGGAAACACATTTTATCTAGGCTTCAATATGAGTGAATTTAAATAGCTTCCAAGCATCCTCTAGGAATCTGACTTGTATTTCCCTTTCAGCTTTCTGACAGCCATTCTTCTAACGTTTGTAAAGATCCCTCTTTTGAAATCAAATGTTGCAGTTTTGGACTTTAGGGGTAATTTTCCAATGACATGAATGCTGAACTTCCAACTGGTGCAATAATATCTACATCTCTTACCAGGTCTTGAGCCCTGCTCAGAACAAAGTCCAAGATCATCACTACCCCTCTTGTTGGCCCTGTGACCAACTGTTCCAGTGCACAGTCATTTATGATATCAAGGAATCTCATTTTTACAGCATGACTTAAGCACATATTTACCCAGCCATTGTGAGGATAGTTGAAGTCACTCAGTATCATAATATTACCTGCTTTAGTCACCTTCTTCATCTCAAGATCTGGTTTGATCAGATAGACAACAGTACACTACGCTTTTAAGTTACTTCTAAGGTGCAGTATCTCCACCCATTATGTCTTCTGTCAGGGAGTTCTTTCTCCTCATGTTTTCTAATTTATCTGATCCAATGCCCTCTGATATATTTATTTTACAAAATTTATATCCCACTATTCCACCTTTCTGCCTTTACAAGGGCCACCAAGGCAACTGGCTATACAACACAATACTTCTGCTGGGAGAGGGAAGCCACTCCCAACCCAACCTGTCACTGGCAAGGGGGGGAGGGGTGATTGAATACATGAGAGGCTTCTTCTTACCCAGTCCCAAGGCTTCTGGGACTGAAAGAAGCCAGTGAATGGCTACTCAGCTGTGGAGAAGAGAAGCCATGAGAAGGAAAGACTGGCAATCGCAGCCAAGGAGGAACTGCTGCAATTGCTAATAATATCATCAGCCAGTGCCAGGTGCCTTGGAGATTCACAACCTTTGCCAACACCCTGTCTTGCCTACCAAGATTTTACATAGGCGTGACTGTATCTCATTGATTTTCCCCATTTCACCATCTTTCTCAGAGATCCACTATATCTAAATTGTCATTTATCACCAAGCACTACAGCTTTTCCATCTTGGTTTGGAGGCCTCCAGCACTGGCATATACACACACCTAAAATGCATTTCCTCTCCAACAGTCCCCACATCCCTAGGCCCTTTTGTCTCTGCACATGGCCCTCTGTCTCCATACACTTACTCCCAAGTTGTACTGGAAGATGTACATTGGGACTATCCCTGTTCTTACGTTCTAAATAAAGCATGCTCTTTAGCTTTAAGAGTTATAAGGATCAGTCTGGTGACTCTTCTGGGAATGGCTAATACTAGAGCAGCGGTGAAACTAAGCCATTGTTGACCACATCAGATCCCTAGCCTATCAAAGGCATTCTGATTGCATCCTTTCTCGAAGACATTCAAGGACCGTTCCCTGTGTTATTTTCACAGTAACCCTACGAGGTAAGTTTTAGTTCAGGGGTGTCAAACATGCATCCCATCAGCCACATCCGGCCCGCACAGGGCTCCAATCATGCCCTCAAGTAACCTCCTTCTTCTGTTTCCTTTTCTAGCTGCACTGTAGCTTGTTTCCCCCCCCAAACTCCCTCAGTAGCTTTTTTGCTTCCTATTTCCTGCCTATTAACTCCCTCCCCTGCTGTTCCTCTCTCTCTCTCAGACACACACACAGGCAGCTCTGTGGCTGCTTCCTGCTTCATGCAGGAAAGATACGAAGACAAGCCTCTCTCTCTCAGACACACACACAGCTTCTGCTTCCTTCTCCCTGGGTGCTTCTTTTCTTTTGGGGAAGGAGGGGGAGGAAAAAGAGAGAAAACAAAGTTAGAGTAAGTCCCAAGGCAGGTTTAAGACCAACAATGTTTTATGCCAGGTATATGCTTTTGTGTGTAAGCACACTTCTTTGTAGGGAGGGTGGGTGGGCAGGTGGACGGATGGATTCTTCTAACAAGCACAATGTACACTGAAGAAATTATTTTGGCGTATTTTTAAAAGTGTTTTTTTTTTTAAAAAAAATTGGATTTTTCTGCTCTTGTCTGGATTTATTTTCTTTCAAAAAAACAAACAAACCTTGATTAGGAATTAGACCACTTGGATTGGTCCTTATATCCTGAAGAGTGGAGTGATTTCAGATGCCAAATGATAATAGCACACATTGGTAATGAGACAGGAAAACTAGCTTTCAATTCAATCCAGCAGGATGCATTGTCTTCAGCTTCATTATCAAGTGCAATTCTGCAGTCCCTCTTTCTAATCTCCCTTTGAAATTCCTTTGTAAAAGCACTGTTACTTTTAGACCAGCAACTGAATATTCTGGTTTCTAATTCAGACATGTCAATTTATTCTTTGCATCCTCCTGGACTGAATCCTCCTGGACAGAACTGAGACCTAGGATTCCTGTCTCATTACCAACGCTGCTATCTCCATGCCTACTATCCCTCTGCATATCACATCTGAGCCATCAAGCCTGCTATATCACCTTTATAAAGTTTATATCTCCAGTGTACCTTGTGTTACATTTTATGGCACTCATGGCCTGGCCTAGCAAAGTGCCACTTGTGTCAGATCCATTCCTCATATCAAATGAGTTTGACACCTACGTCTTAGGTCCAATATTCTAACCATTACAACTTACTGAATGGGATGGGGGACCAGTAGAATCCCCAGTATAAGAACTATAATAAATTAACAAAAGGAATTACAGGTCTAAACTCTCTAATATATGTAGCCCAATAATAAAAAGGAGACACATTACATTTATTCACAGCTGTATTTCACTCTTCCTTTTCTTCTCAAGAGTTGGTTCCTGAACACAGATTAAAGTACTGAAGAATAACCAGATAGAAACTCAGTCAAGAATTCTCTTCTGGCTTGAAAAGGGAACAATGGTAGAAATCTTACTGAAGACCCGAAAGAGCAAAGAAATGAAATCTACAGAATAAGAACAAAATTGCTTTTAATCGGTTTATACACAGAAGATGCCTGGAGGACAGCACCGGGGAAGAATATATTTGTTAGTGCTGTCAAAGCCTACCTGTTGCTTTCCCCACTGTAACAACCAACTGTGGGAAGCTTAACACCTGGCCTAACATCTTCCCAAATGTAAACTACTATTTCACTTTGCTTTAAAAAAAAAAAAAAGCTAAAGCATACATAATGCATGTTCACCCACATAATTTCCATGAGTTCCATGAACTAACACCTAGAATAGCATTTATGTTACTGAAACTAAATCTCTGTTTTAGTCAAGGAACAGAACTGAGAACAGAGCACAGAAATGTTACTCTAACATTTCTTCTAAATTCTGTGTCTGCATACCCAACTTTGCGGTGGATTTGTAACTTGTCTTTTAAAATATGTCACTGTACACTACAGAGGAGTTTTACTGCTGTTTGTTCAAAGTTGTAATAGTCCAGAAACTGAAAGTTTTACAGCCTACTTCTATACATTTATTTGGAATCAAGCCCCATTTTGTTCAATGTGGCTTAGCTCTGAATAAGTATCTATAATATTGCAATCTTAAACAGGTTTCCAAACCTTTCTGAGTCTGCTGAATCAACTGGCTTAGAAAATTACAACTCTGTTTTGGATTGTATTGTTAATCTTCCAAACAGCAGATTAAATTTAGAAATACATTCATTTCTATCAATTTTCACACTAGCTATCAAATAAAAACAGATTGTTTGATTCACAACAAGAATAACCAACATCTCTATTGTGCTGAAATAGCATTATCAATCACAGTATTATGTATTGACTTTGCATATGCTATACATATGTGCTTACAACTGGATTCAGGTGGCAAAACAGTCTCCATGGCTTTCAAATCTTTATTTCTTCTTCGTATTCAGTTTCTCTTCATAGTTGACTGGGATTATACCCATACATTCTTCGGTCTTTATCACATCATGTTTCAAAACTGTAGACCTGATTACATCAATGTCACGTCCTAAATACTCCAACATCTCTGAAACAGCTGTTGTCGGAGAGACAAAGTCTATCAAAAAATACCTGTAATGAAAGACACACAAAAAAAATTCTAGATCATCAATCACAAAAGCTTTTTTATACCATACAATTTTTTCATATAACATTGTTTGGACTTTCAGAAATCAAAGTCCTAATAAGAAAAAACAATTTATAGGTTTTAATTGACTGAAAGAAAACAAACCAGCAATATACAAGGTCATATTCCTATTTATTTATTTATGTACATATTTATTGGTATTTCTATCCCACCAAGGCAGGCTTAGGGCCCATATAACATAACATTATTCTAGTTCTATGCAATACAGTTGCAACATTTGTTTCTAGGGTTTTACATCTGTGGTTTCAAAACAGTACACTAACTCTCCATAATAAAGATTCTTTACCTGTAGTTTACATTAAAATGAGTGTCTGTACAGTGAAAAACAAATGTTTTATATTGCACAGAGCATCTCTGGGTATTTTTTAGTCCTCTAGTTTTGTACATCTTCCGGTTAGCCTACGCCTGACTGGATAATGTAGCTTATTAGACTCTGTGAATTATACTGTATAGTTTTAATGTTAAGATTTTAATGTTTTTAGGCTTTTAAATGCTTTGATTTTTAAATGTAATAACTCTGCACTTTGTTTTATTGTTTTATCGTTTGCTGTGAGCCGCCCTGAGCCATTTTGTGGGAAGGGCGGGATATAAGCTATAGAATAAATATAGAATAGAATACATAAACAAACACACACATTCTCCTTGAGGGACGATTTATGATCAGATCTACAGAACAGTAGCTTTTCAATCTAATTGTAACTAAGGAACTTTTTTTTCTTCTCCATTGTCTCTGTCCAGACATACATTTAGGAGATTGGTGAAGAGTCCTCCATGGGAATGCTACTGTCTGCTCTTGAATGCATGTCTAGTACTTCATAAATAGATCCTGAAGTTGGAATGGCATCCATCCATTCCCAGTGTTGATACTGAGCAAATATTTTTGTGGGTACTCACAGATTGAGGTGACTTGGGTTAGTCAACTACTGAGCCCCTAAGAGCCACATATATCTCCAAGGCTCTTCCCCAAAAAGAAGTCCTAGATAAATATGTGAAATGGTTGTATATTAACAGCCCAATCCAGAGATACGTGGCAGCCGGCTGCTCGGGCGTGGACGTGGGCGGATCTACAGTGCCGCTCGTTAGCTTCCAAACGGGTTTGGGGCAACAGAGCACGGCGCACCCAAGCCCAGGCCACTACCTGTAGATGTAGCTGGAGCGTGGGCTCCCAGAGCGGTGCAAGGGCAGGGACAGGAGGGGGCGCTTCCACAGGGATTGGCTGGCAGCGGCCGGGGAGCCAGCCCACGTGACACTCAGCGGCGCAGAGAGCACTCCCCGACGATAGTCTGCCCACATGCCCCACCCCCTCATGCACACACCCAACCCCATGGTGTGGCTGTGTAATCCTTGGGGAAGTATCCAGTTAGCACTTACCGCTAGCTCCACGGAGCAGCCTACCCACCAAAGGGGCGAAGCCCAGCCCCTGTCAGTGTCCCTCCCGTGGGTTGCATGGCCAGATGGCATCCCAGATGCCACGAGAGCCCTCTGCCAGGGCACAGTAGGCCACTCGCTGCAGGCACCCATGCAGCAAAGGTGCCAGCAACAGTCGCCGTGGTGGCTTGCACTAGTGCCTGCCAGCAGAGAATCAGACACCCATGAGGAGCACGAGGCGGTTTCGAAGTGGCTGTGTGCAGGACTCACCTTCCCCAATCCCCCGATTCCCCTTGAATAAGAACTCAATGCAATGTGCAGGGATAAGATTTATTAAAGCGCCAGGCTGCAGAGGGGCTGCCGCCCAGCTCCCTCGCAAGAATAATACTTTTTTTATTTATATCCCACTCTCCCCGCCGAGGCAGGCTCAGGGCGGCTCACAACACATAAATAGAAGAAGCCGCCTCAAGCCACGGTGGGGAGATACAGCCGCCCGGGGGGTGGAGCTGTGGGGTGGTCAGGCCCGTCAGGGGTGGGCGTGGCATCCTGGACATCGTTCCCAACGGTGCCCGTATGCAGCGTCTCCCTGCCTGCCTCGCTGGGGGGGCCCATCTCGGGAGCGGCAGGAGCAGCACTTCCGCTGGCCACCAGGGACTGGTCGATATTGGAGAGCAGTCGCTCCACCCTCATGCCCCACTCCTGTGACTGCCTTGCCATGGCCAGGAGACTGGACAGGTGGCCAGTGGCCGTGGAAATGGTCCCCTCTATCCCCGCCATCCAGCGTTGGCCTGCGGCCTCCCGCCATTCCTGGTGCCCCTCCAGCTGGTCCCGCTCTATGGTTGCCCACATGGAGGACAGGGTTCTGGAGGTCTCCCAGTTGTCAGCCAGTCGCTGCCTCCACTCCTTCCTAGACACCATGCTTCAGCGCCTCCAGCAGCATGTGCTTTTCCCAACAGGTGAGGAGGAGCTGCGGATTGCCAGAGCTGGCTTTGCAACGGGGTTCCACAATGTCGTGGGGGCTGTGGACTGCACGCATGTCACCCTGCTGGCCCCGCAAGAGGATCCCATGGTGTACTGGAACAGGCACCACTTCTACAGCCTCAATATGCAGGCATCCTGTGACCACCAGGGACTCTTCACAGATCTGGTGGCAAAGTTCCCAGGGAGGGTACATGACGCCCAGATCTTCACATCCTCGGGCCTCAATCACCTTCTGGCAGCCTGGCCGGATGGGCAGGGGTGGTTGCTAGGTAAGGCCACCAGGTGGCGACGTGGGGCACCCTTCCCATCCCCTGCCCTCACCTTCCTATGCTCCACAGGTGACCGAGGATACCCGTTGCTGCCCTACCTGCTGACGCTGTACCAGGACACGCCCGAGGACCGGGCAGCATACAACCAGGCGCACAGGGCCACTCGCATGGTCATCGGGCAGCTGAAGATGAGGTTCCGCTGCCTGCACCACACAGGTGGCCAACGCAGCATGCAGCCCCTGCCTGTGGCTAAGCTGGTCACTGTGTGTGTCATGCTACACAACATCGCCACCCGTCAATGCCTGCCGGCCCCCCAGGACCTTCCCCTCCCAGACCCGGGTCGCCAATGGGGGAGAATGAGGCAGGGGCATGGGCCGCCCCCCCAGCAGGACTTTGGGGGGCACTTGCATCAGGAGCGTGTGCGAGCTCACATATGGGCCAATCGGCGCATGGGCAGGGTACCCAGGGACGACAGCATGCCGTGAGTGCGGCCGCTCACACACCCGGGGCCACTGGGGGGACACTGCGCACTCCCATGTATGCTGATGCCTCTTGGGCACTTCATTCTATAATTAAACCAGAACTGTCAGGACTACTCTCAGGATCCCTTCAAAAATTGATGCACTTGTTGGAAAAGGCATGGGGAAGATGATGGCAAGTCGCTGGTTGGCTGGGCTGCGGAAAGCCGGGACACATGTTGCACCCCCTTTACCCCTGCACAGGGATGCCCGAGACACAGGGTGGGTGGGCCACCAGCAGGATGGACGGCCAGGGTGCACCCCCATATGCACATGTGCAGTGGCCGGCACCCCGGCCGAAGCCGCAACCATGCTGGACGGTCTTGGGGGCTGGGGACTCCTAGCCAGACTTACCCGTCCATACAGGGGGCTCTGGAAGCGAGACTTGATAGGACTGGGAAGCACAAGTGGTTAAACAGGCAGCCCAAACTTAACTCACCTCCCCCCAAGTCCAGTTGCTCTAACTTAACTAACATCCTTCTCTGTGTCGTTCCCTCCACCAAGTGCACCCCTCCTTGTGCTAAGTCCACATGGCCTGGTCCTCCAGAGCAGAGTGCCATGCCATGCGCCCTGCCCTCCCTGGGGAGTTGTGCGTGGCAGGAGTCAAAACCTTTGTAGGGGGCGGGGCACTGATTGGGTGCAGGAGGAGGCCGTGCCCAGCCCAGAGCGAGAGGGGATTGATGGGGTGATAACACGGCTCCCAAAAAAGTTTGTGCACTGCCGCACCGGCATCACTGGCATGTGCTTCCTGCTTCCACTAGTGCCTATGGGGTACACCAGCATTTTGTATGTCGCAAGTTGGCACCTGGCAGAGGGGGGCATTCCCACACTCTGGGAGCCTACCAGCAGCGGTCACGTGTCTGGGTCGGCCCCTTCCTACGCCTAAGTGCTGCCCTGCACCTCTGCTGCGCCCCAAGTGCTGCAATAGCCGGAGAGTGGCACATCCCCCATTTCCGCTAGCGTGGAGTAGGATCAGCTGGTGTAGGTCTCCATACCGCTGGCGTAGGTCTCCATATCGTCGGTGTAGTGGTAAGTCTGCCTCCACAGCGCTTTCAGCACCCCCCCCCCCGGATTGTGCTGTAAATGTCAGGCAATGTTCTTTTCAGATAGAAAATAGGCAATGACTGCACCTATCTGTGGCAAGATGTTTTTCTCCATCACAAGTCTAGAATTTTTTACAAGAATTGCATGCTGGAAACACCCAGATGTTAAAAAAAAACAACCCTTGAAAGAAATGAAAAAGCAGGGAATTAGCTAGTAAAACGTACAATCAAGAGAAAGAAATGCAACCTTTAAAAATCAAAAGACACTAAACTTCTCAAAGGAAGAAACCCAGAATGCATTCCCTGTGTTGCTATTCCTCACAGTAGAATAAGGTCATCTGAGCAGGAAAGAGCTCACCCTCTCTCAAGCAGGTTGATCATAGATCATCCTCTGAAGAGAACACCAGTTTCCTGACTAGACGCCTAAAACGCTCCTGAATTTACAGAAACCATGTGTGAAACAACACCAAGAGTACAAAGAAACATATTTTGTAGAAACACTATTTTCCCTGGGAGATCACTATAGTGATGCAAGTGAAGATGCTCAGTATCAGAGATCTACTGTTACACAACAGGTAAGACAACAGTCTCATTTAAAAAAACCCCTGCTATGTCAAGAAGTGAATTCTTTTCACAAAAGGAAAAAATAAAAGAACATAAGAGAATACTGAGGTGATTGCAGATGCCTTGATGGCCACTGGGGTAGCTTCATGGGCCTTTCTTAGGGCAAAATTAGCTCTTTTGTCCACGGTGTCTTTAATCATGCCTTTGCCATCCTCAGGTAGGAGTCCAGATTATTGTAGCGCTGCAACTGGAGCATCCATTAAGAAAATCCATTAAAACTGATTAGTGAATGATGGCAATGCATATAGTTTTTTGATAAAACTAGGAAACTGCATGTTGGCCATAGGTTTTGCCCATTGTGCCTTTAGTTGCTTTGCTTCTCAAAGAATTTGGGAAAAGGGAACACTTTCTCCATTACACTAGATCTAGGGAGGAATTATTTATTTCCTTTTGCTCTGCCCTTGAATTCTGCTGTAGAAGACCCTTGTTCATCCCCTAAGGGATTCTCTTGTGATTCTAATGCTGCCATGGTCTTGGAGAGGAGGTAATGGTAGTCCTCTGACTTAAAGAATCTTATGGATTTACCTGGTACTTCTATCCTTTGCGAGAAATTCCCTTTCTTCCCTTTCAGTCAATTCACTATCTGAATCTATGTCTGGGTCCCATTAGACAGTTATCTCTCTTCCTTTTTCTACTGTAATTTTCCTTTCTAGCTGCCTTAGTGGGCCAGCTAGGTCTCTCACTATAAGAAGGAATTCTTTCCCTGTTCCTTTGTCTTGAAGAGGAGGGACTGGATGAGTGCCTAGAGCTGGTTCTATGACCTCTGTCTTCCTCTTGTCAGAAACTGGCACTCTTCTCCTTCAAGGTTTATCTGACTAAAGATAAAAATTCAGGGGGAAACGCTGCAGTTCCCGACCCTTGCATATTATTCACAAGTAGACCCATTGCATCAGTTTCAGGAGTGGAGGTGGCTGCCACTGCTGTGTAGTCTGAAGCATGGTTTGTATAACCTTGCTCTAGGTCCTGTTGCCTTTATATGGCTTATGGATGTAGGGAAACCCAGCCTCCTCCCAGTTGGTTGGCAAGCTTATTGCTAGGGGCAGGCTCAGACTTGGTCAGCACTAGCTCTGAAGAAGATATTGGATTTATATCCCGCCCTCCACTCTGAATAGTCTCAGAGTGGCTCACAATCTCCTTTACCTTCCTCCCCCACAACAGACACCCTGTGAGGTGGGTGGGGCTGGAGAGGGCTCTCACAGCAGCTGCCCTTTCAAGGACAGCTTCTGCCAGAGCTATGGCTGACCCAAGGCCATGCTAGCAGGTGCAAGTGGAGGAGTGGGGAATCAAACCTGGTTCTCCCAGATAAAGAGTCCGCACACTTAACCACTACACCAAACTGGCTCTCCCTGCAGGCAGGGAGGTATGGGGTCTCTTTTGGCGTGCTTTTGGTCTCACTCTTCTTTGATCCAGAGATGGAAGAGAAATTGGGTCCCAATTGGTCTGTAAAGGTCTTGTCAGTATTTAAAACTGGAACCTGCAATGAGAGAGGTTTCTAACTCCCCTTTGGAGAGGAAGCTCTCCACTCTTATGATGAGCCATTTAGAGCAATTAAAGATGCACTCAATGAACTGGCCAGTTGAAAATGGCTGCTGCCGCCAATAACAGCAGAATAAAGCAGTAAATATCTCTTCATGGAGGAACAAGAGGAAATAGAAATCAGAGTGAGAGATAGTAAGGAATGAGAAAGGCAGTAAACAAAGATAAGACTTGAGATTAGAAAAAAGCTCAAGATGAAAAGAAAAAAAAGTAGGAAAGACACTGCCTATTCCATCCTGCTCTCTCTGTCAAGACAGAAAAATAACTGGAGAGATGGGTGATATCATGTATTTGCTGTGTTAATAAACCGGTTATGTATCTGCTGTTTTAGTAGGCCTGAGCTTGAAGCATGCTTCCATTAGTCTCCAGGATCTAGATGCCTGCATTCTGATTGGCCATTCTCTTAGAAGTGGCCCATTGGGACATGAGGCATTTCTTCCAGGAAATGCAAATGAAGAATTCTGGAGAGACCAATAGGAGGGATTGTCGCTGACTAAAGAGAGCATGTTTAACTCATCCACAGTGTATATAACGAGTGAAGTGCCTGCGCTGTTTTTGATTGTTTCTTCTTGTAATAAAGTGTTTTTGGTTGATTCAGAGCTGGCTAAACTTACTTTATTTCAGGTCACTCCCACCAAGGAGACAGGAAATGGAAGACATTGTTCCTGCTTCCCTGATTGGAAGGTGGGAATCACCCACCAAGATGTCCTCTGCCTCAGATGTTCTTATGAGAAATTAGGTTCCTTATGTGAATTCTGAAAAAAAGATCAATTCTTATTGACAATTAGGGATTTACTCTTAGAAAAAAATGAACAGTTTTTAAATGAGATGCTTTAGAGCATTTGATCTTAAATAATTCTTGCAGCAAACTAAGGAACAGAGAACTTTAAGATGAAATTAAAAAAAAATTGGAAGAGATTTACTCCCAGTGTACCACTGGTAGTGTCACTTTAACACACCCCACCTCAAAAAGGTTAGTTTAGAACATCACATTGCCTATTCCTCACTATGACAGGAAGTGGAAATTTCCACTGATGTGCTGTTGATAACTAAAAGCAACAAGAAGGATGGGAGAGATTATTATCTTTGTTGTGCTAGAAATTTTATTTAAAGATATAAAACTGCAGCACTGGGAGAATAAGGTTTCTAGTTGTATCAAACATCCCTATTTTCAGCACAAGAGTAAGGCCACAGGTCTGACTGCATTTATGAACAAAAGGATTGTGAAAAATCCTCCTTTTCCCTTCATAATTATAGTCTAGGTATGCTCAAAATGAGCCAAAAAAAGATTTTAATGCATAATGAAGCTGCCTTATACTGAATCAGACCCATCAGTCCATCAATGTCAGTAGTGTCTATTCAGACCAGCAGCAGCTCTTTGGGACCTCAGGCAGCTCTCCAGGATCTTATCAGCTACTGCCTGGTCTTTTTAACTGGAGATGCTAGGGATTTGAACCTGAGACCCATGCACATGCAAAGCAGAGCCTCTTCCACTGAGCAACAGCCCTTCCCTGACATTTAGGAGGTGAGCTAAAATTCTGTTCATCAACATAAAATGTTTTCAAGACAACCATGGATGTATTTCTGTGGAATTCAGGCTGCTCTATAATACACACAGCGGTTTAATGTCTGCCTTCATTTAAAGCAACAAACTGATTGGGCACACATCCTTTATTTGCTAATAAAGCTGCTGTAAAAGCAGTTCCCAAGTCTCCAGAAGAAGTCAGCAGCATCAACCAAGCAAGAAAAAAGAAATCAGAAAAATTCCAGAGATTCATTGCAGAGACCAGTTATTTTGGCATTGTATATTGGACAACTGAAACTTAAGACCACAATATCTTTTTTTCCTGTCAAATACCAGAAAAAAAGATATGAAAATATATTTAATATTCACTTAAGATCAGAGAAATGATGGGGAGCTGAATATATAACCTTACCTAGGCCATGTTTAGGTTTTTTTAATTCTAAATATACTAAACTAGTGAATTCCCAAAGGGACTTTTCTTAATCAACACCAGAGAAGCACCTGCATCAAAGCTGGTTTTATAAACCTAGTGGGAAACAACTTTCAAATGATCTTGTGTGACTGAGTGCCCAAAGGAAAACTACATCTCCATATTTTGTAAAGAATAAACTTCGTTTTTCAAGTTCCACTGTCGTTTTTAGACTCCTCCACAGAAGCCTTATTAAATAAAAAGGACATCTATAAATCATAAGAATATAACCTACAGAATCACTTATCTACTGTCAGGCAAGAGCCAAATTAGGAGTCCCAGAGGTACTTGGCACTTCTGGTAAACATGAACCTGGGGGAAATCAAATCAGTCACTTTAACATCTTGAATAGTGTAAACTTTCACTTACAAATCAGTCCTATAGACCACTGAATTCCATGCAAGGTAAGTGGAGCAGAGCTCTCTAAGTCAGCATCTCTTAAAACAAACAAATAAAAAACAGGCAGAAATAAAAACTCTGGAACAGGGCAGGGCCTTTTTCCAGCACTGGAACAAAAGGACTAGGGCCTTTTATGCTGGAATGGAGAGACTGTAGATGCCTCAGCAAATTCACTCACAGGACAAGGCTTTCAGTTCCTCTTTTTGTAACTATTAAATTAAGTGTTCACAGACTTGCAAGCTAACATCACAAATCCATTTCAGAAAAGATCAGGTGTAATTCCAATTCAATGAGCTAAAGTAAATTTTGATTTGGTTTTATTTAATATTTTTAAAACAAGCTTACGCTCAGAAGAAACAAGCAAGGTCCTTGTAAGGACAGTTATATCTAGTAGCCAATATCAATTCATGACAATTTCTGGACTCCAATAATATTATTTGGTTGTTTCTGAACAAAAAGTATATTATGTGAAACAGCATACAGTGGAGTCCTAAGTTCCTAGCAGCGGGGTTCTATGAATTCAATCTGCTAGATAACCAACCAACATCATTTATGATATTGCTGATGTCAGTAACTGAAGTTTAAACAAATTAAAGACATTGCAGTGCTTCAGAGAAAAAGAAAACACAGCAATCCTTCTCAATATCCGGTGATTGTATTTTCACTGAAACAACAGGTACCTGCTTACTTGGCATTGTTCCCCTCTTTCCACAGTTAAAAGACCTTGCTAAAACACAGAACCTTCATGTGTGCACCTTAATACTGTGATGGCTACAGAAATGATGAGGTGCAATTTAAGCACATCACTGAAGCATACACCAAACACAATTAGCTTCTGATCACTGCAACAAAATGACTCATATCCAACAAAGTACTGCTTCTAACCTCTATCCCTTCTCACACAGGATATGATAATGGAAAATATGTTGATTTCATGTACATTTAGACATAGTTCAAACTATCACAGCTTGGCAGCCAGAAATAGGTGCAGCACTATAGCAAAGTAGGTGCTATAAAACAGAACTTGGTGTGCCTTTCCAGCTCACGCATATGCATCAAAACAAATGTATGCATGATCATTGTATGTGCCAAGCAATTTCTCATGTTCTTTTCCGCATGGGACTTTCTATTTAGGGTATTTGCAAACCTTTTCCCCCGTGTTCTTGTTTAGAAACTAAGGTATGCTGGATGTTTTCTTTAGCAATATACATGAAATTGATATGTTTCTTTAAAAAATATTCCAAAAATCTGAACCAAATTAAAGTTACCAGTTTAGAGACTTATCTCTGCAGTTTATATGACAGTGTTATGACATATCTGCCAGAGAAAAAATGATAAACTGCAAAGGCTTTCCATCCGGTTATACATATTTTATGTTACATTGTTAGATAAACATATTAGCTTATTTTTTTATTACTAAATGCAACCTCTATGCAATGTCAGTTGCCTAGTAACATTCCACCATACTTAATGAAAGGCAGTTTCCTTTCCAAAAGTATTCTAAAGGAATTTATCAGCAAACAAAACCTAATGATAAGCAAATTAAAGGTGAATTTTGTAGTACATCCTCATTATACCTCTAAAGCACCTTGATTTTTAACATGACAAAATTGTACATTTTCTTTCATTGAAGATAATTTATCTCAAAAGTAGCTAGTGTCATGGCTATAACATTTTATTCCTTTGTTTTCCACCAGGAAAACATTTTATTCCTTTGTTTTCCACCATTTTATTCCTTTGTTTTCCATCTTTAATAATTAAGCAATATGCCAAAATATGCTATTAGTTTATTCTAAGGAAGATAAACTAATATTCCAAATCAACATCATCATCTTTCCAATGTCACTGGCTACTGGGCAGGAAAAATGATCCCCCTCCCAGTTGAAAGCAAGGGTCTGCACAAGGAGGATACTATTCTGAACAAATTGCCAAGGGAAGTCTGAAATACAATTGAGCTACTGCTGGGAAAAAACAAACAAACCAAAATGCTATATTGTATTGTATTACATTAAAACTGGCAAATAAATCTGAGCAATATAACTATCTTCCTGGTTCCCAGGGTAACTAATTTTGTGATCATTGAAACAATTGATTTATAGAGACAACAAACAGAGGGAAAGTTAGATTCTCATACATGAAAGGGCATAGATTTCTAAGCTGTCCTGACTTCTTAATATTACTTTATTAATAAATATCTCCATTGGGAATATTTACTGCCCACTTTTCCAATAAGTTCCAATTAGAAGCCCATAACAATACTGTTCAGTCATAAACCACACCAAAAAAACACCCCACTATGGGCATGCAGAGGTGAACTACATATATAGCTCTGGCTGATGGCCAGCTTGTCTCCTGAGCTGTGGGAACAGCTGCTGAGACAACATCAAAGCTGCAGCTGCATGCACTGCTCTTCTGTACATTCAAAGATCACTTTTTTGGATGGCAGCCTTACGCATTTGTTTTTTAACAACAATACAAAAAAGGATGTGAGACTTATGTGACACATACCCTCCTCTTGTGTGGCGTTGATTATGCTTTGAGATTTTATACGGCAGGGTCCTTTCTCCCAGGCTTTCCAAATTCCTCACCACAGCTCCTCTCTCCAGCAAAGCCTCCACTGTGCGTTTCAGCGTTGCTGCCACCTCAGGCTTTAAACAAAAAAAGAAGACACAAATGTGTTTTATGATACAATAATGGCAGTTAGCAGCACCATACACTTACCTGGTGAGAAAAGATTTGCAAGATGATTGAAGAAACTAGAAATCACGTCCAGTGGGAATGAACTCGTGAACATTTCATTCTTTGCCATCCTCTCACTGCCAATATCAGTTAGTTATCAGTAACGAACATGGAGACAACCAGGGCTTCTTTTTTTTAAAGCAGGAATGCACAGGAACACAGTTCCGGCTAGCTTGGTGTCAGAGCGTGCAGTCTAATATGCAAATGAGTTCCTGCTGGGATTTTTCCACAAAAAGGCCAGTGCAAAATAACAGTGACATCAGTGGGTGTGGCCTAATATGCAAATGAATTCCTGCTGGACTTTTTCTACAAAATAGCCCTGGAGACAACTTTCAAAACACCTTTGGAAGCCACAACTCAGTTTACATTTCATTTCTCTTTCAGATACATATTCCTGACAGGCTGTTATTCTTGTTCTAGGAATTAACAGTTATGTAGGGTGCCAAGCTAAAGTGAATTATATCCCATGAGTACATCTTTAATACTCTCAATGGTTCTTATAAACATTTAAGCAATGAACCCTCCCATACTCCATATAACTATTAATCCACATAAAATGTATAATGCTAATTGCTATTCAGTACTGCAGCATCAGAAACAAAGACAGAATACAAGTTTGAGATACAACTTCTGAAGTGTGTTTAAAACTTCACCCATGTTATAATTATGACGTTAACATAACCAATACATTGGCTGATAATAATTTAGTCTCCAATTCCAGCTAAATATCATAGAACAAATGTAACTTTAAAAGTAGATATATTTTGGATGCGTCTGTAGAAAACAAATGATCATAGGAAAAGACCTCTATGGCAACAATGAGAAAGAATGTATACACTGTATGCACAGGTCATTTTGCACATTTCATCCTCTAATGCAAAAGGGACTAAGATGGAAATTAACATTAATAAAAGCCACTTGTCTAGGAAAAAAACTCATGACTACACTAAACTCAGGAATACAGTGCAACAAAAAGTAACCCACAAGTTCAAGAACTCTACTGAGCATACCGTACCAAGAAGCTAAGAATGTTTTAAAAATAATACCACAAAGATGTGACTAGCTAAGACTGCAGCACGAGAGTGATTTATCAGTCCTGTAAGAACTACGTGAAACACATGTAATACATTTACAGTACAAAGTTTTGTGAGACTTAGTGTTCATTTCCTACTTTTAGAGCCAGTCTTCCCTGTCAGCATCATACTATGAATAAGGGGACACAGATCTCTCATGATGCAAAAACAGGAAGAGTGTGCTCAACCTTTTCAATAACTAATCTACATACTAGAATCCAAGTTGTGAATGGGATTCCAGGGGATACAATATATTCTTCACTTGAAGCTGCTTTAAGGAATTCACAGGATAATCATAGTTTCATACCTTCCTAGCTTCCCTACAAGTGTGTCCCCAAACCTTCATATCGGAGATCCCATATGTATTACACCCCACATTCCCACCTTTATTTATTTACAATAAGCCTCACTGCTGTTTCTTTCTTCTGTAGTATTCCAGCCATATTGACTAGTATTTCTTCCTGCATGCCTCAATAACTAGACTGATTGCAAGCATTTTACCCACTTGCAGTCACTTCCATGCTATTTCCAGGCCACTTTTCTCTCTCCATCAAAGTTTGCACTCTCTTTCCATTCTGACCCACAATGCCTGCAGGACTCTTGTCTTGGAAGCCCATGGACCATGCTATGTTTCCATCATCTCTTTATGTTCCAGGCTGCTCTCAGACTGTGAGAAGAAGCTCCCACTTTGCTTGGACCTAACAAATGGCCTGGGAGTGATCACTGCTACAGCCTTTTCAAAGGTAAAGGAGTCTGGAATCTTAGAATATAGGCCATGAAGATCCATTTTAGAATGGGATACATTAAATGTATTTTTTTATTTTGATTCCACCTTGCATGCATGCTAATGTATTCACTATCTGCTGTTCGCTTTCTGCAAACTGTCCAAGAGTCACAATGACATCTCTCATGAACTACTCAAGATTCACAAACTGAAACTGAGCCATCTTTTTAAACAAAAAGTTTAAAAGCTTGATTATAGTGAAATTACTTCTCCTTTAAATACAGAATAAATAGCCATCTCAACAAAGGCAAGGTCATTATTTTAAATATGCATGAGTAAATTTGCAAAGTAATTGAAAACAGAACCTACAGATGTTACAACTCCACAGTACTTGCCAAATGATCAGGATGCCTACATGTGAAGGGTTTCATACAATAAGCTGTAGTGGGGCCAGTCTTCACTGTATAAAGCCTATGTCTGCTCATGGCCATATGACAGCAACAGGTATGGCCTACCTACCACCACCATTTTCATATCCTCAAACTACACCAATAAGCTGCTATTGACTCCACTGAAAAAAACTTCTGTGTAGCTGTGTAAGTAACATGATTTTTGCAATGGTGCCAATAGCAGAGCCATAGTGGCTCCATAGGGACTACAAAAAAAAAACCCACAAGGGACTGGAGGCTAAAACGTCTCCTTCCTGCATTCTTCAAGCAGAAAAGGGCCAGTGTGCACCTGGAAGGCACAAAACTCCCACTGCACACTAGACACAAAGTCTTCATGTTGTCCTCTGACAAACACAAGGACTTAGGTGAAGACTGGCCATTCTTACTCCACAAAAGCACACAACTAGCATCAAATAGCAAATCAAATCATTCATTACTTTTATGCATCTTAAATTGATGTTCCACTTTATCAGTATACTCGTATGTTTTATTTAGCTTGTACCACAGGGGACTAAAGATGGAAAACATTTAATTGCATACCACTGAGTGTTAGAAGATAGCATTGTTTGAACGGGAGGGGGGCTAAATCCAGGGGACATACTTGTATGAACAGCAATCTGCCCACCCCCAGCATGTTTGAAGTTCAATTGTGTTTAGATGAAATACAAATATTTCAGTGAAACAGTAAGGATTTTTCTTTTCCCTCTTTTTTGCTAACTGTGAACAAGACATGGTTTTGTTCATCTCTGAAAATTCCTTTTTCCCTCTTGATTGGAGTTTACTTCAGTTGTGGCATTCTTCACAAGCTCATAATCTGACCAAACATTTGGTTTACAGAGTAAATACAAATCTGTTGTTCAAATAAATGTATTTAATCTTGCAAGACTACGTTTTTCCAAGGGATATCATAAAAGGGGAAATACCTTAAATTTCCATACAAATTACATTTTGAATATATAATACTTTAAAAAGAGATGAGTCATTGTCCTTGCAAGTAAATGAGGTATTTTTACAGCACGTGCCCCCATTCACCCAGCCTTAGCAGCCGAGCATGGGTACAATTCATCTCTGTTTCCGCATCCTGGCTCTGAGAATCTCAAGGAGGTACACTGGACTCCCCCCCCCATCTCCACCAACAACAACCCTGTGAGGTTGGCCAGGCTGAAAAACCAGCCCTGGGCGACCCAGTTGACAGGGTCCGGGCTCCGGGGAGGGGATTCTGAACCTGACTCTCCCAGATTTCCCTACCCCAGCTCTCGTCCCTCCTGCATTTCCTACAAAAGTGTGTGGGGAGAGGGTGCCGAGGGGAAGCCCTGACAGAGGTGTTTTTGAAAACTCCAGGGAGTGCTTTTTGTCCTCCCCTGACCTTTTCCCTCATGGACTGAGAACAGGTGGGGGGAAAGAGGAGGTTGCTATCCCCCAACCACTCCAACATTAACTCTGCCTCCTATCTCTTTGGCTGTTCAGATGTGTGGCGGCAACATCAGTGCCCCTTTTTTCTCTTTGCAGCTCCCACTAGTTTCGTAGGCTGGGAGGTCTTCCCCCTCAAAGCGCATGTACAAGACAGCTCAGTTGTCTCTCAATTCACAGGCCAACCCTCCTCCTCCCCTCTTCCCTTCTGGTCCCATCCCCTTGTTGGCAAATTGCTGCTCTGCCTGCTCTCATGCTCACCATTTTAAAAACACGAAGCTGGTTGCTGAAGTGGTGGGAGTGCTAGCCACTCAGATCCATCCCCTATGTAGTGACTTCACCAGTCCTTGCTGAGATGCAGTCAGAGAAGGTGGAAGGGCAAAAGCACCATGCTTCCTCTTTTTATGCCTTTGCTCCCATTCCCCCTATTTTACTTCAGCTTATTAGTCCTACTTCCTAGCCATTTCCTTTCTGTTTCTTGACAGCTTTGACCACACACACACATGTTGCTTGTGGGCCAGGTAAGAGTGCTGGATGGACCAGTTCTATCCCATGGGTCATATGTTTGACGTCTTTGGTACAGGGCATTAACTTGGCAAAATTTATTGAGTAAAATGGTCCAAAATTCTCACTCTCCAATATTATATGCTTAGAGGCTCACAAAGCATCCGTTTATTAAATGCACTGAAATTGCTGCAATTTGTTTATGCACATGTGTATATTAAGTGGTATGAAAGCAGGCACTACTTCTCAGTACAAGAAGCAGTTTGGGGGCAAAGTAGAAACAATGATACTTTGAATAAATATCCAATTTAGCAGTGATGTGTTTTATGGAAAAATTAATTTTGATAAAAGTTTTTAACCCTAAATATTGTTACCTAATTTAATAAGTTTATTTTGACTTCTAAACTACACTAATCACATATTTTGTTTCAAGCTGCTGTTGCTGTTGAGACATAAAATTAACATGGGTTACTCTTTAAACTTGCTTACTGAATAAAAGCCCCATGGCGCAGAGTGGTAAAGCTGCAGTACTGCAGTCGGAGCCCTCTGCTCACAACCTGAGTTCAATCCCAGTGGAAGCTGGTTCAGGTAGCCGGCTCCAGGTTGACTCAGTCTTCCATCCTTCCAAGGTCAGTAAAATGAGTACCCAGCTTGCTGGGGGGAAAGTGTAAATGACTGGAGAAGGAAATGCCAAGCCACCCCGTAAAAAGTCTGCCGTGAAAACGTTGTGAAAGCAACATCACCCCAGAGTCGAAAACGACTGGTGCTTGCACAGGGGACTACCTTTACCTTTTAAATAAAAGTCAAAACAAACTTGTTAAATCAGGGAACACTATTTAGGGTTAAAAACTTTTATCAAAATTAATTTTTCCATAAAACACATCACAGCAACAAATACTTGAAACAAAATATGTGATTAGTGTAGTTTAGATGTTATGTTGACACTAATTATTTTCCTTTACTTTTTTTGAAGTTTGAAGACAGCAGGTTCCCAAATTTAGGCTGGAGTAAGTTTCTCGAGCCCTGACTGACCTGGATGGCCCAGACTAGCCTGATCTCATCAGAACATGGAAGCTAAATGGGACTGTCCTTGGTTAGTAGCTGGATGGAAGACTGCCAAGGAAGTCCAGGTGGCTCTGCAGAGGCAGGCAATGGCAAACCACTTCTGAACATTTCTTGCCTGGAAAACCCCAAAGGAGTCACAAATTGGCTTCGACCTCACATCACTTTACACACAAGTTCGTCCAGGCTAAGAAGCCTTCCTGCAACACAGGCCCTGTATCCCTTTCTCCACACAATTTCCTTTCCCTCCTCCTAGCAACCTCATTATCCTCACCTTTCCCTGCTTTCTTCTCCCCTTCCCACCTAGTAACCAACTTACCCTTTTCTGCCCCCCTCCATCTTGTTATATTAATTTTTCACTTCATTTACACCTAACTTCTCTCTCCAAAGCAGCTTACATCATTCTCCATTTTATTCTCACAAGAACCTCAGAGAATAGGCTGACAATGTGTAACTGGCCCAAGATCACTCAGAAGGCTTCCACGGTAGAGCAGCGGTTTGAACATGGGTCCCCCAGATCCTAGTCTGAAACACTAGACAATACCTAACACTGGCTTTTGTGGGGTGACTGTCCCCCTTCCATTTCATTGACAGAAATCCAGCCTTGAGGGTGAGAAATACTGTTGTGGTTGCCTAGTAATTCCCATAAAGGCCAGTGAAAGAAGCTACAGGTGCTACTTCTATTATTTGGGGGGGGGGGGGTGTTAAATTCAATGTATTTCTGGAAACTTTTTTCAGGTTTGTAGGAACATTTGTCTTGCCCACTTCTCCAGACTTCAGATTTAAGCATCCATCAATTTGGCCATGTTGAGGATTATATTAGCATAGTAGCAATTTTGTTAGTGATTTGTCCTCAACCAGCCTGCTAATGGTGTGATAGGGGATCCTGTTGCATCTGTCAGCATAAAAACCTAGAGTATTTTGCCCACGTGTATACTATTGTTTCCAGTTTAGCCCCAAGCCCCTCAATGTTTGTGTATATCAAACCCATACTTTACAGGAAGGTTCACACTTCAGTTGCTTTGGGAGTGGTTAATCTTCACATAGGCAAACAGGCAGCCACCAAGGCAAGAGAATTTTCTCACTAATCTCCTTGCCATGCTCCACTTTCCATGCAGAGGAGATCTGCTACCACCAAATATACTAGCTGCCAAAATACTCTTAACCCTTTCAACCACCTATCCAGCTTACTCTGACTATATTTTCTTCCTCCCTTCACTGTGTTGAGGGGGACAGTGAGGGGAAGAATGAGAGAGCAGCAGCGAGAAAGTGGGAGAGCAACAGCGATGAGGAAGAGCAAGAGAGCGGCAGCCAGAGAGAGAGAGTGTGAGAGAGAGCTGGGTCTGGGTGGGCGGCTCTAGAGAAGAAGCAGCCATGCCCTGCAGGGCTCCTCCACACAATTTTTTTTTTTTATCTCTGAGGCCCCTCCACGCAAAATTTTCTGGCTACAGGGCTGTCCCTATGGTAGGGTTGCCAAGTCCAATTAAAGAAAAATCTGGTGACTTTGGGGGCGGAGCCAGGAGACTTTGGGGGTGGAGCCAGGAACAAGGGTGTGACAAGCATAATTGAACTCCAAGGGAGTTCTGGCCATCACATTTAAAGGGACAGCACACCTTTTTAAATGCCTTTCTTCCATAGGAAATAATTAAGGATAGGGGCACCATCTTTTGGGGCTCATAGAATTGGAACCTCTGGTCCAATCGTTTTGAAACTTTGGGGGGTATTTTGGGGAGAGGCACTAGATGCTATACTAAAAATTTGGTGCCTCTACCTCAAAAAATAGCCCCCCCAGAGCCCCCAATACCCACGGATCAATTCCCTATTATTCCCTATGGGAAGCGTTCTCCATAGGGAATAATAGAGTGCCCAGTAGACATTTCCCTCCCCCCACACTTTCTAAAGGGGGGGAGGGCCTCTAAACCAGGGGATCCCCTGCCCCCTCCCTCTCTCACACACAAATACTTACTGCAGAACTTTACTCGCTGTGAAAAAGAAAGCAAAAGAAAGGAAGGGGCCGTTCTCCATGGAAACTATTACTGACCCTTTCCAATGAAGCCCTTCCTGTTTCCTGCGCAGCCTTAAAGGCACACATTTTACAAACTGATCAGTTTGCAGGTTTCTAAACCTGCAGGAGCTCTACAACTACATGATGACTGTGGGGGTGGGGCTTCCCCCACTGGCCAGCTGGCTGGGGGCGGGGAGAAGCCTGTAAAAACGGGGGATCCCCGGCTGGAACCTGGGGATTGGGAAGCCTACACGCATGTCCTTTTCTCTCACGGGCCCAGAGCGAGTGGCACCAAAATTTGTGCCGTTTCTCCCTCCCCCCCCCCCCCCCCGCTTCTGGATTTTTGGAGAGCGGGGGAGGAGGCTGCCAATCCGTGGGTTCCTTGCCAGGGCGGGGAGGGAGGGGTTGGAAAGCCTACCCTATGGAATGGAGTTCCTGATTTTTGTGAGGTGGGAACCCATCAGCAAATTATTCAGAGTTTCACAAGAGGACTTTTGAAGGTGGTTAGTGGCTATGTTCTTCAGCTCCTGCTAAATTAATGTATGGATTGTTAAGCTATTGTTTGTTGTAGATTGTTGTGACTTTCTCCTTCAACTTTTAAATGAGCCACTTAAGGTTTCACGGAGGGAGAAAACTAGAATCAAAATGATTTAAAATGATAGTGCAGTTGCTGAAAGCTACTAGTGCCAGGAATAAATGTGAGGTCTGCAGCAAAACCTTGTCTGTAAGAAACATGGGGCAGATAAAATGGATTCTCAAGCCTCAATTATACAGTTACTAATGCAGGAAGAGACCCTCACTTTTTTGCAGATTAGTATCAGGAATGCACACTGGTTCCTTTATAAACAGGCTGAAGTGTGAAGCATCCCCAAAGTTAAGTTTATCTGACACGTACTACGTAAGATATGTGTCATTAGAAACCTCTACAATTAAAAAATACTACTAATAACATAAAAGATGAGACATTGGCACATGCAACTTCACTTGATACTGTATTTCAAAAACAGCAAAACTACTTGTACATGTTTTTGTATTTTTATTGGAACTTTGTACATAAGTTTTTAAACATACAGTAACTTCAACAGGACAAAATGTTCTAAAGTAATGTAAACTGCAAGAAACAGTTTTAATTTATCAAAATACTCTAATAAGAGTTTTAGTTTGAAAACTAATGAAAGAAGTAAACAATATAAATACAGTATACACAGGGTGAGGAATGAGAACTGAGTTTTTCATCAGAATTTACTTCAAAGCCATTTATAGCAATATTTGATACACTGCATTAAACAATTCTATGACAAATTGAATAGTCGTTGGATAGTAGTAATATATGATTAAGGTATTACTTAACATTTCTAGATCTATATTCCTACTAAGTTTCACATAGATCTCCTTCTCCAATCATGGACATTTTTAAAAAGTGACCGAAAACTCTGGAACCAAATTGGATAAAAAATTATTTCCAGAGTTTGGGTAGCACTGAAATTTTTTTGACATGCTGCACAATATCATTCATTTTTGGTCAGTAATATCTTTTTATCTATTAAATGTCTCTTTAAAAAAAAGAACAGAAAAAGAGCAGGTCATTTAATTATCTTTTATATAAAAGCTGCAGAAACACAAGAACAAAAGGAAAACATTTCACATATCTAAAAACATTTAGAATACTTATATCAAAAGGTACAAGGTAAAAAGCAGCATCACATTGATACTGTACTTAAAAATAAGATGAAAAACAAGAATTTCTCTAGCAATATTAGAAAAGGATTTGCTTTCTTCCTGAAGAAGACTACTAACATTTTTGCACAGCAACTATTTTTATATCCTCATTGAAAAGTGTGACACTCAGTATTGTCATATATCTTCATCATCTTTACTCAGTGTCCGACTTTGCCCAGTGAAGCTGATAAATATCATGGGGAAAGTGTCACCAGATGTCACTACATAACACATTAGACTGGATATCATCAGAACAGAAATAAATTATTGGTTTTAAACCAAACATCCAAAAAGTTGTGTTTTTTTCAAAACAAAAACCTGTTCTATGGGGGAGGGGAAGAGATGTTATGCCAAGTGATTTCTCACAGTGAAAGTAAAAAATCCTAAGTATAACTACTTGTATTCTAGAGCTACTGTTTAACCTATAGCTAATTAAAAGCACACTGGAAAAAATATCAAGTTAGACACAAGCCATTTCTCTTAGAACATTTTACGCATCTTTGATTTTGAACATTACATGTAACAGTGTTAGCTTTATTTTCAAAACATTTACTTTTAAGGGCACAGAACATACAATATACTGAATAAACAATGAATATTTGCATTTTAAATACATAGGCATGTTTTAAGATTTCCCTTTTAAAAAACTATACTTGTGATGCCAATGTTTCCAACGTCTATGTATACATTAAGAAATATTACAACATACTATACCAACATAACCCCAATGAATCATAATTTAAAGGTTTAAAATATATCTGTAAGACTTATACAGCCAAACTTCTCTGACTTACAAGGACTTTTATCAGTGATAGCCCATCCCATATCCCTTTCCTTCTTTGGGGAAATTTTTACACTAGTCAGGTGATTGAGACACGAAAGTACCCCAGATGAATGAGACACAAAAGTACCATCCTCTGTTTTCCACAACAGCTAAAAAAAGAGAAAGGAGAAGAAACAGAAGAGAATACACAGACACATGTAGCCTTCTTCATTTTTAAAAACAAAAAACCAAGCTTTGGTAAGAAAGGGAATTTTTTAAATATCTTCCCAACACAGAGAACTATATCTTCTCTGACTACAGTGCAAGAAAAAAAAAGGCCTCATACTTTACAAAATAAAGCTATTATTATCTTGCCCATTTAAATATGCAATTAAAAAAAGATACACATTATTTTAAACCAAAATTGAGTCCAGTAGCACTTTAAAACCAATGAGGTTTAATTCTGGGTATAAGCTTTTGAGCAGACTTCAGAGGGTGGTAGAAGACAGGACGGCCTGGCGTGACTTTGTCCATGGGGTCGCAAAGAGTTGGACTCAATTGTGCAACTGAACAACAACGAATAAGCTTTTGTGTGCATGTACACTTCTTCAGATACAAACACAGAATTGTTTGTATTCTATTGCTTCCGACCAACACAGCTACCCACCTGAATCTAACATCATTTAAAAGCTATGAATGTCTGAATTAGTCTTAATCAAGTGTCACATTCATGTGCAAGGCAATAAATTGCCACAGAAGTCCAGAATGAACTCCTACAAAACTAAAAGGTCCATTGTTAGAATTTTTCCATGGTCCTGAACCTAGGCTATAGCCACTGATAGAGGGGCTGACACCAAAAGCTTAAGTCCTATGAGTCAGTAGCAGTTTATAGGAAATAGTCCCTTTACAGTGTGCCTCTTACAGAAAAAAGAATCTTAATAAACACTACTATGAGTGGTGTCTTCTATCTACACTAAAAATCACAAGACCAAGAAGCATATTTATGGAATAGTATGGAATGAAACCAATCTATATTTCGCGATTTAAGAGTCCAGGGTCACTATGTAGAGGCAAGGAAACCACCTCTCAATGTCTCTTGTCTTGAAAACCCTATGGGGTCACCATAAATCAGTTGCAACCTGAAAGAAATGTTGGAAGGATAAAGAAAAGGAGCAAAGATTTTACAGTTTATACGTTTATGAACATTTACTACTAAAACAGCTTCCACTTAGAAAACTGACAATAAATAGGGTCCCACTAACAAAGTTATATAAACTTCTATGGTTAGGAAGCAAAACAATTATGCTGCTGAACCATTTCTCTTAAGGGGATTTTAGAAGTTATACTTAGCACTGTTCAGACGAATTATATATCAGAGGGCTATACAAACAGAAATCTGGAGAAAATTTTCTGAAGAATAAAGTGTATTTGTTATTATTTATTCTACGTAACCAGATCTTCTGAAGAATAAAGTGTATTTGTTATTATTTATTCTACATACCCAGATCTTCTTTGAAAGCAAAACAAATCATCACTACCGAGCAATAAGCATTACTATTTAGCTTAAGCTACAACCTGCTGTGAAATAGGCTTTAGTCTTAAAAGACTAGAGAAGACACAAAGAAGTTATCTAGAAAAATAGAAATGCTCCTTCATGGCATAGGTAGACATGTAAAGAGCCATGGAAGTAATTTCATCACAGATGAGATGCACTAACCTAACAAGGTTATATTTTGCTACTAAAAGGCACTGTAACAAGCTACCACACACTTTCTTACTTTAAGAAAAAAGCATAATTACAATGTATTCTAGGAGGAATATTCAGTAGACATAGTAAAGAAATAGTAGAAGTGAAGACATACAGGAAGCCCAATTAAATATGGTTTTTGCAGCCATTGGAGGACTGAATCATGGGATACCCCATAAATTACACTTCAAATATTTTTCTACTAGACAAATCAACGGCAAGAAATATGATTGCCATGTTGCATCATAGAGATGATGCTCATCACCCTTGTGCACCACACAATGGTATGTAGAAACAGTTCCTCTCTCCCTATCATTCTAGCAATATACTATGCCACCCCATATTTTCCCCAACTGCTGTGGTAATCTGAACTAGAGTGGGCCCACTGATGCATTCCCTAACTACTTTTGACAAGTTAAATTATTGGCAGAGATTCTGGGTTAGAACCTGGCAATCCCCACTCAAAGGCAAATGGAGGTAAATATATTCCAAGAAAACCAATAGAAGTTGCCTTATTAGACAGATAATACTGTAGGCCACACAAGACCAGTACAGATTACTGGAGAAAGCCAATTTTTGAAGATCGATATACGTCAACTAGCAGGCAGTTTTCTTCCTTGGACTTTGGCCAAGTTCTGTGCTGCTGTCTGAACTGTCAAATGAACCAATATTGAGGTGTATATGCAGAGTAATGTCACTTGAACTATGGCAATATTGCATGAAGAGTCAACATAAAACCAATCAAAATAAATTATGCCATACATTCACAATACTGCGTAAGTATTAAGATAATTGGGATTAAGACAGAGGGAGTATTGGACATTGCTATTTTACTGTGGCAGTAAGGCCTGAAACATGGCTTAGTTTATACAAGGCATCTAGGGGAACAGCAAAGGGTGGGAGCCATACAAAGGATCCCTGAGCTAGCCCACCTGCACAGAACAGCTAGCAATGCATTCAACACAGTCATTTCTGCAAGTGCCAGCATAGCACAGCAACAGCCATTCAACTTAGTGACCTTTCCCCAAGCTGACAGATCTCATTCACTCCCTTTAGTCCTGGAAAGTCACTGGTTAAAGTAGGAGCCTTGGCCTAGTATACCAGGGAATCTCTCAGTTTGTCATTACTTGCTATGAAATTTCTCTGGTGTTACAGGGCATTCTGCTCATAACATTACAAAGCTAAATAAGGTTCTTTACCTGCATCTTTTATCATATTCTACTACCAGTTAATAACAAGTGTTACCTTACTAACCAAGGGATTCTGCTGAAGCACCGTGATTTCTCTCATAGTAACATGATTAAGGATAGCAACACTACCAATAATGCTTTCCCAGTTTGACCATTACTTATTCTATAACATTGTAAGCTACTCCAAGAGCCTGGCTCTGGGCTGAGTATTTGGGGGTGTAATTAACAGGAAAAAGCACTTTTTAATAATCAGATTTGAGACCTCTCAGATCTCATTACTATACCTCACAAAAATACACCTTTTCCAAAAAAATGGAGCACAATCTTAAACACATTTCCGGACCTCAAAAAAGCATAAAGGCTTCTTGGCACCAGAAGGTGCTTTTTAAGAAGTATATGCAAGACATTTTAGTCTCCCTCTATAGCCATGTTCATATATTTGATCATGTGCACACACTGAATGGCCAGAGAGGGAAGCAAGGCAGTGTCCACAGACCTCACCTCTGACCTCTGTATAAGTGGAAGGTCTGATAAATTTGTATGTAGGTTCTTCCACATGACCACAAATGTTATAGTAAGCAATGCCCCAACAGCATACACACTTGTATATGCATGACACCTTGGTCTTATATGCCCCTCCAAATCCACAGAAGTGGCAGCAGGGTCAAAAGGTGCATCCATTTCCTTCTATATACAACTATTTGAACATGGCTATTATCCATCAGCCAAGAAAAAACCCCAAGTTTTTAAAAGCAAAAAAGGCATACAAAATTCATTTTCCGCCTTCCAGTACAAACTCATTGTCATCTGACATGGAGTTGTGCTACTCTGTTATTCCACATCTCTAAACAATTTTAGAAAAATCACTATATGGCTGTTAATGTGGAAAAGACCTTTTAACACAGACTTATTAAAAGATTTATGTGGCTAGTTTTGTGAAGGGTTGCTAAATTGTTCTCTCTTAGAGTCTGTACTGTAGAACAAGTGAATAATAACGGACAAATTCCAATATCTGGAGCCCCATATCTAAAAGTATATTTTGTTTCAATATGCATTTATGAAGAAAATACTAAAGTCCATCTTCCCTCTCAATCTCCCTTCCCTCACCACCTAGAATCATCTCAGTCTTGTATGGACTGAGATCCACTCAATTCTTCATCCATCCTATTGCCATTTTCAAGCTCTTGGTCAGAACATCCCTTATCCAGCTAATTCTGATGAGAAGTAGAATGGGATGTCATCAACATTTTGATGACATCAGATTTCTGGACCAGATCCATATGTAGATGTTCTGCTATTATTCATTGCAACTTGGACATCAAATACAAGAAAGCAAGAGTAAAAGAACTTTTTTAAAAAGTTATCTAGAAAGGAGAAGCAATTTTAGGATTCTGCCATGCAGATCTTCAGGCCATTTGAAATACCAAGAGATCAGATAAAAATCATGTAAAATATGCTGATTTGTTGAAAACACTATTATACCTGGTGTTTGAAGAATACAAATGAAGAAAAAAATAATTTGAATAATCCAGGACATGACATCTGGCATTCAAAATATTCTAAAACATTCTTCTTACTTTAAACATTCTTGAAGAGTTACATTGTAATATCAACACAACTGTTACTTTTGCTTAACTTTTGACTGAGTACTTTCACATCCCACCTCCAAAAACTACAGATTTCTTTTTACTTTGGTATCTTAAAATCCACCATTTAGTACTGTACCAACCAACAGTGCTGTTCTAAGCAGAATTACACCATTCTAAGCCCACAGACTTCAATGGAATTAGAAGGCTGCACCTCTGTTTAGGATGGCACAGTAAATCCCTCAACATTCTGCACTATAGCAGCAGCTTTCTCATATTGGTTGAAAAATAATTTGGCTGACATTAATAGTGTAAAAGATGCCTGAGATGGATGACAGACAGACACACGCATAAGATATAGATAAATATTTTTCCAAGGACTATTTGTATTTGACCATGCCCTTAAACTCCTCATTCACTCACAAAGAGAAATAAACAAACATGAATATTCCAATTGAGCACACACAGACTAGTCCAGTATTTAGTAGTAATTTAACTTTTGGAGGCTCTTCCAGCATTTGTAGACAAACAGTCTCTTCTTCTTCCTTATCATGGTTACCTCTTTTGTTCATATTTTTACTTTTAAAGCCACAGAACCAATTTATTAATTTCCAGCGTTTGTCACTACTTTCAGCTTCTTCCTCAGTCTTCTTTTCACCCATAAGAGCTGCTTGCCCATTAGAATAGCAATCTACTGGTGTCTCAACTTCAGAGCTACTCACAGAAATCACTGGATTGATGTCATCTGTGCAAGTAATTAGAAGGTTGATATTTTCAGGCTGATCACTTTTAACATTTTCTTCAGATTTACCATTTGAAGAGATATGATTAGGAGTCTCGTATTTTAAGATGGTCTTCTCTTGTGCTTTGAATGAATCCTCTGCTGAAATGCTTTCCTTTACAGTCCTGTTTTTCACAGACCAGTATGTGGTTGTCCTGATTTGTTCCTTTGAAGGTGGTGCTGTAAGAAGGCTTACAACTATAGCCACAATTCCAGTGATCCAGAACAATGCAGTAGCAACATACATGTAATGAATACTTTTGATGAAGACTGGCCTAGTATCAGGTTGGTCACATTCAGGAACACGATAGATAAATGCAAGTATCAGTCGTATAGCTCCCAGGACAAATCCAGCTATTCCACCATAGAAGGCGCCTTGCTCATTGCAGCGCTTCCAAAATATGCCCAAAAGGAACAGAGCAGCCACTGGTGGGGTCAAATAGTCTGCTACCTCTTGAATATAGAGATACATTTGGCCTCCTTGCATTTCCACAATTATTGGGACCCAAGCAATGCTTATAACTACCATGAAAGCAACAAACATCCTTCCTACAACCATCAGTTCTTTAGACGATGCATTCTTGCGTATGAGGAGTTTGTAGACATCAAGTGTGAATATAGTACTGGCACTGTTAAATATAGAATCCAAATCACTCATTAATGCAGCAATCATGACAGCCATCATAAGTCCTCGCAGACCAACAGGAACAAGCTTCATAACCAAACGTGGATAGGCAATGTTAGAGCATCCAGCTCTGCTTCCACAAACTTGCATGCAATGTTCTGGATTAATACATGCAATATCATCAGCAAACAGTATTCGTGATATCATACCTGGAACAACTATAATGAACATTGGCAAAAGCTTTAGAAAGCCTGCCATTAGGGTAGAGCCTTTGGCATGAGAAATATTTTTTGCTGCTAAAACCCTCTGAACAATGACTTGGTCTGCACACCAGTACCATACAGAGGCTGGAGTCTGTCCCAAAAGGAACCCAGGCCAAGGAATGTCTTCGTCAGTTGGTTCCCGCAACATTTTAAGTGAATCAGGCTTTGGGTCAACATGACAGGAATTTGTATTTGAAAGATTGTATGTCAGCATGATTGATGTAATATTTGGTGATGCTAACATGTACCTTCTTTTAACTTCTTCGAACCCACCAACTTCTGTAATACTTATGATCATAAGCGTGAGGGCACCAATAATCATAAGCAAAGCCTGAACAGTGTCTGTATAGATAACTGCAACAAGACCCCCAGTCACTGTCAGCAATGCAGTCATTCCAATCAACAGTATAACTGACAAATAAAGATTCCAGCCTAGAGATTCTTGAATAAACAATGCACCTGAATACAAGTCTACTGAAAGTTTGGTGAAAATATATAGAATCAGAGACAACACTGCAAAGTATAATTGAATTCTATGCCCTCCAAAACGTTTGAACAAGTACTCTGGCATGGTGTATACTCCAGATCGTATGTAGACAGGAACGAAGATCCATCCTAAGAACTGCAAAAGCATTAAGGCGTTGAACTCCCATGCCCCTACTGCAAATCCACTTGCTGCTCCAGATCCTGCAAGCCCAATGAAGTGTTCACTCCCAATGTTGCTCACAAACAAGGAAGCACCAATCGCCACCCATGTCATAGATCGTCCTGCCAGGAAGTACCCACTTACAGTGCTTCGATTGTATTTCCACATGGCAAAAAAGCCTATGCACAGGACAAGCACAAAATACAACACCACAATGGCAATGTCTGCTGTTTCCAAAGCCGCCCTCATCTTTGTAAATAAAGTAATTCCCAATGTTCAAGTCCAGGTCACAGACCTTAAGCTTTAGTAACACCAATCAGTTTACTTTTACAAATACTGTGGATCAAATTCTTTGTCCATTGGTTTGCTGTCTTGATGGCAGTAGTTGTGGTACAAACTTTGAGAAGACAAATTTGTTTTCTCCGCTTCTTAAATACTTAGCGCGCACTTTTATTCGATAATCCACAAGAGCATCACCATTAACTTTGTTGATGTAGGAGAAATTCTTAGTTGCAGCTAAGTCTAGTGAGGCCTACTGTACCAACCCTGCAAGGCAGCAAAGACAAAAGATAAAGATTTTATTAGAGAAGAATTTCACTAATTATCAGAAAAAAATGAATTCTGTCATAGCAAGTAGTTGACTAGAGACTTTCTTCCCTTTTGAATTTTAGGCAGCATTTTGCATGAGAAGAAATGTATTTCAAAACAGTGATCAGGGTTCACTAACAAGCTACAAGGACAGTTGTTTATTTTGAATAAGAAGCCTGACTTGCAGCAACAAGATCCTTCTGGTTAAAACAAACAAACAAACAAAAAACTTCAACCAAAACACAGACATTGTCAAGCTTTTATTCTGGTCATATTTGAACATATTAAGTTTACAATTCATTCAAATATACAGTTTAAATTGTATCACTATACAATTCAAAGTCATTAGAAAATGTAAGATAGATGCCAAAATACATGGCAAGAACTCAGTTGCAAACTACACAATTGTGTTCTCACCAACTGCCTTCACTGACTTCTCTAAATTTTGACCACTACTAAGTTGCCCCTAAACAGAGAAATGTAACCCCACATGGCAGCTACATGGTGTATTTTCCCCCTCCCCCACAATTTACATCTCTACTTTAAAGCCTGGAGTGAGAAACTGTACTGCATTTATTCAACTGTAGTGCTGACAAAGTAGAGAAAATCCAGCAGGCCATGGGAAGTCAGATGGTACAATGGTGCATGGAGGGAAACTAGAAATGATGATAGCAGGGCCTCGGGCAACTAAACAGAAAGTATACAACTACCCAAGACAGACTTTAGCATCAGAAACAGTAAAATGTGTGACCAAGTTATGGCACACACAGTAACAATTTTTATTGGCTCTGACTAGGGCATATATCAGTTCTATACTTCTCCCCAACTCCCCTAGCTCAGTAAAAGAGATGAACCCCCCACACCACGCTGCTAAGGACTGTATACAGTAGAGGCATACTGTATACAGTACAGTACATACAGTTTCTCCTATTTTGGACTCAACATACTGACATACCTCAAGAAGAGATAGGTGGGTCTGCAATTAAGCAATAGGGAGAAAAGGAGAAGGAGAAGAAGAAGAAGAAGAAGAAGAAGAAGAAGAAGAAGAAGAAGAAGAAGAAGAAGAAGAAGAAGAAGAAGAAGAAGAAGAAGAAGAAGAAGAAGAAGAAGAAGAAGAAGAAGAAGAAGAAGAAGAAGAAGAAGAAGAAGAAGAAGAAGAAGAAGAAGAAGAAGAAGAAGAAGAAGAAGAAGAAGAAGAAGATGATGATATTGGATTTATATCCCGCCCTCCACTCCAAAGAGTCTCAGAGCGGCTCACAATCTCCTTTACCTTCCTCCCCCACAACAGACACCCTGTGAGGTGGGTGGGGCTGGAGAGGGCTCTCACAGCAGCTGCCCTTTCAAGGACAACCTCTGCCAGAGCTATGGCTGACCCAAGGCCATGCCAGCAGGTGCAAGTGGAGGGGTGGGGAATCAAACCCGGTTCTCCCAGATAAGAGTCCAGACACTTAACCACTACACCAAACTGGTGTAGGAAAGACCAGACAAAAGCTACAGAATTTATATGCAAGTTTAGGCTAGGGGTGGCCAAACTTGCTTAATGAAAGAGCCACATAGAATAAACATCAGATGTTTGAGAGCTGCAAGACAAGGAAGAAAGGGAGGAAGGAGGTGGAAAGAAAGCAACTTTAAATGCATTCTTCAAGCCGCCAGCTGGCTTGAAGAAGTGATTTAAAGAGAGAAATTACTTCTCCAAGCCAGCCAATGAGGCACTGGGGGTTCGAGAGCCACACAATATGTGTGAAAGAGCCACAGTTTGGCCACCCCTGGCCTAGGCTGTCATATTCTATGGCACTAAATGCAAATCCATCAGCTGTGGTTCAATATTTAAAGACACTACATTTACAACCCTTTCTAATACAGGCAAAGCTGCAGTTTAGCCTAGTCTACTTCAATCATCTATTCAGTTCTAGCCTTCTCCTACCTGTACATACATATATACATGTGTGCACACACACACAATATTTAACCCTATCAGTTTATAGTCCTTTGTGTACTTGGATAGGATAGGGAGACATTTTATCCAGAATATTTCTCAGTATAGCAACTTTAGAAAGCTGTGTCTTTCTCCTCACCCCTTCATTTAAAGGTCAGGGAACACATTTTTCTAGTAACACAAAACCAAACTATGAACACAAAAGACACACAAACTCATTAACAAGTGTAAAAGAGGCGGAGGCAATGTGCAAAAGGGATACAGGGTGAAAGTATGTGGGATGAGGAAGCCAAGCAGAAGAAAAGAATTTAAGCATGTGCAAAAGAAAGGAGCAGCAATGAATAAAGCAGAGTAGCAGACCATACAGAAGAATACAAATAGATATGAACTCAAGCTTAACCATTAAGTTAAGTCTTAGCTCATAATGTTCTCAAATCAGGTACAGAACATACACTATCTTTTATGTAAGAAACAAATTTAAGTAGCTGAAATTCCATTCCCCCTTGCGTTTAGGACAATGCTCCCACTCACTAGAAATCCAAAAAGCTCATGCCCTGAGTCTGGGAATTGCTTATAACCAGGAGTGGAATTCTAGCAGGAGCTCCTTTGACTATTGGGCAACATGCCCTGATGTAGCCAATCCTCCAGGAGCTTACAAGGCTCCTTTTAGTAAGCTCTTGGAGGATTGGCTACATCAGGGGATATGGCCTAATATGCAAAGGAGCTCCTGCTAGAATTCCACCTCTGCTTATAACATCATCCCTTCCTTCACCTAAAGATGTGTAAGCATATAAATCCATTTCAGGGCAGCATTACTGCAATAGGCAGTTGAAGGTACACACAGGGAAGAGAAGCAAACAGTGAGATGATCTGGAGTGACTCAGAACATCTCAAAGGGCAGCAAAAAGCTTTAGACAACAATTAAAGGTTGTGGAGACGGCATGCCAATATAGCACAGATATATCTGTGGCCACAGTGCAATATCAGTTTCTGGCTATCCCACCCCAGTTTCTGGCTATTCCCCCTTACATGCATAATACGGGGAATACACACAGGGAATTCTACACAAGGATTTACATTCTCTGGAGCAAACAGATCAATGTACAAATGTAATACCTGCAAATGTTAAATTCTATGATGCTCAAGAAAATTCAGTGGTCATTCCTGAATATATTTGTTGTAAGTAAGAACACAGCAGAAAGTTGTTAAATGTGTTCAGTAACACTTGAGACCAATTCAAGGGACAAACCCTAAGCAGGTCTACTCAAAAGTGAGTACCATGTTATTCAGTGGGGCTTACTCCCAGGTAAGTGTCCTTTGGACTGCAGCCTAAATCAATTAAAACAGCTACAACCGTAATGGGAAAATCATGTTGTCCAACGAATAGCAAATGTAAGCACATGGCAACATATATAAAACCTTATTTAACACTACATATTACAATGTTTGTGTGCGGGAATACATTTGTGTGTTTGTGTGCGGGAATACATTTTATTTAAATACTGTTTCTCAGCCATAGTTCTGCATTCTTTGTAATAATCCCAGCAAACCAACATCCAGAAATCAGTCAGTAATCCGTCATGGTCTACCTCCTAACCATCCCAGTCTTGCAGCATGACATATCCATTATTAATTGTCACATAAAAGAATTTGGCCTCCAAATAAGCCAAACAAGAATTCAATTAAAGTAAACAATTACTCTAGATAAGATTCCCATAGAGGTAATTTTACCTGTGCAACAAATTATTTATACACTAACGCCGTCAGTGAATAGTTGCTATCAAATATTCTCCCATAGCGACAGAGGCAACATCTTTTCAACATTACCATTACAAATAAACCAGGTAATTTAAATTGCTTTTCGTTGGCGCTTACTCTTGACTGGAAGTAAACAGCTATTGATCAGCAATATTAACTTTTAATGCAGATACAGATGCCACAAATAATTTTAGTATATCTTCAGAACAAACTTTTAGGATTCAGGCACAACATGCTAACACTGTATGATAACTAACTTTTAAATATTACTCAGTGCCTGTGAGGACTGTCACTTGCAATTTTCTTCATACGTTTCATCAACACTGACAAGCTGCAACTAACATCAGGTGGCAGATCTCAAAAAAACAAAACAACTTTGTCTACCCATTAACAAACCATCTTGCAGCTACTACAAAGCACTTTGTCCTAATCCTAAGTAGTGAATCCAAAAGAATATTATAAACAAAATGCTTTGTTCATCAATAGTACTGACTTTTTACATTCCAAGGATGCCCTAGTTCTGACTTATAAATGCCAAAACACAAACAATAGCACCTAACAGTACATACATTTTCTTGCTATGGTGCAGTTAAGTATAAGGAATGAACATATACAGGGGTGGCCAACGGTAGCTCTCCAGATGTTTTTTGCCTGCAATTCCCATCATCCCCAGCCATTGGCCATGCTGGCTGGGGCTGATGGGAGTTGTAGGCAAAAAACATCTGGAGAGCTACCATTGGCCACCCCTCATATATGACATTTTAGGCCATTAATCCTGTAGTTTTTTACTATAGCTTCATAATCATGGTTTACATCTTTTGTTTTATTTTCATGGTGGGTTTGATTTAAATCACGTAAAAAAAAAAAACCCTTCAACTTTATCACATTTTCCTACATAACTTCTCACACTGATTTTTTATTCAAGCAAGTAGGCCTTGCATTTCTTTGCTGCAGGGTTTGCATGCCTATCTTGTTGTTTATTATTTGTCATGTTTATTATTATTTGTTGTTTATTATTTGTCTATGTATTTTTTAAATTACTGTTAACAAGCATTTAATCCACAGTTTGAGAACTATAAAACTAAGCATCTCTGTGTGGCATATTTTAGACTGAGCACTCAGTTCTATTAGGTAGAAATGTTAACCTAAAAAATCTGTACAGAAACTTGTGGGAGCCCATAAGTGTGGATCCTAATCCTATTTAAATTCATCTACAAAACTTTTCTTAAATGTTATGAATATATATCACCTGACACTATAGAATCAAAATTTACAATCTCTATTCCATGTTAATTATCTTTGAGCTATGTGTCTTAATTAAATCTATCTTTTCAATCATTTACCTCAAAAACAATCCCTTTTAAAGACAGATTTAAAAACTATTTTAGTTGCTTTAAAATCACACATTTTTTATCCAACTTCTTTTCCCCATGTCATGCACTGCATATATATAAAATTGTTTCTAAGCTCCCAAATCATTTGAGATGTTTAACTTTATATTAGACATTTGAGTCAGTGGGTCACATAAGCAGTCTTGTGTGCTCTAGACAGATAATGGTGTGTTTTTTTCTGCCTTAAAACTGCTGTCACCCTCTCCTCTCCTGTCTATTACCCAGAGGAACAATGAAGGCTGACATCTCAAGCCTTTTAAAAGCATTTTTACTTCAAAGGGAGTGCCAATGGAATTAAACAACTTAATCCTAAAAAGGTTCTGGATACAAGCTAAAATACTCATCAGAGGCTAAACTCACCTCTTAGCCATGAGTGAGCAAATACTATGAATCTGTCTGCTTTACAACCATGTTGGGTATTGGTAGTAATAAAAATAAAACTTTACACCAATTGTTCCAAGTATATCAACCCAGAATTTATATGAATCACAGGGACCACTTATGGCACTTCATCAACTATGCCTACATCTCTAAAGAAATTAGAGTGAAATGGTGTAATACTCATGGGGGACTCTTAGAAATAACCCTGAAGTTACTGGCAAATAATCAAACCCAATCTTAAGCATGCATTCACATGTGGGGCTTGTGAAGAAATGCCTTTTTTTCCTTTGGAGGTTTAAAGCAAGTTTTATTGTGAGTTTTAAAAGTTTTTTTTTCTTTTTCTATATGGGCAGAGAACCAGAAGAAAGAGAAGAAATCAGTTCAATTGCTTTCCAGGCTTACCTCAGCCCACCTTCACACAAATGCTAATAGGTCTAAACAATGGGATAGTTAGGACTACCCCTGCCCCAAGCAGGGAACAGAGATTTGGAGGAATTAAATACTAGAGAGGCTCCAGGAAGGAAAATTCTAGAGACTTCAGGAAAAGCTTCACTGACATGGCCTGACCTGGTTAGTGGGTGGGGAAAGGAAAGGTGATAAAATTCAGGTAACATGGATGAATCCTCATCGGATAATAAGTCTAGCAGAGCAGAAAGAACTCTTAACTGAGGTCTGAAGGAGGCAGTTGTTAGCCATCATTGGCCTCAAGAGCTGGAGAAAGCTTCAAGTTAATGCAAACTCTGTATAGATCTGCAACTTCCAAAGCTAAGGAGCCTGTCATATATTTCAACATCTGATAGGGCATGTACAGAGAGAGGGACAGAGGAATTGTATTCTACCCATTTCTTTTTTAATCCCTTACACAGTCTGGTGCTGTACATGAAAAGTATGCTTGTGAGCTTTTTATTTTTAATTAATACTTTATACTTTAGATACTGGTAGTGGTTCTTTGTACCACACAGTCCTTCTCTATCTTGGACATGATATTTTAAAATGAGGGCCAGTTAACTGTCCCCGTGTCTGGCCTGCACAACGCTCTTAACTGTCCCTGTGGTGACCAGGTGCTGGGTAGCATAAGATACAATGGCAAGGCCTCAGAACTTGGAAGAGAAGTTGGGAGTCCACACTCTCCCAGTGGGTAATTCCTGCAAGGGTCAGGTGGTGGTTAACGAAGACAGAGAAAGGCCTAAGAGCCGGGTAAAAAGGGCTGCAGGCCAGAGCAGGTCCATTCAGCCATGGGCTTTTTCTCCCAATGGGGACCCAGAATTTTCATACCTGCTTACAACTTCACATATATTCATTCACAAATCTCCAATGAGGGAATCTTAACACGACCCCTGGACTCTGATCCAAAAATCCCACAAGCTGCTGTACAGGAAGATGGTTAGCACTGGCAGTTTAATAGCTTTTAAGTTTTCTGCCAGATATGATTACTTTGAAAATAAATCAGATGTAGTATGTGAATGACAACTTTTTCATACTTCAGAAATTACAGGTTTCAGAGTATCAGAGTTTTTTTGAGGCCACCGTACTCTAAATCGTGCTTGAAATATTACTGATTACTGTTCTCACATGTAGAAACTTCTGAGAGGATGAGGCAGGGAAATCAGATATAAAATTAATGGAAACATGCTGATACACAGAACAAGCAGAGAAGTAGGGGACCAAACATTCCAATAATTATGACAGTATGTTAAAAAAAAAATCCACAACACATATATATGGTCATTCAGCTGGGAATAAAATATTCAAGACTGTAATTTCTAACTTGAATAGCTCAACTATTCTTACAGAGAAATCCTAAACAGGTCTATTCAGAATCATACTCAGGTTTATTAAATTGGGCTGACTCCCAGGAAAATGTTCCTAAGATTTCCATAAGCACAACTACAGGCTTTCTACAATTCTGTCAGAACACAGGGCAATCCTTACAATGTCCATCAATTGCCTGTGTTATGAGTACACATTAAGCTAGTCTGAAGAATTTTCAAGAGACTACTTCCCACTACAAGTGATTTTTAACAGCATTAAGACACCCAAGAGCACACAGCAGCCACAGTTGCTAGAATTTTAACATACCACTATTTACACTCACATGCTACAGGAGTGGAACAATGGGCCTGCTTTCTACTTTCCAACATCACCATTAGTGGAATATCTCAATGAGTGTAAACAATGGCAGAAAATGTTCAGGAAAATTCCCTGCTACACACAGCCCTATCAAAACTCTTCCCTATAGACAATGATAAAATCTGTGTTTGCCAATTACTGGAAATCCAATCCTCCATAGAGGATTAAAGGGGTGATCTGTCAATAACATATTCCAGCATCTCTTGCAAATCCTTATAACTTTCAACAGCAACACAGAAATTACCGTACCTGTTCACCTGAAAGGAAGATGAGACTTTCCCCCTTCACATAAGTCGTCAAAAAAGAGTGTCTGTCTTAAATTCACATACCAATTAGAGTCATGTACAGTAATAAAAACCCATTTGCTGTATAACTTTTTAAAAGGAGAATCGCCTGAGATTGCAGGTCATCTTTCTTTCGGATAAATACAGTAACTGATGCGCAGCAGCGGCAAGCAAAGGCGGCAGACAGGCCGGCCAGTCAGCTATCGACACAGCCAAACCGGGAAGAGAGCATGGAAGGAAGCTCCTTCACGAGGTTGGGGGCCCTTTATGTTACACGGCTTATCGGGCACCCGCATAGACGAGTGCGAAAGCAAAGACACAAATTAAGTAGATGACCTTCTTTATAAACTAAGAAGCCCGCGTCTTTTGACACATGTGCCCTTTAGATGTTGAGGGAAGCGAAAGGCGGCTTCTGAAGTCGCAGGATGGTGCCCTCAGAGTCCAGAAAGCTCTTCTTCCAATAGTTGCTTCCCATCCTTACAAAAGGAAAGAGGACAGCAAAGAGTCCTTCCAGCGCCAAACGACAGCGGTGAAAACGGAAGGGCACCCCGAAGGGGAAGAGGGATCAACCCAACAAGCAGAGGAATGGCGAGAAGCGAAGCCGGGGCGGCCCACCGGCGAGGAAAGGTGGGAGGGGGCGGGAGAAGTCCTGGAGACCGCAGGAGCGAGGAAAGGCAGGGGCAGGAGCCGCCGAGAGGAAGGAGACGAGGACAGGGAGCAGGACGAGGGCCTCCCTCATGCGCACATTCACTCACTCACCCTTTGCATGGCTTTCAGGATCAAAGCCAGCTCGTAGCGAGGCATCCTTTGAGACGGGGCTCGGGATCCTGAACGAGGAGAAAGCGGCGGCTGTGCAAGAGGGGCGGAGGGAGATGACTGCGGCGCCCACCCGTCCCACTTCCAGGCTTCTGGACACACAAGGAGTCAACGGGCGTGTGTCGCTGTTTAAAAGGCGCCGGCAGCAGCACACACGGCCTGGGGCCGCCCCTTTTGCTCTCGTCAGGCGCCTCGGCTGCTTTGCGCCTTCCCTCGCCGCCGCCCCCCCTCCCTTTTCTGCCTAAGCCAAGTGGGCTCTTCCCGCTCAGCTCCTCTTCGCTGCGAGCGGGCGGCGGCGGAAGAGGGGAGCGATCTTCAGCCGACGCTTTTCCGTATGGAGGGAGGTGGCAGGACGCCGCGCGCGAAAACTGGGCTCCGAGCGCCGCCTCCTCTTCCCGTAGTCATGCCCAGCCCGCCTTTCTGGATTTTTCTGGGGCTGCAACTACTACCGCAAGAAGTGGAAATTTCCACAGAGCCGCCCTCCTCCCCAACGCTTTGCTACTCCCCTCCCTCTCGAGGCCACACATGGGAAGGCACCGGCAAACGAGCCCTTGCCTGTGCAGAACCGCCTCTCCAGTGTTACACTGGCAGTTTATGATACTGGAGGTATCCAAGCATGTTCAAAACGCCCACAGACAGAAAGACGAATCAGAACTGGGAACTGTCTTAACGTCGACAGTGCTAGACTTCTACTCGCCCGAGCTTCCCGGGCTTAGAAGCGTCTAGAAATACCTGCATCCTCCTAAAGGTCCTGCACTAGAGAACTCACAGAGAAAAGGATGTGCCTACAAGCAAACACCAGTGCCTCGGCCATTCCCACAATAAGTGATAGGAGGATGAGCATCTATAGAACTTGGTTCCCCATTTACCAGAGAAGCTGCCACACCTTTTCCAGCACTGCCATCTGTAACAAAGAAATTAGGACAAAGGTATGCTAGAAAAATATATGAAAAGTTACAAAACCACCATGCCCCCAAAGGACAATTGGTTGATACAGTCACTACACTATGGACAGATTGGCAACTTCCTGACAACCATGAATAGAATACCCTCACAATAAGCACCATACATACATTTCCAATATGTTCCAGGGGGAAAATTTGTAACATCTGGATCAAACTTTGTTGTCTTGAATAATGACAAATATCTAAATGGCTTGTATATTTTCTCTGCATGTCCATGGCATACACTATAGTCAGTGGTACTGATAATGCCAGTAAATCTCAACCACAAAATGTTTCCAAATATCCAATTAAGCACATAACATTTATTTAAAATGTGTTATGTGTCACCTTTCTGTGAGCATCTTAGGATCCAACAGGCCACAATACCTACGTTGTACCAGACATTAGCTTCCATATTATATGCACTTCAAACAGCATATAAAATTACATTCAAGGAGCGGCTGCAGGTATTCTGTGCTTTGAACATTTGCACACTTTATTTCTCTTACAGTGCAATCGTAATAACACTTTTCCCAGAATAAGCCCAGTTGGACAGATCTGAGCAGAATTTTAAGTAGACATGCTTAGGATTGTTTTCTTATATGCATTTACATGTGCTCCCTTCATCCATTTCAGTTCCATAACTATGATGATGACTTATTTTTAAAATGTATATCCCACTATTCTCTGTAACTGGGACCCAAAGCAGCTTATCACTTTGTTCTCTCTTCCCCCACCATATCCTCACACTAACAACCTTGTGAGATACGTTAGGCTGAAAACTCACCTAGTGAGTTTTCATGGCACAACAGCTATTTGGACCTTCATATCTGACACTAACCACTATGCCATAGTGGCTCATAAGACACCAGAATCCTGATTACCAGTCTATACAAGTGTTTTGCTTATAAAAAGGTGGCAGTGTTCCATAAAATGTATGTCTTAAGTGGTCACAGCATACACAGAAGTGCCAAAATGCTGAAATATGCTTTCCCCATACACTTACCTGAATTGCTTCCAGAGCACCCTTTAAGCTTCTAGATAAACAACTACTGTTGCCATTTCAAAATATTAAGATGGCATAATTATTAACTTTAAGATTGTAAGATGGTGCTATGTTTTCCAAATCCAGTTTGTAAAGTCCTTTTTCTCCTGAAGTTGTCCCCAGAACAGCAATTATGTTGGCATGGATCAGTTATGTCACCTTGGAAACTAAAAACATACAAATATGTGTAAAGACTGGCATCTCAAGTTAACTCTATACTTGACCCTTCAGAATTGCTGTGTGTTGACTTTATACCTTTCCATTCCTTCCCTTTTCCCTGGAGGTCTTTGGCCACTCTTCCTGGCATATCAGGTATGCTTCTGTTTTCAACTAGTTTCCATGGAGAAGGGAGAAGGAAAATTGTTATTTGGAACAATAATTGAATGTCACATATCAGTACAATTTCTCACATGGCTGAATTAAAACAAATATTCAAATTTTAGGGATGTGGAATGATATATTATAGTCTGACCTCATCAGATCCAGGAAGCTAAGCAGGGTCACTACTTGGATGGGAAACCACCAACAAAGACTTTGTGGGAAAAGGCAATGGTAAATCACCTCTGCTTACTCACTTGCCTTGAAAATCCTATGGGATCACCATGTCAGCTGTGTCTTGACCACTTTACACACAAACATTCAAATTTTAACAAGATGTATGACAGTGGCAGTAAAGCAACCTCACCCTTGGATGAACCACCATTCTTAATTTAAAAAAAAAACTAACTCTACCTGTGTTTTATGTTTGTTTTGGATGTTTCATTAGACCAGGGGTGAGGAACGTTTTTTCTGCCAAGGGCCGTTTGGATATTTATAATTTCATTCACAGGCCATACAAAATTATCAACTTAAAAACCAGTGCTCTGCCGAGGGAGAATGATTCAGGCTGGCAAAATTAATGTAAATAATCATTTTTCTATTTGATGTAAGCCGAAATGCCCTCAAAACGAGGTTGGGGAATTAGTTAGGTGGGCACCTGGCTCACTAGGGATCTTTTACCAATGTATACAAGAATACACGTCCAGAAAAGTGATGCTTAAATATTTGGGAACTCTAATTTAGTAAAACCAATTATAATTTATTAAGAAAAATATAGTCTTCCATACAAGATAAAAATACACATCCAATCACACATACAGTCCTAGAAATATAGATAGATGGATAGGGGAACATAAAGGGTAGACACACAGGGTAATATTACCTATCGTAGTCTTCGAGGAAGGCTCCAATGGCGACATAAGAGGACAGGGGAAATGGACCCAAAACTGTGGCCAGAATTGGGGATGGATCTAGACAGCGGAACTGGGGTACTGCTAGACGCACACATGAGTGGAGTTGGGTCAGAGGTTAAATAGGCTACCTTAGACCCTCGGGGGCTGGGAGGTAGGAGGGAGGAGAAAGGGGAGGCTCTGCAATGACCAGGAGGGCTGGACTATTGCAGAGCCAATAGCAAGTCCCTTGGTGGCACCCAATTGGGTACCTGCTCTTGACCAATGAACTTGCCTGGGTCCTGTGTACCTGAAAGAAGTTTCAGATTGAAACAGGCCGTGGGGCAGGCTCCAAAGTGATAGAATAGAAGTGATTACTGAGTGGGGAACACTTAAGATTAGATGGACTTATCTGAAAAGGTAACAATAGAGAATCAAATATTGACCTAGGTATCCCCCGGATTAGACAAAAGACTTGGCTCTAGCAGGAGATGGTCTTCCTCTATTTCTATCTTCTTCCTGGCACCAGTCTTTGTCCTGGGTTTCGTTAGACAAAAGCTTGAGTGGTCTGGCAGGATCCATGCCTGGATAAGCTTGATTGCCTTATGAAAAAGCTGAAGCAGATGCTGGAGATGGATTCAGGAAAACAAGATGGATTCTGGTGGTGTTAGCCTTTGGTTCATGGAAACAGGCTGGAAACATGGTGGCCTGGCTTCTTCCACTGCAGCGGCCAAGACTGGGCACACAAGGAGCAGAGTTCTGGCTAACACCCATCCAGAGGTGTAGAATGCTGCTGCAAAGCTGAGGCTTATAGTATCCACATAAGCCTTAGAAACCATGGGCAAAGTCCACTTCTTAGAGCAGATGTGTGAGAGTCAAAACTCCAGGCACCCTGGTGTGAGGAAAAGACCCCTCTTTCCCCAATATTATAGTCACCAGCATGGTTGCCAGGGCGCCTGGAGAAGTGAACTTGCACCCGTCTGGCCAGAGAGTGCGAGTAAAGCCATCCAGGAACCAAAAGGGACTCATGTGTACAAACAGTCTAAGTGTGCAGGCATTCTAAACAGGTATAGAGTGCTTCCAACATGCACAGACGTTTCCCCGTCACTGCGCGGGCCCGCCATGGTGGGGAAGAAGCTGCGCCGCCACGGAGCTTTCCAGGCGACCGGTGTTGAAGCGCTGAGCATGGAATCCACTGTGTGTCGCTAACACCACTCGTAGCCATCTTCCTGCCAGGCTGGACTTCATTCCTTCATAGTGGGGATCTCACGTACACACCCTGAGTCACTCCTAGCCCGCAAGCAACCCATTCGTTCTATGAATGGATCAACAGCTCAACTGTTAGTCCTAATTGCAGGGCAATACCCTCAACAATAACTCTTGCCCAGAAGATGATGAGAAAAGACGAAGTACATCTCCTGTCATGACTAAGTCTTTTGTCCACACCGGGGATACCTAGGTCAATATTTGATTCCCTATTGTCACATTCCCAGATAATCCCATCTAATCTTAAGTACCCAGCCATTTCCATACTGACACTCCTGGAGCCGCCTCAGGTCCTGTTGCAACCTGGAAGTTTCCAGGTTGCCCAGGACGAAGGTGAAGTTCATTGGTCAAAGCAAACACCCAATTGAGTGTCACCAAAGGACTCACCATTGGCTCTGCTGATGTCCAGCCTTCGTGGTCATCACAGAACCTCCCATCTCTCCTCCCCGTCACCTCCCATCCCCTCGGGACTCAGGTAACTCTTCATAACCTGTGGACTAGCTACCCACAGGTGTGCTTCTATTCAGCAACCTACCTTCCGCTGTATAGATCCATCCCCGATTCCTGATCAGTTTCGGATCCTCCCCCATTCCCTCAACTGTCGCCATCGGAGCCTTCCTTGGAGTCTGCGAGAGGCAAATATTGCCCTGTCTGTCTACCCATATATGTTTCCCTATCAATCTATCTGTATTTCTTAGACCTGTGTGAATGTGTGATTGTTTTGTATTTTTATCTTGTATGAAAGAACTATTATTCTAAATAAATTACAATTGGTTTTTATTAAATTAGAGTCCTTTTTATTGAGCATTTACCTTCTGGATGGTTGAGCCTGGTATATATTGGTAAAAAGATTCCTGATGAGCCAGGTGCCCACCTAACTAATTCCCCAACCTCGTTTTGAGGGCATTTCGGCTTACACTGGCAACCATACTGGTGATCACGATGTCCATATGTATGAAAAGTAGAGGGCTTTCCTTACATTGAAGGCATGTCTAATTTGGCAGACACACACCCCTGACCGCTGCCCTAGGCAAATGCGTAGCTCCAGGGCTTTTTTTTTTTTGTAGAAAAAGTCCAGCAGAAACTTATTAGCATATTAGACCACATCCCCTGATATTAGCATATTAGGTCACACACTAATATTAGCATATTAGGCCACACCATTTGGGATAATCAAGTGCAAATTGAACTGATGGTAGCTGGCTCCCCACCCCTGAATCCCTCCTTCCCTTCATGCGGAAACTGTAGCTGCTCCCAGCAGACCTTTAAAGGCACCCACATACCCCAGCAGCAGTCCTTCACAATGCCCACCACTCATGCTCCACAGAGAGAGAGGAGGGAGGAATGGAGGGAGAAAAGGAAAGAAATGGGGGAAGAAAGGGAAATGAAATGGAGGGAAGAAAAGGTAGTAAAGGAAAATAAAGAAATGGGGGAAGAAAGAATAAAGGAAAACAAAGAAATGGGGGGGAAAGGGAAATAAATGAAAATAAAGAAATGGAGCCAAGGGAAAGAAAGAAAGGGGGAAGGAAGGGAAAGAAAGGAAATTAAATAAATGGGCGGAAGAAGGGGGAGAAGAAATGGAAAGAAAGGGAATTAAATAAATGGGAACAAAGGGAAATAAAGAAAAGGAAATAAAGAAATGTGGGGAACAAATGGAAAGAAAGGGAAATAAAGAAATGGGGGAATAAAGGAAAAGAAAGACATGGGGGAAGAAAGGGAAATAAAAATGGAGGAATAAAGGGTAATAAAGGAAAATAAAGAAAGGGGAGAAGAAAGGGAAATAAAGAAAGGGGCAAAAAGAGGAATTAAGGGAAACAAAGAAATGGGGAAAGAAATAGAAAGGGAAATAAAGAAATGAGGGGAAAACTTACCGGAATTGTGACAGTGACTTTACCAGGCCCCTCAGCAATCCTGGCTGGTCCCAGGGAGGCCACAGCACAGCTGGGCCCTGCATTCCCTGCCGGCCAGCTGGGCCCCAGGGTGGCTGCTGCACAGAATGGCTGGGTCCCACAATCCTCGCCAGCCAGCCAGGGCAGGCCACATGGTTCGGCCCAGTGATCCCTGAGGACCAGTCCAAGTGGTATCAAGGGCCGTAAATGACCCTCGGGCTGGACATTCCCCACCCATGCATTAGATTCTAATCTTATGCATTAGACAGTAGGCTACTTATGGAGCAAATCAGATATAGAACTTGGTGTACTATGTTGAAGAAATTCCTGGAAAAAAATAGTAGTGTAGCATTCACCTCTACTATAGTCACAGGGCCATTTTGCCATTCAGGAAGAATACAGTATTGTGGTTTCTAGGCAATCCCCATGTAGTTAGGGATTAATATGTTACTTCTCTGCATATAACCCATCTGTTCTGCAATCTCCATACTTCACAGGGGTGCATAAATACACTTTCAGCAGACAACAACAGGTAAAATTGCTAATTCTCTGTACCAAAATTCTAAAGAAGAAGAAGATATTGGATTTATATCCCACCCTCCACTCTGAATTTCAGAGTCTCAGAGCGGTTTACAATCTCCTTTATCTTCCTCCCCCACAACAGACACCCTGTGAGGTGGGTGGGGCTGAGAGGGTTCTCACAGCATCTGCCCTTTCAAGGACAACCTCTGCCAGAGCTATGGCTGACCCAAGGCCATTCCAGCAAGTGCAAGTGGAGGAGTGGGGAATCAAACCCAGTTCTCCCAGATAAGAGTTCACACACTTAACCACTACACCAAACTGGCTCTCTCAATTGTATGCTAAGAAAACCCAGAAGGAAATCAGGTTGATAAAAAATATCACACAATTTAAAAAATATTGCCAATAAAATAAGAACATTTTTATGCTTTAAATTTTGTGATCTATTTTTAGTTCTGACAAGTTTTATAAAATTTGTATTTTTTAGCCTGGAGGGGTGTGTTGACATTAGGAAAGATATGGATAAGTAATAGGTATTACAGGTGCATAAGGTATGCAATTTGATTGGAGGCAATTTGGGAAGAAGTCATATCCTTACAGAAACACACACAAGCCCAGACCATTTTAATGCACAAGCCACCAATAAGTTTTCTTGCACAAGCCCCACTGAGAGCTTGTCCAGATATTTATGGTTCTGGGGCTTCTGCAAAAAAACTTTCTGGTAGACATCATCCATTGATCAGAGTTAGCCATGCTGTCCTAAATGATGTCCAAAACCATGAAATCCTAGGAAGTACATATCACATGGCTGTTAAGATTGCTTATTACTATCATCATCATCATCATCAATAATAATCATTTAATATAATATCCCCTGGTTTGGAGGCCCTCCCCCCGCTTCCAAGCTATCATAAAGCAGGGGTGGAGTTTTTGAATGTCTGCTGAACACTCCATCTCTACAAAGAAAAGCAAGTGTTCTGACTGACTTATCAGTGCTGCTTTATAGGCTGGACTCTGTATCATTATTCCCTGCTGAGGTTGTTTCCCTCCTGCTTTGGTTCACACTGTAATTTCAGACCGCTCACAGACTTTCAGCCTAACCTACCTCACAGGGTTGCTGTGCACACCAAAAAAGGAAGTTGCTCGAAACCAGAATAGGCATTTTTCATAACAGTCAGTATGGTGATTGAGTTTATAAATCTTTCAAAACCAAAACACCCTTCCTACCTAAAACAAACAAACAAACAAAATTAGAGGTAGTTAAATGCCATAGTGAAACATGGGTTTCAGGCTAGTTATATCCTATGGAGACTGGTCCCCATAGGTATAATGGAGAATCGATCCATGGACATCTGGGGCTCTTGGGGGGAGGCTATTTTTTGAAGCAGAGGCACCAAATTTTCAGCATAGAATGCTTCCCCTAAAATCTCCCTCACAGTTTCAAAAAGTCTAGGCCAGGGGATCCAATTTTATGAGCCCCAAAAGGTACCCCCATTTTTCATTATTTCCAATGAAGGGAAACATTTAAAAGGAGTGTGATCCCTTTAAATGTGATGACCAGAACTCCCTTTTGAGTTCAATCATGCATGTCACTACCTTGTTACTGGCTCCATCCCCGAAGTCCCCAGATATTTCCTGAAACAGCCCTGGCTACCCTAGTTTATACAGTAAACCATATCTAAAAATTCTACAATATATCAGTTAAAACCACAGTAACAACAATGACATGGCATTCTAAAATCATGTTATCCTGGGTCTGTTTCAGATTTTAATGAAAATGGTCTTATCTATGGGTTTCTAAGTTGCCAGTACAGCTCACCTCTGGCTACAGCTCTTTCTAAGCTCTAGATCGTTTGTAGACCAAGTAATATCTAGAACCTTGAGGATAGGAAGACATTTTCTTATAAAAACATGCAGACATTTAACACTAAGCGCACCAAATTATGAACCACAACTCTGAAAATAGATTAACAGGCTGTTTTGTATAAATAAACTAAGAAAAATTAAGAGGCCAACTTTTTTTTTAAAGTTGTTTCTTTAAGCCTCAAAATACAAAGTGACATTATGATTTAGTAATAAACATCACATAAAATCCCATCAGATCTACAATATACTTATATACTATTTATATTCTATCAAGAAGCTCCATGCCATACCTGACCCCAGCAAACTACTCTCAGATAGTATTTCAAGGTGGAGAAAGAAAGGGAAGCCACCCTACAGCTTCCAGTCAGTTTCACCCCCAGGAAGCTTGGAAACTGACTATATGCTGCAGCTCCACTATCCTGGACCCTGCCCTTCTGCTCAGTTTCCAGTGAAACTGACTAGGAGCCACAGGGGGCCAGGGAGAGTGGAGCTACAACATCTACTTAGTTTCACAGGAAACTGACCAGAAGCACAGGGGTCAGGAGAGCAGAGCTTTGGCCTCTAATCAGTTTCAGTGGGAAATTACCAGAAGTGCAGGCTGTTGGGGAGAATGGAGCTGCAGCTTCTAGTCAGTTTCATTGGACCGATGGACCGATGGACCTCCGCTCCATATGTTTATCCAATCCCCTCTTGAAGCTGACTATGCTTGCAGCTGCCACCACTTCCTACGGCAGTGAATTCCATATGTTAATCACCCTTTGGGTGAAGAAGTACTTCCTTTTATCAGTTCTAACCCAATTGCTCAGCAATTTCATGAAATGTCCACAAGTTCTCCTATTGTGAGAAAGGGAGAAATGTACTTCTTTCTCTACATTCTCTATCCCATGCATAATCTTGTAAACCTCGATCATGTCACCCCGCAGTCAACATTTCTCCAAGGTAAAGAGCCCCAAGCGTTTTAACCTTTCTTCATAGGGAACATGTTCCAACCCTTTACTCATTCCAGTTGCCCTTTTCTGCACTTTTTCCAATTCTATAATACAGGGGTGACCAACGGTAGCTCTCCAGATGTTTTTTGCCTACAACTCCCATCAGCCACAGCCATTGGCCATGCTGGCTGGGGCTGATGGGAGTGGTAGGCAAAAAACATCTGGAGAGCTACCGTTGGCCACCCCTGCTATAATATCTTTTTTTGAGGTTCAGTGACCAGAATTGCACACAGTATTCCAAATGAGGCTGCACCATTGATTTATACAGTGACATTATGATAACTGGGTGTTTTTTGTTTTCAGTTCCCTTCCTAATAATTCCCAGCATAGCATTGGCCTTTTTTATTGCAGTCACACACTGTCTCAACATTTTCAGTGAGTTATCTACCACAAGACAAAACTCTTGGTCAGTTTCTGCCAGTTCACACCCCATTGACTTGTATTTATAGTTAGGATTTTTGGCCCCAATATGCATTACTTTGCACTTGGTCATGTTGAAACTCATTTGCCATATTGATGCTCACTCGCCCAGCCTCAACAGACCCCTTTGGAGTGCCTTATGATCCTCTCTGGTTCTCCCCACCCTGAACTATTTAGTGTCATTCACAAACTTAGCCACTTCACTGCTTACTCCCAACTCCAAATCATTAATGAACAAGTTAAAAAGCATCAGACCCAGTACTGAGCGCTGTGGTACCCCATTGCTTACCAACCTCCACTGCAAAAATTGTTTCCTATTATTTAGCCAGTTTTTGATCCACAAGAGGACTTGTCCTTTTCCCCATGACTTACTAAGGAGCCTTTGATGAAGATCTTCTAGCTCTTCCTGTGACTCTTCAATATGGCTCCGCAAGATGGAGGAAGGTTCCTTAGCTGAGAGGAAGATTTCTGATTTCAGATAGGATGCAGACCACCAGATTCCTCAAGTGGATTTCTGACTCCTTTTTAAGATATCTTAAATATATTACCAAGAGATCTTTTTAAAACAACTGTGTCATATGGACAGATGAAGCTGCCTTATACTGAATCAAACTCTAGGTCCATCAGAGTCAGTATTGTTTACTCAGACTGGCAGCAGCTCTCCAGGGTCTCAGGAGCCGGCCTTCCACATTACCTCCTATACCTGGTCCTTTTTTAAAACTGAAGATACCAGGGATTGAATCTGGAACCTTCTACATGCTTCAAGGAGATACACAGCCCCTCCCTAATTTTTCCTTCTGTTGTTAGAGTTACCAGCTTTTTAGTAAATTTATTTATTAAATGTCTTGTATTACAGATTATGGTACAAACATAGCCCAAGGCAGAGTACAATAAAGCATCAGTAAAAAATACAGTGAAAATTAAAATAAAATAACAGAACAACTAGCAGATTCAGCATTTAAACTAATGGAGCCACCAGGCCATCATTAAAACAAGCAGAAAACTTGATGAAATTAATACATTTTCACTATGTGTTTTTAATACAAGTTTATTAATTTTTTTCATCAACAACAAGAAAATTCAAAATCAAAATGGGCTATAACAATATAGTATTACTTAAAAAACAGCAAGAAACCAGTACATGGTAAAATAGTGATTAGAGATTATGGCTGTGACAGGTTTTTACTTTGTAAACTGGCAAAATCCAGTTTGAAAGTGCACTGGATGTGGATTGAAACTGCATTATTCAGCATGTGTGATCACAGCCTTAGAACAATAAAGTTTTAACATTTGGAATACAATTACAGAAAGAAGTACAAACAAGTTAAATTGGTACCTCAATTATAAATAATCCAGGAGTTTTTAATTACCGTATTTTTTGCACCATAAGACTCACTTTTTCCCCAAAAAAATGTGGAGGGAAAAGTGTGTGCGTCTTAAGGAGCGAATACTGCAAAAAATTCACACAAATGCCTCTAAATTCACACAAACAGCTCTAAAAACTAGGTGCGTCTTATGCTCAGGTGCGTCTTATGGAGCGAAAAATACGGTAAGTAAGGAAAATATCTCTCAAAAATCATGAATTTATAGCAGCTGTGACTTTTTACTAATCAGATTGTGATCCAACCTTTCCAGTACCAGGAACCATTTGCTAACAAAATCTTGATAACCTAAAGAAGAATCAAATTGTGAAATATTAGTTGATATTTTGTCCATTATGAAATGGTTCCATGTCTTGCTATATCATTGTTTAATCACTGGGGGACCAGTTTCTTTCTACTTGCATGTGATGGTTGTTTTAGCAGCTAAAGGACAGGATGTATTTTTGACATTGCTACTGTTGTTTAATAAGCTTCCGATTTTTTAAAATAGATTTATTTAGCCAATGAGAAAAGCAATTAATGGTGATAAAATCTTAACCAGGAATCCTTATATCATGATCCTAGATTCCTAGGCCTAGTGAGGCCTACAGGTTCCAGGTAAGCCTGTGTTAGAGTAGCTACAGGGCCGACATTTTCCAGGATTGCTTCTGTCCTTCTGATTGGGAAAACTTGTCCAATGAAGGCTAGAGGGGTGGGACCTGGGAGGAGAGCATAAGAAGGCTAGCTATAGACAGAGAAGTGTTCTCTCTGGGAAGGCTAGGCTGGAGTGAGGTTGCAATTGGAAGAAATCCCCCACCCAAGGGGTGGTGAGTCTGTTTGCATAAGAGGAAGGGAAAAAAAGGCTGCTTACCTGTAACTTATAATCTTTGAGTGGTCATCTGTGCAGTCACACACTGGGGTACTGCGCCTGCGTCATGCCTTTCTTCGGGAAAGTTCCAAAGCTAAAGAAACTTTGTGGCAGGCTTTACCTCAGCACAGATAACAACAGTGCAGTTCACATGCTCCTCGCTGATGTAAAGCCACGCCCACCTCAGTTCCTTCCTTACACCACTAACCCATGCCAGGAGGGAAATATAGGAAGAAATGAAGAAGATCAGCAGTGGAGAAGGATAGGTGGGTGGATGTGACTGCACAGATGACCATTCAAAGATCATAGGCTACAGGTAAGCAACCTGTTTATCTTCTTCATGATCTCTGTGCAGCTCACACACTGGGTGATTAGCAAGCTAAGATAATGTGGAAGGTGGGTGCTGGGTGAAGAGAACCCAATAAATGAAGACCATGGAGACCAGGTAAGTACAATGGTAAGTTATAATATAATAAATATATAATATTTATTTTATATATAATATAAATATAAATTTTATATATAATAATAAAAATATAATAAAATAATAATATAAGGAGCCGCCAACGCGGTTGAAGAACTATACCGCAGAATAACTGTATTTATTGAACTGGTTTTTAATGTTATTAAGTTTATTGTTGATGTTTTATATTGTTAAACTTAAAGGTTTTGTTATTATTATTGTATGTTTTTATAAAATGTTGTTAGCCGCCCTGAGCCTGCTGAGGTGGGGAGGGCGGGATAGAAATAAAATTTATTATTATTATTATTATTATTATTATTATTATAACAGTTAGCAAAAAAGGTAACAGCAACAGTAAATTTGTTTTATGTTATGTTAAATGCATTTTCCTCTTTCCATTTGAACGGAAACAGTAAGAAAGAAATACAGAAATTGTCGTAAAGAACATTACTAATGGAGCACAGAACTCAACACCCAAATATGAACCCAAATGTCTAGAGCATAATGCGTGGTAAAAGTGGATGGGGTGGACCACGTAGCAGCCTTACCTATATCCACAAGGGGAAGACCTTCCCAAAAAGCAGAGAAGGTGGATACCACTCTAATAGAGTGACCCTTCGGTAAGTGTGGTAGTTCACAATGTGCAAATTGATAACAAAGGACAATCGCCTGAGACACCCATTTTGAAAACCTTTGGGTAGAGATTGGTTTACCCTTAGTAGGGCCAGAGTAGGAAATCAATAGTCTGGGGTCCAATCAGAACTCCTTGGTTCGACTAATATACACATCGAGAGCCCTTCAGACATCTAGTATATGTAAAACCCTTTGTTCCTCAGTGTCAAGCAATGTGACTCTTTCTTTTAATGATATAATGCTAATAGTATGATGCTAACTGAATGTATCTGTAAAGCTCCATGAACGTTACTAACCAAGAACTAAGCTGGGCACATCAAAGCGGGGAATAGCCAGAGTGTAGTTCGCGCTTCTTTTGCCTCTCTTGCTTTCACTAACAAATGCAGGAATTTACTCTTTGAAGATAAGCACCTCCAGGTTCTCAGGCCTGGTCCCAGGAAAAGAAACCACAGGGGAGATAAGAAGTTTACCGTGTGAAGATTCACACATGAATACAGCTTTGTTTAGAGAATGTAGCTTTGTTTAGGAAACCTTTGATGTGCCACCTTTAAGTATGCCCTCCACTGTTACTATGTATCAGTTCCAATACCTAGCTCAATAGAAGCATCTTGGATTATCAACAAATCAAGGCCTGATTACTTTGAGATCTAATTGCTTGACACTCAGTCTCAGGAGAAGGGGAAAAGGAAGGCAGGACAATGGGTTGGGACATGTGGAAAGAGGACATGACCTTGGGGAGGAAGGTCGAATCCGGACAGAGAATCACCATGTCCACATTGAAAACCATGTAAGGTAGGTCAACCCTTAACGCACACAATTCACTAGCAGGTCTAGCTGAAGTTAAGGCTACTAGTAAGGCCATTTTCCACGGTAATAAATGTATGGGGCATGTCGATAGTTGCTCAAACGGGGGCAACATCAGTCGGGACAGAACCAAAGAAAGACTCCAAGGAGGGGTTACATTTCTTTTTGGTGGTGAGAGATTACGGAGCCCCTCCAAAAAGATTTTAGTTAGATGGTGTGAAAATACTGTGGAATTGTCAATTAATACATGGTAAGCTGAAATAGCAGCTAAATGTACTTTAACAGAAGAAAAACTCAAACCAGAACCATGAAGTTCTGCTGCGTATGCAAGGATGTCTGTGAGAGGCATGTCTCTTGGAGAGAGTGCATTCTCTATGGCATATGATTGAAATCACCTCCATTTCAAGCAGTGCGATTTATTCTCCGAACATGTGACAGTAATTCAGTATGTGAGCTTGTAGAATGTTGGGTCAGGATGCAGCACTTGACCCTCCTGTTGCAGATCCGATGAGCATGGAAGATGTATGTAATTCCCCCTGATGAGGTGGAGAAGCATCTGGAACCAAGGTTGTCTTGACCATCAAGGGGCTAACAGGATACAAGACATCTCGTCGTGCTGTATTTTCTCCAGTATTCAAGGGATCAGAGGAGGGAATATATAATGAAGACGCCCTCTCCATGGACTCAGAAAGGCATCTCCTAAGGAACCTGGTAAAGTGTCTATCCTGCTTTGATACAGGGTACATTTGGTGTTGGTGTTTGTAGCAAACACATCAATCGATGGCATACAGAAAGTTTTGAACACCGGGACTAGATATTTTGAATTTATGGACCACTTGGTTGGGACAGAGATGCGACTTTTGCTGGTTGACCTGCAGTCCTAAGTCATTCAGCAAGTTCAAAACCATTTCTAAGTCATTGAACAATTTTGTGACCAAGGGGGCCAGAAGAAGCCAAACATCTGTAGATGGAAAAACTGTGATGTTTTTCGTTCTGAGGTAAGCCACTACTGCTCCCATACATTTCTTGAAGATTCGTGGTGCAGTCTCAGTGCCAAAGAGTAACACCTTGTATTGGTAGTGGATGTGTCCGACGGAAAATCGGAGAAACCGATGGTGCTGGGGACGTATTGTTAAGTGAAAATAAGTGTCTTTCAAATCAATTGACACCATCCAAGATTTTGTGGGGATGAGAGGTAATATGGTTTGTAAGGTCACCATCCGGAACTCTGGGACTTTGATGTAGAAGTTCAAGTTCCTGAGGTCAAGGATCGGCCTCTTGGAGCCATCGGATTTGGGAACCAGGAAATATCTGGAGTACATTCCCTGTTTCAACTGGCTTTTCGGGACATGCTCTATAGCGTCCTTCTGCAAGAGTTCTTGAATCTCTTGTAATAGTATGGTGGATGGTGGCATGATGACAAAATGTGGGGTATTTGGTCTGGCTTGAAATTCTATGGCAAACCCTGGACGTATTATGGTGAGGATCCATGGATCTGAAGTGATATGTTCCCTAGCACTTACGAAAGGAAGCAGCCTGGTGCCCGTATGTAGGGTGTGCGTGTCGGCTTCATTGTGGCTGGAAGGTGTATCAAAAGGAAGATTTCAACTGTTGAGTGGCCTTTTTAGGGACTGATGACTTCGATCTAGGTTGGTAAGATTGTTTAGGGGGCTGCTGCCACCTCTTCCAACCATCTTGAGCCGGAGTAGACTGTTGACGTCTGTCGTAAGACAGTTCCCACTGCTTCGTTTGAAAAGATCGTTGCGAAGAAGGGTGCGACATCCCCAAGTTTTTGGCTCTCTTTTGGCCCTCATCCACTGACTTTAGGGCATCATCAGTGGAGGCATTGAATAGACCCTCCCCACCATAGGGTAAATCTTCAATTTTATTTTTAGCATCTGATTGCAGGGATGTTGTGCATAGCCAAGTGTGTTGTCTAAAAGCTACTGTAGATGCCAAAATCCTCGAAAAACTTGAAACAGTGTGTTTCACCATTGAAATTTGCTGCTTGCAAACCTTTGTGAGGTGTTGAGTAATATCCAGTGCCTGAGTCTGAGATTCAGATGGAAGCTTAGACATCAAGGGCATCAAGTTCTTTAACAGAACATGGTTGTAGGCTGCAAAGTATGACAAGTATATTTGCATATGGGAAGCCAAGTAGGTAAGAGAGTAAACTTTTTTTGCCAGAGTATCAAGCTTACGCCCGTCTCTATCAAGAGGTGTAGTAGATCTAGATTGCTTTGTTTTAGATGAGGAATGTAGCACAACTGAGTTTGGTTCAGGTGGATTCTATAAAAACTTTGCTTCCCCCAGATGAATCTTATACATCAATTCATACCGTTTAGGCACCGGTGGGGTAGCACTTGGCTTATTCCAGGCTTCCTTCAGGGTTTCAGTATGAACCGCAAGCATAGGAAGGATTGGGGTCACTGGCATATCCGTGCAAAGGATGTCATGCACTAGATCAGAAATGGGAGGTATATCGGGTGTCAGCTGGATTCCCAAAGTAGAAGCCATCTTCTGGAGGAGGTCCAGAAATACCTTTGTTCCTGCAGAAGGGAGCGTGCCTATGCGGTCAGGGACCTCGGGTCCTGTGGTTGCTCAGGAGCAGGAATCTCTGGAGAGTCCTTCCCCTCAACATCGGAGTCGCCTTCACTCAATGGGGGTGTTGTCAGAATTTGGCTCCAGAGTATCAGAAGAAGCAGCAGCATCTGTTGGGCCAAGAGGTTTCATTGGCGCTGTAGGTTTCTTCAGGGTGGTGCCTTGCTGTGCATCAGAATTAGGATCAGTTGTGGCTTGCGATGAGGAGTTCTTTCCGAGCATGGTGATCTAGATCATTCCCAGTACCAGTAATGATGGGAAGGTGATCGCTGGTAATGGTACATATTAGAGTCATCATAATGGGGGTGGGCATAATACTGTTCCGGATGGCAACAGGAGCAAGGATGATGAAACTCTTCATAGCAGGTATCATTGTAACAAGGTTCTCTAAGCGGAAAATGCTGATACATTGGTCTGTAGCGAGGTGGAGTTTGCTATGGAGGTTCCCTTTCATAATCTGAGCCCGGATCATTGTACAATCATGGGGGTGGAGACTCCTCCCTTGGGTTCAGCGGGTGGGATGAGGAACATGGGGCTTGTCTCTGCTCCAAAGGTTGTTCACCTGTGGAGACTTCATGTGGCATTGAGGGCTGAGGGGGGAGATCCCTCGGGTTTGATGAGCCGATCGCCTTGCCGATGCTGTCAGAGCTTTGCTGATCAACAAGGGGGGGATCAGAAGTTTGTGCTGGTGCTGATAGAACTGAGGGTGTTGCCGATTTAATACCCGTCAGAATAATAGGCTGGATTTTGTGAAGGGCAGGCGCCAAGGCTACGGAGCCTGTCACCTTACACTTCATCTTTTTTGGTCTTGTCGGGGTCAATTTAGAGTGCTTCTTTCTCTTCAAAGGCTTTGGTGTCATAGCCTTATGTTTCAAAGCCTCGGAAGAGGAACTTCGGTTCCCAGACAAGGTCAAGGCAGCCAGATCTCCCCGCATATCAGGTGGGGGAGGTGCGAAGACCGCGGACCTTCAGAATGGTGCATAACAGGTCTCAGTGCGGTCTCAATGAGGTAAGTTTGGAGTCTAGCTGCTCTATTTTTCTTAGCCTGGCGTCCGAACTCCGCACAATGAACAATGAGTGCAGGCATCCACTCTATGATGTTCCTCCAGACAAAGGAGACAATTACTGTGCCCATCAATTGGGGGGATTTTAGCGTTGCAAGACAAGCAGCGCTTAAAAAATGGTGTTTTTTTCCATACACTGCCCCTCAGTGTAGTCCAAAGGGATAGGGAAAGGGGGGAAGGGGACTGTGGAGAAAACAACAAATGTGATGGATATATTATGTAACTTTATGTTTTCACTTATTTGTTTTATTTTTCAGGAAATCAAGTGACATTGATGCTAATCAACACGAATAAAGACCAGAGGAGAGATTTTTTCTAACCAGCCGGCAGGCGGTAAGGAAGGAACTGAGGTGGGCATGGCTTTAACTCAGTAAGGAGCATGCGCACTGCGATGTTGTTATCTGCACTGAGGTAAAGCCCGCAACAAAGTTTCTTTAGCTTTGGAACTTTCCTGAAAAAGGGAATAGCGCAGGCGCAGTACCCCAGTGTGTGAGCTGCACAGAGACCACAAAGAATATCATTTAGTTAGTCGCATCAGGGCTGGGTTTTTTTATTATTATTATTATTATTTTGCATCATCTTTACTGTTTCTACCTTTCATTGTTGCACTAATAATTAAAACCACTTGATCACTTAAAATAAACTTATTATTGTTATACTGTCTGGGTCCTCACACCTCTTTAGGCACGGATAAAAGGTATTTGCTAAAAAGGAAGACACAGGGATTAGGTGGGTGCTCTGGGCCCTCCCAGACAGACCTTTACCAGAGTGGTGGCAGACAATAGAAGGCCCTTCCTGGTCCCTACTGTGTGACACTTTAGGATAGAAAGTTTGATATGATGCTTTCTCAAAGAGATGGGTTGGAATGATAGTGAACTAATGAACTAACTTGATGGCAAAGAACAGAAGATTTGTGAGTTCTGAATAATGATGACCACGAGCAGTCTTCCTTGCTAAGTAGATATGCCATTTTTCCAGGCAAGGATTCAAAGACATCATTGGAAGATTAGTATCAGCAAAAGCGTATCTATGTGTATTTTAGTATTAGGGAATTGTTGGTGTCTGGACCATGTAAGTGAAATTAGTGGAAGGTTATAATTAGGGTTCCCAGATCCAGGTTGGAAAAATCCTGGAGATCTGGGAAGCCAGCATGACAGATCTCAGTGGGGCACAATGTCATAGAGTCCAGCCCTCCAAAGCATCCATTTTTCTAGAAGAACTGCTCTCTGTAGTCTGGGAATAAACTGTAATTCCAGGGGATCGCCAGGTTTCACTTGGAGACTGGCATCCCTAGTTATAATGCACTTACAGAGTTACATACCTTTAAGTCTTAAAGTCAATGGGTGTAACTTCTTAGGACGGTACCACTAGACACATTTACTTAATAAATATGCTTCTTATATTAAACCTTAATTCCTTCAAGCACACTGATTTATTTATTTAGTTTGTATCTAGGGTTGCCAATCCCCAGTTGGTTTGGAGGCCCTCCCCCTACTTCAGGGCCATCAGAAAGCGGGGGGGGGGGGGATGTCTGCTGGGCACTCCATTATTCCCTATGGAGAACAATTCCCACAGGGAATAATGGAGAATTGATCCACGGGTATCTGGGGCTCTGGGGAGGCTGTTTTTTGAGGTAGAGGCACCAAATCTGCAGCATAGCATCTGATGTCTCTCCTTAAAACACCCTCCAAGTTTCAAAAGGATTGGACCAGGGGGTCCAATTCTATGAGCCCCCAAAGAAGGTGCTCCTATCCTTCATTATTTCTAATGGAGAGAAGGCATTGGAAATAATGAAGGACAGGAGCGCCTTCTTTGGTGTGCTGTCTCTTTAAATGTGATAGCCAGAACTCCCTTTGGAGTTCAATCATGCTTGTCACAACCTTGTTCCTGGCTCCACCCCAATATTTCCTGGCCCTACCCCCAAAGTCTCCTGGCTCTACCCCCAAAGTCCCCAGATATTTCTTTAATTGGACTTGGCAACCCTATTTGTATCAGCTATTTTTCTATTCTAAAAGTATTATTTTTTCTTCAGAGGAAGTAATGTATGGGAATTGAGTAGAATGCAGTTGAATTCATATCCCTCCAAGACAGAGAGTAATCCCTTGCTAAACTGAGGGTGCAATGCCTTTATGGCTATACAGTGCAATCCTTTGAACACATTTCTGGGAGTAAGCCCCATTGAATAGACCTCAGCAGGTTGTCTGGTGAATAAAATTATTCTCCATTATATGATCATATAAGCGATCGGCCATCATTGAACATACCATAATTGTAAGATTGTTATAGCATCTGCAATATTTTAATGTTTTAATGTATTATGTCTATATCTGGGTTTTAGCGGTTTACGTTTGCTACGCAAAAGCTGCACCACTTCCTGTAACTTTGGCGCAGATGGTGGGAAATCCGACCGGACGCTGAGGAGGGAACAGGATTGTGGCTGCGAGGTAAGCTGTGTGCGAAAATGGTCATAGATTCAGATTGGCAATGTCAATCTGAAGCAACAGAAAAAGTTTGAGCACCTTTGAGACCAACAAAGTTTAATTCTGGGCATAATCTTTCATGTGCATGCACACTTCTTCAAATATATTGAAACAAACTTCACCAACCTTACATACTGTATAGGTGGAGGGGGTAGTTGCCCGAAAGGGTTAATTAGAGTCAAGATGCATAACTAACTGAGCAATAAGTATAGCTAATATTGGATTAAGGCAGTGGGTAAGACCTGTGAATAACTATTTTCAGGGCTTTTTTGTCAAAACAGCCCAGCAGGGACTCATTTGCATATTAGGCCACAGCCCCTGATGCCAAGCCAGCCAGAACTGCATTCCTGTGTGTTCCTGCTCAAAAAAAGCCTTGACTTTTATTTTAAGATCTGTTAACTCTCTTATTATCTGTATGCTAGTTTGCTGCTACTCAAAGGTGTACTTGTATTGGTTTTTTTCTGATTAAACAGTTTAAAAAATTTTAAGAAGTCTTACCAACTCCTTTAATCCAATTTTAGCTGTACTTATTGCTCAGTTACTTTGTTGGTTTTAAAGATGCCACTGGACTCAACTTTTGTTCAGTTATTAATGTCTTTTGGTATTTAAATTAATGGGCTTGACTGTGATTGATTTTTCATAGGATTAGACTGTGAATATTATTTATCCAAAGTATATATTAAAAATCTTAGGAACAAAATAGATTTGAACATGTGAGACAACTGGATTAGATTCTGTCTATAATGGGAGGAAAAATTGGTAATTGCATATGTTGTTTTTGTCCAGGCTATAAGATATTGGGTTATTACTTGAATACATTTTAATGAAAACTACAAGCACATTATGTTGCCTTCCATTTTAATCAGCACAGAGTGCTGCCTTTGTCCCCCACCCCCTGCCCCCACCCACTATAAACTTTACTAAATTAAGCTATCTGTTCTTTTTGTTGTTGTTGTTGTTAGGTACATCTACATGTTGCCTCAGAACAAACACCTGAGGGTAGATGTCTACTGAGGTTATGCAAAGTGCTCAGACAGCAGCCAGACTGCAGTGTCTTGGTTCAGTTTATTGTAACAATTTTGTTCTTGTTTGTTTTGTTTTTAAAGCTTTCCCTACCACTGGGGGAAACATGTGCAAATAGTTCTACACACATCTAAGGTTTTCTGCCAGCATTCATCTGAATACTTAGACATTGGGGACAAGGCCAAGAGCTCCATCTTACTCTCCTTTACATGATTTTAAGAGGTTAACATGAGAGAAGGATTAACTAATCTTTGAGGAAACCTTTAGTGCCATACAACTACCCGTATTTTTCGCACCATAAGGCGCTCCGGAGGATAGGACGCACCTTCCTCCTGGGGGGGCGATCCGCTGCCTCTTCCTCCGATCCAGCGCTTCCCCTGCGCCTGCTTGCCTGGCTCCATCTTCTTCAGGCAAGCACTGGGATTGCTCCACGTGGCCCCAGTGCTTCGCAAGCGCTGGCTGTGGAGGGGGCAGCGTGCTTCCTACTTGCCTGTGTCCTTGCCTTCAGCTGTGATGTTTAAAGCAAGCGCTGGGATCGCTCCCTCCCCCCTCCGATCCCAGCGCTTGCTTTAAACATCACAGCTGAAGGCAGGAACACAGGCAAGTAGGAAGCACCCGCCCCCTCCGCAAACGCAGCGCTTTGCGAGCGCCGGCTGTGGCGAGGGAAGCGTGCTTCCTACTTCCCTGTGTGCCTGCCTTCAGCTGTGATGTTTAAAGCAAGCGCTGGGATCGAAGGGGGGAGGGAGCGATCCCAGCGCTTGCTTTAAACATCACAGCTGAAGGCAGGGACACAGGCAAGTAGGAAGCACGCTGCCCCCTCCGCAGCCGGCGCTTGCAAAGCGCTGGGGCCACGTGGAGCGATCCCAGCGCTTGCCTGAAGAAGATGGAGCCAGGCAGGCAGGCGCGGGGAAGCGCCGGATCGGAGGAAGAGCAGATCGCCCCCCCCCCCGAAGGTACGTACCTTCGGACTATAAGACGCACACACTTTTCCCCCCACTTTTTTTGGGGGGGGGAGTGCGTCTTATAGTCCGAAAAATACGGTACATCCAGTGCTTTGCGGGACTCTTTCTGAAAATCTGTTACAATTTAATCCTGTCTACATTAAATTTTAGGGAGATTTTAGACATGGGGAAGTGCAGAAATATAAAAGAACATGCACTCACCTTTATTATAATGTGTTTAAGCAATATGTTTAACTGTTACAGTTAATAGGCTGGCAAGCAGAATGCAAGCAACAAGTACAGGCTGAGAAATAATATTTTAAAAAGAACCAGCATTATTTCAGTCCACAGTGTGAATTCCATGGGTTTGTGGGATCTGTTGGCAATATATGTATTCACAAGGCAATCAATGGTATTTATTCTCATTGTGCTATCTGGAGGGGGGAAAGCTAATGTTCCCTCTAAGCTGAGTTAGTGTGAGCTAGCTCACAATCTTTTAGCCTCCAGCTCACACATTTTTGTCTCAGCTCAGGAAAAATGACCTTAGAACAAATTAATTTATGCAGTAGCTCACAACTTTAATTCCAGCACCTCACAACTTTAATGCCAGTAGCTCACAAAGTAGAATTTTTGCTCACAAGTCTCCACAGCTTAGAGGGCACATTGGCTACAAGATGTAGCAATAAGGCAAAGACCTTTTTAAAACACTGTAGAACATAATTATTGTTTAACTTCATTAATTTTAAAAACACTGTATTCTTATTTAAGAAGGTATAATGTAATGTAAAATAAATAATGACCAAATACTGTATTCTGGCCCTCTCGCCATTGTAAAAGAACCAGTGTGTGGTTCAGTGAAGAGAGATTTGCACTTAGGAACCCGGGATCACTTCTTTCATGATTTCACCTTAACTGATCTTTATGGCATCAGTATAGAATTGTATGTATGCCAAACTGTGCTGCATGAAAATGCTCCAATGGTACTAGGCAGTCACTGAGATGGGAGCCAGATTGTCATTATATCTTGGGTGGGGGGAATTAATGAATTGTTGGGGGGAAAGAGGCAGATACCCCTTCAGTAGTGCCTCTTCCCTTATTCATGAGATCAGTCTCTCTATCCAAATGGGAATTTATAAAGGAATTTCAAAATAGATACTAAGAAAATTTATCTGAATTTATCCCATATCTTTGAAATTCCAGATAGAATATGTAAGATATCCATTTACCTAGAGTATTTGTTCCTATCCAGAATAAAAATGCTATTCAGTGGGTCATGCTTGCTGGCAAACAATTCCAAGTTTAAAAGTATATTTTCAAATGGGGCAAAAAAATTTAAAAACCTCAAATTGGTCTTGGTGAAATTCATATTGTTGTTCCTTTTTTCAGTCCTTGTTTCTCAGAGCAATAAATGCTATGGAGTTGTAGTGTATCAGGAGCTTCAAGGAAAGACCCTTTGTTTGAGAGGATCCTGGCAGCTGCACTCAGATTGGCCACTCTTGCAGAGTCAGTCAATCAGGAAATATCCATTTGAAAGAAGCGCATTGCTGAGCCAATTAATTAGATAATATCCATTTGAATGAAGCCCATGCAAATGAAGGATCGAAGTGCCTGTTTTTCTATTGGGCTGTTTATTGCTGGAGGTCTGTTTTGAGTGGAGTTTCTATATATATAATTAAGGAAGGCTGCATGGATAGTCAGTTGAGTTTTTGCTAATATAAGAGCTATGCTGAAATCACTCTAGCATCTGAACCCACTATTTTACAGAGTCTTTTTTAAAAACGTGAGTAGGATTTCTTTGTCTTTCACTATGTAATCCCAAGCCAGTGAGGGATCATGGAAAGAATTCATGATAACATAGTCAACATGCAGACAATGAAATTTTGCTATGTAACAGCATCACTGACGGCTAGTGAAACACTGCCCTCCAAATGGGGGGCGGGGTTACTCACCAAGTAATTAAATTGTGGGATTCACTACCAATGGCTTAGTGATGACCATAAGCATAGATGGTTCTAAAGGAGGGTAGACAGATTTATGGAGGAGAGGGCCATCAAATTAAGCCATGATGCCAGATGGGAACGGCAATATACAGAGGCAGCAAATCTTTGACTACCCATGCTAGGAGACAGCTGCAGCCAAGGGCCTCAGTCTCTGTGCCCTGTTTGTTTGGGCCTGTGGGGCAATTGGTTGGCCTCTGTGTGAGACAAGATAATATATATATTATATATATATATAATATTCCCAAAAAGTGGGGGGCATGTAAAATATAAATCTTTGTGATACAGTTATTAAATATACACTAGCGAATGAGATTTTATGTCACCTACTGTTTTATGCTAAGCCTACATGGTATATTCCCAAATCTGCATTTTCCCATATGTGGGGTAGCATTTGTAGAGCAGAGCCACCAAGTATTGAAAGAAATGCTTAAATTCTTCCACCCATGATTTCTCCTCTGGAAATATATTTTTACCCCTCTGTTTCCCTTTCCACCCCCCTCCTCCTTCGCTCCCTTTTTTGTGTTCTGACAGCCTAGTGAACAGTTTCGGAGAACCGAAAAGCCTGCAAACTATTCTATGACACTTTGGTTGGCACTAATAAATGTATTCATTATTTGTTTTTACAATTTTCTATGGACCAATGTAACCACCTACAACTTCTGTGCTTAAAAAAAGTTGTAAGATCTATTAGACGGATGCTTGCCAACAAAGTTTCTCAGGAGGATACAAAAGTAAACCCTGTGCAATAAGTTCTAAATAAGAAATAAATGATAACCATATGCTGCTCTCTGGATGTTAGTGTTTCAAAAGTTCTTCTGTGCAGAAGTGAAATTATGCAAAACAATATTGCAAAATTAAAATATTTACACATTGTGGATAGATTTTTTTAAAAAAAATCTGGGATCATAACAAGAAAACCAAGTGAACATGACTTCCAGTTATGCTCAAAGAAGAAGAAGAAGAATTGCAGATTTATACCCTGCCCTTCTCCCTGAATCAGAGACTCAGAGTGGCTTACAATCTCTTATATCTTCTTCCCCCACAACAGACACCCTGTGAGGTGGGTGGGGCTGAGAGAGCTCTCACAACAGTTGCCCTTTCAAGGACAACCTCTGCCAGAACTATGGCTGACCCAAGGCCATTCCAGCAGGTGCAAGTGGAGGAGTGGAGAATCAAAGAGTATCTCTCGTTTATGTTAATTGAATTTTCACCAAGTAATATGACTTGGGACCAAGGCTTTTTTTGAGCAGGAATGCACAGGAACACAGTTCTGACTGGCCTGGCATCAGGGGTGTGTGACCTAATATTCAAATGAGTTCCTGCTGGGCTTTTTCTGAAACAATGCTGCTGCCAGGGGCTGTGGCCTAACATGCAAATGATTCCTGCTGAGCTTTTCTACACAAAAAGCCTGGTTTGGGACTATAATGCGCGGGTGTTCACTCTTGCTTTCATTGTGCATGCTCATCATTCTGCATTGATTTTCCTCCCTTCAGCACTCAGTTCACTTTCTAGTCACTGTTTCTCCAGGTTTTCTTAGAGTGCTTTTGGACTGATTTTTCCCTTGTTTTACTTCCAAAAGTGTACAGATTCCAAAAATGTACAGATTCCCTCAGATTTTCCCTCTGTCCTTTTGCTCAAAGGTCATTCCCCGCCCACATGGTGGAAACATGATAGGGGATACAAGAAGCTATTGTGGATGAACCATGAACTCCCTAAGGAAGACAAAGGAAATGTTTGAGAAATGATGGGAAGGCTTTACCTCCAAACAAAGGTATCTGAGGGTTACTAGGTATGGTAGGTCAGCCATCAGAGAAGCCACAGGTCAAAGTGAGCTGAGGTTGGCCAGAGAGGCTCACCTCAGCTTTATCAGGAATAAACACAAAGTAAAAAGAGGCCATAGCCCACTGTTGAGTGAAAATGGAGAAATTCTCACAGAGTAATAGAGCATAAAGGCCCAGGGCCAATTTTGCCTCAGTTTTTTTCCCTGAAGAAAAGAACAGGCTTTTCTAAAGATTATCGTCAAGGCATGGTGTCTGGGCTGCAGGTTGACATGGACAGAGAAGTTGTTGAGAGGCACCTGACTGCATTGGATGAGTACAAATCTGTTATGTATTGGAACTGGAGTTTGGCCTTAGGGCCAGCAGAGCCTAGGCTGAGCTGGAGATCCTAAAACAATAGCCACCTGGATTCAGGAAGGAGGCCCATCAGGGATCGTTAGGCCAGCTATTAACCTATAGTTATTAACCTATAGTTGTGTGTAATGCGATGATGGTCATAGCTTTTTGGGTGGGGAGGTTTGCATGCATATAAACAAGGCCATTGGTCCTGCCAGACCTGTTCCTATCTCACTATGCTGAATCACTTAATAAAGAGCTGAACTCACTATCTCTTGGGTGTCCTCATGCTTTGAACCCAGTACATTTTAAAATCCATCAGGCCAGATGGTGTACACCCAAGAATGCTCAAATAACTATTTAGAGAGCTTGCAAAGCCTTTGTTCATTATCTTCATGACCTCTTGGATGACAGGGCATGTGTCACAAGACTGGAGGAGAGCAAATTACCCCCATCTTCAAAAAAGGATTTCCCAGGAAAATATAGACCAGTCTGACCTCTGTCCCAGGGAAGATACTGGAGCAGATTTTAAAATGCTTGTCTGCCAGCATCTGAAGGACAACTTGGTGATTTGGGAAAGTCAGCACAGATTTGTCCCCAATAAGTCCTGCCAGACCAACCTTTTTTCCTTCTTTGATCAAGTGACTGGCTTACTACATTGTAGGAATATCATTAATGGTGTTTACCTAGATTTTAGAAACACTTCTTACAGGGTTACCCATGATGTTTTGATGGATAAACGAGAAAACTGCAGACTCCAGGATAGTTAAGTGGATAGGAAACTGGTTAGAGAACCATACCCAAAGAGTAGTTATAAATGTCATTTTATCTGATTGGAGGGAAGTGTCCATTGTAGTGCCAAAGGGCTCAGTTCTTGGCTCAGTACTTTTCAATGTTTTTATAAATGATCTGGATGAGGGGACTGAGGGGCTACTCATTAGATTTGCAGATAACAAACTGGGAGGAGCAGCAAACACACCTGAAGATATAGAATTCAACAAGATCTGAACACACTAGAAAAGTGGGTAGATGTGAACAAGATGCAATTTAACAAGGATAAGTGCCAAGTTCTATATCTGGGTAACAAAAATGAAGAACACACATACTTCTGGGTAACATAGGGCTGCCAAGCCCTCGGAGGTTCCCAACCCACCAGCCCACATTGGTGCAATAGGTACCATAGAGTTTCCCCCTCCCAAATGGCTAGAGCATCTGGGAAAACCATAAGAGTTTTCCTGGAAACACCTAGAGCAGCCTCAAGCAACATTGCTGGCATGATGACGTCACTTCTGGGTGATGTCATTACGTGTGCTTTGTGCATGCACGAAAGTCCCCTGCCTAAAAAGGCTGGGGACTTGGCAATCCTAGGATAACAGTGTGTGAGGGGTTCAGGTATACTAGGGTAACAGTGTGTCTTGGGGTTCAGGTATACTGTAAACTAGATATGAGCAGTCAATGTGATGCAGCAGCAAAAAAAAGCTAATGCAGTTTTGGATGTATCAACAGAGGTATAACATCCAAATCACAAGATGTCATAGTCCTACAGTACACCACAATAGTCAGGCTACACCTAGAGCACTGTGTGCAGTTCTGAAGGCCTCACTTCAAAAAGTATATGAACAGAATGGAGTGGCTGCCAAAGAGAGAGATGAAGATGATTGGGGGGGGGGGGGGGCGGGCTGAGGGACTTGGGAATATTCGAACTGGAGAAGAGGAAGTTGAGGGGGACATGAATGCTTTCTTTAAGTATTTGAAGGGCCATCAACTTAGAGGAGGGCAGAGAGCTGTTCCTGTTGGCAGCAGACCAGGCAGAAAGATACCAGCTGGATATTAGGAAAACCATTTTTACAGGAAGCATAGTTCAGCAGTGGAATCAGCTGCCTAGGGAGGTGGTGAGCTCCCCCTCACTGGCAGTCTTCAAACACTTGTCAGAAATGCTCTAGGCTGATCCTACATTGAGCAGGGGGCAGGGGGGAGGGAGGTTGGACTGGGTGATCTGTATGGCCCCTTCCAACTCTATGATTCTATGATTTCCCAAATCAAATTGAAAATCAAGGAGCATGTAATATTCTCTAGGCTCATTCCCACACCCTGTATCCTATCCCTGCCTCAGTCCTCCAAGTCACCTCTCTTGGGTGATAGTCAAGTTAACAGGTGTGGACTAGGGATGTGCAAAAAAAAAAAAATTCGGATTGACACGGATTCGGAAGTATACGGGGTCGAAATCCCCATATACTCCTGAATACCGCATTCGGAATAGCCGCATATACGGTAGATGCACGGCTATTACCGAATATACGGCCCTATTATACCCTATGGGCCATTGAAATCAATGGCAAATAGGGTATATTTGAAGCCGCATGGAGGGGAGGGGGTTTGAGATAGAGCCCCCAAATTTGCAGGGGACCTGCAGGGGACTCTCCCCTCCAAGCCCCCCAAGTCCCAAAAAGATTGGGCCAGGGGATCCCATTCCAGGGGCACCCAAAGAGGGTGCCCCTATTCCATCATTATACCCTATGGGCCATTGAAATCAATGGCAACATAGGGCATAATTAGAGGCTACTGGGGGGCAGGGGGTTTGAGGGAGAGCCCCCAAATTTGCAGGGGACCTGCAGGGGACTCTCCCCTCCAACCCCCCCAAGTCCCAAAAAGATTGGGCCAGGGGGTCCCTGTCTTTGGGCTCCCCCAAAGGCCCATTGCTAACAATGATGGGGAAAGCCCAATTAGCCACTTCCTCACTGTAATTGTCGTGGGAAAAGTGGATCTGGGGAGCAGGGGGTTTTGAGGAGAACCCCCCAAACTGCTGTGCAGCTTCAGGGCACTGCCCACACAAAACCCACAAGGCCAAAAAAAATTGGACCAGGGGGTCCAATTCCTGGGGCACCCAAAGCCAAACCTAACCACATCAGAGAATCTCTATCACCCAAATGCACATCCCTCTATCTACTCTAACCCTGCAGGGCAGGCCTGGAAGCAATATAAAACCCAGTTGTCAATGTCACTGCCACACAAAATACAATCTGCTCAAGGTCTGCTCTGCAGACCTGGCTGCAGCAAACCCAGATGCCAGCTCTCCAGCCCTGCCCCAAACAACACGGGGAGAGCTGGCCAGCCACAACAAACCTGCTGGTTCTGGGTCTCTCACCCAGGTGCCAGCTTCCCTGCCACAGAACACACAATCTACAGATGCCAGCTCTCCAGCCCTGCCCCAAACAACATGGGGAGAGCTGGCCAACCACAAAAAACCTGCTGGTTCTGGGTCTCTCACCCAGGTGCCAGCTTCCCTGCCACAGAACACACAATCTACTCTATAAAAACAAGAAAGTGACCCAGCCCACACACACCCTCACCAACCCCCACACCAACCAGAGGCAATTTAAAAAAACCAAAACAAAACCAGCAGAATCACAAAAGGCCAAGTGTTAAACCCAAAAGAACCCAAAGAAAAGAGTAACAGCAGCAGCACAACACAGCAGCAACAAATCAAACACTGAATACTTTTAAAACAGTAAAAAAAATAACTTTTAACAATACAGGAACTTTGCCACCCCCTCCCCCCCCAAAAAACCCTTCACCCTAACCCCAAGAAATCCAAGCCACCCAAATCAGGAGAAGTAAAAGGACACTGCACTTTTAAAAGTCCTCTCACTAAATTAAGATATGGGCAAATTGGCAAACCCCGCCACCCCAGGCCCCCTCCCCAAGCAAAAACCCCCAAATAAGCTACCCCACCACCACCACCACCCAAATCTGGTTAAGTAAAGGGACTTAAGTCTTTTAAAAAGTCCTTTTACCAACAATAAATAAAAACAAGAACCCCAAGAGTGTCTTACCTTGTCTTCTCTAGTCCAGGGAAGTCTGGTAACTTGGTAAGGCTGAGTGAGAGAGCTGCAGGCAGCAGTTTAAGACAAGGGGCAGCCAGCCCTTTGCACAATCTCTCACACACAACAGCAATGGAGGAGTTAATCCAGCCAGGAAGGAAAACTCCTTTAAAAGCCCTTCAAAGCATGCATTTGCAATGCATTTTGCAAATGCATGCTTTGGATTGGCTGCTGGGGCTCCTCTTCCCCCTCTCCCCCCTCCCTGATCCCAGGGAGAGGCGGGAAGAGGCCACTAAAGGCACCAGAGTAGGCAAGCAGCTCCTTTGAAGCTGCAGACAGCCTTTTGAATTGACAGCCGCATACTTACGAATAGCTATTCGTAACTATGCGGCGAGCCGTATTCGGCTGCCGTATAATGGGCGCCTATGGGGATCGGCTTCAGCCTATTCCGCATACAGCCGAATCAGTGCTGATTCGGCTGTAAATACGGTTCGGCCGAACTGAATGCACATCCTTAGTGTGAACCTGGCATCTCTTCCTAAGGAATTACATGAACCATGCTTTCTTTGTTTGTTTTTGAGCCACAACACAGCAGAAAGTTTTCTGGTGCACTATCAACTTAAGCAGTCATCCTTTTCCCATGGTATAGACCAGCACACAAAGATTCTTAATTGCACAATCTGTATCCTGCAAAATAATAATAATAATCAGGGGTGGGATTCTAGCTGGAGCTCCTTTGCATATTAGGCCACACACCCCTGATGTAGCCAATCCTCCAAGAGCTTACAAAAAAAAGCCCTGTAAGCTCTTGGAGGATTGGCTACATCGGGGTGTGTGGCCTAATATGCAAAGGAGCTCCTGCTAGAATAATAATAATATTATTATTATTGTTCATGTCACACGATCTGAGATTACACACATAGTGACCTGAGAAGAAGTTACAGTAAATGCATGGAAGGCAAACAGTTTGGTGCTATCCAGACCATCACCCCTATACACATTCATATCTATTCAGTTTAACTGTCTGTATGAGGCTTTTGGCTCTAAAACAGATAATTCCCTAAAGGAGCAAGTTGTCTTTGGCAATATTGCTGTTGGGTCAGCAGTACTGATGCCCTCTTTATAGCTTACTGAAAGGCATAAGTAATTCCCATATGCAGAGTATTTAATCACCTAATGACCTCACTTACAGCTGCTTACACAGAAAGGGAAAAAGTATGACCCATACCTGAAAGTGGCTTTTGAATGTCTGTAAAATGTTAGAATTTGTCACAGATTAAAAATATTGGGCTTCTCTTAGTGGATTACGAAATTAATGTTAGGTGTCTTTCCTCTTGGCTTTCCTGCTGACTGTGTTCTGTAATTTGACACTCTTTTAGAGACTAGTTCTCTCAGGCAGAAAGGTGAGCAAGCACCTAGCAATGGAATTTTCCTTTGTTTCTTATGTATTCAAGCCAAGCCGGTGTGGTACATTGAGCTGTAAATGTACAGACTGGCAGGACAATCCTATGGCCCAGCAAAGATAGCTACCTGTTATGTATTGCATCCAAGTCTTCGGGTATAACACAACGAACGCTACAGAGGCGACCAGGGGAAACCCACTGGTCCCCGGATGTAGCTCGCTAATACACTCCGCCAATTAAGATCTGTGGCGGGAAGCTTAACTGGCCAGGACTGGACCTGGCCAGATGGAGGGTTGTTCCGGGGCATGTATATAATTGGGACCAGGACCACGTTTCACCCTCTTGTGATGTACCAGCTAATAAAGTATATTGCCTTCAACACGTCTCATCACTGAGTACATTACACTACCATTACGTCAGAGGTGATACTTGTCTAATTAACTGATATCCGTTCCTAAATTCTCTAAGCAGCATTATCAAAAGCCCATAGAAGCAGCAGGAGAAAAGAAAACTATCTGGGCAATTCAGTTGTGAATGGCTGTTACAGTGCAAAAGTGTAATATCCAACTGTGTGTGAATACAATCATACAAATAAGTACGGCCACTTCCACAGCAATACCAACATCACTCAACCATCTGAACTCCCCGCCAGCTAACATAAGCATCAGTCAACACAGAGCAATGGCAGGAATGCCATTATGGCCTCATTCCAAGTTGTCTCCCATACCCAAGGGACAAGCATGCTACTCAAAATGAGTTCATAGTGCCTTCTTCTGTACATATTAGTTGTTGGAAGCCGCCCTGAGTCACTTGTGGGAAGGGCGGGATACAAATCCCAAATAAATAAATAAATAAATAAATAAATAAATAAATATCAGAGGTGCAGTACCTGATGCCTGCAGCCAACAGTGTTCCCCCCATCAGGGTCTCAAATTCTCTAGCAGAAGAAACACAGGCAGCTGGCAAACAATCACCTTGTAGCCAGGGTCACACAGAAAAGGAAGGAATGGCATTACAATCAGAATAGTCAGCCAGATCTATCGATCATTGGGTAGGAGGCATGAATGTATAGCCTGTGACTTTCCAGAAGAAGGGTTACAGTTTCTTAGTTGGAACAATACCCACCCCCCCACAGGCACTAATCACAATATTCCATGCGACTCAGTTTTATTGGTATGTATAATATAGTGGGTTCTATACATGGAGGAGTCACTAGTATAGTGATAACAAGCTCTTTAATAGGTATGAGATAGTATAATGCTACATTGCAAGACTGGGGATGGGGGCCTACCGGCCCAACTTATATCTCTGGGCTCCCGTGCAAGCACATCATTGGGTCATTCAAACCAGTGGGGGCTTGTCATTGGTCTAGGGCTGCAGAGATGTGGATCCTGCAGCCCTTTGTTCCCAAGTCCCCAAGCCATATGGCTCCAATGAGCCCGGCAGGCACACCCAAAGTCTTCCCTTGAGTCCACATACATAACATCCCTCCATCCTTAGTTTGCAAGCCCCTAGTGGACAGACTTTTAGGTAGTGGGCTTGCGATACTCTCGTGTCGACTGCCTGAGCGCTGGCATGGTGGGGACGCGGCGGCAGCTTCCGACACCGTGGGTGGAGGGCTTGGCACCAAAGGGATCTCGGCTGGCAAGTTCCCCCCGGTATCTTGTTCTGGTGGTAGTCCCGGCTGCTCCACTATCTCGGGTGCATTCAGGGGTGTTGCTGCTGGTCTTCCTGCTTGCTCTGGCTCGTACGTGGCCATCGGATTTGCGATGCTGTCATCCCCCTCCCTTCCGGGCGACTCGCATGCCCGTAATTGGTCAATGTGCCACCTCATCATGAACACCCCCCCCCCCCCTCGGATGTAACCTCATACATGACGGCACCTAATGCTCTGGAGACCCGTGCTGGAATCCATGCTGGCCCACCCCTGAAGTTTTTAGCAAACACTAAGTCCCCTGTGTCAAACTCCTGGGATGCCCGGACCGCTTCTGGCACCTCTTGTAGGTCGGGAGCTCGGTCTGGGTGCATGTGGTCAAGCAGGGTAGTCAGCCGCTGACCCATGAGAAGCTCGGCTGGGCTGCGGCCAGTGACGGTGCTGGGGGTGGAATGGTGTCCAGAAGGCCCGTTCCACAATCACTAATTGGAAGGGGTGTTGAAAGACCTGAGTCAAATTGAGGTGACAAGAGAGGAGGTCCTACAACTGATTGACGAATTAAAAACTAATACGTCACCAGGTCCGGATGGCATACATCCAAGAGTTCTGAAAGAACTCAAAGTTGAACTTGTGGATCTCCTGACAAAAATATGTAATCTTTCATTGAAATCTGCCTCCGTTCCTGAGGACTGGAAGGTAGCAAATGTCACCCCCATCTTTAAAAAGGGTTCCAGAGGAGATCTGAGAAATTACAGGCCAGTCAGTCTGACTTCAATACCAGGAAAGTTGGTAGAAAGCATTATCAAGGACAGAATGAGTAGGCACATTGATGAACACAAGTTATTGAGGAATACTCAGCATGGGTTCTGTAAGGGAAGATCTTGCCTCACTAACCTGTTACAGTTCTTTAAGGGGGTGAACAAACATGTGGAAAAAATGGGGCCCAATAGATATTGTTTACCTTGACTTCCAGAAAGCTTTTGATAAAGTCCCTCATCAAAGGCTCCTTAGTAAGCTCGAGAGTCATGGAGTAAAAGGACAAGTCCTCTTGTGGATCTCTCCCTCTGCCCTCCGATCCCAGCGCTTGCTTTAAGCATCAGAGCTGGAGCCAGGCAGACAGGCACAGAGGAAGCACCCGCCCCCTCCGCAAACTCAGCGCTTCGCGAGCACCGGCTGTGGAGGGGGCAGCGTGCTTCCTCCGTGCCTGTCTGCCTGGCTCCAGCTCTGATGCTTACAGCAAGCGCTGGGATCGGAGGGCGGAGGGAGCGATTCTGGCGCTTGCTGTAAGCATCAGAGCTGGAGCCAGGCAGACAGGCACAGAGGAAGCATGCTGCCCTCTCCGCAGCCAGCGCTCGTGAAGCACTGGGTTTGCGGTGGGGGAAGCGTGGAGCAATCCCAGTGCTTGCTGGAAGAAGCTGGAGCCAGGCTGGCAGGTGCGGGGGAAGCGCCGGGATCGGAGGCGGAGGCAGCGGATCGCCCCCCAGGAGGAAGGTGCGTCCTATGGACCGGAGCACCTTATGGTCCGAAAAATACTATATATATATATATATATATATATATATATACACACACACACACACACACATATATACATATATACACACGCACACATATATTGGCCACTGTGTGACACAGAGTGTTGGACTGGATGGGCCATTGGCCTGATCCAACATGGCTTCTCTTATGTTCTTATGAGGCACTCAGCTAAGCGGGCTTCCCACTCCCCATGTATGATGCGGCAGAATGTTTCCTTCATAACCTACACCATTCTCTCTGCTTGGCTGTTGGTGGCGGAATGAAATGGGGCCAACCATATGTGCTTTATTACGTTCCGGCCACAGAAATCCTGGAACTCGGCTGAGGTGAAAGCCATCCCATTATCCAATACCAATGTATCCGTGAGGCCATGAGTGGCAAAAACCCTGCAGAGGGCCCCTAGTGCTGCCCGCGTGAATGTGGATGCTACTGGAACCACCTCTATCCACTTAGAGTAGGAGTCCACAATAATGAAGAATACCTGCCCTTGGAATGGCCCTGCAGAGACAAGGTGCAAGAGGGACCAGGGGTTGCGAGTGGACTCCAAATGTTGTGCTGGTCGGGTCTCCTGGCATGGCTGACATCTGGCCACCCAGGATTCAATTGCTTCGTCTATCCCAGGCCATCACACATAGCTGCGGGCCAGTGCCTTCATGTGCACAATTCCTGAGTGGGTCTCATGCAGGGCTGTTAGGACTCACTGTCGCAGTACCGTGGGCACCACCACCCTACTTCCCCACAACAAACACCCTTTATGCACCCTGCCGGACAAAAACACCGAGAATTCCGAGCCTACCCGGCCTTCCGGCCACTCCCTCTGCACCCAGTCCAGAACTCAGGATAGAGTTTGTCCTTAGAGGAGCAGCAGGTAATGTCCTTGGCGTGCACTGGGAGGTGTGGGAGGGACTCTAGCGACATGATCTGGAACACTGGGGCTGGATCCAGGTCCATTGAGGGCAGTAGCAGGCGGCTCAGGGCGTGGCTCATCGCCTTTCCCAGGCAGTACTTGAGGTCATACTGGTATCCCACGAGGAAGATGGACCACCTCAAAACCCAGAGTGAAAGCATTTGGGGTGTTTGGAGGTCAGGGGTGAACAGGCCTAGTAGGGGCTTGTGGTCCGTCAAGATGGTGAAGGGCCGGCCATACAAGAAATTGTGGGATTTTTTAACCCCCACCACGATGGCCAGGCCCTCTTTGTCTATCTGAGCATAGTTTTGCTCCAGTTTCTGTAGAGTCCTAGAGTTGTAGGCTACCAGGACCTCGCAGCCATCTGATAGCACATAGGCCAGAACAGCGCTTACCCCGTAGGGCAAAGCATCACACACTAAAATAACAGGCAGCTGCTTGTTGAAGTGCACCAGCAAGCTGTTGGAAGTTAAAATGTCCTTCACAGCCTGAAAAACATCGGCTTGCCAGCGATCCCAAACCCATGGTGCCCATTTGTCCCAACAGTCTGTGTAAGGGCTCTGCTACCACCGCCTTGTGGGGGAGGAAGGCATGGTAGAAACGGAGGATTCCCAAGAAGGATTGTAATTCCGCCTTGTTGGTAGGCGCCAGCACATCACAAATGGCCTTTATTTTATCCTGGGCCGAGTGAATGCCGCTCGTGTCCACCATATACCCCAGGAAGTCAATGGAGGGCACCCCCAACACACATTTCTCCCGTTTCACCTTCAACCTTGCCCCATCGAACCTCTGCAACACAACCCGGAGGTGGCCGGCAAACTCCTCTTCTGTGGCGGCTGCTATTAGCACATCATCGAAGAACGGCTGGACCCCGGGAATACCTTTAAGAAGTGAGCCCATCAAGTTCTGAAAGATCCCTGGGGCCATGCTGACCTCGAAATGTAAGTGCATTTCTTTGAAAGCCCCCCATTGTGTAATGATCGTTTGCGGCTCTGCTGTGGTGGCATTCACAAGAAGCTGTGAATGCTTGCATTTCACTTAGTATATAGAGGTTGTCCGAGGGTACACCTATGGAATGTATTTTCTTCTGGATCTGACTATACCAAGTGGAAATGAAGGAATCCGCTAGCATCATATAGATATAACTAGCAGGGTCTGCCCTAAAGTGTAGGCGTAGCCAAAACTTTATAGTTAGCAGCCATGCCCTGGACTCAATCAAATGGGTTCCAGTCTCTAGGCACATTGCAGCATAGCTGACACAGTTGGGGACCCCTAAAATAAGGCGTAAAAATGCTGCCTGAATTTGCTCAAGTTGGAAATTGAGGGCGCAAACCCAAATGGGGATCCCATATAACAACCGAGAAACTGTTTTAGCATTAAATACACGAATGGCAGCTGGGACAAATTGGTTGTCATTCTTGTAAAAAAAGCTAACCACCGCAGATGAACTACACCTTGCTGAGATGACTGCTTGCTTGCGTTGTACTGTACAGCTATGATTATATTGGAAAAAGACCCCCAAGTATTTGAAAGATTTCACCTGTTCAATATTATTTCCCTTGAGGCACCAGCTTTGTGGTTTCCAGGACTTTGAAAAAACTAAAATTTTGGATTTTACATAGTTTATAGACAGGAAATTTGTCTCGCAGTATGAAGTAAAAGTGAGTAAAAGGCTCTTGAGGCCTTTCTGCGAACGTGACAGTACAACTGCATCGTCGTCGTAGAGCAATAAAGGGATAACGGATGGCCCACGTTTGAGGGAGTGACTATCAATAGCATTTAGAGAGGGGGCCAGATCATTCAGGAATAAATTAAACAAATAGGGGGCTAAAATACAGCCCTGTTTGACTCACCAATTGGAAATGATCTTTATAGTTAATACACCTAGGTCGTTATATCACACTTGATAGCTATTAAGGGAATACATTTTATGAATAAGAAAAAGTAGGCGTTTATCCAGACCCATGATGTTCAATTTATTCGAAAGAAGATCCCTGGGAATAGAGTCAAATGCTCCTTTTAAATCAAGGAAGGCCGCAAACAGCCTTTTCCCCCCTCTACCACTGTATTTCTCTATTAGATGGTTAAGAATTATATAGTGGTCCATTGTAGACTTGCCAGGACAAAACCTGATCTGTTCCCTACTTGGGAAATTTTGCTCTTTCATCCATGGAGTTTTCTGAAGAGGTGTCTCGCATATAATTTGCCTGCTATGTCAAGCAGACTAATTGGGCAATAATTCTCTGGTTCCTGTGGGTCACCCTTCTTATAAATTGGGACAGCTATGAAATTTGTCCATGATTCAGGCATGGTCCCTGTTTTATCGATCACTGTGAAGAGTCACCAGAGGGGAAGCCCACCAGTCAGAATTATTTGTAAATAATTCTAGTGGGAGTCCATCTGGGCCTGGGGCCTTCCCTGCCTTCAAATGATTGATTAGATTATTAATCTCATTAGAACTAACGGGGCCATTCAGGTAGATCAGAAGGGATTTGTTCAGATCACGCATGAGCCCTAAGAAGATTTAAGGGCAGCAATGAGCTTTGTCAACCAGAAAGACTCTGCTGTTTGCCAAGTCTTTGCAAACAATAAATCTGTGCCTTACTTATCAGATCTGCTATCAGATGTGACTCCAGAGGAAGCAGGTATCCAAGATGCATTTGTGGAACTCCCCGAGAGAGAACAGCAATGGATCATAGACAGATTAGAGCTATTGAAAACCCAGTTGCTCAAGTGCAGATCAGAGCAGAACCGACGTGCTAGTTTTGCAGATGTTACGCTGCATGAGAGTATGGAGGCAGACTGTGCTATTCCTACTGCAGTCCTTTCTAACCAGGAGCCAGATGGAGGGCTGCTTAAGGGGTTGGCAATGCAAACAAATCTGCACCAGAACTGCGTCCCGGCCCTGCAGGACAGTTCTCAGATTGGAGTGAATAACAATTGTACAGTGACTACTGGTCCCCTGTATGGAAGCACAAGTTAAGTCCCCATGTCGTGACGTTGGAAACTATCCATCCTCCCATGATACTGATTATACTTCACTATCCTCAATAGAGCCCCAAATCATCTCCAATTCTGATGATTTATTACATCTACCCACAGAGGCTCCTCTCCCAATAATGACAGTCAAAAACTCCACCAAAAATGGCAGTGTATTTCTTGACCAGGGGAGATTTCTGGATAAGATATCAGAGTCCAACTGACTATTCAAAGGTGCCCAAGAACCAGCCCTAAAGATTTTATCCTGGAATATTGCAGGTTGGAAGAAAAAGGTGGCTAGCACAGATTTTTGGACTTTCCTCAAACAATTTGATATTATATCATGCCAGGAAACTTGGGATCAGAGTGAAATACAATTTGAAGGTTATAAGTCCTATTCCACGCCAGCAATTAAGCTTAAGCAAATGGGCCACTATAGAGCAGGGCTGTGTTGTTTAATTTCTTAGCAGATTAAAGCAGAAACTACCTTTCTGCCCCCTTGCTCTTCACTGGCCCAGGCACTTTTGCTTAAACTATCAGCCCTAACATTAATAATGGTTAATGTATATTTATCCCCTTGTCTAAACAGAGGAGACCTTTCAGCACAATGGAACAGTTTTAGCATATATATTGAGAACCTGGAGCAGGAGTACCCCTCTGCCAAATTTATAATTATGAGTGATTTTAATGCTAGAATAGGTAGTGATAATTACACATTATGTAAATCCTTGGGTCTTGACCTGCATGACTCCCTCCCCGAATTCCTGATTTTTTCAAAGAACTCTAAGGACCCCCATGTTAATGCAGCAGGAGTATTTCTGGCAAATTTTTGTATCCCCTCTAATAGATCTATATTAAATGGGTCTATGCAACATGACTTGCTGGGGGAGTACACATTTAGTTCCAGATTAGGCAGTAGTGTTGTCGATTATGTTATTGTTTCTCCCAATCTGAGAAAATTTATTGTGGACTTTTTAGTGGGTGAGAGCTTGGACAGTGACCATTTTCCATTGATTAACTTACTAAAATTTGAGGCTGTTAGCCATTCATCTCTGGGTCCTGTTGATATGCCTGCCCCTCCAAGAGTCAGATGGACAGAGACAGTTGGAGAAAGCATTAACCTGTCGCTCCAAACAAATAAATTAATGGAATTAAATCAGCAACTGGCCGAAGCTGCAGACCCTTCTGAGGCCCTTCAAATTTATAGCAATATAACTTCTTCTATAATTAACTTTTATAAACAGCAATTGACTGCTAAATCCAGAAGACAGACCCATGTCTGTCAGAAGACAGACCCATGGTATGATAAGGAATGCCAATAACTGAAACGCCAACTGCGTGCAGTATATCACACTTATCGTAACAGCCTCACTGCCAATATCTCCCTGAGCTACTTCGAACTGAAAAATAAGCTTAAAGATACAGTGGCTATAAGAAAAGACAATTATTAAGAACTGGGATTTACTTATTAGTGCCTCTACTGCCTTTAACAGTAAGCTTTTCCGGTCATTAGTTACTGGTGCTTCTGATGTGAAGAGCCACTGTTCTAAACATTCCATTCCTCCCGAGGTCTGGATAGACCATTTCCATAATTTACTTTTTGACCCTCTGACCATTTGTCAGAACTTAAGAACTTCAAACGGATCCCATACTTGGTTACAAAGTTAGGATTTTATTAGAGAGAACTAAGCACTGGAAGAGGCAAGATAACAGTGATGGCGAGAGCCAGCACCAGCTCAATTTTATACACGTAAAGCAAACATCTCACAAAGCCACAATTCACACCGTTACAGGCACATCTGTCTTCTCACCATCACTATCAGTAGAGAGGATGCCTCCCTACTCCGAAGGCCATGCTGTTCGGCTTCAAAGGGTCCCAGTGTGAGAATGTGCAGAGACATAACATAACTCATTCTACAGCCCCAAATATTTTGGATACCAGTGGGGCAAGGTTAATTACTATTCAAGCACTTTGGGTCAAGCAAGGGTTACAACATGGAGTCGGTTTGGTTCAGTAACAAAGCAGCTCTAAGCCACAGTAAAAGTACAATACAGCATTGGTCACATTATAGGGAACCAGCAGTAAAGATACAAGTTCTGACATACTGCCCCCCCTAAGCGCCCCCTCCCGCGGGGCCAACCTTGGGCTTGTGCGGGTACAGTAGGTGAAACTTTTTCAGCAGTTGCGGAGCGGCTACGTTCTGAGATTCGACCCACTCGTCACAGCTCGGGGGGAAGTGTTTCCACCTGATCAAATAATACAGTTTCCCCCGTTTGACTTTGGAGTCCAGGATCTCCTGGACTTCATGGTGACTCTGACCCCTCACTGTCGTCGGAGGGGGCGGTGGGGCCCTGGGATGGAAGGACGTAGCACCAGGGTCTTTCCGAAGCAAGCTGCAATGAAAAACAGGATGGATCTTACTTAGAGATTTGGGTAGTTCGAGTTCCACCGTTACTTTGTTTATTACCCTTTTTATTTTGAAAGGCCCAAGAAATTTCAGTGCGAGTTTACGGCAGGACTGGGGAAGGGGAAGGTTTTTTGTCGACAGGAAAACTGTATCCCCCACCTTTAGGTCCCACTCTGGGGAGTGTTTTTTGTCAAACTGCTTTTTGTAGGCTTTTTTCGCTTCCTCCAGGTTTTCCTGAATACCCTTCCAGCCTTCACGGAGGCCCTCCCACCATTGTTGGCAGGATGTGGGTTCGGACGGGCTGGCAGGGAGGGCGAGTGTGGGAAACGGCTTGCCCTCGTAACCATTGATAATTTGAAAAGGGGAGGTTTTGGTCGAGCTATGGAGGCTATTGTTGTAGCCATATTCTGCAAAAGGGAGGAGATCCACCCAGTTGGACTGTTGGAAATTAATGAAGCAGCGGAGGTACTGTTCCAGAAGACCATTAACCCTCTCCGTCTGTCCGTCCGACTGGGGGTGGTAGGCAGAGCTTAGTCCTTGCTCGATGCCAGCAAGTTTGCAGAACTCCCGCCAGAAGTTGGCAACGAACTGCGTCCCGCGGTCGCTAATGACCTTGTCTGGGAATGAGTGTAGGCGTACAATGTGGGTGAAAAAGAGCTGGGCGAGTTTTTTGGCCGTGGGTAGCTTTTTGCACGGGATGAAGTGGGCTTGCTTTGAAAATGTGTCGACTACGACCAGGATGACTGTTTTGCCCTGTGAAGGTGGGAGTTCGACAATGAAGTCCATGGAGACTACCGACCAAGGCCGGGTGGCTGTAGGGAGGGGAACCAGGTGGCCCGGGGGTTTACCCCCCCTTCGTTTTGCCATGAGGCAGGTGGGACATGAAAGAACAAATTCCGACACATCTTTTTTAATTTTTGGCCACCAGAACTGGCGGGTGAGCAAGTTGAGGGTTTTGACATAGCCAAAGTGGCCGGCCAGGCGACTCGAGTGGCAGCGTTCCAAGACTTCTTTTCTGAGGGGAGTGGGCACATAGATTTTTTCATTGTGCAGCCAGAGCCCGTTTTCGGCTTTAACCAAATTAGGTGGGCGGTCAGCCTCCTGGTTATATTCTGAGAGGAATCGAGGCAGCAGGTCTGAATCCGGAGGGCTGGTCTGTTTGCCGGAGCGGGTAGTGACCCCCCCCCGAGATGGCTGAGGGGGAAATTAGTGAGTCCACTACCTCCTCCCGGAGACTGTCGTGTTGTGGCATGCGAGAGAGGGCGTCTGCTAAAAAGTTCTTTGAGCCTGGGATGTGTTTCAGCACAAAGTCAAATTTAGCAAAGAAGCCTGCCCACCGGATTTGTTTTGCAGTCATTTTGCGGCGCCCGGTGAGGGCTTCAAGGTTTTTATGATCGGTCCAGATTTCAAAGGGGACTCTCGCTCCCTCAAGCCAGGAGCGCCAGGTTTTTAGGGCAAACATGACTGCAAACGCCTCCTTGTCCCAGACCGACCAATTTCTCTGTTCATTGGAAAATTTCCTTGAGATATAGGCACATGGTCGGAGCACCCCATTTCCCCCTCTCTGCATTAATATGGCTCCCACTGCGGCGTCGGAGGCGTCGCATTGGACCACGAAGGGTTTCAGTTCATCGGGATGAGCCAACACGGGTTCGGATGTGAAGAGGCGTTTCAGTTCAGTGAAAGCTTTTTGGCAGTCAGGCGTCCACGTTAGGCGCGCGCCTGGCTTTTTCGCCTCGTCACCCTTCCCTTTGGTTTTGAGGAGTTCCGTGAGGGGGAGCATGACTGTAGCGAACCCCTTAATGAAGTCGCGGTAAAAGTTAGCGAACCCGATAAAACTTTGTAATTGTTTGCGGGTTCGAGGGGGCTCCCAGTCTAGTACCGCTTGGACCTTTGCGGGGTCCATAGACAATCCCTCCCCCGACACCCGGAAACCCAAGTAGTCCAGTTCGGTCTTGTGAAACTCGCATTTCGACAATTTGGCATACAGTTTGTGTTTGCAAAGGGTGCTTAACACTTTTCTGACCAGGGGCACATGAGACTTTAGATCTTGTGAATAGATAATGATGTCATCAAGGTACACCACCACCCCCTTAAAAAGGAAGTCCCGTAGCACTTCATTGATAAAGTTCATGAATACACCAGGGGCCCCTTGCAGTCCGAAGGGCATAACTAGGTACTCAAACTGTCCCAGAGGGGTGTTGAAGGCTGTCTTCCACTCATCCCCCTCCTTGATGCGGACGCGGAAGTACGCGTCTCGGAGATCAAGCTTGGTAAATACTTTCCCCTTTGCTACGGTGTTCAACAAATCCTTTATCAACGGGATCGGGTAGGCGTTGGACATGGAAATCCCGTTTATCGCACGAAAATCTGTGCAAAGTCTAAGAGACCCGTCCTTTTTCTTTCGGAAGAGGACGGGGGCGGCATGGGGGGCTGTGGCCGGTCGTATGAAGCCGCGCTTAAGATTCTTGTCCAAAAACTTTCGGAGTTCAGCTTTCTCCGCCCAACCCATGGAGTACAGTTTCGCCTTGGGAAGCTGCTGCCCTGGGATCAGCTCAATGGCACAGTCCGTAGGGCGGTGGGGCGGTAGCTCGTCTGCTTCTTTCTCGCTAAACGCTAGCCTTAGATCCCGGTACTCCTTGGGGATTGAGGCGACTTCCTCGAGTGTGAGGCAAGCCCGCATGTTTTGGGGGGGAGCGTGCGGCCCCCATTCGGGGCGCCAGTGGTGGTGCTCACACCTCCAATCCGGGAACCGGACGATTTGTTCCTCCCACCTTATGTCTGGTTGGTGGCGGGTGAGCCAAGCCGAGCCTACCACCACGTCGAAAGAGCAAGAGGGGGCAATTACGAAAGTCTCAATCCCCCAATGCTCCTCGGTTCCTACCGGGACCGCCTGAGTCTCTAAAGTACATGGCTCCCCCCTCATGGGACCCCCGTCCATCTGCTGGAACTGCATCGGTTGTGGCAGGGGCGAGGTGGCTAATCCCAACGCCTCAACTAGGCGGGGGGTGATCAGGTCCCTGTTACACCCTGAGTCGATCAGCGCTCGGGCGTGCATGAATCTCTTCAGGTTAGGGTTAAGGAGGGTAACGGCCATAAATAGTAAACCCCCCGTGGCTCTCACCGTGAGGAGTGCCGGCTGTTGTTGGACCTGCTTTGCGGCACCCATTAAAGCAGGTCGCTGTCGTTTCCCGCCGACTCGGTGTCGTCCGACTCCTCGGTCGATTCTTCCACTGTCGCCAGGTCGGTGGTAAAATCCTCGTCAGTCGCCAAGGAAGTGGCGACGGAGCCCCGACTGGGCTCCTTCGAGCGGCTGCTCTTTTTCTTTTTCGGCCCCGGGGTGGTTGGCTTCGCCGTGGGTGGGGTGGACCCCGCTTTCACTGGGCAGTTGGCGGCGAGATGATCTGGGTCTCCGCATTTGAAGCACTTGCGGGCGGGAGACGGGGTTAAGGTCGCCGGGGTCTTCCGCCCTTCGGATTTAGTCGGGGTGTGTTTGGCCCCCTTCTTCGCCAGCTGCTGTCGCCGCATCCCCACGTGTTGGAGGTTGGTCTCCACTTCTCCGGCCAGTTGGATCCATCCGACCAACGTGTCGGGCCTCCCTTGACTGTAGCAGCGGTCGAGGATGTTCGGGTTCAGACCATTGATGAACGCGGTATATTTCATGACCTCGTTCCATCCCCTCGCTGCTGCGCAGTACCCCAGGAACTCGGTGGCATACTCGCGAGTGGAGCGGTTGCCTTGCTGTATGCGCTGAAGGGCGGCGACAGCCTTCTCCTCCCGTAGAGGATCGCCATACTGGCGGAGCATCGCGTGCAGGAACCCCGCCACGGTAGCTAATTCGGGCTTTCTCCCCATGAAGAGCCCCACGTACCACTTGCGGGCCGAGCCTCTCAGTCGGGACGCGATGTGGTACACTCGGCTGGCTTCGGTCGGGTAATCTGCACCCCAGTGGGTGAAGAACGTGTCGCACTGTATCGTAAAGTACTCCACGTCCTCGGGATTCCCATCGAAAGTAATCTTCAACTCTCTTCCTCGACCCTCGACCCCCCCCGGGGCTCGAGGCACCACCGGCGGTGGCGCTGGGCCCGGTAGGGCCGGCAGGATCGGGGCGGGTGGCGCCGGGGGCCCCGGAACGGGCAGAGCCGGTGGCGCCGGAGCAGCCGGGGCCGGCGGGGCCGGGGCCAGCGGAGCTGGTGGCGCCGGGGCAGGCGGAGCCAGCAGCGCCGGGGCGGCCAGAGCCGGCGGGGCCGGGGCGGCCGGAGCCTGCGGGGCTGGGGCCGGTGGAGCCGGCGGGGCTACGGGCGGTTGCCCCAGTGGTAGCCCTCCAACCGGGACCCCCAGGACCGCCGTTTGCAAAGTGCGGAGCTGATCGTAAATCGCGCCCAGGTTCTGCTGCAACTCCTCGGCCATCGTCACGCGGGACCGATGCACGTCGTCGTGGATCTCCCGCACCCAGTCGAATAAGTCGTTGCGGAGGGTCCGGATCTGGTCGTCTCCCCCTCGGGGCTCCGGGCCCTCTGCCTGGTCGTCGTCGCCGTCTCCGGCTCCCCCTTCGCCCAACATGCTTCTGTACCGTTGCTCCGCGGCGTCGATTGCTGCCGTGGACTTCCGCGGGCTCCAGGTTCGCGGGGCGGGGAACGCGTTGACCGAGAAAGGCGCTGGGACCTTAATTTTGCGCCGAACCCCCGTCACTTTTGGGTCGAGCGGCGGGTCCTCCGTTGGGGTGGTGGGCTCTCCGTCGTCTGGCACTTTTGCCGCCATCAGGCCAAGCCTCCAGTACAGATAAGCCACGAAACAATGGGATCACTGTTATAATGTCAGAACTTAAGAACTTCAAACGGATCCCATACTTGGTTACAAAGTTAGGATTTTATTAGAGAGAACTAAGCACTGGAAGAGGCAAGATAACAGTGATGGCGAGAGCCAGCACCAGCTCAATTTTATACACGTAAAGCAAACATCTCACAAAGCCACAATTCACACCGTTACAGGCACATCTGTCTTCTCACCATCACTATCAGTAGAGAGGATGCCTCCCTACTCCGAAGGCCATGCTGTTCGGCTTCAAAGGGTCCCAGTGTGAGAATGTGCAGAGACATAACATAACTCATTCTACAGCCCCAAATATTTTGGATACCAGTGGGGCAAGGTTAATTACTATTCAAGCACTTTGGGTCAAGCAAGGGTTACAACATGGAGTCGGTTTGGTTCAGTAACAAAGCAGCTCTAAGCCACAGTAAAAGTACAATACAGCATTGGTCACATTATAGGGAACCAGCAGTAAAGATACAAGTTCTGACACCATTGTATCTGGAACCGGCAGGTGCGTCGCTCATGCGGTTCCCCACAGCTGACGCAGGTCTTGGGGGTGGACGTTTCTGTTGCCCATGCCCGTGGCTTTTGTCGAACCACCTGATGCAGCTTAAGGGCATCATCCCCATCAGAGTCTTCTGACTCTGTGGCTGGTTGCAGCTGGTGAGCGTTGGTACCCAGGCGATGGGCCTTCTCCTTACTCGCATCCTTGGCGGTGGCAGCTATCTGTAGGGCCTTCACCTGGGTAGGATCTTCTTCCGCAGTGATTTTCTGACATGCCTTCATGTCCCAGAGGCCATGAGTGAACTTCACGAGCAGGGCATCTTCAAGTTGTGTCCTGTAGTCAGCCTTCCTTCCCATGTTGCACAGGCGGGCTAGGAAGGTTGCTGCTGTCTCATTCGGTTCCTGGAATCTGTCGAAGAACTGTAGCTGCCGGGTGAGGCAGGTTGGATTCAGGACGAAATGGCCGGTCACCGCCTTGATGATCTCATCAAAGGAGGATGCTTCGAGCGTTCCTGGCGGGACCAGGCCCTCCACAAGCTGTAGGGTTGGGATCCCACAGTTGCTCAGCAGGATAGCCTTTTTGATTTCTGGTTTGTCATCCTTGATTTGTTGCACCATGAGGTGGTACTTGAGTCTTTTGACCCAGGCTTCTCAGGCTGTGCTATGTCAAACCCCAGAATGGAGTTTTGTGATCCAGACATGGTGTACATGTTCGGGCCAGGTGGTGGTGCCTGTTGCGTGGTAATACTGGAGTTCTGCACGCTTGGCAATGCCGGTTGGTCCTGGGCCTTGCTCATCCGGATCCCATCCTCATTGCCACTATAATATAGTGAGTTCTATGCATGGAGGAGTCGTCAGTATAGTGTTAAGCTCTTTAATAGGCATGGCAAAGTATAAGGCTACATTGGAAGACTGGGAATGGGGGCTACCGGCCCAGCTTATATACATCTCTGGGCTCCCATGCAAGCACATCATTGGGTCATTCAAACAAGTGGGGGCTTGTGATTGGCTAGGGCTGCAGAGATTTGGATCCTGCAGCCCTTTGTTCCCAAGTCCCCAAGCTCAGTCTGTATGGCTCCAATGAGCTCAGCAGGCACACCCAAAGTCTTCCCTTGAGTTCACATACATAACAGTGTGTGTGAGGAATAAGGTTTTTTCAAGGATAAGATAAGAAAGAATGAATGCTCTACAGAATGAAGGATAAGAAAGAATGGATGCTCCACAGCAAGCTCATAGGAACATCCCTGTGAACTGTCTAGTAGCCCAGTAGGCAGAACATTTACCATGGGAAACAGAAGGAAGTTTGAGTCCCATCCTAATGAGATAGAAATGCATTCACTGTGTGCTCCCTATTGACCTTCACAGTGCATGCTGAGAGCCTACGTATATTTAGGCAAAGTCTACCTTTGGGGTCTACTGGTGAGCTGGGCACGGGGTGGAGATAGGGAATATCTCTTGCCTTTGTAGATATTGAATAACCTCCTGATTGCCCATGAAGACAAAATGAACATGGAAATAGTTGTGAGTAACGGGTAGCCATTGCAAGAGTTGGCTCCTAAGTGTTCATTAGAAAGTTGCTGAGTATGACTAAGTTTCCGTCACCTCAGTGCTCTCTTGCATATATATTTCTCAAGTTATCAGGAGAGCAATATTGTGTTGCTGATGCCTGCATGGGGCACACTTGTCAGAGTATAGTGTGTTGGTGTGTGGACAATATTCTCCATCAATTAGAGAGAACCAACTTGTGGATTGAAGCAAATAAATAAATAAATGAACAGTTCCATCTACTCATGGCAACTGCAAGGGAATACACTGCACGTGGTTGTTTGGCCAGTATATCAGCCGTTGAATTAGAGTGCTGAATATTTACCAGCAAAAGAGCCTGCATACCCCTTCTTTACGTAAAGGTTCCCGTTCTTTAGGTAGAGGTTTATATGCATTTGCATGAGTACCCAGCTTGCTGGGGGGAAAGTGTAGCTGACTGGGGAAAGCAATGGCAAACCACTCTGTAAAAAGTCTGCCATGAAAACGTTGTGAAAGCAACATCACCCAAGAGTCAGAAACGACTGGTGCTTGCACAGGAGACCTTTCCTTTCCTTTACATGCATTTGGGCATCAAAAGGGCCCATTTGTGCAAATACTGTTACCCTGTATCCTTAATGCAGGGGGCACAAATACTATCCATTAAGGCAGGGGTGGGGAACCTTTTTTCTGCCAACGGGAATTTGGATATGTATAACATCATTTGTGGGCCATATGAAATTATCAACTTAAAAAACAGTTCTCTGTCAAGGGAGAATGATTCACGCCAGCAAAATTAATGTAAATAATTGTTTTTCTATTTGAAGTCATGTGGAGAGAGCCTAATTTGGCACACACACACACAGACACAAACCCCTGACCTGCCAACCTAGGCAAATGCCTAGGTCCAGGGCATTTTTTGTAGAAAAAGCCCAGCAGGAACTCATTAGTATATTAGACCACATCCCCTAATATTAGCATATTAGGTCACACACTCATTAGCATATTGGGCCACACCATCTGAAATAATCAAGTGCAAATTGAACTGGTGGTAGCTGACTCCCCACCCCTGCCACCCCTCCCTCCCTCCCTTCATGCACCCCGGCATGTGCGAAAGAGAGAAAGAAAGGGGATGGGAGAAGGGGACAAATAAAGAAATGTGGGGAAGAAAGGAAAATTTAATTTAAAAGAAAATTTCTTTTAAAAGGGTTTCAGAGGAGATCCAGGAAATTACAGGCCAGTCAGTCTGACTTCAATATCAGGAAAGCTGGTGGAAACCATTATTAAAGAGAGAACTAGTAGGCATATTGATGAACAAAAGTTATTGAGGAAGACTCAGCATGGGTTCCGGAAGGGTTAGTGTCTCACTAACCTGTTAGAGTTCTTTGAGGAGGTAAACAAACATGTGGACAAAGGGGACACAATAGATGTTGTTTACCTTGACTTCCAGAAAGATTTTGATAAAGTTCCTCATCAAAGGCTCCTTAGTAAGCTCAAGAGTCATGGGGTAAAAGGATAAGTCCTCTTGTGGATCAAAAACTGGCTAATTAATAGGAAACAGAGTGTGAGTGGGCAATTTTCACAGTGGAAGGTGGTAAGCAGTGGGGTACCACAGGGATCAATACTGGGTCCAATGCTTTGTTCATTAATGATTTGGAGTTGGGAGTTAGCAGTGAAGTGGCTAAGTTTGCAGATGACACGAAATTGTTCATGGTGGTGAAAATCAGAGAGGATTGTGAAGCACTCCAAAAGGATCTGTCAAGGCTGGGTGAGTGGGCATCAACGTGACAAATGAGTGCAAAGTAATGCACATTGGGACCAAAAATCCTAACTATAAATACAAGCAGATGGGGTGTGAACTGACCGAGCCTGACCAACATGGCCGGTGCATAGGAGTAGGCGAGGTAGGCAGCCGCCTAGGGCACCACCCTCCCTCACCCTGCCAATCTTCAGCTTGAAATATATCACACTGCACAGGATTATTTGAAGTTATTTGTGTACTACAACTATTTTCTACTTGAGAAATAAAATCAAAGACTGATGATATCATATTACTTACTCTCACAATTTAAAAAATAAATAAAATTAAAAATGGTAAATTTAAATTTAAAAAATGGTAAATTAAAAATGTGAAAGGTTTCAAGTTTGGTGTTCTCCATTTTTCTTACATTTCCCCTGTTTTTTAAAATTGGTGGGTGGGGACTAGTACGAGTCTTGCTTAGGGCGCCAAAAAGCCTAACACCAGCCCTGCTGACCACGAGAGAGATCTTGGGGTCATAGTAGATAACTCTCTGAAAATGTCGAGACAGTGTGCAATAAAAAAGGCCAACACCATGCTGGGAATTATTAGGATGGGAATTGAAAACAAATCAGCCAGTATCGCAGTGCCCCTGTATAAATCGATGATGTGGCCTCATTTGGAATATTGTGTACAATTCTGGTCACTGCACCTCAAAAAAGATATAGCATTGGGAAAAGTGCAGAAAAGGGCAACTAGAATGATTAAAGGATTGGAACACTTTCCCTATGAAGAAAGGCTAAAACGCTTGGGGCTCTTAAGTTTATTCCATTTTAACATATCTTCATCCATTTTACGCCATAGCTTCTCATAATTATTTTTAAACAGATCAATATTCTTCATTGTTATCTCCACACCTAAATATTTTACCTTGGAGGTGACTTCACAGCCCGTTAGTCTCTGCAATTCTTGTTGCTTATTTATTTGCATATTTTTACATAGAAGTTTTGATTTTTCTTTATTAATACAAAGGCACGCCAACTCCCCATATTCTTGTATTTTGGCTAACAACAAAGGTGTAACTTGTATGGGGTTTTCATTTATAAACATTATATCATCTGCAAATGCTCTGTATTTGTAAGTAAATCCTTTTATTTTTAATCTTTCTATTTCTTTTTCTTCTTGAATCTGCATCAGTAATATCCAAGAGTCGTTATAAACAACAATGGGGAAAGTGGACAACCTTGTCTTGTACCTTTGCTGATAATCATATATTCTGTAAGATCTGCATTGATACATAGCCTTGCACGTTGTTCAGTGTATATTGCTTTTATCATTCTTATAAAGCTTTCTCCCAGTTCCATTTTCTCCATTACTGCAAACATAAAGTCCCAATTTAAATTGTCAAATGCTTTCTCTGCATCCGTAAAGAATAATGCTACTTCATTTTCTGGATGTCTTTAATAATATTCTACAATATTTACAACAGTTCTGATATGGCCTCTTATTTGCCTTTTGGGAAGAAACCCCGTTTGATCTTCCTTTATAAAATTTATCAAATGTTGTTTAAGCCGTTCTGCCAAGATTCTTGTATATATTTTATAGTCATTATTTAATAGAGAAATTGGTCTATAATTTTTTACATTTGTGACATCTCTATCTTCCTTAGGTATCACGAAATAACAGCTTCCTTCCATGTGTTTGGTATTTTCCCTTTTGTTCTTATCATGTTCATCAACTTCTGCAATTTTGGTGTTAACTCATCTTTAAAGGTTTTAAAATATTTAGCTGTATATCCATCTGTCCCAGGTGCTTTTCCATTTTTCATTGCATTAATTGCTGCTTCAACTTCTATTTTTTCAATTGGATTATTCAAAACTTTTCGCATATTTTCAGTTAAGGGTTCTATTTTTATCTTTTGTAAATACTCATCCATCTTTTCTTTATTTATTTTAACACCTTTAAACAACTTGGCATAGTACTTAAAAAATTCTCTTTTTATTCCCTCTTGGGTAACCACTTCTCTTCCATCTACCACAATTTTATTAATAATTTTATTTTGTCTCTTTTTCTTCATTTGCCAAGCCAAATACTTTCCAGGTTTATTTGCTCCCTCAAAAGATTTCTGCTGCAGTCTTTTCAAATTCCATTCCAATTCTTTATTTAACAAATGTCTCATTTGTGTTTGTAATATTGTAATTTCCCTTATAAGTTTCTTTTTCCCTGGCCTTTTTCTCAACTCCCCTTCTTTTTTCTTTATTTCATTTTGAATGTCCAACAACTGTTTTTCTTTTGCTCTCTTATCTTTATTATTCAAAGTAATCAATATTCCTCTCATTACTGCTATATAGGCATCCCAGACAGTCTGAAATTCTATATCCTCTTTGTCATTTATTTGAAAGAAAGCTTTTGTTTCATTTCCTAGATATGTCACTATTTCTTTATTCTGTAGCAAATCTTCATTCAATCTGCATCTTCTCAACTTCTTGGACAATTTTGTAATCCACATGATTGGGTTATGATCAGCCCCAATTTTGGGTAAAATCTCTATTTTCCTTGTTATAAGACCTAAATCTTTCGTGCCCCACAACATGTCAATTCTGGAAAAAGTTTTGTGTCTTGCTGAATAAAAAGTATAGTCCCGAACTTCAGGGTTAAATTTCCTCCATATATGTTCCAAATTTTCTTGTTTGACCAATTCAAAAAAAGACTTTGGCAATTTTTCTTCTTTGCTGTTATTTTTTTTTCCCTCCAGACCTGTCCAATTAGTTCTTAACTGTTCCATTAAAATCTCCCATTAACAAAACTTGGTCATAAGTCAGTTCATCAAGCTGTTGTATAATGTCTTTAAAAAAACATCCTTTGCGCCATTAGGTGCATACAATCCCAATAACAACTTTTTTCCCATTTATCTCTGCTGCTACAAATCTTCCATCTTTATCTTTAAACACTAATTTTGGCTCCGATTCTTGTTTAATATAAAAAACCACTCCCCTTTTCTTCTGTTCAGCCAATGAAAAAAATTCCACTCCCAATTGTTTGTTCCATAAAAATTTATAATCCTTTTGTTCAATATGCACTTCTTGCAAACAAATTATATTACAATTTGGTTCTTAATCCAATGAAACGTTGCCCTTTTTTGTGGTGAATTTAGTCCATTAACATTCCAAGACAGTAATCTGTAATCCATCATGGTGCAAATTCTTTATTTTCTTCAAAAAAATCTATGCATATCCTGTGCATTTGTAATTGTGATTCTTTTACCCTGGAGTTCAAAACTCAAACCTTCAGGTTTATCCATCTAAACTTCATTCCATTGTCTCTCAATTTTTCTGTCAACTTTTTATATATTCTTCTATCATTTATCACTTGCCTTGGCAACTCCTTCATGATTCTCACTCAACTGCCTCCCACTATCAGTGTCTTTTCAAAATTTTTATTCATGATTCTTCCTACCATTTCATTTGTCATAAATCTTATGACAACATCTCTTGGTAAGTTATTTTTCTTGGCATAAAGTGAGTTCACTCTATACATATAGTTATACATGTTTTTAGTCTCTTCAGGGTTTTCCTCTAAAAATTCTGCAATTATTTTTATTATAAATTCCTTTAAATCACAATCCTCCTTTTCAGGTACTCCTCTCAGACGTATCTGAGTCTCCATCAATTTGCAGTCATGGATTGTCACTTTTTCTTGCATTTTCAACAAGGTGGAATCATATACATTTATTCTGCCTTCTACCTGCTGCACTTTCTTAGAGGTTTCCTCAGTTTCCTTTCTGAGATCTTCCATGTCTTTTCTAATCTCTGCAATAATTTCTTTTTCCAATTCATCTATCATCTCTCTCACCCCTTTAATCATTCTGGCTTCTATTGCCTCTAGTTGGTCCTGCATTTTTTCTAATGAAGTAGCCCTTGTACAGGGCTGCTTGTGTTCATACATTTAAAAACAGCAAAAATTTGGACCTCACCAATATCAAATTCAATTATCAGATTCAAAAGAGTAGGACTTGCCCTTTACAACAAGCCCAATTTCGCTGTCCTCGGAGCTCCCAAAATCAAGATATTTATTTTTAATTTTTTTTAAATCTTCCAAAATGGCGTCCGCAACTTTTTACTGCTCCCTTCAATTTTTTCCCCCTTTTAAAAACGTTCAAAGTCCACACAAATAATATGATCAATAGTATTTATCTTTTTACCCTCTTCTCAGTTAACTCCAACAATTTTTAATGTCCCAAATTCTTTAAAAACATTGTTTTTATTTTGACCTCCCAGCAATGGCTGCCGATGTTTCTCAATGGTATATATTCCTAGAGTAGGTTTTCCTTCCGCTACTTCCTGCTTTTGTTGCCACAAAGTCTCATTCACACTGGTAAGGAGATCTCATGATACTTGACGTACTTCCTGTCTTGCTTGAATGTACTGCAGGTCTGTGACGATGTGACAATTGTTGCTCTTTTTTCAAAACCGCAAGTAGACTAAACAATACATTCCTTTCACCTTTTTAGCTCTTTTTAACACTGTCCCTTATATTTATAAAGTCCAAATTTCATCTCTTCCTCCCCTCTTCTTCCGGACTTTCTAGATTTTCCTTTCCCACCTTTTAAATTTACTTCATTAAGCTGTAAAAAGTTCCAGAATGAAAGATAGTAATCTGCTGGGTAGAATAGCTGCAATTAAAATGAATATTCTACTAAGAATAATGTATTTGTTTCAAACTATTTCCATTGTGAAAGATAGTAAACAATTTGATAAATGGTGAAGGAAAATTTCAGAATTTGTGTGGGCTGGGAAGAAACCAAGGTTTAAAATGAAAATTTTGACAGATGCAAAAGAGAGAGGTGGCTTTCAACTACCAAATTTAAAATTATATCAGGAAGCAGTTTGTTTAGTGTGGATAAAAGAATGGATAACGTTGTTAAACAAAAAACTCTTAGTGCTGGAAGGTCACGGAAATAAATTTGGCTGGCACGCATATTTGTATTATAGAAAAAAGAAGATGGACGGTTTTTTCTCTCACCATTATAGAAATAATTTGCTAAATACATGGATGAAATATAAGAAATATGGAGATGAGAGAAGACGGTTATGAATAGTGCCAGCTGAAGGAATAAAAATAATGGCTGAGATAGGTGAAGAAAAGCGGTTGTGAAATAATCAATTATTAAAAATACAAAGTGGCAAAATAGAACTGAAAACTGATGAAGAGTTGAATAATAAATATGATTGGTTCCAAATGCAACAAATAAAGAGCTTGGTGGATAAAAATATCAAAACTGAAGGAATAAGAAAAGAACAAACAGAAATGGAAAAAGTTCTGCTTGGAGATAATGAAAAATTAATTTCAAAAATATATAAATTACTTCTGAAATGGTCTACGGAGGATGAATTAGTGAAATCTCAAATGATTAAATGGGCAATTAATGTAAATAAAGAAATACAGATGGAAACTTGGGAATACTTGTGGAAGAATTCTATGAAGCTCTCGACGTGTCATAGTATTAAAGAGAACTGTTTTAAAATGATGTATAGGTGGTATATGACTCCTAAAAAATTGGCAAAGATGAACAATAAGATGCCAGACAGATGTTGAAAATGTAAAAAACATGAAGGTTCTTTCTACCATATGTGGTGGACTTGTGAAAGAGCAAAAAAGTATTGGCAGATGATTCAGCCAGAAATTTCTAAGATCTTGGGATATGAATTTAAGAAAGTTGCAGAGACTTTTCTATGGGATTACAAATGGAAAAATTTCCAAAAGAAGATGGAACTGTAATTTGGCACTTGCTTTCAGCTGCTAGGACATTATATGCGCAGTTGTGGAAGCAAGAAAAAAATACCAGAGAAATGGGATTGGATTATAAAAGTTATGACATGGAGTGAAATGGACAAATTAACAAGAAGATTAAGAGACTATGATTTAGAAGTTTTTAAGATGGAGTGGGAAAAGTTTAGAAGATATGTAGAAAAAGAGTGGAAAATAAAAGGACATAGGGCAATTTTTGATAATGATTAAGTTTAAAAAAAAGAATATAAATTTTTGTTTTAATAGTTAAGGGTACCTTTAAATATTAGCATTTTAAGTAAATAACACCGGCGTGGATCAAGTAATGGGGGGAAGGGTGAGTAGAAAGTAATATATGGGGTAGATAAAAGAAGTTTTTAAAGATGTAAGAAATAGATTTATTACCATATGTTACCAATAAAATTGTTTTAACCACAAAATGCTTGGGGCTCTTTAGCTTGGAGACACATCGACTGAGCGGTGGCATGATTGTTTAAACAGGCTTTTGCTGTAGATTGAAAAAGGGCTGCCACCGGACATCTTATAGAATGCTGGTGATCACAGTCAAGAATTCATTACCGCCTATATTGTACTGAAACAGCGCCATAGAATGGTTTTAAAACTGAAATAAGTAAATTATGGTTTTATATGTTTTATTGGACTGATTGTATTTTATGATGTTGTGAGCCACCCTGAGTCTGCTTGCGGAGAGGGCGGAATATAAATTGAAAGTAATAATAAATAAATAAATAAATAAATAAATAAATAAATAAATAAATAAATAAATAAATAAATGATAGAGGTTTACAAGATTATGCATGGGATAGAGAAGGTAGAGAAAGAAGTACTTTTCTCCCTTTCTCACAATACGAGAACTCATGGACATTCCATGAAATTGCTGAGTAGTCAGGTTAGAATTGATAAAAGGAAGTACTTCTTCACCCAAAGAGTGAACACACACATGGAATTCACTGCCATAGGAGGTGGTGGCGGCTACAAGCATAGCCAGCTTCAAGAGGGGGTTGGATAAGCATATGGGGCAGAGGTCCATCAGTGGCTTTTAGTCACAGCTTATTGCTGGAACTCTCTGTCTGGGGCAGTGATTCTCTGTATTCTTGGTGCTTGTGGGGGCACAGTTGGAGGGCTTCTAGTGTCCTGGCCCCACTGGTGGACCTCCGGATGGTACTTGGTCACTGTATGACACAGAGTGTTGGACTGGATGGGCCATTGGCCTGATCCAACATGGCTTCTCGTATGTTCTTATGTTCTTAAAGTAATAGAGGGAAGGAAGGGGAATAAAGGAAAATAAAAACAGGGCTTTTTGAGCAGGAACACACAGGAACGCAGTTCCAGCTGGCTTGGCATTGGGGGTATGACCTAATATGCGAATGAGTTCCCACTGGGCTTCTTCTACATGAAAGCCCTATGTGAAACAATGGTGACATCAAAGGTGTGACCTAAGAAACAAATGAGTTCCTGATGGGCTTTTTCTACATGAAAGCCCTATGTGAAACAATGGTGACATCAGGGGTGTGACCTAAGAAACCTAAGAAGAGTTCCTGCTGGGCTTTTTCTACAAAAGAAACCCTGAATAAAGAAATGGGGGGAAGAAAGGGAAATGAAATGGGAGGAAGAACAGGAAATAAAGGGAAATGAAATGGGGGAAGAAAGGAAAATAAAGAAATGGGGGAAAGAAATAGAAAGGGAAATAAAGAAAGGGGGAGAAAGGGGGTGTTAGAGAATTTACACGCAGCAGAAGATACTGAAGAAGAGGGACAGAGAACACAGGAATTAATAGACAAGAGAGACAACTGTATGCAACGGTGGAATATATTTACCAGGACAGTATCCAATATTCAGAGTCGTTGCCAGGCCAAGGTCACACACAGTAATCAGTTTACACTACAGTAGATCGCAGTATACACCAGTAAGTATACACAGAACAATCCAAGCACAGTAGCACAGGATCAACACCAGCAGTGTTCTCTGCCACCTGGATGGTAACTAACACAGTACCCACAATCCTTACAGGCAGGAAGAGCAAGCTCACTGAGCTTCCCTTAATACACACATCAATCATGCAATCTCACCAGAGGTTGCATCAGCTCTGTGAGTCAGCACAAAGCCTAATTACAGGTGAGGTCATTCCACCTTACCTCAGTAACAAGAAACAGCTGGTCCATGATTCAGCATGACTCAGCATGACATTTGCAGAAACAACATCACAATTACTAAGATGGAGTCAGTCAGCCATTTTAGAACTGATTCCCAACAGGGGGAATAAAAGGAAAGAAAGAAATGGGGAAAGAAAGGGGAGAACAAAGGGCAATGAAGAAATGTGGGGAAGAAATGGAAAAAAAGGGAAATAAAGAAATTGGAAGAAAGGGTAATAAAGGAAAATAAAGAAATAGGGGAATAAAGAAAAATAAAGGAAAGGGAAAGAAATGGAAATAAAGAGGAATAAAGAAAGGCAGGAAGAAAGGGGGAACAAAAGGAAATAAGGAAAGAAAGGGAAAGAAAGGGGTGAACAAAGGGTAATGAAGAAATGTGGGGAAGAAATGGAAAAAAGGGAAAGAAATGGGTAAGAAAGGGTATGAAAGGAAATAAAGAAATGAGGGAATAAAAGGAAATAAAGGAATTGGGGAAGAAATAGAAAGAAAGGGGAATAAAGAAATGAGAGGGAAACTTACCTGAACGGTGACAGTGACTTTTCCAGGACTCACAGCAAACCTGGCTGGCTAGCCAGGCCCCAGGGAGGCCGCCGCACAGTGTGGCTAGGCCCCACAATCCTTGGTGGCCAGCCAGGCCCCAGGGAGGCTGCCATGTGGCTTGGCTCAGCCCAGCAATCCCCAAGGGTCAGACCAAATGATCTCGAGGGCCATAAATGGCCGTCGGGCCGAACATTCCCCACCCCTGTCATAGGGTATAATGGAGAATTGATCTGTGGGTATCTGGGGCTTCAGAACAGCTGCTTTTTGAGGTAGAGGCACCAAAATTTCAACATAACATCCTGTGCCTCTCTTCAAAACACCCCTTAAGTTTCAAAAAGATTGGACAGGGGGTCCAATTCTATGGGCCCCAAAAGAAAATGCCCCTGTCCTCCATTATTTCCTATGGAAGGAAGGCATTTAAAAGGAGCACAGTCCCTTTAAATGTGATTGCCAGAACTCTTTTGGAGTCCAATCGTGCTTGTCACACCCTTGATCCTGGCTCCACCCCAAAGTCTCCTGGCTTCACCTCCAAAGTCCCCAGATATTTACTGAGTGGGACTTGGCAACCCTAGTCATCACATTTAGGGACCGCATACCTTTAAAATGCCTTCCCTCTACTGGAAACAATGATGGATAGGAGCACCTTTTGGGGGGGCTCATAGAATTGGACCCCCTGGTCAAATCTTTTTGAACCCTGGAGAGTATTTTGGGGAGAGGCACTGGATGCTATACCGAAAATCTGGTGCCTCTACCTGAAAAAAACAGCTCCCCCAGAGCTCCAGATACCTGTGGATCAATTTTCCATTACACCCTATGGGAATTGGTTTCCACAGGGAATAATGGAGTGCCTAGCAGACATTTCCTCCCCCCCCCCCACCCCAGCTTTCTGATGACCCTGAAGCAGGGGCGGGGAGGCCTCCAAACTGGGGGATCCCCTCCCTCCACCTGGGGATTGGCAACCCTATCACCACTCCAGTCAGCTAAGTTTGAAGCCTTCCTCCAGCCTGAGGAGCCTGCCTCCAACTTCAGTAGTCTGAAGGAAGGCTCCTTAGGCTGAGAAAAAGAGTAGTAGCATACTGTGATGAAAAGGCCTAGCATACTCTGCCTATGAACATAAGGAAAGAGTGTCTACCTAATTCATCTGTACTTTGGCCTGTAATGCTGGCAAGATTTGTTCCATGTGGTTTAGAAAAGTTTTTCAACCAAAGTGTGTAGGAATGAACAGAAAGTATGAAAAGAATATTTGTAAAGTTAGAGAACCCTTTGGCTTTAAGTTAAATATTTTGAAATCTGAAATTGTTCTAGAAAGATTCCATGCTCTGCTAGATACCTGAGCAGCTAGACAATATCAGCAACATGCTGCATTTTGAATATTGTACAAAATAGGAAACAGTACTACATATTAAATGGCAGTGGACTAGAAGAGATATAAACATAGCAGAATTTAAAAGATGTTACCACATATTTTACTTTTGCAATCCAATGGATGTATCATAAAATTTTTACTCTGTCAAATATCAGATAGGTCATTTTCAACTCCACCCTTCGTTGTTTATGACATTTCCCTAATTCCATTACAGCTCACCATTAATAGCTTGGGTGATACATTAGCCCTTCAGATAAAATCTATACATCTAGGAAAATTCCACTGTCTGACTGAACTTATTTCCTGTTTGATTGCAATTATCATCTATCTCTGTCTTTCACACACACTGTTATAACTGTCTCTGCTTCCTAAATGAGCTGGGGAAACCCTATGACAGGACCAGTGTTCTAATAAGTACAAAGAGAAGAAACTGTTGCAAGAAAGGGAAATAACAATAGCATACAAATTGCTGGGGAATATTGGACTAGATCCAAAGAACTATGTGAATATCTTCATACACCTGAGAGAGTTTTGGCTTCATGTTTCTCACACAGCTATCTCCACTGCTGCAAGGCAAATGATTTCTGAAACTGAGGAGAGTTTGAAAAAAAAATTGTAAAATGCACCAGGGTAGTGTGTGTAACTAATTCATTTACAAAAAGATGGTCAGAATGCAAACTTATGCTTCTAGCACACACCAGGATTTAGGTATGTTCAGTGGAATTTTGACATCTGAAGAATATACCCAGAAGTCTCCCTTGAATGCATAGAACTGGTCACATTGTTCTTGCAATCCAGTATCTCATGACTGGATTAACATCCTGAATAGATATTGTTTTCCCAGATATCGTCTCTATAGAAAGTTCCCTTAACAGTACTCTGTTTAAGTAGACTCTCATTTTTCAAATAGAATATGCTGTACTTTCAAGGGGACTTTACTCACTCTCCCAACTTTGCCAAAATTATCTTGCTCTGCCAGTGTGGTGCATTTCAATAAGAAGTGACAATTGGATCAGACCCATTTATTATCTCTTTACCATCCCATTTAGAATCAACCCAGCCATATCTGTTTTCTCCCAAATCACAAGTTGAGGAGAAAAATTATAATACACACAGAGCACTGGTTATGGTATAGAGCAGGGGTGGCCAAACTGTGGCACGGGAGCCACGTGCAGCTCTTTGACACATATTGTGCAGCTCCCAAAAGTTCAAGAGGAACTAAATGCAGGCTTACTCTCAAGTAAGTGTGCTTAGCATTGGGACCTTAGTCAGCTTCTGAGTGCTGATCCATACGTAGGTGACTATTTGAATTTCCATCGTGTGTTAAGTGGGGAAGGAGGGGGAAATAGGCAGGCTTGCAAGCTCTTCTCCTACACTACAGAGGTCACCCGGAGACCTAGAGTGGGGAAAGAGTGCAAGAGCCAAGGAAGCAACTGGAAGGAGGGATGGAATTAAAGAGGGTGGTGCAGGGTTTCCCCATAATTTCATAGCTCTTGCAGGAGCTGTACTTACTAACCTTAGTGTCAAGGCAAAGAGAGATGCATAATTTTTTAAAATTTAAATCAGAGTTTATTGATAGATTAAGGCATTACAGAAATTAAAAAAGAACCAAAAATGATACTTCATTTTAAAGCAATACTATGCACTCCTAAACAATTATAGAATCAAATTTAAGAATTAAGATACACACTATAACTTCCTGAATCATCTATTCCCTCTACCCCCCCCCCAGAAAAACCCCTCCACTTAGAAATAAATCAGTAGTGCAAATTATTGGGTAAGATATCATGATCCATTAGGTATGTGACTAAGGGGAACCAGTCAGATATCACTCTCCGTTCATAGCAATCTGTTGGATAATCAAACATGTTATAGGCTAATTTGTGAAATAGGAATAGATCTCAAAGCTTAAGATGCCATTGTTCTATAGGTAGAGGGTTTTTGTTCACCCATTTTGAGGCTATTAAGAGTCTGGTGGCAGCTATTAAAATATTAATTAATTCAGTTTGCTTTTACTAAGAGAAGAATCACTCCAGTTATGAAGTAGAAAATAATCTGGTTTTAACAGAAGATGATGACCCGTTATGAGAATTATTTGTCTTTGTTACCAAAATTCTGATATAGATATGGACAATTCCTCCATCCACGTAAATATGAAGCAATTTCCCCACATCCCTTCACAGATGTTCAGTTTATCTTAGGATCCATCTTGTTTAATTGTGAAGGAGTTTGATACCATCTCATCATTGTTTTAATAAACTGAAATTTGATATTAAAAACTTTTATCTTCAGGCCATATGAGTTTCATATTCTTTCCCAGTGAGGAGAGTCTAAATGTATTTGGCAATCTTGGTTCCAACATAATTGATAACCAAAAGGTTTGGTATTTGAGGATTGCAGAAGAATTCAGTAAAGATAAGAAAGAAGTCCCCTGAATTGAACTTTAAGTTTATTAAATAAAGTTTCAAAGGTGGTAAGTGGTCTGTTACATATGTCTTGGATATAAGAGGAATGAAACATGTTTTAGTTGATGATATTGGAACGAGTGCAAAGCTGTGTCAATTTTTTTCTCCAGACTTTTATCTAAGAATCTACCTTTGTACGTAAGATCTGTAAGACGATAGTAACCTTTGTTTCTCCATCTATGTATAAAAAATTTGTCTTGATCTAAGGGGAACCAGCCCTGGTTTAGAAAGGACATATACAAGGAGCAATCAGTTGTTAGTCTATTCTTTTTGTGATGCCAGATAGTGAGGAAAGCTGACAGAAAGAGATTCTGTGATGCCTGTGTAAGAGCCATAAATTTGTGATTCCACATTAAGTCTGAGTTATGATAAAGAACTATATATGTCAATTCTATTTATTCCCAATCTGAGGGAGAGTCACTTTTTATTATTTGTATTGATTGAGTTAGAATGTTTGCCTCATAATAGGTTAATAAGTCAGGGAAGGCCATACCACCATTTGAGATATTGCATATCAAAGTTCTGTGGCTTATTCTAGCTGGTTTATAATTCCAGAAAAATCTATTTAGCTCTGCTTGCCATTTAGCAATCTTAGTTTTAGGAATAAGTATTGGGAGTGCACGAAATAGAAACAAGTATTGGGCAAGATAAAATTTTTAATTAAAAAGTATCTATCAGGCCAAGACAATTTCAAATTGTCTCAATTTTTCAGTTGAGTTTTTGCTTCCTCATTAAGTTTCTGAAAGTTGTGTTGCATAATTACTGAGAGATCGAGTGGGATATGTACTCCTAGCAATCTCCAAGAGGTTTTTGTCCAAGTCCAATGGCACACCATAATGATGCATAATGATGCAAACAGTGGTCAGTTATGTGTGTTTCCTTTTCCCACTGGTGCCAAAAAATATTTCCTTAAACTTTCCCTATCCTCGTCTTATGGGAACTGTTATTCCCAGGTTTTGTTTTGTTTTTTTTTAAAAAAAGTCTCCTTCTAGCATGGTTGTGTTGTAAAGTACATGCATATGTATTTTACCTTTCTGTGCAAGGAAAGTATTAAGAGTTTTAATAAGACATGTAATTTGTTCATAGGAGCCCCATGGCGCAGAGTGGTAAAGCTACAGTATTGCAGTCCAAGCTCTCTGCTCACAACGTGAGTTTGATCCCGGTGGAAGCTGGGTTCAGATAGCTGGCTCAAGGTTGATTCAGCCTTCCATCCTTCTGAGGTCAGTAAAATGAGCTCCCAGCTTGCTGGGGGGGAAAGTGTAGATGACTGAGGAAGACAATGGCAAACCACCCCATAAAAAGTCTGCCATGAAAACGTTGTGATGCACCCCAGAGAAGGAAATGACTGGTGCTCACACAGGGGACTACATTTACCTTTTAAAATATTTGTTCATGTCTTGCAGCTCTCAAACATCTAGCATTTATTCTATGTGGTTCTTATGTTAAGCAAGTTTGGCCATCCCTGATAAGGAGGAAGGAGATGAACCCATCTCATCCTAATTAGCCATACACTGTGTTCATGCCACACATCAAAGCTACTACTGATAATAAACATATTGTTGTAAAATATTGATATTAAATTAACAATTTTAATACATTAGGTTTGAGGGCTGCAATCTTCTTTAAAATGGCAGACTTAAACAATATTTGTATATCTTTCTTGTCTTCCTAATGAGGATCCAAAGTAGTTTACAACTTCATTTGCTCCTCCTTTGTTTTATCTTTGTAACAACAAGCCTATAAGACAGGTTAGGCTGAGAATATGTCACTGACTCAGGTTCATTTAACAAGCTTCCATGGCAGAGTAAGGATTCAAACTTGAGACTCATAGATCTTAGTCCAACACTCCAACCACTACATCACATTGGTTGTCTCATTATAGCCTTACAATGGAATTCTGTCCTCAATTTATATATATTATATCAGTAAGGTGCCCGGTGGTGCAGAGTGCTAAAGCTGCAGTACTGAAGTCGGAGCCCTCGCTCATGACCTGAGTTTGATCCCAGCAGAAGCTGGTTCAGGTAGCCGGCTGCACGTTGACTCAGCCTTCCATCCTTCCGAGGTCAGTAAAATGAGCACCCAGCTTGCTGGGGGGAAAGTGTAGATGACTGGGGAATGCAATGGCAAACCACCCCGTAAAAAGTCTGCCGTGAAAACATGAAAGTAACATCACCCCAGAATCGAAAACGACTGGTGCTTGCACAGGGGACTACCTTTACCTTTTAAATAAAAGTCAAAACAAACTTGTTAAATCAGGGAACACTATTTAGGGTTAAAAACTTTTATCAAAATTATTTTTTCCATAAAACACATCACAGCAACAAATACTTGAAACAAAATATGTGATTAGTATAGTTTAGATGTTATGTTGACACTAATTATTTTCCTTTACTTTTTTTGAAGTTTGAAGACAGCAGGTTCCCAAATTTAGGCTCGAGTAAGTTTCTCTAGCCCTCACTGACCTGGATGGCCCAGACTAGCCTGATCTCATCAGAACATGGAAGCTAAATGGGACTGTCCTTGGTTAGTAGCTGGATGGAAGACTGCCAAGGAAGTCCAGGTGGCTCTGCAGAGGCAGGCAATGGCAAACCACTTCTGAACATTTCTTGCCTGGAAAACCCCAAAGGAGTCACAAATTGGCTTCGACCTCACATCACTTTACACACAAGTTCGTCCAGGCTAAGAAGCCTTCCTGCAACACAGGCCCTGTATCCCTTTCTCCACACAATTTCCTTTCCCTCTTCTTACCAACCTCACCTATGGTGCAATTGGGGCAAAGGCAGTTACACCGCATATGAGTGGGCTGCCCCAGGGGCATGGCCAGCGTTAGTCGGCTCCCTAAGATCTTTCAGCCTAGGAATGCCCCCCACGAGAGGCATAAAGTTACGACAAGGAAAATGCTGATGTATCCATAGAGACCCATGTATCCTGAAAACAAAGTTTGCTGCTGCTCTCAATGCAGCCTTGAAACCCCTTAGGGAGCCAACTAAATGGTGCACCAATCTCCACACACCCTGGACAGGATGAGCCCCTTCTCCAGCACCAAATCATAGCCCCCACACACAAAGCCTTCCGCACCAGCCCTGTACAACTCTTTAGGTAGGACGTGCGGTGCGGGACTCTGCCACAGAGCTCCCTGCCATGCGGACGTAGAGTGATTCGCAAGGAGGAGGACGAAATCTCTCCTCTGTGGCTAACCTTTCCCATTTCCAAGTCCCAACAGGTACCTGGCCTCTGGGGACTCAGTGCACAGTGTACTCAGTGCACATGGACGGGTAAGTGCAAGTGCGCATTCCAAAACTGCCCCCCTTCCCTTGCTTGAGGCAGGGCGGCATGGCAGCGTATCCGGCACTTGAACAGGGCAGCGAGCTCAGGCAGGGGGTGGTTGCTGTGGCCCTTGTGTGCCGCTGGTGGCCCCCCCTTGGTCTGTCTTCTGCCTCGTTCCCACCCTGGCAGGGCACCGGGGGGGGGGCTCTGGCAGCTGCTCCAATGCCTGTGGGGAGGTGGGTCAGAGATTGTTCCTTTAAGAGAGTCCCTGGCCAAAACATAGCCTCATGCTGCGGCTGCCACCCCTTTGGGTGCTCTTGGCCTCTGTCTCTGTTTTCCAGGTGGGGATTCAACAGAGAAGCTTCCGTTTGAGGTGATTCAACCCCCCACCCCATGCTCTACTCAGTCAGCTGTTCCTGCCCTCCTATCTGAGTGGAGCCTCACACCCTGCAAGACTATCCAAGTTGCACCCAGGATGCTGTTGCACTTAGTTCCAGCACAATAAAGTCTGAGATGTGCACTACTTTGTCTCTCCTGCTTTGCATCTGCTGCATGTTCCCTGTGCCCTTCTCCCTCTCCACCCCCTCTGCCACTCTGTCAGTGGGCTCCCCGAGGAAATGTCTGGGAGGGAGGGTTCACTTGTTTCTTGAGAGGAGGCAGGTGGAATTATGAGTCATCTTGCTGCTGCAAAACTGGACAGGGGAGGGGGGTTCTTTGCCCCACTCATCCCATGTGAGGGAGGGTAGCCTTGGGCCGGGTGCCGCACATCTGCCTGGCTGGCCCAAGAGCCTGCCCAACCCCACGGGGATGTTCAGCTTATGGCACAACCTATGGGGGGCGCTAATGGAGTGGATGCTTGGCTGGTGCCTCACACTCTGAGTTCTGCGGGCCCTGGGGGAGGAGTTCCATGCACACAGCAGGGGGCATTTGGGCAACATGGAGGGTCTCCGCTGCCATGTGGGGGGAGCCCTGGCAGGGGGCAGACTTCTATTCTTCACTGGGAGAATGCCCATATCCCATACTGGCATGCAGGGAAAACAGATGGTCAAATTGCTCCAGATAATCCTTAAGTGTTTTTTCTTGACAGGGAGCACCCGTCAAACTGGATGGCACATTTTCCAATTAAATGTTTGAAGGGTACTCAGTTGTTAACCCTTACATCGCAAACTGAAACAGGCCGGGAAACAAATCAGGCCTGAGTATGACACACAAGGCAAAGTCCCATCTCCCATTTATGTCAGCAAACTAGGTGTCATAATTAAACACACACCCAATGAAGTAACTGGAGACCCACAATGCTCAGCTGTCTCTACCACACATGGTACAGCCTCAGGTGTCTAATATATTTTCATATTTCTCAGAGTGGCATATATAGTTTTGCCTTCCTCATTTTATTCTCACAACAATCCTGTGAAGTATGTTAGGCTAAAAGAGAGACAGGCCCAAGGTTACACAGCAAGCTTTCATGGCAGAGGATGTGAACTTTGATCTTCCAGAACTTAGTCTGACCTTCTAACTACTATAGTACACAGGTATATGTGTTTTGTTCCCAAGAAAGCTCCTAGGGAGTATTGCTTAATTCACCATTTATCCTACCCAAGAGGTTTGTTAATGGGGCCCTCATAACAAAATGTGATATTCAGTCTGCTTTTTGCTTTTCCCTGTACACCTCAGCAATCACTGCTTATTGGGTTTCAAGCTGAATGGATTATGGGCTGTTCTGTTGTGGTGGTCCTTGAGACTTTGAGCACTTTTTTTGGAATCAGCAATTAAATGTTGTTCCCATTGTTCCACTCACTACTGGATGACTTTTGGTTTGCTGAGCCAGAAGACAATCCTGCATATGCCAGTTATTTAGTTGCTTTTCAGGCCTCGGCTGAAGAGTTGGGGGTACCTCTTTCTCATGAAAAAAGAGCATCCTTGCACACATCTAGTATATCTTCAAATCTTACTGTATTCTGAGGAGAGCTCCTCCTAGTTTCCTGAGGATAAACTAGTGCACCTGAAAGCTCTGATAACCCTTACCCTGGCTCGAAAAAAGTGCACAGTTAAGGAGATTCAAGCCTTGCTGAGCCACCTTAATTTTGCTTATAGGGTGTATAATATAGGGGTTCAATGCATGGGGGAGTTACCAGTTGGGTGATAACAAGCTCTTTAATAGACATGATATAGGATAAGCTACATTACAAGACTGGCGATGGGGCCTACCGGCCCAACTTATATACATATCTGGGTTCCCATGCTAGCACATCATTGGGTCATTCAAACCGGTAGGGGCTTGTGATTGGTCTAGGGCTGCAGATATTTGGATCCTGCAGCCCTTTGTTCCCAAGTCCCCAAGCTCAGTCTGTATGGCTCCATTGAGCCCAGCAGGTACACCCAAAGTCTTCACTTGAGTCCACATACATAACATCCCTCCCCCCCTTATTTTGCAAGCCCCTAGTGGACATAGTCTTTTAGGTATACGGGCTTACAATGCTCTTATGTCGACCACCTGAGCGCTGGTGAGGGTGGAGATGCGGTGACAGCTTCTGGCACCCTGAACATAGGCTGGCGGAGCCGGGTTCCCCGCAGCCTCTTGCTCTGGTGGTAGTCCTTGCTGTTCCGCTGTCTCGGGTACCGGCAGAGGTGTTGCTGCTGGACTTTCTGCTTCCTCCGGATCATATGATGCAGCTTCTGACGAGGTTGTCGGATTTGAGATGGTCTCGTCCCCCTCCCCTCTGAGCGACTCGCGTGCCCGTAATTGGTCAGTGTGCCGCCTCATCATGAACCCCCCCTCAGATGTAATCTCGTACATAACGGCACCACATACTCTGGAAACCCGTGCTGGTATCCATGCTGATCCACCCCTGAAGTTTTTAGCTGAGGTGAAAGCCATCCTGTTATCCAATACCAACGTATCCGGGAGGCCATGCATGGCAAAAATCCTGCAGAATGTCCCTAGCGATGCCTGCATGGATGTGGACGCTACCGGAACTACCTCCATCCACTTAGAGTAGGAGTCCACAATAATGAAGAATACCTGCCCCTGGAATGGCCCTGCAAAGTTGAGGTGCGAACGGGACCAGGGCTTTCGAGTGGACTCCCAATGTTGTGCTGGGGCACGGGGTGGCACTGGTTGGGTCTCCTGGCATGGCTGACATCCGGCCACCCAGGATTCAATTGCTTCATCTATCCCGGCCCACCACACATAGCTGTGGACCAGCGCCTTCATGCACACAATTCCCAGGTGGGTTTCGTACAGGGCTGTTAGGACTCACTGTCGCAGAACCGGGGGCACCACCACCCTTTATGCACAGACAGTTCGTCCCTGCAGGACGCAAATACCACAAATTCTGAGCCCACCCAGACTTCCGGCCACCCCCTCCACACCCAGGCCAGAATTCAAGACAGAGTTTTGTCCTTAGAGGAGCAGCGGGCAATGTCCTTGGCATGCACCGGGCAATCTGGGAGGGACTCTAGCGATGTGATCTGGAATGCTGGTGCTGAATCTGGGTCCATTGAGGGCAGTGGCAGGCAGCTCAGGGTGTGGGCGTGGCTCATCGCCTTCCCCGGGTGGTACTTAAGGTCGTACTAGTATCCCGCAAGGAAGATGGACCACCAAAACACCCGCGGTGAAAACATTTGGGATGTTTGGCGGTCAGGGGTGAACAGGCCCAGTAGAGGCTTGTGATCCGTCAATATGGTGAAGGGCCAGCCATACAAGAAATTGCGGAATTTTTTAACCCTTGCCACAATGGCCAGGCCCTCTTTGTCTATTTGAGCGTAGTTTCGCTCCTGTTTCTGTAGAGTCCTCGAATAGTAAGCTACCGGAACCTCGCGGCCATCCGGTAGTACATGGGCCAGCACGGCGCCCACCCCATAGGGTGAAGCGTCACACGCTAGAATGACGGATAGTCTCTCGTCGAAGTGCGTCAGCAAGCTGTTGGAAGTTAAAATGTCCTTTACAGCCTGAAAAGCAGCAGCTTGCCTGCGACCCCAAACCCATGGTGCCCGTTTGTCCAACAGTCTATGTAAGGGTTCCACTACTGCCACCTTGTGCGGGAGGAAGGCGTGGTAGAAATTGAGGATTCCCAAGAAGGATTGTAATTCTGCCTTGTTGGGGGACGCCAGTGCTTTACAAATGGTCTTTATTTTATCCTGGGCCTGGTGAATGCCGCTGATCCACCCCTGAAGTTTTTATACCCCAGGAAGTCAACAGAGGGCACCCCCAACACACATTTCTCCCATTTCACCTTCAACCCTGCCCCTACGAACCTTTGCAACACAGCCCGGAGGCGGCCGGCGAACTCCTCTTCTGTGGCGGCAGCTATCAGCACATTGTCGAAGAACGGCTGGACCCGGGAATACCCTTAAGAAAGGCGTCCATCAGGTTCTGAAAGATTCCTGGAGCCACACTGACCCCGAACTGCAAGCACTTTACCCTGAAGGCCCTTCGGTGCGTGACTATCGTTCGTGCCTCTGCTGTGGCGGCGTCCACAAAGAGCTGTTGGTATGCCTGTGCCAGGTCCAGTTTCCCAAAAATCTAGGCCCCCGCCAATAACACTAGTATGTGGCTCACCACCGGAACCGGGTAGGTGTGGTCCTGCAGCGCCTTATTGATCGTGCATTTGTAATCAGCACAAATGCGGATGCTGCCATTAGCCTTGATCGGGGTGACGATGGGGGTTTCCTACTTCACATTCGCTACTGGTTCCAGGACCCCTTGGGCTACGAGGTGGTCTAGCTCCTTTTCAATCTTGGGTCTCAACACTAGGGGCAAGCGCCTGGCCTTCAGCCATATGGGCTGCATGTTCGGGTTTAGCTGTAGCGCTACAGGGTCCCCTGTGTACGTCCCCAGGGTTCCGTCGAACACAGCGGGAAATTCCTTGCACATGGTTTGCAAGTCTCTTTGAATGGGGACGTGATGGATACCTGTTACTCGTATCTCGAGGGCCTCGAACCAGGCGCACCCTAAGAGACTACTCAGTTCCCCCTCCGCTATGATTAGTGAAAGCTTGCCCTTGAACCTCCCGTAGGTAACCTGGACCAGGCCCACTCCCAGGACCGCTTGTGGAAATCGCGGACTATGAATGGGGATGGCTGTAGTTTTGCCTCTTCCCTTGGGCATAACCTTCTAAAAGTGCGGGCTGAAATGACCATCTGGCCAGTCCCCGAGTCTACTTCCATTTCTACAGGTGTTGCCGTCAATGAACACAGTCACGTGGTACTTATCAGGGGATCGAAGGGACAGTTGGCATACCTGGGTCTCCGTCGTGGAGAGTGCCTGGATGTCGTCCATGAGTGCGACCTCGTGGTGGTGGCCATCTTGTTGGCATGGAGGTTTCCCTTGCTGTGGCACCGATGACTGGCAGACCTGGGCCAGATGCCTGGCCTTTCCCCACATGTGGCAGGTTGTGCTCCGGAACCTGCAGGTGCGTTGCTCGTGCAGCTCCCCGCATCTGGCACAGGTCTTGGGGGTGGTCGTTTCTGTTGCCTGTGCCCATGTCTTTTGTCGACTTGCCTGATGCAGCTTCAGGGCGTCGTCTCCATCGGAGTCTTCCGACTCTGTGGCCAGTCGCAGCTGGTGAGCACTGGTGCCTGGATGGCGGGCCTTCTCCTTACTCGCATCCTCAGCAGCGGTGGCTATCTGTAGGGCCTTCACCAGGGTAGGCTCCTCTTCAGTGGCAATTTTTCTACATGCCTTCGAGTCCCGGAGGCCATGAGTGAACTTCACGATCAGGGCGTCTTCAAGTTGTGCGCCGTAGTCCGCCTTTCCTTCCATGTCGCTCCGGTGGGCCAGGAAGGTTCCAGCCATCTCGTTTGGTTCCTGGAATCTTTCGAGGAACTGTAGCCGCTGGGTGAGACGGGTAGGCTTTGCGACAAAATGACCAGTCAGTGCCTTGATGATCTCGTCGAAGGAGGATGCTTCGAGCATTCCTGGTGCTAACAGACCCTCTGCGAGCTGTAGAGTTGCAATCCCGCAGTTGCTCAGCAGTATGGCCTTTTTGATTTCTGGTTCGTCATCCTTGATTCCTTGCACCACGAGGTGGTACTTGAGCCTTTTGACCCAGGCTTCCCAGGCTTCAGGCTGCACTATGTCAAACTCCAGAATGGCGTTTTGCGATCCAGATGCGGTGGCCATTGTCGGGGCGGGTGGCGGTGCCTGTTGCATGGTGGCACTGGAGCTCTGCATGCTTGGTGATGCCAGTTGCTCCTGCGCCTCACTCATCTGGATCCCTCCTTCATCACCACTATAATATAGTGTGTTCAATGCATGGAGGAGGCACCAGTTGGGTGATAACAAGCTCTTTTATAGACATGATATAGGATAAGCCACATTACAAGACTGGCGATGGGGCCTACCAGCCCAACTTATATACATATCTGGGTTCCCGCACTAGCACATCATTGGGTCATTCAAACCGGTGGGGGCTTGTGATTGGTCTAGAGCTACAGAGATTTGGATCCTGCAGCCTTTTGTTCCCAAGTCCCCAAGCTCAGTCTGTATGGCTCCAATGAGCCCAGCAAGCACACCCAAAGTCTTCACTTGAGTCCACATACATAACAGGGTGGTTACACTTGAGCATGCATTTGGTGCCCATTTAGCCAAGTCCACAGCTGGAGTCCCTTCCCCTCATCACCATATTTAGATCACCAAGGGCATAAAGGCAGATCTGGCACTTTAGCATTCCACCTTCAATGGCATTTCTAGTTAACAAACCCCATTTGATCTAGGTTCCTCCATGCAAATTCATTCTGACACTTCAGGCAGCATTGATTTTGGTTTATATCTTACTGGCCACTGGTGTGCTCAGTGTTAGCCTGCCTCCTGGTCTGGGTCAGACATACTGAGAGATCCCACCTTCTTGGAATTCTTTCCAGGGGTAGAATTCTAGCAGGAGCTCCTTTGCATATTAGGCCACACCCCCTGATGTAACCAATCCTCCAAGAGCTTACAAAAAAGGAGCCTCATAAACTCTTGGAGGATTGGCCACATCAGGGGTGTGTGGCCTAATATGCAAAGGAGCTCCTGCTAGAATTTCACCCCTGATTTCTTTGCAATATCTGTAGCTGTCACCATCTGGGATGAAGACCTCAGAAATCAAAAGGTCTGGTTGGTGTGGTAACCAGGCTGCTGTTCAGTTAATCAGTCACCAGACTTTTTGTTCTGAGTGGGTCGTGCTTCTTGTGTGCAGATTTGACCTCTGATGCTTGTCATAACATCTCTTTTTCAGCATAATATATTGCAAGCACAGACAATGACATTGTGGACACTGCATGTTACTGTCAGGAGAGGTTTCAGACCTTGGCCCATTGGCAAACCACCCCTCCCCCAGACCCCTTTTTGAAGGACCTGTAGCCCCTTTGCAACATTTGATTATGTAGGGAGTTTTCAGTTCCATTGCTCATCAATCTTATTTGTGGGCTGTGGTGGCCTTCTGGCATTCTCTTCTGCTAATGTTGGCAGTGGGTCAGAGGCCTTGGTCCTTCAGTATCTAGTTTCATTAAAGGAGTGGGGGCTAGCACCCAGGACCATGGCTATACACCTTGCAGCCATATCATTTTTAGCAATGCACAGGATTACATGGACCCCTGTAACACTCTTTCAGCTCATAGGGCCACTGAGGGTTGGAAGCAGCTTACCCCATGTGCATCTGATGCACACGCTCCTTTGTTGGCTTCGGATTTTTAGGAGGTTTGGTGGGAGCTGGGCAGTTTTATGCATTGGGCAGGATCCATTTTGCAGGGAGGCTGTGCCTGCATGCCTGCCTCCTATGATGGGGACCCCCTTAAGGGATCTTGGAGTCAAGCTTTATAGCAGAATGCCCAGCTTGGAGGCAGTTGTTCAGCTCCACTTCCAGGTAGCAAGAATTCCATACAGAAGCTTGTGGAACCACTGCTACTCCTGCCCCCTCCACTGCATCAGCCAGGCTGGGGTGTATTCCATCAGCTGACACATGGGTCGCCCAGTGTACTGGATCCAGTGTACAACTCCAAATCCTGGCATTCTCTGTGTTTGTGTTTTATTCTCCTTCCTTTTCTTCCTCCTTGATGGCCCATCTGCCCTTACAATCACAATTCAGATGCATTGAATATGGCTGCTGTCCAGAAGGTATACCTCACCAGTTCCACCTTTCACCAGGCATAGTGGTGCATCAATGGGAACCACAATGTGTAATTCTAACATTTGGATCCATTGGCCAGGTAGTTGTGGCGGAAACTGCTGTTAAGTCACAGCCATCTAATACTGAACCCATAGGATTTTCAAGGCAAGAGATGAACATAGGTGGTTTGCCATTCCCTACCATTGCATAGCAACCCAGGTCTTCCTTAGCGTTCTTACAATCAAGCAGGGCTTTTTTTCTGGGGGAATATGGTGGAACGGAGTTCCAGAACCTCTTTGTGGATACAAAATTCTTTTTAAAAAATTTGAAAAGTTCATGAAGGGCACCTGTGTGTTTCATTTCCATCTTGAGAGTTCTGGTACCTCTTTTTTCAGGGAAAAAAAAAGTCCTGCATCCAATTACTACCCAGGGCTGATCCTTCTTATTTTTCCAGATCTGACAAGATCAGGCTAACCTGGACCATCGAGGCCATGTAGTTATATTCTACCAAATTTATGACAGCTGGTTTTGATAGCCTAAAAGAGGTGGTCTCCCCTGCAATGCCTTAATATGTCAGGGGAGTGCTTGGGCTAAACTGCAGATCTGTCAATAAAGTTGTGGCATTGTTAAACCCAAGTCATGTGTCACATGCTCCTTCTTGGTTGCTGGGCATCCCAGGGCTGTACTGCAGGATTTATAGCACAATCCTAAAAAGAGTTGTATCCTATATCTAAGGGTATTAATCTTCTTAACAATTGCATAATCAGTTTCATTGGATGTGACCTATGTTCTCTTCGTCATATTTGCTCTCTCCCCCAAGGTAATTCAACTTCAGCCAACTTGTAGCATTAAAATGTTTTAAAAGGTAAAGGTAGTCCCCTGTGCAAGCATTTGGTCCTCTCTTATTTACTGAGTAGAAATTCAACTGCATAATTTCTTCTCAATAATATAGGGGGGTAAGTGTTTTTACCTTTGGAAGTTGGATTTCAAATCAATAGGAAGAATATTAGAAATGCACTAACACAAGCACACCCAAGTCATTATAGACCATTATGTTTTGAATTGTTACTGTTGTTATTTGTTAATTTCTGCATGACCAACTGAGGATTTATCAGCCAACCATTTTGGACCATTAGCCCATATCAGTCAACAGATATTAGAATATACAGATACATATCTCAGAAAAGTCAATTTGACAGCTGAGCTTGATATATGGTCTAATATTTCCTGTATTCCATCGCAGCAGTCAAAGTGGAGTTGAAGGTGCAAGGGAAATATGGAAATATTTGCCTTCTGTTTGCATTATCTTTAAAGTCACTTCCCTAATGCACATTAAATAAAAAGCCACTTGTTCCTTTTAGGAGTGAATTTAAACTCTTACATTTTCAGCCATAGCTCTTAATTTAAAAATTACTCCCTCGTGATAGCTCAGGGTTCCAAAGGGTAGCCAAGCAAATACCCCAGAGTTTATAGTGTGACTGTGCCAATTTCAGTACTGATTTATTGAAGCTCTGACTGGAGCATTTAGATTTTGCTTCTGCCAAATAATGTGGTTGGAATGCCTAGTTATTTTCCCATGAGAATAACAAGGATACAAAAAATAGATCTGGAAAACTTCTGCAGTTCAGAGAATTAACTGTCCCTTGTGTGCAAAACTTAACCTCTCTACCTTTTTGACTGTAAATTAAGCAAATTCTCCATTGCCTTTTCTTTAAAAAAAATAATTTGTGGTTATATAATATAAATAAAACAACACAGTTTTGAAGTGATAGAATCATAGAGTTGGAAGGGACCTCTAGGGTCATCTAGTCCAACTCCTTGCACAATGCAGGAAATTCACAAATACCACCCCCCCCCCCCCAAATTCACAGGATCCACATTGCTGTTAGATGGACATCCAGTCTCTGTTTAAAAACCTCCAGAGAAGGAGAGCCTTCTCCCCCAAGGAAGCCTGTTCCACTGAGGAACCGCTCTGTCAGGAAGTTGTTTCTAATGTTCAGCTGGAAACACTTTTGATTTAATTTCAACCTGTTGGCTCTGGTCCTACCTTCTGGGGCCACAGAAAACAATTCTGCACCATCCTCTATATGACAGCCCTTCAAGTACTTGAAGATGGTGATTATATCACCTCTCAGCCACCTCCTCTCCAGGCTAAACATGCCCAACTTCTTCAACCTTTTCTCATAGGACTTGGTCTCCAGACCCCTCACCATCTTTGTTGCCCTCCTCTGGACCCATTCCAGCTTGTCTATATCCTTCTTAAAATGTGGTGCCCAAACTGAACACAATACTCCAGGTGAGGTCTTACCAGAGCAAAGTGATACCATCACTTCACGTGATCTAGAGCCTATACTTCTGTTAATATAGCCCAAAATTGCATTTGCCTTTTAAGCCACCACATCACTCTGTTGACTCATGTTCAGCATATGATCCACTAATACCCCTAGAACCTTTTCGCAGATACTACTGCTAAGACAAGTCTCCCCTTTCCTATAACCATGCATGGGATTTTCTTACCTAAATGCAGAACTTTACATTTATCCCTGTCAAAATTCATTTTATTGGTTTCAGCCCAGTTTTCCAGCTTGTCAAGATCATCCTGGATCCTATTTCTGTCTTCTACTGTATTTGCAACCCCTCCCAATTAAGCATTCCCTCTATTCCTAAATCCAAATCATTTATAAAGAAGTTGAACAAAACAGGCCCCAAGACAGATCACACTGCCCAACATACAATTTCAAGACCCTTTTCCCTGTGTTTTCCTCCTCTCATCTTCTGCCCTCTTTTACTTGATTTTTTGCCTAAAACTGTAAATGCTTCTGCCAAACTGCTCACTTTGGGCTCTTACTATGTGTGCTACCAAGTGGGTGGGTATTTTGGTTTTTTTCTGTAATGAAAGAGCCAATTTATATCCTTTTATGGACCTTTTAGTACTAACTGCAGTGGAATGATTTTCTAAAATAAAGACTCTTTTGTTTATGAGCCTATTGTGTTGCAACAAGCAATACCACTTGTTACATTTGGGAGTGTCTTAGAAACTCTGTTAAGGACAACAATATTTCAGGCATCTGTGTATACATTACTTTTCAAAGGATTACATACTCCTGTATACAGACTGATGACCTAATAAAAATATATATAGTAATCCATTATTCTGTGTTTGGGATTAGGCAGAAATATACATAAATGATGAATAGGATGATCAAATGTGTCTAAACTTACCTTCTTAAAAATCTAGAGCTTTCTTGTTTCAGCCCCCTTTCAGTTGAACACACTGTTATGATGTATATGTGGTGGGGGGTGACTTTTCTTGCTGTGAAATTCCCTTAGAGCAAGTTTCCTGGAAAACACGCTGGTAACCAGCCACCACCACCCAGTGCCTCCTGAAAACATCTAGACTGTCCTGTTGAGAAGACATCCTAGCACAGTACCAGAACAACAATCCAGTGACAGGGTAGAAAACTTAGAAAATACTTTATATTTAGCTATGTAGCACCTGTATGATCTAGCATGCAGGGAAGAAATTCAGAGAAATACCCCTGGCATGTAAATTGTACTAAAACAAGCAAAAAAAAAAAAGGTCTTTATAAAGAGGTTTGTTACAAAAGAAATGGCGGAGAGGGAAAAGGTGTTTGGATTTTTAAAAAAGTGGTGGGGAAAGGGAAAAACAAAATACAAAGAAGCAGCACAGACAGATATGTTCAAATTTATAATAATAATAATAATAATAATAATAATAATAAATTTTATTTGTACCCCGCCCTCCCCCGCCGAAGCAGGCTCAGGGCGGCTAACAACACAGTGACCAATGGTACATTAATAAATAAAACATTAATAAACAACATAGTAACCAATGGTGCATTAATTAAAACCATTACATTAAGAACATTAAATTAAGCATTAACTTAACCTTAAAAACCAGTAGAACATTAATTAAAACAAACTATAACATTATCATTGACGCTATTCTAGTTAGTGTATTTAAAGCAATACATTTGAACTAGTTCCACTAAACATATATTACCTTGACTGTAGCAGGTTCCTTGGAGCATATACAGAGTTCATAGTACTAACATGTGCCCTTAACTGCTACGTAACCTTCTGGGGACCCCAGCCTGAAGATGAAAAACTGCAGACAAGGGAAAATCTCAAATGTCCAGATATTTATGGTAAATTGAATTGGGCCTGAGCCAGCCTCCTTTCTAAGAGGTTCATGGTGAGGTTGTATGTTTAGTACTGTCCTTTATAAGAGTGACATGCTGCTTTAGCAAATCCCAGGCAAAGCTCCATCTATGATGTCGGAGACTACTGTTACCAATCAGAGACATATAAAATATAGTTCCATCCCCATCAATTATCTGATAGTCGCTCAGAAGTTGCATGGCAATTGGAGGTTTAGCCCAAACCAGATTGTCCTTTGTCCAAAAGGGATTAATTCTGTCAGGATGGTCCAGTGTAGAATGGAAATGAATGGGTCATTCTAATGTAAACCCCAAGGGGTCCAAGATCCCAGACACTCTAGGGCGGGGTTTGTTATGAGGGCCGGATCTGACATAAATGAAACCTTGTTGGACTGGGCCATGCATGTCATAAAATGCAATGCCAGGTAGCAGAGATATAAACTTTATAAAGGACACAGACAAACACAATTAAATATTTTTTTTAAAAAAAACTTTAAATAAAACTTGCTTAAAAGATTAGTACTCTGCAATATTTTGTTTATTTAACCATCTCTGATAACTGACACCTCTTGCTCTGAATAACTGCATCAAAATCTGGAGACAATGTATGTGCTATAGCAATCTTGAGTATGCTGTTCAGGTATGTAACTGTAGGTTGTAAACCCACTTTTGATTTATTGACATTAATTACAGAAATCTCATGGTCAATGCTTTGAGCCTAAGACCCAGAGGAAAACATGAAATGGCTGGGCATTGTGAGCTTTTGTACACAAGTTGTTTCATATGCTAGTCAAAAACATGTGAAGGCACCATGACACAGACTGAAGGCTATGTGCCTACAAAAGTATAATCATCCCTAGATAGATAACTACAAATTCTAAGAGGCAGTACAAGAATACAGAGACAGCAATGTGTAGTGGTCAGCAGGGCTTTTTTTTTTGTAGAAAAGGCCCAGCAGAAACTCATTTGCGTATTACCTCACTGTTGTTATTCCTCATCTAAATAGTTCACATTGCTTTCCTACTAAAAAGACTAGATCACAAAGGCATGAATACAGTGAAATGGGGGAGGCAAACTCAGTTGTACCTAGGAGTATCTCTACTGTGCAATTGAAGAGCCTGGCAAAGCAAGCTCTCCCTCCCCATCTTCCTCTGCAAGGGAGGAGCCTCAGCCAATAGAGAAGATAGAGGCTTTGCTCTGTAGTTCCTGTGCGATTGAGCAAGCCTGGAAAAGCAAACTGTGATGCAGAAGGAAGCAAGGAAGAGGAAAAAGGAAGCAAACTTGCTTGTGGTCCTGATAGGAGCCCTCTGGGGGCCTTATTTGGCCCCCAGCCAACATGTTTGACACCCCTGCTCTCTCTCTCTCCCTTTCTCTCTCTCACACACACACACACACACACTCTTACAGGGCCATGTGTCTTGCTGCTTCTGGGAGGAAGGATCATGCCATTGGAGAGAACATATGAATAATACAGCCATTTGCTTATATTACTCCAGATATCCTTAAAACACAATGCCAGTCTTTTCAATCTGATTAATACCAAGAAGAAAAAACACCAGTTGGATAGGAGAGATGAAAAACCTACACCATTTGCTCTTAATGTTTTCTATTTTCAACATTTATTTTTTCCTAGCTCTCAGATGGCAAAAACTATAACAGTTTGCACTTTAGAACTGAATTTATTTGTAGTTTTGCTTGTAGAAAATAAAAATTAAGGCATTTATACTAAGTTTGCCAAATGGTACAATTTTATATGGTAACTAAGACCAGTTCCCCACTTGCTTTGTCCTGGTATCATGCTGCTCTTCTCCGTGGAGCTTCCTTCCAATTTCATACAAGCTGCCCCAACGCTGCAACTCGCTCTGCCTCTTTCATGTGGCAAGCAAGATCCTCTAAAAACCGGTTTCTGCTTGCCCTGGCTGCAAAAGAGGTGGAGTGAGTTACAGCTCCGGGGCAGCTTGTGTGAAATTGGAGGGAAGCCCTGAGGAGAAGAGGAGCATGAGACCAGGACAAGGCTAGTGGGGAATCAGTCTTAGTTACAAATTATTCATTTTATGATTTAAAGCAATAAAATAAATTTAGGCTTGATATGAAAGTATTGCATATATTTAATTTTTCTCTAAATGTCCAGATTTTTTTAAAAAAGAAACATTTTCCCATTCTTTTTAATTTTCCAAAAATGTTATATCTCTAGTTTACTTTAGCCACATAACGCCAGGTCAGAGAGGACCGCAGAGAAAGGCATAGCACAATGGAAATGTGCAGGTATAACACACTTATGGCTCCAGAGTCAAGCCCTATAGGAGCTTACCTATAAGCTAGCCCTCAAGTTTACTTGGAGTATTGCACCATCAAATATAGTCACAAGGTATGGACCACTGTTGACTATTCCGCAAGCTGATCATTTGGTAAGCAATCCCCAAACATCATAAGAACATAAGAGAAGCCATGTTGGATCAGGCCAATGGCCCATCCAGTCCAACACTCTGTGTCACACAGTGGCCAAAAAAAATTTACACACACACACATATATATATATATATATACACACAAACAGTGGCTAGCCACTGATGGACCTCTGCTCCATATTTTTATCCAATTCCCTCTTGAAGCTGGCTATACTTGTAGCTGCCACCACCTCCTGTGGCAGTGAATTCCACATGTTAATCACCCTTTGGGTGAAGAAGTACTTCCTTTTATCCGTTTTAACCTGACTGCTCAGCAATTTCATCGAATGCCCACAAGTTCTTGTATTGTGAGAAAGGGAGAAAAGTACTTCTTTCTCTACCTTCCCCATCCCATGCATTATCTTGTAAACCTCTATCATGTCACCCCACAGTCAATGTTTCTCCAAGCTAAAGAACCCCAAGCATTTTAACCTTTCTTCATAGGGAAAGTGTTCCAACTGTTTAATCATTCTAGTTGCCCTTTTCTGGACTTTCTCCAATGCTATCCTTTTTGAGGTGCGGCGACCAGAACTGCACACAGTACTCCAAATGAGACCGCACCATCGATTTATACAGGGGCATTATGATACTGGCTGATTTGTTATCAATTCCCTTCCTAATAATTCCCAGCATGGCGTTGGCCTTTTTTATTGCAATCACACACTGTCTTGATATTTTCAGTGAGTTATCTACCACAACCCCAAGATCTCTCTCTTGGTCAGTCTCTCACAGTTCACACCCCATCAACTTGTATTTGTAGCTGGGATTCTTGGCCCCAATGTGTATTACTTTGCACTTGGCCACATTGAACCTCATCTGCCACGTTGATGCCCACTCACCCAGCCTCAACAGATCCCTTTGGAGTGCCTCACAATCCTCTTTGTTTCTCACCACCCTGAACAATTTAGTATCATCTGCAAACTTGGCCACTTCACTGCTCACTCCCAACTCCAAATCATTTATGAACAAGTTAAAGAGCATGGGACCCAGTACTGAGCCCTATGGCACCCCACTGCTTACCGTCCTCCGCTGCGAAGACTGCCCATTTATACTCACTCTCTGCTTCCTATTAATTAGCCAGTTTTTGATCCACAAGAGGACCTGTCCTTTTACTCCATGACTCTTGAGCTTTCTAAGGAGCCTTTGATGAGGAACTTTATCAAAAGCTTTTCGGAAGTCAAGGTAAACAACATCTATTGGGTCTCCTTTGTCCACATGTTTGTTCACCCCCTCAAAGAAATGTAACAGGTTAGTGAAGGAAGATCTTCCCTTACACAACCCATGCTGAGTTTTCCTCAATAACCCGTGTTCATCAATGTGCCTCCTCATTCTGTCCTTGATAATGGTTTCTACCAACTTTCCCGGTATTGAAGTCAGACTGACTGGCCTGTAATTTCCCGGATCTCCTCTGGAACCCTTTTTAAAGATGGGGTTGACATTTGCTATATTCCAGTCCTCAGGAACGGAGGCAGATTTCAATGAAAGATTACCGTATTTTTCGGTCCATTGGACACTCCGGACCATAAGACGCAGGTGCCTGGCTGGCAGACAAGGGCGAGATCGCTCCCTCCGCCCCCACCACAAACCCAGCACTTCGCAGGGAGCGATCTCGCTGCTTGTCTCCCAGCCAGGCACGCAGGCGCTGGCGTGCTTCCCCCGCGCCTGCGTGCCTGGCTGGGAGGCAAGCAGCGAGATCGCTCCTTGCGAAGTGCTGGGTTTGCGGTGGGGGTGGAGGGAGCGATCTCGCCGCTTGTCTCCCAGCCAGGCACACAGGCACGAAAAAAGCATGCCGCCCCCTCCGCAAACCCAGCGCTTCGCGAAGCGCTGGGTTTGCGGAGGGGGGGTTGTGCTTCTTCTGTGCCTGGCTTCAGCTGCTGTTTATAGCAAGGGCTGGGATCGGAGGCTTGGCTGCCTCTGATCCCAGCCCTTGCTATAAGCAGCAGCTGAAGCCAGGCAGACAGGCACAGAGGAAGCACCCCCCCCTCCACAAACCCCGCGCTTCGCAAGCGCCGGCTGTGGAGGGGGCGGCGTGCTTTCTCCCTGCCATGGCTTCAGCGCTGATGCTTAAAGCAAGCGCTGGGATCGGAGGGCAGAGGGAGCAATCCTGGCACTTGCTGTAAGCGTCAGAGCTGGAGCCAGGCAGGCAGGCGCGGGGAAGCGCCGGGACGGAGGCAGCGGATCACACACCACCACCCCCCCCCCCGAGGAAGGTACGTATGGTACCTTTGCTCCATAAGACGCACACACTTTCCCCCCCACTTTTTTTGGGGGGGGGGGAGTGCGTCTTATGGTGCGAAAAATACGGTACATATTTTTGTACAAGATCCACAAGTTCACCTTTGAGTGTTTTCAGAACTCTTGGATGTATGCCATCTGGACCTGGTGACTTATTAGTTTTTAATTCGTCTATCAGTTGTAGGACCTCCTCTCTTGTCACCTCAATATGACTCTGGTCTTTCAACACCCCTTCCAAAATTAGTGGTTCTGGGGCGGGCAAAAAGTTCTCATCTTCCACTGTGAAGACGGAGGAAAAAATGCATTCAGCTTCTCAGCCATTTCTCTATCCTCCTTCAGTAATCCTTTTACCCCTTGGTCATCATCATTTTGCTGCAGCTCAGTAGGTTCATTGCTGTCACGTGCTCTTATTCTTCCTAGCAACATTTGTGCTCAACTTTTCTTCCTACCCATCATGCAGGATGCATGGCTTATAAATTGCCAGATGTGATTTGGGGGCTTGTGTACTCTGAAAAGCCTCCCCCACCCCTTGTTGGAGCACAATAGTGTGGACAGCAGATGAAACCCTCATCCCTTGAGAGGCAAGTCTGATACTAAAGACACCTGAGGCCAACTGGGAGCAGGCAGCAGACACTAACTGATACCTATCTACCAAATTGTGAGCAGATTTAGACACAATCTGAACAGCATCATGCATCTTGAAAGGAAGCCAGATGAATGGGTTGCCAAATCTTTTGTTCCGGCAGGGTTTCTGTGCCTTTGCAAGCTGCACTCAAAGAATTTAGGAACATAGAGAGAACTGCCCCTATCCCTGAATGCCCATGAGAAGTGCAACTATGCTGGTCATACTGTGTTAAGCAATGGTGCAGGAGCTAGGCTAGAATAAAGGAGCTGGCAGGACAACTGGAAATACTCTGGGGAAGCACTAAAAGCTATCATTGCCTGAATCTCATCAGGCAATATTAAGTGGCACATACCTGTTTCCACAGAAATGCTGAATAGTGTTTTGTTAGCCTATAGTATATAGGACAATGATGAAGGCAGTAAAATATCTGAGTAACTTTCTGATCAAATTACCCAAAGAAACTGGAGATTTTTCTCTCCAACATATAAGCAAGAGAGATTTGCAGTTTCATCCTTTGAATGGTTATATGGTTATTGTATATAAGTTCTACTAATTTCAATTGAACTTAGGACAACTGGAAATACTCTGGGGAAGCACTAAAAGCACTAAGAGCCAGTTTGGTGTAGTGGTTCAGTGTGTGGACTCTTATCTGGGAGAACCGGGTTTGATTCCCCACTCCTCCACTTGCACCTGCTGGAATGGCCTTGGGTCAGCCATAGCTCTGGCAGAGGTTGTCGTTGAAAGGGCAGCTGCTGTGAGAGCCCTCTCCAGCCCCACCCACCTCACAGGGTGTCTGTTGTGAGGGAGGAAGGTAAAAGGAGATTGTGAGCTGCTCTGAGACTCTTCGGAGTGGAGAGCGGGATATAAATCCAATATCTTCATCATCTTCTTCATCTTCTAGGTGTGGACAGGACTGCAACCCTGGCTGCTCTTCCACCATACACACATCCTGGGAATTTGGCCCTTCTGAAATCAAGAGAATGTACTTCCAAGGGAAAATACTTAACAAGTCTGCAAGCTTGATAGTTTTCAGGAATGTAGCCTTGACCAGTGTGGTACACATTCCACACTAAGTAGGTTGAATCATATATTGTGGAATTTCACCACCCCCTTTTTAATGAGAGTTTACAGATCTGTTATACTAGTTGTTTAATTTCATAATTTTTTAAAAAGTGAAAACACTTTTAATAAAAATTTGAAAGATATAACATGTAAAGCAATCAGTTCTTTACTGGCAAACCTATTACTGGCACATAAACATCTGCCCTGAACCCATTCCAATCTGGGCCAGGGGACAGAGACGGTACTAGTTGCCCTCACAGATGACCTAAGAAGACATCTGGACCAAGGCGAATCAGCGCTGCTGATTCTTCTCAACCTGTCAGCAGCATTTGATGCGGTCAACTATGATCTATTGACCCACTGGCTCGCCGTCAACGGAATATGGGGGTAGCTTTGCAGTGGTTTTCCTCTTTCCTCTGGGGATGAGGACAAAGGGTGATGCTAGGCGAGCAGACTTCCCTACGACACCCACTTATATGTGGAGTGCCACAGGGAGCTATTCTCTCACCCATATTATTTAGCATCTATATGCGTTCCCTTGCTCAGATTGCCCAAGGTTTTGGACTGCATTGTCATCAGTATGCTGATGACACCCAGCTCTATCTGTTGATGGATGGCAGACCGTCTTCTGCCCCCAAACATCCATCTGAAGCATTAGGAGCCTTAGCAGGATGGTTACAGCAGAGCCGACTGAAGTTAAATCCAACTAAGACGGAGGTCCTGTGTCTGAGCCGAGGGGGAGTGGGTTTGTGCACCCAGCTCCCAGCCTTGAATGGTGCTGTTTTAGTGTCAACCCAACAGGTGAAGAGCCTGGGAGTGATCCTGGATGCCTCACTTTCTATGGAGGCCCAGGTTACGGTGGCTGCCAGGTCTGCTTTCTACCATCTATGGCAGATCAGGCAGCTAGCACCATATCTATCCCCCCAAGACCTGGCCACAGTGACCCATGCAATGGTCACTTCCAGACTAGATTACTGCAACTCGCTTTACACTGGCTTGCCCTTGAAACTGATCCGGAAACTGCAGCGGGTGCAGAACACAGCAGTTCGCCTGCTGACTGCATCACCTGTATGGGTGAGCATGCGGCTGCTCTGGCTACCTATAGCGTACAGGATCTGTTTCAAGGTGCCAGTTCTGACTTTTAAAGCCTTATGTGGCCTGGGACCAACATACCTACAGAACCATCTCTTCCCATATATGCCCCGGAAGTTGCTTCGTTCGACTTCCCAAGATAGGCTGACTGTCCCCAACACAAGAGATGCCCATCTTGTCTCTACCAGGGCCATGTCCTTTTCGGTCCTGGCCCAAACCTGGTGGAATCAGTTCCCTATGGAGATCTCGGCCCTACCTGGCTTGTTAGCCTTTCGTAGGGCCTGCAAAATGGAGCTGTTCCACCAGGTCTTTGAGTGAGGCAGCGGACATCTATCCATTAGATCAGTTGGCCTCCCCTACCACACTACTGTACTACCCTACTGCGCTGATTTGCTGTACTGTCCACTACATCATTTTATTATACTGTCCTACTGGACCATTTTGTTGTACTGAATATTGTAATTGGGGGTTTTATTATTATACTGTTGTTATTTTATAGTGGTTTTATTATTTATGTTGTACCTCTGAGCCCCTGTGGGGGAATGGACAAAATATAAATAAACAAATAATAATAATAATAATCCCCCCCATATCTATAACTGTAAATAGAAACAATCAGCTAGCAAGTAACTACAGAAAGCAAAATAAAACTGACAGAATTATAACACTCCTGTGGGGACCTTCATAATTTCTTGATACAAAAAAGATAATCAAGGGGTTACACAAAAAGCCACTTCACAATATTTTGAAGTAGACAACCGCCTCAGATTTAGCAGCAGCTAATAGTTTTTCTTAGGGAATCAGTCTTAATTCTAGATGTTACCATAAAGTAGGTATTCTTGGTGTCAAAAATACTCTTTACAAAGACTAGGAAGAGTCAAGCACCAGGCTTAGAAGAGGCTCCACTGATTTGTTTAAAATATCCATCAATGGCTTGGGCTCTTTGGCAACAATTGACTTGGAATTTGACTTTGCAGAATGATTTCATCCCTGCTTCTCCTTATAGTACAATATGAAACTAAATCCATATGCTTCTGAAACATATTGTAAGCAAAGTAGGTTGTTTCTTGTCCAAGCTCTTCTGGTTTGGACTAGTTATTAATCTAACTAAATAAAAATATGACCCTATCTGTAAGGAGACCACTCTTTTGACCACTCTGATGTCACAATGAGCCAGGAAGCTGAATATTTTGCAGCACTAGAAGATCTCAAAATTTTATTTCACAGTGCCTTGACAGTTAGTTCCATATGACATGAATACTTGTGGGCTTGGGTATGCCCAGAGGAAATTTTTTGCTTATATTACTTCTAGGGTGGCCAGAACGTCTTGCCCTCCCGGGAAAGTCCCGCCCCCTCCTCCTGAATCCCGCGTCCCAATTGGCCAAGCTCGGGACTCATTCAGAGTCCCGGATTGGCCAGTGCCCCTGTCCGTCATTTTTTCTCCATTATTTTTTTAATGATGAAGCCAATTACAAGGCAGACTGCCTCCCCCAGCCAATCACAGGGGCACCAGGAAGGTGAGGGGGGGCATGCCAGGCACCAGGGCTCTCACCAGATTGGGCCCTGGTGCCTGCCCTGGAGGCTCTGCCTCCAGGCTTCCCACCCGACTGCAGTTAACCAGAGAAAGAAGAGAGGAGAGAGAAGACGGTACGATGGGGAGGGGAGGGGGAGGGAAAACTGGGGTGTTTGGGGGAGGAGGAGAAGCCCCAGGACCATGTGCTTTTGCACCTCCTGTGGCAGCAACTCGTGAGTAGGGAGGCCAATCCCCCCTTCAGAGGCAACTAGCCAGGAACGGGGAGGAGGGGAAGCCCCAGGACCATGTGCTTTTGCACCTCCTGTGGCAGCAACTCGTGAGTAGGGAGGCCAATCCCCCCTTCAGAGGCAACTAGCCAGGAACGGGGAGGAGGGGAAGCCCCAGGACCATGTGCTTTTGCACCTCCTGTGGCAGCAACTCGTGAGTAGGGAGGCCAATCCCCCCTTCAGAGGCAACTAGCCAGGAACGGGGAGGAGGGGAAGCCCCAGGACCATGTGCTTTTGCACCTCCTGTGGCAGCAACTCGTGAGTAGGGAGGCCAATCCCCCCTTCAGAGGCAACTAGCCAGGAACGGGGAGGAGGGGAAGCCCCAGGACCATGTGCTTTTGCACCTCCTGTAGCAGCAACTCGTGAGTAGGGAGGCCAATCCCCCCTTCAGAGGCAACTAGCCAGGAACGGGGAGGAGGGGAAGCCCCAGGACCATGTGCTTTTGCACCTCCTGTGGCAGCAACTCGTGAGTAGGGGGAGGCCAATCCCCCCTTCAGAGGCAACTAGCCAGGAACGGGGAGGAGGGGAAGCCCCAGGACCATGTGCTTTTGCACCTCCTGTGGCAGCAACTCGTGAGTAGGGAGGCCAATCCCCCCTTCAGAGGCAACTAGCCAGGAACGGGGAGGAGGGGAAGCCCCAGGACCATGTGCTTTTGCACCTCCTGTGGCAGCAACTCATGAGTAGGGAGGCCAATCCCCCCTTCAGAGGCAACTAGCCAGGAACGGGGAGGAGGGGAAGCCCCAGGACCATGTGCTTTTGCACCTCCTGTAGCAGCAACTCGTGAGTAGGGAGGCCAATCCCCCCTTCAGAGGCAACTAGCCAGGAACGGGGAGGAGGGGAAGCCCCAGGACCATGTGCTTTTGCACCTCCTGTGGCAGCAACTCGTGAGTAGGGAGGCCAATCCCCCCTTCAGAGGCAACTAGCCAGGAACGGGGAGGAGGGGAAGCCCCAGGACCATGTGCTTTTGCACCTCCTGTAGCAGCAACTCGTGAGTAGGGAGGCCAATCCCCCCTTCAGAGGCAACTAGCCAGGAACGGGGAGGAGGGGAAGCCCCAGGACCATGTGCTTTTGCACCTCCTGTGGCAGCAACTCGTGAGTAGGGGGAGGCCAATCCCCCCTTCAGAGCCAACTAGCCAGGAACGGGGAGGAGGCGAAGCCCCAGGACCATGTGCTTTTGCACCTCCTGTAGCAGCAACTCGTGAGTAGGGAGGCCAATCCCCCCTTCAGAGCCAACTAGCCAGGAAGGGGGAGGAGGGGAAGCCCCAGGACCATGTGCTTTTGCACCTCCTGTGGCAGCAACTCGTGAGTAGGGAGGCCAATCCCCTCTTCAGAGCCGACTAGCCAGAAAGGGGGGGGGGGCGGAGAGAGGGAAACATCTTCATTTCCTATGAAAGGAAGACATTTTAAAAAGGTGTGCTGTCCCTTTAAATGTGATGGCCAGAACTCTCTTGGAGTTCAATTATGCTTGTCACACCCTTGTTCCTGGCTCCACCCCAATGTCTCCTGGCTGGCTTCACCCCCAAAGTCTCCTGTCTCCACCCCCAAAGTCCCCAGGTATTTCTTGAATTGGACTTGGCAACCCTATCCTTAGGCCAGCTTGCTTTTTAAAATTGGGGTTTCCTCTCCCACTTTGCCGTGTAAAATTGTCTATCACAGGGTGCTTAGGCTGTTTGGTGTAAAGGTTGCTTGTTGGCTCTCTGGATGTTGTTATGGTGGTGGTGGTGTATATTTTTTTAAAAAAAGAGAAATAATATCTGTCTCCTCTCCGACAAGAGGCTTGTTGTGGAAAAGACCAACCCCCTGTTGTCTTTTTTCCCCTCCTTCTCTTTCTTTCTTTCTTTCTTTCTTTCTTTCTTTCTTTCTTTCTTTCTTTCTTTCTTTCTTTCTTTCTTTCTTTCTTTCTTTCTTTCTTTCTTTCTTTCTTTTGTTTGTAGGGATCCCTGGAGGTCCCTTCCAACTCTGTGATTCTTTGATTCTAAGCAAGTGCTCTGCCACTGAGCCACAGACCCTTCCAGTCTGATGTAGACTGACCTTTTGTCTAGCGAGATGGGTATTGTCTGCTCAAGCTAGCATTGGCTCTCCAGGGTTTCAAGTGGAGGTCTTCACATGACATGACCCTTTTAACTAGAGATGCCAGGGTTGAACCTGGGACCTTCTGCATGCCAAGCCAAAGCCGCTTTCTAGCTGCTTATACTGCTTTCTAGCTGTCTTATACTGCTTTCTAGCTGTATCAAGATGGGTATTATTCAGAGGTGGAATCAAGATGGGTATTATTCAGAGATGGAATTCTAGTCGGAGCTCCTTTGCATATTAGGCCTCACCCCCTGATGTAGCCAATCCTCCAAGAGCTTACAAAAAAGAGGGTCTAGTTCCATAGAACTTACAGCAAAACCCAAAAAAGAGTTATAGTGTTTCAAAGGCAGTCTTTATTTGTGTGTGAGTGTGTGTGTGAAATCCTTTTCTGTTTGCCATTGGAAGTTGTGGAAAGTACTTCTGAGCATCTTTTAATAGAGGCATGTGAGAGTCCTGAGATCTGGGGTGGCAGGGTGGCATCAGGAAATACTTCTTAGTTTTAGGAAAGGAGAATCTAGGTTGTTTTTGTAATAGTTATTTGAGGGTGGAAGATAAAGTGAGTAAAAGTTTTACACTGCCCACAAATAACGTTCCTGAAATGACCAATAATATTAGTACTGGGATGAATGACTAGGAGTTGTTGCATTCATAGGATGTAATAGAATGCGGGCAGAATGAATTACTACAGAAACTCTGAATGTGCCAGTATTCTCTTAAATATTATGATCAAGTTTCACTGTCTTGATTCTGCACTTGCCCTGTGCATGCATAGAGACCATGTGATCACATTTAAAGGATTGTGCATTATTATTATAGTGAATAATAATCCTACAGTGGAAATCTGTTGCTCATTCTAACCAGTGTATGTGCTGCAGTATCTTAATTCTTGCTCCCAGAGTTGTGGTTAACCAAGAGAAGACTGTGCAACTTTATTCAGTTTTCTTTCTTTTTTGACAGAGCAAGCAAAGCCCTTCTTTGCATCAGATTGCATGTCAGCAGCATTTTTGAAATTATTAACTTAAAGGGTCTATGGTGTGATTCCAAGAATAGTTAAGCAAGCACGTTGTGAGAAAATACAGTCAGTTTATGGCATAGTTGACCATGTGTCTATTTTTAAATAGAAGAATAAACTTTTAACTAAATTGAAGTGGTCTGAGTATCAAAATCTTCTAAATTTTGTTTCTTAAAATGAGGCTTCAGGTTATGAGCTCTTCTGCCAGTAGGTAGAAATGTCTTTTTAGGTTTTGGCTAAGCAGGATTGGCATTTGGAAGACCACCAAGGACAACTGTGCAGAGAAAGGTAATAGCAAACCACCTCTGCTTCTCACTTGCCTTGAAAGCTCTTGCTGGTTTCGCCATAAGTCATCTGCAACTTGACTGCACTTTACACACATGCACACACACAGTTGAACAAACATTCTGCTGGGATATGGGACCTTTAAGGAATTCTTTATATCCCCTTTGGACACTGGGTGTACTGTTTTCCACTTTGGGAGAAGAAAAATGAAACTGGCATATGACTCATCCGTGGGAAGGGAAGGTGGCATGGTATAGCTAGATCTTGTCAGTCTTAGTTAAGTCTTTGGATGGGAGACTTCCAGGAAGGCTGCTGAGGAAGACAATGGCAAACCACCTCTGCTTTTCACTTTCCTTGAAAGTCCCTTGCCGAGGTTGCCATCAGTTGACGGCACAGTACACACACACAGCTTATCCATTACACTGCATCTGGCGATCTTTGCGGACTCCGCTTCCTTCAGCTTGCGTGTTTGGAAGCTCTCTGGGGCGGGGACCTGGCAGAAGTCCGGCAGCTGGAGGCGGATGGGAGCACCCCTAAACGGTGTTCCACCCCCGCTCCCCGAAATGCGAATCTGGGAGCACCCTATGGATTGCAAAGCAGGTCTCTCTGCTGGGAGGGAGGGCTGCTTTTGCTCTTTCCCCAGGATCGGAGGAGCGCCTGTGGGGGGAGCGCGGCAGGGAGGAAAGCCGGACGAGAGTCGAGATTGGCCAGCTGCTGGCCGTGAAAGCAGTCTGAGGGGATAGGGTTGCCAATCCCCAGGTTGGGGGCAAGGGATCCTCCAGTTTGGAGGCCCTCTCCCCACTTCAGGGTCATCAGAAAGCAGAGGGGAAGAGGGAAATGTCTGCTGGGCTCTCCATGATTCCCTATGGAGACTGATTCCAATAGGGTGTAATGGAGAATTGATATAGGGTATAATGGAGAATTCTCGGGTGTCTGGGGCTCTGGAGGGCTGTTTTTTGAGATAGAGGCACCACATTTTCAGCATACCATCTGGTGTCTCTCCTCAAAACACCCTTCAAGTTTCAAAAAGATTGGACCAGGGGGTCTTATTCTATGAGCCTCCAATGAAGGTGCTCCTAGCCGTTATTACCAATGGAAAGGAAAGGTCCCCTGTGCAAGCACCAGTCGTTTTTGACCCTGGGGTGACGCTGCTTTCACGTTTTCACGGCAGACCTTTTTAGGTGGTGGTTTGTCATTGCCTTCCCCGGTCATCTACACTTTCCCCCCAGCAAGCTGGGTACTCATTTTACTTCCTGTTTCCGGCAGTGGCATTTGGGGGAAATGATGTCACAGGAAGTGATGTCACTTCCTGCTTCCAGCAGGTGGCGCAGGGAAAACAATGTCACAGGAAGTGATGTCACTTCCTGTTTCCGGCGGTGGCATGACGTCACCAGAAGTGACATCACCGGAAGTGATGTCACTTCCTGTTTCCGGCGGCGCGCACTTTGCGTGCGCACACACACATTCATTCCCCCCTCAAGGTGTCCCTGGCTGGCCTGCAGATATTATGGCCACCCTAATTACTTCAGATAATTTATTTTTGAAAGTGTGCATTATATATTAACATGTGAACTTTGTAATATTACTGTGTCCAATAATAATTTTCAATGTATTTTCAAAATAGCATAGATTGTAGCAGAAAGCAAACTATTGTACAATTTAGGGAATGGGGGGGGGGGGAACCAATACTGGATTATAGATCATTGCAATGAATTTAAATATCTCATGTATTTAGTACATTTTGTCCTTCTAAACACCTTTCATCTTCCATTTTAACTGTATAGCAGAGTGGGGAGTTGAATGGGAGACTTCCAGATACTAATTTAACACTCTAGCCATTCTAACTGTAAATATGGTGGGTTTTTTCCTTTTATAAGCTGGATAATTTTAATAATTTCCACCATTTCAGCAGATTTCCATAGCCCATATGTATTTTCCACAGACTATGAGCTTTCAGAAGGTACTTTGAGGGTACAGATAAACTGGGTAGATTCAAAACCCGTCAGTAACAAGACTGACAGGTAAATGACATTTGCTACTTTCATGGATGATAATAGTAATAGTGATACTAGTACAGATTTTTAAATCTACAGTGCCACTGAAACAAACTTGTTTTACACACAGCAAGAAATATCCATATTGGGGTAGTTGTATTTTTGTTGACTTCTTTTTAGTTTTTTTCACCTTAAAGTTTGTCATGAATTGAAACCCATAGAGCATCTGATTGTATTGGGTGGTTTGTAATGATAGTTAATTTTGATTTTATGGGGTTTTTTGTGACACACCCCTGACACATTAAGGCATTGCAGGGGAGAGAGGCTACTGGCCACCTATTTTAGGTTGTCAAACCAGCTGTCATAAATATCCTTAACAGAGTGGTACCAATGTCAGTCTAGCAGAGAAGGAATATACATTCTCTTTCCAATCATAAACTAGTATCAATAAATATTCTGTATGCACAAGGGTTCTCAGAACAAGATACAGATGTGCTTTGAACTTTGTACCAGTCAAGAAACTGGGGACTGACTGGAAAGCAATGCAGCTATACTCCATCCAAGGCTATTTTTAAATAGAAGAAGCAATTATGCCACTGCAAATGTACAATACAGAAAGCAAAAATCACTTCTCTGAGAGGCAAAAAAGGATCATCATCCCAGAAAGCAAAAATCACTTCTCTGAGAGGTAAAAAAGGATCATCATCCCAGAAGGCTCTCATGGCTATTACTGAACTCTGACAGACTTTTTAGTGAACAGGTATAAAGAGAGGATTAGAAAATCAGAGGCCAAAAACAAGATGCTAGAGATGGTTGGCCTTCAGTTAAAGAAAATTCAGAGATAAAGGAGTGACAGTATCTGCTTTGGGAGTCTCCCAAGTTCCCAGGCTCAAGGTTATTCCCAGCATTCTTCATCAGGGCAGCATAATTTACATTCCTGTTCCTAACTATTTTTTTCCACAGGGCTGAGTGAAGATTCCAAACTCAGGAGGCAACTCAATAGTCCTACAAGGTAGTTCAAACCAGCCAATAACAAGATCTGAGTGGAGAACCTGGCCCTTTTTAAAGAGGAGAGAGGGAAGAGGACCCACTAATGAACTAGTGCAGAATGTAGCATGGAATATTTTTGTAGCATTATCAACTTTTCCAAACCTGAAGCAGGAGACCTGGAGATCTCCTGCTTTTACAATTGTTCTCCAGCTGGCAGAGATCAACTTCCTTGGAGAAAAATGGCTACTTTGAAGAATGGACTGTATGGCATTTTACCATGCTGAGGCCCCTCCCCTCCCCAAACCCCACCCTCTCCTGGATCCAACCCCAAAGTCTCCAGGTATTTTCCGACCTGGCAACCCTAGAAGCAGGGGGAAAGAGATCAATATTCTATTTGGTAGTAGAGACTATATTCTTCTGAATGTGAATATGTATTTATTTAATTTATACTCTTCCTTTGTCCCCTTGCAGCATTCTCTTGTCCTCCATTTTAATTCTCACAACTCTGTGAGGCAGATCATGCTGAGACTGCATGACTGGCCCAAGGTGACAGCGTAAGCTTCTGTGGCAGAGTGGGAATTCAAATCTGGGCAACCAAGATCCTAGTCCAATACCCTAACCACTACACCACACTGCTTCTCACTCAATACTGAATTATTCAACATGGGAGAAACAATTGGAAGTATAAATGGTTTATAGGTTAGTGCTACAAGAATCTCAGAGGAAAAACAGAAAGTCGTTATAAATAGGATACTGTTCTTTTTTTTTGTCCTTAGAACCACTGAACATAAGCTAAATCGATAGAAAAATATATCAGCAATCTGTTCTAGTCATTTCAAAATGAGATATGCTCAGAACTTTGATGGCTTACCTTGATCGAAGCTGAGATGAGCCTCTTTACCAAATGACCTTGCCATCAATGTTCAGTGCTCAACTTGGACACACTGCCAAGCAATGTTGCATCTGTGAAGCAGCTGCTTGTGCCTTGGTAGGTAAGTTTAATTAACTTCTGTATTGCAATTTATAGTTGCAAATCAGTCTTCTGCATTACTGGAGAAGACAGTACATATTCCCCAGGGTCATGGTCAGGTCATTAAAGGGACTTGGAAGTACAGATCACTTACAGGTCATCTCCTCTTTACACAAATTTATCCTTGATCAGGACAGTTCTGCTGCCTTTATTTTTGGTTGTTAGAGTGGACCCTTGTTCCAGGAACACTGCTTTGCAACAAACTCTAAAACATGTCCCTTTAGTGATTTTAAAAATAATGTTTCCTATGAATGTGGGGGGGAGGAAGAGGAAAACCAATTACAACTCTCATGAGGAAGTATCCCATGTGCAAATTAATCTGGGCACCTCCACAGCCATTTGATGGTAATGTTGTATTAAGGCACACAGAGATATGAAAGGAGTGAATCTTCATCCAAAATGTCAAATGTTATTCTTTTCCCTTTTAACCAAGAGCCTTTTATGTAGGAGGCAGCACAGTACCAGGCATGGGGGCAGGAGGATGGCAGCTGTTAGAGGATGTCTGGTATAGTTGTCTTTCCTTACAACCAGACACATTTGAGCTATTCAGATGTAAACATTCTGTCAAACATTTGGCTTCCATGATTGCAATCAACAAGTAGGATGTGAACTCACTTGGTGGGTAATATTTGATTTGATTTCTTAGATTTGTATCCTGCTCTCCCAGTAGCCAGGCTCAGAGCAGGTAACTTCTATTATCAACGCTCATATAAAACTTCAGTCATAAAGAGGTAAGATAGATTTCACAATAGCTGTTGCTTATACCTCTTTTTGGCCTCATCTGAGACCATAGTGCTAGAGGAAGATTTGTAAAGGCAATAACCGATTTCCCACTTGCCTTATGCCACTCTCATGCTCTTCTTCTCAGCGGGGCTTCCGTTCAATTTCACTCTATCTGCCCCAGGGCTGCAACTAGCTTTGCCTTTTTTGCGCAGCAAACAGAAACCTCTAAAAACCAGTTTCTATTTGCTGTGTGAAAAAGGCAAAGCTAGTTGCAGCCTCGAGGCAGATAGTGTGAAATCAGTCAGAAGCCCGCTGAGAAGAGGAGCGTGAGAGCGGCATAAGGCAAGTGGGAAATCAGTCTAAGTCTGTGGTAGCCCAGGCTAGCCTTGTCAGATCTCAGAAACTAAACAAGTTTATCCCTGGTTGGTATTTGTTTGGGGTTTTTTGAACAAGAATGCACAGGAATGCAGTTCTGGCTGGCTTCGTGTCAGGGAGTGTGACCTAATATGCAAATTAGTTCCTGCTTGTTTTTTCTACAAGAAAGCCCTGTGCAAAACAATGGTGATGTCAGGGAGTGTGACCTAATATGCAAATGAGTTCCTGCTGGTTCCTGGAGACCACCAGGGAATGTCAGGATCCCTATGCAGAGGCAGGCAATGGCAAAACACCTCTGGACATCCTTGAAAACCTTACAGGGTTGCCATAAATTGGCTGCAACTCGACAGCAGGGGAAAAAAGGTCTGTGTGGTTGAAGGGGGCTACACTTCATTTAATTGTGTGAGTGGTGCTGTCAATGTATTGTATTGGCAGAGGGAGATAATTCAGGGAATGGCCAAAAGGCATTACATCTTTGCCACATCTCATTTTTCTGTTTGTTCCTGTGGCTATAAGCCAGTCAAAGGTGAACAAACATGGGATGGCTTCTTTTAGTCCAGTTTTGGTAAAGATCTTTCAGTCCTCACCGTATTTATTTATTTGGTTAATTTATATTCCTCCTTTTCCCAGGCGGGCTCAGTGTCATGCCTGCCCCTGACCCAGCCCCTGCTAGCTCAGAGCAGGCGCCTTTAACAGCCCTGGACGTAAGTCCTGAAGAAGCAAGCCGGCAGCAGGAGCCACCTGGAACTGATCAGGCCACACCGGGCCCCAGCTCATCCCCTCCGGAATCACCACCACCTGTTAGCCGGCTCCGTGAAAGGAGACGACAGGAGATACGAAGCAGAAGAAGTGAGGCACACATGCGGGGGAGAAGAGATCTAAGCCCGGCATACTAATGAGCTAACAAGCCAGCACAGTATATCTATAATCTTGGCCCTAGGGCAAACTGTGCTGGCAACGAACGATCCTACTGGGACGTGACCACGCTCTGCACCCTCTTGCTTGCTGAGAGAACCCGTGTACTCCTGACCCGGCTTGAACCTTGGACTTGAAACTCTGGACTTTGACTCTGCTTTGTGGACTGGCTTAGGTATTTGGACTGTATTTGGCTTTGCTTTCTCTGGCTTCCGACCCTCTGCATTCCTGTGACTACGCTCTCTGTTTCATCCTTCGGCCGGACTGATTTACGGTGTTGAGTAATTGGACTGTTTATGATCACCCCTGCGCTACTCCCCAGCCGGCTGCGAGAGTTCTGGCCAGCTGCCGGGACGTTGGCAGCCGTCGTTCCTTATCTGAGACTCGAGCCATGACACTCAGGGCGGATTACACTCAAATAAAACCAAGCAAATGCAATACAATAAAACCAATAAAATACAATTAAAACAGCAACACAACACAGTACAGTATACAAAGGAGAGCAGGCTCATAGTGCAGGTTGGCGTATAATCAGTGGCCCAGATACAATTGTTCAATAACAGATCACTGTGGGGGAGGATAGCCGATGATATAGGCAATAAAGCAACGAGCGTCCGCCCGCCTCAACCAAATGCCTGGCGGAACAGCTCCGTCTTACAGGCCCTACAGAAAGGTAACAAATCTGTTAGGCCCGCATCTCCACTGGGAGCTGCTCCACTGGTCGAGGCAAGACGGACGTCCTTTGGGCCAGGGATAACCAGAAGATGTTGGTTGGTGGATTGCAGCTGCCTTCGGGGCTCATATGGGGAGAGGCGGTCCCGCAGGTATGTCGGTCCCAGACCATGTAAGGCTTTGAATGTCAGTACTAAAACCCTGAAGCGGATCCGGTACTCAACTGGTAACCAGTGCAATGTGCACAGCATAGATATGGGCCAAATTCTCCATTCAGAAGCAATGTGCGTATGAAACAAAAGTAACTTTAAGCCATTTTAAGCCTTTTATTTCCCAATCCCAACATGCCTTAAATTATGCTGCTTTTGTAACAGGCCCTTAGGGATAGCTATGCAAACCCAAAACAATTCATTGTATTGTGTCCAGTACCCTCAGGCTGTCTTTTCAGTGAAGGCCTGTGGAGCTGTGGTGTGGAACTCATTTAGCAGACAGGCCTAACTCTCTTCTTCACTGACTATTTCCCTCACTAGTGCTGCTTCCATTCTTTCATCTTGTCTGGATATGAGCCAATGCCTTTCTAGTCTATGCATCTCCATCACTCCAATCCAGTTCTTTCTATGGACTTTGATTTTGGGCATATAGCTAGCCAACTGAAGGCAGAATTACAGCTGCTGCTTTGAGGTTCAGGAGGGAGCTTTATAGCAGAGAGTGCTTAGCCCTTTCTTGCCTGCCATTTTGCTTTTGCAGCTTTCCTGCTCCCATTGGGTTCCTCCCACAGAGACACAGACACATTTAATTCACAGCCACTTGTCTAAAATATCACAGGATGAAATATGTTTGCCAACTCCAGGTTAGTAAATTCCTGAAGATTTTTTTTAGGGGGGCGGAGTCTGGGAAAGGTGGGGTTTGTGGGGGAGGTCATCTTCAGTGGGATATAAGGCCACAGAGACCACTCTCCAAAGCCACTGTTTTCTCCAGAGGATCTGATCTATGTGGTCTGGAGATCATTTGTAATTCTGGGCAATTTCCAGGTCCCATGTGGAGGTTGGCAACACTAGGAAGAAATGCAGCCAGTTCATAAATGAAGCATTTTGCAACAATTTCCTCCTGCCATTTCTCCACAGCCACATCACTTCCTGCATCTACTTTACCCAGAAGCAGCAAGAATTCTGGGAAGCCGGTAGGTGCCTAGTCCAGTCTGGGTAGCCAGTCCAGGCTGACTCTGCTTTATCTCTTTAAATACTTCCCAAAAACACAAACAGATGAAATAAGATTCTGAATCTTTTCATTGCATATTTTAAGCTGCCGGAGTGTTGACTGCCCTGGACTTTGACTTAGGCTGATAATATCTTTATGATTAATATAATCTTGTTGCTATGCAGCTGGCAACCCTACTTAGTAGGCAGTCACCAAGAGGTCACTTGAAATTTACACAGCTGGGTCTCAGGAGAACACACCTATACCCATACACTCCCCTGAGGTAAGGGAGGGGGAAGATCACAATGGCACAGGAGTGCAATTGGAGATTTTCAAAATAGAGACAGGGAAGTGACTTATGGGGACCTGGCCCCATCAAAGATAATTCAGTCTTTCTCCTTGAGTGTTGAGCTTTAGTTTTATAAAACAATCTTTTGCTCATAGAGATTTAAAAAACACACAAACCCTGCTCCCACTTGCCTGTATTCTGGCCAATGAGCACAAAGGCAGTGGAACAACTGTTAAGAAGTTGGCACTTATTTTTGAATGTTAGAAAATTAAATGTTGTTTTATTCATACCTAATAAAGTTCAATAACTTAGGCGAACCTGAATTAGATTGTGGTAGTTCTTCTCCCCATGTCCTTGAGTGTGGGAGGGCACCTTGAGGCCCCTTCACCACAAATTATCCAGTTACAGGTCTGCTCAATAAAAAATTCCATTGCAGGTTTCCCTTGTGTTTAGGAGCAACCTTAACCCTTTACCATTTGGGGATGCCTTCTTGCCTGGGGAGAGCCCCTTCAGGGATCCAAGCCCCTTTGCCAGGTTTCCACAGGGCCACTTTCTCTAGGATTGCCAGGTCCGTATTGCAAAATACCTGGAGACTTTGAGGCTGGATCCAGGAGAGGGTGAGGTTTGGGGAGGGGAGGGGCTTCAGCATGGTACAATGCCATAAAGTACACCCTTCAAAGCAGCCATTTTCTCCAGGAGAGTTGATCTCTGCCAGTTGGAGACCAGTTGTAAAAGCGGGAGATCTTCAGGCTCCACCTGGAAGCTGGCAACCTAGTCACTGAATTGTTAGGCAGCTGCTGGTGCTACCTGCAGAGAACTCACAGGCTCTCCCTTGTGCTGGATGATTCTTGCTTGCATGCTGGGTGGCCCCATTGAAGATAATTCAGTCTTTCGCTTGAATTTTGAGCTTTAATTTTACAAAACATAGAATCATAGAGTTGGAAGGGACCTCCTGGGTCATCTAGTCCAACCCCCTGCACAATGCAGGAAACTCACAAATACCTCCCCTAAACATAATCTCTAAGTTTTACTCATAGAGGGTTCTGGGAAGGGTATTCTGACAATGGCTGCTCAGGAGTATTTTATCTTCCTACAGCAAGATTGTGGGGAAGCCCCTGGATTCTTCTGCATCCCCCTCACACATAGGTTTGCCTTGGCCTGTCAGTCCTTCCTTTGGTAGCTGGACATGGCTGCTTGTGTTGATCCATGAACTTCTAACAAGAAAGAATAAACAAGTGGTTCTCTGTTTTAGAACATGACAGATAAAACTAGATGAGAAAATTAATGGAAGTGAAAGCATTTGGGGAGAAGAAAGAGAAAATGCTGGAAAATTTGTGCAAGGTAAAGTTTTCATGTATAGTCTATTTGATTATTAAGTTTTAATGCTGAATTGCAGTTATGTTTCTGAAAGATTCCATGTTCTCTTCACCAAAGAACCTGTATAGTTAGCACTACAATTAATACAGAACATATTAAAATACTTCTCTAATTCTGAAAATAGAAATAATACATTGTTAGGAAATTATAGTTAAATATGTGCATTAAACATTGTCAGTATAAACCCAGCTAAAAATTGTTTTCCTACTGATAAAGTGATGCCAATCATTGTCATATTTAGCACTAGCCCAGTGGAAAGGCTGTATGAGTCAAGTTTAAATGGTTGATAAAAGCACAACACTTTTATATCAGTGGGATGTGGGGGGAAATTGATTGTTAAATAAATTAACATGTTTGAAGTAGAGTTTTAGGTAGTCAGTGCTGCTATAGCTGGGAACGGGGTAGGCAGGGGGTGTGGCAAGGCCACTGTCTGCTGCAGACTGGACAGTGTTCCATGGTGGTGGTGGGGCGTTACCCAAAGGAAAGAGATGCAGAGCCAACAATGTTTCAGACTCATCTCCCTTTTATTCTACTTCAGAATACCACAGAGTATCCTAAAATGGGGCCAGGAAGTAGCTTCTGCACTCTTCCATCCAGTGCCCTTCCTATTCTAGCCATATCTCCTATTTGTCTGCCCTTTTAAAGTCCCATCCTTGTCTATGCAGTCAAATAGCTCAATGTGCCACTGCCCCATTAGCCCCATTAGCATCCTCAATGTCTTGGCCCACCAAGCGTGCATCCTCACGTACTGGGTGGCATGCCTCAGGCTAGCCAGTCATGCCCTAGACCAGGGGTGGCCAATGGTAGCTCTCCAGATGTTTTTTGCCTACAACTCCCATCAGCCCCAGCCAGCATGGCCAATGGCTGGGGCTGATGGGAGTTGTAGGCAAAAAAAATTTGGAGAGCTACCATTGGCCACCCCTGCCCTAGACATCCTGTCCACAGCCACACCATGTCTACAGGGTTACCTGTCTGGGTCCCTGCACCTTCATCCAGGAAACCTCAGTCGCAAGATTCTCCCATCTCTGAGAGCTTACTGAAAGACAGAAAAGTCTACTGATTTCTTTCACCACACACACCAAGGGCTTTCCTCATTAAGAATAAAGGTTTTGCCACAATCAATCAAGCAAGTAAGCAAACAAGGGAATGACTGGGTGCTGATTTAAACAGGTGACAGAGAAAGGCTAAACATCTTCTGTTGCATGAGTCTCCCCCTTAAAACTGCAGACCAGAGACTATGTTTTTTATTGTCATGAAAAAGTATCATAGTTCCTTCAGTAAATCTGAGCTAAATCAGCTTTTCCCATACATTGTGGACATTTCTACACATGTTATCTGACCCGCATTCAATACTTTTGGGAAGCAAGTATTTTTCCTCCTCCTGCTGCTTTTTTTTTTTGCTGGCATTTTGCTGATCTTTTGCCATCCTGCTTTGCTTCAAAGTTTTGGGAAAGATTACAACAAAGCTTGGTAGATGCGCGGCTGTTTCCATACGGCCCCATTATACCCTATAGACCATTGAAATCAATGGCAAATAGGGTATATTTGAAGCCGCCTGGAGGGAAGGGGGTTTGAGGGAAAGCCCCCAAATTAGGAGACCTGCAGGGCATCCAGTTTCCCTTACAGTCCCTGTAGCAGCCATTTCCTCCCCTTCTAAAAGGTAAAGGTAGTCCCCTGTGCAAGCACCAGTCGTTTCCGACTCTGGGGTGATGTTGCTTTCACAACATTTTCATGGCAGACTTTTTAAGGGGTGCTTGGCCATTGCCTTCCTCCCCTTCTACCAGGAAGTTTTTTGTTCTTTTAAAAATCAGCACAAGAAGATTGTTATACCAATATAGCACTGTTACAATAGATACTACAGGCTTCCTGAATTTTCAGCTTTCATTTTTAAAAAGTAAATTTTTATGTTTCTCCCCAATTCCGGAGATGTAAGGGGAAAGGCATATCATTACAACAGAAGGAGAGACTTCCTTATTTTAATGAAAAATTGATATATGAATATATAATAAGCTATCCATTGTTATTTTGATTTCATTTCATGCAATTCCTTTTCCATCATGCTGTTTTATTATTTCCTTTCCTAAAATAAGGAAATCTGTTTTCTGTTACCTGTTATGACAGAAGTGCTGTATTTGACCTCAGAGTTTGGAAGAGTGGATGTTTGGTTATTTTTAAATTAAACATGAACAAGGGCCAGTTGCAATCAGTAAAAGACAGTTCCACTATTTACTGGTCAGAATTCAAGTCTCTCCCAAGCCTTTCCAGCATATCAGGCTACAATATATATCAATGACCAGTGGCCTTTGTAGCCGGTTCTGCCATTTGCATGGACTAGAGGCAGCCTTCTAATGTAAAACGATGGAAGAGATGCCCCTATTGCTTGACCATAATCTTCTCAACTGATCTTCTTCAAGCATACCTGAGTAACACCTCTTCTCTTCATTTTCTTCAGTTTCAGTTTAGCAGAGACAGTTTTAGTTGTCCTGGTACATTCATGTTAAGTATTTAGTTCGATTGTTAATGGATTTAATAGGCCAATCTGATAACTATGACCGATTTCGCACTCAGTTTACCCCGCTCTCCCATTCGTCTTCTATGCAGGGCGTCCGTCAGATTTCCCACTATCTGTGCCGGAGTCATAGGAAGTGTTGCAGCTTTCGCACAGCAAACGGAAACCGGTTTTTAGCAGTTTCCGTTTGCTGTGCGAAAGCCGCAAGAAATCCAACGGACGAACGGGAGAGCCGGGTAAGCTGAGTGCGAAATCAGTTTATAACTCGCTTTTTCTTCTTCCCTCAAAAAACACTGTGACTATTGAAATGGTGGCAATTTTTTAAAAATCTGGCTTCAAAAAGGCAAGATATACGTTAATTGAATTAAGTACTCCTTATCTTCTGTATACTTCGTAGCATATAATGCCAATAAAGGTGGTGGTGCTGGTAGTGGTGGTGGTTGTAGTAGTTGTCCTGGTAAACGATTCCCAATTATAAGCAAATATGGTGAATTTTCCTATTACTTTGTTAGACCTTTCAGATAGATTATCATTTGATCTTATTAGGCTACTTATGAGATAATTTTGAGAGTTCTGGAACCATTCTGTGATGCTTTCAGTCTTTTGGTCTCTCAAACAGATAGATGATAGTTTCCAACAGGGTCGGTATGTGTGCTTAAGTATGGTGGTCCCAAAAGGTTCCATTCTTTCCCCTATACTCTGTAACAACCATCACTAACCTTCACTGTTTTATCCCACCCTTCCTCCAAGAAACTCAGGACAGCACTACTTCACAGGGTAAACTCCACAACACTCATCTGAGGTATGTTGAAAGGAAGGGGCCAATGTCACTCAATAGCTGGTTGGGGATTTGAATCCTGTTCTCCCGAGCCCTAATTCAAAACTCTAACCCAGGGGTGGGGAACCTTTTTTTGCCAAGGGCCATATGGATATTTATAACATCATTCACGGGCCATACAAAATTATCAACTTAAAAAACAGTGCTCTGCCGAGGAAGAATGATTCAGGCCAGCAAAATTAATGCAAATAATTGTTTTTCTATTTGAAGTCATTTGGGGAAAGCCTAATCTGGCACACATACACACACACACACAGTCTGCTGCCCTAGGCAAATGCATAGGTCCAGGGCTTTTTCTGTAGAAAAAGCCCAGCAGGAACACAGTAGCATATTAGATTACATCCCCTAATACTAGCATATTAGGACACACACTCATGAGCATATCATCTGGGACACACTATCTGGGATAATCAAGTGCAAACTGAACTGGTGGTAGCTGGCTCCCACCCCCCATCCCTGCCACCCCTTCCTCTATCCCTTCATGCAGAAACTGCAGCTGCTCCCAGCAGACCTTTAAAGGCACCCACATACCTCAGCAGCAGTTCTTCACAATGCCCACCACACAGGCTCCAGAGAGAGAGAGAGTAGAAAGGGAAAGAAAGAAATGGGGGGAAGAAAGGGAAATGAAATAAGAAATGGGGGGAAGAAAGGGAAATGAAATAGAGGGAAGAAAGGGTAATAAAGGTAAACAAAGGGGGGGGAGAAATGGAAAGAAAGGGAAATAAAGAAATGGAAGAAATAGAAAGAAAGGGAATAAATTTTATTTATTTATTTATTTATTTATTTATTTGGGATTTATATCCCGCCCTTCCCACGAATGGCTCAGGGCGGCTTCCAACAATTAATCAAACTTAAAATTTAAACAATTTCAAATATAAAACAATTGAATATTTAAACAGTTAAAAACATTAAAAACAGAGTAATTCAGTTTCCTGTAAACAGATGGCTGGCCAGTCACCTCAAGTTGTTATCCTAGCTAAATATAGGCTAGGTATAGGCTAGCCGGGAGAGGGTCGTCTTACAGGCCCTGCGGAACTGCGCCAAGTGGGAGAAGAAAGGGAATAAAGAAAGGGAATAAAGAAATGTGGGGAAGAAAGGGAAATAAAGAAATGGGAATAAAGGTGAATAAAGGGAAACAAAGAAAAGGGGGGAAGAAATGGAAAGAAAGCGAAATAAAGAAATGAGGGAACTTACCTGAAATGTGACAGTACCTTTTCCAGGCCCTGCAGCAATTCTGGCTGGTCAGCCAGGCCCCAGGAAGGCTGCCGCACAGTACATCTGGGCCCTGTGATCCCTGCTGGGCCCTGGGGAGGCTGCATAGCACGGCTGGGCCCCACGATCCTTGCTGGCCAGCAGGCCCCAGGAAGGCTACCACATGGCTCGGTTCAGCCCAGCAATCCCCGAGGGCCACATCAAGTGATCTCAAGGCCCTCGGGACGGAGGTTCCCCACCCCTGCTCTAACCCCTATGATAGAACATGCCATCAAGTCACAGCTGACTTACTGTGACTTGGTAGGGTTTTCAAGGCACTAGATGAACAGAGGTGGTTTGCCATTGCCTGCCTCTGTGGAACAACTTTGGACTTCATTGATGGTCTCCCATGCAAATAGTAACCAGGGCCAACCCTTCTGAGATCTGACAAGATTGGGCTAGCCTGGACCATCCAGATCAGAGCACTCTGACCACTGCAACACACTGTATAACCTCAGAGTAAGATTATCTAGAAGCTGGTGTTATCAATATGACATTGACACCTATCTATACATTTGATTAACAAAACTTCTAGATGCTGGCTGAAAGGGAACAAGTTGCCACTGAATACAGACTAGGCAGGGATGGTGCTGGCTGAGAAAGCTGATGTTCAGTATAGGAGGTCTATCTGTAATGATTAAGTGGTGTAAGGTTATAATTTTATGTATTTGTTTTTTACTTTATCTGTCTCTTCCTCCAAGATGCTTTGGGTGGTGTACATCAGTCTCCCCATCTCCATTTTACCCTCACAACGACCCTGTGAGGTGGGTTAGGCTAAGAGTTTTTGACTGGAGGTTACCCAGCAAGCTTCCATGGCAAAGTGCAGATTTCAGGTCTCCCAGATCCCAAGCCAATACTTTAACCACAATAGCAGACTTTAGCCAGTAAACCTCATGAGATCATTAGAACTTGGTAAAAAGTCTGGGAGAGCTCTTGCTTTTGAAAGATCAGGTTGGTGTAGTTGCCTGGATTGCTTTTTATTACCCATGCACAATTCATAAGCTACCTTTCCTTCTAACTTAGCTATGTTGCTCCACACTTTTGCAAGTTTAAGACTGGATTACTGTTATGTGTCCTCTTTGGGGCTCTCTTCTAGTTATATTTAACTATGCTGTAAGCCATTTTGAACATTGGATGAATGCAAGATTATTTTATATATAAATATATATATTGCATATAAATGCAATATATATTGCATCCTTCCTACCTATTTCTTGTCTTTGGCTATCGAAAGTAAGGGCAGCAGGTTCTGAGACAAAAAATTTCCCCATCTTTTCTCAAGCTTATGAGAGCTGTGAGATATATTCATGTGCAATCATCACATGTTCACAGGTTGCACACCAGCTCATACAAAATTCTCTTAGTTTAGATTGATGCAAAACAGATAAATAAATTAAAATTCAGAGCTTTGTTTATTCTAAGAGCCCATTGAGGAACTACTGCTATTACTTCTACTTCTACTCCATGATGTAAATATTTCTGATGCTGTCTGGGAACTGAGCTCTGACAAGCTGCATTTCTGATATTTGCAGTGGCTCCTTTCCCATTTGACAAAGGAATAGCTGCTGATCATATTTGTGATTGCCTGAGTATGCATTATGTTTGTCCCCATAAACATCTTCTTGGAATTGTCATGACCACTTAAATAGTGAAAAAAAATATATTGTGCAAACTGGCCCTTAGAAGACATGGAAATAGGTATTGCTATACCAGAAAGGGTATTTTGTGTCAGGTTTTACTGTTTGTTTACCTGATCACCACACAGAACAGCAAAGACTAGAACAAAGTCTCTCTGATAAGAGATCAGAAAGCTTGTGTTTGATACTCTAGAGGCCAACTTACTTTGTTTGATCATACAGGAAGAGAACCATGGTTCTTTATGGTCTGCTTACACCTGGACCCCTTTTCTGTGTCCATCTAAGTGCCTCCTTTCCTTCCTTCCTGTGAGCCACTTGCCAACTGTTTTGCAGAAGTTCCACTACCACAGCAGTGTATGTAGTTTTAGTGTCCACTGTTTCTGAGCTGCTGGCTTGGATAGGAGCCAGCCCTCCCCAGTTTTCTCCTCCTAGTAACTGGAGGCTGCATTAATGGTTCAGCAGAGGTACAAATCCAGCTGCAACTGGAACTGGAACTGGCTAGGGTCCAGGAAGAAGTCTGAAGAAGACTCAAAAACAGAGCCGGTGTTCCAGCCACCCCAAGCCTCTCAGTTATTCATATACTGTCCCATGGGAAGCTAAAGAAAAATGGCATAAGGCAACAGATATTCTACATTTAACTTTAAAGCTGCTCTTACAATCCCACAAAAACTAACTGGGAAAGGTTTTGTGTATGTGTGTTTAGAAGAAGAAGTGAAAAACAAATAGCTTAAAAAGCAACAGCTGCATAGAATGATATTGCGTTCCTATTTAGTTATTGGCTAATAGTATAATATTTGCTTAAATGTAGACTCAAAATATGTACTTTAGCAGCAACAGAGAAAGCAATTTAAACAATCAACCTAGAGGCAATAAAATCCAGTGTAGCAACACTGGCACCATAGTAATTGGTGGAAGAGAGACTGATGCTATCCATGCATTACGGCTCATGGGTGAGATAAGACTGCTTCTCACTTTCCCTGCATCGGCACATAATGCTATTTTGAGGAGAGAAAATATACAGTGGTGTAATGCTGCCATTTTACCAGTGAGACATTGCCACCTACATAACTCTTCCACTGGCATAGCATTACCAGCGCCATAGAGAAAAGTAGTTGAGAGGGGACAGGGTAAGGGAGAAGTGTTCAGAAGAGAATCTGATCCTTAATTAGGACTTGCTTCCATCCTGTGAACATAATATTATGCCTGCAAAAAGGATTGCATAGTTAAAACACTTCAACCAGAGGCATAGATGACTTCATTAGGCTCTAGACTTCATGACCTTTTAGTTTTATTCTAAGTGACTATATTTCCTGAGGACTATGCAGTTGACTGGGAGGAAGGAAGTGGATTTCAGGGATCTTAGGTCATAGAGCCTTTGTAACAGCCCATCCGCTCCTGTGTCTATGCAATTAGAAAGATTTGTGGTAGAGTGGAAGATCTGGCTTGAATTTTGCCTCCCCCCCAATCAAAGCCCATTGTTGTTATCTCCAAGGCAAGCTTTGCTTTGCAGAGATTACTTTAAACCCTTCCAATAATGGGTCTCAGCTCCATGCTTCTTTCGTTTAGCATTGTTCCTTCTCACTAAGCAACCACAGGGTTTCTGGTACTAATTTCTAGTGTTGGTCCCTGGGATCTTCCTGTCATGGTTTTCCCTCTTCTTTATCTTGTGCACAAGGCCTTCTTCCTTGCAAAACACTTCACTTCATGAAGACACTGCTACCAGTTGGTTTGTTATGCCATTGGCTATGAAGGAGCATGATTCTAAGCTACATAATCTTCATGGAATAATTTTCCAGGGCCTCTGCCAGCATGCAGCAGTATTGAGGGCCAGGGCTTCTCACAGAGCCTTGCCATCAGCTCCCCCTGTGCCTCTCCTGTCACCTTCCTGTGTGCCTTTCACTCATCCATTTGCTTGTGAGAGCTGTGCCACCCAGCATTGACAGAAAATGGATAGCATAGTGTAGGTCACTACAAACAGGCCATATGAAGATTTGCAAAGGGGGGTAGGCATGGCTTTTTTGTAGCAGGAACTCCTTTGCATATTAGGCCACACACCCCTGATGTAGCCAATCCTCAAAAAAAAAATAGCCAATCCTCCAAGAGCTTACAGGGCTCTAAGTACAAGGCCTACTGTAAGCTCTTGGAGGATTGGCTATATTAGCGGTGTGTGGCCTAATATGCAAAGGAGTTCCTTCTACCAAAAAAAGCCCTGGAGGTAGGCATGCAGGTGAGTGGGTTGCCATTTCCCAGCTGGGTCCTAAAGTTCTCCTGGTATTACAACTGATTTCCAGACTACAGAGATCAGCTCTCCTGAAGAAAATGGCAGTTTTGAAGGGTGGACTCCATGGCATCACAATTGAGCTCCCTTCCCTCTCCAGACCCCACCCTTGCCAGGTACTTTCCCCAAATCTCCAGGAATTTCCCAAGTCAGAACTGGCATAAGGCTGCTGGTGTTCTCTCTGCCCAGGGCCCCATAATACTCTTGCACAGATATTACTCTTAAACTTATTTATGGCTACCTCACTGTGTTTCCGTACTTCTGCCATACCAATGGGTATGGTCAAGAGAAAAAAAGTGAGTACTATTCCTGTCACAACATTCAGTTGGGTCCTAAGTTCCTGCCATTGGCTATGGAACCAGTTGGTTGGTATTATTATAATGATCCCCATTCTTTTTCTGCTGCCCCTGCCTATTGTTACGGCAAATGGATAGTTGTTTGTAGGTTATATACATTTGTGCTCAGAGGGGATTAAAACTCTTTTATAGAGTATGCCTTGAACTCAGCAACTAGAGGCGTTAATTGCTCTCCTCCTACCTAATGTGTTATGTTGGATTGCACTGAAGAGGGCACTATGACCTATTTAGGGCTGCCTCATTGTGTTTTATAAGTGTTATGGGCTGGGTACAGGATAACCCCATCGTTGCTGTGCATTGATTAGGTGTCTTTCTCTTCATGGCTAATTGTCATGAATATTTAACCGATGAACAGGTATCATTGAGTTTTCCACCTATTTTTCATGCAGTTTTTCACCTGTTTTTCTGGTTACAGCTCTGTTCCCTCCTAGCTCTAAAAATATTTGTAAAGAAAGCAAGAGAACAAGAGAAAATGATCACAGTTACCTTAGAAGAAAGAGAGGGATTGTATATGTCAGCTGTTTGCTGAGTCATGAAATAATGGTCGATAGGCTTAATTCAGACTTCATAAAATTTTATTTGTCATCTCTTTGTTACCTGCCATAGGAGAAAGAAATTGAGCACACAGACGTTCAGATCTTCTCAGATAAAACATGAAGAATTGTATGCTTCCTGCTGCTTTTAAAAAACCTTAATATTAAACTGAGCAATACAGCCACTTTATGGTAATTACACAACAGAATTTAGATTTGACAATACTAATAGAACAAAAATCAGAGTCAACATACATAGTTAGAATGATCTAGTTATTTGTTTTTGGCTGAGTAATATAAGGTTATTTTTACATCTTAAATTCAAACGTTTATTCTCAAAGAATAAAGGAAAATCCTTTTTGTCTAAGTTTTAACAATGATTTTTCATGGGATACAGGGGAAGTAGTGTATAAATAGCTGTCCAATGTGTATCAGAAGTGATGCTTCATTCATGATTCCTTGGGACACTTAACCAGCTATTGGATTTGGGAATAAGACATGCTCCTGATCAGCTTAATACTTCTGAATCACTAAACTTCTCAGATCTTTGTAATTTTTTTTTTGTTCTATGCAGTGATTATAACTGTTCCATATTTGAAATAAAGTAAACATTTAAGGAATTGTGTCTCTTGAGTCTTGGTATAATTACATATAAACACTGCAAAAAGTGCATCTCCTGTTCACCGTGGCTCAGTTAGAGTTGCCAACTCTTGGTTGGGAAATGCCTGAAGACTTTGGTGGGGGGGGGGGGGGAGTCTGACTTGGGCTTATCCAGAAAGGGACCACTGTCCCCCCCTCACTCGCCTTGGTTGCTCCTGGGAACGCCAAATAGAACACTTCAGGGGTTTTATCTTTTTCTTTAAGATCACACCCCCTTAAATTGGGAGGTGCTCTTTTCCCAATCCAGAGGTACTAATCCAATCAAAGGATTCCTCATGGAGGAGAAATCTTACCCCTGTTTGTGGGGACTTTGTTCCCAATCTTGCTATAGAGGCTGCCCAAAGACATTGCCTATTTGGGGAGCTTAATTAACACAGAGAATCATGGATAGCAGGATGGGACTCATGACAAGGATAAACACATGTCTGAGTTTCCTGAATAGCCAAAGGTCAATCTTAATAAGATAGATGTGTTACTCATACTATAGGAGGCAAACATATATTGCAGCTGTTGGTGAAAGGCAGTGGACTTAACAAACAGGGTAGTGTTAGGGTAGAAGGTTTCTCTGTGATACCCATTGGTATGTGGAATTCCACAGAAAGCTATCCTGTCCCCAGTGCTATTTAACATCCTTATGCACCCCCTTGCCTAGCTGGTGTGAAATGATGGGCTGGGCCCATGTCACTAGTATGCTGATGATACCCTCCTCTATCTGTTGATGAGCAGCTGACCAGAGGCTGCCCCAGAACACCTAGCCAGGGGTTTGGAGGCCATGGTTGGTTGGTTACAACAGAGCAGGCTGAAACTAAATACAACAAAGATGGAGGCCCATCAAGAGTTTGGGAGTGATCCTGGATGCCTCCCTTTCAATAGAAGCCCAGGGCACAAAGGTGGTTCAGCTGGCATTTCACCATCTTCGCCAGGCTAAGCACTTGGCCTCATCCCTGTCACCCTCTGACCTAGTAATGGTGATCCATGCAATGGTCACCTCCAGGATAGATTACTGTAACTCACTCTATGTAGGGCTTCCCTTGTAGTTTGTTTGTTTGTTTGTTTGTTTGTTTGTTTGTTTGTTTATTTATTTATTTATTTATTTATTTATTTATATTTCGATTTATATCCCGCCCTTCCCACCAAAGTGGCTCAGGGCGGCTCACAACACGTAAAAATTTAACATAGGGTTTAGCTTTTAAAACATCAATTAACCATCATTTTAAAACAATAAGTTAATAAAACATAAACATAAAACCAGCGGTCTATCAGTGCCCCTACCACCATCCGAAATTCCCAGTGTCAGTTAGTTGTAAGCCAGCTGGAAGAGAGCCGTCTTGCAGGCCCTGTGGAACTGCCCAAGATCCCGCAGGGCCCTCACCTCCTCCGGCAGCTGGTTCCACCAGTAAGGTGCCGTTACTGAGAAGGCCCGATCCCTGGTAGATTTCAACCGGGCCTCCTTTGGCCCGGGGATTACGAGCAGGTTTTGAGAGCCCGATCTCAGTACTCTCTGGGGAACATGTGGGGAGAAACGGTCCCTAAGGTAGGCAAGTCCTAAGCCATATAGGGCTTTAAAGGTAATAACCAGCACCTTGTACCGGACTTGGTATATTATCGGCAGCCAGTGCAGACCCTGAAGCCCTGGCCAAATGTGCTCCCATCTTGGAAGCCCCAATAACAGCCGGGCAGCGGCATTCTGTACTAACTGCAACTTCCGGGTTCGGCACAAGGGCAGCCCCATGTAGAGGGCATTACAGTAGTCCAGCCTCGAGGTGACCGTGGCATGAATCACCGTTGCTAGATCGTCGTGCTCCAGAAAAGGAGCCAACTGCCTCGCCCGCCTAAGATGAAAAAATGCAGACTTGGCAGTGGCTGCTATTGAGCCTCCATTGACAGTGAAGGCTCCAATAGTACCCCCAAGCTCTTGACCCTGCGCGCCGCTATCAACGGCACACCGTCAAAGGCTGGCAGGGGGATTTCCGTTCCCGGGTCACGGCGACCCAAGCAAAGGACCTCTGTCTTCGCCGGATTCAGTTTCAGCCCACTCAGCCTAAGCCACCCAGCCACCGCCCGTAACGCCCAGTCCAAATTATCTGGGGCGCAGGCAGGCTGGCCGTCCATAAGTAGATAGAGCTGGGTGTCATCAGCATACTGATGACAGCCCAACCCATACCTTCGGGCAATCTGTGCAAGGGGGCGCATATAGATGTTCAATAACATCGGGGAAAGCACTGCCCCTTGAGGCACTCCGCAATCAAGCGTGTGCCTCCGAGACAATTCATCCCCAATCGCCACCCTTTGTCCCCGACCGTTAAGGAAAGAGGAAAGCCATTGTAAGGCCAACCCCTGAATCCCCACGTCGGCAAGGCGGCAGGCTAGTAACCGATGGTCGACCGTATCGAACGCTGCCAATAGGTCCAACAACATCAGCACCGCCAAGCCGCCTTGATCCAGATGCCGTTGAAGGTCATCCACCAGGGCAACCAACACCGTCTCTGTCCCATAGCCCGGGCGAAAACCAGACTGGCGGGGGTCCAGGATAGAAGCGTCCTCCAGGAAACCCTGTAACTGCAACGCCACTGCCCTCTCGATAAGTTTGCCCAAAAAGGGCAAATTCGAGACCGAAAATGTATCCAGAAAATGCAACGCGTCCAGAATGCAGCTGCAAGGGGACACCCTTTAGAATGCATATCCAACCAGTTCTCTTTCAGCTCCAGATTAATGATCTTGACCTTCAAAGCCCTTAACAGTCAGGGATCAGCATACCTTTGTGACTGCCTTTCCTGGTATGTCCCTCGTAGGGTGTTATGCTTGAGTGATCAACATTTGCTGATGGTTCCCAACCCAAGGGGTGTCCAACTGTCCTCAGCCGGGGCCAGGGCATTTTCAGCCTCACTTCCTAACGGGATTGTTTCCTGTCCTTTTCTTGCAGCCACTGCCAGAGACTTCGCCATACTATATTCAGCCATATGACTTAGATATGTAATGACACATTTCATGTTGGTTTTCTGTGAACTCAGGAGGGAAAGTTTGTCTATTCTGATTTGTTATGAATGTTTTGCTATTGTAATTTTGACACATGAGACTGTTAGGATAGCAGACCAGATGTGGAACAGAGTGAATCACTCCATTCTCATGACTTTGCTTGTTTTCTGAAATTCTTCACTGTTACCTTTGAAAAACTCTGAGGCTACATTTATTTTCATTTTTAAGCCCATCTTTGGCCCTAAATTTGGCCCCTTAAGGAGATTTGTAACTCCAGTTAAAATAAATTTAAAGTACAGTTTATTACAAAAATGAGATCAAAAGTAGTATCAACATTGAAAGTATTTGCCTCTCTACACATTCCATTAAGGATGAATGTTTTTATTACAGTAAATGGTATATTTATGTAACTTCATTTCTATTTTCCATGCCCTTTTGCTTCACTACTCTTTTCTGGAGACTTTTAGATATTATTGTATTTCTTTCAAGTCTGTTCTGTTTATGGAGCAACAAAAACAAATACTGATTTGTTGTGTAAGATCCTGAACTGCTTCTATTTTGGGGGCAAAGCATTTTACTATAATTCAGAGTGTGATTGCTGGGAAAAAGTGGAGTCTTTCTCAAGTGAATGCCTCCATTGCCATAGATATTTCTATGTGACATGTGGGTTGGTCTAGCATCATTGAGCAACTCAGTCCCTGGCACAATTGAGTGCAGGATTTAAGCAATAGAGGAAAGGTTTGGAAATGGTGTAATGCTGATATTGTAAAAAGAGAAAGATTGAGGAAATGACTGGCCAAATACAATATTTGTGCTATGCCAATTGGTGGAAAACAGGACTAAGAACAGAAATTTTAAACATATAGAAGACAAAGAAAAGCCTTTTTGGGAGAGAATCAGCGTGGCTTTTACAAAGGAATGTCTTGTCTCATCACCCTCCTAAAAGTCTGTGATGATATCATAAGAACATAAGAGAAGCCATGTTGGATCAGGCCAATGGCCGATCCAATCCAGCACTCTGTGTCACACAGTGGCCAAAAAACCCCAGGTGCCATCAGGAGGTACGTCAGTGGGGCCAGGACACTAGAAGCCCTCCCACTGTGCCCCCCCCCAAGCACCAAGAATACAGAGCATCACTGCCCCAGTCAGAGAGTTCCAACAATACGCTGTGGCTAATAGCCACTGATGGACCTCTGCTCCATATGTTTATCCAATCCCCTCTTGAAGCTGTCTATGCTTGCGGCTGCCACCACCTCCTGTGGAAATGAATTCCATGTGTTAATCACCTTTTGGGTGAAGAAGTATTTCTTTTTATCAGTTCTAACCTGACTACTCAGCAATTTCATGGAATGTCCATGAGTTCTCGTATTGTGAGAAAGGGAGAAAAGCACTTATTTCTCTACCTTCTCTATTCTCAAGCATTGCACTCATTCCTGTAATTTATACTGTGCACTTACAAACCAGAATTCAAAGAAGCAGTTCAGAACTGACAGCCAGATTAATATAATAGAACCTGGGTTTGGAGCAACAAGCATCTGAAAAAAGGCACAAAGATCAATGTTTACAAAGCGGTTGTGATGACAACCCTCATCTACAGCTCCGAATCGTGGGTTTTATACCTTCATCACCTGCGACTCCTTGAGCGCTTTCATCAGCGCTGCCTTCGCACCATCCTCAACATCCACTGGAGTGACTTTGTGACCAACACTGAAGTCCTCAAGAGGGCGGAGGTTACAAGCATCGAGGCACTGCTGTTGAAGACGCAGCTGTGCTGGGCAGGGCATATTTCTAGGATGGAAAACCACCGCCTTCCCAAGATTGCTCTGTATGGCGAACTTTCCACCAGCCATCGAAATAGAGGGGCACCAAAGAAGAGGTACAAGGACTCCTTGAAGAAATTCCTTGGCACCTGTCGCATCAACCATCACCAGTGGTCTGACCTAGCCTCAGATCGCAAAGCATGGAGGCACACCATCCACCAGGCTGTCTCTTCCTTTGAGAACGCACGCATAGCTGGTCTTGAGGACAAAAGGAGATTGAGGAAGAATCGCACTGCTACAGCACCAACCCCAAATCAGACTTTTCCCTGCAGCCACTGTGGCCGGATCTGCCTGTCCCGCATTGGTCTTGTCAGCCACCAGCGAGCCTGCAGCAGACGTGGACTACTGCACCCTTCTTAAATCTTCATTCGCGAAGTCAAGCCGAGAAAGAGAGAGGGGGTTTCAGTCTCCACTCAGCAATGAGGATTACTGGGAGATGTTGGGTCAGTTAGTTTCCTGGCTGATAGGATGGCTGTTGTAAGGAGAACCATGTATACTGCCATGAAGTCCTTGGAGGAAGGATGGGAGAAGCTGAAACATGTAACATATGGATAATACATATGCACACACCGTAGGACTGTGAACCTGGAAACAGTTTGGTATCTTTTAGATTCAGATTTTGGTAAGGGCTTAAATACCAGTATTCTGGGTTAGTTGTGCCCCAGTACTGGTTTGGTGTTCAGACTGGTCTCGGGTGATTGGAGGGCCTAAAGGAGCAGACAGCTTTTTTCAGGAGGACTCCAGCTTGTAGTTCTCTCCTACAAATGGGCAGTAAGCTGAATGATATATTATTCAGATTCAGGTGAGGTAATCGTGTGTATCAGAACAAAGTTTGAGTCCAGTGGCGCCTTTAAAAACAACAAAGTTAGAGATTTATTATTCAGATTCAGGTGGGGTAATCATGTTCTTCTGAAGCAGCAGAACAAAGTTTGAGTCCTGTGGCACCTTTAATAACAACAAAGTTTTATTTATGGTATAACCTTTAGTATCACTGATAGATCCAAGTGGGCAGCCGTGTATCTGATGAAGTGTGCTTGTGCACAAAAGTTATACTATCTCCCTGTTTGTGGAGAGGAGAGGAGGTTGCATGTGGTATTTTCCTCAGTTCTGTTTCCTGGAAAATTAATGCTGTATCAGTGAGTTTACTGGAGATCTATTTGTGGAACTGGTGTTACCATGCTACTTTAAAAAACCCTTTTAAAATTATTAGCCAGTGTTATTTCACAGCAAATTGTCAGGAGACGTTAATCACATGCCACAGAGCCATCACTCCCAAAGCATTAAAGTCCAAACACAAACTAGAATTTGGACAGTAGTCAAATTAAGATCCACAAAATCTGCATGTATGATACAAAGGAATATAGCTCTTCTCCATCTTTTATAGTTTTGCAAAAAAACATTTGGTGGAAAATTTTGCCATTACATTTTTGTTCGACTAATGAGATAATTTCAAAACATTAGAAAGTATATTAATGATCTCAGTCAGGACTTAGGGATGGTTCCATTAGAAAGTACATATGAAGGCTCCCTGTTTATGATATTAAGCTTATGTTGTGTCCTCCATTGCTGCAAGTCAGTTTCAATAACACACCAATTTGTTACCACTCCCACTCATCAGGCAGGACACATGTTAGATTTGGTCTTTGCGGCTGGGGTTTTGGTGGACGGTATTACTGCTGAGGCGGTGCCATGGTCGGACCAAAGAAGGACTACTTTGCGGCTAAGATTGCATCTGCAAATTTGCGTCCAGCACAATTATTTAGAATAATTGGGAACCTTACAACACTGCCTCAAGGCAGACCAAATATGAGAGAATTAGAGATTGGCTGTGAGGCTTTTGTGAAATTTTTTACAGACAAAACCACGTTGCTCCGCCATGACCTTCCCGCCACATTGGATACAGTGCAAGAACTCGAGGCTCCATGCCTGTCTTCTGGTTTAGTTCTGGATCACTTTGACACACTTAGCCTGGGGGAAGTTGACGGAATTCTCTCTACTGTACGCCCAACAACTTGTGATCTTGGCCCATGCCCCTGTTGGCTGATTAAATCTTGCCAGAGGGAACTTAGATGTTGTAAATAGATCCCTCTCAGAGGGATGTTTTCCAACACCTCTTAAAGAGGCTATGGTCCACCCTCTCCTGAAAAAGTACAGCAGATCCGGCCAAATTGGCAAATTATCGACCGGTCCCAAATTTACCATTTTTGGGTAAAATTATTGAGAGGGCAGTAGTGTTACAGTTGCAGGGTTTTCTGGATGATGCTTTCATCTTAGATCCTTACCACTCCGGCTTTCGCCCGGGTCATGGGACGCAGACAGTGCTGGTCGCTTTGGTAGATGACCTCCAGCGGCTTCTGGATTGAGGCAGCGTGGCAGTGCTGATGTTGTTAGATCTGCTGGCTGCGTTCGACACGGTCGACCATCAGTTACTGACCCGCCGGCTTGCCAATGCAGGGATCAGGGGGCTGGCCTTACAGTGGCTTTCCTCCTTCCTTGACGGACGGGGACAAAGGGTGGCAATTGGGGGAGAGCTGTCCCAGAGGCACTCACTAGATTGTGGGGTGCCGCAAGGGGCAGTCCTCTCTCCGATGTTATTTAACATCTACATGCGCCCCCTTGCCCAGATTGCCCGGAGGTATGGGCTTGGGTGTCATCAATATGCAGATGACACCCAGCTCTATCTACTAATGGACAGTCAGCCTGACTGCGTCCCACAAAATCTGAACCTAGCATTGCAAGCCATGTCAGGTTGGCTCAGGCTGAGTAGGTTGAAGCTGAATCCAATGAAGACGGAGGTCCTTTGCTTGGGTCGTGGATCTCTAGGAAGAGAAGTCCCCCTCCCAGTCTTTGACGGTGTGTCACTGAAAGCGGCACACAGAGTCAAGAGCTTGGGGGTTCTACTGGAGCCTTCACTGTTAATGGAGGCCCAGATAGCGGCCACTGCCAAATCCACGTTTTTCCATCTGAGACAGGCGAGGTAGTTGGCCCCTTCCTGGAGCGTTATGACTTAGCAACAGTGATCCATGCAACGGTCACCTCGAGACTGGATTGCTACATGGGGCTGGATTGCTACATGTGCCGAACCCGGAAGCTGCAGATGGTGCAGAATGTGGCAGCTAGGCCCAAAGTGAGAGCACATACAGCCAGGGCTGCGCGAGCTGCACTGGCTGCCAGTTGTATATCAGGTTCGTTACAAAGTGCTGGTTATTACCTTTTAAGCCCTATATGGTCGAGGGCCTGTCTACCTTAGGGACCATCTCTCCCCATATGAGCCCCAGAGAGTACTGAGGTAAGCAGGAAAAAACTGGTTGACAATCCCTGGGCCGAAGGAGGCCAAATTGAAGACCACACAAGAACGGGCCTTTTTGATTGTAGTTCCACACTGGTGGAATCAACTTCCGAATAAAATGTGGGCCCTGCGGAGTCTTGATCAATTCCGCAGGGCCTGCAAGACCACTCTTTTTAAGATGGCCTTCGTCTAAATATGGAGTTAAGTTAGATCCGCTATTGACGTTTCCGCCACTAAATTCACTGAAAGTCTGAGATGTAGCACCATAAATATTAATTTTTTAATAGTAATGTTGGGTTTAAATGATGGTTTTATTTAATGTATTATTTATTGAATTGTATGAATGTTTTATTGTATATCGAATTTACATGTTGTGAGCCGCCCTGAGCCTGCTTTGGCGGGGAGGGCGGGATATAAATAAAATGTATTATTCTCTCTCTCGGCTTGACTTCGCGAACGAAGATTTAAGAAAGGTGCAGTAGTCCATGTCTGCTGCAGGCTCGCTGGTGGCTGACAAGACCAATGCGGGACAGGCAGGTCCGGCCACCTTTTTATTATTATTATTACACCATCAGTCAGCATGGTGGGAGAGCAGGAGGGAGAAGTATTCCTTAGCTCATTCTGTACTTGGCATACCATTTCCATCTTTGACACCAGAGTTATAATCTTTGACATCAGAAATGTCTGCACATTGCTGCATTGCCCAGTTTTATTCACAGTTCTGCATGTGTCATTGAAATCCTATGTTTAATGTGATGTGGCACCCACATGGCCGGTGTGTGGGAATACGCCAAGTAGGCAGCTGCCTAGAGTGCCACTTGGCCTAGGGCACCCCCTCTCTGCATGCACAGTGTGTGCGCTTCTTGGAGTCTGCCTCCCCTAATGGAAAGCAGGCTCCATGGAGCACAGACACCACCCAGCCAGTTTCTCATTCCCTGGGTCAGACAGCCCCTGCGCAGTATGTAAAAGCTGAAGAAGAGCCAATTACAGTTTCTAAAAATTGGCACCTGTTGAAGTTATATGTTGCCACTCATCCTTTCTACTCTACTTTAACAGAGCCATGCAGTGGGAGTCATAGCTCAGTGGCAGAACATCTTTCTTACATGCACAAGGTCTTGTCACTGGCACCTCCAACTAAAAGGATCAAGTAGTATTTTCAGTTTTTATTGCTTAATCTCACAATTTTTTAAAAAACATTAAATTTAAAATAAAAATCTGTAAATTAAAAATGTAAATAGTTTCAAGCTTCTTCATTTCTCCTACAACTCTCTGTTTTTTACATTTCTGGGGCGGCGCTAGTGGGCAGCTTGCCTAGGGCACCAAAAACCCTAGTACCAGCCCTGGGCACCCAGAAGTCCTGTTTTACCCACAAAACTGTTTCCTGGAGCTTGCATGCTCCTTGAGTCTTGGGGATGAGATGGGACAGAAAAAAGGGGCATTTTTAATCCTTGGCAACTGAATTCTAAGACCATCCTAGGCAGGAGCATCATAGCCTTTGGCCCTCCGTTTGGCCATAGTCACAGACTTTCTTCTCAGGAAGGCAGCCATGTTGCTCTTCAGTAGAATAGCTATGTTCAAGTTCAGTGGCACCTTAGAGACCCACAAGGTTTTCAGGGTATAAGCTTTTGAGAGTCAAAGCTCTTTGATATCTAATGAAGGGTGCTTTGATTTCTGAAAATCTTGTGAGCCTCTAAGGTGCTACTGGATTTGAATCTAGACTTTCTTGTACCTCTCTTGTATCCACAAAATATCCTGAGACTGGCTGCTGCATGTCAGCCATTTTGTGGCAAGTGCCAACTACCCTTTCCATGCTTCCCAGAAGGGACTGCAGTTCAGCAAGGCTGGGGCACCACAGATCTAGGATTTAATCATGTTATAATCTATGATAAAAGAGGGCTGCATATGTGATTGTACTGCTACTTAGAGCTGATTAGGTTCCCAAGATCTGTAAAACCGCCCTAATCAGTTCATCAGATATAGGGAGTAGTGCTGCAGGCTGATCCTAAATGTTAGGCTTGGACATTAAACCCCATGGCTTGCTTGTAATAAACAAGTTTACAGTCACAGCTTGGCTTATCTTTTCCAACCCAATGTGTTCACAGATTTTTTTAAACATAGATTTGCCTAACTTTCCATCTTCCTCATAGCAGAGTAAGCATATTATTAAGTAACTGCTACCTTCAATAAGAGCATGCAAAATATGCACTGCAAGGATTTTGAATTGTAATTGCCAAGGCTATTGAGAGTAATTTCACAGGCTATATCCTGTGGGGACCTGTGTTGTGCTGGCAGGGGGTTGATGAGCTAATAGATTTTCCCATCATTATATTATATGATTATCTTTTCGAAATCACCTAGAGGACCAGTAGGTAATTCATCACACCCAGATGTTTCATATTTGTTATTTCAACACCTCTATCCTAAGTGCCTATGCTGCCTTGCACCGACCTAGCCACTCAGCTCCAACAATCATGTTGTACCTGCATATGTGTAATATTGTGGTGTTTGGCCTTACATGAAAAGCTAGTGGGCACAGAGAATGGTATGAGCTAAGGCCAAGAGAAGATGAATACCTACTGCAGGAAGGAAGGAAGGCTGTTTGATAGTAAAGAAGGGGCACTTAGTGAGTTTCCCTTCTGCAGGAGGCTACTCAGATTGAGTTACAGCAGCAGCACTGGGAGTTTTATAGCAGACCAATGGTGCAAGAGTGGCTCTCTGGTATCACTTGACTACCCCAGCCAGTGGATGATGGGTTATGATGTGATTGTTCTAGCTGGAATGGGAAGCCCTGAGTGAATCCCCCCACACACACACACACACCTTTTACTGAGATCTGCATTTATAGTTGTGGGATGGAGCACAGGAAACTTCTGGCATGGACACTTCATCAGTATATCTGGCTGTCCCACTGATCACAGGCATGGATGATTCTTTGGAGCATTACTGGATTTTCTCTTTTGGCCATCTACTGACGCTTTGCACCTGCATCACGAGCTTTACCATTGTACAGCATCTAATGCAGACTCCTGCAATTGAGTCCTGCACACTGAATAGCAGTGCAGTTATGAGTAACCGTAACTGAAATTAACAGCTCTCTGGCATGTTGTTGGTAAAAGCAAATTCTAGCATAGTTGTGCCTATTTTGTTCCCTTTATAGAGCAGAGCAAACCTCTTTCCTTATTATTTTAATACCACTGGAAAATATAAGGTTTATTTTCTTCCACCTGCTTTAATACTTGCACATAAATGCCAATTTGCACAACGTTACCTTGAGGGGAGTTTGCACCTTTCATTCATTTTTACCCCAGGCGTGAGAATTATTTGTAGTTCCTGAATTTCCCCCATATTTTATTATACATTGTATAAAACTCAGCCTAGGATTACCTATAGTCTCCATTAAGTCAACAGGAGCTGTGTGGCACAACTGGAAAGTAAGGGGTGGGGGGAAATAAACTCAATCTCTTAACATAGTTTCTATTTGCAAATTGCAAATTAATATTTTACAGTTAAAGAAACAATAACTGAGATTTGACCTGCACAACATAGTAGCCAGCTATATGCATGATGCATATAGCCTTGCTGCCTAGAAGTGTTGCTAAGCAACATGGCATCATCCAAGCAAAATCCAGCATTAACTTGAAGTGGCTGGTAACCAGGGCTGGTTAAACGTGACACTCAGCATGCCAAGCTACACAGAAATAGCTGTGCACATTTTGCTCAAGGAAATGTTGGCAGAGTCTGGATATTATTTCATTTTCTTTCGTATTCCTTGAGGAATTGTTGGACTGCATCTATTATATAACATTCTATAATTATTCTTTGATGGAAAAATACCCTTCGTCTCTTAATTCTCTAAAAACCTGATTTGAATAGTGGAATTTTACAGCTTAATCCCATAATGCTTTGTCTTAGTCCCTTGGCCTGCATATTACCTCAGCCTAGCCATGCATTCAGATCACAATGATGTGATTCACTATTGCAGCTAAAGATAGACATTGTCGAAGAAGTCTTGAATTCTGTATGCCAAGTGCATTCATTTTCCTTCTTTTCTGAAGTTCATTATGACATTCAGGGGAGTTTCTTTCAGGTTAGCAAGTGGATGAGTAAGCAGGTATTGTAAATATTGTTGCAAGACCGAGAGAGGGAGGACAGACTGTACACATGAAATGCTTAAGGGCAGGGCTAAGCAGAAGGAGGCCATGCACAATTCAAACTGGGATTTTTAAAAGCAGCTGAATGTCTGATCACTATCACACCTCGCAAAACTGCAAATCTGGAAACCTTAGGGTAGAGGGGAAAGGATGCCAACAACATGGCAGCCTAAAATATTATTTAAAAGGTAGGGGGATGAAGCATTGAATGTAAACCCTAAACCTGCATCCCAATGCACTCATAACCCTATGATTAAAAACAGTGACATTGTCTGGTTCTCAGAATTGCTTCCCTAAGGATATAATTGTTTGATTGTTATGGGAGGTCCTGTGCAATTATACATAGCCATCACAACTCCCTGATGGCAAGAGACAAAAAATGAGCTAGAATCTAGTCTGCCATCCTAAAGTAAGCCAAGTCTCATTCACATCATCCCATGAAATGATTTCCCTCTTGTGTATTTCATGCTCACCCCATTGCAATCTATTGACTTGAATGGGGATATAGAGGAGTGATTAAATTCCCTTGCTCCAGCAGGGATCAAAGCTAACAGAACTGCCGAACTAGTGTGATGTAGGGAGAATAAGAGTGACTTCCCAGTGCCCTGCAGTTTGGAATGCCCCATATTTCACCACAGAAATTATCAGTCACCTGGAGGATGGGCTGAGTACAGGGTGAGGTTGGCGTTCAGGGTCCATGTCAGCATGCACTTTCAGTCCCAAGCCTATTGCTAACCCATCTGTGAATACTGCATTAATTGCCAAGGTAACAGAAGTCTTTTAAGACCTGGAAGTCTCACCAGGCTGGTGGGAGGTAGGAGGAGCCCCTCACCCTTTAGGGACAGACTTGACTTCTGGCAGAAGGCGCACAAGTGGGCAGAGGTGAGGCAGGGTTGGTGGTCACTCAGAGGCTGGGTCCATCCTGACTTGGTGCAGATCCTATAACCACTGTGCTATGGTTTATTCTAACGTCAGTCGTTCTTCCTCTGTGTATCCCTGGCTGCATTCCTGGCAAAAGAGTGGTTGTTAGCATTGTGCAGGATGGCAGGCGGTTCAGACTATTTGAGAAGGGTCTGGACTTTTGGGGTGGAGTTTACTACTACTACCTTCTTTTCACTGCACCATGGGGGTTGGCTTGGGAGAAGTGGTTGCTTCCCTAGCTATTTGCTTGTGAATTGTGCTTTCATGGGGGAGATCAGCCATGACAATACTTTGATTAGTGGCTTCCCTTGATGGGTAATGTAGAGACATCATTAGTGCACAAAACTGCAATTGGTAGGTGGCAGCAGAGGTGACATAAACACTGCAGGAGTGGCTGGCAATATTGAGGTATTGGCTCTTGTTTCTACTGTTATTTGTGTGTATTTATTCTAGAAGCACAGTGGATTGTGACTACATTATGCCCGTGTAACATTGATACCAGGAGAATATCTTACAGTCCAAAGCAATGTATCTGAAGAAATGTACATACACATGAAAACTTATACACAAAATAAAAACTTTGTTGGTCTTAAAGGTGCCACTGGAGTCAAACTTTGTCCTACTGCTTCAGTCCAACATGGCTGCCCACCAGAGTTCAAAATATTGACTGTTTTTCTGTAGCCAGAACAATTTCTTAATGGTATCCATTGCTAGTTGCTATGTTATACTGTACCTATTCTGCTCTTGACATTAACTGGAGGTGCACTGACCACTTCATGAAACCAATAAAAATATGTGCTGCAAGAATGTTGTAGCATAAACTGAACTTTAAAAGCCCTCCATCATCAAAACAAGGACTATTTGCTCATTATCACCTGTCCAGATAATTCAGGCCATGAGGCCTGCTTGGTGGCTACCTTTAGTGGGAAGGCTTGTCAGATGCCTACAAAAAAGGAGTTCTCATCTTAAACAAAGAGGCTTATTTTCAAAAGATGAAGTAAGTCCAAGAACTATGGGATTTGTTAGGAGTATTTACGCCTTACCAGTTCTTGAGCACCAAGGTCAAATGAGGGGGAACAGAATTTTCATTTTACTGGATTTAACTCAAGCCAAGTTTCCCCCTACTTGTGCGTAGGCTGTTCAGCTTCACTACAAAAACAACTAAATTGTAGCAATACCAACTTTCAGCTTTATTCATGCTGCTTGGACATTGCAGACAAAACCCTTGGAACTTGTTTCACACTACATTCAACAAATGGAATGTGAAAAAATCCTATACCTGTCCTTTGAAGTGCACAAATGCACACTTGCTTTGAGGAAAAGAGCGATTTGTCAAGTTTGCTGTGTGCAGTATGAAGAGAGAGATGACCTTATTCTGGCATTCAGTTGTCTTGTGGTGCTCCTCCTGTCTTATCCTCCAGTTCATTATAAGCAATAAGGTCTCAGTCCTGAAAATACACAGGTGCCCTCCTGCCCATTGATTAATAGAACAACCAAGAGCCTGTTAATGCCTATAAAGTCTTGCAAACTAATTTGCTCCAGATGCTTCCTACTACTAGATATAACCAGACTGCTTGGTATACCTCACACACACAATAATAAGCAAGGGTTCTTCTCCAGAGTAATTCCATTATCTTTAATTAAAACCCAGCAGGTATACACAGGTAGGGCAGATTGCCCTGCAAGATCAAGAAGGAAGGGGGGGGGGTATTTGTTTTTGTTCACATTTGAGCTTTGAGGAAGAAGAGGAGGAGTTGTTTTTTATACCTCACCTTTCACCACCCAAAGGATTCTCAAAGAAGGTTACAATTGCCTTTCCTTCCTCTCCCCACAAAAGACATTCTGGGAAGTAGGTGGGGCCATGAAAGTACCAGAGAACTTTGACTGACCCAAAGTCACCCAGCTGGCTGCATGTAGAGGAGTAGGAAACCAAACCCCATTCTCCAGATTAGTTTCCACTCTTAATCATTACACTGCACTGGCTCTCAACTACTACACCACATTGGAATGCCAGCAGAGTAAACATCATCAGCTAAAACTGTACATGATAACAAAGCAATGGGGGTGGGAATTTTCCAGCCTTGGACTCTTCCCCCCCCCCCACTCTGTATTTCTGGTTTTGATGGGCTTCCAGTAGAAATGTTGCTCATTTATCAGTTTCAAGAGGTTCCCTCTCCTTTGCAGGAGGTTCCTTTGGGTTCCCTGCCCATTTTCTTGAACAGAGCTTGCAAAATCCCCCCTCCCACACACACACACACACACACACACACTTGGAGTGTGTCCTGTTGAGCTGGCATTGCCACAATGGCACAGGGTTCCGCTAGACACTCTTTGATTGCACTGGTACTGCTGGGCAATCTGTACATTGCATTGGTTCTGCTGGGCTTGCAAAAATACCTCTAGTGCAGAGATTCTCTGGCTTGACTATAGTCCTGTCGGATTTCCACTGACACAATGGCACTGGTTTTACTGTGCTTGAAAAAATGTCCCCCTTCACTTTGTATTGCAAAGATTCTCTGGTTTGACATCAGTCCTCATTTGCTTGCATTGCCACAGTGGCACTGGGTTCTGCTGGGCTTTCAACCTCCCCCTCCTGCTTGGGAGTGTGATTCTGTACTTCATATCAGTCTTGTTGAGCTGGCACTGTCACAATGACACTGGGTTCTGCTGGGCACTAGTACATTGTACCGGTTCTGCTGGGCTTTCAACCTCCCCCTCCTGGTTGGAGTGTGATTCTGTGCTTCACATCAGTCCTGTTGAGCTGGCAATGCCACAATGGCACTGGGTTCCATTGGGGAGATGTACTAAAAGGAATAACAGGATTTCCCATTCGAAATAATGGCAGCCAGGAATGCCAATTGACTTGCATGGGCTCCATTGAACTATATTACAACACAACATAGCTGCAATGAAAATGAGTGGATTTTCATTTAACATCTCTGGTATGTCTGTGGTATACCAGCAGCCTGACTAAATTCAGAATGTGGCCACTGTGAAGACTAATCCAGGACTACTGGAGCAGACTTGTGAGGTCCCTCATGGCTTGGTGTTGTTGCCAGCACTCTTTAATACAAATAAGAAGCTGCTGCGAAAAACCATCTAGGACTCTGGGGCTGGGGGTGTCATCAATCACCTGATGACATCCAGAAACAGGCAGCCATTTCAGTCCTAAACCAATGCCTGGATGGATGAAATTAAACAAACTAAGATTTAATCCAAATGAGACTAAGATGACGGTAGGTAACCACAGTGTGATTGAGGAAGTTGTTAGGTTTGCTTTGAGTAGAGTGGTGCTCATTTTGTCAGAGCCAGGTTTGAAGCCTTAGAATTCTGAACTCTTAAGTAGTAAGCCAGGACCAGGAGTGCCTTTTATCAGCTGCTCCTGATAAATTAATTAAACTTTTGAAACAGAGGGATCTTGCCATGCTTATCCACACTTGAGTAACCTTGAGATTTACTACAACAGTGTGCTTTACATAGGACTGTGCTGGAAGATGATTTGGAAGTTGCAGCTGGTGGTTCAAGACACAGTTAGCTTTAAAATGAATATGGGAAGTAATAACATATGTCACCAGTTTTGTGCCAGCTGCATGTGTGGTTGCACACTTTAGGGCCCAGTTCAAACGATTTAATTTTATGGGTCAAATTGGGCAAACTAGCCTCCCTTTTTTCTTTTTCTTTTTTCTCTTTCCCTCTAATTTTTTATTCTTTCCCTTTGTGTCTAAAAAGAGGCACCCTTTCTTCTCCAGTAACCTTCGTTAGAAACTTCATCTGAGGCAGGACTTCCCAGAGCTCCAGAATTTCTTTTAGTTTTGCTGTTCAATAGTAGAAGTAGCAGTAATCCATAGAGTCACTATGAGTCTCTGCTCCATATGCCACTGTCAACCCAATCAAAAACCAACATTAGGATAAAGGGCTTCCAGGTCAGAAGTACAGTTTCCAAGTGTTATTGAACCCTAACTCTTAAATATCGTCTCTGGAATAAAGGCAGGAAAGAGGAGGAAGGAGAGACCGGGTTGAACCAGCAGTATTAAGTGATGTTTATTTTCTTCTTACTGTCTGACTTTATGGCAGCTTTTAACCAAGCCTAAAGTATTTCAATAGCATCGTTCTTCAAATTTTACTCTATTAGTGCTCAAGTCTCTCAGATCATAGCAACAGCAACATCTAGTGTTGAAAGAACCATCCGCACAGTGTGTAAGATACAAGTTAAAGAAAATTATCTACACTTGAATACTAACATGTATACAACCTACTTCATTATGAACCTACCCAAGCACTAAGGGCATATTAAGAGGCCCTGCTTCAGGCGCCCCAGTCTTCTAAGATAAGATGGGTGGCATTGCAAGCAACCAGAAAGTGGGTCTTGATAGTGGCACCAAAACTCTGGAACTCTCTCCCCCAGGGAGATTTGTCTATCCCCTTATGTTGCCTTCTTCAAGCAGCAGGTGAAGACTTTGATTTGTTTGGCATTCTCTCAGTGATCCCTCCTTCTTGCCAAATTTTTAAACTTTTTTTTTTCTTGGTACATATTTTAGCTCTGGTTTTAAATGTTTTAAAGATGCATTTTTGTTTGTTAAGATGTGGTTTTGTTATGCAAGTTGGTGGCCTTTATGAGGGCAGAAATATAGGATATGCATTTTTTCAGAATAAATAAATAACAGTACAATCCTAAACAGAGTTACATCCTTCCATGACTGACTTCAATGAACTTAGAATTCTGCTTTGGATTGCAAGTAAGAGACCTGACCTGCTATATAGAAAGCCTAATGATCTATTAAGCAGTAACATAAGGCAGACAGGTCCACTCTCCATGGGTGGTCTGAATAATTCTGTGACCATGGGCAGAACTAATAGATAGGGCCCCAGAATCACTATGGGGCTCTGCTCCTTAAAGAAAAATGAGGAAGACAGGACGAAAGAGCCAGCCCCCAGCCTGCCTGTCTAGCCAGTCATTTGGGCTTGGCCAAGCAGAGCACATTACTTGAGTCTCTGGGCTTGGCCAGGCTGGGTGGGCACATCCTTCATGTTGGAAGTGAAGGACTTTGTGCTTTCTCTTAGCCTCAGACTTCAGAGGGGGGTTTATGGAAAGCCAGAGTGACAGATTGGTCAGAACCTATGTATCTCTTCCTTTCTGCTGCTCTATAGTGTCCCTTTGATGTGTAGATTGCTACTTTCAGGGAACCTTCCTTTCAGCTAACACCTTCTGTCTCTCCTCTCTCCCCCTTGCAACCAAGAGAGCAGGACATGCTTTCTGTAGCCCCTTTCATATTTTATCTGGATTTTATCTGTTGTTGGCCTGGTTCCAAATAAAGTGATACAGCGATGGAGGTTTCATACAATAAATTCCATTCCATCAATGAGCCATCTCTGAAGCGATCTGGCCCTTTCAAAGAGCACTGCACGCCTTTTCCCAGGCCCCTTTTCACCACACAATCTTTCTTGAACTTTTTTAAAAAAAATTCTAAGTTGTGCCAAGGCATCTCAATGGTGCTGCTGTAGCACTGAAGTGTGATATTGGTCTAGTGCTATAGCACTCAACTTAGAACGTTTCTTTAAAAGTTTGACAAAGATTGCATGGCACTATTGAAAGCACTGCAGGCAGCAGTGCAGAAATGCAAAGAAGAGGTGAAAACAGAAGAAAGCAGTTTACCTCAATAACCACTCAACCATGCTTTGCAAATTGGACACAAACAGCTTTGTATAAAAAGGTAAATAAAATACATTAGTAGCTGGTTGCTAAAACAGTTGAGTCAGAAATGACACAAAAAATCCATTAGTAACTGGCTACCAAAACAGATTATTAAAGCTGCCTGAAAGGGCCCTGCATCTCCATCCATCCGACTTTAGCTAGCTAGTTTAGAAAGCTATCTCTATCCTATCTAGAATGGAGTTCCTTAATAAATTATTCATATTAATTTACCAAGATAACTTTATTTCCTCAAACTGCAACCTTACACAATTCCATTGTGCTTTATGTACTGTCACTCTGCAAATCCTGTCACTCCACATATGGTAAGGGGCTAGGGCAGGCAGTTGCCATCTGTCAAGAGACTGGTCATGTCATAGCCATTTCTTAGCCTTCTCAAAACTTTGGCTCAGGCTTTTGAGCCTAGTAAGATACAGAAGACCCCTCCCTCCCAAGAAACTAATGTAATGATGTAGGCTTCCCAGTCCCCAGGTCCCAGCGGGGGATCCCCCGTTTTGACAGGCTTCTCCCCACCCCGAGCCAGCTGGCCGGCGGGGGAAGCCCCGCCCCCACAGTCATCCTGTAGATTTAGAGCTCCCGCAGGTTTAGAAACCTGCAAACAGTGTACCTTTAAGGCTGAGCAGGAAACAGAAAGGGCTTCATGGGAAAGGATCTGTAACAGTTTCCTCAGAGGATGGCCCCTCCCTTTCTTTTGGTTTCGTTTTCAGAGTAAGCAGGAATATTCTGCAGGAACAAGACCCAGTAAGTATTCATGTGCGTGTGAGAGAGAGGGAGGGGCAGGGGATTCCCTGGTTTGGAGGCCCTCCCCCGCTTTAGAAAGCATGAGGGGGGAGGGAAATGTCTACTGGGCACTCTATTATTCCCTATGGAGAACGATTCCCATAGGGAATAATGGGGAATTGATCCGTGGGTATTGGGGGCTCTGGGGGGGCTATTTTGGGGGGTAGAGGCACCAAATTTTTCAGTATAGCATCTAGTGCCTCTCCCAAAATACCCCCCAAGTTTCAAAAACATTGGACCAGGGGGTCCAATTCTATGAGCCCCAAAAGAAGGTGCCCCTATCCTTCATTATTTCCTATGGAAGGAAGGCATTGAAAAGGTGTGCTGTCCCTTTAAATGTGATGGCCAGAATTCCCTTTGGAGTTCAATTATGCTTGTCATACCCTTGTTCCTGGCTCCACCCCCAATGTCTCCTGGCTCCACCCCCAAAGTCCCCAGATATTTCTTGAATTGGACTTGGCAACCCTATAATGATGACTTGCAAATTCAGAGAGAGATAGGAGTTGAAATGGATGCAGGCAAAAGTGAGATCATGGGAGCTTCAAGACTGAGACTAAGAGGGAATCTTGCACTTGCATTCTATCTCATTACCACAGACAACCCAAACAGGGGCGAGTGTTTGCTTGACTATATGGCCTGGGACCTGCCTACCTGAGGGACCGTCTCTCCCCATACGTTCCCCAGAGAGCACTGAGGTCAGGAACACAAAATCTCCTCTCTATCCCCGGGCCAAAAGAAGCCCGCCTGAAAGTCACTCGAGATAGGGCTTTTTCCGTTATGGCCCCCACTTGGTGGAATCAGCTGCCGGAAGAGGTGAGGGCCCTGCGGGACTTGGCTCAATTCCGCAGGGCCTGTAAGACGACCCTCTTCCGGCTAGCTTACACCTAGCCGGGATGGAACTTGACGTAACTGGCCTGCCATCTGTTTATATAAAATGATATGTTATTGGTTTTAAGCTGCATTGTTTTTATGAATTGAAATGTATTGGTTTTAATGTTTAAATGTGAAGTATTTAATTGTTTATATTTAAATTGTTAAATTGTTATTGTTGGAAGCCGCCCTGAGCCACTCCTGGGAAGGGCGGGATACAAATCCCGAATAAATAAATAAATAAATAAAAATAAATACTAGCTGCAGAAATATGTTGTTAGGTATCTTAGTTGTACGCCTGATTTGTCAACCAGGAACAGGCCACCCGCTGGCAACTTGGCATAAAGAAAGATAATTCATTCTAGTTTGTACCTTTGGGTCATCCTGTAATGAGAATTTGCTAACCTCTCCCCCTCCCTTATCTGAGATCAATCTGGGAGAGAGGACTCATTCAAGGATTTGGCTGACAGAGCATACAATTCTATTAAGAATGATCATTCTTACACAAGATGAAGTTGTAAAAGCTTGTATGGTCCAATGGGCAAAAAAAATTGGTCCTATTATTACATTAGAAGAATGGGAGAGATTGTGGAAGCTTAATGTTAAATTAACTAGGTTAGCAACTTTTAAAGAAAATTTGTATAAGATGTTTTATAGATGGTTCTGTAAGAAAAAGCCCCTACTTTTCATACACATGGACATGATCACCAGTATGGTTGCCAGGGTGCCTGGAGTTTTGACTCGCACACATCTGCTCTAAGAAGTGGACTTTGCCCACAGTTTCTAAGGCTTATGTGGATACTATAAGCCTCAGCTTTGCAGCAGCATTCTACATCTCTGGATGGGTGTTAGCCAGAACTACAGATGAGCTTCCAGCTGTTCTTTGCGTGCCCAGTCTTGGCCGCTGCAGTGGAAGAAGCCAAAGGCTAATACCACCAGAATCCATCTTGTTTTCCATTACAGCAAAGCAAGAAACTCACGTATCCAACAGCTGCTTCAACTTCTGCATAAGGCAATCAAGCTTTTCTTAGGCATGGATCCTGCCAGACCGCCTAAGCCTTTGTCCAACGGAACTAAGGACAAAGACTGGTGTCAAGAAGAACTCTGAAGAAGAGGAAGGCCATCTTCAGCCAGAGCCAAGTTCCTTTGTGTAAACCGGGTGTTACCTTAGGTAGCAATTTGGCCATCTATTGTCACCTTTTTAGATAAGTTTAATAGTCTTAAGCACACCTCCACCCAGTAATTTCCCCCATTCTTTTCCCCAACAGTCATCCTGGAGCCTCCCCCTTGGCCCATTGCTACCTAGACAGCCAATCAGGTAACTAAGGCCAAGTCTGCTCATTGGCTAGCTATGAGCGTCCAATCAGGGGTCGCCAACTAACTGGCTATTGGCTACTGCACTAGTCCAGCCCTTATGGTCACAGCAGAGCCTCCCCTTTTCTTAGGTCATGTACCAGCTGATCACCTGTCATGCACCCCTGTACCTCCCATCCCCTGAGGGTCTAAGGTGGTCTATTTAACCTCTGACTCAACTCCACTCATGTGTGCATCTAGCAGTACCCCAGTTCCACTGTCTAGATCCATCCCTGATTCTGGCCACAGTTGAGGGTCCCATTTCCCCCATCCTCTTTTGTCGCCATTGGAGCCTTCCTTGAAGACTACGATCGGTAATTATCACCCTGTTTGTCTACCCATGTGTTGTCTCTATAGCTCTCTCTATTTTTCTTAGGACTGTATGTGTGTTTTGTGAATTACTTGTCTTGTATGTAAGCGTATATTTTTCTGGAATAAATTTTAATTGTTTTTACTTAATTAGAATCCCTAATATTTTTAAGCATTAATTTCTGGACGTGGAATCCTGTATACAGAGGTAAAAGATCCTTATTAAGCCAGGTGCCCACCTGACAATTCCCCAACCTCGCTTTGAGGGCATTTTGGCTTACAGTACCTGACCCCACAGAAATTGTGTAAGATTTATACTAATATGTCTAACAAATGTTGGAAATGCACTAAACAGGTTGGTTCTTTTTACCATATGTGGTGGACATGTGAGATGGTGAAGGGCTATTGGAAAATGGTGCATGAAATATTACAGAAGATTATGAAGACACAGATTCATTTCAAACCAGAACTATTTTTATTGAACATATTTCCTGAGGACTATTCCAAAGAAATGAGACATTTGTTGGCACACTTTAACACAGCAGCTAGGAATCTCTTGGCGCAGAGATGGAAATCTCAGGAAATTCCCACGAAAATGGACTTGGTGGGGAAAATTCTGGAAACAGCAGAGCTGGACTTTCTATCCCAGCTGTTGGTTGGGAAATCTAAAGAAGCAGCAAGAAAATACTGGATGAAATGTTATGCCTTGTTAGACATTCAAGACTCTTAAGACTCTCTGGTATGAACTTATTTCTCCTCCCCCCCCCCTGTATGTTATATTATAAAATTGCCTTTACTGGAATTGTCAAAACTAATAGATAACTTTAACAAAAGATTTATGCTACAAATTTTAAAATGTGGATAATGTTTAGTTTAGACATAATAATATGGGACAATTTATGTAAAGAAAGTATTGTAAAACTAAGCTTTTACTTTTTGAAAGTATTTTTATGCAGAACAAGGTCAAAATGTATTGTGCTTTCTACTCCCCCCTATTCCCTACCCTCACTCTTTTTGAAACCAATAAAACTTTTGAAAACTGGTAAGAATGATCATTCTTGATGCAAAGCTCAGGAGAGTGTTCAGGTCTTCCTACCCAGCTGGCATACTGAACAAGATTCAAAGTTCTTCTTTTATAGGATAAAAAAGGCAAAAAATCAGGGCCTGGGGTTTTTGGGGGGGCAGGGGGGAATCTCCAACCATTCTGTTCTTAAACATAATTCATCCTGCTCTTTGTTTACAGTACATTCCACATTCCTAAGAGACATAAAGAAAACAAAATACACTTTTCTTTCAGCAAGATAACATGGGATCAGCCCTTGACTAAGGTATAGTTGCTTAGAAACCAGAAGGTCAACGAACAGATTTTGGTAAGGGTGAAGGCGTAAGAGGCTGGTGGTGGCTCATTATCCTGGGCAGTGAGGATTTACCCCTCAGTCTCATGTGTTTGTTCTGACCTATCATCATCCCTTGACACCTCGTCCTCACAGGGCTCAAGGTGCTGGCTCTCATGCCCCGTAGACTCTGGACAGCTGATTCCGCCCCCCCCCCATCAAGAAACTGTAATCCATCTAAGTGTTTGTGTCATGCAATGGTCTTTGTTTGTATGTAAGTTTACCAGGATTTGCACCAGCATTGTGCTGAGAAAACAGGTACTTACCTAATTAAAGCAAAGGTAATCTGTCATACCTATGGAGTCATCCTGAAGTGACAGGTAGATCATTTTGATCTAGCCTTGACAGTTTAGTATCTAGATCCAAAGCTAGATGACAGCTCCTTAATTGAATCACATCAGTGATTGGGTGGCCAATTGACTAGCCAGGATAAATTCAGGCTAGGTGCCCACCAACATTAGTCAAGTGTCAACCTCAAGATATCATTACAACAGAAGAACCAGTTCAAGAAGGATGTGACTCTGAAACATCTCCTGAGGCCACTGGCATTCTCCCAGCATAAGTCCACAGAAGCAGCCATGTTAGTCTGATGTAAATCACCCAAAGCCTGGCCTTGGCCAGGATAGGGTGATTAATTAAATATTATTATTAAAAATAAAACAGAAGTCCACTAGCACCTAAAAGACCAAAAACATTTATTCCAACATGAGCTTTCTTGAGTCAGAGCTCACTTCCTCAGAAGTGAGAAGTGCAATGAAGAGAAAACCCCCAACATTCTTGTTTAATGTGTATGTGTGGCCAGTCAGCTAATAAGGGAGCTGCCAATTACAATTGATTAAAGTTAAAGAGGCTGTCTACTGTTCCCACAGTTGATGTTGCCATCATCTCTTTCGCTTTCCCCTCAAACCAGTATTTGCCCTCCAAACATAATATCACTATGGAATATTTCCTGCTTTTTCTTGGAGTAATAAGACTCTCACAACAACTTAATTAGAACATTATTAAATATCAGCTATAAATGCAAATAATGAAGGCCAAAGTTTTGCCCAACAAAGATTAGAACTGATGCTTTATGCATCCCGCTACCTATCTCTCTGTGAGGGCTGACCCACCTCAGTCTGAGAGAACTACTAATTTGTCTCAGACTTGAGACCCTGGAGCAAGACTCTGATAACATAACCAAGCCTATCTCAGGTTTGGGCAAGTGAACTCACAGCAACACACCCTAAAGCTAAAATAGGCTTTATTGTAAAGAAAATAAAGGAAAAGCTTTAAAAACAACCCTTCTAGTGAAGGGTTCAAGGACACCAAAATAACAAAGCTAACGTCTTAAATACACTTACTGAGAAAAGCTCTTGCAGTACAGATGTTCTTAAGGTACTTCTTAAGGCTCTGGCTAAATTCAGTTCAAGAGCAAACATGTGTTCGATACACAGCTGTCACTCACATCCAAATATATGTAACACGTGGAACTTGAGTGATAAGGGGTAAAAGAGGGGGATTGGGTAGGTCTAACAAAATACACTACATTTATAGAAAACTTGGGCCACAAAAACTTTTGATATCTTTCAACCAATCAACACACTGTTTTGAGAGAGCCTTCTGGAAAATGACTGAACTCACCCCCCACTCCTGTTTTTATTCCAGTTGAAACCAGTGAGCTAATTAGCAGGCTTGCTCAAAAGCCCTTGGGATGCTAGCAGTTATGAACACCTGTTGTTGGCTCAGTCCAACAGGAAAAAATATTGCAAGTGCCAAGTGGAATTTTACTTAGGTTGGCTCATGCCCTTGACACCCTTTTTCCAATAGAAGTTGTATTTGGAAATCATGCAAGATCCTTTCACTCTGTAAAGTTAGCTGGGCAGATTACTGTGGCAGCAGAAACAGCAGGGTCAAGGGACTTTGTAAAGGCATGGATCAGCAGAGAGAGAGAATCTGATTTGTTTTTGCTTTCTACTTTATTTGATGATGGCAGACTATATCACAACTATATTTAACTATTGCTCTCATATAATGTAGAAGTTTCATTGAAATATATAACTAGCTAGATGGCCATCTGACAGTGATGAAGATCCCGTGAATTTGGGGTAGGTATTTGTGGATTTCCTGCATTGTGCAGGGGGTTGGACTAGATGACCCTGGAAGTCCCTTCCAACTCTATGATTCTAAATCGAGTCTCCCAATTCAGGTTACTGTTTCTTCCCAATATTTATTATGTATATATTCACATAAGTAAATGAACAGTTGTTAGTAAATATGTTTGAATTCTGATGAATAAATACTCTGCTTTATGTCAGTACTAAATACACCAGGAACTACAAACAAGGGATCAAGAAACATCCTGGCCCCCATCTTAGTTCTTGGAGAACGCAGGGAGGGCTCTCCAAAAGGCACCTCAGTGGATGCTGCGGAGTAGTTTGTGCATTCTCTAGAAGACCCAGGAAGAGATCACAAAAAAGCTCTAGGCTTTTTTTTTTTTTTAAGTTTTCCTTTAATAGGATTTTCTCTGTACTGCATTGCTTAATGATAGCTTCTTTTCTGGTTCTTTTCCTGGTCCAAGTTCTTTTTCCAGGAGTGAATAAAACATAACATGGGTCATAGGGGATAGGGAAGGAATATTTCTCCACTCATAAGTAACTCTAATTAAAGAAAAAGTAGGCGATCCCTGCTCTGTTTTAAATATACCGGGTGAGAACAGATGGGGACGGGAAGCAGGCAGACCAAAAAAGCGCGTCCAACGAGCACATCTGTCTGCCGTCCACGTCCAGCCCATGAGTTGCCAAGAGCTGGCTCGAAAAGGCACCACTTTTAAAGTGATGCCTTTTCGCCGGAGCTCGTCCGAGGCGCCTCTCCGGCCGTCTGGAAGGCCGGGAAGTGCCCGAAGAGCCGCGGACTGGGCGCGTGAACGCTCCCCGGGGGCGACTATGGCCTTTCCCTCCACCTAGCGCCTTCGGGACGCTGTATTTCCGGCCGACTCTGTCTTATATCAGCCATCAAATGCATTTCTGACAAACATGGAAGCAGAGTGGGAAGGATCCTACCTCTAAAGAAAGTAGTCTAAATACAGCCATTGGGGTTTAGGGAAACAAGTACAGCAGTAAAAAGGTAAAGGTAAGCACCAGTCGTTTCCGACTCTGGGGTGACGGTATCAGGAAGTAATAAGCGAAGGCCCAGCTACATGAAAAAAAGACATCATACAGTTCGTTTTTATTAGGCATTCTTTGTGGCAAAATTGGAATCTTACGGGTGCAGCAGAGTGTTAAAAACCAGCAAGTCTTGTCGATTTTCTGAAAATCAAATTACAGAGGATTTTTTTTAAATGTGAAAAATCGAATATATTAATATTCGTTACACTACAATACGTTTTGCATGTGTTAAATAAACGTGATTGCAGAGAACACATGAGTTTAGCTTACAGCTCAGACCGTGGTGCTTCTTTTCGAAAGGGGAAGGGAGCCCACGCTGATTTCTTGAGGGAATCGCGCACCCGTTTTAGCTTTATTAGAACTGCTGATGGCAAAGCCGGATGCTTTGAAAGCGAAACTTCATGCCTCGTTGATATACCTGGAATCACATGACGTCTTATCTACCCAAGATCATTGTCCCTCATTTTGTTGACCTTGACGGCACTATTGGACTCAAACTGTGTTCGATACACAGCTGTCGCCCGCATCTCATTTTTGTAGGACGCGAGGGTAACTTGCTCTAGAGAAACTATAATTCCCAGAAAGCTATTTTCCAAGGTACCCTGCGCCGAGCCGGTGCGCATGCGTGTTTGTCCCCTGACTTGACCTAGAAGAGAAGATGGCAGCCGCCGTGGGGTTGTCTCAAAAGGTGAGTGGTGGAGAAAAGGCTTTGGGGGTAATTTTTTGTGTACAAGTCTCATTGTCTGAGGAGGAAACAGGAGCGGGTGGCGATGGGGACTGCTGTCGAAGGGCTTAGGTGTCCTTTTCCTTGCTTTTGAGATTTTAATACAGAAAGCAGTACGTTCCGGTACTTGTTAGGACTAGGTCGTGTCTGTCCGTGTGACTCTCTGCGTCTAAAGTAAAGGGCTTCCATTAGTGAGGATCTGCAAAGCAAACCCTTGGTTGCTTCCAAAATGTTTTACGACGCCCTCATGTCTCTCCATTATACCCTATGGGAATCAATTTCCATAGGTAATAATGAAGTACCCAGCAGATATTTCCCTCCCCCCCCCCCAGGTTTCTGATGACTCTGAAGTGGGGGAGGGCCTTCTCCCACCTGGGGATCAGCATCTCTGCTCTCAAGTTGCTGAACTTCCAACTTCTTCAAAGTAACACAGAGCAACCAAAGGTTCAAGTTTACCTTTCCTATGCAAACAACCTCTGAAAAGATTGTGCAACCAATGGAGCGTCTGAGCTGCTTTCACAGCTACTGGGAGCAACCATGTTGTTATGTCTGCTTTCCCTGCCCCTGTTCAGCCTTAAAGACACAGACACACCATCCCAAGAGGAAGCCTTTACAAGTGGAGTCTGAAGCCTCCGGAGGTGGAAAGGCACATGGTGGCTGTGCGGGTGGGGCTTCCCCCCACCAGCCAGCTGACTGGGAGCAGGAAGGAGCCTGGGAAAGTGGGAGAAATCCCGCTGGGAACTGGGGATTAGCAAACCTAATTTGACTTCATTGGTGTTACTTCAGCCCCAAACCCAATTTGCCAAGGCATCTGAATGTGGGGCTCTTGACGGAGGCATGCAAAGTTTCTTTCCAGATGTAGCATGGTAAACAATAAAGAAGATCCAGGTTTCCAATAAATGATTTAAAAAAAAAATCCAGTGTAAATGAAGAAAGATGCAGCAGCTATTTTGTGTGTACTTTTGTTTATGTTCTTTGTAGGCCGCCTTTCTCACTGAAAGTGCATTATAGAGTGTTAATCAATGCAATATATCTATTAAGAACTATAACAGGACTAAAAATTATAGAAATTTGAAATGGACCTGTAGTCTGAATAGAGCATAATTATTAAACATGACATGTTAAACAGTTCAGAGCATGATACTGTATCAGTAACAGCATAGTGTATTTTCCTGGGCCTGTGATTTAGCCCTATAACAAGAATGTTCTGTAGTTCTGTTCTGAACAACTCTGTAGTTTGTGAAATACCAGGGGTGTGGGAGCTTTCCTGATCCCTTCTGGCAGCCACTGCAGAGTTGGGGCTACTACAGAGAAGGAACATGTATGAGCTGCTGTGGATCTTGCCCATTTGCAGGGTGCCACCTCTAGAAGGCCCTGCTCTGATGACTGAAATTGTTGGAAAGTGGTAGGTAGGGAACTGGTACTGCAGATATTTGGGTCAGAGGTCTTTGTAATAGCCAGTACCTTGAATTGAGCTTGGTAACTCATGGTGTGATTGCAGAATAAATATATGCATGTAGAGCCTTCTGCGGGTGCCACCTGTTGTTGATCTTGCCCATCTACAGGGTACTGCTCCCTGATTACTGCTCATATTTTACATTCAGTTGAATAAGTTGCAAATGAAAAGCTGATAATCTGACTATCTAATGCATGATGAGGCCTGTGTGTTTTGCTTGAGTATGAAGAGTAAATTCTTTAGTGACCTAAGACTTCTTGATGTTAAGTAAGAAACTTATTGTTAACTAGAATAAGATCTGTTGTGGAGAAAAATACAATGGGCTCTAGAAAGAGGGTCTGGGTGAGTGCCTCCCACTCTTGCTGTCTTCCCACCCACCCAAGTGAAGGCATTCACTCCCCCCTCCACCTCAAGGGGAGCTGATCTCTGCGATCTGGAGAGCAGTTGTAATTCTGAGTTGTCCCCAGCCCTCACCTGGTGATTGGCAACAGCAGTTCCCCAGGAGGAGGTGGCTGATTTGGAAGATGGAGTCTATGGCATTGAACCTGTCTGAAGTCCCACTCCTCCTCAAAACCTACCCTTTCCAGGCTCCAGCCTTCAAATCTCCAGGAGTTTGCCAAACTGGAGTTGGCAACTGCTAAGTCACACTGGCTGTCATAGGGGAGCTGCTGCTGAACAGGAGCAAGCATCCAAGCCTAGTTAAGTCAGGCCAGTCAGGTGGCATCACCCAGAGGGTGCTGTCATGCCTAAGGTAGCCAACTCCAGTTTCCAGATTTAGCATGGTAAACAATAAAGAAGAAAATCCAGGTTTCTCATAAATAAATGATTTTTAAAAAAAGAATCCAGTGTAAATGAAGAAAGATGCAACAGCTATTTTGTGTGTACTTTTGTGGAGCGTGAAGATCTCCTGGGATCACAACTGAGCTCCAGACAACAGAGCTCTCTCACCCTGGAGAAAATAACTGTTTTGGAGGGTGGACTCTATGGCATCTTATTCAGCATAGGGCTCTCCCTTTACTGACAGAAGCAATAGCCTCTGGCTAGCAGCTTCCCCAGGCTGAGGGGAGGAGGGAGTGACAAGAAAGAGGCGGCTACCATGGCTTCTGAGAAAATGCTTTGTGAGGCCACAGTAAAACAGCAGCCCTTTCTGAGGCCTTTTGATGGAGAGGACACAAAAGCATCAGATGTGTCTGAGGTAAGATTGTTTTGGTGGTTTATTCAGTGTTCCCAGGCCTACAGGGGAGTCAACCAATGGGAACCCAGACTGATGCATGTTGGGTAAGCGGTTTGTTGAGTGCACCTGTCAACCAATGGAAGCACTCCATTTGGCTACCACCATAGGGGAATTATTATCTATGATACTTGTTTCCTTTTGTCATTTGGTTGTAAATAGGAGTGTATATGTGATTGTATTTGCCAGCATAAATAGTTGGAATCATTTGCCCCATTGACAGGGCTGCTAAAATATCATGTCCTGTCCCAAAATCCAAACATGTTTCTGCCCTACCCTTCCTTCAAGGACCCCAGAGTGACATATATGTTCTTTCTTCCTCACTTTACTCTGTCTGTAAGCCTGTGAGGTAGTCTAAGAGTGACTTTCAGAATTTGTTTGCTAGCTGTGCTTGTATCTCTGAAAATCATCATGGAAATATGTGTATTCTCCCCTCCCCCACTTAGTTTTAGAAAATTGAAATTGTTAATTTCTTTTTATAGGTGCGGCATTTCAGCACCTCTTTGGTCAGGCCAGCATCAAAGTTGGTGCGGGTAAGTTTGCATAACATTTTTCCCCATTATATTGACAGATTGCTCCAAAGTTTTAAAATTCAATTTACATAGGGAATCTATAAGATGGGAATTTGGAACAGTAACTTAGTTTATTATATGTCTTTACATGGTGTACTGTAACTACTTAGGAAGCTATGGCTCAATGCAAAGCTAGATGTATATGAACACATTATAAATATTTCAACAATCCTGGGTGTACATACTGAAAATGCAAATGCATTTTGTATTATGAACATTGCCTAACTGGAGGTTGTTGATTTCCTAGGTCAGGATCCAAAGACCTACACCATGGGTCCCCAGACTTTTTGGGTCTCAAGGCACCTTTGGAATTTTGAGAGGGGGTGGTGAGCATTACTCCAAAATGGCTTGTACAAGAAGTAGTGTGGAAAAAAAAAAACTTGCCTCCTCGCTTTGTCAAATAATCACAGAAGGGAATAATAAAATGAAGGCAAGCCTATGGGAAAGAGAAGAGGGAATAAAAGGAAGAAAAGCTTGAAGGGGAATAGAACCATAAGCCTGGGTACTTAGTAGTCCTTCTGATCTTCTAGTGGATGCAGCTGCTACTGCAGCTGTGGAAAACACTTCCGTTTGAGTGGGGGCCAGCAACAACGGTGGGAATAGACAAAAATATAAGGGAAGGAGACAGAGACGAAATGGTGCTCGGCCACCTTCCAGTCTACTTCCCATCCCAATGGTAGCAGGTAGTGGGACCAAGAGGAAATGCTCGCCTCTGTCATTGGTGTTATGTAATGCCAGGTCCATAAATAATAAGACCGCAACCCTTAGGGAGTTTCTGCTACGGCAGAACATGGACCTGGCTTGCGTGACCGAGACCTGGGTGAGGGACGGGGAGACAGTAGCCCTCTCCCAGATGTCCCCCCCGGGATACTCGGTCTTTCACCAATCACGGATGAGCGGGCGGGGGGGAGGGGTAGCACTACTCATACGGGAGGATTACTCCTTTCGGGCCCTCCCGGATCCAAAGATTGATGGGATTGAATGCACCGGTCTGGCATGGGATGTTGGAGAGGGGTTGGCGGTTTGGCTGGTGTACCGTCCGCCCAACGCACCAGCTAACGCCTTACCATCACTATTGGAGGCAGTGGCGGGCTGGGCGTTGGAGTACCCGAGGCTTATGGTCCTGGGTGACTTCAACGTCCATGCCGACGACACGGCCTCCACTCAGGCGATGGACCTAGTGTCGTCCATGGCGACACTGGGACTCTCTCAATTTGTCACGACTCCCACGCATCAGGCCGGGCATACATTAGACCTGATCTTTGCAGCCGGGATTTTGGTGAACGATATCGCCGGAGAAGCGGTACCATGGTCGGATCACCTAGCCCTTAAGGCCCGTGTGGGGATGCCGCCCCAACCCTGTATGGGCGGAGAGCCTATTTTGGCTCGCCCTCGGGGCTTGATGGACCCGGAACGGTTCCAAACGGCCCTAAGGGATCCCTGGCCCACTGGCAATTCCCTCGATGACCTGGTGGAAATCTGGCAGGGCCAGCTGTCCAGGGCTATCGACGAAATTGCACCCCGGCGCCCTCTGCGCCCTCGCACGAAGCTGGCTCCATGGTATACCTTGGAGTTACGCCAGCTGAAACAAGGGCTCAGACGACTAGAGAGGCAGTGGAGGCATACTCGGGACGAAGCAACGAGAACATCCTATAGAACGTTTATGAAGTCTTATGAGGTGGCAGTCAAGGCTGCAAAGAAAGATTACTTTGCAACCAAGATTGCATCTGCAAACTCGCGCCCAGCACAATTATTTAGAATAATTGGGGATCTTACAACGTTGCCACAAGGCAAACCAAATGTTAGAGAATTAGGAATAGGCTGTGAGGCATTTGCGAAATACTTTGCAGATAAAATCTCGCTGCTCCGCCAAGACCTGCCTACCACATTAGATACAGTGAGTGAAATTGAGGCTCCGTGCCTGTCTTCAGGTTTAGTGCTGGACCACTTCGACCCACTCAGCCTGGAGGAAGTCGACAGAATCCTCTCTGCTGCTCGCCCGACAACATGTGATCTGGACCCTTGCCCCTCCTGGCTGATTAAATCTTGCCAAGGGGAGCTTAGATGCCCTTTACGGGACATCATAAATAGATCCCTTTTAGAGGGGCATTTTCCAACACCTCTGAAAGAGGCTTTGGTCCGCCCTCTCCTGAAAAAAGCTACAGCAGACCCGGCCGAATTGGCGAACTACCGGCCGGTGTCCAATTTACCGTTCTTAGGTAAAATTATTGAGAGGGCCGTGGCGTTGCAGCTACAGGGGTTTCTGGATGACGCTTCTGTCTTAGACCCATGTCAGTCTGGTTTCCGGCCGGGCCATGGGACGGAGACGGTGCTGGTCGCCTTAGTAGATGACCTCCAACGGCAACTGGATCGGGGCGGCGTTGCGGTACTGATGCTGTTAGATCTGTCGGCTGCATTTGATACAGTCGACCATCGGCTACTGACGCGCCGCCTCGCCGACATTGGGGTCGAGGGGTTGGCCTTGCAATGGCTTTCCTCCTTTCTCCTAGGTCGGGGACAGAGGGTGGCTATCGGGAGCGAGCGGTCCCGGAGGCGCACACTGGATTGTGGGGTGCCCCAGGGAGCAGTTCTCTCCCCGATGCTGTTTAACATCTATATGCGCCCCCTTGCCCAGATTGCCCGGCGGTTTGGGCTGGGTTGTCATCAATATGCAGATGACACCCAGCTCTATCTACTAATGGATGGCTGGCCCGGCCCCGCTCCAGGGAATCTCGACCGGGCATTACAGGCTGTAGCGACATGGCTCAGGCTGAGTGGGCTGAAGTTGAACCCAGCGAAGACAGAGGTCCTATGCGTGGGTCGCGGCGCTCTGGGAAGGGAAATAGCTCTCCCGGCCTTCGATGGTGCGCCATTGAAAGCAGCGCGCCAGGTAAAGAGTCTGGGTGTTTTACTGGAGCCTTCATTATCGATGGAGGCCCAGATAGCAGCCACTGCCAAGTCAGCATTCTTCCATCTGAGGCGGGCAAGGCAGTTGGCCCCTTTCCTTGAGCGCCGGGACCTCGCAACAGTGATCCACGCAACGGTCACCTCAAGACTAGACTACTGTAACGCCCTCTACTTGGGGCTACCTCTGTGCCGGACCCGGAAATTGCAGCTAGTGCAGAACGCGGCGGCCAGGCTGTTGTTGGGACTCCCGAAACGGGAGCATATATGGCCGGGACTACGTGAACTGCACTGGCTGCCGATTATATACCGGGTCCAGTACAAAGTGTTGGTCGTTACCTTTAAAGCCTTATATGGCCGAGGACCTGCCTACCTGAGGGACCGTCTTTCCCCATATGAACCCCAGAGAGCACTGAGGTCAACGGGGAAAAACTTAATGACTATCCCTGGGCCGAAGGAAGTTAAATATCAGAGCACCAGAATACGGGCCTTTTCGATCGCGGCCCCTACCCTATGGAACCGACTCCCCGAGGAGGTGCGGGCCCTGCGGAGCCTTGAACAGTTCCGCAGGGCCTGCAAGACCATCCTTTTTAAATCAGCATATTCGGACTGCTAAGAAAAATGGTAATTAAAGATCCGCCAATGCGGTCCAAAGATCTATACCGCAGTATAATTGTATCTACTAGACTGGTTTTTAATTTAATGTTTTAATGTTTTATTGTTCTATAATGTAATTCTAATGTTTTATTTATTATGGTGTGTTTTTATGGATTGCTGTTAGCCGCCCTGAGCCTGCCAAGGTGGGGGAGGGCGGGATATAAATGAAATAAATAAATAAATAAATAATAAATAAACCCCTGCCTTACAAACAGACCCAGCCACTTTCTGAAAAAATTGACACCCATGGGCACAACATTGGGGAACCCTGAAGTGTTACAATGGTTCTGCAGATCTAAGGAGGATTTGAGTGTTTCTCAGAGAGCAACCCCTGCCACAGAGGAAGCTGCTCTTGAAAATGGTGGGCTTTGGAAAGGATATTGTATTATGGCATAAGGTAGATATAAATTTATTGTGCAATCACTTCTGGATTCTCACAGAGGCATAACCTGTAATAAATGACAATGTACAGAAATGTGTGGGAAGTTTTTGTAACCATACAACCACTCGCTACAGAAAAACAGCTTTTTCTGCACTTGCTGCTGCCATGAAGTAAATTTACTGGCCACCACATATTGCACAGTCCTGATTGGCATACTGGTAAACCACAAATATATTCCTGTTGGATCAGCTAATACTGGACTAAGTGTTCCTTGTCTGGTCCTTAACTTGCAGTGTTCTGTGTATACATTGTTCCTTTGTAAACAAAAAACCTGTCATGGACAATGGGATTCTAACAAAAGCAAAAACACCATACAATACTGAAGTTGGCCTATGTTGGTTTTATAACTATCTCATTGATTTAAGGTTGTAATGTGTTAATATTTTGAAAACTATCTAGCATCTTCATTGTTGTATGCATTATTTTTGCCATTTACTGTTTTGTATTCTTTGTCTAATTTTTTTTACTCCCATGAAGCCGCCAATCCAAGTGTACGGACTGGAAGGCCGATATGCCACTGCACTCTATTCTGCTGCTTCTAAGCAGAAGAAGCTGGATCAGATTGAAAAAGAGCTGAGTCGAGTGTCGGTAATAAGATTTGTTGCATACACTAATTATACCCTCTTTGTATTTATTTCCATTGAAAATGTTGGTTCATTTGGGAAAGATCCTGCCTATATGTTATTTCCTCCCATTTTATTGCTGTCAAGTTACATCTGACTTATGGTGACCCCTGTGGAGTTTTCAAGGAAAGAGACAGTTGAGATGGTTTGCCATTGCCTGTCTCTGCATCATGACCCTGGTCTTTGTGGTGATCTTCCATCCAAATTCTAACTAGGGCTGACCCTGCTTAGCTTCCAAGGTCTGATGAGATTAGGCTAGCCTGGGTATCCAGGTCAGGGTGCCACACCAATAATAAACCAAAATTATGTTCTTTAATACACTTTTACATATGTTCTGAAAACATTAATTGTACAGTTGGTTGGTAAATTAATATATTGGAGATTTAAAATCAGTTTTTCAGATAAATTTTGGAATATTTTATTTGAATACATGTAAATTGGTGTGAGTCATTCATGTAATGTTGAAGATGCTTTCTGAACATTATTTTGTCCATGATAGTGCCAATTGTCATATCATTAAGCAGCCCCTTACATTTGAGATACTTTTAAACTAAAACTACATTGTGAACAGTTTTGATTTTTAGAACTAACTGGAAGAACTTTCTAATTTTGACCATAATATTTCTGTTGTTCCCATTGCAGGCACTTATCAGGGACCCTAAATTGTCTGGTGTTGTCATGAACCCTCACATAAAGGGCACAGTAAAGCAAAAAACTGTGAATGATGCTTTAGTGAAAGAGAAACTGTCTCCTATCACTGTCAACTTTGTCAGTAAGTAGTCTTTCTGGAATAGGAACTACTAGTCTTGCTGCATCGACTTGTTATTGAAAGTACAGTATTTCTTTGTTCTTTAATAGTCACAGTGTTAAAAGTTATCTTTATAATTTCTCATTTTGTTGTACTTTCTATACAACTTGTTTATAAATTGCTGGTAATCCTTTAATCTTTTCTTTAAGATGTGCTTGCTGAAAATGGTCGCTTACGTTACACTCCAGGTGTAATTTCTGCATTTGGTAAGATCATGAGTGCGCATCGTGGAGAAGTGCTATGTTCTGTTACCACTGCCCAGGTAAGCTAATGGCACTGAAGACTCTCTTTAGCTATTTCTGTGCTGTCCAATAGCTTCCTATGGTGAAAACAAAACAAACAAAAAGAAAAGTCCTACATCTGCCAAATGAATGGCACTTTATTGATGATCCCTGAGGGGATTGTTTTGAGGTAGCTATTAAAAAGGTAAAAAGAGCCACAGTAGTTATGGCAGAATGTATCCTTGTTTGTTCCTTTGGTTTGCTTGGTCCATTCAATCAAACTTAATCTCTGTTAAAAGCCAGCAAACATTTCTCCTTCTGGTACCTTTGGCTGCCTGCCTTCTTTTAGACATTCTGGGATAAGAGTTTTCATCTGTTATGTGTTACACCTGAAAAGCTAAACATTTACCTTTCTATTGTACCTTATTATTTAACTTAGAGACCTCTCTCTCCTCCCACCCTTGTTTCTCTTTTGTTTTTGGCCTGCATTTTGTAGCCCTTGGATGAGGCCAGTCTTACTGAATTGAAAACAGCTTTGAATGGCTTCTTGGCTAAAGGAGAAATACTGAAACTGGAAGTCAAGGTATGGGAGCTGTCTTAGCAAACTACCTGTAATTAAAGCTTTGAAAATATAATTACTATTGATCAGACAACCAAAATGCAAACATGCTAGTTTTTTCCTTCTTTAAAATAGGAGACTGATGTGAGTATCCTGCTTGATTTTTTTTTCTAGACTGACCCATCAATCTTGGGAGGAATGATTGTCAGTATTGGGGATAAATACGTGGACATGTCTACAAAGTCCAAGGTTCAAAAACTGACCAAGATAATGAAAGAGGCTGTCTAGTGTTCATCACAAAATGTTTTCCCATTCAATGTAAGGAAAAATTAATAAAGATAATTATTTAAAAAATGGTTATTTCAATGGAACTTAATTGGTACTTGGAAAAGATCAGTATTTCATTAAAGCAAATCCCAGTATCTAACCAGTGTTCCACCAGCTTTCCACAGTTAAGAAGACACGTCTGGCCATCAGTCTCTGTTTTTGATATGATTTCCTTTACTATTCCCCTCCCCCCAAATTAAACCCAAACAAATGGTGACCATATGTCCCTGAGCAAGAATGACACACAAATTCGTGGTGACCTTATAAACTGTTATTCCTGTATGCTAATTTGCTGCTCATTCTCTACCTATATGTATAGACTGGTAAATTCCATTTCAGTGTATCTGAAGAATTGTGCATGAGAGTCAGTTTGGTGTAGTGATTAGGAATAAAGACTCTGATCTTGGAGAACTGGGTTTGATTCCATGCTCCTCCACATGCAGCTGCTGGGGTGACCTTAGGTCAGTCACAAGTCTTCTCAAAGCTGTTCTCTCAAGAGCAGCTCTCAAAAGACCTCTTCCAACTCCACCTACCTCACATGGTGTCTGTTGTAGGGAGGGCAAAGGAAAGGAGATTGTAAACTGCTTTGAGACCAAGTGAAGGGTGGGTAATAAATCCAATCTCCTCTTCTTAATCCTTTAATAAAACTTTGTTGGTCTTAAAGGTGCTACAGGAATCAAACTTTGTTGCATTGTGTAATTCAGCTATTGGATGGGATTTACAGGGGCAGAGATGTGGACAGCACATTTCATAGTGAGCAGAAATGGTTCTACAAGTCCTGCTCAATTATTTTTTAATTCATAAAGGATATAATTAATGGTGGCATCCTGCATTTTTTGCTGCTTGCACTAATGGACAAATTTATAAGGCACTGTCCATGGAACAGGTGTACACTGGTGCAGTATTATTTAGTGAAAGTGTGATTTCTCTTAAAATGCACAATCACCACCAACCCATCAACTGTGAAAGTGTTTTCTTAGGGCACAACATTAAGAACTACCAGTCTACTTTGTAAATAACGAACATTTGCATACATTTTACAAGATGTTTCAGACTTTAGGGGAGGACAGTGTGTGGCATGATATATACACTGCTTCCTATACCATGATCTCTGGCTAGGCAAAAGATTTGTGAACTGATGAGGAGGAGGAGGGGGAAGCCTTGGGGTATGGAGGAAGCGCACAATGCAGTAATTGGTGTGGGCCTGAACCGCCACATTTATGGCCACTGACTGGAAAGCTGGGATAATTGATCTTTTTTATTGGCTCCAAAGGGAAACAGTGATTTAGATCTGACAGAGTGACTTTTTAAAAAAAACTCTACCAAAGAGTTGTGAAATTTGTCAGCCTGTGCTCAGGATGCTGGCTTGTACCTATATTGTGATTTTAGTTTCTTTTGCCATATTATTTTTGAACAAAACACAGCTACATACACCTTTACAAGCCTTTAGTAAAAAGTAGGACAGCCATAGAAGGTTAGAGTAATGACATTTAATATTGTTTTTCCACCAATAGAAGTATTTGTACCTTTTCCCCTCTACAATGTGTTATTTTCATATACATTATATTTCATAAAATGTACTGATATGGAAAAAAGGAAAACATGGGTTTTGTTCTATTTACATACTTTAATTCAAACATTATATAACAACATTGAAAAATAGAAACTTAAATTCATTTTAAATTGTTTTTCAGCCAGTCAATTGTATGCCTGTAAGTTAAACTTCCTCTAAAACTTGGTCAGTCAAAAGTTTCTAACTGAAGTGTGTCTCTGTTCAAAAGAATACATAAGTATGTCATTTCTCATACAAAATTCTACACTATCTTAAATAAATAATAAAGCAATTAAAAGTATGAAATGTAAACTTTTTATCCTTCCAACAAACAGGATTTTTAAAAAAACAATTGCTGAAAATAATATAGTGGTCTCCTTGGAAATAATAGTACACAGACACTTTCAAGCACAGTTTACACTTATCACCAGACTGTAGCTACCTATCAAGTTATCCTAATTTCCTAATGGAAATCAAAAAAAGAGTTTCTGTGCTCAAGAACACCATCTCTATAGGAAACATGGAAACTGGTACCAAAACATGCAAACAGCATCAAAGCCAAAACGTCTTACAAGAACATTGACATGCTAATAGAACAGTCAACACTTCCAATTCTGAAAGTCATTACAAATATACCCATTTATGCATGATCCTTGGGCATCAAAATGAAGGGCTGGAAATGAGAAAGTATGTACTTGGTACCAAAAAGAGCACATAATGTCTACCATTGATGTTCCTACTTCAGCAGAGTTCAAAGAACATGTTCCTGCTCAAAACACTTTTTTGAGCTAAGATTTTTATGTACATTACAGTGAACAAATCCTTACATTTGCAACATAAGCTCTTTTGACGTTGGGATGTCTTACTTTGCAGAATCTTGTCACACCTACTAGTAAAACTGACTTGTTTACAGTGAACCAGGATAGCAGTTGTCACCTTGATGGGCTACCATCCTGATTAATAGACAAAGGTATCCATGTTATTTAGGCACAGTACAATGTAATCATCCCTTCTGACTGCTTTTTCAGTCTTGCCTATATAGAAAATAAATTAGCAAACCTGAGCCAGAGGAACCACTTCCTTTCCAGCTTTTTCAAAATCCAGCAGTTCAAATGAGTTAGTGGTACAGTAAAACACACAGCAGGACTCAGTCATCTTTACTAATTGCAATTACAGTCATTTACGTACCCATTAGAAACATAACTGCAAAAAGCACTGAAGTGCGGACGCAGGCTAATCACTTGGGGTGACATACCTCAGTGCTGATGACGAGAACAAAGCATTGGTCCCATTCAAAATCTAAGGGAGCTTGGGTACAGAGGCCCTTGGACCTGGAACTCAGACTTTAATTCACAATGCTTTTGTTTTTTTGCAAATGAGATCAGCTCTTGAAAGCCTTACACACTGTGCACTTGTCATTTATACTTTGATTCATTATATTATCCTTGAGATTATTTTTCTTCCTTTTTAAAAACAGATTCAAATATTCATCACAAACTTTCTAAAAGAAATTCCAGTATCTTACATGGCAAGAATGCTTTCATGTTATATGCATTTTCTATATAAATATATTCACATTTATACACCACTCTGTGGGGCAATAGGCACAACGTTTCTAGAGGAAATTTACAGAGGGCCGCCAAAAACACATCAGTAGCACCCTCTTTTGATTAATTTGTATACTGCTGTAACCAGAAGGAGGTGCGTTGTTTTGTTTTATATGCGTGGGTCAAATGGTTACATCCTGAAAACTATAGCAAAAAGTTCCACAGAGAAATAAAACAAAAATATAACAACATTTTCCTCACAAAGTGGGAATTAGGTTTTCTATAGGGATTACCAAGGTACAAAGTGTGTTCTTAGCATTGTGGTATTTATAATCTTTTTGACAAGTATTTGTCTCCTGTAAGAAGTATAAGGATTTCTAGACAGATTTGTGGACACATTGCAATGTCGAAGAAGCAGCTCCATTTCAAGGTTCATCAAACAGCTGCAAATCCAGCCGGACAACTATCTCTCCGGTTGGTACTTCATGGAGAAGAAGACACTTCGTAACTGGTCCCTTTGAGCCCTGATCTTTCTTAATATCTGCTACCCGGATTTCTGTTCGGCCCAAGAAGTCTGAAATATAATACATACACAGTGATCAGAAATACCACCTGAACTCACCCAGAGATCAGTCTTTGGCAAAAATGCACAAATAGCATGAACCTTCGAAGTCATATCGAAAACTAAGCTTCAGTGACAACTGGGAATAAAACTCTGCCTTGTCTTCAGGAATCACCCTATTGCTTTTTCTAACTCTTCCTGCACTTCCTCCAACAACAACTTTTACCTTGCCTTCTGCACTGGATGAGCAGAAATGGCCAGTTTTCAAGGAATCATCTGTATGGTAGATTTAAGCACTATTCTTCACATCTCTAACCTCAGTGCCTTCAGGAAGAAAAAGGACAGCTCCACCAGCTTGTTTTACAAGCACTTTTCACCACCACCAGAACTTAGGAAAAGCAAAAGGGGCACTACTTACCATCTGGGGAGAACTGATCCCTCTCAAACACCGTTATGCAAAGGACATCCTGCTCTAAATCTTTGATAAAGAACTGGCAGTTAGAATTCCACTTGGGGTTGAGAGTGTCCTGTATAGTCTTGGTGATATGACACTGAGAGCCCATCGTCACTTCACAATATGGGTTACTTTTTCCTGAAAGAATTCGGATAGATGCACAGCTGTGATGTTATTTTCCCATGTCTGGGTTTAGCAACTTGTCTCTTGTACTTCACCTTCTGGGCATCAACAAACTGAGTGCCCAAACCAGAATCTGGCATCAAACGAGGTTGATCCCAATGGCAGGCCCGTTCAGCTTGTGATCAGCAGCTATCAGTGGTGACCCACCAGGAGCTCAAAACTCCTCCTGAGTTTATTGCTTGCCTATGCCTGCAGAAGGGTACAGTTGTCAAGCTTTCTCAGACTCCAACATGTGCCCAGTGAGACATGTGAGGCTAAGTAAGTCCCAAGTTGTGCAGGCCTCCATTATATGTACCAGCTAATGGAGTCCAGATAAAAAGAATTAAAATAGCTTTTTGTCTGGTAGTTTTGTTTATGTTAAATAGATCAGAGCAAATCCCAGAGAGAAAGCCATGTAAGTCAGCCATAGTCAAAACAAATAATCACAAATTTATTGTAGCACAAGCTCTGTCTCTGATGGAGCACATTCTTACTTGTAAATGCTATGCCACAATTATGGGTTAGTTTTTAAGTTGCCACAAAACTTTCTTCTTCTGGAACAAAAAAATCTATGAAGTCTTACCATGGGATCTGCATGGCTTCAGTTCAATACCTTCAACAATGTTCACCATTAGCCTTCCAATACCAGTTGCCCTCTGGGACCGGACTGTGGTAAGAACAGGCAAAATGCATTAAAATACTCTTTGTGACATTTCTGGAAATCTTATGAAGGCAGTCCCCAGTGCCATACCTAAGTACGCCTTTTCTCTTTTCTTCTTCTCAGTTTCTATGTAAAGTTCAGAAGCTGCTTTGATTTTCTGAACCCAAGCCGTCCTTCAGTCAAAACAAAACAGAACAAAAAAGGAAGACTAGACATCAGCAATTATAAAATGTATGCAGAATGAACAAAGCTGTTGTTTTCATGTGACAGATAGCATTAATCCTTTTGCCCGTGGGCAACAGGTAGGATGAAAGCATTCTCTTGAATTAGGCTAGGTTTTCAGTGGCAAACTTGGATCTGGGCTGGATGGCTTTTGACGGTCAGTGAAGGAGGGCTCAAAACATTGATTGCTCCTCCATATAAAAATGCACTCTGCAATGCTAGCATAGGCAGCCAGATATCTAGCCACTTTCCCTCACATGCTAACCTTTTCATGTACAGGACATTTTTTGGTAAGGAACATTCAGTCATTCTGAATTGTCACTTGCAGTCTGCAACCCATTCACAGGCTAGCATTATATATACAGGGTCCTCTTGGTATTTCTGGTGGATATGAACAGCCTAATACATTTCAAATGTGCTACAGCACACCAGATGTTTACAAAATTTTCCTACCTTATTCATTTCTAAGCAAAGTAGATTACATCTGAATCATAATTTCTATCTATGTTTTACAAACTTTCACTAGGCCTTTATCAGATTATTTGGTAAACTCATGCTTAACTATTTATTTATTCAAAAACATTTCTATGTTATTTTTCAAACCAACTCAAGCATTAAAACATTCAAAAGAAAAAAGAGGGAGGAAGCCCTTCAAACAAACAAAAGTACAGAAGGGTATAACACATAAGTGGAAAAAATGTTCAATAAACCACTTTGAGCCCTTAACTGAAAGTGATAAATATATTCATATAATATATACAAAGAAGATAAGCCAATTTTTACCACTTCCACAGTACATATGTAGTATCAGATGCATAAAAGAAACATACAAAAATGAATAGAAAGAATTAAAAGGTGACAAAGGCACAGGAGAAGTCTTTGTCAGCATTGGGAACTGGAGGAATGCTATACTGAAACAAAGCATGTGCTGTTGTGTGTAAGAGCTGTTTCAGTGGTTCAGTTCAGCGGTATCTTACCTTTCATTTATGCTTTCCGCACGGAGTGTATAGACTCGATCAATGTGAGAAATGTGAAAGATGGGCTCATCTCCAGAAGGATCCGTGGGTAGTTTAACCAAGACCTCATTTAAAAATATGGGCTGCAAATGCATGAGGCAGTGTTAGATTAGGCAAACTCAATTAATACAGTACAACAGGTATACTGCTCATCATACAGCTGAGTGGCATGTTCATTCTAATAGGTATTATTTCTTTACTTTCACAAAAGTAGTGCACTATAGTGGTAGTACATTATAACTGAAAGATTATAGTCCCATCTCACAGAGGTCTGAGAGGAGCAGAACAGAGCAGAGCAGCTCTGATAGCTGAGACAGCTGGAGAAGTTGCTGAGAATTTCTGAGTTTTGAAAGACTTCATTCTGAGGTTTGTGGGGCTGCCTAAAATTCTGAGTTGTGATAGCTGGGGAACTGCTCTTTGTTTGGTCTTTGTTTGGTTGAGTGGGCTAAAGGTGAAAGAGATTGAGAGTTATTGCTGCTGATTGCTTAGGAGTGCCTCTGCTCCACCCTCTTTGCATTTTAAGCTGCGCCTTGCCAGGCGCGAGCCTTTGGCGCAAGCCGAGGGCTCTTGGCCTGTGGCTCTTCGCCTAGGGGCTCCCTAAGGACGAGGAACTCAGATCCCTGATTTCCTTGTTCTCCCAATAAGGTAAGTAGACCCTCCAGAAGGGGAGCCACATAAACAAACAGCATTTAAAGAGAACTGTATATTTATATATATATATATAATATATAATGAAGATAGAATGCCAGCAGGGGGTTGGGGGCTTTCCAGTGTTTTGCACTGAGTGTCACATGTACGACTATCTGCCCAAAGGACAGAAGTCTTGGGTGTGTGCTCGATGCAAGGAACTCCTGGTCCTCAGGGAACTAGTTTGTACCCTTGAGGTCGAGGTGACTGCCCTGGAGAAGCAGAGACGGTCAATTAGGCACTTGGGTAAGACTCTCGGGGGCATATTAGATGAGCCCCGCTCTGAACGTAGAAGCCCCGTTGCTGCCAGAGAGCATGAGGTTTGAGAGAGAACAGGGCACCGTGCTGAGGATAAGGGGAATGCGCCCTCAGAAGGGACCTCTTCTTCAGTTGATGAGCGGGAATCCTTTCGTGCCAAGGAACCATCCCTGGGCAGGGAGAGGGGGGGTTGGTAGTTGGTGATTCGATCCTTAGGCAAGTAGACAGCTGGGTGGCGAAACCGCATACTGACCGTATGGTGACTTGCCTGCCTGGTGTGAAGGTAGTGGACATTACGCATGTACTAGATAGGCTGATAGACAGTGCTGGGGAGGAGCCTGTGGTCGTGGTGCATGTTGGCACCAACGATGTGGGGAAATGCAGTCGTGAGGTCCTGGGGGGAAAATTTAGGCTGCTATGCGGGAGACTTAAGGCCAGGACCTCCAAGGTAGCCTTCTCAAAAGTGCTACCTGTTCCACGTGCAGGGCAAGAGAGATAGGCACAAATTAGAAGTCTCAATGTGTGGATGAGACGATGGTGTAAGGAGGAAGGGTTTAAGTTTGTTAGGCACTGGGATGCTTTCTGGAACAAGCGGGAGCTGTACAAAAGAGACGGTCTCCACTTGTCCCCGGATGGAACCAGGCTGCTACCGCTTAAAATAAAAAAGGTGGCAGAGCAGTTTTTAAACTAAATCTTGGGGGAAAGCCGACAGGAGATGAAATGTCTTTGGTTCGGAAGGACTCGTCTCAAAGAGATGAAGGGTTGGCTGCTATTTTTCTACTGGGTAACGGATCAGAGTTGTCCACTGTGATGGTGATAAACAGTACGGACTGTCTGCCAGAGTCTCGAGGCGGCAGGAGGAAGGTGGCGGGCCTAGCTTGCCTGGGAAATTATAGATGTTTGTATGCAAATGCTAGAAGTGTTCAAAGTAAAATTGGTGAATTAGAATGGGAGAAAACTTAGACATTGTGGGAATTTCAGAAACTTGGTGGAATGAGAATCAGTGGGACACGGTGATTCCTGAATATGTTATATCGGAAGGATAAGGAGGGAAGGGTTGGAGGTGGGGTGGCTCTGTATGTCAGAGAGGATATACGGTCCAGTAAGACTGAGGTCAGAGAATTAGATTCACTTTTAGAAATGCTTTGGGTTGAAATAGAGGGCCCAAAAGGAAATTTAACTATGGGAGTTTGTTATCGCCCACCAAATCAAAAGAGAGAGGACGATTATAATATGATGGAAGGCTTAAAGATAGCGGCTAAACGTAAAAACTGTGTCGTAATAGGTGATTTTAACTACCCGCAGATTGATTGGGTCAATATGTGTTCTGGTCAAGATAAAGAGATTGAGTTTCTTGATGCTCTCAATGACTGTGCTATGGAGCAGATGGTCTCAGAACTTACCAGGGGTGGGGCGATCCTGGATTTGGCCCTAAGTAATGCCCAATACTTGGTGAGAGATGTAAAAGTGATTGCGCCGCTTGGGAGCAGTGACCATAATGTTATTGATTTCACCGTTTGTATAAATAGGGAGTTGCCCAAAAAGACCGCCACAACCACGTTTAAAAAGGGTAAATTTGGCGGGGGAGGGCGGGATATAAAAATAAAGTTGTTATTATTATTATTATTATTATTATTATTATTATTATTATTATTATTATTATTATTATTATTATTATTATTATTAAATTCACTGAGATGAGGAGGCATGTGAGGAGGAAACTGAAAGGAAAGGTAAATACGGTCAAAACCCTTGGGGAAGCTTGGACACTATTTAAAACTATAATCCTAGAAGCTCAGATAAAATACATACCACAAGTTAGGAAAGGCACAAACAGGCATAAGAAAAGGCCTGCATGGTTAACAAACAAAGTAATGGAAGCTGTAAAAGGTAAGAAGGACTCCTTTAAGCAGTGGAAAACCAGTCTAAGTGAGATTAGTAAAAGGGAACACAGGCTGTGGCAAATCAAATGCAAGACTGTGATCAGGCAGGCATAAAGGGACTATGAGGAGCATATTGCAAAAAACATAAAGACCAACAATAAAAATTTCTTCAAATATATTAGAAGTAGGAAACCAGCCAGGGAGGTAGTGGGGCCCTTGGATGACCATGGGGAAAAAGAATTACTGAAGGAGGATAGGGAAATGGTTGAGAAGGTGAATTAATTTTTTGCCTCCATCTTCACTGTGGAAGATGAGAACTTTTTGCCCGCCCCAGAACCACTAATTTTGGAAGGGGTGCTGAAAGACCTGAGTCAGATTGAGGTGACAAAAGAGGAGGTCCTACAACTGATGGACGAAATAAAAACTAATAAGTCACTGGGTCCAGATGGCATACATCCGAGAGTTCTGAAAGAACTCAAAGTTGAACTTGTGGATCTTCTAACAAAAATCTGTAATCTTTCACTGAAATCTGCCTCCGTTCCTGAGGACTGGAAGGTAGCAAATGTCACTCCCATCTTTAAAAAGGGTTCCAGAGGAGATCTGGGAAATTACAGGCCAGTCAGTCTGACTTCAATACCGGGAAAGTTGGTAGAAAGCATTATCAAGGACAGAATGAGTAAGCACATTGATGAACACGGGTTATTGAGGAAGACTCAGCATGGGTTCTGTAAGGGAAGATCTTGCCTCACTAACCTGTTACATTTCTTTGAGGGGGTGAACAAGCATGTGGACAAAGGAGACCCGATAGATGTTGTTTACCTTGACTTCCAGAAAGCTTTTGATAAAGTTCCTCATCAAAGGCTCCTTAGAAAGCTCGAGAGTCATGGAGTAAAAGGACAGGTCCTCTTGTGGATCAAAAACTGGCTGAGTAATAGGAAGCAGAGAGTGAGTATAAATGGGCAATATTCGCAGTGGAGGACGGTAAGCAGTGGGGTGCCGCAGGGCTTGGTACTGGGTCCCATGCTCTTTAACTTGCTCATAAATGATTTAGAGTTGGGAGTGAGCAGTGAAGTGGCCAAGCTTGCGGATGACACTAAATTGTTCAGGGTGGTGAGAACCAGAGAGGATTGTGAGGAACTCCAAAGGGATCTGTTGAGGCTGGGTGAGTGGGCGTCAACGTGGCAGATGCGGTTCAATGTGGCCAAGTGCAAAGTAATGCACATTGGGGCCAAGAATCCCAGCTACAAATACAAGTTGATGGGGTGTGAACTGGCAGAGACTGACCAAGAGAGAGATCTTGGGGTTGTGGTAGATAACTCAATGAAAATGTCAAGACAGTGTGCGTTTGCAATAAAAAAGGCCAACGCCATGCTGGGAATTATTAGGAAGGGAATTGAAAACAAATCAGCCAGTATCATAATGCCCCTGTATAAATCGATGGTGCGTTCTCATTTGGAGTACTGTGTGCAGTTCTGGTCGCCGCACCTCAGAAAGAATATTATAGCATTGGAGAAAGTCCAGAAAAGGGCAACTAGAATGATTAAAGGGCTGGAACACTTTCCCTATGAAGAAAGGTTGAAACGCTTCGGACTCTTTAGCTTGGAGAAACGTCGACTGCGGGGTGACATGATAGAGGTTTACAAGATGATGCATGGGATGGAGAAAGTAGAGAAGTAATTTTCTCCCTTTCTCACAATACAAGAACTCGTGGGCATTCGATGAAATTGCTGAGCAGACAGGTTAAAACAGATAAAAGGAAGTACTTCTTCACCCAAAGGGTGATTAACATGTGGAATTCACTGCCACAGGAGGTGGTGGCGGCCACAAGCATAGCCACCTTCAAGAGGGGTTTAGATAAAAATATGGAGCAGAGGTCCGTCAGTGGCTATTAGCCACAGTGTGTGTGTGTGTGTATATATAAATTTTTTTGCCACTGTGTGACACAGGGTGTTGGACTGGATGGGCCCTTGGCCTGATCTAACATGGCTTCTCTTATGTTCTTATGTCCAAATATGTGACAATTTTTAAACTGCAAATCTGCACAGTCCAATTAAAATACATTAACTAGAGCCACTGCAGTAGTTGGGCTACTATCCCCTTAAAACTGCCAGAGCAAGACTTTTGATGTCAAAGGTGATTGATAGAAAACACAAGGGGCATTATGTGCTCTCAAGAGGGAGTCCAAGAAGCAAAAGAAGCAGATGCTTTGCCCCTACCATTAATGAACATGGCTGCCAGTGCAAAGCATGGAGAACATTTATAGTCCAGCTTCATACAGAAAACCTGAACTTAAGGAAGGTAAGGGAGGAGTCATGCTTTGGCCTCTGTAGGATGAACCAGCTTTGCACACCTTATCTTTAAGACATTAGGAAATGATGAGAACTTCCTTCCAATTGCTGCTTCAGCGGAGGCCATAGTGTGGATCTTATAGTGTCGAGTGAAGGTTGAATGGAGGACCAGGTTGCTGCTTGGCACACCTCCTCAGCCAATGCCTGATTGAGAAATGCTGCATTGGTGGCTGCAGATCGTAGAGAATGGGCTGTAACGCCTCGAGGCGCTGGAAGCCCTAATGCCTTGTAGGCTTCTGCAATGCATAATTTCAATACTTAACTGATGGCACTCTTGGACATCTTGTCCCCAAGCCTGGGTGGTGTCACGTTGATGAACAGGCTATCAGATATGCAGATGTCCTGAACTCTGGCAATGTAGACCTTTAAGGCCCTCCTGACGTCCAAGGTATGTCACACAATCTCCCTTGGATGCTTCGGTTGTGGACAGAACATTGGAAGACATGAAACCTCGATGCTGACTTAGGAAGGAAGGAAGGAAGGGTCCACCTTATCTCTGTGGAAAACACAAAGTCCATATTTGATGGATAAGGCACTGATCTCCGAAACTCGTTGAGCAGATGTGATAGCTAGCTACCAGAAACATTCATCTGAAGCCACTTCAGCCCGACCTCTCTGATGGGTTCAAAAGGAGGCTTAGTAAGGGCTGTAAGGACTGCATTGAGTCTCCAGATAGGGAACCTATGAACCTGAGTAGGATACTTAACAGTAGCATCCTGCAGGAACAACTTGATGTGTGGATGTCAAGACAATCTGTACCCGATAGAAGGAAGGATGGTAGATAAGGCTGCGACTTGCCTACAAAGTGTGGCTGGCTTCAGACTGGTCTGGAGACCTTCTTGAAGGAAGGAAAGGATTGCAGAGATTGATGGAGACAAGGCATCCACCTTCTTGCGTCTGCACCACCGGATGAACGCCTTCCAAGTCGTGTTATAGATGCAGACCGTGGATTGGCAACGAGCTGAGAGAATGGTTTCTGTGACCTCTGACGAATATCCTAATCGTTGGAAGTTGCCCCGCTCAGCCTCCAAGCAGACAAACGCAGCCACTCTGGGTTGGGATGCCAGACCAGACCTTGGTGTAGCATATCCGGAGACACTAGGGGATCCTCAAATGACATCTCTTGTAGCATGGAAAACCAAGGGCGACGTGGCCACCAAGGAAATACTAGGATGATCTCTGCTCTCTGTTCCCATATTTTCTGGATCATCTTGGGTAGAAGAGGCAGGGGAGGAAATGTGTAGAGCAGTTCCTGTGGCCAGATGGATGTTAGAGCATCGATTTGCTCTGCTTCCTGATGCTGGTATCTGGAGAAGTGGGGAAGTTGTCGGTTTGATGGAGAGGCAAATAGGTCCACTTGCGGATGGCCCAGCAACTGCTGAATGAGAATAAAAATTCATCGGTGGAGACTCCATTCTGCTTCACAGATGGTCTGTCTGGTCAGCCAGTTGGCTTGAGTATTGTCTAGTCCCCTGATGTGTTCGGCTCTGATGGATTGGAGATTTTTCTCTAACCACTGTAGAATGTGCAGAACTTCCCGGTGAAGTTGGGATGACCGAGACCCTCCCTGCTTGTTTATGTATGCTTTGGCGGACATGTTGTCTGTCCAGATTAGCATGTGGTGATTGATGATTTGAAGTGATGGAGAAACAGACGGATCGCCCAAAGTTCCAGGACATTGATTGGTAGAGCGGATTCCACTGTAGACCAAAGCCCCTGAACCGGAGATTCTTGCAGTACTGCTTCCCAGCCCTGTAGGCTGGCATCTGTAAAGATCTCTTTGAGAACAGGAACATGAAGTTCCCTTGAAGTAAATTGTTGAGCTGTGTCCATCAGGAGAGACTGACTGACATCCTGTGATATAGTCAGAAACATGTCCCAGCGCTCCATGATCGCCCCCTGATATGGTCTCAGGAATCTCTGAAGCTTTCTGGAATGTAGACGTGCCCACTGGATCATGTCGATGGAGGAGATGAGAAGGCCCATGAGCTTGGCCAAATGGGCAAGGGAGGAGGAGGTGCTTCAAACAACCCGAGAGCTGACTCCTTTATCTTGTTGGCCTTGGTCACTGGGAGATACAACTTGTTGTTGCGGGTATCTAGGATTGCTCCCAGATGTTCCAGACACCGGGAGGGTTGAAGAACGCTCTTGGAAAGATTCACCAGGAATCTGTGGGACTGTAGGCACCTGATGGTGGTTTCGGTATCTTCCAAGCACGCCTCCCTTGTGCTCGATCGGATCAGCAGATCATCGAGGTACGGATAAACATGAATGCCCTGCTGTCTGAGGTGGACTACTGGGTTGATGAGAAGCTTGCAAAAAAACCTCAGAGCTGAGGAAAGACTGGATGGCAGTGCTTTGTATTGGAAGTGTCAACCCTCTATGTAGAAACGCATAAAACACCTGTGAGATGGGTGGATTGGTACATGAAGATAAGCTTCGGTCAGATCTATGGATGATAGGAAGTCCCCAGATTGAAGGGAGTCTATGATGTATCTCAAGGTTTCCATCTGAAAGCATCGCAACCTGACATGACGATTTAGGAATTTGAGGTCTAGAATGGCCCGCCAGTTGCCATTTTTCTTGGGTACCATGAACAGGATGGAGTATACTCCCTGGCCTTGCTCCCGCTGAGGAACAGGTTCAGTGGCTTGGATGTCCAGGAGATGTTGTAGGGCCTTGGTGATGACTGATCTCTTGTTGAGATTCCTGGCTGGGGGGGGGGGATCTGATAAATCTGTCCGGTGGAAAGGAGGAGAATTCGATGGAGTAACCCTGAGAAACAACCTCTATTGCCCAAGAGTCTGCCTGTGAAGCCTGCCAGGCTGGGAGAAAATGTAGCAGACATGCTCCAACTGGAGGGATGGGATAGACATGCTTGGTTTTGCTTGTTGTTGTCCCGGTCAGATCTGTCAGACTCGTTAAAGGTGGACTTGCTGAACTTAGATCCATACGAAGTTCTTTTGGAGTTGGACCTGGCTTCCTACGAGGACTTCTTAGTATCTTGTTGGAATCTGGACAAGGTATGGTGGGAACGAAAGGACTGGAGCCCCCTTATTTCGGGACGGCAGATATATCTAGGCATGGCCTTTTTCTTATTGCAAGTTTCCACCAGGATGCTCTCTAGGGCTTCTCCGAAGAGCTTTTCTCCATAGAAAGGATAGGCTGCTACAATGGACTTAGAGTATAGGTCAGCTGGCCACAATCTCAACCATAGTAGTCTTCTGGCCACTGTGTTGGCTGCAATGGCTCTGGAAGCACCTGAGATGATGTCAAGGGTTGCATCAGCAGTAAAGAAAGTCGCCTTATGGAGGCAGTTGACTCCCTCTAGACCACGCCTGTTGTCTTCCGGAATTGTCTCCAAAAGTTTGCGAAGCCAAACAATGGAGGCCCTGGAAACTAAGGTGGCTGTGGAAGATGCCTGCACCATCATGGCCACTGACTCATGGACTCTCTTGAGTGCAACCTCCACCTTCTTGTCCAAGGCATCCTTGATGTTGCTATGCCCGTCCTCTGACAACAGACCCAAATACTGCAGCCCTGCCACTGGACCATCCACTGTTGGTACCTGTAAGAACTCAGCAGTACACATGGGTAAAGCATACAATTGTTTCATTAAGTGAGAAAATTGCTTAGTGGAAGCCGGTTTTTCCTACTCAGACCTGTTTTGTTTCTCAGAATATTGAGGGAAGGGGAAGACTTTTTCTGATGTTTCCTCCTTGGGTAAAAATTCAGTGTTGCCACTGGTTCTAGACCTAAACCTCCTAGCTTGTAAAGGTTTAGGTTCCTCATCAGTAAGCAGATCACATATTTCTAATGCAGTCTGTGTCTTCGCCACCAAGTACTGCTAATCCTCTGATTTAAAGAGGCGGCTGGGTAATTCAGGCACATTAGACTGTTCCTCTTGTTCCTCATCTGAGAGGAATTTCCCCCTCCTCCCTCTCAGACTCTGAAGAGTCTGACTCAGTCTCTGCATTAAGCCCGGGGTTAGGTAATAAGGGTGCTGCCTTAGTCAGCCAGGGATGGCGGGGCTGAAGATTAGGAAGCCAATAGGTCTTTAAATGAAAATTAGAGTAAGGTATAAAATCAGAAAAGCAACTTCCTGCATAAGTTGCTGCAGGGGGAAGAGGGAATCGGGGCTGCCTGGTTCCGGGGTTGCAGGGGAGTTACCCGATCCAGCACAGGTGGAAGCAGCCGCACCAAAATGAAGATGCCGCCAAGCGCTACCTCTGGAGGCGTTATCTGCAGAGAGGGGGCTGGGCTGGGAAAGTGCAAACTGCTGGCTTGCAGAGCAGCTGCCGCCGCTTGTTTTCGTGCACGCTGAAGGCCCTGGGTCATCCTCTGTCCTGCGCCGCTTCTTTTTGGGCTTGGCGACCACAGCTGCAGCTCCTGCTGAGGAGATGCACTCATGCCCTGAAGGCATGTCGGCCACGTTTGTCTCCTGCGTAGCCGCAACAGCGGCTCTGCAGCTTCCTTCCTCTCCCTCCAAGAGGAAACCGTCGGAGTGTCTGCCGGCCATGGGCAGCTGCACTTAGTTCATCTTCTCCGTGGATGGTGGAGGAAGATTGAAAGTGAGGGAAGGAGAGAGAGGGTTCAGGAAGAGAAAGGAGGAAAGGAGCTTAATGGAAGCTGGAAGAAGAATGGGTGAATTTTGGAAAGGTTAGAGGAGAGGCAGAGCCTAGCCCTACTTGCTGCTACTCCCTGAGAGGCAGGAACGAAACTGAAAGTCCAGGGTTATTCCGACGGCGCCAAAGGGAAGAAGAAAAAAAGTATTTCCTGTCTCCCAAGAGAACCATGGGAATAACCCACTAGGATGTCTTCCGACTCTGACGGAGAACAGCAGGATTAGGGGATACATATTCCTTTCACTCTAAACTCCCTGACAATTCAGGATGCTGTAAATGTGAGAGATGGACAAACCTTTCTGGGCTTGGACAAATAGCTGCCAATCAATCAGCAAACTAGATTGGAATAGGAAGATCTGACCTAGGCTTCCCATGTCCTCACCACCTTGTGGTGACAAATGATAGCATATGGCTTGTAAACTACATTTGCAAAGGTCTCCAGATACTTTCATGATACCACTGAAACAGTGCCTGAAGCACTGGGCTGGCGTGGAGAAGGGTGAGTGTGGCTGGGATACTTCAGGAGAGACCTTCCTGCACATTCATAACCCAAGAATTTTCTTCAGTGATAAAGGTTCTCTAAAGTAGGCATGTGAAGAAATGCATTTTTTTCCTGGGAGGTTTGAAATTAGCAAAAGATCCATTTTGAGTTTTAACAGGTTTTTTTCCCTCTGGGCAGGGAACAGGCTTGAAAGGAGGAAGTCAGTGCAACTGTTCTCCAGACTTACCTTCATACAAATGCTAATAGGTCTAGTCAATGCGATGGTCAAGCTTCCCCCTGCTCCCCCCTCCTAGCAGAGAACAAAGATGTGGAGGACTTTAGGCTAGAATGGATCCAGGAAGAAGCCCTAGGAAATGATTCTTTGACCTGGGTTGACCTGGTCAGTGGGTGGGGAAACAGATATGGTAAAAAGTCCTTGCAGCAAGAAGCAGGTCTCTTTTCCTTGGATGCTGAGTCCAGGAGTGCACACTGGTAAGGCAGCCATTAAACTTGTCTCAAGAACTGGAGCAAGCTTAAAGGTAATGTTAACTCTACTACAGGGATCTGTAGCAGCCTTAAGCAAAAGATGCCTGTTCTATTTTAATATCTGATATGGCATAGAGAAAGGGACAGAGTATTTGGGTTTTACTCAAATACTGCAGGCCAGAGCAGACATGTTCTGCCACAAAGTATATGAAATCAGAACTGAGGAATGCATGCAAGGCCTGATGAACATCTTCCTTCTCAGCAGTCCTTCCCCTATAGGCCAACCAAACTACAAGCACTAAGCTTCTGAGCTTTAAGTACTAATGAAAAGGAAGCAACTCATCTAGCCCTGGATTGTAACCACTTTTTATACAATTGGGAATGACAGTCCAAATCAGTGATGGCATATAAACACACAAAATAGCGTAGCCAGGTCCCCCCCAACTACCAGTGGGGAATGGGATAGCGCTACCAGATTCATGTTAGGAAACTCCTGGAGATTTGGGGATGGAGCCTGAGGAACCTCAGTGGGGTACAATGCCATATAGAGTCCTCCCTCCAAAGCATCCATTTTCTCCAGCAGAACTGATCTCTTAGTCTAGAGATGAGCTGTAATTCCAGGGGATCCCCAGGTCCTCCTGGAGGCTGGCATCTCTAACATAAAATTCCTCATGGTCTCAGTTTGTTCTCTCTATGCTTTGTTTCTATATGTTATGCTCCAAAAGCATGGAGTTAACCACCATACAGATTTGTGTCAGTGATTCTTTTTAGTGGCATTTACAGACTTCACTGGTAAAATAACATTTCACTAACCATGGAATGCAGGAGCCCAAAGGCCAATCCAAAGGGATGAACAAAACTAACCAAGCATACCACCTATAGACAGTTAACAAAATACAGTGGGAAAGGTAAATTTTAACATGGGTTAAGATCTAAATTATAATTGCATTTTTCTCGCTGAAGTTTAACCACAAGTGCAAATATTTGCAAATTTGTAATTTGGGCCTTGACCAATGTCCACATACACATTTTACCACAATAATGCTAAGAGAAGGGGGAAGGGACACTCTCTCACAAGTAATATAGTTAGTGATGCTTAGGCTTGCCAATCCCCAGTTCCCAGCGGGGGTTCTCCCACTTTTCCAGGCTCCTTCCCACTCCCAGTCAGCTGGTCAGCAGGGGGAAGCCCTGCCCCCACAGCCACCATGTGCCTTTCTACCTCCGGAGGCTTCAGACTCCACTTGGAAAGGCTTCCTCTTGGGATGGTGTGTCTGTGTCTTTAAGGCTGAATGGGGGTGAGGAGAGCAGACAGAACAACATGGCTGCTCCCAGTGGCTGTGAAAGCAGCCCAGACACTCCATTGGTTGCACAATCTTTTCAGAGGTCATTTGCATAGGAAAGGTAAACTTGAACCTTTGGCTGCTCTGTGTTACTTTGAAGAAGTTGGAAGTTCAGCAACTCATGAATAGAGATGCCAATCCCCAGGTGGGAGCAGGCCCTCCCCCACTTCAGAGTCATCAGAAACGGGGGGGGGGGGGATGTTTGCTGGGCACTTCATTATTCCCTATGGAGGATTCCTATAGGGTATAATGAAGAATTGATCTGGGGGTATCTGGGGCTCTGGAGGGGCTGTTCTTTGAGGTAGAGGCACCAAATCTTCAGCATAGCATCTGATGACTCTCCTCAAAATGCCCTCCAAGTTTCAAAAAGATTGGACCAGGGGGTCCAATTCTATGAGCCCCTAAAAAGGTGCCTCTATCCTTCATTATTTCTAATGTAGGGAAGGCATTTAAAAGGTGTGTGGTTCCTTTAAATGTGATGGCCAGAACTCCCTTTGGAGTTCAGTTGTGCTTGTGATGGCTCCACCCCCAATGTCTCCTGGCTGCATCCCCAAAGTCTCCTGGCTCCACTCTCAAAATCCCCAGATATTTCTTGAATTAGACTTGGCAACTCTAGTGATGCTATAAAATATTTTAATGTTGCTCTTTGTTTCAGTTCCCATCCCCTCATTAATCATAACATGTAGTGACTTCTCCTTAGAAAGAGAAACATCATGTATTTCCATGTGAAAATCGTCAGAACTTGTTGATCAACATCACTCAGTATGACTTTCGTAGGAATTCAAGAGATAATTGACTGAGGCAGCAGACGCCCTTGTATAATGACCTTCCCTGTCTCCCACACTGCCTTGCTTCTCCCCTGTATGGAGATAGGTTATAGGTGGTCAGTATCTATTGCCTAACCCAATCCATTTGGCATATACACTGTCTCAACCAGGAGTTTCTGGTAATTGCCATCTTGATAATGTTTTGTTGTCCTGATATTGTGTTGTGATTTATTGATTTCTTGGAGCTGTATTCTAACTATTTTGATTGGTTGTAATCTGCCCTGAGCCCACTTGCAATATAGAAGTATAACAAACAAACTACATTTATCATGATATGAACAGAGATTAGCTAAATTTATTTACCTCCTAAATGGACATTTATCTCTGCTGTATACAAGTATGGTGAGTTCATGGTTATGTGACACATTCACCTGTCTATTTCACTGCATTCATGTGCAACAGGAAACTGTGAGTGAAATTTGGTTCCTCACTACATATACATAGAGCACAACAGACCCATTTTGGTTTGTTACATATTGTAGTGTATATGTAGTGTGTATGTGGTTTTTTGTGCACAAAAGTGAGCTCTATATAAGAATTATGTCTAATGAGGTAGCCCATATGCAGCAACAACCAGCATTACTTTCTATACTTTAGTCTTTGGATTGTCATCAAAATATCACCAGTTTACTTTGAAGTAGTACTTACTGTTTTGTACATTTTATACTGCAGATTTGACTTGGGGCTAAAAACCTTATCTGAGCCAGATGAACCAAGAGGTTTTATTATCTGTGTTAGCAGGAGGAAGTCGTTGAACAGAAAGCCATACAATTCCTTGTTGCTCTTGGCCTTGTAGAGTTTCCCGCTGTGCAGAAATTTGCGTGGCCCCAAACAGTTTGTAACAGAATTAAAAACAAGTTGCTGAAGGGGAAAAAACAACAACAGTGAAATGTATAAAATATACTTATTGTTGTATTATTGGATGCTGCTGAAATTATGACAACTACTTTGGTTCCTTTCGCAAAAATGGCAGCTAATATTATGGTCTCATCAGGAAATGCATCTGCTTAGTGGTCTGGCAGAACTTACTATTTTTGCTACAGCTGCTCCTTTGGACTTATGAAGGAAAGTTGAGCTTGCTTATGAGAGTGAGGAAGAAGGTACAAGTATCAATGCCTGATAATTTTATCTGAGGCTGTGGTTGGCATAGAAGACAGGAGTAATGAGTTATTAAAGCTAGAAATGTTTATTTAAAATAAACTGACCCATGCTGACTTTTTTGCTACTTGCTGACCCAGTTCTGCTTTTTAAGGTTACCTTATACTTGACTTTCACCTGGCTTCTCTACTCAACAGCGCTCGCGTAAGCAATAAATATCCTCCCCAAGTGATCAACAGGAATTGGAATAGCAGCCTGTTAGTATCCTGCTCAACCAAATTTTTCAGAACTGGCCATTCTCAAAGCAGGATTTCAATACATTCAGCACATTACAAATTACAGCTCCCTCGTTTAAAAAAAAAATCCATGTGGTGCTTCTGCAGTTTGTTTTGTTTTTGTCACTTAAATGCTCCAGAAAACTGTTATATTACATACTGCATTCATGGTTAGCATCACAGTCAATGCAAAGCACCACACAGCCATCCCACTTCTCCTTCCTTCTATCCCCCCCAACCACAACAGATGATTCAAAGTACCGTATTTTTCGCACCATAAGGCGCTCCGGAGGATAGGACGCACCTTCCTCCTGGGGGGCGATCCGCTGCCTCTTCCTCCGATCCGGCGCTTCCCCGCGCCTGCCTGCCTGGCTCCATCTTCTTCAGGCAAGCACTGGGATCGCTCCACGTGGCCCCAGCGCTTCGCAAGCGCCGGCTGCGGAGGGGGCAGTGTGCTTCCTACTTGCCTGTGTCCCTGCCTTCAGCTGTGATGTTTAAAGCAAGCGCTGGGATCGCTCCCTCCCCCCTCCAATCCCAGCGCTTGCTTTAAACATCACAGCTGAAGGCAGAAACACAGGCAAGTAGGAAGCACCCGCCCCCTCCGCAAACGCAGCGCTTTGCGAGCGCCGGCTGTGGCGAGGGCAGCATGCTTTCTACTTCCCTGTGTGCCTGCCTTCAGCTGTGATGTTTAAAGCAAGCGCTGGGATCGCTCCCTCCCCCCTCCAATCCCAGCGCTTGCTTTAAACATCACAGCTGAAGGCAGGCACACAGGGAAGTAGGAAGCACGCTGCCCCCTCCGCAGCCGGCGCTTGCAAAGCGCTGGGGCCACGTGGAGCGATCCCAGCGCCTGCCTGAAGAAGATGGAGCCAGGCAGGCAGGAGCGGGGAAGCGCCGGATCGGAGGAAGAGGCAGCAGATCGCCCCCCCCCCCCCGAAGGTACGTACCTTCAGCCTATAAGACGCACACACTTTTCCCCCCACTTTTTTTGGGGGGGGAAGTGAGTCTTATAGTCCAAAAAATACGGTAATTCTGCAGCTTATCACAGTATACCACAAGGAGTATTTAAAGCTAAGCCCAGGAACACAGATATCATGTTTCAATGCATGACATGAGGCTCTTTCCCATTTCATTAGAACTATGAGCACCTTGGTGATGGAGAATGTTAAACAAAAAACATATATTAATTTTCCCCTTCCTAATTAAACTTCTCAGAAGGCTTACAAGAATCCAGTCTTATAGATCCAGATACTAGCATCTGCCTGGAAACTCAACTCTACTATTTCACCTAGTGTTCTAAGGACAAGGCATTCTGTACTGTCAAAGGAGAAACCTGTAGAGTGTGTGGCAATAGGGTTCAATTGTTGCCTCCTGTTCTCTGGGCCTTGCAGTCTTCTGCCAAGGGACTCAATATTCACTCTGACACAACGGATACCAGCACTTGACCACAGCCTGCTTGCCTCTGAAGTAATTCATAAATCCTTCTTGCTGTAGCTTGAAATGGAAGTGTTACTTAAGACATTGCTAGAACTCACAAATTATATTGGAGTGATACAGAAGTAATAGTTCATTGGGTTTTTCCCACAATCTGGGATGAAAATGAGCTTCAACAAACTTGATGTAAAATTAGCTTATTAGGAGGGTGGATATACTACTACTATGAAGAAAAGTTATGGACTGAACAGAAATGGCAACTTTAATTTCATCATGGGAGGAGAAGGCAATATTTGGGTAGAAGTCAATAAAATAGGGGAAAAGAAAGAGAAAATTAGCTGATTTAAAAAGATTAGTGAAGAGCAGTGCAAAATTTTAACTTGTGAAAATTGCTACATTATTTCATAAGGCTACATTGGAAAACTAATAAGCATACTCTGATGCAATACTTTTTAGCAGAGCTGCAGGTTTACCTCAGATAATCCTTCACACTGAACGTGAGCCTGTATCCATTCAAGTCTGTCTGAATTCTCCTTCTCACGTACACCTTCATTGACCTGAGAACAAAGTTCCTCTGCTTTCTCCAACGCATGTTTCAAATGGCTATGATCTGGATGGTTTTCAGGAGTATTTTCTAATATCTTCAGGAAGATGAATAGTTTCAGTTTCTTACAAAGTTACAAAACCTATTCCTTTTACCAGATTTAGTCCATCTTGCTCTACCAAATACGCATAAATAAGCATCCAACAATGTTACAAAATGTTTGTTACAAAACAAAAATTATTAAACAAATCACATCTCTAAATAAGTTTAAAAAAATCTTAGTTTACTCTCTGCTTCCATTAATGGAAAAGCATCAATTTTCACCAGTTCTTCCTTGTACTTACAAACTTGCAATTCATCCCTCATGCAGCTCTTGTCATTCATTGTCACTCAGGAGGAACATTTCAGGGAGCTCAGTAGGCTGCAGTGGGAGGGGAGAGGTTGGAAAGTGCCATTCGAGTGATGGGAGCACCTTCTACTAGCAGAAAATTACTGCTGGATTCAGCCCCTGGATCTGATCAGCACTCATTTGAATTATCTCCCTATCCAGAAACACGGGGTCCATTCTTCTGATAAAGCTATTTTACATCAAATGGGTACCCCAATTTTAAAAAGCAGAATTTGACTCTCATTTTTCAATTATAGCAGTTCTGATACCTCATTTCCACATGCCACTAAAAATACTTACATTTTTTATTATTAGAGGATATCGCGTAACTCGTTGCATAGGCTTTAGCAGAAAGCTTGACAAGGGCATCCCTTTGCAGCGAGGGTCCATAGCTAATCTCTAAAATAACAAAAATGTTCATAGCTTGTTTATCGAAGTATAACATAAAATTGCCTCTCTCTCTCTTTCTGCACACTCTGCATTTAGCCAAAGGTGGTGTCCTGATAGCACTTAGAATGGAAAGGACATGCTGGAAATCCTAGAATTCATTGTTAGTGGTTGTTCACAGCTTATGAAAGCATGACAAAATGTGGGCATCCTCCAGAGAATCTGAAGGACTTGGCTTCTTGAGCCACAGTTGTGAATAGTAAAAGATGAAGAAAAGAAAAAGTTGAAAAGTGAAGGTGCTTTGTTTACATTTGTTACACATCAAGGGTTCATAACACACCAAGAAGTAAGTGAGTGAGCTCCTGCAATGAACATAAAGTACCAATACTGATATTCTCTTACTTTAACAAATTCCTTGAACTCGGGAATTTCATCTGTTTTCTGCTGGATGAGGGCAGCCCCATTAAGCTGACAGCTACAGAATCTGATGTAAGGCTGCATGTGCGGAAGCTGAGCTGTCAGAATGTCTCCTATCATTTTTACTGGCATCCTTTCTCCTGACATTTTCTTACGAACACGCAATGCCCTAAGCACAAAGCAGAAGAATAGCAGAGAGATTATTAAATGTGCTAAAGGTGAATAAATGCACATTAAACCAGTAGAAATTTATTGCTGTAATAAAAATTATGGAACAACTGAACTGCCATCATTTGAGTAGTAAATTAATGAAAAGGATAGCATGAGCTCTAATCTCCTCTAGCTAACTGACTTCTCCTACCGGAACATCTTTCAATATATCTTTAAAATGGATTGGATTCAGATAATAATGTAATGAACCATGTACAGAACAGAATTATAGATGGTGACCAGTTGGTTATTTAGGCAACCAAGAGAGTTAAGTGGTAACCAACTGAGGGAAGGTCATTTCTTCTTTCTGGGGTATGGGAATGTGGTTGAGGTAACAAGACAGAAGAGGTAAGACTAAAAGACAAGGTCTTTTGCTGAAGATGATAAGTAACTACACACCTGGAGGAAAGAAAGTCCACGCCTCCAGTATAAAGATAAAAATGGAAACTATCTAAAACCCTCAAGGGGAACAACCTGCCCTCCTTCCTAAGACAAGCAAAACTGTGGACAAAAACTGGAAGGATCGAAGACCAGGTTAGGTGAGCTAAGACAATGTTCAGAATTGTGAGGCATAGCCCGATGAAAACATCTCAGGGTGAGGGGAGAACAGGATATTTGTACTGTTATCTGTACACACCACAATGTGTTCTAATGGTTATAATATTGGATTTGGACTGTGGAGAGCTAGATTCAAACACCTCCTTGAACCATATTTTGAGTAACTTGGAGAAAGAGTGGGATATAGATTTAGAGAATGAAGGAAGGAATGGTTGTATTTATTGTTGTTCCTTCTGTCAATTTTCCCATTTCTTTCTCCTCTAAGAGTATGTTGGTTTATGTATGTGTATTGTGTCATCAAGTCACTTCTGACTTATGGCAACCCTATGAATTAACATTTTCCAAAATGTCCCATGTTAGCAGCCATTCTCCTATGATGTTGGCTTATATGCACACTTTTGCCTTCCTCTCTCTTACATGATATATATACTTTGTCACATGAATACGTTCAACTTTGTGATGGTTTCACTGTTATGTTGCCACTAGTTAGAAATTCCAGGGATGTGGAATGGCAAAATATTTGTGAATATTTTAAAAAATCTACAAGTAGATCTCTTCCTTACGAGCTTGTCCCTGCCATCCTACTTCTGATGTGGTAGAAACCTCAAAAGCTTTCTTGAATTCAATTAAAATATAAAACAGTTTGTTGTGGTCAAAGGAGCTTCAGGATTCTATTGATTTTGCTACAGCTGAGAATTCATCTCAAATATATAAGAAATGATACTTAGCAAAGCATTATATAGTTAATTAGTGTGCTTCACATGTGTCATCTTGTTCTAAGCCTTATGACATCCTGGTATGCATGTCAGTACTATTATCTACATATTGCAGATAGAATATTGAGAAAGGGTAGCTTTCTAAGGCTACCTAATACATTTATGGAAGTGGTAAGATTCAAACTGGGGACTTTCTGATTAATAGTTTTAGCCATCAAACCACAGCAGCTCTTTAAGCATTACAGTATTTGTTTTTTTCAAAATAGTTTATGAAAAAAACAGGACTAGTCTAGCACCGCAGATCTGTACCAAAACCAAGCAAACGAAACAGCTTGAGATAAGGAAAACAAAACAAAACTGGCAAGTAGGATTTGTAATGGTAGTTACCTAGGACAATTCTGTAAATGTGCTCACTTAAATCTGCCTTTAATTTGGATCTGGTAGAAGCTTCCTTCAAATACACATTATTCTTAAAGCACTGCATTTTGCAAAACATCTGTACTTTCCTATCTACTGAAAGCTATAATGCCTATATATTGTTCTTGACTTTTTAAGGAAGGAAATATTTGAGCAGTGATTCCAATCAGAACAAAAGGTGACTAGAAAAAGAAAATTTCTCTTGAAACATGCAAAAATTTACCTAGGATGCATGTCATCACACCTGAATTGTGTTCATAGAAGCCTATGAGAATTTTCCTGGCTGGACTGCAATTATTATCCTCTAACCAGAGACTATGAGAATTATTATGTTAAAATCTGTAAACCCAACTTGTGCCAGATTGTAATATTTGCACTGTGTAATAAGTGTGTTACTTCTTTATATTGGTGAATGAATTAATATAGTGCATACTGAAGCGTCATCACACAAGTCTTAGTGGATCATACGCTGAACATGAGTCAACAGTGTGATGCGGTGGCTAAAAAGGCAAATGCAATTTTGGGCTGTATCAACAGAAGTATAGTGTCCAAATCACGTGAAGTGATGCTGTCGCTTTACTCTGCTCTGGTAAGACCTCACATGGAGTATTGTGTTCAGTTTTGGGCACCACATTTTAAGAAAGATATAGTCAAGCTGGAACGGGTCGAGAGGAGGACAACGAAGATGGTGAGGGGTCTGGAGACCGTCCTATGAGGAAAGGCTGAAGGAGCTGGGCATGTTTAGCCTGGAGAGCAGGCGGCTGAGATGTGATATGATCACCTTCTTCAAGTACTTGAAGGGCTGTCATATAGAGCAGGGGTGGCCAACAGTAGCTCTCCAGATGTTTTTTTGCCTACAACTCCCATCAGCCCCAGCCAGCATGGCCAATGGCTGGGAATGATGAGAATTGTAGGTAAAAAACATTTGGAGAGCTACCGTTGTCCACCCCTGATATAGAGGATGGTGTGGAATTATTTTTTGTGGCCCCAGAAGGTAGGACCAGAACCAATGGGTTGAAATTAAAAGAGTTTCCAGCTCAACATTAGGAAGAACTTCCTGAACATTAGAGCGATTCCTCAGTGGAACAGGCTTCCTCGGGAGGTGGTGGGCTCTCTTTCCTTGGAGGTTTTTAAACAGAGGCTAGATGGCCATCTGACAGCAATGAAGATCCTGTGAATTTGGGGTAGGTATTTGTGGGTTTCCTGCATTGTGCAGGGAGTTGGACTAGATGACCTTGGAGGTCCCTTCCAACTCTATGATTCTATGAAATGGAGTGATTTGTCCATGGTGTTATCTATGTGATTGCTCAACCTTACACTGTGTTGTTTCTTGTTTTGTTGGAACCTTCCTATCTAGAAGCACTTTTCTTATGCCTCACCTTTTTGCCCATATTTCAGACTTCATCAGCAGCCAAACATAAACTACAGTAAAAGCCAGTTATTTTAATTTTCCACAATACTTTTTCTTCCTATGTCATGTTAAAATATTGCAAATCTTGAGAAGACACCCTCCCCAATAAATCTTACTGCTGATGATTTTTTTCAAAAAGCAACTTACTTCAGTAGTTTAATATTGCACATAATTAGCTCCTTCCAATTTACAAAAATCATAGCACCTTCCTTTTCTGTCAACAGCTCTGAATCCATTAGTGGTTTCTGGAAGATCTGTAGATTCAGAAGGAAAAGACTGTATAATAAACTTGTTCATGGTGTCTACATTACCTTTGAGATCTCGCTTTAAAGATCTGCAAACCCAGAGGTTGCTGCTCCCCCAAATCTACCACGAGACCACTATTTGCTCAACTGTCTTTCAGATTAAAATCAATGGGACCTTAATAACCGTAAGTTCATCTGGATCACATCCAAAGCAATCAGAATAAAATGAAACAACAATGTATGTCCTGGCAGTACACAAACACAGAAGTCCACAAAGCAGTGGGCTCTCTCTTACTCTCAATGAGTAGCTATACAGCCTATTATTATTATTTTCAGATTTATATCCCACCCTCTCCATGAACAGACTCAGGGTGGCTAACAGGCCAAACATACTGGACCCAAACTTAGCTCTCACATCTATTTGTTAACTCTTGTATTTGTATGCTAATTTGCTGCTATTAACAACTGCTTTAATCCAGTCACAGCTATACTTATCACCCAGTAACTTATGTATCCTCCTGATATATAAGTAACTGGGCAATAAGTATAGCTGTGAACTATGTTCCCTCTAAGCTGCAGAATCTTGTGAGCAAAAATTCTACTTTGTGCATTACTGTCACATTCTCAGGGTGCAGGCAGGCAGGAGTCCAAAGCCAGTCCAAGGTCAAAGTCCAGGAAGTCAAGCAGGAGCCAAGTCACCAATGCAGAATCACAAATCAGAACCAGAAGTCAATGTCCAAAAGCCAAGGAAATCAAGCAGGTCAGGATCAGGAAGGAGCGTGGATGCAAGCAGAGAACAGATTTGTTGCTTCCACAAGGTTACCAGGACCTTGGTGGGAGCTATATGGGAGTCTCAATCAGCCTGCTGCCTGGGAGGCAGTGACTCTGCTAGAACTCAGGGCTGAGAGACCTGAAGCATTGGCGTGCCTCATGTCTTCGCTCTGAAAGTTCTTTCCAGAGCCTATTTCGAACTCTTGAGATGGGAGGAGGAGAGCTTGGAGGAGACTGATTGTCAACAGCTGACACCAGTGCCTAGAGAGTGATTGATGGGCCAGCTGCTGTTTGTTCAGCTGAGGAACTGGCTGGCAACTCTTCCAGGTCTGTTAACCCTTCCAGCTCCTCCTTGTCAGGGCTCATGACAGCTACTGGTATTAAAGTTGTGAGCTACTGCATAAATTGTGTTCAGGGGTCAATTTTCCTGAGCTAAGACAAAAATGTGTGAGCTGGAGGCTAAAAATCTGTGAGCTAGCTCATGCTAACTCAGTTTAGAGGGAACACTGGCTATGACTGGATTAAAGCAGTTGTTAATAGCAGCAAATTAGCATTCAAATTAGCATACATCTACCCCCCCACACACACCTTTTCTCTAGTCTCTACCTACATATAAGGCTTGAGAAAAACTGTTTCAATGTATCTGATAAAGTGTGCTTGCACACTAAAGCTTATACCCAGTCTTAAAGGTTTTAAAGTTGGTCTTAAAGGGGCCACTGGACTCAAACTTAGTTCAGTCCTAAACAGAGTTAAATCCTATTACTTTCAATGGACAGATGGCTGTAGCTATGCTAGGATTATATTGTGAAAAACATAGGTATTAGGCATTAGTTAACCTTGCTATGAAATTTGTGAGGATCTGTTAATGTTATTGATCCCTTGTCAGTGATTTCAGTGCAGTTATAGTTAACTGAAGAGCCCCATGGTGCAGAGTGGTAAAGCTGCAATACTGCATTTGGAGCCCTCGCTCACGACCTGAGTTTGATCCCAGCAGAAGCTGGTTCAGGTAGCCGGCTCAAGGTTGACTCAGCCTTCCATCCTTCCGAGGTCGGTAAAATGAGTACCCAGCTTGCTGGGGGGGGGGGGAAGTGTAGATGACTGGAGAAGGCAATGGCAAACCACCCCGTAAAAAGTCTGCTGTGAAAACATTGTGAAAGCAATGAAACACCAGAGTTGAAAACAACTGGTGCTTGCACAGGGGACTACCTTTACCTTTTAACTTTTATAGTTAATTGTCCTTGTGTTGATGAATTCTCCAAGACTGCGCCCTTGAAAGACTTTCTTCAAATTATCCTGATTACAAAACAACTTATATTTTTGCCTGTATGCACTAAGACTGTTAAAAATCAGCTGCATTCATATTGGTGTGATAACCCAACAACAGATTGTAAAAGTTCCCAGAGAAGCACTTCTAGGCATCTTTCCTGCAGAAATGAACGATCTCCTTCTGCTGATGACAGCTGGAAACATAAGCTAGGAAAGAAAAGGAAAGGTCCCCTGTGCAAGCACCAGTTATTTCTGACTCTGGGGTGACGTTGCTTTCACAACGTTTTCACGGCAACCTTTTTATGGGGTGGTTTGCCATTGCCTTCCCCAGTCATCTACACTTTCCCCCCAGCAAGCTGGAGACTCATTTTACTGACCTCGGAAGGATGGAAAGCTGAGTCAGCTACCTGAAAACCCAGCTTCCATCAGGGATCGAACTCAGGTCATGAGCAGATCTTCATAATAGGGTATGTGAGATCCAGGTTTAGATCCCCATCTTGCTATAGAGGTTCAGGGGGTGATTTTGGACCAGTCACATATTTTAAGCCTAACCTACCTCACAAGGTTGTTGTGCTGATAAAAAACAGGAGAGGAGAAGGCGCTCTGGCATCCACTGTGGAGAAAGACTAATTTTCTTAGGTAAAGGGTGCAGGTGGGGAGGAGACAGAATGTGGAATGCCCTCCCTGAAAACAACAGGGCCCTGCGGGACCTGCCACAGTTCCGCAGGGCCTGTAAGACCAAACTATTCAAACTCGCCTTTAATGGTTAGGGGGAGGTGGCTATTACCTCCAGCACCGACAATCTCACTGAACTAATATAATGGAAATCAGAAGCTTGCCATCTTGGATTTTTAATATGTATGGAAATGTTTTCTATACAGTTAATTTTAATATATTTGTAAATTGCTAATGTTTTTTGGATTTAGAAGATTTTGGATTTATATCCTGCCCTATACTCTGAATCTCAGAGTCTCAGAGTGGTCACAATCTCCTCTACCTCCCCCCCCCCCCACAACAAACACCTGTGAGATAGGTGGGGCTGAGAGTGCTTTTACAACAGCTGCCCTTTCAAAGACAGCTTCTATGAAAGCTATGACTGACCCAAGGCCATCTCAGCAGGTGCAAGTGGAGGAGTGGGGAATCAAACCCGGTTCTTCCAGATAAGAGTCCGTGCACTTAACCACTACACCAAACTGGCTGTTGTTAGCCGCCCTGAGCCTGTCGGTGGAGGGCGGGATATAAATCTGATAAATAAATAATGTTAAAGACAGGGACAGATAAAGGTAGGCTGGCTGTTGGGTGGGAAGGAAACAGTGTTGCCAGCTCCATGTTGGGAAATTCCTGGCTATATGAGAGGTGGAGCCTGGGGAGGGTGGGCTTTAAGGAGGGGAGGGACTTCAGAAGGGTATAATGACATAGACTCCACCCTCCAGAGCAGCCATTTCTTCCAAGGGAACTAGCATTAACAACATCCAGGTGAGAACTGGAGGTCATCTGGAGTTATAACTGATCGCCACATGACAGAGGTCATTTCCCTTGGAGAAAATGGCTGCTTTAGAGAGTGAACTCTATGGCATTAAACCCTACTGAATTCTCTTTCCTCCTCAAACCTCACCTTTCCAATCCCAAATCTCCAGGAATTCCCCAACATGGAGCTGGCAACCCTAAGAGGAAATGATCTCTGCAGTTGGGAGAGCCATTGTGATTCCTGGAAAGCCACTGTCACCACTGTTGCAGCTGTGAGGGGGGAGGAAAGCAGGTGGGTGTCTGGGAGGATTGCTCACACTGCTGTTGCTGTGGGGGAGGAGAAAGCAGGAGACCAAGAGAGCGGTAGAGGGAAGAAGAAGGAGAAGAAGAGTTAGATTTATACCCCATCCTTCACTCAGAGTCTCCGAGTGGCTTACAATCTCCTTCCCTTCCTGCTCCCACAACAGACACCCTGTGAGGTAGGTGGGGCTGAGAGAGCTCTTTCAAGAACAGCTCTGAGAAAACTGACTGACCCAAGGCACCCAGCTGGCTGCATGTGGAGGAGTGGGGACTCAAACCTAGTTCTCCAAATTAGAGCTGCTCTTAACCACTACACCGAGCTGGCTTAGAGTGATGGGGTGGGGACACAAAGAGAGAGAAAGACTGATGGAATGGGGAGGCAGAAAAAGAAACAGAGAGTGATGACTGCAGAAAGAAAGTGACCAGCATGGAGAGAGAGAGTAAACAAAAGGACGGTGGGGTGGGGGAGAAAGAGTGAGATTCTGAGAGAACTAGTGGGAGAAGCAAAGGTGAAGGGAATGGGATTGCTACTCATGCAAGTTTCTTACAACACACGTAAAAACCAGTAAAGAAACAACAAGTATAAAGATATAAAACAGCAATAATTTCTAAAACTAGCAATGTAAACCTCAGAACTAGAACAAGAAATGAACAGACCCTTAAAAAAAACACAAACCTTTCACATTACATGGTTTGAAGAACAAATGAATCTTCACCTGTGCCAATAATATATCTGAACTCGTGCCAGGCAAAGCTCCAGGGGAGGGCATTCAAAAATTGAGGTGCTGCCACTGAAAATGCCCTGCTCTTTGCTGTGATCTGCTGAACTTCCAAAGAAGGGAGGAGGCCTAGCAGGGCCTTATCTGATAATCTTAAAGGATGGGCAGTAAAACATAGAAGAGTAGGGTTGCCAGCTCTGGATTGAGAAATACCTGAAGATTTTGGGGATGGCGCCTGAGGAGGATGGGGTTTGGGGTATAATGCCACAGAGTCCAACTTCCAAAGCGACCATTTTCTCCGGAAGAAAATCTGTGCATATGTATTTCAAGAATCATGGCTTAATGAACAAAAACAGGTTTCTTTAATAAATAAAGCAGGTTATGTTGCAAGTTTCATAATTGGTCACTGAACTGACTGGTTTGGTTTTACAAACATTAACCCACAGAAATTTTCATACAACACTCAACATGTTACTAGAGCTCAGAACGTTACAAAATTCATTCACTTATGACCCAAGCTGAACAATTTATAAAATATGCACAATTAGCCTCACCTCTGTTACTAACTGAAGGTCATTCACATAGTTTTCTTCTGTTACAATGAGTTCATGGATATACCCCTGCCGTTTCCTTTCAATAGGAGTCAACATGTCCAGGAGATGCAAATCAGCACACCCTGGAAGGGACATAAAATTCATAGTGTTGAACATTAACAATATTCCTAATAAACACCATCAGACTGAAGTGGTATTGCCTAGATAGCCTAAGCACCTATCTAGGCAGTACTAGGAGAACTAATTCTGGTAGCTAATATTTATGATCCCAGGAAAATCTGTTCAGAAAGCTGAGGAGGAGATTGGATTTATACCCTGCCCTTCACTACCCAAATCTCCTTTCCCTTCCCCTCCCCACAACAGAGACCCTGTGAGGTGGGGCTGAGAGAGGTCTCCCATAACTGCTCTTGACCAGAACAGCTTTGAGAGAACTACTGGGACAGGAAAGGGGAAAATATAAGGCACTGTCTGGGAGCACCTTCATTGCAAAGCTCTGTTACACATTATGACTAAACACACAGGGAAGAAAATTCTCCCAATTGTGTATTCTAGGATCCAGCTCTCAGTTGATACATCTAAGAGGTATCTTCCTCTAAGAATTTTCTTCCTGATGGTCAATGTTATATCTGATCAGTTCCCAGCAGAATATACAAGGAGGTGTCAGAGAAAGCTTTCATATTGGCAGTGAGAAAAGACCATATGGTTCATGGACTTTAAAGAAGGCAAAGGAGCAACATCCATAATATCATGCCTGACAAATACACTACAAGGATCTTCCTAGGGATAAGTCTGAAGCTATGAAAAAGGAGGCCATAATATTTAATTATGTAATGATAAAATGATAACTACAAAGAGATTCAAATCTCAAGCTTATGGTGATTGCTGAACAGGAAGGCCCCCCCCCCAGCAGAATGAAAATTGTAAACTGATCTTGATTAAAGTCTTCAAGGTCATGGGATTTGATATTTTTCTTTTCATGAGATTTCTGTGGTAACTTTTTCTGATAGTTTCGACAGTATTCTAAGGAGCAGACTAAATAAATAAACCACTAATTCATTTTTCTTTTATTTTCACAGAACAGAAAAAAAGAGTATCACATGCAATCATACTAAGTATGGATCTAATAATCCACTATACTCTAGGTTAACCAGTCCCATTGCTAGATCAACCTGTTTCTATAGTATCACTTTTTTTGTGGGGGGAGGTGGTTCTTTAAACCCACTATTAATTGATAGTCCTTCAGCATAATGAGAAGCTAGGGACTTGGAAGGAGAGACTTTCATGAAAAGATCAGGAATGTTTTAATACTACATACTCTAGGAGTCTCCAACCTTTTCTAGACTGTGAGCACCTTTAGAATTCTAATACAGGGTGGTGGGTGCAGCAACAAAATGGCTGTCACAAGAGGTGGAACCAACCACAAAATGTCAGGGAGTGAGATTATGCATAATTCTAATAGTAACTCCCTAACATTTTAGGCAGAAACTTTGTAATGGGATGCCTTTTAAAACGAACATATTGTTTGAAAATATTTTGTTGCATACACAAAGCTTACCTTCAATAACACAGCAAAGATCCTTGTGCTATGGGGGCAGCTGCTGCCAAAGTAACTTTTTTAAAAGTCTGCAAAGCCAACTAGATCTTCAGTGGCCAATCAGAAGCCCTCCTGGCTGAAAACCCCCACCTGCCAAGCCCACTCAGTAAAAACACTTGGCAGGCATGAAGAAAGGTGGCAGTGGGCGCCACAGCACTCACAGGCACAATGTTGGGGACCCTTGCTTTAGAAGATGGATAATCTGTTCAGAGGTTATGTAATGTGGACAAAGTACCCAAGCTGTATTTGGGTCATCACAGCTGGTGCAGTTTATTACCTACCTGCCATTGTTAGGGAAACACCAGATTGCCAGTTCCTCCCCAACCATCCCTTGTCCTAATGTATCAATGTCCTTCCAGTGCACTGGTCTTCCCACCAGTCATACCAGGGAACAAACTAGGGGAGAATCACAGTGTCTTTACTCAGAGGCACTGTCTCCCTGCTCCTTTGAAGAGTCCATGATAGCTTTCATGCTTCATGTCTTTTTTCTGTGCATACCTCAATGAGAGAGGAAGGTGAACCTTGCCAGATCAGTGACAGACTCCTCTTTTGGCTTTCAATTATAGAAACATGAAAATAAGCTGGGCTTTTTTTTTTAGCAGGAACTCACAGGAACACAATTCCGGCTGGCTTGGTATTGGGGGTGTGGCCTAATATGCAAATAAGTTCCTGTTGGACTTTTTCCTGTTAAAAAGCCCTGTGTGAAACAATGGTAATATCAGGGAGTGTGGCCTAATATGCAAATATTATTCCTGCTGGGCTTTTTCTACAAACCCTCCTGAAAATAAGTATCTCAAACATAGAATGTAAATATTTTATTGATCCAAATTATGTTAGCAGTGAAGTAGACTCAAAAAATACACTTCTTAAGTAACATCTACCTCTAGATCAAACTAGAGTAGGTTTTTCAGGTTGACTAGAAATGCATACCAATCCATTTACAACCCTGAGTTGCATTAAATTGATAGTTTACCAATATATTCCTATTTATGTCATGGCATTTACCCTAGGAGTACATTCACCTCCCACAGATCAATATTTTTAAGGTACATGCTACAATTAAGGGTACAGCTGGCCCCTCAAACTCTAATTTCCGTCTAGAACTCTATACACCATACCAGTCTTTGCAAGCTTCATTTCTTGGTGCTCTTCCCCATTGCTGGCATTTCCTTGTCTCTTTCCTGCTGTTTATAGTTGCTAGCAAATATACCAAATTAGCATGACATACCTTTGTAAGGAGTATTGCCACTGCTGCTATAAAATAAGCACTGTTTGTTTACATTGTACACGTGTGAGGTTTGCACAGAAATGTCTTAGTCTAATACGTCCTCTTTCATTTTACAGTATAGGGATGCTACTATCCACAGTTTCTCCCCCACACCACATATACATATTTGCCAGCTGTTAATAATACTTCACACGAGAGCCAGTTTGGTGTAGTGGTTAAGTGCGTGGACTCTTATCTGGGAGAACCGGGTTTGATTCCCCACTCCTCCACTTGCACCTGCTGGAATCAGGCCCGTAGCTACATTAGGGACTTGGGGGGGGGGCACAGCCCCTCTGTTTAAACCCTCCTTCCCTCTGTAGGGCCCCTCCATTGGAGCTGCCCTCTAGGAACCCGATGCACTTTCTTTCCAAGCAGGGTCTGCTGAGTGGAAGTGGTGAAGCTGAGTTAAAAGGGGGGGGGAGGACAGCGAGTGAGCAAGAAAGAGAGAGAGAGAGCAACAGCGCACCGGGGGGGGGGAGGGAAGTAAAAGAAAGATGGACAGCGAGAGAGAGTGAGGGGGAGAGTGAGAGAGAGAGCGACAACACCTGGGGGCTGCAAACGCCACAGACATCTTGGGGCCCACGTGAACAGGGGCTACGTGCTACCACAGGCCCTTTCCCAAACTGTCCTCTGCCTCTGAGGCGGCGGCAAAGATCTGGAAAGGCAAGCGAGCTGAAGCAGGAAGTGGTTGCCTGTTGGGCCAAACAACTTGCATCCTAAAAGGGGGGGGGGGAGAGTTATGTCCTTCCTGAAGCCCTGTGCAAAGACAGTATGAAGAGTTTTAGTAAAGATGTGTGTAAATATTTGTTCATGTCTTGTGGCTCTCAAACATCTGACATTTGTCCTATATGGCTCTTATGTTAAGCAAGTCTGGCCACCCTTTGTCTAGGAGGTGAAGTTTTTCTCCATCTCATAGTCAGGTTCTAGTTAACTCTTTACTATCATTTCTCTACACAAATGACTTCTGAAAGGAATAGAAAACAAACAGAGGGACTGTGCTCCCTTCCTCTCTCACACACTCATCAGGAAGAACAACATGGCTTTGCCTGCTCATCTGCCCATGCAGCTTTCATGTCCTGCTGAGATTTGAAAGCACACATCCATTCCAAAACACAAAAAGTTTACAAGCTTTTTCTTAACCTGCCAAGATCTAAAGGCACATCTTGACTGTTGGGTCAGGTCTTCCCTCCACACTGGCCAGCTGGCTGAATGTGGGGAGGAGCCTGCAAAACCAGGGGATCCCCTGCCCAGACCTGGGGTCTGGCAAGCCTACCTATTTAATGGAATTAAAATATTTATAGGCCACTTTCTCTCCACTGATCACTGTAGCTCAAGAATAGGAATCCGAACTCCAAGTTGGGAAATTCTTGGAGATTTGTGAGTGGAGCCTGGGGAGGGTGGAGTTTGGAGAGCAAAGGGACCTCAGCAGGGTATACTACCATCCACCCTCCAAAGCAGCCATTTTCTCCAGGAAAAATGATAACAGTCATCTGGAAATCAGTTGTAATTCCAGGAGATATCCACAGTGTTCCAAGTGGGCCTAGAGGTTTGCTGTGGAACCTTCCAAGCAGGAAGGGGAGCAGTTGGGCAGTGCTGAAAAACCAACTGAGGGGACTGAGAACCCAAACCAAACCTTGACTGAGTGTTCTGGAAACAGTGGGACTAGGGATGGCTTGGAGGAATAGATGGCAGAAAGTCTGGGGGAGCCAGAAATGTTCCTGTCCGAGGTTCAAAGTGACCCTAGTCTGGAATAGGGCTGCCAAGTCCCCAGTCCAGGCAGGGAATCCCCCGCCAGGAGGTTCCTCCCCCTACATCGCTGGCACAAAAATGTCACCCGGAAGTGATGTCATCAAAATGGTGGCACCCGTGCGGGGACGCTCTAGCCGTGCGGGGACAGCCCTCTTCCGGCAGGCCTATAACACCTAACTGATAATGAGAACATCTCTGGGTGGAACAAAATGCTTCTATAGACCGCTGGTTTTATCTTATCTTGTTTTATTAATTATGGTTTTAATTGTATTTGTAAATGTTTTAAATCGAATTGTATGAATTATTATGCTGTGAGCCGCCCTGAGACACTTCGGTGAGAAGGGCGGGATATAAGTCCACTAAATAAATAAATAAATAAATTTGGGAGAGAAAACTCTATGGTACAAGAGGTGATTATCAACAGGTCCTTAATTGAAGAAACCTTTCCCACACCCCTTAAGGAGGTGGTGGTACGCCCTCTCATCTTCAGACTTGGCTGTATTGGCAAATTACCGGCCGATGTCGAACTTGCCCTTTCTGGGTAAAGTCATTGAGAGGGCAGTGGCAGTACAGTTACAGGGATTCTTGGATGATGCTTCCGTCTTACACCCATTTCAGTCCAGCTTCCGGCCAGGCCATGGGACGGAGACGGTACTGATCACCCTCATGGATGATCGCTTGAGACATCTGGATCAGGGTGGCTTGGCAGTGCTGTTGTTGTTAGATCTGTCAGCTGTGTTTGACACCAGCTTCTGTCTTGCTGCCTCGCCGACGTAGGGATTTAGGGGTCTGCGCTTCAATGGCTTACTTCTTTTCTCCAAGGCTGGGGACAAAGGGTGGCTATAGGGGAGCAGTCGTCCCAGAGGCATCCTCTTGTATGTGGGGTCCCTCAAGGGGCAGTCTCTCCCCGATGTTGTTTAACATCTATATGTGCCTCATTGCCCAGATTGTCCAGAGATTCGGGCTGGGTTGTCACCAGTATGTGGATGACATCCAGCTCTATCTATTGCTGGGAGGCCAGTCCAGCTGTGCCCTGGAGGATCTGGACCTGGCATTGCAAGCCATAGTGAAATGGCTCAGGCAGAGTCAATTGAAATTGAATCCAGCGAAGACAGAGGTCCTGTGTCTGAGTTGCAGCGGCCTGGGTAGGGAAATCCCCTTGCCGGCCTTTGATGGGATGCTACTATCGTCAGTGTCAAGGGTCAAGAGTTTGGGGGTGCTCCTGGAGCCTTCTCTGACAATGGAGGCCCAGGTAGCAGCCACTGCCAAATTCTCATTCTACCATCTTAGGCAGATAAGGCAGTTGGTTCCATACCTGGAGCATGATGACTTGGCAACAGTGATCCATGCAACGGTCACCTCGAGAATAGACTACTGTAAAGCCCTCTACATGGGGCTGCCCTTGACTCAACTTCGGAGGCTGCAACTGGTGCAAAATGTAGCAGCCAGGTTGTTAATGGAGCTACCTGTATGGGAGCACATTCAATCTGTGCTGAAAGCGTTACACTGGTTGCCTGTGGCGTTCCGGATTCGCTTCAAGGTGCTGGTTATAACCTTTAAAGCCCTATATGGCCTGGAACCTGTCTACCTTCGGGACCGCCTTTCCCCATACGCATCCCAGAGAGCACTACATTCAGGGTCTCAAAATCTCCTTAAGATCGCTGGACCGAAAGAAGCTTGATTGACCAGCACTAGAGCCACAGCGTTCTCGGTAATAGCTCCCGCTTTGTGGAATGCCCTCCCACCAAAAATCAGGGCCTTGCGGGACCTGCCACAGTTCCGCACGACTGGTAAGACCAAACTATTCAAGTTCGCCTTTAATGGTTAGGGGGAGGTGGCTATTACCTTCAGCACCGACAATTTCACTGAACTAATATAATAGAAATCAGGAGCTTGTCATCTTGGATTTTTAATATGTATGGAAATGTTTTTATGTACTTAATTTTAATATGTTTGTAAACTGCTAATGTTTTTAAACTGTTGTTAGCTGCCCTGAGCCTGTCGGGGGAGGGCGGGATATAAATCTGATAAATAAATAAATAAATAAATAAATAAATAAAATGCTGTTTGTTTACAGTGGAGTCCCTCTGTACCACATAGTTCCACCAACTGCTTGGTACACTAGGAGTGGGTTGGGGAATCCCTAGGGTGGGAAGATGGCACAGCAGCTGGTTGCCAACTTTCTAGGGGACCCCCAAAGATCCATGGGAAGCCCTGGGCAGGGTTCCTAGTGAGTCCAGAGTCTCACCTAGCTAGAGCCCTAGACAGTGGTGGCAGTGAATACCCTGAGGCAGCAAAGTGGAGCAGCCCTTTCAGGTTAGCATACCAGGAAGGGCTGGGTAAGGCCAGGGCTAGCAGATGCAGGACCAGTCCACCACACATGATGTGCCACCAGCACACAAACTTCTAGCAGTATCATTGAGAGCTCTTCTGCAGGCCACAAGTCAGGAACACCTGGTTTTCATAAATACTTGTGGAGTATGAGCTTGCGGTGAGCTATCTGAAGAAGTGAGCAGTGGCTCATGAAAGTTCATACCATACCACAAATTCTGTTAGTCTTAAAGGTGATGCTGGAGTATTACTTTTTTCTACTGCTACAGGTAGACTAACACGCCTACCCATCTTGATAAATACTTGGATATGCTTAACGAATGAAGCTGTTTTGGGTCAACACACAGCTTTGAGGAAGTTCAGAAAGGCCAACAGGCAATTATATGTATGAGGACTTTGTTAATCATCATTTCTGATACATTGAAGTCATGACTGAAAGTACTAAAAGTGTGTTATATATAAGTTTAGGGGATTTGTGGGAGAATATTCAAGTACAGGCAATATTTTAAGGTGTTTTAAGTCTGTCAAGAAAATTACCGTAGTTAAGAATGAGAGACCAGTTAAGTGGGACAGCTAGGTAATGTTGGAGACAATTTTGATATGAAGTAATCTTTTTAAAATGTGTTAAAAATTAGCTGCTTCAATCCCAATGTCCCTTTCCAGTGTATCTGTTGGGTTGGGAGCTGCATTTATACAAAAGGCCATCATAGACTCATCTGTGTGGAGTTTGCTGTTAGTATTTTTATTTTAAGATAGCAAATGTTGAAGGATCATAAACATGGTGTCAATCAGTTACTGGGAAGTTAAATAAAAGACTATGAAACAGAAACTGTTATGCTAATTAACATTACAGGTTGATAGCAACATGATGCATTAAGGGAGGGATGGTGGCTCAGTGGTAGAGCATCTGCTTGGGAAGCAGAAGGTCCCAGGTTCAATTCCTGGCATCTCCAAAAAAGGGTCCAGGCAAATAGGTGTGAAAAGCCTCAGCTTGAGACCCTGGAGAGCCGCTGCCAGTCTGAGAAGACAATACTGACTTTGATGGACCAAGGGTCTGATTCAGTATAAGGCAGCTTCATATGTTCATGCATCAGAACCTTTGACATTTGGATACTTCTTCATTAGCCTTCATTTGCAAAGCAGGATTGAACTAGATATTTATCTAGCTGGTTACGACTGCAGAGTTTTAAAACTGGAAAACATTAAAAACCAACATTTCAAACAAAAACAAACACAGGTACACAAATGTTTGGCACTCTTTTCTTTGGAGAAAGCCTGAGGTGATAAGAGGTATTTTTCCTTAGGCCAAACAACAAATTGGAGGTCCAAAAAACAAAAAAGTACTAAAGCAAAGTGTATTAACATATTAAATAATTTAGCAAGCTATACATGGTAGTATAGACCACAGTCATTAATATTTATCCGAATAATTTTGTAAAACCTTTAGTACAGTGTATTACCTGAGTGGAAAAGCCTTCTTGAATAATTCAGCTTTGCATAGTTTGTGGAAAGCCAGGCTAGCAGGAGCCATCCTGACATCTTCAGGGAGGCCATTCCATAAGGTGGGAGCTGCAGTTGTTGATTTTGCCCATTTGCAGTTAGCAACTGCAGAAGACCCTGCTCTGATGGGGGGAAGAGGCAGCCTTACACATATAAGGGTCCAAGGCCATGTCATAGCTAACACCTTAAACTGGGTTTGGTAACAAATGGGCAGTCAATGGAACGTGGGAAGAACAGGAGTATGATGTATGCTCCATCTAGCTCCTACTAATAGCCAAGGCCACAGTATTCTGGACCAGCTGGAGTTTGAGATGATTTTGAGGGGAAACCAATTATAGTGCACTACAGTAGTCTAGTCTTGATGTTACTGTGGTGTGGATCCAGGTGGCCAGATCAGGTAAGGGGCCATCTTTTGGTCAACATGGAATTAGAAGAAAGCCTTTTTTAAAAGCAGCTTTAACTTGCTTCTCCAGTAATAACTTTGGGTCCAATACAACCCCAATAAACCAGAGTCAGCAATGGTCAACTGAACTCCATCAAGAGTGGGGAACACAATTACCTTCAAGATCTCTGCAGTTAAGCAGTGGTGCAAGATATCTACACATCATCAGGGGATCTGGATAAGGCTATGTGAAGCTGGGCATCATCTGCATATTGACTTTAGTGGTACTCTGTTGTCACTGGGTTTGCAGACCTGAAGACTATTCATATATACATACGCACACATTCACAAATGGAACCATTTTCTTTCTTCAATGAGTATAACTTTCACAAGTAACAGAAATTAAAAGCAACTATTTTGTCTAAAGGGATTCAAGGGGTGGTGGATTGAGGGCTAAAACAGATGATTCCATGGGATTCAAGGGGTGGTGGACTGAGGGCTAAAACAGATGATTCCATGTGCCCCTGAATCCACCATTGTGAAATGGCGCCATGTTATCTTTTTGAAAGTAGGCTTGTTTGGCCCTCAATGGGGACCTCTAACTGAATAAGCTGCTAAAACCCACCTTATCCAGTAAGTAGTAACTAAGAAGTTGATTCATTTGAAATGTAATGAAGAAGAATTTTAGAGATGCCATGGCCTGGCAAAAAAGACAAATCACTTGGTTCTAGATCATATTCCTAGAAGCTGAAACTCTCCCTAGAAGCTAAAATGACTGAGGCTATTATACTTTGGTCACATTATGAGAAGACAAAGAGTCACTGGAAAGGACAATAATGCCTGGAAAAGTTGAGGTAGCAGAAAAAGACCCAACATGAGATGGATTGACTCAATCAAGGAAGCCACAGCCCTCAGTTTGCAAGACCTAAGCAAGGCTGTTAATGACACAGGATGTTTTGGAGGTTCTTAATTCATAGGATTGCCATAGGTTGGAAACTACGTGACAGCACTTACCCCACAAAGTGTCTATGAAAGCTATCTATCAGTGGACACTTTCAGTCTTCTACTTGCTCTGAAAACTATCCTTGTAAACTTTTGTCTAGTAATTTCCCAAGCATATCTTTTTGTTTCCAGCCACTTAACAATATCAAGTCACTGCTTGTTGGGTAAAAGCAAAACATATGGGCTCATTTAAACCACTAGGAATTATTTCAATATGGGAAGAGATTTTTATTCTTCAGATGACTTAAAACTAGTTTATTTATCTACAATATTTCTATTCTGCTTTAACACAATTCATCCCTAGTTTAACAAATTTATCTTCACAAAACATAATGAAAGCCAATAAAAATAAAATTCAGTCAACTGACGATTTTAAAAAATCAAAACCTGAAGCAAAATAACTTAATTGACAATAGTCACTTCCAAAGGCCCATTGGGACCGATACACTATCAGGTCAGGACCACCTTGATTCTGATGGATACCAGCCTTGCATACATACTATCGTAAGAAAGGCCTCACTGGTTACAAAAGCTATATTCGGATTCACTACGCTCTGCATTCTTCTCCCTTTCTGTATATTAGTGATTAAATTTACTTTATCATGAGTATTCATATTTCTATGGAATTAAAAGTATAACAATCTAGTACAGTTTTACATTAACAGCCTATCTATGAAGTTCATTAATATTCCTCAACTGAGGTTCAAAATATAATTTTCCAAGGCTGCCCAGTGTTTTATAGCTTAATAGGATCTGAACCCAGGTATATTAATCCAAGTTTGATTTTTACCCACAGTTTCTGTATAAAAGAGAGAAACAAAGATTATTAGAGAGTTGGGGTATCTTTTCTAAGGAAGAAGAGATTGGATTTATACCCCACCCTTCACCTGGGAGTCTCAGAATTGCTTACAATCGCCTTTCCCTTCCCCTCCCCACAACAGACACCTTATGAGGTAAGTGGGAGCTGAGAGAGCTCTGACAGAAACTGCTCTTGAGAGGACAGCTTGTAGCTAACTCAAGGTCACACCAGCAGGTGTATGTGGAGGAGAGGGGAATCAAACCTGGTTCTCCCAGATTACAGTATGTGCTCTTAACCACTACACCAAGCTGGCTGGAGATTCTGGGACTTTACAGTCTAGGGAAAAATGGATAAGGGGAGACATGACAGATTTATAAAATTATGCATGGGATGAAGAACCTGGATAAACAGAGCTTTTTCTTTCCTCTCCCATAATACTAGAACTTAGGTGCACCCAATGAAATTGTTGGGAAATAGGTTCAGAATGGACAAAAGGGAATACTTCTTTATTCAATAAGTAGTTAAATTGTGGGATTCACTGCCATTGGAGGTAATGATGGTCACCAGCATAGGCAGTTTTAAAAGGTTAGACAGATTCTTCAAGAAAACGTCCATCAATAGCCACTAGCCAGTTACATAGTCCCTCTGAATACCAGTGCAGAGAGTCATCAGCAGGAGTGGGCCTCGGCTTCTGTGTCCTGTTTGTGTGGCCTCTACAGCAACTAGTTGGCCACTGTGTGAAATGGTGTGTAGGACAAGATAGGCCTTTGCTCTGATCTAGCAGGCTCTGATGTTCTTACTGATGTTCTGATGTTTCTACATAGCATGGTTCCTTTAGTCCAATGCAGGACAGAGTGACAGAGGTAATAAAAGTATTTCCCTCCCCCTGCCCCCAACTATGGAGATACTTTTGCATCAGCCTGCTAAAGTTTTATAATGATATTTTAAACACCATTAATCTCAGTATCATACTAGAATGCTCTGCACAGTCATGAACACGTAGCTGAAGAAAAACAGTTGACATAGAACAAATAAATATTAGACTAAATGATCTCAAACAGAAACAGCTGGAGAAAAGCCAGCACCATCACAGGCAAGCTGTGTACTAGTAAGTGACTGAAAATCCGTATCAACCATTTTAAGCTGGCCATTTAGAAATCTGAGAAGCAGGTTGGAAAAAACTGCAAGTATTAGCTGTATACAAGGTACTGCTGTAGATTACTTTTAGTAGGTGAAATCTGAGATTTCAGTATTCTCTTTTAAATAATGTGACTTCCTACATTCGATATGAACTCAACCAACAAGAACACAGAGACGTTTATTCTAGATTTTATATGAAGAATTTAATTATCTATACATGTAGCTAATTGTAAAGGCTGTATTACAGTTGTTAAAGCTGCAAGTTTTATATATTTATATATTTTACATTCATATCAATGAAAATACTGAAGTGCAATTGAATAAGGAGCTTCACTTGTTCTTTGCACCACATCAATGGAAATAAAATAATTCTACAACATTGCCAGAATAAATTTAAGAACATAAGAAATACATAAACAGAAATGTTAAAGTCATTAGTAAAGTTTCTATATTGTGCTTGAGGCATAGGGCTTTTCTACCCGTGTGCTGGCCACACCAGGCATTTCATTAAAAGCTTATAACTAATGTATGAATGACGAACATAGCTTAGACTACAGAGCATCTACACAAATTTCACTGTAAGCTCCATTTAATATTACTTGTATAAATTCCACAGTCTAGTTTTAAAAAATGTAAACATTGGAAATTAATTGCAGGAATATATTTCTATACATTCTTTTTGTCAAGATAATTGTTCAAGGGATGCTGTTCCATAGTCATAAAAAAATAACAGTGATAATAAAACTTTACTTAACTTGAAAAAGGTTATGTTAATTCTCAAGAAATGTATGAGTGTTGTGATCTACTGATTTTATATGAAAATGTAAAAAAAAAAATCAAATCTGAGACAGAACAAAAAGGTGCTTACTATATGTAGTTACATGTGTGCAAAATATACCGTAATGGGAATAACTGCATTATACATGGATATTCTCTCTTGTACATGGAAGGAAATTAATTTCTTCTGTCCATGATGTATTACAAACATATACTACACCACCACCCAACACATAACAGTACAAGAAAAAAAAATCTTAGCTGAACTTGTGACTGAGAATATTTTAATTTCCTTTAAACCAGACTAAATTCTGTTTGTTTTTAATAATGTACAAAAGGAAAAAGAGACAAAGACACCAACAACACTGGACAAGTGAAAAATAAAAAATACAAGTCCCAGATTTATGAATATTTGGAACAATTCTAATAGCACATGCAGCATTCCTTGATAGTGGGTCTTTTTGCAATAACAAAAATTGCAGTGACAAAAGGTTTTCCTTTAAAAGACTAAAATAGGCATTTAATAATAATTGTACTACTAAAGCACCTGTGGGAAAAAGGTGGATAACTAATGAAAGCCACAAAAGGACCCACTATCCTGTGTTCTTAATTTTTTAATTTTTGTAATTTTGCTTCTATATCTGTAGATATTAAGAAAACATTGCGATGACATGCAACTAATGTAAAATGAGGTAAACTGCTCTGCAGTGTGTTCTTCTACTCAGAAGGCAGTAGATGATCATGCTGGAAGTCACATGATCAAGGCTGCATCTCCCATCATCCCTCTGGACAGTGATATGGGATAGTGGGTCTCTTTGAGGACTTTCAAGCCTGAGTGGGGGATGGACAACATATGATTCCTAGAAAAAGGAGGAAAACAACACATAAGCAAAACAAAACAATGAGCATAATTCAAGCTAGGAAAATGAGCCAGGCATGTAAACAGCATGGTGCAAAAATGATAAAGGTAACATGCTACAAGGGGAATGGAACTAAAAACCAACACATGTTTAGGCTTGCAATACAGAAGGTCTTCAAAGAGAGTTAGGTAATAGCAGTGGCCAAGCTCCAAGTTCTGCAAAACACAGCAGAATACCAGCAATGCTGCATGTCTTATAATACTATGTAAGCAACTACTATGAGAAAATAGTCACTTACATTGCTGGCTTGGGTCCATATCTGTTGTCAGTTTCACATAGTTGGATGGGAAGAGACCCACTTGCCCATTCACTTCTCCTTTCCACCAGTCAGGGTCTTCCTTATTAAGGACGTTAATGATCTGGCCTTTGTTGAATGCCAGTTCATCATCATTCTGTGCAATGTAGTCATACATACCAATTACTTGGCACACTGTAAGACAACAAACAGCATTTCAGACTGAAACTAATTATCCATAGGCTTAAGATGTTCTGGTTTACTTATTTTGGCCTGATAGGGCAGTGCTTTAAGCACTAGGCAAAAGTATTATTCTCTCACAAAATACTAAGCCATGGGGTCAATGGTGATCCTTAGTCTTCTGGCAAGTTTTTGCCTTCTGAGGGCTTATGCAAGCCTATTTCACATGAACAGTAAACCCCACTATGCAAGCACACTCACAATGTTTCATTCAAATATGCAATCTCCTCTGCAGGATCAAGCTCAAGGAGAACTAGTACTACATGTCTATTGCAGAACTCAGCTGTGTACACGGCTGACAGGGGGAGGGAGGAGCAGAGAAATGGTTGCTTAAACTGGAGAAGCAGAGAAATGTTTAAGGTGAATAAATGTATGATACTTTGACCATTTTTTAAAAGTGACAAGAAAATCCAGCTGAGGTATGGGGATTGAGTCAAGATAGACAACTAAATCAGTACTTGGCCAGTATATTTGTTAAATGTGTTGCAGTGGGAAGGGAAGAGAAAGTTCCCATATATCTTGATTTGCATGTACTTTTTTATATAGACCCTTGGAATCAATCCCTTTTCTAGGGATTTTGAAGAAAGTTGGGAGTGAGATTTTCCTTTAATGTGATTGTTCCTTTGCCAGCCTGAAGGAAGAAATGAGAACTGACAGGCACATAAGTAATTTGTTACCATTTTCGCACACAGTTTACCTCATAGTCACAATCCTGTTCCCTCCGCAGCGTCCGGTTGGATTTCCCACCATCTGCGCCAGAGTTACAGGAAGTGCCGCAGCTTCTGCGTAGCAAACATAAACTGTGTTTTAGCGGTTTACGTTTGCTACGCAAAAGCCGCAGCACTTCCTGTAACTCCAGCGCAGATGGTGCGAAATCCAACCGGACGCTGCGGAGGGAACAGGATTGTGACTGTGAGGTTAGCTGTGTGCGAAAACAGTCAGTGTTTTATCTGAATTTGGAAGATATCCTGTTGCATTACAGATTAGTGTACTGCACTATTCTTCTATTAAGAGATGTCCTAAATTATGTGGTTTACATCTATCTCAAACCACATTGGGCATATGCCATACTAACAAACAGGCTAGCAAGGCAACTCTCTGTTCCACCCATTTCAAAATAAAGTTATCACTAATATAGTTAAGAAAGAAGAGTAATTTTTGGTAAGACATCTGTAAATGCTCATTAAACAGCTGAGGTTTCACTCTATATAAATATGTTTCCTGTTAATGAGCAGTGTTTTGAGCCATATTGAACCACCTCATGATTCTACCAGTCTTAAACCATATTCAATACTGTTGTATTGAATGCCACAAATAATGGCAGCTTTAACTACAAGGTTTTGTGATCTCAGAAAAGATACGGGAATTTGATAATTAAAACCATATAATAAAGAGGGACGATATATGAACACCACATAAGAATTAATGTGTACAAAAATATCAGATCTCTAAACACGAACACTTAACAGGCAACAATCTCACACACAATGAAAAGTGAAAACTGTCCAATATATGAATTCCAGGGAAAACAATTAACACCTGATTAAACCATGACATTATTTGAAGGGGATTAAAACACAAATTGTGTAGCACATCAGTATTGAGATATATACAGCCTAGAATGCCATCAGGAACAGGATGCATATCCATGTAAAGCCACTGATGTAAAGCCTTTGCTCACAGCCTGAGGGAATGTGGTTCTGTAAACCCATCTTGAGTGAGCAATTGTGATTATGAATCCACAGTGCATCATGAAAATATTTCAGCAGGGCATCAATGCAAAGTTAAATAAATGGATATATAATTCATCTGAAGCAAAGTTCCAATAACATAATAAACTATTGTTCTTACTGAAGAGTCATCTTGATTCAATCACAGCCTGCTGAAGAATTTAACTGATCGTGCTAATCCAAGTGTTTACTGGCAATATTAAGCAGTTTCCATTTGGAGACTGACATCCCTGTTTCATCCTTCAAGCTGGGTTGGTGAAATGCAATACACACTGGTAAGAATGTATATTGTTCTCCATATGTACTCTTTTTGAATTGATAGTATTTTAAGCCACCAAATCTTATTTGTTAAAAGCCTGAATAAAAATGTAATGCTAAATTATTGAACTACAGCCCTCTTGGTAAATTCTCCTACAGCCCTCTGCAAAGACAGTTAAAAATGAAAAAATAGTTGTTACTGAAAAGGGGAAAAAAACTACATATGCTTTTAGAGAAGCAAATATTGTTCAAAGACCTGTGAGAACAAGACACAACTTCATCTCCATAACCTATCTGAGCAATTTTCCTTAGAAGCTTACCAAGGGTTCTTCAATGAGAACATCAATAACTGTGAACAAGTTTCCTGAACAGCAATTTATTCCCCACTATCAATATTATCCAAGGTGTGGGATGTATTTTAAGGTCTACTCTCTAGTCTCTTGGGATAACAAAAGGCCTGGCTAGTGCCACAAATGAACTTATCTGTGCTCTCTGGAAGATGCCCTAGAATCTTCTGCAACAAACAGTGGTTTGTGGCACAGTCTCATACAGCAGACTAATCCATGTTAAAAGGGTTGCCTGAAGGGAGAGAATTCACCTAAATCAAAGGTAGAAAACTTGTGGTTAAATATTGCTGTTCACTTACCTGAAGGTAATGCTACTGATTTAGGTGGCTCGGTTGGTGTTATTTTACTAGTACCAGGGCTCAAGAGTTTCACGTAATTAGCTGGAAACCAACCTATCTGCCTTTTTTTCCCACGAGCCTAATGAGAAAATACTACTTTAGAATTCTGTCTATGAACATTACTCTACACAGACAACCAGAAGCAAAACAGTCTAAATGGCATATCTGAACTTCAAACAAGCAGACAGATTATTTAACATACTGTGCCATCCTAAGAACAGTTACATTGTTCTAAGGCTACTAATGTCACTTGGTTTCATAGGTTCCAATCCTGTTTCAAATGGCACTGAAAATGAAGTATTCTCAGCTTTTCAAGAGTCTAGAGACTCCATAAGAATATATCAATATTTTTAGTAGTTTCCCAAAACATCATTCTCCAAAAAGCATCACTTTTGCCATTATTTATTTCTGTAAATATAATTCTGTTCCTGTATAGGACATGATTAAGTCCCATGAATTCAGTTTCTTCCATTATTGCATTGCACAAAGAATCAAGAAAACTATGCCCTAGCAAAGGGGTGGCCCAACTTGTTTAACATAAGAGTCACATATAATAAACATGAGATATTTGAGAGCTACAACATGTGAACACATCTGGATTTGCTTTGGCCTGCCAACTTGAGACACCGACCATACCCCCATCCAATTCACTGTGGGATTATATATTATTACACAGAGAGAGAATAAATATATATCCAGGCAAGAATAAAAGACAGCTTTGAGCTGCTGGCACAACATCTTATTCATTTCAATGTTTTCTGATCTGTGATGTTAATAAACTGAACTACTAGATAACTAGTTTGTTTCCTGAAATTTTTTTTGAAAGTGATATATTTTGGCAGGTGTTCTCTAGCTCTCTCAATTGGAAACAAATGAGAAAGTGAGAGAGAAAAAGAGAGGTGGAAAGAAAGAATGAATGAAAGAGGAAGGAAAGAGATTGAGAAAGGGGTGGAAAGAAAGCAACTTTAATTTTAAATGCCTTCTCTAAGCCCCCTATGCCAGCTGGCTTGCCTTGGAGAAGGGATTTAAAGGGACAAATGCCTTCTCCAAGCCAGCTGACAGGGGGGTGGGATCTTTGAGAGCCACACGATATGTTTTAAAGAGCCACAAATGGCTCCTGAGCCACATTTTGGCCACCCCCTGCCCTAGCACATCAAAGGCCAAGCATATAAAGTACCTGTGGTCTTTTAACTCTGACCATAAATTACAAAGGCCAAGAAGTGAATTCATTTTCTATCATTGTGCTATTTTTCCCCTCTATCTACCTCTGACTACATATTTAATTCTTAAATATATACCATCTTTGCGGGTCTGGTTTATTTTAGGCTGGGTTATCAACAGTATTTCTATAGATATTTCTTTGCTCTACACTTTAGTGCTGTGAAATGCAAAATATGATTAAATGTAGTTATAATGTAAGATGTATGCATGTAGGATTTTTTTTCAAAGTCGAACAGCACAATGTCAGGGAACCTCTCTCTTCAACTATGAGAGAGCTACCAGCCCTTTCCCTGTTTTCTGCCCATATTCTGTGGTATAAGATATTAGCCAAACAGGTTAACAACTTAAAGCATTAGGATACATTCTTTCTCAATCAAGTGCCTGAAAAATTAGCCCAAGAAAATGCTGACAACTGAAAAAAAATGTGTCTGGTTTGAAATGTCATCTATGAATTAGTAGTGATGTGAAGAAAAAGTGGGGAAAGAGACCCCCCCCCCCGGACTTTCCCCTCAATTTTTTAGCAAAAAATTTCCAGCAATATTTCTGTGAAATATTTTTTTTTGAAATAAGAGAAGTGTTTCTTCAAATTAAGTTTTACTCTATCAAAATTTTAGTATATACTACATAAAATATACTGCATTAGAAAATTATAATTTTGGGACTTCCGGAGTTGGAACATGGAGAATCGAGCCACTTCTCTTAAGAGGAGTGGACTGGAGCCTCTGTTCTATGTAGAGAAGGCAACTTCAACGCCTGCTGCCTACTTTTCTCAGCTAGGGAAAAGGCCAAGACATGCACAGGAAATTCTGAGGGGATTTACTTTGGCTGACCAGGAGTCCCAGTGGGGTTCCTTTTAGGCTTTGAAGAGTCCCCGGCGAAGGATTGCATTCCAGCATCTACAGAGGGTCTCCGTGGTCATTAAATCGACTTAAATTCATCATGATTCAAGCTTTCTTTGGACTATTTTAATATCTTAATATCTATTTTTACAAAGGACGGTGTGAAGAAGGATAAATCTGGTTTCAAGGTAAAGATTTTTATCTATCATTCCAGGACTAAAATAAATTTCATGTGGGATAAAGATTAAGATTCAAATATAATATCCTAAAGTTAAGAAGAAAGGAAAAGGGGTAATTTTGGGACTTTTGGAATTTAAGAAGCAAAGTTAAAAGACGAAAAACAACTTTTGTTTGGAATACTTGCGGTTTCTGCAAAAAATACCCATCGTCACAGAGTTGATGAACGGGAAGATGTCACAGGAAGTGGCGTCACAAAAGTATCGTGGGATTTCTCAACCATCGAAAACGAGAATTCGTGGCAAGAAAGGAAGGAAGTAGCCATTGGAAGAAGGGAAAGTTTCAAGCTTCCTGACCTTCTTTAGGACTAAAGTCCATAGAAAAACGTTGGCAGCCATTAAAGGAAGGTCAACATTTTAAAACTTTTTTTAAAAAAAGAACGGGACTTTAAAAATCAGTGGAGCCAGCAGATATTATCATTGCAGGGTGAAACATACTGGAGTATATAATTGGAGCAAATTTCGGAGGTCTCTAAGAGAAAAAAGGAAAATTTTGCAAAAAGGAGCAGAAAAACCGCGAGCACCATTTTGTGCAAAATTAATATCTTGGGCTAGGAGGCTCTGAAGATGACGATTTTGGTCTCATTGAAAAGGGCATGCTTTAAGCTACAAGACCCTGGGATTTATTTCTGATTTGGAGAGACCAACTTTTGAGCCTATTTTTTTATTGGGAGGACAGTAATGTCTGAACACAAGCCGGGACCAAAATTGACATGTGCAAGGGCCAGTTCGCTTGAAGAGGAAAAAATGGCTAAAATACAAGAGCAACTGGATGCTATGGAGGCAAGATTTGTTAAAGTGATGAAAGAGCAGATAACTGAAAAGCAATTAATTAAAGAGTTAAAAAAAGATATTGAATCAAGTGCAGAAGTGGTGAAGACTGAAATTAAAAAAGAAATTGAGGAACTCAGAAATGATTCACAAGCAACATTAAAGAAAGTACATGTGGTTGAAAATAAAGTGAAAGATCAAGATTCCATTATTAATAAACTGCAGGAGAAAGTAGTTCTACAAGACTGTAGTTAATGGAAAACCAGTTATGTCTGAGAGGAGTGCCTGAAAATGAAGGGTCTGATTTGAGGACTTATATAATAAGAATTATTGCTGAGTTTTTTGGTGTGGATCCTGATGAAACTAGCTATCTCTATGACTATATATACAGGGTCAATTCAATGTTTGCCAAGAAAAATAAGTTACCAAGAGATGTGGTAATAAGATTTGTATCAAGAGATACGGTTGGAAAAATCTTAAGTAAACAATTTGAAAAAACAATGGAAGTAGATGAAAGCAGAGTGAGAATTATGAAAGAGTTGCCAAGAAAGGTCATAAATGACAGAAGAGTGTATAAAAAATTAACTGACAAACTGCGAGAGAATGAAGTGAGATACAGATGGATACTGCCAGAAGGTTTAAGCTATGAATATGGTGGGAAGAAGATTACAATTACAAATGTTCAAGAAATGAGGAGGTTGTATGAAGAACATAGGGACTTTGGGGATATAGACTAAAAGAAGAATCACTATGGATTACAAATTAATATCTTGGAATGTAAATGAACTAAATTCACCGCAAAAAAGAAAAGCTAAATTTCATTGGATTAAAAAACAAAAATGCAGTATAATTTGTCTTCCAGAAGTACATATCAAACAAATGGATTACAATTTTTTATGGAACAAACAATTGGGTATGAAATTTTACTCGTTGACTAAGGAGAAAAAAAGGGGAGTGATTTTTTATATTAAACAAGAATTGGATCCCAAATTGATTTTTAAAGATAATGATGAAAGATACTTAGCAGTTGAAGTGATGTTGAATGCCAAAAAGACGTTGTTACTGGGACTGTATGTCCTAAATGGGGCAAAAGATACCTTCTTTAAAAACATTCTGAAACAATTAGACCAAGTGATGTATGATCAAATAATGGTAATGGGACATTTTAATGGAATAGTTAAAAATACTTTGGATAGATCTGGGAAAATAAATAAGGAAGGGAAATTACCAAAGTCATTTTTTGAATTAATAAAACAAGAAAGTTTAGAAGACATATGGAGGGAGTTCAATCCCAAGGTGCATGACTATTCCTTCTTTCCAGCAAGGCATTACTCTTTCTCAAGAATTGATATGCTAGGGGCTACAAAAGATCTTAGACTTATGACAAAAAAAATAGAGATTCTTCCTAAAATTGGGGCAGACCACCATTAACGTGGTCTGCAAAATTTGTGAAAAAGACTAGGTGGTGGAGGATAAATGAAGATTTGCTACAGAAACAGGATACAGTGGTGTCTTTAGAAAAAGAAACCAAAACTTTCTTTCAAATAAATGAAAAAGAGGACATTCAATTTCAAACTGTGTACAAAGCAGGAATGAGAGGCATTTTAATTACACTGAACAATAAAGATAAAAGATCTAAAGAGAAACAAATGTTAGACATTCAAAAAGAGATTGGAAAAAAAGAAAAGAAACTCAAAAAGAGACCGGGAAAAAAGAAAATCATAAGGGAAATTACAGGGAAATATTACAGAACCAATTGAGACATTTGTTAAATAAAGAGGAAGAATGGAACCCTAAAAGATTACAACAGAAATCATTTGAAGGAGCAAATAAGCCTGGAAAATACCTGGCTTGGCAAATGAAAAAAAAAAGGCAAATAAATGTATTAATAAAATTACATTGGGAGGTAAAGAAATTGTGGACCAAGCAGGAATTAAAAGGGAATTTTACAAATATTATGCTAAGTTATTTCAAGGTCAAAAGGTGGAAAAAAGTAAAATAGATACATATTTGCAGAAAATTCAAGTAAACCCCTTAACAGAAGATATGGAAGAGGTTTTAAATGAACCAACTGAAAAAACAGAAATTGAAGCAGCAATAAGTTCAATGAAATTGGGAAAGGCACGGGGCCAGACGGTTTTACAGCAAAATTTTATAAAGTCCTCGCTGAGACGTTAGTACCAAAACTCCAAAAATTGATGGATATTATAAGGACTGAGGGGAAAATACCAAATACATGGAAGGAAACAGTAATATTATTGATACCGAAGGAAGATACCGAGACACCACAAATGTAAAAAATTACAGGCCAATTTCATTACTTAATAATGACTATAAGATATATGCTAGGATACTAGCAGAACGACTCAAACAGCATCTGAATAACTTTATCAAAGATGAGCAAGCAGGGTTTCTTCCCAGGAGACAAATCAGAGACAATATCAGAACTGTTATAGATATTGTTGAATATTATGAAAAGCACCCTGAAAAAGAAGTGGCATTATTTTTTGTGGATGCAGAAAAGGCTTTTGATAATTTGAATTGGGACTTTATGTTTGCAGTGATGGAGAAAATGGGATTGGGAGAAGATTTTATTAGAATGGTTAAGCCGATATATACTGAACAACAAGCAAGACTTCGTATAAATGCAGATTTGACGGAAAAAATGGTAATTAGTAAAGGAACAAGACAAGGTTCCCCTCTGTCTCCATTGATATTTATAATGACTTTAGAAATTTTGCTTATGCAAATACAAAAAGATAAGGAAATAGGGGACCTGAAATTAAAGGTTTTTCTTATAAATACAGAGCGTTTGCTGATGATGTAAAGTTTATTAATGAAAATCCCATTGATGTAACACCACTGTTGCTTTGTAAGATACAAGAATATGCAGAACTGGCAGGTTTCTATGCAAAAATATGACAAGGAGCCAACAGGAAGCATTACAAACTGTAACTGAGTGTGAAGTTGTTTTAAAAGTAAAATATTTGGGTGTGGAAATTAGTATGAAAAATATAGACTTGTATAAAACAATTATAAGAAGCTTTGGCGCAAGATTGATGAAGATCTGATAAAATGGAATAAATTGAACTCGTCTATGCTGGGCAGAATTTCTGCAATTAAAATGAATGTTCTACCAAGAATTATGTTCCTATTTCAAACAATTCCAATTGTGAAGGATAATAAAATATTCATTAAAGGAAGATTTCAGAATTTGTATGGGATGGGAAAAAACCAAGAATTAAAATGAAAATTTTGACTGATGTAAAAGAAAGGGGTGGTTTCCAATTACCTGATTTAAAGCTCTACATGATGCAGTATGTTTGTTGTGGATTAAGGAATGGATGTTGTTATTAAATAGAAAACTACTGGTACTAGAAGGTCATGGAAATATTTTTGGTTGGCATGCTTATATGTATTATGGGAAAAATAAAATGGATGGTTTGTTTTCACACCATTATATAAGAAGAAATTTGTTAAATACTTGGTCAAAATATAAAAAGTATGGCGATGAGAGAAAACCACTATGGATTGTACCAACAGAAGTAATAAAGTTATCTTTAGATACTGAAGAAGGGATGCAGATAACATATAAACAATTATTAAAAATACAGGGAGCAAAGGTAGAACTTAAATCAGTTGAAGAATTACAGTATAAATACAATTGGTTTCAACTGCAACAAATACAGAGTTTGGTAGAACAGGACATTAAGAGTGAAGGTATAAGACAAGAACAAAGAATTGGAAAGGATGCTGTTTGGTGATAATGAAAAGTTGATTTCAAAAATTTATAATCTATTATTGAAATGGTCTACAGAGGACGAAGTAGTTAAATCTCAAATGATAAAATGGGCGATTAATATAAATAAAGAAATACAAATGGAGTCATGGGAGCACTTAAGGAAAAACTCTATGAAGATATCGACATTATAACATTAAAGAAAATTGCTTTAAAATTTTATACAGGTGGTATATGACACCAAAGAAACTGGCAAAAATGAACAATCAGGTGTCAGATAGATGTTGGAAATGTAAAAAACATGAAGGTTCTTTCTACCATATGTGGTGGACTTGTGAAAAGGCAAAACAATTTTGGCAAATGATTCAGAAAGAAGTGTCAAGAATTTTAGGTTATGATATTAAGAGGTCTCCAGACATTTTTTTGTTGGGATTACAAATGGAAAATTTTCCGAAACAAGATAGAACGATTGTGTGGTATCTGCTTTCAGCTGCAAGGACATTATATGTGCACTTATGGAAGCAGGATAAAATACCAGAAAAATGGGACTGGATTTTAAAAGTTATGACATGGAGTGAAATGGACAAACTTACAAGAATCTTAAAAGACTATGACTTGGAGAAGTTTAAGAATGGGAGAAATTTCAAAGATATGTTGAAAAATACTGGAAGGTAAAGGGACATTTAGTGATTTTTTATAACAGTTGAAGTTTTGTGGAAGAATGGACTAAAATACTAAAGGAACATTTCTTTTTTGTTTTTTATTATATTACTTTTCTTTGGAAAAGGGATAAAGAAATTTTCTTTGGAAAAGGGATAAAGAATGAAGATGTATTATAATTATTATGTTATATGGTTTTTCTTTTTTTCTCTTTATATACTTATTCTTTTCATCTTTTTATTATTTGTTATAAGATTTTTTTAATATGAAGATTCTATAATGGATAAAACTACCTTGTAGTTAGATCTTAGTTAAAAACACTAGCGGGGGTCATGGAAAGCGGGGAGGGGAGGAAGAAAATGTAATGTATTAACTTTGTATTAGTTTGTTTTATGAATATTTACAATATATTACAGAATAATAAAATTGTTTTACACAAAGAAAAAGAAAATTATAATTTTGGTACATATTTTCAAGATAACGTTTATTTGTTAGCAGGGCTTTTTTTGTAGCAGGAACTCCTTTGCATGTTAGTCCACACCCTGCTTATGCAGCCATTCTCCAAGAGCTTACAGGGCTCTTAGTACTGGGTCTACTGTAACTCTTAGAGGATTGGCTACATCAGGGGTGTGTGGCTACAACAAAAGTTCCTGCTACAAAAAAAGCTCTGATTGTTACTATTCACAACACGCTATAGTGCATGATGACAATAAACCTCTGAAGAAGTAAATTTTGTAAATTTTGTAATATTCTGCTTGTCTTATTGTGATTGTATGAGATATTTTCTGTCAAAATTATCTAATTCTTTTTGTTTACTATAAATTGGTATTTTCAACTTTTTTTTTTCCTACTGCACACACAAATTCTAAGATATATGTGCTAAGGTAGCAAAGGATGCAGCAGTTTTCAGTGCACACAGTCTGTAATATTGGGTATAATCACAACATGGTATTTTTTGTTAAAGAAGTACAAATTATACACTAACTAAATTACAAAATGATTCCTTTTGTGTTTTTAACTATGTTCAGTTTTGATTTAAAAAGTACTGAGTATATTTCAATTTTTCCCAAACTCAAAGAAAAAAAATACACATATCCCTCTGAAACAAATTGTTTTTCCTTCCTCGACTTTAAAATTCCTATAAATGTTATATCTCCAATTAAGGTGTAACACCTTTACTTCAGAATGATGTTTAATTAAAATTATTAGCTTTGTATTGTACTCAAACCAACAAAAACTTTTGCCTTATATAATATAAAATAACAGAGTGACTCACTTGAAGCTCTCCTTCCCACCATCCACCAGGATTCTTCTTTCTTATAAGAATCAGCTGACCAGGGGCAAGCGTAAGCTGCTCAGGGCCTGTTGCAGTATATGAGGCAATAACCTGAGCAATTTCTGTTAATTAAAATAAAAAATTTCATTTATCATTAATCTGAAAAAGTAGTATCATCTAATTTAACATGTTTACTGTGCCAGCATGTAAACATGCTGGCACAGTACACCGCAATAGAGTTAACTTAAACATTCATGTTCCGATACATCTTAATGTTTTATTTATTTATTTATTTATTTATCTATCTATCTATCTGGGATTTATATCCCACCCTTCCCACCGAGTGGCTCAGGGCGGCTTACAACATATTTTCACTATAGCATAAATTGTTTAGAAAGCATTTAGAAGAAAAATACTAGAGACAGTTAAATATATTACTCAAGGGAAGAGTGGTAACTGTCACATTGAGGGTATTAGATCCTTGAAGAAACAGGAACTGTTTTGCCGAAATGGACAGCAATCCCAGAAAATGGTTTGCTCTGGGCAGTTATTAAGGTTACCAACTGAAATAAGAGATCCAGCCGAGGATGGGGGAAGGAAGGGGGCAGCTAAAGCTGGAGCTTGCTGATATTGGACACAAGCATGATACTAAGCACAACATTTTAAAAAATGGAAGTAGCTGCAAAGAGAGTAGAACTACTGGGACAGTGAGAGAAAAGACTATAGCTCAATGCAAAGCAGATTTAGAGTTTCAGTAACTGAGATCAACCAAGGAATAATGCCTCATTTCTGAAGAGTTTTCACAGGACAAGTGAAATACCTCTATGGCAAGCTGATATCCATTCTGGACATAATCCACTATATATTTTCAAGTATAAAAACTTACTGAGTCTTTTAGTACTTTTAAAATTATCCTCTTGCCAGTGGTTTGTAAATTTAAAAAAAAGAATATTGATGCCTTAGAAATCCAAGTAACTGTTGGATGGAAAGAACTAAGCAGACTTTGCCTGTTTCCAGCTCCCTGAGTCTCTCTTCCCAAATCTGCTGCTGAGGGTGAGAGTGATGCAGGCTCAGCAGAAATCATCCCTCATTTGAACTATCTCCTGCCCTGCTTGTGCAAGTACTTAACAGGGAGGAGGAAGGAGAAAAGAAGTTGGTTTTTATACCCCACTTTTCCCCTATCCTATGGACTCTCAAAGTGGCTTACAAACACCTTCCCTTCCTCTTCCTACCACAGTCACCTTATGAGGCAGGTGGAGCTGAAAAAGTTTTGAGAGAAGACTATGACTGACCGAAGGTCACTCAGGAAGCTTCATGTGGAAGAGTGTAGAATCAAACCTGGTTCTCCAGGTTAGAGTCTAGCACTCTTAACACTAGCCATGCTGGCAAAATGGGTCATTTCCTACTATTCTTGAGGGATCACACTTTCAGAAGCACCATTTTGGGGCACAAAGGGGGAAGAAAGGTGGTAACAATATGTTTTGTGAAAAGCACTCCACTCACAGGTCTCTAGATTCAGCCCATGCAATAATTAAACATGAAATTCCTCATTTTCACTCACTGTTTAGCTCCTCTGATCTATTTATTTACTTCATTTGTATCTGCCTTTCTCCCCAATGGGAACCCAAAGTGGCTTACATCATCCTTATCTCCTCTATTTTATCTTCACAACAGCCCTGTGAAATAGGTTAGGCTGAGACAGTATGAATGATTGAAGGTCACCAAGCAAGCTTCCGTGGCATGAAGGGGGATTCAAATCCAGGTCTCTAAGATACTAGTCCACACTACACCACACAGGCTGACTGTTTTGCAAATATCTGTGAAGAGACTTCAAAATTATATCCCCTTTCCTTGTAGATGAATATATTTAGCATAGATTAGCACAGAGCCAGTTTGGTTAGTAGTTAAGTGCATGGACTCTTAACTGGGAGAACTGGGTTTGATTCCCTACTCCTCCACTTGCAGCTGCTGGAACAGCCTTGGATCAGTAGCTCTTGCAGAGTTGTCCTTGAAAGGGCAGTTTCTGTGAGAGCTCTCTCAGCCCCACCTTCCTCCCTCATTTGAACTATTTTTTGTTTGTTGTGGGGAAGGAAGATAAAGGAGGTTGTGAGCCGCTCTGAGATTCAAAGTGAAGAGCAGGCTAAAAATCCAATATCATCATCTTCTTCTTAAATATGATTCTTAATGAAAGTGCAATATAAAAATGTAATTTCTAGTCCCAGTCTTCCCAGCATAGGAACAATGTTAGATGTAAATCTAAAGAAAATATTCATTAAAATACATGGCCATAATAAAAACTGAACATATATTGAAACAAAGAATTTTCAAGGAAGGGAGGAATTTAATCAGAAGTATATTTCAACCAGCAAGCAATTTCATTGGTAAGTAGAAAAAGAATTATTCTTCAACTGAACAGGCATTTTTGCATTCTGAGTGCCTTCCTTCCAACAGTTCTAAAGACAGCTGTCTTGCCTTGTCACTCAATTAAAGATTTACTTGCAATTGAGAAGTGCAACATGGCCCAAACATCCTGCCACACTATTTGAATTTACACTTCCTCTCAGCTGGTTTTCTAAAAGTCAGCTGCAGGCCTTGAATTCAGCAGGAGCTCACAGAAGCACAGCTCCTGAACCTTTCTGAGGGTTCTCCCCCCTCCTCCCCACCTACCTTGTCCATTGAATAGTAGGTGCAGCTGCATAACAATCCCTGGATTATGAGAATGGGCAGCCAGCCAGCCACCAGGGGGTTTGCCACATGCTTAGCAGCCCTCATTAACCCCTGGAGAAACCCATGTCACCCTTTCTCCATTTCATATGTGATTATGGTTATGGGTGGCTTGCTAGCCTTTTGACCATGAGGGGGGGAATAGGCCAAGGAGAGCCCCAGGTGAGTGAGGCCTGCTTGGGCTGGCTAGAAAACCAGCCAGCCGAAGTAGGCCATGATCGCCTAGGGCTCTCCTTTCTAGCGTCAGGTTGCTTTTGGCTGGTGGGGGGGGGCAGCATATGCTAATGAGCTCCACCACCTGTTTGTCTACAAAATGACCCCCAGTCAGCTGTAACAGGAACTCGTATTTCAGCTCTGAGTAAAATGTAAAACCAGTCCTCAAAATGTATGTCTCAAAACAATGACTAGGGTTTCAAACTGGAAGTTAAATAATCAAAAATCTCTAATCTAAACCCTTGTCACTAACATTAAAAGGAAGTAAGCTATTTCAAAGCTATAGCAGACAGACTAGCCATGAAAGCAGTGAGAATGACATTTTATAGGCATTATTTTAATTTCCCTCAGAGCAAAACTCACCAGGTTTCTTGCCTAGGCTTCCTGTTTTTCCAGTAGTTCCAGGAACCTTAAATAATAAGAAAAATGTTATTCATATTTTCATAAAGCTATGGTTGTATACTGAGGACAGGATCTATAAAACCATACACAGGAAACTGCCTTATTCCGATTGACTGGTCCATTGACAAAGATTCCAGCAATGAAGGCACAATTTTTACCAACTCCTCCCCTCCCATGGCAGACCTAAGACTCACACTCCCAGTAGTTCCTGGCATTTTGGGCTGCAGTGGTAAGTGAAGAAGTCCTGCACCGCTGAAAAAAATCCCTTCCACCCGCAGAGATTGTGTGGAAACTAACAAAAAATTGGTACTGTATTCTGTAACTGGCAGCAGCTCTCCAGGGTCTCAGATTGAGGTCTCTTACAATACCTAATACCTGACCCTTTTAATTAGAGATACTGGGGAATAAGCATGGGATTTCTGCATGTAAAACAGATATGAACTAATGAGCTGCAGCCGCACCCCACCGCGCCCATGTAAGCCTTTAAATTTGCATTTCATATCAAAACTCTACTCCTCTCCTCCCACAGTGATGCATGACAGAAGACAGGTTCCAAGATAACATGTGGCATAACAAAAATTCACCAGAACACACCAAAACTCTCTCCCAAGCCTAAATGCTTTGTTATGGAAAACTTGTCAGTGTGGCATTAAACTTTGTATCTAGAGCATGTTAATTTCATCTCAGATTACAACTTTGTGGTCACAGGCTGCGCTTAAATAATTACCGTATGTACCTAGACAAACTGCAGCCTGCACCAAACCACCTGTTTCCTAAAGCCTACATATATCCTGCAAACTGAATGTAAATTTGCAAAATTGTTGCTTTATTTTGCACTTTTCTGTTTAGCATAATTTAATCTGATTTTCCTAGTCAGGATAAGAAGTAATGGACCTAGCAGAACACCAAAGCTCCACCTCAAACACTGCTGTTCCTATTCCTACTTATGACTTCTGAGATCTCAGGATATCATATGTGTAATATGTTTTAATATTGCTTATTGGTTATTGTGTATTTTATGTTGTTAGCCTCCTTGAGTCTGCATAGAAAGGGCGGGATATAAATACGTAAATAAATAAAATAAATAAATATCAATGCAGCTTTTTAATGTGTTCCCACATAATTGTGGAATACACAGAGCTATGGTCAAAGTGGATGTATATAAAAGAATCAGTAATACGCATTCTGTAACATCACAGCACTGTTGAATGAAACTAGTAGCCTATCTAGTCCAGAATCCTGTTTCACACAGTGGTCAAATAGTTGTCCTGGAAAGCCAATGAACAGGGCACAGACACCACTGCCTTCCTTGACATTGGTTCCTACAACTGGTATTCCAGAGGTTTATTTTCACTTAAACCCTTTCATAACTACAAACTGTCCCACAGACCAGAAACAGCAATTGTTTGGAGACCTGCAAGTAACCTAACATTCATTTTTTTTTCTTTTTGCTAAATTCTTATTCTAAATGTATCCTCAGATATTCAAGTACACAAAAAACATTAAGATGGTATTCTTTGCACTGAACAATGACATTCCCTATATAAGTCACAGCTATAGGAACCAATGTATATGAGACATCCAACATGTATATACAAAGCAATTTTACACACAGGTAGAACTGTCACACTGCCTTGCCCATTTATATGCTAACCCTTTTAAACCTGTTGCTTCTGTGTTCAAATATTATAAAATGTACAGCAATGGAGATGGGAAGGAATACCAAAGGGGGTGCTAAGCGGCAAGGTGATGGCACTGGAGGTGGGCCCCTTTGGTGATATTATTCATTTATTTACGATGACCAGGCTAAAGCCCAGATGCTAGCAAAGAGCATTCCAAGTTTCTGCCTCTGCATAGTGCTGAAATCTGGTGGAAAACTATCAAAATACCACCAGAACTCCAGTCAGACTAGTATACCATTTTTTGAGAAATTGTCATCACTGCGTGTCTGTCATTTTTCAAGACACATGGGAAAGATCAATGATCCCTGTACCCACAGATCACTGGGTCTAATCTACAATGAGTAATGTGTGTGTTTCAGTTAACAGAGATTAGATTTAACAATTTGTTCTATTTCATGTTTGCAACAGTATATTGAAAAAATCGTAAATCTGCAGTGCTGAAGGGTTTAGAAAAGTGAAATAACCCTGTGAATAAGTTTTATCTCATTAGGAACCAGACCTGGTACTTAGATTCACATGAAGGATTGTATTTGTCTTTTAAAAAATGAATTAAATGAATTAAAAATGTTGAAGATTTAGTAATATTATAGTTGCCAGCCTCATACTTTCTCAAAACAAATAACAAGATTAAACACTGGTCACATACCATCAACTTACATTGCCTAGTTCAATGCGGGAAATGGTGCATTACAATCCAGAAGCAAATGCTAATGACTTCAGTGGGATGTATGTATTACGTCATTCACTAATTCTGCAGGAAGAGTGTCTTCTTAAGAGTTCAGTCACATATGTCCCATGCTGAGAATTCCCTAGTAACATGGGAACTGTACAACTGCTAGGACCTTGTTCAATCTACGATGGCCCATTTGTCTTAAGACCTCTCTCTTTGGCTGATAAGACAAGTAGTTGAGATCATTCCTGTAACTACTTTCTTCCCCTGGTGAAAGCAAATGTCAGCAACAAATCTCACACTGCGCTGTGACCACAAAGAACTTCTGAGTCCCTGTATGTTGCTCACAACATGAAGATCACCCAATTTATCACAGGGGTGAGGTAATAATAGTAACAGTTGTGTCCTGTCAAGTTGCAATTGACTTATGGTGACATCAGGACCATGGTTTGCAATAAAAAAGGCCAATGCCATGCTGGGAATTATTAGGAAGGGAATTGAAAACAAATCAGCCAGTATCATAATGCCCCTGTATAAATCGATGGTGCGGTCTCATTTGGAGTACTGTGTGCAGTTCTGGTCGCCGCACCTCAAAAAGGATATTATAGCTTTAGAGAAGGTGCAGAGAAGGGCAACTAGAATGATTAAAGGGCTGGAGCACTTTCCCTATGAAGAAAGGTTGAAACGCTTGGGACTCTTTAGCTTGGAGAAACGTCGACTGCGGGGTGACATGATAGAGGTTTACAAGATAATGCATGGAATGGAGAAAGTAGAGAAAGAAGTACTTTTCTCCCTTTCTCACAATACAAGAACTCGTGGGCATTCGATGAAATTGCTGAGCAGACAGGTTAAGACGGATAAAAGGAAGTACTTCTTCACCCAAAGGGTGATTAACATGTGGAATTCACTGCCACAGGAGGTGGTGGCGGCCACAAGTATAGCCACCTTCAAGAGGGGTTTAGATAAAAATATGGAGCACAGGTCCATCAGTGGCTATTAGCCACAGTGTATGTGTGTATATAACATTTTTTGCCACTGTGTGACACAGAGTGTTGGACTTGATGGGCCGTTGGCCTGATCCAACATGGCTTCTCTTATGTTCTTATGGTATTTTCAAGGCAAGTGAGGAGCACAGGTGGTGTGCCACTACCTTCCTCTTCATAACAATCCCAGTCTTCCTTGATGGTCTCCCATCCAAGGACACAAGCTGTAGAAATTTCATGTACCCAGCAATCCTCTCTGCTGATCTTCTGGCTGATATTAGTGACAACAGAGGGCTTCCTGCATACCTTCATGTAGCTCTTTGCAAAGCATGGAGGTATCAGGGCTACCATGTACTGGCATCAGGAACAGGCAGCCTAATTCAACACAATTGATGACTGTCTACTTATTTCTTCCTGCAGTGAAAAGAGCATGAAGATTTTCTATTTTCCCTAAATGAGTGCAAATACATCTAATGATTCTTTGTGAAATTTAACAGATTTTTTTCAGCATTGTCAGATGCTGGCCTCTATGGTTCTATTTACTCTTTTGACAGATACACATATAATCAGTTAGAAATGGATATCCCAGGATTGTCCGATCTTGGAAGCTAAGCAATGGTTAGTACCTGGATGGGAGACCATCAAGGACGTTCAGAGTTGCAACACAGAGACAGGCAAAGACAAATCACTTCCATTAATCCCTTGCCTTAAAGAAACCCTTTGAGGGGTCACCGTAAGTTGGCTGTGACTTGATAGCAAAGGGGGGGGGGAGGAGTTGACACACAGTGGCTGGCAATAAGCAGGAGTCCAAGGGGGGGGGGACAAATGCAATTTTGGGCTGTATCAACAGAAGTATAGTGTCCAGATCACGTGAAGTGATGGTGTCACTTTACTCTGCTTTGGTAAGACCTCATCTGGAGTATTGTGTTCAGTTTTGGACACCACATTTTAAGAAGGATATAGACAAGCTGGAAGGGGTCCAGAGGAGGGCAACGGTGATGGTGAAGGGTCTGGAGACCAAGTCCTATGAGGAAAGGTTGAAGGAGCTGGGCATGTTTAGCCTGGAGAGGAGGCGGCTGAGAGGAGATATGATCACCATCTTCAAGTACTTAAAGGGCTGTCATAGAGAGGATGGTGTGGAATTGTTTTCTGTGCCCCCAGAAGGTAGGACCAAAACTAATGGGTTGAATTAAATCAAAAGAGTTTCCGGTGCAACATTAGGAAGAACTTTCTGACCATTAGAGTGGTTCCTCAGTGGAACAGGCTTCCTCGGGAGGTGGTGGACTCTCCTTCCTTGGAGGTTTTTAAACAGAGGCTAGATGGCCATCTGACAGCAATGAAGATTCTTTGAATTTGGGGTCAGTGGGTTTCCTGCATTGTGCAGGGGGTTGGACTAGATGACCCTGGAGATCCCTTCCATGATTCTATGATTTTCCCACCCAATTCAGCTGTGGTTCAGAGGAAGATCACCAGCTTGGCATGAAAAAGGTCCCAGGTTCAATCTCCGGTATTTCCAGTTAAATGGATCACGTAGCAGATGATGTGAAAGAATTCTGCCTGAGACCATACAGAGCAGCTGCCAGTCGGAGTATACTGACCTTGTTGGACCGATGGCCTGATATAAGGCAGTGTAAGACAGCTTCATGTGTGTTCATGTGTACATTTCTCCCCAAACCATTCCAGTTATTCATTTTGTCAGCTTGTGATTATCTACAATAATAGATGTGAAGAAAGAGATTGTGCATTAGTGTGCACATGCGCACACACTGACTTTACCTCAGAATCTTTCAGTCTGACATAGTTAGATGGAAATACTCCTGATTTTTCACCCAGTGTTCCTGTCCACCAATCTCCATCCTTCTTGGTCACTAGAATTAAATCCCCTTGTTGAAAAGTTAAGTCTCCTTGTTCTGAGCTCTCGTAAGTGTACATGGCAATATATTCTAAAAATGTAAAAAGATACAGAAGTGAGAAATGGCTGTGAATTATCAGTTACATTGCACATCTATTTTACAAATAAGAAGTGATGCACTATAATTCTATTTCTACTCTTCAGTTTTCTGAGGAACAGTATTTTTCTTCTCTCAAACTGACTTTAAGGTATTACTTAAAAGGGAGCAAGGCCGTCTTCAGTGGAAAGCACTGTACCAAGTTCTTCAAAGAGGACTTAATTTCACTGTGGTGGGTAGATCCCCCCCTTGAGTTATCAAAACTTCAGAAACTTACACAAATTATTGTTCTGTAAATAAATTTTACAGTCAGAACTTAGAAAGTGTTCCTACAAAAATAACCAATACATTTATACATACCACACTTGAACTACTAACAGTTCTATCCTAAGGACAGTTCCATAGGAATAAGCCTAAAGGAATGGACTTGTTTAGGATTCCTAGTAGACCTGCTTATTAGCTAATCATCACAGAGCCAAATTTAACTGAAAAGGGCAAATTTTTGCCTGAGATATTAAGAGTTAAGGACACACTTGTTTGTTTTTGCTTCTGTACTATTTCCTTTATACCACAGGTTAGATCCAAATGTGCAGGGAAAGACACTTCTATTTGTGCAAGGAAAATGTCCAGGATTTCCCAGGAATTTACATGAAAGGTGCAGCTTTTCATTCACGAAGTTCCTTAAAGTCCCACAATCTTTAGGAATAGTTTTTCTGGTGGCATGGGAGTAAGGGACACAGAAGAAAGGGGAGATGGGTATAACAGCGCGCCTCGCGGTCTCACTGGATCACTTCTATATGCGGCTTATGGCTAGCCCAGCCCCTCTTCAGCCTCAGTTCTTCCTTTTGAATTTTACCTCACGACTATGAAACGCAAGGGGTGGGTGTAATATGGATTTCTCACTACTAGTCTCTTCGGGGGTTTTATTTTGCTTTCAGATGGATATAAACTCAGTTTGTAGGGGACCACCACAGCTTTGATAGCTTTCCCAATATACTGGCACCAGAGAACTTTAAAGTAAACCACAGAAGTTTATTAACGTACACACACCGTCTTCAACTGGGGGAATGGGAAATATATACATGGGCTATATTGTATCTCAAGCAGTTAAGAGTTTCTTCGTAGATCAGGCTTTATAATATCAAATTCACTTAGGTCTCTCAGGTTTCACAGATCATACAGCTTCCACTCTCCAACACTATTCTGGGTTGCCCTCTTGGGCATAATGTGCCAAGTCCCTTAAGTCGACTGGTGTCTCTTCTCCCAGCCCTTGAGACTTCTAGACCCACATCTTTCCCTCAACCACCTCTTTATCTCTTAAGAGAAGTGCCTCTGTGTCTGTGACCTCTCAGGTCTTTTACAGTGACTCTTCTCTAGTCACACACAGCCCCTTGGCTGTCTTTATAGAGTGAACAGTGAGCTTTGCTTCTCTCAAAGACTTTCCTCAGCTCCTGTCTCAGCTCCTTCTCAGACCAAATGCTCTCTTCAGCAGTCTCCCTCAGACTCTCTCTGACACTAACTGCCCTCAGCCGTTAGCTGTCAATCACCTCTGAGAGTTCCGAGCACTCTGGCCCCCACCCTCAGATCATCTGACGAGTCCTTAGTTTTCTTGTTAACCCGTTCATTACCGTCACAATGGGAAAGATCTGTTCAGGTGGTACTCTGGTTGCGGTACTTTGGATTCAACCAATGAATGGTTGATTTTGCCTTTGAAGTTTAAAATACCTCTTAAAATGGCACCTACGTTGATATTTTAGACATACACAAGTATATTTAAATGTAAAATCATTTTAAAAGGTGATCAAACTAAACATTCTTCTTTTGGTGAACAAATTTAGTTTATGTTCTTCCATCTATTTATGCATTCTACCCAATCCAGCAACTCTTCATGGTACACAAGCTTCCCTTTCCATACAGCTAGTAGCTCCAGGGAATAAAGGAAAGCATGCATATGAAGCTTCCCTTTCTAAACAAAGGCATGCATATGCAGGAATTCAAAGTTCTTATCACAATAAATGAGGGCTGGAATGAACCCTCTCAGAGTGGACTTCTCATTCTTCACATCTATTTTTACCCCATATATTTCATTTTAGAGTCTTGGGGTTTTTTCAAGTATGTTTCTCTAGATATTCTTCCCATTATAGATAGCCAAAACACTTAACATCTTTCTGTATTCCTTACTCATGGAAAATTGTTAAAGATGAGCTATAAAACAGGATGTGAAGTGTATTTGCAAACCACGGCTAACCATTACCTCATTACCTCTGCATTGAGCACTAGGTTGGTCATCCAGATGAAACTTTGGAGCTTACCTGAAGGTTTATTCTTTTCAGTGGGGTGAATTCATCAAAACTGGTTAGGTCACACCTCCTCTCACTCTAGGTAGGGCTATGCAAATTTGTACTGGCTCAATGTGAGGATGCACCTCCAGTTTTAGTATAGCCCAGTTTAACAACAGATTTTGTTTCCCACTAGATTTTTATTTTATTTGTTTATTCATTCATTCATTTTGTGATGGGGTATGGATGACTTCACCTAACTGAAGAGAAGAAACCTTCAGGTAAACTGGTTATATACCCAAGCTACAACTTGGATGAGATTTTTATTTTAATTTTTATTCTGTTCCATCAGTATGTTGTACATCCTTCTACTAAATGAAGTCTCTGCAGATTTTAACTAGTCCAACCTATAGGGTCTCACACAGGTATAAAGGAGGATCAGGTTGCAGCTCTACAGATTTCTTCCACTGGAGCCCTGGTGGAAAGGTCACTGATGTTGCTGCATATCTGATGAAGTGGCCTGTAACATCATTTGGAGGTCTCAGGCCCAGCACTTCATATGCTTTTCAGATACATGGCTTGATCAATAAGGTGATCTCAGATTCTGAGACCTTTTAACCTTTACACTGTGAGACACAGACACAAAATCCTTTGCCTTATCTGTGCCATCCTATTTAAGCAAATGTGTGGAGTGCTGCACACATCTAATTTGTGCCAGACTCGCTATTTGAGATAACATGACACAGGACAAAAGAATAGTAGTACCAATTCTTGGTTCACATGATCAAGGGTAAATACCTTTGGCACAAAGGAAGGATCTATCCTGAGCAGGGCTTTCTTTGTAGAAAAAGTCCAGCAGGGACTTATTTGCATATGAGGTCACACCCCCTGACACCAAGCCAGCTAGAACTGTGTTGCTGCTTAAAAAAAAAAAAAAAAAAGCCCTGGTCCTGAGTACCACTAAGACCTTGTGAAATATACACAATTCCTTCCTGACCACTAAGACCCCTAATTCAGACATTCTTCTTGCAGAAGTAATCTCTGGGGAAAAAACGGTAACTAGATTACGATGATTTGAAAGGCTCAAATGGTGGTTTGTTCAACTCTGTAACACTTTAGAAAGGTTTCCAGCAGGAAACTTATGCCTAATGGGAAGTGCCAATTGTATGGTTCCTTTGAGGAAACTACTAACATGCCTATGAGAAGAAAAAATTATTGAATCTTTGGCAATTCAACATAGAGGCCAGTGCTACAATCTGTCTTTTAAGGTTTCCATTCTTAGAAACTGATTCCAGTCTTAAGGAGATTTTAATGGATCCAGCTTTTTAGTACTGGTCCACTTTTGAACGTCAGCCATGTAAGAGTATGCAGATGACTGAAAACAGATTTGTGGACTGCACCAAGATATCAACTACTTAACTTCAAAGGCCCAATCCTTCTAAATCCAATTGTTCAATTTCTAATTTGTCAGTTGGAGTTTGATATGATCTGGGTGGTGAGCTGATTCTTTTACCTCCTCAGAGCCCATTTGGGAAAGGGTGGGCTATAAATAGAAAATAATAAATAAATTTTACATGAGAACCCATCTGCCTGCAATCTCCATGGTGGAGATACTGTCATCATTAGTTATGAGGCCCAAAAAAACTTGTGTGCCAGAAGGGAATTATGAAAATCTCCTCTGCTGCCTCTTTTGACACCTTATTCATGCCTCTGCTGATCAGCATGGTTGGAGGGAAGGCGTAGAGCAGACCACTGGGTCAATGGCAAGTGCATGCATCCTCGCCACCTGCTCTGTGATCATAGAAACTGGTTAGAAACCTGGCAACTTGATTGTTATTTGATAGTATAAAAGGATCGAAGATATGGATCCTGAAATGAAGTGTGATTTTGCTGAATGATCTTTTTGTTTAGACTCTATTCGCATCAATCAAAATCCTTCCTGCTCAAATAGTCGGCTAGGAGATTTGTAATCTCCCCTGCTAAAGTCATCATTCCGACACAGCTCAGATTACACAAATCCTCACAGTCCAGCAGCACTAGTTTGGAGACTGTGCACGTAATAAATGATGCAATTTGTTTTTAAATTGTTTTATTTTAATGTGTTTTAATTATTTATTAATTTATATAATTATAATGTTGTTGTGCTGAATGGCCCAGCTATCTGTTGTGATTTGCCCTGAGCCTGCTTGCAGGAAGGGTGGAATATAAATTTGAAAAATAAATAAAGAGTTATTCTACTCTTAGAACCACCCCAATTTTTTTCTACCCAATCGAACAGAATTCTGGACTCCCAGAGTAGCACCACCAATCTGATGCTTTCTTGCCAACTGATGTTCAGCTTGGCCAAAGTACTGTTCTTCAACAGGTTCTGGAAGACAATCAGTGCTAGTCTGATTGTCCCAAGTTCCAGCCAGTTTATACTGTTCATTTCTTCCAATGGGTTTCTTCTGCCTTAGACAATTTGATCTTTAACGTGCTCTCTGGTCCCTTCTGCCAGTGTCCATAATTACCATCATAAGGAAGCTGGAAGAAACTGACTCCCCCCTTGTCAGATTTGGAAACCAGCTTAGTTATTCCTTTGTGGGGGAGGGGCAGTACCTCGACCTATTTGTGCTTTTTTTTTTGCTCCTTCTGAAAAGGAAGAAGAGTTCATTGAAAAATGCCTGTCGTGGAAGCAGGCCAAAAGCACCAGATCAATGGTCTACATCATCAGCCCCAGTATTGCCAACTGGTGCATGAGGTCCATCAACCCCTGTCAGATTGTTTTCACTGTTTCCAACAATTTTACCTGCTTCTTTGCAAATGTGAATCCTGGCCACTAAGTGGACTATTTCCCTGGAGGATGTAAGATGACTCTTGTTTTTTACATTGATCAGGCAGCTGTGTGCTGAAGAGACTGCATAATGGACCTGGTGTCCTTGCTCACCTCATCTACCTCCTCGGCTCTGTGTAGCATATCATCCAGTTTGTAGGTAGGCTATTAGAACTATCAAGAACTTGATAAACACCCTCAGAGATGATGCCAGCCGAAAAGGTAAGACCTTGTATTGAAAATGCTGGCCCTGAATGTCAAAAAGGGAAGAACTGTCTGGAAGGTGAGTGGGTGAATTGCAATATCCAGGTAAGCATCTCAAAGATCTAAGGACGTCATGTAATTATCCTGCTGAATTACTCTACAGAATGCAGTGAAGTGATTTCATACAGAACTTGTGCATCTCTACCATAGGTTCAACTCTTTTTTTTAAAAAAAATTTCCCCCTTCAGTCCCCAGATCTCTTTGGAACTACAAATAGAATGGAATAATTCCCATGGAAATGGTGTTGTAAGGGTACTGATTCCACTGCAATAAAAGTTGAATAGGTCTGAACAGAAGAAAGGCATCTCTGTTGTGTTTTGGGAAGTGGGAAGTACAGGAGCGATGGGTGGGGGAAGAGGGAAATTCTATCCTGTATTCCTTCCAGATGATGGAGAGTACTTACTGGTTGGTTGTAGACTCTATCCAGCTGTTGGCAAACTGCTGGAATCAACCCCCAACCATACAGTCAAGTAGTTGCTCTTTGTTTTGTTGGTTCCTATTTGTTAGGAGGGAACTGACGCTACTGGAATCTGGACCTATAGCTGCAGGTGCAGGAGCTCCTAAAATCCTTTTTTAAAAAAATTGATAGACCTGAATTAGGCACCTTCCAAAGCTCCATAGTTTCCTATTAACCACTATATTGGTGGCCTGTTCTCTTGCACAGAACTACATGGCCTCTTGGGATGTGTCTGCTGCAAATTTCACAGCCCTTATAATTTTTAGGATGGATCTCATAAGCATCATAGAGTCAGTATCTCCTGAAAGAGGTTATCAGTCCAAACCATAATGGCCCTGGTGAAATTTGAGAGCATTGTCAGACAGGCTGTCCCATGGAATTGCCTAAGGCTGTCTTATTATTACTTTTATCCACTGAATCCTTAAACATCCCCACACTTAGACAAAACTGCTGCTGAATGTAAGACTACTACTAGAGCATACAGCAGGGGAGCCTGAGGTCTTCCATGTTGCTTGCTGGAAGGGTGAAGATTTTTTTTAAAAAAATGCCTGTAATAAAGTGCTGCTGTTTGGAATTGCCCATTCTGCCTTAAAAATTCAGAGAATGGACAAACTTTGGGTCTCTTAAACCTCTAGTATCTAAATTGGCTGAAGCTGATGGTCTAGATTTTACTGTTGTATCCAACTGGTAGTTAAAAGCAGGGGTGGGGGGAACTACCTTTTTAATTTCTAGAAAAGTTCTGGCTGGAAAGGCCTAGAAGAATTTCCTGACCACTTCCTTTTGTCTTTATCAGAACTTGCTGTCATAGATCATATATTTGAAAAGAGCTCCTACATCCCTGAACACAGGTGGTGAGAGAGAAAGGGAACATCTATTTTGACCAGCATTTGAAAGCTCCAGATGTCCCTAGTGCTAGCATCTTTATGGGAGATATTAGCCACAGCCACTGCTTAGCCAGGTGCTTCTAGACACAGCAATGCCAACATGATTCTTGGTTGGATACACATGGGATTGGGGGAGGTCCAGGCGGGACTAAAGGCATGCATCCTCCAATCTGCAGAGGGATGGCAGAACCCCCCCTCACCAACTACCCTACTGGAGTTTTCCTGAACTGCTGAACCCACTGGGAAAGGCACCAGGGAAGCGGGGAGGGGGGCTACTCTACCACACTGCTGCCCCTGCTTGGATCGACCCCTTGTTCATACTGGAGGTCTTTATCCCACTGCCCCTATGTAGCTTGGGGATAGGGGTCACACCTTCATACAATCCTCTCACTCCCTGTAGGCCTGGAAGCCTCTGAGTTTGTACATGGCGAGCCACCTGCTGTGATTTTTCTCGTGGCTGTTCAGACGCAGCAGAGCTCTGCCAGGATTTTCCAGCACAGCTGGGGGCCAGCTGCAGAATGACTTGAAGCCCCAGATCTGCCAGCACCAATGACAGTCCATGCCACTGCAGATGCATCTGCTGTTGACCAGTCTATGACACCTGAAGCCTCAGGCAGACAAGGCCTGTCTCAACGATCTCCCTGTTTTTTCTAAGACTGACAATGGGTCCATTCCTGAAGGCCTTTCTGTCTACTGTACCAACAAGGTAAAAAACTCCAAGAAAGTGGGCCAAGGCTCAGACCCAGTATATCTATGTAGAACTTTTCCTGTGCAGTTCGGCACTGGCTGTGGAACAACTCAAAGCTTTGGAGGGTTTGTCAGTAATGATGGCAGCTTGTGCCACTGTAGATACAGTTGGCCAGTCTTCTGATGCTTGGAACCTCAAGCTGGAGAGGCTTGTCTTAATAGTCTCTTTTTTCTTTTTTAAGAATGGCCATGGGGCCTTGCTTCAAGGCTTTTCTGTCTTCAATACCAATAAGGTGGACCTAGGCTCAAGTGTCCTGCTGGAGTGGCAGGGCTACTGAAACTGAAGTGTCAGCCTCATTCTGAGCCAATACAATCTACACAAATTTGCATAGCCCTGCCTAGAGTGAGAGGAGGCATGACCTAGCCAGTTTGAAAGACTTCCCCTACTGAAGGAGAAAATCAGGTTCACCTACAATAAAATATTTCTAAGTTATATTTTAAATGCGGATTTAGGCTACTTTAGAGTAATAGTGCTCATATTTAGCTGTGATTAATTTAAGCAAGGATTCTGCATAAAACAGTACCTCTTTATATCCCTACAAAATAAATCCCTACAAAATAAATAAAAGGTTAACATCACCATCAATATCAAAAAGTTTTCTGATTGGGCAATATAATAAGAATTTTTTATCGTACTTCCGGAGCTGGGAAGATTATATTCTTACCTTCTCCTGATACAGCAGATTTTGCAACTGGTGATACTCTCTTTAAATTTGCAGGACTCTCTGAAGATCCTGAATCCATGCTTAAAGCAAAACAAGCATATATTGGTAAATTAACATTGCTGTAACCAGGATGATCTGAAATCAGCAAATTAATGCAAGTAAAAATATATATATTTGATAAAGTTACCAGTGAAAAATAAGATAAAATTCAGTACTACTTCAACAATGTTTTTAACAAATAGACTATAAATTACAATTTTACACAACCCCTTTTCAAAATTGCTTGCTAGCTTTGCTACTGTACTGATATTGCTATTTTAGGATAGAAAGAAATCTTATCATCTAAAGCACATTAGGATGCTGGCAACTTAAAGATCTTGTAAAAAAAAAGGCAAAGGTAAAGGTAGTCCCCTGTGCAAGCACCAGTCATTTCCGACTCTGGGGTGATGCTGCTTTCACAATGTTTTCACGGCAGACTTTTTACCGGGTGGTCTGCCATTGCCTTCCCCAGTCACCTACACTTGCCACCCAGCAAGCTGGGTACTCATTTTACCAATCTCAGAAGGATGGAAGGCTGAGTCAACCTCGAGCTGACTATCTGAACCCAGCTTCCGCCGGGATCAAACTCAGGTCATGAGCAGAGCTTAGACCACTCTGCACACGGGACTCTTATAAAGCTCTTGTAGTGTCTAACTAAGACAAGTAAAGAAAATACCTTGTTGATTTCCTTATAGGACCTGAAATAAGCTTCACATATGATTTAGGAAACCATCCCTTTTGACCTTGAACCTCTCCAAACCACCACATATCTTGCTGTTCTAATACCGTGATTATATCATTCTTGTTAAAATTAAGATGGTTGTCCTTCTTGGCTCTCCAAGGATACAGGGCTTGAGCTTGAAGTCCCTCCACTTTTTCACCCTAGTTCAATACATGAAGAGAACAGTAATTTATGAAGTGTCTTTTAAGAAATGTTGTGCTTGAAGTGATTGACATGGTTTAGCCACAACTCCATTATATATAATGTCAGGTTTTAGTTCTGAGTTGTATGACATGTCTATTATATGCGTTCATGTAATTATTGTATAAGACACTACTTTGCTAACATGGGTTGGATTCTATGAACTGTGAATGTACAGCAATCATGGATCTCTTTTGCCTCCCCTAGGAGCCACAAGGCTTCTAAAAAGCTGATGTAAGGAAGACTGTGGGAGCATCATAGATGAAATGTAGTGAGGTCAGGGACTGCAGAGAGAAAGGAAACTCAGCAAGATCACCGCCAATCCCCTCTTCTGCCAGCAGAAACTGTTTGTAGGAGAGGGAGTTGGACTGTGTTGCCTAATTTCCCCTCATTTCTGCTGTCTCCTGTGCCCAATGAAATTCCCATGATTTCCCATATCAATTTTGTGGAGGTCTAGTGAAAGAGAAATGGAAAATAGCATTTAATCATTATTAAATAATGCCAGTATGTTTTCCAAGCACTAAATCAAGACAGTATTACTATGCATTTCTCACACTTAATGATTAGGAATTCTTGTTTTACCAAACTGCTTTTTGAATTTCTGTTGCCCACACATATTGCTGACATGTCTACTTTTAGTGTTTTGAACACACATGATAATGAGTCGGTCCACTGTCCTACCAAAGTTAGTATTGTCTACTCTGATTCGCCATGGATCTCCAGAGTCTCAGAGGTCTTTCACTTACTGATTAACTGAAGCCAAGGATTCAATCTGAGACTTTCTGCATACAAAAAAAAAGTTCCACCTTAACAGTCACAGCCTCAGGATCAATGAAGGATTAAATAACCATATATGGAGAACATATTATTTGACATATACAGTACACAAATGTAAAACATCACCAGGCACAGAAGTGTGTAATGCTTTTCCCATAAAAACAGCAACTCACCTGACCCAAAACTGGAGAAGGAGAAGATCCAGTGACAGTGGCAGGAGTGAAGGCAGATCTCTGCCTCAGCTGCCCTGCACTTGGCACAGTAAGGGAAGGCTGAGTTGCCCAGGCATCCCAGTTATCTGTCTCTTGCTTATCATTAGTACTCACTGGCCATCTGAAAAAGAAAGATAGTGGTACAACTACAGTCAAGAAGAGACCAGAATGCTATTTTATTTCTGTACAGATTGTGACTATGATATACACTTCAAAATATTGGCTTGTGTCCCAGATGTTATTTAGCTGAAAGCCATTCCACATTCCCCTCTTCTCTGAAACACAACTACTACTGTGACATCTGCCACAGTAATCAGAAAACGTATGAGCATGCCAGGCTAAACTATTTTCATTCTCCTAGCTTTTTCAGGTGATTCCCTTTCTCAAGCAGTATCAAACATATCCAACCTCCTTTATTCTGGTGATTGGGGATGTTCAGCTGTGAGAACTGCAATTTTTAAAGATGTTTTTAACAGTTACCTGCTTCTTTTTTAATATACTTGTTTTTTGTATGTTATAGATTACTTATTTTATTATTTTACTCTGGTACGCTCAAGCACATCATTATGAAGAGTGTTGGATACAACTATTTTAAACAAGCTGGTAAACACAAGAAGCGCTCGGAAGCAAGATGCTTTCTGACTCCACTTCTCATCTTTGCATGTAATCTCACTGAAAGTCATTACTGCTGTTTTTGGCAGCGAAACTGTGTGCCACAGTTCTTACTGTGCTTCTTCCACAGGTCTTTTGCCTCTACCTTGAAACTTTGGGGTATTTATAATATGGGGGATACACTTACTGCTTTCCTTCCTGTATCTTTAGAGTGGTCAGAAATTGCTTGCACAGCATTTGAACAAGCAAGAAATCTGTTTGTAATACACTACATTCTGCAAGGACCCTATTCTATACAAATACCTTTAAGAGGATGTCAGCCAAACTTTGTGCGTGCACACGTACACACAGCACACAACCTATAAACATGGTTCAACTGGAAAAAGGTTAACTGTGGCCTAAAGTAGATAGATCCAGGTGGGCAGTCGTGTTGGTCTGAAGCAGTTAAACAACGCAGGAGTCAAGTTGCACCTTTAAGACCAACCAAATTTTATTTAGAGCGTAAGCTTTCGTGTGCTCTCTAAGCACACTTCATCAGACGAGGGGATCAGGTATTGTGGCTGGAATACATGTGGCCTAAAGTGTGACATGTTGCTATTTTTCTAAAGAGCAAATTCATTCTTTTAAATCATGATCCTATTCACTTTGCCCATTTCCAATTTATTACAACAATCTCTTTGTCTCTTTGATTCACTAAAATCAATTTTAGATTGGTAAAGTACAATATAATCTCTGGATACCAATATTCAACCAGACTTGTCATTACTCGGGAGAACTCAGACATAACAATGGCAGATTGCTTCCTTGTGTTAGGTGATGACTCCCAAGCTCTGAGCACATCCCTCAGCAGCAGCAGGTATCTAAGCCTTTAAAATTAAATCCACTTAACGTAAGCAATTCAGCAATGACTGAACCCTCCTTGGTTATTCATTCAAGCCAATACATTGTGTCAGAAGCCCCAAGAACAGTGCTCTATTTGTAGCCTTTGTACACCCTATAAAGACTTAGTAAATTACAACAATGGCTAATCAGTAGATTGTCAGAACTATGTGAAGACAAAACTAGCTCTATAAAATTTCTCAAAATTTTGAAGCTATGGGGGAAAAATAGAAATTTGAGTGGAAACAAATGTATGTAATACTTATCAAACAAACTTTTTAAACTAACAACAAAAATGCATCATTCATAATGGAGTTAATATATAAAATTGTACTATTTGGCATATTATGGAATTTAACAAATATGCACATTATTTGAGAGCACATTGCAAACTTTGCCACTCTATACTACCCTGCACATTTTTCCCATCTGAGAGATAAGGAAAAAATGAATGTTGAAGTTAGAAAACAAAAGAAAGTATTATTTCAACAGAAGCTGCCTCAGTCAGAACAGGTACAGCATATATGGATATTCTAGCATATCAATTTTGCCAAATTATTTACTTTTAAACCACAAACAACTTTTGAGAATATATTGTATATCTACAGTATACTCAATTAATATTACCTAATGCTATAGATAGCCTTACATAAACATTTTCATACTAACTTTTTGAATAAATCCTTGTCTTAAAATCCATTTTACACATCGCAAAAAATTTAAATATTTTGTAGAAATTCTTTTCAGTGTACCTCTGTTTTTCTGAAGAAAAATCAAAGAAGTCCTGAAAAAAACAGTATGAGAACCTGTGTCCCTTCCCACCCCCCCACACTGGGGATTCGATGTTTCCACCCGGGACCATCAAATCCCTACATGTAAGTAAAAGATATACAGCAGATCTACGATTTTATAACATCTAAAATAAACCGGATGGGGGGGGAAGGTACTGGATTAGGGCCACAGTACTAGAAAGCTTAATCTTCCCCTTCCTGGACACAACTTCCTGGGTAGAAAAAATGGAATTTATTTTTTCCTGCTGAGGCTAACGGCAACTTTGAGGAACAAGAGGAAACAACACAGGGGGAATACAGTAACGTAACAGCAATAATAATGCTGTGTGAAATCCTATTAATGTCACTGAATAAAATTGACTGAGTTTTAATAAATTTCAGTCTCATATGCTCTTAATTCTATTTCATAAATTTCAACAATAATTATCAAGTAACAATTCATGCAAACATTCAACAACACATATGGAAACAACCAGTAGAAAATCCCTTTCGAACGGAATTTACAAAATCTCCATAGTTATCAGACTTCATGAGAAAAATATTTCTCCACCACTGAAGTGCCCAGTATGTGTTGCATAAAGTAATTCCACTAAGTCCAACACAATATTTTCTTCCTTGGAATCTGTTCAGGGTAGAGTGCACCAAAGCACTTCCCTCCAAAGCAGAGCGTGCCAAAATTTTGTTTTGTTATTGAATGTCTGGTATGAATTATTATTTGATAAGCATTGTTGAAATTTAGGAAATAGTATTCAGAGCATATGAGACAACTTTATTAAACTCAGTAAATTTTATTCAAATATCTGTACAGTGGCATTAATAGGTTATTAGGCAACTTTGGTAGTAAGCAAATGTTATCCAGTGCAAAGGACCCTGCACCTAAGCACTATGGCCCCAATCCAAAATACATCCACAGCTGCTTTTAAATAAATAAACTGAAAGATGCTGATCTCTCACATCTCATCTAGTTGCACCCTTTAGTGAAGAGTATATTTCCTTGATGTTGAATCATGGGTTGTGAAGTGAATTCTAATCAGGTTTGTTGATTCAAAAAGCGTGTGCTGCTTCCTTAAGATTATGCCTGTGTAGCAGGAGTTGGAGGATAATGCAAGAGGGTTTATAGTTACCTTATGAGTAAAAAAAATACTTAAACAATGTTTAGAGACCATTTTTACATCTCATGTCCCTAGACAGAGTCCAGGGGAGGGGGGGCAACAACTCTAAAGTGCAGAGAGGAGAGGAATGTTTTACTGAACAAAAGAGGCAACTAGGACAAAATATTACTAGGTTAAGATAACAAATATATTCATCCACCTTGAGGGGTTTTTTTAAATTTTCAAACTTTTATTAACTTGCTATTGTACAACAGGTTTACAACAATGTGATTTTCAATTACTAATAAAATACACAACACAGCTTATTACCTGCACAAAAGAGGAATTTACACTACACCTTTTCATAATTAGAAACAACTTATCAGTGTTACTATAAGCTATGCTATTTTACTATTGTTTCTATTAACTTTTATAACATATGTTATATCTTATAACATAAAAAACAACTCCAAAAATAAATCATTTTTTCATAAATGGATTTTTTTGGCAGAATCTGTTCTTCAGAAAGATAGGAGACCACTGGCAACCATTGTATTATTACATTATTTTCATGTGTTTTCGCCGAAACAGACTGGTTACCATACGCTATTTTAGTCAAAATGAAGTACTCCCAAATTTTTTCTTTCCAGGCTTGTAATGTAGGTTTTTCCTTCCATCTGATGGCTATCATGGACTTTGCTATAGATAGTAATAACAATATAATGTTTCTCTTATTCTTAGGCATATTGTTCGGGGTCCAGTTGTCCAATACAATCACTCCAGGTTCAAAGGGAATATTTACTTGCAGCATTGTATCTACAACCCTAATGATCTGTTTCCAGAATTGTTGTGTAGCTGGGCATGACCACCAAACATGTAAATACGCAGCAAGTTGTCCACATTGTTTGGGACAATATGGGGAGCTGGATGAGTTGAAACAGTGTTGCTTTGATGAGGTTAAATACCATCGTGTTATTAATTTGTTTGATTGCCATTTTATTCTTCTGATTTTTGCTGTAAAACTAGGCAATGGCCAGATATTAGCCCAGTTAGTTTCATTCAATTGGATTGTGAGTTCCATTCAGGATGTTGTATAGTGTTGTAATTAAGCATGGTTCTTGCATTCTGTTTTGGTGTAAAAGTTGTTCAAAAGTGGTAGGAGTACCAATGAATTGGGAACTGAAGTTTTTGTTGTGGGTTTGCTTTGTACAGCACTTTCCCTTTTTCGCATAGGTGTATTACCTTTGAGATTCCTGCCGTTTTCCACTTATCAAATTCACTAGGGCTTTGACCCAGGGGAACCAACTTTGATTTAAGAACAAGGCTTGATTAGAGATTTCTGGAGGTTGTCTGTTGCAGTTCCATATTTTGATAGAGTGTTCTAACAGATTATAGTGTTTATTTGTTACGTTTTAAATCAAACTTTTATTCCATAACAGGTCATATATTGCCTTTTCCGGTAACGGGGCCAAATCAATACCGACCCAGTCTGGGGGTTGGTGTGAGGTAGCCGTTCTCATAAGGTTTCCAAGGACTGCTGCATGGTAGTATAGCCTTAAGTTGGACAAGCCCAGGCCACCTGTCTGGGTAGCTCTGGTGAGCGTCTTAAAATTAATTCTTGCCTTTTTATATTGCCAAAAGAATTGACTTAATTTGCTTTGTCATTTGTGTAGTGTTTCCTGTTTGATATAAATTGGTAAGGCCCAAAATAAAAAAAAGGTATTTGGGTAGAAAAAAACCTTTTAAAATATGAATCCGTTCTAGCTTCGGGTTTGCCTTGGCATTCCATTTATTTAAATGTTGTTCAATTGATTTTTGTGTTTGAGCGTAATTTTCCTGCAAATAAATCTGTCAATTTAAGCAGTATGTTGATCCCTAAGTACCTCCATGATTTGGAAACTAATTCGCAGGGGAACTGGGATAAGAGCTTTCTTTAGCGTCTATTTAATGGATGTAATGTCGATTTCTGGTTACTGAAAGACAGTCCAGAAATTTTTGAGAATTGTTGAAAGCATTCTTGTAACACCTGAATTGACTGTTGGGATTTTGTGAGGAGTAACACTACATTGTTTGTGTATAATGCAACTTTATGTGTTTTGTGGCCAACTTTTATACCATGTATATTTGCTTGCGTGCGTATTAGTTCTGCTAGTGGTTCTAGCGCTGTGATAAATAGGAGATGGGAAAGGGGGCATCCCTGACGTGTGCCCTGTTGTAGAGACAGCCAATTGGAATAGGTATTGTTGATTTTTAATTTTGTTACTGGGTTGCTGTATAAGGCATTGATAGACTTTGTGAAGTTATTTCCAAAACCCATTAATTTTAAGACTGTTTGTAAATATATGATATTGACGCTGTCGAATGCTAAAACTGCTGCTTTTTTCCCAGTAGTTTCACAATGGGATCTTAAACTGGTGACTTGTCTGGTGTTGTCTAACAGATTTCTACTGAGAAGAAAGCCAGTCTGGTCAGGTTTAATGTAATCAGGTAATACTAGTTTTAATCTGTTGGCCAAGATTTTAGTAAATAGTTTATTGTCTGCATTTAATAGGGTGATTGGTCTGTAAGATGCTGGAGAGCTCAAATATTTGTCAGGTTTTGGAATAGGGATGGTTTCAGATTGCAACCATGACTTAGGTACTTGGCCTGAGTCAAAAATGTGTTTACATAGCGTTTCAAATGGTACAGCCAATTCGGACTTGAAGGTTTTAAAAAATTCTGGTGGGATTTGAAAAACTGTCCGTTCCCAGGGCTGTATTATTTTTAAATTGCAAAACTGCTGCTAGAATTTCTTTAGCATTGATTGGTTTCTCTAAAATTTCCTTATGGGATTCTGATATAGATTGTGACGCTTTATGTTCTTGAAAAAAGGATTCAATTTCTTTTTGTGAGATGTTTTGGTGGGAATATAATTTTGAGAAAAATTGGAATAATTCTTGAGCAATATGGTTGGTGTTCGTATATAATTTGCCAGATTTTGCTTTTATACAATGAATTTGTCTGGCATTTGTTTTTTCTTATAATTTCCACGCCAATAGTTTGATTTGCCGTGGGAACTTTAGCCAGTATGATTACTTAACGTAAAGTAGATCTTTTTGGATTTTTTCAGTTAGTAATGATTCTAAGATTTTTCTTTCTGCCAGTAATTTTTTGTAAACTTTTTTACTACCTGATTTTTTGTGCTGGGATTTCAGAATTTTTATATTATCTTGCAATAATTTAATTTTTGTCTTTTTCAGGGAGGTGGTGGTGGCTATAGCCTGGCCCCTAATAACTGCTTTCATGGTATCCCATGTATTTTGAGCAGTGGTGCCTCCAATTTTGTTTTCTTAAAAAAGAATTGTGATATTTGTCGCCATCTGTTCTTTAATGTCTGATTTTAATAAAATTGATTTGTCTAAGGACCATTTATTTGAGTTGTTTTGTTATGTTTTCAAATGAAAAGTAAAGGATATTGGAGTATGATCTGACCAGGATTTTTGTTCAATATTGGTTTCTGTGATTCGACTAGCTAGAGTCGATGAGGTTAGCAGGTTGTCTATTCTGGTGAAAGAATTATATTTAGCAGAATAGTAAGAGTAGTCCCTTTCACCTTGATGTTTGTTTCTCCATACATCATGTAGACCTGCTTTGTTTATGACATAGAATAACTCTGTCGGGGAGTCCTTTCTGTTTCTTCTCTTTTTGAAATTTGACCTGTCCCAACAATTGTTCATGACCTGATTGAAATCTCCACCTAACACTAATTCTCCTTCCTGAAAATTACTTAGTTTGTTTAGAGTCTCTTTTATAAATTGAACCTGGTTTGTGTTCGGGGCATATATGGATCCTATTGTTATAGGTTCCCCTTTCAGCATGCCTTTTATAAAATGAAATCTGCCTGGGGGTCTGAGAGTTCTGCTTTTAGGTCAAACCTAACGGTTTTGGCTAGCAGAATTGCTGTGCCTCTAGATTTGGACGTACCTGGTGAGGTAAATTGGGCAGTGTACCATTTGAATGAAAGTAGTTGACAATTCTTATTGGTATGATGGGTTTCCTGTAATAATATTATCTAAGGCTTATTTTTTAAGATATGACCAGTAATTCTCCACCTTTTGACATCATTATTTAGGCCTCTCACATTCCAGGACCATATTGAGATCATTGTGATAAATTAAGTCAAAATTACAAACTCAATTTGCTATTACCAATCAGAATTTACAGATGATTATCAAATGGTGCAATAACTGCGTCTATTGAACAATTACAAAGTAGACATGACTAACTGAACAAACTCTGCCTGTCACTTTAAAATGCTGCTTATGTTATTTTACCAAGCTAACAAAACACTCTAAGCACAAACAACACAAAACAGACCCTCTCCCTCCCACCCTTGTTGACTTAGTTTGTGGCCTACCTAAACCTAGAAGAAATTTTTCTTAGCCAATATCAACACTTTCAGAGGGGAATTCTTACATTCCAGGACCCTCCCTCCGCCCGCTTATGTATAATACAAAATTATCTTTTGTTGAGCATCTCAGTATAAACCAAACTTGTGACATATTTACGTATTCTTCCGGCCAGTCTGTCAAGCTTTCTGCGAGGTAGCAGAACAAAAATCATGGGTGTTCTTTTTCAGGAGAATCCGATAGTGACAACTTTCTTTTTGCAGATTTTCTATTTTGCGATGATGGAAGATCAATGTTCAAAGCTTGTAGCAGTCCTATTCCCGAGTCTTCGTCAGTTGCAAAATATTGGTTCCCATTTTTGTAGCCCATCAACTTTACTGGAGAAATCCATCAATATGAAACACAGGCTTCTCTCAGACTTGTTGTGATTGCCTTGAGTTTCTTCCTTGTTTCCAGTGCTGCTGCAGACAAATCTGGAAAGATCTGTATTCTGATATCTTGGAATAAGAGGTAGCCCAGTTCACGTGCTTTGTCTAGAATAGCTTTCCTTTGCCTTATATCCGCAAATGTGACTAAGATGTCCCTCAGGAGTTTACTCTGAGGCTTGTTTGGTGTTCCAATGCAATGAGCCTTCAGTAGAATAGGGTATGTATCCTGTTCCAGGTGCAGAATTTGGGCCAGCCAGATGCTCATGTCTTGCAATAGGGTTGATGCTTCTTCCGGTATCTCTGTGAAGCCTCTAAATTTCAAATGCTGAGAGAGGGCTTGTGTTTTTAATATTATAACTCTATCTTTAAGATCTTATGTTTCTTTTTAGAGTATCTGGTTTTCTGTTTGCAAAGTCATACCCAAAGTCAACACCGATTCTGCTTTTGCATCTGTTTTTTGACTTGGAGAGACAGGTCTTTAAGCTGTTCTGCTATGGGTGCTATTTTCTCATTCAGCGTGGAGTCCATTTTGGAGTCCAGCGTGGAGTCCATTTTTCCATGTTCTCCAGAGAGTCTTTTAGAATTTTCTGAAGGAGACTAGGAGATACAGAGTCTTTCTGAGGGGCTTTCTTCTCTGCGGACTTTTTGGCTGCCATTTTGTGAATTGTTCTGTTTGCGCTATTTCCAACTACTTCCCTGGCTGATTCTAAATGTCTCCTTGTTTTTGCGGGGGTTTTTTTGTGGCGATTTTTGTAGGGATTTACTCACTCCATTCTTCTGTTGCATGCCAGGGAGGTTTTTTTGAGTTTCCCCACGATTGTTGCTGGCGGAGGGAGGTTCGGTTGGGAGCTGAAGATTCAGGCGTCCGCCATCTAGCGTCCCAATGCCCCACCCCCATCCATCTTGAGTTGAGGTGCTTGGGAGAAAGTGGGCATACAAGTATTTAAAGTATATTCCTTTTTAAAAAGTCATTTTGTTTTGGCTAGACTCTAAAGGGAAAACAACACTAATAATCCCTTGGGCAACTATAGCCATTTGTTGATCATATTTCTTTATACAGTGTTAATATTACATTAAGATAAAAGTCAATATTCCCCCCACTGTTAAAACTGAAACTCTAAAACTGCCAGGCTTTCTAATTTTTTTCCTTCTAAGGTCATAGATGAAAAATGTTTTAAAACAGTTTTTAAATTGTCATATAACAAATCTACTAACATCTTTCAAAACTGTAATTTTTGTTATCCTGAACTAGCTACATTGTTCCGTGAATGTGCCAAAAAGCACTATGTATGAGTAGGTGGAATTGATGTATGATAATTTATTGGCAATGGTACATAACCCTCTATGGATAATTTCATTCTAGAATTATAAGGAGTATTGAACCCCAATGAAACCGTACGTTGAACTGAAGTCTGCCCAGTTGTTGGCAGCAGTACTTGATTCTGCAGGGAGAGGTGGTGCCAGAGGAGTTGTGGGGGTTTCACGCACTGAAACTTTAGGGGCAGCTGCAGTGTCGATAACTGGCTTTACAGAGTTTGGAGTTTCACTTTCAGAAATTCTTTCTGCATAGTTTGCAGGAAACCATCCAGTTTTCCCTTTCAATTCACCTCCAAGCCATCCAGGTTCTCCAGTTTGGCTCTCATCCACCTGCATGCAAAGTAACAGTTTAGCAATATGGAAGATAAAGATATAATGCTATTCATAATTAATTATATTCTTCAAAACCATGACATTCAGCCAATTAAAGGTACTATAACTACTTGCGTGAAACTGAAGTATACATATAGGAAACATGGCAAAGGTCTTTGATACAGTCCTGACAGGAAAGCAGAAATTTGGAAATGCTGCTATTTCTTCAAAACAACCAATTTTTTAAAAAAATTATTATAGGCTGTAAGCTTAAATAGCAGTGGAGTAGATCTAACCACCAAGGAGTCTGCCTTCAACCAAGAAACCCCTTACACAGGAGGAGGACTTCAAACATAGCTCAACAGAATGGCAGGATAGGAACCACCTCAATAATTTTGACAAGGATTATTTAAGTAACTGGTTATTCTAAACTTTCCTGAGCAATAAGCCACAGCACTAAAATATACAATGTTGAACATTTCAATCTGCAATTAACATTTACACATTACTGTCTTTTCCACATTCTCAACTAAAACTTGCAAGTGTACTTTCAAAAGCTAACAGGTTATGCTGACTGAAGAGCAGCTTGGATGACCAGATCTGAATCTATAGTAACAGGAACCATTTCCATCAGCAGTATGGGAATATCTCACCTCCCCCTGCCAAATGCAGCTCAATAAGCTGCCCCTTGGGGGACAGAAGGCCCTCAGGACTCACAGTTTAGTTCCCTTTCACCATCCCACATGTTTACACTTTTTTGTTCTTACATTACCAAGTTGAATACCTTTATTGGTTTGTTGCAGCAGACACATAAGGAAATCGTGTCATCTTAAACACCAGGATATTTATTTAAAATAAGCTTTCACAGGCAGCAGTCTAGTTTATCAGTAAACCTTTCAAAAACCTAGCATGCCTTTCAAAACCTTTCAAAAACTTAGCATCTTTTCAGTCATTAGAAGCTAAAAGTTCTGCCTGAGTTAGGCTTGCACATATGGCACTGACTGTGGCACTGACTGAAGCCCAGTTCATCACTGAAACTTGTCACATGAATTTCTTTCTTAGAATTATCTAAACCAGGAGTCAAACAACAGCCCGAGGGCCATATCAGGCCCATGAGCATTTCACTGTCATTTGATTCCTTCTCTCTCTCTCTCTCGCTTCCTTCTACATTACAGCTTGCTTTGCCAGGCTTGCTCAATTGCACTGGAGCTACAGAGCAAAGCCTCTATTTTTTTCCATTGGTTGACTAGCACATGAAGCCATTTCATGTCTTCCGCTGGGTCTTAGGCTCAAAGCACTTACCATGAGATTTCTGTAATCAAAAGAAATTTGCAACTTACACACATCTGAACACCTGAACTGCATATTCAAGACTGCTATAGCACAGATATTGTCTCCAGATTTTGATGCAATAATTCACAGCAAGAGGTGTCAGTTATCAGAAACTGTTAAATGAACAAAATGTTGCCAGAGTGCTAATCTTTTAAGCATTATTTATTTTCTTAAAAAAATCTTTGTTTGTGTCCTTTATAAAGTTTATATCACGGCTACCTGACATTACATTTTATGACACACATGGTCCAGCCTGATGAGGTCTCATTTATGTCAAATCCAGCCCTCATAACAAATGAGTTTGAAACCCCTGATCTAAACTATAAAGAAGTTATCTTCACCTGTGTTTTTCTTCTCCATTAAGGAAGCTATGGAAGAGCATCAGTATGCCTCCCCCCTAAAAACAAACTATAAAGGTTAGAGGGGGCATGCCGAACAAGCTTTCTGCTATGTGATTGCCTCTAATAACTACATCTCCCCCTTCCAACTGCCTCAGAAATTGAATCCTTTGTGTTAGAGCTATTCCTGTTAATAAGAAATAAAAATTAATCAATTTGTCAAACTTACAGAGCACTGGAACAACATCTTAAATGTAACTAAGAGTAGGCAAAGAGTAACCAACAGTAAGCTGGTGTCTTATGATATGAATAAACAGTAACAATCAAGTCAACTTTCTAAATAATTAAGACAATGGAATCAGTAACAGTCAATTAAATATAAAACCTGCTTAGCAGCAATAATAGCAACCATTCAAATGAAGAATATAATCAGTTAAACTAATTCCTAAAAGCCTGGGAGAATAAAGCATACGAAACTTAGCAAAGCTTACATATGGTAAATCTCACCTATCCTTCGTATCCATCTAGTTCACTTTGGTAAACAGTGGTACACTCAACAGCCTCTGAAGCAGATCTAATATTCAGGCAGATGATATGGGAGATGCCAGTTGTTAAGATCTCATTATGTTGAGATTATCAACCATGCTTGGTAGGATTTACAACTCAGCATAGCTATTTCAGAACTGGCAAGCCATGTTAGTTTCAGGGATGTTGGCAGCCTTGCTGCTGCACTCTGTAACTAATGGATGTGCTACTGGTAGCCAAAAAGACTGACCCTGGGACTGATGTGTCTCCTGTTCTGGATAGGGTTGCATTCCCCCAAAGGAGCAGGTTTGTAGTTTGAGGGTGGGGTGCTGCTGATCTACTGCTGAATAACAAGGCAGTAATGGTCAGAGGTGCCTTTCACCAGCTTCATCCACTTTATAGTGGTTCTTATTTAGCTTTTGGGTCCAATTCAAGGTGCTGGTATTAACCTTCAAAGCCCTATACAGATTGGGGCCGTAATATCTGAAGGTTACCCTACTGTCTGACCACTGCAATTATCTTCAGGGTCCCTTCTTTGGGTGTCATTGCTGTATGAGGCCAGATGGTTGGCAAACTGAGAAAGGGCTTTCTGAGCCATGATACCAACATTATGGAATTCCTCCTCAGAGAGATTTGTCCGTTTCCCTCTATCATTAGTTTCCACAAGTTTCATTTGGCATTGCTTCACTGACTCTCCTTTCTGTGTTTTAACTGTGGTTTGTATCTGTCTTTCAATAGCTTGTTCTGATGTCTTTGATTGTTTGCCATCTTGGGGACCATAAACTGGGTGTAAAGGTGGCATTAAAATGCTTTAAATAAACATTTTGAGTAGTCTTCAAAGGCAATCCCATGTAGAAAGATTTACAATAATCAAATCTGGATGTAACCAGAGCCCCATCCGTACACCTTTATTCCATAGTCAAGCACTACTTTGTTAACCAGTGAAACCTCAGTTTTTCTGGATTGAACTTCAGTTTATTGGCTCTCATCCAGCTCATCACCACAAGGCACCTTATCATAAGTAGTGTTAAAAGTCTGATTTAATAATGCTACATTATTTCCTTACCATGATGATGTCTCCTGGCTGGATAGTGATCTCATCATGGCTTCGGGATTCAAAAGGATATAGTGCTCGATAATATACTATTTTTACATCTTCCTGAGCAGAAATTGTTAGTGGAGCCTTTTCTATATTCATGAAAACAAAAGTATTTAAAAAGTTATATTTTATGTGAAAATCAGGTCCTATTGACTTGCATAGAAGTGTCTGATGAGTTCTTATGCTACCATAATACTTCATGTTTTTATCCCCTGCTTCACCGAGAAGAAAAGCAGAAGTACTCTACCAAAATTAATACAATTTCATGTGTAAACTTATACATGCATATTAATTGTCTCCCATTATTTTGTACCTGTGCTTGACCAAGGAGCTTGGATAGTCAGCTTTGCTGGATCTTTATGCTGATGCAAAAGTTTATTCAATTTTTCTTGTACTTCTTGTTTGTTCTTGTCTTCATGTTCTTTCTTTTTACTTAACTCTTCCCATTTTTGCTTTTCTTCTTCTTGAATTTTTTTTGGCCTCTGGTGCTCTTCTTCCTGCTGTATTCTATCAAGCCACTGTCTCTCCCGTTCTTGAATTCTTCTAATGAAAATACAGAAAAATAAAATGGGTATGACACAAAACTGTATTTTAGAATCTGAACATACCTCTTGTGACTATGTATTAGTATCATTAGCAAAACCTACTGAAAGCACTATAATAAACACATTCACTATTGATAGAAATTGACATATAAGAGAAACTTATTATGAAGTTTCTCTGTTGAATGAGCAAGAGGACAAGACAGGAATGTTTATGCTTCTTCCAGCTAACACGAAGTTAACACCAATTCCCTGGAGAAGTATGTCCCTCCAAGCTTCAGAATGACCAAACAGTAGCCTGTTTTTTAAAAAAACAAAAAACAAACCAACCCCGCCATAGAACAATAAATAAGAAATCAACACACTTTTATTCTTGTACAAGCTATCAACAAAAGAAAGACAAAGATGTCTTGTTCAAATAAAGAATCCGCAGATTTTGTATGATGAACATACAAAACTCCTAAGACTTCCCGGGCATCCCTCCAACAGTTCAGGATCTACCAAGGTCCCAGGCTACCAAGAGAAACTGATATCAAAGCTCAGGCTGCAACATTATAATGCTGAACAAATTATGGGGCCCGTAGCTGCTCTTCAGATATCTTCCAAAGGAGCATTTATTTATTTATATTCCATTTTCACAAATATGTTCAATTTCACTTCCATGGGCAGTACTATGCAGAGTATAGAAGATTTCAATGGACGAGTGGGTTCATATATCAACAGATCAGGGGTGTCGAACATGCAGTTTGGGGGCCGAATAAGGCCCCGCAGAGCTCCTATCAGGCCCCTGAGCAACTGGCTGCTTCCTTCTCCCTATCTCTTGCTTCCTTCTGCATAACAGCTTGCTTTGCAAGGCTGGCTTAATCATACAGGAGCTAAACTTCTATTTTCTCATTGGCTACAGCTGCTCCCTTGGGGAGGAAGTGGGGAAGAATAGCTTGCTTTACCAGGCTCTCTCAATTACACAGTGGAACAACTGAGCCAAGCTTCTCTTCCTTCTATTGGCTGAGGCTCTTCCTCCCCAGTCCCCTGGGGAAGGAAGGAAAGAGCCAGATTTTCCTTTGCCCAGTTCCCTGGATCCCATGGGAGAAATACAAGGAAAGCATCTTTAAAACCAATGAATGCTAGCGTTTTTAGCATGCTTTAAGTTTTAAAATATATATATTTGGGTTTGTCTGTGTTCCTTATAAAATTTATATCTCTGCTACCTAATCTTAAATAGGTACACACAAAGCCCAGTCTGGCATGGCTCGGTCCAACCCGACATGGTTCGGCCCCAAAAGGTCTCATTTATGTCAGATCCGGCCCTCATAACAAATGAGTTTGACACCCCTGCAGTAGATAATACTTCAGGAATCCTGGGCCTAGGCTACACAGAACTTTTAGTACATTTATATGCACCCAGAAATAAACTGGGAACACATACAGATCTTATTCAGGGCTAATATGATAGTTTCCCTGTCAACATCCTTTCTTAAACCCAATAAACCAGCTGAAGTTCCCAAGAGATTTCCAAAGGCACAGACTATATTACAATAATCTAATCTTAACAGTGCTGAGAATAAGGGCAATCACAGTGAGGGTTTTTTTTTTGGAAAGGGTGCAGTTGGTATATAGACTGGAGAGGTTCAATAGGCCAGGTCACTATATACCCTTATCTATATGTAAATAGCGGATATAGCAAGCCATGAGCTCGATTTTTAAGACACAAGGAGTGCAACGTCTAGATGTTACCTAGACCAAGCCCTGCATATAGTTAGGTGGTGCTAGAAATTTGCTTTCTGGGTAAATGTGCAGAAATCCTGGAAAACCATTTTTGGACTGCTGTGAAAAACCATATTGAGAAATAAGGAACTTTCAGTGCAATGCCTCATGGAAAATGACTAGTTCTGATAGGGTTTCCCAACTCCCCACCTTCCTGCCTGACATGACTGAATATGTACTCATCTCAATTGCACAAGGTCATAGCATGAACTACAACAGATTCAATGGACAGAATATATAGCAGCTACTATGTTATTTATATATTTTATTGAATTTTTTGAAAGTATACAAGTTAATATCAATATTAATATACAATTAAACTTATGGAATCAGGTTATAAACAAGCATAAATACTTACATGCATACAATAAAATATTGAGTAAGGATTTTAAGTTATAAAGATGTATCTAGATATGTAGACCATTTTCTATCCAAGGAGAGAGGTCAAGATGAAAACAAAATTAAAATTAAGGCAAGAATTCCTGTATCAAAATACAATCAATCTAATTGAACCCATATCATCATTAAACTATTAATTTTGTATTGCTATGAATTCTAAACTGCCTAAATATTCTCTATGAAAACTATTACAGGTTGTGCCAAAATTTACTATCAGGTAATTATAATTAGGAGCAATCCATGACTAGCATAGTAAAAGAAAAGGGAGAAATAAAAAAGCGTTACTAAATAGAAAAGAAACAAAAAACACAACTGAAGGAAAATATTAAAAGCTTATAAGTAGAGAAGATCAAGATATTCTGGTTTGTGGTTGAATGTCATCTGCTGTAATGAACTCAATAAAAGGAAACCATTTCTCTGTGAATTTCGAGTTATCATTGTCTGAGTTTGAATGTTGGATATGATCTGTAATTTTTTCTAGTATGAGATTTTTTCTAGTAATTTTTTCTAGTATGAGAATGTCCCAAACCTTGGATAACCAGCTGGAGACTGATGGAACATTTTGAAGCAATTAGGGTTTTTGCTGCTATTAGCATGTTAGTTATCAGTTCTCGCCTAAATTGAGGTACTGCTGGATCTTGCCAGATGTCCAGGAAGATCAGTTGAGGAAGAAATGGAATTTCATATCCCATTATAATTTTGATTTGTTGCAAAATCTCATGCCAGAATGAAGTAATATGAGGACACTTCCACCAGCAGTGGGCAAAATCACCGATTTCACCACAGCACAGCTACTATGTTTATTTAAAAGCAGTGTAGCTTTATGGTCCAAATCACACATTCTAATGCATGTTCAAGGAATGTCTACTTACTTCTAAATGGACCAGTACATACAGAAAAAAGGACTTAAGCAAATGTTGAAGTGCATTCTCTCAGGAAGATGGGATAGACAGGCTCAAAGAAAGGGCCCAATCTAAAGAACTAGGAAATTCCAGATAGGGAAAAAAATTATGAAGAATTGGGGGGGGGGGGGGGGCGGAATGAGAGAATGACTTCTTTCAGTACATTTGTAACATGAGTGGTGGGCTGAAATATATAATTTGCCAAGACATCTACCCCTCATAAAGACACTATCTAGAGATATATACTGATAAGCTATGCCCATGTAGGAATTAACACAGTATGTTTAGTAAACCAAAAACTGGAGAAACATGACCCTATATTAAACTTAGTCTTCTTTCTATACATAAAGGGAAGTGAATAAGAGACTGGCCTTTCATACAGAGTCTCAGAGTGGCTTACAAACTTCTTTCCCCTCCTCTCCCCACAACAGACACCCTGTGAGGAAGGGGGAGCTGAGAGCGCTCTGTCAAGAAGTGCTCTTAAGAGAATAGCTCTGAAAGAACTTGTGACTGACCCAAGGTCACACCATTAAGTGCATGTGGATAAGTGGGGAATCAAACCTGGTTCTCCCATATTAGAGTTTGTGCTCCTAACCGGTATGCCAAACTGGCTCTGGATCGTCTTCAAAATGTCAAAGTTCCAGGTGTTCAAATTTGCGGGAGTCATGGTGGGAGGGCCATGACTCAGTGATAAACGATCTGTTTTGTATGCAGAAGGTCCTGGGTTCAATTCTGGTTATCTCCAGCTAAAAGTATCAGGAAGCAGGTGATGCAAAAGACCCTGGAGAGCAACCACCAGTCAAGACCAAACAGCTGATTTAGTATACGTTAGCTTTATGGTCCACAGCAATTATGAAATAAAGTTTCTATAAATTAACTTACCTCTGACTATCTTTTTGTTTTTCCAGTTCTGTCTTTTTCTCTTGCTCCTTTTGTTTTAGCTTGTCAGCTTCTATGCTTTTTTGCTTCTGCAGCTGCTGCTTATTATGTGTTTCCCTCAGCTCCTGCAATAAAGGAATAGTCCATTACCTTATACTACACAAATATATCTTCAATAGCTCCATGTTTCTGAAGCGTGAGGAACCATATTTTGAGGAGCAAAGTAATCTTGCATCAACCACCAGACCGTTCAAATTTATGATGCTTTAGTCCAGTGGTCCCCAACCTTTCTGGCACCAGGGACCAGTTTTGTGGAAGACAATTTTTCCATGGACCGGGGGAGGGTGATGGTTTCGGGATGATACAATTGTGCACTTTATTTCTATTATTACATTGTAATATATAATGCAATAATTATACAACTCAAGGTCTGGTTGCTAACAGGCCACGGACTGGTACTGGTCCGCGGCACGGGGACCCCTGCTTTAGTCTATTAGTTGTATCAAATGTCTTCAAACTACCACAAGTCACTGTAGGTTCATCAGGTACTACAATAGGAAGATACACTGGTTTCTTTTCAGTTCACATAAATTGGAACAGTGGTTTTTAACCTTTAACCCATTGCCACCTCCAAATATCCAGTATCACACCACTGAATACTCCCAATGTATTCAAGTATTTATATGCCACCTTTCCTACAATCACACCAGCTCACAAAAAGCCTATTTCACAGAAAATTAAAAGCAGCACAAAACTACATAGCTTTCCCTCAAAATAATACCGTGATATTAACAGAAAAATACCCACCTAAAAAGAATCATCTAACATTTATTATGACAGATAAATCATAGCATAAGTATTAACATTATAAAAATTACATAATAGGATCCAACTTCTAATATGCTATACACAGCAATAAAGACCACAACTCTCAACCATTTAGCCAAGTAAGTTTGCAAAACTATTTTGTAGTGGGCAGTCTTATTAACCGTGCAGAAAAGCCCTCTTGAATTTTGCATTGTTTGTGGAACATAAGAACATAAGAGAAGACATGTTGGAGCAGGCCAGTAGCCCATCCAGTCCACCATTCTGTGTCACACAGTGGCCAAAAAACCCAGGTGCCATCAGGAGGTCCATCAGTGGGGCCAGGACACTAGAAGTCCTACCACTGTGCCCCAGCAAAGCACTAAGAATACAAAGCATCACTTGCCCCAGACAGAAAGTTCCAACAATAAGCTGTGGCTAATAGCCATGGATGGACCTCTAATCCATACATTTAACCAATCCCCTCTTGAAGCTGGCTATGCTTGTAGCTGCCACCACCTCCTGTGGCAGTGAATTCCATGTGTTAATCACCTTTTGGGTGAAAAAGTACTTCCTTTTATCAATTCTAACCCGACTGCTCAGCAATTTCATTGAATGCCCACGAGTTCTTGTATTGTGAGAAAGGAAGAAAAGTACTTCTTTCTTAAAAAGGCGTTGGCCTTTTTTTAATGGCAGTCACACACTGTCTCAACATTTCCAGTGAGTTATCTACCATGACCCCAAGATCTCTCTCTTGCTCTCTACTGATTTATTTAAAAATGTATAGCTTGAACAGATTCAAAGTAGTTTGTAGCTAGATTATCACAATTTAAAAAAAATCACAATTATCCCAAAGTGCCAGGCAATATATTAATCAGGCAAAACAAACCTAAAAAACTGCATTTTAGAATCATACTCATAAGAGAAGCCATGTTGGATCAAGCCAATGGCCCATCCAGTCAAACATTCTGTGTCACACAGTGGCCAAAAAAATTATATATATATATATATAAACACACACATATATACACACTGTGGTTAACAGCAACTGATAGACCTCTGCTCCATATTTTTATCTAACCCTCTCTTGAAGCTGCCTATGCTTGTAGCCGCCGCCACCTCCTGTGGCAGTGAATTCCACATGTTAATCACCCTTTGGGTGAAGAAGTACTTCTTTTTATATGTTTTAACCCGACTGCTCAGCAATTTTATCAAATGCCCACGAGTTCTTGTATTGTGAGAAAGGGAGAAAAGGACTTCTTTCTCTACTTTCTCCATCCCATGTATTATCTTATAAACCTCTATCATGTCACCCCGCAGTCAAAGTTTCTCCAAGCTAAAGAGCCCCAAGCGTTTTAACCTTTCTTCATAGGGAAATTGTTCCAAACCTTTAATCATTCTAGTTGCCCTTTTCTGGACTTTTTCCAATGCTATAATAGCCTTTTTGAGGTGCGGTGACCAGAATTGCACACAGTATTCCAAATGAGACCGCACCATCGATTTATACAGGGGCATTATGATACTGGCTGATTTGTTTTCAATTCCCTTCCTAATAATTCCCAGCATGGCGTTGGCCTTTTTTATTGCAATTGCACACTGTCTTGACATTTTCAGTGAGTTATCTACCACAACCCCAAGATCTCTCTGTTGGTCAGTCTTTGCCAGTTCACACCCCATCAACTTGTATTTGTAGCTGAGATTCTTGGCCCCAATGTGCATTACTTTGCATTTGGCCACATTAAACCTCATCTGCCACGTTGACGCCCACTCACCCAGCCTCAACAGATCCCTTTGGAGTGCCTCAGAATCCTCTCTGGTTCTCACCACCCTGAACAATTTAGTGACATCTGCAAACTTGGCCACTTCACTGCTTACTCCAAACTCCAAATCATTAATGAACAAGTTAAAAAGCATCGGACCCAGTACTGAGCCCTGTGGTACCCCACTGCTTATCACCCTCCACTGTGAAGATAACCCATTTATACTCACTCTCTGTTTACTATTAATTAGCCAGTTTTTGATCCACAAGAGGACTTGTCCTTTTACCCCATGACTCTTGAGCTTACTAAGGAGCCTTTGATGAGGAACTTTATCAAAAGCTTTCTGGGGGGCGTGGCGTCGCACGCATAGGGAATGGACGCCTGAAAACAGAGCTCCTTACTTACCCCTGCCAAATCCACTTAAGCAAGCGCCCAGCGTTGTTGTTTGTTTTCTTTTTTTTCTTTAATTAGTATGGGAACAGTAGATGGTCAAAAATCCAGATCAAAAAGAAACTCAAGGAACTCTGTTAAAGACTATTTTCCCAAAAAGCCTAAGGCTAAGGCCTCAGGAAAAGCAAGCAGCCCTGCAAGCAAGATGGCGTCGGGAGAAGGGGAAAACACAGCAGCAGACCTAGCTTCATTTCGTTCTGAGGTAATGGAGGCTTTTCAAAAACTGGAAAAAAATATGACTGACAAAATATCTGCCATGATCCAGCCCCTTTCTGCTCAGTTGGAGGGTTTCAAAACGTCCTTAGAGAAGGTGGCAGAGACTGCAGATTCTGCTTTTAACATGGCATGTGCTGTGCAGGAGGACACTCAGTATTTTTATAAAAGAGATGAATGGGCCACTGATAAAATTATTGCACTTGAGAACCAACTGAAAATGGGGAATGTTAAAATTCGCGGGCTCCCCGAGAACTCTGCCTCTCCCTCTGACCTAAAATCTCTTATAGCCTCCTGGCTATCAAAGGCATTGGGTTTTTCTGAATCTGATCTTTGTGCCCTGGAGGCTGCATATAGAATTGGCCCTTTGCGCACACAGAAAACTTCGTTGCCTAGGGACATTTTAGTCCGTTTCTCTTCTGCCTCAGTTAAATCCAAGCTGCTGCAAAAAGCCCGGGCTATAAATCCACTTCTGCTAGGAGATTACAACATCCAAATTCTACAGGATTTGTCTTCTGAAACCTTGCAAAGGCGGAAAATTTTGAAGCCAATTATTGAAATCCTGAACAGGGAAAACATCAGATATCGATGGGTTGCTTCGTACAAGCTGCAAGTTACTGTACAGGATCGGTCGTTTGTCGCTGGAGGCCTTGACTCAGGCCTAAGCATGCTGAGAGATTTGAATCTTCCTGTTCCCACCGGCCTTATAGAAGCAGTCTCACATGTTCACTCAATAACTTCAGACACTAGATGGCGTCGTGTGCCTATGAACCGTCCTGATCGGCCTGTTTCTCCTAGAAGCTAAACGCTGGAACTGTTGCTATGCAGAAATCTTCCCTTTTTTGTGTGGATTCTTGACGTCCTCTTTTTTTTTTTTTTTTCCTGACATATAAGCTTTGCCTACTGAACTGCTGACTTATAAGCTTTGCCTACGTGTAACTCTGTCACGGCTTAGAAATATGCTGATGATTGTTTCGTGCCTATGAAGCAATGTTTATATACGAAATTGGGGGGTCCCCCCCCCTTTTTTTTGGTTATTTATATCTTTTGAACACAATGTTATGAATGTGAGGGAGTTATTAATTCAAATCAACTCATTAAAGGAAATCTTCTTGGTTGATTGGGTATGCATGATTGGAAGAATGGGGTGACTTGGAATATATGGTTTGAGTAGGAGCTGGAATGGGGAGGCTGGGTGTTGAGTGAGGGAGTGGGAGAGAGGGAGGGAGAGAGAGTGAGTGAGGGGGGGTAGATCAGAGTGAGAAACTTGAATAGTATGATTAGGGTTTTATATCAATATATTTCTTTCTACTATGAGTTAATGAATTGTCAGGACCTTTTCCCTTCCTGTGTGAATTGTTGAATGGAAATGAATCTGTGAGACAGAGGGTGGGTAGGGAATGTATGTGTGTGTCAGTTTGTGCCTTATGCTACTATGAAGGTTTGGAAACTTGTTTCCCTCACCATCATATCTCCCTACATAGGCTTATAAGTGGCTGAAGGATAGTTGGTGGGGAGTGTTTGGGGAGACCAGTATTTAATAGCGTTCATAGTTCTGTTTAAAGTTTCATTGTATTTTTATCATAGTGTCTTAAGTCTTACAATAACTTTGGGATCGAGATCTGATGCTGTTACACATGGTATATTAGTTTGCCTGTAATTATCTTTAATTCACTAACCTGAGTTGGTAAAAGGCACAGGTTTTATTATATGTGGCTTTCTAGGCATTTTAGCCTTGACTCGATCAGCTTTGTTTGGCCTTTCATTATAAACTTTCTATACATTCGGCTCTGTTATTCTGTTTATAAATTTTATTTTTGCTGGGTTGATAGTGTTAAATATAAGCATTTTTGGCAGAGAGGGAGAATGGAGAACTTCAGTTTTTTTTAATTAGCTCCATTTGGTAGTTGTTGCTAGTTGTGTGGTGTCTTCAGTAACGAAGACTTCCGCTTCAAATTTATCCTTTTAAGTAAATAGTTGTTGTTTTCCCAAGTTTGGGTTAACAGAGTTGGAGGGTGAGTTAGTGGCTAGTGTCTGTTAATGCTAGACCACTGGTGTTGGTTATGGTTTTTTGTTTGTGTTACGGGCAGCATAACTGTATTGAATTATTATGGATTTAGTTGGAAGTTTTTTAAAGCCTTTGATCTGAAATCTGTCCTCATACCTTTGAAATTTGATCTACAGGATTCGCCTCGAGCTATCCTGGTGGCACCTGGGTTCAAAGCTATGAATTGCAATAATTTTGATAACCTTGGTTATTTCCTCTTTCAATTATGGCAGAGTGCCACTTGAAATTTCTATCTCTAAACTGTAATGGGCTAAATAATTTAATTAAGAAAAAACGGGTTGCCTCTGCCATCTCTCATCAGAAACCAGATATAGTTTTTTTGCAAGAAACTCACCTTAAGGGTAACCAGCCCAAGGTCTTCCAGTCAAAATTTTTTGCTCATCAATTTCAAGCTTACGGGTCCTCCAAAGCAAGAGGTGTGGCCATCTTAATAGGTAAATCAGTCCAATTCACTTTTGAAAATTCCTCAATTGACCCTAGGGGTCGGTATATTTTTATCAATGGGGTCTTTAATGGTAGCCCTTATACTCTGGCATCGGTGTATGCTCCAAATGATGGACAAATTGCATTTATTAAAGATACGTTGTCACAACTTCAAACTTTTCATAAAGGGCCCATTATTTTGGGAGGAGATCTCAACTATGTTGTCAATCCTTCTTTAGATAGATCTCAAAAAAGCCTGCTACCTCTATCTGCCAATAAATGGTCTCAATCAAAAGATTCGAATGGCCAAAATGATTTAGCTCAAATCTTTCAATCCTATAATCTGTCAGACATTTGGAGAAGCAGGCATCCAAAAGAAAGAGACTATACCTTCTTTTCTTCTCGTCATCAAACTTATTCCAGAATAGATTTTCTTTTAGTTTCGGATTCTATTTCTAACCTTTTTTTTAAAGTAGACATTGGCCCAATGATTTGGTCTGATCATGCATGGTTGGAAGGTTATATGTCAGGAATCACTGAAAGATCTTTTTCTTTTAATTGGAGATTGGATAGTAAACTTCTGTCTATGAAATCGGTTACAGATTCCATTGAAAAAGACATTAAAGAATTTTTTCAATTCAATACTGAGTGTGGAGTACCTCAGCATATAGTTTGGGACTCGTTTAAAGCTGTAATTCGTGGCAGATTTTTGGCTATTGCCTCTTCGTATAAAAAAGAAAAAGACAAAATTAGATCAGATTTGGTTGCCAACATTACCAAATTGGAAGAGAAATTTAAAAAATTTGGTAGCAAAAAAACTTATTCAAAACTTCTTATAGAAAGGAAAAAATTAGAATCTTTTGACGTCTCCAAGATTCAAAAACAAATGGCTTATATAAAACAAAAATATTGGTTTCGAACTCCTCAATCCCTTTAAACTCCTATCATGGAAGGTTAAAAAGAGAATATCCTCAATGGCTATTTCTTCCATTCGTTCTAAATCCGGTACCTTGAAACATTCCACTAAGGATATTGTAGGAGTTTTTAAAAAATACTATTCATCTCTATATTCCTCCCAGCATCCAGCATCAGACCTTATTTCATCTTTTTTAGACACTCACTCAGTTATTAAGCCTGTTTCTCCTGAGGTTAAATCCCTTTTGGACAAACCTTTTACTGCACTTGAAATACAGGAGACTATCAAGTCTATGAAATCCAATAAATCTCCAGGCCGAGATGGCTTTATACCAGAATTTTATAAATTTTTTAATACTTTGTTGGCTCCCATCTTGGCGGACGCCTGTAATCAGTTTGTACAGTCTGGTTCTTTTCCAGTTACTTGGTCACAGGCAAAAATCATTCTTCTTCCAAAGAAAGACAAAGACTTGCTAGACCCTAGTTCATACAGGCCGATATCGCTCCTTAATTGCGATTACAAGATTTTTACAGCAACCCTGGTGGCTAGGCTTAATACTTTTATAGGGAACTACATTCATCCTGACCAATCGGGCTTTATCCCACACCGTGAGTTAACGGACAATACTAGAATGGTCCTTGATGTTATTCAATACTGCCGGAAATTTAATATTGAGTCTTCCTTTATCTTGTCTATTGATTTTGAAAAAGCCTTTGATTCCGTTGAAGTTCCTTATCTTACAACCTTACTGCAGAAAATGAATTTTGGCCCGAATTTTCTGAAGATAATCCATTCTTTATATAAGTCGCCTTCTGCTATTCTTTCTATTAATAATTTGGATTCTGAAGAATTTAATCTTTTCAGAGGGACGAGGCAAGGTTGCCCCTTGTCTCCTCTGCTTTTTGCAATCGCAATTGAACCTCTTGCTAATGCTATCCGTAATACCAATATTATTGCTGGTATCCCTATTAGAAAGAAACAAATTAAGGTGTCTTTGTTTGCAGATGACCTAGTGCTTTTTGTTACAAAACCTAAGACTTCTTTACCAGCTGTCTTTGATTTATTATCTGTATTTTCTTCTATATCGGGTCTTCGAGTAAACCCATCTAAAACCATTCTTTATCCCATCACAATTTCAGATGCTCTCCAAGATTCCATCTACTCAAATTATCACTTCAAAAAAATGGATAGATATTGGACATATTTGGGGATCAATATACCTTTAAAATTGGGAGATATTTTTAAAGTCAATCATCATTTATTGATTAAGGACATTCTTACTATGCAAAAGAATAAAAATTCTTCACTCATTCCCTGGAATGAAAAAATTCAGATTATTAAATCTTTTATTTTTCCCAAATTTCTGTTTTTATTTCGAGCCATTCCTATTCTTATTCCTGAGGACTTATTTGTGGGTTGGCGTCGTTCGTTCTTAAGATACATTTGGAACAAGGGCTTATCTAGAATAGGGTATGCAACTCTTATTCGTTCTAAATCCTCAGGTGGTCTGGCTCTTCCGGATCTGCATAAATTTTATGAAGCTGCCATTTTAGGAGGCCTTGTCAGATACCATGATGCTGATTTAAATTCAGGCTGGAAGGTCCTAGAAGATACCTATCTAAATAACAAATCGTTTCAATCTACATTATGGGAATTTCCAAAGAAGAGACCTCCTAATATCTCCTCCAACCTTTTCCTTAAAGCCATTTTTCAGATTTGGGACAAACGCCGCCTCTTTTTAGCCCCTCCTATGTCTCCACTATCTCATTTTATGGATGTTTCTTGGTTTCAACCGGGGTTTTTTTACAAGTCTTTTCCAATTTGGAAAAAATATAATCTTTATAGGTTTGTGGATATTTTGTCCAATGGAAAAGTGCTCGACAAAAAATCTTTAGAAGAGAAAACTGGTGGGACAAAAATCCCATGGTTTGAATACTTGCAAATTAACAACTTGGTGACATCACTCTCAAAGAAATACAATTTCAATCGACCTCTTACTTTCTTTGAATCCTTGCTACAATCTCCTTTTTTAAAGCGGAAGGGACTGATTTCATTTATCTATAAGGGTTTGCTAGACATTGATGCTGTTGATTTGTTATCCTATCAAGAAATTTGGCAAAGGAATAGTTCAATTAATTTTCAGGAGGATGTTTGGCAACAAATCTGGTCATCTCCTTCGTTTGTTTCAAAATCATTGAATATACAATTACAAACTCAAAAAATTTTGTTCCGGTGGTATTTAACACCTCAGAGATTAAGCCATATGGCGATAAATCAATCCTCCAAATGTTGGGAAAATTGTGGAGAGGTGGGCACATTTATACACTGCTGGTGGTCTTGCCCGAGGGTGCAGTCGTTTTGGGCAGTAATTGTGGCAAAAATCAAGGATATCACGGGCTATAGTTTACCCTTAAGATTGGAACTCATTTTGCTTGACTGTTGGAAAGGTATTTCTATTACTTCTCTCAATAAATCCCTGATATCCCTTTTACTAGCTGCTGCTAAAATGGTGTTAGCCCAATTTTGGAAATCTCCCAATATTCCTCCAGCTAAAGCCTGGTATGCTAAAATCTGGGAGGTCTATGCTATGGACAAGATAGCAGATAGTTTATGCAATATAAATAATTCAGAAGGTAACGATTCTCTGATGTACAAGTGGCTTCCATTTCTTAAATTTTCTTTTAGTCCTGTAGATCAGATGCGTACATGTATTCCTGGTAGATATTATGACATTATTAATTTGATGTAATTAACATATGGACAGAGTACTTATTTTTTAATTCAGCTGCCAAGTATGTATGTATGTGTGAATGTATGTATGTGTTGTTTTGTTTGTATTTTGTGTATATATATATATTCTGTTTTCTGCTGGTATGCTATGCTTATACACAAAGAATGATTGCAGATACAGTCATTGATTGCTTTATTTGTATGTTTACTAAATTCAATAAAAAAGTTTTTGGACATTAAAAAAAAAAAAAAAAGCTTTCTGGAAGTCAAGGTAAACAACATCTATTGGGTTCCCTTTGTTCACATGTTTGTTCACCCCCTCAAAGAACTGTAACAGGTTAGTGAGGCAAGATCTTCCCTTACACAACCCATGCTAAGTCTTCCTCAATAACTTGTGTTCATCGATGTGCCTACTAACTCTCTCTTTGATAATGGTTTCCACCAACTTTCTTGGTATTGAAGTCAGACTGACTGGCCTGTAATTTCCCGGATCTCCTCTGGAACCCTTTTTAAAGATGGGGGTGACATTTGCTACCTTCCAGTACACAGGAACAGAGGAAGATTTCAATGAAAGATTACATATTTTTGTCAGAAGATCCACAAGTTCAACTTTGAGTTCTTTCAGGACTCTTGGATGTATGCTATCCAGGCCTGGTGACATCAGTTTTTAATTTGTCTATCAGTCATAGGATCGCCTCTCTCGCCATCTTAATCTGACTCAGGTCTTTCAACACCCTTTCTGAAATCAGCAGTTCTGGAGTAGGCAAACACATCTCATCTTCCACAGTGAAGACGGAGGCAAAAAATGCATTCAGCTTCTCAGCCATTTCCCCATCCTCCTTCAGTAATCCTTTCCCCCCTTGGTCATCCAGGGACCCCACTGCCTCCCTGGTTGGTTTCCTGCTTCTAATGTATTTGAAGAAATTTTTATTGTTGGTCTTTATGTTTTTTGCAATATGCTCCTCATAGTCCTTTTTGCTTGCCTGATCACAGTCTTGCATTTGATTTGCCACAGCCTGTGTTCCCTTTTATTAACCTCACTTGGACTAGATTTTCATCGCTTAAAGGAATTCTTCTTACCTTTTACAGCTTCCATAACTTTCTTTGTTAACCATTCAGGCTTTTTCTTATACTTATTTGTGCCTTTCCTAACTTGCGGTATATATTTTATCTGAGCTTCTAGGATTGTAGTTTTAAATAGCCTCCAAGTTTCCCCAAGGGTTTTGACTATATTTACCTTTCCTTTCAGTTTCCTTTTCACATGCCTCCTCATGTCAGAGAATGTACCCTTTTTAAAGTTAAAAGTGATTGTGTTGGTCTTTTGGGGCAACTCTCTATTTATACAAATGATGAAATCAATAACATTATGGTCACTGCTCCCAAGTGGTGCAATCACTTTTACATCTCTCACCAGATCTTGGGCATTACTTAGGACCAAGTCCAGGATCGCCCAACCCCTGGTAGGTTCTGTGACCATCTGCTCCATAGCACAGTCATTGAGTGTGTCTAGAAACTCAATCTCTTTCTCCCGATCAGAACACATATTGACCCAATCTCTGCAGGTAGTTAAAATCACCTATTATGACACAGTTTTTCATCTAGCTACTATCTTTAATTCTTTCATCATTTTATATCATCCTTTATCTTTTGATCTGGTGGGCGATAACAACCTCCCAGAGTTAAACTGCCTTTTGGGCCCACTATTTCAACCCAAAGCATTTCTAGAAGGAAGGTTTTGCATTGTTTGTGGAAGGCCAGCAGTGGGAACTTTCCTGATCTCTTCAGGTAGGCCATTCCACAAGATGGGAGCTACAACAAAGAAAGCACATGTATGTTGATTTTGCACATTTGTAGACTGGCACCTGCAGAAACTCTTGCTGATATGAGTAGAGGAGTTGTGGTGGAGCATAGAGAGATAGGTAATACTATAAATAAAAGAAACCAAGACCATGAAGAGCTTTATATGTGATAGCCAATACCTTAATCTGAGCTCTGTATCAAATGGGCAACCAATACAGGGTAATGTACATGCTCCATCTAGCTCCCACTAATAGTTCAATTGTGGCATTCTGGTCCAACTGGAGTTTCCGAATTGATTTTCAGGGGTGACCAAAGTACAGTGCATTACAGTAGTCTAATCTTGATGTTACGGTGGAATGGATCCAAGTGGCCAGATCAGCTGTATCAAGGTATTGAGCCATATTTCAGGCTGCAATGATTTGAAAGAAAGCCTTTTTAAAGCATCATTACCTTGCTTCTCCAGTTATTCATCGGGTCGAAAATAACCCCAAGGCTCTTAACTAAAGTAAGCAAGGGTCAGCTGAACTCCACTGAAAGTGGGGAAAACAATGTTCATCAGGGCGTCCACCTTCCCAACCAACATTACCTCTGTCTTTTCAGAGTGTAGTTTCAATTTGTTCATTTTTAGCCAGTTAACCACTGTGGTTAGGCAGTGATTCAGGACCTCTATGATATCACCAGAGGATTTGGATAAGGATTTATAGAGCAGAGTATCATCAGCATATTGATAACCAACCTCAAAACTACAAATGATCTCTCCTAAGGGCTTTACACAGATTCTGAAAATCATGGGAGACAGAACCGTGTGCGTACACAAAAAATATTATTTTTCAGGTTTGGGTATATTGAACTCAAAAATATTGGTATTTCCTGATATTCCCAAATTCCAATATTGGTATGGTATTGAGATTCAAGAAATATTCATGACTGCCTAATTTTATTCTGTTCCAATATACCCTAGGGGGACTTATGCTCAGTGGTCCCCATTGGCTATAATGGAGAATCGCTCCATATCTGGAAGTATCTGCAGCATAGCTGCTGGTGCCTCTCTTCAAAAAACCCATCACGTTTCAAACAAATTGGACAACAGGTTGTTTCCAAATGGAGGGGGAAAGGCGTTTAAAGGAATGTGGTTCCAAGAATCTGGAGTTCATTCCAAAGGCATTTAAATGGACTGAGAGCCCTTTAACTGGTGGCCCTGAAAAATCCCAGATGTTTTTGGTTTTTTTCAGGATGGCCATTTTTGGATAACTGAATCACAAGCCCACTCGGTGATTGGCTGAGAAAATACCTGATAAATACTGATAAGGTATTTATTGGGTATTTTTTTTCAGCTCAGTTTATATTAAGTGTGGAACTCCACACTTAGTTTATACTTATGTGGAACTCCATAAGATAGGTCCCACACTGATGACAACTAGTTTCCAGTAGCAACCCTTTGAGGAATGTTTTTAATTAGTTCAACACACAGCTCTGATTCCCTACTTCCATCTACAGGCACCTCAACAAGATGGCATGACCTACCACTGTATCAAAAGCTGCATATAAATCCAGTAAGAGCAACAGAGAGGCCTGGGCTTTGTATACACTTAAGACAGATAAGTGGCAAACAGGCCCATGACAATATAAAAACAGCATTCTTGGCAACTTTCTTATATATCTGGATAAATAAACACAGATCTTAATAATATTTAATTTATATCCCGCCCTCCCCGCCGAAGCAGGCTCAGGGTGGCTAACATAGCATAATATAAAATGCAAACATTACAATAAGACAATAATAAAAGTTCACTGGTTACATGTCAATATATATTACAATTCAATTATATGTATTATTACATTAAAACCATCTAATTAAAACCATCAAATTTATGTAAACATTCAATGAGATGGTTGGCCTGATGGCCATTTACTCTGTGTCATTTTGTAAAGGGCCTGTGACAGAAATCTAAGCTCTGGGATTCCAATCTTATGGCTAGGTGAGCAGAAAAAAACTGTCCTTAACTTGCTGTCACAGAAGCTATTGGAAGTAGGAAGGAGGAGACTAAACAAAATCCCGAAAGCTGCCCAAGCAGGGGTGCACCATTCCCATAAACCTTCACTCCAAGTTTCTGGGCAATCCATCCTCCCCAGCAGATAAGTTCTTGTACTAACTAAGTATATTCAGATGCACTGTCAGGTTGAAAGCTGGTACATTTCTGTTGATGCCAATGTTGGTTTTAGGAGCTGTACTCAAACATTTACATAATTTATTCTGCTTCTTCTGAACTTGCAGAATTGTATTTGCTTGACTATGTAATCAGGACTTTTAACTTGCAGAAACAATAAACTAAAATGTGTCAATTATCTAAGTCTATTCAGTAGTCAAAGATATTACTTTATCTACCTTATAGCATTTTAGATTTACTTGGACAACAGAAGTTGACATGGTTACCTTTAGCTGATTATTGAAAATATCAATCTCTTGAAGTTTTGATCTGGTTTCTTTCTCTACTTCATCTAACTGGTCACGAAGCTGCTGGCGTGCTAACTCCTTCACTTCTAAGGCTCTTTTGACTGTGAGAAGTGAATCTCCTATTATTGAAAAATAGATATTGTATTACACTGAGATATTCCTTAGTGGTCAGGGACCCCCATACCTTTAGGGCTACCTTTCCCAGTATGCCTGTTACACTATGCTCTAGTAGTAAGAATCTTCTGGTGGTCCCCAGCCCAAGAGAGGTCCAGCTGTTCTCAGCTAGTGCCAGGGCCTTTTTGGCTCTGGCCCCCACCTGGTGGAACTCTCTGCCTAAGAACATCCTAAGAACAGGATTTGTTACCTTTCAGTAGGGCTTGTAAGGCAGAGATGTTCCACCAGACATTTGCATGAGAACAGTGACGGTTTGGCTTTCTCATATCCCACCACCTCCCTCCTTATTCTTCCACATCCCCATTACCCAGGGGTTGGTGGATATTAAATTTTTTTCCTGACATTTGGGTATTATAGTGATTTTCTGTTGATGTTTAACATTTTTATGTTGTTTAAATTCTTATATTTATTGTACATGTTTATGATGTAAGCCGCCCTGAGCCATATTTTTAGGAAAGGATGGCCATAGTTTTAGTTTTTAAATTGAATTTAATAAATAATAAATGATGAATGAATGCATTCCAATTTCAGAACACTTTTTAAATAATGCCATTAAGGGGCTGGAGCCTAAGAACTATAAAGTGAAATTCTGCTTGCGGAACTATGGTTTCTGGCTTCTCTGCAGTCTTGTTCTACCCCCTCCCCCTTCTGGAAAAGGATTTAATAGAGCACTGAAGAGGGAAAATTGGCAGAGACCCCCTTGCATAAGTGCCATCTACTCACGTTAAGGCACTAGTGGATCTACACCAAGGTTTGTAACACACACTCAGGCACTTAAAGTATAAGCAATGGGTTGCAACCCACCAGCTTTTTTGCTGCTGAAAATGAGGAAGGGCTCACATAGACCACCCAAAAACAACCAAAACCTATGCTGGATCTGAATGTTCAAAGTCCATATTAGATGGGGGCTCTATAGGGAAGGTGACTGGGTGAATGAAAAAGCTGGTTGAAACCAGCCCAATGTTTAAAATATACTTACTGTGCAAACTATTTTGTTGAACCTGTTTTAAATGATCATTAAGTAGCTGTTTTTCTGGAATTAGCCTTCCAAGCATTTGCTGAGATTCCTGAAAAGAATAAAATAGGAATGCTTGCTTATCTTCAGTTTTGCCTCAGCCATATTTTAGACCAATTTCAATCATACATGGAAATAATTTGTTCATACTTCATTAACAAAATACTTAAACTACATGTGAAAGTAAATAGTAAAACTTTTTATCCCACTACTATTAGTATTAATAATTAGACCCATGCCAGTCCGGCTTCCGCCCGGGCCATGGGACGGAGACAGTCTTGGTCGCCCTCATGGATGACCTCCGACGACAACTGGATCGAGGCGGCTCGGCAGTATTGCTGCTGCTAGACCTGTCGGCTGCGTTCGATACGGTCGACCATCGGCTGCTGACCCGCCGCCTCGCCGACGCAGGAATTCGGGAGCTAGCCCTACAATGGCTCTCCTCCTTCCTGGAAGGTCGGGGACAAAGGGTGGCAATTGGGGGGGAGCTGTCTCAGAGACACCCACTTCATTGTGGGGTGCCTCAGGGAGCAGTTCTCTCCCCTATGTTGTTTAACATCTTTATGCGCCCCCTTGCCCAGATTGTACGGAGGTATGGGCTGGGTTGCCATCAGTATGCAGATGACACCCAGCTCTATCTATTGATGGACGGCCGGGCTGGCAATGTCCCAATAAACCTGGACCGGGCGCTGCAAGCCGTGGCTGACTGGCTCAGGCTGAGCGGGCTGAAGTTGAATCCAGCGAAGACTGAGGTCCTTTGCGTGGGCCGCGGCGGACTGGGAGGGGAGATTACGCTGCCGGCTTTTGACGGTGTGCCACTGATACCAGTGCGCAGAGTCAAGAGCCTGGGAGTGCTACTGGAATCCTCCTTGTCAATGGAGGCCCAGATAGCTGCCACTGCTAGATCTGCCTTCTTTCACCTCAAGAGGGAGAGGCAGTTGGCTCCCTTCTTGGAGCGCAGCGACCTAGCAACTGTGATCCACGCAACGGTCACCTCGAGACTAGACTACTGCAATGCCCTCTACATGGGGCTGCCCTTATACCGAACACGGAAACTTCAGGTAGTCCAGAACGCGGCGGCCAGGCTGCTATTGGGACTACCACGGTGGGAACATGTGCGGCCTGGGCTGCGGGATCTGCATTGGCTGCCGGTTGTGTACCGTGTTCGCTATAAAGTGCTGGTCATTACCTTTAAAGCCCTATATGGCCGAGGACCCGCCTACCTAAGGGACCGCCTCTCCCCATATGTTCCCCAGAGAGCACTGAGATCTAGCTCGCAAAATCTCCTAATAATCCCTGGGCCAAGAGAGGCTCGATTGAAGGCAACCAGGGAGCAAGCCTTCTCCGCAATGGCCCCTCGATGGTGGAATCATCTACCAGAGATGGTACGAGCCCTGCGGGACTTGAATCAATTCCGCAGGGCTTGTAAAACATTTCTTTTCCAGCTGGCTTTCGAAACAGAACCTGGCTAAACTGATGAGATTGATGTGTAGCCATCCAGCCATCTTGTGGATATTACGACCCATAGTATAGCCACCTTCAAGATGGGTTTAGATAAAAATATGGAGCACAGGTCCATCAGTGGCTATTAGCCACAGTGTATGTGTGTATATAACATTTTTTGCCACTGTGTGACACAGAGTGTTGGACTTGATGGGCCGCTGGCCTGATCCAACATGGCTTCTCTTATGTTCTTATGTAATGTAGCACCTTTTATCTATTTTAACTAACTTATCTACTATGTTATTGATTATTTAAAATTGTTGTTGTATTGTATTGTTTTATTGAACCATGGAATTCCATGCTTGTGAGCCGCCCTGAGCCCGCCTTTGGCGGGGGAGGGCGGGATATAAGAATAAATTTATTATTATTATTATTATTATTATTATTATTATTATTATTATTATTATTATTATTATTATTATTATTATAAGCCAAATATGGATGAAATGCTTTTTAGATGTCCTTCTGCTTATAAAATGTCATGATACTTCATACAGTCCAAATTAAACCTAGGCCTAAGGACCACTTATTTGTCTTTATATATCAAGCTTTATATATCAAGAACAGATTACATACCTAGAGAAGCCTATTTTCCTCAGGATACAGAATGAAGAATTTACTAAAAAGGTAATAAATTCTCTCTTTCGTAACATGTTGTGACCAACACTGTGCGCCACATACAGCTACTACAGTGGCCAGTGCATTGCTGTGTAATGGGAATGTAAAGGCTGCATGTAAAAATTTACAACCCAGGCCTGTTCCAAGCAAGACCGGTGATAGATAGCAGCAACCTAGTTAAGTTAATAAATGCTCAACATGGCTAATGACCCTGTCACTCTGCCTCTATGCCTGACTTAGAACCTTTGCTCCTTATCGCCCAGCTAACAAGACTTTCAGGATAGCAGAAGAGTTCACAGAAAGAGTTGTCTCCCTCTTTTCCAAGAAGCATACTATTTATCCCCAAATCCCTCTCTGAGAATCAGGAGAACCCCTTGCAACCAAAATGTGCCACAGATGCAGGTGCAGTGTGACAAGATGGGGAGAAGACAACTAAAACTGCCTCCTCCTCCATCCTCTACTGATTAAAGGCACGACTTAAACAGAGAGAAAAAGGCAATTTTATTTAATGTTCCATACTGCTACAGAGCCCCATCCTGTGGTGCATTTTTTTTGCAAGGCTCATCTGATCCTCAGATACGAGTTTTAGGACAGAGTGGAGGAAGAAGTCAAGCTGGAGAAAGTTCTACAAACTCTACCCAGTATCAGTTCAATCTTCAGTGAATTTTACCCCACACATGGACACTTCTTGAGGGCTAGCCTTTATACCCCCTGAACCTATATTTCCTAATACAGGTAAGCAAGTCTAGGCAAAGTTTTTGCTAATTCCAGCTTCACACAACATGACAGTTTTCAGTCTTATGTATTTCAATGGAAGAGATTCAAGCACAGTTTTAAATCTATCATTGAAATCAACAGGATTTAAGAGAGCCTTGGCTGGACTGAGACTTGAGACTTGAAAATAAAAAATATTATTCCATGTGATACAAAAGAGAAAAGCAGAGTCTCAGAAATGAATGGAATAAGGAGTTAGATCGACCTACTTCGCCAAAGCAACAGGATATGTCCCTAAAGTCTATACTTACTCTCTATGAATCTTGAGACTTATTCAGCAAAACATTATATTTAGGATATACTAGACATCGAAGTGACTCTTTAGCAAAGGACTGAGTAGAGCGTCTGTTGGCATTGTAACTTCCTGGCTATGTCCCTTAAACATACGCTTTGGGAATGTCCGGTTCAATGTTTCCTCTAAGCGGAGTTAATGTGAGCTAGCTCACAGTTTTTGTGAGCCTCTGGCTCACACATTTTTGTCTTAGCTCAGGACAAATGGCCCCAGAGCAAACTAATTGATGCAGTAGCTCACAACTTTAATGCCAGTAGCTCACAAAGTAGAATTTTTGCTCACAAAACTCCACAGCTTAGAGAGTGTATTGGTCCAGTCATTTAGTATTTCTGTGAATAAGTTATTGCTCATATTGATCTTGTATTAGAATGTATTCATTGATTCATTGATTTTTGAGGATCCTTATGCACTTTTAAACTATATGCCCATCTTTTGAAGGCTGATGGTCAATGAAAATGGAACACCCTCCGTCGCCTTTACTACAACACTAGAAAGATTTGCCTCCAGTAAATCAATAGATTGAAGACCTTCTATCAACATTTGAACACATAGCATATAGAAGGCAATGACATATGGACATCTTTTTTAAATATCTGGAAATGGTTTGCAGAGACTTATGTGTAGAGCTGCCATCACTGTTATATTTTTCTCCTGTCTTTATTTTATTTATTTTCTCCCACCCCCATTTCTTTCCCATGTTCTTTTCCCCTGTATCTGTGAAAGAAATTTTAAAAATGGGAACCAAAAGGGTTTACAAAGTCAAATCAATAAATTTCATTGTTATGCTAACATTTTTTATAATTACCAATTCATATTATTGTCTACTATGTGCCATTCTGCACTGTCAATATAAGAACAGAGTGGATGTAATAGCTGAATATTTCAAGACTACCACACACTTACTTGTAACTGCTGCTGCAAATGTGTAATTTCTGCTATTCTTAGCTCTCTAGATTTGTTTGTGCTCTCAATTTCTTGTCTTTGGGTAGATAATCGACACCTGATATCCTGAAGTTTACCTTCCAGTTGATGCTTTTTATCATTCTTCAACAAGGGAAAAAAATTGGTTTACTCAAGTTTGAATTAGAATGCAATATGGCTACAAATATTCTTAGTCTAAGCTTAGTCTGTCCTGTAAATTGAAAGAAAAGATGATTATTTTATTTTTATTTATTTTATTATATTTATAATGAACGCATTTTACAGCAGTTTTAAATAATCAGTATGGAAAATGGAGCATCAAATTTCTTGCAAGCAGTTTCACTTACTAGAGCTTCCAATTCAAATTCTAAAGTTTTTTTCTTGGCTTTCAGAACAACTATATCCTCTTGTTCTCTGTTCCTTTGATTCAGGAGTTCTTGTCGGCGATTGCGTTCCCACTCAAGCTGTCTTTGCCTCTCAAGTTCCCTTTTTGCAGCCTGCAATAGAGTGCATATGAAAGTAATTCATTGCCTTTTATAATGCGTCTCTCCTTATAAACCAGTTAAACACAAAACTAGTATTTTGGATGAACTGGATAACAGCATACTCTTACAGTCTGTTCAGATATACCTCCCACACACACTGTTTTGCCTCTGTGGTTCAACAACTGTGAGAACATTTCTGTGCCTCTTCACTGTGTGTAAACAATAATGTTTGAACTGGAAAATTCTGTGGTTAATACATCACTTTCACTATGCTGGATATATCATATTTATTATTTCACATTTTTATCCTGCCCTTTCCAAAATGGGTCAGGACCGGTCACATCAATAATAAAAAACAATTATAAAGGTTTTAAATCAGCTAACTAAAACATACAACCAGATGTATGCTAGAGAATTCAATGTAATGTCTAAACAGGCTTCCCAACCCTCCCGCTCTGGTGGGGGACCCCAGGATTTCCACCCTCTTCCCCCGCTCCCCCCAAAAATGGAAGCGGGGGGAGGGGGGGAAATGGCGGGCACCAGTTCTGGCAGCTTTAGTTGGTCTCAATAAAAGATACTGCGTTATTACTAGAACTTAGCTCCAGTTCCTGTTTGAGAGTGCGCATGCGAGAAGGAAATTCAGTAAGTCCTGCTTGTGTGACTATTTCCTCCCGCGCAACAGTTAGAATTACGAATGACAGCAGTTTTTTGAGTGAAGTGCTTTATGGGAGTTGTAGTCATAAAACGCTTTCACTGCATTTGGTATATGAGCAGGGAAACTACTTGTCCCGGCATCCCTCGCCAGCGAGGGGTTTTACGACGACTGCTGCTTCTTCCTCGTGTATCCCTAGTTATGCGGCGAGCGTGTTTTGGTGCATCAACATGCCGAAAGTGGAGACGAAACCACGGTCGCGGCAGCAGCGCCCTGAAACAAAAGCATCGGGACCAGGTGGGTCCCTGCTTGGTAGTGAGAAGGAGATTCCTGAGTGAGGACAGGCTTAGAGGGCAGGGCAGCCATGGCTCTTCCCCGGAGCAGGCAAAAGTTGTGTGAACCTTGCTGGTCTAGAATCAAAAGACGAAACGCAAACTGTTTATTAGAATTAAGAAAAATGACACAAATCTCTGTACAAGATTTCGGAGCCCTTGCTGACTCCTGTAGCCAGCCGTTCTGTCCTGTACCGACCTCGACAGGCAGGAATTTTAGCAGTTGCCGCAAAGTTCTCAACTGTAGATGTATCAAGAAAGAATCCTGTAGCACTTTAAAGAGGAACAAATTTATTATGGTAGATGTTTTCGTGTACTAGATCCATTAGATGCATGAAGACCTCAACTGGCCATACTTGGTCAGAATGAAGTGCCGTTTATCTGATGGTTGAAAAGCTTCCATCACAATGAAACTATTACCCTGTAAAATGACACAAGCTGAAATAGGAAGGCCTGGTTTTCTTTGATGGGCAGGACTGCCTCTTCTGATTTTATTATTCTCAGCCTTCATATTTCAAATAGTCCCTTGGTTGGTCAATCTGTGTGTCGTTGCTAATCCTTTGGTAGGCTCTTTCTAATCTCTCTTCAGTTCCTTTTGCCACCTTTCTCTGCCTTCAAATGTGATGGCCAGAACTCCCTTGGAATTCAATTATGCTTGTCATAGCCTTCATCTTGGCTCCACCCCAATGTCTCCTGGCTCCACCCCCAAAGTCCCCAGATATTTCTTAAATTGGACTTGGCAACCCTATGTCTAAATGTAAGGAGATCCCACATAGAAATTATATATACCATCTCCTTAGATGCTATTACTATAGAGCTGAAGGTTAAAAAAGTAGAAAAGGAGACACAACTGAGATACGGCCTGATGAAGAATCATTTGGGCAATGTTAAAGCAGGCTGAATTAGAAATAATACATTATTTCTACAATCATAAATTATATATTTGAAATGAAAGAGAAGTCAGGTCAGATAAAGAACAGTCAACTTAGAAAAGAAAGCAAACTGCTCTCTACTGATTTATTTTAAAATGTATAGCTTGAACAGATTCAAAGTAGTTTGTAGCTAGATTATCACAATTTAAAAAAAATCACAATTATCCCAAAGTGCCAGGCAATATATTAATCAGGCAAAACCCCCCTAAAAACCTGCATTTTAGAACCATACTCATAACATAAGAGAAGCCATGTTGGATCAAGCCAATGGCCCATCCAGTCAAACATTATGTGTCACACAGTGGCCAAAAAAATTATATATATATATATAAAAACACACACATATATACACACTGTGGCTAATAGCAACTGATAGACCTCTGCTCCATATTTTTATCTAACCCTCTCTTGAAGCTGCCTAGCTTGTAGCCGCCGCCACCTCCTGTGGCAGTGAATTCCACATGTTAATCACCCTTTGGGTGAAGAAGTACTTCCTTTTATCTGTTTTAACCCGACTGCTCAGCAATTTTATCAAATGCCCACGAGTTCTTGTATTGTGAGAAAGGGAGAAAAGGACTTCTTTCTCTACTTTCTCCATCCCATGTATTATCTTGTAAACCTCTATCATGTCACCCCGCAGTCAACGTTTCTCCAAGCTAAAGAGCCCCAAGCGTTTTAACCTTTCTTCATAGGGAAATTATTCCAAACCTTTAATCATTCTAGTTGCCCTTTTCTGGACTTTTTCCAATGCTATAATATCCTTTTTGAGGTGCGGTGACCAGAATTGCACACAGTATTCCAAATGAGACCGCACCATCGATTTATACAGGGACATTATGATACTGGCTGATTTGTTTTCAATTCCCTTCCTAATAATTCCCAGCATGGTGTTGGCCTTTTTTATTGCAATTGCATTCTGTCTTGATATTTTCAGTGAGTTATCTACCACAACCCCAAGATGTCTCTCTTGGTCAGTCTTTGCCAGTTCACACCCCATCAACTTGTATTTGTAGCTGGGATTCTTGGCCCCAATGTGCATTACTTTGCATTTGGCCACATTGAACCTCATCTGCCACATTGATGCCCATTCACCCAGCCTCAACAGATCCCTTTGGAGTGCCTCAGAATCCTCTCTGGTTCTCACCACCCTGAACAATTTAGTGTCATCTGCAAACTTGGCCACTTCACTGCTCACTTCCAACTCCAAATCATTTATGAACAAGTTAAAGAGCTCAGCCTCTGGCGAGGCACAGCTTAACAATGCCAATACTCAACTACAAACAAACCTAGAAGGCCCCTCTGAAGAACAAGCACGCAGCAAAGAACCAGCTCCTTCAATTTTGAAAGCAAGATTCCTTGGATACCTTTAAAGCATTCAGAGATCTATACAGGAGTACACGGTCCTTCAGGGAACCTGTTCACAAACCACATAAACCTTTAAGGGTCAATAGCAGCAATACAAATCATACCCACAAAATAAATTGGGAGGCAGCATAATGCAGCTGTCAAGGTAACAAACATAAATATGAAAGGGCTTGGTTCAGTGTAGAGTCAAATCTCACATGAATGTATAACAACTTCAACAAGTGAGAAATGGGTAAAAGAAATTTACACCTTTAAGAAAACCATGCATGGAAGTTAGATCATTTCTTCCTGTTACAATTTACTAAGGAATGGATTTCCTCTTATACATTAAAAACAGGTGCATTAATATATGTTTCTCAAAATCTGTTTTAGACAAAATAGGTATTTCTTGAAACTGTCCAATTACCTCACGTCTTTCTATTTCTTTCCTCCTTTCTTCCTCCCTTTGACGTTCCAACTCACGTTGTTTTTCTAACTGTTTCTCTAACTCCAGCTGTCTTTTCCGCTCCTGTTCCTGTCGTTCACGTTCCTTTCGTTCCTGTTCTGCCCTTTCTAATTGTGCAAGGCGCTCTTGCTCTTTTCTCTGCTGTTCCAAAAGGGCTTGTCTCCGCTTTTCAAGCTCCAGATTGCCCCGTTCAAAGTTCTCACGTTTTTTATCTTCAAACGTAACTTACATAAAAAGAAAGTTACACAAGATGGTGTTAACTAGAACATACTTTGTTTCACATTTTTAGGAATGAGCGTTTTACACAGTTTTAGTACCAAAGATACTTAGAGCTTCATAATTTTCCATTTGCCCACAGTGTGCCCTCATGGTGACTCCTGTGAAGTATGGAGACAAGAATGGACAGTTAACAGATCTAGGAATAAGTTTTCAGTCATGTTTTCAGATATGCTTTTCCTCTTCATATATTCTGGTAGTTACTTCAGACATTCACAGTGGAAAAATAGGAACTGGTCTCCTGGCCTACGAGGGTATTTCTGTCATGCATTCCTGGCAAAATAACAAATATGAAAACCAGAACAATTCCTTTTGGACAGAAATATATACCATAAAGTACCCAAATAGTTTGGTAATCCCTTGGAAATTTATTTTACAATGTAGAAAGAACTCACACATTATTTATTTAGAAAATTATTATGTCACTTCTCTAGGATCCTGCTTGAGACAACAGCTCCCATGCTGCAGAAGTAATGTCAGAAAGCCCAATCATGTGGGAAACTTATTTTCAAACCCAGCACCTGTGCTGGGGTACCTGCCACCCTAGGTAAGGCTCCCACCTCACCCTCAACTTTCCACCCCATCATGTGCCCTTCCTCTCTCCCACCCACGTGCAAAGCCAGGGCTCTAAAACTCACCCTAGCATGTCCCTGAGCAGGGGGAGGGGGGGCTGGAGGTGGCGAGGATGAGTGCAGTGATGGTGGGCCCACAGTTGCCACCCCCATCGGGAAGGGCTGAGCAGCTGCTGTCTGTGGCTCCTCTCTTGCTGCCTCTTTCCCTCGGCAGCGGTGGTGAGAAGAAGCTTCTTCAGCCTCAGAGGCCTTAGCCAAGGCAGGAAGATGTGGAGCAGTGGCGGGGAGGAGCTCAGAGCAAGGACACTGAGTGGGCATGGTGCTTCCTTCCCACCACGCCACCTCTTGATGCCAGCTGCATTTTATTTGCGGCCGAGCTGGGGAAACCAGGCTGGCAGCTCAGCCTTCCACAAAGGCTGCTTGGGCTGCCTGTGGGGAGGAGGAGGGAGCACCCAGCACCCCTGTAGGCCAGGTGGTGCCCTAGGAAGTCACCTACCTGGCCTACTCAGTAGCACCGGGCCTGTTCCAAACCTGTAGTGTTTCAAATCCAAAAGCAGTGGCACTAGAGTGGGAAGAAATTAGGATGTGGACTCCTTCTACATGAGCAATCAAATCATGGGTGCTTCTATATCACTTACCAGTGTTCTCCCGGGCATGCTCAAGGAAGATCCAATTCACCAAAATCGTACAACACACAACCACAAATTCTGCTGTTGGTTCCAACCCCCCACCCACAACTACAGCTTACTCTTATTTAAACATGAACTCACCAGGCAATTTCTTTTCCAGCTGTTGCTGTTCTTCTTCTAATACTGGTTCTTCTGGTAACCTTTGGTCTACAGACACTGAGCTTGTGACAGATACTCCACTGCCAGAACGAACTCTTCTGCCAGTAAAAAAAAAGGTTGTAAGTTCTAAATATGGATCTATGCTCTGCCACTCAACTACTATTCCACTCAATAATTTTGCTGTGATAAATTTTTGCCACAGAATTAGCTACTCAAAGTATAATAAAGATTACTAATTTCCTGGTGGATATGCTGCTTATGCTGTCTCTGAGTTTGTTTTATTAATATCATTTCAGTTGTAACCTGCTTCAAGCAGGATTCTGAGAATTTCAAGCCTGTTTTGCTGTGATGCAGCTCCTTCTCAGAAACAAGCTATGGATCAGTTCATAAATGCACTTAACATATCTTGATTTCTTATCAAGTGATTAACACAAATACGTGAACTAAATCTACTTAAATGCAGGGCATTCAAGAAGATGAAAACATTCGGTCTTGAGATGGTTCATTCACACATGCAAGTTGTGATGTGACCAGGGCCAGTGCGTGGGAGTAGGCAAAGTAGGCAGTTGCCTAGGGTGCCACCAGGCCTAGGGGGCGACACTGGGTGCCCCCTCCCTGACATACGACTCTGGCTCCTGACCGCTGTCACCTTGTCCTCTCCCATCACCAAGCTGCCCTCAACAAAGCCAAGCCACCCCCCTCTCTCCGATGTGTGACTTGGCCTCCCAACTCATCCTATCCTGCCACCCTCCTTCCTAATATGACCGGCAAGCACTTATTCTCACAATTTCTTTTTATAACATCATTTTTGAAAAAAAATTAAAATTAAACATCAGTAAATTAAAAATGTGAAAAGTTTCAAGTTTGACACTCTTTAATTTCCCTATTTTTTTAATAATGGGAGGGCGCTAGTGAGTGATTTGCCTAGGGCGCCAGAAAGCCTAGCACCGGCCCTGGATGTGACTTTGCGGCAACTGATAAAAGCCACCTTAACTGTTTACAACAGACTCAGGAGACATTTTTAGTGTAGAGTAGCTTTAGGCAGACTGAATTCTTGTGAAACTGCCATGTATACAAGAGAACAAAAAAGCCAAGTTCACAAATTCAAAAACTACTGTGGATGGCTGCTTGTCTGTCAGTCCCTTTAAAGGTAAAGGCGACTAGTCCCCTGTGCATGCACCAGTCGTTTTTGACTCTGGAGTGACATTGCTTTCATGTTTTCACGGCAGACTTTTTATGGGGTGGTTTGCCATTGCCTTTCCCAGTCATCTACACTTTTCCCCCAGTAAGCCTTGTGATAAATTGGTCATCTGAAACATTTGTTATGATATCACACTTCTGTGCTCTACCACTCAATAACTTTAAAAGCATTTGCCAAGCCACAACAAATTACAATTTGCAATCCTGAATAATGATTCAGACAACCAGTTGGATGTGAACAAAAGAAAAGCAGTAGGTCACAAGCACAGAAGAGTGAACTGATCTCATGAGAATTCAAAAACAATTAACCTGAACTTCCAAAGGGAACAGAATATTGAGGTCATCTGTAATAAATGAAACCATTATGAAAAACCATAATAAAGCATGCTTTCTAGGGAATTCATCTCCACACATGATAATACTAAATCCTTTTACTGAATTCCTCACAAAACACTGTATGTATTGCCTTCTAGTTTACTACTAAACATGTCAGAATTAAATGCAGTGTTGCAGTAATTTTACCTAAATGAGGGAGGAATATATTCTGGAGACAACACAGGTGGCAGTGGCTGGCCTGACATAGCCATGTCGATTAAGTGCATAGCCAAAATGAATTCTTCTGCAGTCAATTTTCCATCCTGGTCAATGTCTGAAAGATTCCTATTGAAATAAAATATATTTTGGTCTTTTGTCTCTCAAAGCCAGAAGACGACATATCTACATGCCTCCTCCAAAACAGTAGAGTCCAGTAATACCTTTAAAAAAACAAATTTTACTGTAGGATTATGAGTGCTGCTGGACTCTTTACTATTTTGCAGCAACAGACTAACACAGCTAACTCCTCTGGATCTATGCCTCCTCCAGTATCAGCTGGGAGTTGCCTCAATTGATGCCCCTAATCCCCATGTTCAGACAAACTAACATTTCTCTGTGTGTGAGAGATGAGGGTTTTGCCATTATCAATAATTTACAGTTGCTTTCTACATTATTACCTTATTTTCCCCCTTCCCAGGTCCATTTATATTGTGAGCATCTTTTAGGGGAATATGTTGCCAGTAGATACGCCATTCACTCACCTGAAGTAAAAATTAAGGGGTACACTAGAAACTTCTGAGTTGGGGATAAGTCTGTCCTGTAACCTTGCTTTTTGGGAAAAAACACATTTTTTTGTCCTTTCCTAACAATCTTTATTATTTATGCACTTTTGCTAGAAATAAGGCCTGTTGTGAAGCAAAATACAACAGGCTCTAGAAAGGTGCTCTGGGCGAGTGCCCCCCCAAGTGTCTTCCCACCCAAGTGAAGGCATTCATTCCCCCCCACCTCAAAGGCAGCTGACCAGATATCTGGAGAGCAGTTTTAATTCTGAGCGATCTCCAGCCTTCACATGGAGATTGGCAACAGTGGTTCCCCAGAAGGAAACAGTTGGTTGGGGGTGTGTGCAGTGTATGGCATTGTACCTGGCATTGTACTCATCCCTCCTCAAACCCCACTTTCTCCATGCTCCATCCCTTAAATCTCCAGAATTTTTAACCTGGATTTGATAACTCTATCTCCTTCCTTTTATCTGCCCCTCTGACTTCAGCTTTCCATTGCCTCCCCCCTCTCTGCAGCCTCTACATAGGAAAAGGACAGTCTTGGGGGGGGGCAAAGTAGCTTACATTCTTCTCTCCCCCCACCCTTGATCTGCACAACAACCCTGTGAGGTAAGTTAGGGTGAAAATCTGTGACTGGTCCGAAATCACCCAGTCAGCTTCCACAGAAAGAGCCTGGGTCTGGCAGACCCCGCTTTGAAGCCCTAAATCCTATGTCTTCCTCAAACTCCACCACAGAATCTCCAGGAATTTCCCACCAAAATGGAACTGGCAGCCCTAGTCAGGACTGACCACAATGAGTTTTCCCCCAGAGGTCTTTAGTGATAGTTTTCAAACCAACACTTTGTCTCTGATAATGTTGTTGGTCTTAAACACAGGACTTCAGTCTCTCTCTGCTTCTCACTTTCCCTATCTCTATCTCTGTATCTGGTCTGCTGCCACAGGATGCCATCTCCCCCCCCCCACCATCTCTGGCTGTTTCCCTTTCAGAAGAAGATAGGGAGGAGCCCTCAGCCAATCAAGAGAAGGTTTTCTCTGGCTCTTTCCCTTCTCCTCCATCCCTCAGCCAACTGAGGAAAGGCTTTGTCCTCCGCAAAGCAGTGTAATAAGCAGCTCAGCCAATGGTAAAGTAGGGAGAGCCAGAAACTGCCAGAACCAAGACTGGGTGCTGTTTACTAACAGAATCAGCTTGGCTGTCAGGCAATAGTCACTCAGGCGGGAGAGAGGAGCAGACTCAACTAATGGCACACAAGTACTCTTGATTGACGGTTTGATGAGCCAAAGGTTGATGCAACCAATAAGGGTGCTCCATTTTGCCACCATGAAAGGGGTTTTATTATATAAAGGATTACACTATTTTATTCTGTCCTGGAGGACATATAGTTGTCCCCCTCCTCCATTTTATCCTAATAATTGCCTCATGAGACAAGTTGAGAGAGAGTAACTGGTTCAATATCAACCAGTGAGTTTCATGGATGATGCAGAAATCTAGAAAATAACTTGCTAGTGAAAATCTTCTTCCACAAAACTGAAATGCGTACTAAAGAGAACAAGGCCTGTGCACAATTTACAGGCTATACACGTTTGTTCACTTAAAATTTTAATGTTGAGTCCTAGTATAATGCACTGTATCAAATTAACCATCTTCTCTACCTAGAAAGTCATGGGACCCACATGAAAAAAGTCACTTGGGTCAGGTGCTAAAACAACAAAAAAACTGAGTATAAACTGCCCCTTTCCTCCTGCCTCCACACAATGAACTGTTTGCAAACAATGGAGAAAATGGCAATTTTACCTATCTCTTTCTTCTCACTCATATGACTTTTTTCCAGGCAGGTCCTGTGAATCCAGTCATTAATGGTGATTGGTCTTCAGCTCAAAACGAAGTGCAGACTAGGCTAGCTATATGTATATAGCTATATATATAAACAACTCACAATTAGACATATTAAAAAGAATTTAAAAGGTCCAAATGGAAGATATCTAATCTTAAAAATGAGACTCCCTGAAGGCAACGTTTACAAAATAGCAACAAGTATTAATTTTATTGAGATTTTTTTCCAAATTATGCTAGAATTTCAAGATGAGGATGTAATGATCTTCAAAAGCATGAATGGAATACTAGATCCAAAGAAGAAGAAAAAGAAGATATTGGATTTATACCCCACCCTTCAGTACCTGAAAGAATCTCAGAGCAGCTTACAATCTCATTTCCCTTCCCCTCCCCACAACAGACCCTGTGAGGTAGGTGGGGCTAAGATTTCTGACAGAAGCTGCTCTTTCTAGAACTGTTATGACTGATCCAAGGTCACTTTTGCATATGGAGGAGTGGGGAATCAACAGTTGTATGTAGAGGAGTGGGGAATCAAAGCCGGTTCTCTCAGGTAAGAGTCCCCACACTTAACCACTACACTAAACTGGATATATCAAGAAATCTTAACGGTGGGAGATTACCCCAAAACATATTCCAGTATGGGAAATGTTGAAATTAGAAGATACCTGGATGATCAAACACCCAAATTGTAGAGATTTTACATTATTTTTAAATAGACATCAGACATACTCAAGAATAGATATGAGCTGGATACCAAAAAGTCTGCCAATAAACCTAGACAAAACAGAGATTCAACCAAAGATATCTACAGATCAAAGTTGTTTGGCAATGGAACAGAAAGTCAAGAGACAGAGACTAAATTATGCTCTTTTACTTCAAGATGATGTAGTAAGCAAATGTAAAAAGATTTTGAATAATTTTAAAAAATAATATGGAAGGAATGTCCTCAGCTACAATTTGGGAAGCAAGCAAAGCTTTTATTAGAGGAATTTTACTAGCAGCTACTGGCAAAAAAAGAGAGAAATCAGAACAAACCATGATAATAGTAGGAAAAAATACAGAGATTGGAATATGAACATTTTAAAAACACAGAAAAATCTTAAACAAAACAATAACGATTCAAGAAATTTCCTAGGCAATAAAAATATGAAAAAGAATAAAATTCCAGGTTAACAGCAACATATTACTGTCAGGCTCTGTAACTTTATCATACTGAAATTATAGAATACTAACCAAATGGACTCTCCATACTAACCCATAGCCTTTTGTTATATTGTAGCTAGCATGCATATCAAAGGGGGGACGTTTGAAGTGTTAACTTTGTTTAGGTTGTAAAGGGAGCAAAGGAATGTGACCGTTAATAGATACCACCGGTGGCCACCATCTTCCCAGAGGCAACGAGATAAGCAGAAGCTCTCGTGTGAAAGTTTGCACCATCACTCCCTGTTGTTTTGAGAATAGTGCCTTTGTTTAGATATCACTTTGATGTAGATTCCATAAGACTAAGAGACACCCATTCCCAGGTATTAGTCTCAACTTTTGTTTCCAGCTATGAGTTTCCAATAAAGTATTACATTGTCTCAATGAATACCGCCTTGAGTCTCCATCGCCTGACAATTACAAACATTTTGAAGATACCATTACAAAAAGTTATGAATTCGATAAAAAGGAAAGAAAGTTCTGTCAGATGCGTTTGATACAGCTGACCACCAGTTACTGACCTGCCACCTTGCCAACACAGGGATTCAGAGGTCTGCCCTTCAATGGCTTACTCTTTCCTCCACGGTCAGGGACAAAGGGTGGCAATAGGGGAGCAATTATCCTGGAGACACCCACATACGTGGTGTGCATCAAGGGGCAGTTCTCTCCCTTTTAAAAATGTTAAGTTTCCATACAAACAGAAATAAGGGGCAAAGGGGGAGAAAGGATATAGAGAAGAAACAGTATACAGATCGACAGGAAACTAGTCCATTCTGCATGACTATCTGTCCTTCATCATACAAAAAACCATAACATATTTCTGTATTTTCAGCATACCATCTCAATGCTCAGTGTTGTGTATCGTTAATTCTTGCTTAAACTTTCTTAATTTGGATCACTGTCTCAATATACATACAATGCCGGGTAATAGTAGTAGGTGAAAAATAATTATGTTTCACATCAGACAGTCTTAATCAGAAAATTAGCTAAGAGTGTCAAACCAAACGTATAATGGCTCCCAATTTTTTCTTGCTTCTTCTTTAGATTTGCCACTCAGTAATGAAGACAAATAATCCATCTCAGCTGTCTCCAATATTTTCCCAATCAACTCTTGCTTTGTAGGCACTAGTTGTAATTTCCATTTCTGCGCGAACAAAATTCTGGCTACTGTATTAAAATGTACCATTAAATGTCTTGTCTCTTTTGTATATTCATTGGAGTATAAGTTCAATAAAAATAACTCTGGTTTAAATTGGATCTGTATTTTCAATATATTCTGTAATAGTTCTTGCACCATCTTCTAGTACCTTTTCGCTATCTTGCAGGTCCACCAATACGATAAAAAGATCCAACATGGGTCATACATTTCCAAAACTTATTTGAAATATTAACATACATGTTTGATAATTTTTTTGGGGTTATATACCATCTGTAAAACAACTTATACATATTTTCTTTAAATGCAGTTGCCTTAGTCAATTTAATGTTAAATTTCCATACTGCCTTCCACTTGTCTAAAGTAATATTACGACCAATATTCTTGGCCCATTGTAATATACAATCTTTTTCGGTCTCATCTTGCATTCTCATCTGCAGTAAATGAGTATATTTTCACAACCAATTTCTCCTGGGGCCCCAGAAGAATTTTATCAAATGCATATTGTTCCACACTAAAACCTGTTGTTTTATCTTTTAACATATCAAGATTCCAATTGAGTTCTCAACCACCAACTCATAACAATATTCATACCCTCAAGTTCTTGCCTGGATTTCAACTGATAGTCTTGTTTCAACAAGTCTTCGTACCTACAGATCTTATTTTGCATTAGAGGATTTGGTTATGTAAAGGCTTCAATTGGTGAAACCCATCTTGGTATCTTCTGATAAATCTTTGGCTTCAACCATGCCCATGTCGAGTAAAGAGATTTCCTTATCCAATGATTTTTAAAATAAAAGTGATCTTCCAGTCTTTGATACCACAGATACGCATGCCAGCCTAGAGTAAGATCATACCCTTCTACATATAACTGTCTTTTATCTTTCAGTAACACCCAATCTCTTACACAAGTGAGTACACAGGCTTTATAATATAACTGCCAATCTGGGAGATCCATATCTGCTCTGGCTTTAGAGTCCTGTAATGCTTTTAGTTTAATTCTTGGTTTCTTCTTCCTCCAAATGAACCTCCAAACCATCTTATTCAATTCTTGAAAGAAAGTACTTGATAATAAAACCAGGATGGTTTGAAACAGAAACAGTCTTGGTAAGAAATTCATTTTTACTGTGGGTATTCTTCCCATTAAGGATATGTTCAAGTCTTCCCATTTCTCTAAGTCTTTTTAAGTAGTTTATCATAGTTATGTCTTTAAACTACTACATTTATTTGAAATATAGATTCCCAAATAATTCAGTTTTTTCTCATATGAAAATCCTGACTTTTCTTGAAATAGATGTATTTGATCTGCATTCATATTTTTGGCTACGAACTTTGTTTTTCCATAATTTATCTTCAATCCTGCCCAATGGCCAAACTGATTAATCTTATTCATCAAAAAATCAATAGAGTCCAATGGTTTGTCTAGGATAAACACCAGATCATCTGCAAACACTCTCAATTTATGTTGTTCCCCTTTAATCAGGGTGCCTTTGATATCTGAATCCTCTCTAATTTGATTGTTCAGTGTATTCAAACATAAAATAAAGAGCAGTGATGATAGCAGTCAACCTTGTCTAGTCCCCTTTCCAATAGTAATTGCTTCTGATAATTCTCTATTTACCATGATTTTTGCATTCTGAGAAGAGTATATGGCCTGTATAATTTTTAAACAGCTCTAACCGCAATCCACCATACTCAACTGTTGTAGCATTGCTGTAGCTCATGTTGTCAAAGACCTTCTCAGCATCTGGACAGATTAGTTCTAATTGTTTCCCTGGGTGACTTTCATAGTATTCCAATGCTGCATATTGCTATGACACTGTCCTTCAAATATCTTTTTGGAAGAAATCCTGCTAGATCTTGATGTATGAAAGACGATAAAACTTCCTTCAGACGCTGGGCCAGAATTTATTTATTTATTTATCTATCAGATTTATATCCCACCCTCCCAATAGCAATTTACAAACATATTAAAATTAAATAAATAAAAACATTTCCATACATATAAAAAATCCAAGATGGCAAGCTTCTGATTGCCATTATATTAGTTCAGTGAGATTGTCGAGGCTGAAGGTAATAGCCGCCTCCCTCTAACCATCAAAGGCGAGTTTCAATAGTTCGGTCTTACAGGCCCTGCAGAATTGTGGCAGATCCCACAGGGCCCTGATGTTTTTGGGGAGGGCATTCCACAAAGTTGGGGCTATTACCAAGAATGCTCTTGCTCTAGTGCTGGTCAATCAAGCTTCTTTCGGTCCAGCGATCTTAAGGAAATTTTCAGACCCTGAACGCAGTGCTCTCTGGGGTACGTATGGGGAAAGGTGGTCCCAAAGGTAGACAGGTCCCAGGCCATATAGGGCTTTAAAGGTTATAACCAGCACCTGGAAGTGAATCCGGAACGCCACAGGCAACCAGTGTAACGCTTTCAGCACAGGCTGAATGTGCTCCCGTACAGCTAGCTCCATTAAGAACCTGGATGCGTTTTGCACCAGTTGCAGCCTCCGAAGTTGAGTCAAAGGCAGCCCCATGTAGAGGGCGTTACAGTAGTCTATTCTCAAGGTGACCGTTGCATGGATCACTGGTGCCAAGTCGTAGCGCTCCAGGTATGGAACCAACTGCCTAAGATGATAGAATGAGAATTTGGCAGTGGCTGCTACCTGGGCCTCCATTGTCAGAGAAGGCTCCAGGAGCACCCCCAAGCTCTTGACCCTCGACGCTGGCACTAATAGCGTCCCATTAAAGGCCGGCAAGGGGATTTCCCTACCCAGGCCACTGTGACTCAGGCACAGGACCTCTGTCTTCACTGGATTCAATTTCAATCGACTCTGCCTGAGCCATTTCACTACAGCTTGCAATGCCAGGTCCAGACCTTCCAGGGCGCAGCTGGACTGGCCTTCCAACAATAGATACAGCTGGGTGTCATCTGCATACTGGTGACAACCCAGCCCGAATCTTCGGGCAATCTGAGCAAGGGGGTGCGTGTAGATGTTAAACAACATCGGGGAGAGGACCCCACATATAAGAGGATGCCTCTGGGATGACTGCTCCCCTATAGCCACCCTTTGTCCTTGGTCTTGGAGAAAAGAGATAAGCCATTGAAGGGCAGACGCCTGAATCCCCACGTCGGCGAGGCAGCAAGACAGTGTCAAACGCAGCCAACAGATCTAACAACAACAGCACTCCCGAGCCGCCCTGATCCAGATGTCTCAAGAGATCATCCATGAGAGTGACCAGCATCGTCTCTGTCCCATGGCCTGGACAGAAGCCAGACTGAAATGGGTCTAAGATGGAAGCTTCATCCAAGAATCCCTGAAACTGTACTGCCACTGCCCTCTCAATGACTTTACCCAAAAAGGGCAAGTTCGACAACGGCCAGTAGTTAGCCAATACGGCCAGGTCCAAAGATAGCTTTTTGAGGAGAGGGCATACCACTGCCTCCTTAAGGGGCCTTCAATCAGGGACCTGTTGATAATCACCTACAACGGGGCTCGCAATTCTGTCTAGCAAGCATGTATCAACCAGGAGAGACACGAGTCCAGATTGCAGGTAGTGGGATGTACAGTACAAAGGACTTTGTCCACTTCCTCCAAGCTGAGTGGAGTGAAATGGTCCAGGATCAAACCAGAAGACGCGCTTGGGGCCTCAAGTTCACTCACTGGTATCAAGGTTGGCGGAGAGATCACAGTGGAGCAGCAGGACCTTATCTGTGAAAAAATCAGCAAAAGCCTCACAGCCAATTTCCAATTCCTTATAATTTGTTCTGCTCTGCGGCAAGTTTGTAAGCATCCGAATTGTTCTAAATATTGGGCCAGGCGAGAATTCACAGATGCAATCTGGGTTGCAAAGTAAGCCCTCTTTGCAGCCTTAACTGCCATCTCATAGGACTTCATAAACAGTCTATAAGATGTTCTTGTTGCTTCGTCACGGGTGCGCTGCCATCGCCTCTCTAGCCGTCTTAGTTGCTGTTTCATCAGCTGCAATTCCGTGAATGGCAGTGAAAAAGGCACTGGGGAGTGATCTCGTTGATGGCTGTGGAGAGTTGTTGATGCCACATCTCTGCTAGTTCATCCAGCGAGTCGCCAGGGGGCCAAGGATCCTGCAGAGCCATTTGATGCTGCATAGGGTCCATCTGGCTTTGCGGGCGAGCCAAAATATGCTCACCGTCTAAACAGGGTTGTGGCGGCACAACCATATGGGCCTTCAGGGCATAGTGGTCCAACCATGGCACTGCCTCAGCAGTAATCTGGTCCATCGCAAAGACTCCCACCGCAAAGATCAAATCCAGCGTGTGCCCGGCCTGTTGGGTGGTAGTTGTTACATATTGGGAGAGTCCCAGTGTCGCCATGGATGACACCAGGTCCGTCGCCTGTAAGAATTGAAGCAAATATCTTATAATCCACATTCAACAGTGAGATTGGCCTGTAGTTTTTATATCCTTCAAATCTGCCCCATCCTTGGAATCAGCGATATAGTAGCCTCTTGCTACGAGGTAGGTATCTCAAGGGGTGGTTCTCTCCATGATGCTGCTTAACATTTATATGCGTCCCTTTGCCCAAATTGTCTGGAGATATGGGCTGGGATGCCATCAGTATATGGATGACACTCAGCTCTATTGATGGGTGGCCAGTCTGTCTACACCCTGAAAAATCTGGACCTTGCGTTGGAAGCCATGATGAAGTGGCTCAGGCAGAGTTGAGTGAAACTGAATCTAGTGAAGATGGAGGTCCTGCACCTGGGTTGTGGTGGTCTGGGAAGAGAAGTCCCCCTACCGGCCTTCGATGGGGCAGCGTCTAAAGTTAAGAGTCTGGGGGTACTCCTAGAGCCTTCATTGACAACGGAGGCCCAGGTGTCAGCCACTGCCAGATCTACTTTTTTTCACCTTAGGCAGATAAGGCAGTTGGTCCCTTTCCTAGAGTGCAGCAACCTGGCAAGTGATCCATGCTATAGTCACCTCGAGAATAGACTACTGTAATGCCCTCTCCAGGGGACTGCTCTTATCTCAAATCTGGAAGCTGCTGCTAGTGCAGAAAGAAGCAGCCAGGTTGTTGTTGGAGCTGCCTGTATGTGTGCATATTCAACTTGTGCTGAAAACACTGCATTGGCTGCCTGTGGCATTTTGGATTCATTTCAAGGTGCCGGTTTTAACCTTTAAAGCCCCATTTGGCTTGGGACCTGCTTACCTTCGATACCACCTCTCCCCACATGTGCCCCAGAGAGCTCTGTGTTCAGGATCCAAGCTTTTAATCCCTGGGCTGAAGGAAGCCCAACTAACTACCACCAGGACCAGGGCTTTCTCTGTAGTAGCTCCTACGTGGTGAAATGTGCTTCCCGAGAACCCATCACAGTTCTGTAGGGCTTCCAAGACTGAACTTTTTTGCATATACACTTTTCTTTTGCATATATACTTTTTCTAATGTATACAATTACATCACATACTCCGGTTGAATTCTCTTTATATTATCACACTGTTTTCTAAAATAAAAAAAAATTAAAAAGGGATTGATGTGTTGAAGAAGATCCTCAAGACACCCACCAGCACCTTGTTGGTGACTAGATAGATACAACCCAATAGGGAACACTCTGGAGTGCACAATGAGTTTTGTTGCGAAAAGACAAATGAGAAATAAATTAAAGTGAATTAAAGGTGACTAGAAGACTAAGTAATATAAGAAATATTTACCAAATTGTAGCCAGCTGGGTTTGTGGTAAGCTTGATTGCATAAGAATAGTTCTTGCTTGTGGACCTAATGAATTAGAAGTATCAAAACATGTAATATACAACACAGATTTAGTCTTTAGTACACAACTTTCAAAACAACCACATGGAATAAGGCTCATATGATTTATTTACAGTAAACAGTAGTGCTAGCATATCAGTTCTTTAGAGGCACTCAAGTTTCGTGAGAAATCAAGAAAGTTACTATATTCTCTCCCTATATTCATTTTTGAACACGGCTAACTACTGGTATGGAGATGCTGTATAAATGAATGAGTGCAGATTTATACAGCATTTAGTTCTCAGAACTATATATGGTCTTATTTTAGATATAAAAATGTGGAGTGTACCTATGTATGCACTTACATGAGATAGCAGTCTTCATAAACATGGGATAGCATTCTTTATATATGTTTTCATCACATACACTGGGTACCAACACACAATTTGCCATATAATTATAGTCTGCCTTTCTCACTATGACTTAAGGTAAATTATATAATATAAACCAGTACAATCAACAGGATGAGGAGAGATCTAATCAACAATGTAATAGGATTGGATTACAGAAATCTGAAATAAGTCATAAGTATTAAACATGACTTATTAAACAATGCAAAAAATGATACCCAATTCCAAAAATGCAAAACAAGTAGAAATATAATACAGCAAGAACAAGATAACAACATATAGCAACACATATTAGTAGTAAAGTCTACAGTTCTGTTCCCTCAATTGAAATGTCTTTCTGAATCATTCTGGTGTAATGCAGCCGTATGTCCTATATAAAAATGTCCCCTGTGGGAACCATAGAATTTTCCTCCCATATTGAATCCGAGAAAACCATAGAGTTTTCCCAGAAGCTCCCTCAACTATGTTAGCTGGTCTCCAATAATAACCCTTTGAGTCATGCCTATAAGAAATAATTTAAACCAATACAAGGACATTTCCCAATATCTGTTTCTCTCTCCAAACATTTCCACATGTTAGCATGGCCTACTGTATCAAAGGCATCAAATAAATCAGTTTAAGGCAACAAAGAGGCATGGCCTTTGTCTACATTCAACAATATTATCAACTAAAGCCCCCAGCACTATCTCTTTCCCATAGCCTGGCCTGAAGCCAGACTGAAAAGCTTATAAGTTATCCAAGAGAACCTGGAATTGGTCCACCACTGCTGTCTCAATCATCTTGCTCAGGAACGGCAAATTAAGAGACTGGGTGATAACTGGCCACATCACACTTCTAGGTTTTTTGTTTGTTTTTTAAGCAGAGGATAGATTGCCCCGTCTATGAGGAACGGTGCCCTCAGTGATTGATTTATGATAGACATAAATGACTTATGTGGTTAGCACATGACTTTAGTAACTGGGTCAAGCTGACCCCAAAACATGAATCAGCCTTCTATCACAGATAGTGACCACCCTAAACCAACAGCTTATTTGGATAGTTATGGAATCAAAGTATATTATCAAATGTGATCTGCTGACAGAACCAAGGCGGTTAAGGGGTATAAAAGTTTTCTCTTTTTTTTTAAAGGTAATGTAAGGACAAGGTAAACGAGATCTGTTCCATTTGCACCAGTTCTATACCTCACCTTCAGACAATCAATGGGAATTTGGAACTTGCCTAGCCTTTGCTGGCAAGAGGCTTTTAGCACACAAATGTATCCTGAGTACGTTTCTTTTAAAAAAAAAATATTCACTCTGCATTGAAATAAAAACAGTCCATTGAGTAATAGGCAGCTCTAGCAATAATAACAGAGATGAATGAAAAGGGAAGGCAATTGCCATGTTTGCTTTCCCATAGATCAGACAGTTTTATGACTTTTCTATAATGGTATGATGCCCTCAAACCAGCTAGCTTGGAGCATAAGTAGTCCATGGTCTTGGGATGGAGTGAGGAGGCTGCTCTGTGTTGCTGCAGTTTCTTTATACCGAGCCAATCTGTATACTACAAGTACCTAAGTGCAGCAGGCTCTAGGGCTAGAGGTGGCCAACTGTGGCTCTTCCACACATATTGTGTGGTTCTTGAAGCCCCCACTGCCCCATTAGTCAGCTTGGAGAAGGCATTTGTACCTTTAAATCACTTATCTAAGCCAGCCAGTGGCTTGGAGAATGCATTTAAAGTTGCATTCTTTCTACCTCTACCTCCCTCCTCCCACCCCTGTTTTCTTCCTTTCTTCCCTTCCTTCCTCCCTTCCTTCCTTCCTTCTGGCTGTCAGACATCTGCTATTCATGTCTTGCAGCTCTCAAACATCTAACGTTTATTCTATGTGGCTCTTATGTTAAAGAAGTTTGGCCACCCCTGCTCTTGTTTACCTTGTCCTTGCATTACCTTTAAAAAGAAGAGAAAATTTTTATACCCTTAACCACTTTGGTTCTGCCAGCAAATCGCATTTGATATTTTCAATCTAGCAGTCAAATGAAAGAATGCAAACAGAAGTTAGTTCATTCTTTCTGATAGTCAACTTTATTCACAGCAGAAGCCAGCAAAAACAATACAGATAAAACAAATGTTGGTTACAGTAACCCATATAAATTATGCTGAGAGAACAGAAGTAAAATTGCTATAATCAATTATAAAAACATACATACAGTTTATAATGGGATTAAACATTTTAAAAGCTACCAACTAAGAAAGATAGAATATGTATCTATTACCCTTCTGAGCTATGAGTGACTTTCTAGTTCTGGTGGCAAGCCAGCCAAATTTAGCTAATTTGAGTATAACCATAGGGTTCCTATCATTCAGAAGATCCTTCAGTCATTGCATTTTTTGATTAAGAGTGATAGGCAAGATTGCAGGAAAAGAGTGATAGGCAAAGATTGCAGTGAATGTTGTACACCTTGCAATTATACAGGATATGCACTAAAGATTCTATCCCTTCATTACAGCAAGGGCATATATGATCTCCAAAAGGTATTTTGTTATATCTTCCCTCCAAGACTGCAAAAGAGAGGGCCTTCCACCTCAAAATTCTCCTGTACTCATTATTTTCCAGCTGGTATAAGTATGGCATGGGTGCTATCCTGTTAACCGGTTCTACAGGAGCATACCATTTCGAGGCACTATTAAGATAATTCTGTCTGGTAATATCTGATATTCTCTGTTTCACCAGCTCTCTGGCTTTATTGTATGTAAGAGAGCTAAGATATTGTTTTGTAAGGCCAAAATAGGGAAGTTTTTCCTCTACGACCCTAAGCTATGGTGCAACCGAGATGATGATGATTATATTTGTTTATTTATATTCCGCCCATTCCCTCATTGGGGCTCAGACCGGAGTACATCAGTTTAAGATAAAATCACAATAAAATCACAGTAAAACCCATCTCAACATTCAGTAAGGTGCAACAAGATGATACAACAGGATAACATGGCAGCAGATGATTTAGTACAAGATGGTATCACAACATAGTAGTAGTTCAGTAAGGCAGTAGGGGGAGGCCGATCGATCTAGTAGATAGATGCCCGCTGCCTCATCTGAAAACCTGGCGGAGCAGCTCCATTTTACAGGCCCTACGAAAGGCCAACAAGCCAGGTAGGGCCTGGATCTCCCTAGGGAGCTGATTCCACCAGGTTGGGGCCTGGACTGAAAAGGTCCTGGCCCTGGTAGAAGCAAGACGGGCATCTCTGGGGCCGGGGACTATCAGAAGATCCTGGGAGACCGAGCATATATGAGATATCTTGGAAGATTAAGCTTGTCAGTCTTGTCGGGAAAACGATTAATTTCAGCCAATACTGTATGGTCATGATCTAAAGTCTCGCCTCCACTGAGATCATACCTGTTTCTATCCGAATCAAGGAGTTTGGAATGCCCTGAGGTATCTGAAGAATTGAATGCAAAAATTTAAATTGAACAATTTCCAACCTTTTGTGTTTTGCTGTGCTATTAATTGGGGCACCATATGTAAGTTGATTAAATACTTTGGCTTTAAACAACCTGAGGGCTGCTATTACGCATCTGCCACACTCGTGTCAAAAAAAATTTTGGATTGCTCCCATGCTCCTGTTAGCCTTTTTAAAAAGTTGCATTCATATTACATGATCTTGCACCATTTGCCTGGAAGTATACCCCAGATATCTAAAACTTGAAACTTGATCTATAGGATTATCATCTAATGACCAAAGATATACTCTGGGGGACCTTTCTGAAACATGATCTTGCTGAGGCAGCTATTCTGGTCAAAGAGACATCATACTTTGGCATTTGAAAGCACTTTTCAGTGTGTATTATAATCACCTTCAGTGATTCCCAAAACAAACTTGCAAATGGATGCCAGTTTCACTACTGCTGTATTACCAGGGTAAGTGTATGTGCTAAGAAATCAGGGGCTTACTTAAGTTTGCCTAATAAGTAGATGATAAAGCTAAAGACTTCAAAGTGCACATTTTATCCTGTTAACCATGATATTAAAACATCATCAATCATATTTATTTCAGAGTCCTCAATTCTAAAATTAATTATTTTAAACAAAAGCATTTTCTAATACCTGTTAAGTGTCCACTCATTGTTTTATCATGGCTATTGAACAGCTGCCTATATTTCAATCTTGATGACTGTGGAACAGCCCATTCTGCTGCAGGAGATGTACTAGAATTATTTTAGAAGAAACAAGGAATTACATTCTTACAATCAAAACACAACTGAGTAAAAACAGTTATGGTTTTAAAAAATTCTAACAGCTTCTCAATTGCTTTTATTTACCACTGAAAATTATTAAATGAGCTTGCCAAAGTCAACATGTTTTTCCAAAGAAAAGTTCTCATCCACCTAAAAGGCTTTTCTTATGTTCTTTTGGTGCTGACCTCTCCATAAACATGCACATGTACTATACAAACACTCCATACAGCCTTCAAGCTTGTCCCTTCTTTCCCTGTGCCCCATTTTTCTTTATCTTAATTTGTTCTGAACTGAGTTTGTTGTGCATTGCTTTTGGCTTTTTTAATAACAGAAAATCAAAAGTTAAATCAGTTGCCACTGAAAAAATAAATATTATCGAAGATAATACAGGCAGCTATAATACGCTAGCAACACATAAAGTATGATCAAACAATAAGACAACACCTAGACAATATGTAAAAATGTCAACAGGCAGGCCTTACGTGGCATTCCAGAGTGTGGCACAACTTATTTTATTTGTTTTTATTTTATCAGATTTATATCCCGCCCTCCCCAAAACGGGCTCAGAGTGGCTAACAGTTAAAAACCACATAGAATACTAAAAAAACAATATACAATAAAATCAATTTTACATATATTAACCATAAAATCCAAGATGCACGTTGGTGTTTCTCAATATCTATATTTGTCCAGTGGGACTGTCAGTGCTGTAGGACATTTGCTACCTCCCCTTAATTATTGAAGGCAAGCTTAAATAGTTCGGTCTTACAGGCCCTGCAGAATTGTAGCAAGTCCCGCAGGGCCCTGATGGTTTCAGGGAGAGCATTCCACAGAGTGGGTGCTATTGTTGAGAATGCTCTGGCTCTAGCGGTGGACAATCTAACTTCTTTCAGTCCGGGAATCTGAAGGAGATTTTGGGACCCTGAACATAATGCTCTCTGGGGCACATATGGGGAAAGGCGGTCATGAAGGTAGACAGGTCCCAGGCCATATAGGGTTTTAAAGGTTATAACCAGCACCTTGAAATGAATCTGGAATGTCACAAACAACCAGTGTAACGTTTCCAGCACAGGTTGGATGTGCTCCCGTACAGGTAGCTCCAACAACAACCTGACTGTTGCGTTTTGAACCAGTTGCAGCCTCCGAAGTTGAGTCAAGGGCAGCCCCATACAGAGGGCATTATAGTAGCCTTCTTGAGGTTGCATGGATCACTGCTGCCAAGTCATTACGCTCCAGGTATGGAACCAACTGCCTTCTCAGCCTAAGATGAAAAAATGCAGATTTGGAAGTGGCTGCTATCTGGTCTTCCATTGTTAATGAAGGCTCCAGGAGCACCCCTAAGCTCTTAAGCCTCGATGCTGGCACTAGTGGCATCCCATCAAAGGCTGGCAAAGGGATCTCTCTACCTAGGCCACCGCGACTAAGGTACAGAACCTCTGTCTTCGCTGGATTCAATTTCAGTCGACTCTGCCTGAGCCATTTCACTATGGCTTGCAATGCCAGGTCCAGATTTTCCAAGGCACAGCTTAGAGAACTTAGCTTCTCTTAGATTCCAGAATGATGCCAGAGAATTCCGACATCATGCCAATCACAGTTAATGTCAAAGGCCCACAAAATGCACTCAACAGCTTACGGATGGCCAGCATGCTTTTTAAAAATTATGGTTGGATTCACCTCAACACCACGAAAAGAGCAAGACATTTTCCTGACATTGCTCTAAGCATCAGAGAGGTGTGCGCCTGCTTTTTTCCCTAAACCACACCAAAGCTCAATGCAACAGGAATAAGTCACTACTCCCCTTGGCCTTGGAGAAAACTGGAGTACCTATGGAACTGAGTATGGCACTCAGTGGCAAATACAATTTTTGGCCAGCTATCAAGGCTAGTCAAGATTTGTGAACCACTGGTTAGCACAAACCAATGTTTATAAATTCACTTCAAACTCTGATTCCTCAACTGATCACAAAACAGTGAATTCAGACATCACTCAAACCATAGTTAAGCTACCTTGACTACAGTAATGATAAATTGTATTTCCACATGGGGACATGTTTCTGTAGTTGCTTGTTGCTGCTGCAGGTGTCAATACAGCATAGCAGCAGTGGGACTTGAACATGGCAGGTTTCCTTGTAGTTTCCCTGCCCCAGTTCCCCAGTAATGGTCAATTTAGAACATTTTTTTAAAAAAATCTTCCCTCCCCATGGCAAACAATTGATGTAGGGAGAAGGGACATGGCACCCTACTAGAGTAGGGCCAGGAATATCTAAACCTTCTAACCCACATGGCAGCTCTTCAGGCTTTGCAGCAAAGCAGGTCTGGGAAAGATCAGAGAAAAACTAGGGAAAACTTGGGGGGGGGGGCGTGGATACACAATGATGCTGTGGGGAAGAGGGGAGAGACTTTTGAAAAGCACTGAATCTGAGTAAAATAACTTGCTGGAAAATGGCCAAAGTCTGGACTGAGCCTGCCATTGTTACCACCAATGTCCTACTTCAGTCCACCTTTATATGTTCTTAGTGAGGCTGAGGTACCCCACACAAAATGTTCGCTATTCATCTTCAAGGATAGGGCAATTCATATGAGCAAGGAGGTACCTAAGATATGCTGGACCTGGGCCTTTATAGGTTATAACAAACATAATGACTTTTACTTAGAATTCTGAAGGCAACCAAGTCAATATTGAATTAATCACTTTAATAGTTTATTCTTGACAATGGATAAGGTATTTCATTTTGCACTACTGAAGCTTCTGGGTTAACTGTCATTTAGTGAGAAATAATACAGCAGTAACAAATTAAAAGGTTTACTATAGTATGAATGAACACACCCAGCTCCTCACTCTTAGAAAATGGGTTCATTTGTGCACCAAAGGAAATGAAGAAAACACTCCCGGCAAATGGCAAACTTTGTCCTTAAATAAGCATGAGATACCATTCAATTTTTTTAGACCCTGACCAGCCCATTACATTCTCCAGAGTCCAAGCATTTCTTCAGATATACCATTGACACTGCCAAATTGGTTTAGAAAGAAAGAGATGGTGGTCAGGTCAATATAACCAGGGAGACTACACTAAGCAGATGTTTCACTTAACGAGCTCATGCAGAAACAGTTAACACCACAGTTCTTAACAGCAAATTCCATAATTTTGTTATGTGATTGAAAAATACTTTCCTTTTACTGTCTAAAAACTACACAAATAAATTTCATTAGACAGTACCAGTTTTAGTGTTATGAGAGGGTATAGTGTAAGTCATGGAGCTGGAGCTACACCCAAGCTACAAACCACTGCCTCAAGAAATCTGCAACAATCAGACTAGAATTGTCTATCATAGCTACTAATGTAATCTCTGCTATGTCTCAGCCTGAATCCAGAGCAAAAACCAGTCATATATAATTTCTTTAATCCAGAAATGGAAACTCAACACCCTGCCCCTTTGAGCAGGGGAAAAGGTTACTGATGCAACAGAGCCTTCTGGAGTCATGCTATCTCCTCAGGTGATCAATGGCCACAGGGGGGAGACGGAGTGGTGTAAGGGCCAGGTTTGGGAAGAGAGCCCAATGTCTAAGGCAGTTCTTGCAACCTGCCTACTGCCAATGCAAGACATTGCACACGTTTAAAACAGGGCTGGGAAGGTGTTTAAGGAGGAAGTATGACTTCCCACTCAAGGCAGCATGTGACAGAAATCACCAGAAGAAAAAAGATCTGAGCACTATAAACATTCTTCTCCTTCAAAGTTGAAGACCCAGGGAAAGCCAGAATGCAAGGTATGTGTTAACTAAGGCAAATTAGGGGCAGGCTCATCTGCATTGGGCACTCTACCCAACACCTTCCTAAAGGTATCACTTTGTATTTATCAAACTTTGTGCATACCACAATTTGCACAGTAAACTGATGTTCCTCCCTCTTCCCATTTTTTTTCTTTTTATTCTATCCTTTGAAAAATTCTAAGTACACCTTTAGGTGTTCCTATATAAAAATAGGAAATGTCTGTTTTAATCAGTTTATTGCAATACCGTTAGAAATAAATTGTGATATAATGTTTATTTTTCCTTTTTTTATTAGCTGCCGTTGAGATTCTTATTGAAAGTTTAGATATTCCCCAAACCCCAGAATCCATGTTGTAACTGATAGAAGCAAAATTCTTCATTAACAATAAACCATGTACAATATCAGAGGAAACCAGTAACTAGCTCACACTGCCACAGCAGATGATTTTTTAAAATAAATGCATGGGAGGAAGTAAAATGACAAGCATAAGAAGGAAAACATGGAAATCTAGAGTACATGAATGCAGAGAGGTTCTGCCGCTAAAAACAGAAATGGAGGAAAGACAACAATTTTAACAAAGCAATGGTTCAGAGCTTAGTCCAAACAGCAATGGCAAATTGCAGAACGTGGGCACCATCTAGAAACTGAACAGTGAAAACGATTTTTTTAAAACAGCTGAGAATTCACAATTAAAGACAGTGCACACATTACCAGTTTTGTATAATAAATCTTTAGGTACATCTTTCTGCAACATGAAAAGGGATGGGATGTGCAATATGATATGTCTTTCAGTATGTACATAATTATGGTTACATACAAACATCTCTGACTGTGACAGAAATGCATTCTTCTAATTTTACACTTCATTATTTTGAATTACACCATTATATTCCAAGCTCACATCCCTTAAACTGCATATTTGCAAGTAGCCACTTCCCTCAAAATGAATGGGGTATCTGTGCTCAAGTAGCTGTTGGACTGCCATCTATGACAAAGTGGCCAAACTACATAAAGAAAATCAGACACACTTACCCAGTAACATCAAAAGATTGCGCCTTTTGCAATTTTGCATTTAACTGAGAACCTGCACCAGATCTACTGAAGGAAGAACTCTTTGGCAATGTGGCTGAAACACAAAAATTACATTTTAACCACATTAAGGTTAAGTACAGTCAGTCAGCTGATGGTAGGTGATTAATCCCAATAACCACATCATGTACTGACCCACCCATTCAGCAAACAGTAGCTGCTCCCATTTTATTTTGAACTTTTGATTTAAGGACATTAAAATTCACTTAAACTGATTAATATTAGCAAACATGTCCATTTAATAAACTACAATGACAAGCTACGTAAATCTCTCAGTGCCTCAGAGATCTGACCTGGGAACTGTTTTGTTAACATCTTTATAAATTATTTGGATGAAAGAATAGAGGGAATGCTTATTACATTTGCAGATGATACTAAACTGGGAGAGTAGAAAATATAGTAGAAGACAGAGTGAGGATACAGGATGATCTTGACAGGCTGGAAGAAGAAGAAGACTGCATATTTATACCCTGTCCTTCTCTCTGAAACAGAGACTCAAGAGTTTTCAGCTAAACATTAGGAAGAACTTCCTGATAAAGCAGTTCCTCAGTGGAACAGGCTTCCTCGGGAGGTGGTAGATTCCCCCTCTGGAGATTTTCAGAGGCTAGATGGCCATCTGACAGAAATGCTGATTCTGCGAACTTGAGCAGCTCATGAGAGAGCAGGAAGGGTTGCATCATTGCTAAGGTTGGTTTTTTGGTGGGTTTTTTTTTTTTGCCGGCTTCTGGACATGGAGCAGGCTAACTGGAGTGTGGGGGAAGGTATTTGTGAATTTTCTGCATTGTGCAGGGGCCTGGAGTAGATGACCCTGGAGGTCCCTTCCAACTCTATGAGTCTATCAAGGACCTATGTGGCCAGCACTATTACCAATTCAGGAGGCAAAGTAATCCTGCTACTTAGGAAAGACCTACGTTTGTTCATGGTTATGTCTGCAATTTTTCTAATACATAAAAATGAATTTTAAAAGTATATTAAAATTGGTTCTCTTTCAGAGCTTTAATATTATAAGGTTTGCATTCATACTGTACATTCTAGAACTTCAGCTACACAAAGAATTGCAAAACAATCAGCAAACTAGTGTAAAAAATTCAAGCATACCAGGATGACCGAAAGCAGGCAGAGGTTGAATAACAGCAGGTGCTCCATTGGCAAGAGGGGGTACAGCTGCTGTAGGTACAGAAGATACTAAAGGTGGAGACATTCCCACTACAGGAATGGTTGCCATTGGCACAGCAGCAACAGCTGTAAGAGGTGGCATACTTGGAAGACCACCAATCCCTGTAAGGAAAGATAATCTACACTTTGATTTACGTTATTTACAAAGCAAAGAATTATAAGTTTAACATCAGGCTGCAGACTGAAAGGAAAATAAAAAGGTGAAACCCCCTATGACTAGCCTAACAATGACCAGGGGAAAGGACCACCGCTTCCAAAACAAATGGTTCCATCAAATTGTTAAATGCAATTCTGAGAAAGGATAATTAAGATCTGCTTTAGAGAAAATTATTCACTTTAAACCGAGCAAAGAATGTTATATAGCAGCATGTAAAGACCCTGATACAGTCTAAACAAATTAACATCAGGAGGGCATTTGCTCTTACCAAATCCTGGTGCACTAGAAATGGCAAGGGGAGGCTGTTTCATAATAGGAGGCAATGCAGAAGGGAGCTGATAACCTTGTAGTTTTAGTTTGATAAGCTTCATAGCTATAGAAAACTCCAGTTGATCCATCCTTCCATCATTGTTCATATCTGCAAGAGCCCTATAAAAAATGTTTGATTTAAAAAAAAAAATCACCTTGGAAACACCTCCAAAACAAAGACAGATTCCGAATTCGAAACTCTGAACATACGAATTATTAGTCCATCTACTCCAATACCGGCTGCTCTAACTGGCAGCAATTCTCTGAAGTCTAAGGTACAGGACATTCTCAGCCCTGCTACCTGAGATCCTTTTAAAGTGGAGATGCCAAGAAAGATAACTAGGATCCTCCACATACAAAGTCTGGGCTCTGTTACCAAGTATAACTGTCCTTAACTATTTAGTCTAAACTATCATATATGCAAAACTGTACACCAAGATCCAAGTCTTCTGAATGTTTGCATTTCCTACATTTATGTCTCCCAAAAAGTTACTTTTGCAAATTAATTCCTTTTGTATTTAAACTGTAACAACTTAGGACCAATTTTCCCTCTAAGCTGAAGAGCCTTGTGAACAAAAATTCTACTTTGTGAGCTACTGGCATTAAAGTTGTGAGCCACTGCATAAATTAGTGTGCTCTGAGGCCATCCTTCCTGAGCTAAGACAAAAACATTTGAGCTGGAGACTAAAAATCTGTGAGCTAGCTCACACTAATTCAGTTTAGAGTGAACACTGCTTAGGACTAACAAGAAAGCCCTGAGGAGCATGATGAAATATTTTGGCAGTACCACATTTTTGGAACAGCCTCCCCTAAGAAAAGTGCTGAGAACATCTTTATTGTCATTTATATTCCAAAAGAAGGCATTTTTGTTTCAATTAGCTTCTGGTAATATTATGGTATTAGTTCTTTACTACTACACTTCATTTTAGTCAATTCCAATTTATTTTTCAGCTGGTTTTTATCTACTGTTTCAATATGAAATTTGGCTGATTTATCTTCTGCTTTACGTATATTTTATGCAGCTTAAACTAGTTTAAGGAATCTGCTGTTTTCATCTGTATGTCACTTTAATGTATTTTTATTGTTATGTGTCATCTTGGACATCTTTTGGAAATTTTATTATACAGCAAAGACAATAAAACTGCCTCAAATGTTTTATATATATCTAATAAACTTATAATAGATTTACTAATTGTTTTAAGTTTTTATAAGTAAATAAGCTAGGAGAACTCACACTGATTCTAACATTCATGTTATTGAGTTCAATGCAAAACCCATGAAGGAGCAGTGACAGCAGATAAGAAACTACTACTCAACTATTTTTGCATCAGCTAGTTCACAACCATTTGAATTGTTTAAGGTAACATAGCATCTATCAATTTCAAAATTTAAACCTTCATTGTATAAGGACCAAACGATTAGCTGTGATTCATTTGCAAAGTTTTTTTGCTGATAAAATATCAAGAATATGCTCTGATCTAGATGCCGACTAGGGGTCTGCAACGCCCCCCTCCCTTGTATTTTTGGATCAGGTCTATTGGAGGAGAAGGAGACTGCAGATTTATACTCCGCCCTTCTCCGCCCTGAATCAGAGACTTAGAGTGGTTTACAATCTCCTATATCTTCTCCCCACCACAACAGACACCCTGTGTGGTGGGTTCTCAAAGCAGCTGCCCTTTCAAGGACAACTCCTGAGACAACTCCACTTACAGCCGCTGGAATGGCTAACCCAAGGCCATTCCAGCGGCTGTAAGTGGAGGAGTGGGGAATCAAACCCGGTTCTCCCAGATAAGAGTGAGCACACTTAACCACTACACCAAATTGGCTCCTTTGATTTTTTTTTTAATCCAGATTTCAATATGGTATTTGGATCTGGGATTTTTTTAGAACTCCCTTTTTTTTTTCAGATCCAATATATCTGAGAAGAAAAATACCAATTTAGAAAAGCCAGCCCGACCCTAGGGCTGGCTTGGTTTCTCCTGTGGCAAGGTTTAAATTGTGCTGCAGAAGAAGCCAGCCTAGGATCTGCATGTGGTGGGAGGCAAGAGATCAGCTGAGGTGGCAGGAACCAAGAGCTCTGCACCACCTTGGCTGGGACTGGCTCCTCTTGCAGCTCAATTTAAACATTTTAAAAAACTGATCTTGGGCTGGCTTATCTTGCAGTTCAGTTTGAACTGGCCTGTGAGAGGAGCTCACCAGCTACTTGATATAGCTGAATATCCCCACCTTTCCCCATACGTACCCCAGAGAGCACTATGTTCGGGGTCCCAAAATTTTATGATCACTGGACCAAAAGAAGCTCGATTATCCATCACCAGAGCCAGAGCATTCTCGATAATAGCCCCCGCTCTGTGGAATGCCCTCACCAAAAACATTAAGGCCCTGTGGGACTTGTCACAGTTCCGCAGGGCCTGTAAGACCAAATTTTTAAACTTGCTTTCAATAGCTAAGGTAAGGGGAGGAGGCAATTATTCCACAGCACCAGCAATCTCACTGAACTGTAAGAACTGAAGTTAAAAATATCGGAATGATCAGAATATCAATGCACATCTTGAACGTAATGATTGTAAAATGCATGGAAATCATTTTATTGTACATCTTCTTTTAAATTTTATGTTGTTTTAACTGTTGTGAGCTTCCCCGAGCCTGTTAAGGGAGGGAAGGATATAAATTTGATTTAAAAAAAAATAAAAATAAAATAAATAAATTATACCCAAATAAAAGTCAGAAAATAATGGCTTTATTCAGGCTCAGCTATACCGGTAGTCAATCAGATTCTCTGATCTATAAAGCTGTGTTAGTCTGTTGCTGCAAAACAGTAAAGAATCCACTAGCACCTTTAAAACTAACGAATTTTACTGTAGCATAACCTTTTGAGAAACACAGCTGTCTTCATCAGATGCATGGAAGGTACATAGAAACTGGCCAGAGATATATAGGGGGTAAAGAGAGGGGGGAGTATATGCAGTAATTGAGAGCCATGTAAATGTAAAACAGTTGCAAAATTCCTGAATAAGAAAAGGTAGAATGCCCAGTCCAGGCTGGGTGTAACCACTTCCTTCTATTGATGGAATACTTGAAAGGGAAAGGCAATTACATCTGGTAATGAGGAAGTCCCTATTCAATCCAAGTCTGACTGAGTCAAATTTACATATGAATTCCAGTTCAGAAGCTTCCCATTGGATTTTGTTTTTGAAATATTGTTGTTGAATTATGGTGACCTTTAAGTCCTTGATAAGAGCCCCATGGCACAGAGTATTAAAGCTGCAGTACTGCAGTCCTAAACTCTGCTCACGACCTGAGTTCGATCCCCAGTGGAAGCTGGGTTTTCAGGTAGCTGGCTCAAGGTTGACTCAGCCTTCCATCCCTCTGAGGTCAGTAAAATGAGTATCCAGCTTGCTGGGGGGAAAGTGTAGATGACAGGGGAAGGCAATGGCAAACCACCCCGTAAAAAGTCTGCTGTGAAAATGTGAAAGCAACGTCACCCCAGAGTCAGAAATGACTGGTGCTCGCTCGGGGCACCATTTCCTTTTTCTTAAGTCCTTGATGGAGTGTCCTGGTAGACTGAAGTGTTCTACTGGTTTTTGGATAGTCATTTTTATGTCAGATTTGTGTCCATTTATTCCTTTGTGTAGAGGTTTGTTTGTTTGTCCTACATACAGAGCAGAGGGGCACATTGTTGGCACATGAGACATATATCACATTGGAGGATGAGCAGCTGTAGGAGCCAGAGAAAGTGTAGTTGACATCATTGGGTCCTGTAATCATATTTTCTGGGTAGATATGTGGGCAGAGTTGGCATCTGTGTCTGTTGCATGGTCTGGTTCTTGTGTTGGTAACTCTGTTAGATGGGCCATAGTTGTTAGTGAGAAGTTGTTTAAGCTTGGGGGGGCAGTCTCTAGGGACAGAGAGTTCTTCCACCCATGGCTTGTGAGGCATCATTTTCTAGGATGGGCTGTAGATCACTAATGATACATTTGAGCTGGGAACTTAGGTGACAACCAGTGGTGTTCTGTTGTTGGTTCTTTTTGGTTTGTCCTGGAATAGGATGTTTCTGGTTATTAGTCTGAGCCTGTCAGTTTGTTTCCTCACCTAATTTGGTAGGTACTATAGTCCCAAAACTTGGGACTTGGGTCTACAGCCAAGCTTTATGTTACAATCACATCTGCTCAAATACTCTTGATCAGGATTTTCACTTAAGGAATTTACAAGGATTTTGGGGACTGAAACTTGGTTTCAGACTGGACTATGGGACAAAGATAGCTCTGGTGGCTTTAGCTGACTTTCTCTGTCTAAATGTAGACAAAAGGTCATGCCTCCTTGTTGCTCCTATTAATCTGCTGTCTCTGACACAGTGGACCGTATCATTTTATTGAGGTGCCTACAGGCAGACATATGCATTGAGGTTGTGCACTGTACTGGTTCAAATCATTCCCCTTGGACTTGATCCAAAGAATTGCCACTGAAAACCAATTATCAGTGTGGGACCTATCCTTCAATCTTTACGTAAAAAGCCCTTAGGCCAAATTATTTATAGTTTGGGGATTGGCTGTCATTAACATGCAGATGATACACAGTTAAATATATCCTTATCAAAATCTCCTAGTGCTGCAGTAGAGATCCTAAATTGCTATCTTGCTGCTTTGGTTAAATGGCTAAGAGGGAACAAACTGAAACTAAATCCTGGAAAGAGAAGTAATGATGGTAGGGAAGGCAGAGATCTTAAGGACATTGTGCCCCCTACATTTGATGCAGTTCATCTGACCCTTTGCTAACTCAGTTAAGAGCTTCAAGTTATTCTGGATTCAAAATTATTGCTGAAGAAGCAAGTTAATGCAGTCACAAAAAAAGCATTCTTCCAACTCAGCCTAGTTCAAAAAAATGGCCCCCTACCTTGAAAAAGCTGGTATGGCCACCTGAAACTATGCTGCAGTGAAATCAAGACTAGACTATTGTAATGCACTGTACATTGATCTCACCTCAGAAACAATTTGGTGCAGGATGCCTTAGCTCTTTACTGGGAGCTAGATGGAGCATGCATATTAATCCCATTCTGCAGCCACTCCACTGGCTACCTATCAGTTACTAGGTCCAACTTAAGACACATTCAAAGCTCTTCATGGCCTTGGGCCTTCTGGTATGTGAGACCATGAGCAAAGCTGTGCAATGACAGCTTTGCTTATCTAAACACAGCCTTCTGCGGGTATCAACCTACAAATTGGGAAAAATCAGTAACAGCCCATACACATGCCATCTCCACTGTGGCCCCCACATTGTGGAATGGTATGCCTGAAGGGGTCAGAAAGGCTCCCATTCTCCTGGCTTTCTATGAATATGAAAAACTGAATTATTCAAAAAAGCTTTTCTATGCAGGCAATAGACAGAACTGTATAAATGATTCACAAAGTTACCTGGACAAATCACTAGGGACTGTGGTCTATACTATATTATTGTCGTACATTGGATATGAATACACAATATTGCATCATGTTTTGTGTCATGTTAACACATGCCATCCTTCAATTCCGTTTTTTAGATTTCTGGTTGGTTCTCCAACCTAAATCCTATTTCATTGTTTACTGAATGTCACATCCTGATGACTGTATTAACTAGCTCCGTGTAATCAGCTTTTAGTTCCAGAGAGAAAGGTAGACTATAAATAATGCAAATAAATACTTTAAACAAATAATAGTTTATTACTCATAACTAAGAGATTTTCATCATTATTACATACAACAGTTTTCTGCAAGTATGATTAATAGATCCTCTAAAAAAAAGTTTGGAACATCTTGTATCTCATTAGCAAGCAATTAAGTTAGCATGAGATAGCTGACATTTAATGCTTTTCTTGTTCTTGCTTTATTATTGGAGAGAATCACTTGCTTCATCTTCACATCTCTGTGGCCTACTTGCACATCCCAAGTTCTTGAAAATGTCAGGGTGGATAAAAGCATGATTTTTTAAAAATTAAAATGGTTTTAAAATGTTTCAGCCATAAATACATTTAAAAATAACCTAGTTTAAAATGAGATCTGCAGTTAATCCAAACGTAAATGTTCTTAAAATAGAGTCTATGACTCTCTTATGAATACATGAAAATTGTGGGAAAACATTTTGTAAGTCATCATATGGTACCATTGTTCATGTTATACTATGGCTTGATATGGGAGTGGGGCACTGGCAAGTTACCCCAGGTATGTTTTGCTGATCCATCTGATTGAATTTACACTTCTTTTATGTCTTAAGAATTACTGAATCTCAGCAATTCACTCTGTAATCTAATTATAAATCAACATTTTCCATTTATTAGCTACTACTGAATAAAAATGCATACTGATTAATTGCCACTATTGTAAAATGCATAAGGCTTTGTTTATAATCTGCTTATATATTTAACTTCACATTTTTACCATTTTAGAAAACTATGTACAATGTTTGTTTTCAGATAACAATGCTTGTAACTTCGAAGAGGATTACCTTTAGCTCACTCAAGATGGGTAGCCATCTGTAGCAGTAGAAAAGAATAAAAGTCCAGTAGCACAATAAAGACTAACAAGAGTTGTGGTAGGGTATGAGCTTTCATGAGTCACTACTCACTTCTTCGGATACAGCTAGAATGTGAATCCATCTGTCCAATATTTTGGAAAGTAGAGTGACAATGCATCCACCTGGGTTGAACTGAGACCTAGGTTTCCTGTCTCGTTACCAATACTAATTTCTCCACACCTATTATATCTCTGCATACATCTAATCCAATCATGCCTTCCACTGTCTTTTGCCCACTAATGTAATTTGGCATCTATAATCACGTCACTTTCCAATATATAGGACAGAAGGATTCACATTCTAGCTGTATCTGAAGTGAGCAGTGACTCATGAACGCTCATACCCTACCATTCGTCTTTATTCATCTTTAAGGTGCCACTGGACTTTTACTCTTTTCTACCTGTAGCTAGTTTTAACAGGTTTTTTTGCAGACATGTATTGGCTGAAATCAGCAGTACAAGATGTTTCTTTCTTCTCCTGTTCCTTCATTTTACTCTGCCCCTTTTCTCTTATAACCACTTTATAATTGCTCAGTCTCACCCCACAAAAGAAAACAAAACCTCATCCAGAAACAACTGATTAAACTTAAATCAATTATTTAAATTGACCTTTTATTCTTGATGAATAAACCAGCACATAAAATACCTCACCTATGATACACCCCTGAAAACCATTGTCTTTTAACTTGAACCATAACTTTCAGGCTGCTCAACAAACTGATGGATTCAGCCACTGCTCACCAAAGTCTGATGCCATCCTCCAATTTAAGACACTGTCCTTTTGGAGGAAAAAGCATTTAAATTAGAGGAATGCCCCTAATTTTGATGGGCAATGTCTGTATCCTCTCAACCTGAATGCATTTAAGAGCTCCGGCAGATCTATGAATCTGGGAAATTACTATTACATTGGCTGGATGAAAAAGACATTGAATTAAATTATTTTAAATTGTATTAAATTTAAAATAATTTCATCAAAATCTAAATGGAATTCGTGGCAGGACAATGTGGTGCTTTTAAAATTCTGATTCCATTCCAGATCTGTCAGATAATGCATCAAAACAAAAATGCATAACATATGTACAAGGGAAAAAAATTAGCAGAATTTTCTATATTTATTCCTGCCAGGTGTCAAATTAATGTCATTCATCAAATAACACATTATATCCCAACAAGAAACATAACTACTTTTCTTTTTAGCAGCTTTTGTTATGCAAAGATCCATACAAGGGAATCTTTTTGGAAGTCTGTTTTATTCCCATCCAGACGTCAAATGTTCTCTGTCATAAAACTGATGTCAATGATGGCTGTGTCCAGAAATTTGGACATACAAAAGACAAAAAAATATTTTTGACAAGAAATATTTAGTGCAAACAGGAATATATTTCACTGAAATGTTAAAGTCTCTGGTTTCAAAAGGAAAAGTATAATATAGTCTACTTGTCCTTTCTTTCCAAGGTTCAGCGTGACTAGAGCAAAACTCATGCCTACTTCAATTGGGTTACTGTCTTTAGAAGCATTAGAGCTTGATTTGAAAGCCTACATAAAACACTTCTTAATGGATTATGGGCTTGCCAGCCACAAATCCCATAAAGAAGAGGCCAGTACAAGAATTATGAAGAAACCAAAAGCTCACTGACAGTTCTACAACAGCAAAGGGCCTTGTGGGACCTTAAAGACAAATGCATCACAAGAGACTATTGTTTTGGCTGCAGCAAATTGCTAATTTTCAGATTTTTTAAAATAAAAAACTTACCATATCTGTGCTAAAATAGGCTGTGGTAACCCAGACTGGAAAAAAAAGTTCCTAGCTTGATCCCCTGTAAAGAAGGAAGAAGTTATTTCAAGTAAGAGCTATAAAAAACTGTCTAATAACAAGAAGCATTTAGAGTTTAAAGTGCTTCACACACATTTTCTGAACAATCTTTATAATAACTTTACAAGTAGGTCAGTATTATTATCCCTATCTAGCAGACAGTGGGAGGGATGATGCCGAAAGTGTGATCCTGCTAGAGGCAAGGTATGAGCCGGTAACTTGCTAGACCAACTTCTTAGGGCCAAACTACACACAATATTTAACATGTGGTCCTAATACGGATTTGCAGTATGACACCAGCACTGAGTTCCCTGTGGCAACTCAGTTTGGAAACACCACAGGGGTCTGACTACAGCTTGAAGGAAGAGGGGGCTCTTGTCCCCTCCCCCCAATGCCATTTCTCTAACCTGAAATGACCCCAAGGAGTGTTATTCAACCCACTGGGGGGTCACATGTGCAAGTATTCAGTGAACATGCAGCCCTCCCAGAACCATTCTGGATTGGAAAAAACAGTGCACACGAAGGCAAGAGCACCTCCACCCTCCACACCAGTGTTCCAACCAGAATCAGGCCCTTGCAGTGTTTCTAATTTGAATTGCTATGGCAGACTTGCAGATGCTGAAGGGCTGCAAGTCCCTGTGGCAAACAAACATAAAATGTAACATGTAGCCTGGGCCTAAAAGAACAAGATCATATACCCACAATAAATATAATATTCTGTTAACAAGTTAATAATTTGTATCCCTCTTGATGATTTATCATTATTGGAGGAATCTTATATTTCTAAATTAATCAAACAACAATTATTTGACATTGAGCAGCAAAAGCTATTCCCCACCCAACCCTATATCTGTTCTCCTGCTATGCTCAGTCTCACAAATCAATTTCGGAAAATGCCCCATTATTTTTATAATCTTGATATTCCTCTCCAACGCAGAGTCTTTCTTCTGGCAAGAGTTAACACATTCCCCTCTAGAATGCTCAATGGTAGATACCATCAGATCCCGAGACAACAACAGCTATGTCCTTGTAGTCTTAACTGTCTGGACACAATAGAGCACATAATTGTGGAATGTCCTCTGTATGAGTTACCCCATGAAAAACTGCTCTTTTGGCTCTATTCCCAAAAGGTATCTGAATACTAAGTCGAAATATCAATTTTTAAAAAATGATTTGGTCCCTGAGATCACTAATGCTGTCGCCAAATTTCTTATAGAAGTTCTTAAAATTCAAAATTTTAGATAGCAATGTTCATTACTATACTTATTTGTATGAAATCCTAGATCTGATTCCCTCAGCGCAATGTTTTATATGCTGCCAATTTTCTTAAGAATTTCTTAAATTTCCAACAGTACTGCTTGTAAATGTACTTAATCTTCCCTAGACCTTATTGTTATGTTACAATGCTTTATTTGCTTTTGACTGTAGATATGCCAATAAAGGTCTTTGAACTGAATTGAAGTTATTACCCCATTACATCTCTTCAGTATTTTTAGAGCAGGGGTGGCCAATGGTAGCTCTCCAGATGTTTTTTGCTTACAACTCCCATCAGACCCAGCCATTGGCCATGCTGGCTGGGGCTGATGAGAGTTGTAGGCAAAAAACATCTGGAGAGCTACCGTTGGCTACCCCTGTTTTAGAGGAATAGGAAAATGAGAAATATGCACGAGTACAAACTGAAACATCTGTGCTTTAGTCAATAGGAAATTCACACTATATTAACATCAACTTAGATAGAAGAAAGGGAAACATATGGTTCCTGCTGTCTAGTCTATTTTAATTACTTTAATTTATTGGGATTTATGCCTTGGAAAGCAAGGAAGCAAAACATTTTCTCCACAGGACGTATCCTCACCAATAAATAAACTACACAGATTTCCGTGTATTTTAAAGGCATCACATGTAAATTCAACATTACTATCAGCCAAAGATGTATAGTGAACAGGCAAAGCAGCCCAAAATAAGGCAACACTTGAACAAAAACATTTGTTACATTCCAGGAAGAAATTTCCACTTGTATGAGTGTGAATATACCCCTTCCTCTCTCCTCAGTCTCCTGATCACCCAGTCAAGTCCATAATACTTTAGTGTTTCATGTGGACAGATGACTTAGTCAAGGAGATGTCATATGCAAATAAATGCATTGCAAATCAGTTTAAATTATTTCTAGACTATTTCCCAAAGTTCAAGGCAGCTCACAAAAACATAAATGCAAATAAAATCTGATAACAAAAGCATGTTAAGTACAAAGCCTGGTTAAAATTCTACAAAGGAGCAATAAAAAATAAAAAATAAAAATACTGAAACTTTTAAAACATCACCAAATACTCAAGAGAACAAAAGAAGTCTTCACTTAGTGCCTAACACAACAGCAGGCAGCAAGAAGTAGCAAGAAGTGAGTTCCACAGGTAAGCAGGCCGGCGCTAGCGATTCTCTCACCCCAGGCTGAACCCCCTGCACCCCCCAAGTGTTCTATTCAGAAGTGACATCATCAGGCATGCAAAGGTTGAATGCTTGGCCCACCCCCTGCCTAACCCTCTCCTGCTTCAAAGGGAGCTGGAAAGACCTCTTCCCAACTCCCTCTGGAGAGGTCTGGGCGAGGTCAGGAAGGCAGCAGGAGTGCTTAGAGCCAGGCTTTGAGCATGCTCACTGCCGTGCCTCCCCCCAATTTCGATGAGGCTTCCTGAGCCTCATGAAGCCTCAGCAAAGTCAGGAAGGCAGCGGGTATGGGGCGTGAGGAAAGGGGCGCTCCTAGGCCAGGTGGTGCCCTAAGCGGCGGCCTACTCCCATGTGCCAGCCCTGCAGGTAAGGCACCACTACAGAGACGGCCTTCTTCTCTTATGGCCCTCCATCTGATTTCAGAGAACAGGGCTCATTAAATGGGGCCCCTGACAATGATTCTGACATCCATGCTCGTTCGTCAGGTAGGTAGCAGTTCTTAAGGAGAATTTAAAAAAAAGAAAAAGGAAAGCCTGTATCTAGACTAAAACTAGCTGAGGTATCTCAGACTGGGTAAAAAGTTCTTTGAGCTCCTTATGTGGGGCAAGCTGTGGCCCCAGATTTTTCCTATGAGCCATAAGTGAATAACATTAGAGAGTAAGAAGCCTGCTTTTTCTGCTTCTGCTACTCATACAGCCTCTATGCTTCCTCATGACTACTGAAGCAGCACACAAGGATGGGCAGAAAACGTTAGTGACAGAGATGGTCTTCTGGGTGGCCAATCTTGCTTAACGTAAAAAATGTTTGAGAACCACAAGACAGGAACATCAGATGTCTGAGAGTAGGCAGGCAAGAAGGAAGATAGTTGGAGGAGAGAGAGAGGTGAAAAGAAAGCAACTTTAACTTTAAATGCATTCTCCAAGCTGCTGGTTGGCTTGGCTTGGGGAAGTGATTTAAAGAGAGAAGTGCCTTCTCCAAGCCAGCCAACAGGGTGATGGAGGCTTCGAGAGCCACACAATATGCGTGAAATAGCCACATGTGGCTTCTGAGCCACAGTTTGGCCACCCCGGTATATACAAATGATTATTTATTCAGTGCATACAACATATAAAGCTACATTATTAAGGCGAGGGGACAGAGGGAAAATCAGTGCATATTTATTTTTATTAGAGATTTTGTCTGTAAGTCCTGGTAAATATCAAGAGGTTTTGAAGTTCCAGTTGGCAGAACTGCACAATTGGGATTTTGCAAGACTTACACCTTGCCTGACATTACAAATGACATTAAGATACACAGACACCTGTGCTGACAAAGAACACAGGCAGGCTGCTTAAGAACATAAGAGAAGCCATGTTGGAACAGGCCAATGGCCCATCTATTCTGTGTCACACAGTGGCCAAAAAAACCAGGTGCCATTAGGAGGTTCATCAGTGGGGCCAGAACACTAGAAGTCCTCCCACTGTACCCCCCAGGCACCAAGAATACAGAGCATCACTGCCCCAGACAGAGGGTTCCAACAATACACTATGACTAATAGCCACTGATGGACCTCTGCTCCATATGTTTATCCAATCCCCTCTTGAAGCTGTCTATGCTTGCAGCCGCCACCTGTTGCAGTAAATTCCATGTGTTAATCACCTTTGGGTGAAGAAGTACTTCCCTTTTCTTTACTGACATGGATGGTTGCTATCATAATGTTTTAAAAGTTTCACACATTGCTCTGTACAAATCCTACTTCTGAGGTAGCGGAGACTGTTGCTTAAGCCAAGCACTTGTAGAGTCATATGGGACCTTTAAAAAGATTAAGTTCAAAGTCCCATATGCACAAGACATTGAGACTCTAGCAGCTTAACCTGGGTCCTGTCAAGCCAGATAAGAACAAATTCTGTGCCGAAACATAATTCTTAGGCATGTTGTACCCATGATTCCCCATGAAGATAAGTGGTCTAAGTCTCCTCACACATTTTCTAACCTGGAACAGTCCCATAAAGCTATTTGTACTATTGGGAAAATTTGCACGCAGTTCATCAGTACTGCATTATTTTCCTGAGGGGGCAAACAGGAGCACTCTGCTATCTGCTTCTCCCTCTTGGTGTAGGATGCAATCAACAGTCAATAATCCATTTTTCCCCCCATGTATGCCAGAAAAAGAAATACTGTAGTTGGAACAGAGAGTCTGTCTCTTGTCTTATCACCCCAGAATCACAAAAACCAATTGCATTATTCTCTCATTTAAATTCTTTAGCATTTTGGGCAACATAGTTTTAAGAGTATCTTTACAATCACATTACACAGTAGTATTGAGCTTACTGCAAGCATGTCTGGGCTTCTCCACCCTGTAGTCTTGGGTGTACATGGCCTGGGCTGCGGCAACTGCAACTTGCCTCAGGGAAGACCAAATTACATGGTTGTGGAATGGACATTATATAAAACAATGTATTACCAGTGATAAATCCAGATACTGGTTTCAAACTGTGGAACTGTTGGTCATGCTTAGCTCTCTCATCCACAGTTACAGCCCATATGTCCAGATTGCCTATTTGTAATGAAGAAATTGAGAAAACAAAAGTTAGCTTTATTATAGAAGAATCTCTATTATTTCCAATATGTTTACATTTCACAGCACAATCCAATTAGAAAACATGTTCCCAATCCAGAAAATAGCTTAGACAGTTCCTAAAGATCCAAGCCATTCTAAAAGTCTGGAAGTTCAGAAAGAGAAACAGGCAACTGTGGACCACTCTGGAGGTCTGCCCACAGATCTGTGTACATCTGCCCATATAAGTAGGTGATGCCTTGGTGCAAACAACATGAGCTTGCTGGTTGAAAGGATCACCAGCAGCAACCTTATACTTTATTTCGATGACTAGCAGGGACACCTCTAGTATAAGACTAGACCGGCCAGTTATTTAAAAAAAATACTGACAACAGCATATGGATAGAAGAACTGCCTCTTTCAAAACACTACTGGGCTGCATCTTGTGCCATCACTATCACAGACTGGAGAAGGGAGGTTCTTGCAAAACAGCCTCTGAAAATTTCTCTCAACAGATAACTGGTATGAAAGGGATCCAATCATGGTATTATTGCAGACTGGCCAGAAAGAACGCTGAACCAGAGGTTGCCATGACTTCCAGATGCACACACAAAGAAATACAAAAATATATATAAAATAAAAAGTTTAAGACAAATATTTTTCGTTCTTAAATTCAAGCTATTTGGATCTAATGGAAATATGTTATCTACCAAAGGATTGATTGTATACATTTTTGATTAGTTAAATGAATAGATCCGGGAGGGAGAGGGTTTTAAATTAATTAGTAGTATAGAACCTTTGGTAGTAGGAAATAGTTTTAGTAAACCTTGGGAGATATTAGTAGATAGAGCATAAGGTTGAGCAGGTGGGCTTGGAGCAGGATAAATATTGAGGTATACACTAACAGCGATCTGAGACTCAGTAGGATTAGAGAGAGATGTCTGGTCAGGGGATTCCAGTGCTCCTGGGGAGGGGAAAGTACAGCGGTGGGAGAAGGTGGGGTTGGAACAGAAGGAGACTGAGACATAGGAGGGCTCGCTCACCTTCCAGCCTGTGTCCCATCCCAAGGATAGTAGGTATGGGGGCCAAGTGGAAACACTCGCCTCCATCCTTGGTGTTGTGAAACGGCAGGTCCATAAATAATAAGACCTCAGTGCTGCAGGATTTTTTAATCAGGCAGGACATGGACCTGGCTTGCATGACGGAGACCTGAGTGAGAGACGGGGAGACGGTAGCTCTCTCCTAGGTGGCTCCACCTGGGCTCTCCGTCCTTCACCAGGCACAGACTAGTGGGCGGGGGGAGGGGTGGCGTTTTTCATATGGGAGGCTTGCTCCTTTCAGGCGCTCTCACCTCCAAAGATCAGGGTATAGAGTGTGCTGGATTGATGTGGGATGTTGGGGAGAGTTTGGCAATCTGGCAGGTGTACCATCATTGACAACTTTGCTGCAAGGTAAACCAAATGTTAGAGAATTGGAAATCGGCTGTGAGGCTTTTGCGAGTTTCTTTGCTGAAAAGGTCTCGTCGCTCTAACACGACTTCCCTGCCACAACTGATACAGTGAAAGAACTCGAGGCACCGAGCATGTCTTCTGGTCCATTTCTGGATTCTTTCGCCCCACTCAGCCTGGAGGAGGTTGACAGGATCCTTTTAGCTATATGCTCTACGACCTGTGGGCTAGATCTGTGCCCGTCCTGGCTTATAAAAGCTAGCCAGGCGGTCTTAGGAGAACAACTATGAGTCATTGTCAACAGATCCCATATAGAAGGGATCTTTCCTACGCCCCTTAAAGAGGCTGTGGTCCGCCCCCTCTTGAAAAAACCATCTGCAGACCCAGCCATAATGGTAAATTATCAGCCGGTGTCAAACCTGCCCTTTTTGGCAAGGTCATAGAGCGGGCAGTGGCAACTCAGCTACAGGGATTCCTAGAGGACACTTCCACACTGGATCCATTCCAGTTCGGCTTTCAGTCAGGTCACGGGACGGAGACGGTTCTGGTTGCCCTCATGGATGACCTTATGTGACATCTGGATCAGGGTGGTTGAGCAATGCTGTTGTTATTAGATCTGTCAGCCACATTTCATACGGCTGACCATCAGCTACTATCTAGCCGCCTCGCCAATGCAGGGATCCAGGGGTCAGCCTTACAATGGATGGCCTCTTTTCTCCAAGGTCGGGGACAAAGGGTGGTCATAGGGGAAGAATAATCCCGAAGGCACCCGCTTATATGTGGTGTGCCACAGGGTACGGTTCTATCCCCGATGTTATTTAACATCTATATGCGCCCTCTTGCCCAAATTGTCAGGAGGTATGGGCTGGGATGTCACCAATATGCAGATGACACCCAATTCTATCTAATGATGGGTGGCCAGTCCGACTGTACCCCAGATAATCTAGACCTGGCTCTTCAAGCCATAGCCTCTTGGCTCAGGCAGAGTCAGTTGAAGCTGAATCCGACGAAGATGGAGGTTCTCTATCTGGGTTGGGGTGGCCCAGAAAGGGAGATCCCTTTACCAACTCTTGATGGTGTGCCATTGATACTGGCCCCTAAGGTCAAGAGTTTTGGAGTGCTTCTCGAGTCCTCTTTGACAATGGAGGCCCAAGTTGTAGCCACTACCAAATCTGCCTTTTTCCAAATTCGGCGGGCTCGGCAGTTGGCCCCCTTCCTGGAACACAACGACATAGCAATGGTGATCTATGCCGCGGTCACCTCGAGAATAGATCACTGTAATGCTCTCTACTGTTTATTGTTTGAAGTTTGAATGTTAATGTAATTTGTACTTATTGTCTGAAATTTGGACTGTTAGTTGCCGAGTCCGCTTGCGGAGAGGGCGGGGTATAAATTAAAGGTAATAAATAAATAATATTTGTTTGAGTAATTTTTTAAAAAACAAATTTATTAAAACTAAGTTCTAAAAAAATGTCCTGGTGCTTACCCCCATAAGGTGTTGGAAATTGAGCCATGGTTCAGTCAACTTTCCATTACTATTCGATGCCTGAAATAAAAGTAGTACATTGGCACTGGCATGCAACAAGACCAAAAACAGTAATAACTTATTTCAGAGCCAATTTACTATATTTTACATATTTGCTATATTATATATAGGATCACTTATTATACCACTCATTGATATACAGAAAAAGTCTGAAGAAATGTGTAAGTTGGGTAAATATAAACTGTAGCAAAAGTTCAATCAAATATGACAAACCCCCATCTTCCACCTTGCTGCTGACTGCACCAACACTCCGTTTCAAACCATATTTCTTCTCTGAACTATGGCAAAGTCCTTTAGTTCTTGCTTAGCACTTGCTCAGCCACATCATTTAAACCTTCACCACCACCTTACTAGAAGCTGGATAAGGCAAAACATCTTTATGTGTGAATTTGCAGGGGCTTGGGATAACAAAAGAAAACAGGCACCAGTGCAGAGCAGCTACATGTACTTGATTTACACACCACAGATATATCTAATTGTGAGAGATGTTTTGCTGCTGTGAAAACTAAGGAACTATGGCTGCTTTACACAGGTCAAAGCACTGTTTAAATGATCCTGAGCCTTTGCAAAGTTGAATGAACAAGGCCACTGCCCTGTCAGCTTCGCCTGTCCTCTGATGTACTGCCTCATTCCCAGTGTCAGTTCTTCTGCAGGACTAATCAAATCTGTACATAGTTTGAATAATATAGATTCCTTAACTGATTAATATTTTCCCCAATGCTAACCTTCAGTTTTGGAGTGAAAGAACAGCATGTTGTCACCAAAATGGCTAAACTCATCATTATGCTGGAGATCCCTTAGCCTTAAAAAGCAGCTGCAGGGAGGCCTAGTTTGGAACTAACAACATGCACTTTCTTTCTTCAGTTCTGTTTTTTCGGTTTAAAACAATTTATTAATAACATATGGTAACAATGTCAAATTATATTGTTACAATCCCTAACCCATGTGATATTTTTCTAATCCCCCCTCCCTCCTTTACTAGACTTCCGCTGATGTTATATACTTAAGTTCACTTATAAAGGTACCCTTAACCCATCAAAGTTCTTTCTTCAGTTCTGCTTTAAAATTCCAAAGGGGCAGCCATTTTATTTTATTGTAGTGAAAATTAACAGGGCTCCTATAGCACCTTAGATGAACAATTTTATTCCAGTTTCCGTTTACATGGACTACAATTCACCTGTTTTTATTTCATGCTTCCAAGAATTTCATCTATAGATTACAACAGGTTTCCCAATGTGGTGACCATGGGCACCATGGTGCCTGCTGAGCTTCCAAGAAAGCATCCAGGGCCTTTGTAAGACGGGGCTTGTTACTTGCCGCCCTCATTCTACTGAAAGGGTTTTCCATGGATGCAACAGCAGCAGCCACCACAAAAAGATCAGGAGGTCTAATAAGCATCCAGACCTGTTATTCCATTTCTTTCTTCCTTCCTTCCCTCATGATTTCTTTTCTTTTAATACACCTACTGCAATTCCTCATTAGTAGACCATGCAAGACGGATATGCGAACCACACTTTCTCAACAATGAACTAAAGTTACTAAATCATCTAAACCACACACTTCAAACAAATGGCTACTCCAAGAATGAAATCAGAAGAGCGATTAAACCAAAGGTGAAACAAACTGAAGAAAAATGGTCTCCCACAGGAAAAGAGCTTTTGCCATGTATCAAAGGAATCACTTATCAGATGGGAAAAATTATGAAGAAACATAACCTACAAACAGTATTCAGACCCATCAGAAAAATACAACAGATGCTATGATCTGCAAAAGACAGAAGAGACCTCCTCACTTCTGCAGGAGTATACCGAATACCCTGCAGTTGTGAACAAGTTTACACTGGGACCATGCAACATAGCACCCAGACAAGACTAAAAGAACATGAAAGACACTTCAGACTTGGCCAACCTGAAAAAGCAGCAGTGGCTGAACATAGCCTAACTCAAACAGGACACAGGATCTTATTCCAAGATACTGTAATACTGGACAACACATCCAATTACCATGTTGGAGCTGTTTCGCCAGGTTTTGGGGTGAGGCAGTGGGCATCTAGTCACTAGATTGGTTGGTCTCCCCTACTGTACTATCCTACTGCGCTATTTTGCTGCATCATATTGTTATACCATCTTGGTCCTGCTGAACTATTCTGTTGGACTGAACATTGCAATCGGTTTTTACTGTCATGCTGTTTTATTGTTATGTTGATTTTATTGTGATTTTATTATTCATGTTGTGTTCCGCTCTGAGTCCCTATGGGGAATGGGCAGAATATAAATAAACAGATAATAATAATAATAATAATAATAATAATAATAATAATAATAATAATAATAATAATAATAATAATGTCGGATTACACAGGGCAGCCATTGAAATCCATAAACATAAACACAATTTCAACAGGAAAGAGTTTAAAAATGAATAGGACATAGTTTCCTGTCCTGAAAAATACAAAATTCTCTACATCTTACAACAACACTACATAAAAGATTAAAATTTCAACAGCTCATCCATATGCAAAAGAACCTCATCAAGGAAGCTCTTTCATTAGCATGTCACAGCCTGGGAAACTTCTACAAGATAATGAGACTCAGCCCCATGGCTTTTTTGTAGAGAAAGCAACAGGAACTCATTTGCATATTTGGCCACACCCCCAACATCAACTTTGTTTCACACAGAGCTTTTTGGTAGAAAAAGCCCAGAATGAACTTATTTGCATATTAGGCCACACCCTCTGATGCTAAGTCAGCCAGAACTGCGTTCCTGTGCGTTCCTGTTTTTTTAAAAAAAAGCCCTGCTCAGCCCTACCCCCACCTTCCTGAGTAAATATAAATGACCTGCCTACCATCTTCTTCTCACTTTGACACAGAGAGAACTCTAGCCTTCTGTATTATACCTCTGACAATGCCAGTCACAGCTGTTGGCAAAACATCAGGTTCTACAATGCCAAGACCACAAACATACAGCCTGGAAAATCTATAACAACTAATGAACTCAGCTGTGAAAGCCTTCGACAACATAAGCTTCCATTGGCTGTGACATATGGATATTGAAACTGGTTTGCTCTCTTGCTTACAAACCAGCATTAAACTGTAGTTTCAAATACTATTTCTAAACAAGAGAACATTTTGCTTGCCTGATTCAGACAACTAACAGCACCTTCTTCCAGACCAAAGTGTACCAATTTTGTGTTTATGATTGTGTCTGTCATAGCCAATTATTACTCTGTATTACAATTTCAATCTCAAAGCTATAGCAGTTAACCCTCCCATTTACCACACATAAACAAAATATGCATATCTTGCTACCATACTAGAGCAAGCAATAGCAGCAAAGTGCACAATGCAGAATAAAACTGCTATTGACAATAACTTAATAATTCTCTAAATCAAAGCTATTTTTATTCCACAATGTGTATATATATATATATTTCTCAAAACTTTTGTATATTATATGATGCCTAGGATTGTTCTGTTATATCCAAATAAACAATACAGTTCAAGTATATTTTTGGTACAATTCTGACTTGTACTTGACTAACTCAACCAGCTTTCTCTTGCTCTTGACAAGTCCCCAGTTGAGCTTTCCAGTGTGTGCAGATCTGTGATCAGCGACTAGTGATAGATTAGATCATTCCATTCAGCATTCTTCTAGAAATTTGTGGTTTCATAATTTTCCAACTCATAGAATGTATTACTCCTGCGGAAGATTACCAGTGAATGAAATGAGTGTGCTCACCTGGGGACTTCTCACGAGCAAGAGAAAGCTGGGTGAGTTGGTCAAATAGAAGTGGTCAGAATTGGACTAGAAATATACTTGGACTGTATTGCTGTGAGACACTATTTGGCTATAACAGAACAATGATAGATAGACAGACAGACAGACAGACATATATATAATACATACACAAAGAGAGAGAGAAGATATATTGCAGAATAAAAATATATTTGATTTTTGGAGAATCGGCACGTTATTTTTAATAGCAGCTTTTCCACGAGGTTTGGTTTCATAATCTACCTCATTAGAGCATGCAGAACAGAAAATTTAATTTATTTATTTATTTACTTTATATTTTTATCCCACCCTCTCTGCAAGCATAGGATTTTAATTTTGTTTTGATGGACAGAACATTTATGTCTCATGTTCAGAAGTCAAAGATTTCTAAATATATTTAGGTTCTGTACCACTTTAATTTGACACGAGCCAGGGCCTTCTCGGTGGCAGCACCAGAGTTATGGAATGCTCTCCCGGAGGCCATAAGGGCCCTGCGGGACCTTCCTATACTCCGCAGGGCCTGTAAAACCGAATTGTTTTGACAGGCCTTCGATGCTTAAACTGAGAAAGAGCTGCCACCTGACATCAGCTAGAGTTCCCGGTGACCAACCATCTGAAAAGCAGAACCGCCAATATAGTAATGGTACAGCACGGTGGAATAGTTTTCAAATTTTAATCGTATTAATGTTTTATAGATTTTATTGACATTGTTTTAAATCGTGTAAACGACTGTTGTAAGCAGCCCTGAGTCCGCTTGCAGAGAGGGCAGGATAAAAGTCTAATGTAAATAAATAAAATTTCCAATCATGTACATGTTCAATCTATTTCCATTTAGCTGACTAAATTGCTTGCATATATGTTTAAAAAGTCAACAACAAATAAGTTATAATAATAAATATAATAATTATAATTTTTTATTTCTATCCCGCCCTCCCCGCCGGAGCGGGCTCAGGGCGGCTCACAACATAAAATAAACACTACATCGGTTTTACATTATAAAACATGGTTAAAACAGTTATAAATTATTAAAAAATTAACATAACATAACAACATGACGTTATAACGTTAGATTTGGTAGACTTCTAAGAATAGGACATTAAAACATTTCCAGCAGCATGCCTAGCTTTGTCATTGATTCTGTCACTAGTTGAAGGCCATCCTGAAAAGGTGGGTCTTACAGGCCCTACGAAATTGATCTAAACATCTTAGGGCCCTCACTTCCTCAGGAAGTTGGTTCCATAGTAGTGGAGCAGTGACAGAGAAGGCCCGATCCCGGGTGGCCTTCAGTCTGGCCTCCCTTGGCCCAGGGATATTCAACTGGTTTTTCCCAGATGACCTCAGTGCCCTCTGGGGCTCGTGTGGGGAGAGACGGTCCCTCAGGTAGGTAGGTCCTCGGCCATATAGGGCTTTAAAGGTAATAACCAGCACTTTGTAGCGAACTCGGTATGCCACTGGCAGCCAGTGCAACCCGCGCAGCCCCGGCCGTATGTGCTCCCATCTTGGGAGCCCCAGCAACAGCCTAGCCGCCGCGTTCTGCACCAGCTGCAGCCGCCGAGTTCGGCACAAGGGCAGCCCCATGTAGAGGGCGTTGCAGTAGTCCAGTCTTGAGGTGACCGTAGCATGGATCACCATTGCTAGGTCACGGCGCTCCAGGAAGGGGGCCAACTGCTTCGCCTGTCGAAGATGAAAGAACGCGGACTTGGCAGCGGCCGCTATCTGTGCCTCCATTGATAATGAAGGCTCCAGAAGAACCCCCAGGCTCCTGACCTTATGTGCCGCTTTAAGCTGCACACCGTCAAGAACCAGCAAGGGGATTTCCCTTCCCAGGGCACCGCGACCCAAGCAAAGGACCTCTGTCTTCGTTGGATTCAACTTCAGCCCGCTCAGTCTGAGCCAACCTGCCACGGCTTGCAATGCTAGGTCCAGGCTTTCTGGGACGGAGCCAGGCCGGCCATCCATTAGTAGATAGAGCTGGGTGTCATCAGCATATTGATGGCACCCAAGCCCAAACCTCCGGGCAATCTGGGCAAGGGGGCGCATATAGATGTTAAACAACATCGGGGAGAGAACTGCCCCTTGTGGCACCCCGCATACTAGTGGTTGCCTCCGGGACCGTTCCCCCCCAATGGCCACCCTTTGTCCCCGTCCTTCGAGGAAGGAGGAAAGCCACTGTAAGGCCAATCCCCCAATCCCCGTGTCGGCGAGCCGGCGGGCCAGTAGCTGGTGATCGACCGTATCAAATGCGGCCGACAGATCCAACAATATCAGCACCGCCACGCCGCCTCGGTCCAGATGCCGCTGGAGGTCATCCACTAAGGCGACCAGCACTGTCTCCGTCCCATAACCAGGACGAAAGCCGGACTGGTGAGGGTCTAAGGCGGAAGTGTCATCCCAAAAACTCTGCAACTGTAACGCCACTGCCCTCTCTATGACCTTACCTAAAAATGGTAGGTTAGAGACCGGTCGATAGTTTGCCAATTCGGCCGGATCTGCTGTACTCTTTTTTAGGAGAGGGCGGACCATGGCCTCTTTCAAAGATGTTGGAAATTGCCCTTCCAAGAGGGATCTATTTACGATATCCCGTATAGGATATCTAAGCTCCCTCTGGCAGGATTTAATTAGCCAGGAGGGGCATGGGTCAAGGTCGCAAGTTGTAGGGCGTACAGTTGAGAGGACTTCGTCGACTTCCCCAAGACTAAGCGCGTCAAAGTGATCCAAGATAACATCAGGAGACAGGCACGGAGCCCCGGGTTCATCTACTGCATTCAATGTGGCAGAAAAGTCCTGGCGGAGTGACGAGATTTTATCTGCAAAAAATTTCGCAAAAGCCTCACAGCCTATTTCCAATTCTCTCATATTTGGTCTGCCTTGGGGCAGAGTGGTCAAATTTTCAATTATCTTAAATAATTGTGCTGGGCGCGAATTTGCAGATGCAATCCTAGCCGCAAAGTAATCCTTCTGCTAGAATAAAATTTTAGTTCTGCTAGAATAAAATTTTAATCTAAAATCACGGCCATGTTTAGACAGCAATTCTAAACAGAACTACTCAATGGTATTTACTCCCAGGAGAGAGTTTTTATGATTGCACTGTTACACTTACCTAGGGCCAGCGCAACCCAGTAGGCCAGGTAGGTAGTCGCCTAGGGCACCAACTGGCAACAGGGGTGGGCAGCGGGTTTCTCTCTGCTCCTGGTGCCCCCTCCCCGCCACCACTGAGCTCATCCTTGCCACTGTCCACCTCTCTGCTGCCCTCCCCCGCCCTGCTGTCCAGCAGCTGCAGAAAAGGGTCTGACCAGGGGCAGTGGGTAGCAAGGGAGGGCCAGCTCAAAGTGCTTCCGAGTGCATGCACCGCCCTGCCCCTGCTCAGCCTTCTGAGACCCAGCTGGATGGTAAAGTGGGGGAGGGCAGTGGCGAGATGGGCGACGGGGAAGGGGCTGAGCCAGGGCAGCAGGTCAGTGTAGCAGTGGGTGCACCACAGCAAGGAAGACCGGCTTCAAGCACCTCCAAGTGCACACACCACACTGCTGCCCCTGCTCAGCCTTCCTGGGTCCATGCACAGACCTGGGAAGGCTGAAGAGGGGTGGCAGGGCAGCTCATGCATTTGAAGGCGCTTGCTGCCCAGGGTACCAGAAACCCTGGCGCCAGCGTTGCACTTATCTTTACAGTAAAACACTGCAATCACAAACATAAGCAGCATTAAGACTGTTATTATACAACAACTAAAATTAAATTTAAATGTTACAATAATTTACAGAACAAATAACATGCTAATGGCAGAAAGATTTAAACAGCAATAAACAATTTTATGTGCAATTCATCCAAGTGTATCTTTATTTGCTATAAAGGTGAAAATAGCTGAGAAAGAAAAATGGAAAAATAATGTATAAAACCCTAGGCACAAAAAGGAACTCTGGAGAAATATATAAAGTTGTCAAAAATAAAAAAAAAATCATGCAAATCTTTTCAGGTATTTGAATCCAGTGGCACTTTTAAGATCAACAAAGTTTAATTCTAGCTATATGCATGCATGCTTCTTCAGATACTTTTCAGGTGTTGTGTATTTTGTTAGAATTTGCACATGATCACATCTGCATTAGAGCCCAAGCCAGGGATTTGGGGACATTAGACTTCGCACAATATCACATCTGCATTAGAACCCAAGCCGGAGAGTTGTGGATAACCAAGCAAAGGAAAAAATGGGAATCAAACACAGTATGGATAGAAGCAAGAGAGTTCTAATTTTCAGTAGGTACTTGGCAAAGTGCCCAGGCCTGGAATGAACACAAGCATTTGAACAGTGTACCCAGCAAACTGGAAGCTCATTCAGCCTACAAATAGTGCAACAGGGAGAGAGAGATTTTGAACGTACAAAGCAGAGTTTCTGGGATAGCAGGAGTTCATATCGAACAGCTAAGAGTTCATTAACTTCAGAATTACATTTTAATATATACAGGACCAGAGCAAAAAATGTTGTACAGATTTCAATGTTAAACTATGCATGCATCAGCCAATGTAGTATATTGATTAGACATCAGAGCATAAGACTAGGACCAGGAAAACCTGGGTTTGAAAATGCCAGGAAGGTCAACAGGTGGTCTTCAACTTTCTCTCAACCCTACCTGCCTACAAACACTGTTGTGAGAAACAAAGAGAGAGGGACAGTCATGTATACTGCACTGCTCCTTGGAAGAACAGTAAAATATAAATGTGAAGAATACGTTTAGCATCTTCCAAAAGACAGTTGATTACCAGTCACAAGCACACAGCACTAGCAAGAATCTTAGAAATAAGGAGGAATTACACAAATCAGAAAACAGACAAGTCTAAAAGTGCAGCAAAGAATACAGGAATGAAATTGACTGTAAGATTATGCTACGTGCTGCTTCTCAACAATGATGGGGAGTGCTTTAACTTAGCACATACACTGTGCATGCAGAATGTCCCATATTTAATCATGGGTGAAAAAAAAGATAAAGGAATGTCCAGAGCTGAAATCTCCATTCTGAAAAACAGTAGTCACTGGATACAATGAATTATTTTATATTCAGTTGGAAACTAAGTGCCTTTTTGTTTCCAAACACATATAAAGTACAAACTTCAACAATTTTCATGCAATTTTATATAAAAACAGGTTGCTTACCTGTAACTTATGATCTTCGAGTGGTCATCTGTGCAGTCACACACATGGGTTTTCCCGCTGGAACGAACCCGACCTCGGAGAATTCAAAGCTAGCCTTAGGCGTTATTTTTGGCGCGCGTTTCCTCCCGCTCTGGGGAGCAGGCATCCACTGCGCATGCCTGGAGTGAGGGGAAAGCGCTCCACCCACCAGTTTCTTTCACGCCGCTGTATAACGTAGTAGTGTCCATAAGATGCAATCAATTAAAGAAACAGCAGTGGGGCTGGATGGGCGGGCGCGTGTGACTGCACAGATGACCACTCGAAGATCATAAGTTACAGGTAAGCAACCTGTTTATCTTCTTCGTGGTCTCTGTGCAGTCCCACACATGGGTGACTGATAAGCTAAACTGCATGGAGGTGGGTGCTGGTTCTGAAAGAAAAAACTTCAGAGATTACGCAACAAATCAGTCAAGTTAGTCCACTTACCATGAGAAATCAGTGTAGGCTCAATCGAAGATGGAGCGTAGCACAGCTTGCCCAAAGGACGCATCTCGCCTTGCACGTACGTCTATGGCATAATGCGTGGCGAAGGTGGATGCGGAAGACCAAACTGCAGCCGCACAAATGTCCTCAATGGGCACACCCCTGGAGAAGTCTGAAGACGTAGAGAGGGCCCTAGTAGAATGGGCTTTTAAACGTTCTGGTACTGGTTGCTTAGCTAACTGCTAGCACAGTGCAATAGCATCAACCAGCCATTTAGAGAGTCTCTGGGTGGAGAGTCTTTGTCCCTTTTTATGAGTTCCATAGGATACAAACAACCTGGAGTCCTTACGGAAGGAGGCTGTTCTATCCAAATAAAACGCTAGAGCTCGACGCACATCTAGATTGTGGAGGGATCTTTGGCCTGCATCCATGGGATTCTGGAAGAAGGATGGCAAGGTTGTGGACCTCTGCAAATGGAAAGGTGACACTACCTTAGGTAGAAATTCAGGGTCCGGTCGCAGAACCACTGTCATGATGGAAGACAGTGTAGGGTGGATCTGACCTAAAGGCACAAATGTCACTAGCCCGTTTCCCTGAAGTGACTGCCACAAGCAGCGCTGTTTTCCACGATAGGAGTTGCAGTGGAATGGATGCCATCGGCTCAAAGGGAGACTTCATCAGCTGGCTGAGCACTAGGGATAGGCTCCAGGTAGGGTAGAGTTGACGGATTGGTGGTTTGAGATGCAGAATTCCCTTGAGGAAAGACTTTGTGACGGGGTGTGAAAACACTGTATGGCCTTCTATGTGCTGGTGGAAGGCTGAGATGGCTGCAAGGTGGACCTTTAGGGATGAGTACGTAAGGCCAGACTCTGAAAGGTAGAGGGTATAAGAGAGTATTTGCAATATCGAAGAGGAAGCAGGGTGGAAGTTGTTGTGCGTGGCGTACTGGGAGAATCGTTGCCATTTGGATGCGTCAGACTTCCTAGTGGACGGTTTCCTGGCGTTTAATAGAATATGGCGAACTTCGTCAGGGAAACCTAAAAATTGATTTTCCAAGCAGTCAGCTTGAGAAGGGAGGGATCGTGATGCAAGACCCTGCCCTTCTGTTGTGACAGGAGGTCCCGTGCTTGAGGGAAGCAGTGGTAAAGTTTGTTGGACAGGAAGAGAAGGGATGTGAACCATGCTTGGCGAGGCCACCATGGTGTGACTAGGATGCAGTTGGTTTGGTCCAATTGTATCGGGGCGGTCCGGGGAGAGAGATCCAGCTGCCGGCCCTTGACGGGGTGCCACTAATACCGGTCCCCAAGGTCAAGAGCTTAGGCGTGCTCCTCGAGTCCTCCCTTACAACGGAGGCTCAGGTGGCAGCCACTGTTAGATCTGCCTTTTTCCATCTTCGGCAAGCACGGCAGCTGGCCCCTTACCTGGACCGCAGCGACCTAGCGACGGTAATCCATGCTACGGTCACCTCAAGAATAGATCACTGTAATGCTCTCTACATGGGGCTACCCCTGACGCTAACCCGGAGACTACAACTAGTGCAGAACGCTGCGGCACGGCTGTTAATGGGGCTACCACGATGGGAGCACATTCGGCCAGTGCTGAGAGAGCTGCACTGGTTGCCTGTTGTGTTCCGAGTTCGCTTCAAGGTGTTGGTATTAACCTTTAAAGCCCTTTATGGTCAGGGACCTGCCTATCTACGGGACCGCCTTTCCCCATATATCCCCCAGAGAGCACTGCGATCAGGGACAAAAAATCTGCTGTCCGCCCCTGGCCCAAAAGAAGCCAGGCTATCCGCAACAAGATCTAGGGCCTTCTCGGTGGCAGCACCAGAACTCTGGAACACCCTCCCAGAAGCTATAAGGGCCCTGCGGGATTTGTCGGCGTTCCGCAGGGCCTGTAAGACCGAACTGTTTAGGCAGGCTTTTCTGGTTGACTGAAAATGGGCTGCCACCGGACATCCTACAGAAGCTGGTGGTCATAGTCAGAACCTAATACCGCCAGACTAGACTGAGATAGCGTAATAGTTTTTAACCTATAAATGTATTATGGTTTTATATGTTTTTATGGAATTGATTGTTTTTATGATATTGTAAGCCGCCCTGAGTCCGCTTGCGGAGAGGGCGGGATATAAATATGAAGTAATAAATAAATAAATAAATAAATAAATCTTCTGGATTGTTTTCGTTATCAATGGAATGGGTGGGAAGACAAAATGAAGTGGGCCGTTCCAACGTTGAAGAAAAGCATCCCCAGCTGACAGGGTGGAGGGAGGTCCCCGCATGTAGAATGTGGTGCATTGGGCATTGTCCGGAGAGGCAAAGACATCGATGATGGGGGTACCGAATTTGCTGAAGACAGGTAGAAGGTAACTCTTCTTGACTGACCACTCGTGGTCGTTGACTATCATCCTGCTCAGTGTGTCTGCTTGTGTATTCTGTATCCCTGGCAGGTGCACCGCTGTAAGATGAATGCCGTGTGCGATGCTCTGGTGCCAAAGATCCAGAGCTCTCTTGCAGAGGTGAATGGATGCGGTTCCTCCCTGTCGGTTGATATAGAACACGGTCGCCATGTTGTCTGATGTTACTTGTATGTGACGGCCGTGTAATGATGGAAGGAAAGATTTGAGTGCCCTGTGGACAGCAAGGAGTTCCAGGCAGTTGATGTGTAGAGACTTCTCGTATGCTGTCCACAGCCCTTGCACTGTAAGTGAATTGAGATGGGCTCCCCACCCCCATCTCGAAGCGTCTATGGTAACAACGGCCGATGGTGACTGCTTTAGGAAGGGCATTCCTTCCAGCAGGTGGTCTTGAACTGTCCACCACTCCAGAAACGGCAGGATGTGGTTTGGGACCGTTAGCAAAGTTCGCTGAAGTTGCCTTTGCGGGTGAAAGGTTCGAACGAACCAGAGTTGTAAAGGTCGCATGCGAAGTCTTGCATGTGGGAGGACTGCGGTTGTTGCTGCCATAAGGCCCAGCATGCATTGGAAGGAGAAGGCTGTCTGCGTTGGATGAGATATGATTCTGTTGGCCAACGACTGTACATTTGCGACTCTGTCCATTGGTAGGTAGGCCTTGTGGTCTGTTGTAGAAAGACAAGCCCCTATAAACTGTATGTTCTGTGAGGGGGAGAGTTGGGACTTTTGGTGGTTGACCTGCAACCCCAGGGCTGATAAAAGTTGGAGAGTTGTCTTTATGTATTGTTTGAGCTGTTCTTCCGAATGTCCCACCATGAGCCAGTCGTCTATGTAGGGGTATACAGCGATCCCTCGTTGGCGAAGAGATGCTGCCACCACTGCCATACACTTTGTGAAAACTCTTGGCGCTGTTGATAGGCCAAATGGAAGTGCTGGGAACTGATAGTGGGCATTCCCTATTGCGAATCTGAGGAATCTTCTGTGGCAGTGATTGATGGTGAGATGGAAATATGCGTCCTGTAGATCGATGAGTGCCAACCAGGCATTCTTGGGAATGAGTGGTAGCGTGGACTGTAGGGTGATCATGCGGAATTTTTTGTAACGTATGTATTTGTTGAGTCTGCGAAGATCTAATATTGGGCGTTGTCCCCCATCCCTCTTTGGTACCAAGAAGTATCGGGAATAAAAGGCCGTGCGATGGTATTGAGGTGGGATTGGCTCTATGGCCTGTTTGGCCCGGAGAATGGCAATTTCGTCCTGTAGAGCCTTGGGGGGGGGGGGTTGGTGTGAAACGAGGGTTCTTTGGTAGTGAAGCGAACTCTATGAGGTAACCCTTTTTATGATTTTTAGTACCCAAGAATCTGTTGTTATGGTCTCCCATACAGGAAGGAAGGGGAGTAGTCTGGGGGCAGTCTGTTGTTGCAATGGTGTTAGAAGGGCGAAGTCAAAGAGACTGTTTGGTTGCAGTGGTAGTCTTCTTGAAGGGCTGTGGTCTTTGGCGTTGTTGGAAAGGCTGTTTAGTAGGCGGTGCCTTGCGTTTCCAGTAATTCGATTGTCTAGGGGAGCGAGGCCTTTTGTAAAATGGTGTTTTCCAGGGCCTCTGCCTGTTGTTGTGAGGCTGCTGCTGAACGACTCCTAGTCGTTTTGCTCTTTTCCTGCTGTCATCCACAGTTGTGAGAATATCATCTGTGGTCGCATTGAAGAGTCCTTGCCCATCAAATGGGAGGTCTTCGATTTTAAATTTAATGTCCGGTTGTAATGTGGACGAGCGCAGCCAAGCATGTCTGCGCAGGGCCACTGCCGTTGCCATTGATCTGGAGGAACAACCGACAGAATGTCGCACAGTATTAATCCGTTGCTTGCTCAGACGGTTGAGTTCCCGTAGGAGCTTGGTAGGTTGCTTCTGAGATGTTTCAGGAAGCGATGGAACTAGGGTACTGAGTTGAGATGAAATGTTGTGAGAGTACGCAGCGAAGTAGGCTAGGTAGTTATTTATTTTGGCTGATGCCGTGGAGATGGAATAAAGCTTTCTTCCTAAAATGTCAAGCTTCCTACCCTCCCTTCCGGGCGGCACGGGGTGGCGTGTCTGCTTCGATTTTGACGATGAATGCACAATCATAGAATTTGGTGCCGGGTGATTGAATAAGAACTTGGATTCCGGAGCATGGATTTTGTATAGAGCCTCGATGCGCTTTGATGTAGTTGGAATAGAGGCTGGCTTATCCCAAGCCTCCTTAAGCGCTTCTAGATGGACCGGCAACATTGGGAGTGAGGAACCTGCAGGCAGGCCAGCATTAATCAGGTCATGAACGACGTCCGTTATTTTGGGGAGGTCAGTCGTCAACTTGATGTTGAGGGCTGTGGCCATATCAGAGATGAGATCAAGGTAGGATTTAGCCCCCTCAGACAGGGAGAGGTCGGCAGGCTTTACTATCTCGGATGCTGGTGATGCTGGTTGCGATGCTGAATGGGATGAACCCGAGGTTTCCGAGTCCGAGTCTTCGTCTTGTACATCTGGTACATTTGGAGTCAAAGGTGTCGGTACCGATAGAGGCTTACTAGCCGGATGGTTGGAGTGCTGTTTAGAAGACGAAGGCGTCGGTGAAGTCTGATCCCGGTGTCGAGGTAGTGCCCCTTCCTCCAGCGGTTGAGTAGGTAGGGTCTCTTGGTATCGAGGCGATTCGTGGTATCGTGTTCCCTGATACCGTGTTTCTTGGTACTGATCAGAACGGTACCGATGGTGCCGATAGCGGTAGGAGTCGACTGAGGGAGATCTCGATGGCGTGTAACGTTGATAGGAGTATCGCGATGAAGACCGTGATCTGCTATAATAACGGCGACATTCGTCCCTACTGAAGGATCGTCCTCGGAGTCGTGTGTCTCTATCCCGGCTAGGGGACCTTTCGTAGTACCGATGTCTTGGCATCTCTCAGTGTCTAGGGGACGTGATCCGTCTATCTCTAGAGAGAGATCGCTCATGACGTCTGTAGGTTGTATGGTCTCGACGCCGAGGGGGGTCAAACTGTAGAGGGGATACCATAGCATCCCTTTAACCGCGAGGGGCAGTGATGTCGCGGAAGGAATCAGGGTCGAGCTGGTGCTGCAGCATCTGTGTGGATGGCTGAGTCGGCTCGTCGGCTAAAAGATGTTCCAGCATGGATTCGTGAACCGACGGTGGTGAATGAGATCGGATCCGAATGACTTCCGCTTCGATAGTATCTGTCGGAGTCAGGGTTTGCATCGGGTTGGGTGGTTTCGGTGCCGTGAGCACTCTTAGAGAAGAAACCGCCGCTGAAGCCCTTGCATCAGAAGCTCTCTGGTCCGGTGGGGTCGGTTTCTCTTTGCCGGCCGATTCCAAGTGTTTTTTCTTGGAGTCGTGGTGCTTTTTTAGATGTTTCCCGGGCTTAAGCTGCCTGGGAGTCAGAGCCACTGAAGCTGCCGGAGCCGTACCGTCCCTTTGTAGAGTTAGGGAGGGCGGAGACCTCTGGGATTCAGAGGTTTGAGACATAGCCGGTCGCAACAAAGCTTCTAGCAGATGGCTTTTCAGTCTCGCGGCGCGGTTTTTTCTTGCCTGTTTCCCGAATTGGGCACAGTGAACACAAGTGTCCGTTCTGTGAGTCTCGCCCAGGCAAAGTAAGCACAACGAGTGGCCGTCTGACGAGGGGATCTTAGTTTCACAGCGGATACACTTTTTAAAAGTGATTTTAACTTCTTTTCCTTCCATACGCCCGGGGGGGAAGGGGGAGAGGGAAGGGAAAGGAAGGGGACGACAGAGGGTAAAGTAATTTAATTTTTTTTTAATATATACAATACCAGGTGAAGATAAGAAGGAGAAGATGGAGAAGAAAACGGAGGAATTTCTTTGACGATAAGGTGAAAGTGAGTAAGGTAGGCTAGATCTGAGAGGAGACGCAACGAGGAAGGACTATCCCAGGCGGCGGTCGGAAAGAAACTGGTGGGTGGAGCGCTTTCCCCTCACTCCAGGCGTGCGCAGTGGATGCCTGCTCCCCAGAGCGGGAGGGAACGCGCGCCAAAAATAACGTCTAAGGCTAGCTTTGAATTCTCCGAGGTCGGGTTCGTTCCAGCGGGAAAACCCATGTGTGGGACTGCACAGAGACCACGAAGAAGATCTTAATTTTTCCACATTACTAAAGGTGAAACTATTATTCCTACACCCATGTAGGGAATGTCATGTATGAAGCAGCTAATTGGTAAAATTATAATGCTGCCAGCAATTAGCCAAGGAGGTACACTTTCTTCTCTATGTTGCTTACACATGAACTACCATGGTAACGAATCAACTTCTTGGCATTATCTTTGCATTACCCTGGACACCTCTTTGAGCTACAAACACTATCTCATCAATGTAGCAGCAAAAATATGTACGTGAAACAACATCCTCCAAAAATTATGTCGTACAACGTGGGGTACACATCTGCTACAACACTTAGATGCTCAGCTTTGGGGTTGGCATATAGTACTGCCAATACAGTGCTTCATTGTGGCTCAAAAACCCCCTTGTCCACAAATTTGATGCCCAACTCAATACAACAGTGAAAACTATCAGCGAATGTATTACACTCACTCTGACCTATCAGCTGCCTATGTTGTGCCACATCGCTCCCCCACATCTCCAAAGACAAGATGCTCTTTTTCGTGAATATAGAAAGATCACTAAAAATGACCACTGGGTACTTACCGTGAGGTACTTCTCCCCTGGGTACTTCTCCTCTGAAGACAGGAGGACATCTTGTGGGTGATTCCTAACCTTCTTGTAGGGAGGCAGGAAATGAAGTTTTTGTACTTCCTGTTCCAGTTAGGAGTCACCCAAACCTCAGTTTGGCAACTCCAAGAAGCAGTAGTACTTAAAGGAAACTAGATATATAACTGGTAATGACACTCAATGGAGCAAAGAATTAGTGTAAGAAACAGGAAGAAACAGTAGCACTACTTAACAGAGAACACAGCAAATGGGCCTTAACTGGTACAGATGGTAGCATCCAGAGTTATACTGAATCAGTGAATAATGCTGAAACTATGGTTCCTAATAATATACAAATTTCTAACCCCTCTGATCCTGAATGCCTACTGAGAGAAACTCATCCAATAAGTGGTGGAGGAGGAAACATACCCTGGGAGGGCCAAGATGTCCTCCTGTCCTCAGAGGAGAAGGATCCCTCATGGTAAGTACCCAATAGCCGTTCTCCCTCTGAAGTAGGAGGACATCTTGTGGGACATCCTAAAGCACTGTCCCCATTAGGGCGTGGAATTGCTGTCTCCCTCCTCCAGCACGTTGCAGCACTCAGCAACTGAAGGCCGCATCCACTGAATCATATATATTGACCTTGTAATGCTTTATGAAGGTAGACAGAAAAGACCAAGTAGCTGCCCTGCAAACCTCCTGAACTGGAAGCCCTCTAAGCAAATGTGTTGTTAGTGGCCGCACTATGAAACAAATGAGTTGTTATACCCTTGGGAACCGGAATCTTTTATATTTTGTATGCCTCGGCAATGCAAAGTCTGATGGTCTTACTAATGGCTGAACTGGACATCTTTGTTCCCCAAATACGGAGAGGAGATATTTATTAAAAGAGTGTCTGTTTTTTGCATACTTTCTGTTCTAGGGATGTAGCACTCAGTGCACATCTGACATCTAAAGTATTTCATATTTTTTTCTTTCAGGTGAGTAGGTTAAGGGCAAAATGATGGTAGATATATCTCCTGTTCCAAATGGAAAGGTGATGAGATTTTAGGTCTAAAGACAGGATCTGTTCTCAGGACCACCTTGTCTTTATGAAAGACACACAGTTCAGATTTGACAGACAATGCTCCAATTCCTGACACCCATTGTGCTGGTGTTATCGCAGTCAGAAACAGGGTATTCATTCTGAGGTGCATCACAGGGGATTCTTTGATGGGCTCAAATGGAGGTTTGGTTAAAACTGAAAGTACCGTATTGAGATGCCAAGTGAACTTGAGGAGGTTGCAGCAGCCTAGCCCTCCTGAGGAACTGTGAAATGTGAGGATGTCTGGATAGCGGAATATTGCTGATCTTGGGAATGACTGAAGCTAATGCCGCAATCTGCCTTCTCAGTGTCGTTGCCCGCAAGACTAATGAAAGCTCCTCTTGAAGAAAGGCCAGAAACGTCCTTCAGCTTTGGAGTGAGACAGTTAATGCCCTTTCTCCGCCCCCATTTAAGAAAAGCCTTCCAGGTGACACCATAGATATGTTTAGATGGTTTTCTGGAAGCTAATATTGTTTCTGTAACAGGTTGAGAATAGCCTAAGCAAAGTAGCTTTTCCCTCTCAACTTCCAGACTGTTAAGCGAAGCCAACCTGGACTCGGATGGAATATTGGACCTTGCTGGAGTAGATCATCAGAGACTGGAAGAGTCAATGGTTGGTCCATAGAGAGTTCCTGTAGGTCTGCAAACCAAGGCCTTCACGGCCAGTAGGGAACTATCAGCATGACTTCGGACTTCAGCTCTCTGATTCTCTGGATCAGTCTGGGTTTAAGTGGAATTGGTGGAAATGCATAAAGCAGTTCCCTCGGCCATGAGGCTGTCAGACCATCCATCACTTTGGCCATCGGGCAGAGATATTTTGTGAAGTGGCTCAGCTGGTAGTTTATATGAGAGACAAACAGGTCCACTTGAGGCTGGCCAAAGTATTGGACAATATGCAAAAACACCCTCCATTTGAAGGACCATTTGCCCTGCCTTATCTTCTGACGGCTAGGTCAATTTGCCCTCACATTGTCTGTTCCTTTCACATGCTCTGCTCTGATGAAAGACAGCTGTGTTTCAGCCCAGTTGAATAGCTTGCAAGCTTCCTGTGGAGATTCTCTGACTCGGAACCCCCGTTCATTTATGTAAGCTTTTGCCAAAATATTGTCTGTCTGTATTAAGATATGAGCCTTGTGTAACTTGGAAGAAAAGTGGATCAGTGCTAGTCGAACTGCCTGGAGCTCCAGGTAACCTGGTTTCCTCTTTGGACTATTCCCCCAGACAGATGAATTCTGGAAGGTGGCTCCCCAATCTGACAGGCTTTTGTCTGTAAATATTTGGAAATATCCCTGCACCCAAAATATCATAGAATCATAGAGTTGGAAGGGACTTCTAGGATAATCTAGTCCAACCCCCTGCACACTGCAGGAAAGTCACAAACACCTCACAAACTCACAAACACCTAACTATCTTTCCTCTGGACAATTTGGAGATCTTCATCCACCTAAGAAAACTGTGTTTGACTAGGAGTGGGACCCAGATAGGCATGTCCACTTTCTTGGATATCTTGTATTCATAGGGTAAGAGAAATGCTTGGAGCTTCCTGGTATGAAATCTGCCTCACTGAATCGTGTCAATTGTAGAGATCAACATGCCCTGCAATTTGGCTAGGCTCATCAGCGTGGACAAATTGTTTTAGATGACTACTGTCGCCGCTTCTCTGATCTGTATGGTCTTTGAAGTAGGAAGGTAAAGACGTGTCAATTGAGTGTCTATTGTCACCCCAAGTGCTTTAGGTGATAACTTGGTACTAAGGAGCTCTTTTGGATGTTCACAGTAAACCAAAGGTTCTGGAGACAATCTATTGTGTGCTGGGCATCTGACCTGGCCCAGTCCAAAGAGGGGGCTCGAATCAAGTTGTCGTCCAAATAGTATCCCTTTTTCTCTAAGCAAACAGAAGAGCCCTGAACTGAAAATGCTGATTCTTGTAACAGAAGCACAGGTACTTCCTGTGTCCCACAAATACTGGCCTGTGTAGGTAAGCCTCCATGAGAGCTATGGACATCATAAGCTCATGGGGCTGTAACACCTCTGCAATAACCCTGAGGGTTTCCATTCAGAAATGTTTTGGAACTACAAGTCTGTTCACATATTTTAGATCCAAAATAGCATGCCAATATTGTGAACTCTTTGGTACCGTGAAAAAAACTGTTCTGGAACTGGAACCCTCTCTATGGCTCTTATGTCCAAGAGATGTTGGATTGCTTACAGAGTTCGCACAATCTTTTTTGTATTTCTGTGTTCTGGTGAGAGAAGAAAGCGGGGAGGAGGAAGAGACTGACATTCTATTTTGTGCCCATCGGAGATAATTTCCTGACACCAGCTGTTTGAAGGAGAAGAGCTCCACTGTAGAATAAAATGTTGAAGTCATGCTCTGACGGGAAGCTCATGTCTTATTTGGCTTGGGATCTTTATCAGGTGTGGTTGACTGCTTGCTATCTGTTTTGTTGAAGTGAATGGAGAAACTTTGCCTACTAAAGGAATTCTTAGAATTCCATGATGATCTTCGAGAGTCTTGGCTGGATCTTGGAAGAGTATGTTGTGTCCGAAAGGAGGAAGAGTAAGACTGTCTTCTGTCCTGTCTGCAGAGAAATTTGGGCATCGCCCTTTTATCTTTAGTTTCTATGAGAATTTTATCTACATTCTCCCTGAAGAGGTGCCCGCCATGAAAGGGATATGCTCTAACTATATTTTTGAGCGTGTGTCAGCTGACCAGACCTGAAGCCACACCATATGCCTTGCTGCGGTTGAGGAAGAAATTACACATGAAGCAAATACCATAGAATTCAATGTTGAGTAAGAAATGAAATCGCTTTCAAAACCCCATTAGCACCATCAAGTGCTTTGGAATTGTCCTCTGGCAACATCTGGATCAATTTCCTCATTCAGACTATGTTTGCCCTCGCAATCACAGAACCTACTGCAGATGCTATCAAAATCATAGCTGCACCTTCATGAGTTTTGCGTAGTGCAGTCTTTATTGACCAGGGGTGTTGAACTAATTTGTTATGAGAGCCGGATCTGATATAAATGAGGCCAGGCTGGGCTACATTGGGCCAGGCCATGTGTGTACCTATTTAAAATTAGGTAGCAGAGATATAAACTTTTTAAAGGACACAAACACAACTAAAAAACACACACCTTAAAATAAAATATGCTTAAAACATTAGGATTTGTTGGTCTTAAAGGTGCTTTCTTTGTATTTCTCCCAGGGGATCCAGGGAACTGGGCAAAGGAAGCTCTGGCTCTTCCTCTCCCTTCCCAGGGGACCAGGAGGGGGAGGAGCCTCAACTAAAGAAGAAAATTGAGATTTTGCTCTTGTAGTTCCTGTGCAACTGAGCAAGCCTTGTAAAGCAAGCTGAGATGAAGAAGGAAGCAAGGGAAAGGGAGAAGGAAGCAGACAAAAGCCAGTTGCTTGGGGGCCTGATAGGAGTCCTCCAAGGGCCTGATTAAGCCCCTGAGCCACATTTTTGACACCCCTGGTCTAGACTATATTTTAAGGTGCTATGGACATCCTCAGATGTCAAACCAGAGCTTTGGAGGGCTGTAACTGGGCCATCCACTACAGAGGCCTTCAGAAATTTGTTAGTGAATTAATACAAATGGTATAATTTTTTCAAGAAGTCTGGGTATTGTTTGTTTACAAATAGCTTTTTTCCGGCTCTCATTTGTCTCTCAAAATATGAAAGGAATGGAAATGCTTTGCTGGATGCTGCTTGATTATGTCATTTTCTAGACTGTTCCTCTTGACCCTCCTCTATATCATGGTCATCATGTAGATCTAAGGCCATTAGGTTTTAGAAAGTAAGTAGTTATAGTCTTCTGCTTTAAGAAAACCTAACTGAAGGCTCAGGGACCTCTATTTCCATCTCTTCCTCCCTTCCATTCCCCTTCTTCTCCTATCCCTCTTGTTACAGCATTTAGAAATCCCTTCCAATAACGGTTCAGACAGCTGAGCAAAAAACTTATGGAGAAGAACCACTGGGGCTGAACTGCCTGAGTAAGTACCTGATGCAGTTGCTAGTTGGTCTCCTTGCAAGTATGTCGTGGAAAAGGACATGCCTGCTATACTATGGATCTCAGTACCAGCAGACCCAAAGATGTCTTGCCGGCTTGCATTGCTCACTGCTCGAGGCTTGAGATGTCATGCTGTAGCCTCTGTAGGATCCCTAGCTCTTACTCTGCTCTGCACCGCCAAGAAGGCTTCTGCTGCATTTGTGACGCAAAATGGCGGCTGTGTCGGGGAGATCCACTGTCTTGTCAGCCCCTGCATAAAGCCTCCTGCTCACTGGCAGAGAAGAACCCGTCAATGCTGCTTCCTTGCCTGAGTGAAAACTCAGTAAGTGGCCCTCAGCAGACACACAATCAATGTGAGGAGAAAAAATGGCTGAGGCAGGTGCGATACAGAGAGAAATAGACTAAGACTAAGTAGAGGAAAACAGAAATAAGATTTAAACGAATGAGAACAAAATATTAGGGGAAAGGCGAAATCTGACCAAAATACTCTGCCTACTGAGGTAGGAAAAGAACTGAGGTATGGGTGACTCCTAACTGGAGCACGAAGTACAAAAACTTCATTTCCTGCCTTCCTACAAGAAAGTTAGAAACCACCTACAAGATGTCCTCCTACCTCAGTGGGAGAACAGAACTGCCCTTCACAAACATATGGCTGATGTGGACCTATCCAAACTAAGGTCCTGACACCCAGCAATCAGATCTGCAGAAATCCTGCAATTACAAAATTTCAATCTAAGGAATGGGCCCGAATGTGGATGCAATCAGCTCCACCCAATATCCATAACCTGATAAACCCTAATGAGAGGCCCACAGGATTTGATTTGCCAGTTCAGCTACCTTTATTGGCATTAAAGAGAGAGAAAAGAGAAAAAACAGATGTACACACATATACATACAAATAGATAAAACATGCTATTGTTAGATCATTTTAGACAGCCGCCTTCTTACGTTGTACGTTGGCATAGAGATTGTGATATGATTCTTGATGCAGACCACTGGGATTCTATATGGTCATCAGAAGCTTTTAACACCAATTCACTCAATACTTTGCAGTTAAATTATAAAATACTTTTAAGGTGGTATTATACTCCTATACGTTTAGCACGTATTTTACCAGACTGTTCCCCTTTGTGTTGGAGAGGGTGTGGCCAGAAAGCTTCTTTTTTCCATTGTTGGTGGGAATGTGAGAAAGTCGTAAGCTTCTGGAAATGTATTATCCAAAAGGTGTCAGAAATTACGGGTGTTCGCATTCCATATACTCCAGATTTCATATTATTGTATAACTGGTTAGATTCGAAAATTCCATCTAGGCATCGCTCATTGTTGGTAACTCTGCTGACAGCAGCGAAATCTGTCATAGCTACCACATGGAAAAGCCCTAATTATTTAAGTGTTGATCAATGGTTTTCCAAAATTTGGGACCATATGGCCATGGAAAAAATTGCATCAGGTCTTAATTCTACAGATCCCTACATGGCCCATGAAAAGTTTATTGCAAAATGGTTTCCGATAATTGAAAAGTTAGACAACGATCCTTGCTATGTAAATTCACTCTTGAAATGTGAGAGTTATAAATTTCTGTTACCAATGTAAATATGGTTAGTTTTAGGCAGGCCTTTTGGTTGTAATTCAAAATATTTGGTTACAATTTGTTTAGGGGTTTATGAGGATATATGTACACATATTTTTAAGAAGGATTCTTTTGACTATTTTGTATGTATACAATTTTATTTTTTGTTCGTCTTTCTGTGGTGTTGAATAAAAATTTAATTAAAAAAATAGATAAAACATGCCAACATGAGTCAAGACAAAAGAACATTCTAAAAGGGTCTAAAATCTGTACAAAAATAAGTAAAAAGTCAATCTAATACAAATTTAAATTACAATACATTACTGTGTATAAGAAGAGCAGCCTGCAAAAACTTTGCCATAGCATCAGTTGTGTTCCCATCTTTGTTGTTTAATAGATTCAGCAGTTTATATGACTTGCCACATAAAACATGGAAGATGGCTAACAGAATACAAACAGGCTTTGAGAGATATGCAGACCTGTTGTTTAAATGGGGTAAATAGCAGGACACAAATATGATTGTGGTCCAGTCTGCAAAACTATTTTCAATTGTGAAGATGAAGAAATTAGATTTTTATCCCTCCCTTCACTCTGAATCTCAGAATGGCTCACAATCTCCTTTATCTTCCTCTCCCACAACAAACATCCTGTGAGGTAGGTGGGGCTGAGAGAGCTCTCACAGAAGTTGCCCTTTCAAGGACAACTCTCGCAAGAGCTATGGCTGACCCAAGGCCATTCCAGCAGCTGCAAGTAGAGGAGCAGGGAATCAAACCCAATTCTCCCAGAAAAGAGTCCACACACTGAACCACTCCACCAAACTGGCTCTCAGGAACTGTCACAGGAATGTGAGCATTACACTTTCCAGGGACACAGAGCTCTTTGAACTTTCTCCAACTGTGACTGAATGAACTGAAAATTTAGATAGTATTTGGTGGGATTGCTCAATCTGTCTGTGCACCCACTGCATCAACTTGATTGTGTATTTTGTATTACCATGTTTCCTACATGTAATTCTGCTATACAAAAATAATAACACTATCTTACTAAGCACTGAAGAAGATATAGACTAAGTAACAACACAGAAAACACGAGCAAAGTATCCAAGTAATAAGTTATATATATATATACCAGAATATACACAGTACTGTTCTCTGCTCAAGGCACTCAAGGAGCTCTTGGGGAACCAGTCAGAAGATGGTGCCCACAGCAATACAAGAAGTGGAGTCGTTTCCTCTCAGATTAGTGCTGCTGCCACATGGATTCATGGTAAGACCCTGATGCCTTGCCTACACCAGTAGACATAAGAACTCAAGAAGATACCTGCTGGATGAGACAAATGGTCTATCTGGTTCAGCATCCTGTCTCACACAGTGGCAAACCAGTTCCTCTGGAAGGCCAACAACAGGGCATAAAGTCCAAGGCCTTCCCTTAATGTTGTCTCTTGGCTCTGGGATTCAGAGGTTTAGTGGAGGTTCCCCTCAGTCACTGTGGCTAGTAGCCACTGATAGACTTATCATCCATGAATCTATCTAATCCCTTTCTAAAGCTGCTTATCCCTGTGGCCATCACTACATCCTCTGGCAGCAAATTCAGCAAGACAGTGTGCGTCTGCAATAAAAAAGGCCAATGCCATGCTGGGAATTATTAGGAAGGGAATGGAAAACAAATCAGCCAGTATCATAATGCCCCTGTATAAATCGATGGTGCGGTCTCATTTGGAGTACTGTGTGCAGTTCTGGTCGCCGCACCTCAAAAAGGATATTATAGCATTGGAGAAAGTCCAGAGAAGGGCAACTAGAATGATTAAAGGGCTGGAGCACTTTCCCTATGAAGAAAGGTTGAAACACTTGGGACTCTTTAGCTTGGAGAAACGTCGACTGCGGGGTGACATGATAGAGGTTTACAAGATAATGCATGGGATGGAGAAAGTAGAGAAAGAAGTACTTTTCTCCCTTTCTCACAATACAAGAGCTCGTGGGCATTCGATGAAATTGCTGAGCAGAAAGGTTAAAACGGATAAAAGGAAGTACTTCTTAACCCAAAGGGTGATTAACATGTGGAATTCACTGCCACAGGAGGTGGTGGCGGCCACAAGTATAGCCACCTTCAAGAAGGGTTTAGATAAATATATGGAGCACAGGTCCATCAGTGGCTATTAGCCACAGTGTATGTGTATATATAAAAATTTTTGCCACTGTGTGACACAGAGTGTTGGACTTGATGGGCCGTTGGCCTGATCCAGCATGGCTTCTCTTATGTTCTTATGTTCTACATTTTAATCATGCTCTAGGTAAAGTAGTATTTCCTTTTATTCTTTCCAAACCCATCAGCTTCAATGGATGCCTTTGAGCTCTAGTATTTTGAGAGGAGAAAAAGTTTTCTTTGTCAATTCTCTTCATCCCACGCATAATTTTATTAACCTCAATCATGTCCTCCCTTAGTCATCTCTTTTCTAAACTGTAAAGTCCCAGAGTATTCAGCTGTTCCTCATAGGAAAAGTGCACTAACCTTGATTGTCCTCCTCTGTACTTTTCCCAGTTCTGCAATGTCCTTGTGGAAATATGATGACAAGAACAAGTTGATGGGGTGTGAACTGGCAGAGACTGACCAAGAGAGAGATCTTGGGGTCGTGGTAGATAACTCACTGAAAATGTCAAGACAGTGTGCGTTTGCAATAAAAAAGGCCAACGCCATGCTGGGAATTATTAGGAAGGGAATTGAAAACAAATCAGCCAGTATCATAATGCCCCTGTATAAATCGATGGTGCGGTCTCACTTGGAGTACTGTGTGCAGTTCTGGTTGCCGCACCTCAAAAAGAATATTATAGCATTGGAGAAAGTCCAGAAAAGGGCAACTAGAATGATTAAAGGGGCTGGAACACTTTCCCTATGAAGAAAGGTTGACACGGTTGGGACTCTTTAGCTTGGAGACGTCGACTGCAGGGTGACATGATAGAGGTTTACAAGATAATGCATGTGATGGAGAAGGTAGAGAAAGAACTACTTTTCTCCCTTTCTCACAATACAAGAACTCATAGGCATTCGATGAAATTGCTGAGCAGACAGGTTAAAAAGGATAAAAGGAAGTACTTCTTCACCCAAAAGGTGATTAACATGTGGAATTCACTGCCACAGGAGGTGGTGGCGGCCACAAGCATAGCCAGCTTCAAGAGGGGTTTAGATAAAAATATAGAGCAGAGGTCCATCAGTGGCTATTAGCCAGAGTGTTGGACTGGATGGGCCATTGGCCTGATCTAACATGGCTTCTCTTATGTTCTTATGAACTGTCTGCAGTATTCCAAATGAAGCCACACTACAGATCTATACAGGGGCATTACAATATCGGCTATTTTATTCTCAGTCCCTTTCCTAATAATTCTCAGCACAAAGTTTGCCTTTCTTTCCTCTGCAGCATACTGGGTTGACACTTTCATTGAGCTATCCACTACAACCCCAAGATCTTCTTGCCCTTCAGTCTCAACAAGTTCAGACCCCATTAGCTTGAACATGGGATTTGTTTTGTCCTAATGTGCATCACCTTACATTTACCAACATTGAACTTCATTTGCCATGAACTTCATGTTGCCCATTCACCCAGTTTGGATTTATATCCTGCCCTTAACTACCCAAAGGAGTCTTAGAGTGGCTTACAATCTCCTTTCCCTTCCACTCCCCACAACAGACACCCTGAGGTAGGTGTAGCTGAGAGAATGCTAACAGAATAGCTCTGTGAGAACTTGTGATTGACTCACGGTCACATCAGCAAATGCACATGGAGGAGTGGGGAATCAAACCCAGTTATTCCTGATAAGAGTCCACACACTTAACCACTACACTGAACTGGCTCTGTGGAGGTCCTCTTGGAGCTCTTCAGTAGGGTTGCCAAGTCCAATTCAAGAAATACCTGGGGACTTTGGAGGTGGAGCCAGGAGACTTTGGGGTGGAGCCAGGAACAAGGGTGTGACAAGCATAATTGAACTCCAAAGGGAGTTTTGGTCATCACATTTCAAGGGACTGCACATCTCTTAAATGCCTTCCTTCCATAGGAAATAATGAAGGATAGGGGCACCTTCTTTGGGGGCTCATAGAATTGGACCCCCTAGTCCAATCTTTTTGAAACTTAGGGATTATTTTGGGGAGAGCAACTGGATACTATACTGAAAATCTGGTGCCTCTACTTCAAAAAACAGGGCCCCCAGAGCCACAGATACCCGTGGATCAATTCTCCATTATTTTCTATGGGAATAAGTCTCCATAAGGAATCATGAGTACCCAGCAGACATTTCCCTCCCCTCCCCCTGCTTTCTGATGACCCTGAAGCGGGTGGAGGGCCTCCAAACTGGGGGATCCCCTGCCCCCACCTGGGGATTGGCAACCCTACTCTTCAATCAGCCTTGGTTTTCACCATCTTGAATAATCTGGCCTCATCTGCAAACCTGGAAACTATACTACTCACCCCTAATTCCAGATCATTTAAAAACAAATTAAATAGTACCAGCCCCAACACTGATCCCTGCGGGATTCTACTGCTTACTTCCCTCCATTTTGAGAACTAAGACTTCAGCTTGCTCTGACAAATAGGAGGCGTGTATAACTATTTAGGGTAGCAAAATACCTCGAGCTGACTCTGGACATAGATTCAGAGTTCACAGTTTTGCCTCTAAAGCATTAAATAAAAGAAGAATTTCAGATTTATATCCCACCTTTCTCTCTGAATCAGAGACTCAGAGCGGCTTACAATCTCCTTTATCTTCTTTCCCTACAACAGACACTCTGTGAGGTGGGTGGGGCTGAGAGAGCTTTCACAGAAGCTGCCCTTTCAAGGACAACTCTTGCGAGAGCTATGGCTGACCCAAAGCCATTCCAAGCAGCTGCAAGTGGAGGAGTGGGGAATCAAGCCTGGTTCTCCCAGATGAGTCCATGCATTTAACCACTACACCAAACTGGCTCTCTAATTACACTTTTTGTATTTTTCCTGTCTGGACTCCAGGGTGATCCCCAGGTCCCACCTGGAGGCTAACATCCCTATTTGAAAGTTTTGACTCCTACAGTTTCTTAAGGCAAAGCAAAATGCTTAGTAAGAATTCTGTATAAATAAAAGACTAGGATCTGCCATACCCACACATATCACAGTCAATAAAATAAAATGTGGTTCATTAAGAGAGACCATTGTACCATTTTTCTGATAGAAGAAATTCCTTTCTACATCACTGAGTGTGAGAAGCGGCAGACACGGCTATTAAAAACATGTATGCTGGCTATAGAAATTAGAAATGTGGTTCTTGTTCGTAAGAACATATCAACCAAAGTTGGCATTCTTCACCAGAGTTTCTTCCACACAAAAAGGATTTTCCAGGTAGCACTGGGATGGGATGAGGGAATGGCAGCCATTGGGACTGAGGTAAAGAAAATGGCATAAATGTTAGCAAGATGTGCAAACATACACACCTTCCTATATACATGGCATCCAAAGATGTTTTGACTGAGATCTTTCCAAAAGAACATATCAAACTGGGTTTGGGGAAAGCTGCAGTAAAGAGGAGGAAAATACAGAAGCACAATGAATAGAGAACAGTGTCACATGGATGCTCCTGGGGTAGCAGAGGGAATGCTTGAAGGAAGCCAAGGCAGACCATATGGAAAGACCCCAACTATCTAGCATCATAAAAAGAACAAAGAGTTAACAAATAGAAAAGAAAAAAGCAACCTTAACTATGGTTCTCAAATCCTGTACAAAAAATATAGAAGCAGCATCCTTAGTATGTATGCTATTGTGCTGCGCAAAAACAAAACTGATAGTTTTTCTCACTTGAGCTAAATTTTACTTCCATCTTTGGTTTTATCCCATTCTTATTTTACTGTAGATTAGGTATTTCTGCTGTACTTTTCTCTAGGTTTTAGTTCCTAGCCTCTCTATATTTGTATTTTCAGTTATATGACATGAAGATTAGACCTCAACAGAAATGGTTCAAAATTAAGTCCAAACTACATAATAGAAAATTAGAAAATACGTGTGACACAAAATATCCATTTTTGTGGTCTCCTATTTTTAAAAAAGATTCCTATTTTAAAGATATTGGAAGTACAATGCAGGAAATTCACAAATACCTCCCCCTCCCCACTGACCCCTGCTCTATGTCAAGAAGATGGCAAAAAAAACCCCTCCAGGATCTCTAGCCTAGAGAAAAAATACTGCCCCAAAATGGCGATCAGCATTTCCCTGGATTAAACACTGATGCAACCCTTCCTGCCCTCCCACTCATGATCTGCCTACGTTTCACTCTCAAAGAAACCCTGAATACAAATTAAAAATGGAACTGCTAAAAATATCCAGCATTTTAGAAGTCAACAAATATATTCCCCAAAACAATATAAGTAACTCCCCATTTAAAAAGTAAATTTACATTGCCTATGTCAGCTTCAAAGTAGGTACTATCATCAGTGTTAAAACACTCAAAGTCTACATCTTCTCAGATGGCTTATAAAAGAAAGGCAGAGATCATAAAACGTTATTATTGAAACACTGGTGCAATCCTAAGCAAATCTACAATGAACCTTCAAAATTTAACTGCTTAGAATTGTGCTGGTCACCAAATAAATACCAAATTAAAATGATAACTGAAGTTCATACTGAAATATCAGCCAGATAAAGAGTCTGTGGTAAATTTTCTGAACTTTGATAAAGAAGTACTGCATTTTAAAAAAAGTAGCATATAGACAGTGGTTCTCAGGTACTGCCTCAAAATTATGAAATTTTCTTCCGCTTACCAAACTTTTACTAAAACGGTAAAGGTAAACTGCTGTGCAAGCATCAGTTGTTTTCTACTCTGGAGTGATGTTGCTTTCACAACTTTTTCACGGCAGACTTTTTACCGGGTGACTTTTACGGAGTCAACCTGGAGCCGGCTACCTGAACCAGCTTCCGCTGGGATCGAATTCAGGTCGAGGGCTCCGACTACAGTACTGCAGCTTTACCACTCTGCACCACGGGACTCTTACTACATGATTACTTACACTTTTACTACATTAATATAAAAGAAATTACCGGCACAAATGATAAAAGGTTTAGGCACGAGTAAATATTCAGGCAATGATGAGCAGGAGTTAGTAAATAAGCTTAGTTAGTAAATAAGTAAATAATAGTTTTTTATAGCTTATTTACTATGTTCACTGCACAACCACCTCGATCCATAGATTAAACTCAGTACGCACATCAAGACAACAAGGAAGAATTCCTTACAATGTAATATGTATAATGGGAGGTATAAATGCAGCAGACTTCCTGCGCTTTCGTTTTTACAATGGTATCATTTTCTCTTGTATGCTACAAGTTCATGTTACTTTACATTTAAAAAAACCAGACATATGACAATGCAACACCATGCAAAAAGTTTATTAAAGATGAGAAAGAATATTACACATACAGTCTTGTGACACTTCGAATTTCTTATCCACACAAGATTCCAAGTGGTAGAGAATAATGGTGTCAAGGATCAAATCTCAACATTTATTAAGGATACTAATTCTTCAGCCATTTCATAATACAACATTACATACCTACTGATACCTTGTAAGTTTACTTCCACTTCTTCATGCATACACCGAAGTTTTAATATCAATTTGTCAAAGAACTAGTGAGCACAGGCATATTAAGACTGTACTTCCTGTGTTTGAACGGGAAACACCACAAGAACAGTATTTGGTTATAACAACTTGTTTTTGGATTACATAATTACATATTCTATAACATCACAATTTTTCAATTAACATGCTCAAGGTGCTAATTTAACTACCCCTCTATAAATTCAAAAGAAAGTGAACAATTTTAATAAACCAGCGTCTTCCATTTTTTCACACATAAAGGCACGATGATGCAAGATTCAGGTGATTGCCAGAGTTGGTCTGAAGCAACAGAACAAAGTTTCAGTGCAGTGGCAACAAAGTTTTAATTTAAGACCAACAAAGTTTAATTCTGTGTATAAGCTATTGAGTGTATGCACACTTCAACAGATACACTGAAATCTGATGAAGTGTGCATGCACACAAAAGCTTATATCACAGGGTTGCAAATCCCCAGTTGCAGGCAGGGGATTCCCTGGTTTGGAGGCCCTCCCCTTCACTTCAGGATCGGCGGGGGGGGGGGATATCCACTGGACACTCTATAGAATCAATCTGTGGGTATCTGGAGCTTGGGAGGCTGTTTTTTGAGGCAGAGGCACAAATTTTCACCATGGCATCTGATGCCTCTCCTCAAAACCTTCCCCCTCCCCACCCATGTTTCAAAAAGACTGGACCAGGGGATCCCAATTCTATGAGCCCCCAAAGAAAGAACCATTTAAAGTACCAAAGTAAGGCATTTAAAAGGAGCACAGCCCCTTTAAATGTGGCCAGAACTCTGTTAGAAGTTCAGTCATGCTTGTCACCACCTTGCTCCTGATTCCACCCCCAAAGTCCTCAGATATTTCCTGAGCCAGACCTGGCAACCCTAACCCTGAATTAAACTTTGTTGGTCTTAAAAGTTGCCATTGGATTCAAAGACTCTCCCATACTCTCTATGTAAAAGGCAGACAAAAAAAATCCATACAAAATCATACAATTAAATAAAATCCATAAAACAGTGTCTCATGCATTCTCTGATACCATGGGTTAAAGACCACACTATTATTACATGGGTTGAAGACCACACTTCAGTTAAGATTACCTTAACATGTGGAACTTGTGCAAGAAACAAATAATATATTCAGCCATTTCTCCTTTTTGCCTATCAAAATTATAATTAAGGACTCAAACACAGTTTAGCAGAAAAGACATTTACTCATAACTATTCCACTGAAAAGGAGTTTATCATCAAGACAGCAATTTAGATTACACTGTTTATTCAGGTTTAGAAAGTTTATGCATATGGCAAGTTGGGTTTTAAGCAGAATTTTCTTTTGATCTCATGGTCTTGATCAGAACTGCCAACATACACTGGCTTGTATCATAAAGCACATACATATATATATAGCCACAACACATGGCTCTAATTTATTATATAGCTACAGATTTTCAAGTAGGGATAAGACAAAAATCTGAATATCTCTGGCAATCTTCAGGGACATGTAAACAATGAAACTTCTGAGAATGAGACAAGCTTGAGGGTCTCTTCTTTCTATCCATGCCAGCAGTATTGCAAAGCCTCCCACAGTGTTGACATCTAGCCAGGCTTTGAAATCAAAGCTCAACATTCAAAAGATAGTACTTGCAGTTGTTTAAAACAGATTGACTTGGTAGAGCATTCTACAAAGTTAACAAATTTCTGAAGGTATGCCTGATCAGGGTTCTTTTTCTCGCAGGAGTTCCTCTGCATATAAGGTTACGCCCCCTGATGTAGCCAATCCTCCTGGAGCTTACAGTAGGCCCTGTAAGAAGAACCCCGTAAGCTCTTGGAGGATTGGCTACACCAAGGGGTGTGGCCCAATATGCAGAGGAGCTCCTGTTAGAAAAAGAGCCCTGTGCCTGGTATTATTTACATTAACAAAACATTCAAATTATGTGCGACATATTTTCAGTGCTGGCTTTTATGTTGGGACAAGTATACAGTAGAGAAGAAGAATGGTTTATTTGATGAAGATTAACAATTTACATTATTTTCACAGCAATATTTCCTTTATAAAGTTGCCATCTATTCATATTTATTTAAAATACTTCTATGCTGCCTTTTCAGGGCCCTCAAAGCATTACTTTCCCAAAAAAGTTCTGAATATTTATACAGAAACAAACAGGAAACTTTGTATAATTTAATAATGTTGGAAGCATCTTTCAGGAAGTATCAGAGAAGTAACTGATGACTTTAGAGCAACAATGTATATAGGACTTCTGATATTTAGAGCAAGAATTACTGGAGGAAATTGTAAAGCATAACCATATTTAATGTTTAGTCCAGTGACACCTTTAAGATCAACAAAAGTTTATTCAAGGTACAGGCTTCTTCAGAAGAAGGCACACTTCTTCAGATATATAAAAATGGAAGCTAACATTTAATCTATGAGGGTGAGTCAAATGAAAAACTTAAAATGCCAATAAAATTTAGAAACACCTTGCCACTGTCTGTAAGTTGGCAGTATTTTTATCAATTACATAAGGAATAATATGTTGTCGAAGGCTTTCATGGCCAGAGTCCATTGGTTATTGCGGTGGTCTTGGCATTGTGAGATCTGACGTTTCGTCAGCAACTGTGACTGGCATCCTCAGAGGTGTAACCCAGAAAACTGGAGTTCTCTCTGGGTCAAATTGAAAAGAAGTTGGTAGGCAGGTAATTTATATCTACTCAGGCAGATGGGGTAGGGCTGAGTCATTATCTTGTGGGAGCTTTCTGGGCTGTGACATGCTAATGGAGGAGCTTACCTGAGGGGGGTTCTTTTGTATATGGATTGGCTATTGAAATTCTAATCTTATCTGTAGTACCGTTGTAAGCTGTAGGTCATTTTGTGTTTTTCGGGACTGGAAGCCATGCTGTATTCATTTTTAAACTTACTTACTTCCTGTTGAAATTGTGTTTATGTTTATGGATTTCAACGGCTTCTCTGTGTAATCTAACATGGTAATTGGATGTGTTGTCCAGCATTATAGTGTCCTGGAATAAGATACTGTGTCCTGCTTGAGTTAGGCTATGTTCAGCCACTGCTGCTTTTTCAGGTTGGCCAAGTCTGTAGTGTCTTTCATGTTCTTTTAGCCTTGTCTGAATGCTACGTTGTGTGGTCTGGATGTAAACTTATCCACAGCTGCAGGGTATGCGGTATACTCCTGCAGAAGTGAGGGGTATCTTCTATCTTTTGCAGATTGTAGCATCTGATGTATTTTTCTAGTGGGTCTGAACAGTGTTTGTAGGTTATGTTTCTTCATACGTTTTCCCATCTGAATCCTTGATATATGACAAAAACAATTTTGAGGGAGACTGTTTTTCTTCAATTGTTTGTTTAATCCTTGGTTTAATTGTTCTTCTGATATCATTCTTAGAGTAGCCATTTGCTTGAAGTGCGTGATTCAGATGATTTAGTTCATCGAGAAAATGTGGTTCACATATCCGCCTTGCATGGTCTACTAATGTTTTTATTATTCCTTTTTTGTGTCAAGGGTGGTGGTTGGAATTTTTGTGTAAATAGCGATTTTTGTGAGTTGGTTTTCTGTAGACCTTGTGACCTAGTTAAGTAAGCTCAGGTAAGCTCCTCCATAAGCATGTCACAGTCCAGGAAGCTCCCACAAGATAATGACTCAGCCCTACCTCACTTGTCTGAGTAGATATTACCTGCCTAACAACTTATTCTCAATTTGACCCAAAGAACTCGTTTTCTGGATTACACCTCTGAGAATGCCAGTCACAGTTGCTGGAGAAACGATAGGTTTCACAATGCCAAGACCACAGCCACGCAGCCTGGAAAATCTACAACAACCAATCGACATAAGGAATGTCCTACAGGTGGCAGCAGAGTGTAATACGCCATCACAGTAGCAGTGCGTAATGATGGCCTTTTTACTTGGGACATGCACCGAAGAGGAGCAGCAATCATCTATTTTTTGAGTACTGAAGGAGTGAAACCTATTGCAATTCATCAATGAATGAAGTTGCTATATGGTGATGCATGTCTGTCACTGCAGTAAGTGCACGAGTGGAGTAGGAAATACCAAGTTGTGATGCCAGAGTCCATTGCAGCAGTTGAAATCTTAGTGCTGGAAAATCACCGAGTGACGGTGAATGAAATAGCTGCAATTCTGAAGATTAGTCATGGTTCAGAATACATTATCTGCTCTGATTTCACTAAGCACCTGCAAGGTGAGTACCACAGCAGCAGACTCCAGAAGTAAAACAGTGACATGTTGATGCCTCTGAATAATTGTTACTGGAGTTGAAACTTGGGTCCACTACCACCACCTGGAAACCAAGAGCTCGAGCAAGAAACAGCACCATCCCTCCTTGCCAAAACCAAAGAAGTTCAGCATGCAGCAAACTGCAGGGAAGTTTATGCTGACTTTCTTTTTTGGTATAAATGAGGCACAGTTTTGAAGCACTATATGTCTAGAGGGGAAACTGTCACCAATGCCTCACATTCAGATCTTCTACGGCAGGGGTGTTGAACTCATTTGTTATGAGGGCCAGATCGGACATAAATGAGACCTTGTTGAGTTGGGCCATGTGTGTCATAAAATGTAATGTCAGGTAGCAGAGATATAAACTTTATAAAGGATACAGACAAATATAAATATTTTTTAAGAAATTTTTTTAAGTACCAGCACTCTTGTAGTATTTTATTTATTTAACAGTCTCTGATAATTGACACTTCTTGCTCTGAATTATTGCATCAAAATCTGGAGACAATATCTGTACATTCTTGAGTATGCTGTTCTGGTGAGTATCTGTAAGTTGAAAACCTACTTTTAATTTATTGACATTCACTACAGAATTCTCATGGTCGATGCTTTGAGCCTAAGACCCAGCAGAAATCCTGAAATGACTGGGCATTGCAAGCTTTTGTACATAATTTGCTTCATGTGCCGGTCAAGAACATGTGAAAGCACCATGACACTGACTGAGTGCTATGTGTTTGTTTACAAAACTATAATAATTCCCAGAGAAAAAACTACAGCTCCTACAAGGCAGTGCAAGAATAGAGAAACAGCAATGTATAATGGTCAGTATCAGCCTTCTTATCTGGGAAGCCTAGGTTAAAAATTCCCAGTCTACAAAGGAAATGTGCTGGGAGGAGCCTCAGCCAATGGAGAAAATAGAAGTTTTGCTCTGTAGCTCCTGTGAGATTGAGCAAGCCTGGCAAACAAAGCTGTGACGCAGAAAGAAGCGAGCGAGAGAGAAGGAAGCAGACCTGTTTGTGGGCCTGACAGAAGCTCTCTGGGGGTCTGATCTAGCTCTCAGGCACATGTTTGACACCCCTATTCTAAGGAATCATCTTCAACCTGCAATCAAATCCAAAAGAGATGGATTTCTGAGTATAGGTGTTATTCTGCAACATGACAATGCTTGGCCCCATATTGCTCATGCAACAGTTGCAACCATTCAAGACCTGCACTTCAAGTGTCTTCCACATCTGCCCCAGTGATTAACGCATTTGGACCACTCAAAGAGGTGATGTGTGAAAAGATTTTCAGGTCCAATGAAGAAGTACAACAGGCAGTATATGAGTTGCTGCACATGAAACCAAAATATTTTTTTCTAGAGGAATCAATGCACTTTGTAAGCACTAGATGACTTGTATTGAACACAATGGAGACTATGTCAAAAAAATAATACGTTGTGTATCAAAGTTCATTCAATAAAGTACGAAACAAAAAAAATAAGGTTTTCATATCGTCATATATAGGCAGACGCCTCTACATAGATGAACAGCAAATTAGTATACAACTTAATGAAAATGTTTTGACATATGCAAAAACTAAATAGCAACAAGATAGGGTTATAGGTCACAATATTTTGGATTTAATGACAGGGAAAAAATCAGTGGAGCAATAAATATATAAAAGCAGGAAACTAATGCGTAAAAGTGCCTTTCTTAATCGTTAAGAGCAATTGTAACTCTGCTGTAATGCATCATTCATCTCCCAGTTTGGAAAGAGGCAGTTTGGTGTAGCAGTGAAGTGCGCAGACTCTTATCTGGGAGAACCGGGTTCGATTCCCCACTCCTCCACTTGCACCAGCTGGAATGGCCTTGGGTCAGCCACAGTTCTGGCAGAGGTTGTCCCTGAAAGGGCAGCTGCTGTGACAGCCCTCTCAGCCACACCCATCTCGCAGGGTATCTGTTGTGGGGGGAGAAGATATAGGAGATTGTAAGCCGCTCTGAGTCTCTGATTCAGAGAGAAAGGCAGGGTATAAATCTACAGTCGTCGTCTTCTTCTTCCCCTCATGCATGCAGTTAGCTGACAGCATCCTTTCCTTTGAGGTGGGGTGCTGTGTTATGTCAGAGGGACATATTCCAGTATTAATTGAATGGAAAGAGGGGAAGTATAAAAAGACTAAGAGTCTATATGATAAGATCTGTGGAAATCAGTTAAAGGGGAAAAAATTAAATCTATTGTGCCTAACTAGTAGCAAAATCGTTATTATACTCTAAGCAGAAGTATAAGCTTTTGAGCATGGTAATAAACCAAGGGAGGGAAGGTATTGCAAGAATTTTAGCAGAGAGAAGAAATAGGACTTCCCCAATGGAGATTAGATCTGTTCCAAGAAAATTAATACAACTTCCAACACCAATTGTAGAGGAATTTAAAAAGGAGTATGAAAACTGTAGAGAATGGAATACCCTAATTCAGATAAGATCATTTTTGCAATCATTGCCTACTCCAAAAATTTCAGAGCAGTACAAAGAATGGCTGAATAGGCCTATCACAACATCAGAAACAACAGAAGTAACAAACTGAAATGGGGCAATCTCCTGGACCAGACGAGTACATAAATGAGTTTTATAAGGTCTGTATTTAAAAAATATCTCAATTATTGGAAGAATTATATGTCCAGTTTCTAAAAGAAAGCCTTCCTCCAAAAACCTGGGCAAAGGTGAATATTACAGAGAGCCATAAGAGCACAAAAATCTAGGTTTAGTTTTACCCTATTGTCCTGTTTCCATACGGAATACCAATTATAAAATCTTTAAAATGACCTTGGCTAACTGATTAAACTCTTTCCCCCCCCTTAAGTATACCAAATTCTATCAGACTAGATTTTTTTTTATTTGTCTGAGTGTGTTTGTGCGCTCCCAGGAGCCATGGTAACCTCTGGTAGCAAACTGTTTCTGGGGGCCTGTGGGATATTCAGGGAGGTAGCTAATTAAAGCCTTTTCCTGCCTCTCAAATCTGGTATTCCAAGGAGATCTCCCATCCAATATGCACCAGCATTGACCCTGTTCAGGGCTGGTGCATGAGTTGGCCAAGTAGGCGGCGGCCTGGGGCATTATTATTATTATTATTATTATTATTATTATTATTATTATTATTATATTCTGCCCATTCACCCATGGGGGAATTCCTTCCCTTATAAAGCTAGAATGGGAGAAAGATCTACAAACAAATATTATGAATGAAGATATCATACATATGACATTTAACAGAGAAAACTGTTTTGAAATTATTTGAAGATATGGTAGTAAAGATGGCCCATTTTTCATCTTTGGTGATTTTACCCAGTGGCAAAGGTATTTTGGAAGAAAGTGTTCAATATATTCAGAAACATACTAGGGTCTAAATTTTCAATGCATCCTAAACTTGCCTTACTAAGTATAGTTCCCAGCAGTCAGAATTCAGAAAGAATGCAACTGATAAGAAATTTACTAGTTGTAGTCCAATTAACTCTGGCACAGTACTATTTCAAGACATAACATATTAAAAGGTAAGACTTCGATCCAGCAAGAACAGCTGGTGCTAATATTATTCAGTTATTAAATATTATTAGGAGGCATTAGCTTGTGCACTTCCTATTAAACCTTGCCATTTCTCCCCACTTCTTCATACTGGTTTAGTGATGCAAATAGTTAATATTATCCTTGGTCAAACAAGTTTCTAAAACCTTGGTTTCAGCCTGGGTTCAATGGTGCTTATATTTAAATGGACTGTACTGCAAATCAGCATGCAGTAGGCAATTTACCTCATCAAGTTCTTAACAATTCAAAAACATTCTGAATGCACCATGTGAATAGTTCCCAAAATAACAAAGTGATACAAACCCAAGCACAACTTTATCACCTCACTTCAGTAGCCTAAGGGCCAAGCTAGATATTAGGGGGAGCAGCTCCACTTGTTTAGCCAACTAACCTTCCCTATCCACACCAAAATTATCAGTGGGACTACTTTTTAAAAAACTATGCACATTGACAAGCTTTACTCTGCCCTTCCTCACAGCATTCCAAAGGCACTGAAAACTGTTGACACACCAATTTTGGCACATGCAAAGAACTGCACATAATATGCTTGGTTGTTCACTTACCTATTTCAACAGAATTTAACTGAGTTCACTTACCTATTCAACAGAATAAATAGTTCATTTCAACAGAACTTAACTTTCAATCGCACAAGTCACTAGGTCATCACTTGCATTACTTCTTAGTTCCATACCAGATTAGTGATTACAGTATCCATTTTGTCAAATACCAAAATTTTAGCTGTAGTTTTGATTTGACCTTCACAGCCAATCAGGTGAATGCAGACATTGATTTTTTTAAAAAAACATACGTATTTGTAATTTTATTCCCCACCTCAGCTTGGCTTACAAATCAGTAAAAGAAACATGAACCCTCTTGCATCAATTTCCAAGCACAACTGAAAAATATTAATTACAGCTTTGAAATGGCAAAATTCACCTATTATACTGGCAACAGCATCAATTCATTGTAATTAATTGTATGAAATAATTAATCTTTAGAAATGGAACATTTTCTGAAGAAAAAAAATAAAGTACTGGGAAATACTCTGCCTCATATCTAAGAGAGGAGGTGGCTCTGCTAAGTCACAGGAACTTTTTGCTGTAAACTTCATTGCAAACGTGAAGAATGAACACCCTCAAGTCCTTAAGCATAATGGTCAGCTCTGTGTTAATCTATTCATTGGTGCAACCAGATTTAAGCCTGTTAACTTGGAAATCAACTCTATTAAATCCTATGGAATTTCATTGAGTGTATGGAGGCCTAAAATTGGAACATAAATCTAGTTCTTAGGAAGCAATCCTGAACAGATCTTCTACTCAGATATAAGTACCACACTATTTGACAGGGTTTAGTCTCAGAAAACTGTCATTAGGATCACACTGAAAATTCATAAATTCTAAGGAAATATACCTTTTATGAAGGAATAATAATGTAACTGTTCGCTACTGAGGAAAAAAAGAAAGACTAAAACCATCAATTTCTTTTTCTGAAACTTTAAGCAACACTTTTTCTGTATCTCTGAAGAAAAAATTCTGGACTTAATACACTGGAGAAATTGTTCTGAAACAGTTCATCTGTGTGAAAACATGACTGCTGAAAAGCTGCCAAAAGTGAGAGCATACAAGCCTGGCCTGTGAGCTGTTTTCACTTAAACGCCAATGGTTCTGTGGTATGAATTAGAGATCATTTTCATCTTTTTGTCTGTGGGTCTTGCTAGAAATATGTATTTCCTCACACATGCTACTGGCAGGTTTCCCAACACCTGGAAGAATCTATAGTCCTGCTTTCCGTTACACAGAAGTGTAAAATACAGTAGTTCTTTCTCCTATTATCTCCTAGTCTGAGCTCTGCCATTTTTTAAAACTACACAGAAAGTAGGGTTTATTTAAAAGAAATACTGGAATCTGAATTTAGCAATAATATGGCAATGAAGCAAAGAACAAATGCATAACACAAGATTACATTTCAAGGATCTGATGAGGAATTGGTATAGCAACAAGACACAATCAAATATATTACCAAGCCTGTGCATCATACACAAAAATCAAAAGCCTAAATTAATTTATTTAAACTTCTAGGCCACCTTTCCCTGCAAGCAGAGCTTAGAGTGGCTTACATCAGAATAAAGCACTCCAAGAACAGCAATAACTGAAGTCAAATTTACATTAAATAACATTCCAATACAGTAAAAAAATCTAATTTAAAAAACAATTCAGATGGCAAATAAATTAGATTACATTGCCACTCTCTAGCCTGAGGGTAGGTAAAGCAGATTGGAGAACCTGAGAGCACCAGACTATTTATTGTCCCATTGCCGTCCTCAACCAAAGGCCTGGCAGAATATCTCTGCCTTGTAGGCCCCCAGAATTTAGGATGCTATCCTAAGTACACATAATTTCTGCTCAGATCAATGGATCTTATTTCTGAGCAAACATACATAGGAGCATACTGTTAGTCCAAGATAAAATACTCCAGTTTTATAGGAAACAAGTTGCACTGAACAAACCAAGAAGCATCTCCAAACACTCCTTTTGAGTATCTAATTTTGTGAATAAAGGTTTCCTATAAGCATTCTAAATACTGGCTCAGAATATTTTTAAAATTATTTTCTCATATTAAGATTAAAATTATTTTCTCACATTAACAACAATAACATCCACTATGCACAGGTATACACACAACTAGAAAACTTATTTAAATGAATTAGTTGTGTTCTACTAACCCAAAGAAAGTAGAAATGCAAGAATATAATGGTTCTGCCTCTTCCAAAACTAAATGCCAATGTCCCCAGTGGTCAACGTTCCTTTTCCACCATGAAGGGAACAAGGAATGGAAAGAGTAAGTTCAAGTCAAAAACACAAACGCAAACACCCTCCCTTTCCGTTTTGTTAGAGAACGACAGAGTGTAACACGCAGATTTCCTTTTAAGAAACTATGGCTGCCCTTAGGCAGAGATTTCTGGCTTACCAGGAATTCCCAATCACGGGCACTAAGCAAGTTATTTCTGCATTCTCCAGTTCAGACTCCTGCTGCATCTCTTCTTCTGCCAGAATGTTCGATTTAAACAGACATGAACAAGCCGATTCGCAAAAAACATGCAATTGAAATGTAGATCCCGATCGACTACGTTCGCCCTTTGCCTGATCCCGGTAAAGTTTTAAAAAGCTACCCAAATCACTCTAGGCATATCCTATGGCAGGGCCCCTGGTCCTCACTTCGCTTATTACATCCTCCCGCAAGAAGAGTCTCAAGAAGGTTGGGGGCGGTCTGCATTAAAGACCAGCAGCAATAAAGATAAAAGAAATCAGAGGCCGTCCGCAAAGAACTCCCGGTACCCGGACAGGGTCGCCTGTCCTGTTGTACATCAGAAACCTAAGGCAAGGAGGAAAGGATTAAGAAAACAAACAGGGGCTCCAAGAGACTGTGGTGGAGGCAAAACCGAGTAGAAAACAATGGGTTGGCCAGAAGCACCCCTGGAAAGGGCAGAATAGAAGGACTAGTTTGGGCAGGCAGCAGCGGGTGAAACAGATGTTGCCCCCACAGGCAGCCACAGGGACGGAGAACCCCGGGAATGTGCTTTGGAGAAGGGGGTGGGGACCCCATCAGCCAGGTTCCCATCAGCGCGCCTGCGCTTATCTCGCCAGGGTGACCCCCCGTGCTCCCCCTCCGCAGCGCGCCGCTACCTCATATCTGTCGGGTTTCGGGCGTTCCTTTCACACCCAAGGCAAGGACGGAGAGGCAGCGGCAAAGGCCACCGCCTCTGCGAGACGCACCATCCCCTCCCGCGTCTGCTCTTGCCGTTACCGCCGCTTCCGCCCCCTCAGCCACCACCGTCTCGCCAAGGGGAGGGGAATGAGCTGCCCCGCTCCCTCTCTCAAGCGCCGGGGCACTGCGCACCCTAACGCTCTCGTCTCTTGCACGAGCACAACCGAACAGAAACCTAAGGCAACCAACCAAGCTTCCGCCAACCTACAGATCCCGCCTTCTTCCTGATGACAGACGCGCCTATTCCCCATTAGGAGAACGGAAAAGGCCATGGAGTTGCCGCTTACGGAGGACTCTGGCAGTGACATATATTCATACAGCGAATAAGCAAATTATAAGAGGGGAGGTATTGAGCACTTTGTTCGTTTGTATACTTGATAAACGGAAAGCAACCCTTTTTGTCTGTATGAACCACATGATATAATATACAAGAACCACATGATATAATATACAAGTACTAATCACGGGAGTTTCGAAGGCGTAATCAGGGGTGTGGAACGCTAATGAGGTAACATCGCCTTTCATTCAAAAGTGAACTATTCTCCATCTCACTCACGGCTACCATTCCTCTTCTCTCCTCCTTAAGCCGTTGCAATGTCAATGTGTGTTGCATCTTGGGACCAAGAGGCACTATGAATTGCTCTGCATGCTGGGAGCTGTAGTTTTTACGGGGGAGCTGCGGGTGGTATGCACAGGCCGAATTCATTCTAGTAAGGTTTGACTCTTCGATTTCCATCTCCCTCACGAACGCTGCGGCAGCGCAATAGTTGTACTGCCTAACTGTGTTGTGTTGTTGTTTTTTTGTGGTGGTGGTGGGGTGTGTGTTTTGTTTGTTTTGTGGCTCCGTTTTAGGGTTTCCAGCCAGGATAGACGGTTCCGCGGGGCCTGTGAGAGGTATGGGTTTGTCATAGTAACCGGGGTCGCTTCGGGTGGAGTGAGTTTAAGTGCTTGGCAGCCTTCGCTAGCTTTTCCACTGTTGGCTGCAGTCCATTCACGTTGTGCCATGTGGCTGCTTAAGAGTCCTAGTCATTTAAGAGGAACGGTCCTGAACGTGAGCACCCTCCATTCCGTATCTCCATACCCTTCCTTTTTCATATTGTCATCGTGCGAATATGTAGATCTCCGAGACTGCCTGCCATGTAGCGGCCCTTACGGCTCGTGTCAGGATTGATGAGACCCTCACTCAGATAAGGTGCTGTAAATGAAATGGGATGTTACAGTGTTCGCAGAAACTCATGCATTTTCGAATACTGTTTTGTAGCAATCCGTGTTAAAAGCTGCCTGTTCTTTTTATACAAGGCTAGTATAGTCTGGCTGTCGCGCCTGACATCTCATCTGCTTGCAGCTCAGTGTAAAATCCCATGTTTATGTCACTTTAGTACATTGCAGATAAACCTGAAAATGAGAAAAGAGAACAAGGGACGTTGATAATTAGTGAGGATTCAAGAGTGAAATTGAGGAGGAGCAGTGAAGATTACAGAGAGCAATCTGTAACCTACACAGATCTTCATTGTCATGAAGATCAGAAACTTGGGGGAATGGTTATGGTGTAAAATGAACCTTTAGGATGTGAAGCATTTGGGAATGCATGAAACACACAAGACTGTCCCAGCACTTCCTCAAGTAAGTGAATATTGAGAGATGACATGTGAATCTCCTTTAGGGTTGCCAAGTCCCCTGCCTCCTCTGGCGGGGGATATTCGCGCGTGTGACGCAAGTGATGTCATCATGCCGGCGATGCCTCACACAACTGCTCTAGGCGTTACTGGGAAAACTCTATGGTACACCATTGAGTTTTCCCTCCCACAAGGCTAGAGCATCCAGGAAAACCATAGAGTTTTCCTGGAAATGCCTAGAGAGGCCAGCATGCAACGTTACCGGTGCAATTACATCACTTCTGGGTGACATCATGGTGCTGATGACATGGGGGGTTCCCCCCACTGGCTCAGTGTGGGCCAGCATGTTGGGAACCTCCCAGTTGGGGAAACCCCAGACTGGACCGGGGGCCTGGCAGCCCTTATCTCATTGGGGCTTTTAAAGCATCTGAACTATTGCCTTCAGAAGGTACTGAACTGAAATTGTAACAGGTAAAGAAGAGAGGGCAGAACTGCTCAATATATTTCCTCAGTCTTTTCTTTTGAGGGAAACGGCACTCAACATGGCAAAAACAGAACATATAATGAGGGTATGGAGTTCGAACCTAGGATCAGCATAGGGGTAGCACATAAACACCCAGTTTCTTTAAATAAAACCTAGTCCTCAGGGCCAGATGAACTGAATCCAAGAGTACTAAAAGTGCTTGCTGATGTAATTTCTGAAACTCTGGCCATTATTTTTGAGAATTTTTGGAGAACAGGTGAGGTGTCAGAAGACTGGAGGCGGGCAAATGTCCCCATCTTTAAGAAGGGGAAAAAGGAGGATCCGGGTAACTTCCAACCTGTTAGCTTGACATCTATACCTGGAAAAGTTTTAGAACAAATAATCAAACAGTCAATCCTGGAACATTTAGAAAGGATGGCTGTGATTACTAAGAGCCAGCATGGGTTTCTCAAGAACAAGTCATGTCAGACTAACCTGATCTCTTTTTTTGAGAAAGTGACTACCTTGCTGGATCAGGGGAATGCTGTAGACATCATTTATCTTGATTTCAAGAAGGCTTTTGATAAGGACATAGTATCCTTGTTGACAAGTTGGTAAAATGTGGTTTGGATCCTGTTACCGTTAGTTGGATCTGTAACTGGTTGACAGATCGCACCCAAAGAGTGCTTGTGAGTGGTTCCTCATCCTCTTGGAGAGGAGTGACAAGTGGAGTGCCTCAAGAATCTGTCCTGGGACCTGTTTTGTTCAATATCTTTATAAATGATTTGGATGAAGAAACAGAGGGTATGCTTATTAAATTTGCAGATGATACTAAATTGGGAGGGATTGCAAATACAGTAGAAGACAGAAACAGGATCCAGGATGATCTTGACAAGCTGGAAAACTGGACTAAAACCAATAACATTAATTTTAATAGGGATAAATGTAAAGTTCTGCATTTAGGTAGGAAAAATCCAATGGATGGTTATAGGATGGGGGAGTCTTGTCTTAGCAGTAGTATGCTGAACATGAGTCAGCAGTGTTATGTGGCTAAAAAGGCAGATGCAATTTTGGGCTTTATCAACAGAAGTATAGTGTCCAGATTACATGAAGTGATGGTATCGCTTTACTCTGCTCTGGTAAGACCCCACCTTGAGTATTGTGTTCAGTTTTGGGTACCACACTTTTAAAAGGATATAGACAAGCTGGAATGGGTCCAGAGGAGCGTGACAAAGGTGAGGGGTCTGGAGACCAAGTCCTATGAAGAAAGGTTGAAGGAGTTGGGCATGTTTAGCCTGGAGAGGAGGTGGCTGAGAGGTGATGTGCTCACCATCTTCAAGTACTTGAAGGGCTGTCATATAGAGGATAGTATGGAATTGTTTTCTGTGGCCCCAGAAGGTAGGACCAGAACTAGTGGGTTGAAATTAAATCAAAAGAGTTTCCAGCTCAGCATTAGGAAGAACTTCCTGATTGTTAGAGCAGTTCCTCAGTGGAACAGGCTTCCTCAGGAGGTGGTGGGCTCTCCTTCCTTGGAGGTTTTTAAACAGAGGCTAGATGGCCATCTGACAGCAATGAGGATCCTGTGAATTTAGGGGGAGGTATTTGTGAGTTTCCTGCATTGTGCAGGGAGTTGAATTACCCTGGTGGTCCCTTCCAACTCTATGATTCTACTGAAATATCATCTGGAGCACACTTGCTATTCAAACAGACAAAGTGCTTAAATAGCAAAAATATTGGACACACCCATTGACCATACGCAAAGCAAGGGACACATGACTTGTGGGGCGTATCTAATTCCCCCCATTACCATATTCTCTTTCCTGAAACACTCCATAGATTCACCCCTTTTCTTGCTTCCTCTTCTCCTTCCCACCCAGCATCCATCCTATCTTTATCTTCCCCTGTCTTCAACTCCACCCTCCCCACAGCGTCTACCAGGAACACTATGGACCAGGTGCACTGCTAGCTGCTGGGCCAGGTCCAGTTGCACAGTGGAGAACTTGCAAGGACTTGAGGGGGGCAAACTTCCCCATATTAGTTCCTCTCCTCTTGGTAACCCCTATTTCTTCAACTTTCCCTATTACCTTCTGTCCTTCTCGCCATCAAAATAGCTTCCTTTTATGGGCCCTATCTTTAATTATATTTATTATTTCATTTATATTTCTCTTTTATCCATAATGGGGACCCAAAGCAGCCTACATTATTCTCCTTTCCTCCATTTTATCCTCACAACAACCCTGTGAGGTCAGTTAGACTAAGATTGTGTGACTGGCCCAAAGTCACTTAGCAAGCTTCCATGGCAGCCTGGGGATTTGAATCTGTGTCTTCCAGACCCTAGTTCTACATTCTAATAACTGCATCACACTGGCTTTCTGTATTTGTTGTTTCTTCGTGAAGGGTATTCTATTTTGAATCTGAAAGTGGTATGGTCCAGATGCAGGTTTACCATATCTGTGAAACAGGCCAGAGAGTCCTGTGGCATGTTAAAGCCTAACAAATGTATTGTGGCTTTCTAGTTAGACATTTCTAAACTTAAAACATCTAACACGGGGGTATCAGACATGCTGCCTGGGGGCCGAATCAGGCCCCTGAGCAACTGGCTGTCATCTGCTTCCTTCTCCCTGTCTCTTGCCACCTCCTGCATCACAGCTTGCCTTGCCAGGCTTGCTCAGTAGTACAAGAGCTACAGAGCAAAGTCTTTGTTTTCTCTATCGGCTAACGCTCCTCCCTTGGGAAGGAAGGGGGCAGGGATAGCTTGCTTTGCTAAGCTCTATCAATTGCGCATCTGTGCTACAAAACCAAGCCTCTCTTCCTTCTATTGGCTGAAGCTCCACTCTCTCCTGATCCCATGGGGAAGGAAGGGAAGAGTCACAGCTTCCTTTGCCCAGTTCCCTGAATCTCACAGGAGAGATACAAAGAAAACACCTTTAAGACCAGTGAGTGCTAATGTTTTCAGCATGTTTTATTTTAATTTTTAAAAAAATCTTTGTGTTTCTGTTCTTTATAAAGTTTATATCTCTGCTACCTGGCATTACATTTTATAACAGTCATGGCCCAACCTGACAAGGTCACGTTTATGTCAGATCCGGCCCTTATAACAAATGAGTTTGACACCCCTGAATTCTAACATTTCTAACATCATTGAGTATATTTGAAATAGTAGACAGTGCAATCCTTTGTAGCCGCTGCAGTCTAAGCCCACTAAAATCAGGGAGGAATATACCTGCCTAGGATTACACAGATAATCTAGCAAATGATAGGCCTTTTTTTTTTTAAGCAGGAATGCATAGGAATGCAGTTCTGCCTGGCTTGGTGTGACCTAATATACAAATGAGTTCCTGCTGGAGTTTTTCTAAAAAAAAGCCCTTTGTGAAACAATGGTGATGTCAGGGGTGTGGCCTAATATGCAAATGATTCCTGCTGGGCTTTTTCTAACCAAAAAATTCTGGCAAATGATATTTTATACAGTATAAAGGGGGCATAATAAGGGACACAATCAGGACCGGCCCTAGACTGTCTGGAATCCTAGGCAAGGCACTAATAATGTCACTGAGTCACATGGGGGTGCCCAGTTTGGTGCCCCCATTTGGCTAGCGCCCTGGGCAATTGCCTAGTTTGCCTGGTAGCAGGACCGATCCTGGACACAATCCACTCAAAGCTAAGTATTTTAAAATTCCTGTTGTCCTGAAAGGAAAACAGCGTACATTTAATTCTCCCACTAAAATCACTGGGAGAATTGCCACAGAATCCTAACCATGTTTACTCAAACTAAGTCACAGTGAGCTCAGTAATACTCGCATCGGTAAACATGCACAATCTTGCAGCCATTAAATACTTCTTAATAGCAATAAAATGCCTGCAGTCACCAGGACTTTGCAAAAGAAATATGCAAGGCAGATACCTTGGCTATATCCTACTCTCTAAGGGACTTGACTATCTCCAGACTCTTCAGTCTTTTCTCCACCATGACCCTCCCCACCAAGACTTCTTTCTCACTTTTCTTTAGTCCTGCCACCATCTACCCCTATAGTCCGCTGGGACCAACATGGGAAGCTGGCTGATTGACTGTAAAAGTCTCTCCCTTTCCAGCTTTCTTCAGCAGAGCCAATGGGATTTCTGCTGCATGGTGGATTGGGTTGTTTTTAAACCTTGCTGGATGTGATGAAAACAAATAGATGGGGTGTTGCTGTTTTATCAAACCATAGATAAAAAAAAGTGCATGCATGGAGTTTGGTTGCACTAGTTACCAGCTTACATAATTAGAAAATTGTGGACACTTACAATATTTTCTCAGTTTATTTCCTGGGCAGAAATGGAAAATACTGGACTGTCTGGTTCAAAACGGACATCTGGCAACCCTATGCTTAAATGATCTATTGATCTGAGTGTTGCAGATAAAGGTCAGTAATTTTGAACATTGTCCCAAGCTAGTTTTCAGGTCACTTTAAATCACTTTAAATCTTCTCAAAAATTTTGAAGGGACCTCAGAGTTCTCCAGAACATAATTTTAAAACCTTTGATCTATTCTCTCCCTTACTCAAATATATTTTAGTGGGTAGACAAGCGTCATCTGATTCCCATGATAGTGCAGTATACAGAATATGTTTAATCTGGGGATCCTGAATTCAATTTTCAGTTTAACCAAAAACTCCCAGACAGGTTTAGGACCAAGTCAATAGCTGACACATTTCTATTTTTATCTGGGTGTGGGGGAATGGAACTATAACTGTTTTAAAGAATTACCAAGCCTATAAACAATAATGGAAAATAATTGTTTTATACTTACACCACAAACATGAACTTGTTTACTAAAAAAATTGTCCCCATTGATCTCAATAGATGTTAGTGAATCATACGTTATCCATAAGAAAAATAGGTGGCAACATTATTCTTTCTTGTTTTGCAATTGTTAAATAAGGAGATTCATTAGCAGAGCCTATATTGTTATGATGGGACAACAAGTTTTAAATATTCACTTCTTTGTTTAAGTGATGCGCCAGTGATAGTAACATTATAGATGGGGGAGATTTGTGAAAAGGATTTAGGGGTCTTAATAGACCATACACTGAACATGAGTCAGCAGTGTGATGTGGTGGCTAAAAAGGCAAGTTCAGTTTTGGGCTGTATCAACAGAAGTATAGTGACGAGATCAAGTGAACTTATGGTATTGCTTTCTGCTCTGGTGAAGCCTCACCTAGAGTATTTTGTTCAGTTTTGAACATCACAATTTAAGAAGGATATAGACAAGCTGGAATGTGTCCAGAAGAGGGCAATTAAAATAGTGAGGGGTCTGGAGACCAAGTCCTATGGGGAAAGATTGAAGGAGCTGGGCATGTTTAGCCTTGCGAGGAGCCAACTAAGAGGCGGAGCACCATTTTCAAGTCCTTGAAGGGCTGTCATATAGAGGATGGTGTGGAATTGTTTTCTGTTGCCCTAGAACAGGGATGTCAAACTCACGAGGACTGAATCTGACATAAATGAGACCTCATCGGGCCAGGCCGTACTGGGCCAGGCCATGTTGAACTGGACCATCTATGTACCTATTTAAGATTAGGTAGTAGAAACATAAACTTTATAAAGGACACAGACAAACACAATTAAATTTAAAACATGCTTAAAACATTAGCACTCATTGGTCTTAAAGGTTTTTTTTCTTTGTAGCTCTCCAATAGGATTCAGGGAGCTGGGCAAAGGAAGTTCTGGCTCTTTCCTTCTTTTCCCAGGGGTTGAGGAGGGGGAGGAATAGAAGGAAGAGAGGCTTCACTCAGTAGCTCTGCTGGGTGATTGAGAGAGTGTGGCAAAGCAAGCTCTCCCTCCCCCACTTCCTCCCCAAGGGAGGAGCCTCAGCCAATGGAGAAAATAGAGGTTTTGCTCCGATAGAGTTCCTGTGTGATTGAGCAAGCCTTGAAAAGCAAGAAAAGGGAGAAGGAAGCAGATGACAGCCAGTTGATTGGGGGGCTGACAGGAGCCTTCTGGGGGCCTGATTCAGCCCCCGGGCTGAATGTTTGATATCCCTACCCTAGAAGGTCAGACCAGAACCAATGAGTTGAAATTAAATCAAAAGAGGGAGGGAGGATTGCTAAACATTTGGAAGAACTTTCTGACAGAGCAGTTCCTCAGTGGAACAGGCTTCTTTGGGATGTGGTGGGCTCTCCTTCCTTGGAGGTTTTTAAGCAGAGGCTAGATGACAGTGATGCTGATTCTGTGAATTAGGTGAATCATGAGAAGGAGGGCAGGAAGGGTTGAATCAGTGCTTAGTTCTTTTGGCCCTTTTTTACCTGCCCAAGGAAATGCTGATTGACACTTTGGGGTCAGTCAGCATTTTTTCTCCAGGCCAGTTTTGCAAGGGATCCTGGAAGTTTTTGCCATCTTCTGTGCATGGAACAGGGGTCACTAGATATGCATGTGTGTATGGAAGGTATTTGTAAAATCCTGGATTGTGCAGGGGATTGAACCAGATGACCCTGGAGGTCCTTTTCGACTCTATGATTTTATGTTATTTAGGAGAAGTATATTATTTTATATTGCTTTTCCACCTTTGTTATGAAGTATGTTCATGAACTTAACTTTATTTCATTTTCCTCTCTATTTTAAGATAGCTATGAAGGGCTTATATTGGCAGCTGACTTCATCTGCAGAAGAAACAAATTTTGTCTTCTTAGAGAAGGTGAGTTATGCTGCTATCCTGAGAACACTTTGCTGGGCATAAATCTAACAGAATATTCCTGAGCAAAATTTGTGTCCAATGGCAACTTTAAGCCCAGCAAAGTTTAATTCTGAATATAAACTTTTGTGTTCTTAAGAACAATTCTGCGTAGACCTATTTAGAATTGTACTATTATTTGCTTAAAAGAAAGACTATGTCTTACAGATGCAACATATGTGACACACACATATGACATGTACTTTCACAGGTAAGGAGCATATAACTTCATGACCATAATGGTATTCTGTTGCTAACCGTAAGAGTCTATATATTTCTGTCTCCAATAGTTGATATAGAAAAGACATTTTTGATAGATGTAATTTCTCTTCCCAGCACTGAAGTTTCAGAATTCTTTCTGTGTTAATGGCACAAGAACCCTGTCCTACACTGAATCAAAAACTCCAAATTATTAACTGTGGAGGGATATAAGTGGAAAGACTATGAAATGATCTTTGAATCAGAGTGCAGTTTAGATGTAAATTCTGAAGAAAGATAACATTTTGAATATAGGTTTCCAAGGTATAGTAATATAGTAGAAATAGATTTTAAAAAACCAATAAAAATAATAAAATAAAATAATAAAAATAATAATAAAAGATAAAAGCAATTAAAAACAACGTAAGAGATTTATTTAACTGTCATTTCAGCCACAAACTAATATTTATACAAAAGTCACAATATTCGATGTGACTCTATGCATGTTCAGGTTAAAAGATTGTGGCGTTGCAGTTGCAGGATTTTCTGGATGACGCTTCCACCTTAGATCCATATCAGTCCGGCTTCCGCCCGGGCCATGGGACGGAGACAGTTCTGGTCGCCCTCATGGATGACCTTTGGCGACATCTGGATCGAGGAGGCTCGGCAGTATTGCTGTTGTTAGACCTGTCGGCGGCGTTCGACATGGTCGACCACCGGCTACTGACCCACCGCCTTGCCGATGCAGGAATTCGGGGGCTAGCCTTACAATGGCTCTCCTCCTTCTTTGAAGATCGGGGACAAAGGGTGGCGATTGGAGGAGAGCTGTCCCAGAGACACCCACTTAATTGTGGGGTGCCTCAGGGGGCAGTTCTCTCCCCAATGTTATTTAACATCTACATGCGCCCCCTTGCCCAGATTGCCCAGAGGTATGGGCTGGGCTGCCACCAGTATGCTGATGACACCCAGCTTTATCTATTGATGGACGGCCGGACTGACAATGTCCCTATAAATCTAGACCGGGCGCTGCAAGCCGTGGCGGATTGGCTTAGGCTGAGTGGGCTGAAGCTGAATCCAGCGAAGACCGAGGTCCTCTGAGTAGGTCGCGATGGGCCAGAAGGGGAGATCTCCCTACCAACCTTTGACGGTGCGTCACTGATCCCAGTGCGCAGGGTCAAGAGTTTGGGAGTGCTACTGGAGCCTTCCTTGACAATAGAGGCCCAGATAGCTGCCACTGCTAAATCCGCCTTCTTCCACCTTAGGAGGGCAAGGCAGTTGGCCCCCTTCCTAGAATGTAGAGACCTGGCAACTGTGATCCATGCAACGGTCACCTCGAGGTTAGACTACTGTAATGCCCTCTACATGGGGCTGCCCTTGTACCGAACGCGGAAACTGCAGCTAGTGCAGAATGCAGTGGCCAGGCTGTTAGTGGGATTACCTCGGTGGGAACATGTGCAGCCTAGGCTGCGGGACCTGCACTGGCTGCCAATTGTGTACCGAGTTCACTACAAAGTGCTGGTTATTACCTTTAAAGTCCTATATGGTCGAGGACCTGCCTACCTTAGGGACCGCCTCTCCCCATATGTTCCTCAGAGAGCACTGAGATCTAGTTCTCAAAATCTTTTAAAAGTCCCTGGACCAAGGGAGGTTAGATTGAAATCAACGAGGGAGCAAGCCTTCTCAACAACGGCTCCCCAATGGTGGAATCAACTACCAGAAGAGGTGCGAGCCCTGCGAGACCTAAATCAGTTTCGCAGGGCTTGCAAAACTGCCCTCTTTCAGCTTGCATTAAGATGAAACCTGGGAAATGACATCTAGCCATCCTATACACAGTTGAATTGTAGCACTGAAATTTATACTTTACAACGGTCTAATTGTCTATCTAATTTTAACTTAATTTATGAAAGTAATTTTATCTGTTTTAATTGTTTAATTGTTTGTAGTAATATTGTATTTTACTGTAATCATGGTGTATACCATGTCGTGTTAGCCGCCCTGAGCCTGCCTTTGGCGGGGGAGGGCGGGATATAAAAATAAATTTATTAGTAGTAGTAGTAGTAGTATGTTTAAGCTTTAAAATATTTTTTTAAATTTTATTTCATATAATGTAATGCATTTAATTTATATTTCATGTGATTTAGAAGTTATCGTAAGTCAAATGAGATTAACAGTCCAATCCAGACATATGTGGCGGCTGGCCACGGCGCACATCAGGCGGCGCTCGTCGAGTCCCTAAGGGGATTGGCATGTGCAAGCGTAGGTGCGGAGGGGGGAGAAGAGGCGCAAGGCGGCTGCAGGTCCGGCGGTCACCAAGGCAACCCCGCTGGAGCTTGCGGGCAAGGCTGACGCAGGAGGAGGGGAGGGTCAGCCCAAGCCCACTGATTGGCCAGGCGCCATGTCAGATAACAGTTGGGGGTGGGAAGAGGCTGCCCCGGAGATGCTGATTGCCTTCCCCACCCCGCATCGGCAGACACCTGAGCCAATCATGGCCAGATGGGCACAGTCAAGTAAGAGAAGTCCCACCAATACGGCAAGGGGAAAGGGGTTGGGCTGGGCATGTGCGCAAGAGAGACAAAAAAGCCTGGTGCGCTGCCGTGGTGAGGGTGGGGAAAGGGAAGGGGAAGTGCGGAGCTGTGGGATTGCCCAGTCCCGTGGCCTCGCCCACTGTCAGAGACTTGTGCCAATGGGAAGCAGGCGAGAGAAGTCATGAGCCCCCCCCCCCTCCCGCCATATGCAGACAGGGAAAATATTGGGCAGGAATCTGCAATCAGGGAAACCAGGCAAAATGTGTATCCAGGGAAGAGGAGACAGAGTTGCAACATGTCCAAGTCCCACAGGACAACTCTGCCCATCACAGACACAGAGTCCTATGCCCCCCCTTGCCGGGAACCCCGCCCCCATCGGCAGCAGGACACAGAGTGCAAGGCGCCAGCCGGGTGCCCAGTGCATGCCCCCCTCACTCCCCTCTGCTCTGTGCCATGGGATGAGGGGGGGAAAGACTCTCAGACTCCCCTGCCACTCTATCGCAGAGGTGGCTCATAGACTCGGCCCCTCCCCACCCACTGACAGAGGGAACACTGCACACAGCACACTTGGAAGGGGGTGGGGCAAAAGGAATGTGCAGCAGACACCATGCACACGAGACAAAGAGCGGCACATCGCAGCACTTTATTGGTCAGGAACTGGGTGCAACAGTTTCCTCGGAACACCTCAGACAGCCTTGCCGGCACGTCATACTTCACTCCGAGAGGAGGGTGGGAACAGCTGACGGAGGAGTGGAGGGGAGGTGCCCCACATGGAAGCCTCTCTGTTGCATTCCCACCTGCAAAACAGAAACAGAGATCAAAAGCACCCGAAGGGATGGCAGCTGCAGCCATGCACACGTGTTGTGCTGAGGGAATCTCTTATAGGGACAGTCTCTGACCCACCTCCTGCATCGGGGCAGCTGCCAGATACCGCCCTCCCCCCCGTGCCCTGCCAGGGATTGGGAACGTGGCAGAGGACAGACCAAGGGAAGGGAGCAGGCAGCAACACAGGGGAGCGAGGTCAGCAAATGCCGCGAGGGGATTGGTGAGGCAATTACACCGCTCCCTAAGGGGTTTGTGAGCTCCCGCAGCAGCAGGGACAACCTTTGTTTTCTGTTTCAGTGAGTGCCTATGGGATACGCCACCATTTTCCTGGGCATAATCTTACGCCTCTCGGGGAGGGCGTGTCGTAGCCCAAAGGTTTTAGGGAACCACCTAAGCCTGGCCATGCCCCTGCTCTCCCTCTTCCGCCGCTGCGGCCTGCTCCGCCAGACTTACGCCTCCACTCAGGCACAGCCCTCTGGGGTCACCACATTCAGGCGGGCCGGCGCTCACGTAACTCCCCTCTGTTGCGGTGCCACTGCACTTCCACTGGCATATGTGCCACTTGCGCCAACGTAGCGTTAAGTCCACTCCCAAAGCATTTCCACCCCCATAGGATTGTGCTTTAAATATTCTATGTGAGACAAATAGACTATAAGTAACCAAATAAATTATCTGAATCAGTGAAATAAGCCAACTATAAAAATATGTAGTAGTCATAATTACTAAACAGTTAACTTTATCCCTGAATTATTAATTCTTTAAGCCAATTTAATTGATATAGTCATAACTAGAAATACCAGATAGATTCAGGTGGGTAGCCATATTGGTCTGAAGCAGCAGAACAAATTTGAGTCCATTGGCACCTTTAAGACTAACAAAATTCTTAAAGGTGCCACCAGACTCCAGCTTTATTCTAGAAATACCAGAATCATTATTCCCTGCTCACACAACACCTCTGAAATATCTTACAGGCTGTATTCCATTAATACAGCCTGTAAGCCCTTTAAGAAACTTAAACAATCAAATATATCAACATTTAAAGGTAGTTTCTCATCCCAAAAATAAAAAGTCTTCCAACTCTCAAAAATACAGGTCCTGTTAACCCTTCCATATCATTTCCCAAAATTTATTTATCCAAGATTTAGCATTTAAAATTTCCACATTTTCCCAGTTTTGTGGTAATAACAGTTTTGCTACAGTCATAAAATCAACAACCATTCCTTTGTGCACCCTCAGAACATCTTTTGGCAAATGCTCCAGTAATAAACATTTTGGATCATTTGTCAATGTGCACTCCATTATACATTTTATTTGTCTAAGAGCCCTGACCTGGATAGCCCAGAACTAGCTCAGTCTTCTGAGATCTTGGAAGCCAAGCAGGGGTGGTCCGGTTAATATTTCGATGGGAGACCACCAAGGAATATCAGGGTCACCACACAGCGCAAACCACCTCTTTTGCCTTGATAATCCTCAGTGGGCTGCAACATGACAGCAAAAAAACAAGAACCACAAACATAACTAACTACTTCTGGGCATGACGTCCAGAGCATGTGGTCAAAATCCTCTACCTTATAGCCAGATTTCCAGACATGTGATCCCGTTTTCCTTTACAAAATGTGCTGCTCTCAGGTTTTTAATGTACCCATACACGTTTTGTAAATTCCTTTTGTCATTCTTAGTGTTCTTTTACAATATTTTATTTGTACATTTTTAAAGAGAAATAGCAGTTTGGACAATATCTTCATTTTCAAGGAGACTACCATTCCGAACCATGAAAGGTTAAACAGTATCCGCCTTTCTAAATCTTGTTTAATTTGTTGCATAATGATAAATAGTTATTCATATACAGAGCCTTTACATTAAAATTTTGATTATATTCAGAAGTATTGTACAGTAGACAGACCACTCAAGGTTAGTCAGTTTTGAACAGCTTTGTACTTTTTGATGTATATTTCCATCTTTATTTACAACAATTAAGCTGATTTTAGCTTAATTAATCATATTCTTTTATACATCTCAGATTTCTCAGCATTTTGAGTGACAGAAGAATATCATCAGTATGCAAACTAATCTTTAAATCCCTTTCCACATTTTATCCCTATTATCTTTGGGTTACATTTCATCAGTTCTGCACATAGTTTGATGTCAATGGCAAACAGAATGACAGACAGATGGTAACCTTGCCTCATACCTCTACCAAGTGTAATGGGCACTGATAAATTTTTATTCCCTTGTAGATGTGCTTTGGGCCAATTGTAAATCGCTTTTATTATATCATAAAAATCATAGAGCTGGAAGGGGGACCTCAGGCATTTGCCTTTTGTTGAATGTCTCTAAAGAGTGAATGTTGAACTAATTTGTTATGAAGGCTGAATCTGACATAAATGAGACCTTGCTGGGCCATGCATGTCATAAAACGTAATGTCAGGTAGTAGAGACACAAACACAACTAAAAGATTTTTAAAAAACTTAATAAAACATACTTAAAATATTAGCACTTGCAATATCTTGTTTATTTAACAGTCTGTGATAACTGACACCTCTTGCTTTGAATTATTGCATCAAAATCTGGAGACAATGCCTGTGTTGTAGCAATCTTGAGTATGCTGTTCAGATGTTGTTCAGGTGTGTGTCTGTTAGTTGCAAACCTACTTTTGATTTCTTGACATTCATTACAGAAATCTCATGCTCAGGCTCAGTGCTTTGAGCCTAGGACTCAGAGGAAAACATGAAATGGCTGGGCATTGTGAGCTTTTGTACATAAATTGCTTCTTGTGTTGGTCAAGAACATCTGAAGCCATCATGACACAGAGTGAGAGCTATGTGCTTGTCTACAAAACTGCAGTCTCCTCAGGAAAATAACTGCAACTTCTATGAGGCAGTGCAAGAATAGAGAGACAGCCATGTATAGTGGACAGTATCAATCTACTTATATAGGAAGCCTAGGTTAAAACCCCCAGTCTACAAAGGAAATGTGCTGGGTGAATTTGGTCTAGACATACACTCTCAGCCTAATCCATGTCACAGACTTGTTATTCTTCATCTAAATAGTTCACATTGCTGTCTTACTAAGAATGGATCATGAAGGCATGAATACAATGAAAAAAGAGGAGGGGAACCCAGTTGCACCCAGGAGACCCCTGGCATAACAGCACAACTAATTAATCTCTCTCTCTCTCTCCGTAGCAAGGCAAAATTTTCATAACTTGAATAAAACTTTTTTGGTCTTAAAGGTGTTTTCTTTGTCTCTCTCCCATGCAATGGAGGCAGCTGGGCAAAGCAAGTTCTCGCTCTTTCCCTCCCTCACCAGGGGATGAGGAGAAAGAGGAGCCTCAGCCAATGGAGAGAGGCTTGGCTCAGTAGTTTTGCTGTGCAATTAGGAGATATTGGCAAAGCAAATTCTCTTGCTCTGTAAATCCTGTGCTATTGAGAGAGCGTGGCAAAACAAGCTGCGAAGAAAGCAAGAGAGAGGGAGAAAGAAGCAGATGACAGTGAGTTGCTCACGGGCTGCATACAAGCCCTGTGGCGGCCTGTAGATCACACATTTGGCACCCCTGTTCTAAAGAGTGAAACAAAAAGCTCCACTCTGTCTTTTGAATGCTTTTTAACAGCATTAAAGCCATTTCTATGTTTTTTCAACATGATATAAAATTGTAATTGGTGTTATCTGTTAGTAACAACCTTTAATAAACTAGTCTGATCAGAATGTGTATATTTATGTAATACATTGTTTAGCCTTGCTGCAAGAACTGATTTGAATGTCCATTTAGCAAAGATATTGGTTGGTATGAATTAGGTATAGCTGGCATCATTCCAGGAATTTGAAAAGTTGCCGCTCTGTAGATGTTCATTTTTAGCAGACTCAGTAGAAGTTGTTGCAGGACATTCATTATAATGCTCAACTGTTAGGCCACTGGGACTGGGTGATTTATTATTCTTGTTTATGTTTATAGACTTAAGCTATATATGTTTATAGACTTAAGCTAAAGCTATCCAAAGTTGAGAAACTGTTTTTATCTTTTAAGTATTTGAGAGCAGGAGTTGCTTTCTATATAGCACAGAAGAAGAACTAAATTTGTTTGTAAAAGTTGTTTCTCAGATTAGAAAGTAATTTGAGTTGGAATTGTGGAGAAATTCTGAGTAAGAGCACAAATCAGAAAAAGTAAAAAGTAAAAGTAAAAACATCACAGTGTTTATATGTTTTTTTGGCCACTGTGTGACACAGAGTGTTGGACTGGATGGGCCATTGGCCTAATCTAACATGGCTTCTCTTATGTTCTTATCAGACTTTAGGGAAGGGGAATTGAAATGTATATGTACTCTATTCTGTGTGTTGTTTCATAATGTTAAAGTCATGAACTATAGCTATTAATCTTTGCTGGGTGGAACCTTACCTTTATAATCTGGTGAGAACCTAGTCCTGTTTACAGAACAAACTGAACTGTTTAGACAGAAGGTGATCTAGACTCTGACTGTAATGCTGTGTTGTTACTCAATTTTAAATGTAAAAGACATGAATTTACTGAACTTACTGCAGCAAGATGTCAGATGTATCAGTAAAATGTTAGTACATCTGTTGCACTGGAATTGTGAATTTTTTTAACATGTTGGTTGTGATACATAAAGGTAAAGTTAGCAGCATGAAGTGTCAGTAGTTAAGTAATTATGGGTTCCCTTGCTTGCTTGTCTCCTACTAGAAAGTATCTTTATCCAGTGAAAGCAAGTGTAGACGGAAGGGAAAACTGTGCATCATCAAAAGTTTCTTTGAGTGGAACTGAATGTTACATAAAAATGTGTACACAATTATATTAGATAAAAGTAGCTTTCAGATGCATATTTGCTTTTACAAACATGCACATGGAATCCCATAAGGCAAAAAGTAGCTTTGGGATCAGGAACTGCAGTAATTCTTTATCAGCCAGGATACCCTCTTTATTCAGTGCAGGAAGTGTGCACTGTTGTACCCCTCAGAGCATGGTCCTTGACTCTTATTTTGCCTTATAGATATTTAATTTCCTGTACAAAAAAGATTAGCAGGTTATTGTTGCTCCCTACTTGCATGCTCTGTAGTATGCTATTTACTATGTATGTCATTTAATTTCATTCTAGGATAATCTTGCTGTTTTACAAGACAACCATGTAAAAGTGCAAGTTAAAGCCTGTGCTCTCAACTGGATTGATACGAAGGTATTACTTTATTTTTTAGAAAACCGAAAAGTGTGAGTTCTTGTTCTGGATTTGCCTTTATATTGTAAAGGTGGATATGTAAATGAAAGTGAAATCCTAAACCGAGTTATACTCTTCTAAACCAACTGACTTCAGTGATTTGGAAGTGTAGGGTGCAACTGTATTGCACTGGGCATTACCTATTTCACTTTGTACTTTAAAAGAAACAGAAAAAGACAGGGATGGAGTAAAGAAAATAAAGATTCAATCCCTTGCTTATTAGGATGTAGGAAACTGCTGTTGTCTCGAATGAATAGAATTCCAGTCTTTGTTTTCAGCCTCTACATTGTTTTCCTTCAAGTAATGTCAGTTTAGCCATTTAGAATGGTTACTATTTACACAGTTAATTTTTATGCAGGGCTTTTTTGTAGAAAAAAGCCCAGCAGGAACTCATTTGCATATTAGGCCAAACACCCTGATGTCACCATTGTTACACACAGGGCTTTTTTGTAGAAAAAGCCCAAAAGGAATCACTTGCATATTAGGCCATGCCCCCTGATGCCAAGCCAGCCAGAACTACGTTCCTGCTAAAAAAAAAAAGCCGATTTGATGGATTTGATGCCCCCTGATGCCAAGCCAGCCAGAACTACGTTCCTGCTAAAAAAAAAAAGCCGATTTGATGGATCTAGGTTCGCTTCCCTGAAGCCTTATAATCAAAATTTACCTATTTCATCAAAAAAGTAGTATGAAAACAAAAACTTCTAATACTTAAATAGCTAGTTTCCATGTTACAGCAACTTTGTGCAAGGTGTTTGAAATCTCATGGTGATCAGCCTACACAATAGTCATAGAAGACAGAGCAGCCTGTGTAAATCTCATCCATCACCTGGAGAGTTTCCCTGCAGTCATTAGCTGTCAGTGATGAGACTTTCCATACTGCAGGGGTAATCTATGCATTGACATGACGAGGGAGCATAGAAAAGTCTATGTTCAAGGAAATTAAGGGAAGCCTATTTGTGCAGTTACGTTCACAGCATTTCATCAATTAGGTAAACCAGGTGAAATCCTAATTGAAGATGGAGATTGTATTCATATTGCAGCAGTTAGGCAAACTTTCTTTTGTTTACTTCATTTCATAGTCTGCCTTTTTCACAAAAACTCAAGGTAGATTCTTTCAAGTATTCAGTATTTACTTTGTTAATTGTCCATAGGCAGACTTATTTTTTTACTGAGTAAAAAAAAGGAACTGAACTTCTGAACCACACTTAGTTTATCTTATCAAAGGAAGAACTTTTTTTTTTTAGCAGCGCCACACAGGAATGCAGTTTCGGTTGGCTTGGTGTCAGGGGTTGTGGCCTAATATGCAAATGAGTTCCTGCTGGGCTTTTTTGTAGAAAACAGTCCTGATCAAAGGTATTGGATTTTCAGGGACATGTCATCTACCCCTTCCATCCTCTTACTCTTGACTGATTTATTTGAACCAAGCAAGGCTCTTTTTTTAATAGCAGGAATGCACAGGAATGCAGTTCAGGCTGGCTTGATGCCAGGGAGTGTGGCCTACTATGTAAATGAGTTCCTGCTGGAATTTTTCTACAAAAAAGCCCTGTGCAAAACAATGGTGATGTCAGGGGATGTGGCCTGATATGCAAATGAGTTCCTGCTGGAATTTTTCTACAAAACAAGCCCTGGAGCCAAACTTTTTATACTGGAGACCATATTTACTCCTTCCATATCATATTTGACTTCTGCAATATATGTACTAATCTTGGCAACAGACATCCTAACTTTTAATTTACTTAGCTTTTTTCAGAAATCAAAATGGAGAAGGAATTTCTACCTATTGGGAGGGAAATCGCTGGTGTTGTGCTGGAGAGTGAGTATACTTACCAACATAATGTTACTGTAAGCTATGAGAGCAAAAAATGATTATAGAGATCTGTGAGCATCATTTGAACTGTATAAAATCGAGCCATTCATATATAAAATCAAATTCCCCATGTTTATATAGCTCCCAATGTTCTGTTACATTTGCAGGGGTCATTTTGTAGAAAAATAGGTGGCGGAGCTCATTAGCATGAGTTCATTAGCATATGCCCTCCCCAGCCAAAAGCAATTCAATGCAAGAAAGGAGAGCCCCAGGTGAGCGAGGCCTGCTTGGGCTGGCTAGAAATCCAGCCAGCTCAAGTAGGCTTTGCTCGCCTGGGGCTCTCCTGGGCCGCCCCCCCCCCAGTCAAAAGACCAACAAGCCTTCCGCCACCCAAAATCACATAAGTGGAGAAACGGTGGTGTGGGCTTCTCCAGGGGTTAATGAGGGCTGCTGGGGGGCATGGCAAAGCTCCTGGTGGCTGGCTGACTGCTCTCCTAATCCAGAGATTATTATGCAGCTGCACCTACTATTCAATGGACAAGGTAGGTGGGGAAGAGGAGGGGGAACCCTCAGAAAGGTTCAGGAGCTGCTCCTGTGAGCTCCTGCAGAATCTGAGGCCTGCACGCTTGAATAAGAAACAGAGCCCAGAACTGGTGCATGCAGGCTTGAATCAGTTGTTGGAAGTAATTAAATGCAAGAAGCAGGCTTAACCCCACCCTGTTGTACCTCTAATCAGGTGATCCAATTCTGACCCCATCTATTATCAACCATAGGAAGGAATACTTAGGCAAAGTATGCGGATGTTGCCAACTTTTATCTCTTGCATTTGCATAAGGAGGTTTCTGCATACATGGCTCAGACTCAGGCAGGGAATTAAGCCGCATTGTCTCTTTTCTTATGATTCATCACAGAAATTCATGATGCTGGACATAACTAATCTACTTTCCTTCTATTGGGGTGGACACTGAGCTCCATCTCAGAGAATTTTGCCAATATTTTTCTTCCTCTTTCACCTTCATAGTTCTTAACAATGTCTCTCACTTTCTGTTTATTTGAGACCAGGAATCATAGACTGTATTATAACTCTTTTTGTTAGTATATATGAGTATTTCAAAAAGTACAATTTGTTTCAACTGAAATTTGTTTTCCCTTTGTGTTGTTTTCTCCAAGTTGGGAAAAAAGTGTCCTCCTTTCAGCCACAAGATGAGGTAGTGGGTAAGTGCTGCTGTGTTTTGTAAATCACTACAATGTTTAAATTTTAGAATCACATCAGAACCACTGGTTAATTTGTTATAAGCTGTCACTCAACATTGGATTTTTGTTTTAGTTTTCAAATATTGTTCAGTTTTTTTGAGAATTAAAACATTTCCATCATTACAAGCTAATGAAAATGTTGCTGTTGACACTGGATTATTTATTTGTTACATTTATATGCCATTGTTCCTTCAAAATAGCCCAAGAAGTATTTTTAGTTTCACATCTGTGCACCCAGAAACAGTGACTTGTCCTATACCAATAAACTTAATAGCTGAGCAGGAAATTTGTATCTAATCTTAATAATCAACTGCAGCATTCTCTCTGATGGATCAGACTGATTCATGTTGACATTGGGCCTCACAAGGCAACACAGTGATTTCAGATAATTTCCTGTCTCCCTCAGCAACCCACTGAAATCCCAGATTGCTGATTCTAGGGTATAGGGGAGCCGGCGCCGCAGAAACAGCATGAGGGGTGAGTTTGGAAGTGGGGACTGCAGCAGGAGTGGGGAATTGGTAAAAATCACATACTTATACCCTTCTGCTGACAGAAATTGCTGTTGACAGCCAACAGTGGTATGTTTTATAGGGAGTTGTAGAGAAGAGATGACCAATCTGCCTATTATATTTCTATCACAGTAACCCTAGCTATTCATAGGGTGACTGCAGTTGAACAGTCCCGGGTGAGTCATTCAGGTAATATGGTAGCAAGTTGCCTGGCAGTTGTTGTGAGGCCTGACCTCCATAAGTACTCCTTTAGAGTCCTGAAAAGGATTTAAGTATCCTTAGATGTGGCCATGTTGAGCATTACATACTCAATACAGATCAAAATGTGGTGCAAGCTAAAAGAAGTGCCTACAAGGCAAAGACTTCAAAGGACATGCAGAACACATTGAATAATTAGGTGCCATGAAATACAAAACTCCCCAAAGGTCACTGCTCCAGTATGATCCATGGAAAAACAGTTCAACAAAAAAGCAATGAGTCTGATACAGAGTTTGAGTAAAACCCGTGTTCTGCTCAGTCCAAGATAAGTTCAATCAGGTGAACTGACATAAGCTAACAGTGATATAGGGAGGGACGGTGGCTCAGTGGTAGAGCATCTACTTGGTAAGCAGAAGGTCCCAGGTTCAATCCCCGGCATCTCCAACTGAAAAGGGTCCAGGCAAGTAGGCGTGAAAAACCTCAGCTTGAGACCCTGGAGAGCCGCTACCAGTCTGAGTAGACAATACTGACTTTGATGGACCCAGGGTCTGATTCAGTAGAAGGCAGCTTCATATGTTCATATGTGATTTATTTGGCTAATGATTCTGCTTGGAAAAGTCATATTCGTTCTATATGGCTTGAACAGTATGGTTTTGTTTTCATAGGAATTTTGCCTCTGGATTCAGAAGAATCTGGTTTGTGTGAAGTGATTGTCATTCATGAGCATTACTTAGGTATGTATCTCATATTAGCTAACAATTCAATTGTATGGGTATAAAGGCCTAATTGACAGTTAAAAACCATGCTACTTAAAGCTGAAACGTTGGAATTGGTGTGTAACTAGCAATGGCTAAATGCCCTCAGATGCACACTGTCTTAAACTGAAGCTTTAAATTCTGTGTAATCAAGCCTTTTCTGAACAATAGTAGCAGTACATTACTAGTCTATGAGTTAACATTCTAAGAAGAACCACAAGGGCTGACTCATCTCTTTTACTTCCCTTCTATGGCTTCTCTTCTTGCTTCACACTGTCTTCTTGCTGACTGATCCTGAATCTCATCAAAACAAGTAGTTTTTAAAGCAGTGTCCACCCTTGCTTTGCGCTTGCATTTTCTTTCAGCTGTTCACCTTGCATTTTCTTTCACCTGTTATCTTTTTTTTCTCCCCCAAGGGTGTCTTTGTTTTACTTTTGGAGAAATTATTTACATACTAAAGAAGAAGAAAAAAAACACTTGGCAAATCCAAAAGATCAGAAAGCGGGGGGGGGGGCAGCATTATATAATAGAACAGGTAACTTTATTGCTTGAGCACAGCCATAGCAATCATTATATAATACCAATATTTCACTTACTTGATGTAGGGATTTCATTCTTTTGTTTGTTGTTTTTATTCAGTGGGTAGTTGGATTAGGAATTCCATAGTCCTTCCACCCCCACTCCCAATTCTGTGATTAGACTGTTGCTTGGCATCAGACAAATCAAAGTGATGATCTGCAGTCCCTTCCACACGGTGCTTGTTCTCTATATTCAGTTGTGTTCATTCTGAAAATAGTAGTTACTGGTTTTGATCTAGACCAAAAGTCATTTTGCAGTTTTCCACCTTCTAGTGCAGACTACACTCTGCTGTTTCTAGGGTTGCTCAGCAGGGCTTTGTTTTCCCCACAGCAGACTCTCTCAACTGCTTCCCAGTTTTGTTTTGTTTTTAAATCAGTGAGGATAAGGCCACTATTAGTAAAATAATGTTGAAAGTGGCTTTGTTTCTACATCCCTTTAAAGTTCCCACTGAATTGGAGCATTTATTTATGAGCAGCTGTGCACACTTCAGACATTTAAATTTTTGTAAGCTGTTCTTCATGAATTGAATGTAGGCAAATGATGTATAATTAAAATTAGAGTACATATAGGCTGTCAGGAAAGAGCCTAAAGTTCTTCCTAGTTATAATTCCTTGGTCACAGCAAATAGACCTTTATAACTGGCACTTATATCTATGTATATATTCGTCACTTGTTGACAGTAGGGTTGCTAGCCAGTGGCTGGCTACCAGCAGGAATCCAGGGGGGCAGAGATACTGGGGGTACCACTGAGTGATGGTGTTATGTCACTTCTGGAGAAAACTTGAAAATGACATCATGCCTCTCTAGGAATTGCCAGAAATCCTGTTATAAAACTGTGGTGCTTCCAGCAATTCATGGAGCAGTGTAACATCACCTCTGTGTTAACCCTGGAAGTGATATGATGCTGTTACTAGAAGGTATTCGTATCAGTGCCACTGCGCAATAGAAGTTGTGGGTGCAAGTTCTTCTATAGCCAACAGGCACATGGCAAGTTTAGTTGACACTAGGGTCAAATAATGACTGACATGTGTGAATGGGCCATACAGATTAATCACCATAGACAGAACTCTTATGTCATCTTATATCAACTCAAATACTGTTCAGTGAAGATTGGTGGTCTTCAGGGGAACAGTGTTGAAGGACGCTTTGTTCCTTTTATATCAGAAATTGTTCAGAATGGAAACTAAGTGCATCCTTAAGGAGGCCATTTGAATGAGAGTCTTTTTACATCCACCTTTAAAATCCATAGAAATTTCTGCCAGATATCAAAACCCTGGGAAGCTGAAATGTTGCTTTAAAAGTCTGCCACCAACACACCCCAATTTAATTCTGCCCTAGTGGATGGTGTAATAGTTCGAAACTCTGTTGTGTGGTCTTTAATAAATGATTAGAGAACACGGTTGGGATTAATTATACACATACTTATATGTGCTCTAGGCCCTATGGAAATCAATTTGCCTCAATGTATTGACATTGCTTTGTTATCAAGATATAGGTTTTCCAGTAATTTGCAGTGTAATACTATGCAGAGCAGATTTCAGTGGATTTAAGATGGGAGTAACTCTGCATGGAATTGTACAGTAGGATTTTTATTATTATGAAACCTGAAGCGGCAGAGAGAAGGAAGGGAGGAGAATGGAAGATTGGATGAAGAAAGCACTATTTATTCAAAGTATTCCAGGAAAGACAAGCCTGTGTAATACTTGCCAGCACAAATTTGGTCCTCACCCAACAAACACAATCAGGCTTGGTTTAGAGTTAAGAGTGCCCAAGTTAACTGTCTGCACTACACCACTGCACCAATGATTGTGGAAAGGAAACAGGCATTCATCATAATGTTAGAAGTCTCAAGCTAAGTACTTTTTCATTGATATTTTGAATACTATGGACACTGGGTATATCTTCTTGCCCCCATTCTACTAGCACAGTATTTTGTTTTGTTTTGTTTTTTGTTTAGTAACAAAAGTTGACATTTAGGTAGCCTAGGTTTCATTTAATCAGGATCAGATTTCCCCATGTATGTTCTCCATGTATGTTCCAATATGTATATTACATCAAATCTTTAGTTGGTGTGGAATAATTGCTGCCAAACCTCAGTGAGACTTGTCTTGGGATTACCATTATTCAAAGGCATATTACGCTATGCGACACAGTATCTTAACATACAGTGAACTCTAACATAAAGAGCCTTGAACTCTGTCATAGTTGTCAAAGAAGCTGTTTGATTATAAATACTTACTTTTTTTCCTCTTAAGAACTACTTTAAAGCCATGGTCCCCAACCTTTTTGGCACCAGGGAGTGGTTTCATGGAAGAGAATTTTTCTATGGACCGGGAGGGGGGGAGCAATGTTTCGGGATGATACAATTCTGCACTTTATTTCTATTATTACATTGTAATATATAATGAAACAATTATACAACTCATGGCCTTCCCCAGTCATCTACATTTTACTCCCAAGCAAGCTGGGTATTCATTTTACCAACCTCAGAAGGATGGAAGGCTGAGTCAACCTTGAACCGGATACCTGAACCCAGCTTCCACTGGGATCAAACACAGGTCGTGATCAGAGTTTGGATGCAGTACTGCTTCTTACCACTTTGTGCCATGGAGCTCTTACAACTACTTTACAAACTACAGTACTTAGTTTGCCAAATCCTGGTTTCTCCTTTTGATTATAAAATCAGTTATTGCACTTTTTAAAAAATGCTGCAAAATAACATTTGCTATCAAACATACATATCTGCTAAAAATAGGCTTCCCAACCCTCCCGCTCTGGCGGGAGTCCCCTGGGTTTGCAGCCTCATCTCCCGGTCTTCAAGAAGTGGGAAGCGGGGGGTGGGGGGTGGAGGGAGGGGGAGAACATACCTGTAGGCTTCATTATAGAGCTCCTGAGCCGTTTGTAAAATGTCTGCCCCTTTAAGGCTGGGCAGGGAGCAGGAAGGGCTTGGGAGAACAGCCCCGCCCTTTCTTTTGCTTTCACTTTCACAGCAAGAGTTCTCCAGAAGAAGATCTGGTAAGTGTGTGTGTGTGTGTGTGAGAGGGAGGGGGCAGGGGATTCCCTGGTTTGGAGGCCCTCCCCCCTTTTAGAAAGCGTGGGGGGGGAGGGAAATGTCTACTGGGCATTCTATTATTCCCTATGGAGAACGATTCCCATAGGGAATAATAGGGAATTCATCCATTGGTATTGGGGGCTCTGGGGGGGCTATTTTTTGAGGTAGAGGCACCAAATTTTTAGTATAACATCTAGTGCCTCTCCCCAAAATACCCCCAAGTTTCAAAACGATTGGACCAGAGGGTCCAATTCTATGAGCCCCAAAAGATGGTGCCCCTATACTTCATTATTTCCTATGGAAGAAAGGAATTTTAAAAGGTGTGCTGTCCCTTTAAATGTGATGGCCAGAACTCCCTTGGAGTTCAATTATGCTTGTCACATCCTTGTTCTTGGCTCCACCCCAATGTCTCCTGGCTCCACCCCCAAAGTCCCCAGATTTTTCTTTAATTGGACTTGGCAACCCTAGCTAAAAAAGTTGCCACCTTAAAGAAAGCTGGCAAATTTGCAAAATGTTTTATTTAGTTTACTCTTGAAAGGCATCACTGGACCACTCACCAATATTATTTTTTACTAATAGACAAGATAATGTTCTTTTAGAAACAGCAAATTAAACATGTATGCCAAAATGGATAATAGCAAACAGGTAAAGCAAGCTTAAAGGTTGGTTTTAAACTTGTTCCAATATGTATGTTACTCTTTCCAGCATGGTGTAGTGGTTAAGAGAGGCAAACTCTAATCTGGAGAACCCTGCTCCTGCATATGAAACCTGCTGGGCAACCTTGGACCAGTCACAGTTCACTCAGAACTTTCTCAGTCCCACCTGACTTCACAAGGGGACTGCTGTGGAGAGAGAAAGTGAAGGCTATTGTATGCCAATTGAGACTTCTTAGGATAGAGAAAAGCAGGGTATAAAAACCAACTCTTTTTGTCCTCATTTTCCCTTATGAAACAGTTAATAAACCTGAAAAGGTCTCCTGGCCAAAAGCAGTCGGGACTATACGTGATGGTGTTCGTGCATACACAGCTCTACACTACCTCGCCTACATCTCTCCTGAAAAAACTGTGCTTATAATGGATGGAGCAAGTGTAGGTAACAGATATACTGTTTTAATGAAATGCCATGAAAACTGCTTAGGAAACAGTTATTTTTGTTAAATGCTCATTCAGTGTACATTTGTCTTGCTAGAATGGGTGTGTGGAATCCCATGAAACCTTATTTATTTTTCATCCAGGGATGCCAAAAAGGGAGGAAATTTTTAATAAATCACTGTTACTGGGATCCCTCCCCATAATCCATGGTTTATTAGGTTTATTAATCCATATAGATTAATATTTTCGTCCACCTTAGCTTCCAAACTATAATGAGTATTTTGGAATATCCATACAAAATCATTCTCCAGTTATCCACTTTACAGGTTTCCCTGCTCTCAATACATTCTTTCTCAACCTGGTTTGGTTTGAACTTCCCAGAAAGAAGTCCAAGTACATTACCAATCATCTGGCTGTGCCTCTCCAAACCCATAACTGACCCACTCACTCTTTCTCCTGGGTCACATGCTCAGCCTTCTTCCTCCCCAGCCTGGCCTGGAAGCCTCCCTTTTATCTGACCCTAAGCCCTACCCACCCCTTTTCTGGGCCCAGTCCAGCCCTATCTCCAGCTTCCTCTGGAATTGATGATAGTCAGTTAACCTGCTGTCCAGACTGCCAAACCCCCTCCACTTCTTCCTGTTGCTTAGGGCTAGAAGACACTGTTCCTTGTCTTTCCTCTGGGTTTGGCCTACCTGCAGGCTCTCATTCCCTTGAGCCCATGTGGTGGGTTAATAAGCTTGCCAGTCCCCAGGTCTGGGTGGGGGATCCCCTGGTTTTGTAGGCTCCTTCCTGCTGGCTAGGGCTGCCAAGCTCCCACTGGGGGTGGGGGATCCCCCAGTTTGGGGGACCCCAACCTGCTAGCAGGGAGGAGGTCACCAGGGGGATCCCCACCCTCGAAGATCCCTGTCACTGCACAGCGTAGTGACATCACCCAGTAGTGACATCATCGCACCAGGCATGTCACATGAGGGACACTCTAGAAATCACAGTGAAGCTCTATGGTACCACAGAGTTTTACTGTGATTCCTAGAGCATCCCCTCGTGCGACATGCCTGGCATGATGATGTCTGGGTGACATCATCGCGCCACAGTGTGTGTGAGAAGTCCCCTGCTGCTACAGCAGAGGAACTTGGCAACCCTACTGCTGGCAGTCAGCTGGCCAGTGGGGGGAAGCCCTCACCCCAACAGCCTCTGTGTGCCTTTAGATCAGGGGTGACCAATGGTAGCTCTCCAGACGATTTTTGCCTACAACTCCCATCAGCCTCAGCAATTGGCCATGCTGGCTGGGGCTGATGGAAGTTGTAGGCAAAAACATCTGGAGAGCTACCATTGGCCACCCCTGCTTTAGATCTTGGCAGGGTTAGGAGACGCCTGCAACTCTTTGTGTTTCCAAATGTGTGTGTGCATTTAAGTCAGCCAAGAAAAGTTGCAGGGGGGCAGGGTGAGCAGGCAGAGTCATGTCACTGTGAATCAGCCTATGAGAAAAGCAGAGGAACTAGCACAGTCCCTCTGTTTGTTTGGATTTGCTTCAGAAATTGTTGCTACAGTTAAATGGATAGTAAAGAGTTAAACCCAATTATGAGAGGGAGGAAAACTCCACCCCCTAGGCTGTTCTCCATTTGTTTTCCTGTGTTTGAAGAAGCTGGTTGAAATACAGCAGAATGTTGCATTGAGGAGCTCCCAGTGAGATTATACAAAAGGGACATGCACACACAAAAAACTGTGTTTATTTTGGCTGCTTTTTGAGTGTTCATGCATGTCCCTTAAAAAAGCCATACTTGGAATTGCTTCCAAAGCCTGACAAGAGAACTTGTAGGGATATGACAAATTTTACTTTCATTTAATGAAAGTGCAGCTGCTAGGATAGGCAAAAAAAAGAGGATGAGGAAATTTATTTAGGAAATGGAAGAGTCTCCTGGCTCCACCCCCAAAGTCCCCAGATATTTCCTGAGTTGGACCTAGTAATCCTGTGGTTTAGTTTCCTCATCTTTTTTCCTGCTTGCAGTGGTGCTGCTACTGCCAAGGGGGTTGGGGCCCTTGCCTCCCCCCAGCCACTGCCTCACTGACTGGGTTCAGCAAGCCAGACAATGAAGTCATCAGCTAATGCCTCTAGTGTAGCCGCACAGCTACAGCTGCCGCCTCCTGCTTCCTCCATGTTCCCACCCACTGGCCTGTTACTGTTTTTCTTCCTACTTGCCTAGATAAGTTCTCCACCATCCACTTCTTGCTGCGGGGAGGGTCAAATGGGGCATAGACCCAGACAGTGTGTGTACATACTCGATGTGACTGCTTTTTTAAGAAAAATTGTTTTCCATCCTGCAGCCATTTGGTACAATAGCTATTCAGTTAGCACAACATAGAGGAGCCAAGGTCATTTCTACTGTGTACAGTCTTGAAGACAAAAAATATCTTGAGAGGTTTATGCCTTCTTTGGGTAAGTCATGTTGTTTGATACTAGTCAAGAGTACAAGATAGCTAAACTGAAATACATTTTTTAGATTTTCAAAAGTGAAATCTGAGTGAAATCTCACTAGGTAAAACTTTTGACTTTGACAACAATTTCTGTTAATATTTCTTCTACTTTATGTAGGAGAAGGTGGCAATTGGGCTACACAGACCTGTACAAAGTTGTGACCTGCTAAGCCAACTTGAAATCAACCAGCATGGTTGCCTGTCTGAGGTTCAATACAGCTGCAATCCTGTCTGCATTTTCCTAGGAGGAAAGCCTATTAAATAAAATGAGACTTACTTCTAAGAACACTTGCTTAGGATTGCTCCACAAAGGTCTTTAGACCTTTCTTGGATCTGACAAGAAAATGGCAGGCCACAAACCACAAACCACTGGCAGGCCACAATGCATGCCTCCTGAGATGCATTCAGTTTAGTGTATGTCACGAATTGTGTAAGCAAAAGCTATAGGATTTTTATAAAACTCACATAAGTCCCTGTCATAAGCATTTATTCCAGTTGTACATATGTTCAGTTTATAAAACACTCTTTAATAAAAGACAAAACATGCCATACTTGAGCTCAGCATTGTTGTGTTCATCCTCTTATTACAGTAATCAGCAATATATATTTGTAAAATGCAAGCAGCTTTCTTTTCTTTGTAGCCTTTTAATTTATTGGTAGCTTACTTTTTTTTGCTGTCAGCCATCTAAAAAAAAGTGCAACTGCACCAGTTTTATAATGTTTGCTGTTCTGCTGAATGGCACACTAACTAGTCACTGCTGACCTGTGGGGGCTCATATGTCATAATATTTCCTTTATTATTATTCCTGTTCTGCTAAAAGAAGAAGGTAAAACAGAATTCAGGGGGGAAATTGCACAGATGGATTATGGCATAATTAAGAAATTTCACAGATGAAACAGCTGCAAAATTTCTCAATCTCCCAAAGACTTCCCTTGTTGTATTAATGTCATTTTTTTAGAGGATCCAGTTGTCTCTCCTTTTTTGTTTATTTTTTTCCTAGCACACTTCCCATTTTAAAGGCTTATCTTTTTTAGCATTTCCTTGAAACTAATGAATGAATGCCTCACTCACCCCCTTTAGAGTAGCCCATCTTCATAAGGCTCTACAGTTCCTCATTTTGTCCCTTCATTCTGAAACTGTGTTTTGCAAACTTCATATAAAGTGAATGGCAGTCATCTCCTAGGACAGCTTCTGTGCTGTATGTTGCTATATATTACAACTATGGCATCTAGTGTGAGATGAGAGCTGATCCTCTTGCTTTTGTAAAAGTGTGAGAAAGGATGCAAGGGGAAAAAAGAACTGAACTGAACTGGTAGTTGCTAGTTAATGACGCTTCCCTAGCCAGACAAACTACACTCTGAACCAGAAATTGTTTTCACAGGAAATTTAGGTATGAACGGTTGGACTTTGGACTAGAACAAAATTATAGAATAACTATAACATAGCCAAGCCTTATATAGCATGGCAAAGAATATCTTCTGATGGTTTGTAGGCACAGTGAATTTTAATCATGGTACACAGTGACCCAGATTAAATGTTTCATGTGAGGTTTAAGAAGTTCCTGTTAGCCTAAGAGAACAGCCAAATCAATAATATTATGTTATTTACTTTATAATTTTAGAGGGCTGTCAAACTCAGACAAGTTGAAATAACAAATTCCCTACCTAGGAGATATCCAGAGCTGACCTTACAAATTTTTTAAAATTGAAAACTGCCCATCTTTGGTAAGATGATACTGACAGGTCAAGCTGGGCTTTCTTTGCACCTCATCTTGGATGCTGCTGTGTGGCAAAGAAGGAGGGTGCTTGGGGAAGCTGAATAACTTATCCTAATCCTAGGTATGGTGGTGCTTTAGATTTCATTGGAAGAAAGTGGCTGCAGCAATTGGACCTCAGTGGGAGAGAATAATTAACCAAGAATGCCAAGCAGATAGCAGACAGGCAGGAATTATAGCAAGTTTGCACTTGAAGCTTGACTGAGATCTCAGCAGCAGCACAGAAATGTCACATGGAACAACAAAACTGGTGAACTAAATAATTCCCTTCCCCAGCAAGGTTTTTGCATGGGAAAATGGCTGGGTGGAGAGAGCTGTTCCAAGCCTGTTTAGGCTCTTCTTTTTTCTTTTAAAGTTACTCCCTGAAGTTGCTGTGTAACTGAGGGGAACAAGTTGGTCCAGGGAACCCGAACCCATAAAGTGTATCATTTAGTTTGACCATAAAACAATAGCAAGTAACTATCTAACTAGCAGCTCCAGTGTTGTCATTGGGGGACCATGGGGGCAGGGTATATTTTATTTATTTATTTATTTATTACTTTACATTTATATCCCGCCCTCTCCGCAAGCGGACTCAGGGCGGCTTACAGTATCATAAAAACAATCAATTCCATAAAACATATAAAACCATAATACATTTATCAGTTTAAAACTATTACGCTATCTCAATCCAGTCTGGCGGTATTGGGTTCTGACTATGACCACCAGCTTCTGTAGGATGTCCGGTGGCAGCCCATTTTCAGTCAACCAGAAAAGCCTGTCTAAACAGTTCGGTCTTACAGGCCCTGCGGAACGCCGACAAATCCCGCAGGGCCCTTATAGCTTCTGGGAGGGTGTTCCAGAGTTCTGGTGCTGCCACCGAGAAGGCCCTAGATCTTGTTGCGCATAGCCTGGCTTCTTTTGGGCCAGGGGCAGACAGCAGATTTTTTGTCCCTGATCGCAGTGCTCTCTGGGGGATATATGGGGAAAGGCGGTCCCGTAGATAGGCAGGTCCCTGACCATAAAGGGCTTTAAAGGTTAATACCAACACCTTGAAGCGAACTCGGAACACAACAGGCAACCAGTGCAGCTCTCTCAGCACTGGCCGAATGTACTCCCGTCGTGGTAGCCCCATTAACAGCCGTGCCGCAGCGTTCTGCACTAGTTGTAGTCTCCGGGTTAGCATCAGGGGTAGCCCCATGTAGAGAGCATTACAGTGATCTATTCTTGAGGTGACCGTAGCATGGATTACCGTCGCTAGGTCGCTGCGGTCCAGGTAAGGGGCCAGCTGCCGTGCTTGCCGAAGATGGAAAAAGGCAGATCTAACAGTGGCTGCCACCTGAGCCTCCATTGTAAGGGAGGACTCAAGGAGCACGCCTAAGCTCTTGACCTTGGGGACCGGTATTAGTGGCACCCCGTCAAGGGCCGGCAGCTGGATCTCTCTCCCCGGACCGCCCCGACCCAGGTAGAGAACCTCCGTCTTTGTCGGATTTTGCAAATAATATTACATAAGCAATAAAACCAAATTTAAATGGTACAGGCTGAAACAATTGCCTCTCTCCCACATTATCTCACCTTCCTCAATAAAAGAGGTTTAATGTGTGTGAAATAATAAAATAAACAATTTAACTGAAATTAAAAGCTGCTGAAAGCCTATAGTCAAATAAAAGAGGGGACTCAAGTTTTGATTAAAGAATTGGTAGTGTGCAAGCTATATGTTCCCTAAAGTTCTCATTTGGGAACCTGCTAGACCAAGGCTGTACTTATTTGTGAGGTAAATGGATTTCAGTATTTCCAAAGTATTTGACTAGACAGACAAGACACAGATGGAGATGAACAAAAAAGGTTTATTTATCAGAAAATAAAGTGTTTAATAGAGTAAATACCTTGCGTGGATGGCTTTAACATATAAAGTATAACTGGCTCTCAGCTTCACCCCACCCCTGTAATGGCAAAGTGGAAATGAAAAAACATGTAATAGCTTTACAAGCTTCTTCTGCCAGTGCTCTATTAAGAAGGGCTGTGTTGGTGGACGAACTACACAAGGAATGTACCATAATTCTGGTAGGTGTCTCCAGGCCAGAAGCCTTGTAGGCTGCAATATTACAAGCTTTGAGAACTAAGCTAATGGAAGCCTTTGACATTCAACCTCCAAACCTAGAGGGTAATACGTTGCTGAAGCAGCTGTCAGTTTTCCTGATGGACTCTGTCCTTGAAATCTAGACATTGAGTGTTCTACATATGTCCAAAGTATGCCATATGAATTCCTCAGGATGCTTGGACTGTGGGCAAAATGTGGGAAGACAGATCTCTTGTGATCTCCCTCGGGAGGTGGTGGGCTCTCCTTCCTTGGAGGTTTTTAAACAGAGGCTAGATGGCCATCTGACAGCAATGAAGATCTTGTGAATTTAGAGGGAGTTATTTGTGAGTTTCCTGCATTGTGCAGGAGGTTAGACTCGATGACCCTGGAGGTCCCTTCCAACTCTGATTCTGTGATCTGTGAAAATTCAAAAAAAACTTAGGCAAAAATGTTGGATCAGTCCTGAGCAATACCCTATCTATGTGAAGGTTGCAAAGGTTTGATTTTACAGATAAGGCACTTATCTCTGAGACTCTGTTAGCTGAGGTTACAACAGTTAAGAAGACAATCTTCATATGTACCCACTACAACTTTCCTGAAAGGCTCAAAGGGAGACCTTGCGAGGGCAGAAGATAGGACAGAGATGTACCAGAGAGGGAGCCTAGATTGTAGCACTTTGCAGGAAAACACAGGACGTGATTATGTATGGTCAGCTTGTACCCTCTGTATATAGGTAGCACTGTGGTAAGGGCTGCAATCTGTCTGCGGATAGTGCAGGACTTCAGCCCTGACAACAGAGCATCCTGAATAAAGACTAACACAGAAAAACAGTGAAAGGTGCAACAGTTAAATCTGTTTTTGTTTGTACCATCTCACAAAGGCTGTGCAGATAGTGTTGTGAATGTGAGGAAAGGATAGTGTCTCTTACCCTAGAAATATAACCTAAATCTGAGAACATTTTGCTCTCAATCTCCAGCAGGAAAACAGAGCAGGTCTGGCTGGAGGTGCCAGATCAGGCTTTGATGAAGCATTGGAAGGAACAGGAGAAAAGATCTCTGTAATCGCCAAGGATGACAAGCCCAGCTAGGGGCCACCAGTACGACCTTGGCCTCCTGCTCCCAAATCCTGCAAATGGTCTTGGGAATGGGTAGAATCAGAGGATAGCAAAGAGGAGTGCTGGGGCAGGAAGATGTGAGAGCATCACCTCCACCTTCATGCAGTACCTCATGAAGGAATCAAAGAAGCTGATGAGTCATGCTCGATGCAAACTGGCTTAGTAGAGGACATCCTAGCATTGGCTCTGCGCCATGGGGCTCTCAATAGTCTCATGAAAAATATGGCTAAGAATTTTACAGCTCCTACACACCAGGTCAATAGTTTTGGCCGATACCTTTGAAATTGATGGGCAATTTATTTATTATTTATTACTTTAGACTTCTATTTTGCTCACTCCGCAAGCGGATTCAGGGCGGCTAACAATCAGTTCAAACATCTATAATTACAGTTTAAAAACAATTAAATACAATTAAAACATTTTATGGCGCTGTTCAACTTCGGTATAGGTGGGATCTTCCTTTTCTAGCAGTGATCCTACAACGATCGTAATTGCTCAGCAGTGTAGGGTGGCAGTCCTCTCCCGGTTTAGGTGTTAAAGGCCTGTTGAAATAATCCAGTTTTGCAGGCCCTGCATAATTGAGAGAGATCCCGCAAGACCCTTATGACCTCTGGGAGGGCATTCCACATTTCTGATGCTGCCACTGAGAAGACCCTGGCCCGTGTGGAACACAGCCTGGCCTCCCTTGGCCTGGGGATAGCCAATAGATGTTGTGACCCTGAATGCAGTGCTCTCTGGAGAACATGCAGAGAAAGGCGGTCCCGTAGATAGGCAGGTCCCTGATCATATAGGCCACGCTGTAGTGTTCTGCACTAGCTGTTGTTTCTGAGTCAGGGTCAAGGGTAGCCATGTAGAGAGCATAACAGTGATCTATTCTAGAGGTGACCGTAGTGTGGATCACCATTGCTAAGTCGTCATGTTCCAGGAAAGGGGCCAATGGCCGAGTCCGCCAAAGATGGAAAAAGGTGGATTTGGTAGTGGCTGCAACCTGGGCCTCCACTGTCAGAGAGGACTCCAGAAGCACTCCCAAGCTCTTGAGCTTAGGGGCCGGTATCAGTGGCACCCCATCAAGAGCTGGCAAAGGGATCTCCCTTCCTGGGCCACCCCGGCTCAGATAGAGAACCTCCGTCTTCATTGGATTCAGCTTCAACCAACTCAGTCTGAGCCAGGATGCACAGAAATACTCCAAATTCTAGATGACTTCCGGGGTTGAAAAAATGGCGACCTGTGTTGCTTTCCCTAACGGGGGCAGGCTAGCACTTCTGTTCAGGGTAGTAAAAGGCAAATTAATGCCTTCTGCCTACATTTCTCAGCTAGAGAATGGTCCAAGATACGCACAGATACTTTGAGGAGACTTACCTAGGCTGAAAGGGAGTCCCGGGGGGGCTCCTTTGAGGGATTTCCAGAGAGATGTTGTATATTCATCGTCTGCAGAAGTTTCCAGAGTCATCAATTTGGCAAAAGCTCAATAGGATCCAAACCTTCTTTTACAATTTTAAACATCTAATCTACAAAGGACTGGTGTTGATTTGGATAAACTACAGAAAAAAGGTACTGATTGCTCTCTCTTCATTCCAGGACTAATTAAAGTTAAACAAAACAAAAGTAAAAGGTGGGAGTTGGAAATACTGAAAGCCTGAAAGGAGAAGAAGATAAGGGGCTAAATTTGAACTTCGTAAACTTAAAAGACAGTGTTAAAAGAAGAAAGGAATTTATTGTTTAGTCTATCTGTGGTTGAGGAGGCAGCTCCATCGTTACAGATCTGCAGCGTTCACAGTCAACACAGGAAATACGTCAGATATTGTGAGATTTCTCTATCAGTGAAACGAGATTTGAAGGCAAGAAAAGCAGGAAGTATTGGAGGAAAAAGAAGGAAGTCAATGAAGTAAACAGCCTAGGATTATAATACCAGAGAGAAACATCGGTGGCCATTGTTGTTGGGAGGACTAAGTTTTAACATAGTTTTTAAAGTGATTGGGACATTAAAAATTGGTGTTAACAGATTTGGCAATTAAAAATTACTACTGTTGAACAGTAGATAAGAAGACTTGAACTGGTAAAAGGGAAAAAAGAATTTTTTTTTTAAAGTGAAGCAAAAGTTGCGACTGCCATTTTGGGAGAAATAAAAGCTTTAAACATTAATATCTGAGCCTGGGAGGCTCAGAGGACAGCGAAATTCGGTGCATTAGAAAAGGCAAGCTTCACTTTATCAAACCTGATGGTTCAAATTTAATTTGGTGAGATCAAATGTTTGATCTTTTTTTACATGTCAGACCTGAAACAAACTCATAAGAACATAAGAGAAGCCATGTTGGATCAGGCCAACGGCCCATCTAGTCCAACACTCTGTGTCACACAGTGGCAAAAAATTTTATATATACACACACACTGTGGCTAATGATGGACCTGTGCTCCATATTTTTATCTAAACCCCTCTTGAAGGTGGCTATACTTGTGGCTGCCACCACCTCCTGTGGCAGTGAATTCCACATGTTAATCACCCTTTGGGTGAAGAAGTACTTCCTTTTATCCGTTTTAACCTGTCTGCTCAGCAATTTCATCGAATGCCCACGAGTTCTTGTATTGTGAGAAAAGGAGAAAAGTACTTCTTTCTCTACTTTCTCCATCCCATGCATTATCTTGTAAACCTCTATCATGTCACCCCGCAGTTGACGTTTCTCCAAGCTAAAGAGTCCCAAGCGTTTCAACCTTTCTTCATAGGGAAAGTGCTCCAGCCCTTTAATCATTGTAGTTGCTGTTTTCTGGACTTTCTCCAATGCTATAATATCCTTTTTGAGGTGCGGCGAACAGAACTGCACACAGTACTCCAAATGAGACCACACCATCGATTTATACAGGGGCATTATGATACTGGCTGATTTGTTTTCAATTCCCTTCCCAATAATTCCCAGCATGGCGTTGGCCTTTTTTATTGCAAACGCACACTGTCTTCACATTTTCAGTGAGTTATCTACCACGACCCCAAGATCTCTCTCTTGGTCAGTCTCTGCCAGTTCACACCCCATCAACTTGTATTTGTAGCTGGGATTCTTGGCCCCAATGTGCATTACTTTGCACTTGGCCACATTGAACCGTATCTGCCACGTTGACGCCCACTCACCCAGCCTCAACAGATCCCTTTGGAGTGCCTCACAATCCTCTCTGGTTCTCACCACCCTGAACAATTTAGTATCATCCGCAAACTTGGCCACTTCACTGCTCACTCCCAACTCTAAATCATTTATGAACAAGTTAAAGAGCATGGGACCCAGTACCGAGCCCTGCGGCACCCCACTGCTTACCGTCCTCCACTGCGAAGACTGCCCATTTATACTCACTCTCTGCTTCCTATTACTCAGCCAGTTTTTGATCCACAAGAGGACCTGTCCTTTTACTCCATGACTCTCAAGCTTTCTAAGGAGCCTTGATGAGGAACTTTATCAAAAGCTTTCTGGAAGTCAAGGTAAACAACATCTATCGGGTCTCCTTTGTCCACATGTTTGTTCACCCCCTCAAAGAAGTGTAACAGGTTAGTGAGGCAAGATCTTCCCTTGCAGAACCCATGCTGAGTCTTCCTCAATAACCCGTGTTCATCAATGTGCCTACTCATTCTGTCCTTGATAATGGTTTCTCCCAACTTTCCCGGTATTGAAGTCAGACTGTAATTTCCCGAATCTCCTCTGGAACCCCTTTTAAAGATGGGGGTGACATTTGCTACCTTCCAGTCCTCAGGAACGGAGGCAGATTTCAATGAAAGATTAAAGATTTTTGTTAGAAGATCCACAAGTTCAACTTTGAGTTCTTTCAGAACTCTCGGATGTATGCCATCTGGACCTGGTGACTTATTAGTTTTTAATTTGTCTATCAGTTGTAGGACCTCCTCTTTTGTCACCTGAATCTGACTCAGGTCTTTCAACACCGCTTCCAAAATTAGTGCTTCTGGGGCGGGCAAAAAGTTCTCATCTTCCACAGTGAAGACGGAGGCAAACAATTCATTCAGCTTCTCAGTCATTTCCCTATCCTCCTGCAGTAATCCTTTTACCCCATAGTCATCCAAGGGCCCCACTGCCTCCCTGGCTGGTTTCCTACTTCTAATATATTTGAAGAAATTTTTATTGTTGGTCTTTATGTTTTTTGCAATATGCTCCTCATAGTCCCTTTTTGCCTGCCTGATCACAGTCTTGCATTTGATTTGCCACAGCCTGTGTTCCCTTTTACTAATCTCACTTGGACTGGTTTTCCACTGCTTAAAGGAGTCCTTCTTACCTTTTACAGCTTCCATTACTTTGTTTGTTAACCATGCAGGACTTTTCTTATGCCTGTTTGTGCCTTTCCTAACTTGTGGTATGTATTTTATCTGAGTTTCTAGGATTATAGTTTTAAATAGTCTCCAAGCTTCTCCAAGGGTTTTGTCCGTATTTACCTTTCCTTTCAGTTTCCTCCTCACATGCCTCCTCATCTCAGTGTATTTACCCCTTTTAAACTTAAATGTGGTTGTGGTGGTCTTTTTGGGCAACTCCCTATTTATACAAACGGTGAAATCAATAACATTATGGTCACTGCTCCCAAGCGGTGCAATCACTTTTACATCTCTCACCAAGTCTTGGGCATTACTTAGGACCAAATCCAGGATCACCCCACCCCTGGTAGGTTCTGAGACCATCTGCTCCATAGCACAGTCATTGAGAGCATCAAGAAACTCAATCTCTTTCTCTCGACCGGAACACATATTGACCCAATCAATCTTTGGGTAACTCATGCTAGATCTGCTTCAATAGAGAAAATGCAAGCCCAATTAGATGCAATGGAAGCTAGGATAATGAAGGGGGTGAAATAAATGATAACTGCCTCTAAAAAAGAAATAAGAAAGGATATTGAGGACTGAAAAAAAAGAATTAAAAAAAGAAATAGAGAATCTCAGAAATAACACTGTGGTAATAACAAAGAAAGTACAAGAAGTGGAAAAGAGAGTGAAAACACATGACTCCACCTTGTTAAAATTACAAGAAAAAGTGACAATTCATGACTGCAAACTGATGGAAACTCAGATCCATCTGAGAGGTGTACCTGAAGAATCAGACCTGAAAGAATACATAATAAAAATAATTGCAGAATTTTTGGAGGAAGATCCTGAAGGGAATAGAAATATGTATGACTATATGTATAGAGTAAATTCACTCTATGCAAAAAAGAACAGTCTGCCAAGAGATGTGGTCATAAGATTTATGACAAAAGAAATGGTGGGAAAGATCATGAATAAAAACTTTGAAAAGTCATTAATAGCGGGGGGCAGTAGAGTAAGAATTATGAAAGAACTGCCAAGACAAGTGCTAACTAATAGAAAGGCATATAAAAAATTGACAGAAAAATTACGTGACAATGGAATGAGGTACAGATAGATAGTACCTGAAGGTTTGAGCTTTGAACTTCAAGGGAAAAGGATTACACTCACAAATACCCAGGAACTGTGTAGATTTTATGAAGAAAATAAAGAATTTGCACCATAATGGATTACAAATTGATATCTCGGAATGTAAATGGACTAAATTCACAACAAAAAAGAAAGGCAACGTTTCATTGGATAAAAAAACAAAATTGTAATATAGTATGTTTACAATAAGTGCATATTAGACAAAAGGATTATAAATTTCTGTGGAATAAACCATTGGGACTAGAATTTTTTACATTGGCTGAACAGAAGAAGACAGGTGTAGTCTTTTATATTAAATGAGAATTAGACCCGAAATTGGTATTTAAAGATAAAGATGGAAGGTATATAGTGGTAGAAATTACTTTGAATGCCAAAAAAAGTTGTTGTTGGGATTTTATGCTCCAAATGGTGCTAAAGACATTTTCTTTAAAAATATTACACAACATCTTGATGAAGTGGCCTATGAGCAAATTTTATTGATGGGGGACGTTAATGGAACAATTCAGAACACGATAGATAGATCTGGGGGGAAAAAATGATAAAGAAGGGAAATTGCCAAAGTCTTTTTTTTTAATTGGTTAAACAGGAGAGTTTGGAAGATATATGGAGGAAGTTTAATCCTGAAGTACGGGACTATACCTTCTTTTCAGCTAGACATAGCTCTTTCTCTAGAATTGACATGTTATGGGGTACTAAAGATTTGGGACTTATAACAAAGAAAATAGATATATTACCTAAAATAGGAGCTGATCATAACCCAATAATGTGGATTACAAAACTGCCGAAAAAGTCAAGAAGATGATTAAATGAAGATTTACTACAAAATAAAGAAATAGTGACATCTCTAGAAAATGAAACCAAAGCGTACTTCCAAGTAAATGACAGAGAAGATATGGATTTTCAGACGGTATGGGATGCCTACAAGGCAGTAATGAGAGGATTACTAATAACATTGAATAATAAAGACAAGAGAGCAAAAGATAAACAGATGTTGGACATTCAAAATCAAATTAAGAAAAAAGGTGAATTAAGGAAAAGGCCAGGAAAAAAAGAAAATTATAAGGGAGATTACAATATTGCAAGCACAAATGAGACATCTGTTAAATAAAGAATTGGAATGGAATTTGAAGAAATTAAAACAAATCTTTCGAGGGAGCGAATAAACCTGGAAAATATTTGGCCTGGCAATTGAAGAAAAAGAGAGAAAGTAAAATTATTAATAAAATTGTGGCTGATGGAAGAGAGATGGTAGATGAAGAAGGAATAAAGAGAGAATTTTTTTTAATATTATGCTAAACTATTTAAAGGTGTTAAAGTAAAGAAGGAAAAGATGGAAGCGTATTTGCAGAAGATTAAAATAGCACCCTTAACTTATTATATGGAAAAAGTTTTGAATGATCCAATTGAAAAAATAGAAATTGAAGTAGCGATTAATGCAATGAAAATTGGAAAGGCACCTGGACCAGATGGATTTACGGCAAAAAAATTTAAAACGTTTAAAGAAGAATTAATACCGAAACTTCAAAAATTAATGAATGTGATAAGAATAAATGGGAAAATACTAAATACATGGAAGGAAGCAGTAATTTCGTTGATTCCAAAGGAAGAAAGTCACTAATGTAAAGAACTATAGACCAATCTCATTATTAAACAATGATTATAAGATATACACAAGAATCTTAGCAGAACAGCTTAAACAATATCTAATAAACTTTATAAAGGAAGACCAAGCGGGTTTTCTCCCTAAAAGGCAAATAAGAGACAATATTAGAACTGTTGTAAATATTGTAGAATACTATGAAAGACATGAAATTGCTGAGCAGACAGGTTAAGACGGATAAAAGGAAGTACTTCTTCACCCAAAGGGTGATTAACATGTGGAATTCACTGCCACAGGAGGTGGTGGCGGCCACAAGTATAGCCACCTTCAAGAGGGGTTTAGATAAAAATATGGAGCACAGGTCCATCAGTGGCTATTAGCCACAGTGTATGGAGCACAGGTCCATCAGTGGCTATTAGCCACAGTGTATGTGTGTATATAACATTTTTTGCCACTGTGTGACACAGAGTGTTGGACTCGATGGGCCGTTGGCCTGATCCAACATGGCTTCTCTTATGTTCTTATGTTCTTATCCAGAGAAGGAAGTTGCATTATTCTTTGCGGACGCAGAGAAAGCTTTTGATAATTTGAATTGGGACTTTATGTTTGAAGTAATAGAAAATAAAGTTGGGGAAAAACTTTATAAGAATGATAAAAGCAATTTATGCTGAACAACGTGCAAGGTTATGTATAAATGCAGATCTTACAGAAGAAATGACAATCAGCAAAGGTACAAGGCAAGGTTGTCTGCTTTCACCATCGTTGTTTATAATGACTCTTGAAATTTTATTGCTGCAAATACAAGATGATGAAGAAATTGAAGGAACGAGAATTAAAGGATTTTTCTATAAATATAGAGCGTTTGCAGATGATATAATGTTTATAAATGAAAATCCTACGCAAGTAACACCTTTGTTAGCCAAAATACAAGATTTTGGAGAATTGGCAGGACTTTGTGTTAATAAAGAAAAGTCAAAATTTTTGTGTAAAAATATGCAAGTAAATAAACAAAAGGAATTGCAGGGATTAACAGGATGTGAAGTTACCCCCTAAAGTAAAATATTTGGGCATGAAAGTAACAATAAAGAATATTGATCTTTATTTTGTAGTAAATTGTTTAAAAACAATTATGAAAAGTTATGGCGTAAAATGGACGAAGATATGATAAAATGGAACAAGCTTAATTTGTCATTTCTTGGTAGAATAGCTGCGATTAAGATGAACATTTTGCCGAGAATAATGTATTTGTTTCAAACTATTCCGATTGTGAAAGACAGTAAACAATTTAATAAATGACAAAGAAAGATTTCAGAATTTGTATGGGCCGGGAAAAAACCAAGGATTAAAATGCTAAAGAAAGAGGAGGATTTCAGCTACCAGATTTAAGATTATATCATGAAGCAGTTTGTCTAGCGTGGATAAAAGATTAGGTGACGCTGTTGAATAAAAAACGTTTAACATTGGAAGGTCATGGAAATAAATTCGACTGGCATGCTTATATGTACTATGGAAAGAAAAAGTTGGATGGGTTTTTTTCTCACCATTATATAAGAAATAATCTAAATATTTGGATGAAGTACAAGAAATATGGCGATGAGAGAAAACCACTATGGATAGTGCCAGCAGAAGTAATAAGAATAACAGCTGAGACAGGAGAGGATAAAGGGATGTCATATAATCAATTACTAAAAATACAAAGCGGTAAAATAGAATTGAAAACTGCTGAAGAGTTGAATAATAAATATGATTGGTTTCAAATGCAACAAATAAAAAGTTTGTTGGAAAGCGATGTTAAAACTGAAGGAATAAGATGAGAACAAACAGAAATGGAAAAAGTTCTGCTTGGAGATAATGAAAAATTAATTTAGAAAATCTATAAGTTACTTTTAAAATGGTCTACGGAAGATGAAGTAGTAAAATCTCAAATGATTAAGTGGGCAATTAATGTAAATGAAGAAATACAGATGGACACATGGGAATATTTGTGGAAGAACTCTATGAAACTCTCAACATGACAGAGTATTAAAGAAAATTGTTTTAAGATGATGTACAGATGATATATGACTCCTAAAAAGTTGGCAAAGATGAACAATAAGATGCCAGATAGATGTTGCAAATGTAAAAAACATGAAGGTTCTTTCTACCATATGTGGTGGACTTGTGAAAGAGCGAAAAAGTATTGGCAGATGATTCAGCAAGAGATTTCTAAGATCTTGGGATACGAATTTAACAAAGTTGCAGAGACTTTTCTGTTGGGATTACAAATGGGAAAAATTCCAAAAGAAGATAGAACTTTAATCTGGTACTTGCTCTCAGCTGCTAGGACATTGTATGCGCAATAGTGGAAGCAAGAAAAAATACCAGAGAGATGGGGTTGGATTGTAAATGTTATGACATGTAGTGAAATGGACAAGTTAACAAGAACCTTAAGAGACTATGATTTAGAAGTATTTAAGATGGAGTGGAAAAAGTTCAGAAGATACGTAGAAAAAGAGTGGAAAATAAAAGGACATTGGACAATTTTTGATAATGACTAAGTATAAGAGGGAGGAGGATATTAATTTTGGTTCTTATTAATTAAGGGTACCTTTAATTTTAAGTATATAACACCAGCGGGGGTCAAGTAATGGGGGGAGGGGTGGGTAGAAAGTTATATATGGGATAGATAAAAAAGGTAATTATTAATGATGTAAGAAATTGAAATTTATTATCATATGTTACTAATAAAATTGTTTGAAACAATGATAAATAATAATAATAATAAAATTTTATTTATATCCCGCCCTCCCCGCCAAAGCGGGCTCAGGGCGGCTAACAACATATTCATATAGTTATACAAAGGTTTAAAATCACATTAGTTTTAAAACATTCCAATTTAACCAATATAATACAAAAAAAATTCAGGTGCTAATTCTATTCATAAGATAGTGGTGACAAAAGTCACCCAACATCAATCGCTCAGCTGTCAAAGGCCATCCTGAAAAGGGTGGTCTTGCAGGCCCTGCAGAACTGGTCAAGGTTCCGCAGGGCTTGCACTTCTTCCGGGAGCTGGTTCCATAGGTGTGGGGCTGCCATAGAGAAGGCCCGTGTGCGAGTATTTTGTAGTTTGGCCTCCTTTGGTCCGGGGATAGTCAGCTAGTTCTTCCCTGCTGACCTCAGTGCTCTCTGGGTTCGTATGGGGAAAGACGGTCACTCAGGTAGGCACCCAACTCAGGTAGGCAGGTCCTCGGCCATATAGGGCTTTAAAGGTAATAACCAGCACTTTGTAACGAACCCGGTAAGTAACTGGCAACCAGTGCAGTCCGCATAGCCCTGGCTGTATGTGCTCCCACTTCCGGAGCCCCAATAACAGTCTAGCCGCCGGGTTCTGCACCAGCTGCAACCTCCGGGTTTGGCACAGAGGCAGCCCCATGTAGAGGGCATTACAGTAATCCAGTCTTGAGGTGACCGTTGCATGGATCACTGTTGCTAGGTCCCGGCGCTCCAGGAAGGGAGCCAACTGCCTTGCCCGCCTCAGGTGGAAGAACGCCAACTTGGCAGTGGCTGCTATCTGGGCCTCCATTGATAATGAAGGCTCCAGTAGGATTCCCAAGCTCTTGATTCGGTGCGCCACTTTCAGTGGCACATCGTCAAAAACAGGGAGAGGTATTTCTCTCCCTAGAGCGCCGTGACCCACGCAAAGGACCGCTGTCTTCGTCGGGTTCAGCTTCAGCCCACTTAGCCTAAGCCAAGTTGCCATGGCCTGCAATGCCAGGTCCAAATTCCCTGGAACGCAGTCAGGCCGGCCATCCATTAGCAGATAGAGCTGGGTGTCATCTGCATATAATAATAATAATAATAATAATAATAATAATAATAATAATAATAATAAATACTTTTATTTATATCCCGCCCTCCCCACCTCGGCAGGCTCAGGGCGGCTAACAACATTTTATAAAAACATACAGTGGTTAAAAGCCTTTAGATTTAACAATATAAAACATTAAACACTAAACTTAACAACATTAAAACCAATCCAATGAGTACAGTTATTCAGCGGTATAGGTCTTCAAACGGCATTGGCGGATCCTTAATTACCGATCTTCTTAGCAGTCCAAGTGTGCAAGCTTAAAAAGGGCGGTCTTGCAGGCCCTGCAGAACTGATCAAGGTTCCGCAGGGCCCGCACCTCCTCGGGGAGTCGGGTCCATAGGGTAGGGGCCGCGATTGAAAATGCCCGTGCCCTGGTATTCTGGTATTTAATCTCCTTTGGCCCAGGGATGGTCATTAGATTTTTCTCAACTGACCTCAGTGCTCTCTGGGGTTCATATGGGGAAAGACGGTCCCTCAGGTAGGCAGGTCCTCGGCCATATAAGGCTTTAAAGGTAATGACCAACACTTTGTACTGGACCCGGTATATGATCGGCAGCCAGTGCAGTTCACGTAGCCCCGGCCGTATATGTTCCCATTTTGGGAGTCCCAACAACAGCCTGGCCGCCGTGTTCTGCACTAGCTGCAGTCTCCAAGTCCAGCACAGAGGTAGCCCCAAGTAGAGGGCATTACAGTAGTCTAGTCTTGAGGTGACTGTTGCGTGGATCACTGTTGCGAGGTCCCGGCGCTCAAGGAAAGGGGCCAACTGCCTTGCCCGCCTCAGATGGAAGAATGCTGACTTGGCAATGGCTGCTATCTGGGCCTCCATAGATAATGAAGGCTCCAGTAAAACACCCAGGCTCTTTACCTGGTGCGCTGCTTTCAATAGCGCATCATCGAAGGCCGGGAGAGCTATTTCCCTTCCCAGAGCGCCGCGACCCACGCAAAGGACCTCTGTCTTCGCTGGGTTCAACTTCAGCCCACTCAGCCTGAGCCATGTTGCAACAGCCTGTAAGGCCCGGTCGAGATTCCCTGGTGCGGGGTCGGGCCAGCCGTCCATTAGTAGATAGAGCTGGGTGTCATCTGCATATTGATGGCAACGCAGCCCAAACCGCCGGGCAATCTGGGCAAGGGGGCGCATATAGATGTTGAACAACACGGGAGAGCAGTGCTCCCTGGGGCACCCCACAGTCCAGTGTGCGCCTCCGGGACCGTTCCCTCCCGATAGCCACCCTCTGTCCCCGACCCAGAAGAAAGGAGGAAAGCCATTGCAAGGCCGACCCCTCAACCCCAATGTTGGCGAGGCGGCGCATCAGTATCCGATGGTCGACTGTATCAAATGCAGCAGACAGATCTAACAGCATCAGCACCGCAACGCTGCCTTGATCCAGTTGCCGTTGGAGGTCATCTACCAAGGCGACCAACACTGTCTCCGTTCCATGGCCCGGCCGGAAGCCAGACTGACATGGGTCTAGGACAGAAGCGTCATCCAGAAACCTCTGAAGCTGCGACGCCACGGCCCTCTCAATAATTTTACCTAAAAACGGTAAATTAGACACCGGCCAGTAGTTCGCCAATTCGGCCGGGTCTGCTGTGGCTTTTTTCAAGAGAGGGCGGACCAAGGCCTCTTTCAGAGGTGTTGGAAACTGCCCCTCTGAGAGGGACCTGTTTATGATGTCCCGTAAAGGACAGCTAAGCTCCCCCTGGCAAGATTTAATCAGCCAAGAGGGGCAAGGGTCCAGATCACATGTTGTCGGGCGAGCAGCAGAGAGGATTCTGTCGACTTCCTCCAGGCTGAGCGGGTCGAAGTGGTCCAGCACTAAACCCGAAGACAGGCACGGAGCCTCAATTTCACTCACTGTATCCAAAGTGGTAGGCAGGTCTTGGCGGAGCAACGAGATTTTATCTGCAAAATATCTCGCAAATGCCTCACAGCCTATTTCTAATTCTCTAATGTTTGGTTTGCCTTGTGGCAGCGTTATAAGATCCCCAATTACTCTAAATAATTGTGCTGGGCACGAGTTTGCAGATGCAATCTTGGTTGCAAAGTAATCTTTCTTTGCAGCCTTGACTGCCATCTCATAAGACTTCATAAACGTTCTGTAGGATGTTCTCGTTGTTTCGTCCCGAGTATGCCTCCACTGCCTCTCTAGTCGGCTGAGCCCTTGTTTCAGCCGGCGCAGCTCCAAGGTATACCATGGAGCCAGTTTCATACGAGGGCGTAGAGGACGCTGGGGTGCAATTTCGTCGATAGCCCTGGACAACTGGCCCTGCCAGATCTCCACCAGGTCATCGAGGGAACTGCCAGTGGGCCAGGGATCCCTCAGGGCCGTTTGGAACCGTTCCGGGTCCATCAGGCCCCGAGGGCGAGCCAAAATAGGCTCTCCGCCCCTACAGGGTTGGGGCAGCGTCCCCATACGGGCCTTAAGGGCTAGGTGATCCGACCATGGCACCGCTTCTACGGCGATATCGTTCACCAAAATCCCGGATGCAAAGATCAGGTCTAATGTGTGCCCGGCCTGGTGTGTGGGAGTCGTGACAAATTGAGAGAGTCCCAGTGTCGCCATGGACGACACTAGGTCCATTGCCTGAGTGGAGGCCGTGTCGTCGGCATGGACGTTGAAGTCGCCCAGGACCATAAGCCTCGGGTACTCCAACGCCCAGCCCGCCACTGCCTCCCATAGTGATGGTAAGGCGTTAGCTGGTGCGTTAGGCGGACGGTACACCAGCCAAACTGCCAACCCCTCTCCAACATCCCACGCCAGACCGGCGCATTCAATCCCATCAATCTTTGGGTCCGGGAGAGCCCGAAAGGAGTAATCCTCCCGTATGAGTAACGCTACGCCTCCCCCCCGCCTGCTAATCCGTGATTGGTGAAAGACCGAGTATCCCGGGGGGGACATCTGGGAGAGAGCTACTGTCTCCCCGTCCCTCACCCAGGTCTCGGTCACGCAAGCCAGGTCCATATTCTGCTGTAGCAGAAACTCCCTAAGGGTCGCGGTCTTATTATTTATGGACCTGGCGTTACATAACACCAATGACAGAGGCGAGAATTTCCTCTTGGTGACACCCAAGCACATACCTCCGGGCAATCTGGGCAAGGGGGTGCATATAGATGTTAAATAACATCGGGGAGAGAACTGCTCCCTGCGGCACCCCACAATCTAGTGTGTGCCTCTGGGACAGCTCACCCCCGATTGCCACCCTTTGTCCCTGTCCCTTGAGGAAAGAGTAAAGCCATTGTAGGGCTAGCCCCCTAACCCCTATGTCGGCGAGGCGGCGGGTCAGTAGCTGATGGTCGACTGTATTGAATGCGGCCGATAGATCTAGTAGTATCATAACCGCCACGCCGCCTCGATCCAGATGCCGCTGGAGGTCATCTACTAAGGCGACCAGCACTGTCTCTGTCCCATGACCTGGGTGAAAGCCGGACTGGCAAGGGTCTAGGATGGAAGCGTCATCCAGAAAACCCTGCAACTGCAACGCCACTGCCCTCTCAGTAATTTTACCAAGAAACGGTAAATTAGAGACCGGTCGGTAGTTTGCCAATTCAGCCGAGTCTGCTGTACTTTTTTTCAGGAAAGCGCCCCTCAGAGAGGGATCTATTTATGGTATCCCGTAAAGGACATCTAAGCTCCCTTTGGCAAGATTTAATCAGCCAAGAGGGGCAAGGGTTCAAATCACAAGTTGTTGGGCGTGCGGAAGAGAGAATTCCGTCAACTTCCTCCAGGCTGAGTGGGTCGAAGCGATCCAGAATGAAATCGGAAGACAGGCATGAAGCCTCAAGTTCCTATACTGTATTCAATGTGATAGGCAGGTCCTGGCGGAGTGACGTGATTTTATCTGCAAAATATTTCACAAAAACCTCACAGCCTATCTCTTAATTCTTTCACATTTGGTCTGCCTTGAGGCAGTGTAGTAAGACTTCCAATTATTCTAAGCATTTGAGCTGGGCGCGAATTTGCAGACGCAATCATGGCTGCAAAGTAAGCTTTCTTCGTGGCCTTTACTGCCATCTCATACGACATCATAAACATTCTATAGGATGTTCTCGTCGCTTCGTCACGAGTATGCCACCACTGCCTCTCTAGTCGTCTGAGCCCTTGTTTCAGCTGGCGTAACTCCGAGGTGTACCATGGCGCCAGCCTCACACGAGGGCGTAAAGGACGTCGAGGTGCGATCTCATTGATTGCCCTGGATAGCCGGTTTTGCCAGGCCTCCACCAGGTCATCAAGGGAATCGCCAGGGATCCCGCAGGGCCATTTGGAACCATTCCGGGTCCATTAGGCTCCGCGGGTGAGCCAAAATAGGCTCTCCGCCCCTACAGGGTTGAGGCGGTGTCTCCATACGGGCCTTGAGGGCTACGTGATCCGAACATGGTACCGCTTCTACCACGATATCATTCACCAAAATCCCGGACACAAATATCAGGTCTAATGTGTGTCCAGCCTGATGCGTGGGTGTCGTGACAAATTGAGAGAGTCCCAGAGTCACCATGGACAACACCAGATCCATCGCCTGATTGGAGGCCGCGTCATCAGCGTGGACGTTGAAATCACCCAGGACCATAAGCCGTGGGTACTCCAACGCCCAGCCTGCCACCACCTCCATCAGGGATGGTAAGGCGCTGGCTGGTGCGTTAGGCGAACGGTACACCAGCCAGATCGCCAACCCCTCTCCGACGTATCATGCTAGACCAGCACATTCAATACCCTCGATCGTTGGGGCCGGGAGAGCCCGTAAGGAGTAACCCTCCCGTATGAATAATGCCACCCCTCCCCCCCGCCCGCTAGTCTGTGATTGATGAAAGACCGAGTAACCCGGGGGGGTGTCATCTGGGAAAGAGCCACTGTCTCCCCATCTCGCACCCAGGTCTCGGTCACGCAAGCCAGATCCACGTCCTGCCGAAGCAGGAACTCCCTGAGGGTTGAGGTCTTATTATTTACGGACCTGGCGTTGCATAACACCAATGACGGAGATGGGCGTTTCCTCTTGGCCCCACTACCTGTCACCGTTGGGATGGGAAGTAGACTGGAAGTGGGCCGAGCACTGTTTTGTCTCTGCCTCCTTCTATTACACTTCTGTCTATTCCCACTGTCATACCTTCCCCTCCCCAGGAGCACTGGAATCCCCTGGCCAAGCATCCACACCTATGCCCGGTATGATTTTTCTAATCCCGGACAGTCTCCCCCCTCCCATCCAGATTCTCAGTCTGCAGTTTGAGTTCCTGCCTCACCATCTGCTTCAACCCCCTTGTTGTCTGACTCACTATATATTAGGTCGAATTAATTAATTTAAGAAAAACCCACCCTACTATTCCCTCTAATTGATTAGTCAAGTTAATTTATTAATTTCCATTTCCAGCACATTAATAAATAATCCCGACTTCCGGTGTAATGGCGTGGTGTCGCTAAGCACTTTCCCGAGCTCCGGGAATTGCTTTGCTTTGCGGGGCATTTGGGGGGACTTCCCGATTGGGAGTACCCCCTAAAGAAGCGTCAGAAGACGCATCGCAGTTTGGGGTGCCTTTTGGAGACTGGACGGGTAGCGGAGGCTCTCCGCCCGGCTCCATTGAATCCCTGTAGCCGATGCCCAGCAACACTGTGGTGACGAACCGGGCCACCGGACAAGGGAGCAGACGGAGACAACATCTTTTATCCGCTGCATCAACCAACAAGAAAGACTTGTAAGTTGAAACAATATTTCCAAAAAGTATCCATCGAAACTGGGGACAGTGTTGTGAAGCGAGTACTGATATCGGGAGACGCAGAAACTAGAAAGCAGAAACTAGAAAGCAGAAAGTGTGGAGAGAGTGTGGAGAAGCGGAGAAGCGGCGCGGAGCGAAGAGACGAACGAATGATACAGATGTCTGTTTAATGACTAAATTATGATATAATTGGACTTTGAATATCAAGAATAAGATCCAAGAAGAAGGAAGAAGGAAGAACTTTGAATATCAAGAATAAGATCCAAGCGAGAAAACAGGCGGAGCTGACCGGGCAGAGAAGCGGACGGCGGGTAGACGCGGCGGCGGCAGAACTGCGCTCTGGAAGAAAAAGCGGCGGTCGGATCGATTGACGGACAGAGTAAGTAGCTGTTGGCAGGAAGATAGACGGAGAAACTTAAATGGAAAATAAACTGTAAAATGCTAGAGGCGGTAGGGTAAAGAAAGTGCAAGAGACAGGAAAGAAGAGAAGAACTGCTTGAAAGTGTTGTGGGCAAGATAGCTTAATGGTGGCAATGGTGTTGTTGAAAGTGAAACCATGAGGTGGGAAGGGAATGGCGTCTATCTTGGAGAGTTAGAGCGTTCAGGACTTGTATTGGTTTCCAGAGGAATGAAATTAAAAAGAGACTGAGTATATGATTTAGAAGGCATACATTGGATAAAGGGTGGAGAGATGGTTTTTAGCAGTGATTCCCTGCGGCTATCTCTCCACTGAAGATGGGTTTTTGACTATAAAGGAACTGTTTGGAATAAGCTGGAATAAACCCCCTAACATGGACAATTAAACTAAAGTGCAACAGGCCGGAAAAAGAAGAACAGAAGAAGGATAAACAGAGCTAACTGGAAAGGGAAAGTATAATATCAGATATATATTAGAAAAGACAATTATATTAAGGGTTCTGCAGTGATTGGGGAAGAAATTTATGGTTTATGATTTATGGTTTATGGTTTATGATACAGTTGCTGAAATAGGAGTAGTAACTCCACTGTGTAGTGGTATATTTTGGGTATTAGGGTAATGGTGTCATATATGAAATAGAAGTTGGAAAATTAATGAATTGTAGTTAAGGTAATTTGATGTGCTAAACTGAATGAACTGAACTGAATTGATTTGTTTGTGGCTATATATGGACTGAACTAATTAGTTGCATTAATTTAACTAACTGTATTGACTGTATTGATCTAATTAATTAAGGGGATTCTCTGAGTAAGGGGATAGAAAACAGTGGGTTTAGGAAGATAAAATAACATTAATACTTAACCAAGAGGTAAAGGAAATTTTGTAGAAAATAGAGATGGGACCAAAAAATTGGGACAAGGTACCCCCTCACCCACACCTGGGGGAGGGGGGAAACTAGTGTCAGAGGCAACAAATCAAGATGCCATCGAGAAGCTACAAAACATAGTGACGGATGGCTTTAAACAAAACCAGGAAGCATTAGAGGTGATGAAAGCAGACCTAATGGGACAGATAATAAAAACTAACAAGCAGGTTGAAGAATTCCAAAAGCAATTGCTAGGGAATACTCAGCAGATTCACAGTTTGACTGCTAAAGTGGATAAGATAGAGGGAAAAGAAAAAGAGATGTTCAACAAAGTTCAAGACAATGCAGAAAGAGTGGCCCAACTAGAGGAAAGGGTAATAAGACTAGAGGTGGAGAAGGCGGCCCACATATTACGCTTCCAGGACATGCCGGAGGAAAAGAATGAGAATATAATAGAGAAGATTATGGAGATGTTGACTTTCGAAGACGAGGAATGTCTGGAGGGGGGAAGGAGAGACATTGAGTGGGCTAGAAGAGTCTCCTCCAACTACACGCGACGACATAACTTGGCAAGGGAGGTCCATGTCAAATTTGTGCACTCTGTAACGTGTGAAAGAATTCAGAGGAAAGCCAAAGAGCAGGAGTTGAAATGGAAAGATGTCAAAATTAAAGTGTTGAAGGATGTCCCCTGGGAAGTTCGACAGCGTAGAATTAAATATCGTAAGCTGTCATCATGGCTGATTAGACATTCAATACAATTCAGATGGCTAATCCCGGAAGGGGTTCTCTTTACATATCAGTCCAAAAGGCATAATATAAACTCGATGGAAAAATTAGAAGAATTTTGGGAACAATTTGTGGACTTGAGCAGTCGAGAATCGGAAACAGGGGACGAACAAGAAGAAGAAGAGGACTGCCAGAGCAACCCAGAAGAACGAACCGTACAGAGGTCGCAGAGAGACAGAGTCAGGACAAAGAACAGAATCAAAAAAGTCCAGAAATTAATACCTGATAGTATAGATATGTCAAAATGAGAACTAAGCCTGGATTGCAAATAACATCAGTGAATGTTAACGGCCTAAATGACCCACGAAAAAGACGAAGAATCTTCCAGCAACTGAAAAAGACCTCCTCCTCAATAATTTGTTTACAGGAGACCCACATTCAAGAAAAAGATATAAAATACCTGCAAAATGATAAATTAGGAATTCTCTATCATTCATCGGATCCGGAAAAAAAAAAGAGAGGAGTGGCTATTTATGTATCCAGATCTATTCACTCCAAATGTCTTTATATGGATAAGAAGGGAAGAATAGTGATAATAGAGATAGACCTTAATGGTAACAAAGTCATACTAGCCAACATCTACGCTCCTAATGAGAATTTAGAGAAATTCTACCAAACGCTACATAGAAAACTGATAGAATTGGAACCGAAGAATTGTTGCATAATTGGCGATTATAATGCGGTGTTCGACATGGAAAAGGATAAGAAATTTGAGCAACCAAAAAAAAGAAAGATACGGAACATCTTGCCAAAAGCTTTCTTAAAATTAGCAGACGAATTCAATCTATTAGATGCGTGGAGAACGAAGAACCCTTCAACTAAAGATTATACATTTTATTCATCGGCACACAAGTCCTGGTCAAGGATCGACATGTGTTGGATATCGGCTGACTTAGTGTTGTCGCTCCAGCAAGTGGATATTTTACCAAGTACTTATGCTGATCACAATCCTATACAGGTGAATTTAATAGGAACCTCAAAAAATTCTCGCTGGACTCTTAACTTGCAGATCCTGAAAGAAGAAAAATTTTTGGAAACAGCCAAGAAGGAAATCAAAGAATTCTTCCAATACAATTTAGTCAAGGATACCAACATGCATATTATCTGGGATGCATTTAAAGCCTTTTTTCGGGGAATTGCAATAAGATATGCAGCTGGAAGGAAAAAAGAACGATTGAAGTCCTATAAAGAGCTGGTTCTTAAATTAGGTGAGCAAGAGAAGCAATTAAAGGAAAGAAACACAGAAGAGATAAGGCTAAAGATCTCAGCCATTCAACATCAGATCAATTTATTATTAATGGAGGAGGTCGAAAAGAAGCTGAAATGGATGAAACAAACCCATTTTGAAAGTGCAAACAAAACTAGTAGGTGGTTGGCATATAATCTTAAGAAAGAAAGAAATAAAAAAATAATAAAGTTACTTAAGGATGAAGAAGGAAACGAGTTCACACAAATTAATCAGATGAAAATGATAATTCAAAAATTTTACCAAAAACTATATAAAGGCCAAAATATTGACAACGAACGACAAGATGACTACATAGCAAAGACCAAGCTGAGACAGCTATCAAAGGAACAAAAAGGAAAATTGGAAATGGCAATTACTACACAAGAGATTGTGGAGGCGATAAGCCAGCAGAAAATGAATAAAGTACCAGGCCCCGATGGGCTACCAATTGAATTTTATAAAATATGTGCAGAAGAATTGCTCATTCCATATAAAAACGTAATTGAAGATACGCAAAAATATCATAGAGTCCCAGCATCTTGGAAGGAGGCGTTGATTTCGTTAATATATAAAGAAGGCACAGACCCAGCAGAAGTGAGAAACTATAGACCTATCTCCTTGTTGAACGCCGATTACAAGATCTTCGCCACAGTGTTGGCAAACAGACTTAAAAAGGTTATCGGCACCATCGTTCATGAAGACCAAACAGGTTTCATCCCAGGCAGACAAATGAGGCAAAATTTGAGATTCTTATTAAATGCTATTGAATTTTATAAAGAGCACCCAGAGAAACAAGTGGCGTTTATATTTGTCGACGCAGAGAAAGCCTTCGACAATGTGAACTGGGATTTCATTTTGAGATCATTAAAAGCAGTGGGCTGTGGAGAAAATTTTTGCAACATGGTGAAGACTATCTACACAGAACAAAATGCCAAGATCAATTTTAATAATATCAATTCGGATCTGATTGAAATAGCACAAGGTACAAGACAGGGATGTCCCCTATCCCCCCTCCTATTTGTTTTAACCTTGGAACTCTTGTTGCAAAGAATTAGAGATGAAGACAAAATAAGAGGTATCAAAATCAAAGGAGAGGAGCTGAAGGTTCAAGCTTTTGCAGATGATCTATTGTGTGTTTTGGAGGATCCCAATTTATCCATTCTTCATTTGAAAGAAACATTTAAACAATATGGACAAGTGGCGGGACTCAAGATTAATGTACAGAAGACGAAATTTTTCACCAAAAATATGAATAAAGAACAAGTTAGTCAATTTGAAATTCAATCGGAATTCGTACACGGGAAAAAAATAAGATATTTAGGAATCCAAATGACCAATGATTTGAAAGACTTATATCGAAACAATTATGAGAAATTAGTGAAAGATATACAGCAAGATTTAACTGGATGGAAAGATCTACATATCTCACTGCTGGGAAGGATAGCAACCATAAAAATGAATGTATTGCCAAGAATACTATTCTTTTTTCAGATGATCCCTATCTTGCTTCCAAAAATTTTTTTCCAACAGATCAACAAAATAACCTCACTGTTCATCTGGCAGAACAAAAAGCCCAGAATTAGGCTTAAGGTACTTCAGGATAACAAACTTAGGGGGGGTCTTTCTCTTCCAGAATGGAATTTATACCATATGGTTTGCCGAATAACTTGGCTAACAGACTGGTTTACACTAAAAAATAAGAGAATCTTGGTGTTAGAGGGAGCGGGTCTGGAGAGAGGATGGCATGGGTATCTCTGGTACCAAAAACCCCCACAAAATAGCTTCTTTTGGAGACACGAGATAAGACGATCCCTCTTCAAAGCTTGGATAGAGATTAGGAAGTACTATTCTTATACGCCAACGTGGCTATCATCAGCTGAGGCATTTACCCACCCGAATCTTTACAACTGGAAAAATTTAACTTATCAAAACTTATTAGATGGACAAAATAATTTACGAACAGAAGAAATGGACCAAATGGATTGGTGGCTGCAATGCCAAATAAAATCAAGATACCAAAAAGACAAAGAATTTGGTTTTTCCAAGAAACCAAACGACCTTGACCAAATAATACAGACTGACCAGAAATTAATCTCCAAAACCTATGAGTGGCTGCTTAAGGAGAAAATGCAGGGAGAAGTGGTGAAAGAATCTTGGGTTAAATGGTTGAGAGACTTTGGCTATAGTATTGCTATAGAAGACTGGGAGAAATTATGGAAAAGAAATGTAAAATTAATAAAGCCAGCTCTGTATAAGGAAAATCTTTATAAAATGATCTATCGCTGGTACTTAACCCCAGATCGATTGGCCAAAGTCCACCCCAGCTATTCTGACAAATGCTGGAAGTGTAAAAGGGTAAAAGGGTCGTTATTTCATATTTGGTGGAATTGTGAACACGCCAAAAAGTATTGGGCGCTAATTAGTATTTGGACTCAGAAAATTTTAAAAATTACATTACATCATTCCCCAGAACTATATCTTTTAAATGTCTGTACTGAAACCTTTCCGCCTAAAATAATTAAGGTGTTAATGTATATTGTTACCGTTGCAAGAGTATTGTACGCAAAATACTGGAAGTTACCAAAGATACCTTCCAGAGAAGAATTTATTGTAAAGCTTATGGAAGCTGCAGAGCTGGATATAATGACTACAAGGTTACGTGATGGCAATATACAAAAATGCAAAGAGAGCTGGGAACCGATATTTTGTTGGGTAAAAAGTAAAGGTATAGTGTTGGACTAATGGGAATATACAAGCTATTCTCTGTCTACTCCCGGGATGTTTGGGAGGATGTTTGTGTGGTGGAGGGAGGTTGATATGAAGATGTGATTGTGAGTTTAGACTGTGAGATGTATGTATTGTATATGTATTGTATGTCAAATTGTTTTTGTTTTTCACCTGGGTGTAATAAAGAATTATTTACTATAAAAAAAAAAAAAAAAAAAAACATTAATAAATAATCCCCCCTTATAATTTCCCAATCAATCTGCTAAAAATATAAATATATAAATATATCTATTTCAATATATAAATATATAATAACAATCCAATTACTAATCAATTAGTTAAAATCTAATTAATTAATAATATATTCCAGATAGTGGTCAGCAGAGTCTTTAGTTCAGTGGAGTGAAAGATTAAGATATTAAAACAAGGAGGTAGATAACAGTTATAAATCTTAAGATGTTATTTTAAAGTGCAGTACTTATAGTCACGGTTGTTCTCAGACTGTGCTCTCAAAGTGCAGTGCAGTTCTCAAAGTGCAGTGCAGTTTGCAAGTTGCGGTGCAGGTCATATCAGCATGACTTCCTTGCGGACCTGATAGTACTCACAGCTTAGGCGACCCAAGTGGGGGTGAGACCTCCCCTGTTTCCTCCCAGCTGTTCAAGTTAGCCCCTGTAGCCTCAGCCTGAAAAATCACAGCCCCGTGGCACCGCTTCTGATCTTTTCGTGGGTCACCCGCACACTCTGGACCTCCCCGTGTCACTTGGGCCCGCACAGGCCTCTCAGTTGGGGAGTTCCCAGCTGCCGGCTCAGCCATGCCCTAACTAGCACCCACAAGGTGGAAGGATGAGGAGGAAAGATGAGAATTGGAGGTGCCCTCCGGGACCGATGTCCCGGGACCAAACTCGCCCCTCCAGCTGCTCACTGCACCCACGGTTCGGCAGCCTCCGTCGCGGCAGCCTCCGGACCCCGCTACACAGCACGCTCATCGCACAGATGCACTCTCGCCGCTCCGCCACACCACATGGCTCCACACTCCTTTCCCCGGCGTCACCCGGGCTCTCTTGCACACCAGTCCACGGCCACACCCTGACTCCACTTCAGCGTCGGCCCAGCCAGCAGCAGTGTTCCCGATCTCTCTGCGGGGCCCAGGAGACGTCGGCATGAGTTGATTCTGGATGGTATTTTGTAGATGTTGTTGTAGATGTTGGTGTTCGTTCGTTCGCTCATTAGGTTGTTCAATTTTTTTTGTTGTTTATAGCGGCTATAGCTACAACGGATGGGAGCCCTAGCACCTAGGCTTCTACCGCCATCGCCATCTTCCAGAACTGCCTTAAAACTTTCCAGGTTTTCAGTGGGTCCAAATCAGAAAGGAGAGACACCATTGTCTTAAAAAAAAAAAATTGGCACAATGCAAAACTGCAAAGAGATCTGGCCAACAAAAAATACTCCAAACTGTATGTCAAGGTAGCAAGTAAGCTTGCAGCCTAATCTTTGATAATTATCTTGTTTCTTGCAATCTTAGTGACCAATTGTACATCTTGTTGAGAAAAAGAAAATATAGCTCTCCTTATGTCCTCGGTTTCTGAATCGCTTTAACGAACAGAGGCTTCATTTTTTGCAGAATTTATTGTGGAATTGTTCTTATCCCATCTAGCTCGCATTATAGATGAATCAAATGGAAAGTATGACCTGACAGAAAGCTGTTTGGAGGAAACTGGAGGCTTGGGTGTGGATATTATCCTTGATGCAGGAGGTCTGTAATTTCTCAAAAACTCTTATTAAACATTATATTTAAATATATATTATTAACAAATTCAGTAATTCTCCATTAATACATCTGTATATTATTTATTGCCATATGCCATGCACAATGTCATCTCTCCGTATATAGGCTTATTATAATGCCACAAGAGCAGCTCTAGAATCGTTGTGTGAGGTGTTCTCTGATAAAACCATAAATTCTGTTTTGATTAAATTGAGATTATATGTCCATAAGAGAGTAACTTATTATGGGGGATCAGTTGGGTGAGAGAGGCAAGGTATATTATATATGCTGTTACCACTAGTGAAACCTGTATGGTCTATAGGAGGGCTAGCAGCTGCATGAGGGATTTTCTGTGCCTAATTATACTCACTATAAAGCCTAGGTGATGTGTTAATGGAGGAGGGGTGTCTCTTTGTGTATTAAAAAGTTACCTCCGCAAAAAAGTATAACTTCATTGAACATCACAATATACATTGTAGGAACATGAACATCCTGTGGTAGTATTCAAATGAAGACCAGAACTTAGATTCATAACTTCTTTTTTAAAAGAAGTCTATGGAACATAAAGGGGGATTCAATTTTTTTTTACATTTTGTGTGTGTGTGTCTGCATCTGGAAGCCCTGTCAACCTCTGGTGACTGACCCCCTACTGGGGGTCTGGAGGATATTCTGAGCAGTGGCTGAATAAAGCCTACCCCTGTCCTCCTGACTTGGTATTTCAAGAAGGTCTCTCATCCAAGTACTAACCAGAGTCAACCCTGCTTGGCTTCAGAGATCTGACAAGATCAGGCTTGCTTGGGCTATCCAGGTCAGGACAGGGAAACTTAAAAATTTATTAAGTTTAAAATTTGCTATTTCTACCCTAGAATATTTTATTTATTTATTAAAATATTTATATCCTGCCATTCTGATCATCAAACTATGGTTCAAGGCAACTTACAAAAACCACACCACACACGGACAAACAAAATGACCCTAAGTCTAATTCCACAGCACATTCTACCCAGGTGTGTACAACACTACTTCCTTTCAAAGACTAGTTTCAAAAGCTTTTTGAGGACTAAACTACATGATACAATTAGCCACCGGTTGGATTCGGGGAAATCCTGACTTGTCACACTTCCCTTGCAGCCACATAGAGGCTGTGAGGAACTTAACCAAGCACTGCAGGGTGTGATTGGGATAGAAACATTGGGGCAGGAGGACCTCCAGCCTTCCCTCATTGCATTTTTTTCTCCAAACCAAAACGGGTCCATGGGAACATTACTGATGAATACTGCAGATGCAGCCCAGCAGCAGGGCAAAAAAGTGCCCCCAGTGTGTTTCTGCTTAGAGAAAATTGGTGTGGGTGGGTAGGCTGAAGCTCCTCATCCCCTGGCACTGTAGTTATGATCCAAATTGGGCCCTGCAGTTTTTGGTTAAGTTCCCCACAGCTGCCATGTTAGGGAGTCAGGACAGCAGAACCCTGACCAACTAATGGCCAAATGTATCATGTAATTTGGCCCCAAGTGTGCCTCCAGAACTGTACCAACATGAGAATCCACCTGGCCTTCTCTGAGACACTGTTCTAGAGAACAGCAGGCTGAGAAAGTATGTGCTCAAAGTGTGGCAGATCTAACAGACTTCAGAGATGGGACACTCAAGAAAAAGCACTACATTGAGGGTCTCATTATGTGGAGGCCATATTTCTCACCTTTTACCTCCTCCTCCTCATGATGCTAGTGGCTAGCACCACTGCAAAAGTGCCATTTTGGGTTGCTAGGGCACTTCAAAATTCTGTCCAAGCTCAAGTGTTTTCTATTTACCTTTTACTGTTTTGTGGGGAGAGTTCCCCTACAGTTTGTAAAATAAACTTTTTCCCTGCTTTTGTAGAATCCTAAATTATAGTTGTGGCTAGCACCATGTGGACAGATTGTCTGATATGGCTGCTGTTCATGTTAGACATTTGCAGCAGTTCCTGGGTGGAATTCCTGCTATTCCTACTAAGGTTATGCTGTTTGCTTCCTTCTGCAGGCCTTAATCCATTCTCATTGCTTCTTACCAGAATAACAGAAGAGAAGGGTGAATTAGGAATCACACTGAAATCAACATGATGTAGGTAGCATGCTTTTGCAGGGGGAAGAGCTTGCTGCCTCAGCATGGTGCAGTGTTGAATCCAAGCCATTGATCCTTCTCCCCTTGCTCCCAGCAAAAGAGAGCTACTTGCATCATTTCTGCAAATCTTAATCTGTATTCTTTGATGCCCATGAACATAAGGAAAACAGTGATGAAGCCAAATCAGAGATCATGCTGGGCCCTGGGCAGCCATCCACATTTGCCAAGTGTTGTCGACCGTTATGAATCACCAACAGTCAGGGTAGTGAGCTAAGAAATAATCTTCACAGCATAATTTTCAATTGAAATACCACACAGCAAAAATTAAAGTCAGTGCCAAATATTGATATAGGATAAACATAGGTGAATCCTGAATATATTAAAAAGGAGTAATGAAATTCTTAAATACCATGGTTGTTCTCTTAGGAAATGTGTTCCTTTTTTCAGTGAGATTATACAGTAAGGAAAATGAAACAACTTCACAACAATTGTTACCACACAAACATGATATCATTACGCTGCTCAGTGTTGGAGGCCATTGGGTTACCACAGAAGAAAATCTTCAAGTAAGAATAAATATTCTGTATAGTCATTGTTTGGGGAAGGCAATGGCAAATCACCCCGTAAAAAGTCTGCCGTGAAAACGTTGTGAAAGCAATGTCACCCCAGAGTCGAAAACGATTGGTGCTTGCACAGGGGTACCTTAACATTTTTATAGTCATTGTTAAATGTTGGTCTCAGACTTACTACAAATAGTTTCTAGTACTTTTTGCATTATATGAATAAAATAAGGAGTACTGGGAAATATCAGCAATAATCAATGAATAAAAAGCATGAAATTAGGAGTACGAGAAGAGATCACAAAAAGCTTTACTTGAAAAGTATGTCTTCAAGAAGCAACCATGTGAAGTAGGGAAGGTGATTTGTTGTTGTTGTTCAGTCGCACCGTTTGGTACTTTCTCACAAGCAGGGAAGGGCAAATCAGGAAAAGAAGCATAGATGCAACAGTAGATGTGATTGTGCAGATGGGAAGAAGAGAGGAAGGTCACAAGAAGATCTCATGGTACAGATGCAATCAGGCCAGGGCACAAAATGGAGATTTGCAAAAAACAGTTGTTGGCAAGTTGAATCTTTTAAGCCCAGTGGAAGTCATTGATGGTTGCAGAGCTTTTCCACATTCCCATCTCTCCAGCAGCCCCTTCCAGCCATAGGAGAACTGACTGCTGTGGCTGAGGGATCTTTGTGGCCTAAGCCACAATTGTCAGGAGGCTTCAGTGAGGCAGGAGTGAAATTGTCCACTCCTTCTCTTCCCCCAGCTCAGGAAGAGCAACTTCAGCTTCACCCCACTGCATCCACTCCCCACAATATCCTGCATGGCTATTAATCCACACAATCTCTATGACTCTGGGAATCAACTTTCCCAAAGTCAGAAGATGCTGCTGTGGCAGGGCCAACCCTAGTCTGTCTGATATCCTAAGCAAGGCTAACTTTTGACACACACACACACACCCTGCACTGATAACATCACCAAGTCACATGGGGGTGCCCAATTTGGTGCCCCCAGAAGGCTGGTGCCCTAGGAAATTGCACAGTTTGCTTAGTGACAGGGCTGGCTCTGAGCTGTGGGGAGAGGAACAAAGTTCTCACTTTCTCTCACTCTATTTGGTATTTCGAGGAAGTCTTCTATCCAAGTACTAACAACAGTTGATTCTGCTTAGCTTCTAAGATCCGGCTTGCCTTGGCTATCAAGGTTAGGGAAAGTTCCCAATTCTTGTGAGCAGGGATACTGGGATTCAGCCTTGAAAGTGAGGCACAGTATAAAAGGAAGAATCTACAAAGCAGCATTTGATGGTAATTATGGTCCTTCCCACACCACAGCATATGGTCCAGCTCCTTTACCACCAGTGCTTGCCATGTAACAAAGAGGCTTCCAGACGACAGCAAGCAGTATTTTTGCGTAGTCTATGTGCAAGATATTTCCTAGAAAAGGTAGGAAAGGGGTTACTGCAAAGGCAAATTAATCCAGTAGCTTTCAAGGCAAAAGAAGGACAAGAAACACATGCAGCCACCTTGATACTTCTCTGTACTTCCAGTCATGATTTTCTGGAGGAAATTCCTAGTAACAACCAGTCAACTAACCTTTGTGGCACAAGGTTAGCAGACTAAACTATTAAGTATTTTGTATAATAATAAGGGCACTTCATTTGAAATTGTTACTGTAACATGAATCCATTATTACAGCATTCAATAATAAGTATTCTGAGTGCATAATAATAACAACTAGATCCAGACGGGCAGCTATGTTGGTCTGAAGAAGTAGAACAAAGCTTATGTTCTGAATAAAACTTAGTTGGTCTTGAAGGTGCACTTGGCTCCTTCTTTGTTCTAATAATAACTAGTTCGGGGGCGTGGCGTCGCACGCATAGGGAATGGACGCCTGAAAACAGAGCTCCTTACTTACCCCTGCCAAATCCACTTAAGCAAGCGCCCAGCGTTGTTGTTTGTTTTCTTTTTTTTCTTTAATTAGTATGGGAACAGTAGATGGTCAAAAATCCAGATCAAAAAGAAATTCAAGGAACTATTTTCCCAAAAAGCCTAAGGCTAAGGCCTCAGGAAAAGCAAGCAGCCCTGCAAGCAAGATGGCGTTGGGAGGAGGGGAAAACACAGCAGCAGACCTAGCTTCATTTCGTTCTGAGGTAATGGAGGCTTTTCAAAAACTGGAACAAAATATGACTGACAAAATATCTGCCATGATCCAGCCCCTTACTGCTCAATTGGAGGGTTTCAAAACGTCCTTAGAGAAGGTGGCAGAGACTGCAGATTCTGCTTTTAACATGGCATGTGCTGTGCAGGAGGACACTCAGTATTTTTATAAAAGAGATGAATGGGCCACTGATAAAATTATTGCACTTGAGAACCAACTGAAAATGGCGAATGTTAAAATTCGTGGGCTCCCCGAAAATTCTGCCTCCCCCTCTGATCTAAAAACTCTTATAGCCTCCTGGCTATCGAAGGCATTGGGTTTTTCTGACTCTGATCTCTGTGCCCTGGAGACAGTATATAGAATTGGCCCATTGCGCAGACAGAAAACTTCGTTGCCTAGGGACATTTTAGTCCGTTTCTCTTCTGCCTCAGTTAAATCCAAGTTGCTAGAAAAAGTCCGGGCTATAAATCCTCTTCTGCTAGGAGATTACAACGTCCAAATTTTACAGGATTTGTCTTCTGAAACCTTGCAAAGGCGGAAAAATCTGAAGCCAATTATAGAAATCCTGAACAGGGAAAACATCAGATATCGATGGGTTGCTTCGTACAAGCTGCAAGTTACAGTGCAGGATCAGTCATTTGTAGCTGCAGACCTCGACTCAGGCCTATGCATGCTCCGTGATATGAATCTTCCTGTTCCCACTGGCCTCCTGGAAGCAGCCTCTCATGCTCACTCAATAACTTCAGACACTAGATGGCGTCGTGTGCCTATGAACCGTCCTGATCGGCCTGTTTCTTCTAGAAGCTAAATGCTGGAACTGTTGCTATGCAGAAATCTTCCCCCTTTTCTTTTCTTTTTTTTTTTGTTGAGGATTCCTGGCGTCCTTTTCCCCCCCTGACATATAAGCTTTGCCTACTGAACTGCTGACTTATAAGCTTTGCCTACGTGGTGCTTATGAAGCAGTGTTTATATATGAAATTGGGGGGTTCCCCCCCTTTTTTCCCCTTGTTATTTATATTTTTTGAAAGCAATGTTATGAATGTGAGGGAGTTAGTAATTTAAACCAACTCATTAAAGGAAATCTTGGTTGATTGGGTATGCATGATTGGAAGAATGGAGTGACTTGGAATATATGGTTTAAAAAGTAAGTGGAAGTAGGTGTTTGAATGGGGAGGCTGGGTGACGAGAGAGGGTGTGGGAGTGAGTGAGAGAGTGAGAGAGAGTGAGGGGGGGGGGTAGTTCTGAGTGAGAAACTTGAATAGTATGATCAGGGCTTTATATCAATATATTTCTTTCTACTGTGAGTTAATGAAGTGTCAAGACCTTTTCCCTTCCTTTGTGAATTCTTGAATGGAAATGAGTGTGTGAGACAGAGGGTTGGTAGGGAATGTATGTGTGTGTCAGTTTGTGCCTTATGCTATTATGAAGGTTTGGAAATTTGTTTCCCTTACTATCACATCTCCCTACATAGGCTTATAAGTGGCTGAAGGATAGTTGGTGTGGAGTGTTTGGGGAGATCAGTATTTAATAGTGTTCATAATTCTGTTTAAAGTTTCATTGTATTTTTATCATAGTGTCTTAAGTCTCACTATAACTTTGTGATCGAGATCTGATGTTGCTACACTTGGTTTATTAGTTTGCCTGTACTTATCTTTAATTCACTAATCTGAGTTGATAAAAGGCACAGATTTTATTATATGTAGCTTTCTAGGCATTTTAGCCTTGATTCAATCAGCTTTGTGTGGCCTTTCATTATAAAACTCTCTATACATTCGGCTCTGTTATTGTGTTTATAAATTTTAATTTTGCTGGGTTGATATTGTTAAATATAAGCATTTTTGGCAGAGAGGGAGAATGGAGAACTTCGGGGTTTTTTTAAATAGCTCCATTTGGTAGTTGTTGCTAGTTGTGTGGTGTCTTCAGTAACGAAGACTTCTGCTTCAAATTTAACCTTTTAAGTAACTAGTTGTTGTTTTCCCAAGTTTGGGTTAACAGAGTTGGAGGGTGAGTTAGTGGCTAGTGTCTGTTAATGCTAGACCACTGGTGTTGGTTATGGTTTTTTGTTTTTGTTATGGGCAGCATAACTGTATTGAATTATTATGGTTTTAGCTGGAAGTTTTTTAAAGCCTTTGATTTGAAATCTGTCCTCATACCTTTGAAATTTGATCTACAGGATTCATCTCAAGCTATCCTGGTGGCACTTGGGTTAAATGCTATAAATTGTAATAATTTTGATAACCTTGGTTATTTCCTCTTTCAATTATGGTAGAGTGCCACTTGAAATTTCTTTCTCTAAACTGTAACGGGCTAAATAATTTAATTAAGAAAAAACGGGTTGCCTCTGCCATCTCTCGTCAGAAACCAGATATAATTTTTTTGCAAGAAACTCACCTTAAGGGTAACCAGCCCAGGGTCTTCCAGTCCAAATTTTTTGCTCATCAATTTCAAGCTTATGGGTCTTCCAAAGCAAGAGGTGTGGCCATCCTAATAGGTAAATCAGTCCAATTCACTTTTGAAAATTCCTCAGTTGACCCTAGGGGTCGGTATATTTTTATCAATGGGGTCTTTAATGGTAGCCCTTATACTCTGGCATCGGTGTATGCTCCAAATGATGGGCAAATTGCATTTATTAAAGATACGTTGTCACAACTTCAAACCTTTCATACAGGGCCCATTATCTTGGGAGGAGATCTCAACTATGTTGTTAATCCTTCTTTAGATAGATCTCAAAAAAGCCTGCCACCTATATCTGCCAATAAACGGTCTCAATCAAAAGATTTGAATGGCCAAAATGATTTAGCTCAAGTTTTTCAATCCTATAATCTGTCAGACATTTGGAGAAGCAGACATCCAAAAGAAAGAGATTATACCTTTTTTTCTTCTCGTCATCAAACTTATTCCAGAATAGATTTTCTTTTAGTTTCAGATTCTATTTCTAATCTTTTTTCTAAAGTAGAAATTGGCCCAATGATTTGGTCTGATCATGCATGGTTGGAAGGGTGTATGTCAGGCGTTACTGACGGATCTTTTTCTTTTAATTGGAGATTGGATAGTAAACTTCTGTCTATGAAATCGGTTACAGATTCCATTGAAAAAGACATTAAAGAATTTTTTCAATTCAATATGGAGTGTGGAGTACCCCAGCATATAGTTTGGGATTCTTTTAAAGCTGTAATTCGTGGCAGATTTATGGCTATTGCCTCTTCGTATAAAAAAGAAAAAGAAAAAATTAGATCTGATTTGGTTGCCAACATTACCAAATTGGAAGAGAAATTTAAAAAATTTGGTAGCAAAAAAACTTATTCAAAACTTCTTATAGAAAGAAAAAAATTAGAATCTTTTGACGTCTCCAAGATTCAAAAACAAATGGCTTTTATAAAACAAAAATATTGGTTTCGAACTCCTCAATCTCTTAAACTCCTATCATGGAAGGTTAAAAAGAGTATCCTCAATGGCTATTTCTTCCATTCGTTCTAAATCTGGTACCTTGAAACATTCCACTAAGGACATTGTAGGAGTGTTTAAAAAGTACTATTCATCTCTATATTCCTCCCAGCATCCATCATCAGACCTTATTTCATCTTTCTTAGACACTCACTCAGTTATTAAGCCTGTCTCTCCTGAGGTTAAATCCTTTTTGGACAAACCTTTTACTGCACTTGAAATACAGGAGACTATCAAGTCTATGAAATCCAATAAATCTCCAGGCCGAGATGGCTTTATACCAGAATTTTATAAATTTTTTAACATTTTGTTAGCTCCCATCTTGGCAGACGCCTGTAATCAGTTTGTACAGTCTGGTTCTTTCCCTGTTACTTGGTCACAGGCAAAAATCATACTTCTTCCAAAGAAGGACAAAGACTTACTAGACCCTAGTTCATACAGGCCGATATCGCTCCTTAATTGTGATTATAAGATTTTTACAGCAGCTCTGGTGGCTAGGCTTAATACCTTTATAGGGAACTACATTCATCCTGACCAATTGGGCTTTATCCCACACCGTGAGTTAACGGACAATACTAGAATGGTCCTTGATGTTATTCAATACTGCCAGAAATTTAATATTGAGTCTTCTTTTATCTTGTCTATTGATTTTGAAAAAGCCTTTGACTCCATTGAAGTTCCTTATCTTACAACCTTACTGCAGAAAATGAACTTTGGCCCGAATTTTCTGAAGATAATCCATTCTTTATATAAATCGCCTTCTGCTATTCTTTCTATTAATAATTTGGATTCTGAAGAATTTAATCTTTTCAGAGGGACGAGGCAAGGTTGCCCATTGTCTCCTCTGCTTTTTGCGATCGCAATAGAACCTCTTGCTAATGCTATCCGTGATACCAATATTATCGCTGGTATCCCTATTAGAAAGAAACAAATTAAGGTGTCTTTGTTTGCAGATGACCTAGTGCTTTTTGTTACAAAACCTAAGTCTTCTTTACCGGCTGTCTTTGATTTATTATCTGTATTTTCTTCCATATCAGGCCTTCGAGTAAACCCATCCAAAACCATTCTTTATCCCATCACAATTTCGGATGCTCTCCAAGACTCCATCTACTCTAATTATCACTTTAAAAAAATTGATGGATATTGGACATATTTGGGGATCAATATACCTTTGAAATTGGGAGATATTTTTAAAGTTAATCATCATTTATTGATTAAGGACATTCTTACCCTGCAAAAGAATAAAAATTCTTCACGCATTCCCTGGAATGAAAAAATTCAGATTATTAAATCTTTTATTTTCCCCAAATTTCTGTTTTTATTTCGAGCCATTCCTATTCTTATTCCTGAAGATTTATTTGTGGGTTGGCGTCGTTCGTTCTTAAGATATATTTGGAACAAGGGCTTGTCTAGAATAGGGTATGCAACTCTTATTCGTTCTAAATCCTCAGGGGGTCTGGCTCTTCCAGATCTGCATAAATTTTATGAAGCTGCCATTTTAGGTGGCCTTATTAGATACCATGATGCTGACTTAAATTCAGGTTGGAAGGCCCTAGAAGATACCTATCTAAATAACAAATCGTTTCACTCTATATTATGGGAATTTCCGAAGAATAGACCTCCTATTATCTCCTCCAACCTTTTTCTTAAAGCTATTTTTCAGATTTGGGACAAACGTCGCCTCTCTTTAGCCCCTCCAATATCTCCACTATCTCATTTTGTGGATGTTTCTTGGTTTCAACCGGGGTTTTTTTACAAGTCTTTTCCAATTTGGAAAAAATATAACCTTTATAGGTTTGTGGATATTTTGTCCAATGGAAAAATGCTCGACAAAAAATCTTTGGAAGAGAAAACTGGTGGGACAAAAATCCCATGGTTTGAATACTTGCAAACTAACAACTTGGTGACATCACTCTTAAAGAAATACAATTTCAATCAACCTCTTACTTTCTTTGAACACTTGCTATATTCTCCTTTTTTAAAGCGGAAGGGACTGATTTCATTTATTTATAAGGGTTTGCTAGACATTGATGCTGTTGATTTGTTATCCTATCAAGAAATTTGGCAAAGGAATAGTTCAATTAATTTTCAGGAGGATGTTTGGCAACAAATCTGGTCATCTCCTTCATTTGTTTCAAAATCATTGAATATACAATTACAAACTCAAAAAATTTTGTTTCGGTGGTATTTAACACCTCAGAGATTAAGCCATATGGCGATAAATCAATCCTCCAAATGTTGGGAAAATTGTGGAGAGGTGGGCACATTTATACACTGCTGGTGGTCTTGCCCGAGGGTGCAGTCGTTTTGGGCAGTAATTGTGGCGAAAATCAAGGATATCACGAGCTATAGTTTACCCTTAAGATTGGAACTCATTTTGCTTGACTGTTGGAAAGATTTTTCTATTACTTCTCTCAATAAATCCCTGATATCCCTTTTACTAGCTGCTGCTAAAATGGTGTTAGCCCAATTTTGGAAATCTCCCAATATTCCTCCAGTTAAAACCTGGTATGCTAAAATCTGGGAGGTCTATGCTATGGACAAGATAGCAGATAGTTTATGCAATATAAACAATTCAGAAAGTAACGAATCTCTGATGTACAAGTGGCTTCCATTTCTTAAATTTTCTTTTGGTCCTGTAGATCAGATGCGTACATGTATACCTGGTAGATATTATGACATTATTAATTTGATGTAATTAATATATGGACAGAGTACTTATTTTTTTAATTCAGCTGCCAATTATGTATGTGTGAGTGAATGTATGTATGTTTTGTTTTGTTTGTATTTTGTATATATTTTTATATTTTGTTTTCTGTTGGTATGCTATACTTATACACAAAGAATGATTGCAGATACAGTCATTGATTGCTTTATTTGTATGTTTATTAAATTCAATAAAAAATTTATTTGTATGTTTATTAAATTCAATAAAAAATAACCGTATTTTTTGCACCATAAGACTCACTTTCCCCCCCCAAAAAAGTGGAGGGAAAAGTGTGTGCGTCTTAAGGAGTGAATACTGCAAAAAATTCACACAAATGCCTCTAAATTCACACAAAGAGCTCTAAAAACTAGGTGCGTCTTATGCTCAGGTGCGTCTTATGGAGCGAAAAATACGGTAGTTCAACATTTGACTGAATATAAACTTACTGAAAACAATTAACAAATTTAGTATCTGTATCTGATTGCTTATTAGCTGCAGGTTTCTGTCATCCACATGTGTTTATATTGTTTTGGATAATAACTTCAACTAGTTTTAATTTTTTTTATAAGTTGGATCCTCCAGATATTCGTTGCCTTTTCCTCAAAGGTGCTACAGTCTCTTTTCTGAATGAAGAAGTGTGGAATCTGTCAAATTTGAAACAAGGAAAGTATCTTTATATCCTTTCTAAGATTTGTGGGAGTGATTATCTAATTGATGAATAATTTACCTAAACAGAGTGGTAACAATATTGTTATTAAGGTTAAAAGATTAGGAGCAGTAGTGTTAATGATGGTTAAAACCAGTACAAATTTTCACTAGAGTCATAAAGCCCATTCTTGGCCTCTTAAACATGGTAAAGAGAATCAGCATGCTACTTTTGAACAAGCCTACACTATAAGTGTAATAGTACTTTATACAACTGCTCCATATTTTTATCTAACCCCCTCTTGAAGCTGGCTATGCTTGTAACCGCCACCACCTCCTCATGCTCTCAGCCTGGGAAAACATGAAATGGCAGGCAGGAAGGAAGGAAGGAGAGAGACAGGGGGAAAGAATGACAGAGAGAGAGAGAAGACAGGGAAAGGACTGACTGACAGAAAGAGAGAGAGAAGAAAGACAGGGGAAAAGAGTGACTGAAAGAAGGAAGGAAGACGGGAAAAGACTGATTGTCAGAAAGAGAGAGAGAAAGAGAGAAGGAAGACGGGAAAAGACTGACTGTCAGAAAGAAAGAAAGAAAATGAAATGAAATGGCAGGGCAGGGCAGGGCATTTCAAGCTTCCCCCCCCCCCCAATACTCAGATTAGTAATGGGAAGGAAGGAAGGAAGACAGACAGGAGAAAAGACTGACAGAGAGGGGGGAGTGGAAAATAAAGCAAATAGGGTTGTATTCTGGCGCCCTTCCAGACATTGAAATTGACCTTGAAATTGGCAAACTAGGCATTTGCCTCCCCCCCTCCCCATGTCGTGCCACTTCGGCAGGGCCGGCCTGATTGGAAGTTATTTGAAGAGCACACTGAAGGAAGTGAGGGAGGGGCAAAACTCCTCCTCCAGCCTGCTTTTCAAACAACATCAAATCAGGCCAGACCCTGTCAAAGCAGGTAGGGCCTCTGAGCCTCCTCTGATTATGCAGGTTGGGGAGGGGGGCCCTGGCGGTGGTGGCGACCCGAGCCTCATCATGCTGTGAGGGTGTGACAGAGTGGCGTGTTGCGGCACTGCAAAGGCAGGGGGGTGGCGGCAGTGGGGGGTGGGTGTCAGAGGGCAGGGATTGCTGGCCTGACTGCAAACAGGCCACGGACTGGTACCGGTCTGCAACCCGGGGTTTGGGTACCCCGTGTTATTGTATTTCACTGAAGACAACAGATTCTGCTGAATCATCGTTTGTATTTCAGTAAAGTGGGCAGGGACAGTTACTTAGAGTAGGGGTGTTGAACTCATTTCTTATGAGGGCCAGATCTGACATAAATGAGATCTTGTTGGGCTGGGCCATGTGTGTACCTATTTAAGGTTAGGTAGCAGAAAGAGAAACTTTATAAAGGACACAGACAAACACAATTAAAGATTTTTTTAAAAAAAATAAGCACTTGTTGGTCTTAAAAGTGCTTTCTTTGTATTACTCCCATGAGATCCAGGAAACTGGGCAAAGGAAGGTCTGGCTCTTTCCTTCCTTTCCCAGGGGACTAGGAGGGGGAGGAGCCTCAGCCAATAGAAGGAAGAGAAGTTTGGGTCAGTCCTCTGCTGTGTGATTGAGAGAGCCTGGCAAGCTCTGCCTCCCCCCCCTTCCTCCCCAAGGGAAGGACCTCAGCCAATGGAGAAAATAGAGGTTTTGCACTGTAGCTCCTGTGCGATTGAGCAAGCCTTGCAAAGCAAGTTGTTATGCAGAAGGGAGCAAGAGAGAGGGAGAAGGAAGCAGATGACAGCCAGTTGCTCAGTGGCTTGATAGGAGCCCTCCGGGGTCCTTATTTGGCCCCTGGGCCACATGTTTGACACCCCTGACTTAGAACCTTGTTTAATTTCGTCATTACAGGATGTAATCTAAATCAAAAGACTTTTGAGGCGAGGACAGTTTCCCATTTCACCCACCAAACAGTACAATAAATAACCAAAGGTAAACATACTGTCAAGACCAGCAGGGTGTTATGGGAAGGTTGAGGAGTGAAAATTTATTGATATCCATTATATAAAGTGCTGTTAATTTCTGTTTCAGTGCAATTGATTTGGGCATAATTGTCCCTTATTTTTTTATTTAAAAACCCCCTGTTAAGAACATATAAGGGGTATCCTTCTGGATGGGACCACAGAGTAGTCAATCAGTTGCCTTTGGAGAAGCAACAAACATAGCATAGAGCCTGCCTACATCCCCTGATGTTGCTTCCCAGCACTGGTATTCAGAGGTTTACCTGTTCTGGAAGTGGAGACTTCCATTAGTCATGGCTAGTAGCCACTGATGGACTTATCCCCCATTAATCTGTCTGATTCCCTTTTAAAGTTATCAATGCTAGTGGCCATGACTGCGGCTACTGACAATAGACTCCACAGTATAATTATGCATTGTACAAGCCTAATAAATAAATAAGTACATTCTTCTGTCCATCCTGAACTTATGACTTAACAACTTCATTGGGTGCCCCTGAATTCTAGTATTATGGCAGGGGTGGGGGGTGGAATTCTCTATATATATCCAGTTTCTCAGAGAACTCCAAAATTTTGGTGAGGCAAGAACTTTCCTTTGCAGAACCCATGCTGCTTTTCTATCAGCAGACTTTGTTCCATAATGTGCTTAGCCATTCTGCCTTTAATAATAGTTTCTACTAATTTACTCAGAATAGATGTTAAGCTAACTGGCCAGTAATTTCCTGAGTCCACTCTGGAATCCTTTTATGACTAGTATAGCATTTGCTACTTTCCAATCCTTAGCCAATTTAGTGAAATCCCATACTGATAACAGGGGTTAAACTTTATTGCTTCATTTACAAACAGGCTCTCAGAGCCACTATCCTGAAGTATGTTAACAATTGCTGCACTAAGGAATCCTCACATACCATGCTTATCCTTATACAAGATACCAGTTCTATTGAATTTTTCTGAAAAAAAGTTGATCCATAGATTATCTTGCTCTCCTGTGCCTGACATTAGTGTTAGGACTGGTGGGAAGAGGAGTTTTTCCTTTTTACTCTAGAGCTCTCTCCCAATACAGCACTTTGCTTGCAAGCAAGCAAACAAACAGGCTTCCATTGATTTCTAGAGGAGAAAGTAAATGCTGCCTACCACATTGATGGGCATGCTACTGGTGGGTAAAGGAGTAAAACTCTGATGAGTTATGGGTTACTTGATTGCTATTTAATACAAAATACATTGCTGTTGTTTTAAAATAAAAGTATTTTTATATATGACCTAATACAGCCTATAAAAGAACAGTAATGATGAGAGTATTAGCACATACACAAGTTGAAGACCTGCTCACAGATATGTTGTTTTCCTTGACAAACTTCTTATATACGCATTCTAGAAGATATAATGGAGAAGTTATCAAGTGGTGTTTTTAGGTATGACATATTCCTGAAACAGAACTCCACAAGCTACAACATAAACAATGCTTGCTCTTTGTGTAGCTCCACATCTCTGAAAGTCATGGGTATTTCTTGAATGCACATGTATGATACATAGCTGCAGCTATTGACCAGGATCCAAAGAACCATGACATTAGTTACATGAGTCGAAGAGGACTGTAGACTGAAAGAGCAGCCAAGAAGGTCTGAGCGCCTGCTCCGGCTGCAACGCCACTGAGGATGTTCTCTGCAGCTGAGAACGAAACATCTGGAAGAAAAACTTTCTCCAGTAGAACACGGCACTTGATCCCGAAAGATTCTACAAACCCTAACCAATAAGATTTGTTCTGCAGCTTCAGACTAACACATCTACCCACCTTATGCAATAAAAATGATTATCTTTAAAACTATAAAAAAAACTTGTGAGAGTGGCTATTCCATTTCCCTCGCTCTTGCTTTCCTCTTCTCCCCCTACTTCTTTCAAGTTTCTCTTTCTCCCCCCTTTCACCCCTTTTCTTACTCTCTTTCCTCCATGCCTGTTACATCCTCTCACTTTCTTCCCCCACTCCATCGCTGTTTCTTTTTCTGCCACCATCCCATCACTCTCTCTTTCAGCCTCCAACCCCATCACTTTCTCTTTCTGCCCCCATCACTCTCTCAGCCTCTTACCTACTTCATACCCCGCACAGCAGCAGTGATGGCAGCAGTGCTCCCAACTCCCCACCTGCCCCCCCATCAGCAGTGGTGGGGTGGCTCTTTAGAAATCACAATGGATCTCCTGACTAAAGAGATCAGTTCCCCTTAGAGTTTCTAGGTTGGAAATTCCTGGAGATTTGGGGATGGAGTCTTGGAAGGGTGAAGTTTGGGGAGGGAAGAGACCTCAATAGGATATAATGCCAAAGAATTAGGAGAAATTATGTCTCATCTGATCAGTTATAATTCTGAGTGATCTCCAGCCCTCATCTGGAAGTTGGCAATACTAGTTCCCTCAGAAGAAATGGCTGCTTTGGAGGATGGAGTCTGTCATTATACCTTTCTAAAGTTCCTCCTCTCCTCAAACCCCATCCTCCACAGGCTCCACCCCTCAAATCTCTAGGAATTTCCCAACCTGGAGTTGGCAACACTATCTCCTTCCTACCTGACAGCCAGCCTACCTTTATCTTCCCTGTCTTCGCTTTCTGTCTCCTCCCTCTCCATAGCCTCTGTCTAGGAAAACTACAGTCTTTCTCCACAGTGGAGACCAAAGCAGCTTCTCCTCTCCTACTTTTTGTCCACACAACAACCCTGTGTGGTAGAGTAGGTTGAAAGTATGTGACAGGGCCAAAATTGCCCAGTTAGCTTCCACAGCAAGATGAGGATCCAAACCTGGGTCTCACAGACCCTATTATGAAGCTAAACCACGCTGGTTTTTGTAGGGTGGATGCTATTGAACAATAGCAAGCAGCCAGCCCTACTTGAGTCATGTAAGTCAGGTGGTATAAAGTCACACAGAGACTACTGTTAGGCCTAGTGTTGCCAGCTGGCAATCCCCCAGAATTACACCTGAACTCCAGACAACTCTGGAGAAAATGGCAGTTTTGGAGGGTAGACTCCGTGGTATTATACTGTGTTAAGGCCTCTTTCCTCCCCAAACCCTGCTCTCCTCAGACTCAACCACAAAATCTCCAGGAATTTTCCAACCTGGACCTAGCAACTTTAGTCAGACCTAGCTCCTATGAATCCCCCCTCAAAGGCCAAAATAGGCCTGGAAGGGTCCGCCCTCTCCTTCTGCCTTTTTAATCACAAAAACCAGGCAACTGTGGTTGCCTAGCAACAAACACTGAAAAAATCTGTTTTTTAAAGCTACAGGTGCTTCTTTTATCAAATCTGAATTTTTAAACTCCCCGAAGATGTGTGTTGCTGTTGTTTTATTTTATATTTTTTTGCAAACCTGGAGCCCTTTTCAGGTTTGCAGAAAGATCTGTCTTACGAGTTCACAGGTCTAGGCACCAGATTTAAGTATCCAAAGATTTGCTGACTTTCCTGTTAAAATATGTAATATAAATGCTTTCTATTTGTTGTATTTCTCTGTGTGGTTCCAAGGAGCCTAGTCAAACTATCACATTCATTTTCCTTAAGCAGAAAGGTTTGCACTACTAGAAAGTAAAGTCTATTGCAATTGTCCTGAAATGTGTTTTTTTATCTAAACATACATTCCAGACACTTCTGATTGTTCCCTTTTAGGCCTTATTTGGATGAGCCAGTCCCATTGTATGAAGCTAAAGTTGCTATGGAAATGGTTCAGAAGAATCAAGCAAGAAAAAAACAAGTTGTCCAACTGTGAAGCACAGATTTCTAGCTTCTAAGGCTGCACTTTTGTATAGTGTGTATGTATAAAATAGTGGTCACTGAATAAGTAAATCTTCAGCTAATTATGCAATTACTATTTTAAAATTCTTTTTAAGTCTTAGGGGAAAATGGGAGGTTTCATTTTGTCTGTAGCCATTTCTAAATTATAAATTGAGTCTTAAACTTCTGTCTCTCTTCCCACCTCCAAAGTAAAATCTTTGTCTTGAAGTGGTGATATGTTTCTGTTGTAGTTTTTTTTTATATATTTGGTAGTGCTTTTGTTTTACTGAGACTTCTGCATACTATATTGGATGAAACCAAAAGGGGGGAAATCCTATTAAAATTGAAGAGTGTACTGGAAAACTGTTCATGTTGGCAAGGACATTCAGAAGCACTTTCTTAAACCAACTTGATTTTCAAGGTGGTTTTGCTATGTCTTTCTGATTCTCCTGTGATATTACTACTGTTTAAGAGTTATAATTTTGACCAACTCTGGAACAAAATCTCATAATTCAAACAATCTTTTTTAATGTTTACTACAATTTTGTTTCATTGTCATAGAGGCTAAAAAAAATAAATGTACATGGAAGTCCTACATAAAGGAACGGGATCAGGTTCTGTGTAAACAAGTGCTGCATGTCATCTGATATCCCACTAACACATTGTACTTACTCCCTGGCTCACAGAGAGCCACATTAGCAATTACCAACCACCAAAAGATCCACATGACTACTGCATGTCCTGTGTGCCAACCCACCCAACACAGTTAATTTAAAAGGTTATTATCAGAGTATCTCTTGAGCATGTAGAGTCGTCTCTCCCTCGCACTGTTGATTGAACTCTCCTTGATGCTTGAACTTCTATCAAAATTCAGTATATACTCAATGGAGTTGCAAGTGGACAGACTATTCTGTGCAAACCAATTAAATTGTCAGATATGTAGGCTGTTATGACAGCTATTGGAGGAGAGGTGGAGGAGACCCTGAGGCAACTGACTGCTGGACTGGAGAATGTACAATCCTCCACTTCTGGTTTCTCGTATACACACTTTAAACCCCAACCACTCAAAATCAAAGTAAAAAGGGGAACACAAGCTTTGATTAAAGGGCTGGAAGTATGTGCGCTATGTACTCACTAAAGGTCACTTATTTGAGAATCTGCTAGATCAAGGCTGTACTTATTTATGAGGTAAATAGAAATTGTTTTTTCCATAGATATTTGACCAGACTCAGATAAAGATTAACAACAAAAAAATTTTAACAAAAAATAAATTTTGAACAGAACACATAAAGTAAATGTTTTGGATGGATCGCTTCAGTATATAAAGTGAAACTGGGTCTCAACCTCCCCCACCCCCCTGAAGGGTTTTGAGGCTACATCAGCAGCAGCGGACTTTATTTTCGTGATCCATGGGAGTGAATGGAGCATGCCAGTTTTTTCGTTGTCATAACTTTATGCCTGTCTTAGGAAGCCAACTAACTCTGGCCACGCTTCCAATGCTGCCCCCACCTACGCCGGCATAGCTGTCTATGCCCCAGTTGTGGTGGCGCCCAGTTGCTGCGCTCCTTCGCCAGGAACTGCCAGGCACCTGAGCGCACCTGCACTGACATAACTCCCATTTGCGCTGGTGTAACATGACTTACACTGCCATAACTGGCACTTATGCCCACGTAGGAGTTAGTTTGCTTCCAGAACAATTTCACCCCTACCTTCAGATTGTGCTGTTAAATATCTAAAAACAGCCTATTATTTTTGCTACATGTGTTGTATTGTAACAAAGCTAGAAACGGAAACATTTTTACATACTATTTTTGTATATAATCGTTGGCATTAAACAAATGCATACTACATAACGATTTCAGACCAATACATTCCATCTTTCCCTTCTCTGTCTACATTACAGTTATCCTTCCTGCCCCAACCTTCTGTCTTCATAGGCCTTTAAAGCAATACTATTATAGGGAAGAGAGGGGATAACCTTTCAGTATTTTAGTAGATTCAGGTGGGTAGCCATGTTAGTATGAAGCTGCAAAACAAAATTTGAGTCCGGTGGTACCTTTAAGACCAACAGTTTTATTTGGGGTATAAACTTTTGTGTGCACACAGCCAGTTTGGTGTAGTGCCGGTTAAGTGCACAGACTCTTATCTGGGAGAACTGGGTTTGATGCACCACTCCTGCAGTTGCAGCTGCTGGAATGGCTTTAGGTCAGCCATAGCTCTAGTAGGAGTTGTCCTTGAAAGGGCAGCTGCTGTAAGAGCTCTCTCAGCCCCACCTACCTCACAGGGTGTCTGTTGGGAGGAAGGAAGGTAAAGGAGATTGTGACTGCTCTGAGATTCAGAGTATAGGGCAGGATATAAATCCAATATCATCATCTTCAGATACATTAAAACAGAACAAAAGGTTGGTGACTTCTGTTTCAACATTATCTGAAAAAAATGTGTGCACACAAAAAGCTTATAGATCCAGGTGGGCGGCCATGTTAGTCTGAAGCCGTAGAATGGATTTTGAGACCAGTGGCACCTTTAAGACCAACAAAACTATTCAAGGTATGAACTTTCACTTCTTCAGATACATAAAAATGCATGTATGTGTGCATGTGTATGGATGGACCAATACATAGACAGCGAGAGAGAGATGCAGATGCCTCTACATAAGCGAACAGCAAATTAGCATACAATTTAATGAATAAGAAATATACTTTTACACATTAGTTTTCTACTTTGACGTATTTATTGCTCCATTGTCTTCCCCCGCCCCCAGTGTAATTAAATCCAAACACATTGCTGTGTCCCAAACCCTTAGCTTGTTATTGCTATTTGGTGTTTGCATACATCTGAACATCTTCATTAAGTTGTATGCTAATTTGCTATTCACCTATCCGCCTAAATCAGGGGTGGCCAATGGTAGCTCTCCAGATGTTTTTTTTTTTTGCCTACAACTCCCTTCAGCACCAGCCATTGGCCATGCTGGCTGGGTCTGATGGGAGTTGTAGGCAAAAAAAATATCTGGAGAGCTACCGTAGGCCACCCCTGGCCTAAATAAATGCAAAGTTAGCGTCCATTTCTATCTATCTTAAGAAGTGTACCTGCACGGCAAACTCATAGCTTGAATAACTCATTAGTCTTAAAGTTGCCAGTGCCACCGCACTCGAAGTATTTTAGTAGCCAGTAGCCTTGGTCTTTTGGTAAAATTCTACCGGCCCACTAGATCCCGTATTGCGCGCAACACAGCCCGGAGGGTGGGGCACGGAGCAGACGTCTATGCAGAGAGAAAGCATGCAACCTCCCTCCGTTCTCCAAAGATAGCCTTGCTGGGAGCAGAGGAAACTATAGCCCACCGCTTGCCCCGTTTGCGCCCTCCTCCGGCACTACCGCACAGCTACAAAGCGGACATAGGAGAAGCGCGAGGAGCAAAGCTCCGTAGCGATTGGCTGGCGGCCGCGCGGGCAAGCAGAAGCAACAGAACCCGCCTGTGGGTGGGGCCCTCACCTTTGCGCGCCAAATTCGTTTCCGAGGCCCCGGCTGGCCATCAAGAAAGATTCTTTTTGTGGGTTTTCTGCGCTGCCGCCATCATGTACTCGGTAGTCCCCGACTATTCACCGGGCTTCAAGAAGCCACCCCGGACGCTGCGTCTGAAACGAAAAAGGCTTCGGGGGAACCAACCGGTCCCTTCCACCAGGCAGCCCCCCACTGCAGCCGCTTCCAGCCCCCTCGGAAACCCCGCTCTCTTCCCTCGGCCTTTTCCTGGCATCCGCAGGCGCAACCCCTTCTCGAGCCTGGAGAATACACTGCGCTCCCTGCTTCCACCAGGGCCCAGCCAGTGTTTCTCTCCCACGCAGAGAGTAGCGGAGAACGAGCCCTCCTCTACTGGGAACGACCCACGCACCGGCTCTGGCGAAGAGGTAACGGGTGCATATCTGTTATTGGTATCTTGTAATCATATAGAAAGTGCATTGAGTTATTATATCAGAAGGGAAGAGGGCATGGGAATAGTATAAGCTTAGATTTTTCAATGGGGGGGCGCCAAAAGCATTTGATCCAGTGACATCATAGGGAGGAGCCAGTGACATCACAGGGAGGGGCCTCCATTATCACTACCTATGAATTTATAGAGAAGCTTCTTCCCCTTAAATTTAGGGAGCACCCCCCCCCCCAACAATGCCCATGGACTGGGTCAAACCCAGGAAAAGGTGGGAGTTTGCCAGGGGTTATAGTAGTATCTCAGGTCTCTTGCTGTGTCCTGTTTTTGATATTCACTTTTAAAATAGTCACTTTAAGATCTGCAAATATACCACTCTCTCCAAGCTCTCTCCTGCCTCCTTCGCTCTCCCCGCAGCCCCGTTTTTGCTGCTGCCGCTCTCCCTGAACTCTTACCTTCCTCCCAAGCTCTCCCCGCAGCCCCTTTTTTGCCACTACCGCTCTCCCTAGGCTCTTCCCTGCCTCCTCCATTCTCCCCACAGCTCCATTTTTGCTGCTGCCACTCTCCCTGTGCTCTTCCCTGCCTCCCCCACAGCCCCTTTTTCACTGCCGCCACTCTCCCCGGGCTCTTCCCTGCCTCTCCTCTCCCCACAGCCCCATTTTCATCGCCGCTGCTCTCCCCGGGCTCTTCTCTGCCTTCCCCGCAGCCCTGTTTTCACTGCCGCCGCTCTCCCCTGCCTCCCCCGCAACCCCATTTTTGCTGCCGCCACTCTTCCCAGGCTCTTCCCTGCCTCCCCCGCTCTCTCCGCAGCCCCGTTTTCTCCGCCACAGCTCTCCCCGGGCTCTTTCCTGCGTCCCCCGCTCTCCCCACAGTCCTGTTTTCACTGCCGCCGCTCTCCCCGGGCTCTTTCCTGCCTCCCAAGCTCTCCTCACAGCCCCGTTTTCACTGCTGCCGCTCTCCCCGGGCTCTTCCCTGCCTCTCCCACTCTCCCCACAGCCCCGTTTTTGCCACTGCTGCTCTCCCTGTCCAATGGTGCAGCAAAAAAACTTGCAGATCAGAATTACCTTTTAAGCGTTCTCCTTCAACCCCCTAGGCCGGCCAGATCTGTTCCTCCTCCATAGATCTAGCAGCAGCAGACCTTTCCTTTCCCCAGTCCCCACCCATTATTTTATTTTTCCTGTCTCCAGAAATAGTGTGGGGGGGATGTTTATTCTATTCCTGCTCTGCTATCCCATTAGCATTTGTAAGAAGGTATAGGAAATCACACCACATCACTGATGTTTTCAGCCTAGAGGAAAAAAATCAAAGGAGTTTGTCACTATTTGGTTGCTTGGTTGCCGAGCCCTGAAGTGCTGTACTGATTGCTGGTGGGGGCTGAGCCCTGAGTGGGAAACTCCGGGGGGTGCTCAAGCCCTCCAGCCCTCATGTAGTTTATGCCTATGTAAGCTACCGTCTAGATACACTTGTAGTTTTGGTATCTTTCTCAGGACTAAAGTTGAGACTTATGAAAACTGACGTCTAGTCATTTGTAAATTGTCAAAAATGGAAAACATTTTCGCCAAAATCATCTTCATAAGGCTATAAAGAATTTGTGGAGTTTCACTTCAAAACTAATTATTTATATAATGTTTATTGAATTCAAAGAGTTACTTGACTTGTTTAGAATAGTATGTTAATCCTATGTGGACTGTTAATTTTTTTCTTTAACTGAAAAAAACCAGACTATGGCCATGATCATATTAAAATTAATAAATCCTGCTGAGTTCTTTTCATGTTGATGGAAATTTAATTCTTTTTCACTGAAACAAATCAGAATCAAAGTGTTTAACTTTTGTTGGATTGGGCCCCTTTTAATTAAACAATTTCAACAAATAGAGGTCTGGTAAAAATCCAATTGAGTGATAAATTGTGTTAAGTATTAGTCCCAGTGGCTGGAGTAGATGAATAAGGATAAACTTGTTCATATATGAATTACAGGGGCCCTTTACAATTTTTTTTTCTAGTTCTTGAATGGTCTTCAGGAAGACAAGGCCATTGGGAAAGAAGAGTTTTATGTAACATCAGCTCCAGCCTCAATCGATGTAAGTATCTGTACAAACAACTGCTAAATTTTAAGGATGTTTGAATTTTTATCTCATGGAACTTTAGCTTAGCTGCATGGTGCTGTATGTGCAGTTGTCTTTTCATATGCAAGGCATGTTATGAGCAGAAAGCTGCATCCATGGACCACTAAGTAAGCATAAATGGCTCCAACTGGATCCAGTGTTCTTTGTGTCAAAGCATAAGATCATAACTTACCCAATGTGTAACTTTTCTGGAGGTTCTGCTGAGTAAAGTGTTGCCACTTCTGCCTTTTGTGGAACATAGCCAGAGAGACGGGTTGGGAACTAAATAAGAGTCAGGGTTAAGAGGATTGTGTTCATTGGGTAGCAGTGGAAGAAATGATGGGGAATAAATACAACTGAATAATTTATTTCAAAGTTTATGTGAACAGAGATATAAAAAATGCTCTGCCATTTCAGTAATATTTTCTTATTTTGTAATGGTCCATTTTTCTTTTAATAGTGGATGGTCAACCTGCCCAGCACTGGGAAAGGTCTCCTAAGCAGCAGCAGCAGCCTTCCTTCTCCCTACTATTTTAGCAAGCTAGTCCTATGAAATGAGTCTTCCCCCTTCTAGATTTCAAGCTCTGGTTAAAAACTAATGCTGATTATCATTGCTGCAGATGCATGTCTACTCTGTTCTTCATGCTGACGGGGGTGGGGAGTGTGTGCTCTTTCAAATTATTTAAGTGATGGCATTAATAAAGCAGCTGCTTTGATGTAACTTTCAATACTTGTGTTTTGCAAGGACTCGCATCAGACTGCTTCTCATACTGAAGTTTCTTCACCAAGTTACGAATTTCCTGCAGATTGGAGTATTAAAACTCGTCTGCTCTTCAAATCTCCCCATTCATTTGCATGGGCAGATCATTTAAAAGCACAAGAAGAATCTCAAGGATTTGTCCAACATTGTAGAGCCACATCAATAAACTTGCCCCAAAGTATTCAGGTAACTTATTCTGTTTAATTGTGGATTGTAAAGACTAAGATCCTATCTAACTTGACGGAAAGAAACAAAGGGTACTTGTGCCATTTATGTAATAAGTGCACTTGCTTGCAGAGCTAAATGCAAGCAGCCAGACACATTTCCTGGGTCTTTGCCTCCCTATGTTTAGAACTATTTATTGATAAAGGTAATATTTATGGAAAGAACTTAGACCTACCATGGATTTCTTACAAACATTAGATTATCACACTAAAGAGTACTTAAAAAAATTATAAATATAGTGTAGGTGATCTAAAATTCTGCTTTCCATTGAGATTCTAAGTGGCTTGTGAATTTTGCTTAGTGTTCTTTTTCAGGGGTACAGGCATTGTTCCTTTGTCCCAGTATGCTTTGGGGCAGCATAAAATGCTCTATGCTAGGAACAACATTGTAAAGTAGGCCCTTCCTTTTTTCTTCCTGCTGTCTTTGCTAGAGAGGCAGAAGGAAATCTGCATGTGTGAGAGAGGGCTGCCTATTTCTCCAGCCCTCCTTTCTCACACTGCTTACTTTGGATGCCTCAAGCACTTGAGCCATGTCCTCTTTTTTGCTGGATATTGCAACTGTACATACAAGAGGATCTGGGAAGAGAAGGGTTAAGAGAATTCTCACTCAGGTTCGCTTGGCAGTTGGCTCCACCCTCTCATCAGTTAGATGTTGAGCCTCTTTGGCCCTTGCTTGCCTTCCCTTCTCTCTCCTACCTAGACTTGCAGCTATAGCAAGCTATGAGCCAATTTTTGGGGAGAGTGGGTTATAAATCAAAAATAATAAATCTTTTAAAAATTAAACTTCACTATAAAATACCTGCATGAATATGTCATGTAAGATGTGCTTTTATTTTTGTAAGTAAAATTATTTCTTTCTCTTCTTACCATTGGAGTCAGATCATCTTTGTAATCTGAGGATCAATTTTCCCTTAACTGGAAAATATGGAGGATTAGGGATACTGCGTAGTTTTTCTATGATTCCAAGGCAATTGATTTTCTTTTTTTAACTTTAACCCAATACCTGTTTCTACTTGTGGCTTGAGGAATAGATAGGGCCCATGTGCATGCTTGTGTTTTGTGAACTACTTTACACAAATCCTCCTTGGCCTGCTAAATGTCTGTAACCTAGTCAAGGGTTTCTAGTCTATGGGCTCTGACCTGGATAGCCCAAGCAAGGCTGATCTCATCAGATCTCAGAAGCTAAGCAAGGCCAACCCTGGCAAGTACTTGGATGGGAGACCTCTGACGAATACCAGAGCCAGGATGCAGAGACAGGCAAGCAAGCCACCTCTCTGCAACGTCCAGGCCCCACTGGGGGTTGCCAGAAGTCAACCAAGACTTCCAGGCATGCTTTCACACAGACACAGAAATACCCTTTCTTTCCCCGCCCCCCCCCCCCCCCAAAAAAAAAAGTTTTTAGTCTATACATAGAATTAGCAGTCCGGTGGCCTAAGTGAGATCTTTAACCACAGCCTGAGATCTTTAAAAGGAAAAAAATCTTTATTTACTAAAATAAGTCTCAGTTCACTAGAACATGAGGGAACAGAAAACCTATATAAAAATATTATGGGGTGCTACGGAACTAAGAAAAAAATATAGCACCAAGTTGTACAGTCACTGGTTTACTTTGGAATTTGCTTCCTTGGAATTTCAAAAATAGAGGCTGGTCAAGACAGACTTCATTAGCTTCCCTCGCTCCTTGGCTTGCACACCTCAAACAGGGCATCCAGAATTGTTAACTGTTAAGCCAGTTGGGAGGGTTTCACTTTAACCTATTATGAAACTGGGAATGTAGCCCTCTTCACCTTTTTTGCCAATGTAATCAAGGTGTGTATTCCAAAATCAGGATATCCAAATAGCCATCATTCTTGCCCTTTCCTGGCAAGTAAGTGGTCATCTGCATTCTCCAGGCTCTTCTCATTGTAATATCTAAAAAGCTGATTGATTCATTTTCCAAGAAAATCAGTATTCCTAGAGATCATGGCCTGAGTGTTAGTCAAGATAGCCCACATTTTTCTATCGTAAGAAACATAATAAGTTTGCAAAAAGCATCCTGAATCTTTTTAAAAAAGAAACAACATATTGCTTATTGCTATGTTGCAAACTAGTAAAATCTCCCTATTTTTTCTTTATAGTGCTACATTAAGAAGCAACTCGGTGAAACTCAAAACTTATATCTGTGACCAGTGTGTTATAATTTCAGATTCAAAAATAAAGTTTTTTTTAATTGACATTATGCTATTTTTTGAGATTGGCTAAATCTAAGCATAACAAGTTTATAACAATGGAGTTCTGGGTGTGCAGGAATCATAGCAAGGATAGAAAAACCTCCTTTGTTTTTTCAATTTTAAGGGGTTGGTCTTAGAAATAAACTTTTGAGTTTTGTATAAACTTTAAATGCTATTGTGTAGGGTGTCTTCATATATGTGGACGGCATACTGATTACTAAGAACGGAGCCAAATATGAGACTTCCAATTACAGTCACAATTTATATTAAGCAATTGATCAAATCATACTAAATATAAAAGGAAACTTTTAATTCTGTAGATGGCCTTTGACCTCTGGAAAATTGAGCAGGGCATATAATATGTGGGTATGTGATAATTGAGTAGATGCTTTCCATTGATGCTGGTCTTATAACAACATCCAGATTGTATATAAAGTTGCATTTATTTATTTAATTAGTTAGTTTTCTATCCCACCCTTTCCACAAGCAGACTCATGGCAGCTAGCAGTCAATTCAAAAACAATTTATGATTATAATTTAAAGCAATAAAATAGCAATTAAAATACATTTCATAGTGCTGCTCAGAACTTCAGTACAGGTGGGATCATAATTTTCTTCTAACAGTAATCCTATAATGATCATAATTCCTCATGAGTGATATCGCTCAGCAGCATAGGGTGGCAGTCCTCTCCCATTTAAGTGTTAAAGGCCTGTCGAAATAGTTCAGTTTTACAGGCCCTGCAAGAAGTCCCACAGGGCCTTTATGGCCTCCATGAGGGCATTCCACATTTCTGGTGCTGCCACTGTGAAGGCCCTAGCCCATGCAGAACGCAGTCTGGCCTCCCTTGGTCCGGGGATAGATAGTAGGTTTTGTGTCCTTGAATGCAGTGTTCTCTGGGGAACATATGGAGAAAGGCGGTTCCATAGATAGGCAGGCCCTCAACCATATAGGTCTTATGTAGAGTCTAATAAGATATTAAGAACATAAGAGAAGCCATGTTGGATCAGGCCAACGGCCCATCAAGTCCAACACTCTGTGTCACACAGTGGCAAAAAATGTTATATACACACATACACTGTGGCTAATAGCCACTGATGGACCTGTGCTCCATATTTTTATCTAATCCCCTCTTGAAGGTGGCTATACTTGTGGCCGCCACCACCTCCTGGGGCAGTGAATTCCACATGTTAATCACCCTTTGGGTGAAGAAGTACTTCCTTTTATCCGTCTTAACCTGTCTGCTCAGCAATTTCATCGAATGCCCACGAGTTCTTGTATTGTGAGAAAGGGAGAAAAGTACTTCTTTCTCTACTTTCTCCATTCCATGCATTATCTTGTAAACCTCTATCATGTCACCCCGCAGTCGACGTTTCTCCAAGCTAAAGAGTCCCAAGCGTTTCAACCTTTCTTCATAGGGAAAGTGCTCCAGCCCTTTAATCATTCTAGTTGCCCTTCTCTGCACCTTCTCTAAAGCTATAATTTCCTTTTTGAGGTGCGGCGACCAGAACTGCACACAGTACTCCAAATGAGACCGCACCATCGATTTATACAGGGGCATTATGATACTGGCTGATTTGTTTTCAATTCCCTTCCTAATAATTCCCAGCATGGCATTGGCCTTTTTTATTGCAAACGCACACTGTCTTGACACTTTCAGTGAGTTATCTATCATTACCCCAAGATCTCTCTCTTGATCAGTCTCTGCCAGTTCACACCCCATCAACTTGTATTTGTAGCTGGGATTCTTAGCCCCAATGTGCATTACTTTGCACTTGGCCACATTGAACCGCATCTGCCACGTTGACGCCCACTCACCCAGCCTCAACAGATCCCTTTGGAGTTCCTCACAATCCTCTCTGGTTCTCACCACCCTGAACAATTTAGTGTCATCCGCAAACTTGGCCACTTCACTGCTCACTCCCAACTCTAAATCATTTATGAACAAGTTAAAGAGCATGGGACCCAGTACCGAGCCCTGCGGCACCCCACTGCTTACCGTCCTCCACTGCGAAGACTGCCCATTTATACTCACTCTCTGCTTCCTATTACTCAGCCAGTTTTTGATCCACAAGAGGACCTGTCCTTTTACTCCATGATTCTCAAGCTTTCTAAGGAGCCTTTGATGAGGAACTTTATCAAAAGCTTTCTGGAAGTCAAGGTAAACAACATCTATCGGGTCTCCTTTGTCCACATGTTTGTTCACCCCCTCAAAGAAATGCAACAGGTTAGTGAGGCAAGATCTTCCCTTGCAGAACCCATGCTGAGTCTTCCTCAATAACCCGTGTTCATCAATGTGCCTACTCATTCTGTCCTTGATAATGGTTTCTCCCAACTTTCCCGGTATTGAAGTCAGACTGACTGGCCTGTAATTTCCCGGATCTCCTCTGGAACCTTTTTTAAAGATGGGGGTGACATTTGCTACCTTCCAGTCCTCAGGAATGGAGGCAGATTTCAATGAAAGATTACAGATTTTTGTTAGAAGATCCACAAGTTCAACTTTGAGTTCCTTCAGAACTCTCGGATGTATGCCATCCGGACCCGGTGACTTATTAGTTTTTAATTTGTCTATCAGTTGTAGGACCTCCTCATTTGTCACCTCAATCTGACTCAGGTCTTTCAACACCCCTTCCAAAATTAGTGGTTCTGGGGCGGGCAAAAAGTTCTCGTCTTCTACAGTGAAGACGGAGGCAAAAAATTCATTTAGCCTTTCAGCCATTTCCCTATCCTCCTTCAGTAATCCTTTTACCCCATGGTCATCCAAGGGCCCCACTGCCTCCCTGGCTGGTTTCCTACTTCTAATATATTTGAAGAAAGTTTTATTGTTGGTCTTTATGTTTTTTGCAATATGCTCCTCATAGTCCCTTTTTGCCTGCCTGATCACAGTCTTGCATTTGATTTGCCACAGCCTGTGTTCCCTTTTACTAATCTCACTTGGACTGGTTTTCCACCGCTTAAAGGAGTCCTTCTTACCTTTTACAGCTTCCATTACTTTGTTTGTTAACCACGCAGGCCTTTTCTTATGCCTGTTTGTGCCTTTCCTAACTTGTGGTATGTATTTTATCTGAGCTTCTAGGATTATAGTTTTAAATAGCGTCCAAGCTTCCCCAAGGGTTTTGACCGTATGCACCTTTCCTTTCAGTTTCTTCCTCACATGCCTCCTCATCTCAGTGTATTTACCCCTTTTAAAGTTAAACGTGGTTGTGGTGGTCTTTTTGGACAACTCCCTATTTATACAAACGGTGAAATCAATAACATTATGGTCACTGCTCCCAAGCGGCGCAATCACTTTTACATCTCTCACCAAGTCTTGGGCATTACTTAGGACCAAATCCAGGATCGCCCCACCCCTGGTAGGTTCTGAGACCATCTGCTCCATAGCACAGTCATTGAGAGCATCAAGAAACTCAATCTCTTTCTCTCGACCAGAACACATATTGACCCAATCAATCTGCGGGTAGTTAAAATCACCTATTACAACACAGTTTTTACGTTTAGCCACTATCTTTAAGCCTTCCATCATATTATAATCGTCCTCTCTCTTTTGATTTGGTGGGCGATAACAAACTCCCATAGTTAAATTTCCTTTTGGGCCCTCTATTTCAACCCAAAGCATTTCTAAAAGTGAATCTAATTCTCTGATCTCAGCCTTACTGGACCGTATATCCTCTCTGACATACAGAGCCACCCCACCTCCAACCCTTCCCTCCCTATCCTTCCGATATAGCTTATATCCAGGAATCACCGTGTCCCACTGATTCTCCTCATTCCACCAAGTTTCTGAAATTCCCACAATGTCTATGTTTTCTCCCAACACTAAACATTCCAATTCACCAATTTTACTTTGAACACTTCTAGCATTTGCATACAAACATCTATAATTTCCCAGGCGAGCTAGGCCCGCCACCTTCCTCCTGCCGCCTCGAGACACTGGCAGACAGTCCATATTGTTTGTCACCTTCACAGTGGACAACTCCGGTCCGTTACCCGGTAGAAAAATAGCAGCTAACCCTTCATCTCTTTGAGACGAGTCCTCCCGAACCAGAGACATTTCATCTCCTGTCGGCTTTCCCCCAAGATTTAGTTTAAAAACTGCTCTGCCACCTTTTTGATTTTAAGCGCCAGCAGCCTGGTTCCATCCGGGGACAAGTGGAGACCGTCTCTTTTGTACAGCTCCCGCTTGTTCCAGAAAGCATCCCAGTGCCTAACAAACTTAAACCCTTCCTCCTTACACCATCGTCTCATCCACACATTGAGACTTCTAATTTGTGCCTGTCTCTCCTGCCCTGCACGTGGAACAGGTAGCACTTCCGAGAAGGCTACCTTGGAGGTCCTGGCCTTAAGTCTCCTGCCTAGCAGCCTAAATTTTTCCTCCAGGACCTCACGACTGCATTTCCCCACATCGTTGGTGCCAACATGCACCACGACCACAGGCTCCTCCCCAGCACTGTCTATCAGTCTATCTACTACACGCGTAATGTCCGCTACCTTCGCACCAGGCAGGCAAGTCACCATACGGTCAGTACGCGGTTTCGCCACCCGGCTGTCTACTTGCCTATTGATCGAATCACCTACTTGCCTAATGATCGAACCACCAACTACCAATACCCCCCCTCTCCCCCTGATCAGGGATGGTTCCTTGGCGCGAAAGGATTCCCGCTCACCAACCGAAGAAGAGGTCCCTTCTGAGGGCGCATTCCCCTTATCCTCAGCACGGTGCTCTGTTCCCTCTCGACCCTCACGCTCTCTGGCAGCAACGGGACTGCTACGTTCAGAGCGGGGCTCATCTAATACGCCCCCGAGAGTCTTCCCCGAGAGTCTTCCCCAAGTGCCTAACTGACCGTCTCTGCTTCTCCAGGGCAGTCACCTCGGCCTCAAGGGTACGAACTCGTTCCCTGAGGACCAGGAGCTCCTTGCATCGAGCACACACCCAAGACTTCTGTCCTTTGGGCAGATAGTCATACATGTGACACTCAGTGCAAAACACTGGAAAGCCCCCAACCCCCTGCTGGCATTCTATCTTCATTGTATATATATATATATATATATATTAAAATATACAGTCCTCTTTAAATGCTGTTTAAGTGGCTCCCCTTCTGGCGGGTCAACTTACCTAAACTTACCTTATTGGGAACTTACCTTATTTATTATCCTGCTTTTGATTCCATAGACAGGAACCAACTCTGGGATAAGCTGAAGAAATTAAATATTGATAGGAGATTGCTGCTCCTTATTTGTGAGCTGCATACAGACACATATGCTAAGATCAGAGTGGGCACCATAGGCTCAACGACTAGAGAAATACCAACATGTAAAGGTGTTAAACAGGGTTGTGTATTAGCTCCTGTACTCTTCAACCTATATATAAATGATATAGTGGAGAGACTAACTGGCCCTGAATTTGTCCTGCCAGCAATAGGCCGTCAAAAAAAAAAATCCATCTTATTATATGCAGATGACATGGTCCTAGTTTAATTAAACCAGGAATGGACTGAAGAAACTCTTTGTCAATCTGGGAGATTATTGCTCTAAAGAAAAACTTGTCATTAACTACACCAAAACTAAAGTAGTGGTATTTCAGAAAAAGCCTAAAAGGTATTCTTGGAAAATACAAGGCACTCCTATAGAACACTGCAAAAATTAGAAATACCTAGGCTTAATATTCAGTGAAACCCTGAGCTGGAATGCCCACTTAGCCTCCTTAAAAGCTTCAGCAAACAAACTCATTGGAGATTTCAGGTTTTCACGGCTGGTAACATCATTAGGGTTTGTAGAATCTTTCGGGCTCAAGTGCCGTGTTCTACTGGAGAAAGTTATTCTTCCAGACGTTTCGTTCTCAGCTGTGGAGAACATCCTCAGTGGCGCTGCAGCCGGAGCAGGCGCTCTGACCTTCTGAGATCTCAATGCACAGCAGCCAAGAAGGTCAGAGCGCCTGCTCCGGCTGCAACGCCACTGAGGATGTTCTCCGCAGCTGAGAACAAAACGTCTGGAAGAAAAATTTTCTCCAGTAGAACATGGCACTTGAGCCCGAAAGATTCTACAAACCCTAAAACTCATTGGCGTTATTATGAGCTTTTACTACAACAAGGAGATATTTCTTATAGATCCAGCCCCCAAACTGTTTGTTAGCAAAGTGATTTCACATATATTATATGGTGCTGAACTTTGGGGGTGGAAGGAACAAATACTATCTAGTCTGGAGGTAATACAAAACTTCTTTTTAAGGCATATTTTGACACTGGCAAAAGGAGTGCCATCTGCCCTTTTAAGGGCGGAACTCGGCCTTCCATCAATTAGGGCATGCATACATTTAGCTGTATTAAAATCTTGAAAGAAATATCAGTTGGCACAAATAGAATCACTTGGCAAATTTAGCTACCACTTAGTATTAAGTAAGGATAAAATCCACTGATTTCGTTAACTACATAATTTCTCACTATAAATTCCAGATGATCTGTAGCGAGCTTCAGGAAATAATCATGATTTGCCTCAATGGGTGTTTAATGGGGATGCCATAATAGACCATTTGCTAATTGTTCAGACAAGATCTGCCTCATAGTATAAAAATATAAAGAAGGGCCACTTAAGATATGCATATCTGGCAAAAATTACTATGTGCAGTTAGATCAGCATTTACAGCTCTGCAATTTCAGACCATGCCAACAAAATATCTCCTGGGGTGATACTCCAAAACACCTCAGGAACAGGGCATTTGTATATGCAAAACTTCTGTGGAGGATTTATTCAGAACCAAGACACAAGTTTCTGAATACAGTAAAAAACAGATCAGTTGTATATGGCTTCTGATACAGATAAGCTAATATTTCTGTTGTCAGATACTGACCACGGTCTCTTATAAGCTAGCACTTTTTGCTTTGGCTGCTGGCAAAATCAGGGTAAAGACAGTAGCCAGGTAGACAGCAAAATGATGTTAACTGGACAATTGGAGCCTGATTATGGAATCTTGGGGATGCTGTATGTAACTAAGATTGTTAATAATCTAAATTTGAATGTATTAATTTTAGAGTCCTTGACAGTTTTTAACTTGTAAGTTGCTGTAATTGTAATAGCCAATGGCTGTACGCAATAAATTTTACTACTACTAAAAATTAACATATTGAATAGTTCAGCTCATCCCTTTTAAGATAATAACTTGCTTTTAATTGTGAAAATTACTATAAGCACTTTTGAACGTCTTGTAAATATCTTTGTGAATTTAACACATTGGAATTTTAGGAACCAAAACTCTCCACAGAACTTCGATGTGCTTTTCAGCAAAGCCTTGTATATTGGCTTCATCCCTTTCTGCCATGGCTACAGCTGTTTCCTCGTATTGGGGCAGACAGAAAAGTCACTGGAAAATATAGTCCTTGGTCCCATGATGAAGCACTACAGCAAGTTCTTATGAGTGAATGGTAAGATGGAATGAAACACGTACTTAAGTGGCAAGGAAAAAATCCCGGGGGTGGTGGGAGAGCAGTTTTGGGCTCAATAGTGGCAGGTTGTGGCAAAGCTTAAGCACCCCTAGTGTGTTGTACTTATGTAGCACATTTCATAGATTCAAAGTACAAGTTTAAGAGTAGCTATTATAAAAGCATTCCTGTAATGCAATTGGTGTTATGGGCCTGAGGAAAATAGTAGCCTGCCTGTAGTTACCAGGCAAATTCATTGTGAAGGCAACATTTTTCAGTCCAAGTGTTTCCAATACATACTTGGTGGTGTCTATGCAATACCATTTAACTACTTCTAGGTGTAATTTGTATCATTTTGCACCTTTCCATACAACCACTATGCTACAGGTTATGTGTCCAGAGTTCATCTGTCTTCAAGATAATTTAGTTACGGCAATGCATTTTATTATCTTCTGAAAGCGCAACATCTGTACCTAGAGAAAACGCAGTGCTTTTCTATATATCTGTTGTAACTGCTTAATGAAATATGGTTTTGAGAGTGTCACAAACATTTACTGTATGGTGTATAAGTAATGAACAGCTATGACCTTTGTGCCAGTAAATTTTGTTTTAACTGATAACCCTCTTGTTTTGCTTTCAAATATGAGGCTGACCAGTTCTGCATGATGTTCCTTAACCTGCAGGTCTTTCAGTTTTACCTCACTTTATAATCTGCTAAGAGCCAAACTGTGTCCCTATTTCTACGTTTGCACTTACCAGTTCACTGTGCTGTTCCGTGCAGCAGGGCTTGCTGGAAATGATAAGATCACTGCACTGATTTCTCCCACAACCAGAGGTTTAAGAGAAGCCATGAAAAATGATGGTAGGAGAGACCTATCTTATACAGTCTCAATGGTTTATTGAGCCCTCTAGCATGTAGCTAACACATATACTGTTAGTTTTTTTTTTTCTCTTCGCAGGTATTGAATTTATTTTACCTTTCCAAAAAATTAAAAAAAGAAAATATAATTCTTTAGCGTCCAATTTAGAAACAGGAGTTACTGGTGGTTCAGAGACAACAGGCAAGGATGTTGAAACTGATGAGTAAGTAATAAAATAATCTAAAATTGGCGGTCAAGGTGCTGGATCCAGTGAAATACAAGTAGATCTTCCCCACCTTCCCCCAGTAGCTTCTGAAAATCTGATGGTCAGCATTTCAGGAGTCTTGCAGACAAAATGCACACAAGTTGTTTTGAAGAATTGGATGGCATTGCCACACACATACACACCTCTGTGCAGAGCAAGGAGGAGCAATGTCATTCAGTTTCCTCTTCTAAACATTGCATTTAGTTCACTGTATTTCCATTACTCCTCTCAACCTTTCATTGCTTGAGGGGATTCTTGGAGGGAAAGGGCAGTTGGGAAAGAGCACCCTTGTCCTTACAGTTTGTAGACTCCACCCCTTTCTTTTTGTATTGGAATCTAGGTTTCTCATTCAACTGCAAAAAAATCCTTTTAAAAACATGTTTACTTGCACAACAAGAATATTAAAAGGTTTGCTAAGATGGCATCAGTGGAAAAACACACTTTAAAATTTCCAGAAATGTAAAAGTATTTTTAAATTCTGGTGCCACTTCAGGGAATAAGGCAAATTTCTTGGCCTCTTTTTCTTCCAGTCACCTAATTTTCTTTCTGTGGCACTCATTTTGTTTCTTCAGAAATGTCTGTGTTAGAACACTCTATGGTTTGATGCTTGAAATGCTATTTTCATTGCTTAGGGAACAGGTGTTAAGTAGTGGTGATGATGATGAAGAGGGATTTTCATGGTTGGAAGAGATGGGTGTTCAAGGCAAAATTAAAAAACCAGATGTAATTAACATCAAACTGTATCCTTCTTTGAGGCAATACATCATCTTTAAACTAGAATGCATAGCTATTTTATATATGCATATTAATATATGTCAAAATATATGTACCATGATCATGTATTAAATTCATTAGGAAATTAATATGCAGCTGAAAAAAATTATAGGGCAATGGTGAGGAAGCAGAAAAGTAGCTTGTCCCTTCTCTTCCTGATGTTTCCTGGTCCCCTATTAATTGAGCCATCCCAATTCCACTTCCTTCCTTTCTCACTTTCACAACATCCCCTTATCATATCTTCCCTTTCTCCCTCTTCTCTCCACTTGATTTCTTCTTGTGCTCACAAACACACAAACTGCCCCTCTACTGACAACAAGAACAGAGAGGAATCATTTCAGTCATCGGACAAGAAAACACTTGACGTGGCCAGCAAGTACATACTTTCTGTCACTACTGCCACTAGGAAATACCATGACAGTACAAAGCAAAATTGTGGTGTTTATGAGCCTTACCCACAGAATCATTTATGCCAGTTGCTCTTATGATTGTCTAATTTAACAAGACCTAGCAAACTTAGCTCTGAATCTGATTGCAGGATCTTTAAATTAAATGCCCTCCTCCATGTGGTGGCAGCCACAAGTATAGCCACCTTCAGGAGGGGTTTAGATAAAAATATGGAGCACAGGTCCATCAGTGGCTATTAGCCACAGTGTGTGTGTATATATACAATTTTTTGCCACTGTGTGACAAAGAGTGTTGGACTGGATGGGCCGTTGGCTTGATCCAACATGGCTTCTCTTATGTTCTTATGCCCTAGCCTTGTAAGAGACTTCAGCTCTTAGAACAACACCAGCCACACATTGGGGGCCCCAGCATACCATGAAGAAAGTTAGTGGTCCATCAATCTCTTCAATTACAGCCTCTATTCATACACCAGCCACATATAACAAATGATCAGCTGCCTTAAATACTCCAAGGGCTGAAGGTACAGATTTCGCTGACGTATAAAAGAACCTAGTGATTGCTTTCTCAATGCTGTTCCACAGCTCTTATTACATATGGCACATGAGTTCTCTGTAAGATCAGCACTGAACAGTACCCCCTAAGTATGTAAACTGAGTGACCTATTGCATAGGCAGACCAGCCATGGTCCATTTATAATCCCTTGCATTCCTGTATCATTAACTTGCATAAAAATTGGTGCCAAAACTTCTGATTTAAATAATGTCAGAGCCAGGAGCTTTATCTGCCTTCATTTGCATTACTAAAGTTCTAACTTCAACTGAGGCAATAGTCTATATACATAAACACATACTTTTTTCTACCTGATTTTGTGCCTTCAGAATTACCACATAATGAGAAGTCCGTACTTTGTTCTTTCCTGGCAGGAAAAGCAGGCTCTTTGCATGTGTACATTTCCATCAGTCTTTCCTGTGGCCCATTTTGAACTGAAGCCAGAGGATGTTTCCACTGAAAGAAAGCCCTTCTGCTAGTGGAGGCTTTTCCCTGTAGCCCAGTGAGTTTCTCAAAATACTGTTCCTATAGGGCTAGGGACCCTCAGGAATAGAATGGGGTCAAAGGATGGCGGGGTCTGCAGTAAGAGGAAAAATCAGCAAATATTGCCCTCTAACCCCTTATATGGGTGGAAAAGGACAGTTAGATTCAACCTGTAACATTTACTGGCAGCATTCTGACAACCAGTTGAGAAATGCTTATGACATGCCTGTTCAGAGCTTTTCTTCAAAATTCTGCCAAAATAAGATCTGTGGCATGTTTCATACTTAACAGGTGACAACATGTTGCATTTGTATCTTCAGATTTGTTTTGGTTTAAAATACAGAATTTTGCTTGCCCTTTCAATGCAAGGGTATATTAAGCAATCTTCACTCTGTAATAGACATTAAATATAGACTGTTTTGATAGGGTTGTATCCACTTCGTTTCCATACATTTTTCCTTGACATCTTTGTAGCTGTAAAGAAAAAAATGAGGTGCAACTAGATCACAAACCTGAATCTGTTGTACTAGTGCAAGGAGCAAACACATTCACTTTACTTAACTTTCTGATGAACTGTAAAAGTTTAGTGGCTTCTGCAGGCCCTCAGGCTGGAACACCTCCAACGTTGCTATCTCCAGTTGCTTTTAGAGGTGCAACAATGCAGACACTCAAGGTAAAAAAGTCATGTGCTGGTTTTTTTCCTTCTAAATGTTATGTACACCTGGGCCCTGTGTTTTCAGGGAGAAAAGATCTTACATTGGAGCTTATGAATCCATCCCTCCAATGGAACATGCCTATTCAGCTGGAGAAAAGCTCTAGTGGAAAAGTTTCATAGAATCCAACACATTAAATTTAACAACTGGAATCTGATAATATTCATTAAAGTTTGCATTCCTATTTGATCTAATTTACTATGGACCACTTTGCTCAGAAAAGTGAAGCCACCTTCTGTTAGGAGATTGTTTATTTTACTTCTCTGAAAATAAGCTGGTGATCTGAAGACTTGCATTTACCTCTTACCTATAATGGTAGTGTGTTTCTATGAGAGAAAATATCTACAGTATTTCATCCAATGCAAGCTTAATTTTTTTTCTCACAAAATGCATTAAAACATTTTACATTTGCATTTACATTAGTTATGTTCAGTAAAAAAAAAAGGGAGGTATGTAACATAGGAAGTATTTTACATTCAGTGTCACCTTCCTTTTGACTAAATACGGTATAAGCAGCTACCCTCATCTTTGGCAGTATTCTATTACGAGAGTCCCAGACCTGGGGGGGAAATCCTTCTGTTGAACCTGCACATTTAGCCACTGTTTCTGGCAGACTGACCAATCCCTATAATTTGGAGGTTTCGTTTGATTAACATTTAAGTGGATATTTTGCAGAGAATTAGCATTTGCAATGGGGTAAGGTTAGAAACTTTTCCCCCACAACTGTCTACTTGTGTAACTATGACAGTGGCCTATATACTCAATGCTTCAGCCTTTCTTGCATAGCCCATATACCTGGGCATCAGAACTGTAGCCTGCAGCTACTGCATATTCCTTCGGATTTGTAAGTTGGAAATGTACTTAGGGCTACAGGTGTTCATTTTCTTCCTCCTTTTCCCATATCACCAGTTACATGAAATTTGTAGGTGAAATTTGTCCACATAGAATTTATGCTTTGACTTCAAAGATTGATGGTTGATTTTTTAAATGTAAACTTCTACACCATATTCCACATTCTGTTTGCAGGCTCGAAGCATAAATGTGAAAACACAAGTTCATTCACAGTACAAAGATATATTTAGCTTGGAGATTGTGGGCCCCATCATGCCACATTCTTTACATTCTTTGTCAATGCTGCTCAAAATTGCTCAAAGGGGAAACTTTTCTGCTGTGTGTTACACACATGAGCCAACAGCAGTGTTCAATACAGACACCAGCAATGAGAACAGCATAACAAAGGTAAGTAGGTTTTACTGGGATCTATGCAAGTGGAAATCAGGGCAAGGGGAGAATACTAATAAGCTACTGGGGAATATGATTAAGAGTTCTTGGGTACTTGTAGACTAAGGGCCAAACTAGATTTGTACCCATATATGAGGTGGCAATGTGAGATCATCACCACCATTTTAAGTAATTTAAAAATGCTGCAAGGGTCTGATCATTATCAAGTCCACAGAGCAGTGCCCTTGTTCCCCTACTACCTTTTTGTGTGCCAAAACAGCTGTGGGGAATGTGTGTGTGCACACAGCCAGTTGGTAAAGCATGAGGGGTATATACTCATGCTTCAGCCTTTCTTGCCTCAGCTCACAGTGCTGCAAGCCTGGGCCCTTGCAGCATTTTTAAATGACTTTAAAATGGCAGCAGCTGCCACAAAGGTACTATAACATCTAGTTTCATCTCAAGAACACAGGAATCCTAATAGAATTGTATGCCATCTAATAAATTAATGTTCTAGTGATACAAATAAAAGCGTTCTGTGCCTCTTATGATATGAATTTTCACAGGAATCCAAAGACCTTAGTAGGACTGGACTGCATCCCAACACCTTGAATCAACTGGCACTCTCTTCAGCATTAGGGAAGTCTTATATACGGCTCTTAGAAATGAATGATTACATCTATACATGGAAATCCTAAATAAACAATATCACTCAAACAAGTTGCTACTGGCATTCTCTGAACATCAAGCTGCTGTTATGTGTATCTAAAACAGAACTGCAGGAAGATCATCTTGTTTGAAAACTAGGCTACTTCTACATTGGGTTAACTTTCATAGTGAATTGATTGGGCTTCACTATTCTGTGTAGTTTCATACCACTGCCTCTTTAAAGCAAACAGCTACATTTGTATTTTTTTAAATTAAACTTCATAATGAGAAACCTTCTGCATTTTTCTTGTTTTGGAAGACAGACCAATTGCTAAAATTACTGGCTAACCCTACCCGAGTCTATGATAACATTACAGAACTTTTCAGTGAATTGTAGCTGCTGAGACTTCCAAGTGCAAGGGGAAACTAGACCTTTTTTAACTCCTTGTGCCATCTCTTTCCTCCCAGTTGTCCTTTCAAGCTGCCTTTCTCTTACTAAGGGGAAAGATGCAGGCATCTGTATTTTCATAGGGAAACATGGGGAGCACTGAGTGCAAAATGCAAATGTTTGTGCAAGTATCAGAACTGCTTTAGAACATATACCGTGCCCACTCATTTGTAGACCAGGGATAGCAGATGTCTGCCAGTAGCAAAGGGAAAAACTGCATATTTCCTGCCTTAAATAGTCATCAGTGATAGGTACATTTGTGAGCCACATATGGCACTTAAAGCAGTCATTTTTCATCACAAAGGAAGAGTCAGTTCTATTGATTTAGTACAGCTAGGGTGAGAAATTTTTTTGTTAGCCATCTTGACCATACTAACATTTTTATGAGTTCATGGGTTTTACATGCTTAGGATCTCAGTGCATACTGCAGTTATCCTAAGACACCAGCCTCTTTGGTGAACCCAAGTTATTTGCCTTTTCTCAGGGCACCTAGCTCTCCAGCACTATTAACAGGCTGAATTGGGGGAGAGGAAGTGGCAAATGGGAAAACACAGGTTGGGGCCAAATTACTAAATGCTTGATTCAGAAATGTAAACCAAAATGTAGCAATTCAATGTTGATCTTTTAAAAAATTTAGCCACTGCTACGTTATACTAGTTTACAGGGTTAGAAATTTTTAGAATACGACAGGAAAATCTGCACTGGTTATTAGGGACTTATTAACATCCTAAATGCTTTGCTCTTTTCAAAACAAATGATACTATAGTATCACCTATTTATTCACAAAGCATATTTATGCCACTTTCAGTTATGTAATTAGTCCAGCATAGGGTGGTGCTTTATATATTCTAATATTTTAAAATGTGAAAGCGTTAAGCTTATTCATTTCCTAATATATAACTACATTTATACTGCCATATCCCGTGCAAGACTTGGCTTTTCTATGATGCAGACTCTATTAACTTGTGCCACTAAACCCTTATAGGAACATTCTTCAATGTCTAAGGTTACAAAACATTTTTATAAAATACATCTTTGGCTGTGTTAAGTAGAACAGCTTGATAATCACTGTTCCAATTTACTTTTGAAACTGATACTGGTAGCACTAAAAAAAAAAAGTAAAGGTAGTCCCCTGTGCAAGCACCAGTCATTTCCGACTCTGGGGTGATGTTGCTTTCACATTTTCGCGGCAGACTTTTTATGGGGTGGTTTGCCATTGCCTTCCCAGTCATCTACACTTTCCCCCCAGCAAGCTGGGTACACATTTTACCGACCTCGGAAGGATAGAAGGCTGAGTCAACCTGGAGCCAGCTACCTGAACCAGCTTCCACTGGGATCGAACTCAGGTCGTGAGCAGAGGGCTCCGACTGCAGCCATACCACTCTGCGCCACTGGTAGCACTACAGAACTTTAATTTCTGAAATAACAGTGCAACCAAATCAAAAGACAACCACTTTTTTTAGAAAGTCCCTATACCCTTCATGGGATCTATAAAGACAGGTATAGACTTCATCTTGGATCAAGTCATAATAGGAATTACGCACAATAAAATACCATCTCATGATATAGCCTGGCAACTGAGAAGTTGTTATACACTTTTTGATCATGAAATAGCTCTACACCTAAATCAAAATAATGGATCTACTCTTGTGCGTAAAAGGTGATTCTATCCTACTTATGGAATATCCATAATGCCACCTTTCTGGCAGATAAAGCAATTAAGTATTCCACTGTCTCACCGGGTTTACCATCAAAGTAACTCAAGATAACAAACCTGGACCTGGCAGAAAGGAATAAAACAATATTGGGGATATGAGGGCTTATTAGGTTGTTTTATCCCAGGACTGTCCTGCCACTGCAACGTTTGACTGCTTTATGCCATCTTTCCATCTGTCAACCTCATTTGTCCACTAAGGCAGCTCCTTTCAATTTGCCCAGTACCCCATACTCCTGCGCTCTTAGTTCAGCCCACACATACTCCTTTCCCCCTGCCCAGCCAGCTGGCAGTCATACAATTTTGTCTCCACCTGTATTCTGTTTCCCTGGGGATGCTACCATCTGCAGGTAGTTACAATATCACCACTGCCAGTACCTGCTGTATAAATTGCTTTTTATATTCTGGATTATCACTACATTGTATCTTGGTAATTTTCTCTTTTCTATCTACTCTGCACCCAACACTATTGCAGAAGGTTTTCTCTTTCCCTAGTATCTTCCAGACTTCACCCCTAGTACATGCCTGTGTATATACAGACCAAGGATCCCCCAAACCAGAGTTTGAGAGATGCACTTCTAAAGGACACACACACAAAGGTACCATTCCCTCCATTTCCCAGGTTAACACAGGGCATAAAAAAAAGGCTCTACATCAGGAGTCCCCCACCATGGTGCCCACTGACACCTTTTCTGGCACCTGTAAAGTATTTTTAGGAAGTGGACAGGGCTTTTGCTCAACAAGGTTTCTGATTGGCTATGCAGATTTTTAAAAACAATTAGCAGCAGTTGGCACCACAGCACAGGAATCATCACTGCTGTAGCAACCGTGGTGAGAGATGTAAAAGTGATCGCACTGCTTGGGAGCAGTGATCATAATGTTATTGATTTCACCAACGGTATAAATAGGGAGTTGAACCACCACGTTTAACTTTAAAAGGGGTAAATTCTCTGAAATGAGGCATGTGAAGAGGAAACTGAAAGGAAAGGTAAATACAGTCAAAACCCTTGGGGAAGCTTGGAGGCTATTTAAAACTACAATCTTAGAAGCTCAGATAAAATATATACCACAAGTTAGGAAAGGCACAAACAGGTATAAAAAAAGGCCTGCATGGTTAATGAACAAAGTAATGGAAGCTGTAAAAGGTAAGAAGGACTCCTTTAAGCGGTGGAAAGCTAGTCCAAGTGAGATTAATAAAAGGGAACACAGGTTGTGAAAAATCAAATCAGGCAGGCAAAAAGAGACTATGAGGAGCATAATTGAAAAAACAATAAACGACCAACAATAAAAATTTCTTCAAATATATTAGAAGCAGGAAACCAGCCAGGGAGGCAGTGGGGCCCTTGGATGACCAAGGGGTAAAAGGATTACTGAAGGAGGATAGGGAAATGGCTGAGAAGCTGAATGCATTTTTTGCCTCAGTCTTCACTGTGGAAGATGAGAAGTGTTTGCCTACTCCAGAACCACTAATTCTGGAAGGGGTGTTGAAAGACCTGAGTCAGATTGAGGTGACAAGAGAGGAGGTCCTACAACTGATAGACGAATTAAAAACTAATAAGTCACCAGGTCCAGATGGCATACATCCAAGAGTTCTGAAAGAATTCAAAGTTGAACTTCTGGATCTCCTGACAAAAATATGTAATCTTTTATTGAAATCTGCCTCCGTTCCTGAGGACTGGAAGGTAGCAAATGTCACCCCCATCTTTAAAAAGGGTTCCAGAGGAGATCTGGGAAATTACAGGCCAGTCAGTCTGACTTCAATACCGGAAAAGTTGGTAGAAACCATTATCAAGGACAGAATGAGTAGGCACATTGATGAACAGGAGTTATTGAGGAAGACTCAGCATGGGTTCTGTAAGGGAAGATCTTGCCTCACTAACCTGTTACAGTTCTTTGAGGTGAACAAACATGTGAACAAAGGGGACCCAATAGATGTAGTTTACCTTGACTTCCAGAAAGCTTTTGATAAAGTTCCTCATCAAAGGCTCCTTAGTAAGCTCGAGAGTCATGGAGTAAAAGGACTGGTCCTCTTGTGGATCAAAAACTGGCTAATTAATAGGAAGCAGAGAGTGAGTATAAATGGGCAGTCTTCGCAGTGGAGGACGGTAAGAAGTGGGGTGCCGCAGGGCTCAGTACTGGGTCCCATGCTCTTTAGCTTGTTCATTAATGATTTGGAGTTGGGAGTAAGCAGTGAAGTGGCCAAGTTTACAGATGACACTAAATTGTTCAGGATGGTGAGAACCAGAGAGGATTGTGAGGCACTCCAAAGGGATCTGTTGAGGCTGGGTGAGTGAGCGTCAACGTGGCAGATGAGGTTTAATGTGGCCAAGTGCAAAGTAATGCACATTGGGGCAAAAAATCCCAGCTACAAATACAAGTCGATGGGGTGTGAACTGGCAAAGACTGACCAAGAGAGAGATCTTGGGGTCATGGTAGATAACTCACTGAAAATGTCAAGACTGTGCAATTGCACTACAAAGGGATCTGTTGAGGCTGGGTGAGTGGGCGTCAACGTGGCAGATGAGGTTCAATGTGGCCAAGTGCAAAGTAATGCACACTGGGGCCAAAAATCCCAGCTGCAAATACAAGTTGTTGGGTTGTGAACTAGCAGAGACAGTCCAAGAGAGAAATCTTGGGGTCATGGTAGATAACGATTGCAATAAAAAAGGCCAACGCCATGCTGGGAATTATTAGGAAGGGAATTGAAAACAAATCAGCCAGTATCATAATGCCCCTGTATAAATCGATGGTGTGGTCTCATTTGGAATACTGTGTGCAATTCTGGTCACCGCACCTCAAAAAGGATATTATAGCATTGGAGAAAGTCCAGAAAAGGGCAACTAGAATGATTAAACAGTTGGAACACTTTCCCTATGAAGAAAGGTTAAAATGCTTGGGGCTCTTTAGCTTGGAGAAACATTGACTACGGGGTGACATGATAGAGGTTTACAAGATTATGCATGGGATGGACAAAGCAGAGAAAGAAGTACTTTTCTCCCTTTCTCACAATATAAGAACTCATGGGCATTCAATGAAATTGCTGAGCTGTCAGGTTAAAACGGATAAAAGGTAGTACTTCTTCACCCAAAGGGTGATTAACAAATGGAATTCACTGCCGCAGGAGGTAGTGGCAGCTACAAGTATAGCCAGCTTCAAGAGGGGATTGGATAAATATATGGAGCAGAGATCCATAAGTGGCTATTAGCCACAGCATGTGTGTTTGTGTTTGTGTGTGTGTGTGTGTGTATGTATATGTGTATATATATATATATATATATATATATATATAGCCACTATGTGACAGTGTTGGACTGGATGGGCCATTGGCCTGATCCAACATGGCTTCTCTTATGTTCTTATGACCATATTGTGGCTAGGTCTACTGAAGCAGTCATTTTGTTGTTGCACCCACCATGATGTGTCAGAATTCCAAATGTGACCACAGGCTCTATTTTTTTACTTGGGATGTGAAGGCACTATGAGTAATTATTTTAAAATTCCTCCTGGACAGCTAAGATCCAGAATCTTCACATTAGGAAGGCATATTTAGGTAGGGAGTAAGAATTAGGAATCCTATCTGTGGAGAATAAAGAATACTATCACAAGATACAGAATACAGTAGAAAAACTACTACTGAGGCACGAGCCCAAACATTATCAAACAGCTGGAGGGGAGGGGGGGTAATATGCTTACTCAGGGGTCATTTTGTAGAAAAACAGGTGGTGGAGCTCATCCAGGATTGTTATGCAGCTGCACCTACTATTCAATGGACAAGGTGGGGAGGAGGAGGTGAAACTCTCAGAAAGGTTTAGGAGCTACACTCCTGTGAGCTCCCACTGAATCCGAGGCCTATGCTTACTCCATTACTAAAAACTAGAAAGCTAACTTTAAATGCAGCAAAGTTCTGCTTTAGAAAATTCCAAAACAGAAAACACTAAAAATTGATGGCCCACTTATATCCTTTCATATATCATGAATGAAGTTATTGGGATACTCTAGCAAGTTTAATCAAACTGGCAGTATGTAAATAAAAAAACATTCCATTATTTTAAACTCTGCAATATCCAGTAATATGGATGGGCATGAACTGAGAAAACGGTAAGGGTTCTGTTTAAACGGCTTTCATAGGCAGCATGTGCACCCAGAAGCGAACGCACACAGGCAGGTAATGCTGGAGGTAATGTGGAGGTAATGCTGAAAGTCAGTTGGAGTACCAACCTTCAGAATTAACCGCTGTGCCCCCATGCACACATATACAGTTGCACATGTGCATTCACTTCCAGTTGCACATGTGCACATGCTACCTACAAAAGCCGTTTAAAAAAAAACCTTTCATTTCTCCTGGTTCCTGCCCCTCCCTATCCAGGAATGTTCTTCAGTGACCTACATTGTTGCAAGCTTTTTAAAAATTAGTGAATTTAGGCTAAATTACAGCCAAAACATTAGACTCAAAATATAAAGTACTCTAAGGAAAATTATACTTGGAAACTATTTAATATATTGGCATGAATCACCAACTTCTTACTGGAGGGACACAAAATTTTATCATGCACTGTTCATTAGTCAATAAATAAGATAATGAACTTGTGCAGCTTTATTAACCAAAGTGAGTACAACATTAGGTTCATTTATACCCCTCATCCAATTGTAGATTAAAATTCATAGTAACCACGAGTTTATACAGTCACATCAGGCAGTGTGTTTAAGGGCAACAGGGCAATTTGTTATCTCTTATATTGAAACATGCAGAGACTTTTTTATGGTACCATTCTTGTCCATCCTACTGCTGAATACGCTCCCTTCTCATATAAAGTTTGAATCTTTTTCTGAAATGGTCAGTTGCAATGGATTATTCTGCTAGACTCCAAACAGCATAGTAAGGGAGGGAAAAATGAGTAACATTGTCCAGCAAACATTCATTTGTTTTCTTTGTCAGTAAAATAAGGACCCAAAAATCTGTCTAGCACTAACTGCTAGCTACGGTTCTAAAGTTAATAGACTATACAGGATTTGACTACAACAAAAACTTTACCAAAATCATAAGAACTGTATCATGGTACAAACAATAAAATTTTACATTCCGTATTCCAAGGAAAGTTCGTTACATTTCCAAACACATTACAGATACCTTCAGAGTTATATATTGATTTTTAGTCATTTAAGAAATAATTACATCACTAACATCAATAATATAAACATACCAAAACTAAATGTGATTTAAATACATTTTCCATGTACAAAAAGAAAAGCCTGAAGGTGTCTGTACAGTTTTTTCTTTTTTACAATGAGCTGCTAATGTATGTACATAGTGACAGAAAGGAAATACCATTTTGTGTAGAATAAAATCATCTCAAAATGTTGATATAAAAACCATAGTTAATTGTGTGAGGCACTCCTGAAGCTGGTGGCATTAGCCAAGAGCTCTTTTGGTACAATTCCCAATGCTTGAAGAGCTACAGTAGCTGCTGTGGCTTTAGCAAGCTTCTTATTAGGACTGGCAAATGTAGGTTTATGTTCAACTCCATTGACCATCACCTGTTTGAGAAGAGAGTGGGGGGACACACAATCATTTAAAATTATCAAGTCGCACCTGTTTCCCCTTTCTTAAGACAAAAAACTACAGCTATACAACTGCAAAAGAAAAATTTGTTCACTTAGCATGGATTGGCAGTCTAGGTTTGGATGGTCTGTATTTCTGGGGGAAACTTCTGGTCACAGGCAGCATCTCAGGCTTTTGGTGACTCCAGAGGGAGAGGCTTCCCTCAGCAATTTTCAGACTATCTCCTGTTAAAGCCCCCACTAGCAGAAGCAAATAATTGCGGAGGCCACCCTGGGACTATCATACCAACCACATTTTCCAAGGGTACTAAAAATAAAAGTGGGCAGATGCCCTATCCTTCTACCACCAAGAACAGCAAAACACAGTAAATGAATAAATTTCTCTTTATCCAGTGATAGGGATGGAACACTCTGTATCTCAGGGATGTAAGATGTTAATATCAAATGTTGTATGTCACTTGAGCTATAATTCCCAACTGGGACACCTTTTTGCCAAGGAAAATAGCATCTATTGAAACTGAAGATTTAGAACACAAATGCAAAGCAAAATCATGAATCTATTATCCCAGCATATAGACAATCAAAGAAGTTCCTTGAATGTTGTTGAGAAATGGAGGATGCAGTGGTTTTTTCTAGAGGTGCAGAGTCCCTAGATTGATATGGCAAGTCTATACTGCCCATAATATGACAAAGAGGATGACTCTCATATTGTTAGGAAGATTTGCGGAAAAAAGGCAAACAGTGACTCAGACCTCCCAAAGTCCCACATGCTAGACACAAAGGGCTAAGAACCCTTAATACCCATGAATCCTGTGATCCTAGTGATTTTCACGAGGTAGCTTTTGACTTTGGAACCGCCAGCCAGAAAATGGCACAAAGACAAATCCAAAACCTGGGTGGAGAGCTAGGTCCTATTGCATATAATGGAGGACTGCTATTCAGTCCTGCAGGGAAAGGCAAAGGCAAACCATCTCTGTTTCTCACCTGCCTTGAAAGTCCCTTGCTAGGGTTACTGTAAGTCAGCTGTGATCTGATCGCACTTTACAGTAAAAGGGAATAGTGTGTGTTTGTAAACAGAAGTCAAAACATTAAGCAGAGTCAGACCAAATTCTGATCATCTAGGAAGCCATCTAGCTCAATCTACTTTATTAAATAGCAGCTGGGGAGTTAATCCTGCATGAGCCTAGAAGCTGAGCAGCATTCAGCCCCTTCCTTTCTGATCCATATCTGCTTGAACAAGAATCCTCTGAACATTCTGATAATTCATCCTTCTTTGACTGAGACATGACTAGGTGAGCAGAAACTACTAAATCATGACCTAGAAGAGAACTGAGATCTAGGACCCCCATCTAGGCTGGGATCAGGTTACCCTCCTTCCCCTCCCATGGTGGGAAATGACAAAAAAGACATCATGGCTGCTAGATGAACGTCTCTGCTCTAGTGCCTACACTCAGTCTGGTTCTCCATTTCTGGAATGGTCATACTTTCATTGGAACTTCCACCATTCTACCCTGTTATATATCTATACTTTTGCAAATACTCTCATTACTCTCAACTAAGACACTGGGATGAGCCTTTCCCCACTGAGATGTCAGGGAAAGGGGAACTCTTCTCCTCTTCACGCAGATGCAGAATCCAGCTCCTCTCAATTAGGGCTTGGAAGAAAGAATGGGCAAAACAGCGGCCCCTAAAGCCTTATTTTGAATCATATGGACTGCACAAGACCCACACCTTATGTAGCTCTAAGTGCACCTGTAAATAGTCCTATGGAAAGGCCAACTTAATAATGGTTCATCCCAAATGCCCTGTGTCTATGCAAGAAGTGATGGCAGTGGGCCATCCTATAAGAGGATTCTGTGGTAGGGAGGGGTCTTTTCCAGGGCTGTTTTGTCCTCCCAGTCCGCCACTGCCTGCAGGAGCTTCATCCCACAACCCACCAGGCCAAAACAGAGAGGGAAGTTTACCTCTGGGAAGCCATCACCTGTAGCACTGCTTGTTCTTAAACACCATTTAAAACTCCCAACCAAACAAGATATGCACTGCTATTTGGCCTTTATCCACAAACTCTTTATTGCAACACCCTCCATGTTGTAGAAGGGAGGAACATGTGCTTCTATGAGGTCTTCATCTGAGAGCACTTTGTCACTATATCTTGCCAGCCAGAGCAGCGAGGGAAGCAAGCATGCCTCAGCAATGCTTTCACTGTGAGCACTTTTGCTGCTCATCCCACACAACCAAAGCAGGGAATGGATCTCACCTGTATGAGACTTCTGTTGAAAAACAAAGTCTGAGACCATGCAGTCTTCACTAAGAGAAAATGCTGTGGTGGTGTTGGGGGAGCCATACCCTGCTGTCTGCTAGGCAAACAGGGCTGGACTGAGGATGTTGAAGTAAAAGGTCCTTCCATCTGGAGTCACTAAAAGCCATACTGATCCTGCCTGTGACAAGAGGCAACTTCCCTCAAAGTATAGACTGTTCTAACCCTGATCACCTGAGAAATGGATACTATTTTGTGTTGTATACATGAGAGACTGAGAGACAGCTGTCCTAGGTAAGCTCAAAGAACTCCTCTTCCTCTTACCTCTAAGCCCAAGAGCTGATTAGTTAAAGGCTTGTCTGCACAAAGCAAAACAGGCTCTTCCAAAAGCCAAAATAAATATTTTCTCAAAGTTGTCTAAATGACAGCCTACTAAGATGATAGCATCTCATCACTATGCATGGACACCAACCCAGTAGTGGTGAGACACACACATATGAAAGCGGTACGTGCCTCATTTTGGTGAGCAGATAACACAGCCCAGCTGATTGTACAACTGCTATTGCTGTGTAAATGACAGTCACACATGCACACCTGGTCTCTGGGAGATGCACATCCATTTGCTCTTCTTCAGCACTCCATGAGACCCTGGATTTGATCCAGTGGATTGGATCCTATGACTCTCTTCTGCTAAGTGAGGAATTGTCTAAAATACAGAGTTCAGATTATGGAAGAAAGTCACTGGCTCCAACCCAATATATATTTTTCTGAAATAAGGCAGAATGTGTAACATTTTCTTGCCTGTGAGCTGCCTTGAGCCTGCTTTGGTGAGGAGGGCAGGATATAAATATAATTAATAAATAAATACATTCACTAGCTACTGACAACTTCAGGGGTATGCAAACACAGACAACAAACAAACCTTTCCCTTACCTTAAAGAGAAAACATTTGCGATGATCAGGCCCATTATCAGTCACCAACACGAATGTGGGAGGTGGCCATCTTCTTTTATTACAGGCTTCCATCAATAATGAAATTGGATGTTTGCCTTAAGGGAAATAGATTTTGTTTTATAAGTTATAAAAAAACACCAAGACAGATTCAGGTGTTGGTCTGAGCAACAGAACAAAGTTTGAGTCCAGTGGCACCTTTAAGACCAGCACAGTTTAATTGTGGGTATAAGCTTTCATGTGCATGCATAACCAGAATTAAACTTTTTTGATCTTAATTAAAGGTGCCAAGAATGTCCAAAACTAGTATAACTGAGACACAGTGTAAAGATTCACCTGCAAGATCTTTCACTGCACTGAAAACTCCATGTCTCTTCTGCGTCTTTTCTCCTACTGCAACCAAACCTAAACAAAACAAAGAACAAAATAGCGATTACATTCTTCAGTTTATCTACTTCAAATGGACACCAGATATTACACTGAAATCTCTGTACAAAAAGCTGACTTTTTAAAATAGTTCCAAAAAACAAGCAACAGCAGCACTCTGCAAGAGAACAGCCACATACTTCAAAGCTTTTCACTTGATGCCATTTCTCACCTTTATTTCTAATACCCCCACTTGTGGTTCATCAAAAATCAACTATTCAGCTAGTCACAACACAGTGCTCTTGCTTTCCTTTTCACAGATGATTAACAAAGCCACTACTGTAAAATAAGTTATTTTTAAATTATGGTCTCAAGTGTGCTTTCAAGTGGTCCATGACACACTACTACAAAAAAGTTGAGGTTGTTTAATGGTTGCTGTACTATAGAGTGCTAGCACTATAGAGAAGACCTGGAAAACATGCAAGCCCTAGCATGATTTGCCTAATCTACAGCAACTTTTTATTTCAGCTATATATTCTTTAACTAATCCTTCCTACTTCAACTTTCTGAGCCCCCCCTCCTTTACTACATTTTTAATGACTTAAAGTGTAAACATTGACGAAGAAATTGAGTTACAAAAATCAAATCCAGAAGGCACAGCAAATGGATATAAAAACAGCTTGTTGTGCTTGCACACTTCCTTCCCACCTCTCCCTGAGCCATATGGAGTTCAACAGAACAGCAGGTTTTAGAAACCCTGGATCAAGCTGCAATTTACCATGATGTCCAAATACAGATGCTGGAAGAAATTAAAGTTTGTTTCCTTTCCTGAAACCAGGATTCTAAACTCAAACAGAGTTTGAAATCCTGGTTTTAAAGAGTGTATGTTGCGGGGGGGGGGGGGGGGGGATAATCTTCAATTTGCCAAGGCACTTGCATTCAGAATAAAAGCAAACTGGGGCTTGATTTGAAGCTTCCCAACCCTAGCAGCTTTCAATCAAACATAGCATTGGTGGGGGGGGGGGGGGAGAGAAGTGTATGAAATCCTTCCAAGCCTTTGTTTATCCATTTATATTTTGCAAAAACATTTTCCCTTCCTATTCATGGTCTCATTGTACAGATTTGCTGAATATGGAATGTGATATATGATACACAGAACATCAGAGCACTGAATGGCTTTCATAGACAGAAAAACAGCAGATCCCTATCTAGGCATGTCTGTCTTGCAGTGCTTTCTGTAAACTGCCACTTGATCTATATCAGGGGTGGCCAACAGCAGCTTTTTTGCCTACAACTCCCATCAGTCCCAGCCAGCATGGCCAATGGCTGAGGCTGATGGGAGTTATAGGCAAAAAACATGTGGAGAGCTACCACTGGCCACCCCTGATCTACACTGTGCTTTCAGGTGGACTAGATAGGATTCTACACACCATGATCAGAAAGTTCATGGACACTGTCTCTGGCCAACTGCTCTGCAGCCTTCAGCCCTTCTGCAGAAAGCTGCTGTTGGGGAAGATACAGTTTGAGGTGAAATGGGCAAAAGCCACCCATCTTCATACACATGAATTTCAGTGAGCAAAGCAAGGACACAATTTGGGCTGCTTTCCCCTTCTTGTTGCAGCCTTCCATGCAACATTTCATTGAGTTCCTGAGGATCCCTCACCCTCTGAAGGGAGAGGCTGAACTTTCTGTGCTGGTATAACAGCTAGTACCTAAGAAAATGCAGTGGTCTGCAAAGAAGTCACAAATCAGCATAGTGATCCATAATAGAATGAGGCTTAACAAACACTAGTCTACCTAATTTGCTGAAATCTCCTAACCTTTTAAAGCAATCTTTAAAACTTAAACTACTCAGAGGAACACATCAACATTTTGTCATAATTGCCAATCGCTTGCAGTGATCCCCTATTACGCCATCTGTGTACCACATCAGACTTTTGTCATTCACATTTAGCATCCATAGCACTGGATTTAGTTGACATACAATATTGTTTAAAGAGCAACAAACATTTGCAAATAGAAGGAAACTAGGAAAACAGATTTTGCATCTTTTCTCAATAAAGCTCTACTAAAAAAAGAAATGTAACTTTTTAAGCAGTGCTCAATCTATTGACTTGTTTTGCTAACCTATGAAAAGGGACCATGTACAGAGATTCAAACTCATTTGTTACAAGGCCTGGATCTGTCATATACGTTACTTTGTTGGGCCAAGTCATGTGTGCCATAAAATGTATTGCCAATTACTGAAGATACAAACTTTATAAAGGACACATGCAAAAGCAATTAACAATATTTTTTACTTAAAATGCAAACAAAAGCAATTGATTCCTAGCAGTGAAAGCAACTGATTTACTGGGGAACTCACAAAAGTCCCAATAAATGCATTTAATCATTTTCCAAGGGATACCACAAAAGGGGTGATATCTTATATTTCTGTATAAATTAATCATTTTTGTATATATAGCACTTTAAGGAGATAGGTCATCGTGCTTGCAAGTTAATAGTTTTTCAGCACCACCCCCTTATGCCCAGTCTTAGCAGCTGAGCATGACTGCAATCTGTCATTTTTTCTTTCCTCTCTTCCCACTATCCTACCACCAGACTCTCTCATCCCCACCACCACCCCTGTGAGGTGGGCCAGGCTGAGTAATCTGCCACGGATGGGGGGGGGGAGGGTCTGAACCTGGCTCTCCCAAATCCCCCCAACCCCCAGTTCTCATACCTGTGTTTCCAATGGAAGCAGCAAGGCTGCCAGAAAGGCTGTTTCTAAAAACTCCAGGGGGCATTTTTGGTCCCCCCCCCCCCATGACCCCTTTTTCCTCACAGGCTGAGAAGGGAGGTAATCATCCCTCATCTGCCTCTGGGCTCTGCAACTGTTCAGATGTGCAGTGGCAACCTCAGCGCCCCTTTTTCTCTTTGCTTCTCCACTCATTTCCAAGGTTAGGAGATCTTTCCCCTCAGAGATGCATGCAGAAGACAGTCCAGTTGTCTCCAAAACCATTTGCCAGCCCTCCTCCTTCTCTCTTCCCCACTGGCCCCGTCCCTGCATTGGCAAATTGCCACTCTGTGCACCTGCTCTTGCCAAACCCCACCACCACAGTCAACCCCCCTCTGAGGAACCTGAGAAACTGATCCTACCCAAAGAAAAAAGTATGAAGAAACGCATCTTTTAGCCCTTTTAAAAAAAAAAATCACAGAAGCTTTCAAGAGTTTTCATTTTGCTTTCATTCCTTGGATATTATTTTATCTCAGCCTCTTAAGACTCACCCCCTAGCAATGTTCCTTTCTATTTTTTGACACCTTCAACTACACATACCTCACCAGATGCACCCCCCCCCAAAAAAAAACAGTTGCTTGCGAGCCAGGTAGAGCCCTGGATGGGCTGTCTCCAACCCCTGGGCCATATGTTTGATACTAATGGACTACAGGGCCCACTACATCCCCTGCAAGAGCTACATGAAAGTAGCAAATGGAGGGCTATCCTCTGTAAGCTAGACAGGGCTACAGCAGATGAATCATCCTTATGCAAAAATCTGCTTACATGTTTGGAACACCTTTTGGTGAATGAGGGTAATAAGTATACAGAAGTTGAACTCAAACAAAAAAAGCTCACCTTTTCGATCTGTCTTAAAATCAACTAGAATAGGCTCCTTGCTTCCTTCTTTATTTTTCCCCAGGCCTTCTCCTTCTCTCCATCCCATCTTTCTCATTAGTTGGGCGCCCATTCCTCCAGTTACAGGAGCAGCTCTAAGAAACTGATCCTACCCAAAGAAAAAAGTACAAAGAAACATGTTGTTTAGCCCTTTCTTTAAAAAAAAAATCAGAGGCTTTCAAGAGTTTTAATTTATCAAAGACATGTTTTCTCTCACAATTTAAGTCAGGTTTCATGTGTTAGAAACTTTTTCACAAATGTATGTAGGAACAGCTTAAAATAAATATTTTAATCCATAATTAGAAATTTGAAATAGTCTACTGCATTTATAAAAATAAAAGCAACAATTTTAAATATGCTACTTGGTTTCAATGAATCACTACTCTTTTTGTGAAATCACTGTTAAAGGTAGCTCAAAACACACATACTTTGTTATTGAATAAGATGGAAACACTTAGATATGACAATTCTGATATTAAGAATAGATTTTTAAAAATCCAACATTTTCCCATTTTACACAAACTGCACACTTCATTTGTTCTCAAAATCCCCATGAGAAAGGTCCAAGCATTTCTTTAAAACAGACAGGAACTTAGTCACAGTTCAATAATAGCATATAACAACTTTCTTGAATTATCATTAGAGCCATACTATTAGATGGTGTAAGAGTATCAAACAAGTTTAAAGGCATTATCTTTGCTGTAAAGTACTTTAAAAACTCCTTAAACGTTTACGTACCTAGGCCTCGATGGCCGCAGTGTTGTGAATAGTAGGGCTGGCAATGACCGTGGCAAGGAGACAGCTACAAGGCAGATTTGGCCCTGAAACAAGTTTCCATATAGAGGGGTGAAAGTTCACAGGCTATTCTGTGAACTATCATCTCTCTTTTCTGCTCCACCCAATGACCCAATGCAACAAACTGCTAGTGTTAAATATATACATTGGTAATGAAAACAGTCATTCTCATGTAGTCTTTTGTAAGATACAAAAGTATCAACCTACATATCCTTTGCTTTAGATCAGTCCAATGAGTGATCTACTCTTCATCAAAATTACAGCACATACCCTTCACAATATGAATCAAGCTCCCCATTTCCTGAGAAACTAAATGGTAAAATTGCCAGAACATGTGTAATGTAAGTTCCACCATAATACCTGTACATCATGCAAGTGAATATTACTTTAGAAAAAAGTACTCTAATATAAGGAAAAGGTGAACTAAGGCAGACATTATCTCTCTCACTAAAATGTTTTGATTAGTGCAAGCCATGCAGTCTGTTTATACAGAGACACATTAGCTAACACCAGATACCAACTGCCTGAAGTTGATACACCTAGAATGGCTTTTACTTACTTCCATTTTCATCCTCCCTCTCTTTTGCAGGAACCTCTCATTAGAAAAAGGCAACCATGCAGAGAATGATACAAACCCCAAACAATTTCACCCAGGATTCTGATTCCTCTTTTGTACCTGCTTTGCAATGAGAGAATGTTCATCAACGTCTGCTTCATCACCTATGTGCACCCAGTTCACAAAGACAATACAGACTAATTTTTCCGATGAGGTCTCTTAAGGGGTGCAGAAATTAATCATACACTTCCCAAATTAATGGGTAGGATATGAGGGAAAAAATATTAACCTTTTCAGGTTTAAAAGCAAGACACCACAGTCTTAAACCCAGAAAACAATATACTGAAGTCTGTTAATATTTTTGCAGTTCAACTTTGAAAAGCAACTATATGAAGAGTATCTACTTCCTAACTGGTTTCTCAGTTAGCCATTCCAGTGATTACCATGCTTCTATACTTTTAAGAGAGAATCCAAAGGAAGCACAGAAGTGGGGGGTTAAGTCCAACGGGGACCCATGAGGCTAAAGTATTTAAATGCCACTGATTTCAGCAGTGGGACTTCAGAATATCTCACTTCCCCTGGAGTGTATCTCATAAACCTACCAAGTGCAGCAGAGTTGATACAGCTAGTTTTAGTCACTGAATATTTGGAATCCAAATAAGTCTTTGAAGATCAACAAACTATTTCAGAACATTTCCTAACTGCAGCAACATGTGAGAATTGGTTTGACTCATCGAGCTGAGAGAATTTTCTGCATTTTACAAGGCAGTGCCAACATAGAAACTCTTCAAGCTGAAACAGCATTAGCAAATTTAGAGTTAGCTTCAGATAGTCATATGCTATATACAAAGTTCAGTGAGCATCATCTAGACAGAAAATGACAGAAACACAGTACCATTTGGGTATTAACTCAGTGTGATTACGGGAGAAAGCCCTCTCTTTCATTCTGCTCCTAAATTCTCTAACATTACTCTAACAATAGTTCCCAGTTAGCAAGAATTCATACAAAGTACTGTGTGTCTATACAAATTAGACTAGTACACCAAAGTAGAATTAAGTATCTGATCTAAGCAAGATGGAGAATTAGAATATTCTAAATATTTATTAAAATATGCTATAGCGTAATTTTAACAGCAAATATTATTTTAAAATAATGGAGACCTGTATCTTTATTTTCGTTAGCGATTCAATAGCATTTGGTATTGCTATATGTAATTCTCATTCAAATATTTACTATGGTGCTTCTCTGGCAATTTTTCCCTCTGTGAATCATCAGCTCCTCTTATGCCAAGGAAATTAGTGTATTTTAGCTCTTCTACCAATAGACAGAGCCAAAGTCTGATGACCCCATTTCCTCTATCTAGGTTTTGGGAAGGTTGATCCACATTAAGTTTAAAGGACAAGCAATTACAACCTAATAAACAGCAAGAACTTCTGGAAACGGGAATCAACACCAAACATGAAAGTCCATTGTGATGTCTGTATTGGCACACAAGGGGTTAGGAACCAAAGAGGTAAGAAATTACAATTTACCAGATTCATTCAATGCCAAGAAAAGCCCACACAAATGGGAACTCCAACAATACCCAATCCTGGGTGCAAGGGTGAATACCTATAAGAAAAACACAGAACAATGGACTACAGTGAGCAGACCATGTCTGCTACTGAGTGTATTTGCACAGCCTATAATAATTCTTACATAAACTTCAGTTATTTTGCTGTCTAGCAGACAGACCATCTATTCTGATCCAAATTGGTGTTTCTCAGGATACAGTCACTGGGATGTCTAGTGGGCACATGTAAATAGCTTGCTCATTGACACTTTCATTTTATTAAACAAAGACAGCCATGGTAAGATGGTGGGTGATACACAGAAAGGGAGAAGCACAATTAAAATGAATTCTCTATGCTTGTAATGCAACAGAACTCCAGAGATAACCAAGCCCAGGAAGGAGGCAGCGATGCCTCAAATAAGCCAATATTCTGCATTTAAATTAAGTTACTCATTATCTGCTTTGACCAGTGATTCAGCTCATTGAGTCAGACCCACATGTGTACCTGTTCCGCTAACAGCAGCCTTTTCCTCCTGTGCGCAAAGTCTTCTTACTGACACAAGAGGCTCTTGCACCAGAAGAGCCTTCTGCATCTCTGGAAGGCTGCCTGCACCAAAGGAAAACACCATCCCTAGTGGAACAGATCTACAGAATTCAACACACTGAGTTGGGGGGGGGGGTCTCAGAGCTACTAAACTGAGAATTTAGATGAAGAAACTGGGAGCTATACAAGGCGCTTTAAATCCTATTTCCAGGTCACAGGATTCCATACCAGCCCACTGTGGTTTCTGAGTCTTCACAGCAGGTGTATTCCATTTGCCAGTTTTCAAGTTATTTTCCGCAATCATAATTGCAGAAATGCTCCTTTTAAAAAACATCAAATGCTAGATTCTGTGCTTCTGTAGATGTAGATATATATACAAATGAAACAGTCCTGCTCTAAGATACATTGCCAACAGAAAGGTCTTTTGTTACAGATAGAAAGCACTTTTGTGACAGTTGAAACTATTAATTTAATAAATCTCAACTTGTTTTAATTTGCTGGTAAATATACAGGTTCTGGAAATCTTTTTTTCCAGATTACAATGAACTGATCAGTGATCCATCAATTTAAAATTTAAACCTTCCAAGAAAGTCCAGAATAAGCAAGCAATTTTCACACCTTAATCAAACTTCAGAAACCTATCCAGCCCAGCTTCTAAATGAAATAAAAATGTCTGCACCCCCCTGCCCCCAATTCCCTTGTCTGTTTTTACAAGGAGATGCTTACTTTGTTGGTGGATCTTGCATTGCTCTCAGGAGGCATTAATATTGGCAGTCACTGACTTCTGAAGTAAGGGAAGATCATTATTATAGTCCAACACCAATGAAGCTCTACCCCCTTCTCCTACAAATTTTTCACCTGGGCACTCTCAGCAGCAGGACTCTTGTTCATTGCAGCAATCATGTATGGTCACGGCGCAGTCAAGGCCCTCCGGATGAAATCTAGATCCTGAAGGGGGACACAGTACTGGAATAGGGGGGGAGCTTCAGAAGAGCGCAGCTTTCAGATCAACTGAGTAACTCATACATACAAACACTCTCACATGCTCATTCCCACTTCACCAAAAATGTTTTGAATAGCTGCCCTTCCTTTCGGAAATACCTTATTTAGCCAGCTCCCCTCTTCCAGGGAAGTGAAACAACATCTTTTCACTTATCCCAGCTGGCAATCAAGCTTGTACAAGATAATAGTATTTCGGAGCTTCTAGTGGCCCAACCTTTCTTTTATTAACATGCTACAAGCTTACCTACAAAATCTGGTAATATATGATGTGAAAATTAAACTCAAATAATAAAATCAAAGCTTCACAAAATTATTTTGTGTAATGAATTTGAGGTTTAGAAATTTTTTAGATTTAAAACAAACACAGCCAAGGTCCATAAAGTGCTAATTCAGGCTTATGGTATGTCTAGTGAATTATTATTATTTTTACTTTTTCTAGTTAAATAAACCTCCTTTGGTATAATGGATTAGTTGCATAGCTCTTTAGATCAGGATCTATGTATTCTACCAACTCTCCCAAGAGACTCCAGTGTGTCCCATAGACTTATGACCGATATGCAAGTACACAAACCTAAAGGAAGAATGAATGTGTTGCACATGTACTATGAAGAGTTTAATTTTTTTTTGCATTTGTGAACTGATTACATCATTGATGATAATGCAAAACAGAAATAAATTCTGGCTGAAGCTGCTGTTCCTTTAGAAACATTGTTGAACAACCTAATGCCCAAACGTTTTAAATTATATTACTTTTTAAAAATCCAAACAAGGAAAAACCAAACAACAGACAGCTACAGATTTTTAAAAGGCAGCTTCCTTTCTACAACATTAAGTGTATTAACAGGCATAACTTTCAAGTTAACTCCAAATGACTGGTGAATTTCAATATGTTCCTCCTTCTCAATTTTAAAAGGACATATTTCCAAATTCAAAATGTAGATGCAGTATTTCACACCTTAAACAAATTATCAGTACCACTCAAGATTTCCTAATAAATTCACCACATAGTTAAATTACTGTAGTATTTATAAAATGCAAAAGCATCAAAAAAATTTTGCTCCGGGGGGAGGGAGTTAACTTTTATTGCTCTGGATGATAGTGAATGAGTCTTATTTTGGTTGTGGTCACTTACAAAGAAATTAAATGCCTGAATCATATGCACATTTACTTGGAAGTTAAATCTCATTCAAAACAATGGGTCTTACTCCCAAGAATCATGAACAAGCTAACTTCAGAATAATGCCAGTATAAACCCATGTATTTAAATATGATCACACTGGACATAGGATTGTAGCGTAAGTTAACTGAACACCAAAACTGCTGTAGAAAAGTCTTTTCATTACAGAGTTTAAAACTATTTAACATGAAATTATTAGGAACCTGCAGAGCCACTCAACCAACAGCACACTTTCTCTGGCAGAAGGCACCTTTCACTACATGCATCAGCGGAAGGCTGCTTATACCACAGAAAAGATGAACAGACCCACAGTATCTAACCCTTTATTCTGCTGCTCTTTTCACAGTGTCCTTATTTGCTCACTCAACTAGAAACATGCAAGAAGGAAAGGACAATACTTCTCTCTGTAATAAATGTTTCTCTGATGAAGAGCACTTTCAAGATCGTACTCAAAAGTCATCTAAATAGGAGCACTTTCAAGCTGCATATGATCTTCCTGAAATTTTCCTCAAACTGGAGAAATTATAACATGAACAACAAGAGGAGGATCTCTGAAACATTACTATTTATTAATGCAGAAGCCCTCTAAACTTGGGAAGCATACAAATACGGATGGTGCCAAATATGATAAAAGAGCATAGAAGACCAACCTCAGAAACTTCAGACGAGAAACTGTGTACCTAACAATTCTTTGGTACCCAAGGTGGTACAAACTATATAATATGAATGGGAAAAAATGATGGAAATAACCAGTGCTTTAGCACCCCTACCTGTTATTCAACAAATGGTCATTATACTAAATTTCTCCACCAGAACTATTTCCATACTTGGTAGATACACTTTCAAAGACCTATTGATCACTACGCTAAGTGTAGAAATGATTAAAATGACTGAGATTTATGAATGGCTTAGGAGACAATGTGACAGGGGGAGCAGAAAGTAATACTATTTTACTCTCCACATGTTAAAATTTTGATTTTTATTAACAGATTTTTGTGTTATAAAACTGCAGGAGAGCATGACAGCCCAAAGTGGGCAGTTCTCCCTCTCTTGAGAAGTCTAAGAAATTGAAGGCATAAACAACCTAGAATAACTGGTTTCACATGACACCACCAGCTATACTATGAACTAAGCACTAAGCACACGAAGGTAAACTGGAACTTCTACAGGCTCTTAACATCTGCCACTTGATCTATATAAAAACACACCCTCCAACAAAGCAAAGTAACTTAAGTTCCTATAAAGTAGTAAATCCTTACAGATGGATACAACTCCAGACTTGTTATTTACACTTCTTGCTACAATGTGGAACATTTTGAAATCTTCTGTTTTTATTTAGGATGTCATGATACAAGAACCACTTGGCCAATCTACTTGGATTTTATTAAAAATACTGTCATTTGCCTAATGGATACACTGCCAATTAAATTACAGTACATATGGTCTTTCTGTTAACTGTACATGGGTGATGAAAGACAAACACAAAAGAGAAGCATCATCAAAGCCTTTCCTAAACTTGTTGCTGCGATTCCATAACAGCAGCAATCCATGACTACTGGTTCTCTGCTTTTATTTCCACAAAGAAAACCAGTTCAGCAGATAAATATTTACAGATAATATATTTACAATATTTCCCATATATTTTAATTACAAAAGTGTAAAAGTGTATAGTACATTTTATCAACAGAACACAATTATAAAACTCTCCAGTTACTGTATCTAGGTGCTTATTTTAACTCAACTACACTCAGCTCTACTGAATCAACTACAACTCAATCTTCATATCAGCTGGCTCCAAATAAATTGTGTTCTATAAAAACCAATCAGAGCTAGAAGCGGATAAAATTAATTCTGATGGAACAGTGTACATTGAGAAGAGATAAATTATTTCTTGTCAAGGCTGTAAAAATATACATATGTTTGCAAAACATAAAAGCTCACTCCTTAGGGGTTTCCTGAACTCTCAAGTATAGCCAGTTACCAAACCCACCTGCATAGTACCAATTCCAGCTCACAGAACAAGCTCAATGTTATTCTGGGTTTTGCTCTTTAGAGCCCTCAAAGTTTTTGTGTCTTTGTTTTGGCCATCTGTTCTTTTCCTATTCTGGAACCTCTTGTCATTTTACATCTATACATTTTTGTCAACTACTAATTCAAATCAGGTGCATTTATGTTCTGATCCTCCTCCCCCCTTCATTCTACCAACACTCCTGCTATAAGCAGATGCACCTTGTTATTCCAGGCCCAGCAACCTGTACAAGCACTTTTTTCCTGCCATCTTTTATGAGACACACTCAATCTACTACTCTACCACCTTCTGTATCCCTCTGTATCAGACAATTGTTCTCACCCCTTGGAAGAAAAAAAAATCAAGTTTCTCCCACATTTTATCCTACACTGCAATAAACAAAACAAAAACAAAAAACAGAGTAAAGAGAGTTGACCAGTCAAATCTCACCCTTTCAAGATGGTGCGACTAGATAAGGAAGAAATCAGAAGTCTGGTGTGTTTATTTTAAACTAACTGAAGCACAAAACAAGACTCCTGTTCACCTCACTGGGAGGTTAAATAGTAAAGAACACTGAACACTATACAGAGCCTCAATCTCCATTTGCAGCTTCATCTCTCCAGTTTCAAATGTGTATCCAACAAAGGCAAGTGAGCAAATGCATTTTTACAGCCCTGTTCATCATCCAAAATTCTACTTAAATCAGGAATCAGATCAAGTTCTGACAAGGTCAGTAACAGAACTAACACGGTTGATTGTACCCATATTTCAGGGAAATTTCAGCACAAGATAACAGTAACCATAGGAGTAATACATTTTTTAATATGTCAGCACAGAACATTCTCCCAGTTTCTACAGTTTATCTACCAAACCAGTATTAACACAGAGCTAATTAGGCATAGTAGATACAGATATCAAAACAAGAGCGCGCACACACATCTTGACACAACACAAAAGTAAATTAACTCAGTTTATTTTATGCACATATTTTATGAGGCCATTAGTGTCCTAAGTGTTTCATTATCACTTCTTCCAGTGATTTCAAAGGAGTTTAACCTGTGATATTTGGACTCATCTGTCTGAATATCATCTACCTTTTTAATCCAAGCCTGGGGACCGCTGTTGGATAATTGTTCTGAAGACAAGACCTGTGCACCGGTACTTCCTGTAAACTGGCCTGGTAGAGAGTTCAGTTGAGCCCAGGCATCAATCTGCAATAGTAAGACAGCATAACAATCTAATGAACCAACAAGTTCTCAAGTGTGGAAATGAAAAACTTGCATGCACTGAAGAAGCACATTTCATTTCATTTCAAAACAGTTTAAAACCCAACATTCTAACAAGTCCTCATTCAGTATTTCAGGAATCAACGCAAGTTTTAAGAGAAAGAAAAACTATACTCTCTCCCTGCTCCCCATTCCTCAGGTCAGCAGGAATATATCTTTACTAAGAACCCAGATGTCAATTCCTTTTTTTTTTCCCCACATGATTACATACATATGAACCAGTGCCTTGAAACAGAGGTCAAATGAATAAGGGTGAATAAGCTGCAACTGAATCCAAACAAGATGAGGGGGTGCTGGTATGGAGCATTATTCTAAAAGGAATTGGTTTGACTGGAGTAGATGGCACTGTAGTTACCACATCTGATCAAATAAACAATACAGGCTCATGAACCTCAGATTTGATTTCTTAAAAACAGTTAGGAGCTGTTGTCAGGAATACCTTTTTTCCACTGGAATCCTGCACAATGACTCTTCTCCCTTATAGACCAGCCTGACCTTCTCATGCTGATCTATGTGTCTGTAATTTCCAGAATTAACTGCTTTAATGCACTCTATGTAAGGCTGCTCTTGAATACAGCTCAGAAGCTTCAGCAGCTCCAGAACATATGCCACATTTCTGTCACATGGAATTTTGTCATACTGAAATTACTGGTATCTTGAATATAGGATGTTGCTTTTTGGGAAGATAATCTGTTTAGTGTATGTTAATATCATTTTAATCCTATTATGTATGTATTTGTTTCTGATGTAAGCCGCCTTTAGCCCTGCTGGCAGGGAAGAGTTGCCTAATAAATGAAAATAAATAAATACTCCAGCTGCTTTAGTTTGCTTCTTGGTGGGCTCAATTCAAGATACTGGTTCCAACTTTTAGTGTCCTTCATGACGTACCTGAAAGATCGCTTTTCTCCATATAAGCCCGCACATCAGCTGTGATCAGCCCCACAGACCCACTTGCGGTGCCCTCACTCTGTCAAGCGAGAACGGTAGGGGTAAGATCTAAAGACTATTCAATAGAGTCACCTACCTTCTGGAATTCTTTACCAAAGAAGGTGAGGGAAACTATGTCACTTATTAGTTATCACTGATGCAAGACTTTTCTCTTCAGATGAGCATTTGACTGAAGAGTTTTAATATCACTGAGTGCTGTTTTGATGTTCAATCGTTCATTTTGATATTTTGACTATTTTTAAGGTTTTATGATTTAATTCACTTGTAAACTGCTCTGAGTATATGATAATGGTATAAAACATTTGGATTGCTATTAAGAACAGGAGTAAAATAATCTAAGAAAGCCACTCTGAACTACATTATGCAAAATAATATTGTTTTTTAATCTGCTATTGTGTTCATGCATTTACTAACCTGCAAAACAAACTTGAGTTTTTTATTCCACATGGGGGTGGTAGAACATATCATCAAGTTGCAGCTGACTTATGCAACCCAATAGAGTTTTCACAGTAAGAGACATTCAGAGGTGGTTTGCCTGTCTCTGCATAGTGACCCTGGAATTCCTTGATGGTCTCCCATTCAAATTCTAACCAAGGCTAACTCTATTTAGCTTCCAAGATTTTATGATATTAGGCTAGCCTAGGGCACCTAGGTAATGGTTTATCCTACGGCATGTAATTTTAGACTAAAATAATCCAGTCTGCCAGCACAAAAATTCTACAATTAATACAATCGCATGGATAAATAAGCATGCCATTTGATAAATGCGGCACTTTCATCCGGTGGAAACAAGTTACAGGGCCCTTTTGTGATGGCACCAAGATTGTAGAACATTCTTGTATGGGAAAATTGTCTGAACAACCCTTATTAGACTAAGCCTTCTGCCTACTTAGTAGTAGTTGCTATTTTTTGCTTCCTCTGGATGTTGAGTTTTATTTAATGACATTTTAAAAGTTTTTCTGTTTATTTTGGTTGACTTTAATGGTTCTCCCCCTCCAGTTTTGGTTTTACAGTAATAACATTTGGTATGCTGTTAGCTCCCTTAGTGATGTTGTACCAAAATGAGGGATATATGCATCTCAAGTACAAACATCAAAAAGTATCTGGAAAACAGGCAAACAAAAAAAGTGACATACCCGTTCCTGTGCCCGATTTAACAGGCACATTGCCTCCAGATCAAAAGTATTTTCAGTAAGCCTCTTCTGAGCTATTGTCCGCTCATTCAGTGCAGAAGAGATGTCCACAGGCTAGAGGATAGATATAATATTCAGAAAAGAGATGAGATATCTGGAAAAAGTTTAATAAGTATCTATATAAAAGCCCAATATTCTGTTATTAATATGATCAAAAAACATAACTGTTGATGCTTATCCAAAAATAAGAGACAAAAAGGAACACTATATAGGTTACTTGTTAGTCAGGGAGCAGTGAGTCCCTACTTGGGGTGTGCCTTTGGTATAAATAATTTCCTTTTAATCCTCATTTCCCCTTATCCTAACATGCCCCTTTTAATCACATACATGTGTGCTTGTGTGTGTTAGATAGAGAGGCAGAGAGAGACAGACAGATATCAAGTCTCAAAGAAAACAGCAGAGTATTGTGCTTATCAGAAGAATACACCTACCTATCCACCCACCCTTCCTCTCTCTGAAGAAGTGTAGGAAACCTTATACCTGAAATAAAACGTTGCTGGTCTTAAAGGACCAAAAGGACTCAGACTCTGCTTTCTCTCCTGGGCAGAGTGCTCTCTTGCTCTTTGCCTCCCTCTCCCTACCTCCCAAAGGAGGAGCCCACAGTCAATGGAGGGAAGAGAGGCTAGGAAGGAAGCAGCCGAGGGAACTGGGCAAAAGTGAGCTGCAATACAGCAGCAGTCCCAAAGGAGGAAGCAGGAGGAAGCCAGTTACTCATAGGCCACGTGTTCGACACCCCTGTTCTAATCTGATTCAGCTACCAATATAGCTGAGCCTGAATAAAACTGTCAGCTTGGAGAAAGCATTTAAAGAGACATCTTTAAATGCCTTCTCCAAGCCAGCCTGTGCCACTGTCGCAGAATTTATGCAGTTGGGTATTGAATATTGAACAGCTGCTGCAATTCAGCAAGTGAACTCAGAAGGCATTTCAAGAAACTGCGGTCTCTTTAAATGCCTTTCCCCCAATGAAAGATGGGGTTTTTTAATCTTTTTAAAACTTGTGAGATTTTTGAGGAATGGCACCAACAGCTATGCTGCAAATTTGGTGCTTCTACCTCAAAAAACAGCCCCCCTCCCTGACCCCCAAATACCTCTAAATCAATTCTCCATTATACTCTATTGGGATGGTGCGAATAAATTCAGGTTTCCCAAATATTTACCCAAAACCCAATACCATACCAATATTGGGATTCAGGAATATTGGAAATACTAAAGTTTTCCAGGTCCAATAGACCCCTAGTTCCTACGCTCAACCTCCCTAATGTCATACATACAAGTGAATGAGATTAACTCAGAACCTCCTCTGTTTGCCTATAAATCCTTAGATCTGCTTATGGAGGTTTTATGGATTGCCACCTACATTTGAAGATCCATAGCCAGTACTCCTTTCTTTAAAATTAACTTTCTACTTTCTGATTCCTACCTCCAGAGTAGCTGGATTAGGGAAGACATCATCTTTGTTTTCCTCTTTGTTCTTCTCAACTGGAACCCATTCTCCATATGCACTATCTGCTTCCTTTTTCCTGTGTTGAGATCCAGAAGAGACAGGAAACTCCTTTGTCAAAGTGACTTGATTTTTCGGAGGAGCTGGTTTTATTGTAGGAGTCTTTAAAAAAAGCAAACTACAATTATGCATAATCACAGACAACATTGGTATATATATATGTTCTTATCCCCAACATAGAGATCCTCTAAATACTAGGGAAAGAAGTGGGATGAGCAGATGTTCCACTGTGATCACTAGTGTGCACTTATCTGTTTTTATACTTATTACAAATTTCATTTGTAGGCAAATTTGTGAACTTAACTAGAAATACAATGTTCTATAATAAATATTTCAAGAATTGCTGTAACTGCATTAATATTTAATTTTAAATTCTATATCTACTCAAAAGTTACGCCATCAAAAAACACCCCAAGGAGTTACCTTATATTCTCATACAAGTTAAAGTATGTAAATATAATACATTTTAAATATATTTTATATGTAGTATTTTGGGGGTTTTCTTACATTATCCTTTTCGATAAATTTCATATATATGCAATCCTAGATATAAAGACCCTTCCATCTTGGCAAAACAGAGCTCTCACATTGGTTAGGGATGTGCTACATCAACCTTTGGCCCATCAAACCATCAATCAATGCCACTGGTTCAGTCTGCTCCTCTCTCCTGCCTGAGTGGCTGTTGCTAGCCAGGCAAGCTGATTCTGTCAGTAAAAGGCAACCAACCTTGGTTATAGCAGTTTCTGGCTCTCCCTACTCTCCCATTGGCTGAGCCACCTGCTTCGCAGAGGAGAAAAAGAAAGCCTTCCCTCAACTGGCTAAGGGAGGGAGGAGGGAAAGAGCCATAGAGAAAGCCTTCTTTCAATTGGCTGAGGGAGGAAAAGGAAAACAGCCAGAGAAAGCCTTCTTTCAATTGGATGAGGGCTCCTCCCCCTCCTACTCTGGAAAGGAAACAAAGAGACTAATTGAGAACTCATTGGGCCCAGTCCTGACTAGGGCTGTCAGCTCCAGGTTAGTGGGAAATTTCTGGAGATTGTGTGGTGGAGTCTACAGAAGCCAGAGTTTGGGGACAGAACAGGCCCCAGCAGAATATAATGCCACAGAGTCCAGGGGGAGATAAATCTGTTGTCTGGAGTTCAGTTGTGATACCAGGAGATCTTCAGGCTCCACCTGGAGGGTGGAGGCCTGGCTGCTTGCTCCTGTTCAGCAGTAGCCCCTGCCTATAACAGCCAGTGTGACATAGCAGTTAGCGCTTCAGAGCAGGGTCTGCCAGACCCAGGTTCCTACTGTGGAAGCTGATGAGGTGATTTCGGACCAGTCACAGACTTTCAGTCTAATCTACCTCACATGGCTGTTGTGCAGATCAAAAGGGGAGAGGAGAATGATGTAAGCTGCTTTGGTCCCCCCACTGTAGAGAAAGACTGTCCTTTTCCTATGTAGAGGCTGCAGAGAAAGGGGAGGAGATGGAAGCTGAAGTCAGGGGACCAGATAAATGTTGACTGATGGCTAGCTGGGAAGGAGATAGGGTTGCCAACTCCAGGTTGAAAAATTCCTGGAGATTTGAGGGGTGGAGCCTGCAAAGGGTGGGGTTTGAGGAAAGGTGAAGCCTCAGACAAGTACAATGCCATAGACTCCACCCTCCAAACCAGTCATTTCCTTCTGGGAAACCACTGTTGCCAATCTCCAGAAAAGGGCTGGAGATCACTCAGAATTACAACTGTTCTCTAGATGGCAGAGATCACTTCCCCTGGAGAAAATGGCTGCTTTGCAGAGTGGACTGTGACATTATACCCTGCCAAGGTTGGCACTCCCCTCATGACAGACAGTGTGGTGTAGAAGTTAGCACTTCAGAGCAGGGTCTGCCAGACCCAGCTTCTTGCTATGAAAGCTGACTGGGTGATTTTGGACCAGTCACAGACTTGCAGCCTAACCTACCTCACAGGGTTGCTGTGCAAATCAAAACAGGGGAGAGGAGAATGATGTAAACTGCTTTGGCTCACACTGTGAAGAAAGTCTATTCTTTTAATGGGTAGTGGCTGCCTGGGGGATGGGGAGAGGAGATGAAAAGCTGAAGTCTGGTGGCCAGACAAAGGTCAGTTGATGGTTGGCTGGGAAGGAGATAGGGTTGCGAACTCCAAGTTGGGAAATTCCTGGAGATTTAAGGGTGGAATCTGGAGAAGATGGGTTTGAGGAGTGGTGGGACCTCAGACAGGTGCAATGCCATAGACACCACCCTCCAAACCAGCCATCTCCTCCTGGGGAAGTATTGTTGCCAATCTCCAGGTGATTGGAGATTTTTATTCTGTGGTTCTGTCCTTTGTTGAACCTCCAGGTGAGGGCTGATGATCACGCAGAGGGAGAGCTGGTTGGGGGGGGTAGTTGGAGAAGGGGGGAAGATGTCAAAGGTGTGGAGAGTGAATGCCTTCATTTGGATGGGTAGACACCAAGAGTGGGGTGCACCCACCCAGAGCCTCTTTCTACAGTCCATTCTAATTTTACTGACAACAGACTTTATTCCTAGTAAAACAATATCACTCTGGTTTGCCAGATGTCACAATTACTTCTTTTCTCTAAAATTATTACTTAAGAAAACAATCCTATTAATTTGTGATTTTACAGCACTTACAGTTAAGTTGAAAAAAATAGGCTTGGGTTCATTGAGCTTAAAGGGGTGATTAATAAAGGGATGTTCTTCTTCCTCTTCATCAGACACATGAGGTTTATTTACAATCACATCATCTTCCTGACTCTGCGCAATCTTCTTGCATTTCTATAAAAACCACAATTCTTTATACAATCCATTCTACTATACATGAATGACAACAAATATGTAACACAGCAACAGAGACAGACTAGCAGAAGCACCATTTTTATAATTAGAGCAGAGCATGTACTAAAGCCCTAGTCTCAGCACAAACGGCCCTAAGATTACTATGAAATAAGCCCAAGTAAAGCTTGTTTGTCCAGCTTGCATTCTCCATAAATGGAAATAATCATGTCCACATACACACATGCTAAAGCCACTTTATCACTCCCACTAGATAATCTAAATAATTCTATAAAACAAACTGCATTCTATATCCAACCCCAATTATGAGATTTTTTGAAAATCCAGTGGTCTCTTAAAGAATTTTTTATCGAGCTGAAGCAGAATTCATTTTATTGAAACCAAACACTTCACTCTTACCTCAGTAAGTTCCATTATCGTCTCTTTTGCTGACTTCTGGGTGACTTTCTCTTCCTTCTTTTCTGGAGTAACAACAGGCATAAGGCTCGGTGGCAGCGGCACACCGGCCTTGGCACACATGGCAGCTGCATTTGCTTTAGCTATTTCAAGTAATTGTGCCTTATCTATAAGAATATTAAACATTTATTCATTACTTCATGATTTAATATCAATTTGTCCTCCCACCGCAACCTGCTATCTTAAAACTGTGACCCTAGGGACAATCAGTGGACCCTGGAAAACAGCATAGGATCTGTAGCACTCAATCATACTTCACACAAAACCACCGAATCATCTCCAGGGCTTGAAAACTGATGCCTACAGTACGGCAAAGGGGCCAAACCTCAATAGATGCATCCTGTCTGACATAGGTGAAAAGAGCTTTTTCCAACAAAAAAATTTTTCCAACAAACATCCAGGCCTCTCCTTAATAGAAAATCTAGCCCTCTGACCCATCTGAACAAGGAGGTAGGAGGGAGCTGGACCCAGACTGACAATCTAAAAACCTGTTTAACAGAAAGGCTTTGAGTATACCATACACTATTATCTACCATGCCCCTATACTATTTATCCCCCCAGAACTTCAAATGGAAGAATACTGAACACAGATATATATTGTTACAATCCTTTACACTGCGTCTTAAAATATATGAATCCTTCAGTTCGTTCAGCAAACCACATTATGCATAGTACACATATAAAGTCTGTGAACCAGAAACGCTGATATTAACCATTCATAAAAAGGGACTGACAAAATGATGAAAAATTTGAACACATATTACAATAAAGCTCTGAAAGTGAATTACCCAAATCAGTTAGCCGTTTAGGTGACCTGCTCGAAGATCTGGATCTCCGATGATCAGGTGATACACTAGAGCTCCGTCTCCTCCCAGTGGATCTAGAGGTCCCTAGACGCACAGGTGTTCGACTTCGGGACCGTAATCGGAGAGTTATTCTGTAACTGTCTCTTGAATCTGACCTTCTCCTTCGTCTGTCAACAGACCTTGATCTATTTCTCCGAGATCTCCTACGTCTTTCCCTTGATAAAGATCTCTGTCTTGACACTGATCTTGATCTAGTCTTCTTCCAGCGTTTTGAACATGATCGTGAGCGAGTTCGAGACCGTGATCTTGATCGATTATCAGATTTTGATCTTGAGGTCCTCTTCCGTGTTAGTGATCGAGAACGATTCCTTCTAGAGCGTGATACTGTTCTATGACTGTGAGATTTGGGTTCTGAGCATTTACTTCTCGATCTTCTAGGTCTGTCTCTGTCTTCTGCTTTATCCGGAGATCTGGACCTAGATTTAGATTTGGGATGTTCGGGTGATTTTGCATGATTATGTACAGATGCTTCCAAAGATTCAGTTTCTTCTGTTTTTTCAGGAGATTTAGACTTTGATCTAGATTTGGAAGACTTCCCTTTGGATGCATTTGAAGAGTCTTTGTCCTTTCTTCTTTCAGAGGATTTGGATCTGGATTTTGATTTAGACTTTTGGCGATCAGAAGATTTTGATCTTCTCTGTCTAGACTTCAGGGAAGACTCTCTTTTTTCATCAGATTTTGTTACAGACTTAGAATCAGATGACTTGGATCGTCTCCTTTTTGACCTTGATGATACCTCTACTTTGTCAACAGATTTTGATCTAGATTTGCAATTCTCAGAAGACCTGGATCGTTTTCTTTTTGACCTTGATGAAGTCTCTCTTTTGTCAAAAGATTTTGATCTTGATTTGCGATTATCAGAAGATCTGGACCGTCTCCTTGCTCTCACTGAGGATTCTCTTTTATCAACAGATTTAGACCTGGAGTTGTGATTATCACAAGATCTAGATCGTCTACTTTTTGCTCTTACTGAAGTCTCTCTTTTATCAACAGATTTAGACCTGGACTTGCGATTATCAGACGACCTAGATCGTCTACTTTTTGCTCTTGCTGAAGTCTCTCTTGTATCGACTGACTTAGATCTAGACTTGTGATTATCAGATGACCCAGATTGCCTCCTTTTTGCCCTCACTGAAGTCTCCCGTTTGTCAACAGATTTAGATCTAGATTTGTGATCAGAAGATCTGGATCGTCTCCTTCTTGCTCTCACTGAGGACTCCTGTTTGTCAACAGATTTAGATCTGGATTTGCGATTATCAGAGGACCTGGATCGCCTTCGCCTTGTCCTCAGTGTATCTTTGTTTCCTGACCTGGATCTAGATTTGCGGTTGTCAGAAGACCTGGATCGTCTTCGTCTAGTCCTCAAAGTCTCTCTTTTGTCCACTGATTTGGACCGAGACCTACGATTTTCAGAAGATCTTGATCGTTTTCGCCTTGTTCTCACTGAAATATTTCTTTTGTCATCAACTGATCTGGATCTAGACTTATGATGATCAGAGGACCTGGACCATCTTCGCCTTGGCCTTACTGAAGATTCTCTTCTGTCAACAGATTTAGATCTAGATTTGTAATTATCAGAGGACCTAGATCGCCTTCTCCTTCTCCTCACTGGAGTCTCTCTTTTCTCAACTGATCTACTTCTAGATTTGTGATTGTCTGAGGACCTGGACCGTCTCCTCCTTGTCCTTGTGGATATCTCTCTTTTGTCAGTGGATCGTGATCGAGACTTATGATGATCAGAAGATCTAGACCGTCTCCGTCTTGATCTTATTAAAGTTTCTCTTTTATCAACAGATTTAGATCTAGACTTGTGATTATCAGAGGATCTGGACAATCTTCGTCTTGTCCTGACTGATTCTCTTCTGTCAACAGACTTGGACCTAGATTTCCGACGATCAGAGGATCTGGACCGCCTCCGCCTTGACCGTAGTGAAATTTTGTCAGTTGATTTGGATCTAGATTTATGATGGTCAGAAGTCCGAGAACGCCTCCGTCTAGATCTTAGTGAACTTTCCTTGCCTTCTTTTCTCTCAGCAGATTTTGATCTAGACTTACGACGTGAGGAAGAATGCTTTTTCCGGGAATCAGAATCATTCTTGCTTCTAGAGCGTGCTCTTCTTAATGATGTTTGTCTAGAGGTGGAACGTGATCTAGACTTTTTTTTACGTTTTTTTGACTTGGAAGGCGATTTTGACCTACTCTTTTTGGCTTTTTTCCCACTCTTGCTTTTATCTTTACTTTTGCTGCTTATTTTTTCACTTTTCCTGTCTTTTGAAATAGGTTCATCATTTTCGTTTGCTATCTCTGAGGATTCTGGAACAGCTTTTGAATGTTGATCCTTCAAAGAAGTATGTGAAGTTGCTTCCAGGGCCTTCTCTGCTACTTTCACAGGTTCAAGAGCAGCTTCTGAATCTTTTACCTCTGCAGTTATCTGTTGACTTTCTACCAAATCATTTTCTTCTGCCCCACATACAGGTTTTAGAGATGCTTTTACTACTGGCTCCTCCAAAGACTTCTGGGTACTAGCTTCTGAATTTTTTTCCTTGATCAAACAGAAAGATTCTGAAGTTGTTTCCAAATTTTTCTCCTCCAAAGTGACTTCTGAAGATATTTCAGAATTCTCCACTTGAACTAGTTCTGCATGTTCTGGCACTGATGCCAGATCCTTCACCACTCTCATACACACAGATTCTGAATTTTGCTCTGAAATTTCTATGCCCTTTGCATTTGTGTATTTATGTGCTGTTTCAGAGTCTTCAGCTTTCACAGCAAGAACAGATTTCAGAGATTCTTCAGCGATTGCTTCTGACACAAACAAAGAAGTTGAATCTTTCTCCAAATCCTGTCTCTCCTCTAAGCTTTCCTCAAAATGCATTTTTTCTTTATCAATAGGGGATTGGACAATTGGCACATTTTTTAATTTTCCAAGAGATTCACATTTAGGAATTGCTTCAAAATCTTTTAAGTGCACAAGTTCTGGACCAGTTTGAGATTTCACAAATACTGTCTCTTTCAACTCTGACATACTCATAAATCCAGAGTTTGCCTCTAAATTTTTAATATCTACTACACATGCCATTTCTACAATAGGTTCTGAATGTTTTTTCTCTGTTCTGCAAACAGGTTCCACATCTGCATGAGTTTCCATTAAACCTGACATGTGTGTACATTCTGTAGCTGTTTCTGAATTTTTTTCCTGAAAATGCAGCTGTAATTTTTTGTCTGAATTCTTCCCCATTTCTGCAACCACAGATGACATAGTAGCTCCCAAATCTTCTGTTTCCATGGTGCCTGAAAACTGTGAAGTACTTTCTGCAACACCCTGCACTTTATATACGAGACTTTCTTCCACACATCTTGCTTGCACAGTGCTCCCAGATTGAGTTAAAGGTTCTAAATCTTTTCTTTCCCAAGCATGCTTAGATTCTGGTTTGGTTTCCAGATCTCCCACTTGTTTCAAGCAGATAGCCTCTGAAGTTGTTTCTAAAACATTCTCCTTTGAAATGTATTCAGATTCTGGAACAGCTTTATAGTCAAATGGCTCCAGCACACCACCTGTTTCTGTAACCGAATCCAAATATTTAACTTCCGTTTCTCTTAGACGAGTCTCAGAATCAATTATATTTAATGCTTCCATTTCTGCAGTTGTGTCAGAAGACTTCAAGTGTGTCGAGCTCAGATGTGTTGAAGTTGTTAGCTCTAATATTTCTTCAGAAGTTGTGATTTCAAGCATACACACAGACTCTGAAGACTTTAATTCTGATGTATTTAAATTTGTTGCAGGAGCTACTAGATCTTCTGCTTCTAATACTACTTCGCAATTTACTGTTTCTATGTCAGTCATCCCTGTTGTAAGTAGAGATTCCACAACGTTATCTGAATTCCCCAGTTGCAACACACAGAGGGGTTCTGGAGTTGTTTCAAACTGCAATGTTGTTTTTAAAGCTTTTTCCTCTCCAGTATTTGCAAAGTCAGAATTCAATTCTGAATCTTTTACATCCACCATAAGCACAGTAAGTGTTGCATCACGCTCCTCAGTCTCTGAAACTGATTCAGAATATTTTTCTACCAAAGCTGCTTCTGGTTTTAGATCTGTTCCAGATTCCTTTTCTTTTGGCAACACACCTTCTGTGGTGCCTGCACTTAAAGTTGGTTTATGTTTCTTAAAGGTTTCTGAATGATCTGGAGCTGCTTCATGATCAAATATAGTATTTACCCCTTTTTTGTCCACTGACTCTAAATTTGCTTCTGAGGTTTTTGTATCTGTTACTAGAGCAAAGCCAAAAGTTTCTTTTGTGATGTCTGCAGGAGCTGTAGATGCTACCAAATGTTTTACTTCAACTGCAGTTTCAATTATTTCAGATGACTTTAAGTCTTTGTCCACTGCTGCATTGACAGGAATAGGAGTTCCTTCTATACCTATCACTCCTACTGTAAACTGTGACGTTGGAGCTACGTATGTCTTTTTAACAACTTCCAAATTTTTAGTATCCATAACACACAGTGTTTCTGAATTTGCTTCCAAACCTGGATCAGTCAATGCTTTATTTCCAAATGCTGTATTTGATTCTTGTATTTCATTTTTCTTTGGAGATTCTTCAATTATTTTCAATAGCTGAGATGTTGCTACTGATTTGTATTCTGGAAGATCTTCTGTTTCTATACCCATTCTGTGGGGAGATTCCAGTTCTATCTCCATGTCCTTTACATCTATTATCTTAGATTCTGAAATTATTTTTGAATCTTTTGGGTGTATTATGTACAGAGGCTTCAGGAAGTTATCTGAATTTGTCTGTGTCATATACAAAGATCTGGAACAATGTTCTGAATCTATTACTTCATTAACCTCACCCAATTCTGAAGCAACGATCAGTTCTGTCCCTAATGCATATGGAGAACCTGGGGTTGCTGTAAAACATGATGCTTCTGTGCTTGCCTCCAATTTCTGTTTTTCTTGCAAATTAGTTAATTCTTCTGAAAACAGACGTTCTGGACTGGGCACTATGTATTTAACCTCCAAAGCGCGCTGAGAACCTAAGTTTATTTCTTGTTCTTTTGTTTTCACAAACTGTAAAGATTCTAGATTCTGTACAGCATGGTGGCTTGAAATTGATTCAAAACTTTCTGCAGTATTCAAAAGGCTGGAAGCATCAGTTTTATTAGGGCTATCCACATCTAAAACACATGCCAATTCTCTAGTTTCTTTTAGTTTTTGTGTCTCTGACATGGCATCAACTTCTGGAGTTGTTTCTGAACTTACAATATTCACCTCTTGGGAAGATTCTGAAATGAAAAATGGGCTTTTAATTTCAGCAGATGGCTGTTTTTCTGTTATGTCTTTCACCTTCAAGCCCCCAGATTTAATTTCCCATTCCGCTGTCTCAGCACCATTCCGTCTGTTCCCCACATAATCAGCAGTATCCAATGCCTTCTCTTTTACTCCAGTCACAGAATAAGGAACAACTTTTATGTCTTTCCTTTTGATCACATCCGTCACTGCCTTAGAGTCTACTTCCCTATTTTTCACTTCTCCATGCAGATATTCTAATTTTTTTTCTAAATCATTCAACTTTACTATTGCTGCAGATTCTATAGCTTCAACTTCTCTAGCAGGTAATGCTTCAGAGTTCTTTATATCCTCTGTGTGCAACAATTCTGGAACTCTTTCTGAATTTTTCAGTTCCATCATAGTTTCAGGTTCTGTATAAAGTTCAAGACTGTGTTCTGAATAGTTTGTAAATATCATATGCAGTGATTCCGAACCAGCATCTAAATCTCTCTGTTCTTCCTGCCCCCCTGGTTTAAGATTAATTTCTGAATTGTTTCCTTGTGCCATCATATCAGACTGTAAAACATCTTTCACATGTTTCATTTCTGTCATGTACAGAGTTTCTGAAATAGTTTCAATTTTTTCCAAAGATACTGAAGGTTGTTCTGGAATTTTTTTCAAATCTATCAGATTTATTTGAGTCTCACTTTCCATATCTGTCACAGCCAAGTGCTTTGAAACATCCTGGTATTGTGCTTTTGCAGAGTTATTAGGGGCTTCTGGAGCACTTTCAAAATTATTAATCTCTGGAATTGTTTCAGATCTTGGAATGCTTTCAGAAACTTTCACTTCAATTACTGTCTCAGAATCTTTAGGAATATCCGTATCTCCCTTCTTTTCCACTGCAGTTTCTAAAGATGCTTCCAGATAATTAATTTGACTTGCTCCCATAGATTCTAGATTCTTCGTATCCACCACTGTCTCTGGAATAGTACCCCATTTTTCTTTTTCTGATTCATATACAGATGTTCCTCTTAGGCATTCTACATCCATCTCCTTAGATTCTGCAGCAGTTTCTAAATGTCTGGCTTGTATTTCTGTATCCAAAAAATACGCTCCAGAATCAGTCCTCTTCATAAACTCCAATTCTGGTGCTCTTTCAAAATCTTTCACATTTGCTACAATTTCTAGAGATTTTTTATATTTCAGTGAATCTTTTAGTTCCATAAGAATTGCAGAAGTCTGACTTTCTTTTAATTCTCTCACTCCTGTTTTCTCAGGATCAAGAGATACTTCAGTGTGTTTATATTCATCAGGTTCTGTACTTCCTTTTGAATCTTCTGGCCATATTTTAGGTTCAGGTGCTACAGAGGATTCAAGATCTTTTTCAGTAACTCTACACACAGATTCTGGAATTTGTTCCAAATCTTTATTTTCTATTCTAGACTGGATCTGTAGAGTTTTCTCCGAATCTTCCATCATGGCAATTCTCTCAGAGTCTTGCTCTAATTCATCTGTAAGTACATCATCTTTTGGACTCCTTTCAGAAGCTTTCACCTTTGCTTTGTTCAAAAATTCTGAAGTTGCTTCAAAATCCTTCCCCACCACCATAGCCAAAAATCCCAATGTCGTTACTGAATCTTTAGTTTCTGCATTTGTCTCCAAAGGAGTTTTCATTAATTTGCACCCAGTCTTTTCAAATGAAACTGATGCCGGTTGTACCATGGCTTCTGGATCCAGAGATCCTGAGAGAGAGTCCAGCTCTTTTATCTTCACTGAATCAGACTCCATCCTGGTTTCCAAGTCTTCCAGCTCCACAGCTACAAACTTTGGACTATTCTCGGGAACATCTATATGTTCTGATATCTGCAATGCTGAATTAGCCTTAGGCTGTTCCATTTCTTTCATACTGGTATTATCTTTTTCAACATCAACACTACTTAAAGATTCATCCTCTACCTGCAGATTCATAGCCAGGTTGGTATGCTGGCAAGTATAATTCTCCAATTCTCTCTCATTAGTTAACTCTACTTCACAGAGCTCCTGCATACTGATGAATACAGAATCTTCTTCAGATGCATCCAATTTGCTGGTATCTGAATTAGACGCATCATGTGAATTAGACAAAGATGAATTTAGGTTTTCATACACAGCTTTTTCCATAAACCATTGAGAATCATTTTTCAAAGGAGATGCAAGTCCTACATCCACATTCTCTGCACTCAAAACTATGCTTTCTGGATTCAAATGAGAAGCAGGCTGTATATCTCCACATCCTTTGTGGTCAGAGTTTAATTTTGATTCCTTGGACTGCTTCTTATATTTTTTCTCTTTTTTCTCCTTCTTTCTTTTCTTCTTTTTTTTCTTGTCTTTGTGTTTCTTGTCCTTTTTAGACTTTTTCCTTGGAATTTCATCTTGCACTTCATCAGGTATGCCTCTTTTAGTGGAACGAGACTTATTTTTCACAGCATCCTGTCCAGCATCTAAAAAAAAAAGTCATTATTGTTAAAATTATTAAAACAAGAATGCAAAGAGTTGTATCCTATTACTCAAATCTACTCCCAGCAGATTTTTCTGCCTGCAAAAATAGCTTTATGGCAGCGGAAGAGGCTCTTCACAGGTGAAAATTTCTTACCCAGCAGAAGAGACTCAGAAAATATAATCCAAATTTTATCATGTTACATTCAAGCTATACAAAAATCTATGCAAAAGGCTGGATTTTACAAGGCTAAATGACAAAATGTATCCTGTCAATTTTGGGGGGATTACTAACTGCAAATTTACCTGTACCAACTACAGAACAGTTTTTTCTTCAAGTAGAAAAATATTTAGGAATACAAAACATTGAAAAACTGTATTTACAAATACAAAACTGTTTCTAAACAGCAATATGGCTACAAAGGCACAAAGAAGTAAAACATGAGCCAGGTTATTTGGAAACAAACCTTTCAATGTTATATAATTAGGTACTAATCCAAAGACTTAACATGCACGCTTATCCTTAAATCATTCATACCCTTAACTCCCCTAAGGTATAATGCATTTTTCCCTTTAGGTCACCCTTTATAATGCATTTTTCCCTTTAAGCTCACCACTTTCATTAGAAAAACAGCCCTTCCCAGCAATTGGGTTTATTTTTTACCCAGGAAGTCATGGAAAAAATGGGTTTACACTTCTACAGGAACCAAACCCCAGTTAAGCCTTTTCCTCAATGAACTGCACTGCCCTGAAGTCCCTCTCTCCCCTCCCCACTGTGTTTCTCTTTTAATTTTGAGTTTCATTAAAATGGTAAATGGGATCCATCCAGCCCCCAACAGACTTGGCTTGAAAATGAAAGCACTATGCAGGATCATTAATGGGGTTTCTATTTACCCCAGAAATAATGGGGGGGGGGGTATTTTAGCACTGTTCCCATGTTTAAATAGATGGGCCAATACCTATTATCTCAATTTTATTGAAAAGTGGAGCAAGCAATGAAAAAAATATACTCATAATTTATATCTATAGACATTTTTTGGTTTTGAGATTTCACACCCCTTTTGGAATAAGGGGTGGCAAGGTCCCCCAGAGAACCCAGTGTTTAAATAGATGGGCCAATACCTATTATCTCAATTTTATTGAAAAGTGGAGCAAGCAATGAAAAAATATACTCATAATTTATATCTATAGACATTTTTTGGTTTTGAGATTTCACACCCCTTTTGGAATAAGGGGTGGCAAGGTCCCCCAGAGAACCCAGTGTTTAAATAGATGGGCCAATACCTATTATCTCAATGTTATTGAAAAGTGGAGCAAGCAATGAAAAAAATATACTCATAATTTATATCTATAGACATTTTTTGGTTTTGAGATTTCATAACCCTTTTGGAATAAAGGATGGCAAGGTCCCCCAGAGAACCCAGTGTGTGCAACCTGAATTGTTGAGTATATAGTAGGAGCAGGTAAAAGCCCTGTGCTTGTGGTCTGTCAACACTTCCCTCAGGCCCATAGCCACATGGAAAAGCTCAAATTGAACTGTTCTGCAGTTTTGGAAATGGAGTCATTCTATCCCCCCAGCAGGACAAGCCACCAAATGTTTGAAGGCATTCTTTGAACCTCACATTTTCCAGACTTGAAGGAGCCATGAAGTCTGGAACTCTACATGACACCTGAACACCTGTTTTTTTTAGCTAATTGCTTGCTTTTACCCTTCAAATTTTGCAGACTTCAGAGTAATCTTCTTTACATATCTGGGGGGGAGCCCTCTAGATGACCCCAGCCACAGGTCCATTTAGCTTTGGTGACCAAGTGATCTCAAGGGCCATAAATGGCCCTCAGGATGGACATTTCCCACCCTTGATTTAGCTGATTGGTTCCGTTTGACCTTCACATTTTCCAAACCTGTGATTTGATCATCTCAACTTTACAGGGGGAAGTTACTCTAGATGACCCATAGCCACCTCTGCACTGAACTGTACACCTTCAAAAATTTCCAAACCTCTGAGTCACCTTCTCAACTTGACATATTTGGGGGGTGAGGTGTGTGTAGAAAGTTACAATGATTGTTTTCTTAAAAATAAACAGTTTTATAGATTCACAACTGTGTCTTCTGCTTTAAAAATGATAGAGTCAATTTGAAATCATTTACTTTTTTGAGGGTTTGATGTTTTCAATGAGGGGTGTTTTGACCCCAATTCCAAATTTTAGTCTCCTTTGTCTTGTACTTTTGAAAGAAGTTATTCCTGAGGTCTGTTTGTTTTTTCTTGGTCGCTAATGCCATGACTGAGAGAACTATCAGGTTTCCATTTTTTTTTTTGCTGTAATGTAGGGTCACTGACCCCTCACGCCAAAGTAGTATAGCTGGATTTTTTTTCCCTTGGGAGGAATAGGAAAAAATGAAAGAGATCCCACTCCAGTACCATATTTCTTAACCCTGAAATCTTGAATCTCCAACATCTTATAAAATGATTCAGTATGCAGCTAATTAGTACTACCATCTCCCATCTACCCAAGTACTTTTGGGATTTGGCCTGTGGAAGCTATAATCATGTTATTAGGAGAAAATATTTATTCCTAGCTAATTTTACATAGAAATAATTTTTTTGAAAAATATAACAAAAACTGGAAGCTATGCTAATCTTATACAAGTTAATGCAAAATTGACAGTGTATGTTTATGGAAAATAAACTGTTTTTCATTTACCTGGTTTGTACTGCGGCTCTGCACCCAAGACCTCTGATAATACTTGCTCTATCTTCTGTACTAGCGGATCATTCTGAAGAGCTCCAATTGTAACATCAGCAGAGTTTACTTCCTCAGATGAATTTATTTCACCATTCTGTTGGGCTACCTTTCCACTAATAAATAAAAAACAAAAAACCTTGCTTAAAATGTATATTAAAACTTAATATATGCTAATATGTGAAATAATAAAATATGCCAGAAGTAAAAGAAACAAATCATGTACATGTGGTAAATATTAAAGTTTCAGGTCTTATCCACATACGTTAATTTCTTAAACAAAATAATGAGCTAGATCTTGTCAAACTTTAGAAACACAGTGGTATGAAGAACTTGCACAGGAGCTGGGGGAAGCTTCTGTGGAATCTAGGTGTTTCTCCTACCACCAAATCTCACATAGTTGCCAAAGATCCCCCAAACCCTCAGAAGCAGCTTAGCATCAGGCCCGGATGGCATACATCCAAGAGTTCTGAAATAACTCAAAGGAAAAATTGTGGATCTCCTGACAAAAATTATGTAATCTATCATTAAAATCTGCTTCCGTTCCTGAGGACTGGAACCCCCATCTTTAAAAAAAGAGAGAACCCTCAATTAGCTGAATCTGGTAGTCATGTTTATTGATATGTTTAACTTTCTACTTAGCACCTCAGGATCCAAGGTCACAACATAAAAACATGTTTTAAAATATCAAAGCAACAGATATAAAACACATTTTAAAAGAACTATCTAAAACCCAGCAAGGTATACCTAAGTGTGGCCAAATTTGCTTAATGTAAGAACCACGCAGAATAAATGCCAGATGTTTGAGACACACATGATATGAACAAATATTACACGTTTTTATTAAAACTCCTTATACTTTCTTTGCACAGAAAGATAAAATACATGTGTGTGCACTTTACAACAGAACCACACTAGGAGGAGACTTTTTAAAAAAACAAAAAGGATTACTAAATTACTAAAATTTTGTTTTTTAAAAAACAAAAAGGATTATTGAAGGAGGATAGGGAAATGGCTGAGAAGCTGAACGCATTTTTTGCCTCAGTCTTCACTGTGGAAGATGAGAAGTGTTTGCCCGCTCCAGAACCACTAATTCTGGAAGGGGTGTTGAAAGACCTGAGTCAGATTGAGGTGACAAGAGAGGAGGTCCTACAACTGATAGACGAATTAAAAACTAATAAGTCACCAGGTCCGGATGGTTACATCCAAGAGTTCTGAAAGAACTCAAAGTTGAACTTGTGGATCTTCTGACAAAAATATGTAATCTTTCATTGAAATCTGCCTCCGTTCCTGAGGACTGGAAGGTAGCAAATGTCATCCCCATCTTTAAAAAGGGTTCCAGAGGAGATCCAGGAAATTACAGGCCAATCAGTCTGACTTCAATACCTGGAAAGTTGGTAGAAACCATTATCAAGGACAGAATGAGTAGGCACATTGATGAACACAGGTTATTGAGGAAGACTCAGCATGGGTTCTGTAAGGGAAGATCTTGCCTCACTAACCTGTTACATTTCTTTGAGGGGGTGAACAAACATGTGGACAAAGGAGACCCAATAGATGTTGTTTACCTTGACTTCCAGAAAGCTTTTGATAAGTTCCTTATCAAAGGCTCCTTAGAAAGCTCGAGAGTCATGGAGTAAAAGGACAGGTCCTCTTGTGGATCAAAAACTGGCTAATTAATAGGAAGCAGAGAGTGAGTATAAATGGGCAGTCTTCGCAGCGGAGGACAGTAAGCAGTGGGGTGCTGGGTCCCATGCTCTTTAACTTGTTCGTAAATGATTTGGAGTTGGGAGTAAGCAGTGAAGTGGCCAAGTTTGCAGATGTCACTAAATTGTTCAGGGTGGTGAGAACCAGAGAGGATTGTGAGGCACTCCAAAGGGATCTGTTGAGGCTGGGTGAGTGGGCGTCAACGTGGCAGATGAGGTTTAATGTGGCCAAGTGCAAAGTAATGCACATTGGGGCAAAAAATCCCAGCTACAAATACAAGTTGATGGGGTGTGAACTGGCAAAGACTGACCAAGAGAGAGATCTTGGGGTCATGGTAGATAACTCACTGAAAATGTCAAGACAGTGTGCAATTGCAATAAAAAAGGCCAACGCCATGCTGGGAATTATTAGGAAGGGAATTGAAAACAAATCAGCCAGTATCATAATGCCCCTGTATAAATCGATGGTGTGGTCTCATTTGGAATACTGTGTGCAATTCTGGTCACCGCACCTCAAAAAGGATATTATAGCATTGGAAAAAGTCCAGAAAAGGGCAACTAGAATGATTAAAGGGTTGGAACACTTTCCCTATGAAGAAAGGTTGAAACGCTTGGGGCTCTTTAGCTTGGAGAAACGTTGACTGCGGGGTGACATGATAGAGGTTTACAAGATAATGCATGGGATGGAGAAAATAGAGAAAGAAGTACTTTTCTCCCCTTCTCACAATACAAGAACTTGTGGGCATTCGATGAAATTGCTGAGCAGTCGGGTTAAAATGGATAAAAGGAAGTACTTCTTCACCCAAAGGGTGATTAGCATATGGAATTCACTGCCACAGGAGGTGGTGGCGGCTACAAGCATAGACAGCTTCAAGAGGGGGTTAGATAAAAATATGGAGCAGAGGTCCATCAGTGGCTATTAGCCACAGTGTGTATATGTGTGTGTGTGTGTGTATATATATATATATATATATATATATATATATATATATATATATATATATATATATATAATTTTTTTTTGTCCACTGTGTGACACACAGTGTTGGACTGGATGAGCCATTGGCCTGATCCAACATGACTTCTCTTATGTTCTTAAAAGCTGGGAATAACAGCACCCATAAGACCAGCATAGGGAAAGGTTACGGGAATTATTTTTTGGCACTAGTGGGAGAAGGAAACACACATGTACCATATAAATCACTGACCACTGTTTAAGTAAATTAAGTAATTTTTTTTATTTATACCCCGCCCCCCCCCCGTTTACATCATTATGCATCTCTCTTTGCTTTTACACCAAGGTTAGTAAATACAAACTCACAAAATACAAACTGCAAGAACTACGAAACCAAGGGGAACCTTGAACTGCCCTCTTTAATTCTGTTCCTCTTTCCAGTAGGACAGCACCTGAGAAAAGGTGTGAAGTGTTATCACAGATGAACCTAGGGACAACATTTCACTGCTGCTTCTGCAGCTGCCCAGTACTGGCAGGAAACTAGTTAATCTGCTAACTTCTAAAGCACAAAAGGGGGAGTCAGCTATTCCACCCTCCCCCCACAGCAGGCCCACAAACCTGTCAGGGGACAACAGCGCTCAGCCAGTCACCGTCCCAGGCTACCCGGCCTGCACCAGCCACCTTGCGAGGAAAGTCATGCCAAGGAAAGCCAAGGGAAGGAGGAAAGTCTCTTCTATCAGTACTGCAACTCACTTGGCTAGGCCACAGGATCTGCCTCTGGCCATCCTGGTGCACCTCACAAAGTAGAGGTGAGGTCAGTCATCACCCTTCAACCAGTCCTGCCACAGTCATCACTCGCAGAGCCAAGGTGCTTGCAGAGTCACTGGCGCTCATCCCCTTGTATTCCTTCTCTCATTTACTACTCTCAGTCTTGTTACCCTCCTTGGCAGTGACTGAGTTCAGGTCGCTCCAACCATCCAGCAGGGAAGGGCAGGAATCCCAAGTGCATGTCCAGCTGGACTCAGTGGCACAGCCAGTGACTTCCCTCCACTATACGCTCACTTTTCTTCCTCAGCTCTTGTGCTCTCTTTCCCCACTCTAGGTCTCTGGATGACCTCTGATGAAGGAGAACATCTTGCAAGTCTGCCTATTTCCCTCTTCTTCCTCACTTCACACCCAGTGGAAATAATTGCCTACCTATGGATCAGCACTCATAGGATAACTGAGGTTCCAATGCTATGCACTTATTTGAGAGTGAGCCTGCATTAAGTTCCTCCTCAACCTCTGGGGGCCTGTCATGGATCCTGTGGGTTGCTGCCTTACACTGCCACCACTCTGGATTTATGGTCCCTTGGGAAGGCCCAGAGTACCCTCCCAAGCCCAACCAAAATGCCCCTTTTAGCCAAGAAAACACAGGCGTGCAGACCAGGCAGAGACATTAAAAGGATAAAGGTTTATTCATACAGGAATGGGCACTTAAAAACGACAAGGTGCTGAACACATATATGTGTATAAAGGTAAATAAAAATAAACCCTAAAACCTAACGTGGCTACTTATACCTCCCTTAACCTGTCTTCATGGCCCACAGCCTTCTATACCAGGCCGACTGTCTGTTACTCACTCTACCTCTGAGTGAGGGATCCTTCTCTCAACGTGACTCTGTGAGAGAAAAAGAACACAGTTCCACAGTCCACAAAGTTTATGTATGGACTCCTCATTAATCACTGGACACTGATTGGTTACAGAGGGCGTCAAGCATTGTGGGGATTGTAGGCTGGGTCTGCTTTCTACTCCCATACTGGTCTCTAAGCCTAGGCCACCCTAGGCCTTGTAATGTAATGTAATGTAAAAAAAATTTTTTTATATCCCGCCCTCCCCCGCCTGGGCAGGCTCAGGGCGGCTAACAACATTTAAAAGTGGAAAAGTACAATAATAAAACATTAGATTCACATTAAAACCAGTCAGTCAATAATCAAAACATTCCTAAAACTAACATCGGCGGTAAACATTCTTAATTTAGCAGTAAACATTAGCTCAGTCATTGGTGAACGCCTGTTTGAAGAGGGCGGTCTTGCAGGCCCTGCGGAACTGGTCTAAGTTCCGCAGGGCCCGCACCTCCTCTGGGAGCTGGTTCCAGAATTGTGGGGCCGCGGCTGAAAAGGCCCGAGTGCGGGTGCTTTGAAGTTTAACTTCTTTTGGCCCAGGGATATTCAGTCTGTTTTTGCCTACTGACCTCAGTGCTCTCTGGGGCTCATATGGGGAGAGACGGTCCCTCAGGTAGGTCGGTCCTTGGCCATATAGGGCTTTAAAGGTTATGACCAGCACTTTGTACTGGATCCGGTATACAATCGGCAGCCAGTGCAGTCCGCGTAGCCCCGGCCGTATATGCTCCCATCTTGGGAGACCAAGTAGCAGCCTGGCCGCCGCATTCTGCACTAGCTGCAGTTCCCGGGTCCGGTACAGAGGCAGCCCCATGTAGAGAGCGTTACAGTAGTCCAGTCTTGAGGTGACCGTCGCATGGATCACCATTGCTAGGTCCTGACGCTCTAGGAAAGGGGCCAACTGCCTCGCCCGCCTCAGATGAAAAAATGCTGACTTGGCAGTGGCTGTTATCTGGGCCTCCACTGATAATGAAGGCTCCAGTAAAACACCCAGGCTCTTTACCCGTTGCGCCGTCTTCAGTGGCGCCCCGTCAAAGGCCGGGAGAGATATTTCCTTCCCCAGAGTGCCACGACCCACATGGAGAACCTCTGTCTTCGCTGGGTTCAACTTCAGCCCGCTCAGTCTAAGCCACGTTGTAACAGCCTGCAAAGCCCGGTCCAGGTTCCCCGGGGCAGAGGCGGGCCGACCATCCATTAGTAAATAGAGCTGGGTGTCATCTGCATATTGATGGCAACCCAGCCCAAATCTCCGGGCAATCTGGGCGAGGGGGCGCATATAGATATTGAATAACATCGGGGAGAGAACTGCTCCCTGGGGCACCTCACAGTCTAGTGTGCGCCTCTGGGATCACTCACCCCCAATCGCCACCCTCTGTCCCCGACCCATGAGGAAGGAGGAAAGCCATTGTAAGGCCAGCCCCTCTACCCCTATGTCGGCGAGGCGGCGGATCAGTAACTGATGGTCGACTATATCAAATGCAGCCGACAAATCTAATAACATCAGCGCTGCCACACCGCCTCGATCCAGTTGCCGCTGGAGGTCATCCACCAAGGCGACCAGGACCGTCTCTGTCCCGTGACCCGGTCGGAAGCCAGACTGGCACGGGTCCAGGACCTTGTCTCCCAGTCCTGCACAGATCATGACAGAGCCACACAATGTATGTGAAAGAGCCACAAGTGACTCCCAAGCTGCAGTTTAGCCAACTCTGGCCTATGCAAACCCAAAAGCTCTCACTGGAAAGCCAGGAATGCAGGAAGGAGTCCTATGACCTCTTTTGAGAGGCTGGTCTAAGGGTAAAATGCTGATGCTGAAAGACTTGTGCCTGGACTGTTACTGAACAACAGACAAGATGGTACTGACAGCACACTAGCTGAGAACAAAACTGCTGCAAGAAAATAGAGGGAAGAGCAATTGTATGTGAGTCAATAAAGATTACTAACATTCAATTGGACCCCAAAATTAATCAGCATCCAGTGAAGAAACCTCAGGAGCAATCTGCTCCCACTAGCTACTCCTAGATAATAGTCTACCATTGTTTTTCCAGCAGCTTCAGTGGCTATTTCATCTTCAAGGGCAGCCCCATGTAGAGCACATTACAGTACTCTAGACTTCAGATTACTGAAAAGTGGGGCCAGCATGGCCAAACCAGATATTTGCAAATAAGGATCCTACTTACTGATCAGATTTAGCTGGGACAAAGCATTTTTCACTGTCATGGACACCATTACTCCAACAAGATTCCCAAACTTCTGTTTTTTCAACAAAAACAATAAACCATAAATGATAGGAAGAATAACTTGTCCTTCCAGCAAACATAACTTTGGTCTTATCGCGATACAGCTTCAGGTTGTTCTCCCTCAGCCACCTGACAACACTCAGACATTGGTCCAGGACAAAAAGAGCAGAAACTATTCAGACTTATATATAACCATCTCCACTCTGCTCCACTCAGATACACCTCACTGTCCAGGCACCTCAGCAGTTCTGCTGGATCCACCATATTAAAGGCTGCACACAGCATAAACTTCTGCTACTAATTACTGTGGAAGCCTCTACTGAAATACATGAAAGGTGAAATTACACACTTAAAAGTAAATAACCACATCTGCAGAAAATACAATAAATATCCTTTTAATATGGACAGTCAGAGTAACAATGGTTGATGACACCCTGCTCTATCTGTTGATGGCCGACCACCCAAACTCTACCCCAGGCCATCTAACCAGGGCGATGGAAGCAGTGGCTGGTTTTACCACCTTCGGCAGGCCAAACAACTAGCGCCCTATCTGGTCCCTCGGGACTTAGCTACAGTAATCCATGCAACAGTAACTTCCAGGTTGGACTACTGTAACTCACTCTACGCAGGCTTGCCCTTGAGGCTGATCCAGAAGCTCCAGCTAGTGCAGAATGAATCGCCTGTACGGGCGAGCAGTCGGCCGATGCTGCGCAGTTTACACTGGCTACCAATCGAGTACCGGATCCACTTCAAGGTTTTAGTATTGACATTTAAAGCCTTACACAGCCTGGGACCGGTATACCTGTGGGACCATCTCTCCCCATACGAGCCCCAGAGGTCATTGCGCTCGACCAGTCAACATTTCCTGACCATCCCTGGCCCAAGGGACGTCTGGCTTGCCACGACCAGGGCCAGGGCTTTTTCGGCCCTGGTCCCAACCTGGTGGAATCAGCTCCCTGTGGAGATGCAGGCCCTACCGGATTTGTTGCCATTCCGGAGGGCATATAAGACAGAGCTGTTCCGCCAGGCCTATGGCTGAGGCGGGCAGACATCCTTATCCTATTATTCCATCTAAATTGGCCTCCCTGCACTGATTGCTTAAAATCGGGCTGATACCTTTAGGCACCTAGGCTGGGACAAGTATGCCTTAATGTCAAGCATTGATATTTCTCAATAAACAGTCTTTTGATGTTGAATCAAAAGTTGCTTTTATTGTAGGAACTCAGAAGCTTTACCAAGGACACAATCCTTGGAAGTAATGACGTATACAGAGTTACATAGTTACTATATAGGATAACTTCAAAGGGTATCATGCAGATGCAGCTTGAGTCACGGGTTCAAATGTTTACTACACAATATCTATTTTATTACTAAGGAATTTAGGCTATTAAAAACATCTCCCTTTTCTCACACTTCTCTGGGACCAGATAAGGACTGTCTGTATGAATCTGGGGGAGAAGCACATCACAGCTTTACCAGCCAGGCTGCAGCGTAAACATCCCTGGGCTAGATGAATTTATTACTTGCCCAAAGGTTGTAAAGGAGAGGGGTGGGGTGGTAGAGACTGGTGACCTGCTCTTTGTCTAAGGAACCATTATGGCACATAGAAATATGCATGCCTGACATACTGCCACCCCCAAATCTTTCTCCAGGGTTAGAAGGATATTTTGCATAGAATTTTTTAATCAGCTCTGGTGCTCTCACATTCGAGCTATCAAACCACTCATCATGGGCTACAGAGAAATGTTTCCATCTAATCAGAAAATACAATACACCCCGCTTCAGCTTAGAATCTAAGATTTCTTTTACTTCATGGTGATTCTGATCCCCAACTGGAATAGGTTCTGGAACTTGGGGTCAGTCATGCCAAGACGTGGCTCCTGGGTCTCTCCAAAGTAAACTGCAATGAAAGATGGGGTGTATCTTACTAAACAGTTTAGGCAATTCAAATTCTACGATCACTTTATTGATTACTCGTTTAATACGGAATGGTCCCAAAAATTTGTACGTCAGTTTTTTAGATCGTTGTGGCAAAGGCAAGTTCTTTGTTGACAAAAACACAGTGTCCCCCACCTTAAAGTCCCAAGTGGGTGAATGGTGTTTATTATAATGTCTTTTGTAAGTTTCCTTTGCTGCTTCCAGGTTCTCTTGGATATTATTTCAAGTTTTCCCCAGTTTTCTCCACCATGGTTCAAAAGTTGATGGTACATCTGGTATCACTCCCCCTGGCAACTGTGGGAACGGCTTTCTCTCATATCCGTTCACTATCAAAAATGGGGAGGTTTTAGTGGAACTATGTATGCTGTTATATCCGTTTTCGGCAAACGGGAGGAGGTCTGCCCAATTTGACTGCTGATAGTTCACAAAGCACCTCAAATATTGCTCCAGAAGAGCATTCACCCTCTGCGTCTGTCCATCTGTCTGCAGGTGATATGTGGAACTTAGTTCCTGCTCAATCCCAGTCAGTTTACAAAACTCCCGCCAGAAGTTGGCAACGAACTGAATGCCCTAATTAGCTTGTCCGGGAACGAGTGTAGTTTCACCACGTGCTGGAAAAATAACTGTGCTAATTTTTTAGCGGTGGGTATTTGTGAGCATGGAATGAAATGGGCTTGTTTGGAAAATGTGTCCAGTACTACAAGAATTACAGTCCTTCCCGGAGAAGGGGGAAGTTCTACAATGAAATCCAACCATGGTCTGGTTGCTGTTTCTAAGGGTTGTAGCAACCCAGGGGGTTCCCCCTACTTCTTTTAGCCATTAAGGATATCGGACATGAAGCAACATAGTTGGAAATATCTTTCTTCATAAACAGCCACCAAAATTGTCTATTTACTAAGTGTAGGGTTTTGACATATCCAAAGTGCCCGGAGAGTTTACTGTCATGACAAAACTGGAGCACTTCCTTTGGGAGACTCTCTGGCATGTAGAGTTTGCAGTCCTTGTACCAGAACTCCCCTTCACCTTTCCTTACCCCTTCGGGTATGGTGTTTCCTTCTTCCACTTCAGCAATCAGTCTCTCCCCTCCCCACTTTTCGTCCAATTTCTCCCGCTTAGCTTTCGAGTGCGTGGTTACACTTCCCCCCAATTGGCTAGGGAATATGAGGGAATCAATTACCTCCTCCCTTTGGCTATTATGCTGAGGGAGTCTCGATAAAGCATCTACTAAAAAGTTCTTAGATCCAGGGATGTGTTTTAACTTGAAATCAAATTTGGCAAAGAAACCTGCCCACCTAATTTGTTTCTTAGTTAGTTTCCTGCGTCCCGTTAGGGCCTCCAGGTTCTTATGGTCTGTCCATATTTCAAAGGGGACTCTCGCTCCTTCTAGCCAAGATCTCCATGTTTTTAAAGCGAAAGTCACTGCAAAAGCCTCTTTATCCCACACTGACCAATTCCTCTGTTCCTGAGAAAACTTTTTGGAAATGTATGCACATGGTTTGAGGGCCCCCTCCTCATCGGGTTGCATGAGAATTACCCCCACAGCAACGTCACTGGCATCACATTGGACCAAGAAGGGTTTTAATTCATTGGGGTGAATCAAAATAGGTTCGCTGATAAACAATCTTCAGTTTATTGAAAGTTTCCTGACACTTGGCTGTCCAATCTAATTTAGCCCCCCGCCGTTTAGTGTCTGGACCCTTCCCTTTCGTTTTGAGAAGGTCCGTTAAGAGGAGCATGGTGTGAGCAAACCCCTGTATGAAATTACAGTAAAAGTTCGCGAATCCGATAAAAGATTGGAGCTGTCTACGTGTCCTCGGGGGTTCCCAATCTAATACAGCTTGTATTTTGGTGGGGTCCATAGCCAATCCCTTCCCAGACACTCTGTAACCCAAGTAATCCAACTCCGTCTGGTGGAATTCACACTTGGACAGTTTGGCATACAGTTGATGCTCGTAAAGGGTCTTTAAGACTTCTCTGACTAGTTTACGTGAGAGGGTAGGTCAGTGGAATAAATAATTATATCATCCAGGTACACCACTACCCCTTTGTACAAGTATTTTCATAATACTTCATTGATAAAATTCATGAAAACTCTGGAGGCACCTTGTAATCCGAATGGCATGACCAAGTATTCAAACTATCCCATCGGCATGTTAAATGCCATCTTCCATTCATCCCCCTCCTTTATGCGCACCCGGAAGTAGGCATCTCGCAAGTCCAACTTGGTGAAAATCTTTCCCTCTGACACCATGCTTAGTAAGTCCTTTATTAAGGGTATGGGGTACGCATTTGAGGTTGAAATCGCATTGATCCCCCTAAAATCTGTGCAAAGCCTGAGCCCCCAGTCCTTCTTTCTAAAGAGCACGGGAGCGGCATAGGGTGCCCTGGCCGGCCTTATGAACCCCTGCTTTAAGTTCTTGTCCAGAAACTTGCGCAGTTCTGCTTTCTCAGCCCAACCCATAGAATACAGCTTGGCTTTTGGGAGGCTTTGTCCCAGAATCAACTCTATGGCACAGTCAGTGTCTCGGTGTGGCGGGAGCTCGTTGGCTTCCTCTTAACACTTGCTTCAAGTCTCTATACTCCTAAGGGATCGATCACACTTCTTCTATGGTGAGACAACTTCTTGTTTAACGGGGGCGGCTCCAGCCCCCACTTCTCATTCCAGTGGTGGTGTTCACACCTCCCATCTCTGGTCTATAATCTGATCCCCCCATTTTATATTGGGTTCGTGCTTGGCTAGCCATCCCACTCCCAGGACAATGTCAAAAGATGAAGAGGGGGCCACTACAAAAATTTCCGTATCCCAGTGATCTTCTATTCCCATCGGCACCTCGTGAGTTTGCTCCGTGCATGATTCCTCTCTCATGACTGTCCCATCCATCTGTTCGAACTGTATGGGGTACAGTAGAGGACTCGTAGAGAGTCCAAGAGCTTCAACCAGTTTGGGCATGATTAGGTCTCTAGTGCACCCTGAATCTAGTAAGGCCCGGGCATGTATAAAATATTTTAAACTAGGGTTCAGTAAAGTCAATGGGATGAAAAACAAAGTCCCAGTTATTCTCACCCTCAACGGTGCCGTTAGCTCCATGACCTGCTGCTTGGAACCTCTCAGTGCAGGTCGTCCTCATTTCCCGCCGGCTCGTCTTCCCCCAATTCGTCCACTACGATAATCTCTTCCTCTCGAGGAGTTGCTGATGCTGAGCTACCTTTTGCCGGTTCCTTCGCTCGTCCTTCTGCTTTTTTCGCCTTGGGTGAGCTGGTTTTCGGAGTAAGGGGGGGGAGGCCTCGAGACCATTCAGGGCAATTGGCGGTTAGATGGTTTGGGTCGCCACACCGAAAGCAACGTTTGGGGGTAGTCGGTTTAGTGGTTTCCCCCACTTGGTTTGCTGTCCGTCCCTCTGCTTTTGTCCAAAGCCGAGACGTCCCCCCTTTCCCCCTTGCTATTGGTCCTGGAGAGCCACTCGTTCCATGTCAGTTTCTACTTAACTGGCCAGCTGTACCCACCCCATCAACGTGATAAGGCGAGCCTGTTGGAGGGCTCGATCCAGCACGCTCGCGTTCAGGCCCCTCTGGAATTGCTCTATCTTCATTTGCTCATTCCACCCACACACTTTGGCCGCATTTGCACGGAATTCGGCCGCATACTCTCTTACAGCCTTGGACCCTTGTTGCAGGTCTCGTAGGTCAGTGAGGGCTCAGGTCTCCTGTAGCGGGTGTTCATACTGGGTCAGTAGGGCTCGTAGAAATGCCGCCAAGGTGTCTAGTTCAGGGCTCCTGGTCTCGTACAAACTCATGTACCACCTCTTAGCTGCTCCCTTCAGCGTCAATCCTAAGTAATCCACTCTACTGAATTCATCGGGGAAGGTGTTCCCCCAATAGAACGTAAAGCTATTGGCTTGTATAGAGAAGTACTCCACCTCTTCAGGGTCCCCGTCAAAGGTGGCCTCCAGCTCGCGGCCCCTTCCATAGTCACACAGTGGTGGTTGCGGTAGCCGTGGTTGTTGCAGCACTGGAGGGGGAGGGCAGAGGTGGCTGCCCTCCTCTTGGTCCCAGTGGTTGCAGCACCTGCTCTAACTGCCTCCTTACCTCTTGGGCCATGAATGTAGCATTGGCTTGCATTTCGTCTCTCAATCCTTTCGCCATCTCCGCCATCTCCAATCTCATCGTTTGGAGGAAATCCCGAGGGTCTGGGTTTTGGTCCTCCTTCTCCTCCTCTCCTGGATCCAGGTCAGGGCATGGATCTTCTCTCTCATCCTGACCATTCCCACTACTCACCTCCGAGGTGCCCTGGTCACTGTCATCTCCCATCCTCAAGCATAGAAAGGGCAACGCCAGGATCACCCCTCTCCAAGCGGGTGCTTCATCCATCAAGCTGGTGGATCTTCTGGGCCCCCACACTTTGGGGGTGATGAACAGTCGCTGTATGTGCAGCGGGGACCCTCGCCCTGCCACTCTCTGGGCGTTGAGTACGTGCCACAGAGGTTGCTTAGGGTCAGTACCAGGTCTTTGTTTCTTACCAATCGGTTGTTCTGGGTTGTTGGGGGCTTCTCTGTTATCTAGAGCTCTCTCCGCCATAGGGTTAGAAAATTTCTAGTTCAGTTACGTCCCTAAGTAAGATTACTTCCAAAGTGTCAAGCATCGATATTTCTCAATAAACAGTCTTTTGTTGTTGAATCAAAAGTTGCTTTTATTGTAGGAACTCAGAAGCTTTACCAAGGACACAATCCTTGGAAGTAATGACGTATACAGTGTTACATAGTTACTATATAGGTTAACTTCAAAGGGTATCATGCGGATGCAGCTTGAGTCACAGGTTCAAAGTTACTACACAGTTACTACACAGTATCTATTTTATTATCAAGGAATTTAGGCTATTAAAAACATCTCCCTTTTCTCACACTTCTCTGGGACCAGATAAGGACTGTCTGTGTGAATCTGAGGGAGAGGCACATCACAGCTTTACCAGCCAGGCTGTAGCGTAAACATCCTTGGGCTAGTTGGATTTATTACTTACCCAAAGGTTGTCAAGGGGGGGAATAGAGACTGGTGACCTGCTCTTTGTCTAAGGAACCATCATGGCACATAGAAATATGCATGCTTGACACTTAAGCGATATGTCCACACCTTCCATGACTGAATCGCCATCCATGCTGCCTTGAACTAACTCTGAGCTGCGGCTTAACTGTTCTATTTTTAATCTTTTAATCTGTTTTAACTGTTTGATTGTTTTACTATTTATCAGATTGCTTATTGTTAGTTTTAATGGTTTACTATGTTGGAATCCGCCCTGAGCCTTCCATGGGAAAAGGCGGACTACAAACTGACAGAAATAAATAAATGATTTCTATTTTCACTTAAACCAAGACACCAGTAGCTGTATTGTATGTTCAGATATAAAAGGGAACACAAATAGAAAACCAGAAATTATTACAGATGCCCTTACAGATGTTTTTACATTTTGTTTGCAGTATTTCTTTTTGCAGTTTTTCGCCTAAACCAAGTGACAAAATATACATTAAAACATCTAAAAACATGTAACAGCAACTAAATTTTAAACATAATAATATGTAGTTCTGGATAGATATAATCTATTAATCAGGAATATTAATCTGAATTTTTTAACATAACAGCAGAATTAGAAATATGAAACTATATGCACAGTAATCACAACATTTTTTCATATCATGATCCTAATCCATCCTAATCCATGATTTTGCAACCTGTATGGACATCACTCCGATGTGCTACACTGTAGGCTGCTCTTGAAGACAATCTGGAAATTCTGGTTGGTTCAAAATATGGCAACACAATTATTGTCAGGGGTTAGCTGATAAGAACATTATCTTGTCTATTTTAAAACAGCAATACTGACTGCTAATTTGTTTCCAAGTTTAATTCAAGTTGATGTTATGACCTTTCAAGACTTTCATGGCTTAGAACCCACATATCAAAACGTATGTTCCGATATGGCAGCCGCAGTCTTTGGACAGTCTTTGAATTCCCACTTTTTCATGGAAGCTTATTGGGTTACCTTGGATCTGTCACACACTCTCAGCCTAATCTACCTCATAGGGTTGTTGTGAGGATAAAATGGAGCAAAGAAAAATGCAAGCTGCTTTAGGTCCCCTCTCAGGGAAAAGGCAGCATATAAATTAAAGAAATAAATGAGTGGAGGAAGGTTATTTGGAGTTATTTTGTATGTTTTAAATTTAAATGTGAGAAATTTTGTAAACCATCTTAAACCATAAGGAAAGGCAGGGTATAATCAACCTTCAAGTATTTAAGTAGAAATGTAAAGATGTGAAGAGAAAAACAGAAAATAGCAATTAAAGTGTTGGTTTTTTTCTGGGAGTTTCTATCAGCTTTTGGGGGAGATGCACAGAAAAACAACTACAATGAAATGTTTTCTATTTTGGAATCAGTAAAAATTCTTTTAAAACTTTTGAGTTTACTTACTAAAAATGTAGCATGAAGCTGTTTATGCAAGACCATTCTAAAACGAGAATACCTATCTATACTGTAGCCGCATAACATTTTTTCCAGGATATGTTATTTTAAAGTAACAGATTTTACACAAATAAAGATAATATCCAACTGAAGAGTTCAAAGTTTTCAGTTCTGTGAACATTTAACTTAATATCCAAATATGGTGCTAGTGCAATTGTACAAGACTGTTTCTTTCTAAATATATGTTCAACTTTTCCCCTGCATTTCAGATGGCAAAAATGAAAATAAATGTAGTTATGCAGAATATAGTGCACATATTTAAATTAAGTTTTCCCATACGTCAAAATTTCTCAAAACAGACCTTTCTGTGATGGCATGTGAACAAATAACGATTACCATGCTGTTTCACAAAAACATCTTCTAGACCAGGGGTGTAGAACGTCCATCCCGAGGGCCGTTTATGGCCCTTGAGATCGCTTGGTCTGGCCCTTGGGGATTGCTGGGCCAAGCAAAGCCACATGGAGGCCTCTCTGGCCAGCCAGGATCACTGCAGGGCCCGGAAAAGTCACTGTCACCATTCAGGTAAGTTTCCCCCTCATTTCTTTATTTCCCTTAATTCCCCCATTTCTTTATTTCCCCTTTTCCCCTTTCTTTATTTCCCTTTCTTCACCCATTTCCCTTTCTTCCCCCATTTCTTTATTTCCATTTATTTCCCTTTCTTCCCCCAATTTCTTTTCCTTTATTACTCTTTCTTCCCTCCATTTCATTTCCCTTTCTTACCATTTATTTTCCTCCCTCCCTTTCTCTCTGTGGAGCCTGAGTGGTGGGCATTGTGAAGGACTGCTGCTGGAGTATGTGAGTGCCTTTAAAGGTCTGCTGGGAGCAGCTGCAGTTTCCGCAAAAAGGCAGGGAGGGAAGGGGGATGGGAGCCAGCTACCACAAGTTCAAATTACACTTGATTATCCCAGATGGTGTGGCCTAATATGTTAATGAATGTGTGACCTAATATGCTAATATTAGGGGATGTGGTCTAATATGCTAATGAGTTCCTGCTGGGCTTTTTCTAAAAAAAAAAAGCCCTGGACCTAGGCATTTGCCTAGGGCGGCAGGTTGAAGGTGCGTGTGTGTGCACACCAAATTAGGGTCTCCCCACATAACTTCAAATAGAAAAACAATTATTCACATTATTTTTGCCAGCATGAATTGTTCTCCCTTGGCAGAGCACTGTTTTTTAAGCTGACAATTTTGTATGGCCCGCAAATTATGTTATCCAAATGGCCCTTGACCTAAAAAGGTTCCCCAATCCTGTTCTAGACTAAAGTTTGTAAAAAAAAAATTCATATCTAGCAAATTTACCCTGAAGTAATATTGATATAATCTAAATATTTACAAAATTTAAATGCTTTTTCTACAGAACAGCATTCAACTTAGAAAGTTTGTAGAGCTAACAGATGCTGCCAATGAGTGCTGTCCACTTTTCTTGCATATTCCATATAACCTGGATATTCAGATGTCAGACATTTTAATAAATGTTAACTCTTTATCATCCCTAAAATCCAATTTTTTTCTAGAAAATGAAAGCACTAAACATTAAACAACTAAAAGGTCACAATTATGTAATTTATTTTTCCTATAGCCAATAATCCTCATACACAAAAAAATAAAATAACATGCTCTTTTAACTAGTGGATGGCCTAAAAAAGGTATAGTCCCCTGTGCAAGCACCAGTCATTTCCAACTCTGAGATGACGTCATATCACGTTTTCACAGCAGACTTTTTACAGGGTGGTTTGCCATTGCCTTCCCCAGTCATCTACACTTTCACCCCAGCAAGCTGGATACTCATTTTACCAACCTCAGATGGATGGAAGGCTGAGTCAACCTTGAGCTGGCTACCTGAATCCAGCTTCCACCAGGATTGAACTCAGGTCATGAGCAGAGAGCTCTGACTGCAATAATACAGCTTTACCACACTGCACCACAGGGCTCTATGGCCTACAGGCTGTTAAACTTAAAACACTTGAAAATAACATGCAAAAACTACCAAAGTATGAGCAGTTGCATTTTAAGATTACACATTTCACAATACATATTGTGAGACTTCTAATCTAGATCACTTAATAAATCACCAAGCATCTTCACTAAAATCCATAATGTAACACGTCGTAAATGAATTAATTCCAACCTCAAGATGATGTGATGAAATATGAATTTAATCTTACAATGCCTTCCTTTCCAGAAAACACGGAGCTTTTACCACTCTGCTAATGTTACATTTTATTTACTTTATTTACAAAATTTATAGTGTGCCTTTTTCCCCAATAAGGCCCACCAAGACGGCTTATTCACTGAAAAGAGCCATTACACAACATATACTTATTATATGCATTACTTTTTACTGCATTTTATTCTATCTTTGTAAACACCTTTAGCAGTGTTCTAGATAGGGTTTCTTTTTGCCTTTTTAAAAGTCATTTGTACTATTTACAAATTCTGTAATCCTACTGCTACTACATTTTTTATTGGAGGTGTCCGCTTCCACTGTTCAGTTGAATTACAGAAAAATTAGCCTCGGTGAGAAAGGCATCCTATAAGTGAGGTGAAAGGCTTCTCCAAATATCTACTACTACTGAAACTACTTCCACAAAACACAGCTCTTCAGACCCCATAGTCATCTAATCCTCAGAGTACCCAGCACTCTTAGCTGCTTCAAAACTTGTTATTCAACATCTGGATACCTCACTTACGGACTTTACTGCCGAGGCCATTCTACGAGGCTTAGCCAAATACCCCTCCAATCGCCTCCAACTTCAGAGGCCCTTCCCTCTTTATCTTTGCGCCTGGGCCTCCTGTCCGTGCATTTCTATTTCGTTATTGCCTAAACTCCCTTGCTAGAGCCGCATTCCCCATGCCCGCACCGTTGTCACTCCTTTCTCCTCACTTCAGGGCCCTTCCGGTCTGCCTCCGCTGCCCCTCCCCCACTCCATCCGCTTCGCCCGTTATTCCTCCTCGCACATCGCCAGATTCTCCCCCCCCCCCGCGCTACAGCATCGCTCCCCTCCCCCCTTACCTGCCGAACTGCTGCTCCTGAATCTCCCGGAACTTACTAACCACAAAGGACCGAAAAATTTGCTCGATGTTAGTCGCCATGACAGCCTCGCACTGCACTAACCCCCCCTTCCCTCCGAGACGCAGATCCGCCTGCGCTCTACAATGCAACACCGGAAGTAGACACGGCTGCCCCCACTTCCTTTGTGCTCTCTGGACTCTGATTGCTGGTTTAGTTATGGGTGGAGTCTGAGGAGCCAGCGAATGGCCACTGTGCATGCGACAGGAACCATAGAGAACTAATTCAGCCAGTTCCGTGCTGAAATGGAAGTTCTTATGCATGTCACATCAGTTACTAACCCCGCCCCCCCCCCCCCCCCCCGCAACTAGCGCGCTAGTACTATGAAATGGAGGGACATTTACAAGATTGAAGCAGTACTTCATTTGACCAGAAGAAGCAGCCACCACTTTCCTTGCCACGATACTGTGGTCTTGCTCGTTCCACACAGAAACAAGCAGAACGGATCAAAGAAACAGCAGCTATGTAAGCGGCGAAACCCTCTTCTTTCCATTTCCCCATCAAGTCGAGACCGCCATGTTGTTGCTGGTGCCGCAGTGGTGGTCCGCTTCCACTCTGGGCCTGGATGGTGGCGGATTTCCTGGGACACGACTTGTGAGGCTGCGCTAAATTTATTGTGTTTTTCCTAAAAATACTCCTAGGTGAGACTAGAGAAGTTCCAGAGTTTCGGGATTAACAGGAGGCGCGGAGCCAATTATGTGTTCAGTGTTTCTGGTACCACAGACTGCTCGAATGAGAAATGGGTATAAACGACTGTGATATGAACAGCAACTTAAAACATCTTGCAGGCAGTCTCTTCTAGAAGTAAAGTAATGTGACCTGAAGGGAAGTCAACAATTGCATTTGTTCCCTAGCGGTCCTAAAAATGTTTATAAATTGTAATTCTGTTATCCAGAGAAACAAAATCTACATGCATCCATATAGCTAACTCCCAAATAAGCTAGCCCCAAATACTTGGGGCAGCCCCTGTCTGGAAGTCAGAAACTTCAGCTAGTGCAGAACACGGCGGCCAGGCTGCTACTGGAGCTTCCCAAGTGGCAGTACATACAGCCAGGGCTGTGGGAACTGCATTGGCTGCCAATAGTATACCGGATTTGCTACAAGATGCTGGTTATTACCTTAAAAGCCCAATATGGCCAAAGACCTCCTGCCTTCCTTAGGGACCGTTTCTCCCCACACATTCCCCAGAGGGTACATAGATCTGGATTCCAAAATCTATTAGCAATTCCCGGGCCAGGAAAAGGAAAGGTCCCCTGTGCAAGCACCAGTCGTTTCCGACTCTGGGGTGATGGCTACCTGAAAACCCAGTTCCCACTGGGGATCGAACTCAGGTCATGAGCAGAGCTTAGGACTGCAGTACTGCAGCTTTAACACTCTGCGCCACGGGGAGGCCAAATTAAAGTCCACCAGAGAGAGAGCCTTCTCAATAGCAGCCCCCTACTGGTGGAACCAACTGCAGGAGGAAGTGAGGGCCTTGCGGGATCTCACCCAATTCTGCAAGGCCTGTAAGACCACACGCTTCCAGTTGGAATTTAACTGACACTGAGCCATTGCTACTGTAGGGAAAACTTAAGAAATACTGAAGCCATTGGAACTATCTTGAAGGATACTAGCACCAGACTGTTTTTGAATTGTTTTAATTTTAAATTTTGAATTTTAAATTTTTGTGATTGTTGTGGAATTTTAATTGTTTGTTGTGATTTTATGTTGTGCGCTGCCCTGAGCCTGCTTTGGCGGGGAGGGCGGGATATAAATCAAATAAAGTAAAGTAAGTGTGTATGTATTGTGGAGTATTTGCCTCTATTGTTAGTGCATGCAACCAAAATATAGTTCAAAACAGAGGTCCTCCATATTATGCTCCATATCAATCAAAACCATAATAACAGTCAAAATATATTTGAAGACTTTTACATATATTGGTTTTTAAAAATGAAAGCAAGTGAGTGGTGTAATGGTTAAAATGTCTGGCTAGGATCTGGAAGACCCAGATTCTGAATGCCCACTCTGCAATGCAAGCTTGCTGGATGACCTTGGGCCAGTCATGCACACTCAGCTAACCCACTTCTCAAACTTGTGCGGAAAAAATGGAGAGAACTATGTAAGTTGCTTTGGGTCCTCATTGCAGAGAAAAGCAGAATATAAATTAATTAAATTGGGTCCCCAACCTTTTTGAGCCTGTGGACACCTTTGGAATTCTAACCCAGTGTGGTGGGGCTGCCACATAATGGTTGCGACAGGAGATGGAACCAGCCACAAAACGAATACTGCAGCTTACCTTTAACCACACAGTGAAGTACTGTGGTGGCAGCTGCTGCCAAAGCAGTGTTTGTTAAAAAAACAAACAACCCTCTACAATCAAATCTCCAATGGTCATTCAGAAGTTGACCTTACCCACTTTCTAAAAACCACTTGGTAGGTACCAGGAAAGGTGCCTGTGGGTGCCATGGTGCCATGTACACTGTGTTAAGAACTCCTGAATAAAATAAAGTATATTCTGTGCAATCACATCCTATGCATCTTTGAGTCAAAAGAATGCAGTTCTATCCTGTGCATACAGGGTTGCTGGGTTTCCCCTTGGCCATTGACAGGGAATGGAAGGTTGCCAGATCTAGGTTGAGAAAATCCTGGCGTTTGGGGGATGGAGCTCAGTGGGGTACAATGCCTTAAAGTCCACCCTCCAAAGCATCCATTTTATCCAGAGGAAACTATCTCTATAGCCTGGAGATCAGCTGTAATTTTGGGGTATCCCCAGGTCCCAACTGGAGGTTGGGATGCCTACTTATAGTGCAGTTCTGTGCAAAGCTACACCAGTCTAAGCCCATTATTTCAGTGAGTTAAGATTGGATTAATGCTGCACTGGGTTGCCCTGTTAATTTGATATTAAGAAACCACATTGCACATTGCTATTTTTGAGCAAATAAACATAGGTTGTTCCATAACGTACCTGTATAACCCAGGCTACCACAATTTCATTGTATCTTGGGAGTTAACCTGGATCAGCCCTGTTTAATATTTGGATGAGAGACCATCAAGGAAGTCCAGAGCTGCTATGCAGAGGCAGGCAACAGCGAACCACCTATGAACTTCTCTTGCCTTGAAAACCCAGCCTATGGGGCTGCCATAAGTCAACTAATTTGATAGCATTTACATACACATTCCAACATACAAGGTTATAGTCCTACATATATTTACTATGGGATATATCTCATTTTTTCTAAATTAATATGTCTTATTAAAACTTCTGAAGAAACATAAGATCCTATTCAGGATCCTGTAGGCATGTGTTTTGTGGGGGGAGGCGGGTCCCCCCCCCCCGATTCTTTTAATACCACTTCTACCCTGATCTCTTTCTGTAAGCAGATTTTGAGTGGTCTTTTTCCTTGTGCATAATGTTTCTGTTGGTTTTCTTTGTCCCACCCACCTCCACCCTATTTTTCAATTTTAAAAAAGCTGTGGTCAACATCCAACTATGCTGTCTCCTTCTCCAGCTCTGGAGACCAATGGTTTTGCTCCGCCTCCTAAATTATCGTTATATTGATACACAGTTGTAATGATAGGTTTGGCTGGTCCTCTGAATTCCCAGCTTTCATTAAGAAAGCCCCTTCCCTTGGGAAGATATTACCTTTACCTTATATCTCCATGCAGGATTGCTGTTTCTGGGTTAGGAAATTTCTGAAGATTTAGGGGTGGAGCTGGGAGACAGCAGGGTTTGGGGACCTCAGAGGGGTATAATGTCAAAGAAGTTCCACTTCCAAGGCAGCCATTATCTCCAGGTGAACTGATTGCTGATGTCTGGAGACCAGTTGTAATTCTGGGAGATCTCCAGCAGCAGCGGGATGTTTGCAACCATAGGTGAGAGAAGGTGGATACTTTTTTAAAATGAAAGCTGAGAATTCAGAGGACCAGCTAAACCTATCATTACAACAGAGAAGCCTGTTTCCTTGAGCTTTACCAGTGAGGACCAAGTCAGCTTAAATCTAGCTATATTGGTTTAACTACACTATGTCCAGAGCTTTTATCTTTAATTCAGAACTGAGTATCTTGAATGCCTTTTCTAGGAAGGCCAGCCTCCAAGTGGGACCAAGGAATCCCCCGGAATTGCAGCTTATCTCCATACTATAGAAATCAGTTTCTCTGGAGAAAAATAGATGCTTTACAGGGTAGACTCTGTGGCATTGTACCCCACTGATGTTCCTGCCCTCCCCAGGCTCTGTCCCCAAACTCCAGGAGCTTCCTATCCTGGATCTGGTAACCCTACCCCCTCCCCAATCTCTGCTGGTGACCAGGGAGACCTGGCATGGCAACCCCACTTTAAACTCACGTGAGATCTCAAAAATCTCATTAGTTTTTTTGTTTAAATATTCTGGCCATCCTTTTCTTTTTAAGCTCTGGATTTATGTCAAATATTGCAGAATGCAAACAAAGGATAAGACATGGTGTACAATAGAAAGGAAAAGGAAACAAAGAAAACAAGTGTAAGAAGCAGGGCTTTTTTTAAAAGCAGGAACGCAGCTCTGGCTGGCTTAGTGTCATGGGGGTGTGGCCTAACATGCAAATGAGCTCATGGTGGGCTTTTTCAGTTAAAAAGCCCTGCATGAAACAATGGTGGTGCTAGGGGGTGTGGCCTAATATGTAAATGAATTCCTGCTGGGCTTTTTCTACAAAAAATGTCTTTGCAAGAAGAAAATATGTGGGGTATAAATATTTCACACCTCTGGACAATAAAAGCAATCTATTTTGAATGTCAACATGTGTGGCAATGCTTATTTTTGCAATGCTTACTATAACATACAATCTTATAAACAATAATACTAACAGTACTAACAACAGTACTAACAATCAAACTGCAGTGTTCTTAGCATTCATCCACAAAGTCCCAAAGTCTCAATATTCAAATACATCAACTTGAGTCACTGCCCAATTTGAGTCACATTCACAGCTTATACCCCACCACAAATTTTGTTAGTCTTTAAAGTGCTACTGAGCACTAGACTCTTATAGTTTTCTACTACAGACAGGCTACCCATCTTGTTTGGTCCAGTAAAAGTGAATGTGACACAGAAGGGGAAAATATTTACAGAGGTTTAGTGAAGTGTTGGAAAGGAATGCCTGCAAAGTTAAAGATAAAATGTTACATCCCCAGTCTACTCAGCGCTCAAGTCGCCTGTTTAGTCTCAGATTATGCATGTGCTAAAGAAAGAGGATCATGTGTTATGCACTGTTGTTACTTTTGTGGCCTAGAACCAGGCCTAGAATTCAATAGAAGCTCACAGGAGTGCAGCTCCTGAACCTTTCTGAGGGTTTCCCCTCCTCCTCCCCGCCTACCTTGTCTATTGAATAGTAGGTGCAGCTGCATAACAATCCCTGGATTACAAGATCGGACAGACAGACAGCCAGCCATCACGGGCTTTGCCACACACCCAGCAGCCCTCATTAACTCCTGGAGAAGCTCATGCCACCCTTTCTCCACTTCTTATGTGATCTTGGCCAGTGGGTAGCTTGTTGGCCATTTGACTGAAAGAGGGGGGTCGTCCAGGTGAGCGAGGCCTGCTTGGGCTGGCTGGATGTCTAGCCAGCCCAAAGCAGGTCTCAATCGCCCGGGCTCTCCTTTCTTGCGTCGGGTTGCTGTTGGCTGGTGGGAGCGGCATATGCTAATGAGTTATGCTACTGACCACCTATTTTTCTACAAAACGCCTGCCTAAAACCTTGAAATTGGATCTCGACAAAGCTGCGTGATTTATGGTAGAATCTATGCGACTGAACAACAAAAGTATGGTAGCTGATGAAGATCAATTTACACGTTTCACATATACGTGCTTTGCTTTCAAAAAGCACTTGGGATGTCACACTCATATAGTTAGATTTTACATGCGCTTCGGTCAATTTTCAGCCATATTAGGCATTACACTAATCGCATTCTTATTACCACATTCTTTTTCGGCTTCCCCGTGAAGGGTTAAGGAGCAAAACAACTGCAGCATTCTGGGAAGTGTAGTTCTCAGCATCTTCTCATCATTCTGGGAAGTGTAGTTCTCAGCATTCTTAAATCTTCGTTCGCGAAGCCAAGCCGAGAGAGAGAGTTCTCAGCATGTGCTCTAAAGAACGATATGGCCATTCTTTAGAAGTTGCCTGTCCGAAAAGAAAGTTTCTGCTCTCTTGGAGGGGGCGGAGGGGTAAGGAATTAATACATGGTTCGAATGTGTTTTTTAAAGAAAGCGAAATTCTTGCCGTGACATTTCTTTTAAGATTTCTTTGTAAAAGGGGTGTGTGTTTTCTTTCCACTTCTAGGCGGCCATGTGCTCAGCTCTTAGACGCTGCTTCCTTGCTGGGTTTTTTGGAATTTTAAATGTGTTTTTTTTTTCCAGTGCACAAGTCCCATGATCGTGCGTTGAATAGCAAACAGTGTTTGTATTTCTTACGAGTTGCTTGAAAGCCAAGATGTCTAGTCATAACTGTAGCTTTAAAAATGAAGCTTGGTATAAATACATTTTACATTTTTTTTAAATTAAGGTTTATAATGATGTTTTTAAACATTTCAACGTGATTTGTAGGGATTTATAGATTTCATACTGCAAATTTTAAAGGAAATGTGCATATTTTTGCCAACATTGGCGTCTCTTCTGCAGTTTCCTTTATATCCAGTGCACTACGTTTACGTATCTATGCATGGACAACTGGAATGACATCTGTTGCCCAGACCCCATATTTTAAAAAAAATAATATGGGAATCTCTGTTTTGGATATGAACTTGTCATATTTCCTTTGAAATAATTTTTTTGGGGGGAGGGGGTGCAGTTAATAAGAATAAGACAGTAATATTGTAAGTGAATGTTCCGTGTTGCTTCCACTTATAGTCTTTTAGACAATTTTTTATGGTTTCAAATCTTGCTGTTCTGTAAAATGTTGCTTGATGAATCCAAAGTATCAAATCCCACTGGGATTAAGTTCAGGGCAGTGTGTGAAAAGCTCTTTTCCTGCTCCAATCATGTATTGCTCTAGGTGAGAAATGGGAATCAGCCATTTGTCATCTGGCTTGTTTCAGAATTTTTAGCATCTGATAATAACTAAGAGTGTCCGGACTTGCATAGCCCAGACTACCATGATCTGGTCAGATCTCAGAAGCTGCGGAGGGTCAGCCCTGGCTGGTATTTGGATGGGAGATCACCAATGAATACTAGGTAGGGAAGGTACTAACTGGGGATAAAGAGCGACTTCACTGGGCCACCTCTGGTTGCAGATGTACATGTGAAGGCTAGATGTTACTATTAGAATAGTTCATGTCATTATATTCAAAGGGCTGGGATTATCAATCAAGTTTAGGAGCAGTTTATAATCCTTGCAGGAATTTCCCATTTCTGGCCATATTTATGAGGGTTGTAGGGGGAATAATAAAACATCAGTCCTGCATGTTGTGATGTTGGGCTTGTTTGTGTGATTGTGGCTGGGTCTGCAGACAGTGGAATCCTGGCAAAAACTCTTGTCTCTGAGTCTTCGCTCTGGTGCTTAGTTTTCCTTTCTTCTTTTCCCCCTGTGGAGAAACGCCATTTTATTCAATGTTGGTGCTTCATTGGGAGGGAAAACATGAAACTGCGAAGCAGGCTTCGGCCTAGCCTTCCCCTCACTCCCCCCCCTCCCTTCCAGAGCCAAACCAACAACTCTAGGGGGAAAGTCTCCTAGAGAGGCAGGAAGTTCTTTTGTTCTTGGGATTGGAGTTAGCAGGAAGAGAAGGCAGTTCTCAGCTAGCGCTCGAGGGAAGAGGTTGCCAGCATGGGAGCTCCTGCCTGGGGAAGAGGCCGATTTGCGCAGGAAAAGGCCCCCAGGTAGTCAGACCAAGTAAGTCATCCCCAAGGCGGGGCAAGTTTAGACCAGAGACAGTAGAATGCGTTTATAAACACATTTCCTTTGTCATGCTGTTTGCTGTGCGGGTGCTGTGCTGTGCTAAATTTTTATATGCAACTGTTTTTGTTTTGTTTTTCTTTCCCTTTCTTTTTCTCTTGTAAATAAATATTTTTTCTGTTTTGAATGCTGGCAGTCAAACTCTGTACCACATAGATCCCCAACCGCTCTAGACCATGCGGCGTTAAAAAGGGGGCCCCGGGGAAGGGGGAAGGCATGCAGTTGGATAAGGTGCCAATCCTCCAGGGGTGCCCCAAAGAAGTGCTGTGGTCTCTGTGAAACCCCAGTGCAGGGTGGCTGAGGACCTTGAGGCCTGGCCTCATAGCTGGAGAGGGGGATTGGGAGTCCTGTTCCTCTCAATCTGAACCCCTAGACTGAGCAGGTGGTGGCAGCGAGCCCAAGGGGCAGGAGGAGAAATAGCTCCCTCCAGGAGTTGGCGACTCAATAGGGAGCTGACGGGACCGGGTCTGAAGGCAGAATCGGGCAGGTTCCATCACACCCCCTCATGGCAGAACCCTGCTTCGTGCCTTCTACAGGCCAACATTTGTCTTGGTGTGTAGGCTAGCCAGCTGATTGCTTCATATATATGGCTGTCACTTCCACAAATACTTACGCTGTGATTGTTGCATAGTGTCTCATACTACTGGTGTGTTATGAAACTTTGATTGTTTGTTTCAATACAGTATTATTAAGAAAGTTCTCTCTTACTCTTTCTGATTAAAAAATTGCACATGGCCATATTGTTTTTTCAGATATTAGTCAGAAGCAATGAAATTAAAATATTTTTTATGTTGCTGGTACTAGGATTTTCTAATTCCTTAAAAACCATTATGTCATTTTGAAATAATATACAGTGATGGAATCTTTAGAATAGGTTAGAAAGAATTTGAGAATAGAATCTACTCCATGCACAGATATCCTAGAATATATAATCCTGTTTAATGATGTCAAACTGCTGTTGACAGCCCTCTTAAATTTTAAAAAAATTATTTATTTAAAGGCACTGTTCTACAGTGTAGTATGGATTTTTGAGAAACACAAGCTCAAAGCTATTTTAGATTTGCAGAGCAATTTCTATATTTCTTTTGATCCCATCATTTTCCAAATTAAAAGGCAATTCAGTTATCTGTTACTCTTTTATCCTGCCTTTCCTACAAGAAGGTCAGAATGGCATGCCTTATTCTTCCATTCCCTACTTTATCCTCACATCAGCCCTGTGGAGTAGGTTAGGCTGAAACCCAAGGTCACCGAGCTGAGCTTCACGGCAATTTGATCCCAGACCTTCCTAGTCTAATACTCTAACCACTATACTACATCAACACTTCCATTAGCTACAATTAGAAAATGCACACCAATTAACCCTACCATTATATTGATTTTTTTTTACCATGCTCTTCAGTTCATTGGCTAGTTGGATTGTGACATCAATAGAGATCTAATTGACTTCTAGCTGGAGGCTGTGCTCTCTCTCTCTCTTTTTGTGTCTGCCTACTGAAAAATCCAGTTTGCCACACTACATCACAGTAAGTATGTTGCTTGTTTTTAATCTTTTAAACAAGTCTCCTCCTCTGATACTTTTGATGTTTGTAGACCAATCCATACCTGGAATGGCCCCAATTGATCTGCTGCAATGCTAAGTATGTATTCTAAGAAATATCTTCAGTGTAAATCTGCTATATTCACTACCAAATAAAAAAGCTACCAAATATCTAGAACAATGTAGCTAATGCATCTTACTTTGTAATGTAATTCACAAACTGTAATTCATGAATTGCACTGAGAACAGGATAGAACAGGATGAGAACCTGATAGAATTATTTCTGATACAAAAGTATATCTTCTCCCCTGTGTTTTACTGACAGAAACCAAGGTTTGAAGGCTGACAATATTGTTGTGGCTGCCTAGGTCAGGTTCTTCCAGTGAACCTTATGGCACAATGAGCAGCAGAACCCAAGAGTGCTAATTGGGCACTCTGTCCATTATTATACTATCTCTCAAAGCCTAATTAAAAGATAAAGTAGAAGGTGTCTTGTTTGTGCTGTCAGAAGTTTCTTTTCAGCCTCTTACCATCCCTCTAAAAAGGAAAAATGCTGGGCTGATAACTTCTTTCACTTACATTTCTTACAGCTCTGGCATGTATCTAACCAATCACAAAATTTGCAGAGTAGGACTTTTACCCCTTTTTTTGCAGCTCACTGAGACCCCCATATTTTGTTCCTGAGAGTCAGCAGAATCAACTGTGTGATTGGGTGCATGCCACTGATAATGAACATGTTATTTCAAAAATCTTTTTAGGCGGTGTACATTTGCATAAAGTTTTAAAGAATCCATTTCTGTTTCCAAGAGGAGTTAGACAAGCTTCTAAAAAACTAAAACCACAACAAACATCATAATTACTAATAGCTAAAAACTTGTATTGCTTCCCCCCCCCCCTTGTTACTGGTTATCATTGTGGAAACCTAGGACTGGGTAAGCAAAACATTATTGGAAGCTGGACTGTCTCATTGTACATGATCAGGGTGTGGCAGATTTTTGCTACTGCTTCTTATGGGAAAGCCAGCTTAGTCTTACCTGTGAAAAGCTTCACATTTAGTCTAGAAAAGAGTGTTTGGAGGGGGGAACTATACAGGTGACTAATGAAATGTCACCTTTGTCATTCTGCAAATTTATGTCTTAATACCTAAAAATTCTAATCCTGCCTGTCTGTGCCTGATGTTGGAAGGTCAACAAGCCGTCTATTAAAAAATGACTCTCAAGGGGTGGGGAAGATAAATGCCATGTTTACAAAGATTGCAACAGAGGGACTGCTTGGTGGAGTGAAATGATGACTCCTCTAGTTAGAATAGTAGAGAGTCTTGTAATACTTTAAAGATCAGTGAATTTATTGGGACATAAGTCTTTATTAGTTCAAGCTCACTTCATCAGAGACATGGTCATTCAGCTGGCAGAGAGATTTATATCCACAACTACAAACAGCAAAAGGATGGGAGGATAAACAGTTCAGTCAGTTTGGATCATTCCCAGCTATTAATGAATTGACAAAGCAGGATGAATCTGAATAGTGTGCAAAACCTGTGAGAAAGAACGAGAGCCAAACATTCTTCTGTCCAAGTCTTAATGTATCAGATATGACTTCCAACCAAACAGCTTCATCAACAGCCCTTTATGTAAAAATCAAAATTATCATATGAAAACAAACAGCAAAACTAAGAATGGATCTACTCAGAATCCTACTCAGGTGGGACTTCCTCCAAAGTTCTTATGATTGAACTACAGATCTCAGGATGGCATGGCAAGGTGGCATATTATTCTGTTTTGCTCAGTATGACAATTAATATTGTGTATGTCCTGCTTTTGCACATCCAGATGGCTGATCAAGTACTTGTGATTGGTAGTGGAGGCCGAGAACATGCTCTGGCTTGGAAGCTGGCTCAGTCACCACATGTGAAGCGGGTATTGGTTGCTCCAGGAAATGCTGGAACAGCCAATAGTGAGAAAATCTCTAATTCAGGTAATTTTTAAAAGTAAAATAAGTTCAAGTATATAGCACAGAGGGATGAATATTTCAGTCTTTTCCACCAGTACAGTTTGGATTTCTTTCTCTCTGTACCTTGTGGGTTTGTTAAAGCAATTAAAATACAGTACAACTCTAGAACTGAACTGTCTGTCCCTTAATAGTGGCAGTCATTTCAAACTCATTTGTTTCCAATGCTGCACAAACTTAGCCTGTATATATAATACCATCAGAGGCATTTCTGGTGGAAAAGGAATCAATGTGCTGTTTATCTGATTTTCAAGGAAATAGCCCCTTTTCCTGATCTCTCCCACTTGAAAGAGAATGCGGTTATTCCTACTGACTCTTCTGGACTCTCATGACAGAGATTAGCTTCTCAGTGACCTTCCCCATGAAAGGAGGAAGTGTCTGGAAGAGATGCTCTTCATATTCTTCATGCAGATCTTACCTGCATTAGGGGTCTGCACCTGTGACACTTGAACGTCATTTTGTGCCCAATGGATATTGCACTGCCAGAAGCAGATCTTCCTCCAGTTGCCCCCTGGTGAAAAGGCACTTCTGTGGGTTGGAGGCAAAACCACAACAATGTCTCACATGGGATAGGGCGCTACTAGGCTTGCCAGGTCCAACTCAAGAACTATCTGGGGTCTTTGGCAGTGAAGCCAGGAGCAAGGGTATGATAAGCACAATTGAACTCTAAAGAGAGTACTGGCCATCACATTTAAAAGGACCACACACCTTTTAAATGCCTTCCCTCCCTTTAGAAATAATGAAGGATAGGGATACCTTCTCGGGGGGGGGGGGGTCCAATCTTTTTGAAACTTGAGGGGCGGGTGTTTTGAGAAGAAGCATCAGATGCTATGCTGAAAATTTGGTGCCTCTGCCTCAAAAAACAGTCCCCCAGAGACCTATGAATCAATTCTCCATTATACCCTATGGGAATCAGTCTCCATAGAGTCTAATGGAGTATCGAGCAAAACATTTCCCTCCCGCCCCCACTTTCTGATAATCCTGAAGCAGGGAAGGGCCTCGAAACCAGAGGATTCCCTGCCTCTAACGGGGGATTAATGTAATCCACAAAGAGAATCACAGCAAGTTGAGGTATAATAGTCCAAAGCAAAAGCTACTGTGAAGTCCAGCCTCTATACAAATAATACAAAATTAGTCGAAAATATAGAAATAATTCATATATTGATTTTAGACGGTCACACCAGAACACCAGTCCCTCCTTATTCTCACAACATGAAGTTGTAGCTCCCTTGGGAACGTTCCGGTGAAATTAATCAGTGTTCAGCCCATTCAGTTCTTACAAAAATGTGCAGCCTGTAATTCACTAGGCTGTGCAGCCATTCAATCTGCAATACGACAGGTTTGTACTAATTTTTCCTCTTTCACTTTTGGCTTCTTCAAGCTCTACATACAAATTTTCAATTATGGGTAAGAACGCCAACCACTTTGCTCAATAGGTAATCTAGAATAGGTAATCTAAAATCAATATATGAATTATTTCTATATTTTGGATTAATTTGGTATTATTTGTATAGAGGCTGGTCTTCACGGTAGCTTTTACTTTGGACTATTACACTCCAACTGGGGATTGGCAGCCCTAGGCACTGCAGTAAGGAGGGGAAGTAAGCAAGGGGACTGTGCCTCTCTCACCCATCAATGGAATGTTCATAGGATTATTAACCTAGTATATTTGGTGGAGGTCATATACTGCCTGCCTGCTCCCTTTTGTTGCTAATTCTGTGTCATGAATTGAAAATAAAACTGACCTCCAGTTCCAGTTTCATACTAAGCTGTGGGAATCACTGCTTGGCCATTAATGTTTTTGTTCTTCTGGGATTACATAGAGAACCCACACAAATTTTGATACAACTATTGTGGGTATTTAATAATTGTATTCCAGGTTTTATGTGAGGATATCTGATGGAATATCCTTTACAGTTGATTTTATTTCTGTGGGCTTAAGCACATAATGTGTTAAGTAAGCATTTAAATGGGACTACAGCCTATGGCAGCTCAGTTTTATACATTTCAGCCCTGGTTTTGCTCTCTCACAAAAGAAATGAGGTTGTGCATCAGGGTCTACATCCCACTGAAAGCAATGCAGGGCAAACTTGTGACATTTGCTTCTGGATGCACATCTAATTTCTTCCTGCTGTTCCTGATTCACAGAAACAGATCCACATGCTGCAGCCTGCTTCCATAGTTGGATCTCCTTTTATGAATTGAGGCCTTTGGCCAAAAGTTAAATCCTTCATTTTAGTATGCTCAGTAAATGTGACCATGCTTTGGCAGGGAGGGCAGGATATAAATTGACTAAACCTAACCTAATTTCAGATATAACCATGTGACAGCCATATGATCAGTGTGTCAACCCAAGCAAATTTCTCTCTGTATTTAATTGAGTTAATGTTGGTTTTCTCTCCCAGTAAACTCATCTTTCACATGAAAAGGCCGATATTGTAGTTACTATTGTATTTTTCTTTGTAAAATACCGTTTTTAAAGTGCTACAATTTTTTCTGTTTCTGTCCTAATGAAAAGAGAGTTCTCTCTCTCCCTCCCCCTCTCCCCAACTTAGGGTAACCCTATGAATTAATATTCTCCCAACCTGCTATGTTTAACAACCTTGCTCAGGTCTTGCAAACTGAGGACCATGGCTTCCTTTAATTAGTCAAGTCATCTCATCTTTTCCTGTCATAGTTGTCTTTTCCAGGGAATCTTGTTTCTCATAATGCAACCAAAATATAATAGCCTCAGTTTGGTTATTTTAGCTTCTAGGGAGGGTTCAGACTTGATTTGATCTAGAACTCACTTTTTTGTCTTTTTGGAAGTCCATGGTAATCATAAAACTCTCCTCCAACACCTCATTTCAAATGAATCAACTTTCTTTCTTTCAGCTTTCTTCACTGTCCAACTTTCACACCCATACTTAGTAATGGGTAATACTGTAATATGAATTCTCTTGATCTTGGTCACCCGTGATACATCCTTACCCTTAAGGAAATTTTCTAGCTCCTTCATGGCTGCCCTTCCCAGTCTTAGTCTCCTTCTGATTTCTTGATCGCAGTCTCCATTTGGTTGATAATGGAGCTAAGAAACAGCAAATGTTGAATTTCATTATCATCACCCTTACAGCTTAAAGAAGCTTATTTTTTAAATAAAAACAAGAACTGAGCTTTCTGATTATGTTACATTTTAAAACACATTATCCATGTGCATAGCAGCACCTTGGTTGGAAAGAGTTCAGTTGATTGCATTTAAACATTTTAATATGGGCATGCTATAAAAGTCTTTTTAATTTATGGACTTAGTTATTGTGGCAGCACATTATGCATGTTCAAGAATCCAGAGTGTTCGCATTTTTCCAAATACCTTTTCAACCCAGTTTGTAGTTTGGAAGATGCCAAAGAAGAGTGCATCAGCTGGATTTGTTCAACAGAAATAGGAAAATACATATAATCGTTATGTAAATTATATGAAAAGGCCATAGTTCTAAGAATGCAAAACAGCAGTCTTTCATGTTGGATGATGTGTTAACCATATTCATATTTTTAAAAGCTTACAAACAAAATGAGGGATTCTTGAAATGACAGAACACCTGTGAAGGTTGTTTAAAGAGAGCTTTGCATATTATGACCCAACAGGGAAAGCAGATATGTACAATATGATTGATTTGTTCATCCACTTTTTTGTTTCTCAAGTGTAACGTCCAGAGTTTTGTAGCTATATTGTGACCACCCAGATGCAGTATATATCTCATTGTTAGGAGTATATATAGCTACACTCTTCAAATGCTGCTCCCAAAGGTAAAAGATAGATGAACAGATGAACAGAAAAATAGATGTTTCCTTGTTTTGCACTGAATTGTAAAATCTGGTGCCAACCCAAGTATTGAAGCAAATGCCTCTTGGTTAATCAAGATACATTGCTTAATGTTTGGCAAGGAAAATGCAGTCTCGGCCCCCTACATCCAGCCAATGCTTGTCATGCAGACCAGGGGGCAGGACTTTGTCCTGGCCAATTAGCTCACATGGACCAGCTCACTTTAGACTTTGGATTTGTTTGCTCTTGATAAAAGTCAGAAAGTAAACTTTGGATTTGTTTGCTCTTGATAAAAGTCAGAAAGTAACATTGCCCTTTTGTATTTATTTAATCTTCCGTACAAGCAAACATTGCTTTTTGAAATGGTGGTTGTGCTGTTTATTAAAATTAACATGTTCCAATATCTCCTTACAAAAAAGAAGGCAGATCTCAGGAACTTTTGTCAAAATACATTCCCCTTTTCTTCATGAGCATTCTCCTAGATATTATTGTAGCACAAAAGCTTACTGTTCTCATGGTGGGTCCTCGCTAATAATCTATACTCGAAGGACCCACCTAAGGTAATCAGCATTCTTAGTGTAATATAACTTGAGACACTCTACGTACAAACTGAATTTTAAAATCTTTTGTTCAAACCCTTCTAGAGTTGTAATTAAACCTGCTATCATGGGAGATAATTAAAAATATTGGCCCATATCCTAACATTTCAAGCAAAGTTTGAAGCCCTCCTTTAGGCTAAGTAGCCTTTCTTTAGCTCAGGTGGCTCTTTTTGAGTGGCAGAGCCACTTTAGTTGGTGGAGCCCTCCTTAGGCTGTAGGAAATTGCCCATTACTTTCTGCTGGTTTCCAATCAGGCAGAAAGTAAAGGCTGTATAACTGAGTTCAGATCTCACATCAACTCTGACTTCACCATGTACCACTGAGACATTGTCTCTGAGAACATCTAAGGTTGGGGGAAGCGGCCTATTCTAGGTCCTCTTCTAACATTAATTTACCTTAGTGGGCTGTTTTGTGGTCAAAGTGCTAGTCTGAAACCTGTGGAAACTGATGTAAGAAATAGACTTTACAGTTGGTTACAACTAAATTATGCTTTGTGTCTACTGTTAGCTGTCTCGATAAATGATCATGCTGCTCTTGCGAAGTATTGCAAAGACCAGAAGATTGGACTTGTGGTGGTTGGTCCAGAAGTTCCTCTTGCTCAGGGTATGTCTATGCTAAATTGTAAAGGTATTTTATTAACCAATTTCTGTTTATTGAAAGTATTCATTCAGATTGATTTTTAAAATAATTGTTGCAAATACCTAGTAAATAGTTATTGGTGAATGTTTTAAAATCTACATGGATGATAATGTATGTGCAAAACAGAATACTACAATTATTAGTTAAAATACTTTTTTTGCCTTCATATTTGGCAAAGAGTTGAGAGACCAAAAAAATCTGGACGCATCTAAGAATTGCTCAACATATGACTGCAATTCTTTGTCCTGCCCCATGGCACCCAGTTCATAAAGTTATGTCACTGAATTTACATGACTATTCCAGATTTATCAAGGAACTGATCCAGTTAAGTGCTAAATTTCCTGCCTTGAAATCTCTAGTTGCTAGCTCTAGCATTGATTATGGGTGTCCAACATGTGTGGATCTTGCCTCATCACTGTTACGAATAATAGAAAATCTCAGCATTAGCAATGCTGTTGCTTTTAAAGAAGTACATGGTGAGGCCATATAACTTTGAGATGTTTTTCTTTCTAGGAATTGTTGACGATTTGACAGCTGCTGGTGTCAGATGCTTTGGTCCTACAGCAAAGGCAGCTCAGCTAGAATCCAGCAAAAGTTTTTCGAAAGCTTTTCTGGATAGGAATAGCATCCCAACTGCAAGATGGAAAGCTTTCACTAGTGCAGAAGAAGCTTGTACCTTTATTACTAGGTAAATCATCTGTCAGAATTGTTAAAAATTTTGTTTTGTCATTCCTGTGTTTGGAAATGTATCCACAGTGTTTGTGGGCATTCCCTGTTAGCTACTTCCTTTTCTGTATTCTTTCTTTCAAGTGCAGAGTTCCGTGCTCTTGTGGTAAAGGCAAGTGGTCTGGCTGCTGGGAAAGGTGTGATTGTTGCTACCAATAATGAAGAAGCTTGCAGAGCAGTACATGAAATAATGCAGGTGAGCTGAAGTTATCCTAAGTCTTTCACTTTCCATCAATATATGCAGTAACAAGTTTCACTCTTGAGAACACCATGGTTTCCTAGTGAATGTTATGATACCCAATCCTGCCCCTTCTCTGTTTGCTGTTGCCTTTGTATTGTAGATGACTTGAAGCTCATTTTCTGGACCTAATGAAACATGCAGAAAAGGCTGATCTCAGTTGCCAAAATGGAGGGGAAGAAAGTTCAACAAAAATGAAGGGTTGATGGCTAACTTCCTACAACTAATCATGATGTTGGGAATCATTTCAAATTATGTGCTTGAAGATAAACTTCTTTACTGAAGAATTTAATGCGTTAGATTTCAAAGCACAAATTACTCTCCTGGCCAAAAACAAAACAAAACCCCACCTGAATTGGCATCTGCTTATTGTATGGTTTCCAATTTGATATTAACTGTGTCTAACCATTTATTAATCAAGGTAATTTTTATCCTGCTTTTCCTCCAGACAACTCAGGGCAGCACATCTGGTTCTCTTCTCTTAATTTTTATCCTCACAACAACCCTGTGATACAGGTTAAGCTAAAAGAGAGTGAGTGACTGGTGCATCTAGGAAGCTTCATCCCTGAACAGGGGTTTGATCATGGACCTTCCAGTCATCAACTGACACCCCAACTACTACATCGTACAGTTACTAATTTATTTGACGATATGAACAAATATTTTAATGAACAATTAATGAACAAATATTTTAATTTTGTTCTATTATTATTCAGCAAAACCAAGACAGATTTCAACATGCTCACAACTAATTTTAGAATTGCCTGCTGTATTCCTCTAAACTGAAAACAATAGCTTGCATCTCATGTAGTTTTAGCTTGGAAGTTGAAATGCATAAGAACTAATATAGTGCCTCCATCATTTTTGTGCCATATGTGGTTAATGTCAGTGTGATTAGATTTTTTTTGGGGGGGGGGGAGGAGATGCCTTGACATTTATGGTAATAGAAGGGAGCTGAGGCATCTCTGGCTAGGAAGAAGGGGAGAAGGTGCTCTTTGCCAGACTCCAAGCATCCTTTTCCAACAGGGAGTAATAACATGCTAGTCCTTTGATGTGTTAACATGTCTTGATTGGAGAATCCAGATTTGGTGGGCTGGAGCCCCAAGTCTTGGCACCCAGCTTGACTAAGACCCTGGGCATATACATGAGGTGGAGTCTGAAAAGGGGAGCTGTTCCTTTAGGGGCTCTTTGGGCACCTCCTACTGCTAAGGAATGGATAAGAACATAAGAGAAGCCATGTTGGATCAGGGCAATGGCCCATCCAGTCCAACACCCTGTGTTACACAGTGGCCAAAAAACCAGACTCCATCAGGAGGTCCACCAGTAGGGCCAGGACACTAGAAGCCCTCCCACTTTGCCCCTCCCCCAAGCACCAAGAATACAGAGCATCACTGCCCCAGACAGAAAGTTCCATCAATATGCTGTGGCTAATAGCCACTTATTTATTTATTTACATTAGACTTTTATCCCGCCCTCTCCGCAAGCGGACTCAGGGCAGCTTACAACAGTCGTTTACACAATTTAAAACAATGTCAATAAAATCTATGAAACATTAATACAATTAAAATTTAAAAACTATTCCACGGTGCTGTACCATTACTATGTTGGCGGTTCTGCTTTTCAGACGGTTGGTCACTGGGAACTCTAGCTGATGTCAGGTGGCAGCTCTCTCTCAGTTTAAGCATTGAAGGCCTGTTGAAACAATTCAGTCTTACAGGCCCTGCGGAGAGCATTCCATAACTCTGGTGCTGCCACCGAGAAATCCCTGGCTCATGTCAAACGCAACCTGGCCTCCTTTGGTCCAGGGGTGGACAGCAGATTTTTTGTCCCTGAATGCAGTGCTCTCTGGGGGATATATGGGGAAAGGCGGTCCCGCAGATAAACAGGTCCCTGACCATAAAGGGCTTTAAAAGTCAATACCAACACCTTGAAACGGATTCGGAACACAATAGGTAGCCAGTGCAGCCCTTTCAGCACTGGCTGAATGTGCTCCCATCGAGGGAGCCTCATTAACAGCCGTGCCGCAGAGTTCTGCACTAACTGTAGTTTCCGAGTCAGCGTCAAGGGTAGCCCCATGTAAAGAGCATTACAGTGATCTATTCTTGAGATGACCGTAGCATAGATCACCACTGCTAAGTCATTGTGCTCCAGAAAAGGAGCCAACTGCCGCACCCACCGAAGATGAAAAAAGGCGGATCTAATAGTGGCTGCTACCTGGGCCTCCATTGTAAGGGAGGACTCAAGGAGCACGCCCAAGCTCTTGACCTTAGGGGCTGGTATCAATGGCACCCCGTCTAGAGCTGGCAGCTGGACCCCTCCCCGTGGACCACCCCGGCTCAGATAGAGAACCTCTGTCTTCGTCGGATTCAATTTCAGCTGACTCAGCCTGAAATTGACCTCTGCTCCATATGTTTATCCAATCCCCTCTCAAAGCTGTCTATGCTGGCAGTCATCATCACCTCCTGTGGCAGTGATGTCACATGAATTGTGAGTACTTAATTAGCAAATGCCCTTTTGTTTTATTAGTGTACCTAGATTCTGTCATTTGAAATACCCTGAGTTTGTGTCTTGTGCAAATAAAGTTTGTTTAATTTGAGAGACTCTGCAGAAGTCCTTACCCACCTACCTGGCTGCTTGGTGTGCTACAGAGCAATACCCTTGTGAGGATGGCTTTGGGCCACCCGCATGAGAGAAGGGGGACAGGATTTTACCCAAAGTGGTGGCAGCAGCAATAAAGGGGGGCAAAACAGGGATTAGTCTTGCCCCACAATGTTACAGATATTACAGTAGTCAGCATTTGAAAATAAAAGCAGTTCAAGAAAGAGATCTCTATTATGGCTTTCATGCAGAGAGATGGAGAACATTTTTTTATGTTTTTTCTTTTGCCTTCTCTGATCGATTAGGCCTGTTCCCTCTGTCAGAATATAGTTATAAATTACAAGTCTACAAATGATAAGACTTGTGTATACTTCTGATGCAGGATAAAACCTTTGGAGCAGCTGGAGAAACTATCGTTGTTGAAGAACTTCTTGAAGGAGAAGAAGTTTCTGTAAGTGCATAATGTCTAGAATATTGTCTAGATGTCCTGGGTTGGAGGTGAGCCCAGACCCTGCAGAAGCAGCCAGAGAACAGTCAGGACATCTTCCATCCCTCCACTTATGCCTGGAGCTGCCCTGATACCTGGAACTCGCCTGCTGGCAGCAAGGGACCAGGCAGGCATGGCAACGACAACCCAAGCTGCTGCAGACCAAGGAATACTAGCCAGGAAAGAGGGACTGCAATTGCCAGGCCAAGAATGCTAGACGGCAGTAGCTCCCAGAGTCACAGCAGTGCTGCCAAGTAGCAGGCCTCCAGAGCCCTGGCTGCCCAGGTGGATGCTTGCAGTGAATGGCCCTGACCCCCGCCCCACCCCTTAGGAAGCAGCTGAATATCTGTGGTAGGGGCAGATGGGCTAGGGCAATTTGGGGGGGGGAGGTGATTGAATGGGAGGGATCCAGGGATTAGATACCAGTGAGTGCAGAGCCTCAGTGAGTGGCACATGGGCTGCACAATGGCTGTATGAGCTCAAGGGAGGGAAGGCTCTGGATAGGTGGGGCAGGAGAGGGCAGCACTCAGTGGAGAATAAAAGGAAGTTCCAGGAAAACAGTCCAGGGAGGAAGCAGTGGCTGGCATCCCTAGGCTGCAAGAGGGTCAAATCCAGTCAGGAGAAGGAGAAGCAAAGTGACACAATTCCCCCCCCCCCCCCATTCTGAGGCCTGGGGAAACTGCCACCATACAACAGGCAAGATGGCAGAGCACAGGCTGCCCCAGGGTGAGCAAGTGGAAGTCTCACCCTGGGTATGATCCAATTAATCCTTTTTATGATGTAGTTATTTCAGTTGGAGAAAATTAGCACGTGCTCAGCTTAACCCCTCAATGGAACTTAAATGCAGCACTGGTTGTGTCCTGGCTGTTCTGTACATTAGGTACAACCTTATTATACTTAAGAAATTAATGCTAATTGGGGAAGATAATGGAAGTACTGTTTCAGGCTCATCCTAATATGAGTTGTCAGAGCAAAAATTCTTTCTTCTGATTATCAGTGTATTATGTTGCCCTATAAATAGTATTTGCTAAGTGACCTATTGGTGGGGCCCAAATATTTCCATGTCCCTTAAGCAGCCATAATTGTTAAAAGAGCCATAATTGTTAAAAGAGAATTACAATCAAAGGAATTTTCACAAGTCGAATAATAATAATAAATTTGCAAGTGGCAGAAAAGAGTTCCAAGATCACCTGTTTTAAAACATAGAATTTATCATTTGTTTTCTGGATTTCTGCAATAAAAGTGATTTCAATAAAGTATTATGCCCTGTGCCAATAGAATCTGGCTGATGTTCCTAACTTGCACAAGAAGGTTTTATTCTCCTTCCAAAGGTGCTCCCCCTCCCCAGAGTAATGCCAATGGGAATAAAAGTCTAAAACACAAAAGTATTCTTCTGTCTCTCATTATAAGCAGTGTATTGTTCATAATAGAGTTGTCATTAATTATTATTAATAAACACTGTATACGCCTAAAAACCAAATGCGTTTCATGTACATTTGTTGAGCACAATTTTCTAAGTTGTCTCTTATTTCTGATTTCCTTGTAGTGCTTATGCTTCACAGATGGTGTCACTGTTGCTCCCATGCCACCTGCCCAGGATCACAAACGGTTAATGGATGGGGATCGGGGTCCAAACACTGGTGGCATGGGGGCATATTCTCCAGCACCTCAGGTAAAATGCTCTTTGTACAATGCTGCTTTGGCAGTGTGTGTGTTCCTAAAGCTAATGTGTTCTGCTGTGAGAATTGAGGAGTTGAAAAACAGCATTGTGCCCCTAGAAATAAACAAGCAAGGCACATTGATTCTTCTTGTCAGACCAGATGAAATTCTGTACTTTCTTCAGGGTCACTTGAGTCTGCCTTGATCTTTAAGAAGAATGAATAGTATCAAACAATCAGTAGGATCCAACCTGCTGACTTTGCAGCCAGATATCTGAACTGTGTCAGTTGAAAAGTATTGCATCTTAAATGATATGACAGTTTTGTCAGTGATGGTTCAGTTACAAATGAAAGTGTGATGTTGCACATTTAGGCTAATGATATTCAGCATCTGTTAAGGCTTATCACCTTTCAGTTTACCTACCATTATGGTATAATAATCAGATGTGATGGTGAGCTGTAAAAGTGATCATGTAATCACAAATAATGGCATTATTATACTATAGAATGCTCTACTATAGAATGCTTAACTAGGCACAAATACTCCCTCTAAGCAGTGATGTCTTGTGAGTAAAAATACTACTTTGTGAGCTACTGGCATTAAAGTTGTGAGCTTCTGCATAAATTAGTTTGCTCTGGGGCCATTTTTCCTGAACTAAGACAAAAATGTGTGAGACAAAGGCTAAAAACCTGTGAGCTAGCTCAACCTACCTCAGTTTGGAGGGAACACTGCTAGGCACTGAACAAAATTCTAAAATAAGGCACAGGTGCAACACACAGGATTAAACGTGACACTCAAGGCAAGGAGGGTGGAGGGTAAAGCATAGGGAAGATACGCTGGAGCAGGTATTTGCATCAGTTTAGGGCAGATTTGTCTTCCCCTTATCCTTTCTGAGAGGGAATGATGCCATCTACCAGCAATCTTTGATTCTCTGGATGGTGACACCCCCCCCCCCCCCCACACACACACACATACATACCTCTGAAGTCACAGGGAAATGAGCTGTGTTCTTGCTGGGAAAGTGAAGGTTGCCATCAACCTGGAGAAAATATGCCCATTCCCTTTAATATAGGTTTACTATGTGGATATGGGCAGGTAATGCTGTTCATAACATGGAAGTAAACAACATCAACTGCTACATGATGTGAGGGGACACACATCATTTTTTCTCCAGGTTGTTGGAAACTGTACAGGGAAATCCTGCTCCCTGTAGCTATTGATTCTCTGGCCAATGACTACAGCCAGGCTGGTTGTGTAAATTTCATAAATTTAGGTGAAATGATAATATGGCATACAAGTTTGAGTTTGGGGTGGGTTCATAGTTTCTCATCACCTACTGACTTGCAGTCAGATCTCTGAGCTGTCTCAGTTGAAAAGTGTTGTATCTTACATGATATGACAGTATTGTTGGTGATGGTTCAATTACAAACACAAGTCTCCACCTCATCAAGGGGTAAATTCACAAACACACAAATCAGCTCTTACTCTGTCAAGTAGAAATTATATTTGTATAGTGCAAGTATAGAACATTATAATATCTTTGTAGAGAATAGCATATTATCATTTGCAAGGTTTTTTCTTGAGAGAGATGCATGGGAGGGCAGGATACAAATGTAATAAAATAAATAAAAATAAAATAAATAAATAAATATTGTAAAGTTCCACATACTATGAAAACACTGTACTAAGCATCTGAACCATTTTCCAGTTTACTTTAATTGTGTATCTTCTGCTGATTTTTAAAAAAGTATTGCAAAGTTGTCTCTTAAACAACTAGTTAACTTTAACTACTTTTTTCACTTAATAATCCACAGTCAGAGCAGGTGATATGGGAGGGGGAGAGTTAACTTTAACTACTTTTTTCACTTAATAATCCACAGTCAGAGCAGGTGATAAGGGAGGGGGAGAGAAAGATACAACAAAGGGGACTGAATTGTCCCTTAAAAGCTTGCACTGGTGATTTGTTACATAATTTTTTTATTTATCAGAGAAACTTGATTAATGGTAGACTTGGATTTTAAAGCTTATGGAAAAACTAATGGCCTACAGGTGCTCAATTATGCGTATGACTATATAAATCAAACATTTTAATCCATCTAGGCTAGTATTGTCTATTGTTGTGACTCTCCAAGGTCTTGGAGAAAAATCTTTCCCAGACAGTTCCTAGGACTAAACTGAGCTATACCAGTAGGCAGTGCTGTACCACTGAACTATGTTTCCTCCCAAGAATAGTTCATACATGAATGTTCCCAGGAGAAAGCAGTAGGGACATTTGCCCACCTTTAGTGCAGAAAGTCAGGCCAACTGCCTCATTTAAGAGATCTTGCTCATCCTGATTTTTTTTGGGGTCACCCTGACTCTGTGAACAGATACCCCCACAGTGTTCTATGAAATAATGCAAAAAAATTAAACATCATTTATTAAAATGCTATTTTTAAATATCTTACTAGCTATCCAAGGATCTGCTTCTGAAAATCAGAAATTCTATTCTTCAGAAAACAGTTGATGGTATGAGAAGAGAAGGTATCCCTTACGTAGGTAAGTGGGAGATGTACCATCATATCCTGTGCTGTCATGTCCTTCCACTAGCATCACAAGCAGTTGTGACATGGGATTACAACTGTAATTGCTATGGTGCCTCCTGCAGCTGAAAAAAATGTAAAATTCACCCACCTTTGGTTCCCTCATGTTGCAGCATGTATATGCCCAGCCTTTACCGAGCTGCTGTATGGAGATATCTTTTTCCTAGACTTTGGAAGTGGATCCCACACATGTTTTTTAAACTTGGAGAAGACTAGACTGTACATGAACACAGTTCAGCCTCTTCTCCCATGATACAGTCCGGAGGGGGAGGAACCATAAGAAGGCAACTCTAAGCCATTCAGATCCAACATGATAGTTCTAGTCCAGTGGTGGCGAACATATGGTACAGGTGCCAGAGGCAGCACTCAGAGCCCTCTCTGTGGGTGCACGCGCTCCCTCTCCCCCCCCCCTGCACGAGGCTTGGCTCCCCCCTGTGCCCCCCACCTTCCCTCCCTCCCTGGAGCTGCAATGCAGCTGTGCTCCATGGCCCCCCTCCTCTTCAGAGGTGCACCGAGTCGCGCTGGACCCTACCAGCTTTGATGCAGCCAGCGTGCCTTCTAACTCTTTGAAGCCCGCACAGGAGAAGGCTTCACTGCTTCTCACTTCCGGCTTCAAAGAGTTAGAAGGTGTGCCAGCCGCATTGAAGCCAGTAGAGTCCAGCTTTGGCGCAGTGCGGTTTGGTGTGTCTCTTAGAAGGAAGGGGGCCACAGCGCGTGGCTGCATTGCAGCTCCGGGGAGGGAGGGAAGATGGGGGGCGGCGGCAGAGGGGCTGCAGGGGGGGAGCCGAGGTGTGCGGGGGGAGGCAGGGAACACATGTGCCCCCAGAGAGGGCTCTGAGTGGCTTGGTTTGGAGAGGGATTTAAAGAAACAAATGCCTTCTCCAAGCTGGCAGACGGGGCGGTGGGGGTTTTGAGAGGCACACAAAAGTTGCAAAAGAACCAAGTCACGGTTTGGCCACCCTTGCTCCAGGTGGTAGCTGGAGGTTGCTGGCTTTTACAACTGATCTCCAGGTGACGGAGGTCAATTCACCTGGAGAAAATATCTGCTTTGGAAGGTGGACCCTGTGGCATTATACCCTTCTGAGCATGGGTGCAGAACAGGGTTGCCAACCCCCAGGTGGTGGCTGGAAACCTCCTGGGATTACAGTGACTCTCCAGGGGATAAGAGATCAGTTTTCCTGGAGAAGATGGCTGCTTTGGAAGGTGTACTCTGGAGTCATATCTCATTGAAGTTCCTCCTCTCCCCCAAACTCAGGCTCCTTCTCCCAAATCTCCAGATATTTCCCAACCCAAACCTGGCAACCCTAACTGGGCCTCCTTCAGAGAGACAACAGGGCACTCCAGCCTTTTTGAGCTCATGGGCACCTTTGGAATTCTGACGTGGGGCGTGGGTGCAACCACAATGCAGCCGCCAAGCACAACACACAGGAAAATTCCTTGCAGGTGTTGCTGCAGTTTTGGGGAGGGGGTTAGATGGGACCCACTAGGGCAGGGGTGGCAAAACTTGCTTAACATAAGAGCCACATGGAATGATTGTCAGATGTGTGAGAGCCACCAGACACAAACGTCAGATGTCTGAGAGAAGGAAGGAAGGAAAATAGATGGTGGGAGGGAGCAAGGAGGAAGAGGTGGAAAGAAAGCAACTTGAACTTTAAATGCATTTTCCAAGCCACTGGCTGGCTTGGCTTGAAGAAATGGTTTAAAGAGACACACAATGTGTGTGAAAGAGCCACGTGGCTCCTGAGCCACAGTTTGGCCACCCCTGCACTAGAGAGATGGGTATGGCAACTTCACATTTTCATGTGGCCAAGACCTGGTTGCGTTTCATATTTCAAAACTGTTGTGGCACGGTCCAAGCTGAAGGGATGAAGAGAGCATGGGTGTGTGGGGATGGAGGGTGGGTGGGGAGGAGAGATCAGGATGAAGCACATTTTTTGAAGGGGTGTGGGTTTATTACAGGAAATGCTGGATTCCACTAATCTGGCAGAAACAGCAGCTGGGATCGCCTCTGGTTTAGGAGTGGAAAGGGAGGAACTGCAGGCTTCCTTGTTTTCAAATACGATGCTTCTGATAGCAGTATCTGAGCAGAGTTCTTTCAAGCTACAGGGACCATAAGGCAGATTGTTGATTAGCTGTTTTTGAACTGTTGCACTGCTCTTCTGGTTCACCAGAGCACCCTTACAAGTGTTTGTCCAGCCGCTGCTTAAAGACTGCAAGTGAGGGGGTCGATTGCACTGTTGAACAACTCTTACTGTTAAAAAGTTTTTCCTATGCCAGTCCTCTCCTCTGCTGCCAGCAGGAATAGCTCCCTGCCCTCTTCTAAGTGGCAGCCCTTCTAATACTTCAAAAGAGCAAACATGTCTCTCCCCACAACCTCCTCTTCTCCAGACTGAATATCCCCAAGTCCCTTAGCCTTTCCTTATTGGGCTTGCTCTCCATGGTTACTCGGAAGTAATCTGCAGTGAGCACTGTGGCACCTACTTTCTACACATGCACAGGATTGCAGTTTTAGTTTAAAGAATGAAGATACTGGATCTAAATCCCACCCTTCACTCTGAATCTCGGGGTCTCAGAGCAGCTCACAATCTCCTTTATCTTCCTCCCCCACAACAGACACCCTGTGAGGTAGATGGGGCTGAGAAAAGCTCTCCCAGAAGCTGCCCTTTCAAGGACAGCTCTGTGATAGCTTTGGCTGACCGAAGGCAATTCCAGCAGCTGAAAGTGGAGGAGTGGGGAATCAAACCCGGTTCTCCCAGATAAGAGTCCACACACTTAACCTCTACACCAAACTGGCCCTCATTTCTCACATCAAATTTTCTAGTTAATACAATTCAGACTACCCCTGAAGTTTCCAAGGGTAGCCATGCTGGTCTATAGTAGAACAACTAGATTCAAGCCCAGGAGCACCTTAGAGCCCAACAAGATTTGGGGGAGGGGGCACAAGCTTTCCAGCATTAGAGCTCCCTCGATTAGATAAAAGGAGCTTTGACTCTCTAAAATCTTGTGCTCTAAGGTGCTGCTGGACTCAGATTTAGCCATATAAATCAGCGGACTCCTTTCATCAACTTAATTTATTAACTAACATCATGCATCCCCTGCCTTCCTCCCCCAAAAGGATACTGAAGTGGTTTGACACACTCTCCCCTTCTCTTTTATCCTCACAACGAACCTATAAGGCAGGTTAACTCAGAGTATATTACTGGTCCAAGGTTTCCCAGCAAGCTGCCAGGGCAGAGCAGGCATATGAATCAGGACCTCCCAGATTTGATTTGGACACCCTAAACCAGCTCCTACTAAACACACTGTATTTTAATGTATTATTTTTTCCTAATGGCAAACTAGAATGATGTTTATAATGTATGTTACATGTTCAAAAGTAAATTAGTCGACAGGAACACCTCTGAGAAAGGCATGTTCTCAGTTTAACCCAGACCTGCAAGCAACAGAGCAATGAACAGCCTCCATTTATTGCCAATGACATTCTCACCATCATTCTCCCATTCTGACATGTTACTATTTTGTTGGTTTCCTAAGCATTTGCTGTCCAGACCAAATGTTCTTTCAGTTTGTTAATTTCACTATGGGTAGTTTTTTCTAAACTAAAACCTCAGTATTCAGGTTAAATTGCCATGTTGGCATTTTGTGATAAATAAGTGGGTTTGGGGTTGCAGGTTGGGCACTCGGTCTCTAAAAGTCATTGTTCTAGTCAGTTTTTCTTCTTGATTTCTCCATAAGTATTCAGCAGATGAAATATGTTCTACAATATGTATGTGTTACAGGAATGGGCATGAACCAGCTGATGAACAAAAGTTCATGATGAATTTTGGCTAGTTTGTAGTTCATGAAATCAAGTTCGCTGCAAATCAGCTGGCACAAACTTTCAAGCTGTTTGTGGAGGTTCATGCCAGTTCATGAGCAGTTGCCCAGATAGACTGTGTTTGTTCAATTAAAATGTTTATATAATTTCAAAGCAGTAATTTGGATGGCATGTAGAGGACCATCCAGAGAAGGTCTCCCGAGAACATGATGCCTCTAGCATGCACAGGATCCATTTATATACTCTTGAACCTGCACCTGTCAAAATGACAGCTGATAGGTGGTCATTTTGACAGGCACAGATTCAGGAGTGTGTAGAACAAATCTTGCGCAAGCTAGAGACAGCAAACCTACAGCAGATCTCCCCTTGATGCTCCTCTACATTTCCTCTAAGTCTCTAGCTTGCACAGGATTGATCTATACACACTTGCACCTGTCAAAATGACCTGACAGGCATCATTTTGACAGGCACAGGTTCAGAAAGTTCAGGAATGTATAGAACAGATGTTGTGCAAGCTAGAGACATCAAACTCGCAGGGAATCTCCAACTCACTCTCCTCTACTTGCCCTCCAAGTTTGGTGAGGATTGGATTTACAGGGCCTGAGTTATGTTTGTCATTATTATACTATATATAGTCTATATATATATTATATTGAAGTATCTGTCTATCAGTCATCTATCTATCCTGCCATTTCTGCAGAAAGCATTCCGGCGGGGGGGGGGGGCGGGTTGTAACTCACACCCCGTAAATTAAATCCTCACCAAACTTGGAGAGCACATAGAGGAGTCAGCTGGATATCCCCTGTAAGTTTGGTGTCTCTAGCACACCACGAAGCTGTTATAATGCCTCACAAACCAAACCAGTTTGTGAGGCAGCTAAAAGTTCATGACGGTCTGTGATTCACGAATAGGGCATGCCACAAACCATGAGCTGAACCGCATTTTTCATGCCAATTCCTAATGTGTTATTCAGTGAAAACATCTGCTGCAGAAGGCAAACTGTGTTGTCTTTTCAAAAATTATAACTATAAACTGTTGAGGACAAAGTTCTGTGGGCCTGTTATATAGTTACCTGTAGATATTTGAAAGACTAGTAGTTCATTTTAAATATACTTGTGTGAAGATCCTCAGTACATTGTGACTTTTGAATTAGGTGTGCTCTACGCTGGATTGATGTTAACCAAGGATGGACCTAAAGTTTTAGAGTTCAACTGTAGATTTGGTGACCCTGAATGTCAGGTGAGTGACTATAAGAAAAATTATTTCATTGTTTAAAAACTTCCTTCTGTTAACCCATTTCTGTCTCAAAGATATTAAAAGAAAATACAGTACTTTCAAGTAAGTACTTTCAAGTAAGTATATGCAATGTCTTGTAAACAGTGTAGTAATAATTTAAATACTTTGTCTGTATTCTCATAGTCTTCCTTTTATTTCACCGGGGGTTCATTTCCTAGCTATCTTCATGTTTGTTTCATGACACATGGCCACCTATCTGTTATCTGGTGTTTATCCTTACATAGGTAATTCTCCCATTACTCAAGAATGATCTCTATGAGATTGTACAAGCAACCATTGACAGGAAGTTATCTGGTCACATTCCTGTTTGGCATGAAGACTGTGCAGCTGTAACGGTGGTCATGGCTAGTGAAGGCTACCCAGGAACCTACGCCAAGGGTTTGGAAATAACAGGTAGATAATTAAGACATAGAACCTAATCATGTAGCCAGTTGATCAGCATGCAGTACATTTCCAGCTTTATATGATTAACTCCAGGTTATGAGTTTCTTTGAGCTTAACTAACTAAAGTGACAAACACTTCTGTTTTAACCAGTGGAAAACCATTGATGGTTTTTACACAGAAAACTAGCAGATTTCATTTCTGCTTGAGGAGACTGAATTAATTATACAGAGAAATAGCAAGTTTTATGTAAAATGAATAGATTTTTGCTTGTTGTTGTAATGCTTGCATAAAGGAAAAGAATAAAGCATCTTGGTGATACTCCTGTAGGGGGTTGGAGTAAACTTTTTGTCAAGTTCTTCAAAAAAGTACTTTTGCCAAGTACATTATTAGGGCTCCTACTGTGTAATTTCCCTATGATAAAGTGTAGTCATTATGCTCAATGTCCTGTCTTTTTAACACAAATTCCACCTTTGGCTAAGGAACAGGTTCCCCCCCCCCCCTCCCTAGACAGACAGTTTTAAAAAACAGATAACTGACCAGCAAGCTATACTACTGGAATGCAAGTAACCTTAAGCATAGGGCAGAATAAAGTGAGTGAAAGTAAGGATGTTTGCGTGCATTTGTGTCTATAGCCTCCTTTTATGTGAATGCTAGTGAGGGTAGTCATATGGCTTAAGGTACAAGGACCCAGAAGATCTACATTAGTCCCATGCTCTCAAGCAAAAATAATGCACGAGCTTACATGTGTATAGTATGTGTCTCTTTGTTGACGTATTTCCACAATTGCTTGGTCATACAATAAATATGTAGCACCTTTTAAAATGTAATTTCTGTCTTTGCATTTGCATTGCCACTTTGCAGGATTTTCTCAGGCTAAAAAGCTAGGCTTGGAGGTGTTCCATGCAGGCACAACCATAAAAGACGGCAAAATGGTGACCAATGGAGGCAGAGTCCTCACCGTTACTGCAATCAAAAAGGATCTTGTATCTGCACTAGAAGAAGCCAACAAAGGTGTAGGAGTCATTCAGTTCAGTGGTGCCATTTATAGAAAGGATATTGGTTATCGAGCTATAGCTTTCCTTAAACAATCCAGGTATCTATCTGAAGCTGAAGATCTGTCATAAGAATTTGCATTAACTTTATGTTAACCAAAGATTTTAGTATCATTACAAAGTTATAGCATTATTTAGTATCCATTTGTTCTTATACTTTATATAACATATAATAATATTCTAATGAATTCATAACAGACTTGTTTGTGATTTCAAGAACAGACATCATGGATTAAATTCATTTTCCAATCATATGTCTTTCTTTTACTGAAGCCTTTAAAACATTGACTAGCATTCATAGGATAGATTATTTCAGATGTACTTCAAGCATGATTTTACCACAGTATTGAATAAGTCAGTCTATCCTGGTTTGCTCCTCAAGAAGTCTAGGAATTGTGTCAGAAATTTAGAGCTCTGTAAGGGGGAATTTTCAGTATCCACTCAAAACTTCTTTGCCTGGATTCTTTTGGAGAAGCTAGAACAACAGAAACAGTTTCCTTTGTAATATACTGGAGAACTAGTGTCTGAGGTGCAGGGCTTTTTGGGTAGAAAATGCCCAGCAGGAACTCATTAGGCCACATCCCCTGATGGCACCATTGTTTTGCGCAGGGCCTGTTTGTAGAAAAAGCCCAGCAGGAACTCATTTGCATATTAGGCCACCCTCCTTGACAACAAGTCAGCCGAAACTCCATTCCTGTGTGTTCCTGCTAAAAAAAAGCCCTGGTGAGGTATATTTCCTTTCATCATTGGACAATTGGGTTTTACCCCTTTTCAAATATTCTGGGATATTTTCCAAGGATGTGTAGTACTGTGTACCACTATACTCACACTTTTCCCAGCAGAAAGTGCTAATTATAATTATGCTGAATTAGACTGGTGAGTAATACTGGCAGAATCTCTTTCTCTTATTAAGCTTCCATTCTTCAGCAAATAGTTTGCAAAGAGCATTATTTTGGTTCCCATTTAATTCTAAAGTACCGCTGCAAAGAAGCAGAGTTTGGAGAAGTCCTTAGGGCTTGGTTCAAGATAGCATTTTATTGGCCTTATGCACAATTGTTTAGCCACATCTCTAGAAGTAGCAGTGTGGTTCTACAGTTGGACATATTTATCAATACAGGTTCTTGTAGTATTTCCAGAGACTATTCTCATAAATACTGACTGGAAGAATAGATTTGTACCAGTACAATTGCATCATCTTTCACAAATACACCACCACACTCAAATATATAAATCAAATCAAATAAATAAAATAAGTCTAATGCTTCCATCAGCTTAAAAACCAGAATCAAGACCTTTTTTCATTGTTGTCAGTTTGGTGTAGTGGTTAAGTGTGCAGACTCTTATCTGGGAGAGCCCTGTTTGATTCCCCATTCCATTTGCAGCTGCTAGAATGGCCTTGGGTCAGCCATAGCTCTCATAGGAGTTGTCCTTAGAAGGGCAGCTGCTGTAAGAGCTCTCTCAGCCCCACCTACCTCACAGGGTGTCTGTTGTGGTGTGGGGGGAAGGTAAAGGAGATTGTGACTGCTCTGAGATTCAGAGTATAGGGCAGGGTATAAATCCAATATCATCATCATCTTCTTCCACCATTAGAAAAATACTACTGTTGGGAAACATGATCTTATATTATATATGAAAGACTGTTGGTGTAAAGCTGTCTTTGCTTGAAAAGATATCACATCCATATACCATATATTAATCTGATATAGACAATAAAATAAACTTGTAAACTAAAAATGGCACATCTAGTTATATCTTTCCTGAATATATATTATTGATCAATGATAATAATCTCTGTGATACAATATATCTAATGAAATAAATTTTATTTTCCAATGTACTCATCATCACATCATATGGTGCCTGAACAGTCGCCATGGGGATCTAGCATGTGCTTCTAAGTCAGGGGTCCTCAGACTCTTTTGAGCCTTTAGGCACCTTTGGAATTTTGACATAGGATGGCGAGCATAACCATAAAAATGGCAGCTGCAGGAGACAGAGTCACCACAGAATGCTGCTGCAGGAAGTGAAGCCAACAAAAAGTCAGGGAATGAGGTCATGCATGAATTCTAATAGTAAACCTTCAATATTTTAGGCAGTAGCTCTGTTTAACAGGATGCCTTTTGAAATGATCATGTTGTTTAAAAACATTTTCTGCATACTTCTTCAGTCATACAATTAAGATCCTTGTTCTGTGGTGGCAGCTGCTGCCAAAGCAACTTTTAAAAAATCTGTGTAGCCCATGTGATCTCTGGTGGCCAGTCAGAAGTCCTGATGTTCAAAAGCCCTACCTGGCCCTGCCCACTTGGCAGTCACCAGAAAAGGTGTTGGCAGGCAACATATCACTCATGGACATCATGTTCTAAGTGGTTACCCAGAGCTGAGAAAGATGTCAAGAGGCCTCAGCTCCCACATGATTAGCTAAGGATTGAACTTCAGCTGTATTCAGCCTCAAATAATGCTTATCTCCTTTAAAAAGCTACTGAGTGGTTTGTCTCTTGACAGTACAATCCGAAATAGTTATACCTTTCTTGAAGTCATTGGGCTTTAAAGGATGTAAGTCTCATAGAACTGTGCAGTAAACAAGCAGATAATCCATGTACTTAAAGCATTTAGTAACAGTACTTTCACAGACATGAATATGCAACATATCTACACTTTAATCTTATTTCAATAATCTAGGAATTACTTTTCCCCATTCCAGCCAGTGTGGTACAGTCAAGAGTGCACTAGATTTGGATTTGGGAACTCTGAGTTCAAATCCAAATTGATCTCTCCGTGTTAAGGCATATTCAGAAGCCACTTTTCCAACCTGTCAATACCACAGTGTAGCTGTAGTGGGCACTGCTAGAAGCGTGAGCTGGAGAGCCAGATTCCATCACTTGTACTGTTCTTTGTTTGAATTTTCAGGGAACTGATCCCAGCCAAATTACTATATAAACAGGAGCATAGGGATCATAGGCTACTGATCTTTGAATGGAATCGTTCACCATCTGAGAAATAGGCCTCATGCAAGAGGCATGAAAGCAGGGCCAGTAGGCAATCTTGGTAGAGTTCCAGATCATTGTTTATAGCCTTACATTTGCGCTATAAAATAGTTTTGTATATGCATCCTTTGATAACCAGCTGTTCTGTCCTTTTAGGGGCTTGACATATAAAGACAGTGGTGTAGACATTGCAGCTGGTAACACCTTGGTTCAGAAAATTAAGCCTTTAGCAGCTGCCACATCCAGACCAGGTAAGAAAAAATGTTTTCCTTTTAAGTTTTTAAAAACCCTTAGTATCATTAATTCATATACGACAGAGGTCTTAATATCTATATTCACAAATGGATTGTAATAATGTACAAATAGCATTATTGTGTCTTCCACTGAGGTGCCAAGTCTTTGAATTATGCTGCAAATATATATCTAATAAACTTTTCCTTAGCATCATTATTCAGTGTTTGATAACTATCCCTTAAATCATGTCTGCATCAGTTTCGAATTTGCTTTTTACAAAAGGTAAATCCAGTAAGGGCCTAACCTGGATGGCTCAGGCTAGCCTGATCTTGTCAAATCTCAGAAGCTAAGCAGGGTTGGCTCTGGTTAGTGTTTGAATGGGAGACCACCAAGGAAGCTACATAGAGGCAGGCAATGACAAAACCTCTGTTCTTCTCTTGCTCTGAAATCCCTACAGATTTGCTATGTCAGCTGTTACTTGGCAGCACTTTCTACCACCAAATCCAGTAAGATAAAACTGAAGAAAATAGGCCCTGGATAATTGAGAGCTGTTTCCTCATCATTTTTTGACTGAGTGACTGTACTATAATACTTCAGTTGGCAATTACACACATGAGAGATAGGATGCATAGTGAAAAGATATTCTGTCCTTCTATGTGCGCTATGTGCTCTACATTCTACAGTGTTATTTCAGGATCTAAGGAAAGGGGAAATTGACTTAATGGAACCCTTTGAATGCCAGTATTTGGGGACAGTTAGTCTGATATTGCGTGCTTCATGAATTTGTGTGAAATTTATGAAGTGTTCCAGTTAGTCTGATATATCATGGCTGCTCTTCAGTTTTTATGAAAAAAGCAAGCCTGAGACCACATTTGAAAAGTAAGGCTAAGGGTACTCAACAAACGCCTTATGTTGTTAACAAGCCCTTCTTTCCTCTAACTGGTAGGCTGTAATGCTGACCTTGGAGGGTTTGCTGGCCTCTTCGACTTGAAAGAAGCTGGGTACAAAGATCCAATTTTGGTATCTGGAACTGATGGTGTTGGAACAAAGCTTAAGGTAATGAGGAGGGCAAGAGTGGATTTCTTTGCATCTTAACATTTGGCAGTTTGCTTAGTAACTAAATGTTCAGTTCACCAAGTTCACACATGGTAAGATTGTGATCAGGCAGGCAAAAAGGGACTATGAGGAGCATATTGCAAAAAACATAAAGACCAACAATAAAAATTTCTTCAAATATATTAGAAGCAGGAAACCAGCCAGGGAGGCAGTGGGGCCCTTGGATGACCAAGGGGTAAAAGGATTACTGAAGGAGGATAGGGAAATGGCTGAGAAGCTGAATGCATTTTTTGCCTCAGTCTTCACTGTGGAAGATGAGAACTTTTTGCCCGCCCCAGAACCACTAATTCTGGAAGGGGTGTTGAAAGACCTGAGTCAGATTGAAGTGACGAGAGGAGGTCCTACAACTGATAGACGAATTAAAAACTAATGTCACCAGGTCCGGATGGCATACATCCAAGAGTTCTGAAAGAACTCAAAGTTGAACTTGTGGATCTCCTGACAAAAAATATGTAATCTTTCATTGAAATCTCCCTTCATCCCTGAGGACAGGAAGATAGCAAATGTCACCCCCATCTTTAAAAAGGGTTCCAGAGAAGATACGGGAAATTACAGGCCAGTCAGTCTGACTTCAATACCGGGAAAGTTGGTAGAAACCACTATCAAGGACAGAATGAGTAGGCACATTGATGAACACAAGTTATTGAGGAAGACTCAGCATGGGTTCTGAAAGGGAAGATATTGCCTCACTAACCTGTTACATTTTTTTGAGGAGGTGAACAAACATGTAGACAAAGGAGACCCAATAGATGTTGTTTACCTTGACTTCCAGAAAGCTTTTGATAAAGTTCCTCATCAAAGGCTCCTTAGTAAGCTCGAGAGTCATGGAGTAAAAGGGCAGGTCCTTTTGTGGATCAAAAACTGGCTAATTAATAGGAAGCAGAGAGTGAGTATAAATGGGCAGTCTTCGCAGTGGAGGACGGTAAGCAGTGGGGTGCCGCAGGGCTCAATACTGGGTCCCATGCTCTTTAACTTGTTCATAAATGATTTGGAGTCGGGAGTAAGCAGTGAAGTGGCCAAGTTTGAGATGTCACTAAATTGTTCAGGGTGGTGAGAACCAGAGAGGATTGTGAGGCACTCCAAAGAGGTCTGTTGAGGCTGGGTGAGTGGGCGTCAACGTGGCAGATGAGGTTCAATGTGGCCAAGTACAAAGTAATGCAAATTGGGGCCAAAAATCCCAGCTACAAATACAAGTTGATGGGGTGTGAACTGTCAGAGACTGACCAAGAGAGAGATCTTGGGGTCATTGTAGATAACTCACTGAAAATGTCAAGACAGTGTGCAATTGCAATAAAAAAGACCAACGCCATGCTGGGAATTATTAGGAAGGGAACTGATAAGAAATCAGCCAGTATCATAGTGCCCCTGTATAAATCGATGGTGCGGTCTCATTTGGAATACTGTACAATTCTGGTCACCGCACCTCAAAAAGGATATTATAGCATTGGAAAAAGTCCAGAAAAGGGCAACTAGAATGATTAAAGAGTTGGAACACTTTCCCTATGAAGAAAGGTTGAAACGCTTGGGGCTCTTTAGCTTGGAGAAACGTCGACTGCGGGATGACATGATAGAGGTTTACAAGATTATGCATGAGATGGAGAAAGTAGAGAAAGAAGTACTTTTCTCCCTTTCTCACAATACAAGAACTTGTGGGCATTCGATGAAATTACTGAGCAGTCGGGTTAAAACAGATAAAAGAGGGTACTTCTTCACCCAAAGGGTGATTAACATGTGGACTTCACTGCCACAGGAGGTGGTGGTGGCTACAAGCATAGACAGCTTCCAGAGGGGGTTAGATAAAAATATGGAGCAGAGGTCCATCGGTAGCTATTAGCCACAGTGTTTATATATACGTGTGTGTGTGTGTGTATTTTTGTCCACTGTGTGACACAGAGTGTTGGACTGGATGGGCCTTTGGCCTGATCCAACATGGCTTCTCTTATGGTAGAAAGTAGCAAATCCGCTATTGTGTTACTATTTGTGTCTGTATTCAGAGTGCAGGGGTGAAAATTAACACTGGCTTTATTTTTCTAAAAACAATCTCAAGTCACAGTTCATGTTTCTGACTTTCTCTTGTGTTTCTTGTGATGCTTTATGATAGACAGTGTAGTGTAGTGGTTGCAGCACAGGACTAGGACTGGGGAGAACCAGGTCCACATTTTCACATGGACTTGAAGCACAGTGCATCCTGGGACGAGGCTGTTGGCCTCAACTTGATCCATCTCACAGGGTGGTAATGAGGATTTAATGGTGGCAGATGGGGAAACCACTTCTGTCTCCCCAAGTTCCTTGGAGGAAGAGTAAAATGTAAGTTTTTTTCTGCAGGTTGTTGGCAGTGTTATATGAAAAAGCCTGACAGGCCATTCCACATTGTGGTGTTCTTCCACTATTATGTGTTTGTTTGTTTATTTGATTTAATGAATCGCCCCATCCTGGCTGAAGCCGGGGTCTGGGCAATGTACAACTATAAAAATACATTGGTTTTAAAACATTAAAACATCACATCTTGTGCACACTCCAATGGATTCTTCTCAGTTCTACTGTTCCATCATGGTGGGGAGTGGCTAGCCTGGAGGGATGGCAAATAACATGCCAGCTTGGCAACACTACATGTGCCACATTTTTAAATTGGAACTAATGCCCAACAGGATCCCTCCCCAAGGGCCTCTGCTACTCTGCCCCTCTACTCCTCTCTCAGCCATGGCTTGCTCAATGCTTCCTGCAAATTACACGCATAGAAGCATTGTTCTCCATCTTCCCAGTTAGACTTCTCCCTTGCTGCAGTGGTGTCATCTGTTGTGAGCCATACAGCAAAACCCTTTGAGAACTAGCAACTAAACAGTTGCTTGGGGACTTTGAAGTAACTGTCCAAAGGCACAAGCTACAGTTCAAAACCAACTATTTCTCAGGTCTCGTTGTCAAGGAGCACATCACAGTCTGCTGCGAATAATATTGTCATATCAGTTTAAAGGGATACTCTTGAATACTAAGCTGTATCCTATTCCTCCTTTCTGCCAGCTTAAGAAGCCTTCCACTGATGCAGGAGGCAGGGAGGGGGATTTTCCACTGCTTTAGTCTCCCCACATTGCAGCTGCTGTTTTGTGTGGCTTTCAATTCATATGCCTTCCCCAGCATCTCCTTCCTTTGTGCACTCAAGCAGCTTCTGCGGGGATAGGGAAGATATCAAAGATCCTCCTTTGGCAGCACCTTTTGCTGGAGCTGCAGAGAATCCAACCTATCATACTTACAAGTACTGTCAAGCTCTGATTTCCCCCCCCCCCCTTTCTCCTTCCAGATTGCCCAACTGTGCAACAAACACAACACAATTGGCCAGGACTTGGTTGCAATGTGTGTCAATGATATCTTAGCTCAGGGAGCTGAGCCTCTGTTCTTCCTTGACTACTTCGCCTGTGGGAAACTAGACGTGGAATTGGCTCAGGCAGTCATAGCTGGAATAGCTGAAGCCTGTACTCTGGCAGGATGTGCCCTTCTTGGTAAGATAAACCACTTTCTCTCTGGATTTTTTAAAAAAGCTGATAATTTAAAACAAGCAACTGCTGCTGAAGAGAATTCACGTGCTGTGTCTGCATTAGTGTGAACCTAAATATCAGTTGCACATTTAATATGCCATAGATTGACAAAGTCTGTACTGCAAAAGACAGCTGGGGTGGGGAGAGAATAGGCTAGGTTAGTGTCTTGTTTTTGCCTTGTGACACACTTTCTGTGAGGAGCTAGAAAGTTGTATGCTGTCTCCTTGTATATAGAGCCTTGTGTACTGAGAAGATTAAGACCATGCCACTTTCCCTACAATGTATTTATTGAAGCCGCCTAGGCGGGGAGGGCGGGATAGAAATAAAATTTATTATTATTATTATTATGAAGCAAGATAGAACACTATTTGTTACTTTATCCAGCATTTCACACCCATACATATACATCCCTTTTCGAAGTGGTGTTTATTTATTTATTTATATTTATATCCTGCCTTTCTCATGAATGAGCTGAGGGCACGTTACATCAGTACATTACAACAATAAAACCAATTACAATAAATATCAGAGAATAAAATAGTTAAATCAAATTAAATTTAACAATATATCAATCATGGGTTTCCATTGTGCTGGTTGTAATATTAATGCCTGATCTGCAAATGGTTGGACCATTCCCAGATCAATGTAATCTTTGATGGTGTTCTGAGCTACAACAGGGAGGCCAACTGGTAGATACCTGCTGCCTCAACCATATGCCTGGAAGAACAGCTCCATTTTACTGTAACAAGTCCTGCAGGGCCCTGATATCAGCCAGCTACACGGCTGGGGCCAGGGCAGAGAAAGCCCCGGCCCTGGCTGAGGCTAAGTGAATGTCTCTTGGGCTGGGGACAACCAGCAGACGATGGTTCACAGCGTGCAAAGCTCTCCAAGGCACATACAGAGAGAGGTGGTCCCTCAGAGATGTTGGTCCCAGGCCGCATAAGGCTTTAAGGGTCATCACCAACACTTTGAAGTGAATCCAGCAACCAGCAACTGCCAGAGCCCCAGCTGGATGCATGCCCACATAGGCATTACAGTCAGCAGGCGTGCCACCGCATTTTGCATCAGGTGAAGTTTCTGGATCAACCTCAAAGGCAAGTCTGTGTAGAGTGAGTTGCAGTAATCCATTCTGAAAGTGACCATTTCATGGTTCACTGTAGCCAAGTCCTGGAAGGAGAGTTAGGGGATCAGCAGCCTGATCTGCCAAAGATGATAAAAAGCAGACCTGGCTACTAGTAACCTGAGCCTCTATAGAGAGTGAGACATCCGGGATCACTCCCAGCCTCCTCACCTTCTGGGCCGGCATAGTGGCAACCAGTCCAGGGTAGGGAGCCAGATCCCTGAATCAGCACCTGCCCCTGGCTAAAGTACAGAACTTCCATCTTGCTTCAGTTGACTCTGCTGTAACCACCCAGCCACGTCCTCCAGAGCCCTGTCCAAATTTTCTGGAATGGAACAGGAGATAGAGCTGGGTGTCATCAGTCATGGGACTCTTTGGAAAACAGCAGCATTCAAGTAGAACTTTTGCTGTGTACTCTTTTAAAAGAAGAAGAGGAGAAGATTGAAGTGTTTATTGAAGGGAAAAAGGAGTGAGTATTTGTTTTTTTGAGGGAGTGTGGAATGTGAACAGCTATCCTATTAATTAGAAGAAAACCAGAGAAGATACGATATTGTGCAGTGATGACTTTCAGTGCCTTGCTCCAGTTTGACTTCCTACTCCCTCACATGAATTCAGATAAAAGTTATTCTTTGTTACTTGAAGCAGCTTTTATGCAGGGAATCAAGAGGCTGCTTTGAGGTAAACTGAAGTGTGCCTTAACTGAGGCCTCTTCATGTTTTGTGCTGTCTTTCCCCTAGAAAATACTGTTATTTGAAGGCTGAGCTAGCTCTGTAAGTTTGTTTCCACACGCATGAAGGACCCCCCCCCCCCCCGACAAGGAACATTCAGACACTTGATTTCCAGCCAGCCATTACAGTTCATCAAGAACTACTATTTGACTGTCCTGATTGTGATGCTTATTCTTCCTCTCAATGTATGGCCTTTTTGATTCCTTTTTTGCCCATCATAGGTTCTTCCCATACAAAGGCTCAGCTGTGTCCTCAGAGTTCAAACTCTTTCTTTCTTTCTTTCTTTCTTTCTTTCTTTCTTTCTTTCTTTCTTTCTTTCTTTCTTTCTTTCTTTCTTTCTTTCTTTCTTTCTTTCTTTCTTTCTTTCTTTCTTTCTTTCTTTCTTTCTTTCTTTCTTTCTTTCTTTCTTTCTTTCTTTCTTTCTTTCTTTCTTTCTTTCTTTCTTTCTTTCTTTCTTTCTTTCCCTGCCCTGTTCATTAGTCAGCTTTTCTTCCTGTAGCTGATTATTATCATCTCTAAATGAGAACGGAACATTTTTTTTCATAACAGATATCTACGGTTATGACTGGCTGAGCTTGCTGTGTTTTGTGCATATGGAAATTCAGCAATCAGGATTCTCATAATGGCCATGCCTACTTTTATCTTACCCTTGTATTATCTTTTTCTGCTCCATCACAGGAGGAGAAACTGCTGAAATGCCTGGCATGTACCACCCTGGAGAATATGACCTGGGTGGCTTTGCAGTTGGTGCTGTAGAACGAGGGCAAATGCTCCCCCAACTAGACAGAGTTGTTGCTGGGGATGTTGTTATTGGAATTGCTTCCTCTGGCATTCACAGCAATGGATTTAGCCTTGTGAGGAAGATCATTGAAAACTCCCCTCTCAGCTTTTCCTCTCCTTCAGTGGGTGGCTCTGGGGACCAGACATTAGGTAAGAAGCATGTAAATTCAAACTTTTGATCCTCTGGATAAAACATAAGGTTTCATTCTGTTCATCATTTGTTGACAGTTACTGCGATGGTTTCATTTGTATGAAAGGCTGTGCTTTGAATGAAATGTGGAAATGGTGAAAATTAGTATTTATGCTTTAGGTTCAGGGAGAGTTGCCAACTTGAGGCTGGGAGTTGCAGGAGTTTGGGGATGGCATGGGTTGGGGAGGGGACTGCATCAGGGTATGGCAACTCTGTGCTGGAGTAGTTTTACCTTTCTGTGTTTCTCAGTCATATACCTCCTCGTTGTTCATACTTAGTTATCAACAAGATTGATGTAAGGCCACAATACCCTATTTTATCCTGCACCTGTCGCTGTGCTGTGGTAATTCTCTGACTGCTTATATTCACAGGAGAACAACTGCTTACCCCTACTAAAATCTACAGCAAGGTTCTGTTGCCAGTCATTCGTTCAGGTTGTGTGAAGGCATATGCCCATATCACTGGAGGAGGGTTGCTGGAAAACATTCCGCGTGTCCTCCCTGGAACATTTAGTGTAGTCTTAGGTAAGGAAATCTGAAGGAATATATGTAAATATGATAACAAAATGTACTTCTCAAATACTAGTCCCCTCCCCATGGTCTATATTGGATCTTTTAACCTGAAAGGACACACATTTACAGTAGCTTGCTTTTCTAGTAAATATTTATATGTTGGCATTTGTATCACTAAGAAGCAAACATGATTCAAAGATAAAGGATTTTTAGCAGCAGTATAAAAAGTGAGCAGTTCAGCAATGCAAGTTTTCAACTTAAACAAAAATTGTCCTTTTTTGTAATAGATTGCAGATGGCACGATTTAAGGGAAATAATAAAATGATTATTCCACAAAGTCTTCTGCTGATTTTTTCCTAGTGTCTGAAAGTATTTTATTATTCTATCTAGTTCTCCATATGTCTGCAAAACCTAGAATTGCCAGCTTTTGTTCTGCAAAAAACTCTGAGCTTTTAAAGGCCATATGCCAGCAAAAATTCAGAGCAGGTTTTAAAACTGCCATAGAAGATTCCCTGTCCCAGTTTTTTCTCTTCTTAATATTTCAACCTTTAATCTAAAAATTATGCAAAATGTATTCCAAGAAGCTTCTCCCACTTTGTTGGTTCTATCTGAGAGACCCATCCAGCATATTTAAGCTATGGCTAATGGAAGACATATAAAGAAGCTAGGAATAAAATATTTTCTCTCTCAGGTCCACTGAAACTCATGTTGCTCTTGAGCTTCTAAATTTTAAATTTGCAAAGTGCATTCAAAAATGTAAACTTGAAACATAAGAACTGTACTTATTTCTCTTCTGGACTTTATTTTCAGATGCCTTGAGTTGGAAAATACCTGAAATCTTTTCCTGGCTCCAAAAAGAAGGAAATCTATCAGAAGAGGAAATGGCTCGAACATTTAATTGTGGGATTGGGGCAATCCTGGTTGTGCAGGAAGAGCTTGCTGAACAGGTTTTGAGGGACATCCACAGGCATGAAGATGCATGGTTGATTGGGAAAGTTGTACCCCATCGATCAGGTTACTATGCTGAACTGCATCTCTCGCTCATATATATTATATGATAACTGTGATGTACTAAGATAGCAGCCATAAATTCTGCAGTTGAAGATGCAGTAGATAGATGTAGTTTGAAGGGAAGTAGATTCCCTTATTTGAACCTTGTTTACGTGAAATTTGTGAACTTCCTAGCCCTTGGTAAATCTTATCCACATAACATCATGATAGATTCAGATTAAAAAGCAACTTAACAACCACGAAAGTCGTTTCACATGAAATAACTTGCCCATGCTTGGAAGATTTCAAGAAGTAGTTGGACAGGTGTTCGCTAGAGGTGCTTTAGGTATAGAATGTCCTGGCTTGGGTAAAAGAGATTGATGTAAATAGCCTTTTGGATCCCTTCCAGTACTTTGAAATGAACTTTATATGTATCCAAGTGTTTGGGGTTAAATATGGTACCTGTGGTGCAGAGTGGTAAAGCTGCAGTACTGCAGTCGGAGCCCTCTGCTCATAACCTGAGTTTGATCCCAGCGGAAGCTGGTTCAGGTAGCCAGCTCCAGGTTGACTCAGCCTTCCATCCTTCTGAGGTCGGTAAAATGAGTACCCAGCTTGCTAGGTAGATGACTGGGGAAGGCAATGGCAAACCACCTCGTAAAAAGTGCCATGAAAACGTTGTGAAAGCAACATCACCCCAGAGTCGAAAACGACTGGTGCTTGCACAGGGGACTACCTTTACCTTTTTATGGTACTTTAGAAGTTCAGTTATTATTGTACACTTGTATATCCTGGTGGGGTTTTTTTAATATCTAATATTTCTTCTGTGATTCAAGGCTCTCCCCATGTTGAAGTCAACAACTTGCTTCAAGCTTTACATGCAAATAGATTACAGATGCTACACAATCATCAAAGCAAAACGAGAGTGGCTGTCCTCATCTCTGGAACGGGTGAGACCTGTATTGCAAGAAAGCGGGGCCCTTTTTTTTTTCAAAAAATATAGATTTAGAAACATGGTCATCTTTTTGGAAAATGAATTACAAAGTTATTAAGCCGATTAACTTCAGAGAAATTTTTTTTTAATTATTTCATAGGTGGCACATCACCCCCGTTCAATTAAATAAGATCAACTCGACTATCCCCCCAAAGTGTTGGAAATGCGGGATAAGGACAGGTTCATTCTTCCACCTCTGGTGGATGTGCAAACTGGCAAAGAAATTTTGGGTCAAAATCTATGAGATGCTGAAGACGATGTTAAACATAAACTGGCAGTTTAAACCCGAAGTCATGTTACTTTCTTTAGTGAGGAAGGAAGTCCCTCAGGAGGATGAACACTTGATAATATATGTTCTGACGGCGGCAAGAATTGCATATGCCACCCACTGGAGACAAAAAGAGTGTCCAGAACTAGAGGAGGTGGTAGATAAAACCCTACAGGCGGCAGAGATGGACATTCTGTCTAATATGTTAAATGGGACACCTAAAGCTGAAGCAACAAAAAAATGGGAAAAGTTTTATAATTGGTTAAAAAAAAAAAGAAGTAAGATAGTTATATTTTTAGGTAAAAGGTAATATGAAAGTGATTATAAATATGGATAAAATGTTAATAAGATGTAATGTATGACAACGGTATGATACTGCATTCAGCCCTTTTAGGAAGATTAGGGATAGGTTATATTTCTGAGGCTTATTGTTACTACTTTTCTTTTCTGTAAACCTATCTATATGCGAATTGTTATGGATATTGTTTTTGGAAAATATTTTTGATTTTGAAATAAACTTAAGTCAAAACGCAAAAAGAAAAAGAAAAGAAAGCGGGGCCCTAGTATTTGATCTTCTTGCAAATGACTTTTTTTTAAATGTTGAGTTTTTTAAAAAATTATACTTAGAATTTTCAAGATTTCTTATAAAACACTGACAAAGTATACATGATAAACTGAAACAAAACAAAAACCTAAACAAGAGATATTTAGGGATATCTAGTGACTACATTCTACTGGTGTAAGGAAATTTCCACTATTGGTAGAAATCTCTTTCTGCTAGAGGAAAGTTCTGCTGGCAGCAGAATGGAATGGTTGAATCTAGTCCACTGTTCATGTAATGATTATATTACATGCTCACGTTATACTTGTTTTATATTATTAACTATAAGAAAGGTTCAATATCATTTGTGCATACAACCTTAAAATAGGCTGGTCAAACTAAACAGGAACAGTACTCCCTGTTTGGTATTTACAAAAGGTAATCATGATGGTAATTATAAACAATGGTAGATCAAACCCTGAAGAAACCTTTGCTTTCCATTTCGGGTATCTGTTTTTGCAAGTGATCTGCCCAAACACACATTGCAGTATGGGCTTTCTAAATAAGCAAGTTGACTTTTGTGGGTCAGGATTGAGCAGGAGCATGTAGATTGAGGGAGAGTATATTTTCTAAGCATTCTTATCTAACCTGTATTCTAATAGCAAAGTGAGCTGTGAACAGGCAAGCCAGCTGTTCCTCCAAATCTGAAAAGAGCTCCAAGTTTGCAGAAAAATATGCAATGTAAAAAACCACAAAAGAAACCATTGCAGGGTTTTAAAAAACAAAAAAAAGATAAAAGGAGTACCTGTAGCTTTAAACAATGGAGTCACTCAGTGAATATTGCTAGGCAGGGCTTTTTTTGAGCAAGAACGCACAGGAACGCATTTCCGGCCGGCTTGCTGTCAGGGGGTGTGACCTAATATGCAAATGAGGCCCTGGTGGGCTTTCCCCACAAAACCTCTTTTGTGAAACAATGGTGATGTCAGAGGGTGGGCCTAATATGCAAAAGAGTTCCTGGTGGGCTTTTTCTACAAAAACCCTGTTGCTAGGAGCCACAGTATTGTATGGTAGGATTCTTTGAGTTAAAAGGCCAGCAGAGGGTGCAGGGTCTTTTCTAGGTCTATTTTGGCCTTTGAGGGAGGATTCCTTGGAGCCAGGCCTGACTAGGGCTGCCAGCTCCAGGCTGGGAAATTCTTGGAGATTTTATGGTGGAGTCTGAGGAGGGCAGGGTTTGGAGAGGGGAGAGGCCGCAGTCAGATATAATGCCACTGAGGCCACCCTCCAAAGCAGGCATTTTCTCTAGAGAGATAGATTTCTGTTGTCTGGCTGAGTTGTAATTCTGGTAGATCTCCAGATCAACCTGGAGTTTAGCAAACCTGGACCTGGCATCAGCCCTCTGAGTTGATACCATCCAACTTGCATGACTCAGCTAGGCCTGGCTGCTTGCTAGGGTTCAGCTAACAAACTGCCTCATGAGCCAAAATTCAGGAGAAAGGGTGAATCAAATTTGCTGGTTCAGTTTGTGTGGGGCTCATTCGGTTTGGTTTGAGGTTCAGTTCATGGCTGCCATTTTTAGGTTCATGCCTATCCCTATGTTCAGCTGCAGCCACCCTATGAAAGCCAGTGTGGTATAAAAGTTAGAGCTTCAGAGAGGGTCTGGGAGACCCATGTTTGAATTCCCCAGGGTGATTTTTGACCAGTCACATTCTTTCAGGGTTGTTGTGCAGATAAAGAGGAGGAGAGGAGAATAACATAAGCTGCTTTGTCCCTGTTGTGGAGAAATGTGAGGTATAAAGGAAGTAAATAAATAATATTGCTGAGGGCAAATAATGTGTAGATGGCTGAGAAGGAGAGAATAAGACAGACAGGGGCGGATTAAGGCTCACTGGTGCCCTAAGCACTGGCCAATCTTGGTGCCCCCCTCCTTTCCACACTGACCCAGCCCATTTTAGTCTGACCAGATATACAATGCAGATTACAGCAATACAAAAATTTATTCGTATGATAACGCAATATACTCTACAAACTAAGCCAAGCTTGGGCTACATAATGTTCTACAAAAATGCAATACAACATCTATTTTAATATTTCACAAGTTGAATGTATCAAAGTTCCAATATTCATGACCTGAAAGACATTTTTCTACATTTCATTTTCACAAAATCACTGATATCCTCGAAATTAATACTTCTCAGAATGTCTGCTTCAATTGTTAATATACACAGTGAGTCGAGTCTTTCTTGAAGCATAACTGATCTATTTGGGTTTTTTACATGTTTCAGTTGTGAGAAAGACCTCTCTGCTGTACAGTTGGTGACCATTAATGTTAAAAATACTCTTAAGGCAATTTCAACATTTGGGAAGGCGCTCTCTAGTTTGTCTTCTGTAATTATGTTGTAAAGTTCCATGTGAGTGAAAGATGTTTTCTTGGTTGTTTTAAACCTATGAAGAACATATGAATGGAACTGCTGAAGCTCTGTAGATAACGTGTGGTTCATGTCATCTGGATAAGCATCAATGAGTATCTGACAAGTCTTAGAGTATCTTTCACTTTCTGATAATTGGGAATTAGCACCTTGTTGGGTGGCATTAGGAACATCTGTCAGACAAGAGAATCTGTCTGCTATTTCATTGTACCCCTTTCGTCTCCTCCTCATTTGCATTTCTAACTTTTCAACAATTACATAAAAAGTGGAGACACAGAATTTGTCTCTGGCACTGAGAATGACATCTGGTGCATTTCCATCGTTGGGCATTATCTTTCTTATACACTTACGTGTTTGAGTTGCTTTATATTCTACATCAGGGAGCATGTCCTTTACAAGTGATTCAAATCTCTCAAACTCATCTCTTGATGTGTGCAACTGATCTGCCAATGATGAATACAAATCTGCACATGTTTGCAAGATCACATTTTCACTTCAAAGAAGTTGATTTGTTCTATGAAACTTTTCTAAAGATGCAAACTTTTCTAAAGTTTCTTTCCAAAAATTCAGCAGGAACACAAATTCCAGTTCTTGCATCTTGTTTGCAATATTCTTTGCCTTCCTTCTAGTGTCACCTTTTTGCAACTGGTCATATGATAAATCTTCCAAAGCTTCCAGAATCTTGAAGAAAGGGTTGATCATTGCTGCAGTTGCCACAGCATCTGCTGTCTAAAAGTGATTTCAACACTTTTTCATTTCCAATGCAATCTTTGAGAATTCTCCACTGAGCAGTTGAGGCTGAAAAGAATGTGTAGAGCAGTTGTACAGTGGAAAAGAAATCTATTACAACTTGACAGCAATCCACAGCACTTTGTCCAACTAAATTTAGTGAATGAGCTGCACAGGGTACATAAATGGCAAACTGATTTGCATCCAAAAGTTTTTGCTGCATGCCATTGTAACGTCCAGACATGTTGGCAGCATTGTCGTATGACTGCCCTCTGCATTTAGCAAAATCCAGTTTACAAGCATTACATAAGTACTTCAACACCTGCTGTGCCATAGCTTCACCAGTGTGGTTTTATAATTCCAAAAATGTAACAAATCATTCAACTGGCTGTCCACCTTGCAAGTATAAGAACATAAGAGAAGCCATGTTGGAACAGGCCAATGGCCCATCCAGTCCAACACTCTGTGTCACACAGTGGCCAATTTTTTTTTTATACACACACACACATATATATATACACACTGTGGCTAATAGCCACTGATGGACCTCTGCTCCATATTTTTATCTAATCCCTTCTGGAAGCTGTCTATGCTTGTAGACGCCACCACCTCCTGTGGCAGTGAATTCCACATGTTAATCACCCTTTCGGTGAATAAGTACCTCCATTTATCCGTTTTAACCCGACTGCTCAGCAATTTCATCGAATGCCCACGAGTTCTTGTATTGTGAGAAAGGGAGAAAAGGACTTCTTTCTCTACTTTCTCCATCCCATGCATAATCTTGTAAACCTCTATCATGTCATCCAGCAGTCGACGTTTCTCCAAGCTAAAGAGCCCCAAGCGTTTCAACCTTTCTTCATAGGGAAAGTGTTCCAGCTCTTTAATCATTCTAGTTGCCCTTTTCTGGACTTTTTCCAATGCTATAATATCCTATATCAATGCTATAATATCCTGTGTCACACAGTGGCCAAAAATAATATATATATATATATATATATATATATATATATATACACACACACACATATATATACACACACATGATATACCTCTATCATGTCACCCCGCAGTCGACATTTCTCCAAGCTAAAGACCCCCAAGCGTTTCAACCTTTCTTCCAAACCTTTAACCATTCTAGTTGCCCTTTTCCAAATGCTATATTCTTTTTGAGGTGCGGTGACCAGAATTGTACACAGTTTTCCAAATGAGACCACACCATTGATTTATACAGGGGCATTATAATACTGGCTGATTTGTTTTCAATTCCCTTCCTAATAATTCCCAGCATGGCGTTGGCCTTTTTTAATGCAATCGCACACTGTCTTGACATTTTCAGTGAGTTATCTACCACGACCCCAAGATCTCTCTCTTGGACAGTCTCTGCCAGTTGACAACCCATCAACTTGTATTTGTAGCTGGGATTCTTGGCCCCAATGTGCATTACTTTGCACTTGGCCACATTGAACCTCATCTGCCACGTTGATGCCCACTCACCCAGCCTCAACAGATCCCTTTGGAGTTCCTCACAATCCTCTCTGGTTCTCACCATCCTGAACAATTTAGTGCAATCTGCAGACTTGGCCACTTCACTGCTTACTCCCAACTCCAAATCATTAATGAACAAGCTAAAGAGCATGGGACCCAGTACTGAGCCCTGCGGCACCCCACTTCTTACTGTCCTCCACTGCAAAGACTGCCCATTTATACTCACTCTCTGCTTCCTATTAATTAGCCAGTTTTTGATCCACAAGAGGACCTGTCCTTTTACTCCATGACTCTCGAGCTTACTAAGGAGCCTTTGATGAGGAACTTTATCAAAAGCTTTCTGGAAGTCAAGGTAAACAACATCTATTGGGTCCCCTTTGTTCACATGTTTGTTCACCTCCTCAAAGAACTGTAACAGGTTAGTGAGGCAATATTTTCCCTTACAGAACTCATGCTGAGTCTTCCTCAATAACTTGTGTTCATCAATGTGCCTACTCATTCTGTCCTTGATAATGGTTTCTACCAACTTTCCTGGTATTGAAGTCAGACTGACTGGCCTGTAATTTCCCGTATCTTCTCTGGAACCCTTTTCTTTTTCTTTTTTTTAATAAACAAAACAATTTATTGAAACTTATATATAGTACAGAATGCTTGTGATGTTAAATTGATTCAAATATAAAATACATTTAGAACGTTCAAAACACCCCCACCACCCTTCCCACCCCATCACCAAGAGCCTAAGGGGGGTTACCAAAACATAGATTCAAGTTTCTCAATTCAATTCCCACACTTTTTATCCATAGATACAGTGGGTTCCAAATTTCTTTAGAAGTCGAATAAGACTGTCCTCTCAATTTCATTGTTAAGATATCTAGTTCTACAGCCTCTAATAACTTTTGCACAAACTCATCCCTTCTTGGGATTTCTGCAACTTTCCAGTACCTGGCATATAGAATTCTAGCCACGGTGGCAATATATAACAGACTTTTTTTTCTAGTTTGGGGAGTTTTTCCTTTACTATACTTAACAAATAGAATTCTGGCGTATGCGGGAGCCTTATTTTAAGGATTTTTTGGCACCAGGTATTAACCTGGGCCCAATATTTCTTGGGATAGGCACACTGCCACCAAATGTGAAATAAGGTTCCTTTCACCTTTCCGCACTTCCAACACTTGTTAGAGTAGCTTGGGTAGATCTTGGCCAGTCTCTCTGGAGTTAAGTACCATCTATAGGCCATTTTGTACAGGTTTTCCTTAAATTCATTGGCCGAGGTTAATTGGAGGTTGTATTTCCAAATATTTTCCCATTCTTTCAGTTCCATATTATATCCAAAGTCACTCAGCCATCTAATCCAACTCTCTTTGACTATTTCATCTTGCATTTTGTTTATTAATAACCAATTGTAAATTTTAGATATTGGTTTCTGCCCATCATATATTATCGTATCCAAATCGTTAGGTTTTTTATAAAAACCTGTTTTTTTATCTGTCTGGAATCTGGAGTTAATTTGTGTTTTTGTCCACCAATCCAATTTGATATTATCATCTAAGATCAGATTATGGGTGGTGTCTAGCAAGCCATTGTAGTTATAGTTGATATCCCAGGAATAGAGATTTGGGTGCTGAGATGCCTCCACCGGGGAAAGCCAAAGAGGAACTTGTGTATAAACCGTTTTCCTTGTTTCGCTCCATGCCTTAAAGATCGGCTTTCTAATAACATGGCGAAAAAAGTTATTATTTTCCAGGGGGGGCTGATACCATATGTATGAATGCCAGCCTCTGACTAAGCCTGCCCCCTCTAGCACCAGCAATCTCTTATTTTCCAAGAGTATCCATTCCTTCGCCCAGGTAAGGCAACAAGCCTTACTGGAACCCTTTTCAAAGATGGGGGTGACATTTGCTACTTTCCAGTCCTCAGGAACGGAGGCAGATTTCAATGAAAGATTACATATTTTTGTCAGGAGAGCCACAAGTTCACCTTTGAATTCTTTCAGAACTCTTGGATGTATGCTATCCGGACCTGGTCACTTATTAGTTTTTAATTCATCTATCGGTTGTAGGACCTCCTCTCTTGTCACCTCAATCTGACTCAGGTCTTTCAACACCCCTTCCAGAATTAGTGGTTCTGGAGTGAGCAAACACTTTTCATCTTCCGCAGTGAAGACTGAGGCAAAAAATGCATTCAGCTTCTCAGCCATTTCCCTATCCTCCTTAAGTAATCTTTTTACCCCTTGGTCATCCAAGGGCCCCACTGCCTCCCTGGCTGGTTTCCTGCTTCTAATATATTTGAAGAAATTTTTATTATTGGTCGTTATGTTTTTTGTAATATGCTTCTCATAGTCCCTTTTTGCCTGCCTGATCACAGTCTTGCATTTGATTTGCCACAGCCTTTGTTCCCTTTTATTAATCTCACTTGGACTAGCTTTCCACTGCTTAAATGAGTCTTTCTTACCTTTTACAGCTTCCATTACTTTGTTTGTTAACCATGCAGGCCTTTTTTTATACCTGTTTGTGTCTTTCCTAACTTGTGGTATATATTTTATCTGAGCTTCTAGGATTGAAGTTTTAAATAGCCTCCAAGCTTCCCCAAGGGTTTTGACTGTATTTACCTTTCCTTTCAGTTTCCTCTTCACATACCTCCTCATCTCAGAGAATTTACCCCTTTTAAAGTTAAACATAGTTGTGCCAGTCTTTTGGGGCAACTCTCTTTTTATACAAATGGTGAAATCAGTAACGTTATGGTCACTGCTCCCAAGCGGTGCGATCACTTTTACATCTCTCACCAAGTCTTGGGCATTACTTAGGACCAAATCCAGGATTGCCCCACTCCTGGTAGGTTCTGAGACCATCTGCTCCATAGCACAGTTATTGAGAGCATCAAGAAACTCAATCTCTTTCTGTTGACCAGAACACATATTGACCCAATCAATCTGAGGGTAGTTAAAATCACCTATTATGACACAGATCTTCTTCGTGGTCTCTGTGCTTCACACTCATGGGATAGCGTGCCTGCGTCGATCCCCAAATCGGTACCTAAAAAGCCAGCGCGGGCATCCCACCAGTTCCTTTCTGACTGCCGCACTGAGAGGATTCCCTTTTGTGTGTCCCCGGTCAGTAAGGATTGCCTTTATCTCTTGTTGTATATAGCCCGTTTGTTATTTTTCTTAGTGTAGTTAGTAGTTAGTTGTTAGTTAGTTAGGTAAAAAAAAAAGTGTTGTTGTTGGACTTGCCCTTCGGGGCCTCGCTTTTCCCTCTGTTTTTCCCCTCAAAACTTTCCTGAGTGGGTTTTTTCCTTGCGTCTATGGAAAGGCGCTGGGGTTTTTTCAAGAGGTGCCGATCTTGCGGGAAGAAGATTGCCCCTCCTGACAGCCACTCCCTTTGTCTCCTTTGCCTGGGCGAAGGGCACTGTGTGGACTCTTGTGCGCATTGCCTAAGCTTCTCCAAGCAGACGTGCAAGAATCGAGCAGCGAGACTTTCAGCTGCATTGGTCGAATCGGCACTTCGGCCGCAGAAGATGGCATCGGGCCCATTGGTACCGATGGGAGAGTCCACGGTCCCTATGATCGCATCGGCCAATACATCGCCGATCAGGACTGAGATGCCCATTGAGCGCGGGCGATCCACAAAGCGTCCCTCTGAAGGGTCGGTGGACACCCCAGCGAAGAGGCGTCAGGATGAGTCGGGGACCCGATCATCCGCGCCGAAGAAGGCGAAGTCTAAGGAGAAGCGGAAGAAGAGGTCGTCCCGCACTCCCTTGCCTTCTCGAGATGCTTTGGCATTGACGGCTCCACCAAGAAAAATCCTGGCGTCCCCTCGTCTCAGCCCTTCGGTGTCGAGAGGCAGCACTTAACAGCAACTCCGTCTCTCGGCATTGGAGCAAGAGATCGATCTCACCCAGCGATCCCATTCTTCCAGATCGAGGCGGCGTAGTGAGAGTGACTCGGTCTCAGAAGTTGAGGTGTCGGCACCGATACAATTCGCGGAGCCGATGGACCAGGCGAAAGGTCGAAGAGAAGTGGAACCATTGTCAGCACTTCATTGCTTCCCACCACTACCACCACCTTGGGATCAGCGTCATTGGCCTTCGCCATATTCATACTCCTATCCACCGTACCAATTGTACCCCCCACGGGACTATGCAGAGTGGGACCGACAATCTGAGGCATCTCAGATGTCAAGACTCTCCCATCACTCCAGACCTCGCCTGTTGGCAGCAATCTCCGTCCCACCTGAGAGGCACGTTGTAGCGGTAGAGGAGTCCCACTCATGTTCATCGGTAGCAATTCGATCACCAATCAGAGAGTCGACACCGATGCTTTCGGAGCATTCGCTGCGAAGAGAGTCCTCCTCGTCGGAATCAGAAATCGGTACCGACGATCCGGACAGAGCTCCAGAACCTTCACCAGTGTCGCATACGGCTGAGGATCTTCCTCTTTCGCCATTGGAGGATCTGAAGTCGTATGGAGACCTGGTTAAGAGGATGGCGATCTCTCTTTCCCTTCCAATATCTCAGTAGCAGCCTGTCGTGGATGATACAATCTTCAACATAATGCAGCGTGACACATCTACAGCTATTGCATTGCCTGTGACGAAGGTGATCCTTCAGGCAGTGAAGGAGCCCTGGGAGCATCCTGCCTCCACTTCAGTGTCATTGGACCACATGTACCGGGTCCAAGAGGCTGGAGCAGAATTCCTCTTCTCACATCCGAAGCCGAATTCTGTGGTTGTGTCATCTTCCTCAAAGGCTCGCAAGGTTCATTCTTCTCCACCAGATAAGGAAGGGAAGAAGCTGGACAATGTGGGGAGGAAGTTTTACTCTGCAGGGGCTCTGGGAGTAAAGGTATCTAACTATGCTGCGTGCATGGCTAGATACCAATACTCTGTATGGGATCAGCTCACCCCTCTCCTGTCCTCCCTGAGCGAGGAGAAAAGAGCGGCGGCAAGGAAGCTGCAGAAGGAGGGTTTTGCTGTAGCCAAACAGCAATTGGCTACAGCAAAACATATGGTGGACGTTTCTGCAAAAACCATTACGTCGGCTGTCTGCCTTCGACGCCACTCCTGGTTGAGGTCAACAGCTCTCCAACAAGACACCAGGGCCTTTGTGGAGGATTTGCAGTTCGAGGGAGAAGGCCTCTTCAGTACCACGACCGATACTGCTCTGCAAGAGATTGACAAGAGCATAAAAACCTCTAGAAACCTGGGAGTTCCGGCACCTTCCAGAGCTCCCAAATCCAAACAGTGGCACAAATCCTGGGTCAAGAAACCCTACCAGAAGTTCTCCCCAGAACAGCAGTGGCGACCTCGCTCTACTCAACCGGAAAGCAGGTCTCCATACAGGGGGAACAATAGAAACCGATACGCCTGTCAGACCACTGGCAAGTCCAAGGGCACTCGCCCTCAAAAGCAGGGCCTTTGACTTTTCAGTAGCACGCGTCACCATCCCCATCCTTTCTTCTTCCATCCGCCTCCGCCCTTTCCTACTAGCCTGGGAGTCTATCTCAACAGACAGGTGGGCGCTTTCCATCCTAGCGGAAGGCTACAGAATAGACTTCGTTCAGATTCCGACCCAATCCATGGTAATCACCACACCCCCTTCCCCACCTCTGCTGGCGGAGGTGAGCAACCTCCTACTGAAACAAGCCATAGAACGGGTCCCGATGGAGGCCAGGACGGGAGGCTTCTACTCTCGTTACTTCCTGGTTACCAAATGGGATGGGGGTTTGAGACCCATCATGGACCTTCAGAATCTCAACAAGTTTATCCTGTACCAGAAGTTCAGAATGTCCACTCTGCAAACAATCCTGCCCCTCATCAACCAAGGGGACTGGATGGCAACGCTGGACCTCAAGGATGCATACTTCCACATCAGCATCCATCCTGCGTTCAGACGTTTCCTCTGGTTTGCAGTAGGTTCTCAACACTTTCAGTTCAAAGCCCTTCTGTTTGGCCTGTCCACTGCACCTCGGGTGTTCACGAAGATGATGAGCGTTGTGGCTGCCCATCTCCGGCTTCAAGGGATAGTCGTTTTTCCATACATCGACGACTGGCTCCTTGTGGTGGAGTCGAAAGAGGCTTTATCATTTCACATTGCTGTCACTCTTCGTCTTCTTGACACCTTGGGTCTGCAGGTCAATTTGGAGAAATCACACCTTACTCCATCAAGGACAGTTCAGTTCATAGGGGCTTTGCTGGGTACGAACCTGCATCGTGCGTTCCTGCCTCAGCAGAGACCGGTGGACATTATCAACCTTGTGCAACTTCTGCAAAATCTCTGCATTGGTGGAGGTCAAAGAGAAACATTTGCCAGGGAACTCCATTTCATCTCCCTGCACCTTCTGTGACTATCACAACAGATGCATCTTTGTGGGGTTGGGGGGCCCACATGGACGTTCTGTGTATGGGGGGCCCTTGGCCTCTGATATTGGCTCACTGCCACATAAATTATTTAGAACTGCTGGCAGTTCATTTTGCTCTCCGCTCCTTCCATCCCCTGGTGACAGGGAAGGTTGTTACGATGCTAAAGGACAATACCACTGCCCTGTGCTACATCAACAGGCAGGGGGGGACAGTCTCTCGACGGCTCTGTGCCCTGGCTCTGGATCTGTGGTCGGAGTGCCTGGACTATGACATCTTCGTGAAGGCTGCACATCTCCCTGGGGTCCTCAACTTGCAGGCAGACTCCCTCAGCAGAGGCGCAGCTTCCCCGCACAAGTGGGAATTGCAGTGGCGCTTTCTCCAACCTGTTTTCCAGCTTTGGGGTTATCCTCAGGTGGATGTCTTTGCCACAGCCAAGAACAGGAAGTGTCCTCTGTTTAGTTCCAGAGGGGGTACGGATCCAGAGTCGTTGGGAGACGGTCTGCTGCTTCCGTGGGAAGGTCAGTTCCTCTATCTGTTTCCGCTGCTGCCGTTGTTGACGAGGGTGGTCAACAAAATCGCAAGAGGGAGACCGTGCTGCATCCTGGTGACTCCCTGGTGGCCTCGCCAGAACTGGTTTCCAATCCTGCTCCAGTTGGCGAGGGGGGTATTTATCCGTTTCCGGCGGAACCGGACCTTCTGTCAGCTCAGGGAGGTCATGTCCTCCATCACAACGTGCCCCACCTAAAGCTGACAGCGTGGCTCATCGACCCTGTGGGTTCTCTAGTAGAGTCCAGCACATCTTCCTGAATATCAGGAAACTTTCCACCCACACTTCCTATGATAGGAAGTGGCAGAAGTTCCTTCAGTTCCTAGTTGATCCTTCAGTTCCTCCCCAGAGGTGTGATTGGCCTTGTTTTTTCCTCCATTAAGGTTTATCTGGCAGCAAAATCTGCGTTCCATGAACCGGCGGAGGGACATTCTGTTTTTGCACACCCTCATTCTAAGAGGTTTTTGAAGGGTCTGCTTAGGCTTCATCCCCCATCTAGATCGCCCCCACAGTTGTGGGATTTGACTCTGGTGCTGGACAGACTGACTCGTCGTCCCTTTGAGCCAATGGCCACGTGTTCGTTACAGCTCCTTTCATGGAAGACTGCGTTTTTGGTAGCCATTACATCAACACATCGTGCAGGAGAGCTCACGGCGATGCGCTGTGACTACTCGTATCTTGTTTTTCAGGAAGCTGGAGTTTCATTAGCACCTGATATTTCTTTCCTCCCAAAGGTGGTTTCTCAGTTCCACCTCAACTTAGAAGTTTGGTTGCCCACTTTTCACCCTGCACCTTCCTCGGATGAGGAACGTAGGTTGCATGCTTTAGATGTAAAGCGTGCTTTATTGTTTTATTTAAGTCGTTCCAAAAGCTTTTGCAAGGACAAGCAGCTTTTTGTTTCATATGCTGCCCCTAAGTTAGGTTCCAGGATTTCGTCTCAGAGACTGTCAAAGTGGCTCAATGAGCCACTTTTTACATTTAGCCGCTATCTTTAATCCTTCCATCATATTATAACCGTCCTCTATCTTTTGATTTGGTGGGCGATAACAAACTCCCATAGTTAAATTCCCTTTTGGGCCCTCTATTTCAACCCAAAGCATTTCTAGAAGGAAATCTAATTCTCTTACCTCAGTCTTGCTGGACCATATACCCTCTCTGACATACAGAGCCACCCCACCTCCAATCCTTCCCTCCCTATCCATCCGTTATAACTTATATCCAGGAAACACCGTGTCCCACTGATTCTCCTTATCCCACCAAGTTTCTGAAATTCCCACAATGTCTATGTTTTCTCCCAACACTAAACATTCCAACTCACCAATTTTACTTCAAACACTTCTTGCATTTGCATACAAACATCTCTAATTTCCCAGGCAGGCTAGGCCCGCAACCTTCCTCCTGCCGCCTCGAGACTTTGGCAGACAGTCCATACTGTTTGTCACCATCTCAGTGGACAACTCTGATCCATTACCCAGTAGAAAAGTAACAGCTAACCCTTCATCTCTTTGAGATGAGTCCTCCCAAACCAGAGACATATCATCTCCTGTCGGCTTTCCCCCAAGATTTAGTTTAAAAACTGCTCTGCCACTTTTTTGATTTTAAGCGCCAGCAGCCTGGTTCCATCTGGGGACAAGTGGAGACTGTCTCTTTTGTACAGTTCCCACTTGTTCCAGAAAGCATCCCAGTGCCTAACGAACTTAAACCCTTTCTCCTTACACCATCGTCTCATCCACACATTAAGACTTCTTATTTGCGCCTGTCTCTCCCGCCCTGCACGTGGAACAGGTAGCACTTCTGAGAAGGCTACCTTGGAGGTCCTGGCCTTAAGTCTCCCGCCTAGCAGCCTAAATTTTTCCTCCAGGACCTCATGACTGCATTTCCCCACATCGTTGGTACCAACATGCACCATGACCACTGGCTCCTCCCCAGCACTGTCTATTAGCCTATCTACTACACGTGTAATGTCCGCTACCTCCGTAGCAGGCAGGCAGGCAAGTCACCATACAGTCAGTACGTGGTTTTGCCACCCAGCTGTCTACTTGCCTAAGGATCGAATCACCAACTACCAAGACCCCTCCTCTCTCCCTGCCCAGGGATGGTTCCTTGGCACGAAGGATTCCCACTCACCAACTGAAGAAGAGGTCCCTTCTGAGGGCGCATTCCCCTTATCCTCAGCACGGTGCCCTGTTTCCTCTCGACCCTCATGCTCCCTGGCAGCAATGGGGCTGCCACATTCAGAGCGGGGCTCATCTAGTACGCCCCCAAGAGTCTTCCCCGAGTGCCTAACTGACTGCCTCTGCTTCTCCAGGTCAGTCACCTTGGCCTCAAGGGTACGAACTCGTTTCCTGAGGACCAGGAGCTCCTTGCATCGAGCACACACCCAAGACTTCTGTCCTGTGGGCAGATAGTCATACATGTGACACTCAGTGCAAAACATTCTACCTTCATGATAGCTTTTTTCAAAAATATACAGTCCCCTTTAAATCCTGTTTGTTTATGTGGCTCCCCTTCTGGAGGGTCAACTTACCTTATTGGGAGCACAAGGAAATTAGGGATCTGGGTTCCTGGTCCTTACAGAGCCCCCAGGCTAAGAGCCACAGGCCAAGAGCCCTTTAGCTCTTGCTCTGGCAAGGCGCAGCTTAACAATGCAAAGAGGGTGGGGAACACAGCCATTCCTAATCAATCAGCACCAATCACCTTCACTTTCAGCCCACTCAACCAAACAAACATCAGTTCCCCAGCAACCACAACTCAGAATTTTCAGCAGTCACCAAACTCAGAAATTCTCAGCAACTTCCCCAGCTGTCTCAGCTTATCTCAGAGTTGCTCTGCTCTCTCTCAGACCTCTCTGAAGTATCTGAGCACCATGCTCAATTGGTCAATATGCGAAAGATCAGGCGTTGAGTCCACAGACAGACTGAGGTACCCAGAAACATTAATTTCGTCTATGATGACAGAGTGCACTTTCTTTGCCATTAACTCAATAAGTTCCTCACATATCGTTTTGGACAGGTACAAAGGGTTGCCTTTTCCAGCATTGCCATACTGTGATATGTGAGCAGCCAAGAATGGGTCAAACCGACTTATCAATTCTAGTAGCCCCAAATAATTCCCATTATTGAGACACCCAAATTTTTCCACTTTTCCTTGAAATCCCAATCCTCGTTCAGCCAGTGTGCAAATGACTGCTACAACACTCTGAAGCACATTCACCCAGTAATTGTACTCCACTTCAGTTTGTTTTTCCAGTGGCTGTGTCAAGCCTAAGCCTTGTTTCCAAGTTAGATAATGTCAACATGGTATCTCGATGAGTTGTACTTTTTTCATGGTTGTCAATTACAGCAGTGTTTCACCAGTCACTGAATCCCTCATTTCTAGCAAAATGCGTTCACCCTTTGGGTACAAATAGTTACAAACAAAACAGTAAACTGATCCTTTTGAAGGAGAGTACAATAGCCATTCTCTCTTGTAGTGTTCACCATTGGCTTTTATTCAAAAAAAAATCTTCTGTGAACAGTATCTCTTTGGCTTCCCACTGATGAAATTGCGACACGATTTGTCAAGTGACCCATTGTGGTGCTGACATTCACTGGGTCCACAAGCAACCCAATATGTCACCTCATCACCATAAAATTCATCCCATAACCCTGAGTCCTTAGCTTTGTTCATTTCATCCTTGGTCAGTTCTCTAAACTCCTTTGACAGTTCAAAAGCATTTACACATTTGTCATGGAAGTAGGTTCAGGTTGTGGCACTTCGTCATGTGCAACGTTATCATGAAAATCTGCCTTGAACCAAGACTGCCTGTTTCTGATAAAGGAGATAGATTTGATTCACTTCCTGTCTCTGAAGACTGACACTGGTTTTGATCTGGATCATCTTCCTCTGCAGTTTGTAAAAAGAAATCTGTCAGCTTTCCTGTCTTGGCTACAACAGACAGATTCTTTTGCTCATTCTTTTTTGCACGTTTTCTCAACTGAACACGCTTCATTTTTGACATTTACATGGGGCTGAAATTAAAAAGAGGTAGAGGGTAATTGAAATGACTGTCATGACAACTGAATTTGGCTCCATCATTTTACTTTTAAACAGCCTATGACACTGCACCTCGCCAACAAAAAATAGAAGATAACCCTAGGATGCACCATGATCAATTTGCGCTAGTTTTATCAAAAAGTTTTTTTCACAAATCTTCTTTTTTTTTTCTTTTCACCCTTTTCCCAACTTTGTGGTGCCCCCTTTGGCCCTGGTGCCCTAAGCACGTGCTTAGCCTGCTTAATGGTTAATCCACCCTTGAAGACAGGTAAAAGGGAGAGGATATGGGGGCTGCCATGAAGAGAGAAAGAGGAAATAGTGTGGGGAGGGGAAAACAGGGGAAAGTGAGGCTCACCCCAAAAGTCCTTGAGGGTTCCAAGGCCAGGGGCCAGCAAACCACAACTGGGCCAAAATTTTCCTTGGCAGAGGCTGTTCAGGGTGGAGAGGTAAACTTAAGAGAGAGGGGCAGATAAAGGTGGATTGGCTATTGGGTGGGAAGGAGATAGGGTTGCAAACTTCAGGTTAGGAATTTTTTTAGAGATTTGCAGGTGGGGCCTGGAGATGGTGGGACTTGAGCAGAGGAGGGACCTCAGATGGGTGTAATGCCATAAATTCCACCCTCAGAAACAGCCATTTCCTTCAGGGGAACTAGAGTTGCCAACCTTCAGATGGGATCTAAAGATCACCTGCAATTACAGTTGCTCTCCATATCACAGAGATCAGTTCCCCTGGAGAAACTGGCTGCTTTGAAGGGTGGACTTCATGGCATAATACCCTACTGAAGCTGCTTCCTCCTCTAAACTTGCCCTCTCAAAGCTCCAACTCCAGACCTTCAGGAATTTCCCAACTTGAAGCTGGCAATCCTAAGGGAAATTGATCTCTATAGTTGGGAGATCCATTGTGATTCCAAGAGATCTCCAGGTTGGCAAGCTTAGAAGGAGAAGGAAGCAGGAAAAGGAGGAGAGCTATGGGGGCTTTCAGGAAAGGGAAAGGGAAAGAGGAAATAGTAGAGGAGGGAGAAGTGAGATGCCTCCCACAAGTCCTTGTGGGTTCCCACTTGTCTCCTCATGATTTGTGGACATATGGACATGATTTGTGCAGTCTCTTTGCACCAGTATGTGTACTGCACAAAACAAGTGCCAGTCCTAATGAAAAGGCAGTTGCAGGGGGCGTGGTGTAGCACTGATCAATGGCAGATGCCTAGAAGTGCTGCTCTCCATCCCTCTATGAGAAAACCGACTGCAAACCCACCCACCCCAAAATGCACCTGCCAACTCCTCCAATATGGGGAGGACAAACTGCAACAAAAGCAAACAAAAAGGCGTGACTCCACATCCACTTACTAGGAACAAAAAAACAGCACAGGCCATGAAGATGATCCAAAAGACAAAATGGCCATTGGAACTGCAAACCCAGTGCCAGAGGGCATAGCAGTCACCAGGCAAGTATTCTTCAACACCGTCATAAAACTGGAGGAAAATGTACCCAAACAAATCCAATTTGTGCTCCAGCCAGGAAATGCACAATTGAAAACCTTAATGGTATCCCTTACAGTAGTATCACAGATGGCAGAAACAGCTGTGGAAAACACAATAACAATGCAAGAGAAAATGAATATTTACAGTCATTGGAGAGAAGGGCATGGAGTAAAATTATTAATATGGAGAATAAAGAACAAAAAAACACCCCGAAGTTTCAAGGCTGCCCTGAACAAGTGGAGGGTTAGTCAGAACTTAAAATCTTTATTGCATCCTGGTTAGCAAAATAATAAGTCTAGAAGAGGGAGTAGACAAGTGGACATAGCATATAGGCTCTTACTAAACAAGCAGAAAAATTTCTAAGGGACAGTTGCAAGTTTCCTGGACCAAAGAACCAGAGATAAAATACTGAAACTCTTGAGATCAGAAAAAGGATTATTATACTATGAAGTGTGCTTGTGCTGTTAGACCTTACTCAAGAAACTCTCTAGCACAGACATTATTTGAAACCAATAATCATTCTGTTATCTGCAGCAAAAACATCTATTGCTGGGATGTCAAATTTCTGGTCTGCAGACCAGAGCCATCCCGCCCAGGACTTTTCTTCTCCCCTCCTGTCCTCACCCTTTGAAGCTCTGAAGCTGCCAAAGTTCCCAGCTTCATCTTCCTTGTCTTTGCAGTCTGAAGCAGGAAGCACTTCTGGGCTTGTAAAACTACAAAGAAAATGCAAAATGGACTTTCCATTACGGTCCCTGTGCCTTTCATAATTGTTCTTATATAAGTCAATGTTTTTCATCGTCATCTCCACACCTAAATATTTTACTTTGGAGGCAACTTCACATCCAGTGGCATTTTGTAATTCTTTCTGTTTGTTTAGTGTCAGATTCTTAGAAAGGATTTTCGATTTTTCTTTATTGATATAAAAGCCAGCTAGCTCACCATACTCTTTAATTTTTTTTTAACAACAAAGGCATCACTTGTACTGGGTTCTCATTGACGAACATCACATCACATCGTCTGCAAAGGCTCTGTATTTATAGGAAAAACCTTTCGACTTCAAACCCTCTATTTCACTATCTTCATCAATTTGAGTCAACAAGACCTCTAGGGTCATTATAAACAGCAATGGAGATAGAGGGCAACCTTGTCTAGTGCCTTTGCTAATCTTCAGTTGTTCAGTTAAGTCGGCATTCACACAAAGTTTTGCCTGTTGTTCTGCATATATTGCTTTAATCATCCTTATAAAATCATCTCCTAGATTCATTTTCTCCATAACTGCAAACATAAAGTCCCAATTAAGATTGTCAAAAGCTTTTTCCGCATCCGCAAAGAATAAGGCCACCTCCTTTTCTGGGTGTTTTTCATAATATTCAACAATGTCTATTACATTTCTGATGTTGTCCCTTATTTGCCTCCTGGGGAGAAAACCTGCTTGTTCTTCCTGAATAGAAATGTTTAAATGCTGCTTGAGTCTTTCCGCTAAAATTCTAGCAAATATTTTGTAGTCATTATTCAGTAGTGAAATCGGTCTATAATTTTTAACATTTGTGGAGTCTCTTTCTTCTTTCGGTATTAATGAAATAACCGCTTCTTTCCAAGAATCTGGTACCTTCCCATCTTCTCTAATACAATTCATCAACTTTTGCATTTTGGGTACTAGTACATCCGCCAAGACTTTGTAAAATTTTGCTGAGAAGCCGTCTGGACCTGGAGCCTTGCCTAATTTCATTGAACCAATCGCTGCTTCAATTTCAACCTTCTCAATTGGCTTATTCAATATTTTTTCGATATTATCATTCAAGGGCTTAACTTTTACTCTTTGCAGATAGGCATCAATTTTTTCTTTTTTTATCTGTTGACCTTTATATAATTTGGCATAAAATTTGAAAAACTCCCTTTTAATTCCAGCTTGATCTACAATTTCTTTCCCTTCCACGCAAATTTTATTCACAAACTTTTTCTCCCTTTTTTTCTTAAGTTGCCAAGCCAGATATTTCCCTGGTTTATTAGCACCTTCAAATGATTTTTGCTGCGACCTTTTTAACATCCATTCGACCTCCTTGTTCATTAAATGTTTCAGCTGATTCTGCAAAATTGTGATTTCTCGCATTATTTTCTTTTTCCCCGGTCGTTTTTTTAGATCTTTTTCTTTTTTGCTTATTTCTGCTTGTAAATCTTTCAGTTGCTTTTCTTTAGCTCTTTTGTCTTTGTTGTTCAATGTGATTATGAAAAGCTCTGGCATAAAATAGAAGGTGATATGTTAAAATGGAATAAACTAAACATATCCATGCTGGGGAGGATATCTGCAATTAAAATGAATGTTCTACCAAGGATGATGTTTTTATTTCAAACTATCCCAATAGTGAAAGATAAGAAACAATTTAATCTGTGGCAAAGAAAAATTTCAGAGTTTATTTGGGCGGGCAAGAAACCAAGAATTAAAATGAAAATCTTAACAGATGCGAAAGAAAGAGGCGGCTTCCAACTACCTGATTTAATGCTATACCATGATGCAGTCTGTTTGGTATGGATTAAGGAATGGATGACTGATCAACAAAAAATTATTGGCGCTAGAAGGACATGGAAATGTATTTGGTTGGCATGCGTATATGTACTACGGGAAAGAGAAGATGGATGGTTTTTTTTCTCATCACTATATAAGGAGGAGTTTGCTGAATACTTGGAAAAAAATATAGTAAATATGGAGATGAGAGGAAACCACTTTGGATTGTGCCAACTGAAGTAATAAGTATGCCGCAAAGTGTAAAGGAAGGGAAATGGGCATCATACGAACAACTGCTAAAGTTCAAGGGGGGCAAAGTTGAAATGAAATCGGTTGAAGAATTGCAGGACAAATTTGATTGGTTTCAGCTGTTACAGATTAAAAGTTTAATAGAGAAAGACATTAAAACTACAGGTATAAGACGAGAGAAAACAGAAATGGAGAAAATGCTGCTGGGCGAGAATGAAAAATTGATTTCAAGGATGTACAAACTGCTATTGAAATGGTCTACAGAAGAAGAGGTGGTGAAGCCTCAAATGATTAAATGGGCGATTAATTTTAATAAAGAAATACAAATGGAGACGTGGGAACACCTATGGAAGAATTCAATGAAAATATCAACATGTTATAACATAAAAGAGAACTGTTTCAAAATGCTGTACAGATGGTACATGACACCTAAAAAGTTAACAAAAATGAGTAATCAAGCCTCAGATAGGTGTTGGAAATGTAAAAAACATGAAGGTTCTTTTTACCACATGTGGTGGACTTGTGAAAAGGCAAAACAATTTTGGTCAATGATTCAACAGGAGATCTCAAAAATCTTGGGTTATAATATTAAGAGAGCACCAGATGTCTTTCTGGTGGGATTACAAATGGAAAGCTTTCCGAAGCAAGACAGAACACTGTTGTGGTATTTGCTTTCAGCTGCGAGAACATTGTATGCGCAAATGTGGAAGCAAGACAGAATACCTGAAAAATGGGACTGGGTCTTAAAGGTTCTTAACTGGAGTGAAATGGACAAGCTTACTAGAATCTTAAAAGACAATAATTTGGAGAAGTTTAAAGAAGATTGGAGTAAATTCCAAAGCTACGTGGAAATACAATGGAGGGTGAAGAGCCACTTAGTGGTTTATGATAACATTAACTGAACTTTAAATGATAAAGAAGAATTGTGATTATTGAATTAGTAGAATATAGCTACATGGTATATATGAGTTAAGATAAAATCAAGACAGTCGGAATTCTGGAGTTGGTTTTATAACTTTGGGTTTTGTGTTTAATAAGCACTAAGGGAATTATAGAGAAAGGGTTAGGGAAAGATAACTCTTTGTGTAAAAATTTTATAATGGTGAAAAGATATTTAGTAGTGCATGACAACATTAAGTGAACTTTTAATGATAAAGAGGTACTGTGCTATTGTGATAAAAGTATTAGTAGAACATAGCTACTTAGTAAATATATATATATGAGAGTTAAGATAAGACTAAGATAGAGGAAGCCCTGGAATTGAATTAATAATTATGTGCAATGTGTTTAATAAGTGCTAAGTGATTATTAGTGAAAAGGTTAATGAATGACATGTGTATATGTATATATATGTATATATATACATATATGTATATATATACATATATATATATATATATATATATATATATATATATATATATATATATATATATATATATATATATATATATATATATATATGTGTGTGTGTGTGTGTATGTATATATATTTTTCTTCTTTCTTATTTCTTCATCAAGATTCTATAATTGTGAATTTACCTCTAATATGCTTTTAATCTGTTTTAAGTACCGGCGGAGGTCATGAATAAGAGGGGGGGGGGGAGGAAATATGTAATGTATTGGAGAAGTATACTTGAATATGAATAGGTGAATGTACTTCAATATATTGCAAAATAAAAGTTTGGTCACACATTACGGTCCCTGTGCCCAGATAGACTACACAGAGATCTTAATAGAAAATCCATTCTGTGTTTTCCTGGCAGTTTTGGCTGTGCTGCAGCGTATTTTAATGGAGTGCAGCTCAGTTTCACATTTAAGCATTTATTAGAAGCTGTTGCTTGCTGGAGTTGTGTGACCTTGCAAATAAAGGGTTGATGCTTTGAACCAGCATGTCTTTGCTGAATAGACCTTAGAACTGGTGCCTAGTGAGTATTGTAACCTGGGAACCCACAGCCAAAGGGGGATATTTTCTGTTGTGATCCATGTGTTTTTTCTTGATGGTTTATTTTTAAAATTGCATTGCTAAATTCCACTGTTCCCCCACCTTTCTATTTTAAACAAAACATCTCAAGAATTTTAAGTTTTAAAAAAATCTTGAATTGTGTTTTCTCTGTATCCTTTATGGCATTACATTTTATGATATGCATGGCTTGGCCCCACAAAGTCTCATTTGTGTCAGATCCAACCCTCGTAACAAATGAGTTCAACATCCCTGATCTATTGAGTCATGCTGGAAAACTCAAGATTATCCCACCCTCAAAGACTGGTTTTCTAGAATTTGAAACCACTTAATTATGGATAAGGTATCAGATTATACTGTCAATAATGCTTCTTTGTCACATCATTCTACATATGCTAAATGGTAGTTTTCAATTTTGGAAAGGCTGGACACTGTACTTGAGGAATATAAACTTTTCTAAATACATCAATACTTTTCACTTCTTATAAACCAGCTGGTTTGGTTGCTTTGACTCCTATATTTGCCAAATAGGTTTGATGTTAGCAAGTTATATGACTTTATGTTACTAACAGCACAATCCAGGGCTGACAGCCTACCCGACCCCACAGGGCTGTTGTGCACAGGGCTCTAAGGGGGGGGCTGATGAAGTGGACTCAGAGTTCTGCGGCTGATGCACTCGCACTCTGAGTTCTGCGGTCCCCGGGGGAGGTGTTCTGTGCTCATGGCAGGGGGCGTCAGGACAACACAGGGGGTCTCTGGGTGGGGAGGTGTCTTCTGCTGGGCTGCTCACTCCCAGACACACATTCCAGCAACTGTCTATGACAGTGAACTCCTGCACTTGGTACTTCCTGCTTGTCTGCCTGCTGTTGGCAGAGTCCCTGACAGCGGGAGAGTGTGAGGGGATTGACGGCTTCTCCGTGGTCCCATGTGGGCCTGTCTCACCTCCACCTCTCCACCAAGCCAGGCTTCTCATGCGCGCATGACCAGCCTCACTCCTGTTCCCTCACCGTGTTGGTGGGACGTCTCTCCTTTGCCTTTGATGGTCTGCCCATCATTGGCTCCGTTCTCTGTTTGGGGGTGGGTTGGGGATGGCTATCAGCCTCTCTGGGGCCACCTCTCCTCATCCCTGACTGTCATGAGCCACGGTGCATGCACCAGGATTGGCCAATGGGGGCGTGGTGAGCTGGCCCTCCCTGCCGGGTGCCTCTGCCTCTCTTGCATGCCAACGCCAGCAGCGTTGCCATGGCGACCATCTCCTTCACGGCAAGCTATGCCTCTCCCCTCTCCACGCTCCAGCATGCCAAAGTCCTCAGGAAGTCTACTAGTGGCGCGGCAGCTACGCCATGGCCGGCCGCCACTTATGTCTGGATTGGGCTGTAAATGGATAGATTTTATAATGTTGTTATATGTTTAAGAAAAAATAAAAAATAAAAAATGTCTTGGGGGGAAAGGCAGTTGCCTAGAATGGCATTAGACTGGATTTGAAAGAGAAATAGGACAGAATTTTCTAAAATCATCAGTTTGCAAATATTATTTAAGTTTTGCTAATTATAAACAGGTGCATCATTGGTAGGGCAGTAAAAAGCTTGGCTATTTTTTTTTTGAATACACTGTAAAATGTTATATTTTGTACCACACCAAAAATACTAAGCCTAAAATTGTGTGCGCATTTACATGGGTGAAGCATAATTGAACTCAGTAGGATTCATTTCTAAGAAAATAGTCATTGGAGTGGTCCCTTTTTGGAGGATTAACAGTGCAATACTAAAAAAACCTCTTCTAAATCCATTGAAGTCAGTGGTCTTAGAAAGGTGTAACTCTTTTGTAGTGCACTGGTGTTTTATGATTTAAATGACAATATAGCTAAGGATAGATGTCCTGAAGATATTAGGTAGGTTGGATTCATTATTAAAAGGTTTTTTCAGGTACTTATTGAGTTGACAGGATGTTATTTTACTGCTTTGTAAAACCTTTCAGAGCATTTAAAACATTTTTAGTATGTTTCATTTATTGTTTGGAATTCTTCAGGTACAAATCTGGAAGCTCTAATAACCAGCACTAAGAAGCCAAGCAGCTACGCACAAATAGTTCTTGTTATTTCCAACAGAGCTGGTGTAGAGGGGCTGAAGAAAGCTGAAAGAGCTGGCATTCCTACCAAAGTAAGAAACTCATGTTCAACATAGCACTTACTTGTTGACGGAAAGAAGCATAGTCACAAATAGAGAATGTATTTGTTGTAATTTCTAAACTTACCCTTTCTATCCAGTACCATTAACACTGGCTCACTGAGACAAACCAAAGTTAATAATATAACTTAATTATGGCTTTGTTTTAATAACTGACAGGCCGAGGTTAGTGACTGGCCAGCAAATCAGAGCCAGAAACTAATTGTGAAGATGTGAAGCAGAATATTAAGAAAATCCAGTTGCATCGTTATAACTAATGTTTTTATTTACACAGCATGAGTTTTTATAGGTTAATTTTTACTTCATTGGTGGGATTAATTGCTGTAGAGTGGGAATCATTTAGTGGAATATTTGTGTGTGAATATTTAAAAGAATAAGAATGTTGCCTATAAGGATTGTGGATGTGGAAGGCAAGGGTACAGAAACAATGTTAGTCTCAGCTCTTATAATGTGAGAAGACATTGTAATCCCTGTTTAGGTCTTGAATTAGATCTTCACATTTTTGAATAAATTCCTGTCTTCCAAGATAACATTCCATACATTTGCCCAACTAAAACTGTTTTTAAAAGACATATTTCAGATCTCTGCTAGGTTCAACAGAGAGGCAAAAATGTTCAGCCACAACTAGTTTTTAAAATAATTTTTATTCTTTTATAGCAGATTCATATCAATTTAATCTTTTATCAGATGCAGGCCAGTCTGCTCAATGTAAACTGCTATATATATATACACAACACTGGTAGAATCCAGGTTTGAATTGGGTTTGCAAACCTACCCAATGGTTTGTGGAAATTATAGTTTAATATGATGTCTGCAGTGGGTCTGAGTCTCTGTCATGTTGGGAAACTATATTTTGACAGGCCTTATCCTTAGTACATGAAAGTGTTCCTGCTGACTAATAGAATGTATTTTGTACTCAGAGTCATTGCCTTAATCACTCCCTTCAGTGTTGCTGTTCATAAGGTGAGCTGCCTTCCTGCCTGTCACCCTTTTTCCAGAATATGTCCTTACATACTGATTATTACATTTTATACAAGTCTGCTTTGTTAAGTAGGTACTCTCATAAAACAATTACAAAGCATTACAGCAAAGGAAAATGTTGAAGACTTCTTTTTTTTAATTTTTATTTACTAAGTAAAAAACAACAACAGACATTACAAACAGTACATACAAACCAAAACACACAATAACATCAACATAAATGAGAATAAAGGGAACAGTGATACCTCACTATCCACACTCTTGTATACAATTTCGTATTTTAAAGTAAAAAGATAATATTATCAAAAATGATATATCATTTAGTTAGCATATAAATCATTTATGCATTTTCTGGCAGGTTCGTTTATCTTTCTAATTTTTGTCAACATACCCCTTAGTCAGCCATTCATAAAAAAAGTTCCAATTTTTTCCACGTATTTCATAGGTTTTGATCTTAAGTTAGAAAGCTTATCCATCTCGGCCGTATCTATTACCTTTACAATTAACTCATCCATTGCTGGCATATCCTTTCCAATGCTGAGCTAACAATATCCTCGCCGCAGTAGTGACATGAACTATCAAGTGGTTCTCAGCTTTACCCAGTTTATCCGGCAATACATTCAAAAGAAAAAGCTCTGGCTTAAAAGGAATAACAGTTTTCAACATTTTCTGAAGCATTTTGTGAACTTTCGTCCAAAATTCCTTAACTCTTTTACAAGTCCACCAAACATGAAAATACGTTCCTATATTACTCTCACACTTCCAGCATTTATTAGATAAACCTGGTTAGTTTTACTGGGGTCATATGCCACCTGTGTATCGTTTTATAGATATTTTCTTTAAAAGAGACTGACTTCGTGATCTTTATATTTGTTTGCCAAATTTGTGACCATTGTTCCAGATAAATTGTGTGTCCTATGTTCCCAGCCTATTTAATCATTACATCTTTTACTTCCTCATCCTGCATCTCCAACTGCAGGAGATAGCTATATAGTTTACTTATCTGTTTTGCATCTGTCTTCAAAAAAAGTTTATCAAACTTTAATTCTTTCAAATAAAAGCCTTTCTCTTTATTCTTATTGTATTTGGACTTTAGTTGGGCCATTTTCCACCAGTCCAAAGAGATATTCTGCTTTGCCAATTGTGTATTTGTTCTCATACTCCCATCTTTATTCAGTAAAGGTGCATATGTTAAAGGAGTCTTATGAATTATTAGATGGGGTTCCGTAGAGGCCTCTAATGGAGCTACCCAATTTGGAGTCTTGTCATATATAGATCTTCTCGTTTTTTCCCACATTACAAGCAACGACTTTCTTATTAAATGGTTTTTGAAATATTTATGGCCTTCTATATTATACCAAATAAATGCATGCCAACCAATTCTTAAATCATGCCCTTCAATCATCAACAGTCTCTTGTTCTCTAATTTGACCCATTCCTTCAACCAAACTAATATGCTTGCTTTGTAGTAGATTTCCCAGTTAGGTAAGGATAGTCCCCCCCCCCTAGAATCCTGCATAAGTTTACGCTTAATTCTTGCTTGCTTTCCTTGCCAAACCAAATTACTAGTTAGTTTGTTCAGAGGATTAAAAAAGGACTTGTTTAACTGTATTGGGATAACCTGAAATAAGAACATTATTTTGGGAAGAATAGACATTTTCAAAGCTGCTATTCTATCCATTAAGGATAGTTGGAGATTCCCCCATGTATCCATTTCTTGCTCCATTTCTTTTAATAACTTTCCAAAGTTATCCTCAAATATTGTACTGCATCTATTGGTAAGGTATATCCTCAGATACTTCACTTTTTTAACTATTTGAAAGTTGGATAGTTGTTGCAGTCCTGTAGATTCATATTTTGTAATTTTTTAACCAATATCTTTGTCTTTTCTAGATTAATTCTCAGACCAGCCACCCTACCTAATTTCTCCAACTCTTCTTTCAGAATAGCAATATATTGCATGGGGTCCTCTAAAATAAATACTTGGTCATCTGCAAAAGCTTGTCGCTTATATTCCTTCCCATTTATTCTTAACCCTTTAATATCTTTGTTGTTCCGAATTACTATATTCAATACTTTCAAATATAAAATGAATAGCAAAGGGGATAACGGACAACCCTGTCTAGCACCTTTCCAAAAGGTTCACTACTATCCTAGCTTTCTGGTTGGAATATATTGCCTCCATCATTTTTCCAAATTTTACCCCAAAGTTCATCTTTTTCACCAGTTTGAAAAGAAACTGCCAATCTACATTGAATGCTGTTTCTGCATCAAGGAAGTCTAGAGCCATTTTAACCTCGCTATGTTGTTCATAATGTTCTAGTACGTTCCATAATCATCCTGATGTTATTTCTAATCTGTCTCTTTGGCAAAAAGCCTCCCTGATCTTGATGGATAATTTGGGCTAAGATTTTCTTTAATCTTGTAGACAGTATTGCAGCAAAGATCTTATAGTCAGCATTCAATAGTGAGATTGAAGGATAGTTTTTAACTTCTTTTGGGTCAACATCTGTTTTCAGTATCAGCGCTATATTCGCATCCTTCCAGGTCTCAGGTATTTTAGCTTCATCCCATATATACTCTGTCAATCTTTTAAAAGGCATTAGTATACAATCTTCAAATGTAGTGTAAAATTCTAGTGGAATACCATCAGGACCTGGTGACTTCCCTTTTTTCATGGAGGATAAAGCTTCTTTAATTTCTTGCATTGTTATCAGATTATTTAATATCTTTCTTTGGAAAATGTTGAAGACTTCTAATGCTTCAGCTGAAGGATTTTTGCACAACTGCCATTTATTCAGTATTGATGATTAATTTCTCACTTCATCCATTTAGTGAGTGGTCTTGCACAGCCCCTGTCTTCCTTGTCCTACAATATGGAAGTGATAATACTCACCTACTCAAAAGGGGCAGTGTTAACAGTTGTGCCACAATAATGCAAGTGAAACAGTTTAAATGTATTAAAGATACCTTGGCCCAGTTCTGCCCTTTAACCCCTACCTGACTGTTGTTATTGATGTCAGCCAAAAGACTAACAACAGTGGATTTCAACATGCTACTTCTGCCTTCTCCTTCTGCATCTACTTAGCCAAATCAAAAATTGTGGACTACTGCATTGTTTTTCTTGTTATTTTGATGATAAATGGGTCACAACTGATTGTGCCTCTGAAGAAAATACCTCTGCAGTAATCAAATACGTTGATTCAGACTCATATGGAATTCTGAATATCTGTGTTTCCACTAAACAGACTTTAGTGGAAAAAAGACTAAATTAATTCCCCACACAAATCTTTTACCCTGTTTTGTGTCTTAGGTGATTGACCACAAGCTATATAGCAGTCGTACTGAGTTTGACGGTGCAGTTGACAAAGTCCTTGAAGAGTTTTCGGCTGAACTGATTTGTCTTGCAGGTTTTATGCGAATATTATCTGGTCCTTTTGTCAGAAAGTGGAATGGTAAGTGCAACTGAATATACTGTATATTATCTTGAAATATGTATACAATTCAGCATTTTGTATTACATATGAAGTCAACAAATAGGGAAATCACTTTTAATCAGAGAGATTTTTGTCTTAATTCCCCAGTTTCAAAATGTTATAAACTTACTCTCAGACTTTGAGGGATTGTAACATTTCCTAAAGATTTGAGGGGAGAACATCCGGATCTGCAATGATATTAACAAACCATATATACTATTATTTCATCATTACTGCTTGAAATTATTTATTGATAATTTTCTCTTTAGTCATAATGGCCTTACTGTGATATTCAGTAAATGCTGTATTCATTAATTTTGGTGCTACTTGAAAGGGGCGGATGAAGGGAGGAAATCCTGTTAGCTCTCCATCAAGTTAGATCTCCACCCAAATCGATACACTGGGATTCCCTTTCTCAGCCTTAATGTAATAAAATAATTGCAACTCATCTTTATGTCTAATAAGAATTATGTTCTAAGCTTTGTAGGCCTTTCCATAGGAAGAAAAAACATTTATAGACAATTTTTGATTTTATTTTTATTTCTGAACTCAGGAACAAAACAACATCACCAAATAGCGATAGATAGATAGATAGATAGATAGATAGATAGATAGATAGATAGATAGATAGATAGATAGATAGATAGATAGATAGATAGATAGATAGATAATTTTATTTGTATCCCGCCCTCCCTGCCAGAGCATTAAGGGTGGATGGTGGTGAAGCTCAGTCTGAAAAAATTGTGAAGGTTATACAAAGTCCAGGAATATGAAAGGAGATGTTTTAGATTAGGTTAATAAGGGACAATGTGAGGGGAAGTTATGGCAAATGAATATTTTTCAATGTTTTGACCTCTGTAATTTTTTTCCTCAAGGAGAAAAAAATAGAATACGGAAACACAGAAATCTTAGCACCTGAACTTCCTTTAAAGAAAATTCCCTATTCTGAAGACCATTCGTTATTTGTACTTCTCTTCTTCATTATTTGTGCTTAATGGATTTCATTATATTTCCAAGGTCAATGTCTGCATGGTTTAACAGCTATGCAAATACAGCCTGTGTGAGATTGGTCTGTATCACTACTAAAGCTTGCTTCCTTCACAGAGATTCTGTTTTAGGTGTTGGTGAATTGCACTATAGATCCCATCTTGCAAAAGTGAACTAAAGGGCTAACTGGATTTCTGGGCTTTGACCCATCTGTTTACCTCCTAACTTTGTGGGGTTTTTTTTTTTTAAAAATTACTCCTGGGGAAAATACAACTGCAGTGAAAAGCAGCACAAAGGTGCATACGTGCTAATCAGAGGGAAAAACCCTCCACACAGTAAGAATAGTCATTGCAAATGGGAGGAGAGAACTTTGCTTCCTTTCATCACCAGGTAAAAAGTAGCATGCTATCACAGCAATGAGTGTTTTCAATTGCAACATTATAGATGGTGCTGGATATATGTATATTCAGGGTCATGTGCCATAGCATAGTCTACACATTCATAAAAACCAGTACCTACCTGCAACAAACACACATTGCTATTCCTCTGGGAGAACCAGTTTTGAATTCACATGGAAGCTTGCTGGGTGACCTTGGGCTAGTTACACATTTTCAGTGTAACCTCCCTCATAGGGTAGTTGTAAGTATAAAATGGATTAGGTGAAAGAGCCAAATTGAGTCCCCACTAGAGAGAAAAGGAGTATAAATGAGGGAAATATACAATAAGCATGCAATGCTGATATGGTCTGTAGAAGACTCTTAATTTCATTTAGCACTAATAGGTTGTTGTGATGAATATAATACATCTGAACTTTTGTGTACAATTCTATCCTGATGTGACTTTGGTGCTTGATCCTGCATGTGTCCTCCAATACTAAGGCAAGCATTCAAAATATTATGGAACTAATTCTGTGCACTGAAAGAGGCTATAGGTTTCTATTTCTCAAACAGCAACCTCTCTTTCCTCAGTACCACTTTTCAAACTGACAGGGGAGTGGGGAGTAGTAAAGTCACAGACTAGAAGTAAAAATGCCACAGGGTTAGCACAAGCTCTGTGGGTGGACCTGATCAACTTTTTGGATTCTGACTGAAGTATCCGCTGCATGGCAAAGAGGATGACTGAGTGCCCGTGGCATGCTGCCAGCACAAATGCAAAGCTTGTGTTTACTGCTCCGTTGCCATTTGCACTTGCAATTGCTTCAAGGAAAGAAATCTGCTGAATAAAAGGTTATGTAGCATGTTTTTAATTGCCATCAATTCTTGCAAGAATATGAAAGACAAAGAGAACCAAAAAAAGTTTGATCTACTTATCTTTCTCCTCGTTTAACTGAAGGTGTAGTAGAAAATGGCAATCCTGTTAAGTTTTGCCTTCTTTGTTTTGATGAATGCAGCATTAATTCAATGGTTCTGTAAGAACTGGGATGAGAACAAATACTTTCCTTTTTTTCTTTCTAGGGAAAATACTGAATATTCACCCTTCTTTGCTGCCTTCATTTAAAGGCGCCAATGCCCACAGGCTGGTATTGGAAGCCGGAGTTCAAGTCACTGGTTGCACGGTGCACTTTGTTGCTGTAAGTTCACCTTTTCTGCTACTTGGTTAATAATAAGCCCGGTATAAAGGCATTGCAGATTAAAATTAATTGAAATTAAATTGTGAATTTAAATAATTAAATTGTAAATTTAAGTTGTGAATAAGTGAGATCTAGTAGGCATTATTTACTTGGACTTTCAAAAGGTTTTTGACATTTGTCCTCACCAAAGACTCCTGAGGAAGCTTAGCAGACAGGTCTTCTTACAGGTTAAAATTTTGGTTGAAGGAAGCAGAGAGTAGGAATAAATGGGCCAAGGTCAGACGCACATAAATTGATGAGATGGGCATGGATGAAAGCCAGATGTATGTCGGATTTTATGCGGTTGTCCAAACATCAGCATCTGGCAATGGTCATTGGCTCGTTCGTGTCCCGAACTGCCACAACTGAGACGTGGACTTTTTTGATAGTACATTAAATCTGGAATAAGAATGCTTCCGACGACTCCCACACGTACTTTCTATGTTTGAATGCTCCATTGTAGCCAACTCGTCGCAAGCGCACATCCGCCTCCCTGTGAGAGCCCACTCCAAATGATATCATTGCACCAGCTATTGTTGACTCAGCCTTCCAACCTTCCGAGGTCGGTAAAATGAGTACCCAGCTTGCTGGGGGGGGGGAGTGTAATGACTGGGGAAGACAATGGCAAACCACCCTGTAAAAGGTCTGCCATGAAAACTTTGTGAAAGCAGCATCACCCCAGAGTCGAAAATGATTGGTGCTTGTACAGGGGACCTTTCCTAAATGTGGGGGGGGAGGCAGATCGCCCACCTTTGCCGTCTCCCTGCCAGGCAGGGAGGTGGCAAAGGCAGTTCCTGGGCTTCCCACCCCCCCTTTAAACACCCAGGTGGGGTGTTTAAATGTGAGGAAAAGGCAGATCGGCCATCTTTGCCTTCTCCATGCCAGGCAGAGAGACGGCAAAGAGAGTTCCTGTGCTCCCCCCCATTTAAACACCCTGGCGGGGTGTTCATTTTTTGTGACAGTCTACATTGTTTGATGCCCATTCCGGCCTGTTCTGGCCCATTCTGGCTTTTAGCCTGTCCCGTTTAAATGGGGGGGGGGAGATGACCCACCTTTGCCGTCTCCCCGCCAGGCGGAGAGACAGCAAAGAGAACTCCTGGGCTTCCCCTCCCTGGCCGGGTGTTTAAATTGGGGGGGGGGGGGGGCAGATCGCCGACCTTTTCTGGCACCTAAAAAAAAAAAAGCCAAGCACAATATCCCACGGTACTGCGCTTGCGCGAGTGGGGAATGCCCTCTCAAAAAATGAGGTCCGGTTGAGACCTCTGATCAACCAGCGACAGGACCAACGCTGCTTAGAACTGAAGGATGGAGGGATGTCTGATCAGGAAATTCGTTGTAAAAAAGCTGCGGGGTATAATAGCGACAGGTTAGGGATGGATTTAATGGTGAGTGTGACCGCGGCCATTAACAGTTTTGGTTGAAGGAAGCAGAAAGTAGGAATAAATGAACAGTTGTTACAATGGAGGGAAGTGAGCAGCAGGGTCCTACCAGGTTCAGTACTGGGACCAGGACTGTTTAATTTATTCATAAATGAGTTGGAATTGGGGATGATCAGTGTAGAGGATGAATATTTGCAGGTCATACTAGCTGAGTCAGTATGGTGAGAACCAAAGTGTATTGTGAACAGCTGCAAAAGGATCTATCAAAATTAGGTGAGTAGGTAACACTGTGCAAATGGTGTTCAGTGCTGGTAAGTTTAAGGTGATACACACTGGGGTTATAGTGGATAGAGAGTTCAGTGAAAATGTTGACTTGTGTGGCAGTGGTGAAAAAAGGTAAACAATGCTGGGAATTATTAGGAAAAGAACTGAAAACAAACAGCAACAACAACTGTAATGCTCTTGTATAAAGCCATGGTTTATGCTATTCCTCATATGAAATACTGTATACAGTTTTAGACATTGCAGAGCTGGAAAAAGTACAAAGGAGGGCAGCCAAAGATGACCAGTGCATTGGACCACCTTGCCTACAAGGAAAGGATGAAGCGTCTGGGACTTTTTAGCTTTGAAATAAGAAGGCTAAAGGGGATGTGATAGAAGAGTAAAGGATTATGCATGGGGTGGAGAAAGCAGATAGGGTGAGCATTTTCTCCCTCTCCATAATAATACTAGAACTCAGGCACCCAATGAAGTTGATGTTCAATATGTTCCAGATGGACAAAATGAAATAGTCATTTACTCTACAAATAATTAAACTGTGGGATTCACTGCCAGTGATGGCAACAAGCATAGATGGCTTTACAAGGGGAGACAGATTAATGGAGGATAAGTCCATCAATGGCATCTAGCCATGGTGAGTAAAGGGGACCACCACATTCAGAGGCAGTGAAGCTTCTGAAATCTGGTGCTAAGAGGCAACATCAGAGAAAGGCCTTGGCCTCTCTGCCTTGTTTCTTGCCCCTCCGAGGTAACTGATTAACTGCTGGGTACAAAAGGATGCTGGAATAGATGGACCTTTGGTGAGATCAAACAGGGTTGTTCTCATGTCCACAAGTGCTGTGCAAAATGAAGCTGTATTGCAAGCTCTTAAAAACATTTGAGAAGGTGCCCGCCATATTACTTCATACTATCCCTTCCAAAGTTTTGGGACTACCTGAGAAAAGATCCAGAGCCTTGTAGAGGATGTATGTACAGCCTAAATAGAGGACACAACCAAAAGAGATTGGTGCAAGGAACCCAGAGCACAAGTTCATGTGAAGGAATGTCTTGACTTAGAATGTATCATATTTACTCTGCCTGTCCACCTCTCTAAAGTTTTTGACCTTTCTTTCCAGGAAGAAGTTGATGCTGGAGCAATCATCGTTCAAGAAGCAGTTCCAGTGAAGACTGGCGATTCAGAGGAGACCCTGTCAGAAAGAGTAAAGGAAGCAGAGCACAGAGCCTTCCCTGCTGCTATGCAGCTTGTGGCAAGTGGAGCAATTTGGTTAGGAGGAGATGGGAAGATAATCTGGACATCAAAAAAACAAAACTGACCCATTGCAGGATATATAATGGTGTTAAGAAGCTAGAAATAACATTGGGATGGGATTATTTGTTTAATTCATTAGCCTATGGCAGCAGTGTCTTGTAGTTCTGACCAAGTCAAGATGAGGATGCTGACAAAGCTAGACTGAGAAAGGAATGCATTTTCTACTATTCTGTGCTCTGGCTGCTTAAAACAGAACGGTACAGAGTGCAGATCCATACAGCAAGCTAATTGTGTGGTTTATACAAGTCAGTCCACACTGTTCTGTGGGTTTGTGCATGAATGTTTTCCTAACTGACAAGGGGAACCTCTTCACTCAAATAATAACACAGATTACATGGCATGCAATGTTCCATTTATAGTGGTCAGCCATGCAGCAAACCCATACTTAAATCAAGCCTCACAAACAGTGTTTTGATAGACTGAGAGTATTGTCAGGAAAGTAACACTAGATTAAAACTATTTGTGATGATATAGTATTAAAAAATTAACACCATATTTTCCTGCTAAATACCAGTTCCATGCAGAATCAAACCCATTCATTTTCTGTGCTGTAAGTACTGGTGGTAAATCTTCTTGTATTTGGTAATTTCCTTTGAAAGAATTCAAAAAACACTCTGCAGTGTTCTTAAAGACTAGTGCTATAGTTAGTAACTCTTTTTAGGATTGCACTGCTGGTCTTCCCTCCCCCAGACATTTCTAAATTTATTATCTATAATACTGTGACACATTTGAATAAGTTTAACTCATCACTTTGTATAAGCGTATGAAAAGAACAAATGGATGTACATCGTATAGAGCTTTTTGCTATTTGCAAAAATACTGCCAAGCACCAATAGAAGCTGGACTCCAGCCATACTACTGATATTTTTCTGTTGCCTGTTTTACATCCTGTTCTGTGATCTCAAGCCCTTTCTAATAAAATATTTCACCAATATGAAAATATACTTTTAAAACAAATTCTAGATGATGATATTTTTTTCCTTGCAACTGTTGAAAGTTACCTGCAAAGTGTTCTTGTGTCTACAAAACATGTGTTCAGGAGAGACTGGCAGATAGCAAAATTGACAGCACGTGTCTAAAACAAGCCAGCAGGCTTCTGGTTTTGAGAATCAGGTTATAAACGGCAGCCTTAAACTGACTCACAAGGTCATACACACTCACTCCCTCACTCACAAGGCTTGCTTGTTGTACTTGGATTTCAGCCAGATTTTTTGTCACATTAAGAGAGAGTTGTCATGGGAAAACAATATAGCAGCTAACCTGAGGTTAGATACACACTCTGCCAGGCAGTCAGTAGTCTTACCCATTTCAATCAGTAAGGGCAGCAGCTTTGTTTACCTATCCTTTTACTAGTGCTGTGCTTCTTCCATTCAACTGTATAACCAAGGCTTCAATCCTAAAGCCAGTTTCCTGGCAGTAAGCCCCACTGAATTACATAGGACTTGGTTCTGAGTAGACCTGCTTAGGATTGCTGCATAAGTCCTTTTTGGTGGGAGAGATATCTATACCCCAGGACCACTGTGCCTGCTAAATAATTTTATAAGGGCAGTTTAATTAAGTAAATGTGTAACACAGCAAAAAACACAAAGTGAATACAGCAATTTTATGGACTGGATTAAAAGCTTTGTATTTGGCTTTAACAAGTGGGAGGAACCACAACAACATCTTCCCTAGTCTCTCTTCCTCTACTATTTCCTCTTTTGCTCCTCCTGGTGACCCCCATATTCTCTCCTCTTTACCTGCTTGCTTCTGTCCATCCTACTCCCTAGCCAAACTAACTCTTATCTCCTCCCTCTTCAGCTATATTTATTTATATCACATCTTTCTCCCCAGTGGGAACCCAAAGCAATTTAACGATTTTCTCCTGTCCTCCATTTTATCCTCACAACAAACCTCTGAGGTAGGTTATACTATGAGTGTATAACTGGGTCAAGGTTACCCAGTGAGCTTCCATAGCAGAGTGAGAATTCAAAGCAGGGTCTGCCAGATGAAACTATAACACTATGCTGGCTTTCCTGCAGTGGCTGGTGTTGAATAAGAGCAAGCAGCCAGGCCTGCCAGTGTTTGCTGCAGGGCCTAGCCCCTCCCTCAAAAGCCAAACAGGGCTGGAAATGGCCCTGCCTTTTAATGACAGAAGCCAAGGCTTAAAGGCAATATTGTCATCATTGCCTAGCAGCCCCCAGAATGGCCACTGCAGAAGGCATTAATTTACAGGTGCTGCTATTATTTGGGGGGTTAACTCCCCAGTGTTTTGTTTTGATTTCAGATTTTTCTGGAAACCTGGGGCTTTTTTCAAATTGGTAGAAAAATTTGTCTTGTCTGTTCATAACACCAGTCTCCAATCTTATGCACAGATGGAGCCATGTTGAGATTGGATATATTGATGATGTACTCTTGAAGAACTTGATTGTATTGAACTCTTTGGATAATGAGAATTACTAGAACAAAATAGTCAGAGTGGGAAAAGTATTAGTCAGGCTTCTGCAACATGTATGTGAATCTTGACAGTACAGATAGCACCATATGTTAAGTGATCAGCAAATTTCATGTTGGAAGTTACTTAGGAGGAGATTCAGATCTGCTGTAGAAAACATGGAAAACCACTGCCAAAAGGTCTAGTTTAAGTTGTTTTAAATAAACACATGACTGCAGAATCTGAAGAGGAAATGAATTGCATTGCATTTACAAGCTATAAGGAGAAACATGGTGTAATGGTTAATAACACCAAATATTACCAAGGCTGTTCTTGATTAGATTGAATTGTCATACAGTAATTAGGAGCAGATGAAACAATATTAAGTAGGGTAGTTTAATTTTTAAAAAGCAGCAGACAAAAGTCATTCCACTGATAATAAATTGTATTCACTAGCTAGCCTGGAGATTCTAGCATGAGACTAATATCAAGCAAAATAAACATTGCTACAAATCTATTACCTGCTGAAGGTTTCCCTTTTCCACATGAAGGGCAGATGAAGAGAGTCTGATACAAGTATTTTTTCTTTCTCTACATGCATTTGAAGCACATTCACTATACAGTACAAGAATGCTTACAAAATGTCAGCTGGAAGGGAAAAAAATAGACACTAGGAATGTAGATCGACAGAGAGTCTAAATCAATGCCTGTAGCTGACATGAACAAGCCCAATTTCAACTGTACTCCCTTGCTTACTGCTTCTGATCACTGGTGCCCAGCTTCTCCAAGCTGATGACTGCATATTTTTGTCCTCTGATGAAAGGTGCAGAAACATGGAGAGCAGCCTGGATTCTTCAGGCGCTCTTCCTTGCTTTATCTCACACCTATCAGGGATTTAACTCTTTGGACAGTAAACATAGTCCAAGGTAACAATGTATGCATGTGCTTGTTTTGAATTTAGGTCCGATACTACATTTCCACTACAAGCTGATCTTAAACAGCCATATTTAACATGACAGTATCTCAGACCCATGTTTAGATATCACATATTGTACACACACACTGAGTTGCCAGAGAGAATAAGAAGGTAGTCTTGTGAGGGAATGGCAAACATGCATAAAGCTTGGGCAGGTAACCTGTTGTGATATCCTCCTTCTCATGTTCCACCCCTGGTGGAAGGCACAAAGCCTATCCAGCTTTGCAGGATAGTTCACATTTTCTCTGCTGCTGAGGGTTCATCTCCATCCACCTCCCCAATTCTTGTTACTAGGCTAGTGCTGTGATGCCAACAATGGCACAGGCTGTGCACACCGTGGCTCTGAAGTCAGCAAAACTAAGTTAAAAATACCACGTAAAGCATAATGTAGGCTGATGAAAACTAAATGATGGTAAGTAAAAGGACAAGGTCTCCATATTGTGTCCATGAGCGATATTTCCCATCACCCTGTTCTAAGGTAACGAATTTTGGTTCCGATGCTATGATTTTTAGCAATGGAAACTAACGGAAGCCTAACAGTACAATCCAAAGTAGTCACACCATCCTAGGCCCATTGAGTTCAGTGGACTTGTAACTGTGCTTGCAATTGCACTGTAAATAGGTGCTGGAGTAAATTACAGATCAAAACCAGAATTCTGCATACAGACTAGACTACTGCTACTGCTGCATTTGGTATCCATTGTGATACTGTAGTTGCCGCTGGAGAGTGTGAGAGGAAGAACAACTATTTCATTGGATTAGCAGCCAACTTTCTCACTTCCAGCAGGTTTTGCCATCAGCACCTAGTTGCACCATTCCACTGGCAACTAGCTGCAGAGCAACAGGAAATGCTCGGCTTTCTGCTTCTTTGACCTCTTCTGACCCAATCTCCTCTGAGTCCTCTGCTTTCACAGAGGCAGGCTCTTGTACAATTACCGCTTCAAGACTAAAGTCCTCCTGAAAGAAAGAGAAGGAAATTAATGAAATAATAATGAGTGAACCATGTAAAGAGCAGTAGGGAAACAGAAGCAGGGTGTTTGCAGGGGGACTGGAAATTGGGCCATGAAGAGATTAGCAGAGATCCACTTATAACATGAAGAGCAGGAGGATGGTTCCAAAGGGCTGCAGTGGTGACTTGAGGGCAGTTTTAGAGTACAGTACAGCTGGGGTAAGAGGCAGGATAGCAACTGATGAGTAAGGACATTTGCTTAAGAATGAGGTTAAATGAGTCACAGATTAATATTCTGATGACACCTAGGAATCTGAAATGGACTGAGGATGGCAAACAAGGATCTGTTGCCAGGAACAAAGAAGAAGACTCCTTTGCACAACATGAGGCACAGGCATTTCAATATTCCATGGTTTGAACTCTGCCAAAACTTTGTGTTATGAATGCAACTACTATACACAGCGGCCTGATATGACACACTGCTTTTGAATAGAATCATCAGGATATTTGTGCATATTCAGAACAGTTTTTGCCTACACAGAAACATACTTACAAGTACAAAATGCACTGTACAGCCAGCAACTTTGTCTGCAGCTGGAAGTGCTTGTCGGTGGACATTGCTGCCTTTGGTTAATGGTGAAAGTGATGGATAGGCACTCAAAATTTTCCCTGCAATAAATATAAACCCTGTTTACAAATGCAAAAGAGGATGGATATATACAGAGAAACTATTGCCCAGGAAGACAGCTCCCAAGTTGAAAAATCAATGTATGAACTGAGTCTAGCCAATTGTAGGATCCTGGTTTCGGAAGACACTGCCAAATAGATGCTGTTAGCTTGTGAGAAGCTATAATCCCTTCTGAGTACTCACTATACTAGTAATCCATTCCAGTTACTTACCATTCCATTTTTTAAGGAAGTTGCTACTCAACACTCGCACAAATCCTGCCAAACAGATCAACTCAATGGAGAACTCTTCAAGGACACTGTCTATTGTGCTATCGCATTCTGATCGGCTTCCATACAGTTTGTGGTCAATTACCTAAAAAATTAAGGTGAATGTTGAAATATAAAAACCACTTATCTCCTTCCAAATCATCAGCATCCAAAACAACAGAATGAACAAAAAACAAAATAATCACTTAATAAACAGAAAAAAACATACTTTCCCTGGCAAATCAGTATCTTAAGTTTTATTAAGCTCTTCCAGCAGTCAGAGATAGACATTTGGAAGCCATTCTCACTTCATTATTTGCTGCCATCAACGAGGTGTATATAGTAAGAGGTCCACTCATAGGGACTTCCAGGGCATGCAGTACGCCTCATGGCTGAGTATTGTATGCCTGTCCCAGTCTCTGCAATCTACAGGTGCTTTCTCTACATACATGTAACCTGTCAAAATGATGGGCAACACTAACAATATTTTATTTGAGTTCTCTATTTTTCCTTTTGGTAGCAGAGCCAATCATATCCTCCTTGGTTAATTGGAATATAGGTGAAACCAGCCCAAAATGTTCTTGCGTAAAGGTGACGTTAACTGACAGATACTGTCTCATATTTAGATCATAACTAAATAACCAGGTACAACAATGTTAATGCAATGGAAGAAAAATGTTCCAAGCAAAGGCTTTCTCTGCTTTATCTCAACAGCACAGGCGCTGGGTTTTTTTATAAGTTGAATTAACAGAATGTTCCTACTCGGGTAGGGATGCCAGCCCGGCTTGCAGTCTTCAGTTCTTCCACTCCAGATCTGTTGGCAATTACCAGTACGACTTGTGCACAGCTTGCTGGCTCTTTTGAGTATGTGAGAAGTGCTGCAAGGCTTGTACCTCAAATTTAAAATAAATTAAAATAGTTCATTTGTAATATACACAAAGGATTTGTATCCCGAGGTACAGAAAATCAGAGGCCTATAAAGCATAAGCTTAAAACATCTCTACTAAAAACCTCACCTGCCTTGTCAGCCTTTTACATTCCATGTGCTGTAACATCCACTTTATTCACATAACTTGGGCCCATAATCCATGTCAATGATATATTGTTGAGACTGTCAGAGCTAAACATGATCACATAGTGATTTGAGTAATGGTGTGTGATAAGTAAATTTGAAGAAGTGTGACTGAGTGGGGCTCAAGAAGACCCAGAGTTCATTCACACTGCACTAAATAATGTGTTTTGCAACCGGATTTATGGTATTCTTACACAGTAAAAATCCAGTTGCAAAACATATTATCTAGTGCAGTGTGAATGCAGTCACAGTGTGAAATGTAGATGTTGGTGCACTGATAGGGAATAGTGAATACAATATGATTAAATCTAGTATTCATATTAAAAGAAAATTGCCCCCAAAGTCCAAAACAGTCACATTTGTTTTTCAAAAAGCAAACATTACAAAAATGAGGAACTAGTCAGAAGGAAAAACTATCTACCTTGATCTATAGTCAGAAGGAAGTTAGAAGGAAATATCAAGATACAACCACCACCACCACCACCACACCAGATGCTTAGAAGCTTTTTCTTTCTTTTTCGACATCAAATCACATCTGATTTATGGTGACTCCTGGTGGGGTTTTCAAGGCAAGAGACAGACAGTGGTAAACTACCTCTATTGCAACCCTGATACTCCTTGGTGGTCTCCCATCCAAATCACGGTGAAAGCCAACCCTGTTTAGTTTCCAAGATCTTACCAAAGTGGGCTATCCAGGTCAGGGCAGAACCTATTTAGAAGCACATTAATAAAGAAGACTAGATAGAATGCATGTCTCAGGTTAGAAAAGTTATCACGAATTCTTAACGTATGAGTGTGTTTAAAAAGCCAAGTTAAGGAAACCGTTAAAGGCAGAAAGGCTTCCTTTAAGAAGGAGAAGGTTTACCCAAATGGGGTGAACATAGCGGAGCACAGTTTCTGGCAAAACAAAGGAAAGTTTACAATACAGTAAGCAAAAGAGAATTTGAGGAGCAGATTGCTGAAAGCAAAACAAAGGAAATACTCAGATCATAGGGCAATAAGTACGGCAAATGATTTTAGCCTGTAATAAAATTGTTGGCTTACCTGTTCCAGAGATAAGAACAGCTACATTCACTTTTCTTTTTGTGCCAGTGGCCCGGAAAAGACTGTTCCTATCAGAAACTGTTTGCAGAAATGGGGATCTATTTTGCAGCAGCACTTCAAGTAGATTCTTGATTTCTACCTGAGGACACCCTTTAAAGCAATGTAAGGTAGTCAGGTGAATATGGTTAAAATATAGCAGCTAAAGCATTTAGATTTAAATTCAGAAGTCTTGAAAATTTGCTTATAACTTCTGACGGAAACCTCTGACTCCTCTGCTATACCAGAAAAACAGTGGCAGCAAGTAACCCCCGAAGTTTTTTGCCTTTTATCTACATTTCCCTACTTTGCATTTAGCCCCTGGATATAGTACTGCAGTCGGAGCCCTCTGCACACGACCTGAGTTCGATCCCCAGCGGAAGCTGGTTTCAGGTAGCCAGCTCAGGTTGACTCAGCCTTCCATCCTTCCGAGGTTGGTAAAATTAGTACCCAGCTTGCTGGGGGGAAAGTGTAAATGACAGGGAAAGGCAATGGCCTTTTTTTATGATACCCAAATAGAAAATAAACACACATTGTGATGGTGTGCACATATTTACTTCACTGATACAGAAAACCGTTCTGTGTATTTCATGAACAAAAGCACATGGTGAGGAGGAGAAAGTGTTTTATGTGGGAATAAGCACTATCTTGTCTCAGGCCATGATAGTCCTTAAGTACGCAAATATTCACTTTCCCAGCAGCAGTTAAATCTAAGCTTGTATTCTCCATAGCAATCAAGCTGAACACTGGAAGCACATTTGCCCTGGAATACCATGAATGCCATTAATACCTTTCCAAGGCCTGAGAACATTTCAACAAAGTGTTTATTAATTTAAACAATGCAATCTTTACAATGTTACAGATTTCTCCTAAATCTACACAAATTAAGTAGTACAAATGTACAAATGCAATAAAAGTAATTCAAAGCAAATGAAAGTCATTGTTAGATATGTAAAATTGTTCTAATTTCTGCTTAGGAAATTCAGTAACCTGCAAGACGGCGTATTACTTTCCCGATCAACCAGGCCTCTTCATGTTTTTGTACTTCCTTCAAAACTTTTCTGGCCAGCTCCTTCTGAACCACCAACACAGCACCAATCCCACAGTTGAACATTTGAGCCATCTCCCTTTCTGAAAGGCTGCCCTCTTCTTGCAGCCAAGAAAAGATGTTAGGAATCTTCCAACTATGAGCATCTGAAAATAATTGAATTTGGAGATGACAATACTAGGCTTCTGCAGCCAATGCAGATTAGACAGTGCTTTCCCTATGACAGCCTTCGCATGGGTTCATTCTTTCTGCACCACCTCTCATGAAGAATGCTGGATATAATCCAGAAAAAAAATAATCCACACTTGAGAGACAAATACCCAAATACATAAATAAAAGAAGAACTTCCTCTTACAAGAGTGTCCTAGTCTTCCCCCCCCTTCTATCTGAAGAAGTATCCTCTTTCTCACAAAAACTCATACTGGAATAAATGATGGTCTTTAAGGTACAACTGGACTTTTGTTTTGTTTTGCTACAACAGACTAACACAACTACCTCACTGGTCTTTCCTGTCATATCCTGGGACTTGGTGAAGAAACTGAGAAGCCCCGCTTCTAGGAATGGATTAGTTCACAATCAGCCTTCACAGAAATTGTTACAACTCCCAGTGTCCTTGCATTCAGCTATAGGATAGGAGTTTCTAGCAGGGGAAAATGTGATGCACACACCAGGCAGGGCTCAAAGAGGGTTCAATGGAAACAGGAATATTCTAATAGACCAGAACAGGATAAGAAGTCAGAAATTGGGTTACAACAGCAGTCGTCATATACAGACTGAATATTCAGTTGACTCCAGAACATGCCACAGCTCTGACTCTAGTGGTACTCTGAATTGACTGTGAGTGGTCTAGTTCACCACAGGAAAACCTGAGTAGGGTTGCCAATCCCCAGTTGTGGGCAGGAGATCCCCTAGTTTGGAAGCCCTCCCCCTGCCTCAGGGTTATCAGGAAGGGAGGTGGAGATGTCCACTGGGAACTCCATTATAACCTATGGAGATCAATTCTCATAGGGTATAATGGAGAATTGGTCCATGGATATCTGGGGCTCAGTGTGTGTGTGTGTGTGTGTGTGTTTTGAGGTAGAGGCACCAAATGTTCGGCATAGTATTTGGTGCCTCTCCTAAAAAAGCAACCCAAGTTTTTTAAAAAAATTGGATCAGGGGGTCCAATTCTATGAGCCCCACAAGAAGGTGCCCCTATCCTCCATTATTTCCAATGGAGAGAAGGCATTTAAAAGGTGCACAGTTCCTTTAAATGGGATGCCCACAACTCCTTCGGAGTTCAATCATGCTTGCCACAACCTTGCTCCTGGCTCCACCCCAAAGTCACCGGATATTTCTTGAGACGGACCTAGCAACCCTAAACCCAAGTGACCAGACAAGTTGTCCTATTTCTCTCTCTCTCTCTCTCTCTTTTCGTATTTTTGTATTTGTGTGTGTGCACCTAGAAGTCATGGTGATCTTTATTTATTTATTTATTCCGGGATTTATATCCCGCCCTTCCCACGAGTGGCTCAGGGCGGCTTACAACAAACAATAAAACAATAAAATCGGAATAAGATAGTTACATTTAAATCAAACATTTAAAAACCTAAAAACCTTAAAAACCTTAAAACTAGTATTAACTATACGGTGATCACAGATATCTAGAGAGCTACATTAGTCCAGTCAGGCGTAAGCTAACCGGAAGAGGGTCGTCTTACAGGCCCTGCGGAACTGAGTAAGATCCCGCAGGGCCCTCACCTCTTCCGGTAGCTGGTTCCACCACATAGGGGCCATTGTAGAAAAGGCCCTGTCTCGAGTTGTCTTGAGACGCACTTCCTTGGGCCCGGGGATATTAAGGAGATTTTGGGTGCCGGACCTCAGTACTCTCTGGGGAACGTGTGGGGAGAGACGGTCCCTCAGGTAGGCAGGTCCCAGGCCATATAGGGCTTTAAAGGTAATGACCAGCACCTTGTACCGGACCCGGTATGTTATTGGAAGCCAGTGCAGAGCCCGAAGACCCGGCCAAATGTGTCCCCATCTTGGGAGGCCCAATAACAGCCGGGCCGCGGCATTCTGCACCAGCTGCAATTTCCGGGTCCGGCACAGGGGCAGCCCCATGTAGAGGGCATTGCAGTAATCCAACCTCGAGGTGACCGTAGCGTGGATCACTGTTGCTAGGTCGTCGGGGTCCAGGAAGGGGGCCAACTGCCTTGCCCGTCTAAGATGAAAAAACGCAGACTTGGCAGTGGCCGCTATCTGAGCCTCCATCTTTAGGGACGGCTCCAATAGCACCCCAAGGCTTTTGACCCTGTCCGCCGGCCTCAGCGGTACACCGTCAAAAGTTGGCAGGGGGATTTCCCCCTCCAGCCCCCGACGGCCCAAACAAAGGACCTCTGTCTTCGCAGGATTCAGTGTCAGTCCACTCAGTCTGAGCCACTCAGCCACGGCCTGTAATGCCTGATCTAGGTTCTCTGGGGCGCAGACCGGTCGGCCATCCATAAGTAGATAGAGCTGGGTGTCATCAGCATACTGGTGGCACCCCAGCCCGTACCTCCGGGCAATCTGGGCAAGAGGTCGCATATAGATGTTAAACAGCATCGGGGAGAGAACCGCTCCCTGGGGCACCCCACAATTAAGTGAACGCCTCTGGGATAGCTCCCCCCCAATCGCGACCCTTTGTCCCCGACCTTCAAGGAAAGAGGAAAGCCACTGCAAGGCTAGCCCCTGGATCCCCGCGTCGGCGAGGCGGCAAGTCAGCAACTGATGGTCGACCGTATCGAACGCCGCCGATAGGTCCAACAACATCAGTACCGCCGAGCCACCCCGATCCAGATGCCTTTGGAGGTCATCCACCAGGGCAACCAACACCGTCTCCGTCCCATGACCCGGGCGAAAGCCGGACTGAAGTGGGTCAAGGACGGAAGCGTCCTCCAGGAAAGTCTGCAACTGCCTCGCCACTGCCCTCTCAATAAGTTTGCCCAAGAAGGGCAAGTTTGAGACCGGCCTATAGTGTGCCAATTGGGCCGGGTCTAGAGATGGTTTTTTTAGGAGGGGGCGGACCACAGCCTCTTTAAGTGGCGCTGGGAAAAGCCCTTCCGTTAGGGATCTGTTTATGATATCCCGTATAGGATATCTGAGATCCCCCTGGCAAGATTTAATAAGCCAGGAAGGGCATGGGTCCAGTTTACAAGTTGTTGGGCGGGCAGATGAGAGGATCCTGTCGACTTCCTCCAGGCTGAGGGGGCTGAAACAGTCCAGGGTATAAACCGAAGACGTGCTTGGGGCCTCGGTTGTGTTAACTGTCTCAAAGTTGACGGGGAGGTCGAGACGGAGTGATGCGATCTTGTCCGCAAAGTAGTTCACAAAAGCCTCACAGCCTATTTCCAATTCACTAGAATTTGGTCTGCCCTGGGGCAGAGTAGTCAAATCTCGAATTACTTCAAACAATTGTGCCGGGCGTGAAGTTGCGGACGCAATCTTAGCCGCAAAGTATGTCTTCTTTGCGGATTTGATTGCCATCTCATAGGTCTTCAAACTATCTCTATAAGATGTTCGGGTCACTTCGTCTCGAGTACGCCGCCATAGCCTCTCTAGTCGTCTGAGGTCCCGCTTCAATTGCCGCAATTCCTGGTTAAACCAAGGAGACGGTTTGAGGCGGGGGCGCAGAGGACGCCTAGGCGCGATCTCCTCGATAGCCCCGGAGAGTCCATCGTTCCAGGACTCAACCAGAGCCTCCAGGGAATCGCCCGTGGGCCAGGTATCCCGCAGAGCCGTCAGGAACCGTTCCGGGTCCATCAGGCTCCGCGGGCGAGCCAAAATATGCTCTCCGCCTAAACAGGTTTGGGGTGGCATATCCACACGAGCCTTGAGGGCAAAGTGATCCGACCATGGCACTGCTTCCATTGCAATCTTTGGTGACTGACCCCTGAATATCCCCTGGAGGATATTCAGAGAGGTGGCTGGCTTGCACCGGTTCTTCCAACTTGGTATTTCAAGGAAGTCTCAGATCCAAACACTAATCAGAGTAAATCCTGCTTATCTTCTGAGATCTGATGAAATCGGGCTTGCCTGGACTATCCAGGTCAGGGCAAGTTAAGTTGTCCTATTTCTATGGACAGTTTCAGCCCCAGCCTTTTGGTAATCCTGTTTCTTAGTGGTGAATTCAGAAGCAGAGAAAAGAAGCCCTTAAAGATTGACATTCCTCAGCACCCAAGGACAACTCAATTTTGACAATCTTCACCTTAGGACTGCTGATGTTTCTCACCAATTAAAACTTCAAATGGGATATTACTTCCACTCTCCTGAGAATACTTCGTTTCTATAGCTGAGCTCAACCTCTAAACTATTCCTCTTGCCTTCGTTATGAAAAAGCTAGGCCAGAAGGGATATCTATCTTGGATGGTATAAAGGAAATTATAGTTACATCTCTCAGTGGAACACTTCAGTATTCCTGGTAATTCCCAATAGAGACTAGGGCTTGGTCTATCCTCTCATTCCTGCCTTCTAGTAGAACTAAACACTAAAACAGAGGAGTGAAAATGAAAGGGGAAAAATTCTCCCTCCCACTGTGTGCACAACGCTATTTTACACACTGTTCCTCTGTCCTGTTTAAAGTCTTACAAAGCAGGTGGTGAGTGATGGTTAGAACTGCTGATAGACTATGGAACTGGGAGGGAGGGCTTGCCCGCTACATCCTTTCAGTGCATGTCACTACAAACAACAGTTGCAAACAGAAGGTATATCACATCCAACTCACTGGCTCCTCAAGTCTTGAAAATCAGTTTTCACAATTATTTTATTAACTTCTGACTACAAAAACTGGGCCTAACAGTATGTAAGTAATATACATTATTTTTTTTCTGCTTACCCAGAATTACACTAAATCGTTCAGAAAGGATTTGGGGAAATCTTCCCAGCAGTCCTCCTTCAGCAATATGGATGAAGGCTTTTACATTTCCTGACCGAAGTACAGGCAACAGGACTTTGCTATAGATTTTGGAAGGGGTTAGCAACTGCTTTCCTGTAAATGTATGAGTAAGTTAACTTAAACAGGAGATAAAATTGTTAGTTAAACCTTACAGAAATTAGGGCAAGATTCCTTCCTTGACACAAAATGTCTTCTGCTTATTTGAGAAACAACATGGATGATACTAAGCACATATCAACATTTCAATATATGTGACAGAAATTAAAATAAAGACGTAAAAAGTTAAGAAATAGCCCATACATTTAAAACCAGACAGGAGAATGAAGGCCATAAATTTAAAACACAAGCAGGAAAATGAAGTTTTAATTTTGAAAATGTGCTAATTAGTATTCTTTTCCATGAATGTAAAAAAAATAAAAATGTCTTTATACCTAAAGTCTGGGCACCACAGCCACCAGAAACTGGAGAGAAATAGTGTAGGGAGGATGTTAAAATAATTTTCCTCACAAGGCTGAATCCTTGAGTATGAAGACCAGAAGAAGCAATTCCAATTAGGACATCTCCATCAACAATTCTCTCCTGCTGAGGAAACTTCATTCCTTGTTGTACAGCACCAACTGCAAAGCCAACGAGGTTGTACTCGCCAGGTGAATACATGCCAACCATTTCATTTGTGCCTCTTCCTGTGAAAGTGAAAAAGGTAACAATCCATATCCTACTTCTAAGAATGAATACTAATTCAATGGATCTTGTTTTCATACAAATATGTTTAAAATTGCTAAGATTAATATTTTTGTTCAATTATAAACACAGAAATTACCCATATGCCTTAAAATATGAAATAGGCTACGTCTGACAATCCTAATGTCTGACAGTACAGAAACTAATAGAAACTGATCATGTATGATACTGGGAGGACAACTTAGAAAGAGAAGCTAAATGCTCTGTGACAGTGAGGTGTTCCCAAGGGCTACACAGAGCATCTACCAATAGGGCTGCCAACTCCAGGTTGAGAAAATCCTGGAGATTTGAGTGCAGTGCCTACAGAGGAGAAAATTTAGGGACAGATATCACCTAGAACCTATGGAATATCATAAAGTCTGCCTGCTGAAGCTGCCATTTTCTCCAGCAGTCTAGAGATCAGTTGTAATTTTGGGAGAACTCTAGGCTGCACCTGGAAACTATGGCAACATGAGTGGAAAACATGGAAGAAAGTGAAAAACCAGGCAAAGCCTCGATGTAGGAAAAAAAATTATACCAAGAAATTTGTATCAAACTCATATACACTTCCTTCTTTGTGTATGGGTCTGATATAGACTTCTTGGTATAATCTTTTTTCCTACACAGAGGCTTTGCCTAGTTTTTCACTCTCCACCTGAAAGCTGGCAATCCTACTTACCAGACATCCATGAGATGTATACAGAAATCCATGAGATGCTCTTAGCTAACCTATATTACCCAAGACCAGGTCCTGCCTCCCATGTTCAGATCTAACTGTCTGGATTTTGCACTCCCACCACTAAGGCCGTTTTCCCACTTAGCGTTTGCTCCCCTTATTCCCCGGCGCAATTATCTCCGGATCACTTTTTTCGTTTTCCCACTAGTGACTCTTTGCGGAGTCGCCCTCCCTGAAGCGCCGGCTCAAATCGTTTTCCCACCGGCGTTTTCCCAGTGGCATCGACTGGAGTCGATGCCCTGTCAATCATTTTTTTTTAGACGTCATTCTAGTTGCGTAATTACGTAACAACGCAACAACGTAACAACGTAACAACGCGACAACGTGATAGAGAATCCCCTTTTTCGCGGGCAAACAATCACGTGATGGTTCTGTTTTAATACTGGCCGCAGCGGCGTCCTCCACACTGCCTCGTATCGTCAGAAGCATTCACAATGGAGAATCCTGATGACGAGACTATGGCGCTGCTTTATTCAGCAGTGGATATTCTGATTTTGTGTATCTACGCCGCGCGCCAAGTGCTCCGCGCCGGAGAAAGACTCCTCGCTCATGGACTTGGATCACCGAAACCTCTGGCCGCCTCTAGGAAGTCTGACCGGCTTCGGCTGATTAGAGGTGGCAGTCGCCGCCAGCAACGTAGATGGCACTACCTTGCCGGTATCCGGTTCGCGCCCAGGTATTGGGTGTTCCCCCGTGAACTCGGCTGGTGGGAGAACTTTGTGCTTGTGTACTGGGGCGACGAGCAATGGCTGGATAACTTCCGGATGACCAGAGGGACCTTTATGGAGATTTATGCCGCTTTGAAGGACAAGCTGGAAAGGCAAACCACAAGGATGAGGTCTCCGGTCCACCCTGAGAAGCGGCTCGCGGTAGCGCTGTGGTACCTCGCTACCGGAAGCGCCTATCGGGAAGTCGGTGCGCAGTTCGGGATCGGCGTTACCACCGTCCATGGGATTGTGATGGAGATCTGCGAAGCCATCGAGAAACGTTTGTTCTCAAAGGTCGTGTGCCTCGGTGACGACATCGGAACGGTGTGTATTTTTTTTTCTTTTCCCTAGTTTTGCGTTATAACGTAACATCGATATATCTGACCCTGATGTGATTCTCTATTGCTAATACAGTGGAAGTTGAAATATCCCTGATCCATTGTGCTCCATTTCTCTACAGATTATGGACGGTTTCGGTAAGCTCGGTATGCCGCATACGGTGGCTGCTCTGGATGGATCGCACATCCCGATACGGGCGCCTGGGGGCAAATCGGAGGAGTTCTGCAACCGGAAGATGTTCTGCTCCATGATCCTCCAAGGCACGGTTGATCACACAGGACGCTTCGTGGATGCAGAGTTCGGCCACAGCGGAAAGACCAACGATGCCTTTGTTCTCGCGAACAGCCATCTCTGCTCTGGCAATGATGCAGGGCTCTGGGTTCCGGGGAACCCCACGGTGACTTTGGGAAATGTAACCATACCTGCGCTTGTATTGGGCGACGGAGCATACCCCCTTAGACCGTGGCTGATGACCCCGTACAGGACACCCGTCGGGCCCGTGCAGAAGCACTTTAACAAGAAACACGCCAGGGCCAGGAACGTGGTGGAGCGTGCTTTCGGGAGGCTTAAGGCTCGCTGGCGTGTCCTGCTAACGCGAATGAACGCGCAGTACCGGAGTATTTTCTCCATCGTGACCGCATCTGTGACTCTGCACAATATTTGTGAGGGAAAGGGACATGCGGTCAACCTGGACATTCCAGATAAGGAGATAACACTCCTCCCAGACCAAGAAGAACCAGACTTCAGGGTTATAAACAGGAGGCAGTTAGAGAGTGGGAGGGCTGTGCGGGATGCTGTCGCAGAATATATTTATCAAAGGAGATGATTCTTCGGCTTTCCGTCCCCCATGGCTCTCGCTGCCGCTGCCCTTGAATGAAAGACTGCTTTTCCGGTGCTGCGAAGTTACGCTGTTTCAACCGTTATATGTATAATCGCCTTAACGTTATACCTGCGTTTGTTTATACTGCTTCCCGTTTCAGCGAATAAAGCTTTGGGCATTATAAACTGCATAGTGTTCATTTACTTTGGTTGCGGTTGGGGGGGGGGGCAATATTTCGGTGCACCGGTGGTCCTACACGTGCTCCTGGGCTGGCTCTGTTTTTGCCTTGCCGATCATAAAATGCCTTCCCCATGATTGGATGGATGAATTTTGATTTTGCACTTTCTGGCAGCGACCCCTTCCTTCTTTATTACTGCTTTATGGCAGTACAGTACAATTTCCCCACCCACCCTCACCCTTCTAGTTTCTGATATGCCTTACTGGTGGGATGTGTGCCAGGGGGAGGCACCAGGTCTGTGCACAGACTACCACCCACACCCACCCATCCCAGTTCTGATAAGCCCTGCTGGTGTAAAACCATTCTTATCAGGAACTACTTGGATACTAAATAAATAAATCACTTAAAATGTTCTATGCCTTTTTTGTGCTTTGTTTATATTTTCATTCACCCACCCTCACCCTTCTAGTTTCTGATATGCCTTACTGGTGGGATGTGTGCCAGGGGGAGGCACCAGGTCTGTGCACAGACTACCACCCACACCCACCCATCCCAGTTCTGATAAGCCCTGCTGGTGTAAAACCATTCTTATCAGGAACTATTTGGATACTAAATAAATAAATCACTTAAAATGTTCTATGGCTTTTTTGTGCTTTGTTTATATTTTCATTATTATTGTTTGTATTTTAATTTGCTGTTGAACATTCTAGCTACTGGGAAATTTTTTTATAAATATGTTAAATCAAATAAAATTTGAAGTTGTATGTATTTATTTACATTATACTTATATCCTGCCCATTCCATACAGACTCGAGGCAGCTAACAGCATAACATAGGCAGTAAAGAGGCAATATTAAAAGAGTTGAACAATCAGATGCACAACAATGGCGCTACTTCAGGCAGTTCATATAATATCTTCTTTCTCACACGCACAGATCATGGGCAGTTTGTTATAAAAGCGCTATTGATCCAGGTGTGGTTGCAGCCCTCCCCTATTAGATGTAATATGCAATCCTACAACCATAAAGGAGAAGGCTCAAGAAATTTACATTTTCTTATGCTATTGCTAAGAAAAGAGCTGTAATGCATGGTGTTTCTGCGGATCCCCCCACCAGCCACCCTCCCCTGTTATGATATTACTGGTCCAATAAGTGGCACTGCAGATTCCAGTGCATTTCTCACAGCTGCTGTGTGCTTTCATTCACATGAGTCTAATTACTTTTTTCTTTTCTATATCCAACCGCAGTCGACAACCGTCCAGGAGGCGCGGTAGAGCAGCCAGGCCCACCCCTGGTGGAAGAGGATGATGAGGGTCCTCAGCTGGTTGGCCTGAGGGAATAAGGTGCATTGCCTGACAAAGCAGGGGTGGGGGTGCTGGGAGGGGTGGGGGTGTTGGGGAATAAAGTTTCATTCTCTTAAATGTGTTGTTTGTTCAAATAAATTATTGTTACTTTTGAAACCTTAAGGTGTCGTTTTCCTTTACCTAGACACTGAACAGGGAGAAGTGCAAACATAACTTTAATAAAAGTGCGTAAACATCAGAGGAACAAAGCAATAGCTAGGAGCACACTGCCTGTGCAGGCATAAACACTGAAATAACATCATAAATGACATCATGCACAGCATGTGAACAATGAAATAACATCATATAAACAGGTATAACCAATGAAAAAACATCATGAATAACAACATGCACAACATGTAAACAATGCCTGCAACTCACACCTTCCCTTGATGGGCATTGGTTCTGGTACCCATGAATGGGACATTGCTGGAAAACAGCAACATAAGAAGCATCTGTCATAGACAGCAGTGCACCTTAGGGGCAGCCTAACAATAATCCAATGGAGTTATCATCAGATGTTCCAAAGGGAGTGCTTTCAGGGCTCAAAATACATCCTCTGCTTCCCTGTGCAGGATCGTTTCTTGCCCCTACGTGAGGCCGCAACACTGCCACTGGAGCAGGGTGCAGGAGCCAGGACGCTCTGACTTTCAGGGACAGACGGTAGGGTCTGAGTATCAGGCACAGACGTGGGGTTGTGACTCTCAGGCACAGAGAGGAGTGGCTGACTTTCAGGCATAGATTCCTCTGCCAAAACTGGGTACTCCATATCTGACGGCAGAGTGCCCCGATTATAGCTGCAGTCACAATCCAGGTGCAGCTGCCTACGTGTGACGGATGGTGTAGATGCTGCATATGGTGGCGATGTTGCAGTGGCTGGTATCTCACCCACCCTTCCCTGTCCCCGACCTTCCCTAAAAATTTGGGCAATGCTGCCTAGCATATCAACCGCTGCCTTCATAACATCCACAGTCTCCCTTGTTGCCTTTTCAAAAGCCTCCCTGTTCTGTGTATCACGCTCCCCCTGCACTGAGAACCTGCGTTCTTCAGCTTCAAGCATACGGTCCAACCGCTCCATTGTGTCTTCGTGATCCCGACGGGTTTGAATCATCATCTCCTTAGCCACATTATTAAGCAAGGCAACCCTTCGCTGACGTTGAGCTTCGTTCTGCGCACTCTCTTCCTTTCTTTGCTGTGCTGATGACACCGGCAGATGATCTCCTGAAGCATCTGAAAGAAGAAGGATGGAAGGAGTACATTACCTGGAGAACTCTGGCAGTGCACCCATTGTTTCAGCTATGTTACAAGCTGCACTACTGTGCTGCAGGCATTGGCACCGCTGCTGCAGTTTACGCAGAAATCCCCGAAACATACCTCCTTCCTCTGTTTCCTGCTCCGAGAGGACAGCATCCCCAGATTCTCCGGTTTGAATACTGCACCCTTCTCCCTCCTCAAAGCAACCTGAAATTGATACAACACTCATTCCTTAACGTGCAAAGTGCTGAAAAGCCCTGCCTACCGTAAAGTTCTTCACTATAACATGTGTTCAGGAGCAGCATCAGTGTCAGCAATTGTAAGCTGGGCAGTAATTCCGAGTCCCACTGAAAGCTTTCACATTCAACAGAAGACTAATCAGAGGCACTTACCCCCCGGCAAGGACTCCTCTGCTGGTTGTTGAGCACTAAATTCCTGGCTCTGTTCCTGCTCCTGCGACGCATCGCTTGTGGTCAGGATGATTGAGCCTATAGGAATGCAGGAAAATCAGCAGTGTTAACGCAGAAGGCACAGAAGTATTGCGAGTCTAATAAGTGCACAGTACAGTGAGGCAAGCATCCACGTCTCCCTTCATCTAGGGGAAGTTCCATTAAGGTTTCCCCCATGCCTCCCAATCACCGGCGAACCCACAGCGACCCACATATATACTGAGGAATCCTCTGCGTGGGTTTCCTTAGGGGCGAGAACGGAACCCCATACACAGAAAAGTACAGGGCTCAGGGGCACTGCATCGCCCTGATACTCACCTGGAGGTGACACAGTGGTGTGCGTGCGGAGATCATCGGCGTTGATTGTTTGGAGGTCAGCGGAAACGATGTTATCTGATCCCAGAAGCGGCAAGTTTTCCTTGTTTGCCTTGTAATACTTCGCCGTCCAGCTTCTCCTCATGTCGGGGGGACGCGCGGACTTATCATCCTTAAGGATGCGGTGCAGCACGTCAAAGTGAGCGCAGTAAACTGGGGATACTCCAGTCTTTGCATTGTGGCTAACGCATCTCCTGTAGTCCGCGCGCAAGCCCTTGGTCTTCGTTCGGCACTCAAGCGCCGACCTCTTGTGTCCCATGGCATGCATGGCCTTAGATATAGCCTCGTAGACATAGGTGTTTTTGCGGTTAGAGGCCAGCGCATTCTGGATCTTATCCTCAACCCAAATGGACAACAAGGCTTCTGTTTCTGCCTCCCGCCAAGAAACTCCACGAGCCCCCATTGCCCTGCCGCTGGACACCATTGCACGGAGCTGCTGTGCGGTGGAGGCAGTAAGCTGATCAATGCCGGCCAGCCAAATCTGTCCCTTCTTCCTCCCAGTGTCCTGTTCGGCTCATACAAGCTGTGACGATAGCTGCCACTCGCCTCATGATTGGCCACTAGCATTTGCAGCCTCCAAGCATTGGCTAATTGACAGTGATGTGGGCGATTCCCTGATCCTCATTCAGCGGTCGCAATTCTCGCGAGACCCTCGCCACAACACCCATGAATTTCTCGCGAGACCAAACATGCTATCAACCATAATGTATCGACCATAATGTATAATGTATACTGGAGAAGGGGGGGGGAACTATTCCAGGAGGGGTTTTTTTTTTCCCCCTTGTTAATTTCGAAATATCGCTACTACGCAAAACTGTTAAGTTTTAAAAAAAAAAGAAAGGTCGCGCCGGCACTCCGGGGAAGCGCCGCGGAAGGGTGATGATTGGCCAAGCGGGTGGATGTGGTGGAAGGACGGAAAGGGAGAGGGTGACGCCCACAAAGCATTCGATCCGGCGTGGATGGATTTCCAACAGCAAACTCCGCTTAGTGGTTCCGGAGTAGATACTTCCACCCAGTAATACTACATATTTCTTATCATTATGCCTGCGTTTACTTAGGCTGCTTCCCGTTACAGCGAATAAAGTTTTGAGCATTATAAACTGCACCGCGTTCATTTACTTTGGTGGTGGTTGTGGGGGGGGGTAGTTTTTTGGTGCACCATGGGTTTCTGACACGTGTTTCTGGCCTGGGTCTGTTTTTGCCTTGTCAATCAGGATATGCCTTCCACATGATTGGATAAATCAAATCAGAAAGGGAAGGCTGCTATTTCGCAACATCGAAAGAGCGTTAGTTCGAAACTACGCAAAACTGTTAAGTTTTAAAAAAAAAAGAAAGGTCGCGCCGGCACTCCGGGGAAGCGCCGCGGAAGGGTGATGATTGGCCAAGCGGGTGGATGTGGTGGAAGGACGGAAAGGGAGAGGGTGACGCCCACAAAGCATTCGATCCGGCGTGGATGGATTTCCAACAGCAAACTCCGCTTAGTGGTTCCGGAGTAGATACTTCCACCCAGTAATACTACATATTTCTTATCATTATGCCTGCGTTTACTTAGGCTGCTTCCCGTTACAGCGAATAAAGTTTTGAGCATTATAAACTGCACCGCGTTCATTTACTTTGGTGGTGGTTGTGGGGGGGGGTAGTTTTTTGGTGCACCATGGGTTTCTGACACGTGTTTCTGGCCTGGGTCTGTTTTTGCCTTGTCAATCAGGATATGCCTTCCACATGATTGGATAAATCAAATCAGAAAGGGAAGGCTGCTATTTCGCAACATCGAAAGAGCGTTAGTTCGAAATGGCAGCCAGGGGAAGGAGAGGGACGTTCTGGCAGCGGGAGGAGGTGCTGGCTATGCTCGATATTGTTGAGAGGAGCGGGCACGCGGCCGATGTAATGTCCAGCACCCACCTCAACACAAGCCACATCTATGCGGCGATAGCCCGGAGGCTGCAGCGGAGGGGGTTTGACCGGACTGCCGCGCAGTGCCGGTCAAAAATCAAACGCCTCCGCTGCAGCTTCATGGCTAGCCTTGAAGCTTGGGGCGGTATCCCCAGGGCGTCAGGCAGGACGCCTTACCATGACGCCATGGTGCGTCTTTGGGAGTTGGCGGGGCGGCCCCGTTGGGAGGACCGTCATCATGATTGTGAGTAACACCACACACACACACAACACAAAAACGCCACACACACCCCTCCCTTCTTTATTACTGCCTTATTACTGTAATGTGGGGTGGCCATGGGTGGTCACAGAAACCTCCTTAAGTGGATCAAACACCCAAACCTTCCTATGCTCTGCTGAGCATTCCTGGTGGAATGGGGGGGGGGGGGCATTGGTGATCACAGAAACCTCCTTAAGTGGATCAAACACCCAAACCTTCCTATGCTCTGCTGAGCATTCCTGGTGGAATGGGGGGGGGGGGCATTGGTGATCACAGAAACCTCCTTAAGTGGATCAAACACCCAAACCTTCCTATGCTCTGCTGAGCATTCCTGGTGGAATAGGGGGGTGGGGGCTTCGGTGATCACAGAAACCTCCTTAAGTGGATCAAACACCCAAACCTTCCTATGCTCTGCTGAGCATTCCTGGTGGAATAGGGGGGTGGGGGCTTCGGTGATCACAGAAACCTCCTTAAGTGGATCAAACACCCAAACCTTCCTATGCTCTGCTGAGCATTCCTGGTGGAATAGGGGGGTGGGGGCTTCGGTGATCACAGAAACCTCCTTAAGTGGATCAAACACCCAAACCTTCCTATGCTCTGCTGAGCATTCCTGGTGGAATAGGGGGGTGGGGGCATGGGTGATCACAGAAACCTCCTTAAGTGGATCCAACACCCCGCCCCCACCCCATTCTATTTCCTGATGTGCCGTCCTGATCCAGTACATATTACCTGCAGGTTACAGTGCATTTTTCACATATGATGTGTGCTTTCATTCACACCACTTGCATGTATGAGTTTCATTGTTTGGTTTTTTTCTAGTTGACACCTGTCCACGAGGCGCGGCTGAGCGGCCAGGCCCACCATCGGAGGGAGAGGAGGACCAGGGTGCGGAGGAGCAAGAAGGTACATTACCTGACAAAGCGGCCGCCTCTTGGTTACTGCGCAGTAAACGCATCAATAAGCCATGTGCGCAGGGGGTTCAAGATAATAACATAATGATTACTTTTGCAAATCTTAGGCGGTGTGAGCCCAGCAGCCCAGCAGGCCGGAGGCGCTGAGGAGGCGGGAGGCGCTGAGGAGGCGGGAGGCGCTGAGGAGGCCGGTGAGTTCGCTGAGCTGAGCCGCAGATAGAAATCAATAGGCATGGCATGCAAGTTTCTAATAAATATGATGTTGCAGCCCTTGTTAGCCGCCCTGTCAGATGAGTACAGGAGTGCACTAACTACCTGTCTCTAGGGCCACGAGGCGAGGCAGAGCGGCCAGGCTCAGCCTTGGGGGGAGAGGAGGATGAGCAGCAGGGTACTGAGGAGCAAGAAGGTACATTACCTGACAAAGCAGCCACCTCTGGGTTACTGCACATTAGAGGCATTAAAAAGCGATGTGCGCAGGGCGTTCAGAAAAAAAAATTAATGATTACTTTTGCAAATCTTAGGCGGTGTGAGCCCAGAAGTCCCGCGGGAGGAGGGCGGTGATCCGGCCAGAGAGGCAGGTGGGTTTGCTGAGCTGCCTCTCAGGGCACTGCGAACTAATGTTGCTATACAATGGACACATGCCTATACAATGCACACATGCTATGTGTGCATTGTATGTGCTATACAATGCACACATGCCTATAATTTTCTAACGTGCATGCATGGTGTGCTTGCATTTCAGTGGTGGAGGAGCCGGTGCAGCAAGCACAGGTTACCGTTGCCCGTCTCGAGGCCCTGATTAGCCGGATCGAGGCCATCGAGCGGCGCACATCAGCGCCAGAAATGGAGGCCCTCACCCAACGGGTCGAGGCCCTCGAACGGCGGCCAGCAGCGGCGGAGATTGAGTCCCTGACCCAAAGAATCGAGGCCCTCGAGCGGCGCCCAGCACCGGAGGCACCGCTGGAGGCCATCGCCCGGCTGGAGGCCCTCTGCCGCTCAGCGTGTGAGTGCTCACTATTTTGCATGATGGGTGGTTCTTGTGAGTGATGGACTGCTGTGCGTACATTACTGAGGGCGTTGCACTTACTTGCTTCTTTTCTAAATTCCAGTGAGCGCCTTCACACGCCGGATCGACGCCCTGGAGCGGCATGTCCGGAGGCAGGAGCGGCCCAGGGGTGGGGGGTTGGAGGAATGAAGTTGTATATATGTTTAAAGTTGTATATAAGTTTGTCATTTGTAATAAATCATTGTTAATCTTGAAACCTGAAGATATCGTTTTTCTTTACCTAAACACCGAGCTGGGACCTTTGCAAAACATAACTTTATTATAACATCATCAATAACAACATGCACAACATGTAATCAATGAAATAACATCATCTTGCCCCTACGGGAAGCCGCAACACTGCCACTTGAGCAGGGTGCAGGAGACAGCAGGCTCTGCCAAAACCGGGCAAGCTATATCTGAAGGCAGTGGCCCATGAGTTTCGCTGCAGTCACATTTTAGGTGAAGCTGCCAATTTATTTATAAATTGGTTTCCCAATGTATTTTGGGTGGGTTCAAGGAGAAGCTGATATCTTGGCTTGTGAAGGGTTCAAATGGTTTACATTCAGACTTTATTAGGGATCTTCTTGAAAGACAGGTGGCCTCCCTGATTAAAGCAAAAGTCACTTATGTGTGGAAAAAGGACTTGGCAAGTGAAGCAACTATAGCAAGTGCAGAAAAAGAATTCGGGGGAAGGGAGGAAGAAAAAGCCTTATCCAAAACCCACTATGCCTTATTTCGTACTGAGCCCTATGGTTCCAAGCTAATAGACTTTTAAAAAACACGATATTTAATTTCTAAAGGACATCCGTGCAGTTCAAAAAATCAGGACTTCTGACACATTCTGAGGATTTCCGCCACACACACACTTTTTAGGTTTCCACCCTGATCTGGGCAGCTCAGGCTAGCCTGATGTTCCATCTCAGAAGCTAAGCAGGGCTCAGCCCTAGTTAGTGTTTGGATGGGAGACCAGCAAGGAATACCAGGGTGGTGACACAGGCAGGCAAGGGGAAACTACCTATGAATGGCTCTTCCCTTGAAAACCCTAATGGGTCACCATTTCAGCAGTCGAATCAGCTGCCTAGGTGGTGAACTCCCTCACACTAGCAGTCTTTAGCACCTGACAAACACTTATCTTAGGCCAGAGGTGACAAAGTCATTTGGAATGAGGGCTGGATCTGACACAAATATCACTTCGTCAGGCCAGGCCATTGTGCCATAAAATACCAGAGATACTAGAGGAGCCCCGTGGCACAAAGTGGTAAAGCTGTAGTACTGCAGTCCAAGCTCTCTGATCACGACCTGAGTTGGAGATGCTGCATATGGAGGAGATGTTGCAGTGGCTGGTGCCTCACCCACCCTTCCCTGTGCCCGACCTTCCCTAAAAATTTGGGCAATGCTGCCTAGCATATCAACAGCTGCCCTCATAACATCCACAGTCTACCTTGAGGCCTGCTCGAAATTCTTTACCAAGCCTGTGTCACGCTCTCCCCGCAAAGTGAACCAGCGTTCTTCAGAAGCTAGCATTCGGTCAAAGCACTCCATCGCATCTTCATGATCCAGACGGCTTTCCAGGTCCTCCCCTCTGGATAAAGCACCCTTCTTCCTCCTCAAAGTCACCTGGAATTGAAATTGACACCACACTCATCCCTCTCCATGGCTAGTGCCGCAAAGCCCATGCTTACCTTAAAAATCTGTGCTATAACATGTCTTCAGGGGCAGTTCTGCTCATACATGAAGCAGGAAACGCAGGGTCAATGGCTCAGCAATTGTAAGCTGGGCAATGCATCTAAGTTCCACTGAAAGCTTTCACATTCCACATAAGACTTATCAGAAGCACTGCAGGCCGCACTTACCCCGAAATGACTCCTCGCCTGGATGTCCATCAGTAAAAACCTGGCTGTGTTCCTGTTCCTGCAACGCACTGCTTGGGTTCACGCCGCTTGAACCTATAGCAATGCAGAGAAATCAACAGTACCACGCAAGCGGGGGGGGGGGGGGGGGAGGGAGGCAGAAGGCGGAGGAGTGTCGCGGGTATAATAAGTGCCAAACACCAACGTCTCCCTTCATCTAGGGGCGGTTTCATTAAGGTTTTCCCCATGGCTCCCTATCACCGGCCAACCACTTACGTTTTGTAGTTTCGTTGGTACGAAGTATCGCTATTGCGATAAAAGATAAAAGTCAAGCTTCTCTTAAACGGACCTGCTGTGCGGTGGCGGGAGTAAGATGCTCAATGGCGGCCAGCAATATCTGTCCCTTCTTCCTCCCAGTGTTCTGTTCGGCTCCTGCAAATTGTGACGACAGCTGCTTCTCGCCTCATGATTGGCCACTAGCATCGGCAGCATGATGTGGGCGATTCCCTGATTCTAGCTCCGCAGCTGCAATTCTCGCGAGACCCAACACCCTCAACTATAATGTATCGTCCGCAATTCTCGCGAGACCCTCGCCATAGCACCCATCAGAGTCTCGCAAACCTAACACCCTACCAATAATAATGCATATTATCAATAATCACGTATCCGCCGAAATGTGTTATTTGTAACGCAACTACGAAGTAACGAAACATCACTCGTAATGACCGGTTTAGTGAAGTAAGAAAAAAATAAAAAAACATTAATGCATCCACTGTTGAAATGGTGTAACAGCGGAGAGACAGCGCAACATTGCAAAAAAAAACTGCAAACGAGGCTATTCCGGGAGGGGTTGTTATTTCGTAATATCGCTATTACGCAAAACTGAGATGCTTTTTTTAAAAAAAAAATGGACGCGCCGGCACTTCGGGGAAGCGCCGCGAAAGGGTGATGATTGGCCAAGAGGGTGGATGGGGTGGGAGGACGGAAAAGGGGGAGGGTGACGCCCACAAAGCAGTCGATCCGGCGTGGATGGATTTCCCACAGCAAACTCCGCTGAGTGGATCCGGAGTGGATCCGGAGCTTTTCGGAAACTCCGGCAACATGCTGGAAAACATACTCCGGCGTAAAATCCCTGTAGCGCCGGAGCAAACCGCAGCGCCGGAGCAGCATGTGGGAAATCCAAGAGAAGATCCGGAGGTAAATGGGGCGCTACGACGGAGCAAACGCTAGTGGGAAAACGGCCTAAAAGTGACAGCAGCCAGGAGGACACAAGAAACAGCTTACAACTCCATAAAGAAAACAAGTGATCATACCCAGTGCAGTACATCCTGCCAGTTCACAAGCTTCAGCTATTCCCTCTGTGATTGTCTGAGTCACTCCATCATCAAGTTTCCCACAAATGCAGTAGTCAAGGAAGAAGAGGGGTTCAGCTCCCTGACACAGGAGATCATTGACACACATGGCAACCAAGTCCTGGCCAACCATGTCATGCCTATTGCACAACTGAGCCACCTGTAAAGCAAGATAACCAAACCATTTATTTATATATAATATCAATGAATATCACAGTTTCATTGCTACAGATATAAGACTTCTTGGTATTTAAAATGTCTTGGTGCAATAAGTTACAAACATTAATAATTTTTCAATAAAGGTAAAGGTGCAACCACCAGTTGTTTTCGACTCTGGGGTGATGTTGCTTTCACAACGTTTTCACGGCAGACTTTTTACGGGGTGGTTTGCCATTGCCTTCCCCAATCATCTACACTTTCCCCCCAGCAAGCTGGGTACTAATTTTATCAACCTCAGAAGGATGGAAGGCTGAGTCAACCTGGAGCTGGCTACCTGAACCAGCTTCTGCTGGGATCGAACTCAGGTCGTGAGCAGAGGGCTCCAACTGCAGTACTGCAGCTTTACCACTCTGTGCCACGGGGCTCTTTTTCAATATATTTATGTTATTTTTCAATGTATTTATGTTATTCCCTAGTGGATCTCTTCTGCTGTATGTTAATTTAATTGCAGCAATCATCCAGATTGTTTACAATCATTTTTTAACCATTCTGAAATTGGTGGTGGATCCATTCATCCAATATACTAAACAACATTTTGGTCCAGGACAAATTACCTTGCAAGGCAGAGTCCACAGAGTTGAAGATACTGCTACAAATTGCTCCCAGTTACATACTCTGCAGTTGATAAACGTAAGAGATTCCTGGAGATACCCCACTGAAGTGTATGTATAAAGTGTTATCAAGTCACAGCCAACTTACACAAACCCCAGTGAGGATCTTTCAAGGCAAGTGAGAAGCAGAGGTGGTTTGCGATTACATTCCTCTGCAGAAGCTTCCTTGGTAGGCTCCCTTTCAAGTACCAACCCTGCTTATCTTCCAAGATCTCATAAGGCTGGGCTATACCACACTGCCTTCTCTCCCATCTCAATTAAGTGCTTAATTTAAAAAAAATAAAACAGACTTTCGTCTTGGCCCTGCTATGTGCCATGTTGCAGGGCATAGTCTCCAGAGTTGGATTTCTGGTGGTCCAAAGGTTTTTTTGCAGTGTAGCTGCTTCTAATTACTTAATCTTCAGTTATCCAGGGAAGGGACCCCCATTGTGGACACTCAGCGCTAAAACCAGGCTTTCGACCAGGGAAAAGTGTATGTCCGCAGGACAGGGTTGCCTAGAGTCTGGAGCATGTTGCCAAACTTTGCCTGGCCACTTGTGGGAGGGCTGAGGTTAAGGACATGGGGGGCGGGCCTTGTTGAGTTCACTTCTCAGGGAACAGTACCTTGTTGAGTTCACTTCTCAGGGAGCTCAACAAGGTACTGCTTCACCATCACATCTACTCACTTCCCAGTTCATCAGTGACAACCAGTGACAGCAAGCCTTCACCTTGGTTGGGCTCTTTGAGGCAGAGGTGCCAGGTTGCGGCTCCTCCCCCAGCCTCTTTCACCTGCTGTTCCTTCAGGTCTGCTGGCCTGTATCCTCTACACTTCTTTGCAGAACTCACTCTTCCACTGCATGAGCTCTGCATTTCAGAGAGCAATGCTACATTTTATCTCAGGGTCATAGATAAAGGCCAGCCTGTACTCTCCTTCCTTGCAGAGAGGATGGTGGTGATACCCACCTGCAACCTCTCTGCCAAGGCCTTGGCCCATCAGGAACAGGTATCCACTCGGGGCACAGCTGCAATGCAGAAACCAGCACCTGGTCCAGCCCTTGAGTCAGGGGGATGACTTGCCCCAGGCTGGCCATATGGCTGCACAGCACACAAGTGGTGTCTTGGAAGGGCCTGAGGACACGCACCATTTGGGAGAGAGTCAGCCAGTCATTGAAGCTGATGTTGAGCTCCCCTGTGCAGGATGGTCATGGAGGAGATGACATCCAGCAACATGCTCTTCTGCTACACCAAAGATACAACCATGGCATTTCAAAAAGATTGGGGTGTGGAAAAATTTATTTCTTCTGGCTCCATTATAGCTTATGAGGACCATTAATAGGCTATAGTGGAGAGTCTATCTGGGGGAATCTGGGGCTCTGGAGGGACTGTTTTTAGAGGCAGAGGTACCAAATTAGCTGTTGATATTTCTCCTTAAAGAAAACCTCCCAAGTTTTCAACAAAATCATGGCAAAAGAGGCGTTCCAGCATGTGGGTAAGTCCAGTGTTCTGGACTTACCAATGGGGCCACTTATGGATCATTCAAACCAGCAAGGGATCTGTGATTGGAGCAGGGCATCAGGGATTTAGATCCTGCTGCCTATTGTTCCTAAGTCCCCAAGCTCAGTCCTTATAGCTCCAATGAGCCAGGCAGAAACACCCATAATAGTCTTCACTTTGGTCCGCATACACAACAATCCCAAAGAAAAGAAAAGAAGAAGAATTGCAGATTTATACCCTGCCCTTCTCTCTGAATCAGAGACTCAGAGTGGCTTATAATTTCCTATACCTTCTCCCCCCACAACAGACACCCTGTGAGGTGGGTGGGGCTGAGAGGGCTCTAACAGCAGTTGCCCTTTCAAGGACAACCTCTGCCAGTACTATGGCTAACCCAAGGCCATTCCAGCAGGTGCAAGTGGAGGAGTGGGGAATCAAACCCAGTTCTCCCAGATAAGAGTCCACGCACTTAACCACTACACGAAACTGGCTCTCTCTGCAAGGAAGTTTTCTTAACTTTGTGTCTCTACCCACTTGCCTGTGTCATTCCAGGTCAAATAAGCATTTCCTCCAGCTCATTCCTGGAGATTGTCTCCAGGGTTGTTCTAGCTAAATACTTTCTTGCCTGGGGAAGGGAGGAGACAGAGGAAGGCTTAACCGTCCCATTGTCTCCCGTGCTAGATTCATTAGCATTTCTTTAGAGATGCACATGGAAATCCATTGATGGACTTCCTCCTTCCCAACCTGTATCCAGAAAAAAAAACCTTTTTAAAATGCGCAGTGGAGGCTTGCTGCTTAACAGCCACCCTCCAGGAGAAGGAATTCCCGGCAGCCGGCTGCATTGCAGCTCAACTGCTGGGGAATTTATTTGCCTTCCTGGAGGGAAGGGAGGACTTGTCGACCTGTTGAGGTGCACTTTTGATGGGGCGGGGCTTGTACGCTGTAACAGCCAGGCCTCCGCCCCCATCTTTCAGTCCCTCGTAGATAGCTTGGTTCAGCAGGAGCGTTTAGTGGCACTCAGAGCCAATTTAGAGGGATTAGGCCTCCTGTTCGGGCCCTTTTGGGCTGGGTGTTCGGCGGGCTGCCAGTGGTTACGGGCTAGTCACCCGACAGAACATGGACTGGGTTTTTTTGCTCCGAGCAGCTCTGAAGGATTGGGGCCTCGTTTGGAGGGAATAGGGCCGTTAGAGCGTGCTTGCTCCTGTTCGGGCCTTGTGAGGCTGATCCTGAGCTGGGAGGGCAGCGTCCATCGGACGGAGGTCACTGCGCGGGACTTGCACAGTTTTAAAAAAAATCTTTTCCCTTCCTCTTTGTTTTGCGGTGTGTGTAGCTTCCCTCCACCACCCCCCCCCAAGGGACTTAAATAAGGCTGAGCTTTCTGTTGGGGGGCTTTTCTCTTTGGGCTTGGGAGGAAGTATTAGGGTGGTAATTGGTGGCTACTTATTGTTGTTCCCCCCTTATTGGGCTTGGCGGCCTTTTTATTTTAATTCTTTTCACAGGGTGACGGCCATTTTAGGGGCTCATCTTTTGGCGGCCATTTTAGGGGCTGATATTTGGCAGCCATTTTGGGTGCTGCCTTGAATTGGGAGCCATTTTAGGGCTGAGTTATTAATTGTAAGGTGCCTGCAAGGGCTATTGGTTGTTTGTGGGTTTCATCTGTCATTATTCCAGGAGGATGTCTGGGCAAAAAGGGACGGGAAAGTCAAAAGGCAAACAGCCTGTGAAAAAAGCCCCTAAGCCTCTGCAAAAGCGTCCTCCGCCGCCTTCATCTTCTGGTGAAGAGGGGGAGGATATGGTGAATGCAGCTATCTTACAGAGACTATGGGCCCTGGAGCATGCATCTGATGTTTCGCCTTTGCAAGGTTTGGATGGGGGGAAGGTCTCCAAATTGGCATTTCAAGCTGACATATTAACCAGGTTGTCTATTTTGGAGGGCAGGTCTGCTGGTAATGCTGCTGGAGGAGCTGTGAGGCTTGGCACTTTGGATGCGGGATCATGCCCATCTTTGGGTGTCATGGGATCTGGATCGGTGCTGGTGCCTGCTGGAATGCCGGTAAGACGGGAGACAGCGCGCTGGCATATATAGGGATTGTTTGGCCTTAGGGGGGCATGGGGTCCAGCCGCACCTAATGCTCCTGGCACTGTTTCTGGGGGTTCAGGTACACCTTCCACCATGGGTGTGGGTCCTCAGGCTAACTGGGTGTGGCCGCAGGGCCAGCTTGGTCCTTATGGGAATTGGCCTGTGGCTGGGCAGCAGGGGTTTGCACCTTCCTTTGGGGGGGATGGGCATTTCCTTCTCCCTATGGGGCGGTCCCTTTTACTGCTAAGCCTTTTGGAGATGTCGCTTTACATTTAGGTGATCAGTTGTTGCCTGCAACAAAGGATAAAATTCTAAAGGGAGAGTATATGGACATTTTTTCACTCCTGTTTCGGGAGTTGGGAAAAAAAGATAAGGAGGATCTTGATGACAAGGAGAAGTTGAAAAAGCGGAAGGTGTTTCGGACCTGGGCCAATTGGTTGCCAGGGTTTTTTGTGTATGCTGGAGTGATAGCGCGTGCTCAGCCTTGGCGGGCGGCAGCGCTCATCCAGGATATTGATATTATTTACAAAGGGTATATGATGTTTAGTGTCCCAGCCTGGATTCAGTATGACGAGGAATTCAGGATGAGGGCTGCTTTGTACCCTTCCCTCCAGTGGGACCGTACCCATCAACAACTGTGGCTGCAGGTGATGTCACCAGCATGGCCTAATTTGGGTGACCGCTCTGATAGTGGTCATTTGGTTGCTAAGGCATCCAATTCTCTCTCTGTTTCGTCATCATCTCAGCGGGGCAGGCGGTTCACCCCCGCTTGCTTTGTTGGGAGTTTGGTTCACAGGGAGTGTGCAATTGGAAAGCTTGCCAGTTCAAGCATGAATGCCCCATGTGTGGTGGTCCGCACTCCTTTAGCAACTGCCCCAGAGTTCGGCCACATAAGGGCCAAAAGAGACAGAGTGGGAGTGGGAGTGTTTCCCAAGCTGGAAAAGGGACCCAGTCCGATAAAGGTGGGACCTCTTGAGCGGCGGCTGCGTAGTTACCCACACATGGCAGATAGGTTGTATTTGTTAAATGGTTTCATGTTCAGTTTTAGAATTCCTTTTCAGAGTGCTTGGGTCCCAACTCGATCTCGGAACCTTAGTTCCATTAAAGGTTTAGAGCATGTGGTGGAGGATAAGATCACCAAGGAGTTAGCTGAAGGCAGGATTTTGGGCCCCTTTCTTAATCTTCCAGTGGTTAACCTTAGAGTTTCCCCTTTGGGGGTGGTACCAAAGAAGGCGCCTGGTGAATTTCGTTTGATTCACCACCTTTCCTACCCCAAGGGTTCTTCTGTTAATGACAGGATTCCTGAGCAATTATGCTCAGTTAGGTATACTAGCTTTGATCAGGCCGTGGGCGTCATTCAACGCTGTAGGCAGGGGGCAGAGTTGGCTAAATGTGATCTTAAATCTGCTTTTCGCCTTCTCTCTGTCCACCCAGATGATTTTGAGCTCTTAGGTTTTTCTTTTGCAGGGCATTTTTACATGGACAGGGCTTTGCCTATGGGCTGCTCTGTATCATGCACAGCTTTTGAGTGTTTCAGTACGTTCTTGGAATGGGCTGTGCACGAAAAAGTGGGTTTGCAGGATGTTGTCCATCATTTGGATGACTACCTTCTTGTGGGTCCTGCAGGGACTGGGCGTTGCGCTCGGTTGCGGTCCGGCTTTATTGAGTTGGCTGCAGAGTTGGGGGCCGTGTGGGGGGGGGTGGCGATACATAGGCCACTTTCGTCCCCCTGCGTGCTCAGAGTGGCGACGCCAGCCTTCTTCTTACCAGCTTTGGCTGGTATCACAAGAGACCCCTCTGTTAATATCAAATAGGAAAAGGCTTCCCTCTCACTGCTCCCTTTCCCCACTGATATTAACAGAGGGGTCTCTTGTGATGCTGAGTGAAGCCAATAAGCAAGAGGCTAGCATCTGCATGCGCCAGGGGTGGTGGTGGTGGAGCGTGGTGCCGCATTGCGGTGATGCAGAAAAAACGGGAGGGGGTCGGCCTGGGGGCGCATAGGCAGTAAGTCTGTCTGGGGCGCTGCACGCTTTCAGGCCTAACACCAGAACCTCACCACAGGAAAGGAGTTCCCAGTCACAAGGGAATGTGCTCTGCTAGTTTGCTTTTAATAAGTTCCCTGCCTCTCTCTCTATCTGCAAACAACCAAGAGAAAATAGGATGCAGAGATGAGAGTGTAGATATACCTTTCCAATCCCATAGAGAAGAATGGGAACCCTGTTATTGGAAATGTGTTAAAACTCACATTCCTCTTCTCTAATTTTGTACAAATTGTACACATTTTTGGTGGAGGCTTGACCTGAGGCTGGCTTAGCCCACATATATCTATATCATCTATATATCTATATCTATATATAGATATATGAAACATTCAGAACATCCAGCCAAAATTTGTGATTAATTTTAGTTCATGAGGTGGTTCATACCCATCCCTAGATATCCACGTATGGCAGATTAGCTATATTTAGTGCAATGGACTACAAGTTGTGTAGGCTTGTGAAATCTCATGATTGATTGTTATAATTGGTAAAAGGTCCAATTCCTTGTTAAAATACTTGGATTTATCTATTAAAAATGTTATACCTTGTTTCTACTTTGGAGCCTTAAGCAAGCCTTAAGGTAATGGTAGATCTTTAGAGAACTGAATCATCCAAGATAAAGAGTCTGTCTAAAGGAACAGTATGTTATGAAGCTGAAAGGGATTTGATACTTTTATAGGCATGCCATAGACTGATTGTGCATTTATGGAAAGGCCATTCTGCCATGATTTTGCCAGTACTGATTTATGATGTCACAACATAAAATTCTGTACAATTAAAAAAAAAACATATAAACAAACCTCAAGCTTACCTTCAGTTTTGTCCCAATGCCTTTAGTTCGTGATACCAAAATAGGATCACTATACCCAGATGTTCTCAAATCAAACAGTCCAGGAACACCCCCTTGCTGCTCACAGCTGCCTATAAAGCACATAGATATCATCAGCATTGATAGTGAAACAAAAATCCTATCAGCATTTTCCTTCACAGAAATATCAAGCCGTTAGCTCGAGAAGGATGAAGAAAGGGATTCTTCAAGAGGGAGAAATGGGATTTTGTCATACATGTACTTGAATGAAGTGGTATTCATCTGAATTCTCAATAATCAGATAAATTAATTAGGATTGCCAACCTCCACATGGGAACCATAAGGCGGTATTAAACAGGAGACTTTGACTTTCTGAACCAACTATAGGAACTCTGAAGCAAAACTGACAAATCGGTATTTGATGTTTCTACTGGGAAGGAGGTTATACTGACACGGCCCACTGTTCTTGCTGCAAACCTGCAAAAGCTAGAAACATGCCACCAGAGTACATTGTGAAATCTCATGATTGATTGTTATAATTATTAAAAGGTCCAATTCCTTTTTAAAATACTTGGATTTATTTATTTATTAAAATGTGACAAAACTGTTTCTACTTTGGAGCCTTATAAAATACAGTAGTAGGAAAAAGCAGCAGACACTGTCATAGCTGCAAAGTGGAAGCTAAATAGTCAGCTTCAGCTTCACCCAAATTTGCATACGATACTGCAGTCCAGCAGCTGTTTACTGTTTCTATTGTGCTATTAACATATGTGTGGTTAGAACAGAAGAAGTAATTTCTGCAGAAAGCTTTGCCTGTGCAGGCTTCTAGCTGGGCCCACAGCCACAATGGGGCACCTCAGAGCCATGGCCCACAATTTTCTAAACTGGGATTAGGGCCATGGTTTGGGATGATCACCCGGAGGCGCCTCCAGTACCACTCCTTGTGCCCCAGGACAGGTAGAACCACTCAGCACCAGCACCCAAGCTAGCAACAAGGTGGAGGAAGGAGCATCACGAGGAAATTCACCCAAAGGCTGACTGGAGCCCATGTTTAAAACTTAAGCCTGGCATGCAGTCCCCCTTGGGTGGGGCACATGGCTGCAAGTACCTCCACACCTGTGCCAGGTGGTGGCACACAGCCGGCCCAGTACCTCCTGTAAAATGCAGTGTGAAGGCAGAGTTGCTCACCAAGCAAGCAGGGCTTTTCACTAATTAAAGGCAATTCAATTAATGTTAATTAACTTATATTTAATTTAATTAGCTGCAAACTTTGGGGGGAAATATAAAGAATGTGATATTGAAAGCTGTTGCATGTGTGAGGGTTACTCATAAGTGATTTTCCTGCTGCTTCTTGTGCATTTGTGTGGTTCATGTTAGGGAAACCTGAAAAACAAAACATTTCTACCAAATACTATGTAATTACTTGATCTATTCTATCCTTACCTGATTTGGAACCACTTGCAGATAGTAGCTTAGGTGGGTGAAGCAAAGCACTGCAAGCTATAGAATCTGCAATTTTCTCTTTATACGATGGGCTCCTAAAATAGAAATATATCATTGTTACCATGTAGATAATTTCATCCTAAAATTATGGTAATCAGAAAACTTAGGGCTAAATCATGAATGCTGGGTTAGCTCAAATCGTGTCAGTGCCTCTGCTTACATACACAGTCTGTCTGAGGAATTTCATAGGCTGGTAACCAATATCTTTTCTGTAAATTGCACCCTGGAAATATATGGCTGCTAGTCCTGTGTAGGCAGCTTGCAGTGCTGATATGAGATCATTCTTAAGAGCTGTTACTGTAAGGACTCTGTCTCCATTAATCACCACTTTATCATCTTTTATGGTGGTGGCTCCATGAAAGACCTCCAGGCCAAGCTCTTTTGCTCGAAAAAGTCCTATAAAAATTAAAGGAAAAAAATTGCTCTAAGATACATTTTAGAGAAAACTTTTTAGGTGCAAGCAGTTGTGTTGCTAATTCCTTTTTTAACTGGAAAAAACACTGCTTTGTATTTTATTCTGAGTTTTCTTGTTGATACTCTTGACAGCAAGAGACATATATTATATCAGTTATCCCCAATGTGATGCTGGAAGTTACCATGGCACTCACCAGTGTATCCTGCTTCCTTCTTCTCCAAAGCAAAGAGCCTATATTTTGTGTCTGCAAAGAGCTCACTTTTGGAAATAGCTGGCTCCATCAAAGAAATTTGCTGGGCTTAAAAATGCTCAATATTTTGTGACTAGCCTTAGCCCAATGACAGGCAGTTTGTGATGGAACCCACTCAATGTTCCCATATTTCTAAAAGTGCCCATAGGCTTAATAAGTTGTAGTAAGTAATTAAAAAGTAGATGTAAGGCAGGTATTTTTTCCATGACAAAGAATAATTACCATAATCAGTCATCATATGAGAGTATTGACTATCTTGTAATAGCATTGGTAAAAAATTTAAAAAGTTACCAGTTATTTCCCTGCCTTCATTATAACATTTTGGATAGTCTTCACTTGCCATGACAACTGACACAGCAGTACAATCATCTGCCCAAACCAATGTGGAATCATGAAGCCTTCCATTAATGATGTCCCATATTACTTCATAAAGATCACTTTTAAGAAGTGGAAGAACTACCTGCAGAATTGGACAGAAGAAATATTTCTATGATTAAAATGGAAATTGAGAGAAAATAGTAGATCATGGTAATAGATTATTAAAAGTTTACTCTGCTGTAGCAATCTCGCTATTGCTGATTCAAAAACACAAAAGTCCTGAAAATCCCCCAGTGACAGGCAAAATGACACCAATGTGGGCAGCAGGATCTTCAAGAATGTGAACTTTCTGGTCCAGATGACTACCTTACACACTTGCTCTGTGTTCTTTCCAGAAGGATCATTTTGAGACAGAAACAATGTATCATAGATAGGGAAAGTCTGGAAAGTGGAGAATTAGGGAACATGTCATGTGGATGCTAAAAAAACCCTGCTGCAATTTGAAAGCCAAAGTGGAACAAAACTCTGCATGGTTGCAGCCAGAGTTAAACTGATATTGTTGGCTCTTTGGTGGCCAAGAGGGAAACTGCATGAGATGTGTTACTATTATACATACATTTTCATCTTGTCCTTCCTGCAAGGAGCTCATGAGAGCATACATGGTTTCCTTTCCCCCCATGTCTTCCTCACACCAATCCTGTGAGGTAGGTTAGACTGAGAAATAGTGACAAAATGACTTCACCACACAGTTTTAGATATGTTAGACATTTTAATAGGCATATTTAAGAACAATACTAGAAGAAGAAGATATTGGATTTATATCCTGCCCTATACTCTGAATCACAGAGTCTCAGAGTAGTCACAATCCCCTTTACCTCCCCCCACCCCCCACAACAGACACCCTGTGAGGTAGGTGGGGCTAAGAGAGCTCTTACAGCAGCTGACCATTCAAGGACAACTCTGCCAGAACTATGGCTGACCCAAGGCCATTCCAACAGGTGCAAGTGGAGGAGTGGGGAATCAAACCTGGTTCTCCCAGATAATAGTCAGCGCACTTAACCACTACACCAAACTGGCTCTCTAGGAGTTGGAATGATTTAGTGATGATTTATTGTTTAAAATAGATTGTATATGTTGGAGGAATTAATAGCTTTGCACCAATAGGGATGGGCACAAACTGGGAAAATACAATCAGTTTCAGTTCATAGTTCAGCATGCCATGAACTGTCACGAACTTTTAAGAGTTCAATGAACCAGTAAGGTTTGTGAGGTTGTGATGTGGTAGAATCCCCCCCACCTCTTACTGGGGACACCAAACTTGCAAGGGATCATCTCTGGTGGACTCTCATCTATCTGCCTCCTGGTGATGAGGATTTATGGGGTCCAAGTTACAGTACCCCAGTGAAGGTGCCCCTGTCTTCCACTGTTTCCAATGGAGGGAGAAAAAAGCAAGGGCAATAGAAGCCCAGCATACCAGAATCAAAGTCCCAGAAAATCTCTGCAGTAGAAACTGAAGCTGTAGGGCATTTTTGCAAGGCCAGCAGAACTAGCACAATATGCCATGAAGAACCTGTGCTACTGTAGCAATGCAGACCCATCAGGACTAAGGCCAAACCAGAGAATCTCTGCAGTAAAAAAATGAAGGTTGGGGAGGGCATTTTTGCAAGCTCAGCAGAACCAGTGCAATGTACTAGTTCCCAGAAGAACCCAGTGCCAGTGTGGGAATGTCAACTCAATTGCAATCTAAACAGGAGGCATCTTTGCAAGCTCAGCAGAACCAGTATAATGTACTAGTGCCCAGCAGTACCAATGCAATTACAGAATTCCCAACAGAACCTAGTGCCAATGTAGTGATGCCAGTACAGCAGGACTGATATCAAGCACAGAATTCTAATCCAAGTGTGTGTGGGGGGGGTCAGAAGCCCAGCAGAACCAGCATAATGTACTAGTGCTCAGAACCCAGTGTCAATGTGGCAATGCCAGCTCAATCACAATCCAAGCAAGGGGGGCATTTTTGGAAGCCCAGCAGAAGCAGTACAACGTAGAGAGTGCACAGCAGTACCACTGCAATCACAGAGTGCTAGCAGAACTCAGTGCCACTGGCATTGCAAGCTAAAAGAACTGGTCTAAAGCGCAGAGTCACAAATCCAAGCACAGTAGTTGGGATTTTGCAAACTCAGTGCAAAAAAAAATGGGAAGTGAACACAAATGAAAACTGGCAAGCAGGGTGGGGTTCTTGAAATTGTCTAGTTTTTAACTGACAACTGTGTTTCCAAGACTGGAGAATTCCACCTCCCCATTGCTTTGAAGTATTGTAAACATTTTGTTTGAGCAGAGACGGACTGTCTGAAATTTATCAATTCACACACTGGCAGAAAGCTCCACAAACTGTTTGAAAATTCAGGGAAAGTTTGTGCCAGTTGACCTGCCATGAAATTCAATTTGTAAATCACCAACCAGCCAAAATTCATCACAATTTTTTGTTTGTGAGCCAGTTAATGCCCATGCCTATGCACTAATTCCCTGAAATCTTGGAGAAAACAAGCAATTGGAAGCAAGGAAATAAGCTGGGAAATGTACTGGTTAAGTGTGAGGAGACGGGAGTAATGAAGTCTAAGCAGTAAATAAGAAAAAAGAGTCTCCTGTAATAAAAGAATACTATAAACAGAAAAGAGAAAAGTTAATTGTTAAAATTTATTATATCAATGTGTTATAATAAGTCCAGATGATTTGGTAGCTGGGGCAAAGAGCTCTGTATACTGACTCAATCCAATTGCTAAAATAGATTTATTAGTGATATAAATTGGAATGTTCTGTATTTTTTCCTGGTAATATTTAGTTTTAAAATAAACATTAGTTTAGAGAATCTTAGTGACCTCTCATGCCTATTTTGCATCTACTAAGTATAGGGAAGAAAGTGATTTGTCCTCAAGTTGGGACTTTGCTATAAACTTAAGTAAAGCTGAAACTACACACTCAGAGGTAGATGCATACTTTGAAGAAAAACTCTGAGTGGGGGTGGTAGAAAAGTAAGCACTTGGAGCAAAACAGGCAGTAGCAGAATGAAATGCTGCCAGCCTCTTTCAGCACAATGTAGTTTTCTGAACTGTCCTGAGAGGTGGCAACAGAAAGGAGACAGAGGGAGTTGGTCAAAAAGTGGGTAGGAGTCAGTGAAACACCACTGTCTAAGCCAAATAGGCAATAACGGAGGAAGGTGCTATTGACCATTTCTACATGAAGAATCACCTCACATCATGTTGCCACTTCTTTTGCTAGTCAGTCACTCAGTGAATTCCATGACTGAGTGGGAATTTGAAGCTGGGTTTCCGAGTCCAACCATGACATCACTGACAGTGAGTAACCTCTAGTCCTACCAATGCTACTGTCTCCCCCATACAACACTGTGCTACATAAACACCAATGTATGACATGGTTATTATGTACATGGTGACAGTGACTGTTACAAATGTAGTACAAACAGATGTCTCACCAGTCCTCCCTCCTGAGTGAGCTAATGATGCTACAGTACAATACTGCTATATATACACAATTTTTATCTGTTGCCTCAGTGGTTCACAAAATTTGGCTGTACATATCTGTCTTACCTGGCACTGAGGATCACCAAAATGACAGTTAATGCTTATGACTTTCATACTATCTTTGATAAGAATTAAATCTATTTGCATCACACCTGGAAGGAGAAAAGAAGAATCAGAGATTGATGCAAGTTATTTTAAAATAATAATAATGGATTTAGATTGGAGTAACTTTGCATAGTATTCTAACTGTATAATCCTAAATTCAAGTGGGTAGCCATGTTGGACGAAAACAGAACAAAGTTTGAGTCCAGTGGCACCTTTAAGACCAACAAAGTCTTATTCAAGGTATTAGCTTGTGTGCACACACACTTCTTTAGTTACAGTGATAATCCTAAAAACATTTCCTGGGAGTAAGAACCATTAACTAAAATGGGACTTACTCCTGAGTAACTTAATTAAGATTGCTCTCTAAATGTCTTAAACAGCATACAGCTAGACTATGATGAAGTGAAACATGCCAAATTGGTAGCTATGATCAAGATCAAGCTTTCAGTTAAAATGAAACTCATTGTAAGCTGTTGTATAAAGGATACAAGAATAAAAGGTTTCAAGATGCTGACCATCTAACGTCAAATTCTTAAAACAATACAGAAATAGCAAAAAAAAAAATCACATGTAAACACAGCGCAAAAATGGGTCTTTAAGAAACATCATTAATGACTGCATACTTACCTGCATACAATATGCCTTCTTTCTTCATACTGACAAGAATGCGTTGAAGGGTGCCTTTAATTTTTTCTAGAAGAACTTCCGAAATCTAATGAATAATCCAAAACTGACATACATATAATCTTCTGTGACAGATCAGGGTACAAATTTATACTAACTTTTTGAAAAAAAATTACTGATCATAATTATATGCATGGAGGAAACATAGGTTGTAGCATAGGTTGAGAGCCACTTTGGTGTAGTGGTTAAGTGCGTGGCTCTTATCTGGGAGAACCAGGTTTGATTCCCCACTTCTCCACTTGCAGCTGCTGGAATGGCCTTGGGTCAGCCATGGCTCTTGCAGGAGTTGTCCTTGAAAGGGCAAGTTCTGGGAGAGCGCTCTCAGCCCCATCCACCTCACAGGGTGTCTGTTGTGGGGGGTGAAGATATAGGAGATTGTAAGCCGCTCTGAGTCTCTAATTCAGAAAGAAGGGCGGGGTATAAATTTGCAATTCTTCTTATTATTATTAGAAAGTTATTTTTTAGAATGTGGATCATTCCATGGGTTTTAAGCATGAAACATTAATGTCCATAATATATTGGGTTAGATCCAGACCAATGTTTCTGCTAATGGAAGGAGACGGATAAAAATTATAATTCTTATCTTTCTCCCCTTCCCACTGCAGACATGTGTCTTCAAACTATTAAAAATTTAACCCAGTATAGTGCTCTCTTATAGCAACACTTTTAACATAAAACAACACACCACTACAACTGCTTAATTTGGATAAGGCAGGGGTCAGGTGCCATAGCGCTCACTAAAACCTTTTCTGGTGCCCACCAAATGTTTTTATAAAGTATGCAGAACCATCTTATGATTGGACCAGAACCAGATTCCAATCTTCGACAGAGATTTGATTGGCTGTGCAGATTTTTTAAAGATTTAAAGCAGCAGACACTATGGAGCTTCACTGTGTGATTGAAGGCAAGTTGTGACAGCCATTTTGTGGCTGGCTCCACCTCTCATAGCAACTGGGCCAGCGCATGGGAATAGGTGGGGTAGGTGGCTGCCAAGAACACTACCCTGCCTGGGGGTGCCACCAGGCACCCTTTTACTCCCCCTTACCCATGCAGAGAGCTTCTCCAAGCCTGCCATGAAGGCAGGATTAGAGGAGCACTGCAGAGTGCACTATGATCTTCAGAGGCTTCTTTGGAAGCCTCCAAAGAGTGTAGTGCAGGAGGAAAGCAGCAATGTAGCAGCACTCTTGTGCGCTGCCCATCGTTCTCTCGTCCCCTGCTCGCTGCCCTGCATGATGATGTCACCTCTGGCAATGTCACTGTGCCACATGCATACAAAGCACAATAAGCGCCATAAAAGGAGTTTGCGGGCGGAGAGGGCGCAGCGCAGGGGTCTGCCTCAAGTGGCAGAACCGCTAGCACTGGGGCTGCACAGCAGCCATTTTGTGCATGTGTCCACCAAGCTCTGTCAGAATTCCAAAGGCGCCTGCAGGCTCAAGAAGGTTAGGACCCCTAGGATAAGGAAACAAAACCATTACATCTACTTGCACAGTTGGCTAAAACCTCCCCACATTAATGCATGAGACCAACAGAGATGCCTTGGGTTTAGTTATTTTAATAAGGCTGAAATTATCATCGATGTTCTGCAATAATGAGACGAACATATTTTTAACATAGTAAAACCTGATACATTGTACTGCTTATCAGGATGAATAACCATGGCTCTATAAAAAAAGCTTTGCTACTAATTCTGTTATTTCCTGATCAGAATTATCTAGCAAGAAAAGCACCTTAAAATCATCAGAGGTCTCTAAAATTTGGGCCAATATGGGGTATAAAAGATCCTGGAAGTGCGCCAAATAGAGACGACCTTGGAGAAGAACATGGGCAACAGTCTCAACACAATCCATTTTACAGGAACAGCACCTACTTGAATAGGGAGTCCCTTGGAATCTGCCAAATAAAATGGCTGACAGAAGGGCATTGAATCTGGCCAAGGAAAAGGCTCTGCGAAAATTTGGAGCTAGAAGTTGGTAGAGGTACACAGCTGGAATATTTGCATTTGGAACAATCCCTAAGTTTAGGGGAGAACAGGTTCTGTTGGAAGACTATAAAAAGTTTGTAGCTCTGAGCTCAGAAGACTAGATTTTATTTCTAAAAAAGCCTCGGACTCAGAAAGCAAGGATAAGGAATCTAAAGATAGATTCAGGGAACTTATTTTAGCTTCAGTGTAAGATAGCCAGCTAGAATCATCAGATTCAGAAAGTAGCTGGTACAGAAAACTAAGTGGATCATAGTTGAAGTGGAGTCGCAACCAGAATTTAATAGTGTGAACCCATGCCTTAGTAGCCAACAAATTCTGACCACACTCCAAACATAAAACAGCATAAGGAACACACATAGGTACCCTGATGATCTTTCACAAAAAGGTGTAGTGGACACTTTCAACTGAAATGTCAACTGCATCAATCCAGAGAGGTACCCCTTACAATAATTGTGCTCGAGTTTTAGCATTAAAGGCCTTAAGTGCTGCTGGCACATAATGATTACCTCGGTCAGAGAGATAAAAGTGAGCTATTGCTGCAACACTAACTTTAGCTACATTAATAGCCATTCTGCGATGGTGGGTCCAAGCAGCATTGGATTGAAAATAGACCCCCCAGGTATTTGAAGTATTTTACCTGTTCAAGTTTGTTACCACTAATAGTCCACTTGTATGATTTTCAGGAAAAAGGAAAGACCAGTACCTATGATTTTTCATTGTTTAGCTCCAGTCTGTTAGTCACACAATATTCGTGACAACGGTTCAATAAGCGTTTTAATCCAACATGAGAGGTAGACAAGAGAACTGTATCGTCCACATATAATAACAAGGGAATGTGAGCAGAGCTAAGTCTAGGGCTGTGGCCATCAACTAAAGATAAGAAGGGGGCAAAATCATTTTTAAAAAGATTAAACAAATGGGGGGCTAAAATGCACCCCTGCTTAACTCCTCGAACATATTTTTATGCTATGCCACTTTGTTGCACTGCACTATGGTAGGTAGAAAACACTGTTGCAGCACTGTGGAGGGGTATATGACTCCAAAAAAACAAGACTAAGCATTTGAGCTTTTCCCCAAGAAATCCTTTTTAGACACTGAAACAAACCTCATTGTACCTGAGATATGGGACCATAAGCTCCCATTCCTACAGTTAGTGGACCCTGGTCTCCATCCAGCAGTCGCTTCTGGACCTGGATGGGGGGCATGATTTCAAGATTGACTCCATCCACAAAACAGAAGCACTGTGAGAAAATGTAAGAAATTGAAAGACTGTCAATAATGCACTAATATATTAATTTCACCAGCAATTTACATAAAATAGTGAAGCTTTCCATAGCAGGGTTATGAGCTTTTCTTTGTCAACACAACTGACTTATGGTGAACCCATAGGGTTTTCAAGGTGAGATACATTTAGAGGTGGTTGGCCACTGCCTGCTTCTACGTTGAGACCCTAGTATTCCTTCATGGTCTCCCATGATCCAAATACTAACCAGAGCCAACCCTGCTTAGCTTCCCAGAACTGACCAGATTGGGCTAGCCTGGGCTATCCAGATCAGGACAGATGAACATTGCTAGAGCCCTGACCAGGACAGCCCAGTCTCACCATATCTCAGAAGCTAAGGAGAGTCAGCCTCAGGCCTGTAGCTAGAATTTCTTTTTGCTGGTGGGGCAATTTTCTGAGCTGGTGGGGCAGCCCAAGAGAGTGACTTAAGAGAGAGGCATTGGCAGTTGTTTTCAGAAATGTCTTTGTTCAGCTGAAACACATTTATCTTTCATTTCTGACTCTCTGCTTATTAGGCTTGCCAATCCCCAAATTCCAGCAGGGGTTCTCCCGCTTTCCCAGGCTCCTTCCTGCTCCCAGTCAGCTGGCTGGAGGGGGGAAGCCCTGCCCCCACAGCCACCATGTGCTTTTGAAAGGAATCCTCATGATTTTGCTTATCAGTTCTTCTTCAGCCTCTTTCTCCCGATGTTACATGGAGCCACAGTCCGCACCCCACCCTACTGAGAGCCAGTAGCAGCAGATGAGAGCATGCGTTGATCCATGTTGTAAAGAATGAACTGTGGCTCTGTAGTGTATGGCGATAGCCTGATGGCAACAATACACTATTACGTTGTTACGTTATTACGCAAAGGCGTTAGTCTTCTCCCAGCGCGTCTAGGAGGCGATGGGGGATGCCCCAGGCGACTCCGCGCAGCGCACAAGCACCCGCCTATCACCATCAGTGGCGGGAAGTTTAACTGGCCAGGATTGGACTGGCCAGCCTGGGAGGTTGTCCCGGGTGATGTACATAAGCGGGACCCGGCCCGCGTGTTCCCCCTCTCTCTCGTGTGATGTACCTGCAATAAAGTATGTTCCCTACACACGTCTCCCGGCTCGGTATATTACAGTGGCGACGAAGGTGGGATTCTAGCCCGGGGAACAGCAGGGCTACATCGGAGACTGCAAGGCAACCGCTGGCCACGACCGCTGCCGCAGCCACCATGGCTAACCAGAGCGGAACCACCGGTCACGTTGAGGCGTTCAACCCCACGCATCCCGAAGGCTGGGAGTCCTACTCGGAACGGGTTGAATGCTACCTGAGGGCCAATCGAATTACAGAGGACAGCATGAAGAGGGACGTTTTCCTGAGCGTCTGCGAGGCGGCCACCTTCGAGATCGCCAAGGGTCTCTCGGCCCCCGCAAGACTCATGGAGAAGTCCTACAAGGAAGTCGTCAGAGTCCTCACCGGCCACTTCTTGCCTCAACCCTCAAGAGTGGCCCGCCGTTTCCTTTTTCACCAGAGGGACCAGGCAGCAGGAGAATCGGCCGCTGACTACCTGGCGGCCCTGCACCAGATCGCGGGCAACTGCGGCTTCGTACAGCTGGAGGAGACCCTGGTGGACCGATTCACGTGGGGCCTAAGGGACGAGAGGCTCCAACAGAAACTCTTCGCAAAGGAAGAGCTCACCCTTCAGAGCGCCTTCAGCGAAGTGGTGGCGTTCGAAAAGACCTCGAGGACCTTCCCCAAGGCAAGGACCGACATGGTCCACCATGAGGAGCTGGACCCCAACCGACAGGAGGAAGGAGACGCGTTCCAGCTGCACCGCCCAGCCGGGGCCAACGTGAGAGCGCAACAGCGACCCTGAACGATGGAGAGGCCACCCGCAACGAAGTGCGCCAGCTGTGGCGACCCCCACGACCGAAGGGACTGCCAGTACCGGAACTGAGACTGCCGGAGCTGCGGGAAGACCGGCCACATCGCGCGGGCTTGCCGAGCCAAGTCCAGTCACAGGAGACCGACCACCCACCACGAGTCAACAGAGTCCCACTCCACAGCATCCACCAGTCTACAGGTACTGAACTTGCCCCTCACCACCCCCGACAAGGTCAAAATGGCGGTCCTCATCGAAGGAGCTCCATGCCTCATGGAGGTGGACTCGGGTTCCTCTATCTCCATAATCGCAGAGGAAACCCTGAGAAAACTGTGCCCCCGCCACCGGCTCCAACTGAGGCCGGCGGACTTTATACTGCGGGACTTTCAGAAGAATCCGGTACAAATTGTGGGGTGGGCCCGGGTACAAGTAGAGCGGGGGTCTTTCAGAGGGCCGCTGGATATCCTAGTGGTCAAGCGCCAGCTCACCACCCTGCTGGGACTGGCGTGGTTTCGCCCTTTGGGAATCCGCTTGGAGGGGGTGGGGCAAATCCTGACACCTAAGGGGTTCGGGGAGGTATGCCGTGAGTTCCCCGACGTGTTCGACGGGTCCCTGGGAAGCTACAAGGGGCCGGCCATCTCCCTGCCGCTCGACCCGACGGTCCGGCCAATCCGGCTCAAGGCCAGGAGGTTCCCGTTCGCCTTGAAACCCAAAATCGAGGCAGAACTGGACCGCCTCACAGCCCAAGGGGTTCTGGAACCAGTGGATTATGCCACGTGGGAGACCCCCATAGTAACCCCAGTCAAGCCCAACGGGGAGGTGCGTATTTGTGCCGACTATAAGTGCACAATAAACAAGGCACTACAGGACAACCCCTACCCCGTACTGGTGGTCAGCCATGTACTGGCAGCTCTAGCTGGGTCCAAGATTTTCAGGAAGCTGGATCTGGCACAAGCCTACCAACAGCTCCCAGTCGACGCCAAAACGGCGGAAGCCCAGACTGTAGTGACCCACAGGGGGGCCTTCAGGGTTCGGAGGCTGCAGTTTGGGGTCAGTGTAGCTCCGGGGATTTTCCAGAGTATAATGGACGCTCTTCTTAAAGGGATCCCCGGACTCCAACCATTTTTCGATGATGTTTTAATCGCCACCCCGGACCCTGAGGAGTTCAGCAATTGCCTAAGAGAGGTCCTCCGCCGGTTTCAAGCGGCGGGGCTCAAGGTCAAGAGAGAGAAATGTTTGCTAGGGGTACCGCGGGTGGAGTTCCTGGGATTCGCAGTGTACGCCGCGGGGATCCACGCAACGGAAGAAAAGACCCGAGCCATCGTGCAAGCCCCCGCCCCCACCTGCAAGGCGGAGCTACAAAGCTTCTTAGGATTGCTCAATTTTTACCATTCGTTCCTGCCCCACAAGGCAGCCATCGCAGAGCCACTCCACCGACTGCTGGACAAACAAGCCCCTTAGGTATGGAGCAAGCGACAGGCCGCCGCGTTCCAGGCGGTAAAAGACATCCTAGTCTCAAATGCGGTGCTCCACCACTTTGATGAGAGCCTCCCGGTCATTTTGGCTTGCGATGCATCGCCCTATGGGGTGGGCGCCGTCCTGGGGCACCAACTCCCGGACGGGAGGGAAGTACTGGTGGCATATTACTCCCGCACGCTAAACCCGGCAGAGCGTAATTACGCTCAAATTGACAAGGAGGCTCTGGCTATCGTGGCGGGGGTCCACAAGTTCAACGATTACTTGTACGGGAGGAAGTTCACCATAGCCACCGACCACAAGCCACTCTTGGGTCTACTGGCCCCGGACCACCAAACCCCACAAATCCTATCACAGCGGGTGTTAAGGTGGAACCAATTCCTCAACTCATACATGTACACACTGGTCCACCGACCGGGCAAGGCCATGGGCCACGCTGACGCACTCAGCCGCTTGCCGCTACCCGCCATGGACCCAGCCCCAGCCCCAGCACACCATGTCATGCTAGTAGAAACACTCCCGGAGCAGCCCCTTCATGCTGCCGAGGTTGCAAAAGCCACCGGGAAGAACAAAACACTGGCGAGGGTCCTCGACTGGGTGGTGAGGGGATGGCCCGAAGGGAAGATGGGGGAAGAGTTTAGGCCATACAACGTTAGGAGGGAGGAACTAGCAGCCCACAAAGGGTGCCTCTTGTGGGGAAGCAGGGTGGTGGTTCCCCCCCCCCCCGCTACAGAAGCAAGTTCTTGAGTCACTCCATGAAACCCACCCAGGTATAGTAAGGATGAAGGCCTTAGCACGGAGCTATGTCTGGTGGCCGGGGATGGACGAGGAGATAGAGAACTGGGTTCGGAGGTGCAGCGTGTGCCAGGAGTCGCGTCCCAAACCGCCCAGCGCCCCCTCCACACGATGGGAAACCAACCGGAGACCATGGTCGAGGCTCCATATAGACTTCGCAGGGCCCTTCCAGGGGCAGATCTTCTTGATCATGGTGGAAGCCTACACCAAATGGCTGGAGGTCATTCCAGTGGTGTCCACGTCATCAGCAGCAGCGATCCGAGCGCTGCGCAGGGCCCTTAGCACACATGGCATCCCAGACACAATAGTCTCTGATAACGGGGCAGCTTTTACCTCTGGGGAATTCCAGGCGTTCCTACAGAGGTACATAATCAAACACATACGGTCAGCCCCATTCCACCGGGCCACCAACGGCCAGGCAGAGTGCATGGTGCGCACCACCAAGGAAGCCCTGGGTCGGCTCGTGCAGGGCGACTGGGACCACCGGTTGGCCGCCTTCCTGTTTGATAACAGAGTTATCCCCAACCCGGTCACCGGGGTCAGCCCGGCGGAGCTCCTCATGGGGCGCAAGCTCACGACAAGGTTAGACAGGATGCACCCCGACACAGCCCCAGACATACGAGGGTCCCCTGAGATCAGGGACGCGGCCAGGGGCTTCTTTGCAGGGGAACCGGTGTTCGCCCGAAACTACGCGAAGGGCCTGGAATGGCTTGTGGGCCGAGTGCTGCGCGTACTCGGGTCTCGCCACTATGATGTGTCAACCGAGGGGGGCCAGATCCTAAGGCGGCACATCAACCAAATACGCCACCGCACCCTGCCTGAGGTCTCGACGGAAGCGGGGGAAGCAAGGCCCGGGAAGGAGCCAACGAGGGTTCTGCCAGAGGCGGCAGCACCAGAACCGATCACTCCCACACACGACTCCCCGGGGCCGGCAGAACCAGCGCGACCAACAGAGGCGGACCACCAGCCAGCAGCAACGCCACTCCCCGGAGAGACTCCAGCAACGGAAGCAGCCCCTGCACTTACACCACAAGCCGCCCCCAGGCGATCTACCCGGGAGCGCCAGGCTCCCACCTACCTACGGGACTATGTACATCAACTAGGGGGGGAGGAGTGTAGTGTATGGTGATAGCCTGATGGCAACAATACACTATTACGTTGTTACGTTGTTACGTTATTACGCAAAGGCGTTAGTCTTCTCCCAGCGCGGCTAGGAGGCGACGGGGGATGCCCCAGGCGACTCCGCGCAGCGCACAAGCACCCGCCTATCACCATCAGTGGCGGGAAATTTAACTGGCCAGGATTGGACTGGCCAGCCTGGGAGGTTGTCCCGGGTGATGTACATAAGCGGGACCCGGCCCGCATGTTCCCCCTCTCTCTCGTGTGATGTACCTGCAATAAAGTATGTTCCCTACACACGTCTCCCGGCTCGGTATATTACAGGCTCCATGTAACATTGGGAGAAAAAGGTTGAAGAAGAACTGATAAGCAAAACCATGAGGATTCCTTTCAAAAGCAGTTCCTTATTCTCTCCATACCATCATGAGTGGAACCCTAAGAGATTAAAGACTACACCCACATCTTTACTATTCTCTCCGTACCATCATGAGTGGAACCCTAAGAGATTAAAGACTACACCCACATCTGACAAATTTTTGACAGTGAATGAAAGCAAGAAAAGCCAGATTTTGCTAAAGATTCTGACTCCGAAAACCCTGCCTTCTCAGGAGCTTTAAAATAGGTAAATGTACAATTTTATCTTTTGATGCACTGTTTCATTGCTATATATCAGCGCTGCATGCATGCAAAACACCATATAGACAAGCAGGGCTTTTTTTGAGCTGGAATGCACCGGAACGCTGTTCTGGCTGGCATGGGCAGCATTCTGGCTGCCTTGGCCAGCATTCTGGCTCAGCCCAGGCAGCTTCAGGCAGCTTCTCTTTCTCTCTTCCAACTCTCTCCCCTTCCTCCCCCCCTTTCATTCATTCTTTTTTTCCCCTGTCTATTTGCTTTATTTCCCACTCCCCCACTCTTTCTTTCTTACTGTCAGTCCTTTCTGTCAATAATTCTTTTCCCTATTTGCTTTATTTTCCACTCCCCTACCCCTTCCTTCCTTCCTTCCTTCCTTCCTTCCTTCCTTCCTTCCTTCCTTCCTTCCTTCCTTCCTTCCTTCCTTCCTTCCTTCCTTCCTTCCCTCCCTCCCTAAGTGGCGGACATTGTCTTCTGAAGGACTGCTGCCTTTGAAGGTCTGGTGGGAGCAGCTACAGCTTCGGGAGGGAGGGAGAGGTGGCAGGTGGGGGGCGGGAGCTGGCTTCCACCAGTTCCACTTGCACTTAATTATCCAAGCTGGTGTGGTCTAATATTCTAATGAGTGTGTGGCCTAGTATGCTAATAAGTTAATATGCTTATATTAGAGGGTGTGGTCCAATATGCTACTGAGTTCCTGCTGGGCTTTTTCTACAAAAAAAAAAAAGCCCTGTAGACAACAGAGAATGCACAACAAAATCTCTGCATTAGAATAGGAATTTTGAGACTTGCATTAGGCCAGGGGTGTCAAACTCGTTTGTTAAGAGGGCTGAATCTGACATAAATGAGACCTTATTGGGCCAGGCCACGTCGGGTTGGGCTGGGCCATGTCGGGCCAGGCCATTTACCTATTTAAGATTAGATAGGAGAGATATAAACTTTATAAAGGACACAAACACAATTAAATACATTTTTTAAGAAACTTAAAACATTAGCACTCATTGATCTTAAAAGTGCTTTCTTTGTATTTCTCCCATGGGATCCTGGGAACTCGGCAAAGGAAGCTGTGGCTCTTTCCTTCTTTCCCCAGAGATGAGGAGGGAGAGGAGACTCATGCAATAGAAGGAAGAAAGGTTTGGCTTAGTAGCTCTGCCATGCAATTGAGTAAGCCTCGCAAAGCAAGCTGTTATGCAGAAGGAAGCAAGATATAGGGAGAAGGAAGCAGATGACAGCCAGTTGCTCGGGAGCCTGATAGGAGCCCTCCGGGGGCCTTATTTGGCCCCCGGACCGCATGTTTGACACCCCTGCATTAGGCAGTCTAATGAAAACAAACAAGTTATCCAGCACTTGACGTTATAAACATGTCCGGTGAGGTAGAAGGATTCTGTCTCTGTTTTTCAGCTGTGCTATCTTTGAATATGTTTTTAAAGTTGGGGTTTTTTTAGGTAGGATTTGCCAAACCACTTTCTGATGTTTCCTCCCGTAAGAAACAGTCCTTTTATTTAGTGAGTTCTATGGTGTCCCTGACCTTATTTTCTATGTAAGAAACTAATGTAAATTACAACTAGTAAATTACTAATATTTCACCAAACATTGTACTAAGCAACACAACAAAAACACCTTTAAAAGCAGGAAATAAACAATCCAAAAAGTGAAGAAATCTCTGACTATATTATTTAATGAAAAACATACAGAAATCTCTTCTCCTGTAAATAGTTCTTCAACGATCACAGTCTCTCTGGTGTTTCCAAAAACATTGTCCTGTGTAATAAATATGACATGAAGTGGTCAGATCTTCTTTCGTTCAATCCACTGTTGTTAATGGAAAAAATGTCTTTAGATCATCTCTTCATATAAATTGTCACTGTTTCTGCCTTACAGAGAAATCTCCATTAAATTCATATTTTCTTAAAGGGCTGCATGATAACCTTTAAACATTTTTATTAAATATAATTTGTAGGCTTTATCGCATAAAAATACTTTGTATAGCAGAACGTTTCTATGGGACTTTGGACCTATACTGCAATGGACACCACTGGCAAAAAAAAATCATGCAGCTTGGTAGCATTCTGAAGATACAACATACAAGTGACAACTCTCATGAAACTTGCAGAGAAGGGGCGTTCCTCCCACCTTTCCCCCTACTCTTTCATTCTTTCTCTATCCTGCCACCACTTCTCTTACTTTCTCCTTCATGCCTGTCACTCTTTTTTTCCTCTCCCATCACTCTTTCTCTCTCCACCCTGCCCTCTACCGGTGCTCCCTCTAAGCTGTGGAGTCTTGTGAGCAAAAATTCTATTTTGTGATAAGATTGCCAGGTCTGACTCAGAAAATATCTGAGGACTTTGGGGGTGGAGTCAGGAGACTTTGGGGTGGAGCAAGGGGTAGAGTTGTGACAAGCACCGTGCTCTTTTTAAATGCCTTCCCTTCATTGGAAATAATGGAAGATGGGGACACTTATTTTGGGGTTCATAGAATTGGATCTCTTGGTCCAATCTTTTTGAAACTTGGGGGGGGGGGTGAGGCTATGCTGAAAATGTGATATCTCTGCCTCAAAAATCAATCCCTTCCAGAGCCCCAGATACCCATGGCTTGATTCTCCATTATACCTAATGGAGATGTCTCCATAGGATACAATGGAGTGCCCAGTGGACATTCAACCCCCCATTGCTTTCTAATAATCTTGAAGCAGGGGGAGGGCATCCAAACCAGGGGATCCCCTGCCCCCCACTGGGGATTGTATCAACCCCACAGAATGTATAGTAGAAATATCCCCCAAAAACTGGGGAAATAACGATAAATAATCAAAGCATAAATAATGTGGGTGATCCATGTATTGCGACTTTTGAAAAGATGGTATTGAGGACCTGAAGTCAGCAGAAGATTCTTTCTGCTCTTCATGGAAAAATTTAAATTTAAGACAAAGACTGGCCATTGAGAACTTACAGAATGACTCTACTATGTGATTAAGCTGGCTGATAAGGGTGAGGCGGTTGTTGTTCAGAATACATTAGATTATACAAATGAAGTGAGAAGACAGCTGTCTGATGAGACAACACACACTGCTTAAAGTCGACCCAACTAGGCATATACAAAATGTGATTAAAGTAGTTCTGGTAGAAGCGGAATAGTTGGATATTATAAATAGTGTTCCCTAGAGAGCGCTGCGCTCAGGGACACAAAATCTACTGTCCATCCCTGGACCAAAGGAGGCCAGGCTATGCTCCACAAGGGCTAGGGCCTTCTTGGTGGCAGCACCAGAAATGTGGAATGCCCTCCCGAAGGCCATAAGGCCCCTGCAGAATCTCTCTACCTTCCGCAGGGCCTGAAAAACAGAACTGTTCCAATAGGCCTTTACCATCTGAGTCTGGAGAGGACTGCCATCCCACATCTCTAAAGAGCTATGATTATTATATGGTCACCATCAGGAAAAAGAACCCACCTATATTGAAGACAGCACCATAGAATGTATTAGAATGTTTTAATTGCAATTGTATTTTATTGGTTTTTAAACTGAAAGTGTAAACATCTGAACTGACTGTTAGCCACCCTGAGTCCGCTTGCGGAGAGGACAGGATAGAAATTTAAGGTAAATAAATAAATAATAAAACTTTGAGTTTTTTGTTTAATGAGTCACTTAGGATTCCAGTGATCTATACGCTCCCAAAGGTTCATAAAGGAATCCTATCTCCTCCAGGAAGACCAATTGTTTCGGGGTTCAATTCTATATTAGAACCTTTGGCTAAATATGTAGACTCTTTTTTGAAGCCCTTTGTTCTCCAGATTCCGTCATATATCAAAGACAGTAAAGATTTTATTTTGAAAATTGAAGGGAGGAATATCCCGGATGATGCTTGTCTCTCTTAACTCTTGATGTTACATCTTTATATACATGCATCCCGGATGAAGCTAGATTAATAGTAGAGGAAACTTTGCAGATGAGAAATGATCCACATCCACCCACTTTTTTCCTCATGGAATTGACTGATATAATATTTGAGAAGAACTATTTTAGATTTGATGATGAGTTTTTCTTACAAAAACGGGGGGGGGGGGCGCTATGGGCAGCAGTCTGGCGTCTTCGTTGCCAACTTGTACATGGCACGCCTGGAGAGAGATATATCTGCAACTCTCGTAACCCTTTTTTTGAGAATATTTTGTTATACTTTCGCTTTATTGATGATTTGTTTCTTATGATTGTCATCAGATTGTAACTTCTTTAATAGACTGGATGAATACTGTACATCCTGATATTAGGTTTACAGGAAAGAGTGATAGAGTAGAGGTACCATTCTTGGACCTTAGAGTCTATAGAACAGACACCAATCAGTTAGCGGTTAAATATAAAAAAACCTTTAGATCAGAGCTCTTTCCTCCACTACCATGCTCCTTTCATCCCTTACATTTGAGAGAAAGCCTTCCATACAGCCAATTATTGAGGATTAAAAACTCCACAGAAGAACAGGATTATATTAGAGATCGGGATATTTTGGCACAAGATTTTGTTAAATGGGGTTTTCCCATCCATATAGTTAAAGAGGCTGTATGAAAGGTTGATAATGTTACTAGGACACAGTTATTTTTGAATACAGAAGTGAGAACAGAAAATAGGGTGGTGTGTGCCTTTGACCACACCCCTTTTCCCAACAAAATTAGGGCTATTGTAAATAAATATTGGCACATCCTGAATGAGATTCCAGGATGTAGCAATTAACCACTTATCGGACTAAGAAAAACATACTACATCATTGGTGATTTAATTGTGCATTCAGATATTGGTGGACGGAGATCTGATGTTAATGATCCAGTCATTGGGAATTTTCCCTGTGGAAGATGTAAAGTGTGTCCTCTAGCAATTCAGACCAAAGAATTTGAGCATCCAGGTAGTGGCACTAAGATTAAATTAAAACACTTCTCCATGCGTTCTTCTCATCACGTGGTCTACGCAATTCTGTGTGGATGTGGGAGGGTCTACATAGGGAACACTACTAGGCAGATAAGGGTCAGGATCCTGTAGCACCAATCTCGAGTGTGCATGAAAAACATGGAGGTTCTGCTTATGGAGCACTATGCGTCTAACCATCATAATGAAATGACATGAGATTCTGCGTTCTTTATAAATATCAAGGAAGCAATAAAACTCAAGAGGAAATACAAAAGATTCTTCTTAGAGAGGTAGCAGCTTAATTTTTAAAATGAATTCTCTTGAGCCCACAAGTCTTAACTCTGCGTCGGAATTATCTTGTTTTTTATAATAATAATAAAATATTGAGTTTCTTTACATTACTAGGGACCTAGGAAGCCAGCTTGTTTGTTAATTTTGCCTGTAGGTTAAGTCTTGAACAGCTGTTTCCAAATAAGGAGATTTATGGGAATTCCCAACTGTATTCAATGGGACCCTGAAGACTTACACTGGCCCTCCGATGTCCCTGCAGCTGAACCCCACCGTGCAGCCCATAAGGTTGAAGGTCCAGCATGTCCCCTTCACCCTAAAACCTAAGATAGAGGGGGAGCTAGACTGCCTCGTGGCACAAGGGATATAGCCGGTCGCCAATATGCGATGGGAGACCCCCATCATCACCCCAGTGAAGCCCAATGGAAGTGTCTGCATCTGCGCAGACTACAAATGCACAATCAATAAGGTGCTGCGGAATCACACCTACCCAGTCCCTGTGGTCAGTCATGTTCTGGCTTCGCTGGTGGGGGCTAAGATTTTTGGCAAATTGGATCTGGCCCAAGCATACCAGCAGCTCCCAGTGGATGCCACCAGGGCCAAGGCCCAAACTATCATGACACACAGGGGCGCTTTCTGAATCAAGCGCCTCCAGTTTGGGGTCAGCGTGGCCCTGAGGATTTTCCAGAACTTAATGGACTCTCTTAAAAGGCAACACCAGAGTCCAGCCATTCTTTGACGATGTGCAGATTGCCACTGTGCATCCCTGGACCAAAGGAGGCTAGGTTGCAGCTGACGTGAGCTAGGGCCTTCTTGGTGGCAGCACCAGAATTGTGGAATGCTCTCCCGGAGGCCATAAGGGCCCTGCGGGATCTCTTTACTTTCCGCAGGGCCTGTAAGACCGAACTGTTTCGACAGGCCTTTGAGATCTAACCGGGAGAGAGCTGCTACCCTACATCATTATAGAGCACTATATGATCACCGCTTATATTATATTATATTGTATTGTGGAGATACAGCACCATGTAATGAAATGTTTTAAATAATTTTAAATTGTAATTTTAATTGGTTTTAATCTGTAAAAATGAATGTTGTTAGCCGCCCTGAGTCCGCTTGCGGAGAGGGCGAGATAGAAATTTAAAGTAATAAATAAATAAATAAACTTGGCCGGCTTGAAGATGAAGCAAGAAAAGTGCCTCCTGGGGGCCCCTAAAATTGACTTTCTGGGATACACAGTGGATGCTATCCACCAAGCATGGGACAAGATCATGGCCATCTGCAATGCACCAGCCTCCACCAACAAAGCAGAGTTACAGGCATTCCTCAGCCTCTTTACTTTTACCACACCTTCCTTCCTCACAAGGCAGCAGTTGCCGAGTCTCTCCACAGGCTTCTGAGCAAGAGGGCTCCCTGGGTTTGGGGCCGCCGGCAAGCCGCCACCTTCCAGGCAGTAAAGAACCTCTTAATTTCCAATAGCTTGCTGGTGCACTTCAATGAATGGCTGCCCGTTGTTCTGGCCTGCGATGCCTCTCCCTACGGGGTGGGTGCCGCCTTGGCCCATCGGCTGCCAGATAGCCACGAGGTCCCAGTAGCTTACTACTCAAGGACTTTGCAAAAACCGGAGCACAACTATGCGCAAATTGACAAGGGACTGGCCATAGTGGTGGGGGTAAAGAAGTTTCATGACTATCTCTATGGCTGGCCCTTCACCATCTTGATGGACCATAAACCTTTGCTCAGCCTCTTTGCCCCCAACTGCCAGACGCCCCAGGTCTTACGGTGGTCCATCTTCCTGGACAGGTACCAATACACTCTCCAGTACTGACTGGGGAAAGTGATGGGCCACATGGACGCCCTGAGCTGCCTGCCACTGCCAGCGGGGGACTCGGTTCCAGCGCACCAGATCCTCCTTTTCAAGTCCCTCCCAGATTGGCCAGTTCATGCCAAGGACATTGCTCACCTGTCGTCTAAAGACCGGATCCTCTCCCACATTTTGGACTGGGGATGGAGGGGATGGCCCACCAGTGAGGTGGGCCAAGATTTTACAGATTTTATTTTTTGGGAGGGACGGTAGCTCAGTGGCAGTGCATCTGCTTGGTAAGCAGAAGGTCCCAGGTTCAATCCCTGGCATCTCCAAAAAAGGGTCCAGGCAAATTGGTGTGAAAAATCTCAGCTTGAGACCCTGGAGAGCCGCTGCCAGTCTGAGAAGACAATACTGACTTTGATGGACTGAGGGTCTGATTCAGTGTAAGGTAGCTTCAGATGTTCAGATGTACAGCTTATGCGTCCTGCCAGAACAAACTTTCTGTACACAAGGGGTGTCTTATGTGGCGGAGTATGGTGGTGGTGCCCCTGGCCCTGCACCAGCGAGTCCAGACAGTGCTGCATAAGACCCATCTGGGGATTGTATGAATGAAGGCACTCGGCCACAGCTATGTATGGTGGCCCAGGATCAATGACACCATCAAGTCTTGGGTCACCCATTGCCAACCCTGCCAGGGGACCCAGCCGGCTCCACCTCATGCCCCAGCTCAACACTGGTGGTCTCGCCTGCATCTGGATTTTGCGGGGCCCTTCCAGGGACAGACTTATCGTGGACTCACACTCCAAATGGCTGGAAGTGGTTCCTGTAGCATCAACATCCTCCCAAGACGCCATTGGAGCGTTCTGCCAGGTTTTCGTCATGCACAGTCTGCCAGACACCCTTGTTTTGGACAATGGGACGGCTTTCATGTCTGTTGTTCCAAGACTTTTGTGCCTAGAACCTGATTAGACACATCAGGTCAGCCACACAGTCATGAATGACCAGGCAGAAAGGATGGTGCGACCGACTAAGAAATCGCTCCACTGCATCATTCAAGGCGACTGGGAGGCCCATCTTGCTGAGTTTCTATTGTCCCAGCATGCTATCCCCTGCACCATCATGGCAGTAGCCCAGCGGAACTCTTAATGGACCAGCAGTTGTCCACCCTACTGGAGCAGTTACACCTAGGCCAAGCCCTGGACTTACAAGAAATGCCGGAGGTGCTCTGGGTGCCCAGCGGGTTTGATACCAGGGACTTGGTTTATGTGAAGAACTTTGGGGGTGACCCAGCTTGGATTCCAGCCAGGGTCGCCAGGGTTTTAGGGTCTGTCTCTTACGAGGTGACCATGGAAGGCAGGTCCACCTTTAGGTGGCACATTGACCAGCTGAGTCCCACGTGGCCCTGGTAGACAAGGTTGAGGACAATAGCTTTGATGACCAGCCAGCTGTCACGCCACCTCCACCAACCAGGGCCGAGCCATTAGCCACCGAGGACTCCAAGTCACCAGTTGAGACTTCAGCATCGCCGGCCCCTCCACTCACCACGCCGGAAGTGGCAACCGCTCCTCCGCCCACTCTGGCACTCAGGCAGTCCATGCAGGAGCGCCGCAAGCCTGCCTACCTCCGAGACTATGTACCTAAAAAAGAGAGCTATGATCACTGCAACACCATCTGCAACATCATCTCCTCCTTGCTTTGATCCCATTATATTATATGTATAGTTCCTAGATTTCTCCGTTAGAAATCTGGTTTATCCCTTCAAATACAGCTTCCTAGTAACTCCTGAGATTGTCCAAAATTCAATCTCTCTTAACTCCCTATCTCTATCTCCTTTCAGAAAACACTGACTCCAAATGTCTCCTCTCTCAGGAAGCAACTCCTTAACTACTGAACCAAACCAAAGACCAAATGCAAAAGACCCTTTCCCCTTCAGAACAGCTGTTTTTATTTCTCTAACAGCTGATGCTAGCTAGTCAGAGGGTGTATAGAGCAACCACAATATATTAGCTCTCCACTCATGGGAAGATTAAACTCCCTGACTCATGAGACAAGCAGTATTTTAAAAGTCTGCTTTCCTAGTACAATCTGTCATGGCTAGCTTCTTTGTTTTCTTGTTGCTTAGCTATAAAAGTGGTACTGCATACTGAATTATTCTAATTATTTAATCAGAATTAGAAATCAGACTCTAGCACGTTATGGATTTAACACAGAAAATATAATAATGGCTGGTCCTACAAAGCCCATAATATATCACTGTTGTTTTGGAATTCACCTGAAGAATCTCTTGCACTGCCTTGCAGGATTCCTCTGTGCTGGATGCAAGAATTACTTCTTTTTGAAGACCAAGACCACTAGGCCTTACCACCAATGCAGGAAAATCTGCACTTTAAATAAAGATAGGGCAGAATAGAGGTAAGTAAAATATTCAAAATGTATTGTAAAAGTTTTCTTTTTAAAAAGACCTGGAAAGCCACATTTGACAAGGCAAAGTAGTACTATGACACAATTAATATCATCCTCAGATGTTTTTATTTTACTTCATTATTATCCTACCTTTCCCCCAATAAGGAAGCAGTTCATATCATTCTCCTTTACTCCATTTCATTTTTACAACAACCCTGTGAGGTAGGTTAGGTAGAGAATGTTTGACTGGCCCAAGGTTGAAACGCTTGGGACTCTTTAGCTTGGAGAAACGTCGACTGCGGGGTGACATGATAGAGGTTTACAAGATAATGCATGGGATGGAGAAAGTAGAGAAAGAAGTACTTTTCTCCCTTTCTCACAATACAAGAACTCGTGGGCATTCGATGAAATTGCTGAGCAGAAAGGTTAAAACGGATAAAAGGAAGTACTTCTTCACCCAAAGGGTGATTAACATGTGGAATTCACTGCCACAGGAGGTGGTGGCGGCCACAAGTATAGCCACCTTCAAGAGGGGGTTAGATAAAAATATGGAGCACAGGTCCATCAGTGGCTATTAGCCACAGTGTATGTGTGTATATAAATTTTTTTGCCACTGTGTGACACAGAGGCCGTTTTCACACTCACGTTTTACTGGCGCCACGACCCTCCTGACGCCAGCGAATCTGCATGGATTTCGCACCAGAAGCGCCGGCGCTCCCAGAAGCGCCGGCTACTTCCGTCGCTAAGCCAGCGCAAACGGAAATCGCAAAGATGCAGGAAAACGTTTGCGCTGGCTTAGCGACGGAAGTAGCCGGCGCTTCTGGGAGCGCCGGCGCTTCTGGTGCGAAATCCATGCAGATTCGCCGGCGTCAGGAGGGTCGTGGCGCCAGTAAAACGTGAGTGCGAAAACACCCAGAGTGTTGGACTTGATGGGCCGTTGGCCTGATCCAACATGGCTTCTCTTATGTTCTTATGTTCTTAAGGTCACCCAGCAAGCTTCCATGGCAGTGATTTGAACATGGGTCTCACAGATCCTAGTCCAATCACTATGCCATGGTGGTTTACAATATAAAGGTTATGGTTTACCTTTCTCAAACTTCAGCAGTCCAGAGACCAACATTTTCATTTTTAAAAAATTGGAGGCTGGCTGAACAGGTCTGGGAAAGGGGAAGAAGGAACTTGTAGAAATGCTCATATAAATAGAAAAGACCAGCATCACTCAAAACTGGAACTTTCCAGTACTTAATTGAAACCACTATTGGCAAGTATTGACCAGGGATGCAGGGTTGTGTCTCTATGATTGGATTACCAACTCCAGGTTTGGAAATGTGATACCTTTGAGTCCACCTTCCAACGCTGCCATTTTCTCCAGGGGAACTGACCTCTGTACTCTAGAGGTCTATTGTAGTTCTTGGAAAACTCCAGTCCCAACCTGCAAGTTAGCAGCCCTACTCAATTTTATGAGTTTCTGCCAATAGAAAGGGAGCAGCCAATTGTGTCCCTTCCCCTGAAGCAGAGGTTCTTGGCCTCCATTCCTAGAAAACTGTGAGGGTCCAGTTTTCGTGTTGGCTGAATGAGTGCAAGAGATGCTTGCCATCCCATCCCTTACAAAGGACATGCAAACACTTGGAGTACTTTCAGCGGTCCCTGGACCCCAATTTGAGTAATCCTAATCTACTATATTTTATCTTGCCCTTTACCACAGCACATATGGTTCTCTCCTTCTCCTTTATGCTATTTCTATAACAGATAATCATGTTTCACAGTATTAGTCCACAGAAAGGAATGAGTGCAATTAACAAGACACACTGAAATTCTGTGAAAACCTTATTACCATGATGCAACATCTCATAGCTATTTCAACATGACTATTGTTTTTTGGCCACCTGTGAATCAGCTTATGATTTGTCCAGCTTGTAGAATTACATTACATTATGTGATTATAAGCAATAAGCAATTAATAGCAAGCTGAGAAAAACAACATTTACCTGGTAATAAAAGTGCAAGCTTCTTTGGGACTGGTAAATGCTCTCCACCTTGCTGTTGGAATTCCATGACGATCAAGAAAGGCTTTAGCAAAACTCCTGTTTGTTCCCAATTGTGCTGCCTTGGCTGTTGGCCCAAAACATCTAATTCCAGCTGCTACCAAGTCATCAACAATTCCTAATAATGGAATACTGACAGGTTCAGTTAAACTGAAATAACAGAATACTGACAGGCTCAGTTAGAACTTCCTAGATTGCCTTTAAGAAGAAAAGCTTAAGAGCTTCAGGTTTTTTGTTTGTTTTTTAAGAAAAAGGAAGATAAGTAAGCGAATATGAAAGGTGTAAACAGAAAATACTATATGTTGTCAAAGGCTATCTCCCAAATACTATATGTTGTTGAACTACTATCTCCCAAAATGCTAGAACTTGGAAGTTATCTAATTAAATTGATTGGCAATAGGTTTAGGATCATGAAAAGTATTTCTTGATTCATGTCAGGTAGGACATAATGATACCTCTTCAGAAAGTTGGTGGTAAAATAGCAGCATTGCTGCCATTAATGCAGACTCATGGCCTCAATTCACAGGTTTTTAAGGATTTTGTAGGGTTTCTGGACTTTGTAAAACCAACCTGACCAAATATAACCACAGAATCAAAGACATGAGTGTATGCTACACCATTTAAAGATATTAAAAGATCTTTAAAAATTATTACCAGTTCCCAGCTTTATAATTGCCTGTTACAATTCATACCCACTTTTTTGGCTACCAGCAGAACTAGACAAATTCATGTGGACTAAGTTGATCAGTGGTTAGTAGCCAGGACAACCTAAGAATAAAGTTCCAAGGCAGGATATCTCTGATTACCAGATCCTATGGACAGACAGGGATAATGGTCTCTATTATGTTGTGCTTGTAGACTTCCAAGGGTTATCTTGCTGACCAATGCTGAATGGGGATCCGGCATGACAATTCTTAGTGTGAGTTTATAAATCACATTTGTTTTACCAGAGTCAACAGAGGACCACAGGCATGTGCTCAGGCTTGGTAGTAATGACTTTTGATTCTGTACAGTTTGTTCCTTGAGGCTATATGCAAACTATCCTGTCCAGAGCTCCAAAACAGTAAACAATGAGCTTGGTGTCTTCTGTAAAATACTTGACAGTTGGAACTAGGCCTGCCATCTGTATCATATTTCAAATAACAGTTCCTTATTTACTTATTTCAGAAATACTAATGGAAAAGAAGAAAAACATTCTAAGTGTAAAATTCAGCTTTAATCAATTATAAGGATTCTAATAAAATACTGGTAATAGTCTCAACTTTTTCTTATAGTCTAAGAATGAATTCCTCATTTTGGAGGAGCTTTTTAGATGGCAGCCACCAAACTGCCTCATCCCCTTTGGCTTTATGCTTAACCCGGTGCCCTCTAGTAATTACTAGGTCCCTTACTCTGTGCTGTGACACCTCTGCTCAATACTGGACTTCTTATCAGGGATTTTTTTTTGAGCAGGAACACAGTTCTGACTGGCTTGGTGTCAGGGGGTGTGGCCACTTATATGTAAATGAATTCCTGCTGGGCTTTTTCTACACCCCCCCCTGCTTCTTATGTTTCACTTAAAATCAAGTCCTTAAAATCCATCCCCCCTCCGCCCCCCCCCCACATCTGACTTGTTCTCATCTTACCAGCTGCAAGTAGAGCTTCTGGTCCAGCAATCACAAGTCCGATGTTATGATCTTTACAGAACTGGGCAAGGATAGTAGGATTACTAATTAAAACAGCTGAAATAGATAGGAGAGGTTAATAATTAACACCATATTCCTAGATGTCGGTAAAGGAACATTGTACAAAGCCTCAAGATAGCACAAAGACACATATTATTTGCCTGATGTTTCACGGTCAAGCTATTCCCAGAATAGTGTGAAAGCAGACCATAGGGAAGGTCCTCATTACACAGAATGACAACAAATTCTAGTAGCCCACTACTTGGATTGGAGATTTACAGCATTTTTATAACATTTGCTTTATGTACAAACATATAAGCAGAGCATAGATGCAGGCAAAGAATCGCTTTTATATGGCAGTTTGATCCCTCCCCTGATCAAGTGCCACCAGCAAAAAGATCCTGCACCCCAATGTGCTTCACTCCACTCACAGTTCTTTTCTCCTTCCAGATCCAACTTTTTTCTATTACTGTTTTATCCTACTCTTCCATCAAGAAACTCAAGGTAGTATACATGATTCTGCCCTCCTTCATTTAATTTTACTGAGAGAAGTTGAATGACCCAAATTCTGAACGGAGATTGGACCCTTCTGACACTCTACCATTACATCCCATTGGGAGGCATGACCCAAGCAAAACAGACTTTGCTGTTAAGGTGTTTTTAGGTTTTGGTGTGGTTAGATCATTACAGAGCAAACAAATCATTTATGAAAGAGATATAATGCTACGTTACAAAATCTGTCTCACACGCAGCTTTGAAGAATGTAATTATCTTTTTCATGTGATTGTAACTATATAAATTTGTCTGGCTCTTGAATTGCAGTTTTAAAAATCGCCCTATCAACAACATTTGGTTGGCTGCCGAGGGCAAAATAAAGTTCCTTAGTGGGCCGTGTGGGTTGGTCAGACCTGATCTGGAGAACTTGAAATGCACTGCAAATGGAAGGAGCGTGAATTTTTTATTATGTAGAGTTTTGCATCTTCGCATACACCTTTTGGCTAGTTAGTTTATATTACATATTTTGCATGAGACATGATGTTTCCCAATGTGAATTTATTCACAATAAACTGATATCAGTTTAACATAACACATTTCTTCACTCTGTCTAGTTATGATCTTTTTACCTGAATTGGAGATTTTCCCACTATTAGCTGTTCCAGCATTTCCTGGGGCAACTAGTACTTGTTTTACATGTGGTGAATGTGCTAATTTCCAAGCTAGAGCATGTTCTCTGCCTCCACTTCCAAGCACAAGCACTCGATCAGCCATCTGTATGAATGAAACCAGGGATACCATGTCTTAATTACAGGAATAACATCTTAATCCTGAACACTGGAAGTAAAACTAGTTTGTATACATTGGTCTTGATCCAAACCAGTCATTATAGTGATACTCTAGGAATTTCCAATGGTCTGTATGGTAAAGACAATACAGGCTAGGGAAGGCAATCTAGAATGTTACTCAGAAGTATCATCTCATCTTCCCTGAACTCTGCCCCCCTAGGCATGGTCCCCAGAATCTCACAGCATTTGCCAAGACAGTGTTCAGAACCCTATGTTTGGTGGAGAAAACTCTCCACTGAATCTTCTTTGGCGGGCAATTTTAAAGTCTTTGTGACAGATGCCATATGTGACATCTGTATGTTGACGCTCTCTCTTCCCCCAAATCTAGAATAGTTATGAGCTTTGCTCATCTCTGAGTAATGATTTTTGTGATTCGACTGAATTCTCAAAACAGGACAGGTCTATTTCTTCTGAAATATAGGGATATTTCCATAACAAGGATAAGTTAGCTGCTTTATAGACACCACTTTTATTTCTTTACTTTTATTTTTGTTATTATAGTCTGTATTCCTCAGAGAGACTCAAGGCAGAGTACACATAGTGAATCAGTATAATCAACAAAATGGGACATTCAATAGCTAATGCATTAGGATTTTGGAAGTCTGTCACCATCAGAATAACTGAAGCATTGCATAAGTATTCAGATGATACATTAAGCAGTAAAGAAATTACATAAACAGAATCCTTCTTACAATTAGCTATATACAGCAGTATAGACCACAGACGCAATCATTTATCCAGGCAAGTCTGTAAAACAATTTTTACCTAATATCTGTTCAGAAAAGTCATCTTGAATAGTTTACTTTTGCATGGTTTACAGAAAGCCAGGTGCAGTGGGAGCCTTCCTGACCTCTTTAGACAAGGCAGGAGCCACAGCAGAGAAAGCATGTCTACAGGCAGTTGTTGATTTCATAGAATCATAGAGCTGGAAGGTACCTCCAAGGTCATTTAGTCCAACCCCCTGAACAATGCAGGAACTTTACAAATACATCCGCCCACACACATACATCCTCCAGTAAGCCCTGCCCTATGCCCAAAAGATGGCAAAAACCTCCAAGATCCCTGGTCAAACTGGCCTGGAGAAAAATTGCTGACTGATCCCAAAGTGGCAATCAGGATTTCACTGGGCATGTAAGCAAGGGCCACAAAAACTAAGAATTAATGCCCTCCTTCTCATGATCTGCCTAATTCACAGAATCAGCATTGCTGCCAGATGGACATCTAGCCTCTGCTTAGAAACCTCCAAGGAAGGAGAGCCCACCACCTCTTGAGGAAACCTGTTCCACTGAGAAACCACTCTGTCAGGAAATTCATCCTAATGTTGAACCACTCTGTCAGGAAGTTCATCCTAATGTTTTGATTCAATTTCAACCCACTGGATCTGGTCTGACTTTCTGGGGCAACAGAAAACAATTCTGCACTATCCTCTATATGACAGCCCTTCAAGTACTTGAAGATGGTGATCATATCACCTCTCAGTTGTCTCCTCTCTAGGCTAAACATATGCAGCTCGTTCAACCTTTCCTCATAGGAAAGGTTTGCAGGATGGCGCCTGCAGAAACCCTTGCTGACTTGAGTGAAGTTGTCATGGTGGAAGCATCTAAGACTCCTGTGAGTACCCTTTGGGATGGTATTATGTTAGGGACAATCCCAGACAAGTGTAATGATCAAAAAAGCTCTTTGGTGCTGGGTAGGAGTACTTCCCTCTCATGGATTGCTACCTTGACGTGGCAAGAAGGCTTGAGCGGTTCAGGGAGGCTGTGGGCTATGCCATGCAGGGCCCCCCAAGATGGACAGGCCACAGTTGAGAACCCAGACAAAATGTGATCCACTGGAGAAGGAAATGGCAACCTATTCCATTATCCTTGTCAAGAAAACCCAATGGACAGCAACAAAAGACTAAAAGATATGACACTGGAAGATGAGCCCTTCAGGTCAGAAGGTGCCCAATATGCTACTGGGGAAGAAGAACGGAGGGCAAATCCAAGTAACCACAGAAAGAGTGAAGCGGCTGGGCCAAAGCCAAAAGGACGCTCAACTGTAGATGTGTCTGATGGTGAAAGAACAGTCTGATGATGCAAAGAACAATACTGCATTGGAACGTGGAATGTAAGATCTATGAATCAAGGTAAGCTGGATGTAGTCAAACAAGAGATGGCAAGACTGAACATTGACATCTTGGGAATCAGCGAACTAAAATGGACAGGAATGGGTGAATTTAACTCAGAGGATCACTATATCTATTATTGTGGGCAAGAGTCCCATAGAAGAAATTGAGTGGCCTTTATAGTTAACAAGATAGTGAGTCATGTACCATCTATAAAACATCTTATACAGATTTTCTTTAAAAGTTACTGACCTGGTTAATTTAATATTGAACTTTTATTGTTTTATAGATGGTACATGACTCCACAGAAATTGTGTAAGATGTATACTAATATGTCTAACAAATGCTGGAAATGTGCTAGAACAGGTGGGTTCTTTCTACCATATGTGGTGGACATGTGAGATGGTGAAGGACTATTGGAAAATGACTACAAAAGATTATGAAGACACAGATTCATTTCAAACCAGAACTATTTTTATTGAATATATTTCCTGAGGACTATCCCAAAGAAATGAGATATTTATTGGCACATTTCAATACAGCAGCCAGGATCCTCTTGGCACAGAGTTATAGAAATCTCAGGAAATCCCCACGAGAATGGACTTGGTGGTGTGTATACACACACCCACACACACACTGTGGCTAATAGCCACTGATGGACCTCTGCTCTATATTTTAATCCAATCCCCTCTTAAAGCTGGCTATGCTTGTAGCCGCCACCACCTCCTGTGGCAGTGAATTCCACATGTTAATCACCCTTTGGGGTGAAGAAGTACTTACTTTTATCCGTTTTAACCTGACTGCTCAGCAATTTCATTGAATGCTCACAAGTTCTTGTATTGTGAGAAAGGGAGGAAAAAACTTCTTTCTCTACTTTCTCCATCCCATGCATAATCTTGTAAACCTCTATCATGTCACCCTGCAGTTGACGTTTCTCCAAGCTAAAGAGCCCCAAGCGCTGTAACCTTTTTTCATAGAGAAAGTGTTTCAAACCTTTAATCATTCTAATTGCCCTTTTCTGGACTTTTCCAATGCTATAATATCCTTTTTGAGGTGCAGTGACCAGAATTGCACACAGTACTCCAAATGAGACCGCACCATCGATTTATACAGGGGCATTATGATACTGGGTGGAGATCAGGAAAAGGTGGCAAGAATACACAGAAGAATTATATAAGAAGGATCTCAATGCCATTTACAACCATGACAGTGAAATCCCTGACCATGAGCCAGACATTCTGGAGTGTGAAGTCAAATGGGCCTTAGAAAGCATTACTAACAACAAAGTGAGTGGAGATGACGTTATTCCAGTTGAGCTATTCAAAGTCCTGAAAGATGATGCTGTTAAAGTGATGCACACATTATGTCAACAAATCTGGAAAATGCAACAGTGGCCACGGGATTGGAAAAGATCAGTTTATATTCCAATCCCAAAGAAGGGTAATGCCAAGGAATGTTCAAACTATCGCACTATTGCACTCATTTCACATGCCAGCAAGGTCATGTTAAAGATCCTACAAGCTAGGCTTCAGCAGTATGAAGATCGGGAACTACCAGAAGTTCAAGCTGGATTTCGGAGAGGTAGAGGAACTAGAGATCAAATTGCCAACATTCGCTGGATTGTGGAGAAAGCATGGGAGTATCAGAAAAACGTCTGTTTCTGTTTCATCAACTGTGCTAAAGCCTTTGATTGTGTGGATCACAACGAACTGTGGCAAATTCTTAAAGAGATGGGAGTACCAGACCACCTCACATCTCCTGAGAAATCTGTATAAGGGTCAAGAAGCAACTGTCAGAACAGGATATGGAACAACTGATTGGTTTAGAATAGGAAAAGGAGTTCAGCAACTATGTATATTGTCACCCTGCTTATTTAATTTTTATGCAGAGTACATCATGTGGAATGCTGGCCTGGATGAAGCAGAAGCCGGAATTAAGATTGCCAGGAAAAACATCAACAACCTCAGATATGCAGATGATACCACTCTAATGGCAGAAAGTGAGGAGAACCTAAAGAACCTCTTGTTGAGGGTGAAAGAGGAGAGCACAAAAGTACGCTTGAAACTCAACATCAAAAAGACTAAGATCATGGCATCCGGCCCCATCATATCTTGGCAAATAAAAGGGGAAGATATGGAAGTAGTGACAGACATCACATTTCTGGGATCCAAGATCACTGCAGATGGTGACTGTAGCCATGAAATTAAAAGACATTTTCTCCTTGGGAGGACAGCTATGGAAAACCTGGATAATAAAAAGTAGAGACATCACCCTGCCAACAAAAGTCCATATAGTCAAAGCGATGGTATTCCCAGTAGTAATGTATGGCTGTGGGAGCTGGACCATAAGGAAGGCCAAGAGAAGAAGAATAGATGCTTTTGAGATGTGGTGTTGGAGAAGAATCTTGAGAGTCCCTTGAACTGCAAGAAGATCAAATCAGTCAGTCCTAACGGAAATCAACCCAGACTGTTCCCTGGAAAGTCAGATGCTGAAGCTGAAGCTCAAATACTTTGGCCACCAAATGAGAAGGAAGCACTCACTGGAGAAGATCCTGATGCTGGAAAAGACAAAAGGCAAAAGAAGAAGGGGACGGCAAAAGATGAGATGGCTGGACAGCGTTACTGTTGTAACAAACATGAATTTGAGCAGACTTTGGAGGCTGGTGGAAGACAGGAAGGCCTGGCGTGACTTTGTCCATGGAGTTGCAAAGAATTGGACTCAACTGAGCGACTGAACAACAACGAGTACTTGTGTTTATAAAGTCACATTCAATCAAGGAACTCATTTTACTCACCCATAATAAAATATGTGAGTTCCCATGTTTGTTATTCCATCAGAAGGAAAATCACTCATGCTTATGCTAATTGCCCTTCTGATAAAACACTGACACTGGCATTTGCACAGCATGATCACTGAAGGGCAAAAATTACAGGGGGATGTCTGTAATGCATCTTACATATGTACCAAAAAAGTACATCTGTTTACTGTTTTTCAAACAATAAAGATTCAGAATCACAACTGGAAAAATATTTTTCAGAACTGTAGAAAGAAATTGACAGGTATGTTGTGTTCGAAGAACACTGTAATTGATTCTCCCACTATTATTCCACACAGATGCAATGTGGACTTCTTTCAGTACCATAACATCTTAATTGATGGTGAAATCCTAGGAACACTTTCCTAGGAGCAAGCCCCATTAAATAGACTTAAATAAGATTCACAGTAGACTTGTCAGATTCAACTCCAGTAGCACCTTAGAGAGCAACAAGTTTTTCAGGGTATAAGGTTTGGAGAGGTCAAAGCTCCCTTCATCAGATAGACCTGTTTAGCGATTGCACGATTAGTAATTTTGGTTTTGACATGAATTGAGACCAAGCTAGCACAAATGTCAACAATAAATATTCACTGGATATGACCTTCAACAACCATGCTGTTGGCATTATTTAGTACTCCCCTATGAAACACACAATTAAAGAGTCATAAAAGATGCCAGCTTTTATAGTTAAGAGACAAAAACACTGCATTTATCATGAATTTTCTGAATAAAGTATATAGATCAGGGCCTAGCATATAATATTCTGGAATACGAGCATACAATAGTCTGGGAAAATGTAGCAGAAAAAGACATCAATATTTTAGCAAATGGGATGTTAAGCCAGATCATATCAATGGAAATACTATTCACTTTGAAATGAATAATATTATTATCTGTCAGTATACTGAACAGAAAAATTGAGGGGAGCAGGGGAAGAATGGGGCTCTCCCTATCTTTCCAGAAAAATACTCAAATTGACCACTTAAGTGCCAGAAATCAATAGCAACACACATGTGTGCACACACAAACTACCTTGTTATGAGGGAACTTGGGCATCAGAAACATGGGTTGAGTCCTTGGCTAGCCAGGATTGGCAGTGAGGCAGAAAAGCAAGCAGCCACTTGCTCCCCTTGAGCTTGAGGGGCAGGGAGGGACTGGCTCCCAGCAGGGGCATAGACTTCTCAGTTTCTTGGGTGGGCACAGGGCTGAACCTGGTCTAGGCCCACACTTAGTAATCTATATTAGGGTTGCCAGGTATAACTCAAGAAATATCTGGGGACTTTGGGGTGGAGCCAGGGGACTTTAGGGGTGGAGCCAGGAGCAAGGTTGTGACAAACATAATTGAACTTCCAAAAGGAGTTCTGGCCATCGCATCTAAAAGGACCGCAAACCTTTGAAATGCCTTTCCTCCATTGGAAATAATGATGGCTAGGGGCACCTTCTTGGGGGCTCATAGAATTGGACCCCCTGATCAAACCTTTTTGAAACTTGAAGGTGCTTTGAGGAAAGGTACTGGATGTTATGCTGCAAATTTGGTGTCTCTACCTCAAAAAATGCCCCCCCCCACAGAGCCCCAGATACCCGCAGATCAATTCTCCATGATACCCTATGGGAATCGGTTTCTGTAGGGAATAATGGAGTGCAGCAGACATTTCCCTCCCCTCCCTCTGCTTTCTGATGGCCCTGAAGTGGGGGAGGGCCTCCAAGCCAGGGGATCCCCTGCCCCTACCTGGGGATTGGCAATCCTAATCTATATTAAATTATTGAAATATGAAATTAAACTCAACCAAGCTTCCCTCAAACTAAGGGCTTGGTTACAAGTGTTTAGATAGTTCATCAAGTCATACTTGAGCAGCAAGGGCTACCTGGCACTCCTGAAGACTCTTTTAGAGAGCCAGTTTCATGTAGTGGTTAGGACTCTTGTATGCAGACTCTTATCTGGGAGAACCGGGTTTGATTACCTACTCCTCCACTTGCAGCTGCTGGAATAGCCTTGGATTAGCCATAGCTCTCGCAAGAGTTGTCCTTGAAAGGGCAGTTGTTGTGAAAGCTCTCTCAGCCCCACCCACCTCACAGGTGTCTGTTGTGGAATTTCAATTACAAAGATACTTCTCAAGAAGGCTTGTTGCTTTAGCTGGGGAGGTTCCTCTTGTTTTCTCTGTCTCCATCGTAACTGTTCATCAAGCAGTCATCAGGCAGCAGCTCCTTCAGCTTTTTCCACGGAACAGGGCAGAGCAGAGCAAACTACCCAGCCCACTTAGACTTAGTTTTATCAAAGCCCTACCCTATTCAATTATCAGTCTCAGCTGGAACTGGTTTGTGGGGCTCCGTAGCAGTTCCAGCTCAAACAAACATAATTCATCTGTTAAAGGCAATCAACCCTTTTTCACCTTAGTGCTGTCATACACAGGTTTGGAATGAGTAGATCACCACCTCTATCTTCTGCATTTTCCATTACAGTCTGTTCTAAAGGCAGAGTTTGGGTGATCGATTGATTTTACATGATTTCTCATCAGAGCAAATGCTGCATGAAAACCCAGGGCCTGGATTAACATCAGTTTCTCAAAGACAGTCTTAAACCACATTGACCTATAAGAAGAAGAAGAAGACCACAGATTTATACCCTGCTTTTCTCTCTGAATCAGAGTCTCAGAGCGGCTTACAATCTCCTTTATCTTATTTTTTTATTTTATGTTATAAACTTTAGGATAGTTTACCTTTGAGTTAGTAAATAAAACTGCTTTTTGTTTGCAAACCTACATTGGCTTGAAATCAATCAAAGATTGATTGCAGTACATACACTACACCTGTTCATCTCATTTTTTTACTCTATCTCCAAAATAATTTTCCTTCTGTATCTATGTGTTGTCTTTCCAAAGCCCGTTAAGGGCATTCATTCTGGCCAGACTAAATCCTCACTTCTCGGCAGTTATGAGGGGTAGGTTCTTGTGTTTTCCTTATTCAGAATGAATCTGCCAGTGTCCCTTAGGGGAGATCAATATGATAGCACATATGCTTCTGAAGTGCCTTTGTACACTAATCTCAGGAGGCACTATATTTTACCATGTTTGCAAGTTTATTTGAACATATTTATTTATTTATTACTTTAGATTTATATATATTCTGTTGAATTAGTTACTTTTTACTTTCTAACAGGGATCCAAAAAGAACTCTAGCAGTACAAAAATATATTTTTAACTTATTTATTTATTTATTTATTACTTCCCATTTATATCCCGCCCTCTTCGCAAGCGGACCCAGGGCGGCTTACAACATTGTAAAAACAATCAATCCAATAAAACATATAAAACCATAATTTACATATTTTAACTTTAAAACCATTCTATAGCGCTATTTCAGTCCAGTATGGCGGTATTGACTTCTCGACCAAGATCGCCAGCATTCTGTAGGATGTCTGGTGGCAGCCTTTTTTTTCAATCAAACCGCAAAAGCCTGTTTGAACAATTCGGTCTTACAGGCCCTGCGGAACGCAGACAAATCCCGCAGGGCCCTTATAGCTTCTGGGAGGGTGTTCCAAAGTTCTGGTGCTGCCACCGAAAAAGCCCTGGATCTCGTTATACATAGCCTGGCTTCTTTTGAGCCAGGGGCAGACAACAGATTTTTTGTCCTTGATCGCAGTGCTCTCTGGGGGATATGTGGGGAAAGGCAGTCCCGTAGATAGGCAGGTCCCTGACCATAGAGGGCTTTAAAGGTTAATACCAACACCTTGAAGCGAACTCGGAACACAACAGGCATTACTCCTTGGCCATTCACACACACATAGACCATTAAATGTTTTCCATGGTACCCACTTACACAGGCCATAGACAACTGAAGTGGTAGACTTCAATCTGACCACAGGGTTTTAAAGCGAATACACTGAGGCATGCAGCACTGAGGAAGGGTTTTAAAAAACAAACAAACCTCTCCTCACATACATATACTATTTCTGTAATCAGAACTAACCCCTAGAGTGCTTTTAGCCCTTTAAGATATAAAATAAACAAACTAATAGGAACTCCTATCTGCCTCCTCCACCCCCACTTTCTAGAGTTAAAAGTAACATGAGAAGGGGAGCTAGTCCCTCCTTTTCCCCATTACCACAAGCCCTATCTCTAATGCCACCACTGTGGCTGCTATTTGAAGTTATATTACAAATTGGGGAGTCTGATTTCAGATCTCCAACATAACGTACAGTTTGGACCTCTGAGCAGGCTGCTATCTAGCTTTACAGCTACCTTTTAAAAACACACTTAATGATGCCATCGTGAGAACAAAAGATTACATGATGTCATGTTGTTATATATAACACACACACACACACACACATATATATATATAAAAACTGTAAATATATTATGTGCTCTTTATTGTTCATTTTAAGTCTCTAAGATGATAGTTCCCTTGTTCTCTCTTTTTAGTCTGACTGTTTTCTCAAAATATACATAACAGCAGCTGTGTTAATTTTCATACTTTGAGACTTTCACAAAATTGCAGTAAATATTATGATAGAAAAATCTTCATAGTATCTCTATGAGAGATCACTTGTTTTCATTGGAAATCAACCTAAAGTATTCTGTCAGCTCAAAACAAACTTTTATGGTGATTCCACTCATGCTCTGAGTATTCATGAGAAAATAACTACATAGCATATTAAAAATGTCCCTTATTTCCAGTATAGCTTTTCATGCTTGATTTAACACAATATTTCACCCACAACTCAAGTATATTTAGAGGTTATCACAGCATAAATTTGTCCCCCAAACCTGCCTGAGAAAAACAGCAGCTATTTGATCTTAGTACCTCAAGGCAAAAGAAGCTTAAGCTTAAATATGAAATTCAACTTAAACATCACTTACCAAATATTTCCAAGTTATTCTGAAAAGTACAGAAGCCAACCTTTTCCTTTCTTCTAAACTGTAAGCAGCAGTGCTCCAAAGAAATTGCTCAGCTGATACCAGATTAAGTTACACAAACGATTGTTGGGGGAAAATTGTTTTGTTCTCAGCTAGAAGAATGCTTCAGTCCCTACTAGCACTGACAGGAATCTGCTGCCTGTAATTCTGACTTCTGACCAATCACAGAAGAGGAAAAAACAGTACATTTGCATTAATTGCATTGTATGATGTCACTCAAATGATTCTCTTATACAGCCAGAGAAAGATTCAAAGAAGGAACAAAATATATTTTTAAATGCCATAATTTTATGGAAGCATGTCAGAAGACATTAGATAAGAGTCAGACTTATTATGAGTGTAATCAAAATTGAATCAGCATATCCATACACTAGTAAAGTTGCAAGATGATTTCCCATGTCAGATAGATGGAATGGTTCTAGCCAAATAACTACAGTTGGGAGTTATATATAAATGCATCAAATTCATTTCACTAAAATTTTATAAATGTAGGAATGGGCATTGGTTGCTGTAGGCATTTCTAAGCCTATTTCTGAGCATATTATGCTAGGATTCTGATTATTTGATCATGAATTTAAGGATGACAAGAAGATTCCCTTTGTCATTCTGAAATTCATGTTCAGATATTCAGGATCCCAGTTTTTGTGTAAGTGATCTTTAGAATGAGATGCCAGTGGACTGGAGAAATGCTGCTAATCCTTGAACAGATTTGAAGCAGAGATTTGCTAATTCACAATGTATTCAAAACAGGAGCACGTGACCATCTTCTGATATTTTGATGCTGTCAGCAAATGCAGTCCTAGGCAAAGTTTTACTCTTCTAAACCTGCTGAAGTCTTGGTATAACTCCTATTAGTTTTGCACTGTATGTTCTGTAATCCACACTCTGAAGAGAACAGATTGACTTCCTAGAGAATGTTTGCTAAGAGAATAAGTAACATCAGTTGATGAATTGACGAGGGACAATATTGATAACATTGTGGGCTCCACGAGGACTTAATGATGTTATATGCAGGGCTTTTTTTGTTAGAAAGAGCCCAGCAGGAATTCATTTGCGTATTAGGCCACACCCCTTGACATTACCAGAAGTGACATTGCCTGTCAAATAGGTTACTTTCCACCTATTGACACAGAACAGTACAGTGCCATCAGATGCATTTCATAGATGTGTGTTCTCACCCAGCTCAATGAGAGACCTTGTCCCTCCGCACCCCCCCCCAAAGCACCACATGACTTGTCGTCAGAACCTTCCATGTGGCTGCAGTTCAGCTGGCTCCAGGATCCCAGAGGTGCTGCCGCTGGAGCTGCAGTTGTCTGTGGCTCATCCGCAGAGGTGGGAAGAGTTGTTCCTTCCTTCTCTAAACTGGCCCTGACAGCTACACAGCCTTTGCTTGTTGGGGGAAATGGGAGGCTGTGGGCAGTGGACTTGCCTCTGCAGCGGGAGCAGGCTGCTTTCCGACTCCTTGCATTGCATTGGGGAGGCAGGGAGGAGGCAGAGATGACGGGTGTTGGTTGCCTGCCTGCCTCCCCCTTCCTGCTGCCATGATGAAGCCCGCTCCTTACCCTACCCTGGACGTGCCCTAGTTCTGCTCCTGTGCCCTCTTCTGGCACTGTAGAGCCTGGGAAAGTGAAATGGGGAAGGATGGGAAAACCAAGTCCTCACTGAGGCTGCCCAAATCCCACCCTCTTCTTCTTGTGTGTGAGTGGAGGTAATCCTTTATGCATCAATCCTGCATCTTCTGCAAAGAGACAGGGCCTCTCTTTTGCCATGAAGTCAATGCTGAGCATGGCACTGGAAACCCAGCCTGCCAGGAAGTCCCATCCCCTAATCCAAGGCTGGCAAGGCCCATGTGCTTGATCCATTGGAGAAGGAAAGGCACTCTGCACATGGTCAGAAGTTTGCTTTCCTATAATGTCACATGCCTGGTGGGCATTTAAAGCAGATTTGAGGCCTTTAGATCAATCCTGCTCAGTCAATCCAGATTCCCGGCAGAGTGGGTGGAGGTAAGGTTGGGGGAAGGTTTCTGCATGGGTGGGTGGGGTGGGGGATCACAGGGAGCTGTCAGCGGAGTGGGAGGCCAATGTGGTGGGGGCCTTTCCTTGGGTGCCAAAAAGCCTGGCACCAGCCCTGAGCGTACATCCAACTTGTTTGTTCTAACTCACTATCATGTTTTTAAACTATTGGATTTTGTAGTTTTTAGACTGTATTATTATGTATAATTTTATCTGTATATTCTTTTGTTGTGACTTTCCCTGAGCCAGTTGTATGGGCATGCTCACAAACAAACAAATAGAAAATTGTCCAGTATTAGCTAGCGTGAGATTCTTATGTTTTATGCTTGGGAGCCGGAACGGATCATAGAGTTACTTTTAAAGGATCGTGAGCAGGGGTAATTTCATAGAAAAAGAGGTGCCAGAGCTCATTAGCACAACTCATTTGCATATGCCACACACCCTTGACATCACTGGACCGTGTACTAAATTATATCAGCTCAGCATCTACTGTAAAATCTTTCTTGAATTATAATTGTTATAATAAAGCCTTACTCCCATCATACTTTCAAATTACTTTCTCCTATGTGGCCACAGTGGCATGATGAAGACTTCCATCTGTCTGCTTTATATGTTTTGGTTATTTTTCCATTTTTGGGGAGGAGGTATTAGAAAGTTTCTCAAATCTTAGAGTTCAGCAATATTTTCACAGGGGGTTTGAACAATGGAGCCCAAAAGCAAGTATTGGGGGGGGGGGGGAACTAAGAGGTTCTGGAGCTCTGCTCCTGTGAGTTCCTGCCCAAAATGAGGCCTGATACTGAGAATGTCGTAGAGCAGGGGTTGCCAAACTTGCTTAACATAAGAGCCACACAGAATAAATGTCAGATGTTTGAGAGCCACAAGACATGAATGCCAGATGCTAGAGAGACAGGGAGAGAGAGGTGGAAACAAAGCAACTTTTAATGCATTTTCCAAGCTGCCAGCTGGCTTGGCATGGATAAGTGATTTAAAGAGAGAAATGCCTTCTCCAAGCTGGTCAATGGGGTGGTGGAGACTTCCATAGACACACAACATGTCTGAAAGACCCACAGTTTAGCCACCCCTATCATAGAGAATGTTTGCAGTTACAAAAACAGGTGAAACTATCTCAAGTACAGATAATAGTACCCAGGAAGCAACCAGTCAATCAAAAATTTCCTCTCTCTCTCTTTGTCCTAGGACCAGCCATTGTTTAAACCGGGATTTGTCAATCATCTGACCTGCCTGTAAACAATAGTCTCTACATTTGGAAACATTTTCCCTTAGCCCCAAGTGTGTGCTCATCACAAATATATGCTATGCTTATTTAGGGCTAAAGCTGGAGATGCGGCTGAGCTCTTGCAAGGACAACGTGTTGTGGGCTTGAGTTGTGATTCTCTCAATAAAACCTAATACATATATAGAAAGCAAATAACGCAGTTACGCAGCAATAACATGGATATACCGGGAATCATGATAATGATGAGCCAAAAGCAAAGCATACGCGCACTGATGAGTCCACGGGCGTAGGAGTGGGGAGCGGTATATTGCCTATGAATTTAACCGATTCTTTAAGCAGAACAACTCCACGCACACACTTTTCTGTCTAGGACTGACTATCTTTCACTCCACCAAGCCGAGCACTGACTCAGAAGAACTCATACCATACCGCAAATTGTCTTTAAGGTGCTTCTAGACTCTTTTATCTACTGCTACAGACTAACCCAGCTGCGAAACTTGATCTTCTTTCTCTTAATTTGCTGTGATTGGTTCGCTGTGGAACTCGGACTGTATGATGTCACTGCACCTCCGCAGTATTACATCCCCCACAATCCTTAGCGGTATAATAAACGAGATGCGTGCCTTGACCGAGCTTGGTGAGCGCGGAGTAGTATTAACAGCCTGCTGCAGTCAACTGTTAGGGAAAGATCGTTCGTGAAAGGGTAAAGTGATAAAACTCTCAGAACCTCGATACTTCCGGAAAGGTTGTTTGTTAGCAGCAGGGTCAAAGAGGTGTGGGTATTTGCCGGCCAGTATTAGCTGTGAAAAAAATAGGGACTAAGGCAAGGTCAAGGGTTTTTCAGGATTTGCTTTGGTTGTCTGTTTGCTGACTTCCAGACAGATAAGTGCGAGAAACAGGCGAAAGCAAGAAGTTCTCGTGGCACTTGGAAGATGAACCATATTCTATCATCACAAATGATTTGGTTGAAGGAATAGAGGGAATGCTTATTAAATTTGCCGATTATACTAAACTGGGAGGGGTTGCAAATACAGTAGAAGACAGAAACAGGATACACAGGATGACCTTGACAGGCTGGAAAACTGAACTAAAATCAATTTTAACAGGGATAAATGTAGAGTTCTGCATTTAGGTAGGAAAAATCCAATGCAGGATTATAGGATGGGGGAGACTTGTCTTAGCAGTAGTATGTGCAAAAAGGATCTAGGGGTCTTAGTGGATAATACGCTGAACATGACTCAACAGTGTGATGCAGTGGCTAAAAAGGCAAATGCAATTTTGGGCTGTATCAACAGAAGTATAGTGTCCAGATCACGTGATGTGGTGGTATTGCTTTACTCTGCTCTGGTAAGACCTCACCTAGAGTATTGTGTTCAGTTTTGGGCACTACATTTTAAGAAGGATATAGACAAGCTGGAATGGGTCCAGAGAAGGGCGACGAAGATGGTGAGTCTGGAGACCGAGTCCTATGAGGAAAGGTTGAAGGAGCTGGGGATGTTTAGCCTGGAGAGGAGGAGGCTGAGAGGTGATATGATCACCATCTTCAAGTACTTGAAGGGCTGTAATATAGAGGATGGTGTGGAATTATTTTCTGTGGCCCCAGAAGGTAGGACCAGAACCAATGGGTTGAAATTAAATCAAGAGAGTTTCCGGCTCAACATTGGAAGAACTTCCTGACATAGCGATTCTTCAGTGGAACAGGCTTCCTTGGGAGGTGGTGGGCTCTCCTTCCTTGGAGGTTTTTAAACAGAGGCTAGATGACCATCTGACAGCAATGAAGATCCTGTGAATTTAGGGGGAGGTGTTTGTGAGTTTCCTGCATTGTGCAGTGGGTTGGACTAGATGATCCTGGAGGCCCTTCCAACTCTGTGATTCTATGAAATTTCCAGCCTTCCTCATCAGGTTCACGGGCTGAGTTTCAAAACCATTAAAATCCATAGATTCAGGTGGGTAGCCATGTTGATCCGAAGCAACAGAACTAAATTTGAGTCCAGTGCCATCTTTAAGAACAACACTGGACTCAAACTTTTGTTCTATTAAAATCCATAGAAAGGTTCACTTTGACAATTCCTCATTCACTTTGAATCCCTTATTCACCCTTATTGTTTCAGCTTTCACCTTCCGAACAAGGGGGGAGGGGCTGTGTTCTGCTACAGTCTCTGTTTTTTTGAAGGGAGAGACTGGTTTTTCTCAAGCATTTGTCGACAAAATAGGGAAGGTTTCTTTCAAACAAATGAAGTACTTATTTTAAGAATCTTTATAACTAGGAAATGGGAGGCATAACAAATATGAACAGCAACCTTTATAGACCTGATATGAAACAGGAGGAATTGGTAGTGCTAGGGAGAACATTTCAATACAGATGTAAATAGTTTATGATATAATGACATATATATATATATACACACACACACACACAGATACTTGGGCTATCTCCCCATACAAGAGTCTCTCAGCTTTGGGTTTAGCTTTAGACATATGAAATGATAATGAAGTGCAGTAAACATTTGTAGAAAAAAAGTTAGCAATATAGATTGTAAAGAGTCAAGTTAGTATTTCAATGAGTGTACTAACACAGTAGCTTAATCTGACTATATGTGCTACTAGGTTGGTAATAATTTACATGTTATTTGTTCAATGGGATTCTCAATTTCTCCACAGTGCTGGGAGTCAGTTTCTTTATAGACATGAAGAATTATCATGTTCCAACCTTTTAATGGAATGGAAGGTAAGGTATTTGCTTAGCAGTTTAGAATATTCCTTAATTTTCTGAAGTAAGAAGGGTTGGGGAGGTGTTGTGGCTCAGGAGGAGCCTTTCTCTTTGCAAGCTGAAGGTCACAGATTCTATCCCAGGCATCTCCAGTAGGACAATACTGATCTGAGTCTCTGGAGAGGCATGGTCAATCTGAACACACAATACTGACCTTAATGGTCTAATTCAGTATAAGGTCAGTATAAGGCACTGTGCCTCTGGGATAATATGATCCCTTGAAGTAAATGGACACTGTGATTTATCTGTTTGGAATGTACTTGCTTGGTTTTAGTAGACATAGTTGGGCTGCCAACTGGTTAAATATTTTGAATTGATAAATCACCTGGCTTTTAAACAATTAGATTTATATAAATTTGAACAGCCCACAGAGGGATGGATTATATAAGGTAATGATGTGAGTTTACAAATTAATAAAAGAATGTACTAGTCATTGTTACAAGAAAATTCCATCTTCAGTATTCTTTTCTATCAGTTTGGAAATCTGAAATACAGATTATCATATGATAATAAAAATGGTTAAAATTCCACTGATATTCTTTAAGATCAAGAAAGATCATAAATGTAATTCGAAAAGCACAAGGACTTGACTTCTAAAGTAATTATGTGTATCTGTGTTGATATCTAGCTTGTATTTTCTAAAACCATCTCCTAGGAAATAGCCTAATAATATCAATAAGTTATTTAAGACTTGATTTCCAGTTCCTTTTAAAAGTTATAATTGTCCTTCTATTGAAATTTATTTAGATTTTCAAATAGGTGATGGTTCGCATTATAGATACACTGAAGAACTATGAAGTGGTTTTGTGTAATACTGAGGAGAAAAATACAATGTAATGTCTGGGCATACTCAACACTGGTTCCAAATGAAGAAAAACAAGTTCCGTATTACTGCATCTATGGCCATAGACGGTTGTCGGATTACAAGCCTAAAAAAATGAAAGACTTTTACATGCTACTTAAACTTCAGGAAGGCTGCTCTTTGGATGATGTTAGAAATTCATACCTAGAGCTTGCCAAGAAATACCACCCAGACAGTGGTTCATTTACAGCAGATTCTGGACTTTTTGTGCAGATTGATGAAGCATACAGAGTGGTACTTAATGATATGGCTGAGAAAATTAAATCAAAAGAAAAAGACGAGGAGGAAGAAGACAAATTGAAGTCTGTAACACTTCATCACAGACATTATTTAAGTTTTGAAGGCATTGGTTTTGGTACACCGAGTCAAAGAGAAAGACAGTATATGCAGTTTAGAGTTGATCAGGCTTCTGAACAGGTCATGGAATACCGCAAACGGAAAATAGAGAGCCAGTCTGCTACAAGCAGTGAAATGTTAGCAAAAGATGTAAGGCAAAGTAAGAAAGTAAAAATCACCCAAGCGATTGAACGATTGGTTGAAGACCTCATTCAGGAATCAATGGCAAAAGGAGACTTTGATAACCTTAGCGGTAGAGGAAAGCCTTTGCGAAAATTTTCAGACTGTCCACATATAGATCCCATGACTCACAATTTGAACCGTATTCTGATAGACAATGGATACCAACCAGAATGGATTCTAATGCAGAAAGAAATACGGGAAACAATTGAAAAACTGAGGAAGGATTTGATTGCTTCCAGGAATAAATTGGGAGAGCCAATGACACTGGATAAAACAAAACACTGGAATGAGGTCTGTGAACAGTTTACAGAAAATATCAAGGAATTAAACAGAAGAATTAATGATTTCAATTTAATTGTCCCTATTCTCAGCAGACAGATGGTGCATTTTAATACCAACAAAGAAATTGCACGTGCAGTGGAACTCTGCGAAACCCTGATGAAAAAAACAAGGGCTGAAGAAAACACAAAGGGAATAGAACATGAACATAGCAGAGAATTTGATCTTAAGACCAGCTTTTTAAAATGGATTAATATTATTTTGAAGTAAAATCGAGATTCTAAACATTTGGTTTCATGGAGACTCATATCACTTCCACAAACCATTCTGTTTTCTGATACAAGCTATATATCTGTCATGGAACTGTACAAACAAAACAACACATTTCTACCAGTAAAGTCTTGGGTTTGTCAAATTTCCTTCATTTTCATGCATGTCAAATTAGATTTAAAAAGAGATTGTTGGAGTTATATTTAAAATATCTGGAAATAAAAATATATACAAAATTAATTTCAGGGACACTGTTATTTTGGAGTTGAAAAATCCACACCTTTCAGTATTGTGTGTGTCAGAGACAAAAATGATAGCAGTACTAGAATTTGCCACTTGAAGAAACTGCTTTGTTGTATCACCTGTTGCCACACATCCTTTCTTTTCTATTCCATTGCTGGGTGGGAATGGATGGAAATCTCGCTACATTTTTTACAGTGTTCTTTAGAGCTCAGTGTTCTCCAGTGATGATAATGCTGTTTTACAGTGATGCTGCTGACCATCTGCACTGACATTCTCATATTGTGAAAGGGCAGGGCCAGCCTAACCATATAAGTGATCTAGGCAGTCATGTAGGAGAACAGCTGTTAAGGGGTGCCATAAAGCTCATGCTGAGCTCCTTTAGGCTCCACAGCTACATCACTCAGGGGTCACTGGCAGTGTCTGCAGCTGTGCACCCAGTGTGGCCAGTGGAAACACTGAGGGGGTAGGTAAGGAGAGAAGAATGCTGTGCCTGTGTCCACCTAGCCAAGCCTGCCTGGGTAAAAGGAGCATCCATGGCCAGCCACACTCTCCCTTGTGAACAAAAGATCAGTGTATGCTGCAGGTGAGCTGTATGTAGCAGGGCCAGTGGTGGTACAAGGAACAGAAGGGATGCTGCTTCTGAACCAATCAGGCCTGCCTAGGCACTAGGTTCTTCCTTACCTTCCTTCCTTCTTCCCTCCGTAGAGTTCCAGTGGCATGGTTCCTGTCAGGCAAGTAAGAGTCTTACCTCAGTGATGAATGTGCAATAATGCCGTAGAAATGAATAGCTGGATGACTAATGCTATACATTGATTTGTATCTGCTGAACGTAATCTAGGGTGGGAAGGTGAATTTTCTGTGGCTTATCAGTAGATTATTATTCTGATTTCTGAGTTTTTAAAATATTCCTACACATATTCTTCAGAAATCATTATGATCAGTTAAGGAATACATGCTGCTTGAAGGAGGAATACCTTCAAACTGAGTTGCTCCCAGTTTGAAGGTATTCCTCCTCTCGTCCATGCCTAAAGCTGCATCCCCAGTGTGCCTTCTGGATCTGCCTAATTTCATTCTGCTACCACCTCCCTTCCAGTATTAAGAACATAGGAAGAGCCTTGCTGGATCCAGCCAGTGGTCTCTCTAATCTAGCATCCTGTCTCACACAGTGGCCACCCAAGTGTTCTGGAGGACCAACAGCAGGGCATAGAGGCCAAGACCTTCCCTCGGTGTTGCTCGTAGCCCTGGTATTCAGAGGTTTACTGCATCAGAACATGGAGTCACCTTTCCTAGTAACCACTGATGGATCTATCCCCCCTGAATTTTATGAAATCCCCTTTTAAAGTCATCTATGCTTGTGGCCATTACATCACTACATTCTCTGGCAGAGAACTGCACAATTTAATCACTCCCTGAGTAAAAAGGTACTTCCTTTTGTCTGTCTTGATCTATTCCAGGGGTGACCAAACTGTGGCTCGGTCTTTCACACATATTGTGTGGCTCTCGAAGCCCCTGGCCGGCTCTTTAAATCACTTTGCCAAGCCAGTCAGCGGCTTAAAAGAAGATGATATTGGATTTATATCCCGCCCTCCACTCCAAAGAGTCTCAGAGTGGCTCACAATCTCCTTTACCTTCCTCCCCCACAACAGACACCCTGTGAGGTGGGTGGGGCTGGAGAGGGCTCTCACAGCAGCTGCCCTTTCAAGAACAACCTCTGTCAGAGCTATGGCTGACCCAAGGCCATGCTAGTAGGTGCAAGTGGAGGAGTGGGGAATCAAACCCGGCTCTCCCAGATAAGAGTCCGCACACTTAACCACTACACCAAACTGGCTCTCCAAACTGGCTTGCATAATGCCTTTAAAGTTAAAGTGCTTTCTTTCTACCTCTAACTCCCCTTCCCCATATATTTCCTTCCTGCCTACCTGCCTTTTCTCAAACATCTGATGTTCATGTTTTGCAACTCTCAGACATTTGATGTTTATTCTATGTGGCTCTTACGTTAAGCAAGTTTGGCCACCCCTGATATATTCCTATTTTCATTAGGGAGAGAGATAAAAAGTTCTCTCTGTTCATTCTTTCAACCTTGTCATAATTTTAAAAACCTCTGTCATATCCCTCCTCAGCTGTCTTTCTTAAATGAAAAAGACCAAAACTGGCTACACCGTTTGAAATTGACCATATTCATTCTGCAGCACTTTCAGCTATTGGATGAACCTCACTATGGTAGTAGGCCTTTATGCCCATGGGTTTGTTACAACAGGTCCAGTACTCCTTGTCGGAACCCTGCTGTCCTGGGATGGTGGCCTGCCCCTTGCCTTACACTGCTGTCCACTGTCAATTTCTGTGGCTACAGTCTTGCCAGGATGAGGCCCCTTTTTCTGTTGTGCCCATCAGGTCCTTGTTTCTTCTTCAACATCTGATGCTGCTAAAAGGCCGTTTGGGTGGCAGTTTTTTCAAACTTCTCCCCTGAGTTGGCATCCTGTTGATACCGCCCATGGAAGAGGAACAGTGTAAGCACCTTCAGGGCATACTTCTCTTGGACGGGGAAAGAACTGGCCACACATCAGCTGGTGGTGCTGAGGGTTGCCAGGCCCTACCTGGCAGCCAGTGAGGGGCTCCTTCGTCTTCTCTCAGATCTGTTGTGCATGCAAAGCTATGACATCACCCAGAAGTGATATCATCATGTCACTGCTGTTAGGCAGAGTGACACTCTAGTTTTTGGGCAAAACTCTATGGTTTGTGGCTGATTTTACTAAACGTTTTGCCAAAATCTAGGGTGATTCCACATTAGCCTTTGCTCTGGCTCCGACGCTGTGTTTCCCCCGGGGCAGATGTTGGTTTCCGCACATTTTGACCCGGGGCGGCAGTTTGACCTGCCTCCGAAGCGGTGCTGCCCCGGATCAGGGTGATCGGCAAAATACCAGATCTTTTTTTTGCTGCGGTTCTGAGGCTCAGAATTTTATGTGCAGAACTCGAGCCAGTGCGCTGTCAAACTTGTCGCATCATTAGAACACACCCACATAACTCCACGCCCCTGATTCCACCCAGTTATTTCGTCACACCCTCTTACTTTTACTCCCTTTTAAAATTGTCCGCCATTATCCAATTAGGAATTTTTTTTTAAGCAAAGCTGGTTTTGTGTTACAACGCTGCAACACATAACGCTACAACACGATTCTCTTCTTTGCCCGAATGCATCCCTTACTTTCAAATGCCCTCACTCTTTATGGTGTTCCACGAGATTTAGGTAATGTGCCCTCCATTATCTGGGAGGTAATCTACCATAACATTTGATCATTCACAATGTTATCCCCCCCCCCCCCCAACTGAAAGCACTTTGTGCTATCATACTTTTTTTTGACAATAGTTTCGTTACAACGTCACGAAATGAAAATCAATGTTACACGAACTAATTTTAAGATGTGCTGATGCCACTTTTATCCACCACCGCCCCCCGCATGTTCCTCAAGAGGGAACTTGGCTATGTTTATAGCCTTTGCTGATGTGCTGGGGACAATACTTTAGATACCATTCCCCCCCTTCGGGCTCCTTTTTTTATAGTTTTTTCCTGAAAATCGTGTTCTTAGCATTTCAGCAAGTGTGTGCTGAAGTGTGTGCTTCCTGCTTTAGACAATAGACCAGGGGGCAGATTAATGACCAATGGCAGGTGGGAAGGAAAACATGTGACTTTGCAAGTATTGCGCCTCTGGTGTTATGTTGTAACGCAATAAAAAAGGTTACGTTGTAACGCAAACAAGCATGTGTGTAAAAAAAAAGGAACTACATGGATGAGTGAGGAGGGAGGGGCATGAATGAGTGAGGAGGGAGGGGAGGGGGAAATTGCTCCAATTATGGTGGAAACTCCGGGAGCAACAGTACTGCAGAATCAAAACACACGGAACAGATTGGGAATTGAATCTGGGAGAAATCCTCTGGTGCGGAATCGGGAAATCAGACCCTCATGGAACAACCCCGGAGCAAAAGGAAGGCAAACGGCAAATGCGGAATCAGCCCTAAAGTGTAATCGTGCAGTGTCAGTGATGTCATTACATTGCTTTGGGGGCAACAGGGTTGGGCAGGGAAGCATCCCACAAAAGCAGGGGTTTCCCCACTCCTGGCAGGGGTTTGGCAATCCTGTTGATGTTTGCTGGCCCTGCAGGGTTTATCTGGTGGGACATTGCCCCCTTGCAAAGTAAACAGTCTATTGTATGGCCATTACAGTGGCCCCTTTCTCTGGCAGCTGCCTCATGTGAGCTCCACTGCATCTAACTGCCTGCTGTGTGGCATTCATGTGCATCTGGAGGTCCACTGCTCATCCCCATGGCTGCCGGGTTTGGGAGGAGGTTGATGCCATGTCCTGTGTTGCTCAACGTCACTGTGGTAGGCCCAGGGAAGTATGGGAATAGAGGACTGGGAGCCTTGCTTATCTGTTCACACATGGCTGCCTCTTGGTATCCCAGCAGAGGGCCTGCTGTACATGTGTGGACCTGAAAACTGGAAGAGAAGAGCCACCAAGTGTGGACTTTGCTCTCCCTGTGGTGCCTACTTCCCAGGTGCTTGCCCAGTGTGCTTGGTGCTCTGTTTGTGTTGTGCCTGCCTCCAGGATGCATGTGCACTTGCTCTCAGTCCATACAGTGAGAAGTTGACAGGATTCTTTGCCATGCATCCACCTCTGGAAATCTGGGATGACTTCCTGGAACCATTTGTAGAGCAGGGTGGCATGATTAGGTCCTGAGGAGGGGCACAGCTGGAGCAGGTGAGTTGGTAACTTAAACTGCTTGGGGTCATGTGGGCATGGCCACAGCTGTGTGGAAATCATAGAATCATAGACTTGGAACAGACCTCCAAGGTCATCTAGTCCAACCCCTTGCACAATGCACGAAATTCGCAATTACCTCCCCCTAAAATCACAGGATCAGCATTGCTGTCAGATGGCCATCTACCCTCTGTTTAAAAACCTCCAAAGAATGAGAGCCCACCACCTCCCAAGCAAAACAATTTCAAGTTCTTAGATAATAAGTCTTATAAGCTATACTTTATTAATTATAGAATCTTATAACTTTATACCTTCTAAAATCTAAGACTGCTAAGCATTGCAGAGGCTAACAGCCCAATCCAGACATAAGTGGCGGCCGGCCATGGCGTAGCTGCCATGCTGCTAGTAGACTTCCTGAGGACTTTGGCACGCTGGAGTGTGGGGAGGGGAGAGGCATAGCTTGCCGTGAGGGATATGGTCGCCATGGCAACGCTGCTGGTGTAGGCACGCAAGGGAGGCGGAGGCAGTCGGAGGGGAGGGCCAGCCCACCACCCCCATTGGCCAGTCCTGGCGCATGCGCCGTGGCTCATGACAGTCAGGGATGGGGAGAGGCGGCCCCAGAGAGGCTGATAGCCATCCCCAACTTGCCTCCAAACAGAGAACAGAATCAATGATAGACAGACCATCAAAGGCAAAGGAGAGACATCCTACCAACATGGGGAGGGAACAGGAGTGAGGCTGGGCATGCGCGCATGAGAAGCCTGGCTTGGTGGCGAGGCGGGGGTGGGGGTGAGACAGGCCTGAACAGGACCATGGAGAAGCCATAAATCCTCTCACACCCTCCCGCTGTCAGAGACTGCCAATGGCAGAGCAGGAAGTACCAAGTGCAGGAGTTCGCTGTCATAGACAGCAGCTGGAATGTGTGTCTGGGAATAAGCAGCACAGCAGCAGACACCCCCCCCCCAGAGACCCCCTGTTCTGCCCTGATGCCCCCCTGCCATGTACAGGGACCTCCTCCCTTGGGGGCTGCAGAACTCAGAGTGCGAGTGCATCAGTTGCAGAACTCTGAGTCCACTTCATCAGCCCCCCTTAGTGCCCTGCACACAACAGCCCTGTGGGGTCGGGTAGGCTGTCAGCCCGTACAGGCTGAGGGACAGCACTCCCCTCCCCTGTCCAGCCACGCGGGGGGCAGCGTGGCGGCTCATAGACTGTTCCCTCTCCGCAAAAACAAGTCTGCCTACCCTTCTGGGCATTCCCTCGGAGAGACCAATGACAGAGGGGGGGGGGGTTGCCCAGGGAATGTGCAGCAGATGCCAAGCAGGAGAGACAACAGAGGGCACAGCTCAGACTTTATTTTTCCGGAACAGAGTGCAACAGTCTCCCTGGCGCACGCTGGGCAGTCTTGCTATGGGTGGGGCTCCATTTAGAGCGGTGGGCAGAAACAGCTAAGGGAATGGGGGGGGGGTGGAGCGACACACGTGGAAGCCTCTATGTTAGATTCCCACCTGCAAAACAGAGAAAGAGATCAAGAGCACCTGCAGGGGCGGCAGCTGGAAGAGCAGACTGCGTTTCAGCCGGGCGCTCTCTTAAAGGGACAGTCTCTGACCCATCTCCCTGCATCGGGGCAGCTGCCACACACACACATACCCTCCCCTTCCAGGGGTTGGGAATGCGGCAGAGGGCAGACCAAGGGAAGGGAGCAGGTGGCAGCACAGGGGAACAGGGTCAGCAAATGCCCCCTGCCGGAGCCCACTGCCTGGTTCAAGTGCCAAAGACGCTCGCACACCAAGCAGTTGAGAGCAAGGGGAGGGGGAGGACAGGGGAGGGACAATGGAACTTACCTAGCTATGGGCAACAGTCCTCACATGCAGAGCCTCCGGGAGCCTGGTATCTGTGGGGACCTGGAAACAAGAGCAGTTAGCCCCAGGGGAGAGACCTCTCTCTCCCCCTTGCAAGTCAAAGATACTGTCAAAGCAACCGTGTGGTGCAAAACCCGTCACCAACGTGCCTGGCTGTCTCTCACTCTAAGTCTGTATGGCCAGGAGCTCGTCGGCAGAGTTTCTCGCCACGCGAACCTGCTCCTAACAACTGAGTTGTGCGAGGCAGAGTGGAAGTATTTCTAGGAGGGGGGGCTGCGATTGGGCAGGGGGCTCGCCAAGCCGAGGCATGAGGGGATTTGTGGGGCAATCACGCCGCTCCCTAAGGGATTTGTGAACTTCCGCAGCAGCGGAGGTGACCTTTGTTTTTGGTTTCAATGAGTGTCTTTTGGACATGCCGCTATTTTTGCCAGTGTGACGTTGTGCTTCTTGGGGGAGTGTGTCGTGGGCCAAACTGCTCAGAAAGCCGCCTAAGCCTGGCCACGCCCCCAACTCCACCCCCTCCTCTGCTTGAATGCCACATTCCACCTCACTTTCGCCCATACTCGGGCACAGCCCTCAGGCGTTGCTGCCCTCGTGTGGAGTGGCGCTCTGGCGGTCCCCCACCCACGTAACTCCTCTCCACTGTAGCGGCGCCAGTCGTATATCGGCACACATCCTTCCTGCGCCCACGTAGCAGCTCTTCTGCTCCCAAAAGATTTTTGTCCCCCCTCTCTGGATTGTGCTGTAAGTCTCAAAATCTTTCAAAATTTTCTAAGAACCCTTCGCTGATAAAATCTAACAGAGATCTTTGTAGAAGAAAAACTCTTTTGGGGCTTGGCTGACTCCCAGACAGCATTAGCTTTCTAAGAGAAAAGCAAGGAATAGCAAAAAAAACCTTAAGCCTTATATACTGTCTGACTATGAGAACTCCCTTCTCTTCAAAGGTTTATCTCAGATAAGCATCTTGCCTATAAATGTTACTTTGACATCTCACTTAACACCTGCTAGAGCTGAGTACTTGAGTGTTGGCTGATGTCCATCTCTCTTTTGATGCCATCTGGACTCAGATAATGTCCACTGAGAGAATCATGATATCTGGAGTTTCTCATCTCTAGCTAATAATGCTCCTTTCTCTCCCTCTCCCATCTGAGACATCCTAATTAGACCCTTCTCTGACCCAAATTACACACTTTCAGGCAGCTGAGTCCTGCAAAGCATCCTGGGGCTTGTAGGCAATAAGTATTTAAATGCTTAAACAGTATGTAATTTCTACATCTGTACGATGTATAACATCAAGATTTTAATATTAATCCAATCTTAGAATGCTTTTAAATTACAATGATGATTAATTTTATAAATGTTTGATTTATAATATGTATGTAGGTATAATATGTATTGTTTTAATTGTTGAAGTGCCTGTGTTATGAGCCGCCCTGAGCCTGCTTCGCTGAGGAGGGCGGGATACAAATTATATATTATTATTATTTATAAATTGCAAGGGTTGTTCATAAAGATGCCATCCTAGGATTTTCCCGCAACAGAAGTTACAATGGCTGTCAATAGCTAGGATGCCATTTTTGTCAGTGCAACCTTGCACCTGCTCAGGGAGTTGTTCTCCTGCTGTAATACTTCTTAAGCTGCCTAACTGCCACCATGCCCCCTGGAATGCCCATATCTACACCGGCAGGAAGGTTTGTGCAGTTGCTCTGCCAGCAAGCAGCTGTAGCACTCCTGCACCAGTGGGACTCAGCAGCACCACTAGTGTCCTGTGCCAATCTAACCTGCCCTTACTCCAATGTAACACAGAGTTATGCTGGCATAGATGTCAGTTGGCTCCCTATTCCAATTCCCCCCTCCCAGGATTGCTTTGTAAATTATCTGGGATAGACATTAGGCTATCTGGCCTGTAGTTTCCTGGTTCCTCTCTGGGTCCCATTTTAAAAATCAGTGTTAACTTATGTTGGATATGGTTGCCAGCTGCCTAGAGGGAAAATACAGGGATTGGGCAGTTCGTAAGTCTAATATAATAAAAAAAATAGTTATAAATATATCCTGTCCCTTTAATAGAGATTTAGTGGAAAGTTTTCTACCCAGTGAAGAGCCTCATGGTGCAGAGTGGTAAAGCTGCAGTACTGCGGTCCTAAGCTCTGCTCACAACCCGAGTTCGATCCCAGGTAGCCAGCTCGAGGTTGACTCAGCCTTCCATCCTTCTGAAGTTGGTAAAATGAGTACTCAGTTTGCTGGGGGGGAAATGTTGGTGACTGTGGAAGGCAATGGCAAACCACCCTGTAAAAAGTCTGCCCTGAAAACATTGTGAAAGCGTCACCCCAGAGTTGGAAACAACTGGTGCTTGCACAGGGGACTACCTTTACCCTTTTTTCCCCCTACCCAGTAACTTTTGCTTCTGTGTCATGAAAAGCTTCAACTGCCCATTTTGTACATGTAGCCTCTTTTAAAGGAACACAACATGTTTTTTCAGGTCTGTTGGCAACCTTAAAACTAGAGCACAAAGCCCATGTAACCTTTTATGTGCCTCATCCTAAAGAAAAAGATGGCAGCCTTGCTTAACAGCACACTGGAATAAAAGGATGTAGAGAGAAGAGAGAAAGCACAGATGACAACTGGGTACATCTTTAGAAATGACATGCACACATTTTTTCAGGGTTTTGAACAAACAGGTAATTGCACCCCCTCTCCTGACATTATGCTAAGACAAATTAAGTCTAAAGTCATCTTTCTCAAAACACATGACTACCACACTACTAATTAAAATGAAAACAGACAAAACCTCACAGATTGAAAAGTTAGTGTTCTGTTGTTTTTCTCCCTCCAAGCACTGCTAATAGATATCTTTGACAATTAGGTAACAATGTTCTTCTTTTGGGATTAGCCCCATTTTCTGTCACAAAGTACTATGGTTTGAATGCTTGTAAAATGCCACACCCCCTGAATCTTGTTTTTTTTTAAATAACACCACACACTTTTTGAATAAAAAGTAGTTGCAAAGCACTAAATGGAAGAGGTTTTATAGTTACTGGTAACATTTCTGTCACATTGTCTTATGACTAGTTTGTGGAAAGGAGCAATATCAATGAGCATAGGAAAAATGCTGTATTTATTTATTTATTCCGTAACTTATATCCCGCCCTTCCCACAAGTGGCTCAGGGCGGCTTACAACAAACAATAAAACAATAAAATCGGAACAAATTAATACATTTAAAATCAAGCATTTAAGACCTAAAAACCTTAAAATTTTACATTGTACATTAAAACTATACAGTATAATCACAAAAATCTAGAATCTAGAAAGCTACATTTGTCCAGTCAGGCGTAGGCTAACTGGAAGAGGGTTGTCTTACAGGCCCTGCGGAACTGTGTAAGATCCCGCAGGGCCCTCACCTCTTCTGGTAGCTGGTTCCACCACATAGGGGCCATTGTGGAAAAGGCCCTGTCTCTAGTTGTTTTGAGGCGCACTTCCTTGGGCCCGGGGATGGTGAGGAGATTTTGAGTCCCAGACCTCAGTACTCTCTGGGGAACGTGTGGGGAGAGACGGTCCCTCACGTAGGCAGGTCCCAGGCCATATAGTAATGTAAAGAAGTGTCTTGTCATCTTCGACAGCTGCTTCCCCCCCAGCTTCCTACAATCTGTGAAGGTTCTAGAAATAAGGATGTAAATTCTCAGAGGCATCAAAGGCAATAAACCACTAATAAAGGGGTCCCCAACCCCAGGTCCATGGACTGGTACCAGTCTGTGGCCTGTTAGCAACCTGGCCATGAGTTGTATAATTATTTCATTATATATTACAATGTAGTAGTAGTAATAAATAATAATACTACATTGGATTTATATCCTGCCCTCCACTCTGAATCTCAGAGTGGCTCACAATCTCCTTCATCTTCCTCCCCCACAACAGACACCCTGTGAGGTGGGTGGGGCTGAGAGAGCTCTCCCCAGACGCTGCCTTTTCAAGGACAACTCCTATGAGAGCTATGGCTGACCCAAAGCCATTCCAGCAGCTGCAAGTGGAGGAGTGGGAAATCAAACCCGGTTCTCCCAGATAAGAGTTCACACATTTAACCACCATACCAAAATAAAGTACACTATTGTATCATCCCGAAAACATCTCCTCCCCAGATCCGTGGAAAAATTGTCTTTCACAAAATCGGTGCCTGGTGCCAAAAAGGTTGGGGACTGCTGCACTAAAGAAAGCACAAGCCAGGAAGAATGGTAGAAACACTGGGAAAGAGAACCAACGTGTTCTTCATTTAAAATATGATTATCAGTGTGTCATGATGTGACTTAAACAGGTGCGGAGTACTAGAAAACCCTGGCCTTAAGAGTGGCTCTTAAAAAACACTGAAGTCTTTACAACATGTAATGTATGCCAAAGGTACATGGAATTATTTTGTTAATCTAATACAAGCAAATACGATTATTTTGATTTGCAAAAACTCAGGAGCCCATGCTTGCAATCACCTAACAGATTGCTCCCCCCCCCCCCTTTACGCCGCACCCCGAAGACGGGGCAGCCGAACGCACATGAACCCTTGTGAACAAACAACTGACAGAAGTCGCGAGGAGCGCAGCCCCATGACGCTTTCGTGACGCCTTGCGCCTTCTAAGCCAAGCCCCGCTAACCGCCCAATCAGCTGGCTAAGCCAAGCCCCGCTAACCGCCCAAGTGGCAGCCCTTTCCTCCATGGTGACGCTCTGCGCTGGATGCCGACTGGTCAGAAACCCTGTCACTCCCTCTCATACCGCTCGGTGGCGGAGGCTGCCAGCCAGCCAGCTTGAGACAGTGGATGGAGCAGGAGAGATCGTTCCAGGTGAGGGGGCTGGGAGAGGCAGGCGCTGTTTCACTCTCCTTTCGGGTTGGGTCCTGAAGGAGCTTGTGTTTGGGTGCCGATAAACATTTATTCATGTTCATTTTGCCGGGTGTGTGTGTGTGTGTGAGTTGCTTTGTGCTTGTGAAAAATTGTGAGGTGATTTTCCGGGGGCGGGGTGTGTTGGCCTCGAGGGCCGTCCCGTCCATTATCTCGAGCTGCTGGACTCTCTCTTCCCCTCCCCTGAGTCTGAGCATCAGCGGGAGGTGTCATGTTTCTCATTCAGGTTGCCTCTTGGTGGGGGAGAAGGGCACTTCCTCCTCTTGCTGATAGTGGTGCTGGGAGAGGCTTTATACCCTGGTCTTCCTGTTGCTTAAGGGACTGTACAAGGGCAAGGACGGCTTTTAGCGGGGCAGTTATGCTGCTCTGCCCTTAGAGAGGTGAAGCCAAGTCATGGGATGACCACTGTTGTGGAAATACTGGGGCTTGCGAGTGCATCCTTCGCCTTAATTCCACACACAGCAATTGGTTGCACCCTTCTGCATTTTTTTTAATCTAGTGAAACCGGTTCCACTTGTGGGACTACGTACCGTGCTCGGAGACTGACTGAACTTTTATCTGGGAGCAGGCAAATATTATTTTCTCAGTGGAGCCTCAGCAGTATGCAGCAACATTTATTAAATCCTTAATAAAAGATTTCAAAGTTATAAAATTGTATTCTGTAAAGGATATAGTTGCTACTGGAGCATCTTCTTTTAGTCTGTGCTGCACTAGTCAAATGTAGAGGTTGTGTATTTTGCTTGTACTGAGGTGAACCTGGTCCCCACCATGCATATTGTTTCTTAGTGTTACTTCTTTCTAGAACTGGAAGGTACCTTTTACTTGCTTTTCGTTTAGTTTCTGTTCCTAAACCCGGGATCTGTGATTCTCAACAGTTCAGCCGCTGTTCTTTGTCTTGTTAATACTGGGAAGGCTTGGGGAGGTGCTTGTCCTCTCAAGCCTCTCTAGGTCAGAGTCCTGTGACATTTTCCTTAAGGAATTTGTAACTGATATGGAGCATATATCTGTATGCACTGATCACTGATCACTCATGAATGGATCTGTCACTGATCATAGGTTTTTTGGGGGGTTTTTTAATTGATGAGACCCATCATGATTTGTTTACCTTCTGGGATCTGAGCAATGAGCCTCCCCTAGAAAATGGCACATACATTGTGGTATGTGTTAAAAGACTGCTGAAAGTAAAAACAGTTAATTTTTCATTTTGCTCTGAGCATTCAAGTACTTTCTGGCATATGATGGACAGTTTCATTATAAAGAGTGCTTGTGTCAACTTAAAAATGTTTTCATTTAGCCATATTAATCCACAGTAGAATGGTTAGATTCAAGTCCAGTAGCAGTTTAGAGACCAACAAGATTTTCAGGGTTATGGTTATAACTTATTCTATTAAATGTTAACAAAAGCTACAAAGCATAACTTTCTAAATTATTCTGAGAATCATAGAATGTCTCGTCTGTGCCTCAACTTGCTGTCAGCAGTGGTGACACAGGGTCCAGAGGCTGCAAGAGACGTCTGTAGCCACTTTGATTTAATAAGAGCATGTGTGAGTTGGTAAAAAAGAGAGATTATGAGGTAAGAGGAAACATGTACAGTGAGTGAACTGTGATGGCTCAACAATATTGATTCTCTGTAGTTTTCAAATACTACCTAACTGGTGTTGCTGCTTCTGTTATTGCATTATAGTGTTTCTTGTACATAGGTTTTGACCTTTAAAGCCCTATGCAGACTAGGACCAACATATCTACAGGACTGTCTCTCCCACTGTGTCTTTCAAAGGGGTTTATTCTCTTCAGATTCACATTTGCTAGTGATCCTGGGCCCAAAAGAAGCCTGCCTGGCCTCACAGCCAGAGCTTTTTCAGTTCTTGCAGCGGCCTAGTGAAATACTCTCACAAGCGAGATCTAGGTCTTGCAAAACTTAATGCAATTCTGCAGAGCCTGTAAAATGGAAATTTCGCCAGGCCTATGGTTGAGGCAGTAGTAAACCATATACACTGGCCTCCCATGCCTTGTTCCATCTACTGTGGCTTGCATGTATTATTCCATCTATGGCACACATAGATAGGATTGGGACTCAACACTGTACTACAGTGTTAGTATTAATCAGTTATCTGGCGCTGTAGGTTTTAATGACTGTATCATGTTTTTATATTTTATTTATGGTAAATTGATGTTTTTAGTTGTTGCACCCTGCTCTGAGCCTGCTGTGCAGGGAGAGCGAGTTAAAAATAAAATAAAATCAATAAATATTCTTTCCAGTAGCCTCATTATGAATTTAGCACTCTTGCTCCTGTAATCCAATGTTTGGTAATGGCTTGATTATATGGTAGATGTTTTGACCATGCTCATTAGCTCCAAAAAAAGTTTGACTGTTTGCTTTAAAACTTCATTTGTGCAGTTTCGTTAGGTTCATGTAGGAGGCTTGCTATAGATAGTGTTGCAGGCTTTCTAGTTTGTCCTGTTCTGATTCTGTTTGTCCTGTTCTGATTCTGTTTGTCCTAGTTTGTCCTGTTCTGATTCTGTTTAAAGTACTGGGAACATAAACTATTAAGAAAAAAAGCAAATTACTATTGCTACAACTTTTGGATTTTTAGATCATCCACTTACTACCAGCATGGCTTCTCCTATGTTCTTATTTTTTTTTCTGGTATGGTTATGACCCTAGGTTATTCCACATGTTGTCTAAAGACACTGATATTAATTTTTGCTATCTCAAAAGTCTTTCTGAAACTTCATTTCAGTTTTTTCATGTATTGAATTATGTTTGTATTACTTCAATATTGTAAATATCAAATCTATCCAAATCTATATATTGTATCATTTTAGTTGGACTTTGGGGTCCATTTTTAAAGAGAATGCTTTCTAATTTAGTTCATACAAACAGATTATAGAACCTTACATCTATGTCATAACATTTCACATATGATGGAGAAATCTGGTCTGTTCATTTTTACAAGATACTATGTATACATACGAATAATATATAAAAACATAGAAACAAAATTATTTGCTGTAGTTTTCTGGACATTCGTAGCCACAGCTGGGACTGAAAAGCAGGTTTCTACTGTTGTTCTGATGTCATATGGTTTATTTAGTTTATTTCTGATTCAAGATGTTTAAAGTGAAGTGATATATGTAATTACAGAATGTAATAGCTCAGTCCTAAATTATTGTTAGGGTTTGAAGAATCTTTCGGGCTCAAGTGCCGTGTTCTACTGGAGAAAGTTTTCCTTCCAGACGTTTCGTTCTCAGCTGCGGAGAACATCCTAAATTATTCCTTTAATGTTTTGCCTTTGCATATTCCAGCTGTTCTCAACATCTAGGTGTAAGTGACTATTTTAATTTATCTGATCCTGCAAGGAGCAAAAACTATTATAGTATAAGTGTGAGCTATGAACCAGGAAATCCTGGATTCAGATCTCATGTCATTTGTGAATGCACTAGTGGCCTTGGGCAAGGTATTTGCAAAATACTGAGAGGCAGCATGGTCTATTAGAGTGCCAGACAAATTGCCCACTGCTGTTTGTCCAGTAAGTGAAAATACATAGGTTCACATATTGTATCCTAATAACTAATCTCCTGGGTCGTGTCTGATTTGGCCTTGAACAAAAAACTATGTTCTTAAGGAACATCAGGATTACAGTCTAATGGGTAATCCGGTTAAGATAGAGTTTTAAAGTGATTTTTTTACTGAACACATAACATAAAAATAATCCTGTTGATGATACTCTTTGAATCCCCCCCCCCTCTTTTCTTAGGACTTGGACGCTTGTGAAAATCTGATGTAAACACTGTTAAAGAAACAAAATACAGCATTGAAATGGCAGGCTTCCTAGACAATTTCCGATGGCCTGAATGTGAGTGTATTGATTGGAGTGAAAGAAGAAATACAGTTGCTTCTGTAGTAGCAGGCATTCTGGTAAGACCAATAAAATCTGTCAGATCAGTTAGTTATAAATCACAGTTTCATCCCTATCATGCATTTTAACTCCTTGCAAATTATTAATGTCTGGCAAGCTTCCACTTATATAAAAGCTTATAACATCTCTTTAGATAGTGAAGTTAGTCACGCAAATTGTTGCCTTGGCCCACGTACTAAGTGCAATGAGACATGACTGTGTTGGCCCAGAAACATATACTGGATGGACATATGCTTAAAGATAAGCTCATAAGATAACCAGCTAGAACAGGGGTGTCAAACTCATTTGTTATGAGGGACAGCTGGATCTGACATAAATGAGACCTTATTGGGCCGGCCATGTGTATCATAAAATGCAATGCCAGGTAGCAGAGATAAAACTTTATAAACAAACACAATTAAATATTTTTTCAACAAAGCTTTAAATAAGACATGCTTAAAAGTTTAGCTCCCTTGTAATGTTTTATTTAACAATCTCAGATAACTTAAGGAAGCATGAGAGAGGGAGAAGGAAACAGACTTGCTTGAGGGCCTGAATGGAGCCCTTCAGGAACCTGTTTCGTCCCTTTGGCTGCATGTTTGAGCTAGAAGTTCAAGTGGCCCAGAGTTCCAATAGAAGAATGCATTTAAAGTTAAACTGGAAAATGTTGCCACTAACAAGTGGGAAGTTCTCACAAATAATAAAAAATGTCCACATCACAGGTTCTGTGATGGATTATACAACTGAGATAAGAAATGACTCTGACAACACAAATATAAGAAATACAAATCATGATCCATGTGCAAGATGACTGATATATATTTATGGCATGTTCTGCCATCTTGAGATTGACCTCTTCAGCTGCCAGAAACTTTGTTGTGCTAATACTTATCTTTGAGTGGTATGAACAGTTGAGGAAGCTGTTAAGTTTCTTCTCTTGAAAACTTGAAGTCATCAAGAGCTCTGAGACCACATGTTCACTTGATCAGCATAATGCCATGATAGTTCAGTGCTATTCCAGGGATATTTGATAAAAGTGCCAAAAATGGTGATTGCTTTCTTGAAATGAGTGTTTAATTCTTAAGTGACACATGGAGTTACCATGGATTTGGATAAAGGCCTTTATATTTCAGCTTGGATCCTGGAAATAAGTTCTCTCTGCTCAACAGTCTCTCCTGAAGAGTGTGCTTCCACTTCTGTTAAAATTTCTGTTTGTACAGGGGTCAATGAAAACCATTGACCTTGTGCAAATGGAAGTTTTAGTGAAAGAGGAAGCACATTCCACAGCAGAGGCTAGCTAGTACATCAAGAACTAATTGAAAGAACTCAGGCCTACTACTCTGCTCATCAAAGTTTGGAACCTTCCTCCAATTTTAAGTGGTTGTTCCACAGGTGGTAAAAAGCTTTGCTGAGCTTAGTAGTAGTAGTATACAGGTAAGCATAATTCAAGAGAATTATTGTTTAGGATGACAAAAGGCTGTTATGAGAACCTTTTTTAAAAAGTATGTGTGTGCTTGCATGCCTGGAAGTTGTGGTGACTTCTGGCGACCTCTAGTGGGGCTAGGAGGTTTTTCAGAGAAGTGGCTCATATTGCCTGCATCTGCATCCCAGCCCTGGTATTTCTTGATGGTCTCCCAAGTACTTACCAGGTTGGCCCTACATAGCTTCCAAGATCTGATGAGATTGGGCTTCCCTGGACTATCTAGGACTGGGCCAATTGTTATGAGAATCTTGTTCCTTTATTCTGGCTGTAAAAATATTAATAATCAACAAGGATATGAGAAGTAGGTAAAAAGATTTTTAAAATCTTGTGGTTTTTGTCTTGCCATTGAAAGGGTCTATTTGCATAAAACTTAAAGGGGGCAGCAAAATAATAACCTGATTAGAGCAAAATAGATATATCCTGATGAGAAGGCTGGAATGATGTCAAAAAGGGCAGATAATGATTTGCACTTTATTTCTTATATTTGCAGCTACTTCTTCTGTCCTGCATCTGTGTGTATTTAGCCTTTTTAACGGTAGATCTCCTGAATCACATCCCATTTGGCTCTTAAATGAAATTTCAGGAGAGGAGGAGAGATGAGTTGAGAAGTCATGAACATGCTTTGTTGCACTTTTGCTTCCACTTTTGAGCTCATCCATAATAAGTCACTCTTGCAGTTCTGTCTTGGGGGCATCTGTTTCACAAATATACAGTATATTTACTGGTAATATCTAGTCCAGGGGTGGCCAATGGTAGCTCTCCAGATGTTTTTTGCCTACAACTCCCATCAACCCCAGCCATTGGCCATGCTGGCTGGAGCTGATGGGAGTTGTGGGCAAAAAACATCTGGAGAGCTACCGTTGGCCACCCCTGATCTAGTCTTTTAACCTTTTTGACCTCCAGTAATGCCAGAAAGGCTGGAAGAATTTCCTAGGTCCGATCATAGAATATATGCTTAGCAGATTTCTATTGTGGGATTGAGAGGGTGGAACCCAAAACTTAACAGGGTGAAGACGTGGGAATGATGTAGGTGGCCTCTGTGTAGATTTCTAATATGGCATAATGGGCACTTGTCTTGTAGTTTTTTACAGGTTGGTGGATAATGATAGATGCAGCTGTAGTTTATCATAAGCCCGAAGAGATGAACCATGCATTCCATACTTGTGGGGTATTTTCCACATTAGCTTTTTTCATGTAAGTACATGTGAATAGATGCCATACTTCAGAATAGCAGTTGTTTGTAAATTGTCTGAAATAGCAAATTTGGGGCACCTTCAAGACTAACAGCTTTTTTATTTGAGCCTGAGCTTTCATGTGTCTGAGGTACATAATCTTTTTGGCCAAAGTGCCCCAAACCCCATAATATCTACCTGTGAAAATATTGCTGTGAAGAGACAAGGATTGTCCTTGGCCAAATGCTCTGGGAGCAAACTGAGCTCCAGTCATATTGCCAGGGCCTCCAGTGTTTGCCTTGATCCCTTGGGAAAGAGCTGGCCCTGTATGCTGATCAAAATGGTCTGGTGTGCTACTATTCGACAAGTATGGTGGGGTTGCCTGGCTCTGCTCTAGTTCATGAAATCTTGTGGAGGGATAAAAACTTGATAGTTTTGAAGGCATTGGATATATACTGTTAGGCTTATTTTGCCACTTGAAAACTGGGGTGGAATAATGAAAAATACAGTTAACTTACCTAATGATGTAAGTATGACATAATAGTGTCATTATTTCATTATCAGTCATGTAACCACTTTTATGGAAGTTTTTTTATTTGAAAGTAAAGATAAATAATTGCAACAGGAATCTGCTATAATTTGAGCGAGTGCATATGAATTTTTGTGCTGTTTATTACACTCATAAAGAATGAGTTAAGTGGAATAAAAATAAACGTAATGGAATTTTAAATTATTGCTTTAAATAATTTATTTAAATAGCTTATGTATTGTATAAGAAGCCTGACTTTTCATTAAACCCAGATTGACTTAGTTATTGCATTTGGGGAGCTAATTAAATGCTAGGAGGTAACATTGAGGGGAGGTCTTGACCTCTTTATTGATCCTCCAGGGCAACTGGTTTGACTGCTATGATAGATCCAGCAGGGCTCTGTTTAGGATTTACCTCATACATACTCTGCTTTTCTCCTCTATGGCCACTCAGACTGGCTTACAACATTCTCCTCTTCTCCATTTTATCCTAACAACATCCCTGTGAAATAAATTAGGCTGAGAGAGAATTCTTATTTATACATGTTAATGTTTAAAAGGAAAAACCTCCTCTATGAATCCCAAACAAGCTGTAATTTCATAATGTAAAATCTAAAATAATAATTGGTCTTCAAAGCATTCATCATCCCAATGGGCTGTTAGGCATGCAGGATTTTGAATAAATGGCTTACAGTTTGACAAACATCCTTGGTCTGCTTGCTTATTCTGCATGATTAAGGCAGGATTTTTTGACCTAAACAACTGTGAACCCCATGAAAATTTAACAATCAATTATTAGTAGTATTTCCCATAACATTGGAAGCTGCCTTATACTGAATCAGGCCATTGGTCCATCAAGGTCAGTATTGTCTTTTCAGAATGGCAACAGTTCTCCAGGATCTCAGGCAGAGGTCTTTCACATCACCTGCTGCCTGATCTTTGCAGCTGGAGAATGAACCTGGCACCTTCTGCATGCCAAATATGTGCTATACCAGTGACCCACAGCATTTCCCTTATAATTATCTCTTTCTGGTTATTTTTGCTATATTACTTCAATAAACATTTAATCATCTCTTCAAAATCTCACATTTTTACAGTCTCATAAATATTTTATTTAGATTTTTGTTACGTTTTAGTTAGTATCTTAACCTAAAATGTAAAAAGTCCAAAATTTTTAGAAATCATATTGCAACACTTACAGTACTTTTGTAAATGGAGTTTAGTTCTTCAAATTATACCTTGCAGTCTTCATTGATTATTTAATAAATCTGTTTCAGATTGTAAATAATGCAGTACAGATGGCTTAAAGGATTTTATAAACCTTTTTAACTAAAGAGCAATGCAAGAGATTGCCATAAAGCTTTTTTTTTAATCCTGTTCCAGGATAAATGCTGTATCAAATGCTCAGGTGAGAGGTGACAGTTACAGTGATGGATGCTTAGGAAGAACAGGTAAAGCTGCTCCTGTTTATCTGAATAAGTTGTGCATATAATCACAATTGGTGCTTTCCCAGCAAAGAACTGTTTAGATGGATCATAGCAAATCTGCTGTTGCAGTACATAATATTTTCCAGGTGGTGTTTGTAGATGGGATGGTGTTAGAATCTCTTCATACGAGGAGGTGTTAAACATTGCTAATTATTTTTAGGCTAGCTAACTTTGTGAAAACAAACACGATAACTCTGAAATCTTACCAAATGGGGGTGAAAGCTTTGCTGGTGAACCTACTTGGTGTATAACAATTTTTTCTTCCCTTCCTCCATGTGGTTCAGGGTAGTATATGTAGGGTTTTTCCTAGTTTATTCTTAACAACAATCCTGTGAAGCAGGATAGATTGAAAGATGGTGACACACCGGAAGTGAAGAATTTGTTCATCCAAATTGAATGATCTTCCTACTGTGCCACACTGGCAATGCCAGTATAGTGTTTGTTAATATCTACCTCATAGTTCCTACAAAGTCTTAGATATTTCAAGTTTAGAAAAATTTAGACTGAGGCATATTTCCCTGAGAAGTACATTCCAGTGTTCCTGCATAATGTTACAGTTCATTTTCCTGGAATTTTTCATGAATCGTTGATTTGGTGTTTGGAAGTACAGTATCACTTATAGATGTGTCCTGATCTGACCTATTGTGATGAAAGGTAGTCCTGATGTTTTCAGTGGATACTGAAATACAGTTAGTGATGCTGCTTTGTAGTGGCCTCCTCTTACTGACTTGGATACTAAGAACTATGATTAGAACACATAATGATCTTTGCTGCTTTCCCCTGTCCACTGGAGTTGCCACTGAGGGACAAAGGATACTTGGGAATGGCATTAGATGTACATGCAGCTCTAGCTGGAATCTCCTGCCCCTGTCTGAAACCCTCCCATCCCATGCTATTCTTAAAGGTCTGCTAGTTCAGGCCCCCTCTGGAAACTCAAGAGGAAAGGGAAGGCATCAACATTTTGTGAATGAGTATCTCAGTTCCTGACATGTTTTTCTTGTAGGTGCTCGTGTTTGGCTCTTCATTGGCTTTATGTTGATGTTTGGCTCACTTATTGCTTCCATGTGGATCCTTTTTGGAGCATATGTTACCCAAAGTAAGTTTTATCCCTTGTCGTTTATCCCTTGGACACAATCAGACTGGGCTACTAGTGGAAGAACCAAGTTTAAATTCCTCTCTACAGCAGTCTAATTCTAGCTGTGTGATTAGTCTAGTCAGGACAAAATAAGGCAAACCGTGAATGCTGCCTTGAGGTCCTTGGAGGATGGGCAGGATAAAAATCCCCAAAATGACATTTTTCTTAGTTAATTTTAAGTGCATTCTTAATTTGAATTCCATGGAAGATATTTAAATTTGCTGAAATCGCTCACTGGAAAGCATGATACTTACAAGTACTTAGAATGAAAAATATTGTTTTTAATCCTTACTAGTACCTTCCCATTAGAAATTGCCCCAAGCAGTATAGTATTCTGGGTAACAACAATAACAACAAAAACAGATGCAATATAAACTAGTGATTAAAAAAAGGAAAAGGTAAAGGTAGTCCCCTGTGCAAGCACCAGTTGTTTTAGACTCTGGGGTGACGTTGCTTTCACAACATTTTCATGGCAGGCTTTTTATGGGATGGTTTGCCATTGCCTTCCCCAGTCATTTACACTTTTCCCTCAGCAAGCTGGGAATTCATTTACTGACCTCGGAAGAATGGAAGGCTGAGTCAACCTGGAGCTGGCTACCTGGACCAGCTTCCGCTGGGATTGAAATCAGGTTGTGAGCAGAGGGCTTAAACTGCAGTACTGCAGCTTTACCACTCTGCACCATGGGGCTCTTAAACCAGTGATAGCATAGCTTAAACAAAAGTAGTTGATACCAAACAAGAATAATGTAAACAGTAGATTTGAGTGGGATAAGGGGCTCTCTAAGGTATATGGAACCTCAGGGAAAGTTGGGCTTTAAAAGTAATAACCAGCTCTTCAGTTGAGCTTGGAAGATAAAAGTAGCCATCATAGTAATGCCAGATACAATGATGTTCTTTTAACAATAGCCATGTTGTGTAACTGTGCATCATCTGGACCATCTATAAAGGCAATCTCATGTACAATGTATTACAAAAATCCATTCCCGAGAATGCCAGCGTTGAACTACTGTGGTTAAGTCCTGCTTATCAAGGTCTGAGAAACCCTGGAATTCCTTGCCAACTGAGATTTTGCAAGACCTTGTAAGATCTCATTCCCCATTTTGAATTGCCAGCGCAATCCCTTCACCATGCATTTAGTTATGAGATAGTGGATTTAGTGCCCACTTCCAGGTATTGAGCGTCAGGCTGGTGGCCTGATAATTGTCGGAAGGCACTTGATCCTAAATGCATAAGGCAAAATTGGGGAGTCAGTTTTCTCGCGGAGGTGGGGTGTAAGAATCAAAGCCATGGGGAGGAGTGCAGGGCTTGGTGGAAGTATATTTTCCTTCTCTTGTGGATACCATGCTTTGTCATCTACTGTAGTTGTGATTCAATTTCTTTGGCAAATTCTGTAGTTATTACACAGTGCATAATTTTCTTCCACTATCTTGCAACTAAAGAGATACTGAGTGATTGGAAATCATATGCTGACAGCACAAATGCTTTAAGAACATACTTTTATCACTCTGGTTCTGTATTCACATTTGAATCTTCATTGATTCTACCAAATTGCTAGGTAAACATGGTTAGGATTACAGCCCACTGTTTTTACTGCACAAGTTGATAAGTCTGTTATCAAACAACTACCATACTGTTAATGAGTTACTGGGCATAACCTCCCAGAAATATTCTCTGACAAATCTGTGCTTGACTATTCCCTTTGTATTTTTAGCTAATTGATGTCTGGGGCCTTATTCAGATACTACTCTCCTGGAAGTAATCTTGGCCTGGGCCTTTGCATACCTTCCCATGTTCATGGAGTGTAGCAAGGAAATATACTCTCCCACATTTTTTAGTTTTCTTGAACTTATGATCTCCTCTCCCACTGTTATCTGGGGGATGTTACAACGTATGATATAGCAGTGTTCTCTTGACTTTCTCTGTGCAGGGAAAGAGTAAAAGGTGAACAGAGATCTGAATAGATCTGAACAGAGTCTGGATATTTGATTGCTTCCTTCTCCCCAGACAGTGTGGCAGCAATCATTTTCATTCCCTATCATTTTTTAAAAAAAATGCCATTTCTAGACATTTCTTATGGAGAAGATCTGAACATGTGTCTTTGCTTTGTAGATATTAATGTCTATCCAGGATTAGCAGTGTTTTTCCAAAATGCATTGATATTTTTTAGGTAAGTAACACATCTCAAGGTTGGGTGATCATGCTGATAGTGCAAATGTCTAAAGCTTGTTAAATTCTAGGCTCAATTCACATGAAACTGTGGCTTAATTAAACTATGATTGATGTGATCCTCTGAACATAGGCCACTCTGCTATTTATATTTAAGAACGGAAGGCATCATTATGTGAAACTGTTGTTTGTAGTGGGTATATAAATTGCAGATAGTCTTAACTATGATCCAGCATGTTATTCTGATTTCACAAACTTAATCTAAAATCATGGTTTCACTTATGTTTGAACTGAGCCTTCAGTCAGTTTGACAGTGATGTAAAAAATAAAACCAAATGCATTTTCAGTCCAGTAATAAAAAAATATTATTCCCTGTATGCACTTGAGGAGGTCAAGAATATACTCACAACTATCTCAGAACTTTGGAAAAGCATCATGTTGTCTGTAAGCACCATCATCCAGAAGAGCATGATAGTCATTCTACCTGAGGCTGTTAATAGTAATGTATATACAGAATTTTGTAAAGTTGAGAAGTTCTTGAAATAACTTACAAGGAATTAATAAATAAAACAATATTTATAATATGAAGGAAAATTGTTTTGTAGCCCTAACAAAGATATCTGAGTTTAAGGGACTAAGTGCCTGTAGTATTTTGTAATCTATTAACTCTTCAAGCATGGCTACCTGAACAAAAATCTGTGCAAACTAATAACTTGGATCAAACACACAAAACAAAGGATAGTCCTGTGCATAGGCTGTGAGCCTGAGATCTATGCTTTCAACTATGTGTTGCTCTTGTTTGTTTAAATGTTGAACAGAAACTTGTGAGGTTGGTCCTCACTTCAAAGCAACCCAGTTTGCTTGACTATCTCAGCTAATTAAAGCCGTTCACAGTAATGTCTAAAAAAATGTCACAGTGAAATAGTAAAGGTTTTTTAAAGACTGATGGGGGGGGGGCGTGCCAAAACAAAAGAAAATAGCAAGCAGCTTTCTGTTTAGAGCCTTGATTCTGTGTCCTGAATTTGGAGCTGGCACAGACAGTTGGCAGAGGTAAAACAGAGACAGGAAAAAAGAATCCCCTTACATGTCTAAACTTTTACCTTTACAGTACTCTAATCTACAAATTTGGAAGAACAGAAGAATTGTGGGGCTAATACATTATTCCCTCTGCTACTTTATGAGTCCTGTATGTACATATAACTTGCATTTTTGGCTGTTTTAAATTTTGCCAAAGTCATAGATGTCACATTATGCATTTTATATGTTTTCTTTTTTGAAAAGTTTAAGATTTAAATATTCTGTTTAGAAATTGCTGTATTTAGCTATTTTTTCATAAAACTGATTTGTGAATATGTACATATCTGTATATAGATATATAAAAATTAATGTTAACCTTCCATCACACTTCGCAGACTTTTCTGCTTTGGTAAATGGATAATGTGTTAAAGTAAATTAGATCAAGAAATTCGTCCTGCTTGTACCAGCGAGCTGTAGTAGCTTCTCTTACATTATACTAGCTGAGGGATAACATTTTTGAAATAAATGGTTTATCTAGAATATAAGATTCAGCAAGTTACCTTAAGGCAACCATTTTTATAATGCATGACATACAAGATCTAGGTTTGTATACTCTTCGAAAAGGTGGTGTAACACCTGCAAATTCCACCTAGTACTAATTTCCCAAGTACTAGGACTATACTATACCAACGCCAAAAAAACCAAGTCTGCAGAACAATGGCATGAAATGTGTATGAAAACTTATGTAGCAAAAGGTTCCTTTTAAAATCTGAAACCCTTACTAGCACAGCATGTCTTACTGGGGTAGGCCAGTTCTCTCAGTCTGTATATACGGATAAATGTTTAGGTCTGAAGCATTAAAGGGATAGTGAGAGACAATAGTATCCCTCAGTCTAAATGTTAAGCGTGATTAGATCTCGGCATGAAATTCAGAAGGGCAAATAATAAAAACCTCATCAATACTTCTCTCTCTTTTAGAGGCCTGTTCACCTATACCTCTCCTTCACACATGACAATACTGTGAACAGGCTTAAAGCTCAGTGGCAACATCCTAAGGAAGAAAGAGGGCATTCAGATAATCATAAGGTCTTTTCAAAAGTGCATCTATTTATGAAATATGCAAAGGAAATCTCATTGTACAAATCACATGATCTCCTGCTCTGGATGTTGTTTTTTGTATGTTGTAAGGAAGAAGTGTATATGAAATAAATTTTAGGATACACTAGGTTTTAAACAAAAATGGAGTTGGGAGAAACTATTTTTTTAAATCTCTTGCTGCATGATTTTCATTTTCAAGAATTTTATTCATACCAGTTAGTGAGGCAAATATGTATACACTGTCATAAACCAGGGGCAGCTGTATTTGTGCCCATCCAAACTTGAATAACGGTTTTATTTGCATAATGTAATGGCATGTGGTTCTCTATCTATTTGAAATACTCTGACAGGAAAAGACTACAGGGGAATGATGACAGTAAGCCTGCCCAGTCCGAGTTGATCATTGGGGAGCTAACTAAGGACTTATTCTGAGCCTTCTGTTTCCTATACATCTTCTCTACAGGCATGCCCAATTGAGTGGTGGTCATTTTTAAAACCAGTTTCGGCTGCAGAGCCTTTAGTGGATAAACTATGAAGCAAATACTTAAGCTGAGAGTTGTCCTGTTACCTCACTCTTGTTTTGTACCTGTTCTCTCCATCAAGATATCACTTTAATCTATGATATAATACTTAATTTGGTCTAACTTGGTTGTTCACAGTAATTTAAATCTAATAAAGACTGATAACGTATTGTTTTAAAAATAAATATTGGGTCAATTTGTTCATATATATGTAATAAGGAAATTACAATCATTTTACAAAAACCCACAGCAACACTTGTTACTTTTCTTCTGATGCATTCTGTAAAATGGTGATGCATAACTAAAGAATTAATGTGGCAACATTACTTCAGGAATTCCTGTAATAGCAACACACGGCTCAGCAGTCATTCACAGGTACTATTACCAGTTCACGTGTGAAAATACTTGATGTGTTCAGTCTGCTCTTCAGTCTGATATAGGTGATTTTGAAATACAGTTTTAGGGTCTATCTAGCAAAGAAATGATAACACTTATTTTCCCTTTGCTAGTTCAGTCTTGCACTAATTTTAGAAATGGCTACCAGGACATGATTCACCAGCAAATAAACCAAGAACTGTTGTTGTTGTTTTTAAAAAAACCTATAAAAGCATTTGTGGATATTTCAGTTACCAGCAAAAATTACAAAGTAAAGCAAAATAAGTCTTCACCCTTTTCCTGTACTAATTTACATCTCACCACAGCAGCAAAGAAATGTACAGCAAGACTGCCATAGATGCCCTTACAGAGAAACAAGCATAGGTACTGTCAAAGCAATACATACTTGCTGTGTTTTAAAAGATGGACAAGTAGGACCTTGAACTGAGCTCAGATGCATACTGGTAGCCTGTGCAGTTGCGCTAGAACTAGAATAATATGAAACCCGCACATTCTAGTTGAAAAATACTGCATTCTATACTATCTGAAGCATCTGAGCACCCAGCCTTCAAGGGCAGCCCAACAGTAAAGTGCCTTATGTGAGATTATCATTGCATGAATGGAAACAAAATCCATCAGTATGGTTGGTACACTAACTGGGCCCTAAGTAACAACTTATATCTTTTTAGGACTGTACTTAAGGTCATGCAAAGCCTGATAAGTCTTTTTGTCTTCCCCAATAGCTTCAGTCAATGGGATTAGATCACATCACTAGAAGATTCTCTTCCCTATATTACATATTCTGCATTAACTGCACTTCCAGAGGCTCATATTGTTTCAGTAGTTGGAATCTATACCGACTTCCATTTAATCTCAGTTGACAATGTAATTAAGAAAAATATACTTCATCAGTAGAAGAAAGTATCCTTGTACAGGTTGTGCCTTCAATTCATAGTTCAACATATATAGAAGCACATCAGTATGCTGTGCAGGATCTTCTTATTGCAACCACCCAAATAATTTCCTCTGTAGTTCAACAGTTACATTCAGAATCACTGAACTTCTGTAAAATGAAGATATTTCATCTTGTCATCTAAGCTCATCTATTTTGTAGCAGGTGAACTTCTTGATTGTTGTTATCAATGCTATTTGTCACAGTTGGATTTTGTTCCACGCTGGAGATAACTGACACAGCATCCCAGTAATCTTCTCCTGCACAGTTCCTAAATTCTTCAACCACAGTCATTTGAGGATTTTGTAAGTCCTGAAAAAAAAGTATTAAGTTGTTACACCAATATGTAGGGCATTTCTATACTAGTAAATCTTTGTGTAGGTAAATATTGTGAACATTTTGGGGTTCAATCCCACAGATCTGTTTTACTAATGGTGGGTCTTTCCTCTTCTACCAGCAGAAAAGCTTGTGGCTTGCACCACATGAAAATGCTACCATCGGTGGAACAGATCCATAGGATCTGCCCCTTAAGTTATGGAGTAAAGGACCTATAAACAGAAAGGCAAGCATCATTAAGGTCATGAGGACCGCATTATGTAGGTTGGGCTTTCACTGTATGCAAAAATGAATTGAAATGGTGGGAGGTATCTCTTCACTTAAATTCAAATTAACCAGACTGCTCGAGTTGCAGATCTCTGATCCATGCTCCATATTACAACCTGTTTATTCAGTGGTCAAGGCCAGCATGGTATAGGGTTGGAGTGTCACATTAGGATCTAGGAGGCTCAGTGAAAATTCCCATTCTGCTATGGAAGCTTGACCTTCCTTGGCTAGTCATACACATACAGCTGATCTCACAGGATTGTTGTGCAGATAAAGGGAGAAAGGTAGAATGTTGTGAGCCACGTAGGACCTTGCTGGGGAGAAAAGTGCTGTAAAATGAAGTAAATAAATAAAATCTGTTCGAAATGGACTTTCCAAAATCAATTCAGCTATTTATGTAATATTCTGTATTTTCACACACCATTATCTAGCCACCATTTAAAGTTGATTCCACTGATACTAGATCCCTCTCTGCTTCAGCACAGGGAGCTTAGCTCTGACAATCATGGCCCTGCTGTTGGACTACAAGCCGCTGGCAATGTTGCACTGGCTGGAGCTGTCTCAACAGGTCCCAGTTAGGAAGAATACTTCCAAGTTTAAACTTGGTTGACAGAAGCAGCTACATGTCCGCTGAATAATGTGGTCTCCCAAGTACAAGCATGCCTGAAGTTTGATGAAGAGAAGAGTGCACTGTATGACACACCTCTATGCCTATTACAATTATAGTTGACTGTATCTATACTCATTATAAATATGTAGAAGCCATAAATACGTATACCTTTTCATAATGCAGTGGTATTGTAAGAGGAGGTCGCCAAAGAGATTTAATTAGATTCTGATGCTTCTTTATAACCACCCAGCAGAAAAATATTATAATGAGTACAACAACTGCAAATATGAATGGCAATGTGATTGATAAAATCCTTGTTGTCTCTGAAAGAGAAAAGGAGGTTGCTAAACATTAACTGATTTCTTTTTATAGTTCTAGAGTCAAATATACAACAATTTCTCTAGAAGTACTGTTTAGTTGCATGACAGTTTATCAAGCCAGTTTGGTGTAGTGGTGTATCAAGCCAGTTTGGAGAGCCAGTTTGGTGTAGTGGTTAAGTGTGTGGACTCTTATCTGGGAGAACCGGGTTTGATTCCCCACTCCTCCACTTGCACCTGCTAGCATGGCCTTGGGCCAGCCATGGCTCTGGCAGAGGTTGTCCTTGAAAGGGCAGCTGCTGAGAGCCCTCTCCAGCCCCACCCACCTCACAGGGTGTCTGTTGTGGGGGAGGAAGGTAAAGGAGATTGTGAGCCACTCTGAGACTCTTCGGAGTGGAGGGCGGGATATAAATCCAATATCTTTTTCTTCTTCAATAATAATAATATTTGAACTTGTTCAAAATAATGTCAAAAAGACTACAATGCAGCTTCTGCAAGTAAAGTGAGTTTGGCTCAGAGAAATCTCATATTGGGCCTGAAAGATGTATTAGAATGAAATCTCATGTAGGGATCTTGCCTCTCTGCTTTTGGCAGAAATAAGGCAGCTGAGAGATGCACAGCTAAAAAGAGCAAGCCCAAAAGCAGGGGGGACCAGAAGGGTCTACAGTAGGAAAAGGAAGGAGGAAAAAATCAAGGGCAACAGGTTGAGGGATGAGAATAAGAAGGGAGTTACTACTGGCAGGGTAAAAACAATAAATATTTGGAGGAAGACAAGCCGAGTGATGAAAGTCAAAAAATTTTCAGTGTGTAAAATACAGCAATGGATGATAATAATGTGTATTTAAAAAACCTATCATTTGGATCCAGCAATGCATGAGCATTCAGTGTAGTTTGGCTTCTACAGGATCTTGTGTGACTCCTAGCATTTTTCACTGTATTACAGTGAATGGAGATTGGCTACACAAGCAAAGCTGCAAGTGGGAATGCAATAAGTCTGACTAGGTGCAAGCAGCTACTTTGGTCTTGTTCTTGTGCTTCCCTTGTACAAGAGTTAGGCCACAAATGAAAATTTTGCACTGGATCCAACTCAGTTACTGCCTCCATCAGCAAATATATATGCCATAATAACCCAACACAGGAATCAGAATTCTGTGTAACGTGTCCAAGGAAGCATGCTTAAAGTCACTACATCTCATCTCGATCCAACACATATTACAGGAAGAACATTCCAATGAAATCAGCTGCACTGTATCTATACAGTAACACAAGATTGCAGAATTCTAGGCTGAAAACATAAATCTCAGAAATTTAAATCTGGGACAAGGGAAGAACAACAGTGTAACACAGGCCAAACTGTGGCTCGGGAGCCACATGTGGTTCTTTCATACATATTATGTGGCTCTCGAAGCCTCCACGGCCCCATCGGCCAGCTTGGAGAAGGCATTGCTCTCTTTAAACCACTTCTCCAAGCCAAATCATCTGACGCTTAGAGAATGCATTTAAAATTAAAGTTGCTTTCTTCCCACCTCTCCCCCATCTATTTGCTTTCCTTAATCATAGAATCATAGAGTTGGAAGGGACCTCCAGGGTCATCTAGTCCAATCCCCTGCACACTGCAGGAAATTCACAAATTACACCCCCGCCAAATTCACAGGATCCGCATTGCTGCCAGATGGCCATCTAGCCTGTTTAAAAACCTCCAAAGAAGAGCCTAGCACCTCCCGAGGAAGCCTTCCTTCCTTGTGGCTCTCAAATGCCTGATGTTCATGTCTTGTGGCACACAAAGATCTGACATATATTGTATGTGGCTCTTATGTTAAGCAAGTTTGGCCACCCTTGGTGTAACAGGACATTTAAGAAGGCAAGCTTGCTACCATGCTTGATATTTAAGAACATTTGAAACATACCAGTTTATTCATTGCAACTATTAATCATTCAGACACATTTTCAAAACTTCTCTTTCATACAACACATTTTCAGACTTTCTGCAGACTAAGAGAAAGTAAAGCAAAAGTTCTTCTTCCCCATGGTCATGGAACTTAGATTCTGTAGAGCTGCCAATTCTCTGAAACACAAAGCACTATATATTCCAGTACTGGCAAGAAAACAGGGATTTTTTAAAAAGAATGTTTTCTGCCATACTTAAAGACAGCAAAACATTTAAAATCTAATGGAAATTCATGCTAGAGATTAAGGGAGGCCTAAAATGTTACACATTTTCTACATGAAAAGCATTTTGTGTATGAGAAAATATAAAAACAAAATAAAAGTACAGTAGTCATGGGCATCAAGTGCATACACATCTATTTCACCTCAGGTATTGTGTGGTTTTATGATGGAACCTGCCCTGAGCCTGTTTGCAGGGAGGACGGGATATAAAGGGAATAAAATTATAAATAAATAAAAAGTAACAACTGGCTAAAAATCTAATTCACCAACTCTATGCAGCAATACATATATGCAGTCACTGAAAATGGATTTCATACTTTCATACATGTTAAGTACTTTTTGTGCAGTGTCCTAAATGCAAGGCTTTTACTTTTGACATTGCTTCTTATTCATTCTAACAAGCCAGTACTCACTGTCCTTTCACTTTGTACACATTACCCCATACTGATACCTGGTAAAATATTTTGTACACAAGTTCAGGGGGTGGGGGAAAAGACTTTCTAAACTACTACTCAGCTACAGGAAAAAATGTGATTCAGAAATTTCATCAAAATATATTATACATGGCATTCCATTTTTTTTTGTTAAAGATATAGAATATTCCACAACCATTGGATTTTTATATTGCTAGAAGTAGTCCTCAAGACAGCTGCTGGACAGTACTCTTTAATAAGGTATCTGGATAGAATCACAGAGTTGGAAGGGATCTCCAGGTTCATCTAGTTCAACCCCCAGCACAATGCATGAAATTCACAAATACCTCCCACCCACGCCACCAGTGACATTAGCTCCACATCCATAAGATGGCAAAAAAAACCCCTCCAGGTTCCCTGACAAAACTGGCCTAGAGAAAAATTGCTGCCTGACTTTAATGTGGCTATTAACATTTCTCTGGGTGTAAGAAAGGGACATGAGAATAAAGTACTGATGAAACCCTTCCTGCCCTCCTCAGAATCAGCACTGCTGTCAGATGGCCATCTAGACTCTGCCCAAAGAAGAACCCACCACCTCATAAGGAAGCCTGTTCCACTGAGGAACTGCTCTGTCAGGAAGTTCTTCCTAATGTTTAGTTGAACACTCTTTGGATTTAATTTCAACCTGTTGTTTTTTAGGGCAATAGAAAACAACTATGTGACAGCCCTTCAAGTACTTGAAGATGATGATCATATCACCTCTCAGTTGTCTCCTCTCCAGGCTAAACATACTCCGCTCGCTCAGCCTTTCCTCATAGGACTTGGTCTCCAGACCCTTAACCATCTTCGTTGTCCTCCTCTGGACATGTTCCAGCTTGTCTATATCCTTCTTAAATTGAAATGCCCCAAACTGAACAATACTTTAGGTGAGGTATTACCAGGGCAGAGTAAAGAGATACTATCACTCCATGTGATCAGGATACTATAATTCTGTCGATACAGCCCAAAATTGCATTTGCCTTTTTTGCTATCACATCATACTGCTGATTCATGTTCAATGTATGGTCCACTAAGACTCCTAGATTCTTTTTGTACATACTACTGTCAAAACAACTCTCCCCCATCCGATAATTATTTATTTGATTTTTCCTACCTAAATGCAGAACTTTACATTTATCCCGTTTAAAATTCATTTTATTTGTTTTAGCCCCGTTTTCCAGCCTGTCAAGATCATCCTGTATCCTGACTCTGTATTCTACTGTATTTGCTACCCATCCCAGTTTAGTATCTGCAAATTTAATAAGTATTCCCTCTATTCCTTCATCCAAATCATTTATAAAGATGTTAAAGGAAACAGGTCCCAGGACTGATACTTGAGGCACTCCAGCTTTCATACCTCTCCAAGAGGATGAAGAACCATTCACAAGCACTCTTTGGGTGCAATCTGTCAACCAGTTACAGATTCACCAGTTACAGATCCACCTAACAGTAATAGGATCCAAACTACATTTTACCAATTTGCCAAGAAGAATATTATGTGGAACCTTATGAAAACCATTACTGAAATCAAGATAAGGTTAGACTTGAGAAAACAAGATAAGGTTAGTCTTGGGAAAACAGGATAAGGTTAGTCTTGAGAAAACCATACTGGCCCTTATTAATTACATCCATCTTTTCTAAATGCTCACTTTAGATTATTAATATATCAATTATTAATAAGATTATTATGTCAATTTAACTTCAGGAAACAGGTTAAATTAAATTGCTTTAGCTATGAGTTCAAGCCACTAAAATACTATTGTTCATTGAAAAATAACGTACCAGTAAGAGAGGTTTTTCTGCAATAAGTTTCACTTAAACGTCCATGTAGCTTTTTTTCAGGAAGCACTGCTTGTATATGGAAGCAATACTCTGTCATTTCCATCAGATTCACAAGTTTGAATTTTGTATTGCTGGTTTTCACTTCCTCCTGTTTAATCAGAGGAGAGAGAAATAAAGTGACATTTACTATACAGCAACCATTTCAGCCAAATTCATTTAAATTCTTAAAATGAACTTCACAGGTTAGCCCTGAAACGGAAGCATGGTATGTTTACACTGGCAATTCATAAGCCAGTATCGGTCTACTGAATTAACAGGATTTCCCTCTGTGATTTCTTGTTTCGTGCACAAATTTACTTTCCAAAACTTTTTAATAACTACTTCTGTCCTGTCACAGGTGTAACACCTCTGTCATTAGATTTAAGAGGGCAGCCGTGTTGGTTTGAAGCAGCTGAACAAAGCAGGAGTCAAGTTTCACCTTTAAGACCAACCAAGTTTTATTGAGAACGTAAGCTTTTGTGTGCTCTAAACACACTTCATCAGACGAGGAATCCGGTAGAAGAAGAAGAAGAAGAAGATATTGGATTTATATCCCGCCCTCCACTCCGAAGAGTCTCAGAGCGGCTCACAATCTCCTTTACCTTCCTCCCCCACAACAGACACCCTGTGAGGTGGGTGGGGCTGGAGAGGGCTCTCACAGCAGCTGCCCTTTCAAGGACAACCTCTGCCAGAGCTATGGCTGACCCAAGGCCATTCCGGCAGGTGCAAGTGGAGGAGTGGGGAATCAAACCTGGTTCTCCCAGATAAGAGTCCGCACACTTAACCACTACACCAAACTGGCTCTGGTACAATGAGCAGAGCCACACATAGCTGGTAGGTAGTGGCTCAATGCAAACTGGTACAAATTTAAGATCTGTCATTGGATCTTAAATTTGTACCAGTTTCCATTCTGAGCCACTACCTACCAGCTATGTGTGGCTCTGCTCATTGTACCGGATTCCTCGTCAGATGAAGTGTGTTTAGAGCACACGAAAGCTTATGTTCTCAATAAAACTTGGTTGGTCTTAAAGGTGTGACTTGAATCCTGCTTCGTCCAACCTCTGTCATTGTTAATGCTGCTGTCATTGACATTCCTGGACCAAATGCTTACGCTTTAGATGTATTCCTTAGAAAAACTGATGCTTAAAGCTAGCTCACATAGACCAATGCCATTTAGCAACTAAGACTCTTCCCCAATAGAATTTGCCATTTCTTTCAGTTAAGAATGCCTTGCAAATAAAAAGAAAAACGCTTCTTCAAGAATTTTTTCCAGTGTAAATATGCAAGTCGTTGCCAAAAACATCAGTACATTTAATCAGTGAATAATCATGACTGAATCAGTGAATAAATCCAAACCGATCTGCAAAGTGTTTGGAGCCTTCTCAGCAAATGTTGACTCCTATGCATATATACGCTGATTAAACTTCTAAATGAACACTGAAGAACTTTGTCTGGGGACATGACAATCTGCGTGTATGAGAACCAATTCTACAGGCAATTTGTAACTCTTTAGTGAGATTAGGCCTTTCTATTTACTTCATTTATACCTATCATTTATCCCCAATAGGGACCAGAGTGGCTCACAACATTCTCCTCCATTTTATTCTCACATCTCTGTGAAGTTCATTAGACAAAGAAGAGCCGGTTTTTATACCCCATTTTTCTCTACCCTAAAGAGTTACAGAGCAGATTACAATCTCCTTCCCTTCCTCTCCCCACAACAGTCTCTTGTGAGGTACATGGGGCTGAGAGAGTTCTGAGAGAACTGTAACTGGCCCAAGGTCACCCAGTGGAAAAACTTGAGCCAGGTACCTCCTGACTTAGGGATGGCCTCATACAAGCGTGCATCTGAAAACCTGTCTCCCCTGGAAACAGCAGCAGCAAACAATGGTTCCAGGCATACATCCTCTCTGCTGCAAGAATACAAGGAGGGGTTGATAATAGATTTAACTATGTGCCTGTTAATTTTATATATGCTAGACAAAGCCTCTGTCTAGTAGTGGACTTGGACAATGTTGTATCTAGCTAAAACACAAGAGGAAACTGTGTCAATGTAAATATATCTCTGTATTTCTTTTGCTGAATCCCATTCTGCTGTACATGTTAGATTAAGAGCTAGATTAATAGATTCCATGTTCTTTTTCCTCCCCGCCCCCCAAGAAAATGATATACTATGCTTGTCTTCAATTTTGATACAAATATTTTAGCCATGAGTTAAGAACAACTTAGCTAATTGGTAGCTTAGAAACATTGAGCATATATTTTGAACATGTTTTCTGTGTGTGTAACTTTTGATATCCTGTTAATTAGCAATATGAGTTTAGTTACTGTTTTGTACTTCATTTATATTAGATATTAGTGAACTTATATATGCACATGTATACCTAGTATAGAAGAATTGATTTTGTTATCAGAAAAATGTATACCCTCACATTTATAAGGCAAAAACTGTTTTCACCCTAAGTGCCTATCCAAAGATGGTTCTGACAACTTATAACTCCATGTTCTTTGTACATGCAACCTCAGGCTCAGTGTTCATTATCAAGATTTCTCCACCCTCCCCTCCATCCAGGAATTTTTCCCACCCTCCCTGGCATCCTTCCCTTCCTGCCTTCATTCACCCCCCCCCCCCTTCTTCTCAAGAGAAATCTCTCTCCAGAAGCCTCATGTTTCCTCTGAGCCTACTCAGCAAGATCTAGGTATTGTATCACCTCTCCCCCATCCACACTTATTCAGCTAACCACTGTATTCCTCTTGTATGCTTGAAATTGTTTGATTGGGATGTAACTATTTGAAAATCAATACATATAATAAAATCCATTATTTAACCAAAGGATTTTCAGTGGTCTATCTCCGTAAACATTGGCAGAGATCCTGCTTTACCCTCACCTTTCAGTAGCCTACCATTTTGAACTAAGAAATATTAATATTCCCCAATAAAAGGTTAATTGAGGGTAGTAACAACCCAGCAGGCTACATGTGGAAGAGTAGGGAATCAAACCCAGTTCTCCAGATTAGAGTCCGCTCCTCTTATTCTTTTATTATTTAAATTTATATTCCACCTCCTTGAAAGCAGGCTCAAGGCAGATCACAATGTGAAAACAAATATATATATATATATATATATATATATATATATATTAACCACTATACTATGCTGTGTGACTGGCCCAAGGTCATCCAGCAAGTGTCCATGGCACAATGGGGATTTGAACATGGGTCTTCCAGATCCTAGAACCAATACTCTTTTAACTATTACACCAAGTTGATGCTCCCATTCTTTTAAAAAATCTTTCATAATGTCAAAACAAAACAAAAACCCACCAGAAAACCTGAAGAACAGCCAGCTCAACAGCAAAAAAGTGAAGATAACATATGCCCAGTTTAGTGAAATGCTGCCTTTAAAAAACCCCCAAACCAAATCAAGCTAATTTTACTATTTGATGCAAACACACATTTAGAATGAAAATTAATAGCACTGAAGTGAAAGAATGCTTCAGTGTTTAAACTTTTTCCAGAAATTCATTACCACTTTGTCAGATGAAGGCACGTCCTTATCTGCTGACGTCTCCCAGTAAGATATTAAATATTGAAAAACAAAGAATCTTGAGTTATTATCAAAGGGAGCCTTATAGCTAACAAAAATGGAGTTAGCTTCCACTGTCGCATCTATTTCTCTTGGAGGTCCTAAAATAGCTGAAATGGAAAAAGACAAACAGTTAAGTACATCCTTTTAGCTAATGATATATATGGCCCCCCTGTTAGTCAAAATGCAGAGGGTACAAAACCATGAGAAGGGGACATGGACCACTAGCAGCAGAGAAATGGGGAGGAGAGAGGATGGAGGAAGCAAAGCAAGTCACACAGAGGCAGGTAAGAGGGGGATATAGAAGGGAGATGGGATTTCAACTCCCCCACAAGTCTTCACAGATTACCACTTGTTTTCTGCTTATTTTGAACAGACTCAAACCAAAGGTCCAAATGTACTCTAACAAGCACAGGAGGGTCTGACATTAGGAGATGATGCAATCTCATGATGTATGATGTGAATTAGGACACATGGGCAGACATGCAGACCCTGCAAACATTTCTGCTTATGAAAACAGCATGGGAGGGGGTGTTATCTCAATCAGCTTTTTATTGGGGAATATTAATTTTTCTTAGCTCAAAATTGTAGGTTACAAGAGGTGAGATATGCAAGATCTCTGTCAGTGTTTACAGAGATAGACCACTGAAATCCTTTGGTTAAGTTAATGGATTGTATTATAGCAAATGATTTTAAAATAGTTACATCCCAATCAAAGAATTTTCAAACATACAAAAGGAATTACAGAGGTTAGCTGATAGGTGGTGGTGGGGAAGTGATACAAATACCTAGTTCTTGCAGTGTAGACTCAATAAGAGGGAGAGGGAACTCTCTCTCAAGAAGAGACAGGGGTGGGGGAGGCAGGCTGGAAGAGAGCCCTCTGAAAGGGAACCCTCTCCTAACAGTTGAACAAAGCAGGAGTCAAGTTGCACCTTTAAGACCAACCAAGTTTTATTGAGAACGTAAGCTTTCGTGTGCTCTCTAAGCACACTTAATCAGACGAGGGGATCCGGTATTGTGGGTTGAAATACATGCAGTTCGTTGTTTAAGAGTGCAAACTGGCTGTGGTCACATGACTAAACTGTGGCTTGTTATTTATTATTATTATTATTAATTTTATTTATATCCCGCCCTCCCCGCCTAAGCAGGCTCAGGGCGGCTAACAACGTTCGATAAAACATAATATAAATACAGTAATTAAAATACATTAAATACATTAAACATATAAACACATTAAAATTGGCCATTTGATCTGGATAGCCATAAAAGGTAATAAAGTTCCCTGCCAATTGGTGTTTTTGCAAATCACAAAAGGACATGTATTTCCTAGTTGTAGGCTACCTAATTTACTATCGGCATCCATCTATACATTATAAACATCATTCTAGTCTGCCATTAGAATGATGTTTATAATGTATAGATTGATGCTGATAAGTAAATTAGGTAGCCTACAACTAGGAAATACATGTCCTTCTGTGATTTGCAAAAACACCAATTGGCAGGGAACTTTATTACCTTTTATGGCTATCCAAACCAAATGGCCAAGTCACAGTTTAATCATGTGACCACAGCCAGTTTGCACTTAAACAAAAAACTGCATGTATTTCAGCCCACAATACCTGATCCCCTCGTCTGATGAAGTGTGCTTAGAGAGCACACGAAAGCTTACTTTCTCAATAAAACTTGGTTGGTCTTAAAGGTGAAACTTGACTCCTGCTTTGTTCAACTGCTTCAGAGCAACACAGCTGCCCTCTTGGATCTACCCCTCCTAACAGGTAAGATGGCCTGTTTTCTAGGGTAAATCACGTCACATCAAGAGATTCCAAGTATCCAATGAAAAAGGAGTCTCAAAAGTACACAAATCCCAAGAAGGAATTTTAATTACTTTGGGGGAATGGTTTTATGGCCCTGTTACTGCAGAGGTTGGTTCCCTTGAAGCTGAATAGGTGATGAATCTCTCTCTATGTATCAGTCCATTCATCACGTGTTTAGGAAATGGTTCCGTTTTGATGGCTTCAGCAGTAATGAAAGAAAAATATAGATTCTATGGTTGATAGTTTCCCTGACAGAAATGTAAAACCAGATTAGAAATTTACCACACATTCACCATAACAAGATGGCACTTAGCCTTTAACCTTTGTGTTTCTGCTGTCTTTCCCGAGGGATAGCAGATGATATCAATCCAGACCATTTGTTTAGGAGTTGCAAGGGGTGTTGTGCCCTGTTATTTATGGTCTAAGAACAGGACTGGAAAGGTTACCAAAAAGGTGAAGGAATTTTTACAGCCTTGCCCACTATATTTCCTTATCTGGGCCTGGGTCTCTCCATTCCCAGGATCAGAAAATGGATGCCTCTTAGCCTTTCAGCACAGTCAAAAGGTTTGCCAAGCTGCTGTTACTAAGTTTTCTCCAACACCATGCAAGAAGTAGATGACCTCCAGCGGCATCTGGATCAAGGTGGTGTGGCAGTACTGATGTTGTTAGAACTGTCGGCGGCGTTCGATACGGTCGACCATCAGCTGCTGACCCGCCGCCTCGCTGACATAGGGGTTAGGAGGTTGGCCTTACAATGGCTTTCCTCCTTCCTCAAGGGACAGGGACAAAGGGTGGCAATCGGGGGTGAGCTGTCCCAGAGGCGCACACTAGACTGTGGGGTGCCTCAGGGAGCAGTTCTCTCCCCAATGTTATTCAATATCTACATGCGCCCCCTTGCCCAGATTGCCCGGAGGTATGGGCTCGGGTGTCATCAATATGCAGATGACACCCAGCTCTATCTGCTAATGGATGGCCGACTTGACTGCATCCCAGGGAATCTGGACCAGGCACTGCAAGCCGTGGCAACTTGCCTTAGGCTGAATGGGTTGAAGCTGAACCCGACGAAGACAGAGGTCCTTTGCGTGGGCCGCGGCGCTCTGGGGAGGGAAATACCTCTCCCGGTTTTTGACGGTGTGCCACTGAAAGCGGCGCACCAGGTCAAGAGCCTGGGAGTTCTACTGGAGCCTTCATTATCAATGGAGGCCCAGATAGCAGCCACTGCCAAATCGGCGTTTTTTCATCTGAAGCGGGCAAGGCAGTTGGCCCCTTTCCTAGAGCGTCGGGACCTAGCAACAGTGATCCATGCGACGGTCACCTCAAGATATGACTACTGTAATGCCCTCTACATGGGGCTGCCTCTGTGTCGAACCCGGAAGCTGCAGCTAGTGCAGAACGCGGTGGCTAGGCTGTTATTAGGGCTCCCGAAGTGGGAGCACATACAGCCAGGGCTGCGCGGACTGCACTGGCTGCCAGTTACATACCGGGTTTGCTACAAAGTGCTGGTCATTACCTTTAAAGTCCCATATGGTCAAGGACCTGCCTACCTGAGGGACCGTCTTTCCCCATACGAGCCCCAGAGAGCACTGAGGTCAGCAGGGAAGAACAAGTTGGCTATCCCCAGGCCAAAGGAGGCGAAACTGCAGAATACCCGCACACGGGCCTTCTCTATTGTAGCTCCACACCTATGGAACCAGCTCCCGGAAGAGGTGCGGGCCCTGCGGATCCTCGACCAATTCCGCAGGGCCTGCAAGACCACCGTTTTCAGGATGGCCTTTGCGGACTGCTGATTGAAGGATTGATGGGTTCATCTAAGTGACTCTAGCCTAAGTGACTCTCGCCATCATGCTAACCGACAGAATAGCACCAGAAATGCCTATTGTTATTGCCAATTTATGTTAACTGTAAATTAGAATGGTTTTAAGACTAATGTTGATTTTAAAGTTTTGTATAAATTACTGTATGGACATGTTGTTAGCCGCCCTGAGCCTGCCTCGGTGGGGAGGGCGGGATATAAATAAAATTTTATTATTATTATTAAGAAGTCTCTGGAAGAAAAACTTCACAACCATCTGAAAGGTCAAGACAACAGCAGTAGTGGGATGGGAAACCTAACTACCATTCTTTGACAGTGCATACACAAGATGAATATTCTTCAAATTACTGGCAAATGATAACAAGTTTTCATATGTTCCCCCTCCCCTGCAGAAATTTATTTAACTACTTTGTAACATCATCCAAATTCTGTTTTGCCCTAGATAAGAATAAAGCCAATACCAATGCATAAGTACAGACAAAGCAACATAACCATAATAACAGGATAGTATATAATTGCCTATATCAAGGTTCACTGCTACTTCAAGGTGTGATGAGGTGTATGGGGAGCTGAGAAAGCACCTGGTTATCACACCAATCTGATGTTCTGCTGTGCAAAAGCCCCATATGGCCTCACCTACTTTCTAAAAACACTTTGCAGGAACCAGGAAAAGTGCCAGCAAGAACCATGGGGTCCCCAGGCACCATACTGGGACACAGGACCTATATATTTTGACATGGAATAAATTCATTCCTGTTACACATCCCTTGGTTTCTTTCAAAAATAAAACTGACATTTTTCAGAGATAACAAAATGGAAGCAAATAAACATACTTTGATGTCTTGCCTGAAAGGGAGAAGTTTGTACCCAGTCAGATTTTAATTCCCCTTGTTCGGTCCTAACACGGAAAATTACTTCATCAAATTCATTGATAACATGTGTGAAATTATATTCAGGCTTTGTGATATTTCTGGAGTTGTCTTCTATCCAGATGCTATCTGATTTTCTGGAATTTAATATGAACAAACAATAGTAAGTGATTAGCTTATTCTATTTTAGCATGACTGATTAAAAACCAATTTTGAAATATCTAATCAGACCTCTAAATACAGGTGTATGCACTCTATATCAAAGGTAAAAAGCAACACATCTCTTTGATAATTATATTCAGCAAATAGTGTGCAGGAGAAGACAGCATACAGTGTGATGCAGTTCCATAATCATATCATGTGGGTAGGGTGGGGAAGTTCTACCAAACATTCAAAGGGTATTATGTTCATCATACATTAGTTTGGATCCTGTTGTACATTTCATTTGTGTTTTCGGTCATTGGAATAGGAACTGTCATCTTTCCCTCCTGCCACAGCCCAATATGATCCCTGAAATGCTGCTCCTGGGGGACATGTAGCAACCGAAGTGAGATTCACAGTAGTCAGGGATGAGAAAAAGGCACTGCCTCTGTGAGTAAACTGTTCACACAATTCTCTAAAGCAGGTATGTCCAACCAGTAGATCACAATCTACCAGTAGATTGCGGAGGGGTCAGAGGTAGATCACCAGCCCCACTTGGTCTCATGGTTTGCTGGACAGGTGTTTGGGTTTTTTTGATGATTGTTTGGTGTGGTGGTATTTGATTATTGGTGCCAGTATGATGAATTCTTATTTTTACTTTTAGAATTGCATGTGTAATTTCAGCATCATCCAGAGGTCTTCAGTTCCTGTTGATCTTCAATACTTTGGGACAGTGACAGTTTTGGACCAGATTCAGCCAGTGTTAACTTAGCACCCCAGCCACCCCAGTATAACGAAGATGAGCGTTCCAAAGAAGAGCAAAACCTACCACTTTCATGATGAATGGGAAATGGACTACTTCTTCATCATGGTGAAAGACAAATGTTGTTGTCTACTTTGTGACGCTGCTGTATCCTTGCCCAAAAAGGGTAATCTGGAGCGTCATTATAAGGCTCTGCATAGCAATAAGTTTGATGCTGATTTTCCACCCAAAAGTGAAATTCGTAAACTGAAGCTCAAAGAACTTAAATCGAAATTGGCTGCACAGCAATAGTTGATGGCAAAGCCAAGGTCACATTTGGTCAATGCAACCGTGGCATCCTTCAAGGTCAGCAACCTGATCGCAAAGAAATGCAAACCTTTCAATGAAGGAGAATTAGTAAAAGATTGTTTTCTTGAAGCAGCAGACAATCTTTTTGAAGAATTTATGAATAAGAAAGAGATCATAGCTGCTGTTCAAGATGTACAATTGCCAAGAAACACCATTGTGCGGCGAAAAGAAAAGATGTGTGGAGACACAACTGAACAATTGTTGGAGGATGTTTCAGTGTGCGTTGCTTTCTCACTCCAACTGGATGAATCTACAGACATAAGAGACATAGCCCAGTTGCTAGTGTTTATCTGGATGGTTTTTGAAGACTTCAGTGTTAAAGAAGAACTACTTGAAATGATTTCTTTAAAAGGGAAACCTACCAGTCAGAAAATATTCAGCTCTTTCCATTCTTTTGTGACAAAGTGTAATCTTCCATTGCATAAACTTGTTTCCATCACTACTGATGGAGCAAGAGCAATGACAGGTGAGGTTAACAGTTTCATAGGCCTCTGTAGACAGCATGACAACTTTCCAGATTTCCTTTCTTACCACTGCATCATTCACCAGCAAGTTTTGGCAAGCAAGAGACTCAATACAAAGACTGTCATGAACATCACTTTCAAAATTGTAAGTTCAGTTAGTGGAAAATCACTTCAAAGACACCTTTTCAATCTTACTCTTGATGAAGGGGCAGCGGAAATCATTTTGCACACAGATGTAAGGTGGCTAAGAAGGCACAAATTTCTGCAAAGATTTTGTGATTTGCTGAATGAAATAAGGTTTTTGAAGGAGAGGGGAGATGACAAAGCAGAGTTGAAAGATGAGGAGTGGTTATGTGATCTGGCATTTCTCGCTGACTTTACAGGCGAACTAAGTGACATGAACATTGAACTACAAGGTAAAAACAAATGCATTGGCGAGATGAGTACAGTTTCATCCTACAAGAGCAAATTTGAGCTAATGATGACTGACCTTGCAAACAACACTTTTGATCATTTTCCTAATATGCAGGACCATCTGGGACAATATCCAAATTTTGTTTTTCAGAACGAGAATTATGCAACAGAAATCTGTTCTGTTATCCAGAATTCAAAAAAAGATTCTGTGACTTCCAAAGAATTGAAAAAGTTGTGGAGTACTTGTCATACCCATTTAAAGCAGATACGGACATTAAGGAAACTGCAGCTGCTATCAGTAAAAATTACTCATTGAACAAGGCATCTCTTGAAAACGAAATAGTAACCCTTAAAAATGACATTTTTCTCAAAACCCATGCTGAGCAAGGATCATTTTGGAAGCTAGTGCCTAGAGACAAATTTCCCAACTTGAGAAGATGCAGTGAAGCTGCACACTCCTGTTTCAGTTCAACTTATTTGTGTGAATCTGCATTTTCCCATCTGAAAATGAAGAAGAGTACACAGCGTTCCAACATGACAGATGAACATCTCCAGGATTCCCTGAGACTGGCCCTCACGCAATATTCACCCAACTTCAAAAAGCTGGTGGATGAAATGCAGGCTCAGACGTCTCACTAATTAGCAAGAGCGAAGTTTTAAAGACTGTGCAAGATCAGCTTGGATCAATACTTGACCTACATTTAACACAAATTACTCGATAAAAGTTAAAGAAAGTTATGAAGACAGTTAAAGAAAGTTATAACAATAAACATGTAAGAAAAACTGCTCGCAGTTTTTTCTGGATCTTCGTCTGTTTTGTTTTTGCTTACCAGTAAATGACAGAAGGTACATTGTAAATGGGGGGGGGCAGTGGAACCCAACTTTGGTGGGTTAAAATCTAATTCGAAACTAATTTGAAACTTAATTTTCACGGTGGTAGATCACCAGCACTTTTGTCCAGAAAAAATAGATCACGACCTGTCTGAAGTTGGACATGCCTGCCCTAAAGTCTTATCACATCTAATTAGTAGCTTGAAACAGACAGATAGTATTTCACAAATACAGAACTTCAAAGTACAGAATAAAAAACAGAAGGATACCACAATAACTCCAATTACAGTTCAGAATAGTGAACAAATTTCTTCCTCTTCCTTAGATGGATGTCCGTAAGCTCCCATAATGCAACAAAAAAGACTTTCAAAAGGACGCCTGTCCCAATCTTCTCTCAAATATGCAGTTCAAAAATTATCTTCAAGCAGCTGATAGCTAAATGGGCATTTCCAGAACTTTTCCAACCACGTTTTTGCCAAAAGCTTCCTCTAAGCTCTGAATTAAAGACAAGGCTTTTTTCATATGGAGACTTCAACTCTTACATTTTCAATAGATTGAAAATTGGTTATTGTGGTGTCTTCTTTCTGTTTTGCATTCTGTACTCTGAAGTTCTGTATTTGTGGAATACTATGTTTTAAGCTACTAATTAGATGTGATAAGACTTTAAGAGAATTGTGTGAACAGTTTACTCATGGACACAATGACTTTTTCTCCTCCGCTCCTGGGAGGCACAGGAGAAAAACAGCCTTCCCTTTCCATTAGCAGGATTCTTCCTTGAGATCCATGCCATTACCAAATCAAATACCCTGGATATGTGAAAAAAAATAATTTAAAGGGGCCTATTACTAAGGGTTGGATCCTATGAATCTGTTCCACTGGCACAGGAAGCCTTGCTTACACCAGTCCAAAAGGCAGAATGGGCGATTATGTCCACTTTTTCCTACTTGCCACACCCATCAAATATTGCATGGCTATTTATTAATTTCTTTATTTAGAGAAACTGTAAAACATCTATCAAATTTCAAAGTTTATGTTTCATACAACTAAGCTCAAAAATACAACAACCAACTACATTTCCTTTAACAAGAAACAAACTATTCATTATATCAATTAAAAGTAAGGTCTGATTCGCAGATATATAAAATAACAACATATTTTATATTTAGGTGTTAGTTAATACTTCAGTAATCTCTAGGGCAGGGGTGGCCAACGTTTAACATAAGAGCCACACAGAATAAACATCAGATGTTCAAGAGCTGCAAGACATGAATGTCAGATGCTTGAGGGAAGGAAGGGGAGGGAGGGGAGGCTCTGTATTCTTGGTGCTTGGCCCCACTGGTGGGCCTCCTGATGGCACTTGGGTTTTTTGGCCACTGTGTGACACAGAGTGTTGGACTGGATGGGCCATTGGCCTGATCCAACATGGCTTATCTTATGTTGGAAGGAAGGAAGGAAGGAAGGAAGGAAGGAAGGAAGGAAGGAAGGAAGGAAGGAAGGAAGGAAGGAAGGAAGGAAGGAAGGAAGGAAGGCAAATAGATGAGAGGAGGGAGGTGGAGGTGGAAATAAAGCAACTTTAACTTTAAATGCATTCTCCAAGCCACTGGATGTCTTGGCGAAGCAATTTAAAGAGACAAATGCCTTCTCCTAGCCAGCTGATGGGGGCTTCGAGAGCCACAAAAGATGCGTGAAAGACCCACATGTGACTCCTGAGCTGCAGTTTGGTCAATGGTAGCTCTCTAGATGTTTTTTTTGCCTACAATTCCCATCAGCCCCAGCCAGCATGGCCAATGGCTGGGGCTGATGGGAGTCGTAGGCAAAAAAAAAAAAATGTGGAGAGCTAAGGTTGGCCACCCCTGCTCTAGAGTATTAAAAACCCTATTAGCTTCTGGTAAGTAGGTATAAGCAATTAGCATATTTTGAATTAGCTCAAATCTATAAAAGGAAACCAACATTCAGCATATGATGATCTACAGCTTGGATTTGATCACAAATCTTGTCCATTACGTCCAATAGCTTTCTATATCAAAGTGAGACAGAAGGATGATCTGATTTTTCCCAATGTTGCTATTCAGTTTTTTTGCTGAATTTAGCAAAATATTTATAAGATTTTTTTCTGATTGGGGGAATCTCTGTAGTTTCCCATAATTGTTACAGAATTACCTCTGGGTGTACTGGTACCTTGTAACTCATATTTTTTCTATGTGCAAAACAAATGTGTCCCAATATGCAGCACTCTTGGGGCAGCTCCACCAGCAATGAAGGAAGGAGCCCATATGATCACATTGTTTCCAACACATTGGGAGAATTGTTGGTATTCCTAAAGTGTAGCTTCTGAGGTGTATTGTAGCAATGCATCGTTATTTTAAATGACAACATTTTTATATTAATAGCTCTAGATGTATGTGTATTGTCAGGGAGAAAATTTTATATTACAGTTGGTTTCCCATTGCAGCTCCCTGTTGGTGCAATCCGCTCCCGGAGGAGGTGAGGGCCCTGCGGAACCTTGAACAGTTCCACAGGGCCTGCAAAACAGCCCTCTTCCGGTTGGCATATAATTGTTATCGGAATGCCTGAACATTCAAATCTCGAACATCAGATTATCCAATACTGGAATATCGAAGAATTGAGTTAAGGAAGGTAGCATAGTACATACTGAAGTGAGTTTTACGAGTTTTTATGTATTTTATATGTATTTTATGCATATCAAAGGGGAGCTTCAAAATTTTAAATAAAATTCAAGCTTTTTAAAATCCCCAAATGAAGATGTTCAACCATTTTTGCCATTTTCAAAAATCTTTCTCCTTAACAAAAATCAGAAGTGTTCTGAAAAGATAAAGAAATTGTGGGGAAACTATGGTTTTGACAATATTAATTTTGCCAAACCATTATAACTGCAATCTATCCAATTCTTTTAGTTTTGCCTTAATTTTTAAGTAAAGCTTTAAATAACTGTTTTGAATAAGTCTATTAAATCTATCGGAATATCAATTCCCAAATAATTCCAAGAGGTACAGATCCACTTGTAATGAAAAGTAGTTGCCAAGGTTTGAGTCTGAACTGCTAATAAGAATACTGGATATAGTTTTGGTTTAGTATTAACCTTGAACCCTGAAAAACTGCCAAATTTCAAAATGCATTTTCTAGGTAAAATAATGAGGCAACTGGATTGGTGAGATATATTACACAATCCTCCACAAAAAGGCTAGTTTTGAATATTTGTGCTGATATTAATGCCTTGAATCAAACTATTAGATTGCATATATTCTACTAGGGGTTCAAGGAAGATAGCAAATGTGGCAGAATTTATTTTGGGTTGGCCCTCTTTATGATTTTGGCTACAGCAGCTCTTATGAAATGGGCACTAAGAGCTCTTCAGCTCTAAGCTCTTCAAACACCTTAAGCCTCTATATTTCTCTCAGAGAAAAGCTAAAGTGGGGAATCTAGGTTAGTGTGTGAAAGTTCATAAGCTGTCTCTCTTGCAGGAAAGGCCTTATATGGCAAGGTCCTTATTTGGTATGGCAGGAAGTAAGAGAACTAGCCATATGTATAAGGAGGTTAAAGGTAGAAGTTAACTGAGGACAATGTTCTGATTTGGTAAATATTGTTTATATTAAATTGCAGCTGGAGTTTTTTGGAATGCATAAACATCTGATACTATCTGATAAGATAGAGACGGTGTCAAGACTCAGGGGGGTCTTATCAATTGCAGCCACCACTCTGGGTTAAGGGTTCCCCTTGAGAAGGCCCAGAGTTCCCTCCCAAGCCCTTCAGGCCTCTTGTAGCTTAGGCCAAATAATAGCTGTGAGGACCAGGCAGAGTGTACAACAACAAAATGGTTTATTTTAAAGTCAGTGCAAGATAAATTAACAAGCTGCATAAAACAGTAAAAGGGTGAAGGGAAAATAAACAAAAGTCCTAATGCGTCTGAACTTACAGTCCCTAAACTACTAACCAGCACTCATCGCTCCCCTTGGGTGAGGGAGCTTCCCCCTGCTCAAGCTCTTCAGGCACAGCCTACCTCCAGCTCAGCCTTCCAGGGAAACAACACCCACTTCCTGGGCTGGGCCTTTATATTCTCTTCCCAGGCCCCACCCCTCTCTGAACCTGTTTCCCTACAAACCCCTTGCTACCCAATCAGAGGAACAGGGGGGATCCTGGGAGATGTAGGCTTTTCTCAGTAACTCCTAAGCAGGCTTCCCTGGGACCTGCAGGTCTTGCTAGGCCCAGGATCATGACAGATGGTGAGATGGTTCAAGCCTGGTTCAAGCCTTTAAAAGCTCTGGACTTTTGAGCAGAAGGGGCTGGTGGTAAGAGAGGCAGAGACCTCTATACTGCTCAGCTCAGAAATTAACAAGTCTTCGTTAATTTCAAGCCTGATCTGAATAGAGAAAGGAGACTGTCCCTAGGTTGGTCAGGTCAAACAAATGGGACTTGGGACTTAGATTTTAAATGGGAAAATGTAACTAATCAGGTGAAGGCCCTGCTGGGACTAAGATTTTTTATAATGCTCTCTGCTTTATTGTAGAACTATGCTTTATGCTTGACTGAATTCTAACTGTGTAACTGTTTTGTGAAAGTTACCTAAACTGCTTTCTGTTTTACTTTTATATATATTTTAAGCCTTCTGTCTAAAGGAGAAACTTGGAGTCTAATAAACTGTTTTGCTTTTCTAAACTTGGAGTCTAATAAAGTTTATCTATGAAGTCTTAAACTTATTAGTAACTGTGTATTAGGCTTCTGATAACTGCAGGTTGTTTTGGTAACTGCAGGTATTGGTTTCTGGGTTTTTGCTTTGTGTTTGTGTTGCTGGGGGGTTCAAACAAAATCCCCCAATAGTGAATAATAAAGGGGAAAGGAGGCATCCTTGCCTAGTACCTCTGTTTAAGTGGAATGTTAGTTGATGTTATACCATTGATCAAAATTTGTGCTTTGGGTTCTGCATTCAGTGATTTTACAGCTCTTAAAAATTTATCTCCAAAACCCATTTGGGATAAGAGAAATTGTAAATAATCAGTACTAAGTCTATCGGATGCTTTTTCTGTATCTAAGGGTAGGATGATATGTTCTATTTTTCCATTCCTACAAATGATCGATAGTATTATCAGTTGTAGCATTGGCGCACCATCTGCCGCAATGGGCAACAGGCCAACACTCTTCAGAAATTGTTAACCAACTTGGGAGCAGGAGAGAGGGCCACATCTGTGTATCCATCCATAGCAGTCAGCCACCTCCATAGTCTCTGTAGCACTGCCAATTCACACAAGTGTAACACAAGTGACCATAAATTATGTAGCAATGGCAGGAAAAGCTAGTGTATAATGTGGAATAGTAAAAAAAAAATGGGCAGAGAACCATTTGCTGCACTCAGGGGGGAAAACCCTAAGTGTGGATGACTGGGAAAGGCAATGGCAAACCACCCCATAAAAAGTCTGCCATGAAAACATCATGATACAATGTCACCCCAGAGTCAGAAACGACTGGTGCTTGCACAAGGGACTACCTTTACCTTTGCTTTAAGCGTTTAAAACTGCATCTTTTCAGTTTCTTTGATTTGCATGGATTATTTATTTATTTATTCGGGATTTATATCCCGCCCTTCCCACGAATGGCTCAGGGCGGCTTCCAACAGTTAGTCAACATAAAATTTAAACAATTTTAGGTATAAAACAATTAAATATTTAAAACAGTTAAACCTTAAAACCACTAACATTTCAATTTCATAATGGGCTAGACTGGGATGGCACTTAGATATCTAATGTCAGCTTCTCTCAAAAGCACGCAATGTACTTTAATTAAGCAATTCCTTTGCACTAATGCTTTACAAGATACACATTCCTCTTGTATTATCTCTAGGGGCAAAGCTGAAAGATTACTGAAAGCAGCAGTTGGTATCCATAATACAACTAATAACCCAACTCTAAACAGAAGTGCTTCTGAGTTTGACAGGATATATTTGCTACTGAAAAGCCCCTGAAGTAAGCCCTGATTAACATAGCAGGATTCATCTCGCAGCAGATAGGCATAACTGTGTTACAGTATGTCACATAAGTGAGTACACCCCTCACATTTTGTCAATATTTAAGTATATCTTTTCATGTGACAACACAGAAGAAATGACACTTGGCTACAATGTAAAGTAGTGAGTCTACAGCTTGTATAACAGTGTAAATGTGCTGTCCCCTCCTAATTATGCAACACACAGCCATTAATGTCTAAACTGCTGGCAACAAACATAAGTACACCCCTAAGTGATAATGTCCAAATGGGGCCCAAAGTGTCAATATTTTGTGTGGTCACCATTATTTTCCAGCATTGCCTTAATCCTTTTGGGCATAGAGTTCACCAGAGCTTCACAGGTTGCCACTGGAGTCCTCTTTTACTCCTCCATGACATTACGTAGCTGGTGGATGTTAGAGACCTTGTGCACCTCCACCTTCCGTTTCAGGATGCCCCAAAGATGCTCAATAGGGTTTACGTCTGGAGACATGCTTTACCCTCAGCTTCTTTAGCAAGACAGTGGTTGTTTTGGAGGTGTGTTTGGGGTTGTTATCAGGTTGGAATACTGCCCTGCGGCCCAGTCTCCCAAGGGAGGGGATCATGCTCTGCTTCAGTATGTCACAATACATGTTGGCATTCATGGTTCTCTCAATGAACTCTAGCTCCCCAGTGCCGGCAGCACTCATGCAGTCCCAGACCATGACATTCCCACCACCATGCTTGACTATAGACAAGACACACTTGTTTTTGTACTCCTCATCTGGTTGCCACCACACATGCTTGACACAATCTGAACCAAATTTACAAAATGTGAGGGGGTGTACTCACGTCTGTGACATACTGTACATCTTATGCTGCTGAATATACAAGAGACGTTTTAAGACTTAGGCAGACAGGCATGGAGGAAGCACGCTGCCCCCTCCGCAGCCAGCGCTCGCGAAGCGCTGGGTTTGCGGTGGGGGCAGCATGGAGCGATCCCAGCGCTTGCAGGAAGCAGAGCTGGAGCCAGGCAGGCAGGCGCGGGGGAAGCGCCGGGATCCAAGGCGGAGGCAGTGGATCGCCCCCCCCCCCGGAGGAAGGTACGTCCTATAGTCCCTTCACTCCACAAGTCGCACACACTTCCCCCCACTTTTTTTTTGGGGGGGGGAGTGCGTCTTATGGTACGAAAAATACGGTAAATAGTGTGACAATTAAACCAATGTATTTTTTAAAAAATTGTATGTACAGATTACTGAACAACTATGAACAATGCGAAGTTTTTTATACACAAGAAGCATTTACTTACGTGCGATATTCAACTCTGTATGACACTGCACTACTATTGATCCCCATAACCTGAGACCATTTTAATGTATTCTGAAAATTGTATGAGACAATTGTCACATTCTGTGGTGCTGGTAAATGGAGAAAGGATTCTAAGGAGAAAAGAAAGAACACAACATGAGAGTAAAATCAAGTTTAAAATATTAAACACACACACACAGCTGCCTCCAACCTGCAGGACAGAAGATAAAGCTAACAGTAGCAACGGCAGCTTAGCTTCTGACACTGGTAAAGATAGAGAGAGGCTGTGAATGATCAGAGCAGGACATAGTGCCTGATATGAAAGAGGTGGAAGGGGACTGTGGCACTTAGTAAGGTCTAGTTTAACCTTCATGGACACTCTACAGCTTCAGCAATGTCTGAAGCCATAAATAGGCTTTATCTACAACAAGATTGCTTATTTATAAAATCAAGCTCATTCCTCTTAGCTGTATGATAATTGCATGACTGATCTGGGGGCAGAGTGGATGGGTAGAATCCCTCCAAATTTCATCCACACCGGTTAGAAAACAATGATATTAAAATCAGAATGTGTTTTCACTGAAACCAATGGAAACAAAGACACATGACTGAGCTTATTCTTTTGGATTACCAGCTGTTTTCATTTTAAAACAAATGAAAATGAACTGTGCATCCTTGTATGCTTTGCCTTTGAAAAGCCACTTACTAGTAGACTGAAGAGGTATGAAGCTTGCATCAAGCTCTAAGCATTACCAAGCCTTGACAGCAATACATTTTGCTTCTAACAAAGTGAGCTTCCTTCATTTCCAGAGCAGAGTTTGTTTGTTGTTCAGTTCCACAGTTGAGTCCGACTCTTTGCGACCCCATGGACAAAGTCACACCAGGCCCTCCTGTCTTCCACCATCCTCTGAAATCTGCTCAAATTCGTATTAGTTACATCAGTAATGCTGTCCAGCCATCACATCTTTTGCTGTCCCATTCTTCTTTTGCTTTCTGTCTTTCCCAGCACCAGGGACTTCTCCAGTGAGTGCTCCCTTCTTGTTCGGTGGCCAAAGTATTTGAGCTTCAGCTTCAGCATCTGCCCTTCTAGGAAACAGTCAGGGTTGATTTCCCTTAGGACTGACTAATTTGATCTTCTTGCAATCCAAGGGACTCAAGATTCTTCTCCAGCACCACAGCTCAAAAGCATTTATTCCCACTTTCAAATTCACTCATGTATTAAAAAACAGCAACAACCCTGACACTGCAAGTTAGGGATGCCACCTTAACCATACCAAGTGAGCAACACATGTTTTACACTGACAATTTTGTGCTCTCACAACTTGAGCTCCATGTAGTTATATTTACATTTTCTCAGTAAATTAAAATGTGTTACACTCATTCCTTCCAAAGGCATCCCATCTCATTAATTTCAACATGTAATCACATTCTTGTAGCATTTCAGTAACACGTGACCCTACGCAATTTTGCACTCCCAGCCCAGAGGATCAAAACTGGAATAAAAGGACAAGAGGACTATAGTTGTAAACAAACTCAAAATGGACTGGTCATATGACTCAGAAGCTGAGATTCTTTACTTTACAATTTGTATTTTTTGAGAGACTGAGTCAAGCTGTGTGTATTGATTTAAAAAAATAGAATATACTGCTTCATCAAACTTATGCTGAAAAGAACAAAATCGGTAACTCAGCATAAAATTAAAAGCTAGCTGTAGGAGTGTGTTAAGTTACTGAAGAACATCAGTACCATTTGGGTACTAACTGAATCAAGAACAAGATTTGTTCCAGACTGCTCTGTGCTTTGGGAATTCTGTTGTTTTGAGGTGTCTTAATAATGACATGTTTTAGAGTAATGCTAAAAATCATCTTAGACTAGCATAGCCAGAGAGACTTTCCTTTCCCAGTTTTGTAACATCCATTGAATCTTCTCTTAAAAAGAACAAAAAACTTGTAATAAACAATAAATACACTAAAGTTTACTCAACAGAGGAACAAAAACGTGAAATATTTTGTTTTTATCTTCATCATGGTCCTTACAGACCTGAATTCATACAGTTTAACATGCTACCCTCAATTCTATACATGGTCTGGCTCCAGTGTTAGATTCTATTTCCTTTCCCATTAACTCTGTATTACTCATAGATCTGGGTTGACACTTTCACAATGACCCCAAGATCTTTTGACCTCACAATCTAAGTTCAGATCCCACTAGCCTATACTTGAAGCTGGGATTTCTTGTTCCAATGTGCATTACCTTACACTTCCCAACACTGACCTTTATTTGCCACATTGTTGCCCATTCACTCAGTTTGTGGAGGTCCTCCTGGAACGCCTCACAGTCAGCCTTGGTTTCCACCAGGCTGCATCATTTTATGTAATCTGCAATCTTAGCTGCTACACTACTCACCCCTACATCCAGATCACTGATTAATAAATTGAATTGCACCAGCCCCAAAACCAATCTTTGTGGGACCTCACTGCTTACTTCCTTCCATTGTGAGAACAGTCCTTTGATTCCTACTCTTTGCTTCCTGTCATTTAACCATGTTTTAATCAAGGAAGACAATGGCAAACCACCTCTGAATGTCTCTTGCCTTGAAAACCTTATGCTGTGGTTTTAAGTCAGGTGTGACTTGATGGCAGAAAAAAAAATCATACTTAGCAGAAAGGCAGCTAACGACTGATCCAACTTCAAATCAATGTTCTATGCTTGCTCCAATATCAAGATAGCATTAATGGCCACATATACATGTAGTTTTATATTACACCAGACCATTGATCTATCTACTGTGACTTTACTGCGTTCTCCAAGGTCCTTAACAAAGAAAGCCCCTCCCCCAATTTGCTACTGGGGAACCTTTAACTAGAGGCGTTAAGTCTGGGACTTTCTGCATTGAAGATGCATGTACCATCATTGAGTCATGGCACTTTCCTAACTTTGCTTTGCCCCTCAACTTCTCCCAGACATCTTAGGTTAGGTAACCTGAACCTCAACACTGATATACTACACAACCCCAAGCCCATGAACACAGATCTAGTCAGGGTGATGCCTGGATTTTTTGGCCACTGTGTGACACAGTGCTGGACTGGATGGGCCATTGGCCTGATCCAACATGGTTTTTCTTATGTTCTTATGGTTGGGAACCTGTGTTCTAATTCAGTGCATGCTTTTGGACACTGGGAGAATCCTGATCACAAGACTTAATCCAAGCGAGAACTCATCAAGGCATTGTGCCAGAGTCTGTTTTCAGTAGTATGTATGGATTAGTCTTCACATGGGTAAAAATACTGATAAGTACGTTTGATCATGCCTAGAGTGCAGTTGCTTCCAACTTTACAACTTTTTTGCTCCAACGAAACTCCTGTGGTTTTAATAGTTGCATAACAGTTCAACAGATGAAGCTTTTGCCAGCATTGTACACCCATGAAGGAGAAAGCCATACATGTTGACACTTCTGCCTACGGGCGCTCTACAGACAGGGAAAAGACAGCGACTCTCTCGGATAATCGAAACCCGGCCGCACCCGGGTAGGAGAGGCTTCCAGTCAGCCTTAAGGTCTCGCATCTCCTTTCAGACAGAAGTCGCTGCTTCCTTGTGTTGCCCCACCCCACTGCTATGCCCCTCCGTACCTGCTAGGGCTCTCTCAAGAAGCAGTTTCGCCAGCAAGAGCAGCGGCGGGAGGCCAAGACACAGCATGGCCGTTGGACTCTGTCCTTCCTCCTCTTAAGCGCCTTCTAAGGGCGTCGCCAAAAACAGCAGCTTTTCTTCCGCCATGCTAGCCTCTCGGGCGTCGTCGGGGCCCTCAACCACGACCCCAAGCCACGTGCCTCTGACGCCTTGCCCCGAAGCACGTCCTCTTCCTGGACTTCCTCGGAGTGGCGGGGGCGGGGCGAGGAGGAGGAGGAGCCCGGCGGACAAAGGGTTCCCCTGCAGGGGGTGGATTCATGCCCGTGGAAGGAAGATTGGCGCGCCAGAGAAGTTCGCTGAGCAGTTGCAGCTGGGCTGTTTTGCCTTGGTTTAAACTCGACATTAAGAGATGACGCAGTTCATGTACTCCAGGGTCGCACATTATCACTGTTTTCGGTTGTGTTTTTAGCGAATGTCGCAATTTAATTATTCGATTGATTTGAAAATCTGATATGAGCTTCTAAAGGCTTTGACATCCTTTCTTTAAAAAGGTAGTCCCCTGTGCAAGCACCCGTTTGTTTCCGACTCTGGGGTGACGTTGCTTTTTCACGGCATACTTCTTACGGGGTCGTTTGCCATTGCCTTCCGCTTCCCGCCAGGGATCGAACTCAGGTCCTGAGCAGTGTTCAGACTGCAGTAGTGCAACTTTACCACTCTGCGCCACCGGGGTTACTGGCAATCCTTTCTTTACTTGCAAGCATACTTCCTGGAATGAAAGCCAAAATTCGGAGAGTGCGGGGGGTGTATTTAACCTTTTCTTGAAAGTTTTCTGCTTCAGGAAGTATCTCTCCGGAGCTGTGACTGGGCAAGACAAATATTCCTATAAGTCTTAAAAGGGGCCCAGGTTTGCAGAAAACTGAAATATTTATCATCTATGTATCTCAGGGCCCCCTGGGCTTAAAAACCCTGAAAATAGTAAAAGGATGCCTGAAGCATTAGGCAATGGATTCCCTCAGTGGCTGTTGCTAGTATTCCAGGATGGGTTTCTGTGAGTGAAAAGGCAGTCGGAGAGGGGACCTTCCAGGACTGAGCTAGGGTTGCCAGCTCCAAGGTGGGAAATTCCTGGAGATTTTGTGGTGGACTCTGATGGGGACAGGGTTAAGGAAGAGGCCTCAACTGGTATAATGCCATAGATCCCACCAGCCCATAGCTAAGAGTCATAGGGGAAGGGGGGCATGGGGGTAAGAGCAAGACGCTTGAGAGGCTAGGGGCCACCCCTCTCCCTCCAGTGTGATTTAAATTGCATGTAAGCTCCATTCCCCTTCTACCTTTTCTGGAGCTCAGCCTGCAGTGATCAACTTCCAATTCCGAAGTTCAAAAGAAGGCTGATTTGTATCTCTGAGCTCCCTCCCCATTTCCCTACTTTCCTGTGCCATTCCCCAACTGGGAGCAGCAGGGAATGTAGGCAGCTTGTAAATGCCAGTTGAGGAAGACATGTCCTGGCTGCCCTCCCTCCCCACCCCGAAAGGGCTCTAGCTGCCCTTGTAGCCTTTGCAGTCTAGGAGCTTCTCCTGCCCACCCAAGAACTTACCATTCAGGCTCATGGTGGTGGAAAACAAGGCAGCACATGGAGCCCTCAGCCCTTTATGGCTGGACTAAGGGCTGCTGAGAGTAGGGGGTGGGGCTGGCTGGCCACCTACCTACCCAACTTTAAGAATTTGCCCAGAGTGCTTCAAGGAAGAGCTTGCTGTAGGAGGCTGAAGTTGGTTCCTTATTCATTACTTACTTGTGAATTCAACCAAAGACACTGAAGAGAATTTGAAAGCTCCGAACCCCAAAATAAATATCATACACCCCCACATTCAGGGGACTCTGCCCTTCGAGAAGACATGTGCTGCTTCATGGTCCAATGAGCGGTTCTCATGCCAACTGCAAGGTGCACCCAGGACACTCAAAGAGGCAGACACTAGGGCCAGGCTGTACCCCAAAACAATGTTTGGACCAATAAGGAATGAATAAGGAATGAACTGCAAAGAAGGAACCAACTTCAGCCTCCTAGAACAGGATGGCTTGGTAGAATGATAGAATGGTCAGCACGTAGGGATGGCTCTGAAAAGGGGATCTTTTACTCAAAATGAAGCCAGTGTTTTCACTTAAATGTAAACAGAGTTTATTTAGAAATATAACTGTGTAAATGTTTCAATATAGTTCATAAACATAGTGGTTTCAGATTACCGTTCACCTCCTTTCTCTACAGTTTTCTTCAATAGACCTAGCCACACAGTTTTATTTTCCTCACATGCCACGGCTAATCACTTCCACAAAGAACACAGACTTCTCACTTTCATCCACAGCACCTCATGCAGTCTCTTTACACACTCAACTCCCTTCTTCTGTCTCACACAAAAAACCTCTGTACAAACTTAGTCAACTCTGCACCTTTGGTTCAACTACGATCTAATCACAACACATTTCAATCACCCATCCAGCCCATCTTTCTTACTCTAGAGGCCTGCCTTTTAAACCACAGCAACACACACAAAATTTCACATTAAATCACAAAAATAAAATCACACAAAATATTTACATAGCAAAACACTACCCACACTATTTACTATATCCCTCCTCCTGGCAACCTTTTTCTGTTTCTATCTCTCCCTTCCCTCCCCACTAACCAACTGATCTTTGATCTGCCCCACCCCCATCAGGTATATTTTTTATTTACTACATTTATACTCCACCTTTCTCTACAATGTTGACACAACACAACTTACATAATTCTCTTCCCTTTTATCTCACCATCAGCCCTGTGAAGTAGATTAGGCTGAGAGGGTATGACTGCTCCAAGGTCACTCAGCAGGCTTCCATGGCAAATTGGAGATGAACCTGGGTCTCCCAAATCCTGGTCTGAAACTCTAACTTCACCACCACACTGGCTTTTGTGGGGTGGCTGCTGCTGAACAGTAGTAAGCAGCCAGTCCTGGGGAAGTCATGCAAACTGCATGGCATCAAGTCACTTGGTGGGCCTGGCCATAATGTATTCTCCTCCCTCAAAGACCAAAATAGCCCTGGAAAGGGCCCTGCTTCTCCCTATCTTCAACTGACAGAAATCAAGTCTTCAACTGGCAAAACTGCTGTGGTTGCCAAGCAATGGGCCTCAGAGGGCATTTATTCCCTAAAGTGGGGGTGTCAAACTCATTTGTTGTGTGGGCTGGATCTGACATAAATGAGACCTTGAGGGGCTGGGCCATGTTGTGTCGGGCCAAGTCGTGTCGAGCCAGGTCATATGTGTACCTATTTAAGATTAGGTAGCAGAGATATAAATTGTATAAAGAACACAAACACAATTTTTTTAAACTTAAAACATTAGCACTCATTGGTCTTAAAGGTGCTATCTTTGTATTTCTTCCATGGGATCCAGGGAACTGGGCAAAGGAAGCTCTGGCTCTTTCTTTTCTTCCTTCCCCAGGGACGGGGGGGGGGGGGGGGAGCCTCAGTCAATAGAAGGAAGAGAGGTTTGGCTCAGTAGCTCTGCTGTGCAATTGAGAGAGCCTGGCAAAGCAAGCTATTCTTCCCCCTTCCTCTTCAAGAGAGGAGCCTCAGCCAATGGAGAAAATAGAGGATTTGCTCTAGCTCCTGTGCAATTGAGCAAGCCTGGCAAAGCAAGCTATTATGCAGAAGGAAGCAAGAAAGAGGGGGAAGGAAGCAGATGACAGCCAGTTGCTTGGAAGCCTGATAGGAGCCCTCCAGGGGCCTGATTCGGCCCCCTGAACTGCATGTTTGACACCCCTGCCCTAAAGCTACAGGCACTGCTATTATTTTGTGGGGTTTTAAATCACCAATTCTTTTTTAAAAAAGATTTCCAATTTTTCTGCAAGCCTGGGGCATTTTTCAGATTTGTAGTAAGCCCTGTCTTGTCTGTTCACAGCTCTAATCTTTAAACATTCACAGATCTGGCCATATTGAGAATTAGTTATATTGATGTGGACAAAGTATCAAAATATGAGTTTGAGGGATGAATCACACCAATCTGCTATCTGTTGCTGAATAGCATTTTATGTTTAAGTATCAACTAATTATCTAATTAGAGTTAAAATATACTAAATTTTCAATGCCGGGTCAATTGCCTTGAATCTGGTGTTATTTACTTCCAGATAACACCGGTTTAAAATCACAGTCTTAGGCACTTATTCTGTAAGAGTTATGATAATAATACTTTGCATGGATAGAACACATATGTGACGTGTTCAAAGCAATTCACCTACATTATCTCTGTAATCCTGTTAAAAATATTGTGAACCAGACCCATATTGTTATCTCCCATATTGCAGCTGAGCGAACAGTGGCTTTCCTGCTGCTCTAATAAATTCATGGCTGAAGTGAAACTTGAGCAGGGGACTTCCCAACTCATGGCCATACTTTCATTACACTAGTATCTGTGACTACATAGCAATGTACAAAACTGGCTCATTTCCAGACTTTCACTATGCGTGAAAATCACTAGTATGTGCAATAGAGAAAAATGGTGAGGAATTTTTAAATATGTAAGATAAAGTATATTTGCATTTTATTCTGCAGATCTGGAAACGATGGCTTTTATACAGCAGTCATCAGATCAACAATATGATATAATTTATATGCAGAATACAGAGCAATATAGTTATTGGGAATCAGCCTCCACAAATTAATTACCAAAAGCATGCATCCAGCATTATATGAACAGTAAGTGCTAAATACTATTTGACATATTCCTCAAAACAATTAAGTGCAGCTTAGAAAGATTTGCTCAGAGTCAATTACTGACCTGCAAGGCACATCAGTGTATTGATTTCGGTTTCCCACATTCAAATTCTTTGTGCTATTCATGCAAATTAATATATAAATATCCACAACAGCATGTAATGCAGAGATCTAGTATAATTTGTTTGCTGCTAATCGGATTAGCAGCAACAGAGAAGTGACATTCAGTCAAACACCATGTGAGTTTTCACTATTACAGACTTCATATTGGATAAATTTTCTATTGATCTCCTGGGAACATCTATAAACACAGTGAGTGGCAAGATAATGAATACTAAATATGCGCTGATCATTTAAGGAAAGAGCAAAAAAATAAAATAAAAAATTAACCCAAACCAGAAAGAAGTAGCTGTATATATTAGAATTAAAGGATGTGGCTCAGGATGTGCATCATACCTGTTATTTTAAGCTACAACATTTTTAAAGATGCTGCTTTATCATTCTTTTTGTATGGGAATTTGGTCTGGGCATTGCTGTTTCTAACACAGGACACATTGTTACCATTCATTGTGCAAAACCACACATGGATTCTGCTCAGATGGGCACACCTAAGGCTTTTTTCTTGGAGAAACATAGCAGAATGGAGTTCCATAACCTCTTCATGAAAAGAAAATTGTTAACAATGTTAGAAATTAATAAGAGGCACCGGGAGAGCATGACATCACTTGTGAAGTCACAAAAATATTAAATATAAAAAAGATTTCAATGAAGGGATGACCAGTAGTGGCTGCGGGTGAGTGGGGAAGCAGCTAGACACTGCAAGGGACTTGTTGCTCTCACCAAGGGTGAGGTACAGACTGCGAGCTACGGAAAGTCTGGGATGGATTCAGGCAGGAGAGAGAAAATCAACTGCAGTCTTCCTGATGGAGGCTTTCCCCCCCCCGGCAGCAGCTATTACAGCCGTTCAGAAAAGAAATGCCCAAGGAACTGTCTTGGATTTCGCACACACTCAATACAGTAGGTATTTCCTCCAGTGAGTGTGAAAGGCGATCTCCTTTAATAGTCTTTGTTGGACCTCCCTTAACAGTCTCTGATCCAATAAAGTATGTTAAAACATTCAGTGTTAGGCACCAAAAGCAAGATCCAAAAAAGAACTGAGGTAGTTAGTGACATGTCTAAAGTTTGGAAACTGCTTTAAAATAGAGGTAAGTCCATAGTGCATGAAAATAATATTGTTCCAAGGAATTCCATGTGTTTCTCCTTCATTTCCCTCTCGAGAGTTCCAGCACCAATTTTCCAGAAAAAAAGCCTTGGACACACCTAAATGCGTTAAAATACAAAGCTCTCTCACATATGCAGATATGTAAACTTTACCTCCTTTTGTTCATTCACATATTACAGAAACTGTATTACATGCAGGACTTTTTTTGTAGCAAGAACTCCTTTGCATATTAGGCTGCACCCCCCTGATCTAGCCAATCCTCCAAGAGTTTACAGGGCTCTTCTTACAGGGCCTACTGTAAGCTCTTGGAGGATTGGCTACATTTGGTGTGTGGCCAAATATGCAAAGGAGTTCCTGCTACAAATATATATATATATATATAAAAACACAGAGAGGCACTGACATCAAAGAGATGGCATTTTTTTCTTTCTAGGTTGTAAAACCAATTCTATATGGTGAAATGGAGCTGTTCCCACGCTCTGTGGCTCCATCTCTAGTTCATTTTCATCACTGTCAAGGTCTACCTGCCCATCTGCTCTTCATTCAGTCCACCACTCTTAGCCACCATACCGCACTGGCTCTCCACTACTCCATGCAGGCTACAAAAGTAACAGAGCATGGAAAAGGTTACTAGGTAAGAGCAACTCACACAAGTCCTCAGCGGAAGGCTGGTTCTTGTGTGCATGGCACAAGTACACATACATTCTACCCTTCACACTCCACCTTCTTGAGCAGGCAAACAGGCTGCCCACTCTCTTTCAGCCATGCTACTTGCTCACAAGAGACAGCTCCTTTTCAGCCTCCCCTCCCATGTACTCCAATGGCACTGTCAAGGTCTATCTGCCCATCTGCCTCTCATCTACAAGACCATTTGTATGGATTTATGTTGCTTGAGTGTCCTGATGCAATGTTACAAGACAATCCTAAAACTTATCTCAAGGTTAAATGAGAGTCAGAACTCAAACAGTATGCTCATCTATTCTACTGTGCCTGTGGAGACTGCCCAGTACAAATACTCACCTTTATATCTGCCATCCAAGAGACTACAAAAATCAGACATATACAACAGCTGCCATTTGGTGCAAAATAACAGATGCAGAAGCAACATACATCCACACATAAATCCACAACATAAATCCAAATGGCTTTGTTGTAGATGAGAGGCAGATGGGCAGATAGACCTTGACAGTGCCATTTGAGCACATGGGAGGGGAGGCTGAAAAGGAACTGTCTCTTTGCATGTCAAAACTGAATAACTACACAGTACTATTCCTTGTGTATCTCTAAGGAAGAAACAAGAACCCACAAGCAAGGTGGGCTGCAGTAATCGCTACAATTAAAATGTTGACTCAGAATGTGGTGAGAAGATCTTGGGGTTGTTGCTGATAGTTTGACAACAATGTCAGTGTTCTGCAGTGGTGAAAAGGCAAAGCTGAAGATGATTAGGAAAGAGACTGAAAATAAAATGACTGATATCACAGTGGTCTATGGTGGCCATATTTAGAATACTATATAAAGTTCTGATTGTTGAACCTCAACAAAAAATATCACAGAGCTGGAAACAAATTTAGAAGGGGGCAACCAAGATTATTATCAGGCTGGTGTACCTGTTGAAGAGAGGTGGAAGAGTCTGGAAAATCAGATCTGAAAAAAGACAATTTGGGTATCAGAGGTTTATACATAGTTATACATGTGGTAGGGAAAGTAGATAAGTTCTCCCTCTTCCATGAAGCTGGATTACACAGACCACTGGTCTGATTCAGCACAGGACTCTTATTTTCTTACAACACACACAGAGTATCCTTTCTTACAAATTGTTTAGACTTCACTAGCGGTGTTCCCTGGTAAGCTTTAGACAGTGATTAATTTCTCCCCTCAAAAACAGCACAGAAAACTTAAGTAGAGGCACACTATATCCTTGCAAAGTCCTTCCCTAAAACTTGGTTTTCAAATATTTTGACACGAGTTGCAGACTTGAGAAAAAGTCTTCTGTTCAACAGGAGGCTGTTTTTCTATGTTAAAATTGGAAGTAACTGAGAATATGTATACTAATACAGATAGGCAGTGATAACAAAACATTATTATTTACTGTTAACACTAATAACATTGTATTTGTATTTACAAACTGCAGGTATCCATTATGGTCACTGTAAACTGAGAGACTGCTAAGAACTATTAACTATTTTGAGGCAGGCCATGCCTTTCTTCACAATTTTCACTTATTTAACTCCTTCGAAGGATTTTCCTTGAAGAAACTTTGATTCCCTCTCCCGGTGCTCTTCATTACATGCTACTTTTGTCTTAACTGTCTGTAAAGAAGAAACAATTGATCTTGTACAGGGTTATGTTAACAACAAGCACCACCTTCTAGAAGGCGCTATTAACACTGTGGTCAAACTGTGCTCTGCACACCACAGTTATCACTAATGCCTGTGTAGATTTGGGATCCTCTGAGAAAATCTGGAGAGACCATCCTATCAATACTTTTTGGAGGCTTATATAGCCTCTTTTAAGACTATTATACTTTGCTACAGAAAGAAGATGTTAATTCACAGTTGATATTATAAAACTGAAAGTCTGCATGTATACAGCCTAAGTTTACTATAATTTTCTTTCCTCTGTTCTTTGTATTTCCAAACACCTAAACAGGTGAACATTTTAGCGAAGTTCTCATTATGACTTTATAGAGAAAATTCAGATTTTAAAAAATCTCCTCTGTTCCAGCCATATTCCTGATAGCAATACATAACAAGTTCTTTGACACCAAAGCCAGTTGCCAGTCTTTTTTCTGGCATGAAGTCTCTTTTAACAAAAGACAACAGCTATAATAAAAAAAATATTTTAAGAGATTGAATAAGGTGCTAGCTATATTGCCCCTCTCATCTTGGAGCTTCTACCCATCATCCAAGTCATATTGCTGCTTCTTCTTTGATTTCATGTGGATTTTTATTTCCAGAAATATCATCATCATTGGAATAATTTCCTGAGTCTCGACAGCTCTGTTCTGATTGACTGTGGCCCTTAATATGGTTAATTTCAGGTGGGATGCTGTTTTCAATTACAAGGACACATTTTTCTGTGGATTCTTCTGAAGATATCCAGTAGGAGCTGTTTGGATCTCTTTCTCCAGTCTTCTGTAGATGGAGTGACACAAAGAAAGCAGTGAGGAAAAAAAACTGTAATGAACTTTCAAGTCTCTTAATGGCATTGCAAGACTGTGTAGTACATTCTGCTGAACTTGGCTCTCTACTATGTCAGAACACATAACTACATAGATTCCAATATAAGGGCTCTACAAAGACTTATTCTACATGGTAGGAATAAGATACCTAAATGAATGCTTATTAATACTGAGAAATTAATTGGTATACAAAACATTTCAACCATTATTGACTTCCCTCCCTGATGTATTAACTAAATAGAATATCTGAAGAGGACAATGGTAAGTTCTACTACACAGCATGGGAGAATGGGGACAGAAAGAAAGATATACAATTGATGTTGCACATTTAAAAAAATTTAGTTTGGCCTTTCATTGTTTCATTGCACATTTAAAAAAAATTAGTTTGGCCCTTCACTGCATTTTAAAGAAGTGAGAAGAAAGCAATTATAAACAGATGATGTCAAGTCTGCAAATTCAAATGCTGCAAAGGCTGGTGGATGTGTATCAAAAATAATTTGATTTCAGGCAGTTAATTCACTGAAACAGTGCCATCCTAAGCACAGTCAAACTCTTTAAAATCCATTCTCCATTTAGCAGAAAAAATCCTTCAAGTTAACTCTCAGAGCTGGCAGGACCATATAGGTAAGTTAGGCAGTCACCTAAAGCACCAGATTTTGAGAGGTGCAAAACCCCCACAAGATCATGCAAAGCTCCTCCCCGGGGCTCCAAGCCATACTCTGCAACTGCCCTCACCCTTGGTCAATCTTAGCCTTGTTTGCACTGAGACACCAGCTGGTGCCTGCAGTTGTACACCCAGAGAAGTTTGCACAAGGAAGCAAATGGGGGAACTGAAACAGGGCCTGAAACACTGTACAGAACATTGAGCTAGATATCAGCATTGTATCCTGCTTTTTAAACCAAAACCGATTCATAAGAACATCCCCCAAGGATTAATAAGTAAAAAACAAAAAACAACTTATTTTCACATTGTTCTGTTGGAATGACACCTCAATCTCCACTATTCTATAGTCCTTGTTTTTTAATTGGGGGTGGGTGGGTGGGAGGAGAATATGCCAATGTAATATCTCTACAGTACGAAAAACCCTTAGGCCAACCATGTCAACCCCATGTTCTATGTTTTGCCTTCAAGGGGTATTTGACTAATGGCCAAATAGGGATGGACACGAGCCGCATTTTTGTGGTTTGGTTTGTGGCTGAACCACAAACTGAACTACAAACCCATATGAACTAGGAGGTCAGTTTGTGAACCAACGTAGTTCATAAGCCATTTAAAGTTTAAACGCCCTGCTTTCTGCTCCCCATGGCTTTTCCACTCAGCTATTTTCCGTGAAAAACAAAAAGCAGAGGTTTAAATCCTTGTTTTCTGCTTTTCATGAACCACCATGAACTGCATCAAAATTCAAGAAAGTTCATGGTAGTTCTTCAGTTCATGTGCTTCTCAAACCACAACCTGGCCAAAATTAGCGACAAACTATCAGTCAGTTCATGCCCATCCCTAATGGCAACTTCTGGTGGGTTTTTCAAGGAAAGAGATGTTCAGAGGTGGTTTGCTATTGCCTGACTCTCCATTGCAACCCCATTGAAATTGGTGGTCTCCCATCCAAATACTGATCAGGACCAACCCAGCTTAACTTGCGAGATCTGACAAGCCTGGGCTACCCAGGTCAAGGCAAGACAATCATACAAACAGCTAAAAATTCAATCTTAAAAAAAATTCTATTACAAATCTGAAAAAGTTAATTTCCATTTTCTAATTGTTCCATTTGTGCAACAAACAGGAAGAAATTCTTAGATATTAGAAATATGTTTTACCATTAAATGTGTGAAATACCTTGTTTTAGGACTGAATACAGGTGGATATGAAGAATCTGGCCAGACACTACTCTGAAGTAAGTGAAAAGCAAGAGGCAGCACTTAGAACCAACCTCTTATTTTCACTGCTAGGTTTATGTATTGTAAGGAAGAAAAAAATTTCTAAGGTATTACTTAATATTTTAAAAGTTAAATGCCAAGCCTTTACTCAGCATTAGTGAGATCTATGGATGCATCAAAATAAACTCTCAAAGAGTCACTAGGCAAATATATTCAGCACTAATAAAATTTATATCCTCCATGCAGAACTCCTTAAATGCATGGAAATTCTGAGAGGCATCTAAAAATTCCTGGATATATAACAGCTTCTGTTTAGTGGTATGCTGAGAATCTCTCTCAGTTCACACATTATCACTATGGATAATGCCTGCTAACAATGAGCTTTGTGTGGACAACAGAGAACCTACAATGGAGTCTGCTAGGATATTCGTGTAATTTATTATTTGTAACAAGATAGTTAATTAATACTTATACCTCTATGATTGATGGAAGATTGCATGAGGGGAAGAATGCATATTTGATCTTCTTCCATGTACACCAGAAAGCAAAGAGCAAGAATATGACAACAGCAGCAGCACCAAAGAAAATAATTGTGATGACAAGAGAAACATGATTTGATTGTCCTATAAAGCAAACAAAAAGGAATTAAACTATTTAGATATTGAAAAATATACTATTTCAAAATTTATTCTTAAATGTTAAAAGACCTGTGGTATGAAGAGGGGAAGATGCAGACTGCAGCCACTCTGTCTTATAGGAAACTGAAACTGATTGGGTATAAAAGTCAGTCAGGGCCGGCGCGCCCATTAGGTGACCTTAAGTAGTTGCCTAGGGCAGCGGCCCTGGGGGGTGCCAAATTGGGTGGCCTCTGGAGGGGTGAAGGCCGCCCCCTACCTCCTGAGCGATTTAAATTGCACAGGAGGGCCCTAGGAGCAGCTGCTGCCCTCCCCGTCAGTGAAAGGTCGCTGCCGATCAGTCCATCAGTGAGGACCTTTCACTGGGGCAGGGAGTGCTGGCAGAAGCAGCCACACTGGCCTCCCCCTCCATTTAAAGAGCCTGCAGACCAGCTGGTCAGCAGGGTCTTTAAATAGTGTGGGGAGGCATGTGACTGCTTCTGCCATCTCTCTTGTGTGATTTGGGTTGCTAGTGAAGGCAGGGGCTTGAGAGCCACTGTTGTCAGCAATTCCGATCATGTGGGAGGGCTAGCAGAAACAGCTGCAGCCTCCCCATGAGATTTAAAGACCCCACTGACTAGCTGGTCGGGGGGCTCTTCAAATCACATGGAGAAGCATGCTCCTGCTGCTCTTGCCGTGCAATATGAATCATCAGCGGGGGCAGCCTCCACCAGCTTGAGAGCTGCCCCCACCAGTGATTCAAATGGCACAGGAAGAATGGCAGAAGCTGCATGTCTCCCTGTGCGATTTAAATAGCCCACCAACCAGTTGGTCGTTGGGGTCTTTGAATTGCGTAGGGAGGCTATGGCTGCTTCTGCCAGCCCTCCCGTGTGATTTGAATCACTGGTAGGGGCAGCTCTCAAGCCCCAGCTTCCACCGGCAATCCAAATCGTGTGGGAGAGGCAGCAGAAGCAGCTGCACACCTCCCCACGTGATTTAAAGAGCCCACTGACCAGCTGGTTTTCGCAGGCTCTTTAAATGGTGGGGGGGAGGCCAGTGCTTCCTGCCTCAGTGAAAGGTCCTGTCAATCAGTTGATCGACGGGGACCTTTACCTGGCAGGGAGGACAGCTAGGGCCCTCCCACATGATTTAAATTGCCTGGGAGGAGAGGCAGCCCCCACCCTTCCAACCTAAGGTGCCAAGAAGCCTGGCACTGGCCCTGGTCACAGTAAAATGAAAATGGTTTCATGCACATTAGGAACATTTTGTATTAAACGTTACATTTGATAGTTTTCTTCCTGGAACACTGGATGTTAAGAAAAGTACTTCAGCTGAGTCTTTTCTATACTAAGAACATAAGAGAAGCCAATGGCCCATCCAGTCCAACATTCTGTGTCACACAGTGACAAAAATAAATAAATAAATATATATATACACACACACACACGCACCACCCCTCTTGAAGGTGGCTATGCTTGTGGCCGCCACCACCTCCTGTGGCAGTGAATTCCACATGTTAATCACCCTTTGGGTGAAGAAGTACTTCCTTTTATCCGTTTTAACTTGTCTGCTCAGCGATTTCATCGAATGCCCACGAGTTCTTGTATTGGGAGAAAGGGAGAAAAGTACTTCTTTCTCTACTTTCTCCATCCCATGCATTAGCTTGTAAACCTCTATCATGTCACCCCGCACTCGATGTTTCTCAAAGCTAAAGAGTCCCAAGCGTTTCAACCTTTCTTCATAGGGAAAGTGTTCCAGCCCTTTAATCATTCTAGTTGCCCTTTTCTGGACTTTCTCCAATGCTATAATATCCTTTTTGAAGTGCGGTGACCAGAACTACACACAGTACTCCAAATGAGACCGCACCATCGATTTATACAGGGGCATTATGAATCTGGCTGATTTGTTTTCAATTCCCTTCCTAATAATTCCCAGCATGGTGTTGGCCTTTTTTATTGCAAATGCACACTGTCTTGACGTTTTCAGTGAGTTATCTACCACGACCCCAAGATCTCTCTCTTGGTCAGTCTCTGCCAGTTCACACCCCATCAACTTGTATTTGTAGCTGGGATTCTTGGCCCCAATGTGCATTACTTTGCACTTGGCCACAATGAATCGCATCTGCCACGTTGACGCCCACTCACCCAGCCTCAACAGATCCCTTTGGAGTTCCTCACAATCCTCTCTGGTTCTCACCACCCTGAACAATTTAGTATCATCCGCAAACTTGGCCACTTCACTGCTCACTCCCAACTCTAAATCATTTATGAACAAGTTAAAGAGCATGGGACCCAGTACCGAGCCCTGCGGCACCCCACTGCTTACCGTCCTCCACTGCGAAGACTGCCCATTTATACTCACTCTCTGCTTCCTATTACTCAGCTAGTTTTTGATCCACAAGAGGACCTGTCCTTTTACTCCATGACTCTCAAGCTTTCTAAGGAGCCTTTGATGAGGAACTTTATCAAAAGCTTTCTGGAAGTCAAGGTAAACAACATCTATCGGGTCTCCTTCGTCCACATGTTTGTTCACCCCCTCAAAGAAATGTAACAGGTTAGTGAGGCAAGATCTTCCCTTACAGAACCCATACTGAGTCTTCCTCAATAACCCGTGTTCATCAATGTGCCTACTCATTCTGTCCTTGATAATGGTTTCTACCAACTTTCCCGGTATTGAAGTCAGACTGACTGGCCTGTAATTTCCCGGATCTCCTCTGGAACCCTTTTTAAAGATGGGGGTGACATTTGCTACCTTCCAGTCCTTGGGAACGGAGGCAGATTTCAATGAAAGATTACAGATTTTTGTTAGAAGATCCACAAGTTCAACTTTGAGTTCTTTCAGAACTCTTGGATGTATGCCATCTGGACCTGGTGACTTATTAGTTTTTAATTTGTCTATCAGTTGTAGGACCTCCTCTTTTGTCACCTCAATCTGACTCAGGTCTTTCAACACCCCTTCCAAAATTAGTGGTTCTGGGGCGGGCAAAAAGTTCTCATCTTCCACAGTGAAGACGGAGGCAAAAAATTCATTCAGCTTCTCAGCCATTTCCCTATCCTCCTTCAGTAATCCTTTTACCCCATGGTCATCCAAGGGCCCCACTGCCTCCCTGGCTGGTTTCCTACTTCTAATATATTTGAAGAAATTTTTATTGTTGGTCTTTATGTTTTTTGCAATATGCTCCTCATAGTCCCTTTTTGCCTGCCTGATCACAGTCTTGCATTTGATTTGCCACAGCCTGTGTTCCCTTTTACTAATCTCACTTGGACTGGTTTTCCACCACTTAAAGGAATCCTTCTTACCTTTTACAGCTTCCATTACTTTGTTCATTAACCATGCAGGCCTTTTCTTATGCCTGTTGGTGCCTTTCCTAACTTGTGGTATGTATTTTATCTGAGCTTCTAGGATTATAGTTTTAAATAGTCTCCAAGCTTCCCCAAGGGTTTTGACCGTATTTACCTTTCCTTTCACTTTCCTCCTCACATGCCTCCTCATCTCAGAGAATTTACCCCTTTTAAAGGTAAACGTGGTTGTGGTGGTCTTTTTGGGCAACTCCCTATTTATACAAATGGTGAAATTAATAACATTATGGTCACTGCTCCCAAGCGGCGCAATCACTTTTACATCTCTCACCAAGTCTTGGGCATTACTTAGGACCAAATCCAGGATCGCCCCACCCCTGGTAGGTTCTGAGACCATCTGCTCCATAGCACACAGTCATTGAGAGCATCAAGAAACTCAATCTCTTTCTCTCGACCAGAACACACATTGACCCAATCAATCTGCGGGTAGTTAAAATCACCTATTATGACACAGTTTTTATGTTTAGCCGCTATCTTTAAGCCTTCCATCATATTATAATCGTCCTCTCTCTTTTAATTTGGTGGGCGATAACAAACTCCCATAGTTAAATTTCCTTTTGGGCCCTCTATTTCAACCCAAAGCATTTCTAAAAGTGAATCTAATTCTCTGACCTCAGTCTTACTGGATCGTATATCATCTCTGACATACAGAGCCACCCCACCTCCAACCCTTCCCTCCCTATCCTTCCGATATAACTTATATCCAGGAATCCCAAGAATCAGTGTCCCACTGATTCTCCTCATTCCACCAAGTTTCTGAAATTCCCACAATGTCTATGTTTTCTCCCAACACTAAACATTCCAATTCACCAATTTTACTTCGAACACTTCTAGCATTTGCATACAAACATCTATAATTTCCCAGGCAAGCTAGGCCTGCCACCTCCCTCTTGCCGCCTCGAGACTCTGGCAGACAGTCCATACTGTTTGTCACCATCACAGTGGACAACTCTGGTCCGTTACCCGGTAGAAAAATAGCAGCCAACCCTTCATCTCTTTGAGACGAGTCCTCCCGAACCAGAGACATTTCATCTCCTGTTGGCTTTCTCCCAAGATTTAGTTTAAAAACTCATCATAAGACTACCAAGGCTCACTGACCTGAACCACAACGCAGAGCAAAGAAACGTATTCATCACATTTTCATAAGAGGTTACATAAACGTATGTCACACTACACTTTCTGAGCAGTACATTCCAATAAGTGTTAAACATCTCATACCACTGGCAGTTTCAATGCACGTCACATTGCTGAAATTGCTGCTTTTTACAGGAGACCATGCTTGCACTTCTAAGCAGTATACAGTTGAAGGAGACAAATTCGGGATTATGAATGATGCTGATTTTGTTTCAACTTTGTTCTGTACCAGGAACAAAAATTTAAATATGAGCAAAAGTCTTTTTAATTACAGCTTAGGTTGACTATGTTAATGTTTTAAAAAAATGATTGCATTTTGGAATGCTACCCACAACTTTGCAGTGCCACAGAGAACACTGTAGCAATACACTGCCAACTCTCTGGCCTTAAAACATTGTAGCTGTCAGGAGAATACACATGCCAGGCAGCAACTGGTGGAAATCCATGGCACACCATTCCACAGAAAGCAGTGTTTGTAACTACTCCAAGCTGTGCAACAGTACAGGTGGCTACAGAGAAGCTGCTAGTTAAACAGTCTTCAGGTTTGCTTAGGTTTCCGCTGTCTGCACTCAGCTGGAGGGAAGAACTATCATTTTTGTTGTACACATCTAGGGCTGGATGTTAAGATTCCCTTTCATAAAGTATTCCTTTAAGAAAGAAAGACTTTTCTTCCAAAGAAGTCTTTTTCCATCAGCAAAAGCCTTCTCCATTGAAAGAAGTCTTTCTGTCAAAGGACGTTAGAGGAAGAGAGTCATAAAATCCAATTTAACAGAAAGAATAGAATCCAACCCACAAGTATTTCTTTTTCTTGTTGGAGAATGTAGTTTAGTTTCAAAGCAGTGTTTATAATAATAATAATAATAATAATAATAACTTTTTATTTCTATCTCGCCCTCCCCGCCGGGGCAGGCTCAGGGCGGCTCACAACATAAAATACATTATACATCAATTTACTTATAAAATCACAGTTAAAACAATTTACAAATTATTAAAATTAACAATAACAATATCAACATGGTGCTAGGCGTTAGATCTTCAGCAGAATTCAGTAATTAAAGCATTTTCAATGGCACTTCCCGGTTTATCATTGGTTGAAGGCTATTTTGAAGAGGTGGGTCTTACAGGCCCTACAGAATTGATCTAAGCATCGTAGGACCCACACCTCCTCCGGGAGTTGATTCCACAGCAGTGGAGCAGCAATAGAGAAGGCCCGGTCTCGGGTGGCCTTCAATCTGGCCTCCCTTGGCCCAGGGATATTCAGCTGTTTTTTTCCAGCTGACCTCAGTGCTCTCTGGGGCTCATATGAGGAGAGACGGTCCCTCAGGTAGGCAGGTCCTCGGCCATATAAGGCTTTAAAGGTGATAACCAGCACCTTGTAACGAACTCGGTATACCACTGGCAGCCAGTGCAGTCCGCGTAGCCCCGGCTGTATGTGCTCCCACCTTGGGAGCCCCAACAGTAGCCTAGCCGCCACGTTCTGCACCAGCTGCAGCCGCCGAGTTCGGCACAAGGGCAGCCCCATGTAGAGGGTGTTGCAGTAATCTAATCTCGAGGTGACCGTAGCATGGATCACCGTTGCTAGGTCACGGCGTTCCAGGAAGGGGGCCAACTGCTTCGCCCGTCGAAGATGAAAGAAAGTGGACTTGGCAGGGGCCGCTATCTGTGCCTCCATTGATAGTGAAGGCTCCAGAAGAACCCCCAAGCTCTTGACCTTATGGGCTACTTTCAGCAGCACACCGTCAAAAGTCGGCAAGGGGATTTCCCTTCCCAGGGCACCGCGACCCAAGCAAAGGACCTCTGTCTTCGTTGGATTCAACTTCAGCCCGCTCAGTCTGAGCCAACCTGCCACGGCTTGCAATGCTAGGTCCAGGCTTTCTGGGACGGAGTCAGGTCGGCCGTCCATTAGTAGATAGAGCTGGGTGTCATCTGCGTATTTGATGGCACCCAAGCCCAAACCTCCAGGCAATCTGGGCAAGGGGGCGCATGTAGATGTTAAACAACATCGGGGAGAGAACTGCCCCTTGTGGCACTCCGCATACTAGTGGGTGCCTCTGGGACAGCTCCCCTCCAATTGCCACTGGGATTAGACAGGGGATTAGACATAATAACAGGGGACAGGGGATTAGACATAATGACAGGGGATTAGAAATAATAAAGAATACTTTTACTTTTTTAAAGGGTCAATGTTGTATTATAAAAGGGTGTGTATGTGTAAAGTGCTGTCAAGTCATAGCCAACTCAGGGTTTTCAAGGCAAGAGACATTCAGAGTTGGTTTGCCATTGTCTAACTCTGTGTAATGATTCTGGTATTTCTTGGTGATCTCCTATCCAAATATTGACCAAGGCTGACCTTACTTAACTTCTGAGATCTGATTAGATCTGGCTAGCCATCAAAAAGGTATTGAATTGCAAATAAAACATTACTTTAATAGTTGTTGCATCAAATAAGAGTTTCTAAGCATACTGCCATGCACAGTTCAGCTCCATACTTAAGGGCATTAGATGTAATTCTGTAATCCCTTATTTTTGCTGATGAGGAATGTCTGTGCAGTTGGATACTCCATTCTGACAGGAAATCGGGATAGATGGTGGCTGGCATACTATTAAGCAATGAAAAACTCATCACCAGCATTACTAACAGGGGACTTATGAAGATGGCACACTCTGACAAAAAGAGTGTGCTGTATAATCTATGGGGCAAGAAAACCCCTAATGAAGGAAAATATTCTGATATTTTGGGCTCAATGTTGAAATAATTTTAACATGAAAAAGCCTGTATAACAAAGAAGTCTGTCACTTCCTAGGAGGACTTATCGACCGCTTGAAGCACCAGAGATAGCCAGAATAAGAGTACAAGACTGACAGGTTTGCATTACAATTTTATAGTTCAGATTTCTCATCCATGCTTAAACTAAAACTATTTTTTAGAATTAGTGTTACCTTGGCATCTGAAGATTTATTCCAATACCAAATTTTGTAAGTAAATGGATAATAGTTGCTCATAGAGTTATTTTCCAGTTCTCCGGGTGGCAAAACAACAATATGAAGTGAATTCTCACCGGTATTAACCTTGATATTTGGTGGGCCAATTTCATCTTTAAAAACAAATGTTATACAGTTCAGTTGTACCACCAAAAACATGGTCAATCTTCTGTTTAAGTTAGCAGATTTAGTGATTTCAGGTTGCCAATCTCCAGGTGGTAACTGAAGATCTCTTTGGATTACAACTGCTCTCCAGGCAACAGAGATCTGTTCCTTTGGAGAAAATGGCCACTTTGGAAGGTGGACTCTATGGCATTATACCCCATTAAAGTTCCTACCCTCCCTTCCCAACCTCCCTTCCTGAAATCTCCAGGAATTTCCCAGAGCTGGCAACCCTAATCATTCATCCAGATCTGCAGCTCCCAGCATATAGGCTCACTAGCTACTTTCACTTTAAACAACAAAAATAATCTATCCAAAGCAGTAAAACTGATAACTCACAGTATTAAAGCCAATAAAAAGCAGAAAAGCTTTAATAAAGAAATGTTTATAAAATGGTTTTGCACTAAAACTTACAGCAAAATCTTCAATAGAGTTATGCCCTTCTAAATCCACTTAAATAAATGAGCTTAGAAAGATTAACTCTGTTTAGGATCACACTGTTTAACTCAAGGTGCTAATAAACCTTTTTTTGGTAGCGCGTGTTAATCTGTTGCAATCTGTTCTGTATCCATGAACATATCCTGAGCACCTCTGGAAGTCTCACAGAGAAATCCATTAATTACTACTGCTGAATAACTTCTATTTGCTTCAGTGAGGTTTATTCAACTGAATTCATTTCAAACCGAAGTTGCACAACAGTGGAGCTTGTGAGATCGCTTTCAGACTATTACATGCTTTACACTTTACACAGACTATTACATGCTTTAAAAGTGTGTGTGTGTGTATCAAAGAGCCCTTACACCCATAGTTGGTACCAGACTTCTGTGCACTCTGGGCCCTGTCCCCAACCCTACCCCAGGCAGACCCAAGAAGGCAAGGGCAGGGCAGTGGCCTGTGCACTCCTTTGAGCCTGTCAAGGTGCACACGATGCCGCACTGCCCCACTCTTGGCTTCCCAAGTCTGCGCAGACCTGGGAAGCCAAGAGTGGCATGGGGCTGTGGCCTGTGTGCTCCTCGGAACCTGCCAAAGATGGGCTCCAAGGAGCACCCAGGCTGCCACATTGCCTTCAAGGCCAAGAGTGGCAGGCCAGGGCATGCTCTCCTCCAAGCCTGCATTCCCTTGCAAGGGAAGGTGGGCTTGGAGAAGCACACTGATGCCCTGCCCGGCAGTTTTCACCTTTAAGGCAAGAGCAGCCCAGTGGGGCGTGCTCTCCAAGCCCACCTTCCCTTGCAAGAGAAGGTGGGTTCAGAGGAGCGTGCTGGTGCCCCAACACTTTCGCCTTCAAGACAAGAGCAGCCAGACAGGGTGTGCTCTCGAGCCTGCCTTCCCCTACACGGGAGGGCAGGCTCAGAGAGCACATGCCAATGTGCCGCCCAGCCGCTTTCGCCTTCCTGAGTCTGCGCAGACTTGGGAAGCCAAGAGCAACGGGGTAGGGGAGGGGGCACCTGGCGGCACCCTGTAGGCCTGGTGGTGGTCTAGACAGCCACCTATCTGGCCTACCCCCACATACCAGCTCTGCTGACATCATTTAGACCTTCTGCCATTTTGGAGAGGCAGAAGGAAAGGAGATGCTTACTTTCTATTAAAGGATCAAATTCTAGCTCTTCAGACCAAGGTGATTTGAAGTGGCTATTCATGGCACGTACACGAAAATAGAAAATTCCATTGAAAGTAATCGGAGATGAGATGTCACACTTTTCTCTGGTGATGTTTTCACATCCAAGTACAGTGTTCCATTCCTTTGAGTAATCACGAGATAATTCCCTTCTATATGCACTATTGGAAGAGATCAGACATGAAAGAAATATGTTTATTAGGACAGATTTCCAGTCTATTCATGTTTACTCAAGTAACCCTTACTAAGTTCAGTGGGACCTACTGTTATCACCTCAACCAGCTTTTTATTGGAGAATATTAATTTTTCTTAGCTCAAAATGGCAAGCTGTTAGAGGTGAGATAAAGCAGGATCTCTGTCAATGTTTACGGAGATAGACCACTGAAAATCCTTTGGTTAAATTAATGGATTATATTATAGGAAATGATTTTCAAATAGTTACATCCCAATCAAATAATTTTCAAGCATACAAGAGGAATCACAGATGTTAGCTGAATAAGTGTGGGAGGGGTAGATAATACAATACCTAGTCCTTGCAGAATAGGGTCGGTCAGAGAAGGCAAGAGGCCTCTGGAGAGAGATTCCTCTTGAGAAGAAGTGCGGGGGGGGGGGGAATGAAGCAGGAAGGAGGGGAGGATGCCTGGAGGAAGAACGGGAGGATGGAAAAGATACCCTCTTGACACGTAGGGTGGCCTGTTTTCTAGGGTAAGTTACGTCACATCAAGAGGTCCAATTGTCCAATAAGGAAGCAGAGTGTCAAAAACCAAAATCCAATGAGAAATCAGAGTGTCATATGCCAAGTATCCAATGGGAAATCAGAATGTCATACGCACAAAGCCGAAAAAGGAATCTTAATTACATTGGCCAAATAGGTTTATGGCCCTGTTATTGCTGAGGCTGGTTCCTTTGAAGCTCACAAGAGGTGATAGATTTCTCTCTACATGCCAGGATGGATGTCCATTAATCACAAATTCAGGAGACTTTGATAGCCTTTAGCAGTAGTTAAAGAAAAATAGAGATTCTATAGAACTTAGATTCCCTGGCAGAAATGTGAGACCAGATTAGAGATATGGCACACATTCACACAACAAGATGGCACTTTAAAGACAGTTTGCTTACCTGTAACTGTAGATCTTCGAGTGGTCATCTGTGCATTCACACCCATGGGATAGAGCGCCTGCGCCGATCCCCCAATCGGTATCTGAAAAGCCTGGGATTTTTCCGCACTCAGCGCCAATGGGCATGCGCAGGTGTCCCAGTACGCATGCTCACTGGCGCCAGTGCGGGGATCCCGCCAGTTCCTTCCTGACCGCTGGAAGCCCCTACTGGAGGGAGACCGTCAGCAGTGGGGAAGGAGGGCGGGTAGTGTGAATGCACAGATGACCACTCGAAGATCTACAGTTACAGGTAAGCAACCTGTCTATCTTCTTCGTGGTCTCTGTGCTTCACACCCATGGGAGACTAGCAAGCAAAGCATACCTGGAGGCGGGAAGAGGGTCAATTGGAAGAGACAGCTTGCAGCACCGCAGTTCCCAACCGAGTCCTCTGCTGAGCATGCACGTCCAGCGCGTAATGCTTCATGAAGGCATGCGGAGAAGACCAGGTGGCAGCCTTGCAGACATCAGAAAGGGACACGCCTCTCAGGAACGCCACCGATGTGGCCATCGCTCTTGTGGAGTGTCCACGAACAGGCCCAGGGGGCAGCTTCTTCGCCAACAAATAACAGAGTTTAATCATCTCAGTGAGCCATTTTGAGAGCCTCTGAGACGAAATCCTGGAACCTATCTTGGGAGCAGCATACGAAACAAAAAGCTGCTTGTCCTTACGAAAAACCTTTGAACGTTTCAAATAAAACAGTAAAGCACGCTTAACATCCAGAGCATGCAACCTACGTTCCTCATCCGAGGAAGGGCTAGGGTAAAAAGTGGCCAACCAAACTTCTAAATTGAATTAGAACTGAGAGACCACCTTTGGAAGAAAACTAATGTCCGGAGCCAGGGAAACCCCAGCCTCTCTAAAAACAAGATAAGGGTAATCACACCACATCGCCGTGAGCTCCCCAACACGACGTGCTGATGTGATGGCAACCAAAAATGCAGTCTTCCATGACAAGAGCTGCAAAGAGCACATGGCCATCGGCTCAAATGGGCGACAGGTTAGTTTGTCCAGCACTAAAGTCAAGTCCCACAACTGTGGGGGCGATCTTGATGGTGGATGCAGCCTAAACAACCCCTTCAAAAATTTCTTGGACTGAGGGTGCGCAAAAACGGAGTACCCCTCCATCGGATCATGGAAGGCAGATATTGCCGCCAAATAAACTTTGACAGAGGAGAAAACCAGGCCTGCATCCACTAGGGACAGCAAAAAATCAAAAATTGCCGCCAATCCCACCCTGCTAGGTGAGACCAAAGGGTCAACTAAAAACTTGGTAAATCTCCGCCACTTCCTGTCATAGGAAGCACGAGTGGACGGTTTTCTGCTGTTTATAAGAACTTGCTGGACCCTGTCAGAGAACCCTACTGGTCGATGAACCACGCTGTCAGCTTCAGATGGGGCACGTTGTGATGGAGTACATGCCTGCCCTGAGCTGACAGAAGGCCTGGTTCTGCCGGGAACTGGTAGAAGACCCCCCTTGAGAGTTGGAGCAGGATCGTGAACCAGTTCTGGCGAGGCCACCAGGGAGTCATCAGGATGCAGCGTGGTCTCTCCCTTGCTATTTTGTTGACCTCCTTCGTCAACAACGGCAGAGGCGGGAACATGTAGAGGAACCGGCCCTCCCAAGGAAGCAGGAGCCCGTCTCCCAGAGATGCTGGATCCGTTCCCCCTCTGGAACAGAACCTGGGGCATTTCTTGTTCTCGGCCGTGGTGAAGACATCCAGCTGCAGGTACCCCCAAAGCTGGAATACATGCTTCAGGAAACGCCACTGCAGTTCCCACTCGTGTGGGGAAGCCCCACCCCTGCTGAGGGAGTCTGCCTGAATGTTGAGGACCCCCGGAAGATGTGCCCCCTTCACGAAGATATCGTACTGGAGACACTCGAACCAGAGATCCATCGCCAATGCGCAGAGCCGATGAGACACTGTCCCTCTCTGCCTGTTGATGTAGCACAGGGCAGTGGTATTGTCCGTAAGCAGCGCTACAGTCCTCCCCGCCACTAAGGGGCGGAAAGAACGTAGGGCAAAGTGAACCGCCAGCAGCTCTAGATAGTTTATGTGGAACTGAGTCAGTTTTGGCGGCCACCGGCCCCCCCTCCCCACAGGCCTTCCATGTGGGCCCCGCACCCCCACAAGGAAGCATCTGTGGTGATAGTCATAGTAGGAGTCGGAAGATTAAAGGGAGCTCCCTGGCAGATGTTGTTCTCTGCCCCCCACCATCGTAGCGACTGCAGAGTCCTGGCTGGGACAGTAAACCTCTTTTGAGGTGAGTCTCTGAGAGGGCGAAACTGGCGAAGAAACCACAACTGTAGGCCTCTCATTCTCAGTTTCGCAAAAAGTAGCACGCTTGTCGTCGCCACCATCAGCCTCAGCATCCGCCGAAGCTGCTGTGTTGTGCCCCACTTTCGCCTCTGAAGCAGTTGTACCAGACTGACAATGTCCTTTGCCCTCTGCGAAGGCAGGTATGCACGATGCTGGTTCATATCCAGGAAAGCCCCTATGAACTGCACTGTCCTTGACGGAGTAAGATGAGATTTCTCCAAACTGACCTGCAACCCCAAGGTGTCGAGAAGACGTAGAGTGATGGCAATGTGCATTGACAAACTTTCCCTCGACTTTGCCACAAGGAGCCAGTCGTCGATGTATGGAAAAACGACAAGACGGAGATGGGCAGCCACAACGCTCATCATCTTCGTAAACACCCGAGGTGCAGTGGACAGGCCGAACGGAAGGGCTTTGAACTGTAAGTTCTGGGAACCCACTGCAAACCTGAGGAAACGCCTGAACGCCGGATGGATGCTGACATGGAAGTAGGCATCCTTGAGGTCCAGGGTCGCCATCCAGTCCCCTTGGTTGATGAGGGGCAGGATTGTTTGCAGCGTGGCCATTCTGAACTTCTGGTACAGAATAAATTTGTTCAGATTCCGAAGATCCATAATTGGTCTTAAGCCCTCATCCCTCTTGGGGACCAGGAAGTAGCAGGAGTAAAAACCTCCCGTCCTGGCCTCCGTCGGAACTCTCTCTATGGCTTGTTTCTGTAGGAGGTTGTTCACCTCCGCCAGCAAAGGTGGGGAAGGGGGAGTGGTGATTACCACGGATTGGTTCGGAATCTGCACAAAATCTATTTTGTAGCCCTCTTCTATGATGGACAGAGCCCACATGTCTGTAGAGATCAACTCCCAGGTAGATAGGAAAGGGCGGAGGCGAATAGATGTTGAAGTGGGGGCGATGACGTGTGCCACAAGAAAGTCAAAGGCCCTGCTTCTGAGGGCGAGCACCCTTAGACTTGCCAGCAGCCTGAGAACCATAGCGGTTCCTGTTGTTGCCTGAGTATGATGGTCTGTCAGGCTGGGTGCAGCGAGGTCGCCATTGCTGTTCTGGCGAAAATTTTTGGAAGGGCTTCTTGGCCCATGGTTTGTGCCACTGCTTCGCCTTAGGAGTCCTTGAGGTGGCCTGCACACCCAGGTTCCTAGAGGTTTTCAGGCTCTTGTCGATTTCCTGCAGTGCACTGTCTGTGGTGGTGCTAAACAGGCCATCCCCCTCGAAGGGCAAGTCCTCGACAAAAGCCCTAGTGTCCTGCTGCAGGGCTGTTGATCTCAACCAGGAGTGCCGACGAATGCACACAGCGGACGTGATTGCCTTTGCCGACACGTCCACCATGTGCTTTGCTGCAGCCAATTGTTGCTTGGCCACAGCAAAGCCTTCTTTCTGCAGCTTCCTGGCAGCCGCCTTCTTGTCCTCGCTCAGGGAAGAGAGAAGAGGGGTGAGTTGTTCCCATACGGAGTACTGGTATCTAGCATGCAAGCCGCATAATTAGATACCCTTTACTCCCAGGGCCCCTGCAGAATACACCTTTCTTCCCATGTTGTCCAGCTTCTTTCCCTCCTTGTTGGGTGGGGATGAGTGGACCTTTCGTGCCTTGGATGAAGAAGAGACGACCACTGAGTTCGGTTTCGGATGGGTGAAAAGGAACTCAGCCCCCGTCTCCTGGACCCTGTACATGTGGTCCAGCCTTCTGGATTACACTGGAGTTGAAGATGGTTTCTTCCAGGGCTCCTTCACTGCCTGTAGAATCACTTTGGTGACCGGCAAAGTGATTGCTGTGGATGTGTCCCTCTGCATAATGTCAAAGACATTATCATCCACGATGGGTTGTGGTTGTGTCACAGGCAGGGAGAGGGAGGTTGCCATCCTCTTCACTAGGTCACCATAGGACTTCAGATCCTCCGATGGCGAAATCAGGAGATCTTCGGTCGTCTGGGACCTAGGCGAAGGCTCCAAGGCACCCTCCTGGGTGTCGGCACCGCTCTCAGAGTCCGATAAAGAAGACTCCCGGTGCTCAGAAAGGATCGGCGTCGATTCCCGGACCGGCGAGCGGATCGACGTCGAGGGTCATCGACGAGTCTCAGCCGCTGATGTAGTGCGCCTCTCCGGAGGGATCGATGCCGATGGTCTTCGGGAATGGTGCGACAGCCTCGACATACAGGACGCCTCGGAGTGTTGATCCCATTCCGCAAACTCCCTTGGTGGATACCACTGATAAGGAGGGTACGGATAAGGATAGGAGGGCAACCATTGACGCTGCTCCCACGATGGTAGCGGTGGGAAACGGCATGGTGCCATGGAGGGCTCTAGCTCCCGTCTCCCTCTGGGTTCCATCGGGGGAGACGGATCCATCGGCGCCGAAGCCTCCACTTCTGAGATCGACCCGCTCCTGCTGCGACATACCGACCCAGATGACGAGGATCGCTGGGTGAGGTCGATCTCCTGCTCAGACATCGAGAGACGGTGTTGTTGGGTACTGCCTCTCGATGCTGAAGAGCTGTGGCACGGGGACGCCAGGATCTTCCTTGGCGGGGCAGTCGGCGCTGAAACGTTGTGTGATGGCGATGGAGTGCGGGGCCTGTTCCGCTTCTCCTTGGCCTTCTTCGGGGCAGATGCTCGGGTCCCCGAGTCATCCTGACGCTTCTTAGCAGGCGTTTCCACTGATCCATCATGGGATCATTTCGTGGAGGAGCCTCGCTCAGTCGGCATTTCGGTCACGACCGGGGTCACATCAGCTGATGTGACCGTCGAGGCCGGGGTGTCTGCCATGGTCGATGCCGACAGGCCCGATGCCGATCTTTGAGGGCGGAGTGCCGATTCGGTTAGAGCCGCCGAAAGCCGCGCCGCCCGGTTCTTCCTCGTTTGCTTGGAGAAGCGGAGGCAATGTGGGCAGGACTCCACACAGTGCGCTTCACCCAAGCAGACAAGACACAGAGAATGGCCGCCTGAGGGGGCAATCGTCTTCCCGCAGGAACGGCAACGTTTGAAAAACCCCCAGCGACTTTCCATAGACTCCAGTCGCTAAAAACCCGCTCAGAGTCCTCTGAGGGGAAAAAAACTTTGGGGGAAGGCCCAGAGGGCAGTCCGATAGACACACACACAAACTCTTTTTTTTTTTTTACTAACTATCTAACTATCTACTCTAAGAAAACAACAAACGGGCTAAATACACAAGAAAAGGCAAAAAATGATATCTCACTGACCGGGGACATGAAAGGCGAACCTCTCCGCGCAGCGGTCAGAAAGGAACTGGCGGGATACCCGCGTTGGCGCTGGTGAGCATACATACTGGGATGCCTGCGCATGCCCATTGGCGCCGAGCGCGGAAAAATCCCGGGCTTTTCAGATACCGATTCGGGGATTGGCGCAGGCACTCTATCCCATGGGTGTGAAGCACAGAGACCACGAAGAAGATCCTTTGCATATCTGCTGTCTTTCCAAAGGATAGCAGATCATGCATACAGACCATTTGTTTATGTGTTGCAGGTTTTATGTTTTGGGAACAAGACTTGAAAGAGGTTGCCAGAAGAGGTGAAGGAATTTTTACAGCTTTGTCCACAATACATCCTTCTCTGTGCCTGGATTTTTCCATTTCCACGATCAGAAAAATGGTTGTTTCTTTAGTCTTTCAGCACAGCCAAGATGTCTGCCAAGCCTATGAACCAGACTTGATATCATTCCAGCCTGCCTAGGGGCCTAAATTGAACTGGGTTTGCTTCTCTTATGTGGAAAAGAGACCATCCCAGTTCAGATGGGCATTGCTGTGTAATATTCATATTGTAGTGTTACATTGCAATATCACATCCAGGGGTGTCTTTCTGGGTTTCACCACTACCAAGAAAGTGTGAACAGGACTGCAGGCTTAATCAGATGTGTGGCTTTCAGAAGAGAACAGCTGTGAGAAGAGGGCAAGGTCACCATGCCACCTTCTGCAAAAGTCAGAATGACCATGTGCATGAAACCTTAGGATCTTGGCATTCAGAGTATTCCACAGGATGAATTTGTCAGAGGCAAAGGCCTAGTTCACTCAGGTGTGACCTTAACTGCTTTGGGTCCACTTTCCTAGCCAGCCTAGTATTTCTAGCCACTGGCATAACTTAAGTGTACATCTGGACATAGCAGACATTTGGCTCTCACACTTAAGGAGGGCTCTCATGTCACTATGTGTGACTGGGTGGGATTTCTCCAATTTTAGCTACATTTCTGTTTTCGTTCACATTTTATGATTTTTAAAAAATTCATACCCCAGATGTGGACCAAGACATTTTCTGCTTTAAAGAGATTATTCACTGATCTGGAGACTGACAAGACAACAGATTTTGTCAGCAACAGTAAACATTATCTGGCTGAATTTTCTCTAGTTCCAGAACAAACTAATTTAGCCAACAATCCCACTAAAAATGTTTAAACCAGCTGCTGCTTTGCAATTATTGGAATATTATAGCAAATGGGCCTTTTACTACTAACACTTTAAGTTATCCATACTGTTATTACCATTTTTGAAAGTCTCTTCCCTTCTCTCATTTGTATTCACAGAACAGCACTTTGGACCTTACCCTTTATTACCATGGCTGATCTTATACAAATAAATAGGAAATAATACTATAAGATCCAAGGACTTACTGTTTTGTCAAGCCAGAAACAGAGGCCTCCAAACAACTGTAAATTTTAAAAGGAGTCCTGAAAGCAGTACGAGTTCCAGCACAATGGATCCAGTGCCTCTACCTCTCTCACATCTCCAAAATTAAATATGCAACCAATTTTTGTTGCATTTAACAGTATTTTTCAAAAACCCAGTGGTTTTGCTTGGGATGGTACAAAAGACCTCACGCTGGGAAGGTAATTTCTTGGCTCACCCTATTCTGGGCCAAGTTCTAAGCCACTGTGCACATGAAAGCAAGGGGAATGGTTGTGATGAAATACAACCAAGGTGCTGTTGGTCAACAATGATGCCAACCAAGTAATAATGAGTCAGTCAGTTATGGATGGAGTTGTACTCTCAGGCTTGCAGTTTGGTGGTATTGTTAGATCCACTGCTACAGATAGACATTCATGGCTCATCTATGGAGGATAATGCCTTTTATCAACTTTGATTTGCCAACAGCATCTCTTCTTGGAAAAGCAAGACCTGGTGTCAAGATCCGAGGCCTACAGGCTCCAGGGAAGCCTCTATCAGAGTAGTTACAGGGCCTACATTTCCAAGATCCCTTCTGTCCCTCTGACTGAGTGGGCAGAAGTTTAGGAGGGAAAACTTGGCCAGAGAGGTGGTATCTGAGAGGAAACAATAAAAGGCTAGCAAAAGCAGTTAGTGTATTCTCTCTGAAAGGCTGGGATGGAGAAGGCTGCAGCTGGAGAGAGATTTCTCAGTTGGAATTAAAGAAAGGGAATGTCTAGTTAGTTGCATCAGGGCTTTTATTTCTTTGTACCAACTTGTACTGTTTTAATATTCACTTACACTGAATTTTTTTACAAACCACTTATTGTTTTTGAGCACTTATAATAAACCTGTTGTTATACTGCCTGGTTCCTCATGTCTCTTTGGTCACATAGAAGAAGGGGTCATGGGGGGTGCTCTGGGCCCTCCCAGAAAGACTCTTACCAGAGTGGTGGCAGCCAGTAGTACCCTGCTGTGTGACACCTGGCCACAGTCTGATCGCTTGTATGTGGTCTTCAGCTATGTGCTACAAGTCAGCTAACTAGAAGCACATCTGCACAGGAACATATCCTTTCTGTTTTAAAAGAGCTTCACGGGCTGCATCCATGTGCTAATGCTGGTGCTTAATTTTAAAGCTCCCAACAGACTGCAATCTGATACCTTTAGGCCTGGTCTACACATGAGGCAAAATGAGCAGGTGCAAGTGAGAGCAGTTCTTTTTAAAATTATGCCCTAGGTAAAAATTTCCTTCAAATACAACATTCAGCACATTAGAAAAATGTTTCTAGCCTTGCTTTTCTCATGCTATGTAAGTTCTTACAGGGCTTATTAATGAAGCAGAAATTTGAAAAATGCGTCTACAAACTGAAGTGGTACAATGTGTTTTAGCATCTTAGCAGTTTTGCCACATTACAGCCTTGTGCTACACGAGGAGACAACATCTACAAACTTCTCTCCTGCACTAGCTGGTTGGACCATTAAAATCTACATCAATTACTATGTTATACATGCTGCTCTCACTTATGTATGGCAAGTGGCTATAGACAGTGCATTTCCTGCAGTGGCACCTCAGTTGTGGAACTTCCTCTTATCTTGTATCTTTCTTTTGGACACCAGTTAAAAAGTTTATGTTTATCCAGATATCTGTTTAGTTGTGAGAATTATTTCAGAATACTTTGGAAGTAGAGGTGGAATATGATGGTTCCTTTGTCTTGGCAAGATTGATAGATTTTATCTGATTTAATTAAAACTCATTGCTTGCATAGTGGTACTTTGTTATCAGGTTTTCCAATATCACAAACGGGTAAAGGGGCATTCCTGTTACTCCCTTCTTCACTGTAGCCCCATCCCATGTGGATTTTTGTCTGAGTGGGTTCCACAATCCTTGGTATAGTCTTGGGGGGAGGGAGTACCAAAGTAATTAGAGTTATGGAAAAGGTGGTAGGACCAAACCCTATACTATTTATTTCAGGGTCTCTTCCACTGTATTGTAGTCTTTAAAATACTTTTGCTGTTGATCTCTCAGCCAGTGCTGATACAATGAACGAACCAGAGACCCTTTGGCTGTCATCTGGCTCAGTATTAGATCAATTCAGATGGTTTACTCAGACTGATGTGGACAGTGTTCTGTCACCTGTTAAACCCACCACTTGCTCCCTTGATCCATGCCCTTCCCGGCTGGGCTAATGGATGCAGCCCGTGAAGCTCTTCTAAAACAGAAAGGATATGTTCCTGTGCAGATGTGCTTCTAGTTAACTGACTTGTAGCACTATTCTGCCATAGCTGAAGACCACATACAAGGCCAAAACTAAGAGAGTGTGAACTTCCCTGGATGGCATTATCAATCTGTCCCTGGGTTCAGGGGTCTCCCTGGGAATGTTGAAGAAGGCAGTGGTGAGGCCTGTTGAAAAAACCATCGCAAGATCTTTCTGATCTGGCCAACTAAAGTTTTAAATGTGCTGTTCCTGAGTAAGGTGGTTGAACATGCAGCAGAACAGCTACAGGCTTTCCTGGAAGACACATTGGCCTTGGATCCATTCCAGTCTCACTTTCAACCTAGTCATGTTGGAAACCACCCAGAGCCCTGCTTGGTGGGAAAAGTTGAATGAATAAATAATTAAATATTTTAATTGTTTACTGTTGGTGTTATTAGTTGATGATCTGATCATTTTTTTGGGATTCCATATGTATTTTATTATTCTATACTGACTTTAGACATTTGAGACTTTGAAGTTGTATAGAAAAGACTTAAAAGCAACGAATACAAAAGAACCTAAGTTTTCAATGCATACCTCAGATTAGAAAAGGTACCATGAAATCTAAAATAGAATGTCAACCAATCCTTTGTACTCAGTAATAAAAACCAATAATTATTTAACCTTTGCTCTAAAAAAAGGCATTTACATTTCTAAGATTTCACCCATCCTCTCTCCTATGTTGGACATTTGTGGCATAATGTTTGTGGCAAAATAGTAAAAGATATCCAGGACTGTCCCCCATATTCCAATGGCAGCAAGGCAGTGGGTCAACAAATTATGGTTGACCATGTCAAACACCTGCTGAAAGATTTAACAGAAGCTAAGCCCATTGAAGGCAAAGATCCTGTGTCTAGGTCAGTATATTTTATAGTTCTGTCACTGAAAACAGGTGAAATAGCTCTATCTATATATTATTGAAGGAGACTGCAAATTGATCAGACTACCAGCAAATGGAATCTCTGCTTAAAGACAACGTGGGTGTGAACAAAGCTTGTAACCCATGATCCATTAAACCAACCCAACTAGAACCTGTACATGGTTTCCCATTTAGCACCATCACTTAACACTTTATCCTGATCCAGTGAGTTGCTTTCAACCTGGGGCACCATCATGTTAGTGATAGTAATCAACCACAGAATTCTTTGACACATGCACAAGCTTTAGGTCAATTAAGAAGCTTTTGTATGGTGCCCTATATGGATATCTGCTGAAGATGAATCTAAACAGAATCTAGTTCTCATTCCTTCAGGCAATGGGAAGGCTGCCTAGATGCATTTCATCACTGGCTCTTCATTATGAATTTGGGCTTAGCTCTGTAGTACCCTGTGCCTGGTACATCTTTAATTTTTGGTTCCATCTATTCTTCGAGGCCCGAGGGTAACTTGGTAAGCTTAACTCTCAGGGATTTTTATAAGGCCCCCTGACTCCAGCTCCTTGAACAGAAGTTATCTCTTCTAGATCTTGAGGAGGATTTTTTCCCTTCCTTGGTGAATCAATGTAAAAAATATGTGGCCAAACTGATCTGTGCTAGAGATAAGAACTATACCCATTTTGATGCTATAGGAATGTGTGCTCCACTTGTCTTGGAACTTTCATCTTAGGGGAGACTCCTTCCCTACTCAGAATTCTTGATTAGCCCAAAGTTATGCAGGAATGTTATGCAGTCATGATTTAATTGCCCCTTTTCAATGGTACTGCTGGGTCATCTCTCAAGGATCTCTTTCTCAGAGCGGCTATGTCTTTCCCCCTCCAGTCGGTGGACTCTCTTGCACATATCCTCTTGCAATGTCCTTATGGGCTTCAGCCTCGGCTAAAGTGGATTATGCTCAGTTTTAGTAAATGGACTATGTTCCCTCTAGTAGCATTAGAGCAAAAGGTTCAATTCCTCCTAGAGGATTTAGATTCTAAATGTATTTATTTTATTGCTCGATTTCTAAAGGCAGCAGAGAAGTTCCAAAGGGGGATGTTTTCAGGCAGGGATCTTATTTAAGCTCTCAAGTTTTATTCAAGCTTAGGTCTAAGAACAGGGGAAGGAAAGGAAAGGAGCTTTTGGAAAGGGTAACTATGCTGCAGCAATGCAAGCCACTATTCAAGGATGTGCAGAAGTGCAAAATTGCCCCTTAAAATGTGACTGAAATATCACTGAATGTCAATATGAAAGGATCGTTAATATGCATTTAGCTCACTTGCCTATTTGTATTTTTAGCCACTTATTTAATGTGGCTGGTCAAAGCAAATACCAAACCAGGACAAACTTATGTAGCAAGCTAACTTTGTTAGAAATCTTAAGCTGTGAAGATTCAATAAAGATGAGAAAATAGCTGGAATGTAAAAGTTAGAGATTAAAACATATGCAGTAATGATTCTTACTAGATCCACTGGACTGTGAAGCTTACTCTTCCATTATATAGGTCATCCCAATACAAAATGCACTTCATATTCAAAGCACGAACATGAAGGTTTGTGGGAGGAGCCAGACCATCAAAAGCTGTGAAGAGAAAATAAATAATTAAACAAAGTATCATAGAGTTGGAAGAGACCCCCAGGGTCATCCAGTCCAACCCCCTGCAAAATGCAAGAAATCCACCAATACCTCCCCCCACACAACCCCAGTGATACCTGCTCCACACCCAGAACATGTTCATTTAGATTCAAGAACATTGACAAAAACTACAAAGGGAACTACAATTCTATAGCAATCAAAGGCTTACAGGGTTTGATGTGGTGGCTGAAGTAGTGCCTCAATGATGCTTATCAACTGCTCCAGGACTTAAGGGGACTATGGGAGTGACCCCTGGAGCAGCACAAACAAAATGCTTAGTTATCTGTGAGCATTTCACAGTGCAATCCTAAACAGAGTTACACTATTTGAAGGCTATTGATTTAAAAGAATAACTACTTTCAGATTGCACTAGGAACCAGAAATTTTAAAGAATTATCAATTTTACTACAGGGTATCAAAACTGGGTGAAAAAAAATTAATTAGTGTGACACTATTGATTTGAACAGTTAAACTGAAAAATAAACCAAACGATACCTTTAGGTGTCTTTATACAGTACTCTGGGCTCCATAAAGCTTTATGATATTCTAGGTACGCTTTAACTTCCAAACAATAAGTAGTATCTGGCTGAAGATCAGAAAGGTTCTGCCCTGAAAAAACATCCTGGTATTTTTTCTGCAATGGAAATGTATGACTTTTTAAAAATTGTGACTGCTTTAGACATGTCTTGCTATAACAATTCAGACATGATTTTTATAAGCGATTACCCTTTATTGGATCAACAGAAGTAGTGCTGGTATTTTGTCAACAGAATGATTGCTGTATCTCCAGAATGGCATACATTATTGTAATTATTTATATGTTTTCATTTAAATACTTACACCAAAACCAGCAAGGAGATATCACCAAGTTTTCTGACACCTTAGGCCAATTGAGATTTTTTTTTCATTGTATAATGCACCTCGGTACCCCTTGGAATGCAACCAGAGAACACAAGGTATATTTCTATAGATACAGTGACAGCCTCCTCCTCATTTGACTCAACCTGGATCTGTGGAAAAACTTTCTGGCACTTCCTTCTACTATAATTTTATATTCCCCCATTTAGTACTTTTTGGTAACGCTCTTATTTATTGATAATACGGCTTTTTTTTTAGCAGGAATGCAGTTCTGGCTGGATTGGTATCAGAGGGTGTGGCCTAATATGCAAATGAGTTCCTGCTGGGCTTTTTCTACAAAAAGTATCAGGACAAACAATGGTGACATCAGGGCTATGACCTAATATGCAAATGAGTTCACTGTTGCCTAATATGCAAATGAGTTCCTGCTGGTCTTTTTCTACAAAAAACCGTGATAATACTGCTGATATTTGGTATATGATAGTGAATTTTTTCACTGTAACTTTTATCTTAATATGTTGTTAAGTGTCTCAGATTCCAAAATGGTAGAGAATACAGGGTATAAATCTGTAAAATAAATGAAATTTAATCATGTAATGAAACTTGATTGTAAGTAAGATTAGTTAAATTGTGAAAAAGTAGTACTTTTTCACAACTTGTGAAGAGAGCCAGTCTGATGGTGTGGTTACATTCGAGGACTCTTATCTGGAAGAACTGGGTTTGATCCTGGAAACCAAGCCCTATGAGGGACTTGGGAATGTTCAGTCTGGAGAAAAGGAGGTTGAGGGGGGACATAATTGCTCTCTTAAATTTTTTAAGGACTGTCACTTTGAGGAGGGCAGGGAGCTGTTCCTGTTGGCAGAAGAGGATACAAGTTGCAAAAGGGCGAGAAGGTACCAGCTCAATATTAGGAAAAACTTATAGTAGGAGTTGTTCAACAGTGGAATCAGCTACCTACGGAGATGGTGAGCTTCCCTTCACTGGCAGTCTTTAAGCAGCAGCTGGACAAACACTTGCTGGGGTTGCTTTAGGCTGATCCTGCGTTGAGCAGGGGGTTAGACTAGATGGCCTGTATAGCCCCTTCCAAATATATTATTCTAAGTGCCCCAGTTCTATGAATGCATACTCAAAAGTAAATCCCACTAAACTGGTAGACAAGGAGTGCAACATTTAGAGAATTAGCATTCACACCAAAGAAATAAACGCTACCAACATGAAGCATATATAATAGAAAATCATACATTATAGCATTTATGAAATGAAAACTGAAGCATACTAAATTCATGGAGAATAATGTAGCACCTCAGATTTTGATGAGTTCTTCCAGATTGCTAAATTGTAAATTAAAGTGTCATACTTCCACATTTGTTTTGGCTGGTCTGCTTCTGGAGGTATAATTTTGATGTTTACATTTCCATCTACTGATTCCAACAACACTCCTGGAGGACCAACCTGGGCTGCCAACCAAGATGACAAACTTAAGCACAAATGTTCATATTAATGATAGCTTGCAACATGAAGATATAGACTTCAAAAGCAAACAGATGACAAAATATTATCACTGGCATTATGCCATCTACAGATATGAGAATCTGGTATTAGTAAAATAATCTTTATTAAAATAATCCAATCAACACTTAATCCAGTATTATTAGGACTACCAGATCTTTTGACTGGAAAAAGTGACTATCTTTATGTGTCCTGAGACAAGATACCACTAGCATATTGTTTGTCCCATTCCTTTCTCTAACTCCTCCATCTTTCCTATGTGCTATGGCCAGCAGGACTCTGAGTAGATGCGGAATGATAATCAAGAGAAACAACTGGTGGGAAATGGAACATAAGGCACACAGTGGTGCTATCAGGAATGGAATTCCAAGCTACTAAAGGAAGTCTCCTGTGCAAGCACCAGTCATTTCCAACTCTGGGCTGATGTTGCATCACAACATTTTCATGGCAGACTTTTTTATGGGGTGGTTTGCCACTGCCTTCCCCAGTCATCTACACTTTACTCCAGCAAGCTGGGTACTCATTTTACCAACCTCGAAAGGATGGAAGGCTGAGTCAACCCTGAGCCGGTTACCTGAACCTGAGCCGGGATCTAACTCAGGTTGTAAGCAGAGTTTAGACTGCAGTACTGCAGCTTACTACTTTGCGCCACAGGGTTCCTAAGTAAGTTACTAAATGTTTGTAACTAGGCCTCAGAATTGCTTATAATCATATAACATGCATAAGACATGAGCAAACACAAACCAAATCAAAACTATAAATAAATAAGGAAGAGAGTTGTACCTGAAAGATAAGGAGAAAATTTTAAAGAGGCCCTTGGAGAACTCTCTTTCCCTGCTTCCACTCTGACACTCACATTATAATAACTTAAATAATCTAGTTTCAATAATGAGAGATCACATTCTGTGGAGATTACATTCTGACACTCCGGAATCACTGTCCAATTTTCAAAATTCTCCTCATGTTCTGGCATCCTGAAAGGCAATGTAGAAGTTCTCAAACAGTAAGAGTTGATAATTCCAGAGATAAATTTACTTGAGTCTTAATCTATAACCACCCAATGGCCAAAAACCTATATATGTCATGTTGCAACCAGTCACTTTGTAGCACACATGGATTCTGAAACGTTGTCACCTGATACCTCTTGCCTCTTTCTAGCTGGGTGTTATGCCATCTCACAGCAAAAAGTTGTCTACATGATCTGTTCAATCATTTCCCTACCTACCCACTAATTTATTTCCCCAGTTCTTCTTCATATTTAGCACATTACAGGGTAAAGGGGAGAGGTACTGGTAGCAAACCACCTTGCCCAAATTCATTGTTTCATCCAGTTAGTTACATTGCTTCTCTGAGGCTAGTGGATGGTAACTTGTGCTCCCCAGTCTCTACCTGTCTAATTCTGCAAGGCAAAGTTCTACATAAAAGGAAAGAAAATACCTTTGGAACAGGGACAACCCTCTCAGCCATCAAACAAAGTGAAAGAGATTCTCTCAGACTAGAAAACCAAGAAGCAATAATAGCATGGGAATTGAAATAGTCTCTCATAGACATAACACCCTTTCCTCCTTAGCATACCTCCAAGAGCAGCAGCTTCTTTGCAGCAAATTACTTGGGAGAGCGCTCAGCATCTGCTAGATAGATAGAACTCACAGGATCCAGCCAGCCAGGTTACAGAGGTAGAAGAAGTACTGTGCATACTGTGATGTTGTTCTTATTAATTGCAAATATATTGTGGAAGCTAAGTTTGTATTGTGTTTGAAACTTGGTCTTAAAATGTCTTCCCTAAAGACCCCATCCTGAATTTCTGAAGCTCATCTCTGCTTTAAAAAAAAATAACAGCTGCTACTTATGAAAATAAGGAAAGTCTAATGGCACCTTAAAGACTAACAACATTTCTTTCAAAATGAGCTCCTGTGAGTCACAGCTCACTTCTTCAGATATGTGAAGAGGAAATCAGGGGAATTTTTCAGGAGAAGACTGGGTAGATTGCAGAGGAAGCCAAGATACAGAAGCTTAGGGCTAAATTACAGTTCATCAAGAAATTCAACACCATGTTAACAGAGCCTGGGATTTCCTTCCTTACAATGATCTCTAGCAGCTCCAAAGGATCCACATCCTGAAAATTTAATTGGCTGTTCATAACACATTTTATCACACCGTAACCATGTACCAATTTTCACTTAAGCAAAGTAATAAAGTTGGATAAATAGATTATCTGTTTCAACTTCTGACCTCTCTTAAAATCCATTATGTGTAACTGCTAATTCTGTTCATTTATGACAGGATTCACACTTAACCTTACCTCCCTTTTCAGCTTATATTGATAATTTTGCATTGTATTCACATTGTTTTATTTTGTCATGACAAACTAACATAGTATCTTTTGTTACTTAGGGGTATTCCAAAAACATCAGCAGCTTTTGTAAACTCTTGTTAACAGTGAGTTAAATGGAAACTGGTGGCTTACTCTTCATACTGTGCTGAAAAGGTTACAATGAGTCCACATGGGTTTTCCCAGTCCCATTTCAGAGTGATGTTTGTGTTAACAATGTGTACAGTAACATTCTGAGGGGGCTCCAGACATGTTGACCCTATAGAAATTTGAGAGAGAAACAGAACGTTATGTTCAAAATTTGTTCCACTATGGAAAGGTGCAGTGGCAGACTATAACTAAATGCATTCAAAAAAGTTAAAGCCACTCCTTCAGCCACATTTCATGCAACAGACCACTCTCAATATAACACAATAAGTCACCCAAGCACAAACCCGTGCTTTCCCAAGTGTAACATGCAAAACATCACTAAAAGTTCTGGTCCTAAGCAAGACCTCATACGACCAAGAGCTCACTCAACTGCTCTAAAATGATAGAACCCAATGAAGGACTATTTTAGTCCCCCAGGATGCTCATCTGCCAACTCCAACAAAAACAACATATGCAATTGCAGAACAATAATCTGTTAGAACACCTGTTTGACTTAACCTATAATCTAGAGTTCTTTCCCAGTTCAGCTAGAAAGTTGCTATAGCTGGATGAATAACTCTCTTAATAAATGGACCAATCTGATTATATCTGCATTCCGCACAGATTAATTTAATTTCGTTCCCCAATTGGTACGCAAAGCAGCTTACATCATTCTGTTCTCCATTTTATGCTCATAACACACCATTGACATAGTTTAGACCAGGAGTGTCAAACTCATTTGTTAACCTCTATCATGTCCCCCCTTAGTCAACTCTTTTCTAAACTGAAAAGTCCCAGACTCTTCAGCCTTTCCTCCAAACACATAACCATCTATTACTTTTTCCAGCTCTGCAATGTCCTTTTTGAGATACAGTAGTCAGAAATGTACACTACACAGTATACCCAAATAAGAGCACACCATAGATCTATATAGGAAATTACAATATCAGCCATTTTATTCTCAATTCCTTCCCTAAAAATCCCTAATATAGAGTTTGCCTTTTTTCACTGCTGCAGTACATTAGGTGCAATTGACTCCTATTTTGTTCAACTACTTGAGACCAACACAGCTACCTATTTGGATCTAAGTACATTAGGTTGACACTTGAACTGAACTATCAATGATGACTCCAAGATCTTTTGACCTAACAGTCTCAGCCTATAGAAGCTGGAATTTTTTTGTCCCAATGTGCATCACCTTACAGTTACTAACACTGAACTTCATTTGCCACATTGTCGTCCACTCACCCAGTTTATGGAGGTCCTCTTGGAGTTCTTCACAGTCAGCCTTGGTTTTCACCATCCTGAATCATATTGTCATCTGCAAACTTGGCCATTACACTACTCACCCCAAGTTCCAGATCATCTAGGAGTAAATTAAATAGTACTAGCCCTACCTATCCTTGTAGGACTCTATTGCCTATTTCCCCCCATTGTGAAAACTGTCCATTTATTCTTACTCTTTGCTTCCTGTCATTTAACTAGTTTTTAATCCATAAGAGAACCCATCCTCTTATTATCCCATGCCTGCTAAGTTTACTCAGGAGTCTTTGGTGATGTACCTTGTCAAATGCCTTCACATTTTCCACAGTGAACATAGAAGCAAAAAGGTCATTGAGCTTCTCTGCCCGCCCCATCTTCCTTCAGCAATCCCTCTCCTAGTTTGTTTTTAACTACACACACACACACATTATATATATTCCTCCAAGGAATACCAGGGTCGCAATACAAAAACAGGCAATGGCAAACTGCCTCTGAACGTCTCTTGTCTGAAAATCTCACGGGGTCACCAAAAGTAAGCTGTGACTTGATTGCACTTTCCGCCATCATTGTTTATAAAAGCCAATTTTAATGTTTTCTAATTGTTCACCACCTTGAGGACCCTAACTGAGCAAAAAAGCAACATACAAATGTTTCAAATAAATAAATTCAAGAAGTAAAGGAAATCCAAAGAAAATTTTAGTTTGGACCCAAAGGACCCAAGTGAAAAAAGCTACAGTCTAAAATGGACAATGCAAGGGTAAGGAGGAATAAGCATAGACATATGTAAATTATGTGTAGCTAAACTTGGTTACCATTTGGAATGAAGATTAAGGCAATGAAAAGGTAGGTTTTGAAGAGGGATCTGAAGGGAGAAAAATAGCACTACTTATGTTCTACAAGAAAGATTCAGTTGAATAGCCATGTTGGTCTAAAGCAGCAAAACAAAGTTTGCGTCCAGTGGCACTTTTAAGACCAATGAAGTTTTATTCTGACTATAGGCTTTCATGTGCACACACACTTGCATTCATGTGAAAGCTTCTATCCAGAATAAAACTTTGATGATCTTAAAGGTGCTGCTGGACTCCAACTACATTCTACATGTTTATTCATATGGTAGCTGTAGAATCTTTTTGATTTTTAAATAATGAAGAACTCCTGGAGTACTCAGCACAGCACAAGGTTCAGCAAACAGCTGCAAAATATCACTATTAACAACTGTGTCTTTGCACAACTCTTCATGTCTTGTCCTTGTGCTAACAAGGGAAACAAGCACTAATAAACCAGTAAGGGGGCAGTCTACAGGATGCAGAGTTCTACAGAAGCTCAAATCTTGGTTTTGCCATTGCTTTCACTTCTGCTTTCCAGTGGAATTATGCACAGCATTATTAGTAAGATCTCATTAGAAAATCACACCCACAAACACCCACCCAGACTCAAACATATATCCAACTCAGCATCCAGAAAGTCACCAAACCAAATCACATGACAAAGGCAGCAAATCAACATGGGCCAATTGCTGGAAGTCTTAGCTTACCAACATGTACTACTGCTTGATTTCTGAATCAGTACATGCAGAAAAGCGACTCTTCTTCCTGTTTTTACAAGTGCCCCCTTGTAAAAACTTCGATTACAAAAACGAAGACACTTGGCAAGGCCATATGGGAAGGCTGCGTGTTACCATAACATTTGATCTTTAGGTAGACACAGCACAAGTACTATTTCTAGCACCTTTCGAACCCAGTGCTTAACCCTTTGCCTTTATATGCATAATTATGAATGCTGGCTGCCGTGAGCTCTGGCCCATGACAGCTGATGTTACGAAGAGTCTGCAGAATCGTGTGGCCCCTTACGAGTTCAAGCTCTGCCCAAGACCGAGGCTTCCCAGCAGCCAGCCCAAGCTCCCTCCTTCATAACTGTCTTCTCTAACATGCCTGTTTTCTTGCTACCGATAGACAATGAAGCAAATACTCCGCCCCTTCCTTCGCCAGCCTCAAAGGTGGAGAGGGATCCTCCCTTATACAGCTTACCTGTGTTGGAAGGAACCATTCTAAGCGTTGCTACGACCACAAGCAGAGCGCGCGCCGCTGTCATGTCCAGCCTTCAGGGACAAAGGCTCTGAAGGACCGAACGACTACCGCCGCTTCCACGCCACCTTTACGGCGTAATTGAGAAATAAAAAAAAAAGGGAACCGACTACACCCACACCACCGCTACAGCCCCCTTCCTCGTTGCACTGAGCCTGGCGACGCATGTGTAGTCTCCTGACTTCAGTCTTCCACCCGCCTCATAAAGGTTAGAATTTCCGGTGAAAAATAGCCATTGCGTCGCTTCCCTCTCGGTGGAGGGTGGTGCTGTTCTGTAAAGGCGGGCTAGACTCGTGTCTCTCTTGCGGTGGAAGTTAAACTGGAAAGTCAGTTTCGTTTTAGGCTTTAAAAAGTACGAGACAATCTCCAATTGTTTATTTGCAGGAAGGAAACGATAGAGAAGATTGGAGACTGGTGTACCTATGTCTGTGTAGTAACGCACACTCACCCGCAGAAGCACAGATCGCAATTTACGTTCTTTCGAATTCTGCTCAATTATTGTGGAAAAGCTTTTATGCAGTGTTTTTTAAAACTGCGAATAGAGCTTTAGTATCTAAGGAACAACCAAAGTTATTATCTAGGGTTACCATAAAACCAAAAAAGACATTCCCAACTACTTCAAACGTGATCAGTATGATAAATCTCATTTTAAAGACTTCCTACTACTTAAGCTGTGATAATTGCTATTAACTAGAAATATTGCTATTAACTAGAAATATGCCTAACCTTCCATCCCAAAGAGGACATTTTCATCAGTTTTCTTTTTCCCCAAAAGAGGGTGGACACCAAAAAGTACATGTCCTTTAAAAATAAGACATCTGGTACCCTATATCGGGGTCCCAACCTTTCTCTGTCTCTCTCCCCTGAAGAAAATGGCTGCTTTAAATGGTGGACTCAATGGCACTGTACTATGCTGAGGTCCCTCCCCTCCCCAAATTCTACCCTCTCCCAGATCTTTCCTCAAAGTCTCCAAATATTTTCCAACACAGACCTGGCAACCCTCGCTACAACGAAGAAATCAGAAGGCAATTGAGACTGGGAAGGCAGCCATAAAGGAGCTAGAAAAGATCTCTTAAGTGTAAGGATGTGTCACTGGTAGGGTTGCCAAGTGTCACTGGTACGGTTGCCCGGCAGGGAACACTCGTGCATGCAGTGAGTGATGTCATCAAAATGGCAGCACCCTTGCGGGGCCAATCTAGGTGTTTCTGGGAAAACTCTATGGTTTTGCAGCACGGTCTAGCCATTTGGGAGGTAAAACTCTATGGTACAAGATGTACCATATAGTTTTGACCTCCCAAATGGCTAGAGTGCCTGGGGAAAACCATAGCGTTTTCCCAGAACCATCTAAAGTGGCCCCGCACAAGTGCCGCCATTTTGATTATGTCACTTCTGGGTGACATCATCATGCCCACGATGCAGGGGGAGGTTCCCTCCGCTGGCCCAATGTGGGCCAGCAGGTTGGCAACCTCCTGAGCAGGAGATTCCCCACCCGGACCGGGGACTTGGCAGCCGTAGTCACTGGTGACCAAGATCAAGAACATCCATACCATAGTATTTCCCATTACTATGCATGGGTGGGGAAATTGGACAATGAAAAAAGTCTAAAGCTGATGTGAAAGGCGGTATGAAATGTGTCTCATTCTTATCAATTTGTTACAAACATTTCTGAAGTTGTTAATTATTGTTAGAGTATGGAAACAAGACCACAATTTATTTAAAAACATTGGAAGATGATCTGCCCTCTCATACAAGGTCACAAATTACAGTCATCTTACTCAGATCTGTTCTTCATACAACTGCAGATCCAAACTGGAAATATTTGGAAGGTTGTGCTTGCTGTAGGGTTGCCAGGTCTGTGTTGGAAAATAGCTGGAGACTTTGGGGTTGATCCAGGAGAGGGTGGGGTTTGGGGAGGGGAGGGGCCTCAACATTGTACAGATGTGAAAAAGGTCAGATAGGTTTTATTTATGGCAAAAGCCAACATTTTAAACAGAAGGGATAACTATACATATCCATATGAACTATCTGTAAAACCTGATAAAAGTATTATAACATAATTAAAATTGAAAAATATAGAGAAATGGCCATAAAACAAACGTTCTCGCATTTTAGGCTACTAGTAATTTTCTCGTCCTAAAGGTGAACCAATCAAATTTAGCTATTTTAAGAGTAACTGCAGGATATTTGCCCTCTAGGAGTTCTTTAAATTGGCATATTTTTTGACTGCTAGTAGGGGGAGTAATCATGGAAGGCAGGAGGGATTCCCTATGCTTGCTGTACAACTTGCAATCATAAAATACATGAACTAATGACTCTATGCCATCATTACAGCAAGAGCATATATGAGCTTCAAAGGGGATTTTCCTTTATCTACCCTCTGTAACTGCAGAAAGGAGGGCGTCTCACCTCATAAGGGAGAATAGTCTCCTGTATTCATGGTTTTCTAGGTGAAACAAATATGGCATGGGAGATAACCTATGAAACAGCTCTATAAAGGTGTGCCATATTTGTGAGTTACCGTATTTTTCGGACCATAAGACGCACTCCCCCCCCCAAAAAAAAGTGGAGGGGAAAAGTGTGTGCATCTTATGGAGTGAAGGGACGATAGGACGTACCTTCCTCTGGGGAGGAGGGCGATCCGCTGCCTCCGCCTCCGATCCTGGCGCTTCCCCCGTGCCTGCCTGGCTTCAGCTCTGCTTCCAGCAAGCGCTAGGATCGCTCCACGCTGCCCCCACCGCAAACCCAGCGCTTCGCAAGCACCGGCTGCGGAGGGGGCAGCATGCTTCCTCCGTGCCTGTCTGCCTGGCTCCAGCTCTGACACTTACAGCAAGCTCCAGGATCGCTCTCTCCGCCCTCCGATCCCAGCGCTTGCTTTAAGCATCAGAGCTGGAGCCAGGCAGACAGGCACGGAGGAAGCACCCGCCCCCTCTGCAAACCCAGCGCTTCGCGAGCGCCGGCTGCGGAGGGGGCAGCGTGCTTCCTCCGTGCCTGTCTGCCTGTCTGCCTGGCTCCAGCTCTGACGCTTACAGCAAGCGCCAGGATCGCTCCCTCCGCCCTACGATCCTGGCGCTTTATTTTATTTTATTTTATTTTATTTGGCCTTGCCCAAAAGATCAGGTCTCTGTTAGTATGACAAAGTCTGCCACCTGTCTGGCCGAGGTGGGTCAGCAGACTTGCCAACTGATAGTCCAACACAGGTCCAGAGTCTGGTATTTCCCCCAGAAACACCAGGAAGGTAGGTTGCCACCAGACTGGATAAATCCTTTAGCACAGAGGCCCTCGTCAAGCCTCTGCCTATTAGTAAAACTCTAGAGAAAACCAAGCCACACCACTGCAACAAGGGGTTCCCCAAGTCAGATTTCACAAATTGATAGTAGGTACTTTCAAAGGCTAGTGGGTAAGTTTGGCTCAGATTGTGGTGGCCCTGAAAGCATTGGTTTAAGTGAGTTGTTCAATAAAACTAGTTAACTGGGTATAAATTCAGAGAGCTAGATATTATCATACAGAGTTCAAATGTCCAGATGGAATCCAAGGGTTTCCCTGAATGGAATAACGTCAGGAGGCTGTTTAGCATAATAGGCTCTAGTCTAGGTTAGGCTAGGCAAAGAAATGTACTTATTTTTATGCCTCCCAGACCCTCGTGGTATATCCATTTAAGGCTATTCAGCTATCTTAGCACTAAAATTCAGTTGGTACATGGCTGCTGCATTACAGTTAGCCCAAAAGAACTTAGGTTCAGCTCCTTTAAAATGCAGCCAAGATGCAAATTAAATAAATACAATTTATTGTCATGATTGAGAGAGAGATTCAGAGAGTTGTGCCTTTATTTTCACCTTTAAAATGCCAGAACCAAATACCTCTGAGAAAGAGAGATTAAACTAGTTTTGTTAAATATTTACTGCTTTAGTTCTATAAATTTCAGGCTCAAGGAAAGGCCTCTGAGCATGTACAGAGAGTGCCTAAATCAGCCCCAAATTGGAGCCTGGCTTAGGGAAGTTAAAGATTGCAAATTTGCAGTCCTCCTGCCCTCCCCCTCACAAGAACACCGTGGCACAGAGTGTTAGAGCTGCAGTACTGCAGTCCTAAGCTCTGCTCACAACCTGAGTTCGATCTCCAGCGGAAGCAGGGTTTTTAGGTAGTCGGCTCCAGGTTGACTCAGCCTTTCATCCTTCTGAGGTCAGTAAAATGAGTACCCAGCTTGCTGGGGAAAGTGTAAAAGACTGGGGAAGGCAATGGCAAACCACCCCGTAAAAAGTCTGCCATGAAAATGTGAAGTTGTGAAAGCAATGTCACCCCATTCGACTGGTGCTTGCACAGGGGACTGTTCCCTTCCTGCCCTCCCCACATTGGGAAGGAATGTTAATCCTCTTTTCTCTTCTCAATCTGAAATCTTTAACAGAACCAGAAAAGGGAAGTAAATTGCTAGCATCTTTGCGAAGAGTCAAAGTTTTCTCTTTTGCAAGGAATTTATGTCCTAGCAACTTCCACTGGATTTTGGCTAGGAAAACTTTGGCAGACAATCTTTAGCTGTTTTAGGAAAGAGAAGGCACTTCGCCAAATTTAGTCTTAATTGTAGCAATAAGAAGTGTAAAACCTGAACCCCCACCAGGCAGATATCTCATCACCTTCCCCATCTTGTGTTTATATATATGCCCCATGGTATCAAAGGGGGGAGGCACAATTGAGATATTTTTCTGAATTCTAATATTCTCCTGATTTTGGGTCTAAGGATACAAATTCAAACTTTTGAAACTCTTCAGGAATGTCTCCACAAACAAAATGAATATTTCTATATGCCTGGAAGGAAGATGTGTATATGTTAAAAAAAAAAAGCAAGTCAGTTTGGAAGCTCCTTGGCTTGCTCAAAACACTACTGTTTTGCAAGGGTGCCAGTCTCCAGGTGGAACCTGGAGATCACTCCCAAAAATATAATGTAATGCCCAAAACATTAAGGCTAGTGCCTCTGGGAGAGAAAGTGTCCAGAAGGGTGGACTACATGTCTTGTAATCTTCAAATTTGATTCAGAAATCTCCAGCCTGGAGCTGGCATCCCAAAGTTCCATTTACAGCTAATCTTTCTCTGCCAGAGAAAGGACCCTGCCTGTAAACTGCCTTGAGGCAAGAGTTCTTCTTGATTAGAAGCTATTCCTCTGATAATTTATTTCTTTTTTTCTTTACCTTTTGAGTCTGAGAATATTCTTCTAGTGACCGTTATCAGTTTCCCTTGTACTTAGATTTTGAAGCTTTAATTTTAAGGGGGATATTTTTAAGACAGTTAGCTTGTGATCTCCTTTGCTTTAAAGAAATGGTGCACCTAACAGATCTCTTGTTAAGTTTTTTGATCTGGGACAATGGGTTGGAAGTTTATATCTGTAATCTTGGGTTTATATGGAGTATCTATTCTGCTAAAGAAATACAGTATCCAACCTTTTGGAAATTTTATTCTCTTGGGATTTTTTGTTAAGAAAATCTCATACCAGAAGCATGTGGTCTTCAGGTGTTGCATCTGGCAGTTTTTCTGTCTTACTTTGGGTTGCTTTCCAATTTTTCATTCATTTAAATTTGGGGGTTCCTTTTGATGGTTGGTACTGAGTTTTTGTTTAGAGCAGTGTTTTGAAGTTCTGCTTCATAAATTTTGGTTTCTACAAGACCTCTTTCCATTTGAAATTATAATGTGTTATAGAGAAGCATCTGTGCCCTTCCTTGGGTGGAACTGCCCTCTCACTGTGCATCTTCTCTCTTAAGTCTTGAGAAACTAATACTTTGCTTTACCAGCGAGCCAGTTATTCTCAGTATCATGTTTGCTATGGAAATACCCTTTCTAGATTTCTTAGTAATGTAGTAGGCAGGATTCCTGAAAACTCTTGGTCTTCATTGGAAATCTGGACTTTAATACTGTTCTGCATTCCTCAAAAAGTATATCTTCATTTGCTGTCTTGATGTCATTTATAGTTATGATCCATCTATGAACTGTGCATATCAATCTTCCTATTCAGATTTAGTGTAAACTTCTTACTTGTGGAAAGAGGCATCTATATGCTTATCTATCATATTTTATGCCTCCAACAATAGTATTTTGTTGAAGCATGACTTTTCCGAGTGTTTTGTTCAGAAAATTCTTTCTACGTTTCATGTTCTTACCATGGTAGGACTCCAATTCTGCTTGATTTTTTGTTTCAATCCAGTCTCCAGTCCTGGCCAGGCTTGCTACTGGATAACACATTTCCATTTAATTGTTTTAAGTTCCTGTCTCTCTGTTATTTCAACCTTCTTTGTCAAAGTGTATTAACCAGAATTTGCCTTCCAGGATTGTTTCGTTATATATATGAAGAAAATTAGGATCTGCAACTCAAGTTTAGTGCATGCTCATTATTATATAGTAATTTTAAGAATTACTGGTATGTCTGCTAAGAATTGTTTGTTTAAGGATTAACTATTATTTGCTTTTAGGATTTTTGTTGTTAAAGTTTGTTGAAACCCACTCTCACACCTATGTGAGACCCACAGAACAAATTTTGGATGAGCTGACACAGAGGAAGATGGGGTTCAGAGGGACTTGAACACCCCACTGATGTCCAATGGTTTAAATTCTCTAATCCAGTTCTCTAATCTTTTTTGGGTCTGATCCCTCGCATACATGTATCTTAAAAGCTGGCATTGTTCTATTGAGGCCTCAGTTTTGTTTTGTGTTTGTTTTTGAAGTTTTTCTTCCCTTTTTGTGACCATTTTCATAATTCAGGGGTAACTTCAACTCTGGTAATCTCTTTTTGGAGCTCCAAATTTTGTGCACAATTTCATGTTTCTTTTTTAGATTCATATCTGTTGCAACAAAATAAAAAGCCTCTCATGAACCACTAGGTGCTCGTTTTCTATATGGATATGCACTAGCCTGAATCATGAGAAGTGATGCATAGGGTTATATTGTGAATTTGTGTTTTGTATAATGTATGGTGTATGAAATCTGTCCTTTAACATTGAAAGTGTAGGGACCTTGTCAAACTGAAACACCATGTGAGAAGGAGGAAGTCTCCTGTCCAAAGCAAGTATGGTAATTTAGCTAATGTATGCAACCCTATCTCAAGAGGGTTGGACTCAAGTTATGGCAATTTGTGGACAGCCAAGGAAAGCTTTAAAGGGAAAAAGCACCTATTATTGCTGTTTTATTTGTTTGTTTCTCCAAGTATGTTTTCCAGGCTCTTCCATATCTACCTAGAGGTCCTGAAATTTGCCTGGTCATGCCTCATTGATGCTGGAAGGAAGGCCTCCTGGAGAACCCCATCCAAACTGAGTTGTGGAGAAAACTTATTTCCAGGGAAATTCCTCTGCCTAGCAAAAGGCTGGTTGCCCAAGTTGTTTACAACAGTAGCCCCACTGCCACTTTCAAGTTGTGCTTACAGGAAAAGGAATTCCTTTTGGCTGCAATAGAAACAGATTTCCCTGTGAAAAGATGGTCATGCATAGAGCACGCAAACTCTCCATGAACTCAAGAAAGAAGACCTTTTGTTAGACTAAGGGAGGAGGGAAACAAAGAATTAGTCAGGAAATGGTTTTTGTATTGTAATAATGTGTCCAGATGTGGACTGCCCACGGCTACCAGTGTTTCCAAGTATGTCTGAATGTGTGTATCTTAATCACCTAGGATACAACAAGGTGTCTGCCATAAAGGCACATGAGTTGATTCAGTTTATAGCATGTCACTTGCATATGTCCCTTATATGTTTTAGAAAATGAGATGAGTTCTTGTATTCTTGCATCGTAACTAGTAATGTTTTATTGATAAAGAAATAAGTTTTTTAGGATCCTTCCAAGATCTATATTCACAAATTTAGACTGGACATGTGTAATTATTCAATGCATATACCATGAATGGACTATTTTATATTTTTTAACTCATGCATAGCCTATTTTTGGTAGTTGACATTCCTAAACCTTTCCCTTTGTCCCAATTGTGTCACAACCCTGGTTGTTTGAAGTCTGATCAGCAGTACGCCATGAAATGTGGCACACATCCTCCAAGGACTGGACAGTGCCAAAGAGGAGGAATTGATACCAGAGTGCTGCCAAATAAAGAGGGTAGCCTTAAAAGAAGGGGGGGCCCCTCTCAAGCTAGTCCGTGTGCCCAGAAAGGCCCCATGATAAAGACCAGGAAAACTCCATATTGGAAGGCTGGGCTGCATAGCCAAGGCATGCCTCTGAGTGACCTTTTTCCACACACACACCCCTTCTCTAGATGGAAAATACTGGGATGTGCCAGTGTGAATAGATAATCCCATCACTGTCTCTCTCCTGTGACCCATCTATACCCCATCTCTGTCAATATACCATTTCATTACCCCATTGTAGTGTCATTTCAGTCTTTCTTGGGAATGTTGAAAACCAAATTGTTACCTAGCTGTCCTTCTTGAGTGGGCATACAGAATAGATTTGTTTGATGATGATGGCCAGTCTCCTTCAAATTTTAAAATAATAAAAAAATTTCAGAAGACTGAAAGGGGGGAATGAACAGGGACCCATGAATAATTAATGAATACCTCTATAAAATAATAATTGAAAATATGGTTGTGCCTTCAGAAGAGAATGGCTGATGCAACATTTAAAAGTAACTGTTAAGAGGCCACACAGCCCAAAATAGGTGTGAAGTCAAAGGTTGTAAAAGTAGATAAGAGGCCCCTCTGAGGAAGCTTCTGCTAAACTGATAAGCAGAGGGAGACAGTGGAGTGGAAAATACTAGAAATAACTGGAAGTAAAACGAGGGGGTAGGGAAATGTTGAGTAGATAAGCCTGTTTGTTTGGGGTGTGAATAAAAAGGGTCTGAATGGAATAATTTTAACTTAGTTATTTTAAAGGCATATGCCTTGCTAAGTTCTGCTTTGATGTCAAAGTAAAATACCAAGCAATGTGTGGGGCTTCGTTATTTACCTGCTACACTTGCATTAAACCTTTGTATTTTTCTTTATGTCTATAAGAATTTTCAGAGTGATTTTGATTAATTTTGGAACACGGGTAACTCCAGGCTTTCATCAAATAATAGCTAGCTTGTGTGTAATCAAAAGTTATTTCTCCATACCAGCACAAAAGTACGGCAACGTGACAAAATCCATTACAGCAAGTGGAATGGAATTTCCCCTCTGGTGAAACATCCAAAAAGTTAAACAGTGAAATCAATACTATTAGTGGAGACCTGCTGCAAGAGACTTGTGAGGAGACATTCCCCCACTTTTGTTTCCTTCCTTCTCCCCCCCATGTGTCCCTTTCTTTCTCTCCCCAAACCAATCCCTCCTCCTTTTTCTTTCCAATCCTCCACCATCAATCCCCCTTGTCTTTCTCTGTCTCTGTCTCTCTCCAAGCCAACGCCACTTCCTTCTCTTTCCCCAAGGCAATACTCCATTTTCCCCTTTCTCTCTCTCCCCCAAGCCAATCCCTCCTTCTTTCTTCCCCTTCTTTTCCCCTACCTGTGAGCTCAGCAACAGTGGTAGTGCCTGGGGGTGCTGCACCCTACTCAAGCAGCAGTCCAGCAGCTGAGTGCTATGCTATAAATCAGCAATCAAGGCTTTCACTGGACCAGGCAGCCAGAGACCACTGCTGCCAGTAAAGGCCAAGCCAGTGTGGGCTCAGCTGCAAAGTCACCCGCCGCTTTTCTTCCCTCTTTGCTCCCAGCTTCCTAAGAGCAGAAAAGCCTGTGGAGGCCTTGTCACTAGGAAAGCCATTGCTAAGGGCAGTCACGTCCTCAAAACAGTCACTTTCCCCTTGAAACAGGAAAGGAAGGTCCCGGCCTGTTAGGTGCTCAATCTGCCAAGCACTGACAGAAAGGAGTGAAGGGGGGAGAAAGAAGGAGGGATTGGCCAAAGGCAAAGGCCTCTCCTTTCACTCATTCCCTCTGCCTGGGTAAGTTCTCTGCACATGTGTAGTACATTTATATCTGTAGTACATCTGGGGGTATTTAAGTATCCCCTGTATAGTATTTTAAAGATGTAAGATTTTTCTGCAGACCTGGGGAGTGCCCCAAGTGTGCAGGAAAATCTTTTTACCCTCCATGTGGTCCCTATCTGTGGAAATAAATATCTGCATGTAATTATAGCCAATCTTTAAAAACAGCATTAGAGGAGATTACATCATTTTCTGCAAGAAACTGCATCTCTGGGTGTCACAGGATGATAAATGAACTTTGGTAATTATCACTTGATGAGCTAACCCATCAACTATTTTCTCCATGATAAATTGCATCCATATTTTTTCATACCATGTATCCAAAGAAAGACCTTTAGGCTCCTTCCATTTGGAGGCAATGGCCTAGTTGCAGCTAGCAACATAAAAATGACATCTTCCTCTGTTCAAGGACAGGGGTATCAGGCCAAATATCTAGTAAAGCCAATTCAGGCAAGAGGGAAATTTTCAGGTTTGTGATTGTGCTTATTTTGGAAATTATTTCATGCCAAAAGTTCTGTACATAGGGGCATTCCACCAACAATGAAATAATGATCCATACCTACTGCCAAGAGGATCAAGAGAACTCTCTGCCCAAGTCGTTATGCCATTTCCTCTGAAAATTTAATAGGCCCTTGCTGTGTGAGTTTATTAGATTTTGTTGAATAGTGGATACTTTGATTTGATTTTGATTTACCATCACAGTTCTTTATGATTCGAATTCTGTGAAGGAATGCCTGGTCATATTTGTTGCTCTATATGGCTTCACACCTAAAAATACTTGAACCACATGATCTGTGTATTTGTTTTTCATTCCAGAAAGTCAACAAGCCTTTGTAGGTCTAATCCAGGGGTGGCCAATGGTAGCTCTCCAGATGTTTTTTGCCTACAACTCCCATCAGCCCCAGTCATTGGCCATGCTGGCTGGGGCTGATAGGAGTTGTAGGCAAAAAACATCTGGAGCGCTACTGTTGGCCACCCCTGATCATCTATAAGATGAGTGATGCCAACAAGAAACCATTTTCAGACCACCTGCCCTACCTTCCCAGATGAGAACCAACCTTGGTTGGTAAACAAAGTAACAGGGATTAGCTGGTTTTTTGTGTGGTCCCAGACACAAGAAACCATTGTGTCTCATCTGAGCTGGTCTAAAGTAGCTTTGTTCCATATTGTTTCTTGAATGAAGTAAGAGAATGTGAAGGCCTCTGATGGAAATCCATTTTTCCTGAGAAAAACATTTTAAGAATCTGATCCAGATTAGCAGCATAGTAATAGGATTTGAGATGTGGGAGTCCCAAGTCCTTCCTTAGAACAGAGTCTGTATATAATTTTTTTTTTATTTATTCTAGGCTTTTTATAACACCAGAGAAAGTTATTGGTGGTCTTTTGCCAAGACTTACGTGAAGAGTTCGGGAGATCAAGACAGAGAGTCCTTAAGAGGAGAGTAAATTTTGGTCGTATGAAATGTTTAATTAAGTAAAATCTGTCTGAAAGCTTGGATGAAGGATTGTGAAGGTAGATTATCTGTAGAGGACTGGGAAGGTACTTGGAAAGCACCAAGTTTTAACTCCAAAATACCTACAATTAAATTTAATGCTTTTAAACTATTATATAGATGGCATTTGACCCCTGTGAGACTTTCTCAATTCTATAAAGAGGTAAAAAATAAATGTTGGAAGGGCTGTGGACAAGTAGGTGATTATATACACTCTTTTTGAAGTTGCCCGGTAATTAAAAAATTTTGGAATGAGGTGCTTTCACAAATAGAAATAATAGTGGAATACAAATCAGTAGAAATCCAGAAACTATTCTTCTTGAGGTAAGTCAAATGATGAAGTTAGATAAAATGAAATGTCATATTGTCAACATTATTAGCAATTGCTAAGATAGAAATTGGACGTAAATGGAGACAGAAAAAAGGGCCTAGGCTGGAGGAATGGTATAACTCTATTTGGAATCATTTTGTGTTGGGTAAATTAAGAACATAAGAGAAGCCATGTTGGATCAGGCCAACGGCCCATCAAGTCCAACACTCTGTGTCACACAGTGGCAAAAAATTTTATATACACACATACACTGTGGCTAATAGCCACTGATGGACCTGTGCTCCATATTTTTATCTAAACCCTTCTTGAAGGTGGCTATACTTGTGGCCGCCACCACCTCCTGTGGCAGTGAATTCCACATGTCAATCACCCTTTGGGTGAAGAAGTACTTCCTTTTATCCGTTTTAACCTGTCTGCTCAGCAATTTCATCGAATGCCCACGAATTCTTGTATTGTGAGAAAGGGAGAAAAGTACTTCTTTCTCTACTTTCTCCATCCCATGCATTATCTTGTAAACCTCTATCATGTCACCCCGTAGTCGACGTTTCTCCAAGCTAAAGAGTCCCAAGCGTTTCAACCTTTCTTCATAGGGAAAGTGCTCCAGCCCTTTAATCATTCTAGTTGCCCTTCTCTGGACTTTCTCCAATGCTATAATATCCTTTTTGAGGTGCGGCGACCAGAACTGCACACAGTACTCCAAATGAAACCGCACCATTGATTTATACAGGGGCATTATGATACTGGCTGATTTGTTTTCAATTCCCTTCCTAATAATTCCCAGCATGGCGTTGGCCTTTTTTATTGCAAACGCACACTGTCTTGACATTTTCAGTGAGTTATCTACCACGACCCCAAGATCTCTCTCTTGGTCAGTCTCTGCCAGTTCACACCCCATCAACTTGTATTTGTAGCTGGGATTCTTGGCCCCAATGTGCATTACTTTGCACTTGGCCACACTGACCCGCATCTGCCACGTTGACGCCCACTCACCCAGCCTCAACAGATCCCTTTGGAATTAGATCTTTCTTCAGGGTTACAAAATTTAGATACATAAAAAAAATTCAAACAGTCTGGTTTCTGATAGTTCAGTTTCTTCAAGAGAGAAAAATTCTGTCATCTAATCTTTTTTTTCCCAGGAGCTCATATTTTTTAAAAAGAATAAATTACTTTTAGATGACAATAGATTAAAGAATAATGAACGGGGGAAAAATGGGGTACTGAATTATAGGAAAAGAAATTTTGTTTACAGTTTTAGATTGGTTGTAATTTTGTTTCATATTACCTAAAATAAAAAAGCTTTTTTAAAAAAGTAAAATCTGTCTGATTAAGAGATGTTTGATTTGTCCCCTTTTTTCAGTTGAGAGCTAACATCTTTGAAGATCCTGCCAAACTTAAGATTCTGTATCGATTTAAAGTCCAAGGATATAAGAATTCCCAGATAATGCCAGGCAGAGGAAACCCAATTATAACAAAAGTTCAGAATGATTGTGGAAATGTCATTTGGGGTTAAATTAATTGGACATATGTCTGATTTACTTCGGTACACTACTAGCCCAGAGAGGAGTCCAAATTTATGAATGACCCCTAACCCATTTCACTGAAATATATGAGCACTGAAATATACAAGGATTAGAGCAAGTAAATCCTTTCTAATAGGTATTATAATACTATGACATTTTAAATCTTTCCTATGAAAAGGTCTCATAATAATAAATTTGAACTATTCTGTAGAAATTACAACTCAGTTTTTAAAAAGTTGAATATTAGTGTAAATTTATGTAAGTGCAATCTGCTTAATAAATATTTTGGCTACATTTATCTGTAAAATAAATGCTTCCTTATTACAAAAATAAACCTCTAAATTGCAGAGCTGCTATATAAAATTGTCTAATAAAGCTTCTTGTAGCTTAATAAATGTAAGTTGCGATAAAACTGTATGCAAAATTACAATTTTGAAATTGATAATGTGCATTATCAACTACCACTTTGTAAAATTCCTTTTGAATTATGTGTATTGTACCATTCGGTCTGAACAGTGTACAGAAGAGGAGTGTCTGAAACTTTTTTGGCCTCAGAGATTTCTTTGAAGTTTTGGAGCTGCTGCTTTGCATTGTTCACTTGCTCTTCAGATTCATCAGTACCACTTTTTAAGATCTCTGAAATGACAGTTATCTTCTCATGAGAATAATCTTCTTGTAATGCAAGAGACTGTGAACTGTGAAAAGGCTTGCTTAGAAACTGCAAAGAAAAAAAAAGTGTTTATCTTCACTGATAAATATGCACCACATCTGTGTTTGTCTATGCCCAAATGCACATCTAACTTTTTGAGCATCTGTGCAGTGAAGCTGCCAGTGTCACAGACATATCCTGACCCACAACCAGAAGAAACATCAGTCATGGCATAGCATTTTGTTAAGCAAGTAGCCAACTTTTTCTTAAACAGAAGCTGCAGGTTTTCTATCACAGAATACGTATGATGTATAAACACCAATTTACCTTTGCAAACATTATGCCAACACAAAGTCAAGATCGTTTAATTTTAGAAGTTTGCTTTAAAAAACAAGCAAAAATTCTTATGCAGAGCATAAATATAAGCTAAGAAATATGAGGTACTTTTCTGTTAAGCAAAGGTAAATGTTCAGTTTGTTGTTTATATGCCATCCTACATATCCAGGGCAGAGCATAAGACTGCAGAACTGACATTTTGCAAAGACTACAGCTTGGAGTACCAAAGATCTCTTAATCTACCCGAGTATATTTTGCAAGGTACAAAAAGAACAAACCTCTTTGAAATGCTGTGGTAAAGAATATGAAGGATGGAAGACATATTTGACCTGTTGTTTAACACATAAAAACATCCAGCAGCAGAGAAATAATACTATTAACCCTGATAGTAGACTAACAGTCAGCAGCATTGAACTTATACCTGCAAGAGAGAAAAAAAGATGACAAACATCTGAACTATTTATTCACTGCAAATATATAATGTAAGGAGCATATAATTGTCCAATCAACCACTATATTATTTTGAAATTAATTACCTCATAATAAAAACATAACAACTATGATGATATTTATAATGGATATTACCTGTGCTACTATGCGCAATGAGGAAACATTTGAATTGTATCTTGCTGGGGATAAGCCACATAGTGCTTTTGTCCTATTGAAGATGGCTTATCAGTCATGCTAGATCTAATGGAAGCCATTTTATATATGTAAAAACAAAGACAAGTCTAATACACAACAATCTGTTGTAGCAACAGATCATATATATTTTCTTCTTTTGACTAGAATATTTCATAACTATCTCCAGGGCTTTTTTGGTAGAAAAAGCCCAGCAGGAGCTCATTTGCATATTAGTTTACACCCTCTGACACCAAGCCAGCTGGAACTGCATTCCTGTGCATTCCTGCTCAAAAAAAGCCCTGACTACATGTTTGGCTCTGTTTACCAATAACAAAGCCAACCAATGAAGTATTCAACCAAGGCTGCAATCGCATAGTCACTTACTTGGGTGTAAGTACTGAACTAGTATGATTTCTGATTCAACATGTATAGGATTAGCATGCATATTTATAACTGTTTTTAGAAACTCTATTTTTCAAACAATATATTGCCATTTGTTCCAAAGCAAGGAAAAATAAGTGCATAGAATTACAAGAATTCCCTTCATGAATACACTTTTAATTATTTAAATATTACCATTGTCAGTTGTTTTAATACAGGACATTTTGCTCCACTCTCCTGTTTTATTCAACTCAGGAATAAATGCTCGAACTTGAATGCAATATGTTGTCCAGGGATTCAGGCTGGAGAGGTTTTCTGAATCGTACTTTATATTCACAATGTTCGTCTAGTAGAAAAGAATCCAAAGAATGAATTGACACATTAGTTTATAGTGCAGTCCTAACTTTTACTTTCACATGCTCAATGGGACAGGATTGCTACTAAGGGGGTTTTCAGACTGCAGTCACCTTTCATGCTTTTGCATGTGTTGTGCTGCTTCTGATGATCATACTATTGGTGGGATCAGTTCAGACTTCCCCTCATGGGTTCCCTCTATGCTGGGCTGAGATTTTTTTGCAAAGTTGCTGAAACATTTGAGCATTACTCCATCTCTCTTCCTTGGAATAAACAGGCAAAGTGCAATATCCTTATATGTAGATTTACATGAGAGTAGCCCCACTGATATCAGTAAATTTACTCTTGTGTAAATCATAGGAGGCTTTCAAACAGCAGAAAACTCTGAAGCAGAAAAGTTAATTTATTGGCTCAGTCACTTGGCCCCTGCCATTTTAAAACTTATTACCCTCCCAGCTGTTTAAGGTATTTTATCACCTTCTGACTTCTAAATCTGAATCTCTACTCTCTCAGGAACAGACAATTAGCTGTGACAGCTTTTCAAGGTTCTTTGCTGATAAAATAGCATGTTGTATGCTAATTTGCTGTTCACTTATGTAGAGGCATCTGCCTATATACATTAAGAGTTAACTTCCATTCTATGTATCTGAAGAAGTGTGCCTGCACACAAAAGCTCATACCTTGAATAAGTTTTTGTTGGTCTTAAAGATGCCACTGGACTAAAAATGTTCTGCGGCTTCAGACCAACATGGCTGCCCACCTGGATCTATGAATACACTCTAACTGTGATCACACACATTAAATAATGCACTTTCAATCCACTTTCAGTGCACTTTCCAACTGAATTTTGCCAGTTCACACAGTAAAATCCCATTGGAAAGTACATTGAATGTGGATTGAAAGTTCATTATTTAGTGTATGTGATTGCTACCTCTGATCTGGATGCTGTCTCTAAGACAGGCCTGACAGAAGAAATGCTTAATATATTGTCTGATCTGCTTATGGAGCATTTTGATGGGTATTGATAAGATCTTGAAATCTGTGAAGGCAACTGCATGGCCAATGGACCCCAACCCATTCTAAGAACCACATAATTAAACCCTTGATAGCTATCATAAATCAGTCACTAGCCCAAGGCACCTTCCCTCAAGCACTCAAACAGGTGGTTATCTGGCCACTAGTTTAAAAAAACATCTCTAGACAAAAATGATGCTAATTATCGCCGTTTCTAATCTACCCTTTCTAGGCAAAGCGACTGAGAGACCTACTCTGGGTCTTAGATAATTCATGGGTTCTAGATCCTCTTCAGTCTAGTTTCAGGTCGTTGTGGTTGTTATTGAGCCTGCTTCGGTGGGGAGGGCAGGGTATAAATAAAAATTTATTATTATTATTTTATTTATATTCCGCTCAGTCACCCATGGGGGCTCAGAGCGGAGTACATTATAGTAAAAATGAAATCACAATAAAATCACAGTAACATTACAATAAAAACCAGTTACAATATTTAGTAAAAGTACAAAAGGATGGTCCAGCAAGATGGTATAGCAAAATGGTATAGCAGGATGGTACAACAGAACAGCACAGGTTGGGCTATGGGACAGAGATGACTCCGGTGGCTTCTGCCTGAATGCAAACAACTGTCATATTTCTTTGCTGCTCCTCCAGGATCTATTTGCGGTCTTTGATGTAGTAAATCATGCCACTGTATTGAGGCATTTGGATCCAAAAGTGGGTATCGGGTTGTGCATTGGACAGGTTTAAATTGTTCGTCAAGCATCAGACTCAATGGATTGCTGTTGGAGATAATTTATCTTCAGTTTGGGAGTTGACCTGTGGAGATCCACAGAGTGCAATTTTATCCCTATGTTATCCAACCTCTAGAAGAAGAAGAAGATACTGGATTTATATCCCACCCTCCACTCCGAAGAGTCTCAGAGCGGCTCACAATCTCCTTTACCTTCCTCCCCCACAACAGACACCCTGTGAGGCGGGTGGGGCTGGAGAGGACTCTCACAGCAGCTGCCCTTTCAAGGACAACCTCTGCCAGAGCTATGGCTGACCCAAGGCCATGCTAGCAGGTGCAAGTGGAGGAGTGGGGAATCAAACCCGGTTCTCCCAGATAAGAGTCCGCATACTTAACCACTACACCAAACTGGCTCTAGATCAGGGGTGTCAAACTTGTTTGTTATGAGGGCCAGATCTGACATAAATGAGACCTTGAGGGGCCAGGCCATGTTGTGTTGGGCTGAGCCGTGTCGGGCCAGGCCATGGATGATTCCACATTTGGCGTTTGCCTCCCTTTCACTCCGAGGTTGTTCCATGCGGGTGTGATTTCCCAATTCCGCACTAGAGGATTTCTTCCGGATTATTGAGACTTAGTTGGAACATGCATGTAAATCCCATTCTCCTACCTGGAGTTTTTAATCTGTGACTTTCCCTCCCCCCTTTTGTTTTTATAATTATTCTTTATATTGTGTTTTCATAATGTTTTATTTATATTGAAAGCCGCCTTAAGTTCTGCAAGGGAGAAAAGTAGCTAACAAATGTTTTAAATACATAAATAAAATTCTGCGGTCATTCCATTGGCTGCCCATCAATTACCGAGCTCAGTAATTACACGTACAAAGCCTGTCATGACCTTGGTCCCTCATATCTCCAAGCCTGCCTGTCCCTCATGCTCCACCACAACAGCTTTGGCCATCTCAGCCGAGCCTTCTGCAGATGCCATTGTCCATGTTTATGTGTTCTCTGCTGTAGCTCCCACCTTATGGAATGTTCCCTTGATGCGGTCAGAAAGGCTTCCACTCTCCTGGCTTTCCACAAACTATGCAAAACATAATTATTCAAGAGCACTTTTCTGCACAGGTAACTAAGACTGTACTGTAATTAAATGGTCCAAAAAGTTGTATTGATAAATCAACAAGGACTGTGGCCTATACTGTACTTTATACTACTGTACTGTATTATACAGTATTATAATTACACAACAAACTATGTAGTTTCTACACCATTTAGCATAATACGTCTAAATGTTTATGCTTTGTTTCAGCTCTATTTTACATTTCTGTTTATTTTTAGATTTCTATAGTCCAAAATGTACTGTACTATTCATTGGAAGTCCCACCTGTTGACAGTACTTTACTTATACTATGTTATCTGTCTTGAGTCTCAGGAAGAAAGGCAGACTGTAAATAACCTTAATAAAATAATTTCTGGCACAAGAAGAAATAATGGGTGGAGTTACGAAGCACTGTCTCCTTTGTGCATCAGCATCAGACATTCTGCCATAACAGACTGGTACTACTGATTTCTCTTGTAGGATCAGAAGAACAAGGGACAAGCCCTTTTCCTTCATCTAAGTCACCATCATGTCTGGGAAGCTGAGTAAAAATAGCTGATTCTGTCCTCTCTTTGCTTTGTGCCACATCTTGCAATTCCTGTGGTCAAACAGCAAATGGAAGAGGACCCTGATCTGTTTTAGCCCCTGACAGTACAGTATAACAAGTCCCCAGAAAGTTCAATGCCACCTATCTGCCCCTAATCCAAAAACCTAACCTACAAGCGGCCAACATTGCCATCACAGCTTTATTTCTTGAAGCTACCAAGTAACTTTATGACTGAAAAGAAAATCCAAGTTTCTCATATGAAATCACATATGATCCCACAATTTGCATTTTAAAAAATAAAAACATTCAGTAAATAATTACACTGAAGCTGCATTTTTTCCTGCACACCACCTCTACTATCATTAAATGATTTGCAAATACTAGTGAGGCAAATACTAGATCTTTCATCTGTCAGCAAGAGCGTGTGTATAATAATCACTTTGGATTGTTGTTTTCAAAGTTATCTACTTGATCACATTTATAGCCATTCCATTTCTCCCAGGAACTCTTGGTATTGGAAATGGAAGGGGCAGGCTATCCAATTGTATCCTTATACCATTGTGAGGTAGATTAAAGCTGAGAATAACTGGCCCAAGACCAGACCATGAGCCTTGTGGCTGAGCTGGATTGAAACACAGACCTCTCCCTGGACTATAGAGCAGGGGTGGGGAACCTTTTTTCTGCCTAGGGCCATTTGGATATTTATAATTTCATTTGTGGGCCATACAAAATTATCAGCTTAAAAAACAGTGCTCCGCCAAGGGAGAATGATTCAGGCGGCAAAATTAATGTAAATAACTGTTTTTCTATTTGAAGTCATGTGGGGAGAGCCTAATTTGGCACACACACACACACATACACACACACACACACAACCGCTGCCCTAGGCAAATGCCTAGCTCCAGGGCTTTTTTTGTAGAAAAAGCCCAGCAGGAACTCATCAGCATATTAGACCAAATATCCTAATATTAGCATATTAGGTCACACACTCATCAGCATATTAGGCCACACCATCTGGGATAATCAAGTGCAAATTGAACTGGTGATAGCTGGCTCCCCACCCCTGCCACCCTGTTACCACCTCAACCAACTTTTTATTGGGGAATATTAATATTTCTTAGCTCAAAATGGCAAGCTCACAAGAGGTGAGGTGAAGCAGGACCTCTGTCAATGTTTACAGAGATAGACCACTGAAAATCCTTTGGTTAAATTAATGGATTTTATTATAGGAAATGATTTTTCAAATAGTTACATCCCATTCAAATAATTTTCAAGCATACAAGAGGAATCACAGAGTTTAGCTGTGGGGGGTTATACAGTTACCTAGTCCTTGCAGAGTAGGCTCAGTCAGAGGAAACACGAGGCCTCTGGAGAAAGAGTTCTCTTGAGAGGGGGTAGGGGTGAAGGCAGGAAGGGATGGATGTTGGGAAGGATGCCAGGGAGGATGGGAAGGTGCTAGGAAGGTAGTCTTGACAGGTGGCCTGTTTTCTAGGGTCAGTTAGGTCACATCAAGAGATCCAATTGTCCAATGGGGAAGCAGAATGTCAAAAACCCAAATACCCAATTGAAAATCAGAGTGTCATATTCAAACATCCAATGAAAACAGGGTGTCTTAATCAGTCTGGCCAAATGGGTTTATGGCCCTGTTTTTGCTGACACTGGAGAGCCAGTTTGGTGTAGTGGTTAAGTGTGTGGACTCTTATCTGGGAGAACCAGGTTTGATTCCCAACTCCTCCACTTGCAACCTGCTAGCATGGCCTTGGGTCCGCCATAGCTCTGGCAGAGGTTGTCCTTGAAAGGGCAGCTGCTGTGAGAGCCCTCTCCAGCCCCACCCACCTCACAGGGTGTCTGTTGTGGGGGAGGAAGGTAAAGGAGATTGTGAGCCGCTCTGAGACTCTTTGGAGTGGAGGGCGGGATATAAATCCAATATCTTCTTCTTCTTCCTTTGAAGCTCACCAAAAGTGATAGATTTCTCCCTACATGTCAGGATGGATAGCCATTCATCAAGTGTTCAGGAGATTGGTTAACTCTGATAGCCTTTAGCAGTAATTAAAGAAAAATAGAAATTCTATAGAACTCTGATTCCCTGGCAGAAATGTGAGACCAGATTACAGATATAGCACACATCCACACAACAATATGACCCTTTGGTCTTTAACCTTTCTGTTTCTGCTGTCTTTCCTGAAGACTAGAAGACCATACATACAGACCATTTGTTTATATGTTGCCAGTTTTATGTTTTGGGAATAGGCTTGAAAGGGGTTACCACAAGGGGTGAAGGAATTTTTACAGCTTTGTCCACTATGTCCCTTTCTCGGCCTGGAGTTGTTCATTTCCAGGATCAGAAAAATGGATGCTCTTTAGCCTTTCAGCACAGCCAAGATGTCTGCCCAACCTGTGAACCAGACTTGACATCCTTCCAGCCTGCCTAGGGCCTAGATTGAACCGGATTTGCCTCTCTTATGTGCAAAAGAGACCATCCAGTTCAAATGGGTATTGCTGTGTCATATTAATATTCTAGAGTTACATTGCAATATCACATTTCAGGGGTGCATTGTTTGGGTGTCAGTCTAGGGGTGTCTTTCAGGGTCTCAACCCCTCCCTCCCTCCCTTCATGTGGAAACTTCAGCTGTTCCCAGCAGACCTTAAAGGGCACCCACATACCCCTGCAGAAGTCCTTCACAATGCCACTCATGCTCCATGGAGAGTGAGGGAGAGGGAGCGAGAGAGAGGGAGGGAGAGAGGGTAAGAAAGAAAGGGAAAGAAAGAAATGGGGGGAAGAAAGGGAAATAAATGGAAATAAAAAATGGGGGAGAAAAAGAAATAAACGGAAATAAAAAATGGGGGAGGAAAGGGAAATTAAATGGAAGGAAGAAAGAAAGAAGAATAAAGGGAAATAAAGAAATAGCGGGGGGAAAGGGGAAGATAGTGAAATAAAGAAATGAGATAAATATAGGGAAATAAAGAAAGGGGGAAAGGAAGGGAAAAAAAGAAATGGTGGGAAGAAAGGGAAAGAAAGAAATGGGAATAAAAGGTAATAAAGGAAGATAAAGAAAGGGGAAAACAAAAGAGGAATAAAGGGAAAGAAAGGGAAATAATGAAAGGGGGGAAGAAAGAGGAATTAAGGGAAACAAAAAAATGGGGGAAGACATAGAAAGAAAGGGAAATAAAGAAATGAGGGGGAAACTTACCTGAACCGTGACAGTGACTTTTCCAGGCCCTGCAGTGATCCTGGCTGGCCAGCCAGGTCTCAGGGAGGCTTCAGTGCAGCGCAGCTGGGCCCTGCATTCCCTGCCGGCCCCAGGGTGGCTGCTGCACAGTGTGGCTGGGCCCCACAATCCTCGCTGGCCAGCCAGGGCCCAGAGAGGCCACCACGTGGCTCGTCTCAGCCCAGCAATCCCCGAGGGTCAGTCCAAGTGGTTTTGAAGGCCGTAAATGGCCCTAGGGCTGGACGTATCCCATCCCTGCTATAAAAAGGCAAAGGTAGTCTCCTGTGCAAGCACCAGTCATTTCCGACTCTGGGGTGACGTCGCATCGTGACATTTTCACAGCAGACTTTTTACGGGGTGGTTTACGATTGCCTTCCCCAGTCATCTACACTTTCCCCCCATCAAGCTGGGTACTCATTTTACCGACCTCAGAAGGGTGGAAGGCTGAGTCAACCATGAGTTGACTATCTGAACCCAGCTTCTGCCAGTATTGAACTCAGGTTGTGAGCAAAGAGTTTGACTGCAGTACTGCAGCTTTACCACTCTGCACCACGGGGTTCACTCAACCCCTGCTATAGAGCCACCTATTTGCTATACCAGAGGCCTGCAACCTATGGCTCTGTGGCCAAATGCTGCTTAATATTTAACTTGATGCTGTTCTTTAAAGAAGAAATTTAATCTTTAAGTTAAAGCAGAGGTGTCTAACTCATTTGTTATGAGGGCCAGATTTGACACAAATGGGGCTTTGTGGGGCTGAGCCATGTGTCTCATAAAATGTAATGCCAGGGAGTTGAGATATAAATTTTATAAATACAAACATGCATAAAACTCTTGTGATATTTTGTTTAAAATGGAAATGTGGGGGAATACTGGCAATGCAATTTTAAAAACAAAACAAGAGAAAAAAGCGCAAGGATTACAGAAGAAACTAAAAATATAGTAGTATAAAATGCTCTGAACCTGGGAAAACATGAAATGGCTGGGAATTGCAAGCTTCTCCCCCCCACCTCACCCCCGAGTCTACTAAGGTTGACAATGGCTCTCCAGTGCAATATCCCCTTCGACTGTGGGTTCCCACATTAGAGTACTCACTAGGCACCAGTTCATTCAGCAGAGGCAAGCTGGCTCAAAGCATCAACCCTTTATTTGTAAGGAGCTTCAACTGGCCATATATACTGCAAAAAGCTGCAAAATGCTGCTTTAGCTCCACTCCACTGAAATACATTGCAGCACAAAGTTGCAAGGGAAACAAAGAATGGATTTTCCATTAAGGACTGTGGGTGCAGCTTTGCAAGCCCAGAAGCCAGCAAAGACAAGCCAGAAGGAGCTGGGAATTTCATTAGCAGTCTCTGAGCTTCAAAGGGTGAGAAAGGACAGAAAGACTACTTAAATAAATAAAGAAGAACAGGATGGGGAGGAGGAGGGAGAAAATTGTCATGAACCTGACTGAAGCTCTGGGTGGGCCAGTTGTGGCCCGTGGGCAAGGAGTTTGACAGCCTTGAGTTAAAGTGTGTGGGATGAGTTTTTCTACACTTTTAAATGCATAGAGTTTTTCCTATACTTTTGAATACAGAAGGACACCTCCAACCCCCCTACAAATGCCACAATCAAAACTGCCAGCAAGCCTTACCTGTTCATCATAGTCTTTCTTCCAGATTAGCACATTGTAAACCATATTACCATAAATGCTCTGTATGTGCCTACTGTCACCATTCTGTTGAAAAAAAGGACCTTTGACTTCTACATACAAAGCCCTTGGTCTTGGTTCAACATCTACTTCAGGGGGTCCAATAACTGCTAAAGAGAAAAGAAAGCAAGATGCAACTTCTGTTTTTCATATTGGTTTTGGAGCCATTTATACATGCAGCACTTCATATAAATCAGGTGATTTTTGAGGGGGCTGAGAAAGGAACCTTGGACTTACCATGAAGGTTACTTCTATTTGAGGTAGAGGCAGGGGCCCAGGCCAGAGACATTTGACCCAGTAACATCATCAATTTCCCGGGGGCTGGGGCCCAGCCGGAGACATTTAATCCAGTGACATCACAGGCAGGGGCCTCCATTATCACTACCTATGAATTTATGGAGAAGCTCCCTCCTCATAAATTTAGGGAGCATCCCCCCAACAATGCCCATGGACCGGGCCAAACCCAGAAAAAGGTGGGAGTTGGCCAGTGGTTATAGTGGTATCTCAGAGGTCTCTTGCTGTGTCCTGTTTTTGAAATTCACTTTTAGAATAGTCACTTTAAGATCTGCAAATATGCATATCATGTGCATAGGACAAACTAATGGTCACAAATTTGACAGTAAAAGGCAATACAGAAAAGCTTTAGGGGAACATTTCCCTTTCCCCCGCTGTTTTCTGATGACCCTGAAGCATGGGGAGGGCCTCCAAATTGGGGGGTCCCCTGCCCCCAACTGGGGATTCATAACCCTATGCCTGGGTGGTGAACAATTGTCAATACACACCTACTTGACCAAGTCTTTAAGAGTGTAATCATTTTGAAAAAAAAAAAAAAGGCTTGCTGGGGCCATTAATTTTCAAAAGGATCTGGTTCAGCATCCACTTAAATGAATGTAAACAATCACAGGCTTGAAGAAGACACGAAATATCTATCTGCCAAAAGAACCCCCAAATACTAAAGCAATATGTATGCAACATAGCAATACAGTGTTATTCTTCCCCCCAATTTCTTCTCCAATCATTAATTAGTTGAACAAAGTTTGAGTCCAGTAACACCTTTAAGACTTAATAAATTTTATTCTGGGTACAAGCTATCCTGTGCTAGCACACTTTGTCAGATACATTGAAAACAGTTTCCTCAACCCTTACTTACAGTGGTTGGGTGGTTGTCAGAAAAGCCAAGTTCCTTAAGTATTACATATAGGTAAGAAAGGAGGGGTAAGTAACTGAACAATAAATCCAGCTAAGATTGGAATAACACATTGGGTAAGATGTGTAAATCACAGTAAATTGGTATACAGATAATAAGGTAAAGGTAGGTAAAAGTAGTCCCCTGTGCAAGCACCAGTCGTTTCCGACTCTGGGGTGACATTGCTTTCACGTTTTTACGGGGTGGTTTGAAATTGCCTTCCCCAGTCATCTACACTTTCACCCCAGCACACTGGGTACTCATTTTACTGATCTTGGAAGGATGAAAGGCTGAGTCAACCTGGAGCCGGCTACCTGAACCCAGCTTCCACCGGGATCGAACTCAGATCGTGAGCAGGGAGCTCAGACTGCAGTACTGCAGCTTTACCAGTCTGCACCATGGGGCTCTTACAGATAATAAAGCAGTCAACAAATGTGAGAACTGAGTTGGAGCCCAGTGGCATCTTTAACACCAACAAAGTGGTGTCTATAGCCCCCTTCACAATGCCTTCTTACTTTTTGATATTTTTTCAGACACAAGGGGTTTCAGGGTTACAGACACACACAAATATTTCTCTGACATGAGGCATGGGTGTTTTTTTTTTGCTAGGGGGCAGGATTGGGTATAAATTGAGAAGAGGAAGGAGGATGAGGAGGATATTATTATTGGATTTATATCCTGCCCTATACTCTGAATCAAAGTGGCTCACAATCTCCTTTACCTCCCCCCACCCTCCAACAGACACCCTGTGAGGTAGGTTGGGCTAAGAGAGCTCTTACAACAGCTGCCCTTTCAAGGACAACTCCTGCGAAAGTGATGTTTGACTCAAGGCCATTCCAGCAGCTGCAAGTAGAGGAGTGGGGAATCAAACCCAGTTCTCCCAGATAAGAGTCTGGGCGCTTAACTACTGCACCAAACTGGCTGTCACCAATTACATGTTGGGTTCAGTATATGCTACAGTTTATAGCTGCTGTTGATACCTAAATCATTCAGTTTTCACTTATACTCAGAAATCAGACTTTCATTTCATTTCATGTATTCAACATATCCTGCCCTATTCACAAAATGGGCTCAGGATGGCTCACATCATAAAACCAACAGCAGGAAAACAATAAATAAGATCAATGATTAATAGCAAAAAAAAGGCTCATGCCAGAGAAAATAAGTGTGTGCAATCTAAATGAAACAGTGTACATGCACACAAAAGCTGATGCCCAGAATAGAACTTGGTTGGTTCTTAAAGGTGCTACTGGCCTCAAATTTTGTTCTTAAAGGCCTCGGATCTTCATGTCCACCCACACTCAATCTCACTTTCCCCCCAAATGTAAATTGGAACTGAACAAGTATTTTGAATCCACCAAAGAGAGCCTGCAGTCTAACCGTTGGTACATTAAAAGTGGATGTAGCCAGCCAGGCTTTATTTTCCAACAGACACCAAACTTATAAGGATTGATATGTGCTGGATATCAATACTTTAGTAATTAATCCAGAGAATCCAAAGATACAAGTGAAAACTTTTGCAGATCTCAATTACCTTACAATATCAAGAGTCCTTCAACACTCCAGATTGGCTGGATGGATGAAAAAAATAGCCACTTTTCTAGATCTCAGAGAGGTCTGTATTTCATGTGTGCTGAAACAGCTAGGCCAGGAAAGAAAGTTACCAGATCTCCTCACCCCCTTGACTCAGGTCTGCCAATGTAATTGACACCATCCCTCTAATCCATTTGTATCTGTTTTAGCTCAATTAGCATTTCTAAGAAGCTGAAGTTGTAAAGTCATTACACACTTTGCAACTCACAGGGAAGATCACACATAGCCTTTATCACCCCATTCATGCCTTTGAAGCCCCAAGTCCTGCGTTGGTTGCCCAGTGGGGGCTTAGCCCCCACTGGGAAAATCCAAGGGGGGCTCCAGCCCCCAAGCCCCTACGTAGTTAAGCCTTTGGGTAGAGGAGGATATCCTGATGCTGCAGTACACCGTCTCCCATAATCCCTGGAGGAAGGATATCACATCATTCCTTCTGTCCCTGCGGAGGGGCAGACCCCCCTCTTAAGTTCTTTTCCTGCCCGAGCATCAGGATGTCCCCTTCTCCTCAGATGGCAAAGCAACACCCCTTTATATACTGAAAATAAATCCCATCACCTATAATTTAGGTGTGAGTAGGGACAGTGTTAGTTAATGGGCAACAGGTGCACATTTGCCCAACAACAATTAGTGCAGATTTTTGTTTGGATAGATGTATATACATCGAACTCCACCCCCCACCCCCGCATTCCATTCATTGGAATTGTCTTACTTGGTTTGCATTTTCTCTCTCATGTGAACATTTAAATAATATTGGTTTGGGGGGAATATTTGGTAAACGTTGCTCTCTCCTTCCCAGAATCTAACTTTGGGAGTACAAAGAAGACATGCATTTTTTATGTTATATCATTTTTCCAATGCCTTATTATTATTACTACATTGTAATATATAATGAAATAATTATACAACTCACGGCCCGGTTGCTAAGAGGCCACGGACCGGTACTGGTCCATGGACTGGAGGTTGGGGATCCCTGCAATAGACACTTTGGAGAACATTAATTCATAGAGTCACCATAAGTTGGAAGCAACCTGACTGCACTTAATACACAAAGAGTTGTTTCATTAAACAAAATTTTTATCCCTACAACGGGATTGTGCCACTGTTAAGTCAGTCAGGACAAAACCACACACTGCCTACCAGTGGAATAATAATGGTAAAAAAGACTTACTATCTATTGGTGTGAAGGCAATGCTTTTCCAGTTTGACTGTTCCTTCTCAGATTCAGTTCTAACTCTTACAGTATAATTACCATATAGAGGTAAACTTGATATACTGCACTCTGTGAAAGCAATTCTTGTACACAGATCAGTGAATCCAGCAGACTGTCTGTAAAAAGGAATGTTCAAGAAAAGAAATTTGTTCATGGTAGGTACTAAAACTCACTGTTCATCCACTTCTCATGCTTATCACTGCACTTTCTCTAAATAAAATTAGAATAATTTAAATAAATTAGAATGCAGATGTATAAAAAACATGTTTGATTTTATAGGTTTACTTTTTCTTTGTGATACAGAATAGAACTTCCAAGCCTTCACTACTACAATGCCTGTGAGAAGGTAATATACCCTTCTTTGTGATTGCAACTTGTTCTTTTCATAATTAGGGAGGCCTGTCATGGAACGTGCTAACAGGCTTTTATAAAGCAATGCTTCCCCCCACCCCCCAAAAAGAGAATCTGAAATACATCTCTGAAAAAGTGTTTTGATTTTATTGAAGTTATATGGTGGTGGAAATGGAAGGCTGTACATCCCACAAATTACATGATTTTTTTTTCTTAGCCAACTTTAATTTTAAGATGTTGGGGTAGATATCTTAAAATTAACTTCTTGTTTTGAGTAAAATGAGTTAAGGCATGGAATCTGTTGCAGCATAAACTCTGAAAAGATGACAAAACAATACAATAAAGCAACTTAAGGTGAAAGAGATGACTTGCACAGAATTTTGCTCTGGACCATAAGTAAGTCTTTCTGAAGCTGGGATCTCCTAAAGCAGTAATGTCAAACTCAATTGTTATGAGGGCCAGATCTGACATAAATGAGACCTTGCTGGGCTGGGCCATGTTGGACCGGGCCATGTGTGTACCTTTTTAAGATTGGTGGGTTCAATGCAATGAAGGGGCGAGGTGGTAGTGATCATCAGCTCTTTATTAGGTACAGCATAGTATAGGACTGCACTCAAGACTGACTAACTGGGCCCACAGGGTCAACTATATTCAACTCAGGGTTCCCGCGCAAGCACGTTATTGGATCATTCAAACCAGCAGGGGGGCCATGATTGGAGCAGGGCAGCAGGGATTTGGATCCTGCTGCCCATTGTTCCCGAGTCCCCAAGCTCAGCCCTTATGGCTCCAATGAGCCTTGCAGGAACACCCAATAAGTCTTCAGTTTGGTCCGCATACATAACAGATAGCAAAGATATAAACTTTATAAAGGACACAAACACAATTAAAGATTTTTTTTTTTTAGAAAAAAAAACTTATGCTTAAAACATAAGCACTCATTGGTCTTAAAGGTGTTTTTTTTGTATCTCCCAAGGAATCCAGGGAACTGGGCAAAGGAAGCTCTGGCTCTTTCCTTCCTTCCCCAGGGGACAAGGAGGGGGAGGAGCCTCAGCCAATAGAAAGAAAAGAGGCTTGGATCAGTAGGTGTACTGTGTGATTGAGAGAGCATGGCAAAGCAAGTTCTCCCCCCCCCTTCCTCTGTAACTCCTGTGTGACTGAGCAAACCTGACAAAGCAAGCTGTGTTGGAGAAGGAAGCAAGAGAGAGGGAGAAGGAAGCAGACAACAGCCAGTTGCTTGGGGGCCTGGTAGGAGCCCTCCAGGGGCCTGATTGACACCCCTGCTCCAAAGCATCTAACCTACTCTGTTTTCTAGAACAGTGGGTCTTACATACTTTGTCCATTGAAAACAGCAGTTCTGCCCATCAATGTATCTAATTCTTAACCTGGCCAAATCTGAGGATATGTAAATCAGATATTGGAGCTGTGAACGAACGATCCAGATTTTTCTACAAACCTGAAAAACATCTTAGGTTTGCATAAAACACTCTAATCTTTAAAAAATGAAATGTTAAAAATGATAAAAGGAACACCTGTAGCGTTAAGAAACAGATACCTTCAGTGGCTGTTGGTAGGCAAACACAACAGTTCTGCCAGCATTTCCAGGGTTGGTTTGTCTGTAAAAGGCATAGGGAGCCCTTTTCAGAGCTATTTTGGCCTTTGAGGCAAGACTCAACAACACTGGGCAGCTTGTGGCAACACAGCTTCCATGGCTCACCCAAGACTGGCTGCTCACTACTGCTTAACAGCAGCCCCTGCACAGGTGCCAGTGTAGTGCTTAGAGTTTCAGACTAGAATCTGAGAGACCCAGCTTGGAATCCCTGCTCTGCCATGGAAGCTCCCTTGGGTCACCATAGGCCAGTCACCTGCTCTCTTGCTGGTTTGTTGTGAGGATGATACACAGCAGAGAAGAATGATGTAAACTGCTTTGTGTCCCCATTGTAGAGAAAGGCAAGGTATAAATGAAGTAAATAAATCATAACAGCTGGAGACTGGGGCAAGGACAGGCTCAGGAGAGAAGGAGGGAAAGTTCAAGACAGAGGGGCAGATTGGCTGATAGATGGGGGGACAGAAGGAAGTAGGAAAAAGGAAGTTGCAATGGGGGCTTTCAGGAAAGATCAATAGTGGGGAAGAAAATGAGATGCCCCCACAAGTCCTGACTTTGAAGATGTTATACTTCAGCCCTAGCTGATTACCCACAAAACCTTCTGGCCCATTTATAATGCAAAATGCATTAATGCAAGGGTCCCCCCCTTTCCGGTACTCTGTGGTGTGCATCAATTGAACTTATATCAAGGCAGTTTTTCATAAACACATGTCATTTTGGTTCTCTGCAAAACCAGTGTATGTATTTGCTACAGTCCATAGAACTGCCACTTTGTTTTTTACAGCACTGGTGTAGAAAATGGTGCAAATGTGCATCAGGGATGGTGATTAATATATGGCAAACACAAACATTTCCATAATTTTTTTTGAAGAAAAAGAGCTATTAGGAATAAATGTACAGAGGGAACTATCCTAAGCCAGTCTGCTTGGAAGTAAGTCCCATTTTGTTTCAATGGGGCTAGTGTTCTTAAGATTGCAGCCTATATCACTGAAACATCATGTAACATTCTCATTGCATATAACTCAACTATCTGTCTAAATAGTGAAACAACCTATACATGTTTTCAGTTGGATGCTTTAACTGCAGCAGTCAAAATAGAAATACAAGTTGTATTTTTAAAAAGTATATTCTATGTAAGCTATTTCTTATATACTTACCTTTTATACTGGATGGTGTAAGTCACATTTTGCTTGTGAAGAGTAATTGCATCCCACTGGAGAGTGCTGTTAAAAGTAACTGAATGAACTCTTACATTTTGAGGCTCAGGTACAACGCCATGTACTGCAAATACAAACATAATACACTATTTAATGTGTAACACTGAGGATCTTTTACAAATTGGGAAAAAACAAAGAATTAATTGCATTGATTATATATTCTTGGTGGACATAAGAAGTATATATATCATAGCTGCATTGTGTTCACTAAAACACACCCTTGTCTACAGTAATCAGTTTTAAGAATCCTGGAATATTTAGTTCTGTGAGCTGCAACTCAAAATTAATATTGACAAATTTAAGAGAAGGGCATATACATGGATCAAAGAAGACTAGAAAAGAAGCCATACCAAAAATATAACAACAACAAAAAAAGATCTTGGGGAGTATAAGAGGAGCTCAGAGATAAAAAGGCTATTCAGTTTTCAAACATTTAAGCCAGAGGTGTCAAATTCATTTGTTATGATCTGGCATAAATGTCACTTTGTCAGCCCAGACCATGTGTGTTATAAAATGTAAGGACAGGTATTAGAGAGACAGTTTTTTAAATAAAGGACAGCAACTGCTAAGCTCTGAGTTGGTGTGTCCTCACTGAAAAGTCTCATGGGCTGGGGTGGGGGGTGGGTGGGCAGGGGAAAACCCACGTGGGCAGACTGGAGAACTAGAGGTGCAGCACCTCTTCCCCAGCCTGCTCTTACCACTAATGAAGAAGAAGACTGCAGATTTATACCCCGCCCTTCTCTATGAATCAGAGTCCCAGAGCAGCTTACAATCTCCTTTATCTTCTTCCCCCACAACAGACAAGGATAGCCTCTGCAAGAGCTATGGCTGACCCAAGGCCATTCCAGCAAGTGGAGGAGTGGAAATCAAACCCGGTTCTTCCAGATAAGAGTCCACACACTTAACCACTACACCAGACTGGCTCTCTGGTGTGAGATTGGGCCACAGGATAAAAATGAGAAGTAGTTGGATGTTGTGACCTCCCTGCTGCCCCTGAGCCACTATGGAAGAGGACTGGGAAAATGTTGAACTAGGTGCAAGGCCAACCAGGTCCAAGGCCATGTGCATGCTGGCACCCAGGTGAGGCAAAGCCTGATAAAATGGAGATGCCTGTTCAGCAGCAGCCACCTCTAGCCAGGGCTGCCATGCAATCCACAGTGGGGTGACGCTGGGGGTTCAAGCCAGAGATCGTCAGCAAGCTGTAACACTCCCATATGGTGGCAGCAGCCATCCCAGGTCAAAGACTGCTGGACTGCAAACACAAGGCATGCATGTGGCAGAGGCTGCTGCCACTCAGTGACCAGTATAGCCAGGGATCATCAGTACCACCCCCTCGCATGAAGCGGCAGCAACCTACAGCTGTTCGTTGTTCCATGGGGGGAAAGCCCAGCTGCTGAGTCACGTGCTTGATGGCAGCACTAGCCCCCAATGTGTGCAAGAAACAGTCAGGGAGGCATGCAACCTTGCCTTGGGACCCTGAGCCAGCATGAATGCAGCTGCAGCAGCTCCCAACTTACTATGAGACTATGAACTATGAAAATAGTTCTCTGACAATAGAATGAGGATTAGGCAAAGGGAGGAGGTTTTTTATGCAACAGATTTTAGCCAGCCATCAAGAAAGGAAACAAATCGGAACATATATAATTGGCTGACTTTTTGTTTAAATTATTTAAATGAGTGGCAACATGGTGTAGTGGTTAGACTAGGATGTGGGAGACTGAGGTTCAAATCCCTATTCTGCCGCAGAATCTTGCTGGTCAGTCTTGGGCCAGTCACATGCTCTCAGCCTAAGCCCTCCTCATAAAGTTCTCGCGGAGGAGACAATGTAAACCACTTTGGGTTCCTACTGTGGAGATCTTCCATAGGAGATCAATAGACTGAGATGAATTAATTTAAATTTTAAAAATTTTGGTATAGCAACAAGTCACCACAAGAATAGACTAATAAGGAAGCAGCGTGACTGTGGAAAGTATTCCCTTCCTTTTACGTTGTCATTAAACAGGGAGCTGCTGGTGATACTTTGGGATCCCATCTTAAGGTATACAGCTGTAATACATGGCTGAGTGATTCTTTCCAACTCTGTGATTTGTCAGCACAGTTTGTCTTTCTTACTGCCAGTCTGTCGCACCCTGGGCACCCCTCCTGGTCTCCCGGTGCCGCTGTCGCCCCTCCCGGGCACTCTGGGGCGTTCCCCGGAGGTCTCAGAAACAGGGGGTGGGTGCCGGGTTACTTCACCACAGGCCCCCTTTCTCCTCCTGGCTGTGCCGCCACGGGTCAGGCGGCTCTCCTCCTCTCTGCCCAGCGCTGGGCTCAGCTTCTCCCTCCTGCTCCCCGACGTCTCGCTCTGGCCAGGCTCCTCGGACCCGGAGACGGGCTCGTCGGCTGAGAGGCGTAGTTCGGGCGGCTGTTGGCGCCCCGTCAGCCCGGGTGAGGGGTGGGGCCACCGCGGGGGCTTGGGAAGGTGTGGGAGGCTCTCGGGGCGGCGACGGGGGCCGGGAACGGCTGGCAGGTGCCGGGGGGTCCCCCTCGCGCAGTCCTCGCCCGGGCTGGGCGGGACACAGTCCTTGACTGTTTTCAAAACTAGGAGATGTACCATGCAATCTTAAGCACAGTTAGAGCTTTCTAAGACCGCTGACTTCAGTGTAACTCTTCTTGGAAATGCACTGACAGTGTTTTTGAAAATGTGAGGATATGACATGCATCCTTAAATAATGGCAAGATTTGTGCTTGTTCTTTCAGCACTGTTAATTATTTTAAGGTTTCAAAAACAACCAGTTTTATTCAGTATTGTAAAGAACTATGAATATCAGTGGTGAGTCATGAGTTAATCATCAAAGCATTTAGCCACTAGCTGTATTTTCATTTGTTTCGTTTTCTGTTTTGACATACCATAGCTACTACAAATTGAAAATACTGCACCACTTTTCACAATATATCTGATTCATTTCATTTTTCATTTTATTTAATTTATATCCCGCCCTTCCCACCAAAGCGGCTCAGGGCGGCTCACAACACAAAAGTTCTAAAATAGGATTAAGTTTTAAAATACATCAATTTACAACATTTAAACAATAAACCAGTAAAAACAGTAAAACAAAGCCATTTACCAAAGTACCATACTACAGCCTTCTATTCGAAATTTTCAAGTACCGATCAGTTGTATGCCAACCGGAAGAGGACTGTCTTACAGGCCCTGTGGAACTGCCCAAGGTCCCGCAGGGCCCTCACCTCTTCCAGTAGCTGGTTCCACCAGCAAGGGGCTGTGATTGAAAAGGCCCTGTCTCTGGTCGACTTAAGTCGGGCCTCCTTTGGCCTGGGGATTGCAAGCAGATTTTGAGAACTCGATCTCAGCACTCTCTGGGGAACATATGGGGAGAGACGGTCCCTGAGGTAGGCAGGTCCTAGGCCATATAGGGCTTTAAAGGTAATAACCAACACCTTATACCGAATTCGGTATATTATTGGCAGCCAGTGCAGTCCCCGGAGCCCCGGCTGGATGTGCTCCCATCTAGGAAGCCCTAATAGCAGCTGGGCAGCGGCATTCTGCACTAGCTGCAACTTCCAGGTTCAGCACAGGGGCAGCCCCAAGTAGAGGGCATTACAGTAGTCCAACCTCGAGGTGTCTTTCAGTGTGTTATTTTCATTTTACCAAAAGGGAAAATACAATTTTTAATCATGCAAGAGAGTTTCACTTAAGATTTAAGATTAATTTTTTTATTTGCAAATACACAGTGTGCGTATGAGAGAGAAAATGCCATAAAATACCCATCATGAAAAATACTCTAAGTAATGAAAATTAGTTATAATGATCTATTGAATAAAAGTGATTGCAGGTATTCTTGAGGATTTGTCTAGTTGGATTTGAGGAGGAGTCAAAGGTATTTTACTCAAGAATTTTTTGTGTTAGACAAAGTTTATAATGAACCTGACTACACTAGAATAAGGAGATCAGATTAATAACTTTGACACAGGTTGGCAGTTCATCAGTGTCTCATAAACAGACCAATAGCAGAAAGGAACTATTTACATAATGTGTCATCTGGAACATTAGGTTTATTTATACATCCAAAGATAAATATATAAATATTACCTTGCTAGATCAAAACAACGTTCTTAAGTAGTCCATTGCTCTGCTGCCAACAGTGACCCTACCATGTTTCTAAGAAATTTACATGCAGGGCATAATGGAGGCAAATTTGCTGCAACAGCAACCATAGAATGCCTATGTTCGTGAATATTATATTCCACTTAGCTGTTCTTGCTGAGACATTATGACATAGTCTATATCAATTTTTAATTAAATTAGTGGTTTTAACCTCGTGTGAGCCACTTTGAGGACCACAGAGAGGAAAAGCGGTCTAAAAAATACTGAGTATAAATAAATAATCCATGGATTTGCCTAATTCCTTTAAATGTCCTCTAAGTCAAAGGAGAGCCAGTTTGGTGTAGTGGTTAAGTGTGAGGACTCTTATCTGGGAGAACCGGGTTTGATTCCCCACTCCTCCACTTGCACCTGCTAGCACAGCCTTGGGTCAGCCATAGCTCTGGCAGAGGTTGTCCTTGAAAGGGCAGCTGCTGTGAGAGCCCTCTCCAGCCCCACCCACCTCACAGGGTGTCTGTTGTGGGGGAGGAAGGTAAAGGAGATTGTGAGCCGCTCTGAGACTCTTCGGAGTGGAGGGCGGGATATACATCCAATATCTTCTTCTTCTTCTTCAATGGTCATCACCACCTCTTGTAATAAGACAGAAGTTAATGGCATCTTAAGAAGAGTAAATAATGTGGGATGTTCCAGGTGGAGGGCTTTTCAAAATGCCTGTTGAAATCTTGATTTGCTCAACACCCTCTACAAATTACACAGGAATTGTGACCATATCATGCTACAATTCAGAAAGACTTCATCTTGTTATGGACTAAACATAAATTACTTAACCTAAAACAGTGTCATCTGAGCAAATCCCTTGGTGTTAGCTGCTATGCTGTTCTTTTATGGTATCCTTTCCTCTTCCAATCTTAAGAGTCTAACACTATTCAAATCTGTGACTTCCAGAGCCTAGCGTGATACTAATCATCATACCATGCAGGCCCATAGTGCATGATAAAGGTATGCTTGAATCTGTACAATTTATTGGATTAAATCTCAACAGGCTAAGAGAGAAGGGACGAACAACTGTGAATGAACGGCTTCAAACAGATCTCATAGGTAAACAAAATTAATCCATTGATATGACTTCAGGGTAAGCTGTATCTGTGCATGTTCCTGGGCTCCTTAGAAGAAAATAACAACCAAATAAAAATAAGGTATAAGATTCACTGCCTTCCCAAAAAACAAAAGAAAAAAGAAGAGTGTGTGATAATTGTACTTTACATGATTGGTCATTTGTGTCTAATTCTAGGACGTTTCTGTGTGGAATGCTATGATAAAATTCAACTATATGTTCAAATTTATCAGCCTTATGTAAATCTTCCTTAAACAAAACTTTTAAACTCAGCATTCTACAGCTGCCACCAGGAGCATCAGACATGCCTTCTGACATTCCCTATATCTGCCTCAAATATTTGTAAAGTAGTATAACAAAGGATAGCCTACAGAGGAAATCTCATAAGAAAGGGCTGTGGCATTCCCCTTTCACTTCCGCATTTTAAATGGAAAGGTAAAATCTCTCTCTTGAATGCTGGTAGGTCAAGCTCATTCGTTAAACCAACAAAAATTGGAACATTTACTTGCAAACATTAAATCGGCGTGCACAATCACAATGCCTCTGCAGGAGGCAGAGCCAAATACAAAATGTCAGGAAGCAACATTTCAGGCAGAAACTCTGTTTAACAGGATGCCTTTTAATTTGCACAGTAGAGTTGCCAATCTCAAGGTGGGGGCAGGGGATCCCTCGGTTTGGAGGCCCTCCGCCTGCTTCAGGGTCATCAGAAAATGGGAGGGGGGAAGGAAATGTTTGCTGGGCACTCCATTATTCCCTATGAAGACTGAGTCCCATAGGGTATAATGGAAAATTATCCATTAATCCTCCAGGGCTCTGGGAGGGCTGTTTTTTGAGGTAGAGGCACCAAATTTTCAGCATAGCATCTTGTGACTTTCCTTAAAACACTCCCCACCCAAGTTTCAAAAAGATTGGACTGGGGGTCCAATTCTATGAGCCTCCAAAGAAGGTGCCTCTATCCTTCATTATTCCAAATGGAGGGAAGGCATTTAATCCTGTTGTATTTCCAGCTGGCATATTAAGATGGAACCATCGCATCAATAAGCTATGTTTACATGTATATTAAGAATGTAGCACCATTAATTTATACAGTAATTTAAATTTTAAATTTTAATCTAATCACTGTTTTTAGGAAATGTATTTTAATGGTTATGTTGTATTTATTGTTATATCATGGTGTGACCCACCATGTCCTGTAAACCGCCCTGAGCCTGCTTCGGCGGGGAGGGTGGGGTATATATAAAAATTTATTATTATTATTAAACGGTGTATGGTCCATTTAAATGTGATGGCCAGAACTTCCTTTGGAGTTCAGTCATGTTTGTCAAAACCTTGCTCCTGGTTCCACCCCCAGAGTCCCCAGATATTTCTTGAATTGGACTTGGCAACCTTACTGCACTTACTTTGATCAGAAATCCTGCTGGGCAAAAGCCCCACCAGGCCCGCCCACTTTCTAAAGCACTTCTGAGGAACCAGGAAAGGTGTCTGCAGGTGTTATGGCAGCACTGTAGGGTTGCCAAGTCCAATTCAAGAAATATCTGGGGACTTTGGGGGGTGGAGCCAGGAGACTTTGGGGGTGGAGCCAGGAGACTTTGGGGGTGGAGCCAAGATCAAGGCTGTGACAAGCATAATTGAACTCCAAAGGGAGTTCTGGCCCTCACATTGAAAGGGACGGCACACCTTTTCAATTCCTTCCTTCCACAGGAAATAATGAAGGATAGGGGCACCTTCTTTTGAGGCAAGTTTTGAAACTTGGGGGTTATTTTGGGGAGAGGCACTACATGCTATACTGAAAATGTGGTGCTTCTACCCCAAAAAACAGCCCCCCCCCAGAGCCCTAGATACCCATGGATCAATTCTCCATGATTTTCTATGGGAATAAATCTCCATAGGGAATAATAGAGTTCCCAGCAGACATTTCCCTCCCCTCCCCCTGCTTTCTGACGACCCTGAAGCGGGGGGGGGGGGCTCCAAACCGGGGGATCCCCTGCCCCCACCTGGGGATTGGCAACCCTACAGCATTGAAGTGTCTCCAAAGTTATTTCAGTGGTTTGGACTGTCAACTGAATAACTGACGCTGTCCTTGTGATGCTTTTGCTACTTTTAATCTTTGATAATAACTTCTGCTTTAAGGTTACAGAACCGGCTGTAATTCCATAGGATCAGCCATGTTAGATCTTCGCAGCAATAAACAAACAGGAGTCTTGCATCACATTAGCAATAGCGACTGATAGCAACATTTATTTCCGGCGTAGGTTTCGGTTGGATTACTCCTTCAGATGCTGCTCACATTGCGGGTCCACGGAAGTCTATGGTGGGATGCAATTTTGTTAGTTTTTCAAGTCAAGAGTTTAAAAAGTGGCGTTTGTTCGACGACTTGTAAGGCAAGAAGACCTGAGCTGCCAATGCCACAATGTTGCGAAAAAAAGCGACACAGCGCGCTGGCATACAGGCCACGGGGCCCATAAGAGTCGTCAGCGGAAACGGGCCACCTCGACCACGGGCAGCGGAGAGGGAGGCGAGCTCCCCGGCGGGCGATAGCAAAGGCATCTGGCTGCACTGCAGCCGCCTTTCAGCCAGAGCCCCCTGGCAGCGCCTCTCCGGCCAGCCCTGACAGGGTAGCTCAGTCCTACGGATTGCGCTGTGTTGGGTAGGCGTGTTTTGGTCAGCGGCGACAGACCAAGTCAGCCTAGCCAAGGCTTACCTGAGCAGACGAGGCAGCAGCCACAAATCCAATACCGCCAGCAGCTCAAGGCCATCTCACGGCGGCGCCTTCCGTGCCAGCGCGCCCAGCTCTCCCCCGCCCCTTGCCCGCACTCTCGGGCGGCCCTTGAAGTCCTTTGGCCCCTCGGCGGCCACGGCTGCTCCTTCCCCACGGCAGGGCGGCGGCAGCGCTCTTTCCTCCGTAGCCCCTTCCTTGCCGCGCTCAGCCCCTCCCGCTGCTCTGTTCAGGCGCCGCTTCCTCGTCGTGTGTGGGAGCAGCCAGCCAGGTGAACCCTGAGCCTGGGGAGCCACGCCGGCTGGCTGCGCGCCAAGGCACTCACGCTTTCGGTGGCCGGAGGAAGAAAAAGCGACCAGCGCTCCTCTCAGGAGCTCACAACGCCTCCTTTCTTCAGGAGTAGCTGCTTGGGCTGGGCTCCGTCTTTTCCTCATAACAAGGACGGTTTAAAAATGTTTACGTGTAATAGCTTTTGCTCAGTAACCGCACCGCAGATCGGTGCCCTTGTCTTGTGAGGCCTACATTTAGAACCAGGGTCATAGCCAGGATTTCATGTTTGGTAGGGCCCGCAGCAGCATTTTGTTGGGGGGGGGGGGCAGGGGGCCACCCGGTTTAGCCTTAAACAATTTCTGTTTCTCAAGTAAAGTTACAGCTGCCCCCCCTCCAATTTGTCTAACTCAGTAAACCTTCCAGGGGGATCCCACTGCAAGTAGGCTTCTCTTCCCCTCCCACAATATGAAGCCCCTATGGTAGCAATGCTGCACTTGTTCAGAGCGGTGGCACTGAGCAAAGGGGGCAGATTGGAGGCCCTCCAATTGAGGGGCCATACAGATGGAAGGGGGGGGGGTTGAATGGAGAGGCCCACTGTAGCTATGAGCCTGTTTGGAACTAGGGTTGCCAAGTCCAATTCAAGAAATATCTGGGGACTTTGGGGGTGGAGCCAGGAGACATTAGGGGTGGAGCCAAGATCAAGGCTGTGACAAGCATAATGGAACTCCAAAGGGAGTTCTGGCCATCACATTTAAAGAGACGGTGCACCTTTTCAATTCCTTCCTTACGTAGGAAATAATGAAGGATAGGGGCACCTTCTTTTGGGGCTTATAGAATTGGACCCCCTGGTTCTGCCTTGATATAAAAGTAAAACTCGTTTCAACACAGCAATGTGTGTGGACCTCGTTATTTCTCTGCTTCAGAACCTGAGTTCAATACTCGAAAGTACTAGTCCAGATGAAGAAAACTTTAGGTGGTTTATTTTACACAGGCAAGACACAAACTTGCAGAGGGAAAATAATGAGAATATTGGGATTATTAAAAATCTGCCTTGTGCTGTTAATAATGGGAGCACCAGTGTGTGCATGTGAAGCATTTTGCAGGGCCGGAGCACCAAGAAGCCTTGATCTGAATGGCCCAGCTCCTCAGCCTTGGGTAGTACTTGGGTGGCAGACCACCAAAAAAGCCCAGGGCTGCTATGAAGAGGCAGGCAATGGCAAAGCACCTCTGTTCATCTCTTGCCTTGGACACATGGGGTCACTCACTGTAGGTCAGCTTGATGGCTCTTTCACACACAACTCTTGGCACATAGGCTCTGACTTTACTTGATCAATTCTGGACCATGTGGCATACAAAAAAACACTGGCTGCTATAGGTATGCTCTTGATTAAGACATAAGGTTATAGAACAAGAGGCCTCAAGAATATCTCTAAGCCTTTGTCACTTCACTAAATTCCTTGTGGTTCAGCATTGTTCTGTTGTTTTATTCTGTTCTGTATTATGAGCCAATATGTGTGCTTACCTTTCTGACCTCTGAAGAAGACCAATTTATGTCGAAATGCGTCAGGTCAAGTTGAGTGGGTTCCCATTGAGGTTTTATGATTTTACAAAGGATAGAGGCTTATGATGGACCCTTAAATGTTTTTAGCTTTCAACAATAAATACATGTATGTTGAGTCATGATTTTTCTTACACTTTGTTTTTAATTTTCGACCCTTTAATTGCATATTAACCTTTTAGGTTTCTTGGTAATTTTTGGGTTAAGTTTCTTTCCCTTCTTTGTTTTTTTTTCCACCACTCAGCATGTAAGGCTGGCCATGCCACTAGGCAAATTAGGCATTTCCCTAGGGCACAGGCCTGTGGGGGAGCACCAAATTGGTGGCTTAGGGTGCAGGTTGCAGCAGGGAGGCAGTGGACACATGGGGAAAAGCCCAAGGAGATCATAGTGTCTGTTGCCTTGCAAAAGCCCAGGGGGTTGAAAACGCTTGCACCTTGACTCTGCTCATCTCTGTCTTTGGGATGGGGAGAAGGGAAACTCTCTCTTGCCTTGCAAAAGTCCAGGGAGTGTCTGTCGCCCTGCAAAAGCCCAGGGGGTTGGAAAAAACCCCTCACTTGCACCTTGGCTCTGCTGGTCTCTGTCTTTGGGGTGGGGAGAAGGGGAAACTCTCTCTTGCCTTGCAAAAACCCAAGGAGATCAGAGCATCTGTTGCCTTGCAAAAGCCAAGAGAAATCTGAGCCAAGGTGACAAATTAATAAATGTTTGTTTAAGTGCATTTTTATTTAGTACATTTTTATCCCACCCTTGGGGGGAGAGGGGTGGGCTCCCTCTTGGGTATCCTGCCCCCCCAGGGAAAGTGTATGCGCAATACATAGCCTCTCCTTCCCGGTGTAGTGAACGCCGTGTGATCACTGTCCGGCTATGCCTGGCAGATGGTCACTGCAATGGCCTCTCCTGCATTACTGCATCCGTGGCAACACCTCGCTGGTCCCCCCTGTTTCTCACAAAGTTTGCCACGTCATGGTGCGACCGAATGTCCGGCGGTATAACCGGATGGGCAGGCTGGGCTCACCAACCTCGCCAGCCAAGAGAAGGAAAACTCTAACATCAAACCCGGGCAGATAGAGCTCGTTAATGTAACACCTACCACCTGGAGGACTCGCTGCCGGCGTCCCGGCTTACTGGGCCATGGCAGATGACCCCAAGGTGAAAGGGTGAAGCCAGTATTGCGCACACTGTGCCTCACCTAAAAATTCCTCTGCGCAGGCCTGAAGGGCATATCCACATCCACAACACACCAAGTCCTGCAGCGATGGGCAAGGGACGAAACGGCAGGTGGAAGATGCCACTGGAAGCCGCAGTCCCGATCCTGCATGTAGGCGGTTCAGGGTATTGGTCGCCTGATGCTGACCCGGAGATGAAAGCATCTTTCGGCAGCACCCTGAATAACCAAGCAGCCTTATCTAGGGACAGCACTGCTTGCTCCACACGGAGAGGGGCCTAGAAAAGGTGGCCTAAACAAAGCTCGTCTCCCCCACCCCAGTTGGCTAGCCGCGGTCAACAGGCATCCTTACTTGCGGTCAAAAAATAACAACAAAGAAAAGGCATGCACCTGCCTCACAAAGTGTGCAAAGACTTAAGCTTGCGTGTTGGAACATCAGAACCATGCTTGACGCAGTAGACAGTGGTTGTCCTGAACGACACTCTGCTCTAGTTGCCCACGAACTTCTCAGGTTGAATATCGACATAGCAGCTCTCAGTGAGGTCCGTTTCCCTGAGGAAGGTAGTCTTCAAGAACATGGTGCTGGCTATACCCTCTACTGGTCGGGTAAGTCAAAGGCTGAGAGCCGCCTTTCTGGCGTTGGCTTCATGGTCAGGAACTCCATTGCCTCCAAACTCAAAAACCTGCCAACAGGTCACTCAGATCGCATCATGTCCATGCGCCTCCCACTTCAAAACAAGCAGCATGCAACACTCTTCAGTGTGTATGCCCCAACTCTTCAAGCAGATCCTGCAGAAAAGAACAAGTTCTATGCTGATCTACGCAACCTCGTACGGAAGACCCCTACAGAGGACAAGGTGATCATCCTTGGCGACTTCAATGCCAGAGTAGGTAAAGACTCGGAAGCCTGGAAAGGAGTACTTGGCAAACATGGCATTGGCAACTGCAATGATAACGGGCGCCTCCTGCTAGAATTCTGCACGGAGCACCAGCTCACCATCACCAACACTATCTTTCAGCAGAAGAACAGCCTGAAGACAACCTGGATGCACCCACAGTCCAAGCACTGGCACCTTATCGACTACATTCTGGTGTGCCAGAGAGACCTTCGAGATGTCTTACACACCCGAGTAATGCCCAGTGCGGAATGTCATACGGATCATTGTCTTGTACGCTGCAATCTCCGCCTTCACTTTAAACCCACACCCAGGAGAGGAGGTATCCCTCGGAGGAAGCTTCAGGTTGGCAGCCTTCAGTCAGCTGAAGTTAAAGCTGCCTTCCAGGCAAAACTCCAGTCAAGAATTGAGGACCCCAGTTGCCCCACCGACCCTTCTCCAGAAGCACTCTGGGAACACCTAAAAACTACCATCCTGTTGACCTCTGAAGAAGTCCTCGGGTTCTCCACAAGGAAAAACAAGGACTGGTTTGACGAGAACAATCAAGAGATCCAAGAATTACTAGTGAAAAAGAGATCTGCCTACCAAGCACATCTTGCTCAGCCCTCCTGTCCCGGGAAAAAAGCAATCTTTCGCGCTGCATGTAGCAACCTCCAGCGCAAGCTTCGAGACATTCAGACCGAGTGGTGGACCAAGCTTGCAGAGAGAACCCAGCTGTGTGCAGACACTGGTGATTTAAGAGGGTTCTACGAAGCCCTGAAGGCAGTATATGGCCCATCATATCAGGCTCAGAGTCCCTTGCGTAGTGCAGACGGCCAAGTGCTCCTCACAGACAAGGCATCCATACTGAACCGGTGGTCGGAGTATTTTCAGGCTCTCTTCAGTGCCAACCGCGTAGTTCAAGATTCAGCAATCCACCTCACCCCACTTCAACCAGTGAAAACAGAGTTGGATGAGATCCCCACCCTAGAAGAGACTGTTAAAGCCATCAAGCAACTGAAAAGTGGCAAGGCAGCGGGAGTTGATGGAATCCCACCAGAGATCTGGAAGCATGGGGGCACAGTACTACATAGCACACTTCACAAAGTACTTATCACCTGCTGGGAACAAGGCAAACTACCACAGGACTTTCGCGATGCAATCATCATCACTCTATACAAGAACAAAGGAGAAAAGTCAGACTGCTCCAACTACCGGGGGATAACCCTGCTCTCTCCATCGCAGGCAAAATCCTTGCCAGAATACTTCTGAACAGACTGGTGCCCACCATTGCAGAAGAACTCCTCCCAGAGAGTCAGTGCGGCTTCAGAGCTAACAGGAGCACCACCGACATGGTATTTGTTCTCAGGCAGCTCCAAGAGAAATGCAGGGAACAGAACAAGGGTCTATATGTGACTTTTGTCGACCTTACCAAAGCTTTCGATACCGTTAGCAGGAAAGGCCTGTGGCAAATCTTGGAACGTTTAGGATGTCCCCCGAGATTCCTCAGCATGATCATCCAGCTACATGAAGACCAGCGAGGCCAAGTCAGACACTGCAACGACCTCTCGGAGCCCTTCCCAATAGGCACAGGTGTAAAGCAAGGCTGCGTTCTCGCGCCAACTCTCTTTACGATCTTCTTTAGCATGATGCTTCAAAGAGCCACAGTAGATCTAGATGATGACAATGGTGTCTACATCCGCTATCGCACTGATGGCAGCCTGTTCAACCTGAGGCGACTAAAGGCTCACTCCAAGACAATGGAAAAACTCATCCGAGAGCTACTGTTTGCTGATGCTGCTGCACTCGTCTCCCACTCGGTATCAGCTCTGCAGCATATGACGTCCTGCTTTGCAGAGGCTGCCAAGCTATTCGGCCTAGAAGTTAGTCTGAAGAAGACAGAAGTTCTCCACCAGCCTGCACCCCAGGAAGATTATCACCCTCCCTGCATCACTGTGGGTGAATCAGTTCTGAAGACAGTCCAGCAGTTCAGCTACCTGGGGTGCATCATCTCCTCAGATGCCAAGATTGACAAGGAGATCGACAACAGGCTGGCAAAGGCAAACCGTGCATTTGGCCGACTGCACAAAAGAGTATGGAGCAACAAGCATCTGAAAAAAGGCACAAAGATCAATGTTTACAAAGCGGTTGTGTTGACAACCCTCATCTACGGCTCCGAATCGTGGGTTTTATACCGTCATCAGCTGCGACTCCTTGAGCGCTTTCATCAGCACTGCCTTCGCACCATCCTCAACATCCACTGGAGTGACTTTGTGACCAACACTGAAGTCCTCAAGAGGGCGGAGGTTACAAGCATCGAAGCACTGCTGTTGAAGATGCAGCTGCGCTGGGCAGGGCATATTTCTAGGATGGAAAACCACCGCCTTCCCAAGATTGCTCTGTATGGCGAACTTTCCACCGGCCATCGAAATAGAGGGGCACCAAAGAAGAGGTACAAGGACTCCTTGAAGAAATCCCTTGGCACCTGTCGCATCAACCATCACCAGTGGTCTGACCTAGCCTCAGATTGCAAAGCATGGAGGCACACCATCCACCAGGCTGTCTCTTCCTTTGAGAACGCACGCATAGCTGGTCTTGAGGACAAAAGAAGATTGAGGAAGAATCGCACTGCTACAGCACCAACCCCAAATCAGACTTTTCCCTGCAGCCACTGTGGCCGGACCTGCCTGTCCCGCATTGGTCTTGTCAGCCACCAGCGAGCCTGCAGCAGACGTGGACTACTGCACCCTTCTTAAATCTTCGTTTGCGAAGTCAAGCCGAGATCCCACCCTTCCTCCAAAGTGCTCAAGGTGGATTGCATGGTTCTTCTGTCCTCCATTTTATCCTCAAAGCAACACTATAAATTGCATTAGTATGAGACAGTGACTGATCTAAGGTCAGCCAGTAAACTTCATGGCAGAGTGAGGATCTGAACAGGGCTCAGGGTGCCTTTTCATCAAGGTAGACTACAATAGGGATTAATTCCAGTGCAATGAAAAATAATTGATTTAAATTAGGAATTTAGCAAGTGGAATAGTTCACTTCCTTTTTCAGATGCCAGATGGTGAAATAATAAAAATGCTTCCCAATTGTACAGCAATTGTCAAATCATGCTTTCACTTTAACTTTAAGCACAATTATACAGGCGTTTTTAAGCCTTAGCAACAGAATCCCACTGGCTTTTCCCAAAAGAACATAAGAGAAGCCATGTTGGATCAGGCCAATGGCCCATCCAGTCCAACACTCTGTGTCAGTGGCAAAAAAACAAAAACCCAAGTGCCATCAGGAGGTTCACAAGTGGGTCCAGAAGCCCCTCCTCCTTGCCCCCCCCCCGCAAGCACCAAGAACACAGAGCATCACTGCCCCAGACAGTTCCAATAATATACTGTGGCTAATACTGATGGGCCTCTGCTCCATATTTTTATCCAATCCCTTCTTGAAGCTGGCTATGCTTGTAGCCGCCACCACCTCCTGTGGCAGTGAATTTCACATGTTCATCACCCTTTGGGTGAAGAAGTACGTCCTTTTATCCATTCTAACCCGACTTCTCAGCAATTTCATTGAATGCCCACGAGTTCTTGTATTGTGAGAAAGGGAAAAAAGGGAGGGAGCCAGCCCGGGGCCCCTAAAGGCATGGGGGCTCATAGGCCAGTGCCTACTTGGCCTAATTGTTAATCTGGCGCTGCCCAGGAGCCTGAAGGATCATTTCCTTCTGTATGCTCATGCCTGCCAGCTAAGAGCTGCCTCTCAAGCCCTGCTCTCTGCCCTCTCAGAGGAGAAGCAGGTGGTGAAAAGAGACAGGGCATTTTCTGTGGTGACACCTCACCTTTAGAATGCTCTCTCTTTTGAGGCTCTTCTGCCTTTTAGATGCCATATATATATTTACCCAGGGTTTTCATTATCTTTCCTGCTTTGTAAATTGTCTTTTAGTCTGAGGTCTGTTTTATGGTTAGATTTATGTTGTTTATGTTCCAGGGTTTGTTTTAATGGCTTGTTAGGTTTCCCAACCCTCCCGCTCTGGTGGGGGACGCCAGGATTTCCACCCTCTTCCCCCGCTCCCCCCAAAAACGGAAGCGGGGGGAGGGGGGAAACGGTGCCACGACCATGGCGAGCCGCCCCATCCCGGAGCGGGTGACGCCGCCCCTCCCCCCACAGCTGCTTCTCCGTGGCGCTGTTGGGCCAAAGGCTGCCGAGGGCGGGCAAGCCGGGCAAGGGGGCTCTGCTCTCAGCCAGCAGGGCGTAGCCGGAGGCCAGCACATTCTTCTTGCCTTGCGCGCACATCCGCCCCACCACCCTCCCGACCACCTCGCGGGGGCTGGAAACCTGCAAGGGACGGAAGCGGGACATGCGCTCAGCGGCCGGCGGCGGCGGGGCGGGCAGTCCCACGAGGCACTGGGCCAGCAGGCCGCGGTAGGCCGGCGCGTCTCCCTCCTGCAGCAGCCCCCGATTCCAACCCAGAAGCAGAGCGGAGCGCGTGACGCCGCTGCGCCACTGCCCCCCCCGCAGCTGCTCCTCTGAGATGGGCCCAGCTTGAGCCCATCTCAGAGGAGCAGCCACGCTCCCTCCCTCCCCTAGCTCCACCCCAGTGTCTCCTGGCTCCACCCCCAAAGTCCCCAGATATTTTTTAAATGGGACTTGGCAACCCTATGGCTTGTTGTTTCGATATGAGCTTATTATTTTAACTGTAAACTGTCCCCAGCAGGACTCTGATGAGGCAGCATAGAAATCTGTTTAGTAGTAGTAGTAGTAGTAGTAGTAGTAGTAGTAGTAGTAGTAGTAGTAGTAGTAGTAGAAGAAGAAGAAGAAGAAGAAGAAGAAGAAGAAGAAGAAGAAGAAGTCTGGATTTATACCCTGCCCTTTGCTACCCAAGGGGCTTATTTATTACATTTGATTTATATCCCGCCCTCTCCGCAAGCGGACTCAGGGCGGCTCACAGTATCTAGACAATTAAACAAATAAAATATATAAAACCATAATTTACATTTTCAGTTTAAAAGCGTATTACAATTCGAGATTATTAAAACCATTATATAGTGCTGAATACATTATAGCGGCATTAGAATTCCAAGCCGTGAACACCGGCGTTCTGTGTGATCTCCTTTCCCTTCCCCTCTCCACAACAGACACCCTGTAAGATCAGTGGAGCTGAGAGAACTCTAACTGCTCCTCTTGAGAGGAACAGCTCCATGAGAAGTTGTGACTAACTCAATAATATTACTCTAGGCTTGCTGCTAGTTGTAATGCTACCCCCCCCCCCCCAATAAGATAGGAAGGAACTAGTCCATTAGTAATTTTGCCTGCAATCTTAAAGACATTTTTCCTGGGAGTAAGCCTCCTCTGAGCAAATTGGTTTAGGATTGTTCTCTAAGTGCCACAGTGATGGCCTGATTGTTGAAGTGCCAATAAAGGTTTTCTGTAAAATGTGGGATGTGAACATCTTTTGAGCATATTTGTGTAATGAAATTAGAGAATTATTGTTTAAAAGACTGGAAGTGTTTTATGTGTTCCACAAACCACAAGTCTTCACAGGTAAGGTGAATTTGGTTCTTGGTTTGCTGTTTCTTATTTAATACAAAGATGCATAAGCCGTTAAAAAATAATTAAATAAGTATTCAGCTCTGGAAAAAAACATATATTTTTTAGGGTTGTAGATGGGATTAGAATCCTTGTGACTTTAAAAACAATGAAACAGGCATAAACAGTTCTGCTTTTCTTTTACTGTATATTTGCATGCAACACGTTCTGGCTGCATCACACTAGAGGTGATCTGGCAGATGGAGGACACTTCCCCCTTTCTTCTTAGACTGTGTTAGCAAAAACAAAACAGGAAAAGAAACTGGCTGCTGTATGGAGACAGAAACTCAAACAACTTGAAATTTTCCCTTGCAATATATGGGGAAAAACTACAAATAAAGAGAACCAGTGGTAATTGAATATAGAATTTATAATATAGTGGGTTCAATGCATGGCAGAGGCGAGGTGGTAGTGAATCATCAGCTCTTTAATGATTACAGCATCTTGAGGCATACATATAAGAGTGGCTAACTGGGCCTGCAGGGCCAACTATATACACTCTCGTGTTCCCATGCAAGCATTTGATTGGACCATTCAAACCAGCAGGGGGCCCGTGATTGGAGCAGGGCAGCAAGGTTTTGGATCCTGCTGCCCATTGTTCCCAAGTCCCCAAGCTGTGGCCGTCTGGCTCCAATGAGCTCGGCAGGAGCATGCTTTCAGTTTTCACTTGAGTCCGCATACAATACATCCCTCCCCTCCTAGTTCATGAGCCCTGACATACATAGTCTTTGAGGTACACCAGCTTGTGGCGCTCCCTTGTTGTCCGCCTGGTTGCTGGAGAGATTGGCGGTGCGGCGGCCGCTTCGGGTGCGGTGGACAGAGGAGCCAGGTATGTGGAAGCTTCTGTTGGTGGTTCCCGGGTCCCGAATGTGTCCTGCTCTGGCGGAAGGTCGGGGGTCGGAATCGCAGCCCCTGCCGGTCTGGGGATTGTCGGAGCCGGAACCACTGGTGGGTCCTGTGTTCTGCTGTCTTCTTTGCCCTCTTCCCCGGGTGCCTCTCGTGACCTCAATTGGTCTATGTGCCGCCGCATTGTGAACCCCCCTTCGGTGGTGATCTCGTACATGACTGACCCCAATACCTGGGAGATTCTGGCTGGAAGCCATGCTGGGCCACCCCCAAGGTTCTTTGCATACACTAAGTCCCCATATCAAAACCCCTGGGCGCTCTGAGCATGTCAGTCATCTCTTGCATGTCTGGGGCCTGATTGGGGTGCATGCGGTCTAGGAGCGTTGACAGCCGCTGGCCCATGATGAGCTCAGCTGGGCTGTGGCCGGTGGCAGTACAGGGAATGGCATGCTGGTCTAGCAGGAATTCCGTGAGGTGGGCCTCCCAGTCCCCCTGGATGATGCGGCAGAGGGACTCTTGTGGATCTTACCATCCTCTCCGCTTGGCCATTGGTGGCCGGGTGAAAAGGGGCTGAACTGCTGTGCTGAATTAGATTCCGGCTGCTGAAGTCTTGGAATTCCCCTGACGTGAAGGCGGTCCCATTGTCTGAGACGAGAGTGTTGGGGAGCCCCTGGGTGGCGAAAACCTTGCGAAGCGCTGTAATGGCAGCCCAGGAGAAAGTGGAGGCCACCGGGACTACCTCCAACTACTCAGAGTAGGAGTCCATGATTAGGAAAAATAGTTGGCCCTGGACCGGCCCCATGAACTCCAGGTCAAGCGGGACCACGGGTTACGTGTGGACTCCCACTGCTGGGCTGGAGCTCTGGGTGGTGCTGGGTGGGTCTCCTGGCATAGTTGGCACCTAGGTACCCAAGACTCAATGGCGTCATCGATTCCGGGCCACCAGATGTAGCTGCGGGCAAGAGCCTTCATCTGCACTATTCCCGGGTGTGAATCGTGTTGTGCGGTGAGGACTCTTTGCCGCAGAGGAGGGGGAAGCACTACCTGACCCCCCCCCCATAACAGGCAGCCTTTGTGGACTGATAATTCGTCCTGGCAGGAAGTGAACACTGCAAACTCTGAGCCCACCCAGCCTGTGGGCCATCCCCTCCACACCCAGTTGAGAACCCGGGAGAGGGTTTTGTCCCTGGCCGAGAGATGTGCAATGCCCTTTGCATAAACTGGGCAGTCAGGGAGGTACTCTAGCAACATTATCTGGTGCACTGGCACCGGATCCGGGTCCCCGGATAGTAGCGGCAACCGATTCAAGGCGTCTGCGTGGCCCGTAGCCTTTCCGGGATGGTATTGCAAGTCATACTGGTACCCTGCTAGGAAAATGGACCACCTTAGGACCCTGGGCGGCAGCATCTGGGGCGTTTGGCAGTTGGGGGCAAACAATCCTAGGAGGGGCTTATGATCAGTGAGTATGGTGAAGGGCTGACCGTACAGATAATCATGGAATTTTTTAACACCGGCTACAATAGCCAACCCTTCCTTATCTATTTGCGTGTAGCTGTGCTCCGATTTCTGCAATGTCCTCGAATAGTAAGCCACTGGAACCTCTCGGCTGTCCGGCAGCACATGCGCTAAGACTGTCCCCACCCCATAAGGAGATGCGTCACAGGCTGACCATGGGCAGCCGCTTGTCAAAGTGCCCCAGCAGGCTGTTCAACGTCAGCAGGTCCATCACCGCTTGGAATGCGGCTGCCTGTTGGTGGCCCCACACCCATGGGACCCTTTTGTCCAGCAAGTGGTGGAGGGGTTCCGCTACCGCCGCCTTGTGGGGAAGGAAGGTGTGGTAAAAGTTGAGGAGGCCAAAGAAGGCTTGTGGTTCTGCTTTATTAGTGGGGGTGGGGGTGTCGCAAATGGCCTCTACCTTTTCCTTCGAGGGGTTGATCCCGTTCACATCCACTGAATACCCCAGGAAGTCGATCTTGGGCAACCCCAGCATACTTTTCTCCCTCTTCACCTTTAGACCCGCTGAGTTGAAACACTGGAGTACTGAGCGGAGGCGGGAGGCGAACTCATCCTCCGTGGCTGTGGCAATTAATACATCATTGAAAAATGGCTGGACCCCAGGGATACCTTGCAAAAGAGAGTCCATTAGGTTCCGGAAGATCCCCAGGGCCACGCTGACCCAAACTGGAGGTGCTTGACTTTGAATGCGCCTCTATGCGTTACTATTGTTTGCGCCTTGGCCGTGGCGGCGTCCACTGGAAGCTGTTGATAGGCCTGGGCCAAGTCCAATTTCCCGAAATTTTTTGCCCCTGCTAGGGAGGCCAGCACGTGGCTCACTACTGGCACTGGGTAGGCATGGCCTCGCAGCGCTTTGTTTATGGTACACTTATAATCCGCACAGAGGCGAACGCGGCCATCAGGCTTCACTGGGATGATGATGGGTGTTTCCCAGAGTGTGTTAGCGACTGGCTCTAGCACTCCCTGCACTACCAGGAGGTCTAGCTCCTCCTCTATCTTATGTTTTAGGGCAAAGGGAAATTGCCGTGCCTTCAGCCTTACAGGCTGAATGTTCGGGTCCAGTTGTAGGGACACTGGGGGACCCGTGTAAGTCTCCAGGGTCCTGTCGAAAACTGCTGGGAACTCCCCACAGATGCTCTGGAAGTCTCTGGGCCGTGTGGGGATCTGATGTAATCCTGTTACTTGGATCCCTAAAGGCCCAAACCATGTTCAACCCAGCAAGCTGCAGAAGTCCCCTTCCACGACTATCAGGGGCAACCATCCAGAGAAGTTGCCATACTTCACCCTTGGGAGCCCCACTCTCTTAACAGCAATCTCCCATTTCTGATAGTCCCGAACTATAAATGGGGATGGCTGCAGTTTGGTTTCCCCCTCCGGGGCATAACTTCCAGAAAGCCCTCAGAGAAATGATAGTCTGTCCAGCCCCTGAATCTATTTCCATTTTGCATGGTTTGCCCTCAATGTTAAGTCACTTGCAATTTCCTGGGCGAGGGGAGAGGAAGTTGGCATACCTGGTCTTGCAAAGTGGCAATGTAGTGGAGGTCTTCCGTCATGGCGGCGTCCTGGTTTCTTCCCAGGTTCCACCGGCTGGCACTTCTCAGGGTGTAGTGCTTGGGCCGGGAACGACAAACCTTTGTGAGATGGCCCGTTTTCCTGCATTGGTGGCAGACTGTATCTCGGAATCAGCAGGAACGTCGCTTGTGGGGGTCTGCCCACAGCTGGCGCACTCTTGAGCAGGCGCTGTCTCAGATGTACGGTTTGGCGGTTTCTTCTGTGCCGCATGCCATAGCTTGTGTGCGTCATCTTCCCTGGAATCCTCTGACTTGGATGAGGAGGCAGCAGCTCGATGTGCAGAGGCGGTGGCTTGCTCCTTCCTTGATTTCTCGTACGCCGTAGCCTCCTTGATGGTCTTGGCTAGGTCGGTGTCGTCCTTTCCCACCAACTTATGTCTCAGTTTCTCATCCTACAGGCTGAAGATGAACCGGTCCCTTAACACTTCATCGAGGACTGATAATTCACGGCGCTCCAAGAACTTGAGGCGGCGGGCCAGGATGGTTGGTTGTGGGGCAAAGTGTGTCGTGAGGGCCGTGATGATCTCATCGAAGGTGGCTGCCTTGAGGGTCACAGGCACCATTAGCCCTTGGGCCAACTCCAGGATGTCCATGCCGCAGGAGCTGAGCAGCAATGACTTCTTTTTATGCCCCGTGACTTCGTTGTAGTTGGTGTGGTTCTCCAGTTGCTCTAACCAGGTCTCCCATCTTTCCGGGTGGCCCACATCGAAGGCTTGAATTGGTCCTGGTGTAGTGGCCATCTCGTCAGCGGTGGCGGGCCAAGCGCGATGCTGGATCCGAACAGTGATGCACGATGTGATGCCGGCTGGGCCACTCACCAGGATCCCATCCTTGTCACCACTATAATATAGTGGGTTCAATGCATGGCAGAGGCGAGGTGGTAGTGAATCATCAGTTCTTTATTGATTACAGTATCTTGAAGCATACATATAAGACTGGCTAACTGGGCCGGTAGGGCCAACTATATACACTCTCGTGTTCCCGCGCAAGCGTTTGATTGGACCATTCAAACCAGCAGGGGGGCCGTGATTGGAGCAGGGCAGCAGGGTTTTGGATCCTGCTGCCCATTATTTCCAAGTCCCCAAGCTCAGTCCTTCAGGCTCCAATGAGCCTTGCAGGAACACGCTTTCAGTTCTCACTTGAGTCCGCTTACATTACAGAATTTAAGTGGAAAAAAAAATTCTCTTCTGGAAGATCTAAAATTGCCAGTTATCAGACATTATTAGCTCCAGTGCTTTCTAAGTTCTGAAAATCACACAATAATTCAGGAAGATACCTGGTGCATCAAAAATGCTATCCTGACCTGCCAGGGGTAAATTCAGGCTTGGTGCTAGAGACTCCCAAACTGTGACCAATTTCGCATTCGGCTTGTTCCCGGTGGAGAGCCCTTTTGCTCCTGGGGCCTCTCTCTGTTTTTGCATAAGTTGTCCCGGAGCTGTGAGTTGGCACACCACTATTCCACAGCAAGCAAGATCCTTTGGCAAGTGGTTTCTGCTTGCTGCGGAAAAGCGGAGTGCTGACTAGCAGCTCCATGGCAGCTTATGCAAAAATGGAGAGAAGCCCAGGGGCAAAAGGGCTCTCTACCTGGAACAAGCCCTAGTGTGATATCAGTCTGATTGTTCTCAGTGATTTCAACATCCATGTTGATGGTGCCTTGTCTGCGGCATTTTGGGATTTTGTAGCTGTTCTGGATCTCTCACAGGTTGCAATGGCCCACTCCAAAGCATAAGAAAGGACATATTTTACATTTAATTTTTTGCAATGAGTCTTGCAGGGGAGGGTCTGGTTTGAGGATTGAAGGTTCAGCCTGTGCCATGGTCTTACTGCTCAAGACATGAGCAGATGTGACACTGATGCTATACAGGAGTGAGGGGTCTGTTAAAACTATATGCCAATGGATATTAATGGAGCCAACCTAGGGCTGTCAGGTTGCCAGTTATGGCAGGCAACCTCCTGCTCATGGGGTCCATGCTCATGCTACCCACTTGATGGAACAGCAGGAGCAATATAGGATGGGGAAACTGGTGTCCTTCAAAACTGGGAATTTTCACAACTCCCAGGCTATCACACACAAAACCTTTCATAGCCTTGGCTCCTCTTATTTGCAAGACTGCTTCTTTCCCTATGCTCCACTGCCACAATTCCACTCATGTCAGTAGGATCTTCCGCAGATGCTGACCTGCAAATAGGCAAAATCAAAAACTGCCCATATACACATGCTTCCTCTGTCATGGCTGCCACCTTGTGGAACGGTCTTCTTGAGATTGGGAAGACTCCCACTCTCCTGGGTTTTTGCAAATTGCAAAACTGTTCAAGAGGGCTTGCATATAATTGCATGTAACTGTTGTGTGTAATTTATTGCAGTTAGGATCTATACTGCTTAATGTGTCATGTTAATACTTATGCTGTACTTCAGTTCTTTCTGGTGGTTCCAGACTTCTAAAATACTAATGCTTTGGCTATTGAATGTCCCATTTTGTTGACTGTGCTGGCTCAGCATACGTAATCTGTGATGAGTCCCTATGAGAAATGTGGACTATAAATAATGTAAATAATAACTTTAAAATATTGTGTAGTAATATTTTCCTCAGTTCCTAGAATGTTGCCAACACTATGATTCATCAGGTCTGGCTGATTCCGCGTTAGTTTTTGTCCCAGTCTCATTCTTGGCTCACGAGTTTGCACAGGGCAGGGAGCAAGCAAGGAACTTGTAGTCCTTCTCCAGAGATGTCAGTGCATAATTTGGGAAAAAGAGATACCACAAGGAGCTCTGCACAGAATGGAGGCATGTGCTAAATGTGGAATTGGTCCAGAAGTGACACTGTATGATCCTGGTTTTCAAAGTTTTTACCCCCTCACTGGTCCAGGGACTACTTTTTCTCTAGTAATTTTTTTAAATTGTGTACTATAATCAAAAGGAATAAAAATGTTGTTGAGCTGTACCTCTTGCCAGGGGATTACTGATCTGATATAGAAAAGTTAATAAGATGTATATTACTTTATAAGGCCTGACCAGAGTAATCCAGAAAAAAAGATTTTTTACTGAGAAAATCTTCCAAATACATTCTGATTTGCATGGTCACTGTAATATAGCTGGGATGTTAGTAATCCCTGGTACACTGCCCAGTCTGTTTATGTATATCTTTGATCTGGGTTACTGAAATGTCTGTTGACAAGAAAGATCTGTGAAATTCACTACTTGTACTCTGGATACTTGTCCACTCTGGTTACTGTAATCATGTAAGGATCAAATTAACAAATCCCTGATGTCCATCATAAATCAATCACTGACTCCAGGTGCCTTTTCTCAGTCACTAAAACAAGTGATCATCTGTCCCTTACTTTAAAAACATTGCTATAGAAAATGATGTTGTTGAATATTGCACTCTCTCTAATCTGAGCTTTCTGAACAAAATTGTAGAGAGCACTTGCAGAACAAGTCCACATGTTTTTGGATAACACGTCTAGACCAACCTGGTTTCAGACTTGGCAATGGGATACAGATAGTGCTGGTGGCTTTAGTTGATGATCTCTGAATGTAGACAAGGGCCATACCACTTTGTTGCTCTTACTGGAGTTTTCAGCAGCCTTTGATATGTGGACCAAGTCATTTTGCTGAGACATTTGAAAGCAGAAGGAGAGATTAAGGGAAGTGCTTTGGACTGGTTTAGACCAGGGGTGTCAAACTCATTTGTTATGAGGGCCAGATCTGACATAAATTAGACCTTGTTGGGCAGAGCCATGTCGGGCTGGGCCATGTGTGTACCTATTTAAGATTAGATAGCAGAGAGATAAATTTTATAAAGAACACAAATATATATTTTTAAAAACTTAAAACATGCTTAAAATGTTAGCACTCATTGGTCTTGATGCTTTCTTTGTATTTCTTCCATGGGATCCAGTGAACTGGGCCAAGGAAGTTCTGGCTCTTTCCTTCCTTCTGCAGGGGGCTGGGAGGGGGGAGCCTCAGCTACTAGAAGGAAGAAAGGCTTGGCTCAGTCACTCTGCTGTGCAATTGAGAGAGCCTGGCAAAGCAAACTATTCCCTCCCCTCCTCCCCAAGGGAGGAGCGTCAGCCAGTGGAGAAAGTAGAGACTTTGCTCTGTAGCGTCTGTGTGATTGAGCAAGCCTTGCAAAGCAAGCTGTTATGCAGAAAGAAGCAAGAGAGAGGGAGAAGGAAGCAGATTACAGCCAGTTATTTCAGGACCTGATAGGAGCTCTCAGGGGGCCTGATTTGGCCCCTGAGCCGCATGTTTGACACCCCTGCTATAAATGAACACATATGGCAGCAAATAAATGTAAACTCTCCAGACACTCAGACAGAGGTCTTTCATCTCCTTTACTGCATATTTGACACCCCTGGTTTAGATTGTTTTGTATAGACTGGACTCAGACAGTTGTTGTTGGGAGACCTAAGAAGTTTACAGGGTAAGTCATACACATGTGCCATTAAATCTCTTTGTAAAGTACCTAGGAGAAATCATTTGTAGTTTTAGAGAAGATTGTCATCCATGTGCTCTTTATTTCTCTATCCACCTGCCCCTCAATGTTGTAGAGGTTCTGGGCAACTGCCTGACTGCTGGGCTTAAATGGCTATGGATAAACAAGCTGAAAGTGAATCCTGATAACACAAAGGTGATACTAGTTAAAACTGAAACATGTAAAAATACAGATCAAAGTAACCCACATGATAATTAAAAACACCAAGTTGCTCACAGTCTGTATGAGAAAGTTGGTGGAAACATCCACTGAAATATTTTAGTACCCTTCTTGTTAATCCCTAACTCACAAATGGTAAGAGACGAGAGCAGTGCTTTTCAGCCTTTCATATATCCCACCAATTTTCTCTTTCAAATTATCTGGGCCTCATCATGATAAAAACAAAAAACCTACTTTTCCCAAGGATGACATTATATATATATTTTATAAATTTACTATTTATGGTGAGCTTTATGGCCATAAAAAAGTTGCAGAAGCACATTTGATAATCCCTGGCTGGAAGTGGCAGATCAAAGACATTTGCTGGTGGGCAGAGGGGAAAAGGGATTAAGAGAAATACCAACCGTCCAAAGATACTACTAGTCCCCCAAAAGGTCACAACGGGATAATCCATGGCTCTCCTTCCTTAGAGGTTTTTAAACAGAGGCTAGATGGCCATCTGACAGCAATGAGGATCCTGTGAATTTAGGTGGAGGTATTTGTGAGTCTCCTGCTTTGTTCAGGGGGTTGGACTAGATGACCCTGGAGGTCCCTTCCAACTCTATGATTCTAGGTAAGGTCAGCAGAAGACAGTTCTTGCAGGCAGACATGGGGACAGAAAAAAGAGTGAATTCTTATTGTTACAAAAACTTGCATTCCACCTAGATGTAAGATCAAGGCCCCCTAAACCCATCTTTTCTGGACATTGCTAAGTGTAACTGGAGTGACAGACTCTATAAGCTGCCAAGAGACTCCATGCCTCCACAATGGAGTTATTCCCTGGTAAGCCTACTGAGAAGGCCAAACCTCACAGGCCAAGGCTGTGTCACCCCAGAAACACCCAACAACCAAGCACACCCTGAAACCAAGGACTCTCAGCCCCCATCGCAGCCACACAGCTTCTCCCATGTGACAGAACTGCAGACTCTGCTGCAACCATGAGCTGTCCAAAAGCCCCGCTTCAATGCAGTTCGTCTAGATGGAAGCCATCATTCTCCGGCACTGCCCTTGAGCTTCTTCCTGTGTTCTTGGTTGCCATGGAAGGGAAGCAAAAGCACCCTGTCCGCTGGGTGTGACTAAGAGGCACTGAATGGACTATCAATGTTATCTTGGGACTGATCTGGCCAGCCATCAAAACCCAGACTTAAGACAAATACTGTGCTAGACCAGCTGAATGTATCATCCGGAGCTGTGAGCAATGCAGAACCTGCCACCTTTGTGTAGTTCCAGGTGTCACTTTAGATAACAATTCGGCTCTAAAGCATCCCCTTAGATAGTATTTAGATATGTTAAAACCATCAGTGACCTTAATTCTTTCCAAACATCACCATGGAGCCTCTTCTTTTCTGAGGTCACATACCACATGATCTAGTGTCATAGCCCACCTGACCCTGGTGTCACAGGTCATCTAATCTCACCCCGAGGGCACAGGCTCATCCTTAAAAGGTATGACACATGGTCCCCCAGGGATGCATCTGACAGTACCCCTACCTTGCTGTTTAGATTCACCCCCAAAACCTGATCAGTTTAAGGTCCATATAGTGAGATTTGTGGGCTGTGTCTTGCTCTCCTTCCCTCTTTTGTCGCTACTGGACATTTTGCCAGAAGATTACAAGAAGGTAAAGTATCACCCTGTCTATGTTTTATCCTTGTGTTACCCCTATACATTTCATCTCTATTTTTTTCTTAGGAGCTGTATGATTGATGAATGTATAGTTTTATCTTGTGTGTCTGAGTGAATTTTCTTAATAAAATATACTTTTAGTTTAACAACAATCTCATTATTTAAAAGGGAAATTTGGGGAAGACTGCCTTCTGTATGCACAGGTTTTTGGTTCTGCTAAAGTCAGTCATTTTGCTCACCAAACCAATTCCCCTATCTCAGTTGAGGGCAATTTGGCTTACATAGACTACTTCTGTGTCCCACCAGTGCTACATATATCAGCATCTGAGAAGGATTAATCTAGAGAATGCTGTTGATTTATGTAAAAGGTCAAAATAGAAGGCATTAGGGATATGTTTGTGTGTGTGTCTAAGAGACACAGGGCCAAAGCAAACAGGGCACTCTGCAGCATAGTGAATATTATTTGGTTGGGAACTATTTGTGAGTCACAGTATCCAAAATCTGATGCCCCCTAAGCAATATCCTTCATGCCTAGTCCTCCCTCCAAGAATAATACAAGTCTTTGACATTAAAGATTGTGTCACAAAAAAAGGAGTAAGAAAGAGTGTTATTCCTCAGATACCTCTTTAGTAACACACATGGATCAAAAAGTTGCAATATAGTTTGTGGTAATAAATTTATTGTGTTTAAAAATATACAAAAATTCTGAAGAGTTTGATAAAAACCACAAAGATACAGAAGTAATGAAGAAAAAACAGCAACTTTGCTTTCATAAATGAAGTAAAAACAACAACTTTGCTTTCATAAAAACTACAAAGAAGATACAGAAATAATAAAGTAAAAACAACTTTCCTTTCACTGTGCAAGTACTCAGAAAATTTTCTGGCATTCTTTATTCTTAGTTCAGCTGCTTGAAAAATGTAGATACAGGTGTGGGCTTGAGTTTGTTTAGAAGGGCTTCAGTTTGACGTTTTGAGCAGCAGGCAGGAACCCTTTGGCAGTGCACCTGATATCTTATTAGAAACTGCAGAAAATACTGCCAACCAATGAGTTCTTATTTAAGAAAGAAGACATTTTCCTGCAACAACACCCAACAGTAGAGCACTGTTGAGTGACTCTATCTAGTTAAACTACCTGTAATCTTTTAACCAGAACAAAGTTGGAGTCCAGGGGCACTTTTAAGACCAATAAAGTTTTATTCTGGACATAAGCTTTTGTGTGCACTCCTGCTTCTTCAGATACATGGAAACAAAGTCACCAACCATTACATATAGGTAGCAGGTGAGGAGGATGTTTCCAGGAAGGACCAATGAAAGCCACAACCAGATTAAGGCAATTGATAAGACCTTGTCTTTTAACTGGTTAGAAAAACAGCTGTTCTTAGCATCACAATACAATTTGAACTCTGGCTACTACTAGCCTGTCAAGGTGAAGGATGGAAACCAGCATTGCAAATTCTAAACTTGCCCCCAAAATACCCTTTTTTCATATGGCATAACTTCATGAATGGGAAACAAACATATCTAATAAACTTTGTGCACAAGTACAAAGAGAAATGCTTTCCCCCTATTTCTGCAAGGGAAGGGGCTGAGAATTCAGAGACCCTGCTACACATATTGTTACAACAAACAGCACCCCCAAGTGGCAAGGAGAGGAAGCCAATACTGCAAGGACAGGATCAGGGGAAATGGCTGCCATATGGATGAGGAAATCTTTTTCTCTCATAGCAGCCATCCAGGTTTTACTGTAAATTCTTCTAAAAACTTTGCAGCAAAACATGTTTGAGAAAGATCAGAAAAAAGATGGGGAAACCCCATGAGGTAAACCAATGTACCATGATGCTGTGGGGAAAGAACCTGCTTCCTAATAGCATTGAGTCTGGGGCAGACAACCTGTTGTAGAAATGGCCAGAGAGTCAACTTGGCTTTCATGGGATTGGGCATCTCAAAGAGAAAAAAAACCCAGACTTGATCAGAAAATCAGAAGTGTCGAGCTACATTTCTTTGTAGGCATCACATACTGTATAGGCACTGGCACTCAGTTATTCCAAAGGAACAGGAGGTTTGGGCAAAGGGATAAATCCCATTGGCTATGACCTTCAAGAAACAGCAGATCCATTCTCATTACCAAAAAGTGCCTCAGCCCAACATTTGATAATCACACAGTATTGATTATCAATGATTATTAGCAGTCCAATCTTACAACAGAATAGAATACAATAGAAGGCAGAAACAGATTACAATATGGTCTTGATAGGCTGGAGAACTGGGTTAAAACCAATAAAATGAATTTTAACAGGAATAAATGTAAAGTTCTGCATTTAGGTAAGAAAAATCCAATGCATAGTTAATGGATGGGGCAGACTTGTCTTGGTAGTACTATATGTGAAAAGAATCTTGGGGTCTCAGTGGACCATATGCTGAACATGAGTCAACAGTGTGATGTGGTGGCTAAAAAGACAAATGCAATTTTGGCTATATTAACAGAACTGATGGTATCGCTTTACTCTGCTCTGGTAAGACCTCACCTGGAGTATTGTGTTCAGCTTTGGGCACCACATTTTAAGAATACAGATAAGCTGGAACAGGTCCAGAGGAGGGCCATGAAGATGGTGAGGAATCTGGAGCAGTGTTCCCTCCAAGCTGAGTTAGATGAGCTAGCTCACAGATTTTTATCCTTCAGCTCACACATTTTTGTCTTAGCTCAGGAAAAATGGCCCCAGAGCACAATAATTTATGCAGTAGTTCACAACTTTAATACCAGTAGCTCACAAAGTAGAATTTTTTGCTCACAAGACTCTGCAGCTTAGAGGGAACATTGGTCTGGAGACCAAGTCCTATGAAAAAAGGTTGAAGGAGCTGGGTATGTTTAGCCTGGAGAGGAGGTGGCTGAGAGGTGATAAGATAGTCGTCTTCAAGTACTTGAAGGGCTGTTATATAGAGGACAGTGCGGAATTGTTTTCTGTTGCCCCAGAAGGTAGGACTAGAACTAATGGGTTGAAATTGTCAGAAGAGTTTCCAGCTCAAAATTAGGAAGAACTTCCTGACTTAGAGTGGTTCTTCAGCAGAACAGGCTTCCTCAGGAGGTGGTGAGCTCTCCTTCCTTGGAGGCTTTTAAACGGAGGCTAAATGGCCATCTGGCAGCAATGCTGATCCTGTGAACTTAGAGGGAGGTATTTGTGAATTTCCTGCATTGTGCAGGGGGTTAGACTAGATGGCCCTGGGGCTCCCTTTCAATCTATGATTCTAATCTCAAGACTGGTTGTAAAATCAGATCTGAAGATACCATGGCCTGTGTACTTTTGCTATTTATTCTATTCTATTCAATAAAGAAAGGAAATGTCCCCTGTGCGAGCACCAATCATTTCTGACTCTGGGGTAACGTTGCTTTCACAACGTTTTCATGGCAGACTTTTTACGGGGGACTCTTCTTACGGGGAGCCATGGGGCTCTTCTATTCTATTCAAAGTCATACATGAAACTGGATTTTTTTTTGCATCTTTCACAAAGGGGTCTAGCTTGTCAAGACTTGACAACTAGGGATATTTTTATACTATAGATGGTTACCACGCTGTTACACTTTCATGCAACTAAGAGCAATGAGAACATGCACTAACCAATCTTTAACACTGGAGTAAGCTGTCAGGTAGTTAGCAAACAGTAAGCTTTCTCTCCATTAATTCATCTTCTCATGTATTCACCAACTATTTCTGAATCTGATGACTCACCTTCTTCAGAACCACTACAATTTTGCCATGTAGGTGATACATCATGAATACTATACCTCTGCATATCCACTATGCTAGGAAAGTGATTTGGTTCTGAGTTATCAGGATCACATGGTTCCTGGAAGTCTGATGTGTCTTCTTGAAAGGACATTAGTGTTGCCAAAGCATTGCAATTTGTATTGGATATTTCTAGCTTCACAGTATCTAAGTTGATATTCAGACAGCCACCACCCTCTGGCTCAGGTATGGAGGAGTTCATGTCAGAAGAAGGATAAAACATCTGGTCTGTTGCACTGTCTTCTTTCTTAACAACATACTGAGAGTTTTCTGCCTCAGCTGTTTGACAGTCACTTGCAGTTGATGAACAGCCTATAGATACTGTATCTTCTATGTCGTCCTTGGAATGGGATTTCGAAATTGTGCCCAAGGCCCTACGATTAATATATTTGGCATCTTTTTCATCACCACTTTCATCATCATAACTGTTTTTCCCAAATGTTTTTTCCATCTCCTGGATCATCTGAATAGTGTACACTTCTTCAGGATGAGATTCAAAGAGTGAATAGTTTAATTTATGTGTGGCTTCCTGAAAAGAAAAGATTGGAATTTATGAACAGATGCATGGGGTAGTTTCAAAACCATGCTAGAGTGTAATAAAAACACCTTCGGAATATATTCAGACATCACAAACAAACATGCTTATAATGAGCTAACTGAGGCTTGTTGCAATCCTTGTGTGCTCACCTTCTTTGTAAGCATCCCCCTCTTGCATGTGGAGGCCAATTACACACTCTCAGCCCAACTTGCCTCACAAGGTTGTTTTGAGGATAAAATGATGATGAGAATAATGTAAGTTACTTTGGGTCCCCATTGTGGAGAAAGGTAGGGTACAAATAAAGTAAAAAATATAGCTGAAGATGGGAGGCACATAAAAGGTAGGTTGTTTGGTGAGTGGGAAGGAAAGAAGGAAGCCAGGGAAGGTTAGGATATGGGGGCTGCCAGGAGAAGTAAAAGATGAAATAATGGTAGAGGGGTTACAGGGAAAGTTCAGGTGTCCCCTACAATTCCTTGTAGGTTCCCTATTGTGCAACCAGGCCTGGCTCAGCAGTCAGCACCACACAGAGTTTTACTAAGGCGAGGATGGCAAAAGGAGGTAAAGGTGAAGAACAGGTAGGTTGGCTAAGGAATAGGAAGGAGCAAAAGAAGCAAAAAGAAAGGGGGAGAAGTGAAAAACAAAATAGTGGGTTCTTGCAGGTCCCCTGCTTGTCAATATAGCTAATACTCAACTTTGCCAGATCTGTTTATACTTAAATCCAAAGACTGCACCCATGGACATTGTTACCACAAATGGTTGTGAGGATCTCCTGAGTTTATTGGGGGAGTTAGCTGGGAGACCCAGACGTGAGAGGGGGTAACAAGCAGATCTTTCTACAAATCTGAAATGTGCTCCAGGTTTGCAGGAAAAATTGAAATCTAGTATTAATACAGAGAGAGATAGTATTAATACAGAAATCTAGTATTAATACAGAGAGATACACACACATATTAAGTGATTAAACCTACTCCTAAAACGAATGTCTTCCCAATGGCCACTGTGGGGGGGGGGGCTGCTAGGCAGCCACAAAAGTATTGTTAGCTTTCAAGCCTTCCTTTCTGTCAGTAAAAGGCAGGAACACCGGGGCCCTTTCCAGAGTCCTTCTGGCCTTAGAGGGAGGACTCATCATGGTTAAGCCCAACAGCAACCACCAGTTGAACTAATACCACACGCCTTGCATGACTCAACCAGGACTGGCTGCTTGATGCTGTTAAACAGCAGTCACTCTGTGAAAGCCAATGTAGTGTAGTAGTTAGAATTTCAGACCAGGATATGGGAGAACCAGATTTAAATCCCCGCTCTGCCATGGAAGCTTACTTCAGCGGTCACACAGCCTCGGTTAACCTACCTCACTGGGTTGTTTTGAGGATAAAATGGAGAGGAGAATTTTATCAGCTGATTTTGGTCCCCATTGCGGAGAAAGTTGGGATACAAAGGAAGTAAATAATAAATATAGACTAATATGGGGGCAGATAAATGGTAGGCTTGTTGGTGGGTGGGACAGCAGGAAGCAGAGAAAGGTGAGGATATGAAGGTTGCCAGGAAGAAAGATGAAATAGCAAGGGGAGGGGGGAATAAAAGGAAATGTAAATTTCCCTTTGAAAGTCCTTATGAGTTTCCCACTAGCCAGCACTGGGCAAGTGCGTCCAGCTTGGTGGCCAGCACCACACAGTTCAGCCACAGATTTTCTGAGCAGAGGCTGTCAGGGGGAGGGAAGGAGGGAGAGGGGCAGATTTGGCTGGTTGGTGGAAAGGAGAGGAGAAAGCAGGGAAAGGGGAGATACTATGGGGGCTTTCAGGGAAGGTAGAGATAATAGTGGAGGGGAGGACAATAAGATGTCCCCCCTGCAAGTTCTTCTGGCCAAATATATATTTAAAAATGTGCATAGACCTATCTGCAAGATGCTTAGATCTGTAGATCAGGGCCATGTAGAAACAAAGGGAGATTTTCCAGAAAACTTGAGGCCCTCCCCCCTGCCTTGCCGAAAAATATGAAAAGTTAAAAAGGAGGGGGTTAAAATCCCCCCAAATGGACAAGTGTTGTTTGTGCAAGCACAAATAATGCACCTCCACTGGTTTGTCAAGAGAACCAAAGGAGGCAGGGCTGTATGTGAACAGGAAAAGGAGAGTGGGAGCTGCCACTTCTACTGCTCCCCATGGCTGGGTAGGCAGAAGAATGGTGGGGCAGTGGAATAGGACAACAGAGCAGCAGGGGAGTAAGTGGAGGGCAGGCAGAGTGTCAGGGAGGGAGATGGCTAGAAGGTCAGAGTGCTGGGGAGGATGGTGGATGGTAGGGTTGCCAACTCTGGTTTGGGAAGTTCCTTGACATTTGCAGAGGTACCAGGGAAGTAATGTTTGGGGAAAGGAGGAAGCTATGTGGGGACATTATGCCATAGAGTTTACCCTCCAGAGTTTTCATTTTCTCCAGGGGAACCGATATCTGTTGTTAGAAAATCAACTGTAATTCTAGGAGATCTTCAGGCCCATATGGAAGCTGGCAATCCTAGTAGGTGGGCAGAGCAGCATGGGAGCAGAAAGGAGGTTTCTCAAACCCTCATCTTCCCTTCAAAGGAGGCAGAATGATGGGGAAAAGGACAGGCAGGAGGCCAGAGAAGGAGGGGACAAGGAAGGAAAGCCATGTGTGTGTGAACATATGAAACTGCCTTATACTGAATCAGACCCTTGGTCCATCAGTCAGTACTGTCTACGCAGACTGGCAGAGGCTCTCCAGGGTCTCAAGCTAAGGTTTTTCACACCTATTTGCCTGGACCCTTTTAGTTGGAGATGCTGGGGATTGAACCTGGGACCTTCTGCTTGCAAAGCAGATACTCTACCACTGAGCCACTGTCCCTTCCCTTATGCGTGCGTGTGCAGGTTCCTCAACCCCCATGGGTTTCTCTGAAGTCCCTGTGCATGTGGGAGAGAGGAGTGAGAGACCAGGTGAAAGACAGGGGGCAAGTATGGGATCCCCCACAAGTTTCATGGGTCTCCTCTGGGCAATATGTTTTCCAGCTGCCATTACATGGCAACTCTGGTAGGGATGCCAGTCCCAAGTGGTGGCAGAGAATCCCGATTTCATGGCCTCCTGTCCACCATTGGCCAGCTGGCCATTGGGGAAAGCCTCACCCCCAACAGTGGCCACCAGCAGTTACCCCTCTCCCTCCCCTCTTGCAAGATTTAAAGGGCCTTCCAGCTGATCTGCAGGAGCATGTGGCCTGCCAATCAGTTGGAAGGTCCTTTAAATCTTGCAGGAGAGGAAGGAGGAGGGCAGCTGCTGGCCACACACCTGAACTCCAAGGGACAAATTTGCTGCTTGGAGTTCAGGTGTGCAGGGCACCGGTCACCGCTCCTTCCAGAAACACCCCCCAGAATCCACTGCTGGTGACGAAGAAGGACCTGGCAACCCTAAACCCTAGTAAGAAAAGCCACAGCACAGTGGCAGCAGCCTGAGGGGATGGGGAGAAACCAGTAAAGAGAAGGGGGTGGGAGAGGGAGAAAAAGAGACCGTGCTGATGAGAGAGAAGGTGGTTGAGGTGAAGGGGGAAGAACACACACACACAGATTGCTACTCCAAGAGGCAGGCAAGCAGTTGAGAGTTGGGAAAGCAAAAGGCTCTCTAACCCCTGCCCTTTCCCTTCTTTCCTTCTCCCTCTCCCCATCATCTTCTCTCCAAACCTCTTCACTGATGGGATGTCTAGGGCTATGGTTCTTTTCCCTCCAACCCAACACCATTAGATGACCCACAGCACCAGCTACAGCAGCTTACAGCAGAGTGTGGCAGGACACATTTTTCATTCTGCATCCTGCACACTTTCTCACCCGATCCTTTGGAAGCTACGAAAGTCCAAATGAAGAATGGCAGGCAGGGGGAGAAAGAGCAGAAATGGGTGTGGGGAACAGCAAGACAGGAGGAAGTGAAGATGTGGAGGTGATGTCTTCTTCCTCTCTTGTTTTTATCTATTGCCCTTAACTCTCAAAAAACCCAGGTATCATGTAGGCAGGGCTAACCTTGCACAGGACAATGATGGATGGGGCTGAATGACTAGGGCTGCAATCCTACATCCCTTTACTTGGAAATAAATACCATTAAATTTACTGTGATTTATTTATAAATAAGCATGCATATAATTGCCCTATATAAATCTCTTAGTTTCACTACAATAGGCATATGCCTTCTTTCAGAATCATAACAGCCATGTTTACTTATTTTCTGTAACAAAATGTGACTTAAAAGTATGCACACAATACTAACATTAGAATGTAATCCTACACAAAGTTAATGGAGAGACCATTAATTTCAACAGGATTAGACAAAAGTAACTGCATAGACTGTTACATACTTATCTATGGAGAAACTGTTGAAAATAAGTATTTTACATACAATAATAAATTTTTCTTGCTTCAAATGTACTCTGTATTCTGCTGCACTACTTAATCCATTCCTTACTTTCAGTATTGCCTTAAATAATATTTTTATCATTTTGTAATCCAGTTGTATGCATTGCTCATATGTACCATACTGTTTTTATTGCATTGTTTTAAACTGTGTAATCTGCCTTGAGTCTTAGAGGGGCAGATGGACTATAAATGAAATAAACAGTTATGTTAATAAATAAAATGCATTCAACAATTTTACTTTCAGTAATTCAAATCAAATTAGCAGGATGGGTTATTCTGGCTTCAGCTCTAAATGGCTTTAATTAGTAATTAATTTATGTATATTATTTTTTTGGGAGTCAGAAATGCAAAGCAAATGGAAAGACTCTTTACAGTTTTGTTCTTTCAGCTCTAATGAAGAAGTTACGTGCTTAGCAGTTCACACATGTAGCAGATGAGGTGGCAATGAGTGCCTGGAGAGTGGCACTTTTGACTGCAGATGTGGAGGGCCAAAACCTGTGAGCTTTTCTATACCACCTTGAATGCAGAAAATGGGATAGTGGAAGGAGAGCTTTAGCCTGACCTTCTCAAGTTCAGTATATGCAGGAGACTTCCCCCCCCCCAAAGGGAATCCATTAGATAGTCCAGCTTGCAATTCGAAGTGGCAGAAAGTCCAGGATCAGTTTTATACCCTCATCTGTTGTTGGTGTAGTAAACTAGACCTTGTTTAAAGTTTAAACTGTTCTCCAGAGCACAAATTCTACCGCAGGGAATGACTCAATGCATAAAATATACGTTAATACAAAATAAATTGCATGAATTAAAAATGGTTCTTGGAGTAACCATTTACCCCAAGAGGACAACCTCTTCTAGTGAGCCCTTTCTAATGTCTATCACTGCTGGAATATCTGGGTTGATCACTACCTATACAATGGCCTTTCACTAGATATTTGAGAGTTAATGCTGACACTTCTGGAACCCTGATAATTTTCCCAAGTGGGTGGTTTTTAAAAATTTCATGGTTCTTAAGACAGTTTTCTGGTTGATTATCCAGTTTTGTAAAAATATTTCTTGCGAAGCCTTCGGGTCCATTTTGTAAGAATGAGTCTCTTGCCTATGATGATACCTTCCAACTCAGTTGGAACTGCTGATAAGTGACAGTGCTTGCTTTACTACCACTTTCTTTCTACTACTTACTTTCTATTGCTTTGATCTTTGCCTTGGTTCAACAGTTACTTCTTCCACTGGGGGAAAACATAATTTTCTACTGTGAGAACATATATTTCATTTCAGTTTTGTAAATTCAAATATTGGTACCCAGTTAAATAAACATCTGGCAGCATATAATTCTATCTTTTTTCTATGCTAAACTATGTCTTTTAAAATATTTCTTTAAATCTAAATCTGCTTTGCCTTGGGATGCAATAAACTTCCTCCACTCTCTTCAGTACATCACCATTCTTGCTTCAAGGGAACTTCTGGCACATCAATGCAGTGAGTGTATGGAGTTTTTTTTAAAAAGAGCTACGGAAATGACACTGAGGAAGCAATCCTGAGAATGTGTACTCAAAAGTAAGCTCCATATTATTCAGAGTGCTTAAGGCCAAAGAAAGTGCACACGAAGAGCCACCCTAAGCGGTTCTATTCAGAAGTGTCCCATTTTATTCCATGGGATCTACTCCCAAGAAAATGTCATTATGTTTGCAGCCTGAGGTTGCTTCCGCACAGAGTTCCTACTCTGAGCTTCTGCCCTCTGCTACAGCAGCAGTGGGTTTTGTTTGGATTTCTGCATGACATTGGCAATTTGGCCACCTTCTGGGATCTCACTGACTCTGCTGTGGGTTGACCCAAACCTGCTTTTGTATGATCTTTGTGGGAAGACAGTACTGAAGTCAAGTTTTAGGACCAAAGAGTCGGACTCGACTGTGCTACTGAACAAAACAAAAAGATTTCCCACCCATCTTCAGAGCCATTTTAAAACCATCAAGTCACATCTGATTTATGGCAACCTCATTGAGTTTTCAAGGTAAGCCTTCATATCATAACCCTGGTAGTCTCTCAGCTAAATACTAGCCAGGGCCAACCCTGCATAGCTTCTGATATCTGATCTCATTAGTCTGGGCTATCCAGGGTCAGGGCATTCAGAGCTAAATCTGATGTTATTTCCCTTTGCATTTGCCACCCCTTTCCCCCATCATATGAACCCCAGAGAGCACTGAGGTCAGCCGGGAAAAACCTGCTGACTATCCCCGGACCGAGAGAGGTGAAGCTGCAAAGCACCCGTAACCGGGCCTTCTCCTCTGTAGCCCCGAGCCTATGGAACCAACTCCCAGAGGAAATGCGGGCCCTGCGGGACCTAGAACAGTTCCACAGGGCCTGCAAGACCTTCCTCTTCAGACTGGCTTTCCCTGATGAAAATGGAAATTGCGAAGGAAACCGCCATCAGAAAAAGTAAACATAGCACTAGCACTTTTAAAAAATTAACTTAATTTTAAAGCTTAACCAGATTTTAATTAAATGCTGATAATGTTTAATGTAGTTTTTATTTACTTGTATAATTTAATTCTGAACCATGATGTTAGCCGCCCTGAGCCTGCTCCGGCGGGGAGGGCGGGATACAAATAAAATTTGTTGTTGTTGTTGTTATTGCTACAGAAAGATTTCTATTAGCTATGTTTTTTAAAAGCAAAAAAGCTTACTGGAGGGAAGGTGGAGAAATGGGTGTGTGTGGGGGAAAACACTTGGAAAACCCCAAATAAAACCAGCCTCTGTTGCACATAGCAGACTCTGCCTATTACATTTTCTCAGGAAACAGGTATAAAGAAAAGCTCTGAAAAGCCTTTAGCCTGATGAACAGCTGTGGTGTGGGTAGCAGTTCCTACCTTTCCCTGTGCCATTTTCCTAACCAGAAATGGCTTTTGAGGGGCCCCTGCACTATGATTCCAATCCAAATTCAGCCCCTGTGGCACTTCCAAATTGAGCTTCCATGGAGAATTCATAGCTAGCTAATATGTGGTTTTGCTTTGCCCTGTGAGTTCAAATGCCATGGACATAAATCTGTCACATCTATGCAGCTGCTGAGTAAAACTGTCTAGCTCTGCAATAGGCACAATCACATTGCCAGGCGAGGATGGTAGGCTAACAGCGACAGCTTTTCAATGTGCTTCTGACACACTCAAATTTTCCTACAGAGGATGTTAAGTTTTTTTGTTTCTTTCTCTTTGAACTAGCATTTAACAGAGGTTTCTGGGACTTTTAATAGTGCAGTTTGAGACCGAAAGCCAGTGATGAAGTGGTCAGAATACTGAGCTACGATAAGAGAGCTTACCCTCAGGACTGCTGTAAAGATAAAATGGAAAAAGTACATTGGCCCAACCTCCTTGAAGGAAGCATGGGATAAACATCTTCAGTTGCTACTCTTAAAATGAAAACTTCATCTTTATGGTTTTACTGTATGCTTTAATGCATTTGTTCCAAGATGGCACTGTGGCGAGAGTTCTGAGCAGAAGCTCCTGTTTACAAGAATTTTATCAGTAGTTTTTTAGCATTTTAATCTTAACAGCATCCCATTTCAATCCTATTTGTAACCCCTGGAGGGTCTGCTACTGCTTTGACTACCATCTAGCTATCCAACCTGGTGGAACCCTCTGCCAATCATATGGCATAACACATTTAAAATATATTTATTAAAATTAAAAATAGAGGACATTTATCCATAGTGATACAATGGGGAAAAAAACCTGAACATCCTCCTAAGGCTAGATTGCATTACACTTTCTTTTTCCTCTGAAATGGTGGTCTTATCAGTTTATGTGTGAATCATAGAATCATAGAGTTGGAATGGACCTCTAGGGTCATCTAGTCCCAAAGTGACTGACCCCAAAATGGCAATTAGCATTTCCCTGGATGTGTAAGAAAGGGTAATGAGAATTAAGCACTGATGCAACCCTTCCTGCCCTCCTTCTCATGATCTGCCTAATTCACAGAATCAGCATTGTTGTCAGATGACCATCTAGCCTCTGCTTAAAAACCTCCAAGGAAGGAGAGCCCACCACCTCCTGAGGAAGCCTGTTCCACTAAGGAACCACTCTAACTGTCAAGAAGTTTTTCCTAATGTTCTTCCCTGGCCCCTACCTGATGGAACTCTCTTCCTCAATATCTGCGCCCTGAAGGATTTATTATCCTTTTGCAGACCCTGAAAAGCAGTGATGTTTCACCAGGCATTTGCTTGAGTACAGTGACAGTATGGCACTCTCTTACCCCCCCCCCCACTCCATCTTGGGGGCCTGTGGAAGCTGGAACTGGAAATTTTACCCACTATGTTGGATACAGCATAGATTTATAGTTGTTGTTTTTAAGGATTTTAATGTTGCCTTGATTTCTACTATTTATTGTATTCTGTTCTTGTTGTTTGCTGCCTGGAGCCCTATATTATATAACAACAACAACAACATGCTCTGTGGGAAAATGCAGTTCCACAGGGCCTGTAAAGTAAATGAGTTCCACCAGGCATTTGGCTGAGGATAGCAACGATTTTCCATCTGCCTGCCACTCCTGTCTATTGCCTCTCTCCCCTACCCACCCCCCAACCTCCTGTGAGGCAGTGGCACACTTGGAATCTTTAGTACAACCCACTTAGATTAATTTATTATATCTTTACTATTTTTAATTATGAATTAATATATGAATGTTCTTTAGTTGTAGTGTGCTGCTCTGGGTCTTGTTTGCAGGAAAGGGCGGTCTAGAATCCTAAATAACTAAATGGCACTGGCTGCAGGATGAAGTGGCATCACATATTTAAAATGCATTTAATAAAATAAAAAATAGAGAGAAGTTTATTCATAGTGGTACAATGAAAAAATAAAACAAACCCTGAACATCCTCTTAAGGCTAGATTGCATTACACTTTCTTTTCTCTTTGAAATGGTGGTTCCCTGGTCTTATGTGGAGAGCAGCTTCATGCATGTGTGTGGGGTACTAAGGCAGCTTTCAGAATCCAACAGTGCAGGAAGCCAAACATGAACTTGAGGAAATGCCTGTTGATGTGCAGGGGCAGCTTGACAGGCACCAATTAGAAGTCTCAATCAGTGGATGAGATGATGGTGTAAGAAGGAAGAGGTTTAAGTTTATTAGACACTGGGATGCTTTTTGGAACAAGCAGGTCCTGTGTAAAAGAGACAGCCTTCACTTGTCCCAAGAACGAACTAGGCTGTTGGTGCTTAAAATCAAAAAAGGTGACATCCTGGGGGAAAGGTGACAGGAGATGAAATATCTCTGGATCAGGATGACACTGGTTCAGGATGACTAGGAGAGGAAGGGTTCTAGCTGTTACTGTTCTAGAGGGAAATTAGGACTGGCCACTTCTTATACTTCAGTGAAGCTATTTTATAGTATGATCCTGTACACAGTTGCATTTTGTTAGGCTCACTAACTTCAATGGTTTTAAAAGGGTGGAATGGATTAGGATTGCCCTGGTTCAATGACAGTGCGAAATGCATACCAATGTAAATCAATAAGGGTTAAGGGAATGAAATGGTTTGACACTTCAGTGCGTTTCACAGTCACAAGACCATGTTTCCTTGATTCTGCCTTACCACTGCAGAGCTGAACTCCGTCCTTTTTCATCAACTGAACAATGTCCATTTGATGAACAGTAAACTGAAGTTTTCAAAGTGTACATACCAAAAGTGCGGGTCTTTCTTTTAAATCACCATAGCCTCCCATGTAGTATCGTAACCACACAATCATTCCAACTGCTAGTGAGACAAATATGCCACATACGACCGGGATAATATAATCTGTAGGTTTAAAAGATACTTGGTTAGAAACATTGTATTTGAGGGTTCTTACAAGGTATCATATTTTTGGTTTAGACCAATTAATTCAAAAGAAAGTGTTTATGTTACTTAAAACCCTTTTAAAAAGCCATTTTCAGGATATCCCTCTCCACAGTAAATAGATCACCAACAAATACTGCCATCCCACCATAACTCAAGGTACCTGATTTATCCTTGGAGATGGTCATAATGCATTTCCAGGGAGATGGAACGCACATTTGATTTACAGAAGAGCGCATATCAACGGAAACACAATAATTTTTGTTTTGATGCAAACCTTCAAAAACATTGTAAAAACTCTCTATTTCTGTTGTACTAGAGTTTTCAATATCCTGTAAAGAAAGATAATTTAATTTAAACATTGCATCAAGTGTGCTGTTAAAGGCAGATATTAATGTGTGAAATGCACTGCTACTAAGTATGAGCAGGAAAGTCCCCAATTGTGTTTACATCTCAGCCATAAACTCAGTACAGGGGCTTATCAAACTACCTTCCCTAATCAGGGCTCAGTTACACATCCATGCCTCCTGCCCTGTGTATTTTAAATCACAGTTTTTTCTTTTGGAAAACAGGCTTTGGGGGAGTTTGATCATGGAAAACTGTATGGCCAGAGAGGGGAATCTGAACTCTTTCAACTCCTATCTTTGTCTCACTTGGGAGAAGGGAGACCCAAAACAGCATCAACACTGGGGGAAAATGATTCTACTTGTAAGTTTTCACTCACAAGAGTAAAAAGTAGTTTGGGGTGGTTTTGGCTAGTGAGGCAAAGAAGGAAGAAAAAGACGACATTGGATTGATATTCCACCCTCCACTCAAGAGTCTCAGAGTGGCTCACAATCTCCTTTATCTTCCTCCCCTACAACAGACACCCTGTGAGGTGGGTGGGGCTGATAGAGCTCTCCCAGAAGCTGCCGTTTCAGGACAAGCACTGTGATAACTATGGCTGATCCAAGGCCATTCCAGCAGGCGCAAGTGGAGGAGTGCGGAATCAAACCTGGTTCTCCCAGATAAGAGTCCGCACACTTAACCACTACACCAAAAAGGTTTTAGTTTCCATCCTTCCCCCACATCATTCTTGTCTTTGATAAGACCCCAGGCTCTGCCTTTGCAAAAATCACTGAAAAAAAAATGTAGGACCAGAGACACAATGCCCTAAGTTTAGCACTGAGACTGAGCATTCATAACAAATGATCATAAGAGGACCAAAATGGATCAGACCAATGGCCCATCAAGTCCTGTATTCTATTTCAAACAATTATATATTTTTTATATGCTGGTCTTATGACTGTAATAAACATTATGATTACCCTTATGATCAGGACTTAGTGGTACAACACCTGTTTTGCATGCAGAAGTACCCAGTCTCAGTGCCTTGCATCTCCAGTTCAATGACCTCAGGTAGCAGATATTAACAGTCTATGATCATGGAGTGCTACTGTTAGGCACAGTAGATTAGCTAGATGAAGCAGTGCTTTGATTCAGTATAGGGCAGTTTAACAAGTTTATTACATTATACAAGTTTATCCTTTGCATGTGCTGCAACAGTGGTATGATGGCAATATAGAATCACTTTCTGTCAGTTTAAGATAAATCTCAGAACATGCACTTGAGCGCTGGCATAGGAATTGTGCTGTTAAATTATTAAGCATATACTTCTTGCTCCAGCAGGAGCTCTGAAGGAAATGGGATCTTCCTTGTCAATCTAGATTTCACCTTTCACTTTAGTACTAAAGGCTGCACATACTGAGCTGCCCCAACCATTGCAAAGAATAGGGAGACCCATCCATGTAGGGGCTCCATATGTATACTGGAGCAAACAGGTCCATGGATCAAAGGGTGGTACCATAAATTATAAAACATGCTATAGTTGAAAAGACAATAGAGTTCAGTCATGATTTTTAAATTAAAATTCTACAGCCCATTTGTTATGTGGGGCTAACTGGTGGGACTACATCACTGCTATTCAGAGGTCCCTTTACTGGTGGCTGATTAGTTTTTGGATTCAATTGAAGGTGTTGGTGAACATATTTAAAGCTCTTAATGAGCTGGGGCCTCTTCCTCTATGCTTCTGTGTGGTAGTCCAGGCCCAAGCATTTTCAGTGGATACCCCATTTGCCTCTTGAAGAGCCTCCCAGAAGAGGTTAGTGGGCTTCTGATCTCCTGCCTTTTCAGAAAGGTTGAGCAAAGGAGCTGTTCCAGAGAACTTTTGGAGTAGTTCAAGCATGGGAAGAAGGAGAATAACACTGTGGAGAGCATCTGGTGTTTTTAGACTTCTTTAAATGTTTGTATATCTTTGTTTTTAATATTTGTATTATAAACATATTTTACATTGTTATTGCTAACCTTGGGTCCTAAGATGCTCAGGTGAAAGATGATATATAAATATTTTTAAAAACCACTTACCTGTTCTTCAATATCCACAGTTTTCAGTTTTATCGTATAATCAATTTTTTTATATATATTAAGTAATGAAGATAGAATTTTCACTGTCACATTAACACAGTTTGAGCAAGCAGAAATCTTAAACTCAGGTGGTCCTAAGCACGCTGTTTGAGAAATAAAATAAAGAGGTAATAGATTCCATTTGCAACAAGTCACATTTCTGGCTTTTGTATATGTTGAAGGAGGTTAAAATAGACCAAACCATTGTTGGCTCTAATCCTGAATTCTGATCCTGAAAGTCAGCCCTGAATCTATCAGCTAGCCCTGCATGCTGATGTTAACTTCTATTTTGGGGCTGAAGTATGCATTAGGTGATAGATCTGTGATCAGTTCTTTCACTGTTTTCTTTAGTACAAAGGCAATTTAGTTTGGGACTACAGCAAGAGAATGTGTTTAATCCTTACTCCTCACACCATTCCCCAGCAAAAATTGTACCTAGAAGTTGCAGCTGCAGTAGGTGCTCTATGGGAGGGGGAACAATTGGTACCAAATGGTACTTAAGGTGATTAGTCAATCTTGGCAATGCAGTCTTGAACTAAATTCCACCCCTCCCCCACCTTTTAAAGAAGACACAGGGAGATCCAGTCATGCATCATCCATGTCACACATAGCTGGGCACTAAGATTTGGTCTTGGCAGCTATTACCATAGCCTGTGGACCAAATCCTGGAGATCTGTGAATGGATCTTAATACAGCCTTTTAATTGTAATGGCAGATGTGACAATCAGGGCTATGGCATTTAACTCTTCCTCCTCATGTAGTTTCATTGACTGAAATAATTCACTCCCAATAAGGCTGTTGGTAACCATGAAGGCAAAAGGCAGAATCCTCTCTTTGTGTCATCTCTCCCTACTCCCAGGCTGGTAACAATGTAGGATGTGTTTTTGTGTATGTATGTGAGGTGCTGGTTTACTCCCTGATTCCTAGTCAGCATTCCTGCTGTATATGATGTTCATTCAGAGATCTCTTGAGCACCCTGGTTGGCTTGCCCTCAGTTCTCTAAGGAGGAATGCCATGAAAGAGTAGACACAAAGGTCATGAACAGAGGCATCTGTGAGCGCATATCCAAAATGTGCCAGTACAATAAAAATGCAATTAAAATAATTGACAATTTGCTGTTCTGCAGGACTGGCCCAACGCCCTGGGGCGCCCTAGGCAGACTTGCTGCCTGGCGCCCCCCCAAAGCAACCCCCACGGCTTCACCCCTGTAGCACCACAGCGTCCCTCTCTGGCGCTCCGTGGTGTCCGGTCCCCCCGCCCAGCGCTCCGCTTGTCTGCCTGCCTGCCCGCCGCAGTTAAAAGCAGCGGCGCTCCACTTGCTCCCTTCCCCCTGCTCACCAGCTAAAAGTAAGCGCCTGCGTGTTTTGTTAAGGGCTTGCCTGGGGCACCGGAGGGGGGGGGGAGACAAGGGCCCAATTTGCCGCCCCTCCGCACCCTAGGCAACTGCCTAGTTTGCCTAGTGGGAGGGCCAGCCCTGCTATTCTGTAATGATACCCAAATTTAATTTGGTCTAATCAAGGACATCCCTGAAGCTCACAGAGAAAGCTTACGTGCATTCTTCCAAGAAGCAAGGATATTTGCAGTGATGTACATAACAGCAAGACTGAAAAATGCTTATGAATATAGAATAATGTACTTACTATTTAGGTATGGACTGAATATGAATGCTGAATAATTTGCTGCATGTTCTGGGAATGTCTTCACTGCTATTACATACATCTTGCACGGATTTGTAAACTCCTTTGTCAGATTACAGAATAAATGTGTGATATTGGAGCACTCCTTGATGTGTTGATAATTACTTTAAATAGAAGCAAGACAGTATAATTTTTTTTAGTTAGATCTAGACCAGCAAATAAAAGAACAGCATGCATACTGGCAATAATGCTGGGTACCAGTCAAGCTGGTATATACTTTATCTTGCCATCCAAATCTTAATTGACTATTTGCTTCCCAGGCCACTGTTCCTATTGCTTGCTAGAGCTGTGCCCTTGCTGCCTCCTCTGTTGCTAGGTCCTTTAACCACCAGAAGGCCTGCCAATCCTACTGCCAGGGTCTGGAATTTCAATGTGCCCACATATTTTTAGACTTGTATCTTCAGTCTTAAGGTCTAGAAACATGCTTGAAAACAGAACCAAAAGTTTAAGCAGTCAGGACCATATATTTGACTTTATACTTGCACAGTAAACCTATGAATGCATACATATGTAATATATAGAGGCTGGATCCTGATGCTTAAACCTCTGTCAATTGGAATCTGAGGAGGGAAGACATAATGTTCATTGTTTAAAGTTATGTCACTTTAAATACTTTGGCATGTACAGTGATTTCAACAATCAGCCTCTTTCCTAATGACTGACTCCGATGAAACATTAGCATCTTAGATTCAAGAATGATGGAAATCTCTGCTTTCCTGTTACTAATGTAATATAAAATCTGTATATTAATAGCAAAGTTGGCCAAATGTTTGGATAATTAAATCCAATGGCTGGAGCTGTGAACAGGCAAGATAGATCTTTCCACAAACCTGAAAAATACCACTGGTTTGCAGAAAAAAATCTGAAATCTAAATAAAATAAAAATACATTGGAGGGGGCTTAAAAAAACCTGAAAATGATAAAAGGAGCACCTATAGCTGTAAGCAACAGATACCTGCAGTGGCTGTTGCTAGGCAACCACAGTGCTCTAAGTTTGGTTCTTACTAGGAGTAACTAGTATAATTAATCAAGTATCACATCTCAATTTAGGCTACACGCAACAGAAGCTCTTTGTTTTCAGTGTGTTGGCAGAGTTACAAAGTTACACAGAGCCACTTGTCAATTTCAAGACTAATTTCAAGACCCTTTTATTTAGGGACTACATTCTAGACAGTAAAGCTTAGAGCTAGAGACAGAGTCTAAGCTAACTCTTGGATGAGTCTGGATGCTGGGAGGCATCCAGCCGCCATTGTGCCAAAGAAGTTAGCAGCGTGCTCCTTCTTTGTGTGTGTGTGTGACGGGGGGGGAGGGGGGAGGGAGGAAGGAAGGAAGGAAGCAAGCAAGGAAGGTCATTTCTGTGTTATCAGCCTACACATCAATGTGACAGAGGCAGGGAGAGTAAAAGGAAGGAAACCCACAGTCTGCCTGTCTAATTCTCTTGTAAAACTCTCCCCTCTGCAGTCTGAGGCTAAGAGACAACATCAGGTCTTCCTCTTCCAACAGTTCTGTCAGTAAAAGGCAGGAGGAGGGAACATGGCCCTTTCCAGGCCTATGCTGGTCTTTGAGGGAGGACTCCTTAGGGCTAGGTCTGACTAGGGGTTCCAGCTCCAGGTTAGGAAATTCCTGGAGATTTTGTGGCAGATTCTGAGGAAGGAAGGGTTTGGGGAGGGGAGAGGCTTCAGCTAGATATAATGCCATCAAGTCCATGCTTCAAGTAGGGTTGCCAAGTCCCCCGCGGCCTCTGACGGGTGATTTTTTCCTATGGTACTATAGAGTTTCCCTCCAAAATTACAAGAGTGTCTAGGAAAACCACAGAGTTTTCCTGGAAGCTCCTAGAGCGGCTGGCATGCGATGTCACTGGTGTGATGGCATCACTTGTGAGTGATGTCATTGTGCTGGCAACATCAGAAACGGATCCCCCTGCCGGCCCAATGCAGGCCGATGGGTTGGGGACCTCAGGAGCAGGAGAACCGCTGCCCTACCCAGGAGCTTGGCAGCCCTAGCTTCAAGGCAGGCATTTTCTCCAGGGGGGACAGAACTCTGGTTTTAGTTGTAATTCTGAGATATTTCTAGGTCCCACTTGGAGGTTGGGCCTGGTAGCACCCTCTGGGTGACTTGATACCACCCACCCTGCATGACTCAACTAGGCTTGACTGCTTCCTACTGTTCGACAGCAGCCCCCCTATGAAGCTAGTGTGGTGCAGCAGCTAGAGCTTCAGAGGAGGTCTGGGAGACCCAGGTTCAAATCCCCATCTTTCTGAGAAACTCAGTGGGTGATTTTGGACCAGTCACATACTTTCAGCCTAATGTACCTCACAGGGCTGTTGTGTGGATAAAAAAGCAGAAGGGGAGAATAAGATAAGCTGCTTTGATCTCCGCTGGGGAAAAAGGTGGGGTATAAAGGAAGTAAATAAATAATAAATATAGCTGAAGATGGGAGGCAGATAAAACGTAGCTTTGCAAACGACTGAGAAGAAGAGAATGAGGCAGGGAAAGGGGAAAGGATATGCAGGTTGGCAGGAAGAGAGAAAAAGGAAATAATGTGGAAATAGAGGCAAGTGAGGCACCCCCACAAGTCCTGAAGGTTCCCTATGCAAGTGGGTGTGGCCAGTGGCTGGCACCAAGACCAGGCTCTATGATAAATGCTTAAGTAGCTGGGATCCCTTCACTGATCCTCCAGAAAGGCTATGCATCTCTTTTAATTTTATTTTGTTCACTATGTTTTCCCCTGGAATTCAAGCTAAACAAATGGTAACCATATAACCTAGCTTGTCATTCTATCTGGACCATTTCCCCTTCCTTGAAAGATATCTTTCCAATGCACTGATTAGCATACTGATCTACCAAAGAGATTCTGGCTCCAATCCAACACACTCTGGGAATAATCTTATTTCTATCTTCACATTTTGGGGGTATAAAGTTAGAATCCCAGCTTTTTGGTTCCAGCCACTCGTATCTATTTCAGTACTGGCCTCCAGCAACTGGCTCCACAATGTAAATGTGGGGATGCATAATGAGGAATGTGTACAGGATTCTACATTGACCCTGCTATTCCAGTACAGGTGTCTCGACTAAGCAATTCTGCACTAAAATTGAATTCAACCTTTTTATTCTGTCCCCCCCCCCCCCATTCTACATTACATTACCTCACTTCAGCAGTTGGCTTGGTTTTAGCCTGCTGTTAGCCCTAGGTTTTTTGGATGCTGTTTTACCATGGGGTTAATCACCTCAAATCTAATGCTGAAAAAAACTGGAGTGGATGTACGTGCAAAAAGGGCCTTTGAAAAGACTGCATGCTCAGCTCATCTACTTCACCGTCTCCCACACTGCTTTCTCTGTACTCTGACAAACTCTACAGGATTTTACATACCAGAACAGGCTCTCCCTTCTTCTCCTCTCATCATTTGCTTAGGTTAGGATTTGCTTAGGTACTATTTGCTTAGGTTAGGATTTAGTAGACAGTTGAATCTTAATGGATTAGTTTCTGGTTGATATGACTGTGTTTCTGTACATGACACAGTTAATGGAAGAGGGAAATTATGAGAGTGGTTGACATGATTGCTTCCAAGTGTCCTCTGCCTTCCCGTTTAGCCTGTGCTTACAGAGAAATGTAAGAAAACAAAACAGGCTGATGGATACCTAGAACTCAAATGGAGGAAATGTGCAGTGAAAATGACCAAACACAGGCTAAAGCACAGAATCATGATGATGAAGCATTCTTACTTCCAGTATTGTTTTTGTTTAAAGCTGCTCAGTGGAATTCTTCTAGGTGGTGGACTTTTGCTAATTTTTGGACTTTTGAAATTGACCCCTGGTGAATTCCACTTTGAATTCCATGGAAGGAGTTTCCGGTTCCAGCAACTTGAAGTTGAAAACGGCTCGGACTGTCACATCTCAAACTGCTTTTAAATTGGTTTGTTGAGGGGTCCCCCCCAGAAGGTCGACCTGATTCCGAGACCCAGAAGGGTCTCGGAAAGCAAAGGCTGCAGAGCGGTAGATCGGGAATGCCAGTGGAGACGGCTGCTTCCCGATCCCGCTTCGCCTGAGCATCAGCATCCTGATCGCCATTTTTAAATGACAAAAAAGTCAGCCACCGGTTTCTTTTTTTCTGTTTTCTTTTCCACTCTTAACATTCTCGATCTTCAAGTTCCAGATCTTTAAGAATAAGGACTTTTCTACTGTAAGTGTTCTTCTCTTTAATTCTATCTGTATTGTTAGCTTGCAGTAGGGTAAAGGAGAGTCAGGAGCAAACTGCGTCCAAGGCAAGAGACTGGGAGGTGGGGGGGAACGCTCCCTCTTTCTCTTTTCAAGGTTTGGAAAAGTTTGCCCAACCTGATATATTGAAAATACCTGTGGCAAAAGACTTCATCAATTTGTGATGGACAGCTGGTTTAAACTGATTCGTTTTAAAATCCCTTTGAGGGGGATGAAAATGTTTTGCTTCTTGGGAAAGTTGTTTGCGGACAAGAGCATTGGGATCTGAGAGATGGCTGACTTTAAAAATATCTTGAAGTGCCTTCAAGTGCCTGGACTGAATATATAAATAAATTCACAATTTATTAAATGTTGCTGACTGTCTGAGATTGACTACAAGATCTAGTAGGACTTTTGATTGTAAGAAGAATATTTTATAGCTTTATAGCTTTTTAGAATTGGATTTTTAACTTTGTGTGGATTTTTACCTATTTTTGTGGATATAATTATTTTATCTGGTATTTTATTTTTATTTTGTGCATATCTGTGGTTGGATTATTTTTTGGATTTAGTTTTAAAGACTGTTGGCTTGGGATTTTGCTCTTTGTGCATCTATATGTTTTTATTTTTGGATTTCCTGTTTTTTTCCCTTTTCTCTCTGGATTATTGATTTTCTGTTTGTTTTTTTGGTGGCTCATGCTTACATTACATTACAAATAGGGTGATCAGCCCTGGATTACAGATTTATACTTGATGGCTGCTCCATTTGGATTATTGATTTTTTTTGCTTTATGTATAGCTTTTGCTTTTGTTTTTTTCCCTGTGGCTTTTTTCCTCCTGCTCTCTGTTAGCTCTCCTTCTTGGATTATAAATAGGATAATCATTACAAAATTTCAAAATAAAGATCTGGATTACAGATCTTTATTTTGAAATTTTGAGACCTGGGATTTAACAGAAAGACTTGGTGGTGAGGTGGATTGCATTTGAACTAACTTTGCTTTACATAGCAGGCAAGGACTGCAGTTTTGGGAAATGAATTGAGCTGTTTTTCCTTATTGGCTATCTACGGTGGTGAACTGAAAGGGCGTGTTGACCATTATTCTCAGCTTTGTTTTGTCTGCTATAAATTGTTGAAAGAAGTCAGAAGGTTGTTTTCATTTTTGCACTGCAGTTTAGTCTATCTGACATAAATAAGAACAAAGCGTTTCAACACAAATGTGGAAGAAGTGCTATTGGATTTTTGCCAAGGAGTGTTTTCATTTTCAGCAAGAATGAGTGGACCTAAGGACTCTGTAAAAAAAAAAAGACAACAAAGAAGGAAAACAAATATTTCCTTCACCTAATCCTCCTTCTGGACCAGCTAAATTTATGCCCATGCAAGGAGACATGAAAGAGATGCAAGCTGCCTTAATGACTGCTATAGTGCAATTAACTAGCAAAGTTGATAACATGGGTGAGCAGATGGCAGGGATTAAAAAAGACCTAGCAGAAATTACTATACAGACAACTGAAACCAACAAGACCTTAAAAATACTGGAAGGCCAAGTGACAGAATACTCAAAAGATGGAACGTATGGAAAAACAACAGAGCATACAAGACTCTAGACTCCTGCAGTTGGAAGTAGACAGAGCAGCTTATATGTTGAGGTTCCAAAACATACCAGAAGAAAAAAACGAAGATTTACAAAAAATCTTAAGTGAAGCCTTGGCTGAAATTTTACAGGTGACTCCTGAAAGGATGGAAGAAGAATTTGATCAAGTTAGACGGGTACCCTCGAAGTATACAAGAAGAAACAAGCTGCCTAGTGAAGCACATTTGAAATTCACAAGAAAGAGGATCAAAGATGATGTTTTAAAACAAGTAAGAGATAGACCAATGATGATAGCTGGAAATGCTGTGAAAATCCTGAGGGAGGTTCCTTGGCCCGTACGACAGAAGAGGAGAGAATACCAAGAGCTAACAGACTTTCTGAGAAGAAGAGAAATACCTTATATGTGGTTAATGCCAGAGGGTCTTTTGTTTACATTACCAGGAGAACAGATACAGGATAAATTCCATCTTCAAAGCACAACATTTTTTTGAGAGAATGAAGGAAAAAGAAAGCAAAGAGAAGAAGGATGAAGAGGAGTTGGTAGGAGAAGTTTCTGGGGAAGAAAATCCAAATGAACCACGGAGATATCATACAAGGCAACACTCCAAAAAAGATAAAAAAGATAATAACTCAAATCCATAATGGCTCCAATAGTTTCAATTAATGTGAACGGTCTTAACTCTCCTGCAAAAAGGAGGAAGACATTTAGGTATTTGGCAAAATTAGAAATGGACATAATTTGTTTACAAGAAACCCATATCCTAATGAAAGATCAACATTTTTTAAAAAATAAAAAACTAGGTAATTTATTTACAGCAACAGTTAAGTATAAGAAGAAAAGGGGAATGGCAAAATATATTAAAGATGAATTTAATCTACAATTGCAATTTGCTTCTGAAGATGGAAGAATTTTATTAGTAGAAATCATTGTAGACAATAAAAAAAATTATTGGCAAATATCTATGCTCCAAATAATCATCAAAAGAAATTTTTCCAGGATCTGCATTTTAAATTAGCAAATTTGGAATATGCAGAATACTGTTTGATAGGAGACTTCAATGCAGTTCCGGATAGACAGCTGGATAAAAAAATGTCTAAACAGACGAAATGTAAAGGCTCTCAGTTGCCAAAAAGTTTTTGGAAATTAGCAGAAGAAACGAAATTGGTAGATGCATGGAGAACAAGATATTCTAATTCTAAAGACTTTACCTATTACTCATCCAGCCACCAAATTTAGTCAAGAATCAACATGTGTTGGCTTTCGGCAAGTCTGATTAAAGATCTAGTTGATACAGAAATTCAAACAAGAGTTATTTCAGACCACAGTCCTGTAATGATAAAGTTAAAAGGCCTGCGGGTGAGAAAAGCATGGAATTCAAACATTTCAGTGTTGAAAGATGAAGAATGTCTTAAAGAATCTAAGGCTGTACTTTTTCAAACAGAATATAACACAAGATGTTAAGATGCAAATAGTTTGGGACACTGCCGAAGCTTACTATAGAGGTCTTGCAATTAGATATAAAAGTAAGAAAAAAAAAGAGAGCTGAAAAATATCAAAATTTAATGTTACAAGCCAGAGAGGCTGAAAATAACCTTAAAAAAACAACCAGCAAAAGGTGAATTAAAAAAAAAAGTTGAAAGAAACACAACATAAATTGAATCTTATTCTTATGGAAGAGATGGAGATCAAACTGAGATATGCTTGACAAAACTTTTTTGAACATGTCAATAAACCTGGAAGGTAGTTGGCGTATAAGATGAGAAAAGAGAAGGCCAAAAGAATAATTACGTCATTGAAAGATGAGAATAATGAAGAAAGAAGTCAAAAACAAAAAATACGTCAAATCGTATTTTCTTCAAAAAATCTACTCAACTCCTGAGCATTTGCAATTGTAACTCTCTTCCCCTGAAGTTCAAAACTCAAACCTTCGGGTATTATCCATCTGAACCTCGTGCCATTGTCTTTCAGTTTTTCTGTCAACTTTTTGTATGTTCTCCTGTCGTTTATCACTTGTCTTGGCAGCTCCTTCATGATTCTCACTTTACTGCCTCCTACTATCAGCGACTGTTCAAAGTTTTTGTTCATGATCCTTCCCACCATTTCCTTTGTCATATATCTTATAACAACATCTTTTGGTAAATTGTTTTTCTTGGCAAAAAGTGAATTAACTCTATACATGTGATCATACATGTTTTTGGTCTCATCAGGGTCTTATTCTAGAAATTCTGCAATTATTTTTGTTATATATCCTTTCAAGTCACCATTCTCTGCTTCAGGTACTCCTCTCAGACGTATCTGAGTTTCCATTAATTTACAGTCGTGGATTGTCACTTTTTCTTGAATTTTCAACAAATGGTATCATGTACTTTTACTTTCTCTTCTACCCCCTGCACTTTCTTAGCTGTTTCCTCAGTTTTTTTTTTTTTTGAGATCATCCACTTCTTTTTTAATCTCTGTAATAATTTCTTCCTTTAGTTCATCTATCATTCTCTTAACTCCTTTCATTATTCTGGCTTCCATGGCCTCCATTTGGTCCTGCATTTTCTCTAATGAAAGAGCCCTTTGTCGAGTCTGCTTGGGTTCAGACATTTAGACAAAAAACAAAGGGTTAGAAGAAATTAAAAAAAAAATAAAAATACTAAAAATTTCGGTCTCACAAATTACAAGTTTAAACTACCAAATTCAAAAGATCTGAATTTACTCTTTTAGTTAAACTTCCTTCCCCAGAAGTCCCAAAAATACGTCAAATTGTAGAGCAGTTTTACAGAAAACTATATGAAGAGAAGCAAGTTCAGAAAACAGAGCTAGAAGAATACATTAAGCAAAATAATCTTAACAAATTTACAGAGCAACAACAAAAAATCTTAAATGAACCAATAACAATAAGGGAACTTGGAGAGGCAATGACATTTCAAAAGAATGGAAAATCACCTGGACCACATAAGCTGCTTAAATGGTAAAAGTAAAGAGTCTTCATAAGCTTTATAAAATTCTGTAGGCAGACCTGGTCAGACCTGGTCTGCCTGCAGAATTTTATAAAGCTTATGAAGACTCTTTACTTTTACCATTTAAGCAGCTTATTGAAAAGATCCAAGAAGGTTGTATACCACCTTCATGGCAAGAAGCCACAATATCTTTGATTACAAAAGAAAATAATGACCTGAAAGATATTAAAAACTATTGTCCAATCTCTCTTTTAAATGTGGATTATAAATTTTTTGCCACGATATTGGCACAACGTCTGAAGAAAGTTTTACAATCTATAATACATTATGATCAAGCTGAATTTCTCCCTAAAAGATATTTAAAAGACAATGTAAGGACAGTTTGTAATGTTTTTGAATACTATGAGAGACACCCAGAGAAACAACTGGCACTAATTTGTTTGGATGCTGAGAAAGCGTTTGACAGTGTTTGTTGGCAGTTCATGTTACAACAGTTGAAAAGCATGGAATGTGGTGAGAATTTTTTGAAAGTAGTAAAAGCAATATATTCTCTACAAAATGCAAGGGTGACAGTGACAGTGAATGGCAAACTAACAGAAGTTATTAAAATTAAAAAAGGTACAAGACAAGGCTGTTCGCTGTCACCGCTACTTTTTATTTTATCTCTAGAGATGTTGAATAATCAAATAAGGGAAGACCCAAACATAAAAGGAGCTGTTATTAAAAATGAACAGTATAAGCTTAAAGCTTTTGCAGATGATTTAGTCTTCATTTTAGAACAGCCGATGGACTCAATTGATTGCCTTATAAATAAGATTAAGCAATCTGGTCAACATGCAGGATTAAAGATTAATTACTACAAAACAAAATTTTTGACAAAGAATATGACGACAGAACAAATTCAATCTTTCCAGCAGAAGTCAGGATTTTTACATGAAAAAAAAATTAAATATTTGGCTATTGTGATTTCAAATAAATGTAGTAATTTAAAAGACGATAACTATGACAACTTGCTTAAAGAAATTAGAAAAGATTTGGAAAAATGGCATGACTTAAATCTATCTTTAATGGGAAGAATAGTTTCAGTAAAGATGAATATTTTACCAAGATTATTATTTTTATTTCAAACTATACCAATATTTTTAAACAATGCATTTTTTCAGGAACTGAACAGGATGATTGCTAAATATGTTTGGCAAGGCAAAAACCCCAGAATTAAACTTAAAACATTGCAGGATTCTAAGTTAAGAGCAGGCTTGGACCTGCCAGATTGGCAGTTATACTATAAAGCGTCTGCATTGCTATGGGTGAGAGACTGGATACTTCTGAATGACAAGAGACAATAATGATTAGAAGGACATGATCTGACTATGGGCTGGCATGCATATTTGTGGTACCAAAGACTTGAAGTTCATTCCTATTTTAAAAATCATTGGCTTCGAAAATCTTTGTACCACGTTTGGACATGGCTGAAAACCGAGAATTTATCAAAAAATTCCAAGATGGGTCTCACCAGTAGAAGCATTTACTCATACAAATCTTTTAAAAACAGATCAGAATTATAAGAATGATGACTTGCTGGGAAAAGATAATCAATTGAAAAATAAAGAATTGGAAAATGTGGATATTAAAATGAGCTGGTGGTTGAGAATGCAAGTTAAATCGAGATATGCTAAAGATAAGATGACAGGTTTTAATACAGAACAATATGTATTTGATAAAATTCTGTTCGGATCACAAGAAAAGCTAATTTCAAAATATATGCTTATCTACTTCAAATGAAGACACATGACAAAGTCATAAAGGATTGTATAGTTCAATGGGCAAAAAACTTTGGATATAATATTGCATTAGAAGACTGGGATAGACTGTGGAAATTTAACCTCAAATTAACTAGGTCAGTAACTTTCAAAGAAAATTTATATAAGACGTTTTATAGATGGTATTTGACACCACAGAAATGCTGGAAAACTACTAAACATATTGGTTCTTTCTTTCATATGTGGTGGTCCTGTGAAACCGTGAAAAGATACTGGAAAATGGTTCATGAAATGTTACAGAAGATCACCAAGTCACAGATTCATTTTAAACCAGAACTATTTTTATTGAATATATTTCCTGAGGACTATTCTAAAGAGAAGAGACATCTGTTGGCACATTTCAATACTGCTGCTAGAATTCTCCTTGTGCAAAGATGGAAGTCTCAGGAAATCCCCACAAAAATGGACTTAGTGGGAAAAGTTTTGGAAACAGCAGAGATGGATTTCTTATCCCAGTTGTTAACTGGGAAATCTAAAGAAGAAGCAAGATAATGTTGGATTAAACTTTATGCCTGGTTAGATAACCAAGACTTCTGAGATTCTCTGATGTGAACTAATTTTTTCCTGAATTTTGTATTATAAAATTTTCCTCTATTGGGATTATCAAATTTATTGGACAAGTGTAACAAATGGAGTATATCATAAAATGTCTAATTAATTTAGTGCAATTTAGACAATAATATCAGAGAATAAATCTATAATAAGAAAAAATTGTAGAATCAAAATTTTTGAAAGTTTTTCTAGACAAAATAACACTGGAATGTAATTTGTTCTATATCTCCCCATTCCCTCTCCCCTTCTTTTCCTTTTCTTCTTAAACTAATAAAACTGTTTGAAATTGAATTCCATGGAACAAAGATATGACAAAAATGCAATAAACAGAAGGAAGGAATGAACGTGAATAAAAATACATCAGGGGATCAATGAGCTTGTGGATGCTAAGCAGGTCCTTCTCCCAGATGCATTTACCGTATTTTTCGCACCATAAGGCGATCCGGACGATAGGACGCACCTTCCTCCTGGGGGGCGATCCGCTGCCTCCGATCCTGGCGCTTCCCCTGCGCTTGCCTGCCTGGCTCCAGCTTCTTTCAGCAAGCGCTGTGATTGCTCCACCGCAAACCCAGCGCTTCGCGAGTGCCGGCTGTGGAGAGGGCAGCGTGCTTCCTCCTTGCCTGGCTTCAGCTCTGACGCTTAAAGCAAGCGCTGGGATTGGAGGGCGGAGGGAGCAATCCTGGCGCTTGCTGTAAGCGTCAGAGCTGGAGCCAGCAGGCAGGCAAGGAGGAAGCACACTGCCCTCTCCACAGCCGGCGCTTGCGAAGCGCTGGGTTTGCGGTGGGGCCACGTGGAGTGATCCCAGCGCTTGCTGGAAGAAGCTGGAGACAGGCAGGCAAGCGCGGGGGAAGCGCCGGGATCGGAGGTGGAGGCAGCGGATCGCCCCCCCCCAGAGGAAGGTACGTACCTTCGCTTCATAAGACGCACACACTTCCCCCCACTTTTTTTGGGGGGAAAGTGCATCTTATGGTCCAAAAAATACGGTAATTAATATTTCCACCACCAGGCCTTCTGCTTCACTTTCACTTTTCTGCCATTACCCACGATCTAGAAGAAGAAGAAGAAGAAGATATTGGATTTATATCCCGCCCTCCACTCCGAAGAGTCTCAGAGCGGCTCAAAATCTCCTTTACCTTCCTCCCCCACAACAAACACCCTGTGAGGTGGGTGGGGCTGGGGAGGGCTCTCACAGCAGCTGCCCTTTCAAGGACAACCTCTGCCAGGGCTATAGCTGACCCAAGGCCATTCCAGCAGGTGCATGTGGAGGAGTGGGGAATCAAACCCGGTTCTCCCAGATAAGAGTCCGCACACTTAACCACTTCACCAAACTGGCTCTACTCTGGAAAGGGTAGAATCACCCTTTGTTTTGCACAACAAGCTGAAAATTACCAGTGAAATTCAAGCACTTGTGACCTTCCTCTCCCCAAATTTCTCAGGGCCTCATTACACAAGATGTCTGACATGCGTTAGGTTGAGAAAAACCCCAATCTGGTTAGATGTAAGATGTATGACTTACTTACCTTTCAAACTACTTTCTGCTCACATTCCACTCTGCTGCTCAGCCCAGTATCAGGAGATTCTTCAGCCTTTCCACACTTCTACCCTGTGCCCTTTTGTGGCTAAAAAAGGTCTCGGGGGGGGGGGGGGGGCGCCTGAGTCTCTGATGGAAATCTTGTGCCAAAAGACACAAGATGGAAAGGAGAGAAGGCTGAAGCCTCTTGCTACTGCACAGGGCTGCTTGGCAGAATGAAGGCAGAAAGAACTGTGAAAGGTAAGTCTTCAGTCACACATCTAACATGAGTCAGGTTGTGGTTTTTCCCTACCCAATTCATGTCAGACATCTTGTGTAATGAGATCATCAGATTCTCTCCTGGGCTGGGGCCCCAACAGTTGACACCTTAAACATAAAGGTGGTATAGGGAAATATTCGGGCAGTAGCTTCATGATTTGGAAATGTTCTTTTGTTTAAGACCTGCAGAAGATTTTTTTTTAAAGGATGAGAGAATTTTTCATTTTGACTGGCTTCTGGGGAGCATGTGATCAGCAAGTAGAAACAGCATCCTGTTTGTGTTCCAGCCCACTCTTCCAAACCATCAGCATGGTATAGATTTAAAATATAAGTTAAAGCATCATTTTGCAGTTATGCTCAAAGCTGAAAATCATCCACATGAACTTACTTATATATTAGCTGTATAGAGAATCTTACCTAGAGAACTGGGAGTAGGCAGCAAAAGTCACAGAACAGAATAAACGGAATCAAAGTTCTTTTCATACTTAAGACACTCCAAGCAGTTGTGTTTAAGCAGACCATGACTGTCTAAATCTATGGAGACGTATTATAAATCTACTTATACAAAATGAAAGTGATTACAAAAGACCCTAAGTGTCAAAAAATTACCTATTAGATGTTCTGTTTTGTAGTTTCAAGGGCAGACTCAAATGCATACTTGGACACCTGTTTCTAAAATACTCCTTACTTACTCAGCACTGTTGTTGGAGAAACGTTCTTGTTCATCTGACTTCAATGTGTTGAGACAATCACTAGAAAGAAGCAAATGCATACTATATGAATCACCTTTATGATTTTGAGCTTACTTTGACCCATATTTTTCACACTCCATGTTCCTATTATATGTGTCAGACAGGTTTGGACTTTCCCTTTGCATCCATTCAAGTCAACAATTGAACATCCTTTTTGCTTTAGACCAATTGCATAATTAAGAACAACACTAGTCATAGTTGTTCTCAGCTCTTCCCAGTAGCTGACTGAGTGCTGTCCAGCCTGGAGGTTTCATCCTCCAGCGCTGTATCTTTTTTCATTTTGGATTCCCATCATATGGTTTTTGAGGTAAAAGTTGTTCAGTAGTGGTTTACCATTGCCTCCTTCTGCACAGTACTAACTAGGGTTAGTTGTAGTGTCCACTGCCATTGTCTGTGGAAGATCTTCCACCAGTGTCACCTTCCTCTACTGCTGCTGCCCAGTAGCTGCCCTTCAAGGATTCCTCTGGCCTCATCACCATTAGAACTGTCCATTCTGTTTTGCAGATGTGGCAGTTTATTCCCAAAGAGGGTGGATGCATCTTAGTGTTTATAATTTATTATTTTATTGGAATTTTAATAAATAATAAAAACTAAGATGCATCCACTCCCTTTGAGGATCAACAGCCATATCTGCAAAAGTGGTGTCTCAGCTATGACCATGCCACCTTGAGTGACTCTTGCAGTGTTGCTCTTAGCTTCACTGACACACACACACACACTCACTGGTCGTTTTCGCACTTAGCGTTTGCTCCCCTTATTCCGCGGCGCAATTATGTCCGGCTCATTTTCCTCGTTTTCGCACATGGACTCTTTTGCGGAGTCGCTTTCCATGAAGCCCGGGCTCAAATAGTTTTCCCACTGGCATCGACTTGAGTTCGATGCCCTGTCAATCATTTTTTTTTTAAGCGCAAGTCTGGTTGCGTAACTACGTAACAACGTAACATCGAGCAGTCACAGCTGTTCATTCCCCTTCTTTTCGTGGACAAACCGCATCACGTGTGCCGCTTCTGCTTATGGATTGGCTGCAGCTGTAGTATCCTCCACAGCCCTTTATGTATTAACAGAAGCATTCACAGTGGAGAATCCCAGCACTAGATTCCCCCCCCCAACACAAATTCCGAAGTTGCGAAATATCGCAATAACGAAGAGAGAGAAATCGAGGGGTTTGTGTGTGGCAGCTTCTTCCTTTCCCAGCCTCGCTCCCTCCCGGGTGGCGAAGCTGGGATTTCCTCCGCGCTCTTCCCCCTCCCCGGCTGGCGCTTGCAGCTGCAATGGGGACCTGACTGATTCCTGCTGCCAGAGCTCCCCGCCCCATTCTCTCCTTCCCCTTCTGTGGCGCGTGTGAAGAGCGAGCTCGCGTCTATTTTCTAACCGAGCGGAATGTAGCCAGGGAGGAGAATGCAGGACTCCAACTTCCCATTTTATATATGGCGATTTTGTGCAGGTCCAGAAATGCTGGTGGCACAGCTGAGGGAGGCATTGCCTTTTTAAAACACACACACATGAACGCTTTGGCCCGCGCCGGCACTAGATTTCCCCCCCCCCAACAATGTATAATGTATAATGCAATTCCGTAGTTGCAAGATAACGCAACAGCGGAAAAGCAACCTCACATACCCGCCACGTCAGCGAAATAACGCAACTAAAGTCAATAATAAAAAAAAATTCTAACGAAACCAATTGAAGTGGCAATTGAGGCTATTCCAGGAGGGGTTTCTTTTTTCTATTTGTTAATTTCGAAATATCGCTATTACGCAAGAAATATGAAGTTTAAAAAAAAAATGGCCGTGCGGGCACTTTTGGGAAGCGCCGCGAACGGCTGATGATTGGCCAAGGGGGTGGATGGGGTGGGAGGACGGAAAGGGAGAGGGTGACGCCCACAAAGCAGTTGATCCGGCGTGGATGGATTTCCCACAGCAAACTCCGCGGAGTGGATCCGGAGGTTTTCAAAAACTCCGGAAGCATGTTGAAAAACATACTCCGGCGTGAAACCCCTGAAGCGCCGGAGCAAACCGCAGCGCCGGAGCAACAGGTGCGAAAAGCAGGAAAAGATCCGGAGGTAAATGGGGTGCTACGCCAGAGTAAACGCTAGTGCGAAAACGCTCACTATGTTAAGACATACATCTAAGACAGGGAAACTATCCCCATATTATTCTTTAACACTTGGATGGCACATCAAGGAAACAGGATATTGCTTTAAATTTATGACAAGGCTAAATGTTTAAATTGTCAGGTCGATTGATACAGAAGTGATCATCTCTCCTGACAGGGCAAACAGAACTGTTCCAGGTTGAGAAAATGACAGGGGGGAACACTTAAACCCCTCTCTCCACATGCCATTATCCAATCCAAACTGGGACCCTGCACCTCTAGAATTTAGTTCTAAGCACAGAATTCTTAAGTAAATCCTGACAATAAAACAGGGCAGACATGTGGGGCCTTTGTAATGTGTGAATCTGTACTTATTTTATTTTATTTGAGCATCTACTTTGTTTCCATGCAGAACTTTGTTTCAGGAATTTAAACAGATATATTTAAACCAATAATGACATAGTAACTTATTACACTTTCATAATATGCAAAACAATTTAGCAATGTTTGTGAATTGATTAATTAATAATTTTATAGATTTTAAGGTTGTATTATCATTTAATTATGTTGTATGCAATGTTCCCTCTAAGCTGCAGAGTCTTGTGAGCAAAAATTCTACTTTGTGAGCTACTGGCATTAAAGTTGTGAGCTACTGCATAAATTAGTGTGCTCTGGGGTCATCCTTCCTGAGCTAAGACAAAAATGTGTGAGCTGGAGGCTAAAAATCTGTGAGCTAGCTGATGCTAACTCAGCTTAGAGGCAACACTGGTTGTATGTTTTAATCATGTTTTAACATACCCTGAGCCTATGCAGGTGCTGGCAGGCAATAAATAAATAAATGGAGATAAATATTACAAAAAATACAAACCCCCAACTTGTATACATCACACTATAATAGGTTGGTGCCTGTGTATTATTTCCAGCCTTCCATGACAAAATGTACTCAAAATTCTGTGATTTTATCATCAGGTTGAGTGGCGATACAGATGTTCCTAATGGGACAAAACAGCAGTTACTGATCTTAGCAAGAATTGGAAAGTGCAAATTCAACTCTGCATGCGATATTAGTATTAGTAGGGTGCCCTGCCCCGCCCCGCCTTTGCAAAATATAATGCAAACATGGCAGGTGAAAGTCATTCTGCTTTAATTCATACTAATTGAACTAGAAGCACAAATATAAAGCACTGACATCTACATTTAAAAAAAAAACTCAGAGACTGCACAGGTTGACAAATAAACCAAGAGCCACAGAATTTTTTCTTTCCACTGCTCAAGCCCAGCTTCTATTTCCAACTACATTGGCAAGCAAGTATAATGCTGTTCTTTGGCTTGTTTTTCTTCCCTGTTTTCAGCTAACTATTGCTCATTTTAAAACCTTTTAAAACATAGATGTATATGTTGTAGAACCACCTGTAATTCATAATCGTTTTATAACAAATCATTTTTTTAATTTTGAAAAACCACTTCACGAAGAGAGGGATGGTAGCTTCCAGGCCACAATGACTTGCTGTCCATATTCTGCTGCAAACAGGAAGAATGGGTTTCTCTTGAACTCAAGCTGGTAAAGAAGATAGGCATGCCTGCCCTAAATACAGTGAATTCACTTCCACTTTATGCTTGAAATTATGTACATCTGTACATGTCTTTAGTTGCCCATCTAAGCAATGACACAGTTACTAATTATGTTCCTTTGCAAATACCACTGAAATGTTGTGTGTTTTTAAAATATGTACATTTTTATCTGTTAATGGATGTCCATGTTTTGTGTTCTGCAGCTTCAAACTGCACTGTTGGCTACCCTGTGTCCAAGGAAAGAAGGCAGGATATAAATATTTTAAATAAATAAATAAAATGATTACTGGAACATTTATTCCGATTGTAATTTTTTCTAAGTAAGATCTCTAAAGTGATTTGATAACACTTACCAGGTATGCTGTACAAAATCGAAGTCATAGTACTGATGTATGCTATAAATTAAAATGAAAATTTATCTTTTAGAAACTTTTTAAAAAGTAGTTAAGTACATAAGACAGTCAATCGCTGTGTGTATACTATTGCTTGGAATATGCTTCCAATGGGAAAGTAGTATAGTACAGGATCCAGAATTAAAAGTGTCATAGCCTTCATCTCCCCCCAAACAGGGTTACTGGCGTGTTTAAAAATGGGTATTAGGTGATAAAGGGAACCTGAGTATTAGGTGATAATGGGAATGGGAAAAAGGGTATTAGGTGATAAAGGGAACTAACCTCTCAGATTGGGTGTGAGGGGTCTATACATCCCATTTTTCTCCACAGCTTCTTTTGGCTGCCCTGCCCAGTGATGTATCTTATGAAGCCTTACAAGTTCTTATCTTAGCTCCTTCCTGGCAATCTCAAGTCTTCTCAATTTCAGGATTCTAAATATAGTGCTATCAGAATAGATTATGTAAAATTAACTTCATGCTTAATTGTATAATTCAGTCTACAAGCACCAGTTTCTTTTAGGTAGAGTTTGGGATTCTTTTGTCACCATGTTTGCCTGGTTCTGTCCTCATCACAGAAAGAACTCCATTCAATTAACCTATTACTAAGTGAAATATGGGGAGCTTTGTTCTATCATGTAATTTTTCTTTAAGACTTTAAACTAAAAACAACCCTAAGTTATTATCTTTGTGAGAGTGGCTGGAAGTTTCCAACATCCTGAAAAACAGCTGTCTGGGCATTGTACACTTGCTTTAAAGAGCAACCAAGCATAATCTACACAAAATCCTCATAGATTCTTCTTGGGTTTGCCCTCCCTCCAGACTTCTCCCTTTCCTTTACACTTCCTCTTTGTCTAACTCAAAACACATAGAAGTTCATTAGTGCTGAAGCAGTCTAATGGAAACAAACAATCCTACAGTCATCCATTGCAACTCAGATGCCCTGACTTCTCCTTCTAGTTATGCTTTTAAAAGATGCCCATGACATGTCACTGCAGATTGCAAGCACTACATGTTGTGCCCAGAAGTGGGTGAAGATGCACACTTGAGTTTTCACCTAATTGAAAACAATGCAGCATAGATACAGTGCACTGTACATCTTATCTTGCTCAGGTCATTTCACTGCATACAGAGAAGTCTACCAAATTGGGATGGATATGACAGCTCTCACCCAGCTGCCAGAGAAGGTCACTTGGCCTTGCCATTTTGCTATTTCTCTTTAGACCTTAGAACCATCACTGCTGTTTCTGAAGCACTACCTCTGTTTGTGGTAAACTTTTAAAACAGAGTAAGCATGTTGCATTTGAGAAAGGGGATTTGTGAGAAGCAACTACAAGCCATGAGGTGTTTAGCGACTGATCAAAGTAGAAAAACTAAGGACAAGGGAAGTTTTGGTCCGACAGAAAATGAATGAAGGTATAATTTCACTGAAATAGAAATCAGTGTGGTATAGCGGAAAGAATGTTATACTAGAAACATGGGAATGTGGAATCATAGAGCTCACTAGGGAACCTTGGGCTAGTGAGAAAGCTAAGTCTTTCTCACTAGCCCAAAAATCTACCTCACTGAATTGTTGTTGGGATTAATCGACGGGGGCAACCATGTGCATTGCTCAAAGATCCTTAATGGAAAGGCACGGCTGAAGTGTAACAAACAAATAAACCTCTGTTTCTTATTACAATAGTTGGGTAGTGTCTCTGTAGCCTGCTTCGGCAGGGAGGGTGAGATATAAACCCAATAAAATAAAATAAAGCAAAATTTCCAATTTGTGGGATGTAACAGACAAAATAATACTAATAAGGTGTTTCCCCTTCATCTTCTTGAAATAATTCAAAACCATACAGAGTATGCCATCAATAAGGGAGCATAAATGATCCCACACTAAAAAGGTGATGAACAGCATAAGTAACTGCTAGGCTATGATTTAACCACATCCTTCTTTCTCATTCTCATATACTTTTCAGCACAGGAAAAGTTTGCCACAGCTGCTAAAAAACCTACATGGAAACAACCTGAAATGAGACTGTAGACTATGTGGCTCTTTAACACATATTGTGAGCCTCTCGAACCCCCACCACTCCGTTAGCAGACTTGAAAAAGGCACTTCTCTGTTTAAATCACTTCTCCAAGCCAACCAGTTGGCAGCTTGGAGAATCCATTTAAAGTTAAAGTTGCTTTCTTTCCACCTCCTGCTCCCTCCGCCTTCCCCTCTATTTTCCTTCCTTCCTTCCCTCAAACATCTGATGTTCATGTCATGTGGCTCTCAAACATCTGGCATTCATTCTATGTGGCTCTTACATTAAGTGTGGCCACCCCTGCTGTAGACCTATTCCAATGGCTCTTTCTCCTACACAAACATGGCAACCATCTCACTAAGCTTTGCTATCACTGCTGTTCTCTCACTGAAATGAATAGCTGGTACAGGGGTATGCAACCCCTTGGCTAGCATTTCTGTTGGTCTAGGAGCAATGAGAGGAATAAACCATGGCTTTTGCCTTCTCTGATGTTGGTGACCCCAGCAGTGCTTCCAAAGTTCCTTGGCCAGAGATCTTTCATCCTCTAAACTACTGAGTGTCGTGAAAAAGGCTCCAGTGTGCCACTGTTTACACATGGGCTGGGACTGCCTATCCCTGAACTAGTGTGTTCAACAGTAGGAGTAGGATTAATTCTATTCATCTGTAGACAGACAAAAAGCATTGTGGAACTTTAGAGGGTCAGGCCTGGTGTACACATGCAGGAGACTGAGGAGGGAAAACAACGGTAGAATGAACAATATTGCTTCTGATAGCAGGAAGAGGATCATATTTTGAAATGCTCCAGATGTTAAAATCTCTTGGCAAATATAAAAGTAGGAAAGCAAAAAGAAGGGTGGGGCATGTCCCCCTGCTCTGACAGCTTCTTCTCTGTGTGGAATTTTTAATGCAAAGGAACATACACGTGGAATTCACCTTCCAGAGTCTGAAGTGGTTCAGTCAATTCTGCCTTGTTGGAGTTGCACACCTTCTGCTTGTTCCAAACCAGGCCTTTACATTTAAAGAGGTGAATTCACAGCTGGAGGAGCTAGTGAAGTTTCAACTACAACCACTCAAACAGCTGAAGAAACAAACTACTTCCTTTTAAAAACTGGCTTGTGCAATTATGAAAGCCAGTGCATTAAAAATAGATACCTCTAGCAATGCATGCAACTAGTTGTCCTAGTGACATGCGCATAATTGTGCAGCATGGCAACTTGGGCAACAATCCTAGATGCACTTAACAGTAAAACACTGCACACAGTGGGTGAGAACACAAGACTTACTTCTAAGTAAACACTACAAAGTTGGACTGTACATGGATTTACTATGACTTTCAATGCCATCCTAGGTAGAGTCTCTTCATTCTAAGTCCACTGATTTCAGTGGGTGCTGGGTCAAACCTACATGATCTTTCCCCATATGAACCCCAGAGAATACTGAGGTCAGCAGGGAAGAACCAGTTGGCTATCCCCGGATCAAAGGAGGCAAAACTACAAAATACTCGCACACGGGCCTTCTCTATCGCAGCTCCACACCTATGGAACCAGCTCCCGGAAGAAGTGCGAGCCCTGCGGAGCCTTGACCAGTTCCGCAGGGCCTGCAAGACCACTCTTTTCAGGATGGCCTTTGCCGGCTGAGCGACTGATGCTAGGTGACTTCTGCCACCATTATTTTTATGAACAGAATTAGCACCTGAAATGTATGTTTTAAATTGAAATGTTTTTAAGATTAATGTGATTTTAAACCTTTGTATAATTATATGGATATGTTGTTAGCCGCCATGAGCCTGCTTCGGCGGGGAGGGCGGGATATAAATAAAACTTTATTATTATTATTATTATGATTTCTAACAAGTTAGGCCTGGGTTTCTTGGATTGGCCTCACTTTCCCTGCAGTCTCACAGCAGCTGCAGGGAACGGATTTAAATGTCTCTGGAAGCACAGTTAGCTGGAGACAGTGGTGTCTTCTCCATGCTGTTTCTCAGAGTCGAAATGACCATGGGGTAATTATTTGCATGTATACACTATTCTATGCAGCTTAGGTGTGGCTGTGGGTAAAATGAGTCACTCATTAGAAATTGTATCATGTAGTTTGGCCCTTTGGAAGGGTGTAACTGCTTGCGGCAGTGTAGAAAAAGTTCATAGCATCAGATTCATCTGATAGAAAAGTCTTTTGCCGAAGGAAGTTCACATACAACACGTAATATATTCAGTTAAGACTGTAGAAAACCAGCTTCATGGGGTCTTCCGTCAGGGCTGGGGTCATGGCTCTGAGAGAAGGGGTTTAATTCTTCCCTTCCCCCCTGATGTTTCTGTGACTGAAACTCTAACACTGGTAGTGAAAAAAAAAAGATAGATGCTTATATTGTGCCTGGCTTTCCCTCCTCTCTAGGTAGGCTTAAAGCAACCTGGGGATAGCATTTTTGAGGAAATAGTCTGAGAAATGGGTTAAATTTTCTACCTCAGCTCTCTGCTTCAACATGCTGGGTTGCCAACAACCTGGAGGAAAAAAATATACTGCCCCTTTAACAGAGGCTTAATGGGGTATTATTTACCAGGTGACATAGTTTATCTCCAAGCTATTTGCACACATTTAAACTTCTATTAAAGGAAGACAATATTTTTACCCAGGCTGTTGGCAACCTTACACATTGCTGCCTTTTTTCAATTCAGTTACTCATCTAGGATTGCAGCCTCAGACCCACAGTATTAGGTCCAGTGTGGTTCTCAGTCTCTTCTCAGTTTTTTCTGTCACAAATATCAAATATTTCATTCTGAGTGAAGAAGTCTAAAATAACTATTATGTTTATTACTGTCCTCATGTCACAATGCGTGGTTAAGCTTTCAAATTGGTGAGTGAAGTCAACAGGGTGACTTGGCGTAAGATTCTTCTTCTCGATTTGAAGGAAATTACAAAATGTTGATGTTTGGGCTCTTCCACCACATCCTTTAACATCTTTTTCTTTACTCCCACTTTTTGGAGTTAACATCCAGGATGATGAAGAATTCTTTGGAACTTAAAAGTTTGCACTCACTATTTTGTGGTTTTATTTTGGTTGTTCTGAATAAAAAGGTATTGCAGGATGGCTAATTTTGGATTTCTCCCCCATAGTCAATAAGGCTACCTACAATTTCTGTACTACATATACTATTTGTATTAATGAAAAATGCCTTTAATTTAAGCTGTAAATTGGTATAAAAAGATTTCACAGAATTCTAACGAATATAAAACTTAGATCTGAACTCACCAAATCTATAGATGTGCAATGGTCCCATGAAAAATGTCATTATAATTTAAAATTGCATCCTACTGATGGTAATAGTAATTCATGATGATAATATTTCTGCATCTGCAACTATATCAAATGAAATTGATATTGTTATACAGGATAATGTAACTTTCATAACTATCAGGCTTGGAGTGCTACTGTACATTATAACTTTAAAAGCTACTTCTGTTTAAAAGAACATTTTAAAATTTTACTTGATTGAATGTTCAGAGTATCCCTTTCTAGGGATCAGAATGCATTTCATCTTTAAAAATCCAGTACTGAAATACCCACTATAATTAGACTAAAATGAAAACAGAGAACTGTTTAAATCAAAGTTTTGAAACACTTCACAAAATACTTGTAGCAGAAGTGCAATTAGTCATTCATGATGAGTCACCATTGCCCCAATGAAAGACATACATTGAATCTATGCAAAATATTAAAAATGAGACCAGCAGGAATTGGTTGCCTAACATGCTACTGCCATTTTATATTCAGAAAGTCAGACTGTTTCCACACAGTGATGATTCTCCATGTAGCTTTCCTTGCAAAGCCATTCACATTGGCAACTGGACATCTACATGGCAGCTTTCCAAGGACTTGCCTTGCATCAGCCCCCAGCAGCCACCATTGTCCCCGTGACAGGGAAAAACTTTTAAAAAATATAATGGTAATTGATATATTGTTCTAGCACAATACATGAACACATGAAGCTGCCTTCTACTGCGTTGGACCACTGGTTTGGCAAGATCAGTACTGTCTTCTCTGACTGGTGACCTGAGTCACAGCAAGGACAGGCTATAAATCAGGTGTATCAAACTCATTTGTTATGAGGGCTGGATTTGACATAAATGAGACCTTGTTGGGTCAAGCCATATTGGGCCGGGACATGTGTATACCTATTTAAGATTAGGTAGCAGAGATATAAACTTTATAAAGCCCACAGACAAACACAATTAAAGATTTTTTTTAAAAAAAACCTTAAGATAAAACATGCTTTAAACATTAGAACTCGTTGGTCTTAAAGGTGCTTTCTTTGTATCTCTCCCATGGGATCCAGGAAACTGGACAAAGAAAGCTCTGGTCTTTCCTTCCTACCCCAGGGGGCCAGGAGAGAGAGGAGCCTCAGCCAATAGAAGGAAGAGAGGTTTGGCTCAGTAGCTTTGTTGTGCAATTGAGAGAGCCTGGCAAAGCAAGCTCCCCCTTCCCCCCAAGGGAGGAGCCTCAGCCAATGGAGAAAACAAAGGCTTTGCTCTGTAGCTCCTGTGGAATTAAGCAAGCCTTGCAAAGCAAGCTGTTATGCAGAAGGAAGAAAGAGAGAGGGAGAAAGAAGCAGATGACAGCCAGTTACTTGGGGACCTGATAAGAGCTCTCAGGGGGGCTGATTCGGCCCCTGAGCCGCAAGTTTGGCACTCCTGCTATAAATGAACATATGGCAGCAAATAAATGTAAACTCTCCAGAGACTGAGGTCTTTCATCTTCTTTACACAGATATGCCAGGGACCCAACCTAGGATCTTCTGCATCCAAAGAAGTTCTGCCAACTGAGCCAGGGTCCCCCCTCTATGCACATTACATCCCGGAAGCTAAGCGAGGTCAGCCCTGAATAATACCATCAAGGAATTCCAGAGGGCTCTGCAGAGGCAAGCACTGGCAAACCACTTCTGAATACCTCTTGTCTTGAAAACCCTAGGATCGCCATTTGCCATAAGCTCGACGAAACACACACAGAGCACAACAGGCTTGATTTGTCTCTCTACAGCGCAAGACAAGTACCAAGAGGCGGGGCAAGAAGACAGGCTAGGCCGGCCAGCTCTTCCCTGACATTCGGCATGCTGGAAACGGAGGAGAGTCTCCTGGTACTGGAGAATCTACCAAGGCTGTGCTTTGCGCCAACGATCCAGGAAGGTAAATGCCCCCGGCCCTGGGAATCCCCCTGAGCGCAACCAGCCCTGGTCTCTGGGGCCCCTGCAGCTATTCTCACTGCCTCCGCACTCCGATCTTTGCCCCTTTGCGCAAAGCAGCGTACCCTGGAAGCGAGCTCTCTCTCTTTTTAGCTCTCAGACCTCGCCTGGGCCGCGGCTGCGGATTCCAAGCCCGCAGTGTCCCTCTTCCAGCCGGGCAAACCATAGGACAGCTAATCGGCTCAGCAGCAGCTCCTCGGGTGAAAGCGAAAGCAAAGAGACTGGGGAAGGCGGATTTTGCCTACGCGGTGACGTTAGACTTAGCGAGCGAAGAAAAGGGGCCAGTTGGGGACTGGCTGGAAATCCCCCTCTAAAAGGGGAGTCGATGGAATGGGCCATCAGCCTCGCTTCCTGTTTCCTTCTGCCCGGCAGCGACAGGTTTTAGTGTAGCTACATAAAAGGAGCAGGGCGCTTGACGAAGGAGCCAGGCCATCTTTTAGGAGTCGCCTGGGATATACGCGAGTTTCCTTAAATGCCCAATAGCACACATACACCCCTCCACTGAGTCAAGCTGGGAAAATCGGGGTGGAGACTGAGGTTGAAGGATGAAGCGCCTTAAGCATGTATCAGCCTTCTTTTAATCAGGCACCACATTCAGAAACTGAGAACTGATGTGCGAATGTGACATCACATGGAAAAGGAAGGGCACGCACAATCTGTTTAATGTAATGCGCAAAGAGAATCAGTGTTGACCGTGTCTAGTTTCCCCCTCTCTCTCGGCTTGGCTTCGCGAACGAAGATTTAAGAAGGGTGCAATAGTCCACGTTTGCTGCAGGCTCGCTGGTGGCTGACAAGACCAATGTGGGACAGGCAGGTCCGGCCACAGCGGCTGCAGGGAAAAGTCTGATTTAGGGTTGGTCCTGTAGCAGTGCGATTCTTCCTCAATCTCCTTTTGTCCTCAAGACCAGCTATGCGTGCGTTCTCAAAGGAAGAGACAGCCTGGTGGATGGTGTGCCTCCATGCTTTGCGATCTGAGGCTAGGTCAGACCACTGGTGATGGTTGATGTGACAGGTGCTAAGGGATTTCTTCAAGGAGTCCTTGTACCTCTTCTTTGGTGCCCCTCTATTTCGATGGCTGGTGGAGAGTTCTCCATACAGGGCAATCTTGGGAAGGCGGTGGTTTTCCATCCTAGAAATATGCCCTGCCCAGCGCAGCTGCGTCTTCAACAGCAGTGCCTCGATGCTGGTAACCTCTGCCCGCTTGAGGACTTCAGTGTTGGTCACAAAGTCACTCCAGTGGATGTTGAGGATGGTGCGAAGGCAGCGCTGATGAAAGCGCTCAAGGAGTCGCAGGTGATGACGGTATAAAACCCACGATTCGGAGCCATAGATGAGGGTTGTCATCACAACTGCTTTGTAAACATTGATCTTTGTGCCTTTTTTCAGATGCTTGTTGCTCCACACTCTTTTGTGCAGTCGGCCAAATGCACGGTTTGCCTTTGCCAGTCTGTTGTCAATCTCCTTGTCGATCTTGGCATCTGAGGAGATGATGCACCCCAGGTAGCTGAACTGCTGGACTGTCTTCAGAACTGATTCACCCACAGTGATGCAGGGAGGGTGATAATCTTCCTGGGGTGCAGGCTGGTGGAGAACTTCTGTCTTCTTCAGACTAACTTCTAGGCCGAATAGCTTGGCAGCCTCTGCAAAGCAGGACGTCATATGCTGCAGAGCTGATACCGAGTGGGAGACGAGTGCAACATCATCAGCAAACAGTAGCTCTCGGATGAGTTTTTCCATTGTCTTGGAGTGTGCCTTTAGTCGCCTCAGGTTGAACAGGCTGCCATCGGTGCGATAGCGGATGTAGACACCATCGTCCTCATCTAGATCTACTGCGGCTCTTTGAAGCATCATGCTAAAGAAGATCGTAAGGAGAGTTGGTGCGAGAACGCAGCCTTGCTTTACACCTGTGCCTATTGGGAAGGGCTCTGAGAGGTCGTTGCAGTGTCTGACTTGGCCTCGCTGGTCTTCGTGTAGCTGGATGATCATGCTGAGGAACCTTGGGGGACATCCTAAACGTTCCAAGATTTGCCACAGGCCTTTCCTGCTAACGGTCTAGTTTCCACGTACAGATTTACACACAACAGAGACTTATTGATCTGAACATAATAGATTTGCCAGTAAGCCATTCCAAATGTTTCAGATTTCCAACTAAGATATTGGGGGCGGGGGGATCCAACTGTTATGTACTGAATCGGCTACCTGAAATGACCACTGAATTTACTGCTCCGCAGTAGTTTTGCGGGCAGGTCTGCCTATGGACTCTGATCAATTTCAACTCTGTACAACAACCAATGAACGGTCTTGGCGCGAAGCTTGACCACTGTGATTTAGTATGGACTAGGGGGGGCTTTATTGGGAATATATATATGCGGGGTCTCGGCCCCGCCATGTGTTCTTTTAGTAGTCTCTAATACAGCAAGTTCTGTGTTAACTCCAAATGCATCGAACAACCCAGTATATTTCACCAACCATCCTCCAAGGAGCCTTCCTCCAACACATGTCTCTTTTTCCAACAGAAGGAAGTTGCAAGAAGTTTCCTGAGATCGCAGAAAGGATTTAAACTTAAGCCAAAATGAAAGATGCTCTGAGGGCCCTCTGTGGGAATGCACGCCGTTGCCCATTTTTGCCTCTCCTGCTATCCACACCACCTGTTTTCGCTTCCCCTGCTCCCCCGCCACCCGTTTTTGCCTCTCCCATTCTCCCTGCCACCCATTTTCGCCTCTCCTACTCTCCCCGCCACCCGTTTTTGCTTCCCCTGCTCTCCCCACCACCCGTTTTCACCTCTCCCGCTCTCCCCACCGCCCATTTTCGCTTCCTCTGCTCTCCCCGCCGCCCATTTTCTAAACTAAAACGTCAGTATTCAGGTTAAATTGCCGTGTTGGCACTTTGTGATAAATAAGTGGATTTTGGGTTGCAGTTTGGGCACTTGGTCTCTAAAAGGTTCACCATCACCATCACTGGTCTAAGGCCAGCCCTGCCTTTCTGGCATTGGCCGATGAGCCTGTGTCTTTCTCCCCAATGGGGACCCAAAACAGTTTACATTTTCTTTATTATGTGGTTTTTTATTATGTGATTTTAACATACAGAAAAACTTTCATTCAACTAAGCAATCTTTAGAGAACATGGAATACCAACAGAAATGTAAGGAATATGAAGGACTACTGCCATTCCATTTATAATGTTTCTCCCCGCCTCAGCTTTGGAGAATAGTGACATCTGCTGTATGTCATTGGGCACTTTGTATATTGCTGTTACTAAGAGTGGGCTGCTGTGGTGCAGCATTTCACCTTCTCTTTTGTCTCCCCCCCCCCATTTCTTAAAGTGCAGGTACTGCTTCTATTACAACCCCCTAGTTTTTTTAAAAATTGTTGTTTTTTTGCAAAACCAGTTCATTTTTCAGGTGTAGAAAGATTTGTCTTGTCTGTTCATGGCTCCTGTCTCCAGATATAAGAATCCAATGATTTGGCCATGTTGTAAATCAAATATATAGACACCCCCATCTTTTTTCCTAATGTGGAATTTATAGCATAATTTCCTTTTCCTCCATTTTATCCTTGCAACAGCCACCTTGTGTTGTAGGTTAGAGCTGAGGAAGAGTGAAGGGTGCAAAGTTACCTTAGGCTTCCATGACAGAGGGGTTCAAACCAGAATCTTCAAGATAAGAACATAAGAACATAAGAGAAGCCATGTTAGATCAGGCCAATGGCCCATCCAGTCCAACATTCTGTGTCACACAGCGGCCAAATATATATATATATATATCTAGGATGGAAAACCACCGCCTTCCCAAGATTGCCCTGTATGGCGAACTCTCCACCGGCCATCGAAATAGAGGGGCACCAAAGAAGAGGTACAAGGACTCCTTGAAGAAATCCCTTAGCACCTGTCACATCAACCATCACCAGTGGTCTGACCTAGCCTCAGATCGCAAAGCATGGAGGCACACCATCCACCAGGCTGTCTCTTCCTTTGAGAACACACGCATAGCTGGTCTTGAGGACAAAAGGAGATTGAGGAAGAATCGTACTGCTACAGGACCAACCCTAAATCAGACTTTTCCCTGCAGCCGCTGTGGCCGGACCTGCCTGTCCCACATTGGTCTTGTCAGTCACCAGCGAGCCTGCAGCAAACGTGGACTATTGCACCCTTCTTAAATCTTCGTTCGCGAAGCCAAGCCGAGATATATATATATATATATATATATATATATATATATATATATATATATATATATATATACACACACACACACACACACACACACACACACACACACACTGTGGCTAATAGCCACTGATGGACCTCTGCTCCATATTTTTATCTAACCCCTTCTTGAAGGTGGCTATGCTTGTGGACGCCACCACCTCCTGTGGCAGTGAATTCCACATGTTAATCACCCTTTCGGTGAAGAAGTACTTCCTTTTATCCGTTTTAACCTGTCTGCTCAGCAATTTCATCGAATGCCCACGAGATCCTGACCCTCTAACCCAAATGTGTTGAACTCACTTGTTACAAGGGCTGGATCTGACATAGATGTAACTTTGTTGAGCTGGGCCATGTGTGCCATAAAATGTAATGCCAGGTGCCAGAGATATTTGTTTGTTTGTTTGATTTATATCCTGCCCTCCCTGCCAAAGCAGGCTCAGGGCATTTCACATTCTCATAAAAATATCGTATAAAAACCAGTTACCAACATAAACATAAAATACAAGAATATAAAAACAGAAAACAATATCGGGTGCTATATTGATCTTAAATTGGTAACAAGTGTGACGATGGTGTATAACTGCCTATTCAGTCGATATCAAATTTTGCTGTGCAGCTGGTATTACTAGATATTCTATTAGGGAGATAGATCTTGAGGTCATGATTGTACATTTGAAGTGGACCAGATAGTTCAGTGACTGTTGTTGTAATTGATCTTAATTGGTGAATGCCAATTTGTAACAGACACAGGCAAACACAATTAACAGTATTATTTTTTATTCAATATACAAACATGAGTAAAATATTAACACTCTTACAGTATTTCCTCTACTTAACATCCTGACAATGAACCAATCTATGCAAGAAATATGATTTCTGGAACAACTGTAAAAATATACAATGGATACATAAACACCACTTTATACTGGAAACCTACTAACTGATAAACATACCTACATGCCTCCAGCTACCATCCTAAATATACCAAATGATCCATCATATACAGCCAGGCTCTATACTACAACTGCATCTCAGACCCATAGCTACTGGGGGGGTGGAGTCCAGGCTCCACCAATCAAACCCACCTTTCTGTCCCCAAGGCAACCTGTATCCAGCACAGTCTGTGGTTGAATCCAGTGTGAACTAATATCATGTGGCAGACATACTTGCTTAAGTAACACTGAACATAATTTAAAAACTATATACACTGAAGCAAACTCTGACAGAAAACAGTTAAATCTCTTCAACGGGCAGAAAAGGAATGTTCCATCACAACTTGGGGTGGTGGTGGTGGTGAGGGAGAAGTTCAGCTCCAGAGAAACAGTCTCTCTATATTCTATGCTCTATACTCAAATCCCCTTTCCACCTGCAAATAGTCTTCACTCTCTCTATTCAAATTAGGCTACAGTGGACTGTTTGCTTTAAGAGGAAGGGTCCCTTTTGCTCTCTCCCCCCCCCCCCTTTGACCTGCAAGGGTAAAAGGTAGGCTTCTAATGGCTGCCTACCTTCCTACCTGCTTGCCTGTCTTCCTGTCATTTCTCTGTCTCCCTGTCTTCCTTCCTTTCTTTCCCTTTATTTTATTCCTTTCTCACAAACTTTTACATAACTCTCACTTCATTCATTCATCTCATTCTTTCTCTGTCTCTGTCTTTTTCTTTCATTCTATCTATCTTCATTTTTATTTCTCTCACTCAGGCCTCGTTTTGGGCAGAAGCTCACAGGAGTGGAATTCCAGAACCTCTAAATTTTATTGTGCTCTTTCTTTCTAACCCCCCCCCCCCCCATACATGCTTCTGGGCTCCATTGTTCAACCCCCCTGTGAGAAGTTTGCTGAACTCTAGAATTTAACAAACTTTCTAATATATTTCCACACAAAAAATGGTGAAATAACCAAAACATATAAATCAGACAGATGGGAATAAGAACATAAGAGAAGCCATGTTAGATCAGGACAATATCCAATCCAGTTTAACACTGTGTCACACAGTGGCCAACAATTTTTATATATATACTGTGCCACTGTGTGACACAGTCTTCACTCTTTATACACACACACACACATATATATACACACTGTGGCCTATAGTCACTGATGGACCTCTGCTCCATATTTTTATCTAACCCCCTCTTGAAGCTGTCTATGGTAGCCACCATCACCTCCTGTGGCAGTGAATTCCACATGTTAATCACCCTTTGGGTGAAGAAGTACTTCCTTTTATCTGTTTTAACCTGACTGCTCAGCAATTTCATCGAATGCCCATGAGTTCTTGTATTGTGAGAAAGGGAGAAAAGTACTTCTTTCTCTATTTTCTCCATCCCATGCATTATCTTGAAAACCTCTATCATGTCAACCCGCAGTAAATGTTTCTCCAAGCTAAAGAGCCCCAAGCGTTTTAACCTTTCTTCATAGGGAAAGTGTTTCAACCCTTTAATCATTCTAGTTGCCCTTTTCTGGACTTTTTCCAATGCTATAATAATCTTTTTGAGGTGCGGTGACCAGAATTGCACACAGTATTCCAAATGAGACTGCACCATCGATTTATACAGGGGCATTATGATACTGCTGATATGTTTTCAATTCCCTTCCTAATAATTCCCAGCATGGCATTGGCCTTTTTTATTGCAATTGCACACTGTCTTGACATTTTCAGTGAGTTATCTACCACGACCCCAAGATTGAAACTGCATTATCAAACGTGTGATTCCAGTCTCTGTCTTTCTATCCTCCTTCCTTCCATTTCTTTTTGGCTGTTTCTACACTTGGCAGAAAATCCTGCCTTTGTGCATATTTAAAAGTTATTGCTGTAACGTACTGAGACAGGAGACGTTGGTAGGGCAACATGCTTTAATGGAGGCACGTTACAAGAGAGAGAACACGCGGGCCGGGTCCCGCTTATATACAACTCCGGGAACCTCCCTCCAGACAGGCCAGTCCAATCCTGGCCTGTTGAACTTCCCGCCACAGCTGGTGATTGGCTGGGAGTTCGTGCCCTGCGCTGAGCAGCCCGGGGACGCCCGGTCGCTCCGCGCAGGGTCACGCTGCTTGCGTATATCTTTGTCTGGATACACTACAGCCCTCCCCCCCTAGTTGCTGTACATAGTCTCTCAGGTAGGCGGGAGGTTGGCGCTCCCGGGTAGATCGTCTAGGAGCTGCCTGTGGTGTCGGTGCTGCTTCGGCCGCGGGGGTCTCTCCGGGGGCCGAGGCTGCTGTGGGTTGCTGGTCGATCTCTGTGGGTCGCTCGACCTCTGCTGGTCCGGGGAGTTCGCTGGCGGGCAGGGTTGGTGCTGGCGCTGTGGCCTCTGGCAGACCCCTAGCCGGCTCTCCCCCGGGTACTTCGTCCTCCACGTCGATCGGCCCTTCCGGTAGTGTGCGGCGGCGCAGCTGGTCAATGTGCCGCCGAAGCGTCTGGCCCCCCTCTGTGGATACCTCGTAGTGACGGGTCCCAATTACCTGCCTCACCCGACCCGCCACCCACATGGGTCCCTGAGTGTAGTTTCATGCGAACACGGGGTCCCCTGCGAAAAACCCTCGGGCTGCCTCCCGGACCTCCGGGGACCCTCGGATGTCCAAGGCTCGGTCGGGGTGTAGCCTGTCGAGCCTCGTGATGAGTTTGCGCCCCATGAGAAGTTCGGCCGGGCTCACCCCCGTGACTGGGTTGGGGGTTACCCGGTTGTTGAACAAGAAGGCGGCTAGTCTGTGGTCCCAGTCACCCTGCACTATCCGGCCCAGAGCTTCCTTGGTCGTTCGGACCATTTGCTCCGCCTGTCCGTTGGTGGCCGGGTGGAACGGGGCAGACCTTATGTGTCTAATCAGGTACCTCTGCAGGAATGCCTGAAAGTCCCCAGAGGTGAAAGCCGCCCTGTTGTCTGTGACTATAGTGTCCGGAATACCATGGGTGCTAAGGGCCCGGCGCAGTGCCCGTATGGCGGCTGCTGATGATGTGGACGCTACTGGAATGACCTCCAGCCATTTAGTGTAGGCGTCCACCATGATCAGAAAGATCTGTCTCTGGAAGGGCCCTGCAAAATCTAAGTGGAGCCGGGACCAAGGTTTCCTAGTGGTTTCCCAACGTGTGACCGGGGCGCTTGGTGGCTCGGGGCGTGACTCCTGACATGCACTGCACCTCCGCACCCAGTTCGCGAGCTCCTCGTCCATCCCCGGCCACCAGACGTAGCTCCTGGCTAGAGCCTTCATCCTGACTATGCCGGGGTGTGTCTCATGGAGTGACTCCAAAACTCGCTTCCGCAGCGGGGGGGGGGGGGGAAGCAACACCCTGCTTCCCCATAAGATGCACCCTTTGTGGGCTGCTAGCTCCTCTCTCCTCATTTTGTAGGGTTTGAACTCTTCCCCCATGTTCCCTTCTGGCCACCCCCTCACCACCCAGTCGAGAACCCTTGCCAGTGTTTTGTTCCTCCCTGTAGCCTTTGCGACCTCCGCGGCATGGAGGGGCTGTTCCGGGAGGGATTCAACCAACATGACCAGGTGTGCGGGGGCTGGGTCAGGTTCTGTGACGGGTAGGGGCAAATGGCTGAGCGCGTCCGCGTGGCCCATGGCCTTGCCGGCCCGGTGGACCAGGGTGTATGTGTATGAGTTGAGGAATTGGTTCCATCTCAACACGCGCTGTGAAAGTATTTGGGGGGTTTGGCGGTCTGGGGCCAACAGACCTAAGAGCGGCTTATGGTCCGTAGCTATTGTGAACCTCCGCCCATACAGATAATCATGGAACTTGCGGACCCCCGCCACGATTGCCAGAGCCTCCTTGTCAATCTGCGCGTAATTGCGCTCGGCCGGTGTGAGTGTACGGGAGTAGTACGCTACCGGTACCTCCCTCCCGTCCGGGAGTTGGTGCCCCAGGACTGCTCCCAACCCATAAGGCGACGCATCGCAAGCTAGGATGACGGGGAGGCCCTCGTCAAAATGGTGGAGCACCGCATTGGACACCAGGACGTCCTTGACCGCCTGAAACGCGGCGGCTTGTTGTTTGCCCCAAACCCAAGGGTTTTTTTTATCCAGCAGCCGGTGTAGGGGTTCAGCTAGGGCTGCCTTGTGGGGGAGGAATGAGTGGTAAAAATTAAGCACCCCCAAGAAGCTTTGTAGCTCCGCTTTGCACGTGGGGGCCGGGGCTTGCACGATGGCTCGGGTCTTTTCTTCCGTTGGGTGGATTCCTGCTGCGTCTACAGCGAAGCCCAGGAACTCCACCTGTGGGACCCCCAGCACGCATTTCTCCCTCTTGACCTTGAGCCCCGCTGCCTGGAACCGGCGGAGCACCTCTCTCAGGCGGTTGGCGAATTCTTCGGAGTCCGGGGCAGCGATTAAAACGTCATCGAAGAACGGCTGGACTCCGGGAATCCCTTTAAGGAGAGCGTCCATTATACTTTGGAAAATCCCCGGAGCGATGCTAACCCCGAACTGTAGCCTCTGCACTCTGAAGGCCCCCCTGTGTGTCACAATAGTTTGGGCCTCCGCCGTTTTCGTATCTACCGGGAGCTGTTGGTAGACCTGTGCCAGATCCAGCTTCCCGAAGATCTTAGACCCCGCTAGGGCAGCCAGAACGTGGCTCACTACCGGCACTGGGTAGGGGTTATCCTGCAGTGCCTTATTTATTGTGCACTTATAGTCGGCACAGATCCGCACCTCCCCGTTTGGCTTGATCGGGGTTACGATGGGAGTCTCCCAGGGGGCGTAGTCTACCGGTTCCAGGACCCCTTGGGCGGTGAGGCGGTCTAGTTCGGCCTCTATCTTTGGTTTCAAGGAGAACGGGACCCGCCTCGCCTTGAGCCTGATCGGCCTGACCGTCGGGTCCAGTGGCAGGGAGATGGCCGGCCCTTTGTAGCTCCCCAGGGAGCCGTCAAACACGCCCGGGAACTCTTGGCATATTTCCCCGAACCCCCTGGGTGTTAGGGTTTGTCCCACCCCCTCCAAGCGGATCCCCAAGGGTTTGAACCATGCTAGTCCTAGCAGGGTGGTAAGCTGGCGCTTTACCACCAGGATGTCCAGCGGGCCATAGAAGGACCCCCACTCAACTTGCACCCGGGCCCACCCCACGATTTGCACCGGGTTCTTCTGAAAGTCCCGGAGTATGAAGTCCGCCGGCCTTAGTTGAAGCCGCTGGCGGGGGCACAGTTTCCTCAGGGTCTCCTCTGCTATAATGGAAATGGAGGAACCTGAGTCCACCTCCATTTGGCAGGGGTTCCCTTCGATCAGGACCGCCATTTTGATCTTGTCGGGGGTGGCGAGGGGCAAGTTCAGTACCTGTAGGGTTGTGGAGGCTGTGGATTGGAACTCCGCCGACTCGTGGTGCGTGGTCGGCCTCCGGCGGTTGGGCTTGGCTCGGCAAGCCCTTGCAATGTGGCCGGTCTTTCCGCAACTCCGGCAGTCCCAGGTCCGGTACTGGCAGTCCCTTCTGTCGTGGGGGTCGCCGCAGCTGGCGCACTTGGGGCCCGGCGATCTCTCCGCCGCTGGTGATCGTTCGACTGCTCGGGGTCATTGTGGCGCGCGGTTGGTTGCCCCTGCTGGGCGGCGCAGCTGGAACGCTTCTCCCTCGTCCGGACGGTCGGGGTCCAGCTCCTCGTGGTGGACCGCGTCGGCCCTCGCCTTGGGGAAGGTCCTTGCGGTTCTCTCGAATGCCACGGCTTCGCTGAAGGCGCTCTGCAGTTTGAGGTCCTCCTTCGCGAAGAGCCTCTGTTGGAGCCTCTCGTCGCGGAGGCCCCACGTGAACCGATCGGCCAGGGTCTCTTCCAGCCGAGGAAAGTCGCAGCTTCCCGCAATCTGGCGTAGGGCCGCCAGATAGTCAGCGGCCGATTCTCCTGCCGCTTGGTCTCACCGGTGGAAAAGGTACCGGCGGGCCACCCGAGATGGTTGGGGCAGGAAATGGCCAGTGAGGAGCCTGATGATCTCCGCGAAGGACTTCTCGGTGAGTTTGGCGGGGGCTGAGAGACCCTTGGCGATCTCGAATGTGGCCGCCCCGCAGACGCTCAGGAGAACGTCCCTTTTCATGCTGTCCTCGGTGACCTTGTTGGCCCTCAGGTAGCATTCTACCCGCTCCGCGTAGGACTCCCAGGCCTCGGGATTCGCGGGGTTGAATGGCTCGATGTGACCGGTGGTTCCGCTCTGTTGAGCCATGCTGATGGCGGCGGCGGTCATGGCCCGTGGGTTGCCCTGTCTCCGATGTAGCCAACGTGGCTAGAATCCCATCCTCGTCACCACTGTAACGTACTGAGACAGGAGACGTTGGTAGGGCAACATGCTTTAATGGAGGCACGTTACAAGAGAGAGAACACGCGGGCCGGGTCCCGCTTATGTACAACTCCAGGAACCTCCCTCCAGACAGGTCAGTCCAATCCTGGCCTGTTGAACTTCCCGCCACAGCTGGTGATTGGCTGGGAGTTTGTGCCCTGCGCTGAGCAGCCTGGGGACGCCCGGTCGCTCCGCGCAGGGTCGCGCTGCTTGCGTATATCTTTGTCTGGATACACTACAATTGCATATCACTGTCACTTCTGTCCTTTGCATTTTCTTCTACATTCATTGTTTTGAATGGGCACTGAAAATGTTTTCATCCTGGAGTTGCCCTGCTCAAAGTACTCAAGAGTACTTTTGAACAGGAGTTTTCCTGAACATGCGGATTTAAGTTTATAACTGTAGAACTTTCCCTCCGAGTTTTAAAACTCCTCCCCATGCCCCGTCCATCCGTTCACTTATGAGAACACTGGTTCAGGAAGTTGCTAGGTGCACTGCTCAGAGGTGCATCAACGTTTGCTCTCTTCCATGCAGGGCTCAGAGGTGCATCGACATGTGCTCTCTTCCAAGCAGGGCTTCCCTCACAAGGAAAACCTGGCTCGGAGGAGAACGTGCCCTGCCCGGCTGCTTTCACCTTCGAGGCAAAAGCATCTAGGTGGGTATCAGCACAGCTTCTCCGAGCCAGGCTTCCCTTACTAGGGAGGCCCAACTCAGAGGATAATGTGCCCTGCCCAGCTGCTCTTGCCTTCAAGGCAAAAGCAGCTGGGTGGGCATCAGCACGGCTTCTCTGAGCACAACTTGGAAGAGAACACTTCTGCAGTGCGCTCTCACAGGTTCTCTGCACCTCCGAGAGCGCACTGCACAGGCCCAGCTTAGCCGGAGCCCTCCCACCCCTCTTTCCACACCGCTGCACCTGCTCTCCCTGTGGGTGGGGTGTGGAGGCAGGGAAGGCACAGGTGGGGGGCACAGGTGCCAGCCTGGGGCGCCTGAGGTCCTAGCACTGGGCCTGCCCAGGTTCCGGGCAGATGAAAGAGGTGGTGGCAAAGGAAGGCAGCCTCCAAGTGGCAGAGAAGTGCCCTGCCACCCCCTTCAGCTGCCTGGATCCCAGGCAGGTGAAAGAGCACACTACTGTGTGGTGGGGCGTGGATCCTTGCCTGGGGCTTCCTTCTTTTCAAATATAGAAGTAAAACTCCGCAAAAGGTGAGGAGCATATTTTTAAATGTAGAAGCATTTTGAATGATGCGAGTTTGTAGTAGGTGGATTCAGTGCTCAGTAGATCTGGAGCAAAGCTGAATGGAGAAAGGGCTTTTCTCTCACTCTTTTCTCCTCATCTTTTCTTTCATTCTGTTTGTCTCTCTTCCTTCCTTCCTTCCTTCCTTCCTTCCTTCCTTCCTTCCTTCCTTCCTTCCTTCCTTCCTTCCTTCCTTCCTTCCTTCCTTCCTTCCTTCCTTCCTTCCTTCCCTCCTTCCTTCCTTCCTTCCTTCCTTCCTCCTATACATTCATCACCCTCCTCCCAAATATTTTTCTAGGGCCCATTGTATTTTTTCCAGGCTTTACTGCTAGTTTTAACATAAAAATCTCTAAATGGCCTGGGATCGCTTTTCCCCCTATGAAGCCTGCCCATTTTCTCAGGACACATTCAATGGCTTTACTCAAGCGCCTCCATCTTTGGAAGTGATGTGGTTGGCTACCTGGCAGGGACAGGGTGTTTTGATGCATCTACCATACTATGGAATGCCCTTCCCAAACTTATTTGTCTGGTGCTAAATTTAGTACCATTTAACTGTTAGGTAAGAACTGTTGCATATGGTAAAGCTTTTGATAGCTTATAGAGCCTTACTTGCTTTACAGTGCCATCCTAGCAGACTAGGGAGACCCAGGTTCAAATTCTTGCTTGCCTGAAGCTTACTGATTGACCTTAAGCCAGGCCTTTTCTTTCTGCCTAACCTACTTCACCAGTTCTTGTCAATATCAAATAGAGGCAGGGCATATAATGTAAGCTGCTCTGAGCTCCTTGGAAGATAGCTATGTGGTAAAATAACACCAAAAAAAGAAATCTATTATCATGTGAATTTACAGTACGTCACATAAGTGAGTATACCCCCTCACAATTTGTAAATATTTAAGTATATCTTTTCATGTGACAACACTGAAGAAATGACACTTGGCTACGATGTAAAGTAGTGAGTCTACAGCTTGTATAACAGTAAATGTGCTGTCCCCTCAAAATTACGCAACACACAGCCATTAATGTCTAAACTGCAGGCAACAAAAGTGAGTACAGCCCTAAGTGATAATGTCCAAATGGGGCCCAAAGTGTCAATAATTTGTGTGGCCACCATTATTTTCCAGCACTGCCTTAACCCTCTTAGGCATAGAGTTCACCAGAGCTTCACAGGTTGCCACTAGAGTCCTCTTCCACTTCTCCATGACAACGTCACGTAGCTGATGGATGTTAGAGACCTTGCGCACCTCCACCTTCCATTTCAGGATGCCCCACGCATGCTCAATAGGGTTTAGGTCTGAAGACATGCTTGGTCAGTCCATCACCTTTAACCTCAGCTTCTTTAGCAAGGCAGTGGTCGTTTTGGGGGTATATTTGGGGTCGTTGTCATGTTGGAATACTGCCCTGCGGCCCAGTCTCTGAAGAGAGGGGATCATGCCCTGCTTCAGTATGTCACAGTATATGTTGGCATTCATGGTTCCCTCAATGAACTGTCGCTTCCCAGTGCCGGCAGCACTCATGCAGCCCCAGACCATGACATTCCCACCACCATGCTTGACTATAGGCAAGACACACATGTCTTTGTACTCCTCACCTGGTTGCCACCACACACGCTTGACACCATCTGAACCAAATAAGTTTATCTTGGTCTCATCAGACCACAGGACATGGTTCCAGAAATCCATGTCCTTAGTCTGCTTGTCTGCAACAAACCATTTGTGGGCTTTTTTGTGTATCATCTTTAGAAGAGGCTTCCTTCTGGGACGACAGCCCTGCAGACCAATTTGATGCAGCATGCAGCGTATGGTCTGAGCACTGACAGGCTGACCCCCCATCCCTTCAACCTCTGTAGCAATGCTGGCAGGACTCATACGTCTATTTCCCAAAGCCAACCTCTGCATATGATGCTGAGCACGGGCACTCAACTTCTTTGGTTAACCATGGCGAGGCCTGTTCTGAGTGGAACCTGTCCTGTTAAACCGCTGTATGATCTTGGCCACCGTGCTGCAGCTCAGTTTCCGGGTCTTGGCAATCTTCTTATAGCCTAGGCCATCTTTATGTAGAGCAACAATTTGTTTTTTCAGATCCTCAGAGAGTTCATTGCCATGAGGTGCCATGTGGAACTTCCAGTGACCAGTATGAGGGAGTGAGAGCGATAACCTGCTCCCCCTTCACACCTGATACCTTGTACCACTAACGAGTCACATGACACCAGGTAGGAAAAACAACCACTTGGGCCCCATTTGGACATTATCACTTAGGGCTGTACTCACTTTTGTTGCCTGCAGTTTAGACATTAATGGCCGTGTGTTGCGTAATTTTGAGGGGACAGCACATTTACACTGTTATACAAGCTGTAGACTCACTACTTTACATTGTAGCCAAGTGTCATTTCTTCAGTGTTGTCACATGAAAAGATATACTTAAATATTGACAAAATGTGAGGGGGTGTACTCACTTCTGTGACATATTGTATGTACAATGTGTTATTTCAGTAAATTAGTTATTGCCAATAACCTTTTCATAACGAAATGAAGGCATCAAAGAAACAAACCAAATATTAAATGCAATATGAAAATGCTATTTTGGGAGGAGATCATTCAGACCTGAAAATAGGGGGAAAGCTAAGCATGTTCTCCCTCTCCACTTTTCTTTTCAAAATCATCCCTTTCAAAAACTGTTTTTTACTGGAGGGGGAAAAAATCCCCACAGTTGCATGTGTTTGTATGTGGTATATAGCTAGGCATATATAGTTCAGGCACTGACCTGTAGGTGATGCTGTTTCTCTAGAAAAATGTTATTGCAGAGACTAATTTACTGTAAAAACAGATTTAACAAAGCAGGAGTCATGTTGCACCTTTAAGACCAACCAAGTTTTATTTAGAACATAAGCTTTCATGTGCTCTCTAGGCACACTTCATCAGACGAGGGGATCAGGTATTGTGGTTGGAATAAATGCAGTTTGTTGATTAAGAGGGCAAACTAACTGATCACTTGGTCACATAAAACAGTGTGGCTTGGCCACTTGGTCTGGATAGCCATAAAAGGTAATAAAGTTCCCTGCCAAATGGTGTTTCTCCAAATCTAGGTAAATCACAAAAGGACATGTATATCCTAGTTGTAGTCCACCCAATCTGCTTATCAACATCAATCTATACATTATAAACATCATTCTAGCCTGCCATTAGAAAACAAGAATACATAAAATGAAAATGGGTTAAGTATGTAAATGAGATTAATAGCCAATATTCATTATTTGAGTATTTCAATATAAAACATTATTCCGATACACTATTATAAAAGTGAAATACATTGGAATTCTGTGGATGTATAGCTATACTCACTGAGAGTGGGTTTAGCATATGTAATGAGATAAAAAAACAATATCCCTGTTCAGTCCTGGGGAGGTGTTTGTTCCAAGTTTCAGATTGTTATTTATTAGATGTTCTGTAAAGACCTAAATGGCCAGGATTCAGGTTGATATCCAGAAAGACACCCCTGTACTGATTCCCAAGCCATGCACCCCTAGAATGTAATATTGCAATGTAACCATAGAATATTAATATGACACAGCAATGCCCATTTGAACTGGAATGGTCTTTCTTGCACATAAGGGAGAAAAATCCAATTCCTTCTCAGCCCCAGGCAGGCTGGAATAATGTCAAGTCTGATTCACAAGCTGGACATGGTGGCCAAATGCTGAACGGTGGAGAAGCATCCATCTTTCTGCTCCTGGAAATAAAGAATTCCAAGCCCAGAGAGGGACAGAGGTGGGCAGAGCTGTAAAAATTCCTTCACTCTTTTGGCAACCTTTTAAATCCTGTTATCAAAGCATAAAGGAATAAGGGTGACCAGGGACCCTACAACACAAATAAATGGCTTGTATATATATGTTCTGTTATTCTTCAGGGCAAGACAGGAGAAACACAAAGGTTAAAGGTTAAGTGCTCATCTTGTTGTGAATGTGTGGTATACCTGTAAACTGATCTCACATTTTTGACTTTTAACAAAGTTTCTATTTTTCTTTAATTATTGCTAAAGCTATCAAAGTCAACAAGTCTCCTGAACACTTGATGGATGCCTATCCATGTTTGACACTAAGAGAGAAATCTATCACTTTTGGGGAGCTTCAAAGGAATCAGTTTGGCAAAACAGGGCCATAAAAAGTCATTTGGCCATTGTAATTAAAATTCCTATGTTGGGGTATGGATCTATGAAACAATGATCTCTGATTGGATATTCCACATATGACACTCTGATTTTCCATTGGTGTGACACTCTGCCTCCTCATTGGGTAATTGAATCGCTTGATGTGATGTAATTTACCCTAGAAAACAGGCAACCCCACCTATCAGGTTAGAGAAGGAAAAATTAAGGGTCGAGAGAGAAAAGGAGGAGTCGGAAAAGAAAAGGGAGTTCCCCCTCCATCCCTTCCTACCCTCACCCCCCCTTCTTCTCAAGAGAAATCTCCCTCCAGAGGCCTTGCATTTCCTCTGACTGAGCCTACCCTGCAAGATCTACGTATTGAATCACCTTCCCCCATCCATGCTTATTCAGCTAATCTCTGAATTCCTCTTGTATGCTTGAAATTGTTTGATTGGGATGTAACTATTTGAAACCCTATTCCTACAATAAAATCCATTATTAACCAAAGGATTTTCAGTGGTCTATCTCCGTAGACATTGACAGAGATCTCTGCTCACCTCACCTCTCGTAGACTCACCATTTTGAGCTAAGAAATATTAATATTCCCCAATAAAAAGTTAGTTGAGGTGTAACAAGGTTACCCTGAGGAAGCTCTCCCTCTCTCTCTCTCACATCCTCATTCCCAAGAGAGACAGTGCTTTGGGTGCCACAATCAGGTTGTAGGTGGCTAGTAAGCATCTTACGTTTTCCCTGGATTTCTGAGATGTCTGTTTTAGATTCTGTCTTTGCTTAAATTTTAAAATTTGTGCAGCAATTAATTATACACATGAACATAAGAACATAAGAGAAGCCATGTTGGATCAGGCCAACGGCCCATCAAGTCCAACACTCTGTGTCACACAGTGGCAAAAAATTTTATATACACACATACACTGTGGCTAATAGCCACTGATGGACCTGTGCTCCATATTTTTATCTAAACCCCTCTTGAAGGTGGCTATACTTGTGGCCGCCACCACCTCCTGTGGCAGTGAATTCCACATGTTAATCACCCTTTGGGTGAAGAAGTACTTCCTTTTATCCGTTTTAACCTTTCTGCTCAACAATTTCATCGAATGCCCACGAGTTCTTGTATTGGGAGAAAGGGAGAAAAGTACTTCTTTCTCTACTTTCTCCATCCCATGCATTATCTTGTAAACCTCTATCATGTCACCCCGCAGTCGACGTTTCTCCAAGCTAAAGAGTCCCAAGCGTTTCAACCTTTCTTCATAGGGAAAGTGCTCCAGCCCTTTAATCATTCTAGTTGCCCTTCTCTGGACTTTCTCCAATGCTTTTTGAGGTGCGGTGACCAGAACTGCACACAGTACTCCAAATGAGACCGCACCATCGATTTATACAGGGGCATTATGATACTGGCTGATTTGTTTTCAATTCCCTTCCTAATAATTCCCAGCATGGCGTTGGCCTTTTTTATTGCAGACGCACACTGTCTTGACATTTTCAGTGAGTTATCTACCACGACCCCAAGATCTCTCTCTTGGTCAGTCTCTGCCAGTTCACACCCCATCAACTTGTATTTGTAGCTGGGATTCTTGGCCCCAATGTGCATTACTTTGCACTTGGCCACATTGAACCGCATCTGCCACGTTGACGCCCACTCACCCAGCCTCAACAGATCCCTTTGGAGTTCCTCACAATCCTCTCTGGTTCTCACCACCCTGAACAATTTAGTGTCATCCGCAAACTTGGCCACTTCACTGCTCACTCCCAACTCTAAATCATTTATGAACAAGTTAAAGAGCATGGGACCCAGTACCGAGCCCTGCGGCACCCCACTGCTTACCGTCCTCCACTGCGAAGACTGCCCATTTATACTCACTCTCTGCTTCCTATTACTAAGCCAGTTTTTGATCCACAAGAGGACCTGTCCTTTTACTCCATGACTCTCAAGTTTTCTAAGGAGCCTTTGATGAGCAACTTTATCAAAGGCTTTCTGGAAGTCAAGGTAAACAACATCTATCGGGTCACCTTTGTCCACATGTTTGTTCACCCCCTCAAAGAAATGTAACAGGTTAGTGAGGCAAGATCTTCCCTTGCAGAACCCATGCTGAGTCTTCCTCAATAACCCGTGTTCATCAATGTGCCTACTCATTCTGTCCTTGATAATGGTTTCTACCAACTTTCCCGGTATTGAAGTCAGACTGACTGGCCTGTAATTTCCCGGATCTCCTCTGGAATCCTTTTTAAAGATGGGGGTGACATTTGCTACCTTCCAGTCCTCAGGAATGAAGGCAGATTTCAATGAAAGATTACAGATTTTTGTTAGAAGATCCACAAGTTCAACTTTGAGTTCTTTCAGAACTCTCGGATGTATGCCATCCGGACCCGGTGACTTATTAGTTTTTAATTTGTCTATCAGTTGTAGGACCTCCTCTTTTGTCACCTCAATCTGACTCAGGTCTTTCAACACCCCTTCCAAAATTAGTGGTTCTGGGGCGGGCAAAAAGTTCTCGTCTTCCACAGTGAAAACGGAGGCAAAAAATTCATTTAGCTTCTCAGCCATTTCCCTATCCTCCTTCAGTAATCCTTTTACCCCATGGTCATCCAAGGGCCCCACTGCCTCCCTGGCTGGTTTCCTACTTCTAATATATTTGAAGAAATTTTTATTGTTGGTCTTTATGTTTTTTGCAATATGCTCCTCATAGTCCCTTTTTGCCTGCCTGATCACAGTCTTGCATTTGATTTGCCACAGCCTGTGTTCCCTTTTACTAATCTCACTTGGACTGGTTTTCCACCGCTTAAAGGAGTCCTTCTTACCTTTTACAGCTTCCATTACTTTGTTTGTTAACCACGCAGGCCTTTTCTTATGCCTGTTTGTGCCTTTCCTAACTTGTGGTATGTATTTTATCTGAGCTTCTAGGATTATAGTTTTAAATAGCGTCCAAGCTTCCCCAAGGGTTTTGACCATATGTACCTTTCCTTTCAGTTTCCTCCTCACATGCCTCCTCATCTCAGTGTATTTACCCCTTTTAAAGTTAAACGTGGTTGTGGCGGTCTTTTTGGACAACTCCCTATTTATACAAGCGGCGCAATCACTTTTACATCTCTCACCAAGTCTTGGGCATTACTTAGGACCAAATCCAGGATCACCCCACCCCTGGTAGGTTCTGAGACCATCTGCTCCATAGAACAGTCATTGAGAGCATCAAGAAACTCAATCTCTTTCTCTCGACCAGAACACATATTGACCCAATCAATCTGCGGGTAGTTAAAATCACCTATTATGACACAGTTTTTACGTTTAGCCGCTATCTTTAAGCTTTCCATCATATTATAATCGTCCTCTCTCTTTTGATTTGGTGGGCGATAACAAACTCCCATAGTTAAATTTCCTTTTGGGCCCTCTATTTCAACCCAAAGCATTTCTAAAAGTGAATCTAATTCTCTGACCTCAGTCTTACTGGACTGTATATCCTCTCTGACATACAGAGCCACCCCACCTCCAACCCTTCCCTCCCTATCCTTCCGATATAGCTTATATCCAGGAATCACCGTGTCCCACTGATTCTCCTCATTCCACCAAGTTTCTGAAATTCCCACAATGTCTATGTTTTCTCCCAACACTAAACATTCCAATTCACCAATTTTACTTCGAACACTTCTAGCATTTGCATACAAACATCTATAATTTCCCAGGCGAGCTAGGCCCGCCACCTTCCTCCTGCCACCTCGAGACTCTGGCAGACAGTCCATATTGTTCGTCGCCTTCACAGTGGACAACTCTGGTCTGTTACCCGGTAGAAAAATAGCAGCTAACCCTTCATCTCTTTGAGACGAGTCCTCCCGAACCAGAGACATTTCATCTCCTGTCGGCTTTCCCCCAAGATTTAGTTTAAAAACTGCTCTGCCACCTTTTTGATTTTAAGTGCCAGCAGCCTGGTTCCATCTGGGGACAAGTGGAGACCGTCTCTTTTGTACAGCTCCCGCTTGTTCCAGAAAGCATCCCAGTGCTAACAAACTTAATCCCTTCCTCCTTACACCATCGTCTCATCCACACATTGAGACTTCTAATTTGTGCCTGTCTCTCCTGCCCTGCACGTGGAACAGGTAGCACTTCCGAGAAGGCTACCTTGGAGGTCCTGGCCTTAAGTCTCCCGCCTAGCAGCCTAAATTTTTCCTCCAGGACCTCACGACTGCATTTCCCCACATTGTTGGTGCCAACATGCACCACGACCACAGGCTCCTCCCCAGCACTGTCTATCAGTCTATCTACTACACGCGTAATGTCCGCTACCTTCGCACCAGGCAGGCAAGTCACCATACGGTCAGTACATGGTTTTGCCACCCAGCTGTCTACTTGCCTAAGGATCGAATCACCAACTACCAAAACCCCCCCTCTCCCCCTGCTCAGGGATGGTTCCTTGGCGCGAAAGGATTCCCGCTCACCAACCGAAGAAGAGGTCCCTTCTGAGGGCGCATTCCCCTTGTCCTCAGCACGGTGCCCTGTTCCCTCTCGACCCTCTCGCTCTCTGGCAGCAACGGGGTTGCTACGTTCAGAGCGGGGCTCATCTAATATGCCCCCGAGAGTCTTCCCCAAGTGCCTAACTGACCGTCTCTGCTTCTCCAGGGCAGTCACCTCGGCCTCAAGGGTACGAACTCGTTCCCTGAGGACCAGGAGCTCCTTGCATCGAGCACACATCCAAGACTTCTGTCCTTTGGGCAGATAGTCATACATGTGACACTCAGTGCAAAACACTGGAAAGCCCCCAACCCCCTGCTGGCATTCTATCTTCATGATATATATATATATATATTAAAATATACAGTCCTCTTTAAATGCTGTTTGTTTAAGTGGCTCCCCTTCTGGAGGGTCAACTTACCTTACCTCAACTTACCTTATTGGGAACTTACCTTATTTGGAGAACAAGGAAATCAGGGATCTGGGTTCCTGGCACATGGTTTTATAACTGTTAATGTTTTTAAGTACCTTGTGGATCACTTTGACAGCACAGTCGTGAGACCCACCATTAAGGTTACCAACTTCCAGGTGGTGGCTGATGATTTCCTGCTATTACAGCTGAAAGAAATCAGTTCACCTGGGGAAAATGGCCATTTTGAAAGATGGACTCTTTGGTATTATGCTTCATTGAAGTCCCTCCTCTCTCCAAACCCGCCCTTCTCAGGCTTCAGCTCCCCAGTCTCCAGGTATTTCCCAAACCAGAGCTGGCAACCCCGCATCAGAGCACACCGCGCCGAGGCTGGGCCCTACTGGCTTCAATGCATTTGGTGCACCACGAATGCTTTGAAGATTGCATGGGAGAAGGCCTCACTCCCCCTCACTTCCAGTTCCAGGAAATAGGAGGAGCGAAGCCTTCTCCCGCATGGGCTTCAAAGCATTCGTTGGTGTGCCAGCTGCATAGGGTAGGTATGGGCCAGCTGCATAGGGTAGCTGGTAGGGCCCAGCCTCAGTGCGGCTCAGTGTGCTCTAATGGGGGGGCGATGGAGCATGGCTGCATTGCAGCATTGGGGAAGGCGGGGGGAGGGGGAGTCAAACCTCATAACGTGGGGGTGTAGATGGACTGCACTGTTGTGTTGTGGTGCTGCAAGGGCTGGGGGGCCAGGGGTCGGCGGACAGGAAGCCTGCCTAGGGCACTATGCGCTCTCAGGCCGACACTGCTTCTGGTGTATAATGTCTAAGAAAAAATTAAACACCAGACTACACAGTACTCAGAAAAGATCACATATTATCTATATTAACATCAATAACATCTCATAACAAAGTATTTCTTAAGTAATATAAAAGCGCAGCCACAAAAACGTCTGTATTCAATAGCTTCCACATATCCTGATGTTACTGTTTCTCAGGGCTTTTTTGGTAGAAAAAGCCCAGCAGGAACTCATTTGCATATTAGGCTACACCCCCTGATGTCACCATTGTTTCACATGGGGATTTTTTGTGGAAAAAGCCCAACAGGAGTTAATTTGCATATTAGGCCACATCCTCTGGCACCAAGCCAGCCGGAACTGCGTTCCTGTGCATTCCTGCTCAAAGAAAAGCCCTGCTGTCTCTTAAAGGGATAGTGATCACAAAGATTGTTCCGAAGCTCCTTTGATATCTGACGCTCATCTTGTTTGGATCGTGCTGACTTCCACGATGTAATGAAGAGACAACACTCACAGCAAAACAATTATATTACACAAGAGAAGGGCAGAACTTGCCACATCGACCTTGCTGGCAGTTTCGAAGTAACACCCAGACGTACGGAAACTATTGAATATGCTTTCTTAAAGTGGTCAAGTCTGAAGTGGCCTGAGAAGAATACTGTTGGCTAAGCCACACTTTTGGACTAGCTTGACATCTGTTTTTAAGAGTCACCTGCAAACGCATAGTTACTGCACTATGTCATACTGCATATTGTATTAATTTGTTGTTTGTAAATTTTCCTTGTCAAAGTGGGCTTTGTAACTTTACACATTGTTCTTAATTACAGATGTTAAATACTTTAGAGCAGGGGTGTCAAATATCTGGCCCGGGGCCGAATCAGGCCCCTGAGCAACTGGCTTTCATCTGCTTCCTTCTGCTTCTCTCTTGCTTCCTTCTGTGTAACAGCTTGCTTTTACGCAATCATACAGGAGCTACAGAGCAAAACCTCTATTTTCTCCACTGGCTGAGGCTCCTCCCTTGGGGAGGAAGGCGGGGAAGGAAGAGCTTGCATTGCCAGGCTATCACAATCGCACAGCAGAGCTACGGAGCCTCTCTTCCTTCTATTGGCTGAGGTTCCTCCCCCTCCTGGTCCCCTGGGGAAGGAAGGAAAGATCCAGAGCGTCCTTTGCCCAGTTCCCTGGATCCCATGAGAGAGATACAAAGAAAGCACCTTTAAGACTAATGAATGCTAATGTTTAAACATGTTTGAAGTTTTTTTTAAAAAAAAAAACTTTGTGTTTGTCCGTGTCCTTTATAAAGTTTGTATCTCTGTTATCTAATCTTCAATAGGTACACACATGGCCCGGCCTGACATGGCTCGACCTGACAAGGTCTCACTTATATCAGATCCGGCCCTCATAACAAATGAGTTCGACACCCCTGCTTTAGAGTTTGGTTAAGTACCTAAGTCTTTTGTCACCCTGCCAAACAATGGAGGCAGTGGCACAAAAAGGGGAAGGGGCCCCCACCATCCTGTACACTGTTACCCCAAAGCACACCCTTATCCCTGGGCCTGGCCACCACACACCATTCCAGGAATATAGGGTCAGCTGCAAGCACTCAGTGATCATTGAAGGGGGGGGGGCTTCCCAGAATTACTAGCATGTTGGGTTGGATAGCCTGGGAGCTGCCCCAGGAACATCCGCTCTGAGTAGGGTGGGAAGGGGGCTGATAGCTGGCATGCCCTGATCAAGGAGGGGCATATATGTGGCCTGGCCTATTATTACTCCTGAGTGGGACCCCCTCTACAGTTGGTTTGCCCATATTGCTATTGTTGTCCCCTGGCCATGTCTGCCTCCTGGGCTCAGTATCCCCTGGGAGGGGTATGCCGTGGTGTCACAGGGCTGATAGCCCCAAGGTTGGATGAGAAATTAAGGAGTTAGGGTTAGGTTATGCCTGTATTGGTCTTGCTGCAGTCATGGATGGTACTGGATGCCAGCTGCTCAGCGGCCCATGGACAGATAACTGGATGGATCCCACCTGAGGAAGAAACATATCAACAGTGGTGTGCTTGCAGGAATGCGTACCCAGCCACTGACCCTTGCTCATCCACATGGTCCTGGGCAACCTTCACACTCTTGCTGGGCCAAAGAAGGGCATCAGGGAATGGCTGAGTAGACCCCGCCCCCAGATTCTGTTCATGGGGCTTCAGGTGGCACCTTCCGGGGGGGGGGGCTGTGGTCAGTAGCACTGGGCCAGAGCTGTGCTGCTATCAGTCACAGGACTCTTAGATGCAGCAGTTAACATTAGGGCACACACAATAATACTTTGTGTTGCCTTCACTTTTGTCTTTAGCAGCTATTTCTCCTCCCCATTTTCTGTGCTTACTACTATATGCTTATCACCAGCTTTCTAGTCCACATCATGCATCTGACGACATTAAGCTCTAGCAGTAAATTGATTATATTTAAAGTGCCTGAGGATTCTTTGTAGTTTTTTTTCCTGTTATAGACTAACAGGATGAGCCTTTTGGAATCTGTTATTAGGTGACAACAGGTTTAGGAAGGAAAACAGCAGCAGAAGACTTGCTGAATGACCTGCATTATGCCCAATGTGAGGCCATTAGTTTTACATTTTTCTGAGGTGTTTAAACATAGGAACCATGATAAGTGGGGAATGTTTCAGCTGGGATTTCACCGTCTGCAGCTTTCAAATCACTTTGTTCCCTAAGGACTAATCAATATTGATGGCAATTATTTTTAGTACACAAACCAATGACTGTTTTTCTCTTCCATTTTTTTTTCTTTTTAGAAGTGTAACAGAGGTCTAGTGAATTTTAAAACCACGACAAACCCCTAGTGTACTGCATTAGGCTGAAAGAATAACTTGTAGCTATTTTATAGAAGGTCTTTTTTACCCAATTCTGGGGAACAGTTCACAAACAATGCTACAACTGAAGTTTTTCAGTAGGAATGAAGTATGGATGCATATCTCAAAGGAAACTACTTTGGACTACAGATGAAAGAATTAAAAACTCTGTACTGGTCATCATAAAACAATGGCCTTCAATATTGTAATGTTTTCACTATTACAAGGTTTCTGTGTGCATTTCTGTTTCTAAGCCTCATCCTCTGGAGAGTTGAGCAATGGGAAAAGGGAGCAAGGTTCTCACAGCATTCAATGCATCAACAAGGTCATAGAGGTTAAAAACTACTTTTTAAAGATTTGAAAATGAAAATCTGTATGGCTTCAGCTTGCAATCTTATGTGATTTTCTCACGTGAATAATCTTATTGAACTCATAACAATAAATGCAGTAGAAATTCAGGATCAAAACTAGTTTTAAAGATGGCTGGATCTGTCAGTTACTGAAAATATTTCCACAAAATGTAAAATTCTGATGCCTTCTGAAGATCTCCACAGTGGGAACCCCTACCAGCTCTTCAGGAAGCCCATTCCACAGAGCTGGAGCCATGACAGAAAAAGTGAGACTTCTGGTTGATGTCAGACTGGCCATCCTAAGTGGTAGGATAGTCAACAGATGGCTGCCTGACAAGCATAGTGGGTACACAGGGACATATTGAAGGAAATGGTTCTCTCAGATAACGTGGCAACCAGGTTGTGAAGAGCTTTAAAGGCCATAATCAGTACTTTGAATTGAACTCAGAAACAGAATGGCATCCAGTGTAGGTGTTCCAAAATGGGCAACATACATTGCCATTTGCTAGCCTCTGACAATAGTTGTGCTGCCACATTCTGGACCAGTTATAGTTTCTGGGTTGTCTACACAGGGCAGCCCTATGTAGAGCATGTTGTAATCCAGCCACAAGGTTACAGGAGCATGAATCAGCATGACCAGATTGGCTGAGTCTAGGAAATGAAACAGTTGACAAATCAGCACATAAATGATGCAATATTACATTGCAGGATCCTACTTATAGCAAGCTATACACAGCAGTATAGACCACAGTCCCTAATCATTTATAAAAAAACCCCCTAATATATCCTAAAATTATGTGCTGGAATGTTCTCTGGTGACACAGTTAGTTTTCTTTTGTTTTTGTTAAAAGCATGGATTTTTGTTTTTACCAAATGTTTATTAAGGGCTTCTGAATTGAATAATCATTTTATAGAGCGCAACCCTATTGCCTGCATAGAAAAGCTATCTTGAATATGCCATTTTCGCCCAGGCTTATAATAGAGTGATTAACAGACATTCTCACAATTTGAAATGTTAGTGTTTTATTGGTTCCTCATGCTCATGTTACCCAAATCGAAGGTTTGCTCAATTTGTTAATTTTACTACTCTGTCATTGGATCTTAAATTTATACCATTTTGCATTTTAAACCACTGTCTACCAGTATATGTAGCTCTGCTCACTGTACCTGATTCCTCGTCTGATGAAGTGTGCTTAGAGCACATGAAAGCTTACATTCTGAATTAGGGTTGCCAAGTCCAATCCCAGAAATATCTGGGGACTTTGGGGGTGGAGCCAGGAGACACTGGGGTGGAGCTAGGGGGGAGGGGGGAAACGGCGCCGGGGAGCGTGGCGAGCTGCCCCGTCTCAGAGTGGGCGACGCCGCTGCACGGCTGCCGCCTCTTCTCCACTCACCGTGGCTGTTCCTCTGAGATGGGCTCAGGCTGAGCCCATCTCGGAGGAGCAGCTGCGGAGGGGCGGGGGGGGGGGGGCGGCAGCAGCACGGCGGCCTTGCCCGCTCCGCCTCTGGGGTGGAATCGGAGGGGGGGTGGAGGCGGGCCGGGGGCGTGGTGAGCTGCGAGTCCGGGTCCTAGAAGGGCCCGGATTCGCGGCTTGCCATGCTCCTGGCCTGCCTCACCCTCCACTTCTCTGGTTTTGCCTGCGCTGCTGCCGCCTCTTGGCTGCTCCTCCGAGATGGGCTCAGCCTGAGCCCATCTCAGAGGAGCAGCTGTGGTTGGCAGGGAGGGGGTGGCAGCGGCGCGGCGGCCTTGCCCGCTCCAGGATCGGGTGGCTCGCCATTCTCCCCGGCGCCATTTCCCCCTTCCCCCTGCTTCTGTTTTTTTGGGGAGCGGGGGAAGAGGGTGGAAATCCTGGGGTCCCCCGCCAGGGCGGGAGGGTTGGGAAGCCTATTCTGGATAAAACTTCGTTGGTCTTAAAGGTGCACTTGACTCCTACTTTATTCAGTTCTGCATAGTTTGCAGAAAGCCAGGAGACTTCCTGACCTCCTTAGGCAGACCATTTCATAAGGCACGCATGGCCACCATGCCAACTTGCTTTCAAAGACCAAGGCAAGGTCCATGAGCACCCCTGGCTCTTAACCTGCTCTGAAAAAGCCAATGCCACTCCATTTAGGACAAGCAGATTCAGTCTTTCTAGACCGTCAGCATTCCTGACCAGCATCACCAGTGTCTCATCTAGCTTTAGCTTCAGCTTGTTCTGCCTTAGCCACCTGACCATGGCCTCAGTGCACTAGTTCAGAACCAAGTCAGACACATCTAGAGGCTTGGATGATAAAATACAAAGCTGGGTATCATCTGAAGACTGATGACACCCAACCCCCAAACTCTAGACAAGCTTATTCATTGGCCCTACACACACACAAATGTGTGTGTCTGTGTGTGTGTTTAAGAGCATGGCTGGGGCAAGGACCTAGTGAAACAAATAATCTCTCCCACTCCAGGAAATGGCTGCAGTTTAATATCTTGGAAAATGAAGAACCTATCATAAAAGAGTCCCAGCCTTTCCTCAAATTAAGGAGAGGCATTTTACTGTCATTTTGAATAGTGTCAAACTCTTCAAATTTGTTTTTGCCAACAAGCATTTTGTGGTAATTACTTCCACAGACTAATTAGATTGCAATGTGACCCCATGATACTGGGGGTATTTTCTCTCATATCTGAGATGTGGTGAATAAACTTCAGTCACTGTCACTCATAGTGCATTTCCATGCTAGTTGTAAATGGAAATCAATATGCATCCACTGCACAGCAAGTCTGAGCTGCCACACGATGCAGGTGATTTTATCCTGCACATCTCCCACTTCTGTCCATTCTACAGTTGAAACCTTGGCAGAGGTTTCCCATCATCCTGCAAAATGTTACCTGCTGCTATTGCAGAATCATCTTTTTTGTTAGCTACCTGCAAAAGCAATGAAGGAAGAACATGATATTTGCCCTTTGAATATGCTTCAAAACTTCTTTTTGAAATGCATGGAAATGTCTGAATTGCCTGTCTAAGAAATACAGATGTAAGATGTCATGAAAGCAGGGCTTTTTTGAGTAGGAACGCATAGGCATGCAGTTCCAGCTGGCTTGGTGTCAGGGTGTGTGGCCTAAAGTGCAAATGAGTTCCTGCTGGGCTTTTGCTACAAAAAAAGCCCTGCATAGAAGTATACAGTTTTTACTACAAAAATTACTCAAAGGATCTATTTCCTTGGTAGGAATCACAGAAGGACTAGCAGGTAAAAAAGTAAACTAACTGACCCTTAGGGGGACAACAATTTCAGTGTCAGGTATTTGTGTGAAAATTCTGCCTGTGGACTTCTAGCCACTGTTTTATCATGAATTGTACAATATGAGCCCTTCTGGATCAGATCAGTGTTCCACCTAGCCTTGCTGCCTGTTTTTACACCGTGGCCCATCACTTGCCCTAGAGGAACATCATATAGGGTGGTATCATTGTCATCATCATCATAATTGATGAAGATAACAACAACTTCTTCTAAAGCCTGCCTTTCTCACTGAGACTCAAGGTGGATTACAACAGGTGATGGAAAATAATTCAGTCAAATAGCACAAATTTCCAGTAAGAAAAACTGCAGCAGGACAAGGGTCCTTCTAATATTGCCACCTGGCACTGGTATACAGAGGTTTTCTGCCTCTGTATATTATAGAGGTTCCCTTTCAGTCACTTTCAGTCACTTTGCCTAGTAATTGTTGATGGACGTATCCTCCAGGAATTGGCCTAATCCCCTGCACAATGTGTAGCTTTGGCATGCCACCTTTAACGCACATTGCATGCTGGGCTTGTGCCCTGCAGCAGGATTGGAACAACTATTATCATATGGCTGTAGGAGTCAGGGCCAGAGCTACAAAGTTGTTCCTCAAAGAAAAAGTCTTTCTATGCCATCTGTATAATAGAAATAATTAGATTCTCTGTGATCCGCTAGACTGGACCATACTATTACAGTGTTTTCACTCCTGCTTTGCATTCCACTTTATGAATAATTGCTTAATAGTATGTCAGCATCCTGCAAATCCTAGCTAATATTATGATATTGTCATCTGCACTCAACTTGCAATAAATGATCATTGCATTTCTACATGTGAGGGTAATTTTCAGCTCTGTGTAAAATATATATATTTATTTTTGCAATACGAAACTACAGAACAGAAGCTAAAATCATTTCATATCATAGACTAAAGTTAAAGTAGAAAGAAATTGGGCAGGTTTTAAAAATACTGACCAACAGAACAGAGAAGACAGTAACAGGACAGAATATATACCAGTTTGTGTTTAAAGCTTGAGCTGCTAAAAAGACATCCAATTGATCAAGTATGTACTAGTTTTTAAACCCTATCAGGTGTCATTTGATTTCAAAACTGATTTGTAGTTTAGTCAGGAAATTACTATTAATGGAGACTATTATGATACTTCAAGCAGTTTGTGCACCTTATGTAGTAAGGGACAGGATTATGATAATGATACATGGTTAATTATTGCTAGGCTTCTGCTTTTGATTAATGCTGCTCCAATTAAGAGATGGATGCCTTGGTACTAAACACCTGGGCAGATTGCCTAATTAGCTGAAAGAAACGTGTACAGTGTTTTCAGTTAATTATTTTAATTTTTAGCAGTTGTTTTGCATCAAACCTTGAGGATGCTTTGATGCAAGATGTGAGAAACATTGGTGGAATGCAGCAGGGTCAGGTACCTGCCAGGTCTTGTTCTCTCTCTTTTCATTTGTCAGTGCCATTTTTTCCTTTTTTCCCCATCAAGTCACAGCTGATTTATGGCAACCCTGTAAGGTTTTCGAGGCAAGAGACTTTCAGAGGTGGTTTGCCATTGCCTGCCTTCACCCTGGTATTCCTTGGAACTCTCCCATTGCCATTGCCTGCCTTCACCCTGGTATTCCTTGGAACTCTCCCATCCAAATACTAGCCAGGGCTGACACAACTCACCTTCCAAGATCTGACAAGATCGGGCTATGCTGGTCAGGGCTCAGTGCCAAATACCAGCCAGGAAAAGAGGATATGTGAAAATTATTCAGAGAAGGTTGTTGAGAAAACATGAAAGAGGACAAGGGTGTCTGGGAAGAAAAATGACAAACCCTGTGCGTGTTGGCTTGGAATTCCCACTAATTTCAGCTAGGTTTACTCCAGTTCATTGTGTATAGGACTGCACACTCATCTAATGGCTTTGGAAATATAAATATATATGTAAATAACAGCATTTAGTGAATCAGTGCTTACAGTGCTACTGTAAGATGAATTATTTTAGATGTTTTATGAGTTAACTCCATTGTTATTTATATTTATTCTGTGGAGAGGTTGCCAGTATTTGCATTATACACTTTCACACTACAGACTTCTTGCCCTTTTGCCCCCAAGGAGAAATAGATTGGATTTCTAACTTTCTGAGCAAAATTAAATGAGAGGCTGAGAGATCCATGAAAGGATTTCTTGAGTTTTTAAATGAATGAATAGCAGTTATGGGTCTCCCTGTGCGAATCTGAACCCTGGCACGGAGGAGTGGAGTGGAGGTTAGACCTTTACCACCTACCTCAGAGCTGCTATTTTTTTTTTCTGTTGGGGGAAAATATACAGTTGTCTGTCCCTCTAATTGGCAATATACATATTGCAGAGTGCACAGGTTGCATCTGTGGGGATAATGTCACAGTTAGATGTGAATTACAGGTTCTCTTCAGTTCCCACATGCATTGTGTTAAGTGCACATTGGGACTGCAATGAATATGGTCTCTGAATGTTTGAAAGCTAACAAAGTAAGGAGATGGCTCTGAATTCACTGAGAATGCTGCAACATTCACATGAACACATGAAACTGCCTTATATTGAATCAGACCCTTGGGCCATCGAAGTCAGTATTGTCTACTCAGACTGGCAGCGGCTCTCCAGGGTCTCAAGCTGAGGTTTTTCCACGCCTATTTGCCTGGACTCTTTTTAGTTGGAGATGCTGGGGATTGAACCTGGGACCTTCTGCTTACCAAGCAGATGCTCTACCATTGAGCCACCATCCCACATATAACAGATGTGGGGTGGTTGTCTGTCATCAAAGATCTCTTTATCACTTTTGCCTCTTTAAAAAGAGCAAAAGTGTTGTGCTCTCCTATGCACAAGACAAGGAACATTGAACTGGGAGTTGAAAAATTCAGAAGACAAACCTTCAGTTTCCTGTAAGTCCCTCTAATTATCAGTTATTTAACTATCTGTGATATTACAAGCATTGTTCAGTAGAAATCTCTGGCATACATGTAGAGCTTTCCAAATTTCATTATTCTTGCTGGTTTGGGAAAGAAGTATGATTTTCCAGCAGCACTATATTTTGGTTTAATTGACAGTGAAATGAGGGGGAGGGGCATTCCTCAAGGAAAGGTATCTGCATCTGCACAATGACTTGAGCACCATCTGCCTAGATATTGCTTGATGAACAAGATGCCTGAATTTTTAATTTCTAACATGCAGAACATAGTTGTGCAACACTGTAATTCAAGAAAAATCAGACCTCATCTCAATATATTTTCACTTTAGTTCATCCCTGGTGTTGCAGTTGGAAAGCTATGCATTGTGTGTAATGGGACTGCATGCCATTTATGTTTATTAATTTCATATATTCCTCACCTCTCTCCCCAGTGGAGACCCAAAGCGGCTTACCTTGTCATCTCCATTTTATACTCACAACAACCCTTTAAGATAGGGTAAGGTGAGAGTATGTTGCTGATCACCCAGCAAGCTTCTGTGGCAGAATGGGGATTCAAACCTGGGCCTACTGTACACAGAGAACCACAGGGGAGTAATATACAATTAGTTGCCAATTTGCACACAAGCCAGGATTTATTACCAAGCATGCACTTTTTTGGGAATGGGAATTAAAACCACATTCTAGTCCAGCACTCTAACTACGAAACCACACTGTCTATACTACCTTTGACATGTCTGACATGTTTGGGCACTATGTCGTGTGAAGGTCAATATGTGTATATACCAGATCTAGTATGCACAGAGTAACTGCTACATTTTTTCAGAGTAACTACTGCATTTTTCAGAGTAACTACTGCATTATATTGACATACTCAAATAAGGGATACTGGTTATTTATCTCATTACATATACTTAACCCATTTTCATTTTATGTATTCTTGTTTTCTAATGGCAGACTAGAATGATGTTTATAATGTATAGATTAATATTGATAAGTAAATTAGGTAGACTACAACTAGGAAATACATGCCTTTTTGTGATTTATCTAGATTTGCAGAAACACCAACTGGCAAGAAACTTTATTACCTTTTATGGCTATCCAGACCAAATGGCCAAGCCACACTGTTTTACCATGTGATCACAGTCAGTTTGCCCTCTTAATCAACAAACTGCATGTATTTCAGCCCACTATACCTGATCCCCTCGTCTGATGAAGTGTGCTTACAGAGCACACGAAAGCTTATGTTCTGAATAAAACTTGGTTGGTCTTAAAGGTGTAACTTGACTCCTGCATTGTTCAACTGCTTCAGACCAACACGGCTGCCCACTTGGATCTAGGGTTCACATGCATCTGCATTGAGGCTGTATTGTAGCCCCGATGCCAGGCCACCAACTTGAATAAAGATGGCACACCTATGTTTCATGCTACCCTCATCTGTTGCACCACACAGGGCACCGTCAGAGGGCACCTCTCCATTGTCTGTGAACCAAAGTGCCAACCATTTTGCACACATGAAGCAGCCCAACATAGGGGCTCTGCATATCTGTAGTAGACTAAAGAGAAAAGGCACATCAGTCAGGGCCTGAAAGCAATGTATAACAATGCCCCTACTTTCTCCCCCCCCAGGTAAATATTAACTTCTCAGACCTTCTAAACTCATCAAGTATGTTAATCAGAAGGTCTAGCTCCAAAAGGTCCTGCCTTTGTCTCCAAAGGGGGAACACCCTTGCTGTTTCCTGCTTCTGCTCCTGGAACTCCCTCCTTTACATAACCTTATCAAGATCTTATTGTCTAAACTACAGCTCTGCTTGCCACCTCTTGTCATTCTACTTTACTCCTCTATTACTCCAAGAACAATACAATATTATTCAAGTATACACAATTGCTAGGGCCACCACATTTCAGGATAGGCTTCCCAAATACCCCGCCTACCCGGGGGACCCCCAATTTGGAGCCTTCTCCCCCCGCTCGCCAAAAATCTGGAAAGTGGGGGGGGGGGAATGGCGGCCCTTCCCACCCAGCCCCGATCCCAGCAGCTTCTCCTTGCCCTTCCCTTCCCACCCAGCCTGATCGCAGCAGCCTTTCTTCAGTTTTCCCAGGCTGCTTCCCACCCCCAATCAGCTGGCTGATGGGGGGGGGGGAGAGGGAGCCCTGCCTGCAAAGGACCATGTGCCTTTGCACCTCCGACTTGAAAGACTTCAATTTAGGGTGGTGTGTCTGTGTTTCTGTGAAGAAGCTGGCAGCAACTGGTGAGTAGAGAGGCCGATCCGCTGCTTCAGACTCGCCAGAAAGGGGGCAGGGTGGAGAGAGGGAAACATCTTCATTATTCCCTATGTGATCGATTCTCATAGGGTATAATGGGGAATTATTCTGGAGGTTTCGGGGGCTCTGGGGGAGCTGCTTTTTGAGGTAGAGGCACCAAATTTTCAATATAGTATCTAGTGCCTCTCCCCAAAGTACCCCCCAAGTTTCAAAACGATTGGACCAGGGGGTCCAATTCTATGAGCCCCAAAAGAAGGTGCCCCTATCCTTCATTATTTCCTGTGGAAGGAAGACATTTAAAAAGGTGTGCTGTCCCTTTAAATGTGATGGCCAGAACTCTCTTGGAGTTCAATTATGCTTGTCACACCCTTGTTCCTGGCTCCACCCCCAAAGTCCCCAGATATTTCTTGAATTGGACTTGGCAACCCTATTTCAGGATGTGCCCATTATGGACCATTCATCTTTTGTTTTGAATGGAAAACCTTTTGCTGGGTGTTCCAGACCCACCTTTTTTGGGGATGTTCCAGATCCTTCTCTTGCTGGTCATTCCAAATCCACCTCCTGGTCCAGTTTCAGCCAATCCCTGTCATTTGCATCAGTGCCCAGTCATCAAGCCCCCTCTCCACCCCTTTTCACTCCAACATACAGTTTAAATATACATGCCTAATACACATCTGTGTGTTCACTTTAAGAGTCCACTTTCTGAGTTGCATCCCCAAGTATGGGCCTCTGAGATTGTGCCAGCTGGTTGTTCACACCTCTCCTCTCTCCATGGGCTTCTGCACATCTGGATGGTAAATATTCCTGCAACAACCCTCTCCCTTGTCTTAACCCCTGTTCCAATCTATTTTTCCATAGTGTACTTATATGTATGAGTTATAATTTGCTTGTGTGTGTATGTTTAAGCTCCTATTTCATTTATTTTAATAAAATCTTTATATTAATTTGAAATCTGGTGTCAGTGAGACATTTTGTCCCTCAGAACTGACCCTGTTATATATAGGTGGTGTTTCCTGCCTGTTATTCGTATCTGCCATATTTGGTCTCACGCTAATTCACCCATCTATATTTGAGACAAGGCAGTTCAGGTAGCAGTATGCACAAGGTAAATGCATGCATTGCCCTGTTCACAGAACATGGCAACTGCATATATCAGGAGGGTTGCAGTTGGTGTGCACTACCATTATGTATACTTGGTAGGCATCCTGTATGCCCAATTGTAACATCTGAAAAGGCTTATAGATTTAGAAAATGCTGACCTGGAGTTAGCATTGCTTTTCCGGTCTGAATGGTGCCTATTACCTTTATTCAACATATGTTTTGCTTCCTGTATTATCAGGGGAAATGCAGGTTTAGATGTAATCACTCATCAAATGGAAGGCAATATGTTATTTGGTTGTACAATGAATGGAAGTGTCTTATCTATAGAGTTAGCAGAGTGACAGAGCTGAAGCTGCTGCTCAGATAATGCCATCAGTGCTCTGTGCAAACACAATGCTAACTAGTTGCAGAGTAACAGACCTACCCTATCCAGCCCACAACAGACACCTACTCAGGCAATACATCTCTTGGGTTTAAACAGGCTGCAGAACTAACTGGCTGCTCTGCAACCATGAAATTATTGTTTGAGGAACAAAAGATTCAAGTGTTTATTCTGAAAAGAAATAGGAAACAAGTATCCTGTTGTTTCTGTTGGAAAGATGGCGTAACAGAAGCAGATGTATATTAGATCTATGCTTGGCTGAAGGCATATATGCTGGCAGGAACTGTGCATGTGGACCTTAACCAAGACAACCCTTAATTGTAGTCTTTCTTTATATAATTTATGGAGCCATTTGGGAACATCTGTAAAGTTACAGCACATAGAGAACCACAGGGGAGTGTTATTAGTTGTATACAAGTCAGGATTTATTATCAAGCATGCACTTTTTGGGGAGAAACTGAAATTACAATGTGTTGACATTAGGTTTACATTAGTTCAATAATGAAAAGCAGCCGATTTTCCTAACTGATTCACTAATGTAATAATGAAAGGCAACGTTAGTAATGACTTAAAAGATTTTGAACAGTCTCTATTGAAGAAAGTATAGATAGAATCACCACACATTATCGTATTAATATTGTAGCTGGAATGGAATGTCATCAGGAATGATTCTGCATGTGAAACCAGAGAACTCCTCATTATATGTTTGAACAACCAATGAGTTTGCAATGGCTAGACTCCTATCAGAGTGAGGAATGAATGAGCAGATGATACACTGACATTCTTTTCCTGTGTGTAGTTCAGATAACTCAAACAGAAGAAATGCTGACATGCTTGCACTGAGCACACTCCTTTTGGCAATTTTTGAAAACAATTTTTCAGGACTGCAGTGACGAAAGTTGTCTTTTAGGCTTCAAAAGAAAGCTTGCAGGTTGTTGACCCACAGAGCTGTTGTGATTGATCCTCAAAAGTAGTATGATCAATTTAAGCTGTCATCATAAATGATACCTTGTCATGTCCACTGTAGACAAAATGACTTGGATACAGGTTGCCTTGGGGACTGCTAAGACAAATACATATTCAGAGTGCAGGGGGTGGAAGCTCAGTCTTTCTTTGTTTATTGGATCAAATTCAGTCAACAATAATAAGAAAGGGGTGTACAGGTGAAAATTAGTAAACTGGACTCATAGAAGAAGCTACATAAGGCCTGAAGTAGTTTGGGCCCTGTTAGCAAATGTCAGATCTTAATACTGATTCCCTAACAAGTCATTGTCTGTCTTCTGCCTTCCATTTGTGTGGAAGATAGCTGAGTGACTGGTTCTTCCATAGTTGTGATTACTGCTGGATAACATGAGCTTTCAGCATGCTTGCCGTGTTTGGTTCTCATCCCAGCATTTGGGTTTGCTCAACTCTCACCACAAGAAATTGCATCCTATGGATCCTGATAGATCATTGTGCTGTCTTTGATATTGTTGAATATGCATGATGCATCTGCCAAACCTGGCAGGCATTTGAATAATAATAATAACAACTTTATTTTTATATCCCGCCCTCCCCCGCCGAGGCGGGCTCAGGGCGGCTAACAGACATGGAGATCCCATGATTCATGTAAAACAATGTAAACAATTTTAAATATATCAATTGCATAATAAATTATTTAAAATAGATAAAATGTATAAAATGGGTGCTAAAATACTGTAATCATAATATCCACAAGATGGCTAGATGTCCACACGTCAGATTAATCGGGTTCTATCTCGAAAGCAAGCTGGAAAAGAAATGTTTTGCAAGCCCTGCGGAATTGGCTCAGGTCCCGCAGGGCTCGCACCATCTCTGGAAGGTGGTTCCACCAACGTGGGGCCATCACTGAGAAGGCCTGCTCCCTAGTAGCCTTCAACCTAGCATCTCTTGGCCCAGGGATTGTTAGTAAGTTCTGAGAGCTAGATCTCAGTGCTCTCTGGGGCACATATGGGGAGAGGCGGTCCCTTAGGTAGGCAGGTCCTCGGCCATATAGGGCTTTAAAGGTAATAACCAGCACTTTATAGCGAACACGGTACACAACCGGTAGCCAATGCAGATCCTGCAGCCCAGGCCGCGCAGGTTCCCACCGTGGTAGTCCCTCCAGCAGCCTGGCCGCTGCGTTCTGGACTACCTGAAGTCTCCGTGTTCGGTATAAGGGCAGCCCCATGTAAAGGGCATTGCAGTAGTCTAGTCTCGAAGTGACCGTTGCGTGGATCACAGTTGCTAGGTCGCTGCACTCTAAGAAGGGAGCCAGCTGCCTCGCCCTCTTGAGATGGAAGAAGGCAGATCTAGCAGTGGCGGCTATCTGGGCCTCCATTGATAAAGAGGATTCCAGTAGCACTCCCAGGCTCTTGACTTTGCGCACTGGTACCAGTGGCGCACCGTCAAAAGCCGGTAGGGTAATCTCCCCTCCCGGTCCGCCGCGGCCCACACAAAGGACCTCAGTCTTCGCCGGATTCAACTTCAGCCCGCTCAGCCTGAGCCAGTCAGCCACGGCTTGTAATGCCCGGTCCACATTTATAGGGACATCACCAGCCTGGCCGTCCATCAATAGGTAGAGCTGGGTGTCATCTGCGTATTGATGACAACCCAGCCCATACCTCCGTGCAATCTGGGCAAGGGGGCGCATAAAGATGTTAAACAACATCGGGGAGAGAACTGCTCTCTGGGGCACACCACAATGAAGTGGGTGCCTCTGAGACAGCTCCCCCCCAATTGCCACCCTTTGTCCCCGACCGTCAAGAAAGGAGGAGAGCCACTGTAAGGCTAGCCCCCGAATTCCTGCGTCGGCGAGGCAGCGGGTCAGCAGCCGATGGTCGACCATATCGAACGCAGCCGATAGGTCTAGCAACAGCAGTACCACCGAGCCGCCTCAATCCAGTTGTCGTCGGAGGTCATCCATGAGGGCGACCAGGACTGTTTCCGTCCCATGGCCCGGGCGGAAGCCGGACTGGCATGGGTCTAAGATGGAAGCGTCCTCCAGAAATTCCTGTAACTGCACCGCCACAGCCCTCTCGATAATTTTGCCCCAAAAGGGCAAATTTGAGACCGGCCGGTAGTGTGCCAATTCGGCCGGGTCTGATGACGGTTTTTTCAAGAGAGGGCGGACCAATGCATCTTTCAGGGGTGTTGGAAAAACACCCTCTGAAAGGGATCGATTTATAATATCCCGTATAGGATATCTTAATTCCTCCTGGCAGGCCTTAATTAGCCAGGAGGGGCATGGGTCCAGATCACAAGTCGTGGATCGTGCAGTACCAAGAATTCTGTCGACCTCCTCCAAGCTGAGCGGGTCGAAGCAATCCAGAGTTAAATCAGAAGACACGCATTGGGCTTCGAGTTCACTTACTGCCTCCAAATTGGCAGGGCAGTCATGGCGGAGCGATTGGACCTTATCCGCAAAAAATTTCGCAAAAGCCTCACAGCCAATCTCCAATTCCTTAGCTTTTAAGTTGCCTTGAGGCAGTGTAGTCAGGTTCCGAATTATTCTAAATAATTGGGCTGGGCGCGAATTTGCAGATGCAATCTTAGCCGCAAAGTATGTTTTCTTTGTGGCCTTGATTGCCATCTCATAGGACATCTCATAAGAATAACTCTAGAGCCCTCCATTTCTAGCAGGAAGATCCAAAAGAGTTATGTGATACATGTGGATTCATCATTTCCATGGGAACTTTCATATGATTCTGTTTTTATGAGCAAGAGACCCAAAAGAAAAGTATAAAACACAATTCCTCTGTCTCTCCCTCTCTATATACCCTAATACAGTGTTTCCCATTTACAGGGTCATGACCTAGTACCAGGCCACGGAAGCCTCACTACTGGGTTACAAGAAAAGCCAAAGCTAGCCCCGCCCCCAGCAAAGCATGACCTCTGCTTCCTTTCTTCCCCTGTCTCTGTGTTGTGCAGAGAAAAGCTAGCCTTGAAGACTGACACAGGCTGCAAAGCCTTAGCTCCATTTGGCTTCCTTCCTTCCCCGGTCTCTGTGTTGTTCAGAGAGGAGTTGGGCTGCCTCTCCTTCCTTCTCCCCTCCCCCCCCAGTGTTTGAGAGGAAAGCCAGAATCCACGGGCACTTTAGACCCATGAAGTGTTCTTCAAGGTATGAGCTTTCATGTGCCTTGCAGTATGTTCTTTTGGGGAGATATCCCTGGGAGGTCTGGGCAGCAAAGAAGGGGGGGATGTTTTTTTCAGCCAGGAGGGGCAGGGAATGGGCATTCCAGTAGCTATTTTTTTTTTGCCAAATGACCCCTGGGCAGAATTGTTGCTGGCTGGGGTCAACTAATAGTGAGTAAGGCTTTTTCCCCCCTTTGTCCCCCCTTCTTTCTTTCCCCCCCTGCAAGTGGTACTCTGTCTGTATTCTTGGTGCTGGGGGTGGGGAGCAACAGTGGGAGGGCTTCTAGTGTCCTGACCCCACTGGTGGACATTCTGGTGCTTTTTGGGTATTGTATGAGAGAATTTTGGACTGGATGGTCCACTGACCTGATCCAACATGGCTCCTCGTATGTTCTTATGTTCTTTCTTTCCATGTCTTTCTTTCCTTTCCTTCCATTTCATTCTTCCCCTTTCTTTCCTTCCATTTTTACTGGATGAAACTTTTCTGTTCATCATACTGTTGTTGCAGACATAGAAGCTCTGCCAATAAAAAGTTGGCACCCTCCAGTTGTAGCCAGCTGGCCTTTCTATGAGATTTCTGTGTGAGTGAGTGAAAGTGAGAGGTGTGAGGCAGAAAGAGATTATTGGAGATTACTGCTGTATATCTCAACAACACTGGAAGTGATGGTACTTTGAACTTGGCACCATTTTATTGGTCCTGCTTTTAACAGCTGTCTGACACCAAAATTAAACTACTCCTGTAGATATTAAAAAGGATGAAAGAAGTTCACTACCTAAATATCTGCACAACAGATTGCTTTTAAAGGCATGGGAAACACAGCTAGTAAAAAGCTGCAAGCCCCTCAAAAACATCCTTTGTGGGATAAATGCAGAAAAGCTTGTATGAACTTCATATAACTTGAAATTAATTCATTAATTGCAGTACAGTTCTCTGCTACCTTTCACAGCAATTTCCCAGTGTTTCAGCCAAGGAAAAGTATAAAAAATAGCTGTCAAAAGATTTTCTTGAAACCAAGCAAGCTTGGTTGTAGCTTGAGTCTGGGTTCCAGTAGTAGCAGCTGAAGGAAGGGCCTACTAAATGTATCAGCATATTTTGAGGTACAGCAGCTGCCAGGGCCCAGTGAGGGTGGTACACAGTGCTGGCATTCCTGATTGCAATGACAACAGCACTCCCAACTGCATACACTGGCCAGTGCTGTTGAGGAAGAGGTGTGTAAATGGTGCAGGCAATTGAACATGGACATTAGGAGTGCTTGCAAGCTGGAGAAGAACACACAGATGGGTGCATGCAGGTGTGGAGGTGGAAAGAGAGGACCCTGGGAATGTATGAAAAAGTTGCAGGCCACTCACTTTTCACCCCCATTTTGGCTCAGCATGAATTTCAGAGAGATTTTTTTGAAAACAAAGTTACTTCAGAAGAAGAGACAGGTTTGGGGGAATGCCCTGGAAGTGACATCACAGGAGAAGGTGGAGTTTTGGTTCAGTGTGCCCCCGAAGTGACATCACTTGGCCCTTGACATGGAAGTGACTCCACAGGAAATGACATAATTCCTATCTCCCGGCCCCACCCCCAAAGTATCCTGGCTCCACCCCCAAATTTTAGTGGGTCGCAAAAGAGAAGTGTAAAAATAACCGGGCCACGGGAAAGAAAAGTTTGGGAAACCCTGCCCTGATAGATATTAATCTAAGCCAGGCTGTTTAGCTTAAAAGGTTACCACAGTTCTAAAGGGCTCCCATTGCCTCGGAGCCTCTGCTCAGTCCTGCAGTTCTGCACATAGCAATGGCCACCTTCAGGCCTCAGGTGCAAACTCTGTACACCTTGAAGGAATCAGCACCAAAAAAAGAGACACTCAGGAGACATTGGGGGTTAAGCCAGGAGACTTTGGAGGTGGAGTCAGGAGACTTTGGGGGTGGAGCCAGGAGCAAGGTTTTGACAAGCATAATTTAACTCCAAAGGGAGTTCTGGCCATCACATTTAAAGGGACCACAATGCCTTGCCTCTATTGGAAATAATGGATAGGGGTACTTTTGGGGGGGCTCATAGGATTGGACTCCATGATCCAATCATTTTGAAACTTGGCCAGTGTTTTGAGGAGAGGCACTGGATGCTATGTTGCAAATTTGGTGCCTCTACCTAAAAAAAACAGCCCCCCCCCAGAGTCCCAGATACCCATGGATCAATTCTCCATTATACCCTATGGGAATCAGTCTCCATAGGGAATAATGGAGTGCCCTCAGACATTTACCTCCTCACCCTCGCTTTCTGATGACCCTGAAATAGGGGGATGGCCTCCAAACCAGGGGATCCCCTGCCCTCACCTGGGGATTTTCAATCCTAGTGGCAGACAGCCCTACCTCCTTGAGACCACGTGAGAAAGGTGGACTATAGACAACATAAATAAAAATAAATTTTAAAAATAAAATCATTCACATTCCACATTCCACATTCCAGAAGGTGATGTTGGCCAGCTCAGACCTAGTTGTGCGTGCAAGCTGCTTGCTTGGCTTCCTCCTTTGTCCGGCTGATGTCACAGTACCTCTGACCTTTCTGTGGTCTTTCTTCACCTCTTTAATATTCACCCCTCAGCTTCCAGAATGCATTTGTGTCCAGTTCTTGCCCAGTACTAAATGTTCTGTGTTGACATCATTGTTCCCCTTTGCCAGGCTCCTCTCTGGTGTTTCAGAGCTGGCAGCACAGAATCAGCTATAGCCCTGGGTAGTGAAGATCCACTGTGCACAATCAAATTCAGTTTTAACAATGATTTCCTGTGCCCCATCTAACTGGAGTTGCTGAACCTAGGCTGTAATGAAGGTTTCTTTTAAAGGGTATTGTAGATTCTAAAAACCTAATTATATACACATATCTGGTGGTTTTGGTTTTTGGGCCACTTACCAACTTGTAAGACCGAACTGTTTAGGCAGGCTTTTCTGGTTGACTGAAAATGGGCTGCCACCGGACATCCTACAGAAGCTGGCGGTCATAGTCAGAACCCAATACCGCCAGACTAGATTGAGATAGCGTACTAGTTTTTAACTTGATAAATGTTTTATGGTTTTATATGTTTTATGGAATTGATTGTTTTTATGATACTGTAAGCCGCCCTGAGTCCGCTTGCGGAGAGGGCGGGATATAAATGTAAAGTAATAAATAAATAATAAATAAATAAATAAATAAACTTTTATTTTTCTAGCAGGGTTTTGGTTATGTGTGACCTTGAAAGGAGTTGCCTTAATCTCCTTCTAATTGATGGTTACTCTCAGCTGCACTAGGAGAGTCAGCTTGGGTTGATTGGTTTTTCCTGGTTGCCCATTTTTGGCTGTCATCAGTCAGCTGAGGGGGATTTATACTGTTTCCCAAAACCACTCAGACGTGGCTTTTTTTTTGCAAGAAGCCGTCCTGTTTATCGGCTGATGAATGTGGGACTACATAAGTAGTATTAGTTAGTTATCTTTTATAACGTTGTTATTTTTTTTCACCAGTCTATTCTGAAACTGCCTGCCAGCTCAATAAAGTAATATTTTTGCTTACCTTTGAGTTGTGTTGCCTTGTCTGTCAATGCAAAGAAAACACCTCGCTCTGCCTCGGTGTGACGGGGGTGTAGGTTGTTACATGGTGAGCAGCGCTGGGATATGTGATTTAGTGTGGCATTCAAGGCAATTGTGTTTGAGGCTGTGAGCTGTTTGTTATTTTTGATAGATAGTTAGGATGGCTGAGAGCCTGAACCCTTTTGTGAATAGAACAGAGGAATTTACATTCCATACATTGCAGACAGTGGATGTAACAGGAAGACCTGACTTGTTTGTCTCTCCCTGGGATGTTCAAGGAAGATCAGAATTTTGCCCTGACCCTTTATTAGAGTCAGGTCATGTTAAGCCCAGGTGGAGAGATTTCCAGGGCAAGGATTTATGGCAAGAAGAAACTCCCAGGCATACAGCTGAGTTTTTGGCATGGTGGGAGGAGCAGAGATTGATTGAGCTCCCCCCTTGGAGACATTCTGATGTAGAATTTCAAGAGAGTGAACCAGATAGATGCTTTGGGGTTGGGAACTGATGGCTGCCACAACCATGTGAACCTGCTTTTTGGGCACCAACAGGAGATCAAGATGGGGAGTCTCAGCCACAAGAGGCTAAGGGAATACAATTACCACAACATCTACCCAGACAGAAGGATGAGAGGTATGTAGAGATGGAGCTTGGGCAAAGGAGTGTTGCAGTTTCACCTCTCTCTCCCTCTAGACAATGGTCTCGAGCTGCCAGTCCACCCAGGCAGAGATTTGGAGATTACAACCCTCCATGTTGGAATTGGCAGAGGTACCGAGAGGATGGTTTGCCACAGCAAAGACAGAGGCATGACAGCCTAATGTGGAAATACCAGAGAGAACAGAGTCCATGGTGTTATGATAGGAAAATGTTTCCATCGTATAAACCACCTATGGACATTTTGGCTTATTTCTCTCTTTTTGAATGTACCTGTGTAGAGTTATCTGGGGATCTTTTGGAACTGAGGGGACAGTTACCTTCCCAAGATGCTCTGTCTTATGATAAGTTTAAAGTTTTGGCTAAGCAGCGTTTTGCACTGCTGAAACATATAGGAGAACATTTAGAAGGGTGGACCGTACCTTATGGACTGGAAGCCTCCATTTGGCTGCAGCTGAATTGGGGCAGAATGTGGATTATTGGCTAGCAGCTGAAGGGGTTAGTAGTTTTGATGGCCTGAGAGAACTGATTCTGAAGGAGCAATTCCAGAAATTATTGCCAGATGAAATTGCTCCATTGGTCCTTGACAGAGACCTTGCTACAGTAGAGGATGCAGCTGGTTTAACGGAACTTTTAAAGCTGAATAGGCAGCGTGGATTTGGAAAGCAGCTTCCAGCTGGAGGAGCTAGCAGTAGCTCTACTGTGACAGAGATGGGTAGGCTGGGAAAATGTGGGGAAGGGAGTAAATTCTTCACCCCCCCCCCGGAAAAGAGCTCTTCCCTAACAGCTGAATTTCATTCTAAGGTTGGCCCTTCTAGTGGAATCTGTTTTTTTTGTAGGAAACGTGGCCATTTACGTTTTAAAAGCTAAAAAACCAATTAAGGAACCTCCCAGTACTAGTGGTTCGGATTATTTCCCATGACCCTCTTGCAATTGAGGGCTGGGGGGAGGAAGAAGAAACATTGACATTAACTGTTGCTCCAGTCACTACTGAATTAGTGGCTGAGCCTAGGACTTTTACATTTACTACCGCTTCGACAGAAACATCTAGTTTAGGAGGAATTGATTCTGTTCCACCCAGTGTGAATTGGGCAACTCTACAATTTTCAAGAGAGATAAGGATTAACGATATAACTGTTACTGCATTTCGGGATTTAGGAAATGATGTCACTGCAGTTCAGCGATCTCTGGTTAAAGATCATCAAATGTTAAACAAATTTGTGTGGGTAACTCCTTATGCTTCTGCTGCAGTTTGGAAAGAGCTAAAGTGGAATTGGAGTATAAAGGACTGAAGATGGTTTTGCAGGTAATTGTACATCCAGATGCAGCCTATAAAATTCCTGTGCTGCTGGGTAATGACTTTGGTTATCTTTATCATAAACATATCTTGTCATCTAACCCTGTTTGGTCCAATGAAACCTGTCAGTCTATAGAAACTCAGACTGAGGGTGAGAGCAGCATCGTTGTGTTTTCCAGTAATAATCGTTCCTGTATGCCAATTGAGTTGAAGCTGGCTGAAAATCTGGAGCAGGCAGGTTTTCAGTGGGGGAGGGGTGAAGAGGTAGCAGCTGAAACATTGTCTACTAGCAGCTTTGCTCTCCCTTCTTTAACAGAAGATTTGGAAGACTTTAAAAGTGCTCAAAAGACTGATCCAACATTAAAGACCTGCCATGCTCTTGCAGAGCAACCTCGTAATCAAGATGCTTGTGTTTGGTTCTATTTTGAAAAGGATTTGCTTTATAGGGAACACAAGCCAAATCTGGGGCTTGCAGCTTGCAGCGTAGCTGCTAGGCTGCGTCAGCCCGGTTTGCCTCCCTGGGAGGAAGGAGTTAGGGGTCGCCCGTTTGGGCACGCAATGTAAGGGGTGGGGTCTGACTGTTTTAATGGCCAGACTCCCGCTCCTTGTTGTCAGTCCTGGGAAGATCGGCTTCTGCAGGACTGCATTGGCTCCCTTCTCACAGCATCGGCCTTTGGGAGGCTCTCTGTGATCACGGCGTGACAGGATGTCTCAGTGCGATTGGTCGTTTTCAGGGCTGTCTGGAGCGTGTGGAGGCTTGGCGGAGGCTGAGTGGTCCCTGGGGGCTTGTTTAAAAGGTGGAGGGGTTTTTTCTGCGGGCTGGGAGGAGTTTGCAAGGGACCCTGGGTCCTTTATGGTCCAGCCTGGGGGTGGTCTGCTCTCTGAGTGAGGGTGGTGTGGTTTCTTGGGGCTTGGCGAACCAATTATAGACAGCTGAGGGGTTTTTTTCCTTGGGCTGGGGAGTGTCTGCTGGGGCCCAGTTTTGGGTGGTCTGCCTTCTCCCTTCATTGGGAGGGGTGACTGGGGCTGTAGGTTGGTGGCCCAAAAGGGGGTGTTTAGTGTCAGTTTGAGTATTTTGACAGTGTGGCTGGGTTGGTCGTTGGGGCTGCTGTGCTGTGGCAGTTTAAGGCTCCTTGCATTTTGAGTCTTCTTCTTTGAGAAGGGTGGTGTCGGCCATTTTAGGGCTCCTTCTATTAGGATGAGTGGGGCGGCCATTTTAATTCCCTGGGGTGGGAAGAGTGGCAGCCATTTTGTGGAGCATTTGCAAAGGGCCATTTTAGAGTTAAGTTGGTGTCCGTGATCATGTCAGGTGATAAGGGGGCTGGCAGATCCAAAGGAAAGAAGCTTGTGCCTAAGAAGCCTAAGGCACCTGCTAAAAGGCCCCCGCCCCCGTTGTCCTCGTCTGACGAGGAAGGGGATGTAGTGGTTGAAGCTAATATTTTGAATAGGTTGCGGGCGTTGGAGCAGGCGTCTGGTATTCCCTATCCAGGTGGGTTGGATGGGGATAGGGCTTCCGGGAGGGGGCAGCATGCTAATATTCTAACCAGGCTGTCTATTCTCGAGGACAGGGCTGGTAGAGGACCAGCAGACAGGGATGCTGGTTCCAGTGGTGCAGATGCGGGTACAGTGTCGGTGGGTGGAGCATCTGGAGTTGGAGCGTCGGTGGTTCCCTCTGGAAGTGTTGGTAAATTGGTGTGCAACTGGCAGGCTGGAGTTGGGCAGGCATGGCCTTGGGGACCTTGGGGTCCTGCCTTGACAGCTGGGCAAGGTTATCCTAAGGTGAGTTCGGGAGTGTCGGCTTCCTCTGGGTCGGAGTCCCTGTTGAATTGGTCTTGGCCTAGTGGACAAGGTGGCCCTTGTGGGGGTTGCACAGGGGTCGGGCACCTGGGTATGGTGGGTCCCTTCATGGGTGCACCTTCACCTTATGGGATGGTGCCTTTTACATCTTTGCCTTTTGGGGATGTTGCCCTACCGTTAGGGGATCACCTGCTTCCTGCTACCAGGGAAAAAATCCTGAAAGGGGAGTATGTGGATATTTTTTCTCTGCTCTTTAGGGAGTTGGAGAAAAAAGATAAGGAGGAGTTGGACGAGAAGGAGAAATTAAAAAAAATGGAAGGTGGATAGGACCTGGGCAAATTGGCTCCTGGGGTTTTGTATTTATGCCGGGGTGATTGCCCGGGCGCAGCCTTGGCGGGCGGTGGCCCTTTTCCAATATTTAGATATTATTTACAAGGGCTACACGGCCTTCAGTGGCCCCACCTGGCTGCAGTACGATGAAGAATTTCAGATGAGGGCTGCCCTGTATCCGTCTCTTCAGTGGGACCATGTCCATCAGCAGCTGTGGCTGCAGGTTATGTCCCTGGCTAGGCCTAACTTGGGTGATCGCTCTGATAGTGGTCACTTGGTAAGTAGGTCAGCAGCATCGGCTTCATCCAGCTCTCCCTGTGGTTCAGTGGAGCAGGCGGTTCAACCCCGCTTGCTCTGCTGGGAATTTGGCTCTTTGGGAGTGTGTAACAGGAAGGCTTGCCAGTTCAAGCACGAATGCCCCATGTGTGGGGGGTCACACTCAATTGAAAGCTGCACCAGAGCGAGGGGAAAAAAAATGCAAAGAAGCTTGGTGGGGGTGGTGGATCCTATCCAGCAAAGAAAGGGGCCCAGCCCGATAAGGGTGGGGCCCCTTGAGCGGTGGTTGTCGAGGTATCCTCGAAGGGCTGACAGATTGTATTTGTTAGAGGGTTTTAAAGTTGGTTTTAAGATCCCTTTTCAGGAGCCTCGGGTTCCTTTTATGTCTCGGAACCTTAAGTCAGTTAAGGGTTTGGAACAGGTTGTTAGGGACAAGATCGCTAAGGAGTTGGCGGAGGGTAGGATATTGGGTCCTTTTTCACATCCTCCAGTGGGTACTCTTAGGGTTTCGCTGCTAGGTGTAGTGCCAAAAAAGGCACCTGGTGAATTTCGTTTGATTCACCATCTCTTCTTTCCCAGAGGAAAGTCTGTGAATGATAGGATTCCTGAGCATTTATGCTCAGTTAGGTATACTAGCTTCGACCAGGCTGTGGCCGTGGTGAGACGCTGTAGGGTGGGCGCAGAGTTGGCAAAATGCGATATTAAATCTGCATTTCGCCTTCTACCAGTGCATCCCGTTGATTTTGAGCTTTTGGGGGGGGTTTTGAAGGTCAATTTTATATGGATAGAGCATTGCCAATGGGCTGCTCTGTAACATGTTCCGCTCTCGAGTGCTTCAGCACATTTTTTGAATGGGCTGTGAGGGAGAAAGTAGGTTTACAGGATGTTGTTCATTATTTGGACAACTACCTTTTTGTGGGTCCTGAGGGGACTGGGCGTTGTAGGCAGCTCCTGTCAGGCTTTATTGAGCTGGTGGCGAAGCTTGGGGTCCCTTTGGCCCCTGAGAAAATGGAAGGTCCAGTCCAAAAATTGACCTTTTGGGGGATTGAGATTGATACTGTTGCACAGCTGTCTAGGGTACCTTTTCAGAAAATAGTTGAATTGAGGGCTAGGATTTTTACCTTTCTTCTTAAAAAGGTTACCTTGCTGGAATTGCAGCAGCTTGTGGGGCACCTCAACTTTGTGTGCAAAGTGGTTGCTCCAGGGAGGGCTTTTCTCAGAAGGCTGTGTGATGCTATGGCAGGGTTACGCTTGCCTCAGCATAGAACTTGGGTTACCTGCAACATGAGGGATGATTTCAGGGTTTGGCAGGAATTTTTGGAGTCCTTCAATGGAGTCTCCTTTTGGAGAGAGGACATGAGGCTCGAAGCTGAGCTTCAAGTCATGTCTGATGCTGCTGGGTCTTTGGGTTTTGGAGTCTATTTCTGCGGACATTGGTGCATGGATAGTTGGCCTGACTCCTGGGTAAAGGTAGGTGTGAACCGAGATCTTACGTTTCTTGAGTTCTTTCCTGTTTTAGTTGCAGTTTGGCTGTGGGGGAAGGATATGGCCAATCACACTGTTCATTTTTGGTGTGTTAATATGGCAGTAGTCCATGTCATTAATTCCCTTTCATCCAAATCTCAGCGGGTGATGAGGTTGGTGAGGGCCTTCACTCTGCGCTGTCTGCGGCTTAATATTTTGTTTTTAGCCAAACATGTTCCTGGGGTGAGTAATGGGGTGGCTGACGCTCTCTCTCATAAACAGACGGAGAGGTATCGTCAGCTGGCCCCAGATGCCAACAGAGAGGCGATTCCAATGCCCCAGGAGCTATGGCTGATTGGAGAGCTGAGGCCTGCAGAGCGATAGGCCTAGCCATTGCGCCCAGCACCAGGAAGTCTTACGAATGGGCTATGCGGCAGTTTGAAGACTTTAGGGCTGAGGTAGGGTATTGCATTGTTTGGCCCCTCCTGGTGGAGCAGTTGCTCCATTACTGTGCTTCGCTTCGAGGTAAGGGATTGGCCGTGCGATCCATTAGGGGGCGCCTGTCAGCATTGGTTTTTGCCAGTAAGGCACTGGGTTATAGGGAGGAGACAGCTGACTTTCGGCTTCGAAAGATGCTGGAGGGGTGGGCCAGAGATGGTTTGAGAGGGGTATGGGACATGGTGTGTGCTTCTTCTTTTGAAGCATGTTTGTTTCATGCTGTGTCCTTAATAGCATTTTTTGGGGCCCTGAGAGTCGGCGAACTGGTGGCACAGTTCAGAAATGATGTTTCTGGTAAGGCTCTATTATTGAGGGATCTGAGGCTATCTGAGGGTAAGGCAATGATTACTGTCCGTCGCTCTGAGACGGATCAGTTGCAGAAAGGTGTGGTACTTGAATTGGGTAGTTGTTCAGAGCTTGAGCTGTGTCCAGTTACTGCGTTGGCTGCTTATTTGGCAGTCCTGGGGCCCGATGATGGGTTTTTGTTTTGCCATCATGATGGTAGCCCGTTGACAAAACATCAGTTTTGGGCAGTGGACGTCATGGACTTTAGGTGAACTGGGTTTGACAGGAGTGCGGTTTGGTACCCACTCCTTTAGGATTGGGGCAGCCTCGATGGCTGCCGCCATGGGGTATCCTTCCTCTTCTATTCAGCGCTTGGGCCGTTGGCATTCATCGGCTTACAAGTCTTATGTTTGACTGTTTCTTACGCCTTAGGTAGCTTGTTTATTGGTTGCTACTGGTTATGTGCCTGTTTAACTGTTTTTTTCTCTTTAGATGCTGTTATTCCTGGCTAGAGGAGCCGAGTTCTTGTCTGTGGCCATAGCCACGTGTTTTGGGCCACTCACCAGGTGTGGAGAACTTCGGTCAGCTCTCAGCTGGGACTCAGCCAACATGTTTGTATTGAATGGGGGGGGGGCGCCGGGGCCTTCAGTGGCTGGGCCTGCTGCCTTTGTTATTTCAAGATAGTGCGGGTCCTCCTCCTCAGGTTTTCATTGTTCACCTGGGCGGCAATGTTTTGGGGCTTTTAAAGGACAAGGCCTTAGTTTGGCAGGCCCGTGACGACTTTCAGCACACTAGGGAATGATGGCCTGGGACCATCATAATGTGGTCAGCCATGCTGCCCCGCCGGGTTTGGCGTTGTGCTTGGGACCCTGCAGCTATTGGAAGGGCCCGGTATAAGGCTAATAAGGAGATTAAAAAGGTGTTAGAAGGGGGGTTGGGCCACTATTTCCCCCATCTGGACATTTCGTTGAAATTTCCTGACCTCTATAGAGGGGATGGGGTGCATCTCTCAGAAAAGGGTAACATGCTTTTCCTGAGAGATTTGCGGCAAGGGTTGCGAGTGGCTTTGGGCCTCCCGGTGGGTGCTATGCCCTAAGTAGAGACTTGGCCTTAGTAGTGGCAGGTTTTTGGGGTTTAGGGCACTATGCGGCTTTTGGGGAATTAGGAGTCTGGCATGATCAACCTTGGGGTTTGGAGACCCGGGTTTGGAGAATGCAGACCGTCCTGGAGGCTCGGCTAGAGGGTGCCTTTCCATCAAGACGTTTGTCTGGGTTTGGGCCCTCTGGCGCGTGCCTCCCCGCTGGGCCTGCCTGGAGGGAGCTGAGTCACTCAGTAATAATACTCAGGTGTTTATCCTACCCTTTCTCCAATGATCACAGAGTGGTGTATATGGTTCTCCCATTCCCATTTTACCATAGTACCAACAACCTTGCAAGGTAGGTGGAGAGAACATGCCTGGCTCAAGGTCACTCAGTGACCTTTATGACCAAGTAGGGATTTGAACCCAGGTCTCCTAGTTCCTAGTTTCTGCATGTACAAGATCAAGATTTCCTCCTTAATCCTGAATGGGAAAAAAAAGGTTTTAAAAGCCTGCATAATTTTTTTTCAGGAAATTCCGAAGACATTTCCATCAGACTGTTTTCTGTTTATTAATTTTCACCATATTTGAGAAAGGGATAGATAAACACCTGAGTATTATTACTGAGACAACAAGGAACATCTGGAAATAAAATGTATGTGATAAGTCAGTGGTTAGCATGGACATATGTATTGTATGGTTTACCGCGTGGCATAGCCCTCAAAGAGAAAAGAATGTGTGGGACCATGACTGAAGAGGAAATTATTAACTGGTGAAATGAAAAGGGTTTTAAAAGACAAGGGCTTTTCTTTGATGAGTTTCTGACTCTGTCTTGCCTTATAGATAGGTGGGGAAGTAGATGTAGCATGCCCTGTGGGCGATCTGTTTTGAATAGGCAGAGCGAGGGTGTTTGCTGATAGCATTTGAGGTTGGTGGGTGGGGTTTGCTTTGCAGTACAGCACATCTTTCACTTCTTATTCTGAAAGGGAATGCCCTCAGTCTATTGTAAAACAACCTCTTTTGCTGAGAAAACACTTCAGTCAGCAGTCTAAAATGAACTAAAAGCAGTGGGGAAACATAAAAGGAAGTGATATCTCTCAACTGTCTGCTGCTTCCTGTTCCTGCACTGAACCAAGGGATCTTCTTGGCTGAATATTTGACTGCTAAGGCCCTACTCACTTCCACGGAGACGATGGGATGCACAATGGAGGTGTAAACAAGGGTCCTGGACTCACCTGGGGACACTTCCAAGCCAATGGTGGGTGGGAAGGAGAGTGAGATAGAGCTTGCAGGCTGCTGCTGCTGTATGAGCAGCAGGGAGTTTTCCTAAAGGTCTCCACAGTGATGTGCCTCACCACCGTGGTTACCCAATCAGGTGTTGGCCTTACCTGGCTGGGAGTCTGGGAATGGGCCACTGGCTGGCAGATCTAGGAGGAAGAATCTTCCTTCTGGTCTTCCTGGCTGGGATAAAAGAGCACCTTGCCATGCCACTGGGGATCTCTTGTGCACCCTGTCATGCTCACTGGACTGTTCCTCATGACTCCCTGACTTTATATCTTGGTGTGAATGACCTTGGTACCCACAGAGGATTGTATTTGGCATGGTGGCAGCAGCTGGCTTGCAGCTCTTGGCTGCCTCCCTCTCTAACATGCAACTCTTTTATTACAACTTTTTCTAGCGGTGTTCATGGCATGGTGCCAGGACATGGTAGGGATGGCAAGAAGGAAGGTCACCAGCTTGGAGTCATGGAAGTGTTGTGACGTTTCTTGATTCAGCACCCAGACATCTAATTCCAACTGGAAATACTTTTCTGCCCTATGGCATCCATCTCTTAGAATGGGAGCCAAACACCTGACTACATGGAATTTGGCATGAACTGCAGGTTTAGCTGCAGCTGTCGGAGCTGTGGCATGAGTCAGGTGGGTTCCATGCCCACCTTTTGTGATGGTATCGGCACTGGGCAAGATCCATTTTGAGGGTAAAAATGGCCTGTGTCCCCATTTTCCTCACCTTTGAGTATCCCCTTAAGGACTCTTTGGTAAGGCTTGCAGGTGACATGCCCATCCAGGGAGCTGTCTGGGCACCCTAATTCTCAGGTGTCATGTAAAACCACACAGTGGCTTGTGCCCATGTGGAATCTCACATCCTGCCATCCTACAGTATCCCTGTAGGCTGGAGGTGTTGTGTGTCCATTGAATGCCAGGCAGATTGGCTGATGACTGGATCCTCTGTCCCATATAGTGCCAAGGATATGAGAGCTGTAACCAATAAAATTGTGGCCATTTCAACACCATCAATTTATCTGTTGTCCATTCAGCTCACCCTTTCTCCTTCCCCTTGAAGCTGTGCATCACAGCTAGCTCCAAATAATACAGGATACTTCATTTAGCACCAGCATGCTTCAGTGTGGCCAAACAGGCTGGAATGAGGTAGGGAGCCAGTGTCTGTGTTAGATGGAGATATTTCCCAGTTGAAAGATGCTATGGGACAATAATATTTGGAATAGACAGTCCCTTTAAAAAGTGGGGCATCTGGCAACCAGTCAGCTCAATTAGTCAAACAACTGTTGACAGTTAACTTTTATCAAGGGCCAACAATGAAGCCAAAGTCTTTAGCCAAGCTGTAGTGGTGTTAGCTGTTTCCACAAAACCTATTTTCTTAACATATGTATATATATATTTAGGAAAGCTTTATGTTCTCTACCAATAGTAGGGCAGATTATTTTGGAGGCTTCATGACTATTTAACTCATCCACTTTTCTTTATTTGAGAGTTATACAAAACTAAGCATAACCCATGCATTGACAGAGGGCAACAATTTTCCAGGAAGTTCACCCCCACACACCCTGCTATAAATGAATTAATTTAACCAGTGCCTGGACAGGACATCTTCTGGGTGGATTGCACCCAAAGTCTCTTTTTGAAAAGAGACTGTACATAGGTTGCTTTGAAGTGCTTAGAGAAAGATTATAAACTGAGTTATTCTGCTGAGTTTTGATCCGATGTCAGTAGCTGCTGCTGTATTTCAAAGAACTGCTTTAACAAAACACATCACAACTGAGAGATTTCCAGATACTTGCTTCAGACAACTTTCCTTTGCTCATAGTGACATATGCTTTATTTAACACATTTGACATATGCTATATTTTTGCAGCAACATCTGCACAATATTATTAAAGGTAACTGCTTTTATTTAAAATATCAGTTAATAATCTAATGCTTTGCTTATCCTCTATAGTCTCCACCAAGTAGCATTTCTTCACTGGATTTTTGGAATGCAGATGACTTGCTTGAAAGAGGCTGTCAGTTTAAGGCACAGCTTCATTTTTATTGTACTGAATCACAGCAATATAAGCAGCATTTTCTTTAGGGAGAAGAGCAGTGATGGAATATTAGGTTATTGCTTGCTGTAGCCCAGCCAGAAGGCTGCGATGAGTCTAGCATAAACAGAAGCAGCTGGTCGCACAGCATGGAGTAGTGGGACCATGAAACATGGCAGATGCAGCTTCAGCTGTTAATGGGTACAGAGCACCAGTGTCCAAGCCTGGGTCATATGAAGGACCCGTTTTAACAGTGACAGGACACTGTCAAACTGCCATTCCTGCTACTTTTTTTTTTTAATCTGTCATATCTTAACTCCTAGCCTCAAGTTCACAGGAAAAGGGACGAAAAGAAATTATTTTTTCATTTCAAATTTACCTTTTATTTTTAGAAGAGAAACACTTCATGTGTCTTAAATGCACAAAATCTACTTCCCTCCTCATTTAAAGCAGAACAAATCCAATGCTAAAGGTTAGTTTGAAAACCTGATCCATTGAAATAAATAAACTTTAAAGGAACACATTTAAGCATTATATTATTTTCATATTAAAAGATTACTACTTCACACAAAATGGCAGTTTTGAATTGTGATAAATATGCTATTTGCCATACAATGTTTGTCTCTGAAAAATCCGTTTTCCAGCAATGATTAGCAGTCAAGTGTCGTTGAAAACAGAAACCCATTGTGTACAAATTAGTTAGTGGCTGCTACGGGAATAGTATCTCTGTATTATGTAAGTTAACTGTTTGTTTTTCTGTATGATTTTGAATTTCTCTTTTTTGTTTTAATAAATAAACCATTAATACAGAAAAAAATTATCTGTCTTGTTGCTTACTGTCTGTTAACCAAGACAGAAGTATCTGTTTTGCTGGATACCTCAGAGAGCTTTATAAACATGCACATAAGTATAAAAAGAGCTGTTACCATAAAATCTATATTCTGGATGGTAAAATGTCAGGTTTTGTAATTCTGTTCCTCTTTAGCTAAAGCCAACATTTGACTTGCCGCTAATATAAAACATTGACTTGCCCTTAATATAAAAACATAAAGAAATTTAAATGAAAAGATAATATTAAATGAGTGAATTAACTTAGAACTTTTACATTCCAAATGTGAACTAATGTCTTGTGCATATAGGGCATACATTATGAGCAACTGTGCAACTATGAGTTCCCTAAAATGTCATTATAAAGGCTTCTAATAATGAAATCTTAGGTTTTTTCTCTTTGGTATGGTAATTTTTAAGCAGTCAAACAAACATACAAATGCACACAAGGAAAATAAAGAGTGAAGAGATCAAGGAAAATTATTGCACCAAGCAAACAATAGCTTGGTAACTTAAGTGACATTCTAAAGATCTTTTTTATTCAAGACACTGTAGTTCTGTTTACTAAGGGATCAGTTGCAGGCATTTGTGAACCATTATATACTGCCAGCATTGCTTCATGACTGGTGTTGGTGACTATAGAAACAGGTTTAAAAGTCTAGTTTGGAATCAGGTCAACAGAAACAAATACCGATTTCGCACACAGCTTACCACGCAGTCACGTTCCTGTTCTCTGCACAGCGTCCGTTGGATTTCCCACTATCTGCGCTGAAGTTACAGGAAGTGTCATGGCTTTCACATAGCAAACATAAACCACTAAAACCCAGTTTAAATTTGCTACGCAAAAGCCACGGCACTTCCTGTAACTCTGGCGCAGTTAGTGGGAAATCCCGACAGACACTGCGCAGAGAACAGGAATGTGACCGTGGGATAAGCTGTGTGTGAAATCAGTCAAAAATTAGTATAACCTAGACAGCAACCTCAGCAGGTCTATTCAAAAGTAAGTCTCATTTGATTCAATTTGATTTACTCCAGGAAAGTGTCCTTATGATTGTAGCCTACACATTTAAAGATAACTATCTGTAGTAACCTTTACATACATTTTTTTTATTTACAAAAATTGTATGCTGCATCTCCAGAACCTGCTTGAGGTCACTTACAACAAAATAATATAACCATACCAACTAGCCAAGAAAACAATAAAAAGATGTTCAGTCAGTAAATATTGTCAGCAGGACTTTTTTGGTAGAAAAAGCCCAGCAGGAACTCATTTGCATCTTAGGCCACACCCCATGATGTCACCACTGTTTCACATAGGAATTCATTTGCATATTAGGCCACACCCCTGATGCCTAGCCAGCTGGAACTGCGTTCCTGTTCCTGCTCAAAAAAGCCCCGATTGTCAGTATCAGGGATGGTCACTTTCTGCATTCTAAGAAACTATAGTATGCTCAAGAATAAGGAGTTTGGGTGCCAGAGCAATCTCTCATGGATTTACAATAATAAGTCAGGCTCTAAAGTTGCAATAATAGCATCACAGGTATGTGCTCAGATGGTATGGGACCTTTTCAACTCATTCACAAGCACACAGATGAGCCTTAGAAGTCTTTGGGCTCCATATGCTCTCTCGTCCCTTTGCACCACTGCTGGAAAATCAAAGGTTTCCTGATTCAAGTTCGTTGTGATGTCTGAATCATGACAAACAGCAAACTGGTTTGTTTTCCTGTATTCCAAACCATAGTTTAATTCTGGGTTACAGGCAAGAGAACAAACCTTAGTTTGTTGTTTGCTGCATTTCAGAAGGAAAGGAAAGGCCACCTGTGCAAGCACCAGTCGTTTTCGACTCTGGGGTGACGTTGCTTTCACAACGTTTTCACGGCAGACTTTTTACGGGGTGGTTTGCCATTGCCTTCCCCAGTCTTTTACACTTTCCCCCCACTGCAAAATGTGGCTTGTCCAGAACCAGAAAGTCTCATGTTTCTGAACCATGTTAAAGATTAGGAGGAACAGAGATAGAGCATAAGCCCAAAGTCTTCAAAAAACTTTTAATATCTGACTTCAGCCACAGAGTCCTTATATAAGACACTGAGAAGTTTATGTGATTCCTGAATGACATCTCCAAGAACAGTAGCTGTGGAATATATATCTAGATCAGTTCCTTCTTTTCTTTACAAATAAAAAAGTCTCTATTTTATTACATTTTAAGATGCCATTAGGCCAAGTTCCTTCATTATTTTATCCTATAAACCCTGGATTTATATCATACAAATAAATCTGGCTATAGATATCAGAAAATAATATTTGGGAGATGTCAAATATTAGAATGGAAGAATTAAGAGATGAATAATTAAATTGGCAAAATGCCAGTCATCACTTTCATATGCTTTATGCACTTTTGGTATATGTAGTTGTATTAATAAGTATTTAGAGTGGTCACCTTTATAACAATCATTTCTAGAAATTTTGAACACTGACAGCCCCCCCTCTTCTGGAAAGCATTGCAGTTATAGCCCAAACATATGTAAATATCATTACTTGTGACAATGTGATCTATAAAGATGTAAGGGTGTAAGTCTCCTGAAAGTTATGATGTATAACTCCTCTGAATGAAGTGCATTGGTACAAGAGGTTTTCAACAGCATTTGCACTTGGCCAGTGAAAAGTGAGAAAATGAGTACTCTAATTAAACCGATAACAATATGCATTGTACCTTTACATCTTGCGTTCCTTCTTTACAATACCCTTCCCATCTTCTGACTGGAATATAAAGACTCCGAGATCTCCATTTCTACTCATATCTGAGGAAGGAAGGATTATACCTCAAAAATCTTGTTGGTCTCTAAAGTACTACTGGACTCGAATCTAACTGTTATAACACAAACATTGCCACCCAAAACCATCATCTAAAACACTTTACTGGGAAATTAAATGTCTAAAATTAAATAAATGTGCTGTCCAAGCTGACGGCACATTTATTTAATTTTAGACATTTAATTTATTTTTGTTTATTTAGTCTTTCTTTCTTGCTGAGACTCAAGCCAGATTTTAAAAAATTTCTCATGAGATTGCATTATGGGATGGCATCATGCATGTGTATGTTGTACCCAGGGCTGGCTCGCCCACTAGGCAAACTAGGCTTAGAGCGCTGGGAGGGTGGGGGTGCCAAATTGGGCTCCCCCCCTCCTGGTGCCCCAGGCAAGCAGAAAGTTTGCCTCCCTCCTCCAACCGCCACCACCACCTGCTACCACCGTAGCCGTGGCCCGCCCCTCCCTTCCCTTCGCCTCCCCCTGCTGCTGCCTGCCCCTCCTTTCCCTTCCCTTCCCTTCACCACCCCACTGCGATCACAGCACGCGGTGCGCCGAGGCAAGGGCGGCAGCACCCCCTTCCCTTCGTCTCCCCGCATGTTCACAGCCCACCGCACCTGGGCCCTGCTGGGATCAATGTGATATCATTTCTTATTTGGAGAAAAGGACAGGACTGAAGTGAAGGCTTGGCTCCCCCTCCCTAAGGAGGGGGGGAGTGAAGGGAAGAGGGTGCCACTGCCTTGCCTCACAGCACGGTGGGTGTGGTTGTGATGGAGCATGGCACTGTGTTGCAGTGCCGTAGGGGGAGGGGCAGCAGGGCAGCGGGGGGCACCTGCTTGGGGCACCACACACCCTTGGGCTGGTGCTGGTTGTACCAGGCTCAGAGAAGAACTTGGGCCTTGATTTCCAGAAGAGAACATCCCCATAAATTATGCCTTGGTCAACTACTAGGTAATGTGTAGACCACATCTAGGTTAAATTGACTCACTCATATACTTCAGCTGCTTCAACTATGAAAAGAGCCTTTTAGACTTGGCTGAACTCTTCAGGCATTGCTTCAGGAGGGGATGGAAACTCACAGAAATAGGCAGGTTGCCCTCTCTGCAGATATAGCATAGGTGCAAATGCTGTGCTGAAATTACTGGGTTCTCACAGAAGACTTGTTTACTTAAGAGTTTGGATGCAAGATGGAGTTCATCATGCAAGAACCTATTTTGTCCTTCTTTTCTCCAAATAAGAAATGATATCACATTATTTGTGATGCTCTACCAATCCTCCAGATCTCTGTGGTTATACCACACATCACCACTACAGCACTCCCCACCCCTCACCATGCACCAGGCAGCAGAGGAAGAGGTTAGGCGGTTTCCTGCTATAGTGGAAGAGGGTAAATGCCTGTTCTCCGTACTGCCTATTGGTTAAAAAGATCCTAAAGATTTCAGAAGGGTTTTCATTTGATTGATAAGAAAGAAATCAAATGTCCTGCTTCAAACTATCTTATATAAAAGGCAATCCATGTTGCTGATGACTCACTTCTGACACATTTGCACTGGACTGAAAGGACAGAGGAGAGAAGGAACAGCAGGGTGTTCAGTGGCAGTGGTGGCTGTAGGGATAGCTTATCCTCAGCCAAATGCTTCCTCCTGAGTAGGTGTGCTGAGGATGACCCCGGTGGCTCCTCCAAGGCAGGCTGCTCCCCTCCTGCTACTACATCAAGCTTTCTCACCCCTCTCCTTGCCTTCCTGCTGCTGCAGCTAACACATCACTGCCATTTTGTTTACTTCTCCCCTCTTTTGCCCTCCCTCACTGAGGTTTTATTAGCACTTCCCCCTCTCTCTGTGGTGCATGCACATGATCCTATGGGCTAAAGAGCACCCCAGTCATCTTGGGGTACTTTCTAGAGCATTTTGCATTTAACAATGGCCCTTATTCATAGTACTTATATAAATGTGATAGTACTTAGGAAATGTCTACATAGAAAGATTCTGGACTGTGTCTTGACTACCAATATCACATGCACAAATTCTGTGTACAGAAGGACTGAGATGGTTCATTCAAAGGCAAGAAGAAGCAAAAAATTAGAGCATATCCTCCAAATGTCTGCAGGTGATGAGGTAATATAAAGGGAAGTGGGCCCTTAGGAATATCAGAGATAGCGAACAAGAAAGGTAGAAGTAATCTTCAGGGACCAGAAGGATTTTAGTTTCAGTGAATAACCCATTAAGGAAACAAGAGCATATCCCTTGAGTCCTGAAATAAGGGTCAATTGGAAGAAAAAAGCTTAGGGGAAGAGAAAGGGACACAGCTCTGGGGAAAGTTTTGAGTAGGTGTCGTTTGGAACACCAATGGATTGATGCTTATTGATACAAGAGTACTGTCCTTTAGAAAGGCCTTACAGGTAACAATGGACAATAAAGGTGTATCTCAAGATACTAGAAATGAAAATACATTTCTTCTCTCCAGAGTAGCTCATTTGCTTTAGTTCTACTACTACTTTTTAAAAGTTTTTTTTAAACTGGCTGTTTATTTATTTTATTGCATTTATATCCCACCCTCCCCTAATGGGCTCAGGGCGACTTTCTCATCATATTTTCTGTTAAGATCTACCCTAAAATATGTCAGGATAGTTCTGGCAAATTTGAGAGATGAATAGCAATAATGGAAATAAATTGCATCATTATTCACTGAAATAGATTAAGTAAAACAATACTTTTATTAAGCCAGTTCACAGCCACAATGCAGTGAACTGGATTTCGAGTTTCATAGAACTCTTCCTCAGGCTTGACTTAACAAAGGAAGACCAAAAAAGAAGGAAGGGGAAAAAAAAAGATGTTGCTACAAAAGGGAATACAAACAAGAAAATGGTTTAGGAAGCTATTTGCAGTCTAAGAAGGTTAGGCCATAGGTTATAGCAAGTGGTACCAGGACAAAGATGCAATGGTAATATTAGGACAAAATATTATTTGTTACAAAGCAACTAAAAATGCTTTGCGTCTCTGAAGTCTGTCTGTATAAGGAAATGCTGCCTTTTCTGAGAGGGTAAATGCACACATAGTTTAAATGATGTTGAAAAACACACAAGCCATTGGTTTTAGGGTTAATTATATAGATGTCGAAGACTTGTGCAGCTGTTTGTGTGTCTCCTTACAAGCACTGAATTTTCTTTGTAGGATATTCCAAGCTATGAACATTGCTGGTGATGAGGGTCTTCCAGAGCTGCTGAACCATAGACTAATGAGGTATACAATTTCATTTACGTTTAAATAATTGTAGTTAGTCCCTCTGTTTTCATCAACTTTGTCAGTGAGAGACCAGGGGCTGTGTGATTTTCATTCGTTTGGAGCCTTGGCAAGCCTCGATAGCACTAGACTTCTATATTAGTATCTGACACGCTAATAAACATTGAGGTCCCAGTGCCTGATGTTAGCACAGGGTGCCTTTCCTCTCAAAACATCTGGTCCCTTGACAAATTGTTACAGTTACCATTCCTCACCACACCGTTACTCCCTAGAAGATTGCAGAGCCCTACGGCACACGTCCTGCTAGGGATCTGTTCTCAAGTTGTTGCCATGAGCCGGCCGTATGATGACAATTAGAGGCCGTTAGTGTGCAGATGAGACTTGCGAGTGGCAGGTGGTGAGAATGGGACTCAATTAACTAACATGCACAAAATCCCTTACTAATGAGGCTGGGCCAGCCCAGATGAGCGAGAAAGCATGTGTCACTGACAGCAACAGAAGATTTGAAACTGAGAGGGAGAGAAACTGGTCAACAGGTATTATAAATACTGTGAAAAATAAATCCTTTTATATCTCAGCAGTTAGGAAAGATGAGAGGTTTAAAATAAATGGACTGACAGCCAGTCCAAAGGGGTATTTAGTTAAACAAAGAGAGTATGCTTCCCTTTTATTTTCAGATCTACTGCTGGATTGCCAGGTCTGCAGGTTTCACATGCTGCCAAGGAGGGAAGAATAACGTTTTCCCAGCAACAAAATGTTCACATTTGAATTCTGGGGGAAAGCCTGCCTCTGAATTGCTGTCTTGAGAAATGATGCCTGTATTCCATGCCACATCTGAGTAAACAACTGACTGTTGCTCTAAAAGTGTTGGCACTGATCCAGCTAAACTAAGTCCCATTGAAACCATTGCAGCTACTTGCTCCATTGATTTCAGTGGGGCTAAAGTGTGACCAGCCTCCAGAAACATCTTTGAAATTTAAGTGATAGCATTGTCCTTCCTTGAAGTAGATACACCTGCTAGTAAAGGAACATTGTGTCTTCATTGACCAGTCTGAAATATCAACCTGTTGAACCTTGTATAGACAACTGAGAGATGAAAACAAAATTCAACATGTCTTTTACATGGATTCCATAAACTAATAAAGGTATAACAGTGATGAAAACAAGAACAAAAACATTCCCTCAATTGTCTAGAAGGACAAGAGTATCGTTGGGTTTAAGTGTGCTTAACTCTATGTTGGATTGTGGCCAAAATATTTTGCTGTGTCTGGGTATTATGAAGCTCTTTGGTATTATATTACAACCCCAATCTAACAGATGCCAATATTGAGAAATAATGATCTAAGAATATCCTGCAACCGATAATTCAATGTAATTCATGTTAGATTGGACAGATTTTTTTGCTGCCTATGTGTATAGATAATATATTGCTTTAAAACAATATATTAAAATTACAATGTTTTATAGAGATTATTTTAATTACATGGTCACAAAAATTAATACATTGTCTCTGATTTCCATTTTGTTTATCTTGTTTCCTCCTATAGGTAGTTTTGACTAGAGAGGAATTACACTTTACAAAAAATGATGGTAGGGTGGGCAGGAGGGTGGTTTAAACTTTCTCCTGCTACTGATTTACTTCCGCTAGTGTCCCCCCACCCAATATTTTAAATCTCTTTCCCCTAGCCAGGTTTTGACACCAAAAGTAAGTCTGATTAATTGGGTGGATGGGGGTTGCAAGGGGGAATCAATGAAAATCAGCAGCTGCAGGCTAGATTAAGCACTCCCCCCCATATATATTTCCTCAGAAAGTTCATGTTGGAGGGCATGTTTACTGAAACAGCATGAAGTTCTGTCATTAGGCTGAGATTATACTGAAGAAAAAATTTCCTTCTGTAGTTTACAAAATATTGTATGACTGAAAGACTGTAAATTATACATTTGCAAATTATTAGGGTTGTTGACTGGGGGAGTCTTGTGATAAATCAACATATAACAACCAGAAGGAGAATATACCTCAGAGATTAATACCATTCTGCAACAAGTATTTTGCTTGCTGTTAAAGTGCCCCAAGCTAGTGCTGCAGGTCACCAGACTCTTGGAGTAGTACTGTGTGTATAAAACACAGATTTTTCTTTTAAATCTTCTCTTTTGTTATCAGTCCAAAGCCCACAAGATGGGTGGGCCACAAATTTAAATAAATACAGCAGTGATTCCATGGAATATCTAGTGAGGCAACAGAGATGTCAGTCTTTTTGTGGCCAGATTTAAATTTTGGCAAATGAATGTCAGTCCTCTCTCTAGCATTAGAAAGTGCCATTCAAAGACTTTTACTGCTCTACAGATGGCTTGCTTCTGCTTTAAATTGGATGGGATGACTCTCATGAGTAAAGAGTATAGGGGTCTTCTATATTTCAAAATCTCTGTCATCAGATTAAAATATCCAGGCATCAGCATTTTACTGTAGCCACAAAAAAGTAGAGCAGAAATTACTTTTAGATTTCATCATTACAGTGCCAGCATAACAGCCCTAGGATATGAATGTTTATTTGGAAGGAAATCCCATATGATTCCATGTTATATGTACATCCCATGAAGCTCAATAGGATTTACTTCCAAGCATGATCACATAGCACTGAGAGAGAGGCATTGTTCTGCATATGCTTTGCTTACCAGGTTCAATTCCTGCCATTTTTAGCTAAAAAAAAATCTGAGGTGGCACTGAAAGCATTGCCAACTCTGGCTTGGGAAATTCCTGGAAATTTGGGAGTAGAACCTGGGGAGGATATAGTTTGCAGAGTGGAAGGATGTATAATGCCATATAGCCTGCTTTGCCAAAGCAGCAATTTTCTGCAAGGGAACTGATATCTGTGGCATGGTGAGCAATTGTAATTCAGGGAGATCTTCAGGCTCCACCAGGAAGTTGGCAATCCTATGTGGCAGGTGACTGCAACACCCTTTCTCTGCCCAAGATCTCACAGAATCTCTGCCAGTTAGCAGTACGACTATTACACCCAGAAAACCCAATATGTCTGTCACAATAGCTGAAGAAAAAAAGGACTACTACTGCAATCCTAAGCAAAGTTATACCATTCTAAGGCCATTGACTTTACTGGATATAGAAGGATATAGGAGGAGACCCATGGTATTCATGGGGGGAATCCCTTCCCCCCATCACCACCACTATTGGTCCAGCATGGCTTCCAGCCATGCCCCATTGCTGCCACTGGTCCTGGTTCACACCCTCTGTTGCTGGGTCCACTGTGGATTCTCTACCCCACCCTTTATGCTGCCAGCATATGGCTCTCTCATTGCCTTTACAAGAGGGCAGCAAGGACTGCCATGCTTACTCACCTGACTTCTTGGTTGCTAGCTTGGTGGTGGTGGTGGGGGCGGGGTTGGTTGGCTTCCCAACCAACTCCTTGGTTGCTTGTTCAGTAGGTGAGTGGCAAAGGCTTGCTGGCTTGTCACAATTTTCTCAGTTACCCACCTAACTCCTTCATTTCTGGCTTGGTGGAGGGCTGGCAAGAATTTTCCACTGAGCTTTCTTCCAGCCCCAAACAGCAGCCCGCCCCGCAAGTTTGCAGGAAAATCTGTTTACTGTCAGTGTGGTTCTGATCCACAGATTTAGATATCCACAGATGAGGACCAAAAAGGTAAAGGTAGTCCCCTGTGCAAGCACCAGTCATTTCCAACTCTGGGGTGACGTTGCTTTCACAACATTTTCATGGCAGACTTTTTATGGGGTGGTTTGCTATTGCCTTCTCCAGTCATCTACACTCCCCCCCCCCCTCCAGCAAGCTGGGTACTCATTTTATCGAACTCAGAAGGATGGAAGGCTGAGTCAACCTTGAGTCGGCTACCTGAAACCCAGCTTCCGCCGGGATCGAATGAATGAAACATGATACAGGTTATGTGTTAAACTGGGAACTTTATTTACACAATTGGTCTGTTTAGGGCTGTACTGCAAATTCTATAATTACACATTAGGTGCAGAGAACTGTACATTTTCAAAACTGAAAATGTTCCCAGTACCTGGTATGTCCTCATAAAATTTAGACTAATCATATTTGCTGCCAGTGACTGAGTTGTCAAATTAGCTACCTTTTGTTGAAACTGTGTGGAGGTATTGTGTTTAATTGCTATGATCATGCTCAGGTTTGACAGATGCAGTACCTTTTCCAGAATGACAGTTAACAAAAAAGTCAACCATTAAACATGTTTTCTTTAACAGAGACTGGTAAGTTGTTACCTTTCAGCATCCCTGGCTAATTAGATGAGATGAGTTGAAGTTAATTTGGTGGAAAACATTTCTCGACTTAATGACATTTGTGGGTAATTAGGCATGTAAGAAAGGAATACACATTTGCATTTCAGCTTATTTCCAGTGCTTAATAAGAACCCACCTCTTTCTCCACTGGAGGTTTCATATTCTCTAAGGAATAGCTTCAGCACAGTCAGCACAGGATGTCTTGTTATTCTGAAAACCAACAATTGTTTTCATGAAACAAGCTACCACCTAGTAATGAGGCACAGACACTTAAAATTAGACACAACAGAAAAAAACCCCTCATATTCACTGTTGCACTGGAAGAGGCTTTATGAAATTCCACAGTAATACAAAAGTGAATTTTTAGTTTTTCAAGCATGTTTTGGGGGATTACTTGTTCTTCAGTGGTTCAGAGATTGTCTTCTATTCTCATGTTATTTCACATGCATCTGTTTATTTGGGAGAAACGAAAAATTAAATTCAATATTAGTATCATGTTTTACTAACATTTTACCTGGCGCAGCTCATGAAACATTTCCATATGTTGTCAAATGACTTTGTTTAAATGACAGATTTTTTTATTATATTTTCTCATAATAAACAAAATTATTTACTTGATTAATAGGAAACAAATGGACCAATTTCCCACTAGTGTTGCTCTACCCTGAGTCTTATGTTTTCCTCTGGCCCAAGTGATCTATTTCCAATAAGCTGCTCTGCAGGCGCATTGTGAGCCGCAGCAACCTCCAGTTTCCTGTGCCATTTTTAGTTGCTGTATTTTCAGGATTACATTGCCATACACAGAATTGGAGGTTGCCGTGGCTCAGAATGCATCTGTGGAGCAACTAGTGAGAAATCTATTGCTTGCTCTGAGGAAAACAGAAGCCTGGGGGCGAAGCAACGCTAATGGGAAATTGGTCATGGATTTGGGTGGATCCTGATATGTGGCCAGATGCACTGCCTATCTCCAAAGGGTACCCCATCTGAGTTAAAGGGACCACAAGACCAGGAAACAAAATGGAGACAGATCAGAAAACAGACCAACTGCAACACTCTCTGTGACACAACAGAGAACATGCTGAGGCTTGACTCTGATTGCAACATAGGTATATTTCCTGTGCTGGCTGTTCTCCCCCTCCCAACTGAGTGATAACACTGTGAGTTCAACTGGTGGGTATTGTTTCTGTCTTAACCTCTGGCTATCTGATTAAGCCATCACCTTCCTGACTCATCACCTGAATTCAACTATCTTCTTTCTCTAACTGCTGTGGTAATGTCTGACACTGTATGATTCCTTTATCTTCTAAGTTTATTCTTCCTCAAAGTATCTTTTGCTAAACTGCTTGAACAATTAACACCTATCCTGACCCATTGTTACCCATTCGGGCAAATGTTACTAAATCAGCCCCACTATTGTTTTATCTGGAGATCCATTCAGGGGACCAGAGTCAGCTCTCCTCATTGGCTTGAGGTGGGCACCCATTGAGGCACCCAGGAAAGACACATCACTGCCCACCACAAGCCATTCCCTTTTCTGGGAGGGCCTTATCCCTTCCAAAGATTATAAACATGAGAGCAAGCCACACCTCTTTGTTCAGTCTGAGCTCATGTTACCAGATTGTTCCCCCCCACCACCATTACTCTAAGGGGGTCCCTCTGACATGGCATGATGGCAGTGCATGTCTCCATCTTTAATTTCAGCACATCTGGACCAGGTAATATCACCTCTATAAGAAACCCTAAAAGCCTCTATCTCTCACCCCTATTTTTCTTAGTTCTTGTTTGCTTGTATTGTATTATCTGTGTTTGTGTTTGTACATTATATACATATTTTTCTAGTAAACATTATAAAATATATTTGATCTGGAGTGTTTTCTTTTCTGAGAATTGGACCTTCATATAATTGGTGAAGATCCTAGCTCCAAATTCGCTCTACCTAAGTCTCCTTATTGCTAATTCCCCCATCTAAGAGAGGAGACCCAAGCATTTCTGGTAACAGATAACACCAGACTTCAGATTTTGGCTACAAGTTATTCTAGTATGACACATGAAGATTTAAATTTGTACTGATCTTTTAGACAGAGCTCTAGAATTGAGAAAGTGAGCAAAGCAGGAATGGGCCATGAAGCAGGATGAACTTTATGTGACTCTGGCTCAAGTGATCAGTTTCCCATCAGTTGCTCCACAGGTGCATTTTGAGCCGCAGCAACCTCTAGTTCCCAGCACCATTTTTAGATGCTGTATTTTCAGGATTACATTGCCACGCACAGATTTGGAGGTTGCCACAGCTCAGGATGCATCCGTGGAGCAACAAGTGGGAAATCTATCGCTTGCTCCAAGGAAAACAGAAGTCTGGGGGCGAAGCAACGCTAATGAGAAATCGGTCAGATTTTGGCTACCAGTTATTTTAGTATGCCATATGAAAATTTAAATTTGTATTGAACTTGTAGGCAGAGCTCTAGAATTGGGAAAGTGAGCAAAGCAGGAATGGGCCAGGAAGCAGGATGAACTTTATGTGACTCAAGTTAGTATGTGTGTCCTTGGAGAGATTTTTGGTGGTTCTCCACTAGTAAATAAGTTGTCATAAAGGAGTTATATCAGATCTTCTCTGTCAGGTGATGTAAGCCTTTGGATTCTAGGACTGTGAATTCATTTCTTTCTAATAGGCACATGCTAAACAAATACAATGTTGTGCTATCTCCATCTTTATAATTGACAAGGAGTTCTACAAACCAGTGTATACACAGCTAAATTGTGTCAGGAAATGCTTACAATTGTCAATGTACCTGCCAATGGCCACATAGATGTACATACACAGCAAAGCCAGAAACCTATTGAGAGTGTGCAGCTTTCCCAAGAAACAAGACTACTAAAATGGCCTAACCTACATGGATAGCTTGATCGTGTCTCAAGTGCAGTGTGATTACTTTGCATTGTGAATTGTATTCTTGTTGGTGGAGTAATACCTCTGCTTAAATCTGTTTTACATAACCCTGTAAAATCTGCTTGCTGCTTTATTTCTGGAAGAGTTCTTGAGCCTTTACAATTCTAATAATTAAAAGTTTCCTGTTATTGCATTGGAGGGAAGGAGGCATGGTATAACCTGATCTCATCAGATCTTGGAAACTAAGCAGGGTCACTGGGGGAGCTGGGGGGGGGGGTAGCTGTGATCCCCTCCCCCCATTGTGCAGGTGATTGGTTTAATTGAGCCTTGGGGTTGCTTCCAGCTCTATGTTCCTATGTCAGTGCTTGGATGGGAAACCACTAAGAAAGGCTCTGCAGAGGAAGACAATGGCTAACCTTAATCACTTGCCTTGAAAGCCTCTTGCTTGTGTCACCATAAGTCTGTTGTGACTTGATGGCACATATGTATGTACTATTGAATCTCCATGGTAGGGAAGTTTTAAAAGGTAATGTTTCTCTGCCTGTCAGTCAGTTCTTAAAGGTAAAAGTGCCCTGTCAGGGAAAAAATAGTGCTGATGACTCTACTGCCAACTCCCATTTAATTTAGCTGTTCATTTTAAGAAGACGACAAGAAGAGATGGAATTTATATCCCGCCCTTTGCTAGCCAAAGGAGTCTCAGAGTGGCTTACAAACTCCTTTCCCTCCCCCTTCCCACAACACACCCTGTGAGGTAGGTGGGGCTGAGAGAGTTCTCCCAGGATTGCTGTTGAGCAGAACAGCTGTGAGAGAACTTGTGGCTGACCCAAGACTACATAAGCAGGTGTATGTGGAGGAGTGAGGAGTCAAACCTGGTTCTCCCAGAAAAGAGTCTGCACACTTAACCACTAAACCAAACTGACATTTAAAGATAATGCTTCTTTGGTATGAGATCCACATAGTGGGCCTTAACACTAAGGATATGGTTATGGACATTAACAGATAACAATGAACTCAAAATGTCCCATTATTTGAAATAATTTATGATGTCCCTTCTCCATTCAAACAGAGCGCTGACCACCCTATACATCCTTTGTACTTTAGGTTATAGGTTATATGTAGGTCAGGACATCACACTCACCACCCTTCTTGTCTCTTTTAAAATCTACAGAGAGTTGTGACCATTTTGCTTCTCAGGTCCTCTATCTCTCACTACCAGAGACATCCATAGACATGGTAGCCCAGCCCTCTTTGATAATCAGTCAGCCCCTCACTCACACAGAGCTATTGTATTGGGGCTCAAACACTATTCCAGTCACTCGCTGCCATCATTCATTCATATCCTATAATATAAATATAGACTGAGGTATTAAATTGTGTGTGATTCTTTCCCTTAGACATGAAGCCCACAGGGTTAAGCAAACAAGAAAGCTTTTATTTATGGTATAAACAAAACGCTGAGGAAAGTAAAGTATAAGAAACAACCTTTCACTTCCATTGAACTCTTGAACTGAGGTTCTATACCTACAACTGGGATCCTTTAATTACAAATTTATAATTTTCAGCCTGTTCCAAGGAGCTCTTCTATATGGTTTCTCTCAGTCAAAAACCCTTTTCAGCTCATCCCTTAAACTGTTTGCTCCTTTCTACTGCTAACCTTCTAACTGTAGTTTTTCAACTGGTGTTTTTGAAGTCTCCTCTCAACATTCCATCCGCTCACATTGGCTGCTGTTAGGGAAAGGCTGAACTTAGCCTGTCCATTACACATCTATATATGACATTAAATAATATTTAGAAAAGATCATTAATCCCTGGCATTCTGGTACCTGACTGTCTGCTTGAAAATTCAGTGAGAGCAGCATGAGTCAGTGGGGAAAGAGAAGGTTCAGTCATCAATTAATGCAAGCTGAAGGAACATTTTCTTGTCACTGAAGAAGATTGTGCTGATCTACCAGTCATTCTGGTGTCTTACATGAGTAAATAATTTATTCTATATAAGCTAGGGTTGCCTTCTACTGAGCTGAGCTGATCAAAGTCAAAGTGAATTGACCAGTCTGATTTCAATACCGGGAAAGTTGGTGGAAGAAATTTAAAGGATATATGGAGAAAGAGTGGAATGTAAAAAGACATTGGACAATTTTTTAGTATTAATGAGAGAGGAAAAATATTGAACTTTGATTGGTTAGCAGTACCTTTATAATTGAATTTAAATTTATAACTTCAGGGAAGTCAAATACTGGAGGGGGGGTTGAAATATCATATGGGTTAGTATAGAAAAGAGACAATTAAATATTGTAACCATATGTTATTAATAAATTGTTAAAACACGATAAAGTTCCTCATCAAAGGCTCCTTAGTAAGCTAGAGAGTCATGGAGTAAAAGGATGGGTCCTCTTGTGGATCAAAAACTGGCTAATTAATAGGAAGCAGAGAGTGAATATAAATGGGCAGTCTTCACAGTGGAGGATGGTAAACAGTGGGGTGCTGCAGGGCTCAGTACTGGGTCCCATGCTCTTTAGCTTGTTCATTAATGATTTGGAGTTGGGAGTAAGCAGTGAAGTGGCCAAGTTTGCAGATGACACTAAATTGTTCAGGATGGTGAGAACCAGAGAGGATTGTGAGGCACTCCAAAGGGATCTGTTGAGGCTGGGTGAGTGGGCATCAACGTGGCAGATGAGGTTCATTGTGGCCAAGTGCAAAGTAATGCACACTGGGGCCAAGAATCCCAGCTACAAATACAAGTTGATGGGTTGTGAACTGGCAGAGACTGTCCAAGAGAGAGAGCTTGGGGTCATGGTAGATAACTCACCTATGGCTATAAAAAAGGCAATGCCATGCTGGGAATTATTAGGAAGGGAATTGAAAACAAATCAGCCAGTATCATAATGCCCCTGTATACATCAATGGTGTGGTCTCATTTGGAATACTGTGTGCAATTCTGGACACCGCACCTCAAAAAGGATATTATAGCATTGGAAAAAGTGCAGAAAAGGAGAACTAGAATGATTACAGGTTTGGAAGACTTTCCCTATGAAGAAAGGTTAAAACACTTGGGGCTCTTTAGCTTGGAGAAACGTCAACTGCGGGGTGACATGATAGAGGTTTACAAGATTATGCATGGGATAGAGAAGGTGAGAAATAAGTCTTTTTCTCCCTTTCTCACAATACGAGAACTTGTGGACATTCAATGAAATTGCTGAGCAGTTGGGTTAGAATGGATAAAAGGAAGTACTTGTTCACCCAAAGGGTGATTAATACATGGAATTCACTGCCACAGGAGGTGGTGGCAGCTACAAGCATAGCCAGCTTCAAGAGGGGATTGGATAAACATATGGAGCAGAGGTCCATTAATGGCTATTACCCACAGCATATTGTTGGATCTCTCTGGGGAGGGCTGGATATACATATTTTTTGAGGAGGGGCAAGAGTAAAAAAATGTGCCCCCACTCAAAAAATTGTGCGGGGGGGGCAGAGTGCTGTCTCCCCCACCCCGGGGGAGGGGAAAACTCGGGGCTGCTTTTTCCACCCAGCTCATTTCCACGAGGCTAGCAGCCGCAAGGGGCAGGTAAATGGCAGCCACAATGGCTGTGTTGCTGCTACCTGGCAGTGTCCGCATCCTTCCCTTCCCTCCACCTGCCCACCCCAGTGCCAATATCCTTTGGCTCCTCTGCCGCTGCTGCTTCTCCTCTTGAGGAAGTTTCATCCCCCTATTCGTCGTCTTCTCCTCCTCTCCCATTTTCTGCCGAGTCCGCCCACCTTCAGCCACAAAACTTCTTAGGGGATGGGAGAGGGCTTGTTTTCTCTTCTCTCATTGCACACTACCTGTCCCCCCTTCCCCACCAGCAAGGCTTCTGAAACGAGGCTGGGCTGGGCTGGGCACAGGCCCCCCCCACAGCCCCTGAGCCCAGGCCAGATGCTGGTGGCCGCCGCCAACTTGCAGTGCAGCAGCACCAGCAGCATTCACCCGACCGCTGCCCCTTCGCTGCCTCTGCCCGCCTGCAGGACACTTCCAAGCCAGAGGCTGACAGGGCTGAGGAGTGCCCCGAGCCCCACGGCTAGGCCAGTGGGGGAGGCAGAGCTGCAGCAGTTCCTTCCAGCACCCCTGCTTTGCTGCCCCCTTGGCAGGCTTTCCCCTCACCACCTTCGTGGCTGCCCTCAACGGGGCCCCCGATGCACTCCCAGTCCCACTTGGTCTTCTTGCCTCCTTGCCATGAATGGCAATGTTACCGCTGCCGCCACCAGGCACTTCCAGCCACCGCCACCTCCTCCTCCTCCACCAGCCCCACCGCATCTCCATGGGTCGAGCCTGGCTAAGCTGGGAGCCCGCAGCCAGCTGACCACAAGGTCTTTAAATGGGGAGGGAGGCAGATGGGGGGTGCCGGGCTGCTTTTGACGCTTCTCCACAAGAGAGAGAGGCAGGAAAAGCAGCCGATCTGCCGGGCTGCTGGTTTGCTCCTCTCACTTGCCCCCCAGGGAGTACCCAATTCGGCGCCTCCCCCCAGCTGCCGCCCAGGGAAAGGTACCCCATGTGCCCCCCGGTCTCTGGGGCAGTGATGTTATGTATTCTTGGTGCTTGGGGGACCCAGTGGGAGGGCTTCTAGTGTCCTTGCCCCACTGATGGACCTCCTGAGGGTGCCTGGGCTTTTTGGCCACTGTGTGACACAGAGTGTTGGACTGGATGGGCTATTAGTGTGATTCAACATGGCTTCTCTTATGTTCTTATGTTTTTATGTCAGTAGCATCTTCTCTGACCAGCAACATATCTCCAGGATCTTTGACAGTGGTCTTTCATATTACTTAATATCTTGATTCTTTTAACTGGACATGCTGAACCTGAGGCAAAGCTGATGCTCCAAAACTGAGCCATAATTCCTCATTTGCATTCAGTGTACGAACAATGTAAATTTAGGATGATCCTGCCAGCTATCATACTTGACCTCATTCAATTCCCTTCTGCTTTGCAGACTCCATTCTATGTGGTTTTTGCTCACAAGGTTCCTATGATCTCTAGCAGAGCCTTTTTGCGTGTCTAAAGGGTCTTCTTTCACCACATGAAGTTGATGGGATCCAACTTGGACCGATTTTGCATTCACCTTACGCCGCTGTCATGTTTGTCTTTTCAGCGTGGCATCCTTCAGATTTCCCACTATCTGCACTGGGGCTGCAGCAAACATCGCGGTTTTTGTGTGGCAAATGGAAACCACTAAAAACCAGTTTCCGTTTGCTATGCAAAAGACGCGATGTTTGCTGCAGCCCCGGCGCAGATAGTGGAAAATCCAAAGGACACCGCGTTGAGAAGACGAACGTGACAGTGGCATAAGGTGAGTGCAAAATCGGTCTAGGTGTCTTTTTGGCACAAAGTTCTCCTTGTGCTTCTGACTGCCTTCTGGGGTTGCTTCCCTCTGCTTATTGCACAACCAAAACTTTCAATTGCCTCAAATAAGCACTTTTTTATAGGAAAGGGTACAGTTCAAATTGGGAGGAAATCAAACAACTTATACCCAGAAATGTGTTTCCTATTAAAGTCAATTGAAAACAAAAATAACGGAGCCTCCTTGAGCCCGCTGCATCGCAGCGTGGCTAGAGGGGGAATTTTGCCCCCCCGGAGGGAGAGCGGACTTTTTCGGTGCGCTTTTGAGCATGTCTCTAGGGGGCGGGGCTTCAGCGCTATTGCTGAAGCCCCGTCTGACGCCGTTGCAGTCCTCTCGCCGTTTTCGGCCCACCCACCTGCCCTGTTTGTTATGCAGGCAATTGCTGGTTGCTTCCGTTTGGAGGGGCCGGGTAGGAATTGTTTACTTCCCAGCTATTTGGCACGTGACTGGGGGTGTTTATTGCCTACCCTGCATAGCATGTCAGTGGATTGAGGAATTGGCTTTGGGTTGGTGCCTTGGTAGAGTTTGGTCACTTTTTAGGGCAGGTTTTACGGGGTTTATGGCACCATGCGGCCTGGGGAGGACCGGTTAGCCTCCCCCTTTTGGGGAGTTAGGGGTCTGGCAGGATCAACCTTTGGTGTGGCCCGAGGTATGTGAATGCAGACTGTCCTGGAGACTCGATTGGATGGGTGCCTTTCGCTGAGACTCGCATCTCAGAGAGGCCTGAGAGAGACAGCAGAACAGGGCAGAACAGCTCTAATAAGCTGAGACAGCTGGAGACTGAGTTTTGAAAGACTTCATTCTGAGGTTTGTGTGACTGCTTAAAAGTCTAAGTTCTGATAGCTAGGGAACTGCTCTTTGTTTGGTTGTGTGGGCAAAAGGTGAAAGAGATTGAGAGTGATTGTTGATGATTGCTTAGGAGTGGTCTGCGCTACCCTCTTTGCATTTTAAACTGTGCTTTGCCAAAGGCGCGAGCCGAAGGGCGAGAGCTAAAGGGCTCTTGGCCTGTGGCTCTTTGCCTAGGGGCTCCCTAAAGACCAGGAACCTAGATCCCTGATTTCCTTGTTCTCCCTATAAGGTAAGTTGACCCTCCAGAAGGGGAGCCACTTAAACAACAGCATTTAAAGAGGACTGTATATTTTAAAATATATATATATCATGAAGGTAGAATGCCAGCAGGGGGGTGGGGGCTTTCCAATGTTTTGCATTGAGTGTCACATGTATGACTATCTGCCCACAGGACAGAAGTCTTGGGTGTGTGCTCGATGCAAGGAGCTCCTGGTCCTCAGGGAACGAGTTTGTACCCTTGAGGCCGAGGTGACTGCCCTGGAGAAGCAGAGACAGTCAGTTAGGCACTTGGGGAAGACTCTCGGGGGTGTATTAGATGAGCCCCGCACTGAACGTGGCAGCCCCGTTGCTGCCAGGGAGCATGAGGGTCGAGAGGGAACAGGGCACCCTGCTGAGGATAAGGGGAATGCGCCCTCAGAAGGGACCTCTTCTTCGGCTGGTGAGCGGGTATCCTTTCGTGCCAAGGAACCATCCCTACGCAGGGGGAGAGGGGGGGTCTTGGTAGTTGGTGATTCGATCCTGAGGCAAGTAGACAGCTGCGTGGCGAAACCGCGTACTGACCGTATGGTGACTTGCCTGCCTGGTGCGAAGGTAGCGGACATTACGCGTGTAGTAGATAGGCTGATAGACAGTGCTGGGGAGGAGCCTGTGGTTGTGGTGCATGTTGGCACCAACGATGTGGGGAAATGCAGTCGTCAGGTCCTGGAGGAAAAATTTAGGCTGCTAGGCGGGAGACTTAAGGCCAGGACCTCCAAGGTAGCCTTCTCAGAAGTGCTACCTGTTCCACGTGCAGGGCAGGAGAGACAGGCACAAATTAGAAGTCTCAATGTGTGGATGAGACGATGGTGTAAGGAGGAAGGGTTTAAATTTGTTAGGCACTGGGATGCTTTCTGGAACAAGCAGGAGCTGTACAAAAGAGACGGTCTCCACTTGTCTCCGGATGGAACCAGGCTGCTGGTGCTTAAAATCAAAAAGGTGGCAGAGCAGTTTTTAAACTAAATCTTGGGGGAAAGCCAACAGGAGATGAATTGTCTCTGGTTCGGGAGGACTCGTCTCAAAGAGATGAAAGGTTGGCTGCTATTTTTCTACTGGGTAATGGACCAGAGTTGTCCACTGTGATGGTGACAAACAGTATGGACTGTCTGCCAGAGTCTCGAGGCGGCAAGAGGGAGGTGGCAGGCCTAGCTTGCCTGGGAAATTATAGATGTTTGTATGCAAATGCTAGAAGTGTTCGAAGTAAAATTGGTGAATTGGAATGTTTAGTGTTGGGAGAAAACATAGACATTGTGGGAATTTCAGAAACTTGGTGGAATGAGGAGAATCAGTGGGACACGGTGATTCCTGGATATAAGTTATATCGGAAGGATAGGGAGGGAAGGGTTGGAGGTGGGGTGGCTCTGTATGTCAGAGAGGATATACGGTCCAGTAAGATTGAGGTCAGAGAATTAGATTCCCTTTTAGAAATGCTTTGGGTTGAAATAGAGGGCCCAAAAGGAAATTTAACTATGGGAGTTTATCGCCCACCAAATCAAAAGAGAGAGGACGATTATAATATGATGGAAGGCTTAAAGATAGCGGCTAAATGTAAAAACTGTGTCGTAATAGGTGATTTTAACTACCCGCAGATTGATTGGGTCAATATGTGTTCTGGTCGAGAGAAAGAGATTGAGTTTCTTGATGCTCTCAATGACTGTGCTATGGAGCAGATGGTCTCAGAACCTACTAGGGGTGGGGGATCCTGGATTTGGTCCTAAGTAATGCCCAAGACTTGGTGAGAGATGTAAAAGTGATTGCGCCGCTTGGGAGCAGTGACCATAATGTTATTGATTTCACCGTTTGTATAAATAGGGAGATGCCCAAAAAGACCGCCACCACCACGTTTAACTTTAAAAGGGGTAAATTCTCTGAGATGAGGAGGCATGTGAGGAGGAAACTGAAAGGAAAGGTAAATATGGTCAAAACCCTTGGGGAAGCTTGGACACTATTTAAAACTATAATCCAAGAAGCTCAGATAAAATACATACCACAAGTTAGGAAAGGCACAAACAGGTATAAGAAAAGGCCTGCATGGTTAACAAACAAAGTAATGGAAGCTGTAAAAGGTAAGAAAGACTCCTTTAAACGGTGGAAAACCGGTCCAAGTGAGATTAATGGAAGGGAACACAGGCTGTGGCAAATCAAATGCAAGACTGTGATCAGGCAGGCAAAAGGGGACTATGAGGAGCATATTGCAAAAAACATAAAGACCAACAATAAAAATTTATTCAAATATATTAGAAGTAGGAAACCAGCCAGGGAGGCAGTGGGGCCCTTGGATGACCATGGGGTAAAAGGATTACTGAAGGAGGATAGCGAAATGGCTGAGAAGCTGAATGCATTTTTTGCCTCCGTCTTCACCATGGAAGATGAAAACTTTTTGCCCACCCCTGAACCACTAATGTTGGAAGGGGTGTTGAAAGACCTGAGTCAGATTGAGGTGACAAAAGAGGAGGTCCTACAACTAATAGACAAATTAAAAACTAATAAGTCACCGGGTCCGGATGGCATACATCCGAGAGTTCTGAAAGAACTCAAAGTTGAACTTGTGGATCTTCTAACAAAAATCTGTAATCTTTCATTGAAATCTGCCTCCGTTCCTGAGGACTGGAAGGTAGCAAATGTCACCCCCATCTTTAAAAAGGGTTCCAGAGGAGATCCAGGAAATTACAGGCCAGTCAGTCTGACTTCAATACCGGGGAAGTTGGTAGAAACCATTATCAAGGACAGAATGAGTAGGCACATTGATGAACACGGGTTATTGAGGAAGACTCAGCATGGGTTGTGTAGGGGAAGATCATGCCTCACTAACCTGCTACATTTCTTTGAGGGGGTGAACAAACATGTGGACAAAGGAGACCCGATAGATGTTGTTTACCTTGACTTCCAGAAAGCTTTTGATAAAGTTCCTCATCAAAGGCTCCTTAGAAAGCTTGAGAGTCATGGAGTAAAAGGACAGGTCCTCTTGTGGATCAAAAACTGGCTGAGTAATAGGAAGCAGAGAGTGAGTATAAATGGGCAGTCTTCGCAGTGGAGGACGGTAAGCAGTGGGGTGCCGCAGGGCTCGGTACTGGGTCCCATGCTCTTTAACTTGTTCATAAATGATTTAGAGTTGAGAGTGAGCAGTGAAGTGGCCAAGTTTGCGGATGACACAAAATTGTTCAGCTTGGTGAGAACCAGAGAGGATTGTGAGGATCTCCAAAGGGATCTGTTGAGGCTGGGTGAGTGGGCATCAACGTGGCAGATGCGGTTCAATGTGGCCAAGTGCAAAGTAATGCACATTGGCCAAGAGACTGACCAAGAGAGAGATCTTGGGGTCGTGGTAGATAACTCACTGAAAATGTCAAGACAGTGTGCGTTTGCAATAAAAAAGGCCAACGCCAGGAAGGGAATTGAAAACATATCAGCCAGTATCATAATGCCCCTGTATAAATCGATGGTGCGGTCTCATTTGGAGTACTGTGTGCAGTTCTGGTCGCCGCACCTCAAAAAGGATATTATAGCATGGAGAAAGTCCAGAAAAGGGCAACTAGAATGATTAAAGGGCTGGAACACTTTCCCTATGAAGAAAGGTTGAAACACTTAGGGCTCTTTAGCTTGGAGAAATGTCAACTGCGGGGTGACATGATAGAGGTTTACAAGATAATGCATGGGATGGAGAAAGTAGAGAAAGAAATACTTTTCTCCCTTTCTCACAATACAAGAACTCATGGGCATTCGATGAAATTGCTGAGCAGAAAGGTTAAAACGGATAAAAGGAAGTACTTCTTCACCCAAAGGGTGATTAACATGTGGAATTCACTGCCACAGGAGGTGGTGGCGGCCACAAGCATAGCCACCTTCAAGAGGAGGTTAGATAAAAATATGGAGCAGAGGTCCATCAGTGGCTATTAGCCACAGTGTGTGTGTGTGTATGTGTATATATATATATTTGGCCACTGTGTGACACAGAGTGTTGGACTGGATGGGCCATTGGCCTGATCTAACATGGCTTCTCTTATGTTCTTATGTTCTTATGGTGTTTGGGCCCTCCGGTGCAAGCCTCCCTGCTGGGCCTGCCTAACGGGAGCTGTGGCTCACAGCTCCGGCTGGGGGGCCGGGTCTCTCGCCCGCTGAAAAAGGCAGGGAAGCGGTCTGAGGAGACCCCTGGCCCTGACCTGGCCGCAGTTAGGTTGCCCTTGCCGTTGCTGGTTATTTTAATAAAAGTGGCCCATAGTTTCACCAATCTAATTGTGTCCGTCTCTTTATTCCGACTTGGGGGGCAAATACAATAATAACAACCAACATGATAGTAATAATAATTAGCAAAAATAAAGAAAATGAATGACACATTTTCAAAAGAAAATGATCCTGGAGAAAAAAAGAAAAGCAACACCTGGCATTAACCCTGTTGAATACTTTGTATTGAATATCACAAAAGCTATGCAGATAGTATAAACTGAGTGGATTAAAAATATTATTAGAATAAAAATTGGGGTGGGGACAGTTCCAAGGCCAGGCTTCACTGGTGCCAATTGCTGCTTGCCTTGTGTGCCCTTGAGGGTTTGCCCTGGCACAGCTGCACTGGCTACTAGCCACAGATGGCTGAATTCAGAGCAAAGTTTCAGTGTAAACAAGGCCTTAGATCACTGGGCTGGGATTTGCCTCTGTCAGTGAGCATGGGTGCTTGAAGTACCATCAGTCATCTTTGGCGTGTTGCATGGCATGTTTAAATGTGATTTTTTTCTCCTGGGGCATGAAAAGCATTGAGAAAGAGAGAGAGAGAAAGAGTCTAATTTTCTTGTTGAGAACATATATCTATGCACACAAGAGTTCAAAGTTGCCATTTGACTGGATTCTTTTCCAGATTCCAAACTCACTAGCCAAAGTTGAATGATTTTTTGTATGAACAAAACATGATAAATAATTGATTTGGAAAGGTGAGACAATCTGTTCTCTAGTTGCCTCTTACTATTGGTAGTTTGAATGCAATAAAACAGAGAAAGTGATCTGCTGATGTATATAAACAAATAGATACATATTCTTACTAAGTAAAAACCTCGAACCTCCTTAAACTGACTTAGGCTGCTGAAGTCCTGAAAGTACCAAGACTTCAACAAATAATATTCATTGTATGGCGCATAGTTAGGCACACTGAAACCTGTCAATTGTAATGGGAGAAGGTTGCCTCATTCTGTGCTGAATTGTGATTGAGATCTACTGTTAAAAGCAATTTTTTAAGACTTATATGCAGGACCATATTGACTAGTGTTTGTTCATTTACAATCAGTGGGTTGAACCCAACATTACATAATTGTCACCTGCCCCTCTAAATGCATACCCCAGTGTAATGTCTGATGCCATTCCAGGGATCCTTTGAAACCCCATGCAGAATGTTGAGGATGCTGAGGTGTGGCAAAGTGAGGCAAGTTCCATCCTCTGCTCACAATACATGGTCTTTTCATTTTTTATTTTAAGATCATGAACTTTTATGCACTACCACCTGTTTCCCCATTCCTCCACTAATAGCTGCTGGAATGGCTTTTGGTTAACTAGAGTTACTGCAGGAATTGTCCTTGAAAGGGCAGCTACTGTGAGGGCCCTCTCAGCCCCACCCACCTCACAGGGTGTCTGTTGTGGGGGGAGAAGATATAGGAGATTGTAAGCCACTCTGAGTCTCTACTACAGAGAGAAGGGTGGGGTATAAATCCGCAATCTTCTTAATTGAGGCATTTGACAAAGTCATCAATAGTTTGTGAAAGTTCACGCTTTTTAAAAATGAGGCAAGTTGGGCGTAGTCCACGCATGCCTCAGAATGAAGTGGGATTAAGGGGAGAGAGTGCAATGGACTGTGCCACTCTAGACTGCAGGTACAGGGTCATATTTTTCAAAGTTCCTCTACATTAATAATTCCTTGTAAGTGGGAGAGATCAGTGGAAACTAGAAAGGAGGGAGAGGTGTATCTTCCTGATACAATAGTTTTTGTAAAGAGTTCTTACATGAAGAGCATTAAAATGTACTTGCCTCATACTGCTTCCTCATTCTGATGTCTTTAAAATGCTACAAAGCACCATTTCTTCTTTTATTTTCTTCTAAAGTTATGATACTATTTAATGGTAATTATATGTGGTAATGTATGTGGTGTGTTTGAAATACAGACCAAACTGAATCCATTTTCATTACTCTATTTGTTCTCTGGTTTGCAGAGTGGGTTGTATGATTCTTTTTAAAAAATGAAAGTAGTGACTCTTGTTAAATTGTAACATTTCTTGTGGATGATTCTCAAATATGTCCTTAAATTAACACTTCCCTTCAGAAAGCCCAAGTTATATCTATTTGGAGCAGAAAAACAGAATGCTACCCAGGTGTGTGTGTGTGGGGGGGAGTTTCAGGGTTTGTTATTCCTTCACATATTGAAAATGATGCGTACACATTTGTGTTGGGGCAGAATGTGGTGAACTGGAAAACTGTAAGTAAAGGAGCTGTCTTTCTTTAGCAGTCTGGCCAGTAAGGGGCACTGTTGATTGAAAGAAATACCATAATCTGCATCAGTAACTGAAGGGCCCATTTTTATTACCCACTGACTGATTCATGAAAAGTAAGGTGCTGCTCATAATGGCAAATATTCAATGGTTTGCACAATTGTACCACTCTAATTATCAGTCACTGAGATTTGTTTCAAGTTATATATATACAGGAAGTTTTAAGGCTGATAAAACAATTTTTTTCTTCTACAGCTTCAATTGTTGTTCCTTACACAAATAATTTTGTATTCACAACTTAATGTGCTCCAAATCAACTCCAGAAAGATCTTACACAGCAACGTGATCATGTGTGCTGAATTTCTGAGCTGGCAATGCCTATAAACAGATTTTTGAAGAACTGCATCTGCCATCTTCAAACCACTTCTGATGAGCATTCAGATAGATTATACAGGGTTATTCATGACAAATTGGTCTGAAATTTTTGCAGCCTGGAAGATACTGAGACATTTTTGTCCATGCCTTGTTGTAAACACTGGGGAACTGAACACTGGAGTTCCGCTGGCTTCAATGGTAGAGAGGGAAGTATCTGCTTTATGTGCTTGTTGAAATCAATGGGATTTCAAAGGTACTTAAAAGTACTTGGGATGTATACACAAGATCTTTGCAATTGGACTTGTCCTTTTAAAGGCTTGATTTTTTTCTTCAGCAAAGTGAACACCTCTGCCTTTGCACTGCTTTTGACAGACCCCCTAAAACAGGGGTGTCAAACTTATTTGCTATAAGGGATAATTTTGACAGAAATGAGACCTTGTTGAGCTGGGCCATGTGTGTCATAAAATGTAATGGCAGGTAGTGGAGATATAAACTTTATAAAGAACACAGACAAACACAATTAAGGATTTTTTAAAAAAACCCTTGAAATAAATGCTTAAAACATTAGCACTCATTGGTTTAAGGATGCTTTCTTTGAAAAGACCATGTATTGTGAGCAGAGGATGGAACTTGCCTCACTTTGCCACACCACAGCACACCTGGGCAAAAGAAGCTCTGGCACTTTCCTTCCTTCCCCAGGGGACCAGGAGGGGGAGGAGCCTCAGTCAATAGAAGGAAGAAAGGCTTGGCTCAGTAGCTCTGCTGTGTGATTGAGAGAGCCTGGCAAAGCAAACTCTCCCTCCCCCCTTCCTCCCCAAGGGAGGAGTCTCAGCCAATGGAGAAAACAGAGGCTGTGTGTCACATTCTCAGGGCACAGGCAGGCGGGAGTCCAAAGCCAGTCCGAGGCCAGAGTCCAGGAAGTCAAGCAGGGGCCAAGTCACCAAAGCAAAATTGCAAACTGGAAACAGAAGTCAGTGTCCAAAAGCCAAAGGATCAAAGTGCCAAGGAATTCAAGCAGGTCAGAATCAGGAATCAGGAAGGAGCGTGGATGCAAGCTAGAGAATAGACTTGTTGCTTCCACAAGGTTACCAGGTCCTGCGTGGGAGTTATATGGGAGCCTCAATCAGCCTGCTCCCTGGGTGGCAGCAACTCTGCTAGAACTCAGGGCTGAGAGATCTGAAGCATCGGAGTGCCTCATGTCTTCGCTCTGAAAGTTCTTTCCAGGCCTGCTTTGAACTCTTGAGATGGGAGGGGGAGAGCTTGGAGGAGATTGATTGTTAACAGCTGACACTGGCGCCTGGAATGTGGAGAGTGATTGATGGGCCAGCTGCTCACTGTTCGACTGAGGAACTGGCTGGCAACTCTTCCAGGTCTGTTAACCCTTCCAGCTCCCCCTCATCAAGGCTCATGACACTGCAAATGAGCAAGCCTTGCAAAGCATGATGTTATGCAGAAGGAAGCAAGTGAGAGGGAGAAGGAAGCAGACAACAGCCAGTTGCTCAGGGGCTTGATAGGAGTCCTCCGGGGGCCTGATTCAGCCAGTAGGCCGCATGTTTGACACCCCTGCCCTAAAGAGTGAATTGACCACTGATCCAATGGTCAGTTTTGCCTTCCCCCTCATGTCTCAAGTGATATATCTGCTCTTTAATTGTTATAAGTGCAGTAGGCGAAACCATTCATTTGTTCAGGGAGCTGGACTGGCATTTGGAGCATTTTCTGAAGCAGCACCAAAATATTTTGCTATTATTTGTTACCAGTCCAAAATGCATTTTTTTAATTTGATTGGATTACCATGGAAACTAAAAAGGTGTAGATCCTAAATTTCGGGGGCTCTATAAATGTTAAGTGTACATTATAATGTTTTGCACTGGTGTTATGAAATTGTGTATAACACTTGTGGGATACTTTCTGTAGGAATTTTATGGAATCTTCTATGACCATTTTGTAATTCTGCAGCTAGGCTAAAGTGGGGACTTTGTAATGATGGTGATTGTGTTTCCCCAACAATTGCAACAAGTGCCAATTGCTGCTTGCCTTGTGTGCCCTTGAGGGTTTGCCCTGGCACAGCTGCACTGGCTACTAGCCACAGATGGCTGAATTCAGAGCAAAGTTTCAGTGTAAACAAGGCCTTAGATCACTGGGCTGGGATTTGCCTCTGTCAGTGAGCATGGGTGCTTGAAGTACCATCAGTCATCTTTGGCGTGTTGCATGGCATGTTTAAATGTGATTTTTTTCTCCTGGGGCATGAAAAGCATTGAGAAAGAGAGAGAGAGAAAGAGTCTAATTTTCTTGTTGAGAACATATATCTATGCACACAAGAGTTCAAAGTTGCCATTGACTGGATTCTTTTCCAGATTCCAAACTCACTAGCCAAAGTTGAATGATTTTTTGTATGAACAAAACATGATAAATAATTGATTTGGAAAGGTGAGACAATCTGTTCTCTAGTTGCCTCTTACTATTGGTAGTTTGAATGCAATAAAACAGAGAAAGTGATCTGCTGATGTATATAAACAAATAGATACATATTCTTACTAAGTAAAAACCTCGAACCTCCTTAAACTGACTTAGGCTGCTGAAGTCCTGAAAGTACCAAGACTTCAACAAATAATATTCATTGTATGGCGCATAGTTAGGCACACTGAAACCTGTCAATTGTAATGGGAGAAGGTTGCCTCATTCTGTGCTGAATTGTGATTGAGATCTACTGTTAAAAGCAATTTTTTAAGACTTATATGCAGGACCATATTGACTAGTGTTTGTTCATTTACAATCAGTGGGTTGAACCCAACATTACATAATTGTCACCTGCCCCTCTAAATGCATACCCCAGTGTAATGTCTGATGCCATTCCAGGGATCCTTTGAAACCCCATGCAGAATGTTGAGGATGCTGAGGTGTGGCAAAGTGAGGCAAGTTCCATCCTCTGCTCACAATACATGGTCTTTTCATTTTTTATTTTAAGATCATGAACTTTTATGCACTACCACCTGTTTCCCCATTCCTCCACTAATAGCTGCTGGAATGGCTTTTGGTTAACTAGAGTTACTGCAGGAATTGTCCTTGAAAGGGCAGCTACTGTGAGGGCCCTCTCAGCCCCACCCACCTCACAGGGTGTCTGTTGTGGGGGGAGAAGATATAGGAGATTGTAAGCCACTCTGAGTCTCTACTACAGAGAGAAGGGTGGGGTATAAATCCGCAATCTTCTTAATTGAGGCATTTGACAAAGTCATCAATAGTTTGTGAAAGTTCACGCTTTTTAAAAATGAGGCAAGTTGGGCGTAGTCCACGCATGCCTCAGAATGAAGTGGGATTAAGGGGAGAGAGTGCAATGGACTGTGCCACTCTAGACTGCAGGTACAGGGTCATATTTTTCAAAGTTCCTCTACATTAATAATTCCTTGTAAGTGGGAGAGATCAGTGGAAACTAGAAAGGAGGGAGAGGTGTATCTTCCTGATACAATAGTTTTTGTAAAGAGTTCTTACATGAAGAGCATTAAAATGTACTTGCCTCATACTGCTTCCTCATTCTGATGTCTTTAAAATGCTACAAAGCACCATTTCTTCTTTTATTTTCTTCTAAAGTTATGATACTATTTAATGGTAATTATATGTGGTAATGTATGTGGTGTGTTTGAAATACAGACCAAACTGAATCCATTTTCATTACTCTATTTGTTCTCTGGTTTGCAGAGTGGGTTGTATGATTCTTTTTAAAAAATGAAAGTAGTGACTCTTGTTAAATTGTAACATTTCTTGTGGATGATTCTCAAATATGTCCTTAAATTAACACTTCCCTTCAGAAAGCCCAAGTTATATCTATTTGGAGCAGAAAAACAGAATGCTACCCAGGTGTGTGTGTGTGGGGGGGAGTTTCAGGGTTTGTTATTCCTTCACATATTGAAAATGATGCGTACACATTTGTGTTGGGGCAGAATGTGGTGAACTGGAAAACTGTAAGTAAAGGAGCTGTCTTTCTTTAGCAGTCTGGCCAGTAAGGGGCACTGTTGATTGAAAGAAATACCATAATCTGCATCAGTAACTGAAGGGCCCATTTTTATTACCCACTGACTGATTCATGAAAAGTAAGGTGCTGCTCATAATGGCAAATATTCAATGGTTTGCACAATTGTACCACTCTAATTATCAGTCACTGAGATTTGTTTCAAGTTATATATATACAGGAAGTTTTAAGGCTGATAAAACAATTTTTTTCTTCTACAGCTTCAATTGTTGTTCCTTACACAAATAATTTTGTATTCACAACTTAATGTGCTCCAAATCAACTCCAGAAAGATCTTACACAGCAACGTGATCATGTGTGCTGAATTTCTGAGCTGGCAATGCCTATAAACAGATTTTTGAAGAACTGCATCTGCCATCTTCAAACCACTTCTGATGAGCATTCAGATAGATTATACAGGGTTATTCATGACAAATTGGTCTGAAATTTTTGCAGCCTGGAAGATACTGAGACATTTTTGTCCATGCCTTGTTGTAAACACTGGGGAACTGAACACTGGAGTTCCGCTGGCTTCAATGGTAGAGAGGGAAGTATCTGCTTTATGTGCTTGTTGAAATCAATGGGATTTCAAAGGTACTTAAAAGTACTTGGGATGTATACACAAGATCTTTGCAATTGGACTTGTCCTTTTAAAGGCTTGATTTTTTTCTTCAGCAAAGTGAACACCTCTGCCTTTGCACTGCTTTTGACAGACCCCCTAAAACAGGGGTGTCAAACTTATTTGCTATAAGGGATAATTTTGACAGAAATGAGACCTTGTTGAGCTGGGCCATGTGTGTCATAAAATGTAATGGCAGGTAGTGGAGATATAAACTTTATAAAGAACACAGACAAACACAATTAAGGATTTTTTAAAAAAACCCTTGAAATAAATGCTTAAAACATTAGCACTCATTGGTTTAAGGATGCTTTCTTTGAAAAGACCATGTATTGTGAGCAGAGGATGGAACTTGCCTCACTTTGCCACACCACAGCACACCTGGGCAAAAGAAGCTCTGGCACTTTCCTTCCTTCCCCAGGGGACCAGGAGGGGGAGGAGCCTCAGTCAATAGAAGGAAGAAAGGCTTGGCTCAGTAGCTCTGCTGTGTGATTGAGAGAGCCTGGCAAAGCAAACTCTCCCTCCCCCCTTCCTCCCCAAGGGAGGAGTCTCAGCCAATGGAGAAAACAGAGGCTGTGTGTCACATTCTCAGGGCACAGGCAGGCGGGAGTCCAAAGCCAGTCCGAGGCCAGAGTCCAGGAAGTCAAGCAGGGGCCAAGTCACCAAAGCAAAATTGCAAACTGGAAACAGAAGTCAGTGTCCAAAAGCCAAAGGATCAAAGTGCCAAGGAATTCAAGCAGGTCAGAATCAGGAATCAGGAAGGAGCGTGGATGCAAGCTAGAGAATAGACTTGTTGCTTCCACAAGGTTACCAGGTCCTGCGTGGGAGTTATATGGGAGCCTCAATCAGCCTGCTCCCTGGGTGGCAGCAACTCTGCTAGAACTCAGGGCTGAGAGATCTGAAGCATCGGAGTGCCTCATGTCTTCGCTCTGAAAGTTCTTTCCAGGCCTGCTTTGAACTCTTGAGATGGGAGGGGGAGAGCTTGGAGGAGATTGATTGTTAACAGCTGACACTGGCGCCTGGAATGTGGAGAGTGATTGATGGGCCAGCTGCTCACTGTTCGACTGAGGAACTGGCTGGCAACTCTTCCAGGTCTGTTAACCCTTCCAGCTCCCCCTCATCAAGGCTCATGACACTGCAAATGAGCAAGCCTTGCAAAGCATGATGTTATGCAGAAGGAAGCAAGTGAGAGGGAGAAGGAAGCAGACAACAGCCAGTTGCTCAGGGGCTTGATAGGAGTCCTCCGGGGGCCTGATTCAGCCAGTAGGCCGCATGTTTGACACCCCTGCCCTAAAGAGTGAATTGACCACTGATCCAATGGTCAGTTTTGCCTTCCCCCTCATGTCTCAAGTGATATATCTGCTCTTTAATTGTTATAAGTGCAGTAGGCGAAACCATTCATTTGTTCAGGGAGCTGGACTGGCATTTGGAGCATTTTCTGAAGCAGCACCAAAATATTTTGCTATTATTTGTTACCAGTCCAAAATGCATTAGCAAACCAACAGGGGTGTGTCAAATATGTGGCCCAGTGGCCAAATTAGGCCCCCGGAGGGCTCCTATCAGGAGAATTGTTGGGGAAACACAATCACCATCATTACAAAGTCCCCACTTTAGCCTAGCTGCAGAATTACAAAATGGTCATAGAAGATTCCATAAAATTCCTACAGAAAGTATCCCACAAGTGTTATACACAATTTCATAACACCAGTGCAAAACATTATAATGTACACTTAACATTTATAGAGCCCCCGAAATTTAGGATCTACACCTTTTTAGTTTCCATGGTAATCCAATCAAATTAAAAAAAAAAACACCTGGTTGTCTCATATGAGTCCAGACAAATAATAATAAAAACCCTGTATGTCTCATATGAGCCCCTTAGTTTAGAATAAGTAATGACTGAGACATCATTCAAACAAAACAAGGAACTTTTTTGGGGGGGGGGAATGGAAAGAAGGGAACAAAAACAACAACATTAATAAGAGCCGGCATGCCATACTGACAAAGAACAGAAATCTACATGAAAGGAAAGGAACTTCGTGGGTGGGCAATTGCATGGAGAAGTCTACATGGAACCTTGCTGCCCGTTTTGTCCCTGCCTTATAATGTTGTATTATAATTTAAAATAGTGTCATAATGCAATCAATACTCCATTAAAAAAAATTAGTGGATGGCTCAGGGGACAACTTTAGGCAGGGGTGATTGGGAGGTGGGCTGGCCATTTGACAATGATGACACAAAAGGACGGTGGGAAACAAAATCCGAAATTAATAATTCCTCACTGGAAAACTGCAAGTTCAGATATGAAGGAAAAACCTCAGATAAGGTGGATTTGGATGCTGTTTGGTAAAGGGGCACTCACTTCAAACCTACTCCTGGGGAGGCAAAAAGTGGAAAGTTTTACAAACTTCAGTTATTTAAGAATGCTGATGGAGGGGTTTGCACTTGTGCGGAAATGATCACAGAATAAAATATTACAAAAAGGAGAGTCAGGTGTATAAAAACTTCCCAAGTTCAAGGGTGCTGCATATAATATTTAACATTGTATCTTAATCTGTTACGAAATATACCTGATTATTGTTTTTTAAAATCTAGGAAATGAACTTGTGCTGCTGTAAACATGGGAGGTATATTTCAATCTTGTTTGTGTAAAAGTGTGAATTTGTGACTGATTCAGATTTGTCACACTGGCAGTGAAGAAGTTAAAACAGATAAGGTTATTCATGAATTCTCCCTTTTAAAAACTGTCCTATTAAAATGCAGATGTACCTTACCATTTGCAAAGCGCATGGTTATTTCAGATTTTGCAAGGGAATCCTTTCAGTATTTGTATCTTTTGGCTGAAAAGTCCAACTGCCTCTTGTAGGATTGCACATATCTCTTCAGATGTCAACAAATCATTGAAAAGTGTCAGAAAGCGGGAAATGAAACATAATTATTCAAACTGGAGCAAGCTACTTTGAAAATGAATAGGATCTGTCAGATAGTCCTTTGAAAGGAGTAGCTAGCTGCTTGGTATTGGACATATTAAATGGATATATGGAAAGACAAGTCATGTTTTTTTATTCTGATAATCAGCTTGTGCTGGATATTTGAGGGACAAAGCACAGAACACTGTAGAATATCTAGAGGCAGATAGATGGGTGTACAAAGACTCTGATTTAATGAAAATGCTAGGATGGTTCTCTATGGAGATGTTTTGCACTTTGTCTTTAAGAATATAGAAGATTGCTGTTAACAGAGTGTAACAACAGCAAATTTTGCTTCCAATGCAACATCTTACTGTAACCTAAACTCAATTTTCCTGTCAATTCCGCAAGTTTCTCTTTATGTGAAGCTTAGAACTTGTTCAGATTTTTCCTATTTCCTTTAGATCATGAAACGTGATTATGTTGTGAGAAGTGGCAAAAAAGCAGAGTATGACATACTCTAAGCATTTAACTGGATTGCACTTTCTGCAAACTTTCTCTGGAATTTTGCTTCAGGTGAATGGCCTATTTTTAAAGTCTCATTGCAGACAGAAACATTGTGATATTAGAAACATTAGCAGAAAAAGAACTTGGCAACCAGATTTTTCTAGACCACAACAGAAAATGTAAGATTTTCCATGTTACATGATGGAGTTAGTCTTGCTCAGGCCCAGCTGCTGGATATCTCTGGACTGAAGCTGCCTTTTCTACGCAGGTGTACAGAACACGAGGAACACAAATGAAACAAAGAAGAAAGAGCAGTAAAAAGAAAGAACTCAAAATGCTCTCTGTCTGACACTCCGATGGCTGCGGCCTTCCAAATAACTTGAACTTGATTAAATCCAATCCTCATCAGATTTGAAGGGCAGGTAGACAAGAGTCAGCCAGAGATCTTATGAGAGTTTGGTGTCTCTAGGATGCTGGGGGGGGGTGTGTGGAAATTCTAATGGATCTTCAAAAGGAGGCAGTGGTTCACCCTCTTCTGAAGAAACCATCTTTGGACCCTAAGGTCCTTACTAACTGCCGCCCAGTATTGAATTTACCATTCCTGGGCAAGGTAGTGGAGAAGGCAGTGGCAACACAACTCCAGGCTTTCTTGGAGGAAACTGATGCCCTGGACCCCTTCCAGTCCGGTTTTCGCCCTGCCTATGGGACAGAGACGGTGCTGGTCGCCTTAAAAGATGACCTCCGGAGGCATCTGGATCGTGGTGGTTTGGTGGTTTGGTGCATCATTGATACGGTCGACCATGAGGTGTTGGCCATCTGCCTTGCTGATGCAGGAATTCAGGGATTAGCCTTCCAGTGGCTGACCTCCTTTCTCCTTGGTTGGGGACAGAGGGTGGCTCTTGAGGGGGATTGTTCCAGTGGCACCCACTAGAATGTGGAGTGCCACAAGGGGCAATCCTTTCCCCGATGCTATTTAATATCTAAATGCACCCCCTCACACAGATGGTCCAAAGATATGGACTGGGTTGTCACCAATATGCTGATGACACCCAGCTCTATCTGCTTATAGACGGCTACCTGGACTCTGCAAACAAATTATATTACAATTTTGTTTCTTAATCCAATGGAATGTTGCTCTTCTTTTTTGTGGTGAATTTAGTCCATTAACATTCCAAGACAATAATTTGTAATCCATCATGGTGCAAATTCCTTATTTTCTTCAAAAAATCTACTCAACTCTTGAGCATTTGTAATTGTGACTCTCTTTCCCTGGAGTTCAAAACTCAAACCTTCAGGTATTATCCATCTGAACCTCGTGCCATTGTCTCTCAGTTTTTCTGTCAACTTTTTGTGTGTTCTCTTATCATTTATCACTTGCCTTGGCAGCTCCTTCATGATTCTCACTTTACTGCCTGCCACTATCAGTGTCTTTTCAAAGTTTTTATTCATGATCCTTCCCACCATCTCCTTTGTCATATATCTTATAACAACATCTCTTGGTAGGTTATTTTTCTTGGCAAAAAGTGAATTCACTCTGTACATATAATCATACATATTTTTGGTCCCATCAGGGTCTTTTTCTAAAAATTCTGCAATTATTTTTATTATATATCCTTTCAATTCACCGTTCTCTGCTTCAGGTACTCCTCTCAGATGTATCTGAGTTTCCATTAATTTGCAGTCGTGGATTGTCACTTTTTCTTGAATTTTCAACAAGGTGGTATCATGTACTTTTACTTTATCTTCCACCTCCTGCACTTTCTTAGCTGTTTCCCCAGTTTCGTTTTTGAGATCTTCCATTTCTTTTTTAATCTCTGTAATAATTTCTTCCTTTGATTCATCTATCATATTCCTAACTCCTTTCATTATTCTGGCTTCCATGGCATCCAATTGGTCCTGCATTTTCTCTAGTGAAAGAACCCTTTGTCGGGTCTGCTTGGGTTCAGACATTTAGGCAAAGAAGAAAAAAAAAACCCAAAAAATTTGGTCTCACAAATTGCAAGTTTAACTACCAGGTTCAAAAGTTCTAAATTTACTCTTTTTATTAAACTTTATTCCATCTTCCTCTGAGCTTCCTAGGCCAAGATATGAATTTTTAAAATTTTTTTAAACCTTTAAAAAATGACGAAATTTTTGACCTCACCAATTTCAATCTGACAGTCAGGTTTGATAGAGTAGGACTTGCCCTTTCCAGCAAGCCCAAATTTGCTGGTCTCTGAGCCCCCAAAGTCCAGATATTTACTAAAAAAGTATTTAAAATTTCCAAAATGGCGGCCGCGATTTTTTACTCCTTCTTCAAATTTTTCTTTCCTTTTAAAGCCTCCCTAGGAGCCCACAAATAATGTGACCAATAGTTCTTGTCTTCTTACCCTTTTTCCAGTTGGTTCTGACAATTTTTAGTGTCCCAGATTCTTTTAAAAATAATGTTTTGAATTTAGCCTCCCAACAATGGCCACCGATGTTTTTCTATGGTATATTTTGCTAGAGTAGGTTTTTTTCTTACTGCTTCCTGTCTGTCACCATCAACTCTCATGAAGATCTCACGATGCTTGACGTACTTCCTGTCTTGCGCAGATGTGCTGCAGGTCTGTTCCAGTGTGACGAAATTGCTTTTACTTCCAAACCACAGGTAGACTAAACAATACTTTTTAGCAGTTTTTAGCACTGTCCTTTATATTTATACAATCCAAACTTCACCCCTTCCTTCTTCTTCTTGCAAGCTTTCTATATTTCGTTTTCCCACCTTTTATTTTTGTCCCTTTAAGCTATAAATAGCTCCGGAATGAAAAAAAACTTCTGTACCTTTTCTTCCAATTATCCAAGTTTTCACTGGTCTTTCAAAGCTTTAAGTGTTTAGAAATGTCCAAGAAGGTTAGGATCCTGACGAGCTTATGTCAAATAAATGACTGGGCAATTCTGCAGACGATGACTATGCAACTTTCCGAGACCCCTCAAAGCCTCAAAGAAGACCCTCTCCAGGGCTCCCTTTAAGCCAAGGTAAATCTCTTTTCAAAGTTTCTGTGCAAGTCTTGGACTTTTCTCTCACTGAGAAAAGTAGGCAGTAGACATTAATTTGCCTTCTACTAACCCGAACAGAATTCCCAGCCTGCTCCCGTTATGAGAGACAGCTCAGCTCGGCATTTTCGATGAATTCGATGAAATTGCTGAGCAGAAAGGTTAAAATGGATAAAAGGAAGTACTTCTTCACCCAAAGGGTGATTAACATGTGGAATTCACTGCCACAGGAGGTGGTGGCGGCCACAAGTATAGCCACCTTCAAGAGGGGTTTAGATAAAAATATGGAGCACAGGTCCATCAGTGGCTATTAGCCACAGCGTATGTGTGTATATAAAATTTTTTGCCACTGTGTGACACAGAGTGTTGGACTTGATGGGCCGTTGGCCTGATCCAACATGGCTTCTCTTATGTTCTTATGTTTCCTTCCCCGGAAGTCCAAAAAGAGACAGATAATAGACGCATTAAATTAGAAACTGACAAGGCAGATTACGTTTTAAGATTTATAAATATCCCTGAAGAAAAGCAGAAAAACTTATCACATTTGCTAAGAGAAGCACTGGTGCAAGTTATGGAGAAGGAAACAACAGAAATACAATGGGGAATAGATTATGTGTACAGAGTACATTCATTATATACAAAAAGAATGCACTACCCAGAGAAGTTCATCTCAGATTTGTTAAAAAACAGATTAAAGAAGCTGTTTGGAGAGAAGTACGAGATCAGCCCTTGAAAATTAAAGGACAAGAAGTCAAAGTGATGAGAGAGGTACCATGGCAGGTTAAGCAAAGAATAACTGATTATAAAATATTATCAATGCTACTGCAAGAAAAAGCAGTACCTTATAGGTAGCTCATCCTGGAAGGTCTCCTCTTTTCCTTTGAAGCTACAAGATTTTAAATTGACTCAGTTTTGAAACTTAAAGAATTTTTAGATAATCAAGTGAAAAATTGGTCTAAACAGAAAGGGGAAAAGAACTCTAAAGACCCTCCAGGTAATGGAAACAAAGAGCATAATAGGCAAAGATCAGAAGGCTCAACAGACACAGACCAAGAAATAGAGGAAGAGTAGGAAGAAGGAACACAAATGGAAACAAGGCTGCAAAAGGGAAAAAAAACATATAAGGGGGAGACTAAAGTACCATAATTTCAGCAATGGTAACCCAAATGAAAATAACTTCAATCAACATCAATGGTCTTAATTCCCTGCAAAAAAGAAAAAAAATCTTTCTTACAATTAAGAAAACTCAACTCAGATATCATCTGCTTGCAGGAGAAACATATAAGAAAGAAAGACCAACACCTGCTGGAAGACAAGAAACTGAGGAAAGCCTATATTTCAGATGTGGGTGGGGGGGGAGAAAAGAGGCCTTGTCACATATATTCAGGAAAAAATTAACTCCAGTCTTCTATTTACATCAGACGATGCTAGAATTCAATTAGTGGAAGTAATAAGAGGGGATCAGAAGTTATTATTGGTTAATATATATGCCCCAAATGAACATCATGTACATTCCTTACTAAATTACATCAAATTTTAAAGAAATATGATTATGAAAATATTTGCATTATGGGAGACTAATGCAGTTTTTGACAAGGTGGATTATAGGAAGACCTCAAAGCAGTTGAAAGGAGGTGGTCAAGTATTACCTAAATGTTTTATGTGGATGGCAGAAGAATGCACATTACTAGATGTTTGGAGAACCCAAAATCCCACGACAAAAGATTTTATGTTTTATTTGGGCAGGCACCAATCGTAGTCATTGACATGCCCTGGATATCAGCAATGTTGATGAAAGATCTAGTAACAATAGAAATCTTGCCAAGAACCTTTTCGGACCATAGCCCATTGACTGTAGTGCTTAAAGGAGATAGAATACAATATAGATAGAGACTGAATACAACAATGTTAAGGAACAAGAAGTTCGTAGAACAAACAAAAAAAGAGATGCAATCTTATTTTAAACTCAACATCCAAGAAGAAACGTCATCTAATTTATGTAACATCTATATGCGCCTCCATATTATTTAACATCTATATACGCCCCCTTGCCCAGATTGCCCGAGGTTTTGGACTGGGTTGTCACCAGTGTGCTGATGACACCCAGCTCTATCTGTTGATGGATGGCAGACCGTCTTCTGACCCTGGACATTTGTCCAAGGCATTAGGAGCCGTAGCGGGATGGTTACAGCAGAGCCGACTGAAGTTAAATCCAACTAAGACGGAGGTCCTGTGCTTAAGTTGAGGGGGGATGGGTCTGTGCACCCAGCTGCCAGCCTTGAATGGCGCTGTTTTAGTGCCAACCCAACAGGTGAAGAGTTTGGGAGTGATCCTGGATGCCTCACTTTCTATGGAGGCCCAGGTCACAGTGGCCTTCTACCATCTACGGCAGATCAGGCAGCTAGCACCATATCTATCCCCCCAAGACCTGGCTACAGTGACCCATGCAATGGTCACTTCCAGACTAGATTACTGTAACTTGCTCTACGCTGGCTTACCCTTGAAACTGATCCAGAAACTGTAGCGGATGCAGAATGCAGCAGCTCGCTTGCTGACTGCATCACCTATATGAGTGAACATGCGACCGGTGCTCCACGGTCTGCACTGGCTGCCTATAGAGTACTGGATCCCTTTCAAGGTGTTAGTTCTGACTTTTAAAGCCTTACGTGGCCTTACGGGACCAACATACTTGCGGGACCATCTCTTCCCATATATGCCCCGGAGGTCGCTTTGCTTGGCCTCCCAAAATCTTCTGACCATCTTGCCTCTACCAGGGCCATTTAATTTCTCGGTCCTGGTGAAATCAGCTCCCTATGGAGATCCGGGCCCTACCTGGCTTATTAGCCTTTCATAGGGCTTGTAAAATGGAACTGTTCCGCCAGGTTTTTGGAGAGGCGGCAGGCATCTATTCACTAGATCGGTTGGCCTCCCCTACCGTACTATCCTACTGCGCTGTTTTGCTGCATTGTATTGTTATACCATCTTGGTCCTGTTGAACTATTCTGTTGGACTGAGCATCGTAATCAGTTTTTACTGTTATGCTGTTTTAATGTTACATTGATTTTATTGTGATTTTATTATTCATGTTGTGCTTTGCTCTGAACCCCTATGGCGAATTGGCAGAATATAAATAAACAGATTAATAATAATCTTAAAATAGTCTGGGAAACTAGCAAAGCTTTTTTTAGGGGTCTGGCAATAAAATCCAGCGCAATACAGAATAGAGGAAAGAGAAAGAAGATTCAAGAGTTAAGGAGCTTGTTGAAGCAAAAAGAAATAAAACCTAATATATGTACATTGAAACAAGGTTAAAATGCTACAACACCAAATAAACCTTTTTTAGAGGAGATGGAAAAGAAATTAAAGGCATTTTTTTTTAATGGGCAAATAAACCCGGTAGATGGTTAGCCTACTGAATTCGAAGAGGAGAAGAGGCTGATAAACACCTTAAAAGATAAAAATGGAAAGGAAAAATATTTGCTCCAGGATATAAAAGAAGTTGTAAAAGACTTCTACAAACAGTTTTATCAAAAAACTGAAGTTGATAAAACTCAACAAAGGAGCTATCGAAAAATGTGTAGCTTGCCTAAAATAAATGAGGGACAAAAGAAACTTCTAAATTACCCAATAATGACTCAAGAAATTACACAAGCTTGGAAGAACCAAAAGAAGGTTAAAGCACCAGGGCCAGACGGTTTACCAATAGAATATTACTTCGTTTTTGAAGATTGCCTTCTTCTTATTCCTTTTAAACAGTAGCCTATGGAGTATGTCTGGAAAGAAGCAAAGGTACAAGAAACATGGAAAGAAGCAAACATTTTGTCCATTCCCAAAGAAGGTAGCAACCTTAAAGAAATTAAAAAACTATAGGCCAATTTCTCTGCTAAACGCTGATTATAAAATATTTGCAAACATTTTGGCAACAAGATTAAAACATTTTTTTAGCTGTCATCATACATCAAGACAACTTAGAAACAATGTCAGAATTATTCTAAATGCACTAGAATATTTTGAAGTTAATCGAGATAAACAAATGGCATTAATATTTCTTGATGCTGAAAAAGCGTTTGATAACTTAAACTGGCAGTTTATATTAGAGCAGTTTAAGGGGATTAACTTTGGAGAAAATTTTGTAAAGATGATACAGACAATTTATACTAGACAAAGTGCAAAAGTTATAGTGAATGGGGATTTGACAGAAGAAAATGAACTTTCAAAAGGTACAAAACAAGGATGTTCCCTGTCACCATTGCTCTTTATATTGTCTTTGGAAGTCTTTAATATCATGGTTAGAAAAAACAAAGACGTGCAAGGCTTGAAAATAAAAAGAGGAATTTAAACTTCAAGCGTTCGCTGATGATTTTACAAAACACAGTCAATTCACTTGCTCAACGTGCAGCAGATGCCAGGCAGGAGAGACAACAGAGGGCACAGTTCAGACTTTATTTTTCCAGAACAGAGTGCAACAGTCTCCCTGGCACGCACTGGGCAGTCTCGCCGTGGGCAGGGCTCCATTCAGAGCGGCAGGCAGAAACAGCTGAGGGAGTGGGGGTGTGTGTGTGTGGAGCGACACACGCGGAAGCCTCTGTGTTGGAGTCCCACCTGCAAAACGGAGATAGAGATCAAGAGCACCTGCAGGGGCAGCTCTAAATCTGTATGGTTGGGAGCTCACTGGCAAATCTTTCTGCCATGCGCTCCTCTCCCTAATAACTGAGTTGTACGAGGCCAGTGTGAAAGTATTTCTAGGAGGGGGGAGACCACGATTGGGTGCTGGGGATGGGGCTTATCGGCCTGAGGCGCGAGGGGATTGGCGAGGTAATCATGCCGCTCCCTAAGGGGTTTGCAAACTTCTGCAATGGCGAAGGTGACCTTTGTTTTTGGTTTCAATGAGTGCCTATGGACATGCCGCTATTTTTGCAGGCGTAATGTTGCACCTCTTGGGGGTACGTGTCATAGGCCAAACTGCTCAGGAAGCCATCTAAGCCTGGCCATGCCCTCAACTTCACCCCCTCCTTCACCTGAACGCCACGCTCCACCTCACTTCCACCCACGCTCGGGCGCAGCCCTCAGGCGCCACTGCCCTCAGGCGGAGCGGCGCTCGGGTGGCCCCCCGCCCATGTAACTCCTTTCCGCTGTGGCGGTGCCGGTCGTACATCGGTGCAAGCCCTTCCTGCGCCCACGTAGCGGCTCGTCTCCTCCCAAAAGACTTTCCGCCCCCCCTCTCTGGATTGTGCTGTAAGAAACCTAGATGGGTTTCCCCTATTGAGGCGTTTACACAACCTCAGTTATCAGGGGAAAATAAAATAATAAGTATCAAGAAATTTTAAGGGAAGATGGCTTCTTGAAAACAGATTCTGAATTAGAAAAGCAAAATCTGAACCTAGATTGGTGGCCAGCTCTTCAATTAAAATCTAGATTTAATAAAGATAAAACAATGTGTTTTTATTCTAAAAAATATGGCTTTGATAAATTGCTATTAGAAAATGATGAGAAACTCATTAAAAAACTGTATAACTATTTATTACAAATGAAAATAAAAGAGGAAACAGTAAAGGAAGTGATAATCATATGGTCCTAGAACTTGGGACCGAACATTGTCCTAGAGCAATGGACTCAGTTGTGGAAGGTAAATTGTAAAATTACAAAATCTGTAAATTTTAAAGAAAATTTGTATAAAATGTTCCATCATTGATATATAGCGCCATGTAGATTAGCCAGAATCTACCCTAAAAGCTCTGAAGTGTGTTGGAAATCTGAAAATTATCCAGGTCCTTTTTTTCACCTTTGGTGGTTATGGGTGTTATGTTCTGTATGAGGTTTAGTTTAAGCATGCTTATATTCTTTCTCTGGATTCTGATACCTACAGGCTGAGTGGCCAATTAGAATGGAGGGCTCTCCTATTAGCTATGCTAATGAAGGATCCGAGGGGAACCAATGGGTTTGTTTGGCACCTAAAAAGGGGCATGTTATGGATTACTGAAGAGTATATATGAAGCAGTAGAATGTGGGCTGTTGTTGTTGAGCTATTTGAAATAAAGAGCTATTGATCACTCTGGCTGTTGAACTCACTATTCTTCAATGTAAAAGGGCAAAACCCTATTGGGTTAAAGTACATGAAATGCTATGGATTCTGAAAATGGTGATACCATTGGTATAAGGAGTCCTCCTTTACACAGCCTGACAGGTGCAACGTGCCAGCAGGAGATCTATCTGACAGGTCAGGTCAGAGTGGCCTTGTCAGTAAGCCGGTTCTGGCTGGTTAAGGACGAGGGGAAAGTACCTGCTGGAGTCAGCAAGATTATGGACTGCCTTGATTGGCTGATGTAAATATATAAGGACTGCATTACCTCTGTATAGTTCTCTCACTGGAGAGGTGAATACTGGCGGAGCACTTTGTCACTGAGATCCATGTTTGTCACTGCACTAGTTACTTTCTATATAGCTTGTAAATACACTGTTTTAATACTAGGTGCAGGTGTCTGGCTCACTTCCTTACCGGAGCTCACTATTGTACATATCTCAGTTCCTCACTCTGCACACACACGCACCGATAGGGTTATAAGCCCAGCGTGGTTCCGCTGTGCACAGGCGTGTCGAGAGTGTTGAGCTGTCCAGACGTTGTGAAGTAGCCGGTGGCGAGGAACGCCATGGAGAACAAAGAAGACTAAGAAGTTCCAGCTATCTCTGTCTGAGAGCGAGGGGGAGCACGGCAGCCAGCTGTCTGGAGGAGTCGGTGAGATGGCTCAGCAACAGCTTGCTGTGGCTGTGGAGAAACTCACATCAGCTAACTACGCAGTGTGGAGCCTAAGAGTGGAGCACTACCTGAAGCGTGAGGGTCAGTGGCTGTACGTGAGTAATCCCCCTGCTGCATTATCTCCAGCCAAGACTGTGTTGGCCGAAAAAGCCCTAGGTAATATTGTGCTGGCTGTGGGAGATGACCAACTAATCTATGTGCGTGGCAAGGACACTGCCAAGGCTGCCTGGGATGCACTCAGTGGTGTGTATGTTAGAACCACTGCAGGCTCCCTAATGGCCTTGATGCGAAGAATGTTCCGCACGCTGATGCCGGCTGGAGGGTGTGTGAGGCAGCACATCAAAAACCTAACAGACTGCTTTGTTGAACTTGAGACCCGGGGCAAGACGATTGCTGATGATGATAGAGTATATATCCTGTTATCATCTCTGCCGCTGGAGTTCTTGCCGCTCATTACCTCCTTGGAGACGGTGGACGTGGCTACTCTAACCATGGAGTATGTGTGTGTGCACCTTTATGACTTCCAGGAGTGAATTGCGGCTGTAACCCATCCGGGAGTATCGGCTGGAGAGCGTGTATCTGTGGGAGCATCTGGGAAAGCATCCAGGCAGGAGCCGGTTTGTGCTGCTGGCAAGCAACCAAAGCCTGAATTGGAGCCAAAGGCGTTGGCAGTAAGGCGTTGTTTTGGATGTGGCTCTGCATCGCACCTCTTATGTGTCTGTCCTGAGAAAGGGAGGCATCATCGTCAAGGGCAGCGGAGACAGAGGACCACCAGCAGCTGTGAGGAGGAAGCCCAGCTGGTCACGTCATCAGCAGCAAGTGCCGGGTCGCAGTGGATTTTAGACTCCGGTTCTACAAGCCATCTCTGTTGTGAGAAGAGCCTGCTGAGAGATGTTGACAGCTCTAATCTCTCCCACGTGCGATTAGCCGACGGATCGTCTGCTGCTGTGAAATGTGTTGGGAGTGTTAATTTTCCTGTGTTAAGGTGCACGTTCCAAAATACTGTGTGTGCCCTCTCTAAGATCTAACTTGTTGAGCGTCAGTACTTTAATTGATGATGGCTTTGAAGTGCTGTTTAAGAAAGATTGCTGTAAGATTCTTGGAGGTGGGGGGAAGTTGCTGGCTACTGGCACCAGGGATGGAAATGTGTATGTGATTAGGAGTGAATGTGCCCATGCAGCACAGGTTTCCAATGTGCCAGTGCATGACAAATGTATCCACCTATTCCATCATAGGCTCGGGCATTGTGGATTTCATGCCCTAAAGAAAACCCTACAAATGATGCCAGGTATGAAGGTAAAGCCATGTAAATGTTTCTTAGACTGTCTGTAAAAAGACCAAGAGTAAAGCTTGTGCTGTGGCAAAGAAAAGCACCAGGGAGACCAAACAGGCTCTAGAGCTGCTCCATCTAGATGTCCTTGGCCCTTTCCCCAAAAGTCATTCAGGGAAGCGGTACTGCCTGGTGGCAACGGATGAGCACTCAAGGTTTTCATGGGTGTTTGCAATGGAGCATAAATCAGATGTGTATAAGTGTTTCACAAAATGGGCTACAGCTGTAGAAAGGGAGCTGGACTTGAAGATAAAAGCCATTCAATGTGACCGTGGGGGGGAATTTACCTCTAATGACTTCAAACGTTGGTTAGAGAGCAAAGGCATTGCTCAGAGGCTGGCAAACCCAGTGACCCCCCAGGAGAATGGGCTAGCAGAGAGGCACAGAGCCATCCTACAAGGTTTTATGTATTCAATGTTGGAGGATGCCACTTTACCCTTTGTGTATTGGGCAGAAGCCATGAGCTCTGCCGTGTATATTTACAACAGAGTTTGGACCAGGGCCACCTGTGACATACCTTACAGAAGGTTATATGGAGAGCTGCCTGATTTAAAGTTCCTGAAAGTATTTGGCACCCAGGCATGGGTTAACATTCCCTTAAAGAATAGGAGGAAGGGAGGTGACCGGGCAGTGTGCCTGACTTTTCTGGGATACGAGCCAGGAACTAAATCTTATCGCTTCTGTGATAAGAGAGCCAAGATCACTTACAGTCGTTCAGCAAATTTCAATGAACAGTACAGCTGGCCTAAATTGCATGGCTCTGAAAGTGAAACTGTTTTGCTCCCGTGTGCAGATAACAGTGCTGGAGCAGAGCCAAGGGAGATAAGGTGAGAGCCAAGATCTCCAGGTCAGGAGGTGGCAACCAGTGAGCCTGGAGAGAGTGAGCCCAGTACAAGTGTAGGGCCACGGGTGTCTTCCAGAGCAACGAAGGGCATTCCTCCTACCAGATATGGGTTCCCAGATATAAATCTGGTCAGCGTCCCTGAGCCCGAGTCCTATGAAGAGACGATGAAGCTGGAAAGCACAGAAAGGCAAGCTTGGTTTGCAGCAATGGAAAAAGAATATAACTCATTGCTGAAAAACCATGTATTTTCACAAGTGCCAAGGCCAGCTGACAGGAATGTCATCTCTTGTCGATGGACCTATAGGGTAAAGAAAAACGCTGATGGGGCTGTGCAACGGAAGGCTAGGCTGGTGGCCAGGGGGTTTACCCAAAGGAAAGGATTCGACTACGAACAAGTGTATGCTCCAACACTAAAAGCAGAGACTTTAAGAGCAGCGTTATGTAAGGCTGGGTGCACAGGGCAACAAGCCCATCATTTTGATTTTGAAACAGCTTACTTAAACTCCCCATTGGACCAAGATCTATTCATGGAGCAAATCCCTGGTTTTGAAGAAGGGGGCGGTGTATTGAAGCTGAATAAAGCTTTGTATGGTCTAAAGCAGGCTGGACATGCCTGGTACGAATGCTTGAATGCAGCACTGGTGAAGGAGGGCTTCAAACAGCACCTAGCCAACCCCTGCATGTTTAGCAGGGTGGTAGGAGAGTCCAGGATAGTCATCCTCGTTTTCGTGGACGATCTGATTGTGCTAGTGGACTCTGATCAGCAATTGCAGTGGTTCCGAGAGATGGCTAGCAGACTTTTCACCATAAAACATCTCGGCCCAGTAAGCTACTATCTGGGGGTGGAGATAACAAGAAATACAGATGGGTGCTTTGAGCTATGCCAAAGCAACAAAGTGAGAGCACTGCTGACTCGGTATGGCATGGAGGAAGCTGGTAGCGTACAAACCCCAATGGCAACGGGGTACAGCAAAGAACCTGAGGGTGAAGTATTCCCAAATGTGCAGTTGTATCAATCTTTAATCGGGTCCTTATTGCATTTGGCATGCTGGTCCAGACCCGATATCAGTTACGCTGTACACCTGTTGTGCCAGAAAAATGCAGAGCCCCACCACAAGGACTGGGTGGCAGCCAAGAGGGTGCTTCACTACCTCAGCGGAACAGTAGAGCGAAAGCTGTCCCTCAGGGTGGGGGAGAGACCAGAACTTCGTGCCTATGCCGACGCAAGCTGGGGTGATCGGCCTAAGGCAAGGTCAACTACGGGAATAGGGGTATTCCTGGGAAATGCCCTGCTGCTATGGAAAGCCACCAAGCAAACGTTAGTGGCATGCAGCACCTGCGAGGCAGAGTATGGGGCACTTAACGAGTGTGTGCTAAACATAGAATGGGCAGTGCAATTAATGAAAGATCTTAATATACCTGTCAGTCTGCCAGTCACAGTATATAGTCATAATTCTGCAGCTAAAGAGCTGGCAGAAAATCAGGCTGCCAAGGGGAGGAGCAAGCACATACTTATTAGGTACCAAAACGTAAAAGAAGCGGTAACCAACAATCTAATAAAACTGACAAAGTGCAAATCAGATGAAAATGCTGCTGACGTGTTCACAAAATGTCTAAATGTGAATGAGCATTGTAAAATTGTACAGTTCCTGGGTATGCTGTGTACGTCGGACTAGGAGGTGTGTTGGTATAAGGAGTCCTCCTTTACACATCCTGACAGGTGCAACATGCCAGCAGGAGATCTATCTGACAGGTCAGGTCAGAGTGGCCTTGTCAGCAAGCCGGCTCTGGCTGGTTAAGGACAAGGGGAAAGTACCTGCTGGAGTCAGCAAGATTATGGACTGCCTTGATTGGCTGATGTAAATATATAAGGACTGCATTACCTGTGTATAGTTCTCTCACTGGAGAGGTGAATGCTGGCGGAGCACTTTGTCACTGAGATCCATGTTTGTCACTACACTAGTTACTTTGTATATAGCTTGTAAATACACTGTTTTAATACTAGGTGCAGGTGTCTGGCTCACTTCCTTACCGGAGCTCACTATTGTACATATCTCAGTTCCTCACTCTGCACACACACGCACCGATTGTTATGGATTACTGAAGAGTATATATGAAGCAGTAGAATGTGGGCTGTTGTTGCTGAGCTATTTGAAATAAAGAGCTATTGATCACTCTGGCTGTTGAACTCACTATTCTTCAGTGTAAAAGGGCAAAACCCTATTGGGTTAAAGTACATGAAATGCTATGGATTCTGAAAATGGTGATACCATTTAAACCTGAGTTATTTTAATTAAGCATCACACAGCAAATTGTTGATTTAAAAATATGCATCTAGTGGTTCATATGGTAACAGCTGCAATAATTCTCTATGCTAAATGTTGGAAGCAAAAAAGTGTACCAAATATGGAAGAATCATTAGAGAAATTAGAGAAATTAGCAGAATTAGATATTTTAATGGCCCTCCTGAATGGAAAACCGAGACAAATAGCGGTAGATAAATGGGATGGATAATATGGCTGGATACAAGAAACCGAAAGTAGAAAAACTTTATGCAAATGATGTAAAATGGGTATGACAAAATGTAAAATATATGATCTGTGGAATTTAAATGCTTTTTGCATATAACCACCTTCAATCTTCATTTTATGTATAGATGTAAGCCGCCCTGAGCCACTTGTTGGGAAGGGCGGGATAGAAGTCATTTATATAATCAATAAATTAGAAATATGAATCACAAAAAAAGGAAAGGGAGAAAAGTACTTTTCCCCCCACCTTCTCTATCCTATGCATAATCTTGTAAACCTCTATCATGTCACCCCTCTGTCGACATTTATCCAAGCTAAAGATCCCCAAGTGTTTTAACTTTTCTTCATAGTGAAAGTGTTCCAACCCTTTAATCATTCTGGTTGCCCTTTTCCATGCTATAATATCTTTTTTGAGGTGTGGTGACCAGAATTGTACACAGTATTCCAATGAGGCCATATCATCGATTTATACAAGGGTGTTATGATAATGGGTGATTTTTCAATTCCATTCCTAATAATTTCCAGCATAGCGTTGGCCTTTTTTATTGCAGTTTCACACTGTCTTGACATTTTCAGTGAGTTATCTACCACGACTCCAAGGTCTCTCTCTTGGTCAGTCTCCACCAGTTCACATCCCATCAACTTGTATTTATTTATTTGCTTCACTTATAATTCACCTTTCTCCACAGTGGGGACAAAAGCAACTTCCATTATTCTACTTTCATCTTTTTCATCCTTTTTTGTAAGATTCAGATTTTTCTGTAAACCTGGGACATTTGTCAAGTTTATAGAAATATCTATCTTGTCTGTTAGTGGCTCCAGTCTTTGGATTTAAGTATCCACAGACAGGGCCATGTTGAGAATTAGATATATTGATGGTGATACTTTGCTGAAGTTGCTTGCTTAAATTTTTAAGAAACAAATAGCATTTCATTGAAAAACTTTTTGTTTGGAAGTTGGATTAGATCCTTTTTAAAGAAAACTGGGGGAAAGGGAATTAATAATGAGAAGGAAAAGGAAAGGAGAGGAAAAAAAAACCCTTGTCGGCAAGGAGATGTGTAGAAGTTGGTTACTGCACAGTCCCTGTGACCAGGAAGCAAGAGCAAAATCCATACAGGAGGAAGTGAAAAGTGAAGAAAAGGAACACATCTTATTGTAGAGAAACAAAAAACCTATAAGGAGTGGTATTGCCGCTTTGCGTTCCGTTCTGCCCTTGTTCAATAAACATTCTTGCTGACCTCAAGCTGGCTGAACTCACTATATAATAACTCTTCTTCATACTTGTTAAATATGCCTTATGTGGTTACTTTTTATTGTCCACGTTTATGCATACCAGCTCTTATCTATTATATACTGTATTATCTTATAATTATACTTTTATGCATAGAACTATATTTATGATTGCGCACACACACACACATATATTTTATATATATATATATTTTACACACACTTATATTTTAATGTGCCCATATTTTCAGTCCTTTAATTCTGAACTGTTTTTTTAAAAAATAACTTGTAAAGTTTGTTTTGTTTTTTAAAAATCCACCTGAAATCTCATACAATCCTTTTCAATACTATCTGCACAGCATAAGGAATAGAAATACATTTTAAAAAATTCAGTATTCAAATCCTGCGCCCCATAATGAATTCTTAACATATTTGTAAGGGGGGGGAATCATGCCTATTGTACATAGGCTTCCCAACCCTCCCACCCTGGCGGGAGACCCCAGGTTTTGCAGCCTCTTCCCCCGCTCCCCAAAAAAACGGAAGCAGGGGGAGGGGGGAACGGCACCAAGCAGCGTGGCAAGCTGCCCCATCTTGTCTTGGGTGACTTCATCTGGCTATTGGTCTTGGGTGACTTCAATGTTCACGCCAATGATGCGGCCTCCAGTCAGGCGATGGACCTAGTGTCATCCATGGTGACACTGGGACTCTCCCAAGTTGTTACAACGCCCACTCATCAGGCGGGGCACATGTTAGACCTGGTCTTTGCGGCAGGAGTTTTAGTGAACGATATTACTGCTAGAGCAGTGCCATGGTCGGATCACTATGCCCTTAAGGCTCGGGTGGATGTGCCACCCCAAACCTGTTTAGGCGGAGACCGTATTTTAGCTCGCCCGTGGAGCCTGATGGACCCGGAACGGTTCCTGATGGCCCTGCGGGATCCCGGGCCCCCTGGCGATTCCTTGGATGATCTGGTGGAGTCCTGGAATGATAGACTCTCCAGAGCCATCGAAGAGATCACACCTAGGTGTCCTCTGTGCCCCCGTTTGAAGTCAACACCCTGGTATAACCAGGGGCTGCGACAACTAAAACGGGAACTCAGACGACTAGAAAGGCAATGGCGGCGTACTCGAGACGAAGCAACTCGAACATCTTATAGAGAGATTATGAAGTCCTATGAGGTGGCAATCAAAACCGCAAAGAAAACATACTTTGTGGCTGAGATTGCATCCGCAACATCGCGCCGGGCACAACTATTTAATATAATTCGGAGTTTAACAACGCTGCCTCAAGGCAGACCAAATTTTAAAGAATTGGAGATTGGCTGTGAGGCTTTTGCGAATTTTTTTGCGGACAAGATCGCGTCACTCCGCCTCGACCTCCCTGCCACATTAGAGGCAGTTAGCGAAACTGAGGCTCCGTGCCTGTCTTCGGATTGTGTTCTGGATGGTTTCAGCCCTCTCAGCCTGGAGGAAGTTGACAGGATTCTCTTATCTGCACGCCCAACAACCTATAAATTGGACCCGTGCCCCTCCTGGCTTATTAAATCCTGCCAGAGGGAGCTTAGATATCCTGTACGAATATCATAAATAGATCCCTGATGGAAGGGCAATTTCCAACACCGCTTAAAGAGGCGGTGGTCCGTCCCCTCTTGAAAAAAACATCATTAGATCTGGCCCAATTGGCACATTATCGGCCGGTCTCAAATTTGCCCTTTTTGGGCAAACTTATCGAGAGGGCAGTGGCGATGCAGCTACAGACCTTCCTGGATGATGCTTCTGTCCTTGATCCCCTTCAGTCCGGCTTCCGCCTGGGCCTTGGGACGGAGACGGTGCTGGTCGCCCTAGTAGATGACCTGCAATGGCATCTGGATCAGGGCGGCTCGGTGGTGCTGATGTTGTTGGACCTATCGGCAGTGTTCAATATGGTCGACCATCGGCTACTGGCCCGCCGCCTTGCCGACGTGGGGGTTCAGGGGTTGGCCTTGCAATGGCTTTTCTCTTTCCTTGAAGGTCGGGGACAGAGGGTCGCTATTGGGGATAAGCTGTCCCGGAGGCACACGCTTGATTGCGGGGTGCCTCCGGGTGCAGTTCTTTCCCCGATGTTATTTAACATCTATATGCGTCCCCTCGCCCAGATTGCCCGAAGGTATGGGCTGGGTTGTCACCAGTATGCAGATGACACCCAGCTCTATCTGCTTATGGACGACTGGCCAGTCTGTGCCCCACAAAATCTGGACCGGGCGTTACAGGCTGTGGCTGGGTGGCTCAGGCTGAGCGGGCTGAGGCTAAATCCAGGGAAGACTGAGGTCATTTGCTTGGGCCGTCGGGGTCCGGGAAGGGAAATCCCCCTACCGGTTTTTGATGGTGCGCCGCTGATTGCGACGCATAGGGTCAAGAGCCTGGGGGTACTACTGGAGCCTTCTTTAACGATGGAGGCCCAGATAGCAGCCACTGCCAAGTCCGCATTTTTCCATCTTAGGCGGGCAAGGCAGTTGGCTCCCTTCCTGGAGCGTGATGATCTAGCAACGGTGATCCATGCAACGGTCACCTCGAGGTTGGACTACTGCAATGCCCTCTACATGGGGCTGCCCCTGTGCCGAACCCGGAAATTGCAGTTGGTGCAGAACGCCGCCGCCCGGTTGTTATTGGGGCTCCCAAGATGGGAGCACATTCAGCCGGGACTCCGGGCTCTGCACTGACTGCCAATACTCTACCGAGTTCGGTACAAGGTGCTGGTCATTACCTTTAAAGCCCTATATGGCCTAGGACCTGCCTACCTGAGGGACCGTCTCTTCCCACACGTTCCCCAGAGAGTACTGAGATCGGGAACTCAAAATCTCCTTGTTGTCCCCGGGCCAAAAAAAGCCCGTTTGAAAACTACAAGGGATAGGGCCTTCTCCGTAATGGCCCCTTCCTGGTGGAACCAGCTGCCGGAAGAGGTAAGGGCCCTGCGGGACCTTGCTCAATTCCGCAGGGCCTGTAAGACAGTCCTCTTCCGGCTGGCTCACAACTAACTGGCACTGAAACTGAAACTTGAACTGAGTGTAGCTGTAAGATCGCTGTATGGTTTTAATGTTTTAAGTATATAACCGTGAGAAATGTTTAGATTTTAACTATGTAAATTGTGAAATGTTTAAACTTTTATGCTTAATTTTATACTCTTATGTTAGTTTTTATATGTTGTAAGCCGCCCTTAGCCACCTAGTGGGAAGGGCGGGATATAAATTATAAATAAATAAATCTCAGAGCGGGCAATGCTGCTGCGCAGCTGCCGCCTCTTCTCCGCTTCACCGTAGCTGCTCCTCCGAGCAGCTACGGTGAAGCGGAGAAGAGGCAGCAGCTGCACAGCGGTGTCACCCGCTCTGAGATGGGGCGGCTCGCCACACTCCTTGCCCAGCTGACTGTTGCTGGTGTCATTCATCAGCTCGGACTCTCTGCCCCCGGCCCTCCCGCTGCTGCTCTCAAGGTTCTGCAGGAAGCAGAGAGCAATGGCGGGGCACTGGTGACATGGCCTGCTTGCCGCCAACAGCAGGAGCCCCAAAACTTCCTGAAGCCACTTCCCAGGTGTTGAATCCCGCCTCTCCGAGCAAGGCCATATGAAAATGCAAAGCAGGACACCGCCTTGTTTGCCCTCGCTCTTGTCTGTCGGGCAGGTGGAGGCGCAGAGAGGGAGGTCCAGTGGCTGTCAGGAACAGCTTCTGCTGGGTTGCGTGGGGCTTGGTGGGCATGGCAGACAGATGTGGGAGTAAGAGGGGGTATCAGTCCCAGGAGATCGAGCAGCAGCCTCCTTCCTTTTACCTTTCCTCCCCTCTGTAATGGGTGTTATTTTAAAGCCACACTTTCAAGGACTCCTCCAGGCCAGTCAGAGCCACACTCAGCAGCCAGGTGTGTGATCCTTTTCCATGCAAAACATGGTATGTTTGGGGTTTTTTTACTTTTTTGGGCGGGGAGGGGGAAGCCCCTGCCAGTAAAAAAAACATTAATCAACCCAGAAGGCCAAAAACCATGGGGTTTTGCATTGAATCATCCTAAAAGGTAGCTCTGTGTTTGTGTGTATGTATTCCCGGGGGGGGGGGGGGGGGGAGGAGTTCAGATTCTATCCCTTGCCTTTTCTGTGCAAGTTTTCTGCAGCAAGGTTGGGCTTGAAATCAGACGCATCCTTTCTCCTCCACCCTGCCGCCGCCCCCCCCCCCTTTGGCAACAACAGGCAACAACCCTCTCCCCTCCCCCCGTGTTTCTCCCCAACTCAGCTTCTTGCCTGGAAACCCCCCCCCCCAAGGCTCCAATCTAGAAGCGCTTTGGTGGCTGTGAAACGGGGCTGCCCCCAGACAGAAAAGGGGGCTGCTGCCATGCCAGCTTTTGCAATCTGCCGGTCAGGAAGGGGAGAAAACTAATTGGGCAAGCGTGCAAGGAGAAGGTGGGGAAGCAGGTTGCAACCCACTCTGGGGTGAGTTGGGAAGCCAAAGTGCTTTAACTTCCTCTTGCTCAGCCTGAGCCCATCTTGGAGGAGCAGCTACGGTGAAGCGGAGAAGAGGTGGAAGCCGCGCAGTAGCGTCGCCCGCTCCGCTCCGCCTCTGAGGTAAAATCAGAGAAGGGGAGGGTGGAGGGAAGGAAGACATTTAAAAAGGTGTGTCGTCCCTTGAAATGCGATGGCCATTGGGGTTCAGTGATGCTTGTCACACCCTTGCTCCTAGCTCCACCCCAGTGTCTCCTGGCTCCACCCCCAAAGTCTCCTGGGTCCACCCCCAAAGTACCCAGATATTTCTTGAATTGGACTTGGCAACCCTAGTTGTACATGTTGAACTCTCCCATACTCACTAAAACAGTAGTGTGCTGTGTATTATGGGACTACCCTTGAATACCACCCATATGCTTATATTGATGCAGTGCATTGCCGTTTATCTGGAATTGGGCAATAATCCCAGACAGATCTGTTTTGTACCAGTTAAAGCGGTTAACAAACTATTTCCAAGCTCCATTTCAAAAGTTTAAAAAACAAAACATTAAAGTGCTTCCTGATTTGGTAAACAATGCCAGAAAGACTCTCTTACAATATCTGTGAAGTCCTAAGCAAAGTTACATTCTTTTAACCTGACTTATTTCAATGGATTTCCAAGGGGATAATGCTACTTAACATTGCATTGATAACTACACACACCAGGACCTTAAGCCCTACTAGCAATGCTGTCATTGAAGGAGACTCAAACTGACAGCCAGGGCTACCACTTAAAAAAAATAAAATAAATGATGGTCTCTTGGGAATTTCCAGAAGTGATTTCAGATGCTTCTTGAATTTAGTAAAGATTGTAAAATCTTTCTTGGTGTTCTGTAAATAGGATTTTGGGTTTTCACTAGTTTCATCTCAGCAGTCTTAACTTTTAGGTTCTGGGATTGTTATATATACAATACAAATGATCCTAAGGGACCATACACATCTGGGCCATTTGCTTTTTGAGATCTTACCGTCAGGTAGACAATATAGAGTGTTGAAGGCTAGGACAAACAGATTTAAGGACAGTTTCTATCCAAGTACTGTGGTTAGGTTAAATGCAGGGTTATGAAGGATTATCTGTTTTAGATGTATTTAATGGTTTAAATGGTTTTAATGGTTTTATGAATGTTTAATGGTTTTATGAATGTTTATTTAATGGTTTAAATGGTTTTAATGGTTTTATGAATGTTTATCCGTTTTAGATGTATTTAAATGGTTTTAATGGTTTAAATGGTTTAATGGTTTTAGATGTATTTAAATGGTTTATGAATATGTGTGTTTGATGTGTTGGTATGTTTGTGGAAGAGCACCTCATTTCGTTGCTCTCTTTTTGTTGAGAACAATGACAATAAATTCATCTATCTATCTATCATCTATCTATCTATCATATAATTGGTACCCATTGTGAGTAGTATAATTGGTACCCATTGTGAGTAAAGAAAGTAGTATACAACATAATTGAAATAAAATGAAAAATATAAACATTGTATGTACTGTATCATGCAATTGCTTTCAAAGGTGTCTCTTAGCAAATAAGGTTGCTAGTTCCATGCCCTAAGAGGGATTTTGAACTTTTAAGAGTTGTATAGTGGGGCATATGGCATCAGAGCCTGATTTTGTTCAGAATGTGCATGATAGGAAAACCTACAACTGGGGGAGTTCTCGCTTTTGTGCATCTTGCAAATATTCAGGAGACTTCTCAGAACTGGGAGGCAATGTCATCCCTATCCTTGGCCTTCAGTTTGTGTGCAGGAAAAACAAATTAAGTTCCAGAACTAAACTTCAAGGCTCTTCTTTCCCTAATATTGCAATCAGTAAATTATATGTGGAGTGTGGAAGCAAAGTTCATATGCTAAGCACTGAGCATGTGAAAACTTTCTCAGCAAGTACAAACTCTTCCCATCCATCCTATGTCCTCAATCTATCACATTTTAATATTCTCATTCCTCCGAAGAGTTTAGAATGGCATACTCTTTCCTCTCAAATTCATTCTTTGAGGTAGGTGAGGATGACAGAGTGTGATTGACCTAAGGTGAACTTCATGGCAGAATAGGAATTTGAACCCAGCTCTCCCTTTTCCTAGTCTGACATGATGACTATTCAATGCTGACCCCAGAAGAAAGGGAGTGATGCCATGGATTAAAGTAAATTATATAACATAATCTATTAATTTCTGTAATACATAATTAACTCAGGTTTTAAACTAACAAGGTTCTTCAGTCTAATTCCTAGAAATAATCATTAGCAGAATGTTTAACTTTTTAGAATAAGCATAATTTCACTAGTTAAAACTACTGAACTGAAAGCCATTTCTAATCATTCCAAATGCACAGCCATGTTGCTCTGTAGCAGCCAAACAGAACAGGAATCTAATGGTATTTTAAAGACTGACAAAAAATGTTATAATAATTTTCTTATAATAATTTTGTTAGACTTTAATATTTCCCTGTACTCCTGTTTTATTTTGCATTTCTAATAAACATTCAACAAACCTGAAACTTTTAGCATCATGAAAGAGATGATAATTTTGTTCCAATGGTAAACACAAGCAGTATTCCCACCAGTCAGTCAGCACTCCATTGGTGGCACTGTCTTCATTAAAAGGATTAGTCTTTAATTATATTTGCAATTCCTCTTAACTAAACTTTTCTTAAAAGAGTACCATAAAACAAACCTTGTGTTTGGAAAGATAAATTGACCTTATTTAGAGAGTGACATTTATTTCACTCAGATGAGCCTTTTTGAAAGGTTTCTCTCCCCCCTCCCCTCCTTCATGAAGCAGCCATTCAGGTAGAGGAACATTGTGAGTGACTTCTTAGCTAAGAAACTATTTGTAAGGCTGTGGCAGGCTTTGGACATTCCAGTTGGCAATGAAGAGAAAGGGCTGCTTGTCTCTGGGATAGCAAGAAAAAAGGCTGGTGCAGGTGGTGAACCATCAGTAAAACATTTTTGGAAGAAAAGCTTGCAGGTGCTGCTTCTGCCAATGGATGTGTACTTCCTGGACCTAGCACAAGCTAAAGACGACTGCCAATACACAACAGAACTGCACTGTTGCCTTAAGAGTGAATGAAAAAAGATGTTTCAATGCTGTCGTCGGATCTAGATGATTTGCCACAGAGGACAATAAGTCTCCTATAAAATTCAATTTAAATAGTCCTATCTCACTTGGTGACCTTGGTGACCAGATTCAATTGTGCTGGTGTCTCCTATGCAGTATGATATCATAGCTTCAGAGGAAGCCTTTCTTTGGAGATCACATTAGTTTGTCCTGTGGATGCAATCATTTTTGTGTCACAGACAATGTTTTACTGTGAAGATATGGGCCAGATGGCTCAGTCACTTGCAGTCCAGAGCAAAACAGTCTCCTCATTGTTTAGGAATAAACAGAACTGATTGTCTCTTGCTCATGAAACTCTAGTGCCCATCACTGTTTAAACATGAACTATTAAATTTTCATGTCCTTGTAAGACTGTGCAAAACATCCAGGGAAGAGCCAAAGGGTTTGAAAATATGTAATATTTTTGTTTATAAACAGGACTTTTTTTAAAGAAAAGGCCCAGCAGGAACTCATTTGCATTTTAGACCCCACACCCCCATTGTTTCACACAATGCTTTTAAATAGAAAAGTCCTAGCAGGAGCTCATTTGCATATTAAGCCACACCCCCTGATGCCAAGCCAGCAGGAACTGCATTCCTGTGCGTTCCTGCTCATAAAAAACCCCCTGTTTATCAACATGGTATATAATCATTTCACCTGTTTTTATGACATCATCATCAGGAGCTGTATGATTGACTCTGTACTATAATTGCCCAGGAGCCAACTGAGAATTTCTGAAGATATCCTGTCTAAGTAATGTGTGCTCTGAGGTCTGAAGGCAACTATTCCATACTAGTATAGCTACTGTTCTGGTGTCAGTACATGTGAAGGTGACCTTTGTCTCGTGACCTCACAAAGTTTCCAGCTTCCAGACACTCACCAGAGGTTTGCACTCTGCCATATTTGTTCAAGATATCCATGTTACATGATTTGAGTACATATCAAGCAGCTTTCTTGAGTTTGTGTGTATGTAGGAGGGAGACAGGGAAAGAGAGCATGTTTATGTCATACCCATGATGTTTTTAAAAACAGACAGCAAAACTCTCAGGGAAAAAAAAGGTCCTGGAAACTGTCACAATGGTAACGTTGAACAAAATAATGAGGAATTTAATTTAATTTATAGCCTATTTAGATTTGCAGCATTCATATCAAGTTTTCATTTGGGGTGAAGCTTAGCCCTGACCTGTTTTCAGTTCTAGTGTTTATCTCTGAAGGTGATGGTGCCTCAGAGCATCTAGAGTGTGTCATTCACTCCTTAATGAATAACCACAATATGTCAGCATGTGTCTAAGCTTAGGAAGGTCAAAGGTGAAACCCACAGTTCATTTTAGAATTACAAACAAAATCAAAGTCTAGAACAATATTTCATTCTGGCCAGACTGGCCAGTAATATAAATGATACAGGACAAATGCTATTAGGCTAAGAATATGTACAATAAACTGTACAATAACTATTTTTTATGACTCACCTTCAGTGTTTTTTTTGAGCAGGAATGCACAGGAATGCAGTTCCAGCTGGTTTGGCGTCAGAGAGTGTGGCCTAATATCCAAATGAGTTCCTGCAGGGTTTTTTCTACACAAAAGCCCTGTGTGAAACAATGATGATGGCAGGGGTGTGTCTTAATATGCAAATGAGTTCCTGCTGGGTTTTTTCTACAAAAAAGCCTTGCTCGCTTTCATATTATGTGCACACTCACATGCTTTGCATTTGCAGCCATTGGATCAAAGAGGGTTTTTTCATATAATCAAAGATAAGAGCAGTAACTTTGACTATATAATACTTTTCTGTTAGATTTGTTGTTTTGGGGTAGCCAACTGTGTTTTTTCTTTTGCCCCATCCCAACAGTGACTCTTTCTCTATCTGCAATGTCAAAAGTATTTCTTTTCTATCTTTTATTGCATCCAAAGCCAACCTTGACTGGCAAGGAGAAAGTCACTGACAGGTTTGGGCTCAGTCCAGACCTTTTCAGAGATTCTGTCAGCTGGCTGTTTGACAGCATGCAAATATATGCAAATGCAGGCGCACTGGATGAACACCTGCAGAAAGTGACCATCCCCAGCCCTTCTATGCAATACCTCTTCTGTAACTAGGGTTTTGAAATGTTGCTTGGTCTCTGTCAGTTTATTATGCATTCGTCAGCAGAATGTGGGTCTAAAAGAAACTGCTGTCTTTGTCCTGAAAAGCAACAAAGCTCCATGTGGAACTGCATGTACCAGGAATATTGAAATTGCTTCTGTTCAGCCCTTGTGAACCCTATTTTCAGTCTTCTGGGCCTTAGTTTCAGTGTCTGAGCTCTTACTGGGTTGCCCATATCAAGGAAGGCCTTCTGTTTTCCTGGGAGTAAAGGCATCCTATTAGTTGAGTTGTTACAAAATGTGCGAGCTCATTCGAGCAAACTGGACAGCTGTAACATGGGTTATTAAAAAAAATACTGTATGGATTGCATAAAATCTGCATATGATTTGCAGCAGCCAGCCAAGGAAGAAAGGCTCTAGGCTGAAGTCCTATTGGAACAATTTGGCACTTAACTTGCCTACACAATGCTAGAGGTTAGATAATCACTTGTAATCATTCAGGGTTTATTTCTGCAGCAGGATTTTGATACACCTTTATCAATCTGCCAAACACTGTCAAACTGTCTAGTTTATGTTTGTGAATAGTTAGTATAGTAGAACCATTGCTTAAAAACATAAAAACAGATAGATTACTGGTTTTGCTGTCTTGATTTGCTATCACTTAAACCGCACCCTTCAGATGTCTGGGACAATTAAGGGCAAATAACTGTTTTCCAATATTGATTTCTGCCTTTGTAGACACAGAGTAATATTAGGTCCATCTGTAAGGCAACTTTCTTATTGATTATATGACTTCTGAAGGCAAATCGTTTTTTGAAAAAAGGTTTCACATACCTTAAGGATAAAATGCTATCCTTCCACAGTTAATTAAGCTTCAATCCAGGGGCTGTTTTCATCAGCTTTGGGAGGCTGCCCTTTATCAAGGTAAATGAAACCATAATAAACATTTGTTTGGCTTCAAAACACAAAGTGGGTTAAAGAACCCATATGAAAGGGTTCTAAAGTGCCAACAAGAGCCAGACTATATGTGACAGCAACTGTGTGTCTGACCAGTGGATGCCACCATTTTAAAGTGATTTTAAAATGTCATAATGTTAGGGCTTTTTGTAAGCATGGCAGTGTGAGGCACTCCTCTCCCCCCGCCACCTCCAAAGTGCTGTAACAGCAGCAGGGAGGGGGATTTCAAATCTTGAAAAGGCACAGGGGAGAACAAGAGCACCTCAGCACCCCTCCCATACTGCAGGTCAAATCAGGAGGCATTTAAATCACTTTGAAATGGCTGTGATGTCCACAGGTTTTACCAGTAGATACTGCCATGTCTAGTTTGCTCTTGAGGGAGCAAAGTTGTGATAAAAGAGAGTTTGGATCTGTTAAAATGGTATGATAGTGATATGATTGTTAAAAGTAACTGTATAACACTAGTAGTATTTGTGGAGCTTTACAGAGTAATAAAGCCAAGAAATACAGGTTACTACAGGTTTTATTAAGGTTTTATGTTTTATTAAACTAAATTTATTAAATTTCTTAAAGAATCACTCTATCTAAATTTTAATAGAGGGAAATAACAACAGAGGATGGAAAAAAGGGGAGGGAATGTGGCAAAATATGACCAGGGGGAGAACAGGAAGGGTGAGCTTTTCAAAAGGCCTCAGATATTGTAGCATATGTTATAGATGGTTACTGCAATGGAAGCTATGTAAGGGCTTGTAACACAAAACTCAGAATCAGAAAAAATAATCCAGTTAACATAAGAACATAAGAGAAGCCATGTTGGATTAGGCCAATGGCCCATCCAGTCCAACACTCTGTGTCACACAGTGGCCAAAAAAAAAGGAGGTTCACAAGTGGGGCTACAAGCCCTTCCACTTTGCCCCTCCCACAAACACCAAGAATACAGAGCATCACTGTCCCAGACAGTTCCAATAATACGCTGTGGCTAATAGCCACTGATGGACCTCTGCTCCATATTTTTATCCAAACCCCTCTTGAAGTTGGCTATGCTTGTAGCCGCCACATCCTGTGGTGGTGAATTCCACATGTTAATCACCCTTTGGGTGAAGAAGTATTTCTTTTTATCCATTCTAACCCAACTGCTCAGCAATTTCAATGAATGCCCATGAATTCTTGTATTGTGGGAAAGGGAGAAAAGTACTTCTTTCTCTACTTTTCCCATCCCATGCATAATCTTGTAAACCTCTATCATGTCACCCCGCAGTCAATGTTTCTCCAAGCTAAAGAGCCCCAAGTGTTTTAACCTTTCTTCATAGGGAAAGTGTTCCAGTTTGTACCAAAAACTGGCAGCCTCCTAGTGAAAAGGGCATTTATATCAGTTTAGGACATGCCTTGCTGAACATAGTAAGAGAGTGCACCGTCTGAATGCTTTCTTTGTACCAGACTGCTGTCTAGTCCCATTCTTACATCTGGGAGATAGCTATCTCCCCATTGTCTGTTGCATATACCAGTATGAGCAACTTTGTGGTGGACTGATTGAAATGCCAGACTACAGCTTGGAAAGTAGAGGCTGTCTGGCCATTAATGGGAAAATTCCTAATTGGACACTGCCCTAGATGGCCTCCTCATCCTTCGTTTCTTGCTGACAGCCCTCAAGTTTTGTTTCCCCTCCCTTCATTGAGGATTTGGTGGTAGCCCATCTGTTGTTGGCACAGCTTCACTTTGTTCTCTCTACTAGACTAGGCTGTTCTTTCTTGCCAACACATAACTGCCTAGCCACTGCATCATGCCTTCTGTTTCAGCCAGCCACATTTCCTGCTCTCACTGCTCTGAGAGCTGTAGCTCATCATTACACAGCTTGGTGATCTAAGTTATCTTCACCCATGGTATGCTGGCCAGGGATGATGAGCTACAGTTGCCAGCCAAAGCAAGAGCTGCAGGTAGGGTTGCCAATCCCCAGTTGGGGGCAGGGGATCACCTAGTTTGGAGGCTCTCCCCCTGCTTCAGGGTTATCAGAAAGCGGGGCGGGGGGGGGGGAGATGGGAAATGTCTCCTGCGCACTCCATTATACTTTATGGAGACTGACTCCCATAGGGTATAATGGAGAATTGATCTGTGGGTATCTAGGGGACCCTATTTTTTTAGGTAAAGGCACCAAATGTTCAGCATAACATCTGGCTCCTCTCCTCAAAACACTCCCCAAGCTTCAAAAAGATTGGACCAGGGGGTCCAATTCTATGAGTCCCAAAAGGAGGTGCTCCTATCCTTCATTATTTTTAAGTGAAGGGAAGGCATTTAAAAGTCATGCAGTCTTTTTAAATGTGATGGCCAGAACTCCTGGCTCCACCCCCAAAGTCCCCAGATATTTCTTGAGCTGGACATGGCAACCCTAGCTACAGTACTTTGCTATAGTGTTTCCACCTAGGCCCACAGGTGTGGGGGCATCGCTGGTTGGCTTCAGAGACTCCCCTCCCTGACTAGTGTAGAGTGGACTGCAAACCAGAGGCCCCCCTGACAGGTCCAAGGCAGGAGAAATTGTTGATTGGCTAGGGGAGGACCTCCACCCAATGCAGTCAAAGAGTCAGATGTTTCCCTGACTGGATTGAGAAGGTCCAGGGATGCCAGGGATGAAATTATTTCAGAGATGAAACTTCAGTCTTGGCAATTGTGCAGGTGCCCCTGTATCTTTTTCAGCCCTGCCCATCCCAGAAGGCTGCCAGGGTAATGACTAGGAAACAGGACTCCTTCCTCTCCTGTTGGCTCTTTGGCTGCATTGGAAGAGTTGAGAGATGGCCTAGTCTAGCTGATCAGACGCTCTTCCTGGATTGGCTTCATAAGGTCTTCCATTGAGTGAGAGGGAAGGGGTCATTATGAGGGCTTTTCCCAGGTTCACTGTAGCTTTCCAGTCTGGAAGAAACTCAAATTCAGCTCCCTGCTCAGCCACAAAGCTTACTGGATGACCTTGGGCCAATCACTGCCCCTCAGCCTAAACTACCTTAAAAGGGTCCTGGGGAGAGCTTTGTATGACACCTAGAGTTCTTTGAAGGAAAGTTGAGGTAAAAAAAAAAAAGGACAACAGATAAACAGATAAACACTGTCTGTAGCACCCACCAATTAATTGGAACTTGATGATAAACTCTAAAAAAAGCTATTAGGGTATCCTGCCTCACCATTTGTTTACTGTCATTAATAAAATTAATCAGTGATTAGATTATTTGATTCAATATACTGTTCTTCTAATGCAGAATTCTATTCTGCAAATTCTGAATTAAATTCTGCACAAAACTTTCAGTTAATAAGGTCATGTAGAATTTTCAGATTTTCTAAAGGAATAAATCTGAAATAGTGCTTCTGTTCCTTGAATACAATGCTAAATTCAATAGCACATCTTCTCTTGACTATACTCATCAAACTGAACTGTGGGGTCACCGATAGACAGATGTTAAACTACCAGTGGAATTTCAACAAGAACATTGACACTGAGAGAACTCTTGAGAAACCCCATTAGACAAAGGACATCTTGAAAGAACACACATGTGCAGGCTTGGGCATGCACACACTCACACTCTGTTCTACACAATGGGGTTGTCAGTTTGCTACTTTGATTGTAAAGTGACAACTGCTGTTGAAATTGCACTGTGCATAATACAGGAGGAGGAAAAAAGGCAACAGACTGCATAAGTTAGATACAAATTTATAGAATAGAAAAAAGTATCTAGCAGTTGAAAAAACAAAACAAACAGTTTGGGGGCAAGTTAACCAAACACTTTGATGGTGTTTTGTCAGATATAGTAGGCCAGGATTATAGCCATCTGAATTCTTTAAGTGAATCCACTGTCTGCCTTTAAGAAAAAGATACAGAAAATGTTTCTTGGTGCTGACTTTCCCCTCCCTCTGCCATATTGTGAAGCCCAAGGTACTTGCATTTAAACAGCTGAATGCACTTTCACTGATGCTGTTGCTGAAGGACTGTGGTCACTCAAGCAGCAGTAACTTTGAAAAAATGACCCGTCTACACCCAAACAATAACAGAATCCCCCTTTTTATGTTGACAACGCCCACTGCTTTCTGTTCATTGCAAGACTCCCCACGTAGATGCAACTGTTTGACCAGCTTTCTTCTGAACAACTTAATTAAGCAAAAGAAAAAGTGTCAGTTACTGCCAACCCCAGAAAAACAGAGCTGTGCGGGTAAAAAGGGTAGGCTGCATTAACCCACATTCCTTAACTAGTTAACTATGGAAAGCTCTGCTTTATAGCTGTGCCAGGAATATTCTAACACCCGCTTGCCATTCAGATGATCAAGACGTATTGTTTTATACTTCACACCAAACACAATGAACAGATTGCCACAACCTGTATCTTAACAACTAGTATTAAAGTTATCCAAAAAATTACAAAATCTTTGTCACTAAACAACATACAGTCTCTCTCTCTATCTCTCTCTCTCTCATGTACACACACACACACACACATTTTAAACTATGCTAGGGAGACCAATTAGATTTTAAATCTCTTTGAAGCTTGGATGGTTTTAATTCCCTCCATTCTCTTTGAACCAAATGCAGCATGGGAAACCACAGCATGGGATATTTGCTGTGAACACACAGGCAAATGGAATTTAAGAACACACCATCCATATATGGCATTAACAATGCCCAGGTTCACCTCTTGGATTATGGGAAGGGATAAGTAGTCAGTGCAATTTTACAGAAGCATCCATGCATCTAGAATGTTGTGGAGAAAGAGAGAGTTCACGTGTTGGATAATGCACTTCTCAATACATTACAGAAACTGATTGCAATTGGATTTTCATGTTTCACACAGAAAAATCCAATGGCAAACAATTACTTTAGTGAATCAAGAGTGCATTGCTAAATGATGGGCAAAAGCAAAGGAAAGAGACAGAGTGGGTATTTTGTTTGTTTGAATTCTGAGTTGCCCTTGAAAGGATAGATATTTCTGTCTCTGCTCAAGCCAAGTAATAGGTGATGGCTAGTAATAAAAATGAACAAACCATCCAAGTTTAGAGGCCTGATTGTTCTCAGCTGACTCCAAAGAGAGGAAGAGGAAAGTGCAGACTTAATTCATACAAATAGCCAAATAGTAGCCAATATGAAGCTGCATCTGGTGAGTTCTCATATATACAGCTTGCTGCCTGGATCTCACCATTTCACTGTGCCATTCCAAACTAGCAAGGAAAATGGTTTGCACTTTGCAGTGGAGTCAGGAAGCATCCTTTGACAAAGGGTCCACATCCAAGCTTTATCTTGGAGCAACTGTCACCTGATTTGGATTTCAGATGCTCATTAAGTGACTGATTTGTTTGTATGAATCAGGATTGAGACACTTGTCTATTGCAGAATTATATTTGCTTTCTTCCTAACCAAACATTTCTGACTTTTCTGAAAACAAAACAAGCTGATGATTTATTTAGTCACCTCTTTGCATTTCCTCCACTTGAAAACCACATATGGATGACCACAGAGATTGAGATGCCTCCTAAATATGAGGAGCCTATGCTTTCTATTGCAGAACAGGAATACAGTTCTATGCTTCTCTCCTCCAAACACACATTGGGGTTAGCCACACTGACAATTTTAACTCCAGTGAACTAAGATGGCAGGGTCCTGTCTGTGAAAAGGGATGTGTTGACTGGTAAATCTGAATAATTTCATTGGTTTATTTTACTTGAGTATAGTAACCTTTGGAAGATTAGACAGAAAATTTGTGCAGTCACTTTGCATTCAAAACAGGAAATCAAAAATTGAATCACATGGAAAAGGTGAAGTCTCATCGATGTGGTCATGCACAGGTGCTTAGCCAAGTTTAACAGCGGTTTCAAGGTTCCACAACAGACCATTGTTATCCAGGTACTTTTGTAAGGAAAGATACAGTTTAAGGGCTTGCTGTTCATTCAGAACAGTTGCAGTTACATGATGTGTCTATAATGTATGTTCCATATTCTCATGTTATCTAATTAAAAGCCAGGGCGTTTAGCTGACATCAAGGCTGTTATTAATGAAGAATGCCACTTAAACCCATCAATATTCAATAGAAAGAAATGAAAAATCCCTCCCTTTTTTGCCACTGTTGTTTCATTCTTTCCAGAAACCATAGCCTTTATTGTGTTTAATATCTGGGAGGCACCTTAACAAGGCCAAACTTGATAGGTGGCTCTTGTTGGGTGAAATTTATGGCATGGTACTTCCTCAGTAAGACTTCCCACGTTGAATTGTTGAACATTACTGACCTTACTGCCCAGCACAAGGGGGGGGGCGGAGTTGGATGAGGATTTACACAGATGTCTGGTAACTGTGGAAGGTGCAGAAATCCAGAAGGAGAACAACCTGAATCACTTCCATTGGAAGGGGCTGGTTAACAGAGGTCAGGGGGAGGCCTTTACCAGCGTGTGAGCCACAGTGTTTTGGTGCAGTTTGTTTTTTGATTAGTGCAGTTCATGACCGGGCCATCCCACCTGAATAACAATCAGTTTGATTCACAGCAGGCCTGGAGAGGGCAAGGGACGCCTGTAGTGCTGTGCATATGGAGCCAAGCCTGGGGAAGCGTAGAACCTTCTCAAACCCAGATGGTTCTGTTTGACATATTTGGCAAAACACCAGAGATAACCTACTGGGAGAGAGAAACCATCAAGATGTTGCTTAGACTGTATTTACAGAAACAAAGCCAGTTGGAAGAGAAAGTGCTGCTTTGTGTTAATGACCATTCATGAAATGGAGACTGTGCTGTTGCTTAATGAAGAAATAGCTACAATTGTCTAGTATTCTGAGTATTTTTTTAAAAAAAACCAACAACATAGTTATCTTTTATTTATCAAGAAAATACATTGACAGCCCTTGACAATGTGGCTGCTTCAAGCCTTCAAACATCCTCTCAAGGGGGCTGCTCTCCAGGAATCCTCCATAATAGAAATTTGGAAACATTTTCTTCTCAGGTTATTTAGAGTAGCCAAGAACTAGAAGCATGTAAGGTATATGCATTCTTGGTTTTGTCTTGCAATTAAGCAATGTTCCTAAGTCAGGAGGATCTGAGCTTTGGCTCCACCACCTTGATCTAAAGCATAACATGTCAATTTTTAAAAAGCTAGGAAGAGTGCTCTCTGTCAGTTTCCTGCTAGGGACAAACAGGTTTCCCCCCCCCCCCCCACAGGCATTTTATGTTTTTGAAAATGACCTGGGATGGAAAGGAGGGAAGGCTGAAAACCCTCCTGTCACTATGCCATGTTCCACAGACAATTTACTCCCCAGTCTGGGTAGCCTAGGCTAGCCCCATCTTTTCAGATCTAAGAATCTACAAAATTTCAGCTCAGGTTAATATTTGCGTGGGAGACCACCAAGGAATTTCAGAGTTACTATGCATAGACATACAATAGCAAACCACCTCCGAGCATCTCTTGCTTTGAAAACGCTACTGGATCGCCATAAGTCATTGAAACTTCATGGCACTTGACAATGACACACACACACACACTCACTACTTTGAAGGTGAGTCCTGGTCAGACATGAATTAGTTGGGGATTACCCCCAAATTACTTGCATAATATGTCAGCTGTAATGAGACCCTAAGCATACCCTTTCTTTCTAGAGTATAGAATTATTTATAGAATTTTTTAAAAGTACAAGAAGTCTGAGCCAGAAATCCATTGTCCATGATTCTGATTGGCTGCCTCTCCTTATTATGCTACAAAGTTTAGAGCAGAGGTTTTTAAAAAGTTAATAAGGCAACTTAAGAGTGTCTAAATGCATGGCTGAATGTGGAGTTTAATAAAAATTAAGTGCACAACTGTCTCAAAGCAAATGGGAGGAGCATGTCTACTAATTGCAGCTGCATTCAATTTGCTTTTATTGGGAAGCCAGGCTTACCCTGCAATTCAGATGTATTATCAGTTCTCCTCTATTTGGATTGCCTTCTCCCACCACTCACCTTTGCCCACCACTCTACTTTTTCCATGCTATGATTCATCATCTTAAAATGCAAGTTCCTGTGAACAATCTTATTTACAACCTCTTCCTTTATAAATCAGAAGCAAAGAGACCTGGTGCAGTATTATATCTGAAGCCATGAGTTGGGAAGTCCTTGGTTCAAATTTTGCTTCTTTCGCAAATGTACTGGTTGGTGCTAGACCAACCACATGACTGCAGCTCTCCAGCCTCCAATAGGAGAATAACTATAACTGATTTATTTTCTAAGATTGTGAGGGTTGCAAGATAGTTATATGAGGTGCTTTATACACTTGAAAAACATTATTAATCTGCTAAATAATATTAAACTGTTGATGCAGCCCAGATCTAGGATAATCTCAGGATTATTATTCTGTGGTAATAATTCCAGAGGAGTTAGCCATGTTAGTATGCTGCAGAAAAAAATAAGCAAGCATCTAGTGGCACTTCAAAGACTAACAAAATTTTATTCCAGCAAAGGCTTTTGAGGACTAGAACCCACTTCATATGAGCATACATTTATATCTGAGGTATGAAAAAAATAAACATCAAAGTCAAAGGACCATAAAATGTAGGAAGTATAAGGTGAAATGTAATTAAATGAAACTTCAACTGTAAAGCTGAAAAACTGATATTTATTATAGATGCTTTTAAAAGTACAAAGTACTTTTTTAAATCACATTTTAATTTTACATCATATCTCACCTTTCTGCATTTTACCTAACCCTTACCTTACTATCTGTTTATTTTTTCATATTTCAAATATGCCTATTGAGAACCCACTATATCGCATCTGAAGAAATGGCTTTGGTCCATGGATGCTTAAAATGGAATAAAATCCTGATAATTCTTAAAGTGCCCCTCAATTCCTGTTTAACTTCTGATAGCTGTTGTGAGATAAAGACCCTTGACTCCAGCAACTTCTGCAGACAGTCTTGTCTTTTGTGCCATGCCTCTGTTGAATTTTGAGCTCCAGAGCCACTGCTAATCCATCTTAATTAAAAAATCAAAATGAATGAAAAATGAGCTTTCTGGCTGAGTAAGAGAATAAATACTTAGGGTATGCCTGTGCCTTGCTGTGGAGTTCACCAGCCAACAGTTAGTATACTACCAGCACAATTCGGGGGGAGGGGCAGAAAGTATTTTGGGAGCAGACGAGCAGCTACGTGGGCGCAGGAAGGGTTTGCGCCGACGTACGACTGGCGCCGTCACAGTGGAGGAGAGTTACGTGGGTGGGGGATTGCCTGAGTGCCGCTCCGCCTGAGGGCAGCAGCGCTTGAGGGCTGCGCCCAAGCAAAGGCAGAAGTGAGGTGGAGTGCGGTGTTCAGGCGGAGGAGGGTGTGGAGTTGGGGGCGCAGCCAGGCTTAGGTGGCTTCCTGAGCAGTTTGACCCATGACACCCCCCCAAGAGGCACAATGTTACGCCTGCAAAAATAGTGGCGTGTTCTATAGGAACTCGTTGAAACCAAAAATAAAGGTCACTTCTTCCAGTTGCCGCCCCTGCAGGTGCTCTTGATCTCTGTCTCCGTTTTGCAGGTGGGACTCCAACACAGAGGCTTCCGCATGTGTTGCTCCACCGCCCCCCCACTCCCTCTGCTGCTTGGAATGCAGCCCCGCCCATGGCAAAACTGCCCAGTGTGCTCCAGGGAGACCGTTGCACTCTGTTCCAGAAAAATAAAGTCTGAACTGTGGCCTCTGTTGTCTCTCCTGCTTGGCATCTGCTGCACGTTCCTGGGGCAACCCCCGCCCTCTGTAGTGGCCTCTCCGAGGGAATGCCTGGGAGGGTGGGCAGACTTGGTTCTTGGGGGGGGGAATGGGCTATGAGCCGCAACGCTGCCCCCCATGTGGCTGAACAGGGGAGGGGGGTTGCCACCCCTCAGTCTGCCCAGGCTGACGGCCTAACCAACCGCACAGGGCTGTTGTGTGCTGGGCACTTGTGGGGGGGGGGGACACTGAAGTGGATTCATGCCCAGTGGCTCGCACTCTGAGTTCTGCAGCCCCCAGGGTAGGTGTTCCGTGCACATAGCAGGGGGCGGCAGCAGGGCAACACTGGGGAGGAGGCTCCAGGGGGTATCTTTTGGACTTGGTCTGGCCGCTCCCAGACACACATTCCAGCTGCTGTCTAGGACAGCGGACTCCTGCACTTGGCACTTCCTGCTTGTCCACCATGCCTCTGCCTGCCTGCCATTGGCAGAGTCTCTGACAGAAGGAGGGAGTGGGGTGATTGATGGCCTCTAGGAGCCGGCTTTCCATCCCCTCGTCTGGTCACGTGCAACAGGCTGGCCAATCCAATGGTCCCACACGAGCATGTGCCGCCAATGGTGTGTGCCTGGACGGAATCACCATGGCAACAGGTTCTCTCTCACTCGTCGGGCCACTCTTCCCCCTCCAAGTATGGCATAACGTCTCCCCTTTGGAAGCCAAGGAGCAGCGCTGTAGATCTGCCCACGCCCGAACGGCCGGCCGCCACGTATGTCTGGATTGGGCTGTACATGGGTGAGAGTCAAATGCAGTCACTAGCATGTTTCCTCTTCAGCTGCCTGGGAAACAATGTGAATTGCTTTATTCTTACAGCCTCCTTTATCCTCCTATTTTTTAACATTCACTTTTTGTACTTTAATTCTATAGTACCTTAAGTCCAGTGTCCAGAGGCATGCTAAGTTCTTGTTCCATATTCTACTTAGAAAGACCTCAGAGCTCTGACCAGAGCAGTAGTTGATAATGTTTAGTGACCTATCACACTAGCACTTCAGCCTTTTGTCCTCTGAAATTGTTCTTCTTTTCATGTGAGAGGATTAGGATGGCATCATTACAGCCATCATTATGCCCTAGGATGCACCATATTTAATACAGGAACTGGCATACATACAGTATTCCAGATTGTTGGGGTATGGCAAGATCTAAATTCCTATCATTATAGGATTAACACATTTGTTTTGATTGTAGCAGAGATCTGACCTGGAAGTACAACCTGGCTTAGAGTCAATCTTGTGTGTTAATTGGTGTGTTTGATAAACTAATAAGGTGGTTTTAACTTATAAATGTTTGGATTGGCTAATGAGTTAAGTTTCTTTCTGTCAAAATTGTAGAAAATAGGTTAATTGCCTCCACTGGGACTCACACAACCCTTATCTGACTGTACTTTGTTACCTGTTGTGGCCGCCACCCTTGTTTTATGCATTAGCCTATTTGTAGAATATTTCCCTATTTTAAGTATTAACACCAGCATTCAGCACTTTTATCTTCTGCATATCCGTCTACACATTATAGGAAGTTTACTCTACTTACCTTTTTAATTGAATGCGTAATTTATAATATGTATTGATTTTAACTGTTTGTTGTGGTTTTATGTTGTGAGCTGCCCTGAGCCTGCTTCGGCGGGGAGGGTGGGATATAAAATAAATAAATAAATAAATAAATAAATAAATAAATAAATAAAGCTATTGATATTGTCTCCATTATTAATTAATTCTCTAATTTGGGATTTAATGAATTTTTAGATTTTATTCTATTAGTGATATTAGTTTCTTGCCTAAGTGGAATTATGGTATTGAAACTGGACCTCTTAATTGCTACTGTATTTTAATTTTTTTAAATTTTAGCTAACTAATTAATTGTGTTGATTGAATCAGGGGTGGTTGAAGGAAATCAGGAGAGGAAAATTAATATGAATTGGCTTGTTAGTATAAATTAGTAATTGGGAACAATTTAAATTTTGTTAAATTTTAAATTATTATTAGTTGTGTTTAGACAGTGTAATGATTTAGTGAGCTTAGTAAAATACTAGATCTATAGTGAGAATTGGAATTAGGGTTGTGTGCACATTAGATCATTGGACCTGATAGCAGTGCGTATAGAGAGCCATGTCAGGGTCAGGGATTCTGGTCATATGGGGGCGGGGAAGTATGGTGTTGGGACTAGGTTTCAGGGTTTTGGAAGGGATCAGAGATATGGAAATGCTCGGATCTCTTCCCACTTATGTCCAATCCCTAGACATGTTGGTTGTGGGGCTAGGAATTCTTACCCAACTCTGACATAGATGTTGATTAATGTCAGATCTATCAATAATAAGACTTATATTCTATGATATTACCTCATGGAGCAACAGATAGATCTGGCATGTGTGACCGAAACCTGGGTGCGGAAGGGCAAAACTATCACCCTGAGTCAACTTGCCCCACCTGGGTTTTCAGTCCTCCACCAATCTCAGACACTTGGAGGGGTGCAATACTTCTCTGTGATTCCTTTTCTTTCAGGGCACTCCCTGCCCCAAACATAGCTGGTGTGGAATGGGTTGGCATGGTGTGGGAAGCTGAGGACAGTTTGGCTGTCTGGATAGTATACCAACTGCCTGACACACACCCAGACAGCCTGTCTGCCCTGCTGGACATAGTATCGGCCTCGGCATTGGACTTCCCCAGGCTTTTAGTCCTGGGGGATTTCAATGTCCATGTTGATGATGCAGCGTTCTTACAGGCTCAGGATCTAGTGTCATCCATGTAGACACTAGGACTCAGCCAAATTGTATCTGTTCCCACACATCAGGCTGGTCACATGCTAGACTTTATTTCTGGCTCTGGGATAACAGCAGATCTGATAGCCACTGATGTGGTTTCATGGTCAGATCATTTTACCTTGAAAGTCCAGCTGGACTTGCGACCCTCCTCCTGTTCAGGCGGTGAGCAGATTTATGCTTGCCCGTGGAGCCAACTGGACCCAGAGCAGCTTCAGGAAGCTCTGCGGGATCCGATGTCCCCCTGGTGAGTCATTAGATGAGCTAGTGGAGGACTGGTATTCTCGGCTCTCCACAGCAATTGATGACATCGCCCCCCCCCCCCGGTGTCCTCTTTGTTGCCGCTCTAAAGCAGCTCCTTGGTATACCCTGGAATGAAACGGCCACTTAGATGTCTAGAGCGAGTGTGGTGGTGTTCCTATGATGAGGAGCTTCTTATAGAACATTTTTAAAAGTCTATGAGAAGGCAGTGAAGGCCACTAAAAAGGATTTCTATACTGCCTCCATTGCATCTGCAAAATCGTGCCTGGCCCAATTATTTAGAACAATTTGGTCACTCACTGTATTGCCAGCAAGCAATCAAAATGGTAAGGAATTGCATATCAGCTGTGAGGCTTTTGCATCTTATCTTGCAGATAAAGTTCTGACTCTCCTCCAAGATCTGCCAGCCACAATTGATACAGTACAAGAACTGGAAGCCTGTTGTCTGTCTTCTGGCCTCATTTTGGACCACTTCAATTGACTTTCCCGGGAAGATGTTGACAGGATCTTAGCTGCAGTGAAGTCTACCACTTGTCCTCTGGGCCCCTGTCCATCCTGGCTAGTAAAAGCGTGTGGGGATACTGCATCTCTTGGCGGATATTGTCAACTTACCTCTGACTTCAGGGGTATTTCCAGCCAAGTTAAAAGAGGCAGTGGTCAATGTTCCCTCTAAGCTGCAGAGTCTTGTGAGCAAAATTCTACTTTGTGAGCTACTGATATTAATGTTGTGAGCTACTGGCATTAAAGTTGAGAGCTACTGTATAAGTTAGTGTGCTCTGGGGCCATCCTTCCTGAGCTAAGACAAAAATATGTTAACTGGAAGCTAAAAATCTGTGAGCTAGCTCATGCTAACTCAGCTGGGGGAACACTGGCAGTGGTTCACCCGCTTTAAAAAAAATTATCTTTGGATCCACTGATCCTAGCCAATTACCACCCAGTTTCGAACCTTCCGTTTCTGGATAAGGTATTTGAGAAAGTGGTGGTGGAAGAGTTTCAAGCCTTCCTGGAGGACGTATCAGTCCTTGATCACTTCCAGTCTGGCTTCCGCCCTGGCCATGGAAGGGAGATGGTCTTGGTTGCCCTCACAGATGACCTCAGAAGGCATCTGGATCAAGGCAGGTCAGTGCTGCTGTTGATTTTAGATCTATCAGCAGCGTTTGACATGATCAGTTATGATCTAATCGCCCACCACCTTGCCAACATTGGAGTTCAGAGGGTTGTCTTAAAGCGGTTTTCTTCCATTCTCCATGGTTGGGGATAAAGGGTGGTGCTTGGCAAGCAGATATTCGTGCGGCGCCTGCTGGAATGCTATTCTCAGGGAGCTATTCTCTCAATGATGTTTAACATCTACATGCACCCCCTTGCCCAGATTGTCTGAGGTTTTGGACTGGGTTGTCATCAATATGAGGATGACACCCAGCTCTATCTGTTGATGGACAGCTACCCAGACTCTGTCCTGGATCATCTGACTTTGGCCTTAGAATCCGTGGCAGGTTGGTTGAGGCAAAGTTGATTGAAGCTTAATCCAACTAAAATGGAGGTCCTGTACCTGGGCCGGAGGGGTGGGATTAGGATTAGGGTTGAGCATCCAGTTTCCAACCCTGGATGGTGCATCTCTTGTGCCAGCTCAGAAGGTGAAGAGTCTGGGAATTACACTGGATACCTCACTCTCAACAGAGGCACAGGTCACAGCAGTTGCTTGGTCTGCCTTTTATCATCTTCGGCAGGCCAGGCAGCTAGCACCTGCCTATCCCCCCAGAACCTAGCTACAGTGATCCATGCGACAGTCACTTCCAGGTTGGATTACTGTAATTCACTCTACATAGGCTTACCCTTAAGACTGATCCGGAAACTCCAGCTGGTGCAGAATGCAGTAGCTCGGCTGTTGATAACAATGCCTAGGCAGGCACACATCTGGCCAGCGCTGCGTCAACTACACTCGCTACCAATTGAGTACCAGATCCATTTCAAGGTTTTAGTTTTGACTTTACACAGCCTGGGACTGACATATCTTCGGGACTGCCTCTCCCCATATGTGCCCTGGAGATCATTATAATCCAGCACACAACATCTGTTGACTGTCCCTGGCCCAAAGGGCATCCAACTTGCCTCAACTAGGGCTAGGGCCGTTTTGGTCTTGGCCCCAGCCTGGTGGAATCAACTCCTTCTAGAGATCCTGTCCCTCACCAAATTGTTATCTTTCCGTAGGGCCTGCAAAATGGAGCTATTCTGCCAGGCCTTTGGTTGAGGCAGCGGGCATCCTATTCCATCAGCTGGCCCTATGTTGCAATCCTTCTGTGCTGTAACATTAAATTGATTTACTGTTCTAGACTCTTAGTATATATTATATGTGCCCAACTGAGCTTCCTTTTATACCCTCTTATGATTTGTTAAATTGTATTGCTTGATTTGGTTTTTAATTGTTTTTTATACTGTTTTTAGAATGTTGTCATCCACCCTGAGCCCATCTTTGGGAAAGGGCAGACTATAAATTACCAACCAAATAAATATGTAGTTTTAGATCCTTTATTGTTTTCTTAGGACCATCCCATTATTCTCTCTTCCTAATAGACTTAGATCAAAAGCTTCATTTTAAATAATGATCCATAGTCTGTGTGCCTTCTTTACCCAAAAAATTTGGCAACAGAGCATGGTTATTTTTTGAAGGTACTTGCTTTTTGTTTTAGAAAAGACCCTGAGAGCTGGTACTATGTTTTTGAATTTTCTTTACTTTTTTCTCTGAAGTTCACATGGCAAAGCAGAGGGCTTTTTAAAGTGTCTGTAAATGTTCCTTTCACTTTAAATTGGGGAACGTCATATGTTGTATTTACCTCTGGCTACAGCCAAGAACAAAAAGGAGCTGACTTTTTGAGATGGCAAGAATTTATTTTCTTTGCACTGAGAAGCCATAAATGAATTTAAAGAGAAAGGAGTGTTTGTAACCAGCCAGCAATCTTCAATGATTTACACAACATGGAGGAATGTGCAGATGAGAAGAGGAGAAAAGAATTTAACACTCACTGCATCAAGAAATATTTTTAAAAGCACAGAGATGTCTACATCAGTTACAATAACAGAAGCCATATCTATTCATCAGTTTCAACAGTAATAAGTAATAACAGTTGCATATTTGCAATTCCAAAGCTAAACTGAACAATTTTCAAATGTGGAATGCCAGATTAAGTTCTCTTCAAGTTCTCTTCTTTCAAGTTGAGGACTGGTTAGATGCTATAGACCAAGATATGCCTGAAGGTCAGCGAGAACAGGATTAATATAAAAGGAAAGAAGCAAGACATGACAGTGCATTTTTGCACAGAAGACATGAGACTCCATTATTAAGCATGAGACTGCTAAAGGCTTATATGATGCCCTTAAAAGAAAATACTTTACCAGATCTAACAAGAAAGTGATTTTTTTTTTTGGGGGGGGGAACCTATATAGTATGAGAATGAAAGAAGGAACTAGCATTGATGTGCACTTAGATTAAATGTTAAGACTTGTTTCAGAGCTTCAGTCTGCAGGAGCAGAGATATTAAGCACAACTGGTCTTGTACTTAAGGTTGATGAAAAAGATAGGTTTCATTATATTGTAAATATTGACAATGATGATTTAAATGTTGTAGTAGCTGATAAAGACAGACTTGTATGTCAAACTAGACAAGACACTTGACTATAAAAACTGTCTTTATTCATGGCATGTGAAATTAGCACATAGAAACATGCAGAGTATTGAAAAATTGACAGAATGGAAGTAATGCTGCTAAATGTGATAAAACAAAAGAAAGATGTGAACATTCTATAAAAGCAAAGGGAACTGCTTCCAGTTATAGAGAACAATCTAATATACAGGATAAAAAGTTCCTGGAAGAGTCTATTCAGATCTTGTGGGTCTCATGCCTTTATTTGCAGGCAAAAATAGATACTTTCTTACCTTCACTGAATTTAAAAGTAAATACAGTTATGTATATATACTTAAAAATAAACATGAGACTCTTGAAAAGTTCAAATGCTATACTGCTGCAGTTAAGAACTGATTTGGTAAAGCACCTTTAACATTATGTACTGATGGGGTTGGAGAATATTGTAATGCAGACTTTAAGAAGTTTTTGGAAGGTATAGAGTGCAAAGTCACTATACCTCAGTCTCCACAACAGAATGGATGTTCAAAAAAAATGAATTGTACATTGCAAGAGATGTCTAGATTTATTCTGATACAAACTGGACTGCTTAATTCTCTAAGGGCTGAAACTGTAGTTTCGCATACCTCAAGGGAGAAAAGAGGGAAACCTGATCCTTGAGCTGAAATTGGAATTATTGTTGAGTATCTATTGGAGGGAAGGATACAGAATTTTGAATCCTGAGACTTTTGAAATCAAATGTTATAATGTTGTATATGTAGATGAGAGAAATACAATGCAAACATCAAAGATAACTGAATCTACAGTGGCAAATGATCTACAGAATATAGAGACTGTTTCACAAGAACTGGTCATTTGGTTACTTGCAGAGACTACCAGTCAACTGGGAAGTCCACCTTCAGAAGAGATTGCCATAACAGAAGGAGAAGCAGGAACCAGACCAAGGGACACAGAAACTACAACCACTGTAAGACAATAAGATAGAAATAACAAAGGAAAACCTCCAGAAAAGATATGGATTCTGTGAAAATCTGCACCACCAACAACTTATATTGGAAAGGGGTGTTGAAAGACCTGAGTCAGATTGAGCTGACAAGAGAGGAGGTCCTACAACTGATAGACGAATTAAAAACTAATAAGTTGCCAGGTCTGGATGGCATACATCCCAGAGTTCTGAAAGAACTCAAAGTTGAACTTCTGGATCTTCTGACAAAAATATGTAATCTTTCATTGAAATCTGCCTCCGTTCCTGAGGATTGGAAGGTAGCAAATGTCACCCCCATCTTTAAAAAGGGTTCCAGAGGAAATCCGGGAAACTACAGGCCAGTCAGTCTGACTTCAATACTGGGAAAGTTGGTAGAAACCATTATCAAGGACAGAATGAGTAGGCACATTGATGAACACGGGTTATTAAGGAAGACTCAGCATGGGTTCTGTAAGGGAAGATCTTGCCTCACTAACCTGTTACATTTCTTTGAGGGGGTGAACAAACATGTGGACAAAGGAGACCCGATAGATACTGTTTACCTTGACTTCCAGAAAGCTTTTGATAAAGTTCCTCATCAAAAGCTCCTTAGTAAGCTCGAGAGTTATGGAGTAAAAGGACAGGTCCTCTTGTGGATCAAAAACTGGCTAATTAATAGGAAACAGAGAGTGAGTATAAATGGGCAGTCTTTGCAGTGGAGGATGGTAAGCAGTGGAGTGCCGCAGGGTTCAGTACTGGGTCCCATGCTCTTGTTCATAAATGATTTGGAGTTGAGAGTAAGCAGTGAAGTGGACAAGTTTGCAGATGACACTAAATTGTTCAGGGTGGTAAGAACCAGAGAGCATTGTGAGGCACTCCAAAGGGATCTGTTGAGGCTGGGTGAGTGGGCGTCAACGTGGCAGATGAGGTTCAATGTGGCCAAGTGCAAAGTAATGCACATTGGGGCCAAGAATCCCAGCTACAAATACAAGTTGATGGGGAGTGAACTGGCAGAGACTGACCAAGAGAGAGATCTTGGGGTCATGGTAGATAACTCACTGAAAATGTCAAGACACTGTGCGATTGCAATAAAAAAGGCCAACACCATGCTGGGAATTATTAGGAAGGGGATTGAAAACAAATCAGCCAGTATCATAATGCCCCTGTATAAATCGATGGTGCAGTCTCATTTGGAATACTGTGTACAATTCTGGTCACCGCACCTCAAAAAGGATATCATAGCATTGGAAAAAGTCCAGAAAAGGGCAACTAGAATGATTAAAGGTTTGGAACACTTTCCCTATGAAGAAAGGTTAAAACGCTTGGGGCTCTTTAGCTTGGAGAAACGTCGACTGCGGGGTGACATGATAGAGGTTTACAAGATTATGCATGGGATGGAGAAGGTAGAGAAAGAAGTACTTTTCTCCCTTTCTCACAATACAAGAACTCATGGGCATTCAATGAAATTGCTGAGCAGTCAGGTTAGAACGAATAAAAGGAGGGACTTCTTCACCCAAAGGGTGATTAACATGTGGAATTCACTGCCACAGGAGGTGGTGGCGGCTACAAGCATAGCCAGCTTCAAGAGGGGTTTAGATAAAAATATGGAGCAGAGGTCCATCGGTGGCTATAAGCCACAGTTTGTGTGTGTGTGTGTATAAATTTTTTGGCCACTGTGTGACAGAGTGTTGGGCTGGATGGGCCATTGGCCTGATCCAACATGGCTTCTCTTCTGTTCTTAAAGGAACCTACAAACTGGAAAGAAATCTGTAAATTACCTGCTTCAGAAAGAGGAAGAAAGATAACCATGCCTGTATTACAATATGTAAAGAAGAAAGAACCAAAGCTAGAAGCAGAGCAATTGGACTGAGATGTCAACTTGTGAAGGACTTATACCAGAAGGGACTGATTGAAATTGAAAATGGCACTACTAATGAAATGGTGGCAGATATTTTGATTAAGCCATTGACACAATAAATTTGATGATCATTGATGATCAATGATGTTATTGATTATGTAATTTGAAATGACTTCCAAGTTAGCTCTTGAGAAGGGGTGTTGGGATATGGCAAGATCTAAATTTCAGTCATTATAGGGTTAATATATTTGTTTTGATTGTAGCAGAGACCTAATCTGAAAATACAACCTCGCTCAGAGCCAATCCTGTGTGTTAATAGGTGTATTTGATAAACTGATTGGGTGGTTTTAACTTATCAGTGTTTGAGTTGGCTAATGAGTTAAGTTTTTTCCTGTCAGCATTGTAGAAAAGAGGTTAATTACCTATCAGCCTCAACTACCTTCCTACCTATATAGCCATTTTGTACCTGTTGCAGCCACTACCCTTGCATTTCTCTTTTACAAGTTTTATTATAAGCCTACCTTCTAGAATAAGTATGTAGTTGTTATTTTCTTAGGACCATCCCGGACTTTCCTCTTCCTAATAGACTTTGATAAAGAACTTAATTTTCAATAATGATCCATTGCCTCCATGCCTGATTTACCCAACACAAATGCGGCTGCACCACAGATCTATACAGGGCCATTACAACATTGGACATTTTATTCTCAATTCCTGACAGAGTTTTGATACGCGTAGGGAAGTGCCCCATTGAGTAGGTAGTAAAGTGCAACTCCAGAACACTGTGGTAAAGAAAAACAAAACTCCAAGACAGCCGAGTAATCAGTTGTATTGGGTTAACACGTAAGAAGCAGTCTCAGGCAAGCCAATGGGTCATACACACTAAAGTCAGTCAGTCCAATATACAGTACCAATTCTTAGTCCAAGTAGAGAAGTCAGAAATCCAGTCCATACATCAAATTCAGTAGCTAAGCAATCCTTCAGAGTTTCAGTATGCAAGCAAGATGTTCCTCCTTCACACACAACGTCTGCTCCTTCTCTCTCTCCATCAGCACCATCAACCACACCCACACAGGGCAAGGCTTTTTACTAATATAGTACAGCCCACCAATCATAACACTGATTGTTTTCATTAGCTGCACCTGAGATTCTCGTGACTCCTGTATAGCTTAGTTACATAACAAATGATTCAGCAGTTTTTAGTTGTCTTAAAGCAACTTAACACTGACATCCTCCCCTTATGGAACTAAACATTCTATACAGTCACATAAAACATTCATAGTTTATATACAGTAGCATTGCCAGCCTTTTCATCTTTACTTTAAACCTAGTTTCAGACAGTTCTCCTTGTGTTTAACAGGTGTCTGAGACTTTGTAAAGATATCAGCAATATTTTCAGCTGTAGCGCAGTACTCAAGATTGATTAGCTTGTCTTCCAAGCATTGTTTTACGTTGTGAAACCTTACATCTGTGTGTTTTGATCTAGATTTTACTCCTAGACTGTTTGCTAGCTTGATAGCCGCTTGATTGTCCTCGTACACAGTTATAGGTTCTACATAAAATAAACCAATGTCAGATAATAGCTGCTTGTACCAAATAAGTTCGCTACACACTGTGCTAAGTGCTGAGTACTCTGCCTCGCATGATGAGAGGGCTACATGTCGTTGTTTCAAGGATTTCCATCCTATTAGTGCACCACCAAAGAAAATTGCCAATCCGGTAGTGGACTGTCGGGTGTTTTGGTCACTGGCAAAACTTGCATCTGCATATGCATATATTCTTAGGTCTTCAGTTGGTGTAATAAACAAACTGTATTCTATAGTATGTTTTAAGTACCTAAGGATGTGTTTCGTCGCAATCCAATGGCTCTGTCTTGGCTGCTTCACCGCCCTGGCCAATTGGTTGGTTGCCATTGCAATATCAGGCCTTGACCAGTTTGCTATATATAAAAGACTGCCAATCAAGGACTGATAAATACTTTGGTCAAACAATGGACTCTCATTGTCATCTATGTCAAAATTCTGTAGCATAGGGCATTTAACTCCCTTGCTTTGGTCCATTTTGTAACTTTTCAATAACTGAGTTATTTTACCCTTTTGTGAGACTCGGTACCCTCCATTTACACATTCTATGTCTAAGCCAACATATTGTCTGATGTTGCCCAGATCTCTCACTGTAAACTGGTTCTTTAGAGTTTCAACAATGGTATTTAGCATTTTTGCATTTCTACAAATTATGGCTAAGTCGTCTACAAAGACAAGTATTAAGCACTGCTGCTCCCCTTTTCCCTTGACAAATATACATTGGTCAGCTATACCTTGTTTGAAACCAAGCTTTTTCAAACATTCAGTTAAATATTGATTCCACTGATGCCCAGATTGTTTTAACCCGTACAAAGATTTTTTAAGTTTCCAACATAAGTTTTCATTGCCATTTTCACCAGACACACCTGGTGGCAATTTCATATAAATTGTATGTTCTAGAGGTGCGTGCAAGTAAGCGGTTTTGACATCAAGGTGTTTAATTACACAATTGTGTTTTGCTGCATAAGATAATGCGCAATAGATTGATGTGGCCTTGAGTGTTGGTGAAAAAGTTTCGTCATAGTCTAGTGCTGACTGTAAGTACCCTTGTGCCACAAGTCTAGCCTTGTATTGCACCTGCCCATCTGATCCAGATTTTAACTTAAAAACCCATCTACACCCAATGAGTTTTTGGTTGGGTGGTATTACAGACTCTTCATACACTTGCAGACTTTTCAACGACTCAAGTTCCGCATTCATGGCGTCTGACCATCCAGTCTGTTCACCTTGTGTTAGATGCTTGATGCTCTCATAGCTGGAAGGTTCAGCAAGAACGATGCACGCTTGTTCCGGACTGTAGCGATCTGGAGGACGTGTTTCTCTCGTAGATCGTCGTAGAACCGGTGTTGTTGCCTCATCTGGCGCTTTATGCTGGACATCTGGCTGCTGCTGCTGCTGCTGTGACACTCCCGCTCCCGAAGATGGAGGTGTTACAGGTTCTGGCTTGATGTCTCTGCTGTTGGGTGAAGGACTCTGCCTCTCGCCTCTAGATGGTGGCGGCGTACCAGCTTTCTCCGCTGCAGGCAGGAATACTGTAGAGGACGTTCTCTCCCAACCCACAGAGGTTTCCAGAAAATTTGCAGAGCATGAAGTTGTTATCTTCTTTTCACCTGCTTGGGAAAATCTGTAAGCCTTGTGATTATTCGCATAACCAAGAAATAACAACTTAACAGCCTTGTTGTGCCCCTTTCTTTGGAGCTGCTTTGGGATATTTACATAAGCTGGTATCCCAAATATCTTTATATAGTTAATTGTAACCTTTCTGCCATACCATATCTCAGCTGGTATTTTGCCAGTAGCAGAAGACCAAGAGTAGTTTAGAACATGGGAAGCACACATTGTACTTTCCCCCCAATAACACATTGGTAGGTTGCTGTCTCTCAACATAGATAAGCACATATTATAAAGGGTTTGATTTCTCCTTTCACAAAATGAATTATGTTGTGGTCGGTACGGTGCCGTCCGTTGATGACTGATTCCATATCTCCTGCATAGGGAAAACATTTTGTCATTGCAAAATTCTGTACCATTATCAGTAATGATAGTGCGTGGAACCTTATCTGTTTTCCTCTTGATGAAACGAAGCCAATTGCTGAAAGTTTGATACGTCTCAGCCTTTGATCTAAGTAAAAAACAAAAACCATAGCGAGAATGATGATCCTCTATATGCAAACAGAATTTAGCTCCGCCCAAACTTCTGGTTGGAAAGGGTCCAATCAGATCTAGGAAAACGAGGTCCAGTATTGCATCAGACTTGAATTTTGTTGGAGATACAGTTGATGCTGCTTTAGATTTTGTTGCCTTGCAGATTTCACAGTCAACAAAACAATTGCAGGCCTTGGGGGTAATTTCAGCTGCTTGTAAAGTTCTTTTAACAGCATGGAAATTTATGTGCCCCAACCGTCTGTGCCACATGTGAATGCACTCCTCGTGAGGAGGCTTATTCATACTCACATGGTGGATCATATCTTCACTCTCCAAGAAATATAAATTGTCTTTCCTTTTGGCCACAACAGAAATGTCATCTGCATTAATCAGGCAGCTGTCAGCTGTAAAAGAGACTTTAAAATTTTGCTCAGTCAAAGTAGATACAGATATCATATTATACTTTAAACTTGGCACATGAAGCATTTGAAGTGTTCAAAAAGGGACTATGAGGAGCATATTGCAAAAAACATAAAGACCAACAATAAAAATTTCTTCAAATATATTAGAAGTAGGAAACCAGCCAGGGAAGCAGTGGGGCCCTTGGATGACCATGGGGTAAAAGGATTACTGAAGGAGGATGGGGAAATGGCTGAGAAGCTGAATGCATTTTTTGCCTCCGTCTTCACCGTGGAAGATGAGAAGTGTTTGCCCGCCCCAGAACCACTAATATTGGAAGGGGTGTTGAAAGACCTGAGTCAGATTGAGGTGACAAAAGAGGAGGTCCTACAACTGATAGACAAATTAAAAACTAATAAGTCACCGGGTCCGGATGGCATACATCCGAGAGTTCTGAAAGAACTCAAAGTTGAACTTGTGGATCTTCTAACAAAAATCTGTAATCTTTCATTGAAATCTGCCTCCGTTCCTGAGGACTGGAAGGTAGCAAATGTCACCCCCATCTTTAAAAAGGGTTCCAGAGGAGATCCGGGAAATTACAGGCCAGTCAGTCTGACTTCAATACCGGGAAAGTCGGTAGAAACCATTATCAAGGACAGAATGAGTAGGCACATTGATGAACACGGGTTATTGAGGAAGACTCAGCATGGGTTCTGCAAGGGAAGATCTTGCCTCACTAACCTGTTACATTTCTTTGAGGGGGTGAACAAACATGTGGACAAAGGAGACCCGATAGATGTTGTTTACCTTGACTTCCAGAAAGCTTTTGATAAAGTTCCTCATCAAAGGCTCCTTAGAAAGCTTGAGAGTCATGGAGTAAAAGGACAGGTCCTCTTGTGGATCAAAAACTGGCTGAGTAATAGGAAGCAGAGAGTGAGTATAAATGGGCAGTCTTCGCAGTGGAGGACGGTAAGCAGTGGGGTGCCGCAGGGCTCGGTACTGGGTCCCATCCTCTTTAACTTGTTCATAAATGATTTAGAGTTGGGAGTGAGCAGTGAAGTGGCCAAATTTGCGGATGACACTAAATTGTTCAGGGTGGTGAGAACCAGAGAGGATTGTGAGGAACTCCAAAGGGATCTGTTGAGGCTGGGTGAGTGGGCATCAACGTGGCAGATGCGGTTCAATGTGGCCAAGTGCAAAGTAATGCACATTGGGGCCAAGAATCCCAGCTACAAATACAAGTTGATGGGGTGTGAACTGGCAGAGACAGACCAAGAGAGAGATCTTGGGGTCATGGTAGATAATTCACTGAAAATGTCAAGACAGTGTGCGTTTGCAATAAAAAAGGCCAACGCCATGCTGGGAATTATTAGGAAGGGAATTGAAAACAAATCAGCCAGTATCATAATGCCTCTGTATAAATCGATGGTGCGGTCTCATTTGGAGTACTGTGTGCAGTTCTGGTCGCCGCACCTCAAAAAGGATATTATAGCATTGGAGAAAGTTCAGAAAAGGGCAACTAAAATGATTAAAGGGCTGGAACACCTTCCCTATGAAGAAAGGTTGAAACGCTTAGGGCTCTTTAGCTTGGAGAAACGTCGACTGAGGGGTGACATGATAGAAGTTTACAAGATAATGCATGGGATGGAGAAAGTAGAGAAAGAAGTACTTTTCTCCCTTTCTCACAATACAAGAACTCGTGGGCATTCGATGAAATTGCTGAGCAGACAGGTTAAAACGGATAAAAGGAAGTACTTTTTCACCCAAAGGGTGATTAACATGTGGAATTCACTGCCACAGGAGGTGGTGGCATCCACAAGCATAGCCACCTTCAAGAAGGGGTTAGATAAAAATATGGAGCAGAGGTCCATCAGTGGCTATTAGCCACAGTGTGTGTGTGTGTGTGTATATATATATATGTAGGCTTGCTGTTGCTCAGAAAAAATCACCTCTTTTTCTTGCAGCAGCTGCAAATTTCTTTTCATGAATTCTAGGTGGCTATTCATGTCCCCACCAGCCTCATATTTTGCTGTAAGGAGTTTCTTCATTAAGTATATATGGGACCCCACACTGTCACTAACATAAAGAGACTTTAGGGAATCCCAACTTGCTTTTGCACTGTTTAAGGATTTTATGTGGATAAGCTGGCTGTCTTCCAAAGTGAGACCAATTAAAGCACAAGCCTTATCCTCGTTGCTTTTGTGTTTAGCAATTTCGGCTGCATCATTAGCAGCGTCTAAACGGGCTACGTCGGGTGGATTCGTCACGTACTCCCACAAGCCTTGGTATTTTAGAAGCATAGTGACCTTCTCGGACCAGGTGCTGTAATTATCTCCGTTCAGTCTCTTAACAAGAAAACCGGAGACTTGGATACAGGACTCCATTGTGCCTATGTGCAGAAAAAAAAAAACTGCCACGCCCAATAAACAGCTGTTACTCACGAGTAGACCGCAGGACTGTTGGCACTTATGTTGCTCTTACTCTCCAGGAGACTGGGCCCATAACCGATGACAGAGTTTTGATACGCGTAGGGAAGTGCCCTGTTGAGTAGGTAGTAAAGTGCAACTCCAGAACACTGTGGTAAAGAAAAACAAAACTCCAAGACAGCCGAGTAATCAGTTGTATTGGGTTAACACGTAAGAAGCAGTCTCAGGCAAGCCAATGGGTCATACACACTAAAGTCAGTCAGTCCAATATACAGTACCAATTCTTAGTCCAAGTAGAGAAGTCAGAAATCCAGTCCATACATCAAATTCAGTAGCTAAGCAATCCTTCAGAGTTTCAGTATGCAAGCAAGATGTTCCTCCTTCACACACAACGTCTGCTCCTTCTCTCTCTCCATCAGCACCATCAACCACACCCACACAGGGCAAGGCTTTTTACTAATATAGTACAGCCCACCAATCATAACACTGATTGTTTTCATTAGCTGCACCTGAGATTCTCGTGACTCCTGTATAGCTTAGTTACATAACAAATGATTCAGCAGTTTTTAGTTGTCTTAAAGCAACTTAACACTGACAATTTCTTTCCTATTAATCCCTAAAACAGAGTTTGCCTTTTTCACCACACTGGGTTGACGTTTGCATTGAGCTATCTATCCGCTATAATCACAAGATCTTTCCCCTTCTCAATCTCTGCAAATTCAGACCCCCATCAGCCTATACTAGATGTGGGATTTTTTGTCCCTATCACCTTACACTTATTAACACTGAACTTAATTTGCCACATTGTTGCCCACTCACCCAGTTTGTGGAGGTCCTCTTGGAGCTCCTCACTGTCAGCCTTGGTTTTTGCCATTCTGAATAACTTTGTGTCATCTGTAAACTTGGCCACTACACTACCCACCCCTAATTCCAGATCATTTATGAATAAATTAAATAGGCCCCAATACCAATCCTTGTGGGACTGCACTACTTAACTTCTCTCCACTGTGAGAACTCTCCATTGATTCCTACTCTTTGCTTCCTGTCATTTAACCAGTTTTTAATCCATATGTCACCCCCGATGGCCCCCATCACGCCCTGCCATGGCCGCTGCTCTCCTGGTGGCCTGGCTTGAACCTGGGCCCGTCTAGGCATCCCAGAGATCTCAGAATACGGGAGGACAGAGCTGGGTTACTTCACCCCTTTGTGCTCGTGCCCTCCCCGTAATAGACACCATAATAGAACCCATCTTCTGATCCCATGAGTATAAGTTTACTCAGGAGTCTTTGGTGAGGTACGTTGTTGAAAACATTTTAAAAGTCAGCCCTGATCTGGATAGCCCAAAAAGATCTCGGAAGCTAAGCAGGACTGACTCTGGCAAGTACTTGGATGGGAGATCTTGGAATATCAGAGCTGGAGGCAGGTTTTATTCAGCCACCTCTTTGAATATCCTGTATGCCCCCAGTAGGGGTCAGTCACCAGAAGTTGCCATGATTTTCAGGTGCACACACACACTCAGACATGACAATGAAAATAAAAAATACCAAATAAAAGCCTTTTGAGAGTCCAGATGTATAGTCTACTTTAGGGGTGGGGAACGTCCGTCCTGAGGACCATTTACGGCCCTCGAGACCACTTGGACTGTCCCTTGAGGATTGCTGGGCTGAGCCAAACCACGTGGCTGCCTCCCTGGCCCTGGCTGGCAAGGATTGTGGGGCCCAGCTAGCCAGCAGGGAATGTGGGGCCCAGCTGTACCGCGCTGTTGCCTTTCTGGGACCTGGCTGGCCAGCCAGGATTGCTGCAGGGCCTGAAAAAGTCACTTCCACAGTTCAGGTAAGTTTTCCCCTCATTTCTTTATTTCCCTTTCTTTCTATTTCTTCCCCCATTTCTTTGTTTCTCTTAATTCCTCTTTCTTCCCCCTTTCTTTATTTTCCTTTCTTTCCCTTTATTCCCCTCTCCTTTCTGTCAAGCATGCAGTTTTCAAGAATGAGTCAAGTGGATACAAAACTACGTTTATTGATAGACTGATATGCTCTCCTGGTACAGGTTCTTGAGAGTGATACTCAAAATACATTGATACAATTCTTTTAAGGCATACTTCAAAGGGTTCCCAAAGGAGGGGGCGAGGGATGCTCTCTAACACATAAACTATCATAAATGTCTACATTCTCACAATGTTATCAGTGTCTTGTTCTTGCTTTCCTCAGGCAGGAATGTATGGGAAGGTGTTGATTATTCTTTCTCTTACTAGTTTCGTTTCTCACTACTCTACTTCAAAAGCAATAAGCAAGAAGGGGAGGGGGAAAGAATAACAGAGCCAAAGTACCTCGGCCCTCTATGATGTTTCACAGACCAGCTTTATGGAGGCCCCTAAAACAATTAATTACCATTGGAATTTTACCATGCTTGACACTTTATTTATTTTCCTTTATTACCCTTTATTCTCCCCATTTCCCTTTTCCCCTTTCTTTCCATTTCTTCCCCCATTTCTTTATTTCCATTTCTTCACCCCTTTCTTTCCCTTTCCCCATTTCTTTATTTCCCTTCCTTCCCCTTTCTTTCTTTCCCTTTATTCCCCTTTTCTCCACCCATTTCATTTCCCTTTCTTTATTTCTCTTTCTTTATTTCCATTTATTGCCCTTTCTCCCCCATTTCTTTATTTTCCTTTATTCCCATTTCATTCCCCATTACTTTTTCTGTTTATTTCCCTTTCTTCCCCCATTTCTTTATTTCCATTTATTTCCCTTTCTTCTTCCCATTTCTTTATTTTCCTTTATTACCTTTTCTTCCCTCCATTTCCTTTCCCTTTCTTTCCCCCATTTCTTTCTTTCCCTTTCTCCCTCCCTCCCTTCCTTCCTCTCACTCTCTCTCTCTTTCTCTCTGTGGAGCATGAGTGGTGGGCATTGTGAAGGACTGATGCTGGGGTATGTGGGTGCCTTTAAAGATCTGCTGGGAGCAGCTGCAGTTTCCACATGAAGGGAGGGAGGGGTGGCAGGGGTGGGGAGCCAGCTACCACCAGTTCAATTTGCACTTGATTAACCCAGATAATGGTGTGGCCTAATATGCTAATGAGCGTGTGACCTAATATGCTAATATTAGGGATGTGGTCTAATATGCTAATGAGTTCCTGCTGGGCTTTTTTGTAGAAGCTGGAGCTAGGCATTTGCCTAGGGCGGCAGTCACGGGTATGTGTGTGTGTGTGTGTGTGCGCGCGTGCCAAATTAGGCTCTCCCCACATTACTTCAAATAGAAAAACAATTACTTACATTAATTTTTGCTGACCTGAATCGTTCTCCCTCAGCGGAGCACTGTTTTTTTAGTTGATAATTTTGTATGGCCCACGGATGAAATTATAAATATCCAAATGGCCCTTGGCAGAAAAAAGGTTCCCCACCCCTGGTCTACTGGGTTACCATTGTGTATGTGCTTGTTCACTTTTCTCAAAGAACTTCAAATGGTTGGTAAAGCAGGACTTCCCTGTGCAGAAGTCATGCTGATTTTCCTTCAGCAGACTTTGTCCTTCTATGTGCCCAACAATTCTACAGTTTCTACCAATTTGCGTGGGACAGATGTTAGACTGACTGGCCTGTTATGAGTTTACACTGTGCAATCTATTTTAAGTTTCAGTGAGAAAGCTGAACTATAAATAAATAAATGTGGAATTTTATCTCATCACTTTAGTACTTATTTGACATTAACAGTCTTGAATATATCAAGCATGAACTATGAAATCTCATATTGTCAAAAGCTCAGGTCTGTTACTCATCAGCCCTCTTAAATTCTTATAATCATGGGTAGGCAACTTTTAGTCTCAGTCTAAGTATATATGATGACCTAGCACCATTCCCTCACTCAGATGCAGGATTTTCCCTCCTTTTTTCTTCCTTTCTGACTGAGCTGTCCCTTTATACAGGGCTTTTGGGGTAGAATCCCCCCCCCCCAGCATTTGCATATTGGGCTACACCTCCTAATGCCATGTTCCTGCTAAAAACAACAACAACTCTGCCTTTATCTATTTTCCTCTTTTTCTGAAGATCTGTGACTGCCTCATCTTGTCATGTTATTGTATTTTGATGCTGATTTAGTCCAGAAACTTAAGGGAAGAGATAACATTGTCCTCTTAACTTCAGCTTCTGAAAATGGAACATGCAAGGCTTTTAAAAGTTCAACATAGAGGGGAAAGGGTCAAGTGAAATCAATGGTAAAATCTCTTAAGTAAATCAATAAAAACTCTGAGGTGGGGCCAGCTCGCCCACTAGGAAAATTAGGCATTTGCCTAGGGTGCCGGGAGGGGGCGCCAAATTGGACTTCCCCTCTCCTGGAATCCCAGACAAATGCCTAATTTCCCCCCACCACCAAGGGCATGCTCAGAGAGTTCCAGCCACTCCCTGATTGGCTTTGTAAAGCATTCTCTTAAGAGAATGCACAATGAGGCTTCACTCCCCCCCCCCTCCCTTCTGGTGCTGGAAGAGAAGGGGGTGTGAAGCCTCACGTGCTCTCTTAAGAGAACGCTTTACTGAGATGCCGGCATCGAAACCAGTAAGGGAGAGGCTGACGTCACTCCTATGAGCACACCGGCGGGGGGCTACTTGATGCCAACTGAGAAGGATGAACACATTTTACGGGCTCTAATCAGCGTGCTCTCATAGTTAAAGTCTCTCGGACATCTTCTAATTAGCTGATTCAGTTCTTGCCTACTTGTGACATTTATTACATCTTTAGCAAGGCCCAGACATAATAATTTCTGGCCCAATAATCTGTCCCAGTAACTTGTGTGAAGGTCCAGCTTGACTAGTCTGAGGAGGTTTAGATCTGAATTTGATTTCAGAGTCCTAATATATATAATATACTTATATACTTCACTTAAGTATATGTCACTTATAGACACTCAACCATGAACTTTACTATTAGAGGGAAACAAGCTGTAAGTGAGGGAATTTGAAAATTTTCCTCCCCACTCAATATCTCCTCCTCCAGAGATTTTTGTTCTTTTTCGTTTGGGTTGTATACCTGGAGAGTTCCCAAAGTATGTAGAAATCTTTAACTCAGGGGTGTTAAACATGTGGACTGAGGGCCAGATCAGGCTCCCAGAAGGCTCCTATCAGGCCCTCAAGCAACTCACTGCTTCCTTCTCATTCTCTTGTTTCCTTCTTCATCACAGCTTGCTTTGACATGCTTGCTCAATCACAAAGGAGCCCCAGAGCAAAGCCTCTATTTTCTGTATTGGCTGACAAGCACAGGAAGCAACTTATATACAAAAACTCACAGTGCCCAGCCATTTCATGTTTTTCTTCTGTAATGGATGTCAGTAAATCAAAAGTAGGTTTGCAGTTTACAGATACACACCTGAACAGCATACTCAAGATTACTACAGCACAGACATTGTCTCCAGATTTTGATGCCATAATTCAGAGCAAGAGGTGTCAGTTATCAGAGACTGTTAAATAAATAAAATATTGCAAGAATGCTAATGTTTTAAGCATGTTTTAAGTTTTTAAAAATCTTCAATTGTGTTCATCTGTGTCCTTTATTAAATTTATATCTCTGCTACCTGGCATTACATTTTATGACATTCATGACCTGGCCCAATAAGATCTCATTTATGTCTGATCTGGCCTTCATAACAAATGAGTGTGACACCCTGCCCTAACTTGTCTGGGAGAGGATTAGTTTTGTTGCTTTTATGGTCATAACATTACCTGGTCACTTTATTATTAAAGGACTGATAATATCTAGTCCTGCTTCCATGGAAGTATCATTGGCCTAAAGTTCCCAGGAGGTCTCCCATCCTGGTACAGAACAGCTTCAGCTTCAACAAGATTGCTGCATCCTGCTCTTCTTAATTCTATGATCCAGGTTCAAATACTGTAGGTTGCTGTAGAAAACACTGCTTAACATGTTTTGATCTTTAATGGTACACAGAGTGAAACTGTGAACAATCTTGGGTTTCACTTAATTGACTTTTCTTGACTTGGTAGTTTCGAACAGTTGGTAGTTAATTGACTTGGTAGTTTCGAACAGTTATTGCTTGACTGTTATTTTACAAAAGACATTGTACAATTTTTATGGGGGTTTTTTTTGCCGTATTTTGGTATTTATCTGTTGGGGATTATTTCATTGATGATAGCACTATGATTTCGAAAAGCCACCTAAGTTTTTCTCACAGGGCCATGACTTTCACATCTTTATCTTAAATTATGTTCTTCAAAATACCTATGACTGTTAAAAGTCTTCTTTTTAGTTCTGCATATCACAATCTTTTGCAATTCATTTGAAAACATATGTGCCACACAAACCCTTCATTCCAGAAGTTTATTTTGTAGTTAATGAGCCATTCGTCAAATGGCTCATTCAATTAAGGAACAAATATAATGGCCTGAACCTTTGCACACTTCAGTGGCAGTTCTAAACATGCTTTCTCCTAAAATAATTGGAAATTACTTTGGTGCAAATGTGTTTAAGATCAGTTAGTTGTTAATTTATAGAACTGAACACTCATTGGATCAGCTGAAGTTCAGTGTGGACATAAATCGCTTTCACCTTTGAAAGCCACCCAGAATATCATAAGGAGAAGATGAAAACAGCTCATTTGATTAATTTAAAACAAAATTTAGAGCTAGCCAGCCATTCATTAAAGCATGGGTGTTCTAAATGCAGGGTGAAAGGAAAGTACTTTTCATAGAGGTTATTAGACTTGGATGGGTAGAAGAATATTGATACTTTGGATTGCAGGGGGGGGGATGAAAAATAGGATTGTAAGGTCATTCCTGCAGCTTTTTATAGTTACCTGATTACAGCTATTCTATTCTTGTTGACCTTCTGCTGCTGTTTTTTTTTTTTTAAAAAAACTTGTGGAATTAAAAATTTACTCAGGGGAATTATTCATAGAGATTCATGAATAAATATAACTCTTAGCACCATCTTATTAACCAAAAGCAATTTAGAGATAAATACAGTGAATGTTAATGAAAGGCAAAGAATGGAAAATTGTTTAAGTGGCCAAAGAAACTTTATCCTATTGTGATGCAAGCCAAGCTATGCCAGCTATATGTAAATGTATGCAGTAGCTTGTGTGCATGTGTCTACTTTGAAGTTGCCATCTGAATTTAATTCTGCCTTTGTGATTAAATCAGGCCATTACGTTTAATCTCACTTAATAGTAAGAAACGCTCTTTGTTGTTTTCTATAGGCAACATATTCTGCACCTAACATATACAGCTTGGCATTCACACTTTACTATTAATCCCCGATGGCTGATAATTGCTTCATCTCCAAGTTCTCTGTCCAATTCACAAGAGAACTGATTGCAACTATTCTTCCCCTATACATTAATGCATTGTTTTGGTCTTACTTCTTTGGCTCAGTGAACCCTATCAAGCTGTCCACATTTTCTGGGCATGTGGATGTATTGTAAGTTGTTAAATTAAATTCTGCACTGACACACACACACACCCTCCCCATCAGCCATCAGAATCTATTAGCCTTGCAGGTTAGTTGATTGACAAGTTAGGCTACTTTTCTAACCAGAAAACCTGGAATAAAAAGGCAGAAATGAGTGTTTCATGTGAAACTCTGAGGTATTCTGCCTGCTGTCTTTCTGTTTACATTTGCATTATCAATACTGGATCTATGGTATAGCTAGTGTATTCTCCCAAGTTTCAGTTGTGAAATTTCCCTAATACACAACTACTGAAAAATTAAAACTTATCTTTAGTCTTTAGAGTGAAATTCTTTATTAAACTCCAATAGAAATGCATGCCCCACCCCCCACCCCAATTCTTGGACACAATCTAATACATAATCATTAATATGATGGCACAGTGATTGATTTTTAGTTTTTAAAAATAAATTTAATAACTTTCAGAGAACTTGTTCATATGGCAGGTTTTTCAAAATAATATTAATTTTGACCATTATGTCATATCAGAGTCTTGTGTGGAATCCCATATGAAGAAGAAGAGGAAGACCATAAGAACATAAGAGAAGCCATGTTGGATCAGGCCAACGGCCCATCCAGTCCAACACTCTGTGTCACACAGTGGCAAAAAATTTTATATATACACACACACTGTGGCTAATAGCCACTGATGGACCTGTGCTCCATATTTTTATCTAAATCCCTCTTGAAGGTGGCTATACTTGTGGCCGCCACCACCTCCTGTGGCAGTGAATTCCACATGTTAATCACCCTTAGACCGCAGAATTATACCCTGCCCTTCTCTCTGAATCAAAGTCTCAGAGCAGCTTACAATCTTCTTTATCTTCTTCCCCCACAACAGACACCCTGTGAGAGAGCTCTCACAGAAGCTACCCTTTCAAGGACAATTCTTGTGAGAACTATGGCTGATCCACAACAGACACTTCTGTGAGAGAGCTCTCACAGAAGCTACCCTTTCAAGGACAATTCTTGTGAGAACTATGGGTGATCCAAGGCCATTCCAGCAGCTGCAAAGAGTGGGTAATCAAACCCAGTTCTCCCAGATAAGAGTCCATACACAACCACTACACCAAACTGGCTCTCAACCCCCCAACAAATAAGCACCTCAAACCCTCCTTACAAACTCAGGAGATCCTCATAACCACTTAGGGTACCCCCCCTGGATAATTGCTGCAGTCCAATATAGTGTGAAGTATATTAAACTCCATCAATATAATTGCTAAAGAATGGTTTTTCCAAAGACTTTCATGTTCTAACACAGCCATTTAAGTACTGAAATGTGCTTGTATCCTAGACATTTTGATTTTAGCTTTCATAGCTCATTATAGTTCCAGGCACCTAAATGATATGCTGCACAGTGCCTCATATTTTTATGACTGTGAATATATTTATGCTCTCAAGTTGAATAACCATTAATAATACTTGAGTAATAATCACTGAATAGTGGCGGTGAGATATTGATGGATAGTTCAGAACAGATTCCTCCATAGATGGGGTTTCGTCCCATGGCTTTGTGCATTTTTGCTGATAATCACATGAATCCTGAGCAGTATGTTCATTCATTAACTAACAAACATTGCTAGGCTCTAACAAGTTGCTGTCCAGCATCTTCAGCAAAGTAAATTGTATACATTGCAAGACATTCAGGCTCCAACTCAAAGTGCAGTTCTCTACTCTACAATGAAGCAGTTAGTTTCTGGGCAGCTAAAAACTTTGCCATTTGAAGAAGACACTCATGAATCTGCAGTTTTGAAGGGAAGTTGGAGCAAAATGTCTTGGGGGAAAGACTGATGCCCTGGCCTACGGCTTCTGAATTTGCTTTGGCAATGTATTCCTCTTCTCCATTCCTCAGTATTCCAAAGGCATTTCTGAGCTTCTGGACAAATGTGGCAAAGTTTCGCATCAAATCATTAATTCTGGTGATTTTAGATCAGAAGATGGAGAACTGGTGTTTCCCCATCCCCTGTCAGTTATTTGCTGTCATTTTAGTGACCTCCTGTCATAAGATTTGAACGTAACCCTTTTCTGAATTGCCTTATATTTTACTTTTCTTGCATGATTATTAGTCAGTTTGAAAAATACATGTAGTTTACATTGTTGGGTATGTGGGGGGGTGTTGTCTGAGAATTAAAGCAGTAGGAGTAATTCCCTTGTTCGATTTTACATGCGGTACATTTTATCTATCTTGTTTTCCTTTTTGGCAACTTGCCAAGATTCCTCTGAATTTACTTGCAAGCTTTTCTAGATTTATTTATCCTATCCTAGATTTATTTATCCCAATTTGTTACGACACCCACACACCAGGCCGGGCACATGTTAGACCTGATCTTTGCGTCCGGGATTTCGGTGAACGATATCGCGGTAGAAGCGGTACCATGGTCGGATCACCTAGCCCTCAAGGCCCGTGTGGAGATGCCACCCCAACCCTGTATGGGCGGAGAGCCTATTTTGGCTCGCCCCCGGAGCCTGATGGACCCGGAACGGTTCCAAATGGCACTAGGGGATCCCTGGCCCCCTGGCGATTCCCTCGATGACCTGGTGGAGGCCTGGCAAGGCCGGCTAACCAGGGCCATCGACGAGATCGCACCTCGACGTCCTCTGCGCCCTCGCAGGAGGCTGGCTCCATGGTATACCCTGGAGCTACGCCGGCTGAAACAGGGGCTCAGACGACTAGAGAGGCAGTGGCGGCATACTCGGGACGAAGCGACGAGAACATCTTATAGAACGTTTATGAAGTCTTATGAGATGGCAGTCAAGGCTGCAAAGAAAGATTACTTTGCAGCCAAGATTGCATCTGCAGATTCGCGCCCGGCACAATTATTTAGAATAATTGGAGATCTTACTACATTGCCTCAAGGCAAACCAAATGTTAGGGAATTAGAGATTGGCTGTGAGGCTTTTGCGAAATATTTTGCAGATAAAATCACGTCGCTCCGCCAAGACCTGCCTATCACATTGGATGCAGTACGGGAACTTGAGGCTCCGCGCCTGTCTTCGGGTTTGGAGTTGGGTCGGTTTGACCCGCTCAGCCTGGAGGAAGTCGATGGAATTCTCTCTGTTGCGCGCCCAACAACTTGCGATTTGGACCCTTGCCCCTCCTGGTTGATTAAAGCTTGCCAGAGGGAGCTTAGATGTCCTTTACGGGACATAATAAATAGATCCCTCTCGGAGGGACTTTTTCCATCACCTCTGAAAGAGGCTTTGGTCCGCCCCCTCTTGAAAAAATGTACAGCAGATCCGGCCGAATTGGCAAATTACCGACCGGTTTCTAATTTACCGTTTTTAGGTAAAATTATTGAGAGGGCAGTGGCGCTGCAACCACAGGGTTTTCTAGATGACGCTTCCGTCCTAGACCCTTGCCAGTCCGGCTTTCGCCCGGGCCACGGGACGGAGACAGTGCTGGTCACCTTGGCAGATGACCTCCAGCGGCAACTGGATCGAGGAGGCGTGGCGGTGCTGATGCTGTTAGACCTGTCGGCAGCGTTCGACACGGTCGACCACCGGCTACTGACCCGCCGCCTCGCCGACATAGGGGTCAGGGGGCTGGCCTTACAATGGCTTTCCTCCTTCCTCAAAGGTCGGGGACAAAGGGTGGCAATCGGGGGTGAGCTTTCCCAGAGGCGCACACTAGATTGTGGGGTGCCTCAGGGAGCAGTTCTCTCCCCGATGTTATTTAACATCTACATGCGCCCCCTTGCCCAGATTGCCCGGAGTTTTGGACTGGGTTGTCATCAATATGCGGATGACACCCAGCTCTATCTGCTAATGGATGGCCGGCCTGACTGCGTTCCAGTGAATTTAGACCGGGCACTGCAGGCCGTGGCAACTTGGCTTAGGCTGAGTGGGTTGAAGCTGAACCCGACGAAGACAGAGGTCCTTTGCGTGGGGCGCGGCGCTCTGGGAAGGGAAATACCTCTCCCGGTTTTTGACGGTGCGCCGCTGAAGGCGGCGGGCCGGGTCAGGAGCCTGGGAGTCCTACTGGAGCCTTCACTATCAATGGAGGCCCGGGTAGCGGCCACTGCCAAGTCGGCATTCTTCCACCTGAGGCGGGCAAGGCAGCTGGCTCCTTTCCTGGAGCGCCGGGACCTGGCAACAGTGATCCATGCGACGGTCACCTCAAGACTAGACTACTGCAACGCCCTCTACATGGGGCTGCCTTTGTGTCGAACCCGGAAGCTGCAGCTAGTGCAGAACGCAGCGGCCAGGCTGTTATTGGGACTCCCGAAATGGGAGCATATACAGCCGGGGCTGCGTGAACTGCACTGGCTGCCAGTTACATACCGGGTGCGATACAAAGTGCTGGTTATTACCTTTAAAGCCCTATATGGCCGAGGACCTGCCTACCTGAGGGACCGTCTCTCCCCATATGAGCCCCAAAGAGCACTGAGGTCGGCAGGGAAGAACACGCTGACTATCCCTGGGCCAAAGGAGGCGAAATTACAGAGTACACGGGCACGGGCCTTCTCTGTTATAGCCCCGTGCCTTTGGAATCAACTTCCGGAGGAGGTACGGGCCCTGCGGAGTTTGGACCAATTCCGCAGGGCCTGTAAGACCATCCTTTTCAAGCAGGCGTTTGTAGAAGTTGATAGGATGGCTGTTTAATTACCAACGATTTATCTAGTGACCCCTGCCATAATACAAGTGTACAGATAACATCAGGAAGATCACCGCCGTTTAAACTATGGAATGATCCAGACATTTGGAACTGGTTTTAGATTGTTGTTTTAAATCAATGTATAACTTAAATGTTGTTTTAAATTACCTTATATTGTATATTTTATATTGTATAATTTTATCGAACTGTTGTCAGCCGCCCTGAGCCTGCCTAGGCGGGGAGGGCGGGATATAAATAAAATTTATTATTATATTATTATTATTATTACTATCCATGTTCTGTGTATCTTTGCTGCATCTTCCTATTCTTCTGAGGTCTCCATACAAAACCTTTTGCTTGCCAAATTTTGTTTTGCTGGTAATACGGAAAACACTAAGGCCATGTTTACCTAAGGTGGGATGCACAAGCTTCCGTACAGAAACACTTGTTCAAGCTAGAGTACTTCAAAAATGTTTGGCGGTTAAATGGATGATAAACTTGAAACAGTGCAAGTGGCCTATACTTTGGGCTGCATTGTCAACTTTCCAGTTGTTTTTCTTCATGTTAAGCCAAGAGTATTGAGAGCCTTTTATTTCATTCTGCGTCAAGTCCAAGGTTAAAGATGAGACACCTAGAATGCCATTCCACATGGAGGAAATCAGACCCAGCCTCTTCTCAATCCTTATATATTGGGATTAAACCCTTAAAGTACATTTCTGAGGGACAGTTCCTAACTTGAGCCTCCTGGGAAGAAAAGTGCAATCACATCAGAAGCAAACTGACAAAGGGTTTGGACTGAGGAAGAGAAGGCAGCAAGTGCTTTGTGCTCCTTTTATTCCACACCCCCATGTCCAGTGATTCCCTCCCACTTTTACTTTGCCCTGATCAATCTGGGCTCTTTTCCTTGCTCCTGTATTGCTTTACATTCTAATTAAGCTTAAACTGTGGAACCAATTTTGAGACAGAAGTGAATTGAAGGATCTTTTAGCAGAATAATTGGAATATAAAATAGAAGACCTTCAATCTTCTAAAAAGAGATATATCAAGCAAAAGAACCACTCTCCAGAGCAATGCCTTCCATTAACTGTTGATCTAAGGGACACAAACGTCAGCAAACAGCTTTTGAACCAGCTACCCTGAAATGAATGGGAGCTTCTCAAGACACAAATATGCTCTGCACATCCCTCTTTCTTTTTAAAACACCATGTGCTGGATACATTCTGGCTGGCTTTAGCAACATTGGATTATCAAATTCTTCAAAGGACCAGTCTGCTAAGAACAATTTCCATGTATGTGGTATACCACATCTATTGACCAGACCATATTGGTGTGGATTTTGTAAACAGAGACTTATTGCAGAAGCAGATCTAATCTCTAGGTTGTTGGGGCAGGGGGGAGAAGGAAGAAGAAAGTGTATCAACCAAAATGTAATTTTATTCCAGATTAGTCTAGTTAGAGAACACCACTCAATCACAAAAAACAAATTGTGGGATTGGAGTGACTTTAATGTCAGTATAAAGCCAATGATTGTTCTGTTCTAAGATTCCGAATCTCTTTCAATGTTATCAGCAGAATCTCTTAGATATTAGAAAACACCATTGCCAATATGTATACACCAATATACTAATTATTTCAGCCACTCTCTGAAATCATCAGAGAGATGCAAATACTCTGGTATTTATTTGTGTTTATTATAATTGCACAAGTGCAAATTACAGGATCCTGCAGGGTTCCTTCTTAAAAATTAAACAATTATTTAAAAACTGAAAACTACAAAAAAAAAGTATGGTGGCATTCTAAAAAGTAACCAGAGAGTTGCATGTATGGTGGCAGGACCTGGTTATAGAAAGTTTATGCCACAAATGTTTTTTAGAAAAATATTAAGGTGCGGCAAGTCTCTTTGTTCTTTTTAATGCAAAAGGCTATCACAGCCATCTCTCTGGAACAAAACAGAAGAATTATTCAGGTGTGAGAGCATTTGCAACATCAGAACATTGTTTCAGAACTATACAACTTCATTTGTATATAGAACTGATTTTTAAAAAACTTAAAAGGCTGCCTTTACATTCCTGTTTAAGCATACACAGAAAAAATGTAAAACTAAGCAATCTGAAGGTTTCCAGATTTTTTTGTCTCCACTGGAAAGGAACCTATAACATCTCTCAGTAACAACATATTATAATATTCTACTTTTAAGTTCTATTGTTCTCTGAAACCTTTCTTGCATCCAAGAAAGAAACTGAATAGATCCTATTGTAAAAGCAGCAGTAACACAACTTCCACAGATGATTTCTAATGAAATTGGAATTTCAGTCTTTTGAATCTCTAAGAAAATGCCTCTTTGTCACCTCCATCGTCATTAAACCATTGAGTCTATGCTTCGGCTAAGGCTACTAATTTTTTCAACACTTTCTTTTAGTAAAGTAAATCTACAATTCTAGGCGTATCTACTTGGAAGAAAGTCCCAATAAAAGTAGTAGGATTTACTTTGAAATAAGTATAATTGGGCTGCACAGATCTTTATAGGCATAGTTGCAATACCTCCCAAGAATGCAACATCACCAGTGATTAAAGACTATACAATATAAAAAAATAACTTGGGGAGACACTTGTCGACAAGGTAATCAGAAATAGCAACCAGAGGCAGGGGTGTAAAGAAAATGGTTGCTGCACTTCTCTGAATGGAAGAGTGACACAAATAAGGAGCACCTTCTCGCTAAAGTTAAGCACGTTCTAGGCCCCATTGATTTCAATGTGAAAACTTAATTTTAAATCAATGAGCCCCTCAGACCATCTTATACAAGGGTCTGCCAATTCAACTGTGTTTGAGGGGGCTTACTAGTTAGTAAGTGTGCAAACCCACACTAGCACTCAGCACTGGTTGATGTTAAGCCCAAAAATTTAGGCGCCGACGTTTACTGGCATCTGCTGTGTTTGGTTTACGCTTTCTCTAGCAAAGTCTCCCACCCCGCCCATCCCCACTCCCGCTGAGTCTCAAGTCTGGTCTGGGGAAGCCGTATGAAAAGCTTCTAAGATTCGTGAGTCTGATGGCGAAACTGTCCACGGCCGCCGGCGTCACTTTTCCGAGTGGGACCCGGTGTTCACAGGCTTCAGTCCCGCACACGTGGCGCGGCCTCTCTCTTCTCCCCGCTGCCCCTCCCTCCAGGTTCGGGGGGGGGGCTCCCCGCCCCCCCTCCCACGCAGCCTGGGGCGGTCACTTGGAGAAGGGCGCCGGCACGGCAGCTATCCCGAGGCCGGGGGGGAGGCAGTGGGGGAACTTGCAAACCGCACAGGTGCAGAGGCTGGCCCCGCCGGGCAGGTGGACTTGGCTGCACTGCTGCTCCTCCAGCGAGAGAGAGAGGTATTTGCCGGCGGCGCGCAGGCTGTCCGGGGGGTGATGGGGGTGGTGGCTCAAAGTGCCCGGCGTCAGGAGCACCGGGCTCGGGGCGGTGGCAAAGAGGGGCAAGCCGGCCAACAGCAGCCTGGGCCCGGAGCCGCTCATCTCCCCGATGATGCGCCGGAGTTCTTGCAAAGAGCTGCCCAGCAAGAGGATGTAGTTCCTGGCTAAGAGCAGCGTGGCGATCTTGGAGAGTTTTCTACCCGGGGAGCTTTGGCAGTGGGCTGCCGAGTAGGGCATGATCACCTCTCGCAGGGCGTCCATGGCCAGGTTGAGGTCTTGCATCCGCTTCCGCTCCCGGCTGTTGATCTTCCGCCGCAGCAGTAGCTGCTGCTGCTCCGTGTTCGGCTCGCTCTTGCTGCTGCTACCGCCGCAGCCGCCACCCTTGACGCTTGCTGGGGACGGCTGGAGCAGCTCTGGAGCGAACTGGGGCCTGTCGTGCCCTGGTTTGGAGATCAAGACGGAGGGCGCCTGCCGGTAGCCAGCCAGCTCATACAGGGGCTGTTGGCGCAGCATGGTAGCCTCGCGGTGCGTTCAGATCGGGCAAAACACGCTCATAGTCAGAGGGCGTGCACGTGAAGGGAGACAGCTTTGCAACCGGCGGGGCAAATGTCCACTAACTGCTCGTTAGCCAAAGGGATCCAGGTTGCAGGGGAAAGAGGGGGGAGTGTGTGAAAAAAAAATCCTCTTCTAATTAGCTGTGAGATGTGAGGAAATGGTTTAACTGAACTTCTTTAAACCCTGCCCTGTGTTAGAGTGGAGGAATGACACAGAGCAGCCAATAGGAGGGCAAATCTGGATGGAGAGAGGAGCTCATTGGCTGTCTCAGGATCCCTAGGAGAAAATGTTGCAATTTGCAAACAAGAAGTTTATTGTTAAATCTGGCCGGCTATGCCTCAACCCTGGATCTCGGCCATTCCTGACCCCATAGTTCCAGCTCTTGTCCCTTCCAACAACCTTTGTGAAATTCTTTATTTTCTGTGTATATTCTCAGCTGCTTCTTTGTGTTGTCTCTGGAATATTGAGGTCAGCCAAAAAGGCTAGTATTTTAAACCACCTCTTCCTTACAGACCATAAAGCAGTATCTGAATTCTCTTCCTTAAAGCTTAAAATGACTTCCAGAGAACCCTCTGTCCCCTGGCAATGGTTAAAAAAGAAGTTGTTTTAAAATAAAATGTACAATATGTGCAGGTAACTTTAAACTGCAAGTGAAAGAGTGCACATACATGCTAACACATCCAACTTTGAAATGTTTGTCATCTTTTTCCTATAATGTTTTGTAATATTATTCAGAGTCCCAGCATTCCCCCCCACACACACATATTCTGTGTCTTGTATTGGATAGAGCCAAATGATTCCTCAATGAACCTCTTGGTTAAATTTAAATATGAATGCATTTATGAACAGTGTTGTGGATTTAAATTTGCAGTTTCAGAAAGAACCATGAGTCTGCAGATTTTCTATCCATAAGAGCAGCCCAGCTGGATCAGAGCAAGGGGCCATCTCCTTCAGCATCCTGTTTCTAACCAGGGCCAGCCAGATGCTGGCAGAAGGCCCACAAGCAGAGCATGGAGGCCACTGCCCTTACCCTTATTTGTGAATCAGGCCACTAATCCAAACTTGCTTAATATAAGAAGCACATAGAGTAAATGCCAGATGTTTGAGAGCCATAAGACATGCATGTCAGATATTTGAAAGCCACAAGACAGGAAGGAAGGCAAACAGGCAAATAGATGGGGGAGGTGGAGGTGGAAAGAAAGCAACTTTAAATATATTCTCCAAACCACCAGCTGGCATGGCTTAGAGAAGTGATTTAAAGAGAGAAATGCCTTCTCCAAGACAACCAATGGGGCAGTAGGGGCTTTGAGAGCCCTATTTTAAACGTGAGCTAGCTAATCTGCATGTGTGTATTAATACATACATTCTCATGTGAGATATCTGTACCTTTTGGAAACTAGCTAATTTCACTAACAGAGTGGTTCCCAACCTTTTGGGTATGGTAACCTTCATGTTCAAATTTATTTTGTACGATGACTCATCCAGGACTACTCTATACTTTTTGGTGTCCTAAGCAAAAATATGACCATGGCACTTGCCTGTTCCAGCATTCCATTTTCTACAGTGCCCAACCAGATGTTAATGAGAAACCAACAAACATCACATAAAAGGTACAGCTTCCCCCACTATGAACCCAACCTTCTTCTTCTCTGCCAGCTGGAATTTGAGAAGACATGCTCAGAGAGAGCTGGGTTGAGGAGATACACTAAGGCAGCAGTGAAGAGGTTGGCAGCAAGGGGCTCTGTTCAGTACATCTTCCACAGCAATGAGGCACTACAGAGGTTGGGCTGCAGAGGAGTGGCACCAAGACAGAGCCCATGCATACACATGCCTCTTTCTATCCTCCTCTAGTTTTTCCATGGCATGCTGAACAGCTCCCACCTACTCTCCAGCCCTGACTTTTCTTTCAGCTATTATCATGAAGTTACTAGTTTCTGGGTGGCTTTCTCCTTCCCCCCATTATTGTCACAAAGAGAGAGAGGGAGACAAGAATGTGAGAGGTTGGCAAGAAGGAAAGAGAGAAGGTTGTAAAGGCCAGGAGTGGTCATTTGTGATCTGTGATCCACTTTCAGAGGCTTTGCTGTCTACTTTTGGTCTTGGCCAGGTTGGGAAACAGTGCACTATCATATATACGGTACATGCCCCCTCATATATACATACTAGGACTTTGTTTTGTTCGGAAGTAGAGTGGTGTATCATGATTGGGTACAAACATTCAGATATCGTGAAGGCACTGGTGCCCTAAAAGTCCCTGGTGCCCCAAAAGTCCGCTACACCTGGGTAGGTTGTTGAATCTATTATATATACATCTGAGGAGCTCAGAAGAGATGCATATTTGACATTTCCCGTTTCACCCTCCTAGGGACCTGTGAGGCTGAAAGAGAATTACTGGTCTCTAATGGCTTGCTAAGCTCCATGGTTAAGTAGGGATTTGAGCATAGGTTTCCCCCAATCATTGAAAAGTTCCTCCAGTGAGTGATTTGGCTAGCCCCATTAGTTCCTTCAACTGTAAGATGGTTTGGCTTATAGAAGTCCCCTCCCCCATCTAAAGAGCTTAAGGAGCACCATAGATAAAGAGTCAGTCTAGGGTTAGCAATTCCTTGGGTGTTTGGGTGCTGTACCTGGGGAAGGTGGAGTTTGAGGAAGGAAGTGGGGACATGATGCTGGAGTTTCACTTCCAAAGCTGCCATTTCCTCTAGGGGAACTGAAATCTGTTTTGGGGAGATCAGTTGTAATTCTGAGAGAACTCCAGACCCCACTTTGAATCTGGTAAGCCTAAGAATCACTTAAGTTGGAGAATGGCTCTTTGGACTGGAGGCTTTGCTGATTGTAATGGTAGGTTATAAATCTCTATTTTTGACTCTTGAGATTCACAGCTGGGAGTAACAAAATGAGCGTTCCTGGATATAGTTTCAGGGTAAAGAGAATGCAATAAATTCATATGTGAGCACAGTAAGCAAGATGTACAGTGACTAAAAGTGCATTGATCTTACCACTTAATATTTTAATGCCCTTATAGAAAAGTATTAACAGAATTTAACATTTTATATTATTTATGTGTGAACTGTTGGCTTAGAGGTGCAAACACAAGGCAAGCAAAGCATTAGTGGATCATGACAAGCTTTCTGGATTTAAAAATATTTTGATATATTGAGCCTGCATAAGGACTTACTTTCTTCTTCAAATGAGAGGAAAACAACAGAACACTTTTGTGAACACAGAATGGGGAAAATGCTAATGAAAAAGATGTCTGTTTCCTTTCCCCCCTCTATAAATGGGTTTAAAATAGGCTATCAGACATTCACTTTAACTTCAGAATAGGTTTGAAAGTGTACTTGTGTATAAAGCAGCCAATCTGCCTTCAAACAGTGTGGTCCTGTGTGCTGTGAAATTGCACACACAGGTCTATAAAATCGATTTCAAAGAGCTGGCTTTCTTTGCAAGAAAAAAAATATCCTTTGAGCCATTCTGAAGTTTGGAGCTTCAGCCAACTGCTATACAGACTTTCCCTGATGCAATAAAAGGGACAGTTTGCTTGGACGGCTGTGCCTGATTTATAGCACAGTGCCCAATGTCATGGTAGTGATGGTGGGGTGATTGCCACAAACCCCTGGCAGTTTAACTCGAAATCTCAGTCAGACTCAAAAGATGTCAGTGAGGCTGGCTGATGCAGCTTTGCTTATGGGAACTTCCAAATAGTTAAAACAAACCCTTTCACAGTGACACATGGCCCAGTGTGTTCAAAGAAATGAAGGGGGGGGGGGGACAAAGGTAGCTCTGAAGTCATTTCCCTGCACTGAATCCAGCCATCCGGTTTGACTCTTTCTTCATTGAATGGACAGAATGCAACAGGAAGAACAGGACTGAAAGAGAACAAATAAGCCAAATGTACTGGCAGAGAGACCTGAGAGAGAAGGCAAGGGCAGCTAGATGCTCAACTACTATTCTTTGCCTTTGGAAAGGAATGAATGATGAATTGTAACACCCAAAAGGTAATAAATGTGTCTAGTTGAAGTGCCATGGCCAAGTTCCTAGGACACCTGCAAAGACAGGAGGGCTTTATAGGTCCAAGCAGAGCTCTCTTTATGGGGAGCAGACGGCACAAAGTGGACACAGAGGGATACTGTTCCCAGTGTTGCTCTGTTCTTTTGCTGCTGGCTCAAAGTTCTGATCAATTTATGCAACAGCCGTGCCTGCTGTCCTTCTACATAAAACACCATTCAATTATCTGGGGCTGGGGGCAGTAAATGGCTAATGTAAATGGTTCAAGACCTGAATTTATCCCTGGTTGACCACATACAGCCAGCTCTTTCTTCAACACCATTTGATCTATAGATATAGGAGCTCTAGATGAAGACTACCCATGAATGTGCATCCCCATGCACCTCTTCCCTGATTCACAGTAGGTTGTTGCCCTCACTTGCTTTCTTTGTCCTGTCTCTGCTGTCTTATTTGGAGGTGAATAATGGACAAGCCCTCTATCTTCTTTATAGTCACAATGATCACAAAAAGAACAAGCTGGTTGAGTGGGGACTAAAGTATGGCTTCAGTTGCAGGAGGCAGCAGATCCAATACTCAGGGCAAGTGACTTAGAATATTAATACATGGAAAGGTAAACCAACAAGGTTGCATATATACCTACGAATGCAGGTAATTAATTCCCAGCATCAGTGATGTCTTCTACTTCTCTATCCTTAATTTAATTGTTTCATTGTACAAACAAGGGAATAAGTTCTTCTTTAAAACCCAGTGGACTCCCTTGCCCAGTAGCATCTATTCAGACTGCCAGTTGTTCTCCAAGTCCAGATCGGGGCTCTCCCCACCTCACTGCCACTTGAAGCACGTTTTGGCCTTCCAATAGCAATGGCTGAACAAGGACCTTCTGCTATGCTGTTGTTGCTTTTTATAAATCCTTTGGTGCATGGCAGGAAAAATGGTAGCTGTGAGTATCTCATGGAAAGAAAATGGTGATTTAGAGGAGACCTTAAATGCGCACCTTACCATTCAGATGGCACAATGACATAGTTAGACTGTATGCGTCCCAAAAATATTGGAGCAAAGCAAATTTGGGAAAGAGAGTACTGAGGACAATCAGAGCATATTTGGAGCATGATGTTAGTTGGAAGGCCCCTCCCCCAAAAAGTACTCCAGTGAAAGCCAAATTGAAGGAAAACCTCCATGTGGAAGGCTTGCTCAAAGGTGGCTGGGGTACCCAAGACCCACATGGCTTCCTCTTAGGTGGCAACTTCCACCACTTGTTCAGTTCCTCATAATAATTCCTCCAGCCCCATATACAGTAGCTACATATTTCAGGATGGAAACAGATACTATCCCCATCTGGTGTGTCTGACCTCCTACTTCTACCTGAGTCCATGAACCTATCCATATACTCCAGAGGGCCTGCTTAAGTTGCCTCCACCATCTGAAGCTAGGCTGATAGCTAGCAACCCAAAAAAGGGCCTTTTCAGCTATGGTACCAAAACTTTGGAATTCCCTCCTGAGGGAAATTCATCTGTCTCCCTCCATTGGAGTCTTTTTGCCAGCAGGTGAAAACATTGTTTTGTCTGGCACATTACTGGTCCGCCTCCTTCTAGTGTTTGTTTATGTTTTTAATTAAATAGTTTTATAATTTTAACTATATTTTAATTGTGTAAGTGTTTTAATTTTTATGTATGGACTTTGATTGGTGGTAAGGCAGCATAAGACGACAACACTAATGGCAGAGAATAAAGAAGACCTAAAGAACTTCTTGTTGAGGATGAAAGGAGAGCACAAAAGTCGGCTTGAAACTCAACATCAAAAACCTAAGATCATGACATCTGGCCCCATCACTCCTTGGCAAATAGGAGGGGAAAACATGGAAATAGTAACAGACTTCACATTCCTGGGATCCAAGATCACTGCGGATGGTGACTGTAGCCTTGAAATTAAAAGACGTTTGCTCCTTGGGAAGACAGCTATGGCAAAATAATAATAATAAGATCATAGATTTATACCCCACTCTTCTGTCTGAATCAAAGTCTTAGAGCGGCTTACAATCTCCTTTATCTTCTTCCCGCACAACAGACATCATGTGAGCTGGGTGGAGCTGAGAGAGCTCTCCCAGAAGCTGCCCTTTCAAGGACAACTCTTGTGAGCACTGTGGCTGACTCAAGGCCATTCCAGCAGTTGCAAGTGGAGGAGTGGGGAATCAAACCTGGTACTCTCAGATAAGAGTTTGCATACTTAACCACTACACCAAACTGGCTCTCACTGCGACAGATGTCACATTCCTGGGATCCAAGAACACTGCAGATGGTGACTGTAGCCATGAAATTAAAAGATGTTTGCTCCTAGAGAGGACAGCTATGGCAAACTTAGGCAGTATAATAAAAAGTAGAGACATCACCCTGCCAACAAAAGTCTATATAGTCAAAGCGATGGTATTCCCAGTAATAATGTACGGCTGTGAGAGTTGGACCATAAGAAAGGCCGAGGACAGAAGAATAGATGCTTTTGAGTTGTATTGCTGGAGAAGACTCTTGAGAGTCCCTTGGACTGCAAGATCAAATCAGTCGGTCCTTTTTTGTTTAAACAACTTTTTCTTTCATTAGGCATTTCATAGGATATTACAATACAGAGAAATAAGAAAATAATTTATACAAAAGGTAAGCAGGTAGCTATGCAAATATACATATATATATATATGGTGGGGTAGGGCGGAATATAAATCGAACAAATAAACTTCAATTTACCATTTCTTAATAAAAATAGATCGTAACATTTAGTGATTCATTATTAGAAGTATAGCATCTGTTTATATAATGGATTCTTAGGAATTATATCTAAAGTTGCCAGATATTCTATAATAGGGAACCAGATTGGTACAAAAAGTTTACAATATTTGTCAACATAATAAGAAATCATTGAATGTGAAATTTTGGCCATTATGAAGTGCTCTCATAGACATTGCTGCCATTCAACAATTGTTGGCTCATATTGTGATATCCATTTAGAGGCTATGGTGGTGCGAGCCACTGACAAGATATGTATTCTTATATTTTCAGTCAGGTCATTGTCTGGGGGAAACCATTTACTTAATAATAAAATCGTAAGGTCAAACGGAAGTTTAATATTAGTAATACTGCATATTTCTGTAATAATTTTCCCCCAACGTTTTTTTATGTGCATACAGGTCCACCAGGAGTGGAAAAATTCACCTTTGATTCCACGTTTCTTTGTGCATTGAGAGTCAATGCTAGCATTTATGTGATACATAACATTAGGAGGCAAGTACCACCGTGTGACAAGTTTTATAGCTTGGAACGTAATGTTGGAAGTATAGTAAGAAGATTTTCAAATACTTGACCAGTCTTGTTCATCAAGTTTCTGGTATTTTAAGATAGAGGGCTTTCCTGTATTCAAAAGGATTTTTTGTATTTTAGACAGTAATCCTTTAAAGCTTCTGTCATATTTCAATAGAAGTTGTTCAAAGTCAGTCATTGGTCTTTCTAGAGCTTTTTTAATTGTTGGGGAGTCAAATAGCGATTGAATTTGGGCATACCGAAGCCACATAATTTTAAAGCCTAATTTTCTTTCTAGTTTTAGTTAATTAATAAGTTTGCCTTTTCCCAAAAAGTCATTCAATTTTGTTAGCCCTGCTTTCTGCCAGGAGACGTAGGTTGTATCATTTTGGCCTGGGCCAAACCATTTCTGGTTAGTGTAGGAAGATACAAGTGAAACTTCCAGCGCTATATGCTCCCTGTACTTTTTCCAAATATTAATGGCAGTTTTTAAGAATATGTTTTCTTGCCATTTCTTTGTTGGGACTAATGATAAATTCCAAATAAAATCAGTGAGAGGATTGGGTTTTAAATAAGTCTGTTCAATTTGAACCCACTCGAGTTCTGGGGATGTATATGCTCGAATCAGCAAGGATAAATTGGAGACCTCATAATAGTGGGTAAGACTTGGAATCTCCAGGCCCCCCTGGGTAAATGGCCTATATATATTTTTTTTGTGATTAAAACAATTTATTATAATGTAATATATTGTAATAGCATATTATCATTTGTTATTGAAAGTTAATACACATATATAACATTTTCTCCACCCCACCCCCCTTTTGATGACCAGCAGCAGTGCCAACTCTTTAACAAATGACTCCCTATTACTATTTTATTTAATTTGCTATAAGGTAATAAACTCTATCTATTAAAGAATCTTTCTTCATAAAGATTCCAAAGGCTATAGTTGTAATCCATCTTCATGATAGTCCTTCTTAGTTCTTCACAAAGGAACGAAAAAGTTATAATCCAATAATCCCATTTTTTTAAAACTGTAATCCATATATAGGTTGTTTTTTTAAAGTTAACCATTATCAAAGATCACCAAATGTCCTTTAACGTTCCTTTTTTCATATACTTTTGGAACTTTCTCCACTCATTTTTAAATTTCTCTAGTTCTTGTTCTTTTAAGATTCTTGTATTTTGTCCATTTCACTCCAATGCATAACTTTTAAAGTCCATTCCCACATTTCTGGTATTTTGTCTTGTTTCCACATTTGCGCATATAATGTCCGTGCAGCAGAAAGCATATACCAAATTATCATTTTATCTTGCTTTTGAAATGTTTCCATTTGTAACCGTATCTGGTTCTCCATTAGTTTACAGTCTAATAGTAATGCCGTCTCCTTCATTTTTTGAATAGTGGAATTCACTTCGTCCATTCTTACCTTGGTCTTTCAACTTTTCCTCCACCTCTTGAACTTTCTGTAATGCTGCTTGAGTATCTTTTCTGAGATCTTCAATGTCTTTTTTAATTTCTTCTGTGCTAGACTCAATATCTTTTTTTAGTTCTTTTTTTATTTCTATTTTTGTTTCTCTAATTATCTTTACCAATCTTGCTTCATAGCATCCATTACATCTTGCCATTTAGCCATTTTTTCTTCTTCAAGTGACCCAGCCCTCGTTCGGATCTGCTTTGCTGCTGGTCTATGCTCTGACATCACTGTTTGCCTATAGATCAAATAGGCTCAAAAGCTGACCTCTCAAATTCAAATTTCAAGTACACAGTCCTGTAGATTAGACCATGCCCTTTTATATAAGCCCAAAATTGCCATTCTCTGATTCGCCTAGATCCAGACATTAATTTTTTAAAAAAAAAATCTTCAAAATGGCCGCCGAGGCTTTTCTGTCCTTTTAAAAAGTTTTTTCCTTTTTTCTCCAAAACTGTACCAAAGTTAATTCTAAGCATATAATCCAATAGATTTTACCTTTTAATGACAATATCTGCCGGCTTCACTATTTTTCAATGTCCTGTTTTCTTTTAATTAGTTTTTAAAATTTTGACCTTCTTATAACGGCCGCTGGTACTTCTCTATGATTTTAGGTCCTAGAGAAGGCCGGGAGGCTTGTTATTTTCCCCTTCTCTTAATGGCTCCTTCCGTTACCTTCCTTCCTTTCTTGACACAGAGTCTTGTTTTCAGTGGTTAAAAGGTCTCGCGTTATTTCAATGACAACATTTCCTGTGTTGTATTCACCAAGTCAGAGCAACGGCGAAAGCGGACAGCCTTGCCTAGTTCCTCTCTGTAAAAAAAATTTTTTTAGCTAGAAGCCCATTGGTTAGGATTTTTGCATTTGTGTTTTGATATATAGCTTGAATTGCTTTTAAAAAATTATTGCCAAATCCCATCTCAGCTAGGGTTGCTTTCAAAAAAATGGTATTTCCACACTGTCAAATGCTTTTTCTGCATCCAACAATAGCAGTATAGATTCTAACTTAGAATTAGTGCAGTGATTGATTATGTTTAATATACGCCTAGTATTGTCTGTAATATTTCTTTGAAAGATAAATCCAGTTTGATCTGGCTTTATGTAGCTTGGAAGAACTGGTTTTAAATGATTGGCTAAATTTTTTGTGAAAATTTTTGCGTCCACATTCAGTAGGGAAATGGGACAATATGAACATGGCTGTTGTAGATCTTTGTTTGGCTTTGTTATCATTGTTATAATAGCTTTGGACCATGAATTAGGCATAGAGCCTGTGTGTAAGACTTCATTGCAGAGGACCGTTAAAGGTGTTACAAGTTCAGTTTTAGTGCATTTGTAATATTCGACTGGAACGCCATCGTTGCCTGATGCAGTATTGGGTCTAAGTTGAAATATAGCATCAAATACTTCTTTTGGCTCAATATCCCTATCTAGGACTTGCTTATGTTCTGCATTCAATTTAGAGGAGGGATATTTTTGTAAAAATTCTGCAATCTGGTAAAGATTTGGAGATTGTGTTTGATAAATTTGTGAGTAGAATTTAACCATTATTTGTGCAATTCTATTTGACTCAACATGTTGGTTTCCATTAGCATCTTTCAAGGAACAGATAACCAATCTACTCTTTTTTTGTTTTACCTTCCATGCAACATATTTGAGTGATTTTGGTGTCTTTTGCCAAAACCTTTGTTTCAAATAATTTTTAAAATTTTATTTTAGTGGTTTCCAATGCCCCTAATATCTTGTGTTCAGCTTATAATTTTTTAAAAAACATTTTGCTTCCAGTGTTTTTGTGTGCTTGTTCCAATTGTTTTATTTTTCTTTGTAATTCATTAACTTTTTCTCTTTTTTCTTTTCGTAGGTGTGCCGCTTTTGAGATTGCCGAGCCTCGCATTACTGCTTTAGAAGTTTCCCAAACAGTCTTTACAGAGACTCCACAATCCTTGTTTTCCTTAAAGTAGTTTTTAATATCAGTTAATAGTTATTCTCTATAATATGTATTCAATAAAATGCTTTTGTCTAGCTTCCAGATCTGGTTATTTTTGTTTTGTTTCAGACTGTTCAGTGTGCAAGTGACTGGGGAGTGATCAGACCACAGTTTTAAATCAGTGTCTACACCCTTCACGTTTGATAATAGTTGTTTTGATATTAAAATGAAATCAATTCTTGTGTATGTTTGAAAGCGAGCTGAATAATAAGTATAGTCTTTAGCTGTTTGATGGCAACTTCTCCATGAGTCATATAAATCAGAAATTTTTAATAATGTGCCCAGCTCAGTGTCTGCATTGGAACGTCTTCTCAGGTGTTTCCCCTGATGTGATTTATCTAGGTTTACATTTAGCACATAATTAAGGTCACCCGCAATTATTGCTTTCTCAGTTTGAAAATCTCTGAGCTTGTTTAAGGTTTGTTTGAGGAAAGGAATTTGGTCAGAATTTGGAGCATACACTGAACCAATTGTGATTTCTTGGCCATCTAATAAGCCCCTTATGAAAATAAATCGCCCTCTTGGATCACTGAGTGTTTCAGAATGTTAATATCTGAGGTGTTTGGCCAGCAATATGGCCACACCTCTAGATTTTGAATTGTCTGGTGCATGGAATTGTGCCTGAAACCAAGAGGTTTTTAACACAAGATGAGTAGCTGAGCGCAAATGCATTTCTTGTAAAAACAAAATATCTGGTTTCCCTTTAAACACTTGTGATGTAATACTTCCCCACCCCCCAAACTGTCGAGACCACGAACATTGAGAGTCATAACGTTAAGTTCTGTCATGTTTCTTGTTCTAAATATCTTATCTATTAACTGTCTAACCTTAACTGACCAAGAGAGAGATCTTGGGGTCGTGGTAGATAACTCACTGAAAATGTCAAGACAGTGTGCATCTGCAATAAAAAAGGCCAACGCCATGCTGGGAATTATTAGGAAGGGAATTGAAAACAAATCAGCCAGTATCATAATGCCCCTGTATAAATCGATGGTGCGGTCTCATTTGGAGTACTGTGTGCAGTTCTGGTCGCCGCACCTCAAAAAGGATATTATAGCATTGGAGAAAGTCCAGAGAAGGGCAACTAGAATGATTAAAGGGCTGGAGCACTTTCCCTATGAAGAAAGGTTGAAACGCTTGGGACTCTTTAGCTTGGAGAAACGTTGACTGCGGGGTGACATGATAGAGGTTTACAAGATAATGCATGGGATGGAGAAAGTAGAGAAAGAAGTACTTTTCTCCCTTTCTCCCAATACAAGAACTCGTGGGCATTCGATGAAATTGCTGAGCAGAAAGGTTAAAACGGATAAAAGGAAGTACTTCTTCACCCAAAGGGTGATAAACATGTGGAATTCACTGCCACAGGAGGTGGTGGCGGCCACAAGTATAGCCACCTTCAAGAGGGGTTTAGATAAAAATATGGAGCACAGGTCCATCAGTGGCTATTAGCCACAGTGTATGTGTGTATATAAAATTTTTTGCCACTGTGTGACACAGAGTGTTGGACTTGATGGGCCGTTGGCCTGATCCAACATGGCTTCTCTTATGTTCTTAAGTTTCCTATAGAATTATTTATAACAAATGAGTGTGTTGCTATACTTACTATTTTACTTATTGTCCTACCTACCTTTGTTTGTGATTGTTAGTCTTAACTATTAATATAACTTAACTTTCAAAACTAGTTTTCTATAATCCTGTTGTCTATCTATGTATATCCTATATCTACACATCTTTCTCTTAACTAAACTTAAACCTATACCTTACTGTCCTAAATGTCTACTTATTAACTATACCACTCTTGGGGATTAGAAAAACAGTCCAACTATTCCCCTCCCCCCCTTCCCAATAACTGCCATGCAATTAAACATTAATTGGAATATAAGTCATAACTATAACATCTGAAGAACTTAAGTGGAGCATCTGCACACTTTACCAGTGTCCAGCAATTCTGCAGTTTTATTCACTACTATTCAGGTCTCAAGTCTTACTGCTATCTTGCTGCTTTTTGAGGTGTGAAGTTCAGCTTTTATTTTGAGGTTTTCTTACTTCCACAGGCATTTCCAGGCTTAATGTCTTAAGAAGTAGCATGCCACTGTCCATGTCGTGGGCAATGTGTAGTTTTCCATTATGGAGAACTTGAATCTTACAGAGCATAAACCACCGATATCTAATATTGGCTTCCTGCAATCTTTGTGTAATGGGTTTGAATGATTTTCTAATGGCTAGAGCATCAGATGGAATAACCAGAAATACTGTAATTCTCTCTCCATCATAGTTCAAGTACCCAAGCTCTCTGGCTTTATTCGGTATTGCATTTCTCATCCTGAGGTCTTATTATTATTTATTATTTAATTTATATCCCATCCTCTCCACCAAAGGCAGGCTCAGGGCGGCTCACAAACCAAGGGTCGACACAAACACATTAGTGTGACCGATACAATAAACAATTAAAACATAAAAGCAATTTAAAATAATTGCATGTGCTACTATCATAATTTCAGGCAGCGATTTAAATTCTGGTGGTTAGCTATACTCAGAATGTCTTGTAGCATTATCAGACTGTCCTTTGAGAACTTCCTGTTGGGGTTATTGGGGGTACCAATTCTATAAGCTTTATAGAGTACTGGAGTAGTCTCTTCCTCTAAAGCAAGGCATTTTGCAAGCCATTCAACAATAATTTGCATTAAGTCCCCAGAGCCTTCCATGTCCTCAGCAAATCCATGCAACTTCAAGTTAGATTGTTTAAAAGCTGCCTCAAGTGAGATAATTTTTTTCCTGTAGTTGGATATTTTCATCTTGTAAAGTAAGCCCCAAATTCAGAGCAATATCAGCAGTTTGAGCAGTCTGAGTCAAGCTTTTTGTAATGTCATTTAATTGTACGTTTAAAGGTTTTAGAAGATCTGCTGTTTGAGTAGTAAGCTTCTCTACTAAAGATTTTTCCAATACCTGAATAGCAGATTGAACAGGGTTTTTTTATGGTGGTTTCTAATGAGATATCATTTTGGAGTTCACCCATTTCCTGATCCATGGGAGACACCATTATGTCTGGGGAAAGTGGTGTCGTTTCTGCTGCAATCTGTCGCATTTCCGGCCACCAGCAGCTCGGGGCATCTTGGAGTGGTGAGGCGATTGCTGAGAGCGGGCTGCATTCAGATTGCCCATCCTCCGAGGGTCTTTCCTGGACTCCAGAAACAGGTAGAATCGGGAAGGAGGTTTCCAGAGCGGCTGTTCTACACATTTGCCATCTTCGCTGGTGTTGCCCCGCCCCAAGTCAGTCAGTCCTAAGGGAAATCAACCCAGACTGTTCCCTGAAAGGTCAGATGCTGAAGCTTAAGCTCAAATACTTTGGTCACCAAATGAGAAGGGAACACTCACTAGAGAAGATGATGCTGGGAAAGACAGAAGGCAAAAGAAGAAGGGGACAGCAAAAGATGAGATGGCTGAACAGCGTTACTGATGTTACTAACATAAATTTGAGCAGACTTCGGAGGATGGTGGAAGACAGGAGGGCCTGTCATGACTTGGCCCATGGGCTCGCAAAGAGTTGGACTTGACTGTGTGAATGAACAACAACAAAAGCAGCATAAAAGTATTTTCAATCAATCTATGCGTTGTGATGATTGCACATCACCAAACATCCACATTAACCTTCCTACTCTTCCTGGGGCTCTGCAGTTTCTCTCCCTAATCAATATAATAAAGAGTCCAATAGCACCTTTAAGACTAACATATTTTATTGTAGCATAAGCTTTCAAGAAACAGAGCTTTCTTTATCTCCCTAATCATGGTCTGTCCACAGTCTATAACCATGAGATCTCAGACCAACTTTCCATCTACTCAGGTCTCCACCACTACCATCTCCTGGGCTGCCCTATACCTGTATGGTAGCCACCATCTCAAGTGTAGAACAATTCATATATGAGCATACATGAGTCCTTGAAGTTTGGACTCAGTCTTCAGCAACCCTTGAAGTTGCAGTCCTGGTTTTTGGCTGACCCTGCTCAGCTGATTTTTCTTGTCCTGGTGATCCTGGGCTCCTTTTTTTTTGCCTTAGTCCAGCAGCTTTTCCCTGCCTGGTCTTCAGCCATTCTCCAGCCATTCCCTAGGCCTCTTATTTTCTAGGCCACTGTAAAGGCCTGCATCAGGTTCACCATCTTGTTCATGGTCTTGAGTTCATGACAGTGCATCCAGTGGTTTACAGTACTGGGAACAGTACCAACATAATGATCTCTGCCAGTTGGTCTGTTGTGGACATTACTGACTTCAGCCATTCAAATTTTAGCTTTCACCTTCTGACCCAGTATTCCTGGGTGCATGCGTTCTCCCCCCTCAGATGCCCATGTATATGACCTCTATGATACTCAGGGTATAAAGGATTGCTTCCTTTACTTTTTTGATAGTCCACTGCTTCTGCATCCACTAGGGTATCCATGAGCCCATCAAACGGGCCCGTCAAAGGGGGTAAGAATTATAAGAACATAAGTGAAGCCATGTTGGATCAGGCCAATGGCCCATCCAGTCCAACAGTCTGTTATACAGAGACCAAAAAACCAGGTGCCATCAGGAGGTCCACCAGTGGGGTCAGGACACTAGAAGCCCTCCTACTGTTGCACCAAGAATACAGAGCATCACTTGCCCCAGACAAGTGTCATCTGCAAACTATACCTTGTGGCTAATAGCCACTGATAGACCTCTGCTCCATATGTTTATCCAATCCCCTCTTGAAGCCATCTATGCATGTAGCTGCCTCCACCTCCTGTGGCAATGAATTCCATGTGCTAATCACTCTTTGGATGAAGAGGTACTTCCTTTAATCTGTTCTAACCCAACAGCTCAGCAATTTCATTGAATGCCCATGAATTCTTGTATTGTAAGAAAGGGAGAAAAGTATTTCTTTCTCTACCTTCTCTGTCCCATACATGATCTTGTAAACCTCTATCAGGTCACCTCTCAGTTGTCATTTTTCCAAGTTCAAGAGACCAATGCACTTTAACCTTTCTTCATAGGGAAGGTGTTTCAACCCTTTAATCATTCTAGCTGCCCTTTTCTGGATTTTTCCCCAATGTTATAATATCTTTTTTGAGGTGCAGTGACCAGAATTGTACACAGTATTCCAAATGAGGCCACACCATTGATTTATACAGGGGCATTATGATACTGGTTGATTGTTTTCAATTCCCTTACTAATAATCCCCAGCATAGCATTGGCCTTTTTTTATTGCAGTCGCAAACTTTCTTGACATTTTCAGTGAGTTATCTAACATGACTCCAAGATCTCTCTCTTGGTCAGTCTCTACCAGTTTACAATCCGTCAACTTGTATTTATAGTTAAGATTTTTGGCCCCAATGTGCATTACTTTGCACTTAGTCACATTGAAATCCTATTCATTTCTATAGGATGGGCAGCCTAATCCAGGCATACGTGGCAGCTGGCCACTTGGGCGTGGGTGGAACTATGGCGCCACTCATTAGCTTCCAAAGGGGAGACGTTACGTTATGCTTGGAGGGGGAAGAGTGGCCTGACAAGTGACAGAGAACCTGTCACCATGGTGATTCCGCCAAGTGCATGCCATTGGCCCACTGCCAAGACGGGGATGGGGAAGGCACAGGCTCGCATGCAACCATGGGATTGGCCAGCCCGTTGCACATGACTAGGCGAGGGGGCAGAAAGCCCGCACCTGAGAGGCCGTCAATCCCCCCCACTCCCTCCCGCTGTCAGAGACTCAGCTAATGGCAGGCAGGCGGGCAGAGGCATGCGCAGACAAGTAGGAAGTGCCAAGCACAGGAGTTCACTGTCCTAGATAGCGGCTGGAATGTGTGTCTGGGAGCAGCCAGACCAAGTCAGTTTGGTGTAGTGGTTAAGTGTGCGGACTCTTATCTGGGAGAACCGGGTTTGATTCCCCACTCCTCCACTTGCACCTGCTAGCATGGCCTTGGGTCAGCCATAGCTGTGGCAGAAGTTGTCCTTGAAAAGGCAGCTGCTGTGAAAGCCCTCTCCAGCCCCACCCACCTCACAGGGTGTCTGTTGTGGGGGAGGAAGGTAAAGGAGATTGTGAACCGCTCTGAGACTCTTTGGAGTGGAGGGCGGGATATAAATCCAATATCTTCTTCTATCTTCTATCTTCTTCAAGTCCGAAAGATACACCCTGGAGCCTCCCCCGGTGTTGCCCTGTTGCCTCCCCATGCTATGTGCAAGGAACACCTCCCCTGGGAGCCGCAGAACTCAGAGTGTGAGCCGCTGGGCATACATCCACTTCAGCGCCCCCTCAAGTGCCCAGCGCACAACAGCACTGTGCGATCAGGTAGGCCATCAGCCCGGACAGGCTGAGGGGTGGCACTCCCCTTCTCCCTTGTCCAGCCACACGGGGGGCAGCATGGTGGCTCATAGCCCATTCCCCCCACAAGAACCAAGTCTGCCCACCCTCCCAGGCATTCCCTTGGAGAGGCCACTGACAGAGGGGGAGGGGGTTGCCCCAGGAATGTGCAGCAGATGCCAAGCAGGAGAGACAACAGAGGGCACAGCTCAGATTTTATTTTTCCGGAACAGAGTGCAACAGTCTCCCTGGAGTGCACTGGGCAGTCTCGCCATGGGCAGGGCTCCATTCTGAGCGGCAGGCAGAAGCAACTGGGGGGGGGGGCGGTGGAGCGACACACGCGAAAGCCTCTGTGTTGGAGTACCACCTGCAAAACAAAAACAGAAATCAAGAACACCTGCAGGGGCGGCAGCTGGAAGAGCAGGCTGCATTTCAGCCAGGCGCTATCTTAAAGGGACCGTCTCTGACCCATCTCCCCACATCAGGGCAGCTGCCACACACAGACACACCCCATGCCCTTCCAGGGGTTGGGAATGCGGCAGAGGGCAGACCAAGGGAAGGGAGCAGGCAGCAGCACAGGGGATTGGGCTCAGCAAATGCCCCCTGTTGGAGCCCACTGCCGGGTTTAAGTGCCAGAGATGCTCACACATTGAGCGGTCGAGAGCGAGGGGAGGGAGAAGACGGGAGGAGGGATAGTGGAATTTACGCAGCCATGGGCAACAGTCCTCGCATGCAGAGCCTCCGGGAGCCCGGAACCTGTGGAGACCCGGAAACAAGAGCAGTTAGCCCCAGGGGAGAGACCTCTCTCTTCCCCTCACAAATCAAAGATACTGTCAAAGCAACCGCGCAGTGTAGAACCCGTCACCAGCATGCCTGTCTGTCCCTCACTCTAAGTCTGTATGGCCAGGAGCTCACTGGCAGAACTTCCCATCATGCGAACCTCAGGCGGAGCAGCAATCAGGCGGCCTCCCGCCCATGTAACTCCTCTCTGCTATGGCGCTGCTGGTTGTACATTGCCGCAAACCCTTCCTGCGCCCACATAGCAGCTCGTCTGCTCCCAAAAGACTTTCTGCCCCCCCCCCGATTGTGCTCTTAGTGTTCTCTGGATTAGACTGTTATTTGCAGTTAATCTATATTCAACATTTAGACTTCAAATTTCATAATTAATCTGTTTTGCAAATACATTATTGGTTTCATCATCACTGCATATTTAGTAATACATATTTTCACCACTGCTACATGCTCGCTGCAAGTTTTATCAGATAGGTACAAAGTACAAAGGAAAATCTATATATATATATATATATATAATAAAATAAAAGATGTTTCTGCTGTAAATCCATTTATACATTTATATTCAAGATGTTACATTTAAAACTTAATGTCATTCTGCTTCTATATTGCAATACATTTATGTACTTTTGAATTCTTTCTCATTCTAAATTTGTCACCTGCTTGCATAGTACACACTTCATCTCTCCTCAAGTTTACTAATTGATCTATTCCTTAAATAGGTTGACTTGATGAGCTTCATATTTGCTATTAATTTTACAGGTAGATAATATAGCAAAAATTTAGTAGGAAGGTCTGTTATATATCTTGTCATCGTCATAGACCTTTAGACCTTTATTGGCATTAATGTAAGAATACAGTATAGTTTAAAACCAACAGCAACACTATAGAATATAATAAAACCTTAAAAACCAGCAAAAGTTATATGACATAAAATAGCTGTGGGCTATGCATGAGTAAAAGCCTCTCTGATTTGGATCGCAACCTGTAAAAAGCAAGCAACATGAGTAGTGACAAAGTTGTGTTTCCCGTGGAGTAAAAAGCAGACCTTGGCATTGTCAGAAAGGCCTTGATGGTCAGAGATATATTTAGAATGAGAAGCAGTCTAAAACACTGTATACAAATGTATGGTAATTAAAAAAAAAAAGTAAAATAAGAATTTGTTTTATATGTAACATCCTGACTATAAATGCATGTAAGGAAGAAAATTCTGAGGATATTTTTTCTTAATTTTCTTATTATGAGATATATAAAAAATGCTTTTTAAATATATCTCATAATAAGAAAATTAAGAAAAAATATCCTCAGAATTTTCTTCCTTACATGCATTTATAGTCAGGATGTTTTTTTAATATATCTCATAATAAGAAAATTAAGAAAAAATATCCTCAGAATTTTCTTCCTTACATGCATTTATAGTCAGGATGTTACATATAAAACAAATTCTTATTTTACTTTTTTTTAATTACCATACATTTGTATACAGTGTTTTAGACTGCTTCTCATTCTAAATATATCTGCTGCTTACACATACTGCACACTCTGTCTTTCCTCAAATTTTGTAATGGACCTGTTTCTTAAATAGGTTGTTAATTTTGCCATTACTGCATATTCAGTAAGTTTATTTTCCCATTCTTCCAAGCATGAAAAGTTTGGACAGATGTCTACTTTCCATTTTGCTGCATAAATACTTCTTTCTGCTGTCACCATGTATTTGAATATCTCTTCTCAGGGCTTTCTTTGAGCAGGAACGCCCAGGAATGCAGTTCCAACTGGCTTGGCATTAGGGGGTGTGCCCTAATATGCAAATTAATTCCTGCTGGGCTTTTCAACAAAAAGTCCTGTGAAACAATGGTGATGTTAGGGGTGTGTGGTCTAATATGCAAATGAGTTCCTCTTTTAATTTTTTTTGATAATTTGTTAAGCAATGCACTGAGTAGCATGTTTTTAACTTTCATAGGGAATTTAAACTTTGATATGATTTGCATTTCCCCATGTATTTCCTTCCAATATTTTTCTGCTTTTTTACTAGTTCACCACATATAAAAAAGGGTTCATCCATGTCTTGACATTTTCTAGCATTTCCCTTTGTAGTTTTTAATATGCTTTCTCAATATTCTTTGGAGTTATATACAATCGAAAAACATTTTGTACCAGTTTTCTCTTAATGTCTGTCTGTAAATTTGAGACCTTATTCCCATAGTCATTCCTATTGTTGCATAGATACCTGTTTGAGATTTTCCATCCATTTAATCATACATTTTTCAGTTGTTCTTCTGTTTCTAGCTGGAGTAAAATATAGTAAATGCTCTTTTTGTTTTAAAATCAGCTGTTCAAATTCATAGACTGCCACCTTCATGATTTTCTTTAATCTTGAAGATAATTGATAATATAGCAGGCATTGAATGTTTATACCTTCATCTCTGATATCTTGATTTTCCCCTGAGAATTTATCATCATACCATATGTTTAAAAATGATTTTTATTTCTCATGCTCTCATCATGGTAGGCTTCTATTGGAGACATAAGCAGAGGGTTCAGAGGGCTCAATAAATTGGCATGTAAACCATATTCTTAATAGCCCATCTCAGATTATGTAACTTTTTTTTTGTATGATCTTTTTAGTAAGTTTCTTAATCCATAAATAATTGTTTAAGCTTTCATCAAGGTCTGTTGATTCTAGTTTTACTATTCTTTGTATTGGGTTTTGTCACATTCTCAGGGTGCAGGCAGGCAGGAGTCCAAAGCCAGTCCAAGTCCAAGAAGTCAAGCAAGAGCCAAGTCACCAATGCAGAATCACAAACTGGAATCAGAACTCAATGTCCAAAAGCCAAAAGGTCAGGGTGCCAAGGAAATTAAGCAGGTCAGGATCAGGAAGGAGCATGGATGAAAACCAGAGAATAGACTTGTTGCTTCCACAAGGTTACCAGGTTCTGGGTGGGAGCTATATGAGAGTCTCAATCAGCCTGCTCCCTGGGTGGCAGTGACTCTGCTAGAACTCAGGGCTGAGAGATCTGAAGCATCGGCGTGCCTCATGTCTTCGCTCTGAAAGTTCTTTCCGGAGCCTGCTTTGAACTCTTGAGATGGAAGAAGGAGAGCTTGGAGGAGATTGATCGTCAACAGTTGACACTGGTGCCAGTGATTGATGGGCCAGCTGCTGTTCGTTCAGCTGAGGAACTGGCTGGCAACTCTTCCAGGTCTGTTAACCCTTCTAGCTCCTCCTCGTCAGGGTTCATGACAGGTTTTTGATCCAGTCTGCAATCCAGATCAAGCCTGCAGCTTTGTAATAGAATTTTGTATTTGGGACTGTTAATCCTCCTCTCTTTTTCTCATCTTGTAGTTGGGCATCCACCTGGGGTGAGGCAGGGCTTCTTCATGGTGAGGTTCCGTTTCCAAATGTCCCACCATGGCTACAGGCCTGCAAGAAAGAGATATATTAAGGGACAATGTGGATATTCAAAAAGTGTTTTATAAGTATTATTCTATTTTGTATAAAGGACAAGACATGTCATTGCTAAAGATAGATTAATAGCTCAGGAAACAAAAGTTACCTAAGATTACAGAAGAAAAAAACAAATTATGAATGGATTTAGAACAACAAGAGAAGTCACAGAAGCTATAAATAAAATCAAACTAGGAAAAGTTCCTGGACCAGATGGATTATTGGGTTTGCACTATAATTACTTTGAGGATGAAATTTTACAACCTTTACAAAGTACAAGGACAAAAGATGCTAGATACATGGAAAAAGGCCAATATAACATTAATTACCAAAGATGGACAAGACCTGACTTTTTCACGAAATTAGAGACTAATATCATTATTAAATAATGATTATGAGTTGTTTACAAAGATTTTAACTGAGATTGAAAATAATTTTGCAAGCATTCATAGAGATCAGTGTGAGTTTTACGTAAAAGACCGTTGAAGTATAATGTTAGGGCTGTTTTAGATATTCTGGAGTATTTGGAAAAACATAATGAAAAACGAGACATATTAATCTTTTTTAATGCAGAGAAAGCATTTGACAATCTGAACTGGACTTTTTAAAAATAGGTTTTAGAAGATATGAACTTTGAAGAGAACTTTATAAGATGGGTGAAATTGATCTACACAGACAGCATAAATAATTGTTAATGGAGATTTAATGAAACTATGTGAGATTCAAAGAAGGAACAAGACAAGGTTGCCCACTTCTTTCTATCTATATGTCTCCTCTTCTATCTTGGTTCTTGAAATATTGACTAGAGATATAAGATATGATAAGAGGATTGGGCGTGTAAAGATAAAAAAGAGACATACAACCCTGACTTGGATAGCTCAGGCAAGCCTGATCTCATCAGATCTTGGAAGCTTAGTAGGGTTGACTCTGGGATGTACTTGGATGGGAGACCTCCTTGAAATATCAGTAGTTGTGGGGGGAACAGGGGCAGGTTTTATTCAGTCACCTTTCTGAATATCCTCCAGGCCCTCAGTAGGGGTCAGTCACCAGAAGTTGTCATGACTTCCAGGTGTGCACACACAAACACACACACGAAGAGATCTACAACTTTGCAGATGATTTGGTGTTAGTTTTGGAAGATCCTTTAAAGAGAATCTCAGGTATATTTTGGGTATATCCAAAAAAACAACTCAGCTATTTATCAGGCTTCTACTTCAGTCCTTTTAAAGCTTAAAGGGACTACAGAAGACAGCCCGAGGATCAGCTGACTTCTCCTTCAATTTAGAGTGGGATGCAAGAGAAACAATTGCCGTATTGACTGTGCTGACAAAGAACAGTCCATTCCCCACCAGCACAGCTGATCCTGCACTGGCTTGGGACTGGCTTCTCTTACAGCCTGGTTTAAACTGCGCTGCACGAGAAGCCAGCATAGGATAAACTGTGCTGGTGGGGAGCAGTATTTTTATTTTCCCCATTTTTTTCTTCTTGGTCTAGTGGACCTGGAAAAAAACTGGGATTTTTGAAAACTCCTGTATCTGAAAACTGTGCCAGTATTGGAATCCAGGATTTTTTGGGAATCCCAAATCCAGTAGACCCAAACAAAAAATACCAGGGGGAGGGGGAAATCACACATCCCTACAAGAAACTCATGTAAAGAAGAAGTATGAGCATATTCTAAATAATAAAAATTAGGTAAAGTATATTGCACTTCTGCTCAAAACAAAATATGTGGACTAGCCATTTATATAAATAACCTACAATTATAGGTGTTAGAAAAATTAAGAGATCCAGATGGAATGAGTCTCTCAAAGGCAAAGTATGCACAATAGCAACAATATATGCACCAAATGATGCTAAAGTTAATTTTTTTGGATAATTTTTTCCGAATTATGCTAGATTTTCAAGTTGAGGAAAGAATGATTTTGGAGACATTAATGGGGTATTAGACACACAAAAAATGCAGATCAAGGAATATTAAAATGAAAAATACCTTAAAATGTATTTCAATACATAGAAATGCTGGAATTAGAAGATACTTGAAGGACCAAGCTCCTAAAGGGCAGAAACTCTAACTTTTTCTCAAACAGACATCAAACGTACTCAAAAATAGATATGTGCTAGATATCAAAAAGTTTGACAATGAATCTAGAAAAAGCAGAGATTTAACCAAAGACATTTGCAGACCATAATCCCATAGAAGTAGTGCTGCAATTGAATAGAAAATCAAGAAGATGGAGGCTACATAATGCTTTTTTTACTGCAAGAAGAGTTGGTAAATAAGTGTGAATAAGATTTTGAAGAAATGTCCTCAGCCACAATTTGGGAAGCAAGCAAAACTTTTATCAGAGGAATTTTACTAGCACCTACCAATAAAAATAGCAAAAAAAGAACAAATTCAGATAATAGTAGTAAAAAAGCAGCAATTGGAACAAAATCATAAAAACTATTTTAATAAAGAAGCACTAGCAGAGATCAACAATTTAAAAAACAATTAGAAATTATAGTGGCAGAAATACATAATTTTTTAAAAAAATAAATAAATAAAACAAAGGCCTTTCAAACATGCAAAGAAACCTGGCAGATATTTGGCATATTATCTTAGAAAAGAAAAAGGATAACAGTAATAACCAGTGTATAGAAAGATTAAATGACATATGCAGGAACAATTTATCATTTTCCCCCAGGATTATACAAAAAAGAGTCTTTCTCAGAAGAAGAACTAAGAGAATACCTACAAGACATTCTGATTGCAAAGTTTACACCAGAACACAGAAAAATATTAAATCAAACAATAACAATTCTAAAACTCTCCCAGCAATAAAGAACATGAAGAAGGACAAAGCATCAGGGTGGGATGGGCTTATAGGGATGTATTGTAAACATCTTGTAAAGAGTGGAAAGACCTCGAGTTAGAAAATAAAATTCTTGAAACTTGCCTAAAACATTGCGTGTAAATATTGCTACCGGTAGTGGAGACCGGATGGGAGAACATATATAATGTCAAAGAAGATTTGTTTTATACTAAGGATTAGGTGGACTACTTTTTTGGATTGAGAGCTGTAGAAAACAGTGAATAGTTCATTAAAAGACTGTGTTCAATCAATGTAATATAAGTAACCTGGAAGAAAAAATTTAAAGACTAGAAAATCTAGAAAGACAAAAAGAGGAGGAAAACTTCCCAGTTCTCTGTCTGTGTAAAAGCAATCTCTGCTAGGGGTGTGCATTCAGTTCGGCTGAACCGCATAGAGCACTGAATCACCCCTGATTTGGTAGTATTTGGCACCGTATACTACTGATCCCATTTTCAGGCCATTAAACGGGAGCCGTATATGGCTCCCCGTATACTTCAATATAGATATTCGGCTGTATACGGAAGTCAATGGAAAAGGTGGGGAAGGGGCTTCTGCAGCCTCAGGGAATCTGCTTGCTTCCTTTTCCACCTTTGGAAGCCTTTTCCCGCCTCTCCCATAGCCTCCCTGGGATCAGGAAGGGAGGGGGAGGGGGATAGGAGCCCTAGCAGCCAATCCAAAGCATGCATTTGCAAAATGCATTGCACATGCATGCTTTGCAGGGCTGTTATGTAGCTGATGGCTGGGCTAATTCCTCAACCATCAGCAACGTTGTTGTTCTTTTGTTCTTTTGTTTACTTGGGTATCCAAGTAATCAGTGTTATCTGGCCAATCACAGAGCAGATGCTATTTTTTGAAACTGCTCTGTGGGTCAGAGAACCTTTTTAAGGGAGTCTGCCTGGCTGGACTCCTCCATTGATGTTGTGTTGGTGTGTTGGTGTGAGAGAGAGATTGTGCTGCGCTGGCCCTTGGCCTCCGCTGCTGCTGCTCTCTCTCAGCCTTGCCTGACCTGCCGGACAGTGGCTGGAGAAGAGAAGACGTCTAAAGGTAAGACATTCTTGGAGTTCTTGTTTTTATTTTAGTTAGTAAAAGGACTTTTTAAGACTCAGAGTCCCTTTACTTATCCAGATTTGGGTGGGTGAGTACTGGGTAGCTTATTTGGGGTTAGGGGGTTCTGCTGGGGGTGGGGGGTTTGCCATTTTGCCCGTATCTTACTTTAGTGAGAGGACTTTTAAAAGTGCAGTGTCCTTTTACTTTTCTTGATTTGGGTGGCTTGGATTTCTTGGGGTTAGGGTGAAGGTTTTTTTGGGGGGGAGGGGTTGGTAAAGTTCCTGTATTGTTAAAAGTTAAGTTTTTTACTATTTTAAAAGGCTTCTGTGTTTGATTTGTTGCTGCTGTCTGTGTTGTGTTGCTGTTGTTCCTTTTCTCTTCTGGTTCTGGTTCTTGCGGGGGGGGCTGTTTGGCCTCATTTTCATTGTTTAAAAGGCCACTTTTTTAACAGTTGAGTTTGTTGGCCTTCTTTTTGGATCTATTGTTGAAGGTTTTGCATCCTCCTGTTCTGGTTTTGAGGGGGGGGGTGTTGTTGACTGATTTGGCCTGAGGTTTTCTTATAGGTGAAAAGGCCACTTTTTTAACAGTTGAGTTTCTTGGCCTTCTCCTTTTGTCCCTTTTTCTGGTTCTGGGTTGGGGGGGGTGTTGTTGACTGATTTGGCCTGAGGTTTCTTATTGGTGAAAAGGGGGGTTCAAAGTTAAGTTTCTTTCTGTCACGTTTTGGTTTTTTTAAGTTACCTCTGGTTGGTGTGAGAGGGTGGTGTGTGGGCTGTGTGGGATGGGGTTTTTATAGAGTTGTTTTTGGAGTCTGAGGCTGCTTTCGGTTTGCCTAGGACCACTAAATAGGCTGCCCCACTAATAAGGGTGTTTTTAGGGATTGTGCTTTTTGAAATTTAAAAAAAAATAATTCAGTTTAGGGCTTTATCTTCTTTCAAAATTCAACTAGGCCAGATAGGGGTGATTTTAAAAGATTTTAGGTTTCTCATAAAAGGCAGCGTGACTACTAGGCCACATCAGGCTCCCTTTTAAAGACACTAGGGTTGCAGTGCATCTTGCTTTCAGCCACTGAAAGCTGGTGCATCCTTAGATTTCCATAGGGTAAACCACAGCTTCTCTCAAGTTAGGGGACACCTGATTTCTAGTTTGCAAGGAAATCTGGTTTGTCCCAGGATCTAGTTAGGAGAAATTTCACTAGGAGGATATAACAAGGATTGCCTTCATCTCAAGGTAGCCTTTTAAAAACTGTAGCCAGGTAGAGGTAGGATAACCTAGTCTCCTAAACTTTACCAGATCACTACTACCCCAACCCAAAGAAGGACAGGTTAGGGACCAAAGAAAAAAACAAACAAGTTTTGGTGGGAGGGTTTTTAAAAAGAAGTCAGGGCACCTGTTGGTTCAGGGTACAGTGCAGTGAGTTAGGTTTGTAAAAAAAAAACCACTCTCAGTTCAGGTTGTGTGAGACTGGCCAAGGGTGACATGAGTGACAGACAGCAGAAGAGGGGCCCTGGGGGCAAGGCCAAGGAGAAGACTAGAGGCGGGATGGGGAAGGGGAGGACCCAGGTCTCCCCCCCACATGTACGTAGGGCCACTCCACAGCCACCTACCAGCACTCCGACCTCTGGCCAGAGTGTGATGTAGAAGAAGGCCCACCTTGGACCCTTCATCGAGGCTGCTGCTAGGGTGCCCCCAGCAGAGGTGCCATTAGGTGCTGGCACTAAGCAGGGGTCTGCTGCTCGGGCAGTTTCTCCTCCAGCTGATGTCGCTCGACCTCAGCAGCTGGAGGAGGGGCAGCAAGAGCAGCCCTCCTTGGAGATGAGCTTTAGGGACAGTTTTCTGTCCAAAACGATCACCCCAAGGAGGGTGCAGAGTGTCGTGCAGGAGCTGGAGGAGAAGCTGGTTGAGGAGGACCAGCCCCCTTCTTCGGTTCCTTCGGGCACCAGCAGTCCTTCAGGGGATGACCAGGAGGGGAGACCGCATGGGGTGGAGGGGGAAGAGATGGAGACACACGAGGTGCCTCCATCTTCACCCACTTCCCCCCGGTGGCCAGCCCCTCCTGCCACCCCGAGATACGATGTGTCTGCCCTGAGCACCTCACAGGAGGTGGCTCTGGACACCCAAGCTGCCAGTCAGCTTGGGCATCCGTACACCTTTGAAGTCTGGAAGTATTTCAAACTTATGGAGGATCCACACTACGTGCAGTGCCAGCTGTGCAGGGCCTGGATCAGTCGTGGGCGGCACCCTGCCCACCTGACTCGGGGGGGATGCGGAAACACTTGCAGAAGCACCACCCGGCGGTGTGTCTTAAGGGGGAGAAGCAGGCTGGTGCTGCGGTGCCCAAGCAGCCAACATCACCCAGCCAGGAGGTCAGTCCCATCGCAACTACCTCCGAAGCTCTCCAGGAGCGTTCCGTGGGAGTACAGGAACGCCAGCCATCTCTGCCTGAGATGTTTGGTAGGGGTGGCACCTGTGTGCCCAGAGGGGGAAGCAGGTACGGAAGGAAGGTGATCGTCTGGAACCTTGCCAGGTTGGTCGCCCGTGGGCTTCCATTTTCAGTGGTTGAGAATCCTGGGGTGCTAGGGTTGCTCGAGTACCTGGCACCCTGGTACAAAGTTCCTGCTAGAACCACCCTTAGCAGGACCATTGTGCCAGCTGTTTTCAGGGTGACCAGATCTGTGGTGAAAAAGCATTTGTCCTCTGCTGCCGGGGGGACTGTTCATTTCACCTCAGATAACTGGAGCTCCCAACATGAGTTCGAGGGGTATCTCTCCCTGACTGCGCATTGGTGGCAACCCAGTGAGGTGCAGGGTGGGGGTGGCAGTAGTGACAGGCAGGGTCAGGGCCGCCAGGCCGGCTATCGCTGGGCCTTGCTGCACGCCGAAGCAGTAGACACGCTGCACACGGCAGACACTCTCAGAGCCATCCTCTCACGGCAGTTAGAGGGCTGGGTAGGCAGTAGGGACGTCGCTAAGGGCTTTGTGGTGACTGATGGTGGCTCCAACATCAAGGCAGCTGTCCAGCGTCAGGGCCTAAAATGCCTTCCTTGCGTGGCCCACCTTCTCCACCTCGTGGTTAAGGAGACAAAAAGCCAGGATAGTCGGTATCTAGCCACGACCCATGAGTACCGACTTCTGCTCCAGAAGTGTCAGCACATCACGGGTCACTTCTCACGCAGCAATACAGACTCGTATCTGCTGCGTGAGAAACAGACACTGACAGGCGTGCCAGGGCACCGCCTGATCGGTGATGTCAGCACACGCTGGAACTCCACCTGTGCCATGCTGGAGCAGAGAGCAGCCCTGGATGCCTTTGTCTCTGAGACGAGGGTCTTTCGGGATGAGAACCGTCTCACCCAAGATGTCATGGGTGCTGGGGACCCTGCAGTGGAAGTTGAGCCTGCAGAAGAAACTGTGCCCCTGCCACCTGCACCAGTGCCCCTGCCTCCTGCTGGAGAAGATCCCAGCCCCCTGCCTCGCCCTCTCAGGTGGCGCGTGTGCGTGACCGCCTCCGTCAGGACCTCAGGGATTGGAGGAGGGCGGCACGCTCACAAGCAAGACGCTCCCTGAGCCCTGAGTTTTGAGAGGATTCTGGCCCTTCTAAGAGCCAGGATGCTTGAGTTGCAACAGGATCCTGGCTGCCTCTCTGAGCCAGCAATTAGCCCAAATGGGCAAAAGCCAGCAGAGGGCTACATAGCTGTAGGCTTTGGGAGGAGGCTTTGTGGAAGCAACTAGTCATCTCCCTGACGTTCTAGCATCCACTCCGGCTTGACTTTGGTTTCTGGACTCCCTGACTTTGGCTTGTGACTTCTGGATTTCCTGACCTCGGCTTCTGGATCTCGGACCTGCGATACTTGTACAGTGATTCGGATTTGGCGCCTCGGACCCTCCTGCTTACTGGCTACAGACCTTGGACTGCCCCTGGACTTTGCCTGACCCGGCCCCAGCCGTGACACAAGAGGATTGGGTGGTCATTTCTCAGACTGTGGAGGTTCTTGGGACCTTCAAGCCCCACACAGAAATGCTCTCGTCTGACACGGCAAGCATCGCACTGGTCGTCCACATGGCCCGTGCGTGCCCTGGTTGTTAGACTGCAGGAAGGGCTTGAGGCCCGCTTTCAGACTTTCACCTAGGATAAGATCTACATGATGGTGACCATGTTAGACCCACACCTTAAGGGCACAGTCACCAAGCGGGCCAACAAGCTCGATTGCTAGTGAGATGAGGTCTCCCAGAAGGTCAACCGTTGCAGAGTCAGGGAGGGCCCAGTGCCAGTAACTGAGGAGGAGGCGGGTGGAAGCAGTTCATCTGCCACTTCCACTGCTGTTCATCCCCAACCTCCCCGGCTAGGCAGTGTCTCCCGCCAGACTCACGCCACGAAGAGTCCTGAAATGACACTCATCGAGCGGCTCGTTGGCCCCTCTAGGAGCGGCGGTAGACCCCTGAGAGCAGAGATGGGAGCTGCGATGGTGAGGGACTATCTTTTGGAGCCCATCGAGTCTCAGGAAATGTCTCCTTTGGACTACTGGGTCACAAAGCAGGGGGTCTGGCTGGCCCTCTCCTCCCTGGCCAAGGCGTTCCTCTCATGCCCACTGACGAGCGTGCAGAGCGAGCGCATCTTTTCGCATATGGGCGACATTGTCTGCTCTACCTCAAACCCCCTCCACTCCAGGCGGCTTCCAATATACCCTATTTTGCCATTGATTTCAATGGCCATAGGGTATAATGGGGCTGTATATTCAGAAATAGCCCCACATCTACCGTATATGCGGCTATTCCGAGTACGGTAATAGGAAATACACGGTATTCCATATCTTTTTGGCCCCGTGTATTTCCGAATCCGTGTAATTCCGTTTTTTTTTTTTTTTTGCATGCCCCTAATCTCTGCCAGGGTTGACTTCAGACTGAATATCTCCTCAGCATTCAGCTCTCAAGTCTTTCTTTGATCAGCTGATGCTAACCAATCAGATTCTTTGGAGCAGCCTGTCACTCAGAGCTCTCTGGTTCTGTGAAGAATTAACTCTTCACAGTCCTTTACCTATTTGTACAGCACTTCTAAGCTTTTAAAAGTGTAGTCCATCACATCATCTTATCAGAAATTTTTTCTGGAAGTATCAGAACAGTACTTCTGATATGTAATGACAATAATAAGCATGCCCTTTCTGATTCTCCGATGTGGAATTAAAACTGAGAAGGGAGGGAGAGAGAGAAAGGAAGGGCACCTAGCTGATTAGTGGTACATGGAACTTTTAACCAGGGGACCCAAAGTTGGCTTTTTCCAGAGTGGAACAACCATGGCTTCTTTCCATGGTCTCAGAGAAGACACCTGAATCAAGGGACAGATTAATCACGTCCAACAGAAGGCTCCATTTCTTCTCTCCACCATCTTTCAATAGCTAGGAGGGACATGAGTCCAGGAGGCATATGGTCAGCCTAGCAGCACCCAGAATCCTATAAACATTAGCTGATTGAAAGAATCAAAGACCAAATCCAAAGACAGCCAAGATGTCCCCAGTTCATTTACTGTGTAAAAGTTGTCTGCAGTGGAGCAACAAGACTTTCCCCACAAAAAAGGTAGCAAAAACCTCACAGTTTAGAGCCAATTTTCTACTATTTTGGGATCTCTAAGTGAGAGATATGAGGGCTCAAATTACCCTAAATAATTCAGCCAGGTGAGAACTTGTGGATGCAATGGAGGCTGAATTCCTTCTTCACAACCTTCACCACCATCTCATAAATTTTCACAAAGACCCTACAAGATGTTCTTTCAGCTTCATTGTGAGATTGCTGCCAAACTCACTCTAGTAATCTCAGTTCCCACTTTTTCCCTTGGAATTCTGAAGTATACCAGGGGGACAGTCATGAGCAGGGGTGGAGAAGATGGTGGGGGGCAATTATACCAATGGCTTCAGAAAGACGGATGCTCCAGTCTTCTATCAGCTCATCCAAGGAATTACTAGGGACATCAGCTCCCACAGAGCGTTCTGGAACCTTAAGGGGTCCATCAGTCTCCATGTGGCCTGCCTCATGAGTGGGTCCTGATACAATCCGGGAGAGCCCTAATGCTGCCATGGATAACACTGGGTCCAGAGTCTGTGAGGAGACAGCAGCAGCATGGACATCGAGGTCCCCCAGTACAATCAGCCTCAGGAACTCCACATACAGCTACCACCTCCAATAGGCTAGGCTGGCAGTCTGCTGGTGTGCTAGGTGGTCAGTGCACTAAACAGATGGCCAAACTCTCCTCAGAGCACCACACAAGACCAACACAGTCAACACTGGTGATTTTCAGAATGGAGAGAAAACCTCTCAGAATAATATTGTGACCCCTCCCCTTGCCCTTCAGGTCGAGACTCATGAAGGACCAGGAAACCTGGAGGGGTCAGTTCTTTTAAGGTAACAATTTCGTGTTCCTGGATCCAGGTCTTGGTCACACTTGCCAGATCCAAAGTATGCACTGCAAAGTGATCTCACAGCATGGCTATCATTATTAATGGACCTGGCATTGCACAACATCAGTGTTGAAGGAGGGTAGCCCCCACACCAACATGTCTTGGGGTGGGACGAAGGATGGAATGGGACTGAACATAAATGTATCTCTGTCCCCTTCCTTTACCAAACCAACATCTCCCATTGTCATAGTTCCCTCTACCCACAATCACTGGGATTCCCCAGCCCAGCAAGGGCACCCCCACTACATTGAATTTAGCTGCAGTTTGATGACATCGTACACACACAGACCTGGCCTCAAAACTTCAGACACCAGGCCTCCCTTGTAGAAAATAATGACTGTAAAGGGTCCATGAACCACCAGCTGTAGAGAGCTGGGGAAAAATGGGATGGGGAAAGACCAAGATAGATCTGACCTGGGAACAAGTGTTGCCAACCAGCTGATAAGTGCTCCCTTCTTCCTAGCCATGACTGCCTCTCCAACAGGATCCTCTTTTCTGATATTATTGGAAGCAGTAATATCAGCTCTGGGTATTGTTTTAGGGGTACAAGAATGGTATCAGGTACTTCAGTAGCTGAAATACTGGGCATTATGATGGACCACATTGGGACTGTACAGCTTTACAATATTGGAATATGCAGAATAATATACACCTGAAACAAAACATAACTTTAGAATATTATCTTGCAAATGAGTATGCAGGCTATGCATATTTTATCATAATGCTTACTATAATAGTGAGACTGAAAATTGGTAGAAAACATTAAAATAAAATGTACAGCTCTGTCCTCATTCTGTATTTTTTTCCAATGAAAGCATAAACACCAGGAAAGCTTGCATTAATAACAACATTCTAGAAATGAGAATTACCTTACATTTCTCAGTGGGAAGATACACTTTTTTGTCATTCCAGTTTTCAATTTCTTTATAACTACAGTTTAAAATTAAATTAAATTAAAAGGGGCATACCCTTTATTTATTTTTTTATGTATCCAAAAGAATAATCTGGGGATGGATCCTCATGTTTGTGCAAGTTTATTAAATTGAATCAAAGAAAGAGCCATTATGAAATGTGCCAGTTTCTTCTTGCAAATAAATTGTGTTTGTGGGGGTTTTTTGGAAGGTGCAGGTGTCACTCCTAACCAGTCTGCATGAGCAGATGAGAAGTTTATGAGCTGTTAATAAACTGTAACTAATCCATGAATGCTTCTGGATTGTTTCTCAAGCTGCTTGGAGCTACAGGTCCTTGGGAGAACGAGCATTTGCGCTCCCCTGCAGAAGTCTGTGTCAGCCCCTAGGTGTCTGTTACAATGAATAGACATATGTCCCCCACATTGTCATGTAGCATATTCAAGTAAACTACACCATTATACCCAAGGCCATTTCAAACAAGGCATTGTGAAACTCCCCATGAGATGACAAAAATGAAAACTGGCTCTCTGTTACATTGTGAACAATATAGTCTCAATACATTAATTTATAAACATGCATACAAATGTGACAGAATCCTTAATATTGTTTTCATTGTTATGATAATGGCTGTGTTATGATAAGAGGCATGGTAAATCTTTCTTTCTTTCTTTCCATATCCAGAGGGAGGAACAGAGGAGTTGTGTTCTATACTTTTCTTTTGGGTCCCTTGCTCAGTCTCCTGGTGTGCTGAGAGCATCCTATGCAAGCTAGGCAAGCTGGGAGCCCTGGTCCTCTCAGTGGGCAATTTTTACCAGGGCCAGAGAGTGTCAGTAGTTGAAGCAAGAGAGGGAGAGAAAATCCCTTCTGGGTGTTGGAAAAGTCTGGCACATGCTAAGCAGAGGAGTCCTTGGATGGCCACTTGTGCCCAGACAACTTTGGAGGGCAAGATGGAATATGACCAGCAAGTCAAAGTTAGGACTGTTCCACCACAAATGTAGCTGTAGAGAGTGGAGGGATCATGGGAAATGCTATCCTTGGCCATGAAATTACAGAACACTACATCAGTAACTTTTGAGCATGTTTCATGTTGACATGGCTGGAAATCAACTACTGAGAATTTGTTATAGAACATGTGAGCATCAATGAGGATTCTGGAATATATAGTCTTTGCAAATGCCAAGCAGAACCTAGGCCATGTTTTTATTAACGAATGGGCAAAGAGAGATGCTGCTCTGTGGAAGGATTGCTATCCTGCAGGGCTCTGCTATTTGCCTTGTTTCTGGCCCTTTAAGGAAGAAAATCACAACTTCCAGAACATCTAGAGCAGGGGTGGCCAACGGTAGCTATCCAGATGTTTTTTGCCTACAACTCCCATCAGCCCCAGCCTTGGCCATGCTGGCTGGGGCTGATGGGAGTTGTAGGCAAAAAACAACTGGAGAGCTACCGTTGGCCACCCCTGCTCTAGAGGAATGGGAGAACTAAACTACCACCAATCCTACCCTCCAGTCTTTTTGTTCTTTTAAGTGGAGCCTGAGCCATGTTTTCATCATAAGAGGAAAGACTCCAGCTTCTAGGGCTCTCTGTCCAGTGGTGAGACTTTACCAACAGCAAGGCAGAGCTTGGTGGCAGTGGTGCAAGATTCCCCTTCTCCTCCACATTGTCAACAGCCAGCCAGTATACCCTCTCCCACTGCCAGTAGGGCAGGGCTCTGTTGAAACAATGCTAACTGGTTTTTGCTTGATCAAGAATGAGGCTCGCCTGGTCACCTCCCTCCCCACAGCCAGGGCAGCACATGGGGTAGGGGGCAGCAGACAGTCTGTGGGCAGTGTTCCATCTTAGCTGAGTTAGTGTGAGATAGCTCACAGTTTTTTAGCCTCTGGCTCACACATTTTTGTCTTTGCTCAGGAAGGATGGCCCCAGAACAAACTAATTTATGCAGTAGCCAAATAGCTAGCTCACAACTTTAATGCCAGTAGCTCATGAAGCAGAATTTTTGCTCACAAGACTCCACAGCTTAGAGGGGGTATTGGCTGCAGGTCTGACTCCTGAGGAAAGTAGCAACCTAGTAGGTATGTTCTGGGGGCAGGGCTGTAAGCAACAGGGACAGCCTCTGAAGTAGGAGTCAGCTGGTGAGGAAAAGCATCTGGCATAACTAGGGTAGCTAGAATAATCTCTAGGCTCTTAACCAAGTCAGCAGGGCAGGGTGATGTGCTGGCCTGTGTGCTCCTCCAAGCCTGCACAGGCTGCCACCTCACCCTGCTCTCAGCTTCCTGGGTCTTTGCAGACCCAGAAAACCAAGAGTAGGGCGGTGTGGCAGCGTGTGCTCTCCTCCAAGTCCACCTTCCTTTGCAAGTCTATCACAATGCTTGTAGTCTATTGCAATGTTTACTGTCTGTATCATATTTTTACTGAACAGTCTTCTACCTTTGTAATCCGTTTTCTTCATTGTTTGTGGTGTCATTGTTTGTCATGCCTTAGGCAGTTTTCTGTTTCAGTTGCTTTCTGATTCTATAATCCTGGTCCTATAGCATTGTATATTGAATGTTTTATACTATCGGACTGAATTGGTTTTTATATTTTGTAATTTACCTTGAGTCACGGTGAGCTATAAATGATGTGAGTAAATAAATAAATCACTAAGGCAAGACTACTACATCTTCTTGTCTCAACAAAGTAGCTAATGATGGCAACAGAAATCATTCTTACTCATTTTCTACTGGTACACAATTTTGCAACTCTCTGGATATAATTCAAGATATGAAACATGCAATAGCTTGGGCCATGTTCTGTTCACCAGTCCCAAGCAGCGAGTGGATGCTTTGCTAAGCAGTCTGGCTGTTCATGAAAAATGAACAGGAATGAGCCTATTTATCAGGTTACCTTTTGCTAATTCAAATAGTATAGCATTGTCCATCGAAGGTAGTATAGTCCAGTGAAGTCAGCGGTATTTTTGGATGCATGGTCTCACACAACCTACTGGGGTGCCCTTTCTTCACAGATGCTGATCACTACTTGGCAGCTAAGCCTGTAAATAAAGAATTGACCAAATTAATTAGTCAGTCAGTGATTACAAACATGGTTTAAAAGTGTTACTGTTTGTTTTTCATTTAAATCCATGTTATTGTTTCTTTTGCAAACAGACATTTTAAACAGTCTCAGCATGCCCCTCTACATTATTTAATTATCTGATCCAATAATTAGTTACCCTGCATGAGAATGATTTCATCTACTACACAATAGTAGAAGAATGAGTTTGCAAGACAGAAAGAAATGGAACTCAACTACCATAGCTACTGTGCAGATACAACGCAGTTTGGCAGTTGTTTTACTCATACATTCTGAGGTTAGGAAATCTGAGGCTTGGTTCATAAGTGATCACAGCTGTTTGCCTGCCAAATGTGCTTGCTACAAAGTTTGAGACATGCCTCAAACTAAGTCCCACTGATGTTAAGTGTGAAAGCACTCAGCTGCTGAATCAGTGAATCAGTGTTTTTAACCCTCTAATTATACATTCAAAGTCAGATTTTTGAACAGGGTTTACTCAAAAATTATGTAATGATAACATCATAATAACAGAGAATCTATAGGTGCACTTTGATTCAAGTTGAGCATTTGCTGCTACATATTATAATGTTTATTTTAAATAGTTAATCAATCAATTAACCAATTAGGCAATTGACTAAACATTCATGTAATGGGTTGACAGCCTTCCAGTTCTACATTAGAGAGTAGAATATGACTGATGCTTTGTAACCAAGTCAAAGGGCATGGTTGATACTACTTTCAATCAAAGATGAACATTTTACTGAAAAAAAGAGTGAAACAATTGCTTTTGCATCTGTAAAACTCTCCAACAATCCCAACACTGTGATCAATCTGCAGTCTGGTAATGTTTGGTGACACTGATTGATTTCCTCCTCTTCTTATACCATCTACCCAGGGAATATATTAAACTGAAAGGCACACTTCTTACTTTCAAGGAGCACTGTTGTGTATTGGGCCTGATCCAATTCTATTGGTTTTGGCAGGGGAATATAATGATTGATGATGGCTGGGAAACTGACATCCGCTTAGCAGGAGAGTCTGAGAGGTCTCACCACTGGCTCCCTGCTGGGGTAAGGACATGCATAGGAAGGGACAATGGAGCTGGGTGGCCCATCCACAGAGCCCCTTCAAATGCATATGGTGGGATCTGACCTGCCAGTTCAAGAAGAGGAGGCAAAACACTGATGGGAAATTAATTCTCAAGAGTTTGTCAAGACAACTCCAATAAGTGAAGATAAATGGCAGAACAAAACTTCTAAAGATAAATCCAGGAATGACAAAGAATGGATGGGGAATCTGTTTTGCATTTGTGGCCATCTATTTAAGAGCAGGGAATGGAGTAAAATTAGCAAAAACTTGAAAACTGGGTTTTCAGAAGATGCTATAATAGTATAAGATACTCCCAAACAGACAAGTGTTCAATACCTATGCAAGTGCTTGTTCTAGTTATACCTGGAACCAATATTCCTACTCATAAAAAAATAGCAGGTCCTTGCTTTGAAGGATCAGAAAGAGGTTGTTGGAGCAAGAATCTACATAAACCCAGTCTGACAGCTACAGTATGACAGCTGGTGATCTAGCTGCCAGGCTAGGTCACAGTGACCTGATCAGCAGACCGGCTTGAGCCGGCAGAAGCCAAGTGATGCAATCTGCTGAGTCAGCATGGCCAGGATTGGCTGCTTGGACTATATATGATCTGTGTGTGCATCACACAGGTCTCTCCCTGTGAGATGGTGGTTAGGCGAAGCACTTTGTCCGTGGAGGTGATATTGTATAGACTGCACAAGAGAGCACTTGTTGTGTATATATGTTAATACACCTTTTGGCACTAGTTGCACGTGTCTGCCTGATTTTCTTTCCTGAAGCCCTGTGTCGGGCAAGTCATCTCCCTCACTCTGCTACTCCCGCTCCGACAGGGTTATGGGCCCAGGGCGCTTCCGCTGCGCGGAGGAGAGAGTTGAGAGTTGAGCTGACTGTGAGTTTGGAAAGAGCCGGAGGCGAGGAACGCCGGTGAAGGACACAGAAGCACCACCGTTCTCTGTTTGAGAGCCAGAGGGACGTCGGCAGCCAGCTGTGAGGAGGAGTCGGCACGATGGCTCAGCAACAGCTTGGAGTAGCCGTTGAGAAGCTCACCTCAGCCAACTACGCGGTGTGGAGCCTGAGAATGCAACACTACCTCAAGCGTGAAGGGCAATGGCTGTTCGTGAGTAACCCCCCTGCTGACTTATCTCCTGCCGAGACTGTGTTATCGGATAAGGCACTGGCCAACATAGTGCTGTCTATAGGAGATGACCAGCTGGTTTATGTGCGAGGGAAGGACACTCCCAAGGCTGCCTGGGACGCGTTGAGTGCGGTGCATGTTAGCACCACTGCTGGTTCCCTCATGGCCTTGACAAGGAGGATGTTCCGCACCGTTATGCCGGCTGGAGGGTGTGTGAAAGATCACATCAAACGGCTAACGGACTGTTTCGTTGAGCTGGAGGCAAGAGGCAAGACTGTAGCTCCAGACGACAGAGTGTACATTTTGCTGTCGTCGTTGCCACCTGAGTACACTCCCCTGATAACTTCTCTGGAGACGGTGGACGTAGCGACCCTGACCATGGAATACGTCTGTGCCCACCTGCTTGACTTCCAAGAGAGAATTGCGGCCGTGAGCTGTCCGGGGGTGTCGGCCGGGCAGCGTGCTGTTATCGGTGTGTCCGGGAAGACAGCCAAGAATGAGCCAGCTTTTGCTGCTGGCAGGCGTCCGAAGGAGGAGGAAGTGGAGCCGACTGCGTTTGCAGTCCGTCGCTGCTATGGATGCGGGTCGTCGCAGCACCTGCTCCGAGCTTGCCCTGAGAGGGAGAAGAGGCGGGGGCGTGTGCGGCGAGAGCGGAGGACCGCCAGCCCGTGTGAGGAAGCAACCCGGCTGGTCACGTCTGCAGTAGAGAGCACAGGGTCTGCTTGGATTTTAGACTCCGGGGCAACGAGCCATCTCTGCTGCGAGAAGGAGTTGTTGAAAAACATTGACAGTCCTGAGCATAAGTATGTGAGATTGGCTGATGGGACCACTGCCAATTCTGTTTGCTCAGGCAATGTGGAATTTCCTGCACTGAAATGTATGTTGCAAAATGTGTTGTATGTACCCTCACTGCAGTCTAACCTGTTGAGTGTTAGCACACTGTTTGACCAGGGATACCAGGTGAGATTTGAGAAAACCTGCTGCAAAATCCTGGGAGGTGGGGGAAAGTTGCTTGTGACAGGAAAGAGGGAAGGTAAACTGTATGTGGTCCAGAGTGATTGTGCCCAGGTGGCTCAGGTGTCGAATGAGCCTGTGCACAATAATTGTATACATTTGCTCCATAGGAGACTTGGGCACTGCGGATTTAGGGCGTTAAAGAAAACCCTGGAGCTTGTGCCTAGTTTGAAAGTAAATCCTTGCAAATGTTACTTGGATTGCCAGGTCTGCAAGAAGACCAAAAGCAAGGCGTGTGCTGTTGCTAAGGAAAGCTCAAGGGAAAGCACACGAGCCCTGGAACTAGTCCATTTAGACGTTATTGGCCCATTGCCAAAGAGTCTGTCGGGGAGGAGATACTGCTTGGTGGCCACCGACGACCACACGAGGTACGCGTGGGTTTTCACCATGGTGCATAAGTCTGAGGTGTATAAGACATTCACCAAGTGGGTCAAAGCAGTGGAGAGACAATTAGGGGTTAATCTCCTGGCTGTACAAACCGACAGAGGGGGGGAATTCTTATCTAACCAGATGAAACGTTGGCTGGAGAACAAGGGCATCGCCCACCGTCTGACGAACCCAGCAACGCCCCGAGAAAATGGGCATGGGGCTGTATTGCAGAACGTGATGTATCGCATGTTAGAGGATGCACAACTGCCAATGACCTATTGGGCAGAAACCATACATGCAGCTGTTTTTTTGCAAAACAGGGTTTGGTGTAATACTGTGAAAAATGTGCCTTACAGGTTACTGTTGAACAAGACCCCAGATTTGAGTTCTTTAAAAGTCTTTGGGTCACGGGCTCGGGTTGGCATCCACTCCACGAGTAGCGGGGAGGGGGATGTCCGGGCAGAGAGCCTAATTTTTCTGGGCTACAAGCCAAGGGCCAGGTGTTATCGTTTCTGCAATAGCAAAAGCAAGATAACACTTAGTAAGAGTGCCCAGTTCAATGAAGAAAGCAGCTGGCCAAGGTTGCACTCCTTGCAGAAACAATTTGTCCTGCTGCCAAGTAGCGATAACGATGTTGGAGCGCAGCCCAGAACTCCAGCCCAGGAGGTGGCACCCAGTGGGGCTGGAGAAGGTGAGCCGAATGCTGGCACAGAGCCTGACGAGCAGAGTCAGGAGGCAGAGCCTCAAATGCAGGAACTGGAGGTAAAGTGTGAGAGTCAGGAGGTTCAACACCCAATTACAGGGGCAGAGCAACCAGCCCAGGAGGTGGGAACAGAGCAACCCGAAGAAGACAAAGCTGGTCCAAGCACAGGGCCACGGGTGTCTGCCAGGTCCACCAAAGGCCAACGTCCCGCTAGGTACAAGTGTCCCTATGTCACTCTGACTGTCAATCCAGACCCACCCGGATTTGAGGAAATGTTAAAAGAAAAGGCTAAGAAATGGAAAGCCTGGGTGGCAGAGTGCGAGGCAAGGGAGAAGGAGGCTGAAGCCAAGCGTCTGAAAGAGCTGGCTGAACAGGAACACGATGATGTGTTTTACAATCATGATGAGTTCCTGAACGAATTCCGGAAAGGGTTCCGAGCTACGTAAATATGAACTGTAATGTTGCTGGTGGACATGTATGTAAACTGTGTAAAGTGTTTTGGTGCACTGGGTTTAAATAGATTAGGAGGTGTGTTGGAGCAAGAATCTACATAAACCCAGTCTGACAGCTACAGTATGACAGCTGGTGATCTAGCTGCCAGGCTAGGTCACAGTGACCTGATCAGCAGACCGGCTTGAGCCGGCAGAAGCCAAGTGATGCAATCTGCTGAGTCAGCATGGCCAGGATTGGCTGCTTGGACTATATATGATCTGTGTGTGCATCACACAGGTCTCTCCCTGTGAGATGGTGGTTAGGCGAAGCACTTTGTCCGTGGAGGTGATATTGTATAGACTGCACAAGAGAGCACTTGTTGTGTATATATGTTAATACACCTTTTGGCACTAGTTGCACGTGTCTGCCTGATTTTCTTTCCTGAAGCCCTGTGTCGGGCAAGTCATCTCCCTCACTCTGCTACTCCCGCTCCGACAGAGGTTTCCTAATAACTATCCATTCATCCATATATCTGTCTCTCAATATATATACCCCCTATGCATTTTTGCTTTACTGTAACATTCCTTGGATTTCTAAGAGAAATCTTTGTATTACTAACCTGCAGTTCATCTGCAGGTTTTAACCACCAGATTGGCTGAATGTCATTGATCTCCTGCAACTGTCAAGAAATCTGTGGAAAGAATGTTGTACTGTAACATGCAACAGAATGTAATCTGAGTTTGCAGACGACTGGCTCATCACCTGGGTAGAGATACATACATACATACATACATACATACATACATACATACATACATACATACATACATATATTTTTTTTAAAGCTGCAGTGTCCTAAGTGGACTTTCACACCCACTGCAACTGTATGAGCCATCACAATAACTAGAGATAGGAGATAAAAGAGATTGATAAGGATGGCTGTGCAAGGTTCAGTCTAAGAAAAAGAATTAGGGGATAGGCAAGGAAAGCACATGTGGCAGGGTCTGAGAGTCTCCAGCTGGGTATGCAGCATTGTGAGTGGTGGTTTTGGGAATCTGGAAATAACCAAAAGAAGAAAACCTGACTAGCTATGAAAAAGATTATCCAGTACACCTAAATGTGCCAGTCAAGTAATCTTACCCCAAATTCAATTGTAATTTGCCAACCTTAAGGAAACCCATTGCTCCAAATTGGCCTTGAAACAGCATCATGGGAAGCTAGTACCAAAATAGCTTTACACATATGAAAATGTAACAATTAATTCTTTTTTTCCCTCTATGTATATTTTTATTGTTATTATACATTATCCGTTTCTTTTCATGGTTTCTGATATCCATAATACATTTTCCCCCAACCCACCCCCCTTAGTCTATACATCTTTTTCTTCTTCCAGCCAGGGGCAAAGGGCTTTAAGCTTCCACTGAATGTCCACTCTCCTTTCTTCCTTCGCCCATTTCAGATAGGTCTGCCACTTTTCTTTAATTCTTGATCTCCTTTCTTCCCATGATTTTTCTTGCGACATTGTAGCAGCTATATCTGACTGGACAAAATCAAAGAGGTAGTTATGCCAAGTTCTTTCCTTCCATTTACTTTTATCCTTCCATCCTGCCGCTATTACTGCTTTACCCGCTGATATCATTGCTTTTAGTAAATCTTGATTGTTCTTCCCTGTTTTTTCATTCCCTAATAAACTCATCTGCATTAGTTCAAAGTTAATTCTTGGCTCTACCTGAAAGAATTTCTTTATCATTTCCACTACCATATCCCATAGTTTCTTGGCCTCAGGACACTCCCACCACATGTGGGAATACCATCCTTTCTCTTTCTTACAGTGCCAACACTTAGGGCTCAACCCAGGAAACATATTGGCTAAAGTGGCCGGAGTTCTATACCATTTGGTGAAAAATTTCAATTCCATTTCTCTAACATATATCTTAACTTTTTTTAAACCTTCCATTATCTTCTCCCCTGTTCGTTTCATTATTTGGCCTTCTAGACTCCATGAGCGTTGAAGGTAGCTTATTGCTCCTTCGTTGCCTGAATTCATACTCCTGTATAGGATGCCTACTAATCCTTTTTTTGTATTTAAATTTCTTAACTCCCATTAGTTTATAAAACTTTTCCATAGGTTCTTCTTCATTTAAATTACTCTTCTCCACTTCCTTCTTAACTTTAGTATACAGTCCTGTAGCCTTAAGCCAGTATTGTATTCCTACTACTTCTTGAAACTCATGTAATGGTTTTAGCTTATCTAGTATTAACAAATCTTCTACCCTTCTAAATCCTTTAGCCTTAAGTAGTTCACTCCACCTATGCTCTTTATCTCCTTCTATCAACATTTCTAATGGCGTCCATCTAGATACCCGATTCAGCCATTTCGGTTGCCATTTCTTCCAGACATTTAGCCCATTTTTCCTTGGTCCCACGTTTAAATTAAGTTCCTTCGCCCCCATGTTCGTAAAGATGCCATGTTTTCCTACCCCATTATTAGCTTCATTCTCAAACCTTATCCATTTCTGATTCCCTTCCTTCTCTATTTCTAATAATGCCTTAAGCTGAAATGCTTCATAATAATTGACTATATCTGGGACTCCCCATCCAAGTTCCGATTTATGATTATATGCCAATTTTTTGGGAATCTAAGTTTCTTACTACCAAATATCCATTCCCTTATTTTAGTGTTCCAGTTAGTCATTTTTTGCTTATCTAACTCCAATGGTATCGTTTGAAAAAGATACGACAACCTTGGCATCCAAAACATCGACACAGTCTTTATTCTAGTGGTCAGGGTCATCACCCCCACTGCTTCATATCCCTCTCTATCTTCTCCCAGATTTTATTATAATTTCCCTCCACTATCCTGTTAATATTTTTATAAATTTCTATCCCTAGGTATTTAAATTTCTTAACTCCCATCCCCATATTAGTTATCCTATTAATCTCTTTCCTTTCTTCCAAACCAACATTAAAGTACATTATTTCAGACTTTCCCATATTTATTCTGTGGCGACGTGGCTCAGATTGAGTGGGTTGAAGTTGAATCCAGCGAAGACAGAGGTCCTTTGTGTGGGTCGTGGCGCTCGGGGAGGGGAAATAGCTCTCCCAACTTTCGATGGCGCACCATTGGAACCAGCGCGCCAGGTAAAAAGTCTGGGTGTTTTACTGGAGCCTTCATTATCAATGGAGGCCCAGATAGCAGCCACTGCCAAGTCAGCATTCTTCCATCTGAAGCGGGCAAGGCAGTTGGCCCCCTTCCTGGAGCGCCGGGACCTCGCAACAGTGATCCATGCAACGGTCACCTCAAGATTGGACTACTGTAATGCCCTCTACTTGGGGCTACCTCTGTGCCGGACTCGGAAGTTACAGCTGGTGCAGAACGCGTCGGCCAGGCTACTGTTAGGGCTCTCGAAATGGGAGCACATACGGCCGGGGCTGCGCGGACTGCACTGGCTACCAATTATCTACCGAGTCCAGTACAAAGTGTTGGTTATCACCTTTAAAGCCCTATATGGCCGAGGACCAGCCTACCTAAGGGACCGTCTCTCCCCATATGAACCCCAGAGGGCACTGAGGTCAGTGGGTAAAAACAAAATGACCATCCCTGGGCCGAGAGAGGTCAAACTCCAACATACTAGAGTACGGGCCTTTTCAGCGGCTGCACCGGCATTGTGGAACCAGCTTCCGGAGGAGGTGCGGGCCCTGCGGGACCTCGGCCAGTTCCGCAGGGCCTGCAAGACCGCCCTTTTTAGGCAAGCCTATAATGACACTGACTGCTGAGTTGCTTGGTGTAAGAACCGCCATCCATAAGACTACCTAAACTGGCAGAACCAGCGCCATAACAGCTCTATCGCTGCCAGATATACTCATATATATTTAGTCTAATGAAAATCATGTATTTTAATTTAACTGACTGGTTTTTATGTTTAATTTTAATTGTTAAATTTAAAGTTTTATTATTTATGTTAATGTGTAAGTTGTTGTTAGCCGCCCTGAGCCGCCTAGGCGGGGAGGGCGGGATAGAAATAAAAGTTATTATTATTATTATTATTATTATTAAACCTGACACGACTTCAAAATCCTCTAAAATAATTTTCGTTTCCCTAATGGCTTCTTTTGGGTTAGATATTGTCATGATTATATCATCTGCAAATAAATTGATTTTTATTTCCTCCTGTCCCATTCTACATCCTTCTATTCTCCCTGAATTCCTGATCCTTTCTGCTAGTTGCTCTATCGCCATTATAAACAGAGATGGGGAAAGTGGACACCCCTGCCTCACGCCTCTCTCAATTGGGATCTGATCCGTATGTTCATTATTCACTCTTACCACTGCTGACCCCTCCCTATAGACCTCTTGAATGGCTTTTAAGAATAGTGGCCCAATCCCACACTTCTTCATTATGGACCATAAGAATTCATGGGACAGCGTATCAAATGCCTTGTATACATCTAATTTAAGTAAAGCAAGTTGCCCAGAATGTCTATGGTATAATACATTAAATATATTCCTTATAGGATGTGCAATACTCCTATTCTTCACAAAACCATATTGATCTTCTTTTATTAAATAAGGTAATATGTTCCTTAACCTGTTTGCTAAAACTTTAGCGAATATTTTGTAGTCCTGGTTAAGTAGAATTATTGGTCTATATGAACCTACTTCCCGAGGGTCTTTCTGGGGTTTTAATATTACGGTTATTTCAGCCATTCTCCAAGAGTCGGGAGGGTATAGACTAAATGATCTGCCTAATAGTGTGTGTGTTGGACGAGTTAAATATCTTGGCCATTTGCTGGATCATTTGTGGAAAGCCAAGATAATACAATAGTTATACATTGGTAACCTCTGGGATTATATGCTAGAATTAGCTAGATGTACAGAATTTTTCATTCCCACCTATTGGTGGGTGACTGTGAGTGGGAACCTTTCAGCTTGTCATATGCCAAGTGCACCAGCTGCTGGATATCACCCAAACCCAATTTAAAGAGCTGGTTCTTACCTTAAAAACCCCTTATAGTATTGACTAACCCAAGGGTGTCAAACATGCGACCCAGAGGGCTGAATCAGGCCCTCAGAGGGCTCATATCAGGCCTCTGAGCAATTGGCTGTCATCTGCTCTCTCCCTCTCTCCTGCTTCCTTCTGCATAACAGCTTGCTTTTCCAGGGTCTCTCAATTGCACAGCAGAGCTACTGAGCCAAGCTTCTCTTCCTTCTATTGGCTGAGACTCCTTCCCGTCCTGGTCCCCTGGGGAAGGAAGGAAAGAGCCAGAGCCTCCTTTGCCAAGTTCCCTGGATCCCATGGGAGAAATACAAAGCAAGCACCTTTAAGACCAATGAGTGCTAATGTTTTAAACATGTTTCATTTTTAAAAAAATTAAAAATCTTTAATTGTGTTTATCTGTGTCCTTTATAAAGTTTATATCTCTGCTACCTAATACACATATACAGGGCTGGCCCTAGGGCACATAGCACCCCAGGCAGCCTTGCTGCCCACCACCCCACCATGGCATCCCTGCAGCACCCCCAAGGTGCTGCAGCGCATCAGCCGCCCCCTCCGCCCCATGCAGTGCCTCCTCCTCCCTCCCTTTCTCTCGATTTTAATGCCCAGGGAACCAGTAGTAAAGCACTGCATTTCCGGGGCTCATTAAAGGCCTCCCCAGCCACCAGTTGATCAACTGATTGCAGGGTAAAACCGCACTGGAGGCAGGTGGCTCCTATGCCGCCCCCATGGTGCGCTCATGATCAGCGCGGGGGCAGCAGCGGTGGCAGGAAGGATGAGTGAGCTGCTGCCTCAGAAGCAGTGGCTCGCTTATCCTTCCCACTGCTGCTGCCGCCGCCCTGCACTGATCGTGAGCATGCTGGAGGGGTGGCATAAGAACATAAGAATATAAGAGAAGCCATGGTGGATCAGGCCAATAGCCCATCAAGTCCAACACTCTGTGCCACACAGTCGCCAAAAAATCCAAGTGACATCAAGAGGTCCACCAGTGGGGCTAGAAGCCCTTCCACTATGCCCCCCCAAGCACAAGAATACAGAGCATCACTGCCCCAGACAGAGAGTTCCAACAATAAGTTGTGGCTAATAGCCACTGCTCCATATGCTTATCCAATCCCCTCTTGAAGGTGGCTATGCTTGTAGCCACCACCACCTCCTGTGGCAGTGAATTCCACATGTTAATCACCCTTTGGGTGAAGAAGTACTTCTTTTTATCAATTTTAACCTGACTGCTCAGCAATTTAATTGAATGCCCATGAGTTCTTGTATTGTGAGAAAGGGAGAAAAGTACTTATTTCTCTAACTTCTCTATCCCATGCATGATCTTGTAAACCTCTATCATGTCACTCCGCAATTTCTCCATAGGAGTCAACAGCCCCCAGCGCGGTTTCACTCATCCTTCCCACTGCTGCCCCCACACTGATTGTAAGCAGGGGAGAGGGTCTTTAAAGAGCCCCAGTAACACGGCGCTTTACTGCCAGTTCCCTGGGGATTAAAATCGAGAGGAAGGAAGGGAGGGAGGAGGAGACTGGGGAGGCAAATAGGCATTTGCCTAAGGGTCGGGGGGGGGAGGCCAAATTTGGACACCTGTCCTGTTGGTGCCCTAGGCAATTGCCTAGTTTGCCTAGTGGGCAAGCACATATGACCTGGCTTAACATGGCTTGGCCCAACTGTTAGCCTAAATGCCCTCCAAACAAGGTTGGGGAATTAGTTAGGTGGGCACCTGGCTCACTAGGAATCTTTTACCAGTGTATACAAGAATACACATCCAGAAAAGTGATGCTTAAATATTTGGGACTCTAATTTAGTAAAACCAATTACAATTTATTGAGAAAAATATAGTCTTCCATACAAGATAACAACACATATACAATCACACATTCACGCAGTCCTAGGAAATATAGATAGATGGATAGGGAAACATATAAGGGTAGACACACAGGGTGATATTACCTTCATAGTCTTCGAGGAAGGCTCCAATGGCGACATAAGAGGACAGGGGAAATGGACCAAAAACTGTGGCTAGAATTGGGGATGGATCTAGACAGCGGAACTGGGATACTGTTAGATGCACACATGAGTGGAGTTGGGTCAGAGGTTAAATAGGCTCCCTTAGACCCTTCAGGGGCTGGGAGGGAGGAGAAAGGGGAGGCTCTGCAATGACCAGGAGGCTGGACATTTGCAGAGCCAATGGCGAGTTCCTTGGTGACACCTAATTGGGTGTCTGTCTTGACCAATGAGCTTGCCTGGATCCTGGGTACCTGAAAGAATCTTCCTGATTAGAACAGGCCATGGGATGACAGAATAGAAGTGATTACTGGGTGGGGAACACTTAAGATTAGATGGGCTTATCTGAAAAGGTGACAATAGAGAATAAAATATTGACCTAGGTATCCCCCGGGTTAGACAAAAGACTTGGCTCTTGGCTGAAGATGGTCTTCCTCTTTCTTAGTCTTCTTCCTGGCACCAGTCTTTGTTCTGGGTTTCATTAGACAAAAGGCTTGAGTGGTCTGGCAGGATCCATGCCTGGATAAGCTTGAATGCCTTATGCAAAAGCTGAAGCAGCTGTTGGATATGGAGTCAGGAAAGCAAGATGGATTCTGGTGGTGTTAGCCTTTGGTTCATGGAAACAGGCTTGAAACATGGTGGCCTGGCTTCCTCCACTGCAGTGGCCAAGACTGGGCACACAAGGAGCAGCTGGAGCACGTCTGTAGTTCTGGCTAACACCCTTCAGAGATGTAGAATGCTGCTGCAAAGCTAAGGCTTATAGTATCCACATAAGCCTTAGAAACTATAAGCAAAGTCCACTTCTTAGAGCAGATGTGTGAGAGTCAAAACTCCAGGCACCCTGGCAACCATACTGGTGATCACGATGTCCATATGTATGAAAAGTAGGGAGCTTTCCTTACACAACATGGTCTCATTTATGTCAGGTCTGACCCTCATAAAAATGAGTTTGACACCTCTGGACTAACCTACCTTAGTGATAGCCTCTCTCCATATAGCCTATTCCCCTTTTAAGATCTTCATCGGAAACCCTGCTCAGGTTATCTGGACTGTGGGAGAGGCTGTCCCAGTAATTGTTCCCAAGATATTTGTGAGCACTCCCCTATTTCAGCTTTTATGCACTTGGAGGTTTGATGACAGGCATTCTTGGGCAAATTCCATGATGCATTTTTATTAATATTTTCCTTAAGTTTCAAAACAAACAAACAAAAAGAACCATATAGCATTTAAACAGGTTGCTTGAGGTTCAACTGTTCAAGGTTCATATTTACAGAAGAAGCTGCATGAAAGCTTTATTTAGTATATCAGTCCATAGGTTCATCAAGGTCAAAACTGTCTAACTTAGGTAGAGGCCTACATCACCTACTTTTAATTGGAGATGTGACATAAGCTTTTGAAGATTAGATTTCATCAGCTGCATGAAGATTTGTTGGTGACATTTGTATCTCACCCTTGCTTCCATCACAGATCTCAGGACAGTTCCCAGGAGATTAGTCAGTGTCAAGAGAGGCAGACCTAGGCCTGGTTAGCTTCAGCAAGATTTGTACAGTATATGAAGCATCTTTTAACCATATTCCAAGGAGGCACTTCTTGCATCTGGTGAAGATGGCTCCAATCCATGAAAGGTTATTTTAGATAAACAGTTTGGATCTTGGGACACATTACAGCTTACCACATTCCTGAATGGTGGTGTGATGTGTGACTGCATGGTGTACAGGAATATTTTAACAAATAAATTTCAGTAAGTTTTCCCCTCCCCCTCTCTTGGAGCTCTAGAAGTTCCATATCCATGGGTCACTGATAACTATGGGAAGGAAATTACAGAAACAATTATTTTGAAGGAGAATTATGGTTACACAGAAGGCTAGATAGTCTTCAGTCTTTTGAGATGATTTGGAATTGGAATTCTGTAGCCAACAGATGCAAAAAACCTTCTTTGGAGTATAATGCAAACTTTCTGGAGGAAGTATACATGGACTATAGTCCATGTATTTTCTTATGCTCAGATGCCTGGGGTCTTTTACTATTCAAATCTATGCTTTTACTCATTGTGTTCATTGATTGCTTATATACTTAAAGATAATTTTTGAATTTTTCTGAAATTGGAGTTATTTGGTCTTTGTAACTACAAAGCCTCATACATTGGCTCATGCTTACAAGAGATGAAAAGGGAAAGCCTACCTCACATCCCTTTATGCTACCCCTGACGAAGTGACAAAGAATGGCTCAAGAGTTCCAGCATCTCTCAGCTATTGTGACAAGACTTTCTATTCAGCAAAATGCAAGTATGAGAACTGTACATCTTTCAGAGGAAGATGATCACGATGAGAACTAACTACCTTCCTCTCAAATGAAAACTTTATCTTTGCAATTTTTCTGCTAACATTTTATATTAAGCGTAATTTGCTCATCTTGGCTTAATTCTATCTCTTCTAGGGTATTTATGATGCCATTTTAACCACTCTGTAATAGTCAATTGATTTAATACGTAATCAATTAATTAGATCTGCATAAAGTTCATTTGAATATTAGTTTTGCAGAAACTGTAATTTTAATACAGCCATGTGTGTGTCACAGCAGGCAACACCTTTTAAGAAGATGACTGTTATCTGCTGTTTTTATTTACATGTAGTTTTTTTTTTTAAATTGCTGCCCAGCTGTTAAGGGGCAGTACGTGCATGCATACACACACACACACACACACACACTGCCCTTTAACTGCTGGGCAGCAAATTTTAAAAACTGGTACTGAGTAGGATTGCAGTACCAAACTATTTAGCCAAGGTAAAAATGGTTTATATATTCCTACACACACTTTTTACCTTGGCTAAATAGTTTGGCATTGCAATCCTACTCAGTACTAATTGATGCTGTATGACAAAGAAATTCAATTGGTGAAGCTTTCACCAGGGTGGAAGTGCAGGAATGCGGGAAACCTGCACTAGTCATGTTTCTCTGTTGCTGAAACTCCATGCTAATAAAAGTTGCCCTTGGTGAATTTCTCATATTCTGTAGCTATTCAGAGTTTCTGGAGGAAGAAAAAAGTGGCAGTCCAAATGAAGTTTTTCCAGGACAGATAATTTATTGCTGAGAAAGCATTTTCATTGTAGAAAGTACACACGGAAGAAAGTCGTGTTAACATTTTGCCTAGATGGTCAAAGTGACAAAGACCACCTTTGATTTTAATTAAATGTAATTCTTCAAGTGTCAATAGAATTTTGACTGGCTGCATTTAACCAGCTGGTTTAAATCCTTAATTTAAGTGCCATGTTTGAGGCTACACATAACCCCTTGCATACAGAGCGGACTACTGCTCCTGAGATAATAAAGAACAGCCCTTGATTGGATAAGGAAAGGTCTCCTTTCTCCTTGTAAGAAAAGATTGGATTTCCTTTCAGCTTGCTAACTTAAGTGCAGAACTGATGAAGAAACACTTGAATTGGTGATATTAACTTGTAAGGAAATGGAAATGGCAAGAAATGCCGTGGCAAAGTTTGGAAAAAACCTGACTGGTGGATATATTTTTATTTTTCCTGTAAACTGTCAAGGCATGAGTCAAACCATGTGTATTTTGCAGTTCAAAACGATACCATGCAAATGCAGTGTATCAGAATAATGTCTGCAATATTATACAATATAACAGAATAGCAATCTCTCTGACAGAACTGTTCTTAGAAATGGATGTTGTTAGTTTAACCCACACTTGAGAGGTATATGTCCGCTGTATTTTAATGTATCTTTGTACCAGCATTTGAACCGAGCAGAGTAGACTACAGCTTCATTCTACAGAAAAAATGTTGTTATTTTAACCCTTGCTTTAGAGGAGACCAATGGAACATTACAACAGACTCTAGTCAATTACTTTTCACACTTAGGAGGCCTGGCCACCTGGACATCAATCTCCAGTTCTGACCAATTATTGCTTTGGCTGTTTTTTCTGCCCAGTCAACCCAGGGTGACGATGGCCAGACTCCAACTTGCAATTCTTTTAATCTGCTTACACAATTTTCACTATTTTGCATACTAGTTCATGCCCACTATGTATGTAGAACTGCTAATTCCATCCCATACTATTGTCTGATGAAGTGCACTTTTATCACACAAAAGCTGACATTTGAATAAAGCCTTGGTTTTAAAGGTGCTACTGGATTCCAACTTTGTTCTATTGCTTCAGACCAACACTGCTGCCCACCTTGAGCTATTCAAATACAGAGTTCGGCATCTGGATAATGTCTGTCTGTCTGTCTATCTATTATCTTTAGTTTCTAAACTTGCTGCCTTCAAATATGGTCTTCAATGTGTGTACCAGGGAAACCATGGCTGAGGCTAGAGGTCCCCCTTGTCTTTCCCCCAAATGTGCAGAACTAGAACAAAGTATGCCACCACCAGGCAAATCAACTGCTTTTCGTAATTTATGCAGTTCACAACAATTAGCTTTTTGAATTATTTGGCACAGGATTTTTAATATTACTGTCATTTATCTGGACCAGCAAATAAATATTGGAGGTGGCAGAGCTGAGCTGCAAGGACAGGTACCCACAGGAAGATCTCACCTACAAGAGATCTGGAGCAGGCTCCGCCTCACAGTCCCACAGGGACGGCCTCCTCTTCCTGGCCAGAAACGGCGCCGCTTGCTTTCCCTTGAGCCTCCAAGGGGGCGCCGAGGGGCACCTGGCCTTGACTTGCTGCCATGCCGAGGGCTTGCTTGCTTGGGGCTCTGCCAGAAGTTCAAAGCTGACAGAAAGAGGTGGAAGCAGCAGGACTAGAGGAAAGGCTGCCGTGGGAGAGGAGTCTGGCGTCCCGTTGATGGAGTCAGCCAGCCCGGAAATTATGGACTCGTTTCCCGTCGGATATGGCGAGGTCTGGCTGGGTGGTCGGAGGTGGGCAGGTCGCCAAAGTCGGAGGCCTGCCGATGGCTCTTCGCAGCCCTGCCAGCATGCCGGCCACTGCCAGCCGCGCGGGGTGAATGAAGAGCACTGTGTGGCCTGCCTCGTTGGGACTCGGAAGTCCGGGATTCAACTGGGCTCCCTCCTACCAGCCCCCCCCCCGCCCCCGTTACTGTGCCTCGGAGCGGCAAAATGTCGCCAGTCACGTGCAGGGAGCGGACTAAAGGAAGACCCCCTTGGATCCAGAATCGGTCCAAACTGCTCCGGGTCGGCGTCGCGCGCCAGAGAATGGCCAGGGAGTTGCAGATCCACCAGGCTCCCCCCAGGTTTGAGGCACTAGTCGGAGCAGACGGAAGACCCTTGATTCCGTAATTTGATACCGTCCCATTGAAAGGCGGTGCCTCTAGTAAATATAATAAGCAAAGCAGATCCCCGGGGGACGCTCGCTTTGCAGTGTCGGCCCAGCAAGAGAACATATGGCGAAAGGCTAGGCGTGGAATTCAGCACAGAGGAGAGCGTCTCTGGCGAAGTCCGCCACTTCTTCAAGGATGCCACTGAACAGCCGGGAAAGGCAAAAGAAACGAAGGCAGAAGCTGGCGAAACTACAGCAATAGTAAAATGCCAGTGCCACAGTCAGGGTTGTTTTGTCTTCATCTCCTCCATTGAAAAAAGTTTGTATTGAGCTCCGATTGGCTTAACGGGAGAGCTCTGGAACAGTATTGAGCACGTTCCTTTTGGGCTTCCAGATTTACAGGCCCTCTGCTGGAGGGTGCATTTCCTGGTCTACTGAATTCCACCCGCCTCATTGCAGGTGTGTATTCGAAGGATAATAATGCTTCAGCTACGTGGAGCAATCTGCAGAAGCAAGCAGTAAAACTTTGTTCCAGGATCCCCTAAAACTATAAGGGAGGCTGTGCGCATCTTTGAATGCTCCTCCCATATAAAAAGTGTAATGTTCACAGAAAATCAACATGAGGGTCAATGAAAGGTTAAAGCGGCTTCTTGATTTCTATGGGAAGTGAGCATTTTCAATGGGATGAGCAAGAATCACGAATCCAGATCTGCCTCCTGAGTTGATGGGGGCAAGCAACTGTGCCACTTGAGATTTTGGAAGGCCACCTGTGGATGGTGGGGAAGCCCTACTGACTCTCTTCCGGATTGCCAAGCAGGGCTCCTAGGAGAGAGCATCTCATAACGAGGCACCCCCTCCCCCCGGGGTCACCTGCGCCTGCTCCTCCTCGGACTCGGAACTAATGGTGGGCCCTGCGGTGGGCTCTCCGGGCTGGAAATCAAGCCCCAGCCGAGCGGTGGATGAGACAGGCCCCCGGAGCGGTAGGTGGGTGGGTGGACTTTCTGGCAGCTCTGCCCTAAGCAGACAGATGGGTTGCCAACTGCCTGCAGAAGAAATGATCCCTTTTCTGGAGGTTTGGTGGGAAGCTGTAAGAACGTAAACAGCCCAGATGTCCATGGTCAGTCCACGGTGGGAAGCCATCAGCATCAGAAGAGAACAGGATTGCAGTGGAGAGGAAGGCAACTGTGCTCACCTCTTGACAAACTGCCATAACTCAGTGAGACTTGTTCGGAATTACCTCTTTGCCTCCAAAAACCTCACTTTCCATAGAAATCAAAAAGCCCTTTTAACCTTTCATTGACGCTGACATTGGTTTTCTATGAACAGGACGCTTTTTAAATGGAAGAAGCATTCAAAGATTCGCATCGCCTCCCTTGCAGTTTTGGTGGATCCCGGAACACAGCGTCAGCTACCCACTTCCAAGCATTAAGCCTCTCTTAAAAGGATAGGACGCCTTTCTCCAGGCCAGTGGGCAAGCCCGCGTAGAGATCGGGAAGGCGATTTGTTGCTCATTTTCCTCTCTAGACTGCTTGGAAGCCAAAGAAGGGGCTTCCCTCGACACGGAAGAATGGTGGGAGGAGACAGAAGTCCCTTCTAGTTAATCTCTCTGCCGAAGTTCCTTTGACTGCCGTAAAGGCACTAACCATGCTCAGAGAGGAATCCTGCTATTTCATCTCTCTCAGCCTGAGCCATGTCTGTGGGAACTGAATGCACACAGGCTGAAGAAGCCGCTTTGCGCAAGCGCTCTCTCTCTCTCTCTCACTCTAGCTGCAGCTGACTTTCTGCGGCCCCAGCTTTCGAGGCAGGTGAAAAGCAGAGGTGGTTTCCCGTGGCCACTCTCCAAGTACCAACCCTGTTTAGCTTCCAAGATCTGACGGGATCGGGCTATGCCATATCGCCTCCCCTTCCCTCATCTTTAGTACTCTTCCTGAAATGCCCCAAGAACCGAGGAGTTAGGCTGGGGTGGGCTCATCCGTAACTACTTTGGAAGTCAGCCGTGTTGGTCTGAAATAGTAGAACAAAATAGGAGTCAAATTTCACCTTTAAGACTAAGTTGGTCTTAAAGATGCGGCTTGACTCCTATTTTGTTCTACTTTGGAAGATGTGAGACTTGCTCGGAATTAGCATCCAAAACTGTTAATGAGATCCAATTACAGATTACGGCTATGTCTTGTTTCCACCCTTGTGCTGATCGTTGGAAAGGAGGACTTCATGAGGCCAGCAAAAAGGCTGGCTGCGCTCCTTTAGCGCTGCGGGATTGCCTCCTGCCCGCGCAAACTTGCCTCTCCCCCTTGGCTTACCATGGCTGGACGGAGGTGGCTGCCCAGCAGCACCCCCCCCTTTCGGAGCCAACTTTGAGCCGATGAGGAGGTTCCTTCCGAGGCGAAGGGCCGGCTGGGCCGGTTTCCTTTGGCTTCGGACGGGAGCCCGGCTTGGCGCTGATGTCTAGGGAACAGAGAAGTCTAGCTGCGCGGGTGGGAGAGGTCCAGACGACCCGGATCCGCCTTCTGCTGGCAGCCGGGCGGCCTCGGCGCTCAGGGGCCGCAGAAAGGAAGCCAAAGTTTCTGTTCCGCGGGACTGGAGCAAAACAAGAGGCGTGAAGGACCCTTGGCCGGAGCTCTCAAGGTTTCGGGGCAAGTCCCTTCCGAGTCAGCTGCTTATTATCGGATTGTGGCCCTGGGCGCCCCCGCCCCGCGTAATCCCGCCGCCCTTTCCACGCCCTGAAGCGAGGCCAGGAGGCGAAGGGCGCTGGCGAGGCTGGAGGGAGGAGAAGGCTGGCTGGGGAGGAGGCCTTTCCTCAGCCATGTTGGCTTTCCTGGCCTCGCTCCCTTTCCCCTCTGCTTTATCTCGCCAGTGCGTGTGTGTGTGTGTGGTTGTGCGGCTGCGGCTGGAGGAGCCTTCACGGGCCTCTCTGGGTCTTCGCGAAGTCTCTGACCTGCGCCAACCACAGCTGGTGGGCCTTCCTGGCAAGAGAGCCGGGTCGGGGGGTGGGAAATGGATGCCGACCACCCGATCTGGCCCGCCGCCGGCAGCAGGCCAAGCCGCTCCTGGCAGCAGCACAGCCTGATTTAGCAGCTGGGCGCAAATTGGTGCAGCCCAAAGCTTGGGGGGGGGGGGGGGGTGGAGTGTAGATGACTGGGGAAGGCAATGGCAAACCACCCCGTAAAAAGTCTGCCATGAAAATGTTGTGAAAGCAACGTCACCCCAGAGTCGGAAATGACTGGTGCTTGCACAGGGGACTACCTTTTTAAAGCTTTCCCTCTGGCCCTTCCCCAAGCGGAAGTCCTGTGCCAACGTGGACCAATTTCGCACTAGACCTTTAATCCTGTCTAGTGCGAAATTGGTCCATGTTAAGGTTTAGCCCTGTCTCCAAGCTGATATTCTGCACTAAAATAAAAGAGTTATAGAGTTGGTTTCTGTGATTCTAGTGTGGAATGTCAGTTTAGGAACAGGGTTAAACCAGGATTAAAAGACTAGTGCGAAATTGGTTTTATTGTTAGGACCCGGTGTAGCATCTAGGAATATATTTTCCTCTTTTATTTTCATCCAAAGTACCCTTCCCTAGTTTTCAGTAAAGTATATGTTTCTATATAAACAAGCACTGTGTGGCTCTTGTTTGTGTACTCAAGCTCTGGATTTAAACGAAATATCCCAACACTTGGACCAAGGGCGAGGACTGTGATGCGGCTGCGCAGCTTCGCGGGGACAAGGGTGCCGGGCCGGCTGGAGTTTAGCTGGCCTGCAGAGGCACTCACACGTGGCGCGCACTAAGAGACTCAAAGGATCGCTCCCCTTGCTTCAGTGTCTCTGTCGTGCGAACACTTGGGCACCTGCTGCACCGTCCCCCAATCAGAGCTGGGCCAGCGGGAGTTGCCGCGGGCCCAGAGAAACTAGAGAGTTGGCTGGCTGTCATTCATAAAGTGCGGGGAATCGGAAACAGCCGCCCCAACTGCCCGAGTCCAGCAGTGATTGACTTCGAGCACCGCACCGCCGCTCCTGTCCTGGGGGAGCGAGTCCAGGGTGATGCAGAAATAGGACTGCCTCTTTTTGCTAGCTTTGTTCGAGGACAAATGCTTACTTGCGAGTAAGTGCAGCGGATCTTATTTCCATAAAATGCCCAGGAAGTCTTAGCTATAAAGAGCGCAACTTAATACAAAACACCGCCAGAAGTGTACGCCTTCCACAGCTTCGACATCTAGTGAAAGAGAGTTTCTCCACTTGCTCTTGTTATGGACGTTGATATCTTATATCGGATAGAAATGCTTCAGAGAAGCAAGAAAAAGACTGGCCAGCAGCCTTCCCCCAGGTGAAAAGGGAAACACTCTTTGATCCCAATCCAGACACAAGCTGAAGGTGCTGGGAGCTTGGCAGCTGCTTTCGGCAACCTCCGCCTCCAGTCTTTGATCTCCTGCAGCCGTAAATCTGTCATCGAATATTCCACCAGATTGGAAAGGGCGTTTCTATTAACTAAACTCTCGGGATTAGAACTCAGAGCCCTAGCACATTGAAACCGGATCTGCAGCATTTAATTTCTAGAATGACAGGTGCCGAGGTTCAAGCGCTGCAGCAGGCACATCCTCCCGGGGACCACAGGAAATTCACCTGGCACTACGCACACAGCAGACCTGCTCTGATGTCTCAAGAATAGTTTCAGAGGTCTGCAAGAGAAACTGAATAAAAGTCACCCGAGATTTCAACAGCAAGCAAAAGAAACAACCCCCTCACCCAAAACTTTTCCTTTGGAAATTATGCTTAGCTGAATGGATCTGTGATCCTTTCCCTTGAAATTATTCTTCCCAAATTCTTATGAATAAAGGGTGCTTTCGCTGTGCAAGCAATGTGAGCTAGAAACTTATATTTATCGGGATTCCGCAGTCAAGTTTCTAGCTCACATTGTCTGTTTGTACAATGAACTTGGGAAGTTCATAAGAACTTGGGAAGAATATATACATTCTTCTGGGCAGCTCTCTTGGGTCTCAGGGAGAGGTCTTTCGCATCACCTCCTACCTGGTCCTTTTATTGGTGATGTTGGAGATTGCACCTGCATGCCAAGGAGATGCTCTCCCACGGAGTCCGATGTTCTGTATGCAGAGCTCAGGCGCCTCTCCAGAACTTGTAAGGCGTCCATTGCCCCACTCAGTCCAGATCTACGCGGGGGGGTGGAGGGGCGGGATGCTGACCGATCGACCTTAAAGGGCTGTTGTACAGCTTGCAACACCTATGTGAAGCGCTTTAAATGCCTGAAAGTGACATCCGCGCTATGAGCATTTTTGTCAGGACAGTCTTAATGCGGTGGAAGCAAATGGAGTTTAGATGTAATTACTCGGAAGACTTATGAAATGAATGGGACTTGCTGAGAAGTAAAGATACTGAAAGCAAATGACATTGGTGATGGGTTGGACTGGCCTCTTTCTAGAAAGTGCGCTTAGAATCTCAGCCTACAACCAACTTGATTGTCAGAAAACTCTATTTAAAGCTGGAGGGGTGCGTGTGTGTGTAGCGTGTGTGCAAGGCCAGAAAAGATCAACGACTGGACCGATCCCAGCCTCTCTGCCAGCCAGGTGCAGCGAAGAGCGCCTGGCCCCCTTCGGGCACCAGCCAGGGCGAGACGCTTCTTCCCGGAGCCCGCCTATATTGCAGCCTCCCCCGCCCCCCCCCCCCGCCCCCAGAAAAAGCCTCGGCTCCCCAGTCTAATAAGAAAAGCCTGAATTATGAAAAGTGTTTTCTCTGAAGTGAGCCCGGCGGAGTTCAAGGAGACTTATGCCCAAGTGAGTGTGCTGAATTTTGCAGCTCTGGTTGGCTAAAAAGCAAAGGAAAAAAGAGCATTGCAGTCTTCCCTAGACTGGCCCTAAAAGGTGAGCTGAGTCCCGCCCCCCCTCCTCCCAAGCACAAAGTCTTATTGGGGCTTTCAGCCTGGCAAAGGCAGAGCTGCTCCCCGAATGAATCCGGGCAGTTCGCCACAAGGCCAGAGATGGCGAAGCGCCGGAGTCCCTGCGAGTTCGGCTTGGACTGAGACGCCTTTCAGGAACGCGCTGTCTGCCGCCGGGAGTAGCAGTTGGCCTCCCTTGCGGGACTGTGGCAGGACGTGGTAAAACAGGGGAAGCGGGAGACATATTTCTTTGGTTTAAAAAAAATCCAATAATTCCTGTGCATATTTGTGCTGCAGTACATTCCGATCGAACTGAAGGAGGCTGACTTCTCAGGAAAGCGGGTTGTGAAGGAAAACCTGCTAGTGATCGCCCGGGGCTCGCCATCGATTGAGTGGAGGTTGAGACGAGACCCCGTCCCTTCCTCACTAATGCACCTTCTGGCCCTTTGTGTCGGAAGACACAGTGCACGAAAGACACAAATGGACGACGCTGCCACGTACTCTTTCTTTTGTTTGTTTATTTAAAAATGTCAAGTGAATCGCTTTTTTTGCAACCAAACAATAAATATTATTTAGCAACTTTTTCGTTCATTTGTTTTTTATATAAAAATAAACAAGTAATTTAAAAAAATCTCTTGAAGGTGACAGAGCTGCGAGAGAGAGAAAGAGAGAAAGATGTTATTCGGAGACGGCCCGGGGTTGGGGGGTGGGGGAGGTCCGCACTATCAGCCGCCTCTGAATGTCCGCGGCACAAACAGTGCGGAGTCTTCCACAGGCTGGGTCTTTTTTCGGACAGAAGTTAAATTCAGGCTGGAAAGGAAAGTGTTATGCACCAGGTGGAAAGAACAGGCTCTTAACCCTTTAAAGATTGTGAAGAAGGGGACAGCTCAACAGGGACTCATTTGCGACAGTTCAGGACGTGTAGGACAACAGCGGCGCCCTCCCAAACAAGAAAAAGCCCAAGTTTCCCTTTAGAAGGGCCACCCCATCCATCACATATCATGCAGGCCCGACTCTGGAATGATCCGCCCGGAATTCAGCACGGCAGTCCCCCAAATTTTGGGCACGATCCAACCCAGATCAGACATTTTAAAGTCCCATTCTTTCTCCCCACAAAGTCCGTCGTTTTCCGCGGGATACATTTCAGAGTGAACACGCAAAGGATCAGTTTGCACGTTAGTTCAATGAAATGAATGGCACTTAAAACTGTTGCGCTTGAGCTCCTCTGCCTGCTTGAAATCAAATCCGATTTACTTCAACGCTCTTCTGTAGAACACAAGGAGGCTGCTACTTGGAAGTGGGTTGAAACAGCCTCCCTAGTCTACATAAATATGCTGAGGATCGGGCAGAAGCAAACGCTTCTGAAATTATGGGTTTTTCCCTCACCGAACGCCCGCGCCCATCAATAACGGAGAAACAGATCCAGGGACCCCCCTCCCAGTAATATTCGAAGCGGCGTTTCCTTCTACCGAGCACCCAGACCCTAAATACATTTTTATGGATGTCAAGACTCACTGGTTTTAATAGGACTGCGGGTTCCTGTTTGCAAAGTGTGTAAAACTCAGGTGTTGTGTTTGTGTGTGTGTGTGTGGAGAGAGAGGGGCAGCCACGAAATATTTCAAAAAAGTGACGATGAAAAGGGGGAAATCTTGAAAAGCTATAGACATATTTTTTAAAAATTGTCAATCTGCTAGGCAGCTGGAGATTCTCTGCTTTGAATGCACATACCTAACACTATCTGCACCCTTTCTGAAGAGCTGACGAAGAAAAAACAGCACACAAGGCTCGGAAGGCGGCGCATGGTGGGTTTACACACGCAACTGAGACAGAGCTCAGAGTGAAGGGAAGGGGGCAACCCCGCTCCCCCCGTTTTCAGAGAAAGAGGACGCGGTGGCTTCAGCTCGACGTGCGGAGGGCGACGCGAGTGCCCGGGATGCTAAGGCGGAGCTTCTAGCCTCGTAGGTCCCGTCAGGGCAGACTTCCCCGATGCCGCCTGGAGATCCGCCTTCCTTCCCTTGCTCCATATGCCCCCTTCCTTCGCCCCTTCATTTGGCGTCGCTGGTCAGTCTGGGCAGGCTGGCCGTGTTCATGCCCGAGACGTGATGGTGCGAGGGGGCGGGCACCTGGCACATGCTGCACGGGCAGGGCATTCCGCCCCAGTGCTGGAAGCCGCTGCCCAGGGGGCCGGCGGCGCTGGAGGGCGACTTGAGGAGGCCGTGCGAGGGCCGGATGGAGCTGACAGCAGCCAGGGCGCCGGCGCCGGGCAGGGAGGCGCTGGAGACTGCGGCGGGGGGCAAGATGGGGTGGTGCACGGCGTGGGAGACGGGGTGGGCGGGCAGCGGGGCGGCGTGGCCCACCAGGCCGGCGGGGCAGGCGGCGGCGGGCGGGTGGAAGCCAGCGGCGTGATGTCCGCCGTAGATCTCGCTGAGCAGGCGCTTCATCTCCTCCAGCGAGTTGGTGAGCATGAGGATGTAGTTGCGCGCCAGCAGGAGGGTGGCGATCTTGGAGAGCTTGCGTACCGAGGGCCCGTGGGCGTAGGGCATCACTTCGCGCAGGCCGTCCATGGCGATGTTGAGGTCGTGCATCCGCTTGCGCTCGCGGCTGTTGATCTTCAGGCGCAGCTGCTGCAGCTCCGGCTCCGTCATCTGCTTCTTGTCCTTCTTGCACGTCGTCGAGGAGGACGAGGAGGACGAGGACGACGACGAGGAGAGCGACGAGGGCGACTTGAAGGCCAGCTTGTCCACCATCACCACCCCGGCGGCGCTCATGGCGCTGCGCAGCTCGGCGCTCAGCTCGGCCGGGGAGTCGCTGGGCGTCGAGGAGGACACTGCGCTGCCCGCCGCCGAGAAGCCGCCGCCGCCCCCCGCGCTCTTGCTCCGCGCCGCGGACACGAAGAGCTCATCCGGCTCCGGGGACGAAGGGCGGCTCGACACCAGGCTCGCGTCCGAGTCCATGGCCCTGCAGAGGGGAGCGAGAGGACACAGGCAGGCCGGGTCAGACAAGAGCAGCGCAGCAGGGCCTGCTCGGCGCCCACCCCCCGCTGGCACCTCGGCGGAAAGGGGGAGGAGGGAGGCGCAAACAGACCCCCCTCCCCAAGGAACTCTCGCGCCCTTAGCCCGCTCCCCCGCTCAGATCAAGGGGACCCGCATCCAGGACACCCCGGCGAAGCTTCAGGGGGCGGATCACCGGGGGGCACGATCCACCACCACTAGCCACCCCCTTCCCTTCAGCAGGGACCCGAGGATCTCAGAGCAAGAGGCAGCCATACAGCGCAGTCAAGCCTCCCTCGGAGTAAGCAGGCAGAGCATCGGAGCTGCATTAGAGACCAAGAAGGGGTTGCTGCACCAGAGCCGACGGGTTTAGGAAGGCAAAAATCATACGATTTATTCCGAATTAAGTAGCCCCTCGCAACTAGCCAAACAGAATGGGAGTGGAATTCTGCTTCCTCCCTCTTTAAATACCGGCACTAGGATGGAATCCAGAAAGGCGGCCGAAATCTATTTAGCTGTAAATGCCTGAGGTTTTCTGGAGGTTGTTTTCTCCATTGCTCTGAAAGGCATGTCTCTCTCAGTCGGCTAAACGGGGTTGTCCGTGGGCCTGCAACTTGGACTGCGATCACACGCACCAAATAATACACTTTCAATCCACTTTCCAGCTGCCTTTTACTGTGTGAACCGGCAAGATCCGTCTGGAAAAGTGCATCGGAAGTGCGTTCTTTCGCGTGTGTGCGGGCGCTGGCAGCCTCGGCATCTCAAAGCTCTCTCGGGGATTGCCTGGCCCCTCACCTGGCACCCAGACGGTCAGCATATGCTTGGTGGGGGGTGGTCTAGGGGTCGGCAATTCATATTATACCGTTTCTGCCAGAAAAAGGAAAACGCATTCGTCTGTCCACATTCGTAACCGGAAGATTTTGCGTTGCCGCTGCCAGTGGGCAGTTTGGGGTCAGGCCCTTCTGACACGCACAGCGCCTTCCATGTTAGGAGGCCCCCCTGGTAAACTTTCACTGGCGCTTAGTAAGTGTGGGAGGGGGGGGGCAGCGTTCTCCCTACAAAGAGACTCCTCCAGTTTAAGACAAGGGCTCCGCCCCGCCTTTCCTTAACCCAAAAGTGAGCCGCAGCTGCTGACTTGGGAGTAAGTTCGAACTAAATGCAAAGGACTTTCTTCCAAGTGAGCGAGTTCGGGCAGCGGCTGGGAGAAAGGCAAAAGAAAGCTCGGCGGCGGCAAGTGGGCGTCCGCCCCGGAAAGCCGGCGGATCTGCAGGCCACCCAGGGCTTGCCAGCCCCTTCCCCGTGAGCCCGCCCCGCCCCAGGGGATGCAGCACTTACAGTCAGGCGGGGCGGTCAGTGTGGTCGGCCGGCGCCGCTCCGCGAGCACAATGCAGAAGAGGAAGCCCCTTTGGCACCTCGCGGCTCTTTTTATAGCCGCGCTGGCCAGCGGAGCCCGGCGAGAACAAAGTCATTGTCCGGGACAGGCGGCTGCACCAATGAGCGAGGCGCTGGCGGGGCTGGGGCGGGGGGAGCGGCGCACTGACGTCACGCCGGCGAACTGGGCTCAATGAAACTGACTTGGGGCACACGCCCTCCCGGCTCCGGCAGCCAATCGGGAAAGAGCGCGAGACCCAGAGACTGGGGAGACCTCCGTTGGACCTGCGAGAAGAAGAAGACAAGGGGCCGCAATGACAGGGCTCGCAACAGCTGGTGGAGGGGGGGCAGCGGGAGAACCAGACCCGGCGGCGCAACAATCAGGTGCTGCTGTGAGTGAGGGGCGCCCCCCCCCCGCCCGGACTCCGCCACTCCACTCGGCCGCGGGCGGGGCTGGAGAGTTTTAATAGGTTTCACAAACACTCGGGGGCCGGAGACGCTTCCAGCCCCCTGCAAAGTAAACACTTCCCGGCCACAATGCGCCAGCAGCCCACGCTTCCTCAAGCACTTCTCTGTCGCCCGGGCAAGCGCCTTTAGCCCCCGAGCCCCTAGAGATCTTGGAGGCGGTGGGTTAGACCTGTGGGCCTGCCTCCAGCTGCTCCTCCCCTTCGGCCTTTCCTTGCCACCCCTCTCCCTTTTCCTGCGGCTCCCACAAGACGGATTTGCAAAAGGACGCAAACTTTTAAAAACTTGTTTAAAAAAAAGATTGACGCTATCTGAATATTTAAACGTGAACAGCAGAAAACTGATTCTTGAACTATCAGCAAACAAAATAGCGTTATCTGCTGTTAATTCGTTGTTGTTTTAATGTTGATTTGGTTTCTACTATTTATTGCCTTTGTCTTTCTGCTATAAGCCGCCCTGAGCCCTGTTTCCAGGGAAGGGTGACCTAAAAATTGAATAGAATAAATAAATAAAGTGCTCAACTCAATAATGCAGTTAAAATAATCTTTCATTCAGGGCGCTTAAAATCGCACGACTTATGGTAATGCCTTTTGAAAATCACCATGTCTAGGAGGGGGAATCCAAGTCCTGAATATTTTAAAACTGGACTGATGTTAATGTATATTTACCTCAGAAGTACGCAGGTGCTCCTATCAGAAAGTTTTGGGCTGTCAGCGGGCGGGGGGCAATCCCACCGAACTTTCTTGGAAGTAGATGCCTGTGAACTTTCCGGTCCGCCCATTTGGGACCGCACCGCGGGCGCCTTTTCAGACAAGCCGGCGCCTCCACCCTCCTTGCCCGCCGCCAGAGCTCCTGTTGAGTCCGACTTTATTTCGGATTCGTTGGGTTCCGACTCTCAGGCAGTCGCCCGGATTGTCTGCAGGATTTTACACACATTTACTCGCCGCCTCAACATTCTATTGATTTGGAGGAGTTTAATTTACTTTTTTAATGTTTTAGTTTCCGTTTGCGTTCAATCGTATTGAGCTTTCCACGCGTTTGACTGCTGGGGCCCCACAACCGGGTGTCAAAGCAAAAAACCAAAAAGCGCACCCATTTCTTATTGTCAACTAGGGGAGGGAGGGGAAGGCAGACAGCTCGAGGTCTGAATCTTCCCACTCGGTTGAACCATTTGTGATCTTGGGCCCCCCACTCCACTCCACCCCGCCCCACCCCAAGCCCAGCCTGCCTTTGTTATATAATTTTTCTGCCGGCGTGTTCTCCAGCTGGTTGGGCAAGCCGCACTCACCCGTTAAAGATGAGCTTAAAGCGTTGAGAAGGGACGCGTGGAGGTCCAGGGCGGCTTTTAACGGTTCTGGTGCGGATCCACGGGCGCGCAATTAGGGGCCAATCTGTCGCCCTGCCCGGCCCGGCCCGCTGTCTCTCTCGCCAGGTCTGCCTGCCTGCCTGCGCTGCCGCCCAAGGAGGCGGCTGGAGAAGGGCCTGCCCGGCGCCGGAGTGGAGCCAGAGCCGCGCGTCTGCCCAGGCTTGCCAAGGCGGCAGTGCGCGGAGAAGCCTGCCTCGGATCCACCACGCGCGACTGAACCGACTCGACCCAGGCAGAGGGAAGCGCTTTCCAGTCCCCATTCATTTCAATGGGAGAAGAGGACAAAGCGTTTCCCTGGACGCGTGTCTTGCAATTGGGCAGCAAAACCCGCGGAGGTCGAGGGTGCGCGGAGACCGTGACTTGCGCCCAGATCAAGGGGACGGAGAAGCGCGTAACTCTGGGCGGCTGGGGGGAGCAGTATGGTGGCCGGTGCGCTTGGGAGCCAGCACGCACGCCGGCATTTCTGAAAGGGACCGTGCAGTGCAGGCACCCAGCCTCCGCCAGGCGGGTATTTGCATCTGAATTAGGCTGCCCTTCGTTGCAACACAAAGCCGGTTACATGGAAGTATTTAGATCAAATGGCTTCAAATCCTCATCTTTGTCTGACTGGATTAAGGATCTTCTGTTTTTCTCTCGCAGGCACACACAAACGCACACCCAGAAGAACCTAAACCACCTCCTCGCATTACCCAGCCAGCATTTGTCCTGGTTTCCCTCGAAACACGTTACCTAACCTCATGGTTCTTTGGAGGCAGACAAGTAGGCCTGCGCTTGCGGAACCAGGGTCCAAAGGGCGGCGGAGCCTTGCGAGAAGCAAGTCTTGCCATTGGGGGGTGGAGTCCCAAGGCAAAGGCCAGGAAGAGATCTGCAGCCAGTGGTATTTCGCTTAGCTGAGGTCAGTTCTCCAGGTTGTGGGTAGTTCCAGATGGGCAGCCTCCTGAGCCTCTAGCTGCCAGATCTAGCAGAAGGCCCCCACTACTCTCCTGGCTTCCCGCAAACGATGTAAAACTGCATTATTCAAGAGCGCTTTCCTACTCAGGCAATAGAGTTGCACTGTACCAAATAATTTCCAAATATGCTACTTTGTTTAGGTTACCGAAGCCAGGATCCTACTATGCGATTTTTGTATCATTTAATGGGTCGTGTTAAGACTTACACTTTCCTGAAGGTCTGTTTTTAGATTTCTGATTGGTTCTACAACCCTAATCCTAACGTTTATTGAATATCCAGTCCAGTCGATTGCATTGAACTTGCTCTGTGTAATCCTCCTTAAATCCGAGTGGGAAAGGCGGACTATAAATGGCGTAAACGACTAAATAAATACGAATAGCGGTTACTTCTTGTGGTGGAGCAGAGCTCCCTTCATCGGATGCCTGAAGAACACTTCCTTTTGGCAGGTGCACCTACACTAAGGGCTGCAAACAAGCGAGAGGTGGGGAGTGGGGTGGGGATCGAGTTGTAGAAAGCCAACCAGTTTCTTCCCGTTCTAGTAGGAGCCTTTTTCCGGATGAGCAATTTTGTTCTTCTCCAAAACCGATAAAAACGCAGGTGGTCATCTCACTCCATTGGGAAAACGTCCAGCCGGTAGCATTAGACAAATACTCCAAGTCTGATAGGATTACGGCTCTTCCGCCGCCGTTTAAAAGAGATGCTGCAGCTCAAGAGACCCCTGGACCCCACACACATACTGTTCCTGCGGCAACGCACTCTGCTGGATAGGATTTCGTTCCTCCTCCCTGCGTTGGGGGCAGAAATGGAGTGGGTCAGTAACACACCGCACACAATCGAGGGCGGGGTGGGGGGAGATTCTGCCCATGTGCCCTCTGGTTGGAGTCCTAGAAGCACACCCGCTTGACTTTTGCAAGTCTTGAACTGCTCGAGAGCAAATGCGCTGCCTGACCTTGTTGCTTGCTGCATCGGGGCGGAAAGGAAGCGGCTCGGGTCCTTTGTGTTGACTGGCGAGGCAAAAGGCATGAGGGGCTTGGGGCGCGGGAAGAGGGGTGGACTGAGTTGGAGAAGTCTGGACACCACAGCCCCTCTCCCGGAATCGCATTCCTAGGAGGAGCCGCCGCCTGGCTGAGAATAGGCCGGAAATCTTTGCAGCCGCCAAACGAATGAATTGGGCTGCAAGTGGGGGAGGGGCAAGGAAAGATGGCGAGATGCTTTGACTTAGTTTCAGGGGTTTCTGTGCCTCCCCGCCCCATGCAACCTAGAATAGGAAGCGTGTGTTACTTTCCCCCCTAAAAATAAAAAAGGGAACTGGAAGCAGTTTTAAGTGACGGGTTAACGAGACCGTCTCTCTCTTCCTCTGAAAAGAGCCGGCAACTGAAAGTGTTTCAAGTCGGCTCAAAGCGCCTCGAGCTCCTTTCAGCGGCTCAGGGGCTGAAGCCGCGGGGCTCCTCCCAGCCACTGGCGACTGGCGGCGCTCTTCCCAGAGCGAGTCCCACTGGATTGGCTCGCCCGCCGGCTTCACACCTCCGCCAAGGAGGCGCGCCTCGCCCTGCCCTGCCCTGCCCTGCCAGCCTCCGGGCTGCGGGGAAAGAGAGGCAGCGCCGCCTCCCGGGAGAGGCGCGGCCAGTCCCACGCCTGCAAGCCCGAATCCCATGGAGCAGCCAAAGCAGCGCTTGTTGTTCCCCCAAAGGAGCTCCCAAGAGGCGCGCGTCAAAGCAAGCCAGCCGGCCGGCCTCTCCGAAGCCCTCTCGCCGCCTGGAGAGGCCCAAGCGGTAGCGGGCAGCTGCCCTGCCCTGCCCTGCCCAGCCTTCGGGCTCGCCCTTCGGACCCGGGGAGGCCGCCTGCCTGCGCCCTCGCTTGAACGCCGGCAGCCCTTTCATTAGGGAAGCGTCTCCTTCGGCCCAGCGGCAACAGCGGTGAAAACACCTGAAGAAGAAACCCCTTTCAGGCAGCCGCTTTGAGATCCTAAGAAAACCCCCCCAAGCCCAGGTCAGCTCACACGGCTTGAGTTCTCCAGACCTTTCCATCAGAATAGATAAGGGATGGCCAAACTTGATTAACGTAAGAGACACAGAATAAATATCAGATGTTTGAGAGCCACAAGACATGAACGTTAGATGTTGGAAGGAAGGAAGGAAGGCAAATACATGGGAGGAAGAGGTAGAAAGGAAGTAACTTTATCTTTAAATGCATTCTCCAAGCTGCTGGCTGATTTGGCTTGGAGAAGTGATTTAAAGAAACAAACACTTCGCCCAAATGAGCCAATAGGACGGTGGGGGCTTCAAGAGCCACACAATATATGTGAAAGAGCCATATGTGGTTCCTAAACTGCAATCTGGCCATTCCTGACACAGATTAAGGAAAAGCACGAAGAGAGTGAAAGCGCAAGAGAGATTTATATGGGCCTGCCTGTTTTCTCTGTCCTTCATCTTAATTTGGGATAAGGTCCAAAAGCTCCAGGTTCAAATCTCCAGTCAGTAAGTAAGTTCACTTGGTACAGGGCTGTTGTGAATACAGTACTCCAGGGCTCCTTAACACAAAGGTAGCCTGGAAATGTAAGATGGCAGCCTGATCCACAGGGGTGGCCAAACTTGCTTATTGTAAGACCCACATAGAATAAACATCAGAAGTTTGAGAGCCACAAGACAGAGAGAGAGGGAGGGAGGGAGGGAGGGAGTGAGGTGAAAAGAAAGCAACTTTAACTTTAAATGCATTCTCCAAACCGCTGGCAGAGAAGTGGTTTAAAGAGACAAATGCCTTCTTCAAGCCAGCCAACGGGGCAGTGGAGTCTTTGAGAGCCATAGTTTGGCCACCCCTGATTTAGTCCAACCCCCTGCTCAATGCAGGATTAGCCTAGAGCATTCTTGACAAGTGTTTGTCCATCGGGTGCTTAAAGAGTGCCACTGAGCTGGAGCTCACCACCTCCCCAGGTAGCTGATTCCACTGTTGAACAATTCTTAATGAAAAAAAAAGGTTTACCTTCTATCCAGCTGGTACCTTCCCACCCTTAATTTAAACCCATTATTGCGAGTCCTCTTTTCTGCTACCAACAGGAACAGCTCCCTGGCCTCCTCTGACAGCCCTTCAAATACTTTAAGAGAGTAATCATGTCCCCCCTCAACTTCCTCCTCCAGACTGAACATTACTGACCAACATTTTGCTTCTTCTGCTTGGTTTTTTCTCTGCAATAAGAAAGGTCACTTCCTGCTTGATGATTTGGGGATTTTTTCATCATCAGCCAAAAGTCACCGAGAAACCTGCTTGTTAGTTCCAGTAAATGAGGCCCATGTAGGACTTACATGTTGCAGGATTTATGCTCCAGGCTTGTTCCAGTGCCAGGGCTGAGCTTAGGGAGGTGGTTCCAAGAGCATCTCTTAGGTGTGAACTGAAGGAGAAAATATACATTTATATTTAATACCCAGGCTATTTTTAATACCCTGCTGAAGAAGCCCAGGACAGTCAAACCACTTCACATTCCTCTCTGGATTCTAGAACTCTATACTTTCAAAAGTGTCCTCTGGCACCTACTTTCCCACTCCCAGTGCATCAAACAAAGCAGTGTAATCTGGGTTTCCTCCTCTTAAGTATCAGTAGGGCTGCCAAAAACTCAGAAGTCCTGCTCAGAAAAAAAGCTGGCAACAGTTGTCCTCTTTAGTTTACAATTTTCAGATAACTTCAGAGCAAAGCAAAGTGTGTCCAGCTGGTGAGCATGTTTACCATGAAGCTCTCAGCATGTATAGCTGCAACAGATTATTCTCAAAGGAGGCTTTCACATCTCAGTCCTCAGGATTCCATTCTCCTCGGCTGGTTCCACACTGCTGGCTCAGGGTCACAACATGACGACCCAGAAGTGAGCTGGTGGAAACTGGAACACCCCAGAGCATCCAGATGGCCCAGAGAACAGGGATGGGCCGCAGGAGCCCCAGGGGAGCATCCAGAGCACTCAAGTGCCCTCTGCCACTCCCTGGGTGCTTTCCAGGTGCTTCCTGGCCATTCAGATGTCCAGGGAGGCACCTCAAAGGTACCACAGTAATTAGGTACCACTTTGTAAGTGGTACCTCTTTGGCCATCCCTATGGAAGCAGGGATGGGTCGAGGGCAGGAGCTCTCATGTAGCCATCTGAGGTGGTGAATGGCCAGGCAAGTTGGTCAGAAATTTGACTCCCAGGTGATCTTGGATGTCAAGCATGGTGCATTCCACTATTGAGCATGAACAGAAAATTTGTGACATCTCTAAAATTTGCATTGAGATTGTATTTGGTGTCAAAGCTCCTAGCATGTCTTATCCCAGGTATCATCGTAGGTACTGGGCCATGGGCTAGAATGTCTGGAAATGGCTATTACATGCATCTAGGGCCTGATCCAGTCAAAGTTATTTTTTTTGTCTGGTTTTGGATTTTTGTGACTTGCCCCACTTTACTGAATGTATTAGTGTTCAATGTTGATTAAGATGGTGTCTTGGTATTACTGTATTATTATCATTCCTTCAAAATGTATTGCTAGTTCCCATCTGGACTGTGTGCGTATGTGCTAGGTGCTGTCGTCACTTCCAGTTTATGGTGAATGTGACGGAACCGGCCCGATTCTGCCTTCAGACCTGGTCCCGTCAACTCCCTATTGAGTCGCCAACTCCTGGAGGGAGCTATTTCTCCTCCTGCCACTTGAGCTCGCTGCCACCACCTGCTCAGTCTAGGGGTTCAGATTGAGAGGAACAGGACTCCCAATCCCCCTCTCCAGCTATGAGGCCAGGCCTCAAGGCCCTCTGCCACCCAGTACTTGGGTATCACAGAGACCACAGCACTTCTTCGGGGAACCCCTGGAGGATTGGCACCTTATCCAACTGCATGCCTTCCCCCTTCCCCGGGGCCCCCTTCTTAAAGCAGCGTGGTCTAAGGCGGTTGGGGATCTATGTGGTACAGAGTTTGACTGCCAGCATTCAAAACAGTAAAAATATTTAATTAAAAGAGAAAAAGAAAAGAAAAGAAGAACAAAACAAAAACAGTTGCATGTAAAAGGTTAGCACAGCACAGCAAACAGCACGACAAAGAAAAGGTGGTTATAAACGCATCCTACTGTCCCTGGTCTAAACTTGCCCTGCCTTCTGGATGACTTACTTGGTCTGACTACCTGGGGGCCTTTTCCTCTTGAATAGGCCTCTTCCACAGGCAGGAGCCCCCACACTGGCAACCTCCTCCTTTGAGCGCCAGCTGAGAACTGCCCGCCTTCCTGGTTAACTCAAATGCAAAGGACAAAAGAACTTCCTGCCGCTCTAGGAGGCTTTCCCCCTACAGTTGCTGGTTTGGCTCTGGAAGGGAGGGGGGGGGGTTGGAGGGAGGCTAGGCCAAAGCCTGCTTAGCAGTTTCATGTTCCCTCCCAACTAAGATGGCGTTTCTCTACAGTGAACCTATGAATTATGACTTCCAAAACGTCTTGCTCAGGTTTTGGAAACTGAGGGCCATGGCTTGCTTAAGTTAATCCATCTCATGTTGAATCTTTTCCTGCTTCCATCAACTTTTTCCTAGCATTTTTTAAAATCAGTCTGGATATATTTTCATTGTTTTTAAAAATATCTAACAGCAGGTTAACCAATGGCTTGACGAACTCCAACTAGGCTCATCTTCTGTACAGCACTTTTCTTCATGTCTTCCCCTTGTGCCACCCCTCATATCAAGACCTTCAGTACAACAAATCTTAAAATAATTAGAGCAAAGCCAAGGGGTTTTTTTCTTCTTCCCTTGGTTATGAAAATCCTTGGCAAAGGTTCACCACATTGCTGTCTGTATCCCAGAGAACTGAGCTGAGTCAGCTAGATGGTGGGAAACTATTTGGCTGAGCCTCCAGTGCCACACCCAGGGCCAGCTCGCCCACTAGGAAAGCTAGACGGTTGCCTAGGGCACCGGGAGGGGGCACCTAATTGTCTCCATCCCTCCTGGTGCCCATGACAAATGCCTAGTTTGCTTGCCTCTCCCCCCTCCCCTACCACTGCTGCCGGTGGTGGCCCTCTCTTTTCTCTCATGCTCCACCCACCCCCTCCATCAGAGTGCCATGCACCGAGGATAGGCCCTACCGACTTCGATGCAGCTGGTATCTGATCTTTCTTTGAAGAGCACGCTGGAGGAGGCTTCACTTCTCCTCACTTCCAGTTCTGCTCTTCAAAGAAGGATTAGATGCTGGCCACATCTAAGCCAGTAGGTCCCAGCCTTGGTGCAACGCACTCAGATGTGGGGGGTGGGGAGCATGGTGCTGCATTGCAGTGCTGCTGAGGGAGGGTGGGAGGGCAGCAGGCAAGGAGCCTGCCTGGGGTGCCATGCACCCTAGAGCTGGCCCTGGCCACACCACAGTTCTTGGCTGGGAGGTAAACACACACCTATAGCAAATCCTCACAGGGCAGCTGTCTCAGGGCAGGGCAGCATCTCTTTATCTGCCACTTCCTGGAGTTCTTTTGACAAAATAGTGTTTTTCCTGAGGGAGTTTAGACATAGTTTCTCATGTGCATATTCATAGACCATCTTCCTTCTCTTAACATCACATAACATTCTCCAGTCCATATAATGACTCCTTGTTTCCCCAAGGCAAGACAAGGGGGAGATCTGAGCAGGGGTCATTTTGTAGAAAAAAAGGTGGTGGAGCTCATCCAGGGATTGTTATGCAGCTGCACCTACTATTCAATGGACAAGGTGGGAAGGAGAAGGTGGAACTGTCAGAAAGGTTCAGGAGCTGTGCTCCTGTGAGCTCCCACTGAATCCAAGGCCTGGATCTGAGAGACACTATCTGCATCACCACAGCTACTGCCATGGATGCAACTTTTCCTAGCATTATTGTCTTTTCCAGTGACTCTTTGTCTTCTCATAATATGACCAAAAATAACTGAAATATTCTGCTGAACAGGGGACATATACAATATCCAAATCTTTAGGGTTAACAGTTCCCATGTAAAAGAAACCAGGCATAGATCCTAACATGCCACTGACCACATAAGAATTACGTAATTGATTCAGGTGAAATTTAGGAACAGATGAACTTGCCTTAGTTTAGTAATTTTAGCTTCCAGTGAGAATTCAGGCTTCACATGATCTAGAATCCACCTATTTGTCTTTTTTGGTGGTCTACAGTATCCATAAGACTCTACCCCAACACTGTATTTCAAAAGAATCAACCTTCTTCCTGTCAGCTTTCTTCACTGTTCAACTTTCACACCCATAGATAGTAATGGGGAATATTGTAGTTATGAATTACCTTGATCTTGGTTACCAGCAACACATCCTTACACTTAAGAATCTGTTCCTAAATTTCATCTGAATCAGCTCATTCTTATGTGGTCAGTAGTGTGTTAAAATCTATTCCTGGTTTCTTTTTGCATGGGAACTGTCAACCCTAAAGATTTGGGATTGCACATGTACCCTGTTCAGCAGAATATTTCAATTATTTTTGTTAGGTTGCCTAATGATTCAACACATTAGCCATAATCAGCAGGGGCCACAAAGCCATGTGATGAGAGCCCAGCCAATCTGGCAACCATGCTCAAAGAAGAGAGCACACAGTGGATCCCTTGAGTTTTCTTTTCAAAGTTATTTAAAAAGAAAGAAAGAAGAAGAAGTAAGCTCCACAGAGCTTGCTGTTCAGTGGAGCTTGCTGTTGTGGAAATGTGCATTGAAGTTTACATTCAAAATGTTCTTGCCAATAAATAAATAGATAAAACATTATAGGGGGAAATATGGCATTATATTTTTTAAATTGTTAATAATCTGGGGGAGGTTGATGTGGTAGTATCATGCTATCCTAGACTTTAATGGAGTCTAGGATGACATTAAATGCACTAATAGTGTAACAGCTGAACTAAGAGTGAAGAATGAACATATCAAAGGCTATAGCCTGTAGGACACCCCTGCTTGTGTCCCAGGATGTCAAAGGTTGCTGCATATATATCCCTTGCTTTCTGGGTGGCATTGTTTAGGGTAGTGGCCCCAGCAGATGGCCCAAAAAACGCACCTCGGCCTAGCAAAGGGGGACCACATGTGATGAAGTAGAGATGCCTCATTAGCAAATTGGGGGGGGGGGACAGGGATGAGGGGGGAGATAAAAAAGAATACACAAAGACATTTACATATTTACATTGTTTTCCCCTCATTTCCAATTCTCCTTTAGCTGAAGTGTCAATGTGCTTGCTTTTCTCCTTCTGTTTGTATGTTTACTTGTGCTAAATAGATTATGATAATCAGGCACATAAATGCATGCAACTGTTATTATGGCATTTAATCACAGAGTTTTTCCACTGGAAGGCTTCATTAGAATTCTCATAATCTCACTTGTTAGTGTAACAAACAGTAATAAATGCCAAGGAACTTGGATTAAGTCAGAGACATTCAGACATTAAAGGAGGAATATGGAAATGTTGTCAAATCTCTGCATTTATTTATTGAAATGTCACAGAAATAGTTCAGGAGGACATTAAATATCTTACTCATTATCAGAGATAGGGAGCAGGGCAACCTGCAGACAGTAATTATGTTTTTGGTGGTATGCTAGAACCAGATGTCTTTCCCCGATTCATTGCAACTTTCTTAAACTGCAAGATTCTTTAGTGCTCATCTCATCTTGTGGAGAAATTCAATATGATTTATTCAGTCAACTTGGTACATGTATCCTGTAAAAAAACCCTAGTTTGAAAAAAGAATTATTAGGAAAGGGACTGGAAAAAATGGTCATAATCACTATATTAAAATAATATATGTCAAGGGTGGCTGCATATCCCTAATAATTTTATTTATGTACAGTTTTACTCAATTCCATCTTAAAAATACATAGTTCTTGAAAATGTGCAGGAAAAAAAATGACCAATTGTGTAGATAAAGTGAGTAGTGAGAACTTTTTTCCCCCTCACATACAAGTTGGGGTCACTCAATGAAATTGTTTGGATTAGGAAATAGATTTTGGACAATCAAAGTAAAGCATTTTTTTATACAATGTAGCCTTAACTTATGGAATTCAGTGGCACAACATGTAAAGCGAGTTGCTGTACCTCCACAGCAAAATGGAACTGCCAGAAACAGCATGTCCACTAAATGCCAGCTGGTCGAGGAAAGGCAGGGAAGGGCTGTTGCTCTGGTGCCTTTCTTTGTGAATTTCTCATAAACATCAGGCTGGCTATAGAAGGAACCATGATGCAGCACTCAGAGAGGACCTTTGATCTAATGGGGGGATCTTATGTTCTGTAGTTCAACAATGTAGCTTGTACTGCCATAATATGTGCAGGACTAGTTTTGTGGTTTCAGATTGTTTTCTGCTAGCAAATGCAATTTTTGGAGGCAATCTAAATACTCTTGTAAACATGAATCCTATTTATGTATTATATTCAAAAGGTTTATACCTCATCTTTCTGTACTCATCAGCGTGACCAAAGTGGCAAATAGACTAAAATATACATAATAAAAACAAATCTTAAAAACCAGGAAAAAATCATTAAAACAATTAAAACCAAAGCTAAAATACACATAGAAAACCATTAAAAAGCAATTAAAACAAAAGACAGAACAGAGGAATCACTGAGATAAAGTCAGATTAAAAAAAAACTTCATTCCCTGGTGGAAGATAGCACCACAGGGGAGCAGTTGAGACTCCCTGAAAGAGAGTTCCAGTGCTTTGGTGCCAGAGCCAAGAAAGTCTTCTCCCATGTTGCCATCTGCCTAATCTGAGAAAGTGGAGGCACCCAATGCAGGGTATCAAAAGATGATATAGTGGTCACTTAAGTGAGTAGGTGATCCTTCAAGTATGCTGGTTCCAAGTTATATAGGGCTTTAAACATCAACACCAGCATTTCAAATTGTGCCTGGAAACAGACTGGGAGGTAGTAAAGATGTATATATTAGTTACATTCATACCCCACCTTTCCTTGCTGGCAAAGAAAACTCAGTTTAGCTAGGCTTGGCGTAGTGGATAAATGTGTAGACTCTTATTTGGGAGAACTGGGTTTGATTCCCCACTCTTCCACTTGAACCTGCTGTAATGGCCTTGGGTCAGCCATAGCTCTGGCAGAGGTTGTCCTTGAAAGGGCAGCTGCTGTAAGAGCTCTTTCAGTCCCACCCACCTCACAGGGTGTCTGTTGTGGGGGAGGGGAAGGTAAAGGAGATTGTGAGCCGCTCTGAGACTCTGAGATTCGGCGTGGAGGGCGGGATATAAATTTAATATCTTCTTCTTCTTAGAATATATAAAATATTCAAAGCAGGCCAGTGGAAAAGATCTAACTCTCCCTCGCATGCAAAGGACATTAACAGTATCCAAAAGACAGGGAAATCAAGTGGCAGTGGGACAGCCAATTACTGGAAAGGCTTCTTCTTTGTTCAAAGAAAGGAAGGGTTCTGTGGCTCTTTGGCCAATGAAATGGCCGTAGTCTCAAAGCTGAAATAAATTCTGGAAAAATGTCTTTAAGATATCACTGGACTCCTGTTTTATTTGTGGGCAATAGATTAACTTGGCAGGCCATCTGGAATCTTCATCCTCACTCCCTGTTCTCCAGAGTGGATGACTGTTGATGGGGAAGATGAGGTTATTAGTTGGCTGTTTGCATACATCTTAAATCTGCTGTCCCTTCCCTACTTATCACTGACATTGATTACTATAATATTTTTCTCTCTGACTTTCTCCCCTCTTGTTTCCCTTTACTTTAGTCAAATGAAAACATCTCTGCTGAAGTAATCTTGCTCCCCTGCAATTAGGATACATTTGTTTACAATGGGAAATATTATATATGCCTTGAAAGACTGTGAACTTCTTGACTAGACTACATTATTTGCCCAGCACCTAGTATGGTAGTGTGAGTGTGTGTGCATATGTACATGTGTATATCTCAGTAGTAGTAACTTAGTACTAAGGCATTTTCTTAATTGCCTGTGCTCTTGTGTATTTCATAGCAGGCGTGAACAGCACAGATTTGGCTTTCTAGATTAAATAAAGCGCTACATGATAAGCTTTTGTGTCTCCAGTAGCTCTTAGAGGCACAGGAGAATGGCCACTACAAATCTTAATCCTATAGATAAACCATTTTAAATTGAATACTTCACCCTCTTAACACATTTGGGGCTTCTAGCAAAATTGCTAGTTCGCATGTGATGTATGATAGCAGTTAAGCATAAAGTTTGAGACCAGTGACACCTTTAAGGCCAACAAAGGAAATGCAAAACACATTTATAAAATCTGTAGATAAGAAATGACCTTGGAATAGGCATTCCCAGGACTTTTTTGTAGCAGGAACTACTTTGCATATTAGACCACACCCCAATAGGCCCTGTACTAAGAGCCCTGTGAACTCTTGGAGCATTGGCTACATCAGGGATGTGTGACATAATATGCAAAGGAGTTCCTGCTACAAAAAAAGCCCTGGGCATTCCTATCTTCCTGTGTTTAAGAGAAAGGGTTTTTCCATTTTAAATACCTTGTAGGTATTTTGTTATCTATTAAAATGCTATATAAACAAAACAATCACTCAGTGCCAGCAAAGTACAGGGTTTGACATGCCTTGGGTTTCCCAGCCTTTGTTGAAAAGAGGTACAGAAGTCCAGTTCAGGCTTAAACAGGAAATTTAGAAACTGAACTCCAACTTGCATTCTGATATTTCCAGGGACTGTTGTATTTTGCATTTTTCATCTTTTACTTTTCAGTGGATGCAGTGGGGAAAAGGGGTTGAGTAGGTGTCCAAAGTTCAAATGGAGAAGAATGTCATAAACAGACATACCAAGTTTTGCTGTAATCTTCAAATCAGATATCTGATTACATTGTGTTTAATATATTTCTTTTCTTGTTTGAAAACTGGCATTGTGTAAATCTTGGGGGTTATACACAAAACACAGAGTGTTGTCCTGAACATGTGAATCCAATTTGAAGTCTCAGTGTCAAGAGAAATTTCATACAGCATTTTCCACTAACCTTCAAAAACACATTGTTGGGGGATTTCTATTGTACCCCCAACAATATAAAACATCAAAATCAAAATCCTGCAGGACTAAAACAACCTGTAGTGATCAGAAGGCTAATACAAACTCACTAATAAGTTTTAAGACCTCGTAGATAAACTATCTGACTCCAAGTTTCTCAAAGAAAAAACAGTTTATTAGACTCCAAGTTTCTCTTTAAACAGAAGGCTTAATATATAGTTAGAAATTACATCAGTACAGTTGCTCCTACAGTTCCTTTAGACTGAAGAAGACTCCTTTAGAAGGCTTAAAATATATGGATAGAAAGGCAGAACAGAAAACAGTTTACACAGAGCATAAAGCATAAAATACAATAAAGCAGAGAGCATACTGAAAAATCTAAGTCCCAAGAGGACGTAGCCCTATTAGACTACATTTCCCCATTTAAAATCTAAGTCCCAAATCCCATTCTATCAGAGCTATGCTCCATGTTCAATATTTGAGATCTCAAACAGAAATTAACAAGGATTGTTAATTTCTGGACTAGACTGACAAAGAGGTCCCTGCCCCTGATACGGTCCACAGTTTTTTGCTTAAAAGTGGAGGGCTTATAAAGGCTCTAGTGACCTCCTACACAAATCTACTGCGTCACTCAGCTGTAAACAATTTCAGGGCCAACTATCAACAATCAGAGCTAACTTCAAAACAATCCTGGCTGAGATAGTCCCCAGATCACATCAACCCTTTACCCAGTTTCTGGGTCTTTGCAAATGGCTACTTCCTGCAATACCAAATATGGTCTTCCCGTCTTTGGGAGGCAACTTATGTGAGAGCAATAGATGATTACAAGGCTGAATAACTCAGAACTCTAGTGGCCAAATTCCATAACTGCAGCTAAAATGATAGTGAAGGCCAACTTAAAGAGAAATATAGAAGCTTTTAAGGTGCTTGAAGAGCTTAGTGCTCATTTCATAAGAGCATGACTACTTTCAGAAAGAGTTCTTATAGCCAATTTCATAGAGTATATTTAAGAGTATGTTTAAGACCATAAAGAATATGGTTAGGATCATAAAAAGGGTCAACCCAAAATAAATTCCACCACACACATGTAGGGGGTCAAGCTGAAAAAAGAATTGTTTGAACATGTGCACCATATTTCATTTTTGAGAGCAAGGAAGTTATCACATGACAAATAAACTTACACAAATAATGTCTTAGAGAACCATTAATGAAATCAAAGCTCTTTGTTTGTTCAGCCAATAATTACATTAATGAATTAATCTTTAGAACTTTATTCATTACTCACTACAGCTAATGCTGCACTCCTATTAATCCAATTGGCTCTAATAATCAACAGTTTGGAGTATTTGCTAAATCTAAATCTAGGTGCTTAAATTTGTTAAGTGAAGACTGCTTAATCCTGATTGTGCTACAATGTTTTTAATTCCTTATGAACATCCTGTTCTGAATAGCTGACTATCATGTTCTGTGAGGATATTTTGTAATAAATTGATCTGCTTGAAAGTTCTTGAGTATTTTCAACATAAAGCTAAACATGTCACTGCACATCAAGTTGAATTTCTTATGGAGAAATTCTGTCCCCCCACACCCCCATCTGAAATATTGTCTGCTTGAGGGTCTGAGCCCTGTGCAGTTTTGTGGCTGGGACCTCCTTTTCATTGCCCAAGAGAACTCTGGTTTTCACAATATCGAGAAATTCAGCTCTTTTGCATAATATTTCTGGAATAATAAGTTTTATGCATGCTTGTCACCACAACCATTATGCCACTGACATCCCCACATTCTCTGCCTAGCCTGTTCATCTGAGAAATCCCTCTCATCTTCCGCTTTTCGGAGGCTGTTGGATTCTCTAGTTTGCTCACGTAGTGGGAGAAAAGGAAGGAAACACCTGTTTTGCTGTGCTGAAGACCCCTTAAAGTTTGAACTCTTTCTAACAGCTCTCTTGTGTGGCTTTAATGCAGCTCAGAGCAGGTGAGAAGATTACAGATACATAATGCTTGGCTGCTGCCACCCAGCTTCTTCTTTGTTGGCAGAATGAAGTTTCCCTCTTAGGGGAGAAGAAATGTGCAATGGGAAAAGAACAAAGGTTTGTGGGAATTCTATTCCAGGGCCTATCTACGGGACCGCCTTTCCCCATATATCCCCCAGAGAGCACTGCGATCAGGGACAAAAAATCTGCTGTCTGCCCCTGGCCCAAAAGAAGCCAGGCTATGCGCAACAAGATCCAGGGCTTTCTCGGTGGCAGCACCAGAACTTTGGAACACCCTCCCAGAAGCTATAAGGGCCCTGCGGGATTTGTCGGCGTTCCGCAGGGCCTGTAAGACCGAACTGTTTAGACAGGTTTTCTGGTTGACTGAAAATGGGCTGCCACCGGACATCCTACAGAAGCTGGCGATCATAGTCAGAACCCAATACCGCCAGACTGGATTGAGACAGCGCAAATAGTTTTAAATTGATAAGTGAATTATGGTTTTATATGTTTTATGGAATTGATTGTTTTTATGATATTGTAAGCCGCCCTGAGTCCGCTTGCGGAGAGGGCGGGATATAAATGTAAAGTAATAAATAAATAATAAATAGAGGGTAATGAGTGAGCCATAGTACCTAAAGTGGTCGGGGCAAAAAGGAAAGTTACATGAAGAGAAGCATTTTAAATTATGTGGATGGTTTTAAAAACAGTGACAACAGAGACATATTGTTTGTGGAGGGTCAGATGATCTTTTCAAGTTGACGGGAAGAAGGAAGGGGTACAATAAAAGAGCAGGATTAAACAGAAATTTTTATGACTTGAGTAAGACATTTTCTTGGCTATCAAACAGTTTTTATAAAGAGTACACCCAGGGCTTTTTTCCCCTGGGGATCTGGAATCTCTTTATGGAAACAACATTTTCAAAAAAAAAAAAAAGTCTAAAAGTTCATGAAGAGCACCAGGTGAGCATGACAGTCTTTGAACCAACGAAGTATTTTAAAACACAGTTGCTTCAAGGTTAGGCACCAAAAGCAAGACCCTAAAAAAGAACTGTGGAAGTTGGTGTCTAAAGTTTGGAAACTTCTTTAAAGTAGAGGTAGGTCCGTAGTGCATGAAAATAAATATGTTTCAAAGAATCTTGTGTGTTTCTCCTTCATTTCCCTCTTGAGAGTTCCAGCACCTCTTTTTCCAGAAACAAAGCCCTGAGTACACCTACATTATTTTAGGCATATGTGTGAAAATGTCATGATGTGACATCACATCAGAGTTGGAAATGACTGGTGCTTGCATAGGGGACTACCTTTACCTTTTGGAGAAGGCAATGTCAAGCCATCCCGTAAAAAGTCTGCCGTGAAAACTTTGCGATGCAACATCACCCCAGAGTCGGAAACAACTGGTGCTTGCACAGGGGACTACCTTTACCTTTTTAAAACCATAAAGTGTGAATGCAACAAACACATCTGCATCACCCAGGGACTGTTGTCATAAATCCCTGCTTGGCTGCTGCTCTGTGCTGACAAATGGCTGTTTTTGAGCAGGAATTCCAGAGTCCTTATGGAAAGGCTCCTTGGTGAGGTTTCTTCCCAGCTGGGTTCTTGTGATTATCAGGATGTGATGGCCATGGGAAGAAAGGAAGAGTCCTTGTGATTTCACTGCCCAAATAGAATGTTCAAAGTTCTGCCTTTGGAGGCCTCATTCTGGTTGCCAGAAACATGGAAACAAATGAAAATAAAGTTTTAGCTGGCACAAGAGTATTTGGATGCGTGCAACTTATTTGAACAAACACTACACTCCTAACAGAAACATGCCTGTAGACTGTTAACTGTTTAAGCAAACAATTACAATCAAACAAATGCTTAAGAAATATCTGATCTGCATATGCACTTGTACACATTAATTAGACATATGCAAATAAATGCATACACTGAAATTTGGCAGCTTGTTTCAAAACAACATGTTCAGGTGGCTTCGAGAAAACATCTCTCCCCCCCTCCACTTTGCACTTTCTCCCTGCACTCACTTGTGCTGCCTGGGTGGTGGTGCAGTTGTGATGTCTTGAATACCAATACTGAAGTTGAACATATGTGAACCTTTCCTAATCCTGCTAATCTTCCTTCAAAAACCTTTCTGAAAGTGTAGGCAACAACCAGATTTGAAGGGGGGGTGGAAGATGACAGAGCATTTTAATGACAAATAATCTTTGTGGGGGGGGGCACCGCCTCAGCTGGAGATGGAGTTTATGAACTACAGCAGGTAGAAATCAGTGCCGTATTACCTCATGTAATCTCTGCCATTCAGGGTCAGATTAGGCTTGAAAACAAGATGAAATAGAGGTCTCTTTTAAACAGGGGACTTTGTCCCTTCAACGGCTATTAGGCAGTAATTAGTTGTGACACAGAATTACCAGCTGCACAATAGTAACGAGAGCCTTAAAAGTTCTTTGAAACTGTTGGATAACTTGAATTGATGCAACTTGTGATTTCTAAATGATGCTTTTGATGTATTCCAGTTTCCACCCTTCCCCACCCTTAATTGCATAAATATGGTACCTATTAAACAAGTGATGAAAAAAGATCCAAAAATGAAGACTGCTCAGCTAGCAACCTTGGAGGCTGGTCACAGCTTGGCATAGTGCTAGTCAGATAAAATACTTTCTTTTGATCTCATTAGGAGCGATATTGTTAAGATGACTTTGAGGCTACACTGAGATGCTAGATATTCTGTTACTTTATCGTGCCTGGTAAGGGAAAATGAGAGCTGATGGAATTTTTCAGCTCCCAGATACTTTTGACTAGCTTTCTTTATTGACTAAAAAAACAGAATAAAAATTAGGGCCCTTATACTTTAAATGGTGGGATAGTTCAGCACTGATGGCCATGCTGGAAATCTATCAGAAACCAGCTGTATCTCATTTGCATAATGTAGCTGCATACAATTAACATAATTTATCCTATGAGTGCCAAGATTCTGTTGGTTGACATGTTCTATTCCCTTAAAGTGCAAAATCCCTATAACAGAAATGCAATCTAAGAGGAAATGTTCAGACGTGCACATGACAAATGCCAGACTGTCTCTGTGCACTCTTTTTGTCAGACAAAGTGAGCTCTTACTCAGGAGAGCTTATAACACAATGAATGCATTTGTTTTTAAGGTGTAATGAGATTCAGTGTTATTTTGTGGAAGAAATGACTAACCCATGTTCATTTATTGTAATACTGCAATCTGAAAATGCGTTACACCCTTTCAAGTTCACAGAAGTCAGTGGGTTTAGAATGGTGCAAATTTTCTTAGGATAGCACTGTACAATCAGAATCTAGTGAGAGAAGGGTTCCTCACATTAGCATGACATGAGAATACAGAGTAAAAGGGCAGAAAAGAAGGGTTTTTTCCCCCAAAGTTAAAAAAAATGATGAATTAGCTTAGAAAGTCCAGCTGTTTTCAGTCCACAGCATTTTTTTTACTTTCCTGCTTATTTAAACTTGAGTTACCTGAACAACAGAGGGACATCTGATGAAGGTCATCTGTGGCTCCAAACACAGGATGATTTAACTTCAAACATCTGTTTCAGCACCTGTTTGTTATAATTAATGGATCATGTAGGAAAGTCCAGCTAATAGTTCTGCCTATTTTAACCTATGACATTCAAATATACAAGTAGTGTCTAATATTAGCGATATTAAATACTATGGTACAATTAATATTAAAAATGGAAACATCCATATCATGTATCCTAAGACCTTCATTGAACAGACCTGAGTAAGATTATCAGTTGTAAGATTCTGACAATGGCACCAATAAATACAGTGCAAGTTAGTTCCATGAAAACATAATTAGGACAGATCTGCAAAATAAAAACCTGTTGATAACAGATTGGTAAAAATCTCACCATGTTAGTGGATTGAGTTTACTGCAGTAGTTGTGAGATAAATTGCTGCTATTGAAATCAGTGAGAGGACTGCCTTTCAGTCATGCCATTGGAACAGTATTGGACCCATTCTCTCCTGAGGAGAAAAGTCTTTTCTTCCAATGAAAGTGTTTATTCTAATTAATGATCAATTTATTGGAGCACTTCCTAGCTCTCAGCTTTCTTCACATTGTAGCCAGACCCTTGGAGTGAAGCTTGACCTGCTGTCAACCTTTAGCCTTGACTTACCCACATAAATCTTGCAGTCTCTTTACTTTGAAAAGGTGCTTTATGAATGGTAGCTTCTTCAGTGCAGGAATGTGGTTGATCACTAAATTATGCCTTGGGCTTTTCAAAACTTTTTTTGCTTGCTAGGGTACTCCGTTTGGATCGAAAGGTTGTAAGATCTCTGGAGGCAACTTAGTAATAAACACATTTTAGCTGCTAGGAGTGTCTTTAAAAGTCAAGTGATACAATGATCTCCTGGAAAGATTTATTTTTTCAGACACATAAGATCTGATTCTCAGCTGATATTAGCCTAGATAATGCCAGTGAATATTATCAAAGACGTTTTTCTAGTGGACACCATTTGAGCAGCAATATCTTCAGATAGGAAGTAGTTGTCTCATCTGATTTGAACTTGGGTGTTTTGATCTGATTCTCAGTTGATATTACTCTAGATAATGCTGGTGAATATTTTTCTAGTGGACACCATTTGAGCATCTGCCCTTAATATCTCCAGATAGGAAGTAGTTCCCTCATCTGATTTGAACCTGATTTGAACTTGGGTGTTTTGATACAATTGATAGATTTCTCCGTTATAGTAATATCGACCTATATTTCTCCAGTTCAATGCCCACATTCATTGACCTCTTATTGGTCCTCTTTTTGGAAACCTATGACAATTTGATTCATCACTACCACAGTTATCCTATCTTTAGTGCAGGTGACTTCAGTGCTAGAATTGGCTGAGATTATGAGTGTTTGGTTAAAAAATGGTAAAGCTGTGAGCCGGAAGAAACTATGTTTCCCTATTTGTACAATAGATTTTCAAAAGATAAAATAGTATATATGCTGTAGGTCTCAACCTGATTTTTTGCACACGAAGAGGATTGGTCATCTTAAATGGACAAAAAGAATCAATACAAAAGGTGATTTTACTTTTTTTTGTCATAAGGGAGCCAGTTTGATTGATTGTGGCAGATTATTTCACTTTAGTCAAGAAAGTTAGAATGGGAAAACATATAGGGGGGCATCCCAGTTTCTCTTAGCTTCTCCACCCCTGTGAACAATCATTTGCACTCTAAGCACTTGTTCCATCCAACTGATGAGCAGGCATTTACTCGCCCTCCATTTTATTACTTCTCTATATTCCTTATTTAATATTTTTGAACATCTATGCAGGGCTTTTTTGCAGCAGGAAATCCTTTGCATATTAGGCCACATACCCCTGATGTAGCCACTCCTTCAAGAGCTTACAGGGTTCTTAGTACAGGGCCTACTGTAGCTCTTGAAGGATTGACTGCATCAGGGGTGTGTGGCCTAATATGCAAAGGAGTTCCTGCTACAAAAAAGCCCTGCTATTAAGCTATACTTAGGCATTCAAGAAGTCAAAAGACCTAATAGCTGGCTTGATGGTGTGTAGATGCCTAAAGAAGGTGATACATCACAAACATCATGAATTTAAAACTGGTAGTTCTAAGGGAACATCTTAAAAGCCATTATAGGAAAACATTAAATAAAAGAGAGAGAGGAAACATATATGGTATGGGGTCTTCTGATTTCTGTAATTAATAATAAAGACTCCAGCCTATTTTGGTCATTGACCTCTCGGAATTTGTGTAGAAGACCATCTTTACCCTCTTGTATTTCGGCTCCTGAATGGTTGCTATTCTTTTAAAAAAATCTGAAAATATAATTTCCCACTGACTTTACGCCGCTCTCACATTCCTCTTCTCAGCTGGGCTTCTGATTTCACACTATCTGCCCTGCGGCTGCAGCTAGAATTGGCTTTTTCTTGTGGCAAATATAAACTGGTTTTTAGAAGTTTCTGTTTGCTGTGTGAAAAAGCTGACACTAGCTGCAGCCCTGGGGCAGATAGTGTGAAATCTGAAGGAAGTCCTGCTGAGAAGAAGGTGAGAGCGGCGTAAGGTGAGTGGGAAATCAGTTTCTATTATTGTTCCCATCCTCAAAAAGGTTTCAAATCAGATTTAGCAAATTACCACCCTATCAGTCTTCTCTCATTAGTGGCAACGTTGTATACTTCATACTTATACATCAAATTAGAGGAATGGATAACTTCTAATAACATCCTTGAGTGGGAGCAAATTGGCTTTAGGAAGGACTTCTCACCTGAGGATCATTGTTTGATTTTAACCCATTTACTTAAAAAATCCACCTCCCCACCTAGAGGTAAACTGTACATTGTTACACCATACACATTTTTACACCATACCCAGTTTTTGACACCATACTCTGAAGTAGATTATGGGAAAAATTGGAACATACCTCAATTCATAAAATATTCCTCTGGCTAATTAAAAAACCTCTAAACCTTTTGTGTGGCTCAAGTTCACTGTGGAGATAAGAAATAAGAGATAAGAGCGCTTCCAACTTGATAGAGGAGTGAAGCAAGGTTGTCACTTAGTGCCATTACTTTATATTTCAAAGATCCTGCAGTTGCTCTTTCTTTGGTAGAATTTCATCTTATTATCTTCAAAGGCACTAACTCAGTCTCTATTCCTTTGCAGTCATGATGCTATTCTAATGTCCCACTCTCAGGAGGGACTGAGAAGACTTTAAAGTCATTTCTCAAAATATTGCAGAGTCATTCAGAGTCAAAAGTTATGGTTTTTCTAAAGCCAAGGAAGCTACTCCTTTGGTATGAATTGATGGTGCTCAATTAGAACAAGTTTCCAGATTTCCATACTTGGGTGTGGTTTTTTTAATTGTAATCTTAACTGGCAATTTCATCTTAAATTTGCAACAAATAAAATTAAACCCTCCAAGATTGAACCCTTCTTTTTCTGTAAGACAGGTAAATATATTCCGGGGGGTTTGCATGCATGTGTTCAATTTGAAAATCGTTTCACAGCTCTTCTATGGAGCCTTAATATGGATTATCTAAGTCAGTGAGAATTGACACTATTTTTTTTGTCATTTTTGCAACATATAGAAATCCCAAAATGTGTAGCTGGTGTAGCTTAAAGATTAAATGTCCACCAAACTGCAACACAAAAATTTTCAGTGTCAGAACTGATGCTAGCCTAGAATGTGCAACTTGTGAATGTAAGCTTTTGTATGCTAAAAGCATACTTCATCAGACAACGGTATGAGTTCATTCAAATATGACTGGCAGCAGAAGAAAGCACATTTTTCAGTTTAAAACAATTTATTAATAGCATATGGTAACAATATCAAATTATATCATTACTATCCCTAACCCATATGATATCTTTCTAATCCCCCCTCCCTCCTTTACTAGACTTCCGCCGATGTTATATACTTAAGTTCACTTATAAAGGTACCCTTAGCCCATCAAAGTTCAATTTTCCCTTTTTCTTAAATTCATTGTTAAAAAATTGCCCAATGTCTTTTCAAATTCCGCTCTTTTTCTATATATCCTCTAAATTTCTTCCATTCCCTCTTAAACACTTCCAAATCATAGTCTCTTAAAATTCTTGTTAGTTTATCCATCTCACTCCATGATAAAACTTTCACAATCCAGTCCCATTTCTCTGGTATTTTTTCTTGTTTCCATAACTGCGCATATAATGTCCTAGCAGCTGAGAGCAAGTACCAAATTAAAATTCTATCTTGTTTTGGAAATTTTTCCATTTGTAATCCCAATAAAAAAGTCTCTGCTACTTTCTTAAAATCATATCCCAAAATTTGAGATATTTCTTGTAGTATCATCTGCCAAAACTTTTTCGCTTTTCCACAAGTCCACCACATATGATAAAAAGAACCTTCATGTTTCTTACATTTCCAACATTTATCCGACATCTTTTTACTCATCTTTGCTAGTTTTTTCGGAGTCATATACCACCTATACATCATCTTGAAACAGTTCTCTTTGATACTCTGACATGTTGATATTTTCATCGAGTTCTTCCAAAGATATTCCCATGTATCCATTTGTATTTCCTTGTTTACATTAATTGCCCATTTAATCATTTGAGATTTTACTACTTCTTCTTCTGTAGACCATTTCAACAATAATTTATATATTTTCGATATTAATTTTTCATTATCTCCAAGCAGAACCTTTTCCAATTCAGTTTGCTCACGTCTAATTCCAACAGATTTAATATCATTTTCCATCAAGCTTTTTATTTGTTGCATTTGAAACCAGTCATACTTGTTGTTTAACTCTTCTGCAGATTTTAATTCAACTTTATCACCTTGAATCTTTATTTTATTTATTTATTTTATTTATTTAGAATTTATATCCCGCCCTTCCCACGAGTGGCTTTAGCAGCTGGTTATATGACATCCCTCTCTCTTCATCAGATTCAGCTGTTATTTTTATTACTTCTGCTGGCACTATCCAAAGCGGCTTTCTTTCATCATCATATTTCTTGTATTTTATCCATGTATTTAGTAGATTATTTCTAATATAATGGTGAGAAAAAAGACCGTCCATCTTATTTTTCCCATAGTACATATAAGCATGCCAGCCGAATTTGTTCCCATGAGCTTCTAACCATAAAAGTTTTTTATTTAACAGCATTATCCAATCCTTTATCCATGACAAACAAACTGCATCATGGTACAGTCTTAAATCTGGAAGCTGAAAACCTCCCCTCTCCTTAGCATCTGTTAAAATTTTCATCTTAATCCTTGGTTTCTTCCCAGCCCATACAAATTCAGAAATCTTCCTTTGCCATTTGTTAAATTGTTTGCTGTCTTTCACAATCGGAATAGTTTGGAACAAATACATTATTCTTGGCAAAATATTCATCTTAATTGCAGCAATCCTACCCAACAAGGACAAATTAAGTCTATTCCATTTCATCGTATCTTTGTCCATCTTGCACCATAACTTTTCATAATTGTTTTTATACAAATCGATATTCTTCATAGTTATTTCTAGACCTAAATATTTAACTTTAGAAGTAACTTCACATCCCATCAAAATCTGCAATTCTTTCTGTCTATTTGGTTGCATATTTTTGCATAAAAATTTCGACTTCTCTTTATTTATATATAATCCTGCCATTTCTCCGTATTCTTTTATCTTAGCTATCAACAAAAGTACCACTTGGATCAGATTCTCTGTTATGAACACAATATCATCTGCAAATGCTTTATATTTATAAGAAAATCCTTTAATTTTCAATCCTTTTATCTCTTTGTCATCTTGTATTTGCCTTAACAAAATTTCAAGAGTCATTATAAACAACAATGGTGAAAGCGGACATCCTTGTCTTGTACCTTTGCTCACCTTCATTTCTTTTGTAAGGTCTGCATTTATACACAATTTTGCATATTGATCTGTGTATATTGCTTTCGTCATTCTTATAAAGTATTCTCCCAGATTTATTTTTTCCATTACTGCAAACATAAAGTCCCAGTTCAAATTATCAAAGGCTTTTTCTGCATCTACAAAAAATAATGCCGCCTCTTTTTCTGGATGCTTCTCATAATATTCTACAATATTTATAACAGTTCTTACATTGTCTCTTATTTGCCTTTTAGGGAGAAATCCTGCTTGATCTTCCTTTATAAAGTTAATCAAATATTGCTTAAGTCACTCTGCCAAGATTCTTGTGTAAATCTTATAATCATTATTTAGAATTCTGCACGGAGCACCAGCTCACCATCACCAACACTATCTTTCAGCAGAGGAACAGCCTGAAGACAACCTGGATGCACCCACGGTCCAAGCACTGGCACCTTATCGACTACATTCTGGTGCGCCAGAGAGACCTTCGAGATGTCTTACACACCCGAGTAATGCCCAGTGCGGAATGTCATATGGATCATCGTCTTATACGCTGCAATCTCCATCTTCACTTTAAACCCACACCCAGGAGAGGAGGTATCCCTCGGAGGAAGCTTCAGGTTGGCAGCCTTCAGTCAGCTGAAGTTAAATCTGCCTTTCAGGCAAAACTCTAGTCAAGAATTGAGGACCCCAGTTGCCCCACAGACCCTTCTCCAGAAGCACTCTGGGAACACCTAAAAACTACCATCCTGTTGATCTCTGAAGAAGTCCTCGGGTTCTCCACAAGGAAGAACAAGGACTGGTTTGATGAGAACAATCAAGAGATCCAAGAATTACTAGCGAAAAAGAGATCTGCCTACCAAGCATATCTTGTTCAGCCCTCCTGTCCCGGGAAAAAAGCAATCTTTTGCGCTGCATGTAGCAACCTCCAGCGCAAGCTTCGAGACATTCAGAACGAGTGGTGGACCAAGCTTGCAGAGAGAACCCAGCTGTGTGCAGACACTGGTGATTTAAGAGGGTTCTACGAAGCCCTGAAGGCAGTATATGGCCCATCGTATCAGGCTCAGAGTCCCTTGCGTAGTGCAGACGGCCAAGTGCTCCTCACAGACAAGGCATCCATACTGAACCGGTGGTCGGAGTATTTTCAGGTTCTCTTCAGTGCCAACCGCGTAGTTCAAGATTCAGCAATCCACCTCACCCCACTTCAACCGGTGAAAACAGAGTTGGATGAGATCCCCACCCTAGAAGAGACTGTTAAAGCCATCAAGCAACTGAAAAGTGGCAAGGCAGCAGGAGTTGATGGAATCCCACCAGAGATCTGGAAGCATGGGGGCACAGTACTACATAGCTCACTTCACAAAGTACTTGTCTCCTGCTGGGAACAAGGCAAACTACCACAGGACTTTTGCGATGCAATCATCATCACTCTACACAAGAACAAAGGGGAAAAGTCAGACTGCTCCAACTACCGGGGGATAACCCTGCTCTCCATCGCAGGCAAAATCCTTGCCAGAATACTCCTGAACAGACTGGTGCCCACCATTGCAGAAGAACTCCTCCCAGAGAGCCAGTGTGGCTTCAGAGCTAACAGGAGCACCACCGACATGGTATTTGTTCTCAGGCAGCTCCAAGAGAAATGCAGGGAACAGAACAAGGGTCTATATGTGACTTTTGTCGACCTTACCAAAGCTTTCGATACCGTTAGCAGGAAAGGCCTGTGGCAAATCTTGGAACGTTTAGGATGTCTCCCAAGGTTCCTCAGCATGATCATCCAGCTACATGAAGACCAGCGAGGCCAAGTCAGACACTGCAACGACCTCTCGGAGCCCTTCCCAATAGGCACAGGTGTAAAGCAAGGCTGCGTTCTCGCGCCAACTCTCTTTACGATCTTCTTTAGCATGATGCTTCAAAGAGCCGCAGTAGATCCAGATGATGACGATGGTGTCTACATCCGCTATCGCACCGATGGCAGCCTGATCAACCTGAGGCGACTAAAGGCTCACTCCAAGACAATGGAAAAACTTATCCGAGAGCTACTGTTTGCTGATGATGCTGCACTCGTCTCCCACTCGGTATCAGCTCTGCAGCATATGACGTCCTGCTTTGCAGAGGCTGCCAAGCTATTCGGCCTAGAAGTTAGTCTGAAGAAGACAGAAGTTCTCCACCAGCCTGCACCCCGGAAAGATTATCACCCTCCCTGCATCACTGTGGGTGAATCAGTTCTGAAGACAGTCCAGCAGTTCAGCTACCTGGGGTGCATCATCTCCTCAGATGCCAAGATGGACAAGGAGATTGACAACAGGCTGGCAAAGGCAAACCGTGCATTTGGCCGACTGCACAAAAGAGTGTGGAGCAACAAGCATCTGAAAAAAGGCACAAAGATCAATGTTTACAAAGCGGTTGTGATGACAACCCTCATCTACGGCTCCGAATCGTGGGTTTTATACCGTCATCACCTGCGACTCCTTGAGCGCTTTCATCAGCGCTGCCTTCGCACCATCCTTAACATCCACTGGAGTGACTTTGTGACCAACACTGAAGTCCTCAAGCGGGCGGAGGTTACAAGCATTGAGGCACTGCTGTTGAAGACGCAGCTGCGCTGGGCAGGGCATATTTCTAGGATGGAAAATCACCGCCTTCCCAAGATTGCTCTGTATGGCGAATTTTCCACCGGCCATCGAAATAGAGGGGCACCAAAGAAGAGGTACAAGGACTCCTTGAAGAAATCCCTTGGCACCTGTCGCATCAACCATCACCAGTGGTCTGACCTAGCCTCAGATCGCAAAGCATGGAGGCACACCATCCACCAGGCTGTCTCTTCCTTTGAGAATGCACGCATAGCTGGTCTTGAGGACAAAAGGAGATTGAGGAAGAATCGCACTGCTACAGCACCAACCCCAAATCAGACTTTTCCCTGCAGCCACTGTGGCCGGATCTGCCTGTCCCACATTGGTCTTGTCAGCCACCAGCGAGCCTGCAGCAGACGTGGACTACTGCACCCTTCTTAAATCTTCGTTCGCGAAGTCAAGCTGAGATTTAGTAATGAAATTGGTCTATAGTTCTTTACATTTGTGACATCTCTATCTTCCTTGGGATCAACGAAATTACAGCTTCTTTCCAAGTATTTGGAATTTCCCCTTTTATTCTTATCGTATTCAACAATTTTTGCAATTTTGGTACTATCTCATCTTTAAGAGTTTTATAAAATTTAGTTGTATATCCATCCGGCCCGGGAGCCTTACGTACTTTCATTACATTTATTGCTGCTTCAAGAAGAAAGCACATTTTTAACTGAATGTTTCTTCTAGACAGTGTAGTCTTTACATTCAAAGTTCCTATGTGAGTTCTTAAAATCAATATCAGTAGCATGTAGGAAAAAACAGGTTAACAGTGCAATCCTAAATGGAGTTTCATCCTTCTAAATTCATTGATGTCAGTGGGTTTAGGGTGTGACTTTGCTTAACCCAGTATGGTTAGCCCTTAATTGAGTGCACTACAACTTTTCAGCCATTCATCCAAGAGTGGCTACTCCAAAATCAACCTAATTAGAAAACATGTCTAAATACTCTGCTGTTCTTTCAGATCATTAAAAGTAAATGGGAGCTGAGGAGGTGACCTGCTTGGGAGAGTTGTGCTGCAACTTAGTGCGATTTGTGAGAGGATCTCTCCCCACACCCGTGAGGAAGGGGGTCCATTTTACACCAGTTCGGCACCTGCCATTGTAGGTTCCTTAGAGAAGAGGGGTAGAGCTCTTGCTATTACCAACGAGGCTGCCTGCATGGCACCCACTCTCTGCCTGACCTCCCCATCCCCTCAACCCAGTAGTCCCGGCTCTGTGCACTTGCCTTGCCTCGCTGCCTCCCACTCCCTCTGTGCAAGTGGAATTGTGCTCAGCCAACTTCCCCCCACCCCCACCGCACACCCTGTTTGTGGCACAGAATTTTGCTGAACTTGCTGCTTACCAGTTTGCCACCAACTCAATATTACAGCCAGCCGGTGGCAGCGGCACACAGTCATCAGTCCAAGGGACGGAGGAGGAGGAAAGCAATCACATGATCTGCCTGGTGGTGTCGTAAAAAAGGGGCAGAGGTGTCAGGCAGCGGCAGCAGCAGGCAACACGTGCTGCTCTGCTCTCTGCCTGCTGCTGATTGGCACAGTGCATGTAAAAAAGGAGGATGCTGAGGAGGTGTGGCCAAGCAGAGCCTCCTTGCACATGCATATGGCGGCACTGCCAGCCTCACATGCGTGCACTTTTTGGAGTTGCCCTGTGACTGGCCAACCTGGTCAGAGATAGGTGGCAGATGTGGGGGGCTGGCTGGCATCATGGTACATCTCACGGTACCCCTAGGAGTCACAGTACCCTGGTTGGGAATCACTGCTGTAGAGCATTTATTCTTGAGCATTTGAACGCTTTCCCTTCAGAAGTCCTATATGGGAGATATTGCAATCTACCTTATTTGGACAAACTTTACCAATGTGGCCTGAAAAGAGTTTTTTCTTATCATACATGATACTGAAATGTCTGTATTATAATTTCTATCATGAATTATGGATTGCCCGTATTACCTTCTACCTTATCAAAAGTCAACATAATCCCTTACCTGTTAGTGGACAGAGATCCAAGGATTATGCTGAATATAGCCATTTTTTCCTTAAATAAACAAAGGCTCCTTTTTCATCAAACTGGAGAGCCAGTTTGGTGTAGTGGTTAAGTGTGCAGACTCTTATCTGGGAGAACCGGGTTTGATTCCCCACTCCTCCACCTGCACCTGCTAGCATGGCCTTGGGTCAACCATAGCTCTGGCAGAGGTTGTCCTTGAAAGGGCAACTGCTGTGAGAGCCCTCTCCAGCCCCACCCACCTCACAGGGTGTTTGTTGTGGGGGAGGAAGGTAAAGGAGATTGTGAGCTGCCCTGAGACTCTTCAGAGTGGAGGGTTGGATATAAATCCAATATCTTTTTCTTCATCAAGATCACTGGATTAAAGGAGCATGAAAGAAAGGAAAGGAAACATGCACACAAGAAGATTAAGCAAGACTGTTTTGATTTAAGTTGGGATGGTACCATTGATGAACAGATATGCCATAGAATAGTTTGCTAGACCAGCATCCCTTTCCTAGGCAAAGTCCTTCACTATAAGGCATTCTGAAATTGTACTACTAAATAGTAGACTCCAAGATGCACTACATGATGAGTTGTCTAGGTGAATTCTCCCTACTCTCATATCTGCCATGCACCCTCTCTGCTTACTTAATTTCTTCTCCACAAGCAATATTTTATGTGAAGGTATTATGCTACACTTGCTTTTTATGTAAAGGTATTATGCTGCACAATGCAGCACTGATCAGTCCAGCATCAGCTCACTGACACCAGGATGTAACAAAGGTTGTAAAAATATTTTGTTGGTACTGCAGTCATTGTGTCACATCTACAGCATTTATATGCTGATACTGTGGATCATGAGAAACCCCATGGCGCAGAGTGGTAAAGCTGCAATACTGCAGTCCAAACTCTGCTCACGACCTGAGTTCGATCCCGGCGGAAACTGGGTTCAGGTAGCTGGTTCAAGGTTGACTCAGCCTTCCATCCTTCCAAGGTCAGTAAAATGAGTACCCAGTTTGCAGGGGGGGGGGCAGAAGTGTAGATGACTGGGGAAGGCAATGGCAAACCACCCCATAAAAAGTCTGCCATGAAAACTTTGTGAAAGCAACATCACCCCAGAGTTGGAAACAACTGGTGGTTGCACAGGGGACTACCTTTACCTTTTTTACTGTTCTCACTAGCCTTTGTCCCGGTCTTGTTCTTGGCTCTCAAGTTTGCACGGGCCAGGGAGCAAGCACGGAACATGTAACGCTGTTCCAGAGATGCCAATGCAGGATCCAGAAAAAAGAGGTGCCATGAGCCCCACACAGAAGAGAATAAAGTGCTAAATATGGAATTGGTCAAAGGCCCACCATCAGTAGCCCTTTGGTATAGGAAGATGTGGGACTTTTCTTTTTTATAATGGACAAAATCTCTGTACAGATTTCATCATTAGAATTGCAACAAAACAAATCCAACATATTGAAAAAATGGACACCTTTGCTAGATTTTGCACTAAAAATAAAGACATCTCTATATTTGTTCCAGAACATTATAGTCTCTTAGCTGTATTACAGGCTGCTCTGGTAGCTAATAATTTGAATGGGTTCAATCCTGTTACTTCCAAAATGTGTACACTGTGTTTCGACTATTTTTTGCTGCTACTCGATAGTTGTAAGTGATAGTCAGGTATATTTTTTCCTGTCAATATTGTTTAACTTGTATTTGCATTATGAAAATAAAAATAAAAAGTTTTTTTAAAAAGAGTTTGGGAATCTCTTATTACATTAATACCTGGAAAAACATTTTTAATAGTCCTAATGTGATCTGCTTCATCCTATGCTGTTTCAATCCTAGAGTTGATGTAGTCCAGCACCTTCATGCATCCTCCCTCCATCTTACAATGAAAGAAACTGGTATCTAGGGGATATGGAATGATGACAAAGAAAATGTTCTACCTTGCTTTTTGATAGAACTACATCTAAAACCACATTTACACTGCAGTTTAGTATGATTCCTTCTGTCAGAACATAATTCAGAAAAGAACAAAGATGTCAGAAGAGTTACAGCTTATACATATACCTGCCTTCTTTGTATCTTCTCTGTTGTTTTTTCTGCTTTTGACAAAGAAGCTATTTCAGAAGATATCTGAATGTGTGCAACATACACCTGATAAATATTGTATATATGAGTACCAGCACCTCTTTTTTAAAAAAAACCCCCATAAAACCAACAATACTGTTTTTAGAACAACAGGATTGATCTGGTAGTGCCATTGCTACATCACATCCAATCATACTCATTTCTCTTTGTGACTGCATTCTGAAAAAAAAAAAAATTACAACCTGGCAACAGAAATTGGGGCTGCATTCACATGATGATGATTCTTCATTTTGCATCACCACCGAAAACATAGAGCCATTTGCATTGACAGCAGAAATTCCATTTGGGAGTTTTCTGCATGACCTCCTTCATCAGCTGCCATTTTCCCTGCATCTCCCTGGCACCACCACAGGGCTTGGAGGCAGCAATTGCTATAATATTCTATCTCAATAATAATTACATTTTTAAAAAAAATAGCCCACCAGTGCTGTGGTGGGGAAAATGGCAGCCATGAGGAGCTGAGAGAAGGAAAAGGGTGTAAATGTGGATGGGATGCTGGTAAACACACACCTTCCCCTCAGAAGGCATGAGAACTTGCTTGGATAGTTGTTTTCCCCAAATGATCGTAGCAAAGCAGGTTTGGGAATGAATATACAGAAGACAGGAAAAGGACAACTGGATCATGACTAGATCGTGACATTGTGTGGATGATCCAAAAAAGTGCTCCAGTTTTGAAAGTGAAAGTAGAGAAAAATCTCCCCATGGAAGCAGCCTGGTTCTGTTTAGTGCTAATTGGTCCGTGGTATCAAAAGACTAATAGAGCTCTGCTGTTTAGCTTTGACTAATGTATAGATTAAATAGCAGGTGGCTTAGATGAGTCTGAGTCTATTTCACCAGATGATGGTGACAAGGTCCTTGGAATTCATGCTACAACTTATCTTCTTGACCCTTACCCAGGCCTGGTAAAAGCTAGCTGGGGGAGAATGGCTCTTCTAATAATTTGGGTGGTCAATTCATCAATATCAGTGGATCGCCAGATGGAGATTGTAGTTAAACCCATTTTAAAGAAGTTACCATGGATCTAAAAACTTTAGACCTGTTTTCAATTTGTCTTCTTTAAATAAGGTGCTTGAAATGGTAGATGGAGATTGTAGTTAAACCCATTTTAAAGAAGTTACCATGGATCTAAAAACTTTAGACCTGTTTTCAATTTGTCTTCTTTAAATAAGGTGCTTGAAATGGTAGATGGAGATTGTAGTTAAACCCATTTTAAAGAAGTTACCATGGATCTAAAAACTTTAGACCTGTTTTCAATTTGTCTTCTTTAAATAAGGTGCTTGAAATGGTAGTGAACAGTTCCAGGCAGCCTTGAATGAAATTAGTTATCTGGATCCATTTAATCTGGTCTCAGCCCTGGTTTTGGAATGGAAACCACTTTAGTCACCCTCTTTTTGTAAAGAGACAGGGTAGTGTATCTTGTTGATTCTTAGAAACTTCTCAGCAGCTTTTGATACTGTTAACTATAATACTCTTTGGATGCACTCTCAGGATTAGAATGGAGAATCATCATTATGTGGTAGTTCAAATGCTTCCTTTGGGATCCTTCCTTGAAGGATTCCAGAAGTTGGCTTGGAAGAACTATTGTTTGATAAGGAGTTTTCTCACTTTTTAACGTTTCCCCACTTGTTTTAAAATATTTGCATAAAACCACTAAGTGAAATTGTCCAGAGCTATAGAATATAGTACTATCAATATGTAGATGACATTCACTCCATTTGTATTTTAAAACATTTAAACCTGGTGAGATAGTGGTATTCCTGAGCAAGTACCTGCTGAAGCTTAAACACAGTCCAACGAAAATAGAAGCAGTTGTGGAGATTATGGAGGAATTTGATCTATAAGATGTCCCCACACAATGTCCCCAAAAAGCAAGGTCCACAGTATGAGATTGTTCCTGGACTGGATTTACTTCTAGAATCCCAGACAGTTGTGGTCTTTTACAACTCTGGCTAAAAGCCAAACTAGATGTGACTACATCTACAGGGCCAACCCATGGACATAATTTTAAAATGCTATGAGGGCCACAGTGCAGTGAGCTGATGTGGTTTTGTTGCCCCCTGTGCCATTTCAGTTGCCTCACACTGCATCAAAGGCAGCTGTTTCAGCACTTGGAATGGCATGGAGGGGTAAGAGCACCTCAGCCTACAGCACTGCAGGCCAAGTCAGGATTGGGCTCTTGTGGCATTTTTAAATCAGGATTGGGCTCTTGTGGCATTTTTAAATCAGACCTGATCACATCTAGTGCACCCATTCAGCAGTTGTACCTAATATTAGGAAACTTAAAGGAACGCCACAAGCCACAGATCCCTGGAGGACAGGTCCATCAATAGCTACTAGCTGTAGTGACTGAAGGGAGTGTCCATATATTAGAGGAAGCAAACTTTTGAATACCAGTGCTGGGAGGCAGAATTGTGGTAGGGCCTTGGCCTCTAGTCCCCATTTGTTTGGTCCTCCGGCGCAACTGGTTGGCCACTGTGTGAAACAGTATGGTATACAATTATAAGTATATCAGTTTAATATATGCATACCATTTCTGAAAAGATCTTTAGTTACCAGTTTGTTTCTACACCCTATTGAAGGTGCTTGCTTGGAACTATTGAGCTTTAAATGGTTTAGGTTTAAAATATCTCCTATAGTATAGTCTCCCATATGAATCCTACTGACTGAGAATTTCCAACCTGCCATAGTGTCCTCTAGTGGCAAGGACTTCTCGGCAGTCACTTCAACCATATGGAAAACTCTGCTTCAAGATCTTCAAGGCATTCCATCTTTTGCCTCTTTTAAGGAGGCAAACAGGGCTGGGCATTTGGATATTTTTAGTCTGAATACACCTTCAGTATTTTTTTTTTAATATTTCGATTTTAGGATATATTCTGGTATTTGGAGTGATATTTGGGGTTTTGAGAATACTGGTAATTGGGTCCCTAAAATTCCAGAAAGATTCAGGAAGATTCCTGGGCATCATTTTAAGGCTCTCAGACTTGGTTTTCTTCAATTTTACAGTTCCCTGAGTGATTGGAGGGAGGTGGGGGTGGTAGTTCTCAAACAATGGGTCAGATGTTAGGAAAAATGCTAGAACTGTCTGCCTCCTCATGACAAGTCTCTCACAGACCTCTTTGGATCTGTGAGCATGGGTGAAGAGGATAAAATCTTTGTTCTTTTCCCCCGCCAATATTCAATAAAAATGACCCTGGCTACACCTTAACATTACCTCATCAAGAATGGGCCCTAGTGAGCATGGGAGTGCTGAAGTAATGCATACTCATGCCCTCATCCAAAATTGTACAGAACAATATTTCTGTAAGAACTTTAAAACCAGTTAATATTTCTCTTTAAAAAAAAATTAATCTCATTCTAAGACACATTAACTTTAAAGCTAGGCTATTTCAAATGTTATATTTTTTTATAGTACCTGAAGAGAAGTACTAATAGGTATAAATTGTGGCATGTTTTTTTTTATGTCATACTTACACAAAGTTTTTTCTAAGTTTTCTTGAAAACCCATCTCTCAAGTGCTTGAGGCTAAGGTGGTTGTAGTTTCCCTGCATTTTATCACGACCTAGATTTGTACTTTTCAGCATACAATTGTCTCCAACTACAAATTGTCTGTAAATACCCCAAATAGTTTAACTTTTAAAGAATATAATTGTAATGTTCGGAAATCTTGCTACTGATGGATGCCAATACACTTCCCATTTGTATCTTGGTCATGCAACATATTATAAAATTGATTCATGTGCTGCCGGTACTTGAATACAAAATGTCTGCTGTAGCAATCTTTTTGGGGTATCAAGTACTGAACTGGCACTGGTTTAAATGTGGATTTCTTGCACTCACACTTTTCTAGAGCCATGACCCAATGGAAGCCAAGGATCTTAATTTATTGGTGGGGTAATGCTTCTGTTTTTGTTTTAATACTAATTTACAATGCTCAAGGCCCTCATAGTCACCTTTCCCTCATCTCAAGTAGGTGAACACAACGTAATTGTCTTGGTTGCAGAAAAAGGGATGCTTTCTCCAAGACCCCATTAATTGGAAAATAGCATACAACTGACAGGAGTGCACAGGGTGCGATTATCAGCACCAGATGAGAGCCATTAACAAAATGGAGAGTGTCATCTTCAGAGCACAAATATTTTCCCTTCCTATAATACCCTCTTAAGGGGACCTGAAGTGGATGCGCATTGTCACAAGCTCTCCCAATCAGCACCACCAATCATTTTTACTGCTGCTCTGGTTCTCAGAGAAAGAGGAAAGGCAACCAACCCAAGTGATTTTACCACTTGCAGCCTTATTGTACTTTATCCTTTAGACAAAGAGTTCATAAGTCTGAGTTCTTGTAAGCTTTGTTAATAACTTAAGAGAAGAAGAAGATTAAGGAGATGATGAAGATGAAGAAGATTTTGTCTTTGTCTAAAAATCATGCAGAAGTATTTTTAGTGTTTCTGGGATTTTTTTTAAAAAAAATCACTCATTTTGTTTAAATTCTTTCCCCCCTTTTCTCTGCTTTCCCCCTTTTTTTGTTCAAAAATCCTGTGGAATAGAAGATGGGTTTGTAGGCCTGAATTGGTAGAATTGTTTCACATCATCAGCCTATTCATGCTCTCCCCTCCCCTGTTGTAAAACACAAGCCATTGCCAATGGAACAGTGGTGGCATTGTACTGCAGCACTATACCACCCAGATTTTACCTCAGCGCTCTCCGATCCCTTTTTTTGTTTTCAATCAAAAGAGAGCATTTGCTCAGGGGAGGGGAGGGGGTGTTCCTATTGCTTCCACTAACATGGAGGTTAAAAGAAAGATTGATGGGAGAAAGTTCACCTAGAAAACCAGGATAAATTTCTTGCTCTCCAAGGCCAGTTGTTCCATTGTTTATGGGCCATGTTTTTTGTTAATTATCTCTCACTCTCTCCTTTTATCAAGGAAACTGGCAGCAAAGCACAGAGAAAGGAACAGGATATAAGGGTCAGGGGGTCCCATTTGGCCACCTAGGTATTCTGTTTTAAATGCTGGGATAGGCACAGTGAGCTTGGAGAGTGAGGGCTATTGGAAACTCCACACACACACACACACACACGTGTGTGTGTATGTATATGTGTATATATGTGTGTGTGTTTCTGTGTATATAGCTGGACACAACAACAGCAACATTAAAATACTACAAGGGGTTTTAAACAAACAAACAAACAAATGAAGAAAGTTGCTTCCACTACGTATGTGTTGTCAAGGAAATAAACCTTAGCAAGGGCAGGCATTAAACACACAGCTGCTAGATTTGGCTAGCCCAAGACACTGGTGGTAATGACAATGATTCTTAGTGGCAGAAAACCAGATCTAAGCATAAATAGGACTCCATGAAAGGAGAGGAAATGGAACAAAACCGTTCCTTGGGTGCCATTGGCAGAGGAGTAACATCAATTTTGATGAAAAAGCAAAAGGATCCTCCTGTTTCCCCACATTGGTAAAGGCATGTAAATTCATAACTCATCAACAATGTACCTTTGAAATGCAGCTGCACTCCACAAATAAGCCCTTTTTACCACTCAGAGAAACTGCCCTGTTTTAAGAAAGAAAACAGCTATTGAAAAGACAAGAAGAAATCGTAAAAGTAGAGATGGGTATTTTGGTGTAGTGATGGAGGAGGAACTGCATTCATTTTGGCAGATGAGACAGATTCACATTCCTAATATAAAGAAGCCTTCTCATTGAGGTCTGGCTGAAATGAATGGTTACTGGACCATTCTGAGGCCATTCAGGCCAGTTGAACTTAGACAGCTGTTCATAATGTTTAGAATGAACCAGAAGTATTTTCTGCGGTTTCCACAAAATGTGGGATTAACCCCTCTACACTCATAACTGGGAGCATCTCCAGGGTTACAATTGTCATATTACTGGGTGACCTAGGACATGTCATACTATAAGCCACAACTCCATATTGGCAAATGATTGTATGGATGAATGTGGTAAACATTCATCCTAATCCAATAGAAATGGAGTCTCCAATATCAATTTCTCAAGTGAATAGACTTTCCTATTCACTTTTATGGAGAGGGCAATCAATACTACCATTCGTGTGTAAGTCTTCCTCTTCCATTGAAGGGATTTAGGACACTTACTCATGTGGGAGCTCCACATGTACATCTAAACACCCATACATTTATTAATAGTGTTTATATAATAATATAGTACTGTCAATATTGACAAAGGTCCTTGGATTGATTAGGATCTGGAGGCTTTGGTTTGCAATTTTTGAAAACCTTTTATACAATGGAATATAGCAAGATTGTCATAATCATTGGTCTTCTGTGACCTGAAGCATTTAGTGATCCAGCTCATTCTGTGTATCCAGTGTGAGCTGTTAACAGTGCAGTTGTTTGAAGAATTCTGTTTCTTCAGACACTAATTATCAAAGTATTTGTTCCACGGACTATTTGAATATATGATATTGTACTGAATTTGCCACAACACTTTCACACAGGAGACTATAAAAAGATTCAAAGCTTTTATCCAGACAAGTTTTAATTATTTTGTCCTAGTTCTCTCATATTATTACTCACTAATTTAAATGACATAAAAAGTTTTTGAAAAATATTCTAATTTGGGGCTACCACCTCCCTTTTGAAGAAAGGTATAATATTTATTTTTCCATATGCTTTGTCTTTTTATCTTCAAAAAGACTCTTTTATTATCATAGAATAGATCACCCATTGTATTTTCTTTGGAAATTTCCATTCAAAATACCCTAAATTGATATATGTTGAGTGGATGTCTTTATTTGTATTTTAAAAATCATATGTATCTCACCCTTCTCAGGGCAGGTTACTATAGATTAGAAACTGAAACCATAAAAATCACACCATAAAAATCACATAGTAAACACACCATAAACCAATAGAACCAACCAATACCACATTGGTTCAAACCAGAAATCAGTTCTTTACCATCAATTAAAACTAACATCAGTACAAGCCATAAAATTAGTTCTAACCATTACAGATTACAAATAAAGCAAATAGTTCCATCTCAAACACTCAGTGGAACACTGGTAATGATGGGGTGAGGCAAAACTTCAATGGGAGAGAATTCCAGCCCATGGTACTACTACAAAGAAGTCTCTCCGTTTCATGTCCACCCACTGTACTTTCAATGGTGGGGGCACACGGATAACAACCTGCAGGCCTATATAGTAAAAAAAAAAATTCTTGAGGTACAGTGTGACCCTGCAATCTATTCTATATTGACTTATATTTTTAAATTATAAACATCCCACAAATCAGTATTATTTTGATATTAACCCGTTTCTATGCACTTGGGTACAATCAACTGGAATCCATGTACAGCATGGTTTCTGATTTGTTAATACACAAATTCTTTTGAAAGACGTGTCATTCTCTCCTACGGGTATATTGTTCTTTCAGCACATCAACAAATATCACATCATGCTTTGTTTTTTTTTACATCAGTAAGAGCATAAAAAGAGCCTGCAGGATCAGACCAATTATCCATTTAGGTCCTTATCCATCTAAACTGGCTGTCATCCACAGTGACTAATAAGATACTCAGAGGCACAGGGCCCAAACCGTTTCCCTGTTCAAAAATATAGTACTACCACTGAATATGAAAGTTCCATTTGACCATCATGGCTAATTGCTATTGATATACCTATGCTCCATGACACGGGTCACCAAACTTGCTTAATATAAGAGCCACATAGAATATATATCAGATGTTTGAGATTCTCAAGACATTAACATCAGATGTTTGAGAGCCACAGGACAGGAAGGAAGGGAGGCAGGGGTGGAAAGAAAGCAATTTTAACTTTAAATGCATTCTCCAAGCCACTGGCTAGCTTGGCTTAATTAAGTGATTTTATAGAGACAAATACTTTCTCCAAGCTGCCCAAAATGGTGGTGGGGCTTTGGGAGCCACACAATATGTGTGAAAGAGCCACATGCTATCACACAGTGTGATTTCTGTGGCAGAAGATGGCAAATCTGATCATCTTGATTGGTTGGGGCTCTGTGGGACTGTAGGGTATTAGCCTTTGGCCCATCAAACTATCAATCAAGAGTACTTGCGTGCCATTGGTTGAGTCCACTCCTCTCACTTGCCTGAGTGGCATTTGCTAGCCGGCAAAGCTAATTTTGTCAGTAAAACACAAAATTAGTTCTGGCAGTTACTATGGGAACACACTATAGGCCCATCACATGTTGGTCACCATCTCTGGCCTCCTGTTGGCTGACTCCCCTGCCTCCGCCTACTGCAGGCCCAGGAATGTTGAACAAACTGACAAAAGCAGTCTTAGCTCAGAGACAGCCGTATCTCCAGCTCTTCTCTGTCTCCTCTCTGTCAACCGGCCTCAGAAAGGGCTGCAGAGCTACTGTGGCCTCACAAAAGGCCTCCCAGCATGCACAGCCTCCAAAGGCCACAGAAATAGCTAGGGAGGCCAGGCACCACTGGGAGTGTTTCCCTAGAGCCCATGGCTATCCCCTGGGATGTGCTAGCCAGAGGCTGTTCCTAGGCAATCCAGACTGCTTTTGTCAGGAAAGGGAGAGGCCTCCGGGGAATATAATGCCATACAGTCCACTCTCCAAATCAGTTACTTTCTCCAGAATGAAGAGAGAGATCTGTTGTGGAGTCCAGATGGTAGAGATCAGCTCCCCTTGAGGTGTGTGTGTGGGGGGGAATGAATGTCTTCACTTGGGTGGGAAGACAGCAAAGGTGGAGGGACACTCACCCAGAGGCCTTTTGTGATACCTTTCCAGGTTGGTGGGAAATTCCTAGAGATTCTGTACTGGAGTTTGAGATGGGCATATGAGTTAGGGCAAGATTCTTGCTGTGGAAGCTGACTGGGTGATTTCAGACCTGTCACAGACTTCCAGCCTAACCTGCCTCACAGGGTTGTTGCTCAGATCAAAGAGGGGAGAGAAGAATGATGTGAGTTGCTTTGGTTCCCCCCCATACACTGTCGAGAAAGACTGTCTTTTTCCTATGTAGAGGCTGCAGGGAGAAGGAAGGCAATGGAAAGCTGAAGTCAGAGGGGCAGATAAAGGGAAGAAGGTAGGGTTGCCAACTCTAGGTTAGGAAATTCCTGGAGATGTAAAGGGTGGGGCCTGGAGAGTGTGGGGTTTGAGAAGGGATGGGACCTCAAACAGGTGCAATGCCATTTCTTCCAGGGGAACTTAGTGAGGGCTGGAGATCACTCAGAATGACAACTGCTCTCCAGATGGCAGAGATCAGTTCCTGTTGAGTTTGGAAGCACAGAAACTTTACACAGTATTGCTGATCCTCCAGGATTCCTGGTACCAAGGGAAAATGGTTCCAAATGGTTGGGAGCATTAAGAGTTTGAGGTATTGGGTCATTTGAAGTGCCTTGTTGTGAATGAAAGCTTAGATAAAGCTCTGACAAAAAAGAGATCAGAATATTCTGGACCACTCATTTAGCTATGATTTAGAGCAGGGGTCCTCAGGTGACCGGTGCAAGGGTGGTGGTGTCGGTTTTACAGAGTCCGGAAGGCGCTTCACGGCCCCTTCCCCAGCCTTAATATTGTAAAAACAAAGGGAGGAGGAGGAGGCGTGGGGGGAGGAGCAGAGGGGTGAGTTCGAATTTGGTGCCCCTACCCTGCTGGCCCTAGGGTCAGTTGTAAGCCAAAATGCCTTCAAAACGAGGTTGGGGAATTAGTCAGGTGGGCACCTGGCTCACTACGGATTGTTTTCCCAATGTATACAAGATTAACCAACCAGAGAGTAATGCTTAAAATAATAGGGACTCTAAAGAAAGAATACTTTGCAGCCAAGCCCAGCACAATTGTTTAGAGTAATTGGAGATCTTATAACATTGCCACAAGGCAAACCAAAAATTAGAGAATTAGAAACAGGTTGTGAGGCATTTGCGAAATATTTTGCAGATAAAATCTCGTCGCTCCGCCAAGACCTGCCTATCACATTAGATACAGTAAGTGAAACTGAGGCTCCGCGCCTGTCTTCAGATTTAGTACTGGACCACTTCAACCCACTCAGCCTGGAGGAAGTTGATGGAATTCTCTCTGCTGCTCGCCCAACAACATGCGATTTGGACCCTTGCCCCTCTTGGCTGATTAAATCCTGCCAGAGGGAGCTTAGATGTCCTTTACGGGACATCATAAATAGATCCCTCCTAGAGGGGCATTTTCCAACGCCCCTGAAAGAGGCCTTGGTCCGCCCCCTCTTGAAAAAATCTACAGCAGACCCGGCCGAATTGGCAAACTACCGACCGGTGTCTAATTTACCATTTTTTAGGTAAAATTATCGAGAGGGCAGTGGCGTTGCAGCTACAGAGATTTTTAGATGACGCTTCTGTCCTAGACCCGTGCCAGTCTGGTTTCCGACCAGGCCACAGGACGGAGACGGTCCTGGTCGCCTTGGTGGATGGCCTCCAGCGGCAACTGGATCGAGGCGGTGTGGCAGTACTGATGTTATTAGATTTGTCGGCTGCATTTGACACGGTCGACCATCAGTTGCTGATCCACCGCCTCGCCGGCATAGGGGTTGAGGGGTTGGCCTTACAATGGCTTTCCTCCTTCCTCATGAGCCGGGGACAGAGGGTGGTGATTGGGGGTGAGCGATCCCAGAGGCGCACACTAGATTGTGGGGTGCCTCAGGGAGCAGTTCTCTCCCCGATGTTATTCAACATCTATATGCGCCCCCTCGCCCAGATTGCCCAGAGATTTGGGCTGGGCTGCCATCAATATGCAGATGACACCCAGCTTTATCTACTAATGGACGGCCGGCCCACCTCCGCCCCGGGGAACCTGGACCGGGCCCTGCAGGCTGTTGCAACGTGGCTTAGACTGAGTGGGCTGAAGCGGAACCCAGCGAAGACAGAGGTTCTCTATGTGGGTCGTGGCACTCTGGGGAAGGAAATATCTCTCCCGGCCTTTGACGGTGCGCCGCTGAAGACGGCGCAGCGGGTAAAGAGCCTGGGTGTTTTACTGGAGCCTTCATTATCAATGGAGGCCCAGATAACAGCCACTGCCAAGTCAGCATTTTTTCATCTGAGGCAGGCAAGGCAGTTGGCCCCTTTCCTAGAGCGTCAGGACCTAGCAATGGTGATCCATGCGACGGTCACCTCAAGACTGGACTACTGTAACGCTCTCTACATGGGGCTGCCTCTGTGCCGGACCCGGAAGTTGCAGTTAGTGCAGAATGCGGCGGCCAGGCTGCTACTTGGTCTCCCAAGATGGGAGCATATACGGCCGGGGCTGCGCGGATTGCACTGCCGGTCCCTGGAGCCAAAAAGGTTGGGGACCACTGATTTTGCACCTTGGGAATAACACTGCACATCGGAGAATCTACCTTCAGTCTGAAGCCCGTCTGCCTGCCACGTTCTTCAGTCTATTCTGCTTGTTGTTCAGTCTGTGGGATTGTGGATGTTCACTGAGAAGAAAGAATGGACTTACCTATTTAAATTGGTTGTGAACTGTCCCTTTCTCATTGTTTTTGTTCTGTTTTGTATGAAGTATATATTGTGATGTGTTAGAAATAATTATTCTAAGTTTTTCAATCATTTTAAGTGTGTATATACAGTATCTTTAAGAAACTGTCTGTAGACATTTAACATGAAAGCGCTGCTTTCTCTCCCAGTCATTTCTATCCATGAGACTCACCCTTGGGGCCTGGAGATCTGGAATTACAACTGATCTCCTGACTACAAAGATCTGTTCCCCAGGAGAAAATGGCTGCTTTGTAGAGTACACTATGGCATTATAACCTGCTGAGATCCCTCCCCTTCCCAAACCTTCTGAGGTCCCCAGGCTTCACTCCCCAAGTCTAGGAATTTAGCAACTTGTAGTTAGCAACCTTAGGGTGAAAGCTGTAAACAGACAAGGAACTTCTGGAAAATACAGGGACTGTGGATCAAGAAACACATGGGGAGTATGATAACTGGTGGAGAAGGCTGAATTTCGCATAATGTCCTGAACTATGCTCCAGACCCCATGCTAAGAGGTCCCTAGCAACCCATGGCCCTGGCCACAAAGGAGGAAAAGAAGAACAGGTTTCTGCCACTCATAAGCATCTCATCTGGGGCACAGGCTTTTGGCAGGGGCATTAGCTCCCACATGGGGCAATGATTGCCCCTCATTTGGAGTAGCAATGATTCTGGGATACCAGTCTGGATTTTTGCCCAGAATCAATAAGAGCACCCCAGCAAATCTTTGGATACAAATCTTTAGTGAGATCACATATAAAGGTTTAAAATAAAAATAAATGATATAAATAAAGAGTATAGTACAACTATTCTGGATCAATTGCACAGGCTTGCAGTTTGTTTCTGGGCCCAAGACCACCCTCCCATGGTATGAGTGTGGGAAAGATCCCCAGCCTCCCCTTGTCCGGCCTCGCGCCAAGGCGGCTTATAGTCCCCCCCCCGCCCTCCCAGAAGCAAGTGAGCTCACCTTCCAAGACATTCTCTCATGGAGCCCACAGACAGAGTGATGCACCTGGCCCAGGACCACCCTCCCATGGTATGAGTGTGGGAAAGATCCCCAGCCCCCCTTTGTCCAGCCTTGCACCAAGGCGGCTTATAGTTCCGCCCCCCCTCTGCCCTCCCAGAAGCAAGTGAGCTCACCTTCCAAGACATTCTCTCAGGCAGCCCACAGACAGAGTGGCAGAGGGAGTGAGGAGGGAGAGGGGCACAGGGAACTTGCAGCAGATGCCAAGCAGGAGAGACAAAGTAGCATGCATGTAAGATTTTATTGTGCTGGAGCCAATTGCAACAGCATCCCAGGGGGAACTTGGACACTCTTGCAGGGTGCGAGGCTCGCTCCACTCAGAGAGGTGGGAACAGCTGACTGAGTAGAATGGGAGGGGGGTTGACTTACCACAAATGGAAGTCTCTGTTGAGACCCCACCTGGAAAACAGAGACAGACCAAGAGCCCCTGAAGGGGTTTCCAGGGTGCTTGCAATTCAGCAGCCCCGGCAGCTACAGCATGAGGCTGTGTTTTGGTGAGGGACTCTCTTAAAGGGACAGTCTCTGACCCACCTCCCCGCAGGCATCAGAGCAGCTGCCAGACCCCCCCTCCACCTGGTGCTCTGCTAGGGGTGGGACCGAGGCAGAGGACAGACTGGGGGGGGGGGAGCTCCAGTGGCATATAGAGGCTACAGCAATTTTCCCCTGTCTGGGTCCAGGTCAAGTGCTGGAGACACTGCCATTCTTCCCAGCTTTGAGTGAGGGAGGGGAGGCAAGTTTGGTGTGTGCAGTTGCACTTACCTGTCCATGTGCAACCACCATTGAGCAGTGAGCCTCTGGAGGTTGGTACCCATGGGGACTTTGAAACAGGAGAGGTTAGCCACAGAAGAGAGACTTCGCTCTCCTCCTTGCAAGTCAAAGAGCTCGCTCAGTACTGTCTAAGTGCCCTCGCTGTGCAGCCTCCACCATCAAAAGTGCCCCAGCCCTCACTCTAAATCCGCAAGGCATGGAGCTCCATGGCAGAGCCCTGTGCTGTGCGCCCTACCTAAAGAGTTGTACGGGGCCAGTGCAGAAGGCTTTGTAGGAGGGGGGGCTGTGATTGGGTGCTGGAGAGGGGGCCTGTCCCATCTAGGGTGTGCAGGGATTGCTGCATCATTTAGTCGGCTCCCTAAGGGGTTTTGAGGCTGCGCCGGGAGCGGCAGTAAACTTTGTTTTCAGGATACATGGGTCTCTATGGGATACGCCAGCATTTTTCTTGTCATAACTTTACACCTTTCATGGGGGGCATTCCCAGGCTGAAAGGTCTTAGGGAGTCGACTAACGCTGGTCACGCTCCTGGGGCTACCCCCTCGTATGCCGGGGAAGCTGACTACACCCCAGTTCCATGGCAAGCTTGGTGGAGCACCCCTCCACCAGAAGCCATGGGTGGGCACACACTGAGGCAGGCGTAGACGTGTACAACTCCCATTTGTGCTGGTGTGGAGGGAGTTAGAACAGCGCAACTCGGACTTCCGCTGACATAGCAGTTAGTTTGCTCCCAAAGCACTTTCAGCCCTCCCCCTTAGGATTGCACTGTTAGTAATGGTATTTTAATTTTAAAGTAATGTTTAAATTTAATTTAAATTTAATATAATGTAATTTAAAATGTTTCAATTTAAACAGTACATAAAAGTAATTCTCTGCCTAATTTAATCTTCAGCTATTTAATCTATAACTATTAGTTGGGGCAATTCAATTACAACTTTTTAATGGTAAGGTTATTTTAAGGGTTTTCATGCTGGTACATCTTATAATTGCATATTGTGAACTTTTGATTTAAGCCACATAGGATCAGATCAATTGATTCTATGGTTGAATTTCAAGGACTTCTCTAAGGATCAGACCAGGACCTCTTAGAACAAATGTTGTGATATTGTCTAGGGAACTAATTCTCTTTATACTCACACAGTTTCCATGACCTTTAGTGAAACCTACATTGTGTTATCTGATGAATCAAAATTAAACTCACCATATATTTGTAAGCCTTGTAAAATATTTATTAAAAAGTGTGTTATGTGTTTTCACTTTCATAGTGGGTCCTAGTCTGGAAACACTGCCCTTTAGAGGGAGTGCTTCCCACCGAGAGGCTGGGTGAGTAGTTGCCCAGCAACAGGGCAGAGGAAGGAGGAAAAAGCAGGGAGAGAAGAACATGAGGCATTTTCCTCCAGAGCAGGGTGGCCAAACTTGCTTAATATAAGAGCCACATAGAATAAACTTCATATATTTGAGATCTACAAGACATAAACAAATATCACGCACACATCTGTATTAAAACTCTTTATACTTTCTTTGCACTTTACAACACGATCATGCTAGAAGGAGACTTTTTAAAAAAGGAAAGCTGGGAATAACAGTCCCCGTATAACGAGCATAGAGAATGGTTAAGGAATTGTTTTTTGGCTACAGTGGGAGAAGGAAATACACATGTACCTCATAAATCATTGACCATCATTTGCATCATTATGCATCTCTCTTTGCCTTGACACCAAGGTTAGTAAATACAGCTCCTACAAGAGCTATGAAACAAAGGGGGAAACCAACACAGCCCTCTTTAATTCCATCCCTCCTTCCAGTGGCTCCCTTGGCTCTTGAACGTTCTTTCTGCACTCTAGGTCTCTGGGCAACCTCTTTGGTGGAGGAGAAGAGCTTGCAAGCCTGCCTATTTCCCCGTCTTTCTTCTACTTCACACATGATGGAAATAGTTGCCTACTTATGGGTCAACACATAGAGGCTGACTGAGGTCCCAATGCTAAGCACTCTTACTTGAGAGGAAGCCTTCATTAAGTTCCTCCTTGATCTCAGGGAGTCACACAATATGTGTAAAAGAGCCACATGTGGCTCCTGAGCTGCAAGTTCACCACCCCTGCTCCAGAGGTTGTGGAGAACTTCTAAAAGAAACTCCCGAGGATAAAAAATTGTGAAGATGGAGAGAGGCAATTGTTGGAGCAGTGGCCATCTTCTGGAGTGAGCCTTTGATCCTGAAAGAGTGTGGCTTCTTAGGGACTGTGAAAGAGTGTGGCTTTTAGGGAGCATGAGGGAAAGTGGCTAGAGGCTTTCTTCTCTTTTCATCCTAAGTGTGTGACTACTCATTATAATTTTTATTCACATTGTTTTGTTTAAAACTTACAGTCTGAACCAATTTCCCACCTCATCTTTTAAGTGTATTTATGTTTTGAATGGGGCATCCACAGTTCTCTGATCACTAAACATTAAGGCAGGGGTGGGGAACCTTTTTTCTGCCAAGGGCCATTTGGATATTTATAATTTCATTCGCAGACCATACAAAATTATCAACTTAAAAAACAGTGCTCCGCCGAGGGAGAACAATTCAGTCTGGCAAAATTAATGTAAATAATTGTTTTTCTATTTGAAGTCTTGTGGGGAGAGCGTAATTTGGCACACACACACACACGACCACTACCCTAGGCACATGCCTAGCTCCAGGACTTTTTTTGTAGAAAAAGTCCATCAGGAACTCAGCATTTTAGACCACATCCCCTAATATTAGCATATTAGGTACCACACTCATTAGCATATTAGGCCACACCATCTGGGATAATCAAGTGCAAATTGAACTGGTGGTAACTGGCTCCCGACCCTTCCCTCCCTCCATGTGGAAACTGCTGCCGTTCCCAGTGGACCTTTAAAGATACCCACATACCCCAGCAGCAGTCCTTCACAATGCCCACCACTCATGCTTCACAGAGAGAAAGAGAGAGAGAGAGGAAGGGAGGGAGAAAGGGAATGAAAAGGAGGGAAAGAAATGGGGGGAAGAAAGGGAAATGAAATGGAGGGAAGAAAAGGTAATAAAGGAAAAGAAAGAAATGGGGGAAATAAAGGGAAATAAACGGAAATAAAAAATGGGGGAAGAAAGGGAAATAAATGGAAATAAAGAAATGGGGGAGGAAAGGGAAATGAAATGGGAGGAAGAAAGGGGAAGAAAGGGAAATGGTGGGAAGAAAAGGGGAAGAAAGGGAAATAAAGACATAGGGCAAAGGAAGGGGGAATAAAGCGAAAGAAAGAAAGGGGGAAAGAAGGGAAAGGAAGGGAAATAAAGAAATGGGGGAAGAAGGGAGAAGAAATGGAAAGAACGAGAAATAAATAAATGGGGGGGAAATGGAAATAAAGGGGAGAAGAAAGGGAAATAAAAATGTGGGGAAGAAATGGAAAGAAAGGGAAATGGGGGAAGAAAGGGGAAGAAAGAAACGTGGGGAAGAAATGGAAAGAAAGGGAAGTAAAGAAATGGGGGGGGGGAATAAAGGAAAATAAAGAAAGGGGAATAAAGGGAAATAAAAAGGGGGAAAATAGAGGAATTAAGGAAAACAGAAATGGGGGGAAAATAGAAAGAAAGGGAAATAAAGAAATGAGGGGAAAATTTACCTGAACTGTGACAGTGACTTCTCCAGGCCCTGCAGTGATCCTGGCTGACCAACCAGGTCACAGGGAGGCCACAGTGCAGTGCAGCTGGGCCCTGCATTCCCTGCTGGACAGCTGGGCCCCAGGGTGGCTGCTGCACAGTGTAGCTGGGCCCCATAATCCTCACCAGACAGGGCTCAGGGAGGCTGCCACATGGCAAGACTCGGCCCAGCATCCCACAAGGGACAGTCCAAGTGGTCTCAACCTTGGACCAGATGTTCCCCATTCCTGCTTTAAGGCAAAAGGAGTATATGTTGAACTCAGTAGAGAAATTCCCACCAATTTCAGTGTGAAATAGAGCAAGCATCTGATTTGCTTAGTCTTAAAAAAATGGCCCATCCACAACAAGCTATATTTTAAAGAAATCATGCACAGACTCTCTGGTGTCATAAGTTGATGAATGGGGCATTCCACTGTAAAAACCACTATTGGAAATTAATGATCAACAAATCTTGAGGTCTCAAATCAGAGCCACAAATAATTTAATGCAAAAACGTACACATATTTCTCTTCCTACAAATAAAAGAAAAATCTGAAGATATTAAGCATCTTTCAAATGGAACAGAAAAATTGCTGCATTAAACCTTTAGAGAGAGCAGGATGTAAATGAGATTATTGTGGGTTGCCGTGTTAAACCTGTCATTAGAACTTTTATATCCATTCCTGCTTTTTGCCCATCATCAAAGCCTGTAAAACAATATGAAAATCTGGCATACAGTCCTTGTTTGTCAAATGTTCACAGTATACCCATCCCATCATTAACAGAAACACTGGCGGCAAAAAGTCTTTATTCCATAATAAACATACTTTTCAAAATAAAATATGCATTAAATTCGAACTAATAGCTTCTGTGTGCTTCAGATTAGTTGGATTTCATTAATTTGTGTAACATAAATTTGAATACTATACTAGCCTCAGTTAAGCTTGTTTCAGTTCTTCCTACAGCTTATTCAAATCTCTGCTAGTGCTGTAAGGTTTCTATCCAAACTATATGTTTAGTGGTAAGTACAGGAAAGTGTAGGCTTTTCAGTCTTAGTTTCTCTCTCTGGTATCCCTTGTTTGAATATGTATCACATCCTATAAACATGGTTAAATAAGAGTAGTAAAGAAGGGGAAAAAACAAACACATGCAACCATTCCCTGCTATTGAAAAGCATTCAAATCCAGAGCATTATTGCAACCCACATTTCCAGCCACCAACAATGGACAGCTCCCTGCAGCCCCAACAAACTAGCTGACAGAGCCTTCAAAAAGTGGAGAGGGGGGGAGAAAAGAAGGAAATAGGAAAACCTGAGACACAAAAGATTGCCACATTAGATGGTGCTAGTAAGTAATACATGCACAAGTATCTGAACTCAAAAATTCTCCTACGGATGTAGCCCACTTTCCCTGCCCTTCTAAAGTTTCAATACATAAAAATATGTTTTATAATGGAAATTGAAATTGGATTGTCTTAGACAGGGCTTTTGTTATTGCCTTTTTCATTGGGCATTTTCTTCTCCTTTCTTTTTGAAATTCTGCACTAGTATTTAGATTATTTTTTTCTTTCTTCTGTGTTCATGTGGGCCATTATGTAACACCCCCACCAAAAACACAAGAATTTTGAGAAAATATAAGTAGAATAGCAGGACCCTTTTAAAACACACCAAAGGATTCTGTGCAGTTTTTGTATCTCTAGCTGAAAAGAGTGGGTGGACCCTGAATGTAAACTGTTAAAAATAAAAAGTTATTTCATGGAATAATCTCATTCAAGTCATTTGCTCCAGTGTAGAGAAAAGGCCTTTTAAACTAGCAAAATACTGGGATATTTGACAAGATATTATAGCAGTTGCAACTATTGTGTTTGTGTATTTTTTTCTGTCCATAATGACATGATTTTCAGGGCTTTACATAGCTTTATTCAGAAGTAAGATGCACTGTGCCTGTTATTGGAAAGGGCGGAATATAAGCCTACTAAATAAACAGATAAATAAATAAATGGAAAGTAATTTCCAAATAGGTCTGAATAGGACTCAAGCATACACATATAAAATCTGAAAAATGTGTAGTAGGAAAAGTGGAAAATAAATTTCCTGGAAATCAGGAATGGTAAAATAAATATTAGTTTTCTCCAAACATAGGTTCATTGAGCAAGATTACTGTCAGAGCATGAAGTGTTCTTGTCTAAAAATTGGAGTCGTCTTAAAAATAATGTTAGTTTCTTTAATATCCCACCTTTTATCCTGCATTTACAACTTTTATCAGGAAAACATGGCAACGCAATCAGTTTCTCCTATTTTGTTAATAGGTCATCCTGCCATTCTAGAGATGGTAGTTTGTAATGTAAAGAGGTTGTATTGTTTATTTTACAGTCAAGTGACAAATTATTTAATTAGCACGTATGTCATTTGTCTCCACAGCTGTGTTCATTGCTATAATTGCAAAGTAGCCTTAATTTATTGCTGATATAGTCCTCCCTAATACTAAAACAGCAATTATTTGCTCCTATTATACTCCTGCATCCTGTGTAAAAACCAGTCATTGCTCCACTCAGAACTTATCACCCTAAGGAAATCAGTTGCAATGTGGTATGTAAACATTTCTTTCCCTCATCTTTCCCTTTAAACCAATTTAGGGCTTTTATAAGAAGATTCTTATTCAGAATATGGGGAATTTTTTGTTGTTATTAGTAGTATTTATACGTATTAGCAATAATAGCAATAAACAGCTTTCCTTCCTCTGTATGTAAAGTAATGTTTAGCAAGATTATACAACAAACTGTGAAGTCCAATCACAACATTAAAATACAATTCTTCAAATAATTAAAAAAAAACATAATTGTGATCAGAATCCAGACCAGGGCATGGATGTGCCTGTGGGATCTCTCATTTTTGTTTTCCTTTGAACATTAGACATCCATGCTCTAAAATGCATTTGAAAATCTCTTCAATTTTCAGAGCAGATTGTCCAGTGGTTCTGGTGCTTTTTGAAAAACATACACTGCAAACCTTCTTGGATACAAAGAACTTGATGAGTAGCTCTTTATTTATTAAAATATTAATGTTCTGCCTTTCCTTGTGGCTTAAGGTAACTTTCAAATCACAGTTAAAACATTGCAATTGAAAGCGAACAGAATAAAACCCTAGACATCTCCCTCACCCCAAAAGATGCTGCTATTCGTACCCCATTAAAAGCCCCAGTGAACCTAATGTCATTTCAGTGCCTCCTGAACATTTCTAGCAACAATACTCCCCTCATCTCCTCAGAGAGTTGGTTCCAAAGAGTGGGAGCCATGACAGAATAGAAATAGCCTCTCAATAATGGCAGATGGGCCACTTGAAGGGCAGGAACAGCCGATCCTGTGGGTACATAGGAGGAGATGGTCCTTTAAATAAGTGGGTTCTAGGCTGTGAATAGCTTTAAAGGTTATAACTTTGAATCTTAATCAATAACAATCAATATGACAGCATGCTCAAAACATTTTTAAAAATCCTGTTTTGTAAAACTTTGTACAGCAGGGATTTGCAGCACCTCTATTTTATTTTATTAAATTTATATCCCGTCCTCTCACAACAATTCAAACAAACATAAAATCTTAAAACTGGATATACAATAAAATCATTTCCATACATTTTACAATCATTGTGTCCAAGATGTATATTGATATTCTGATTATTCTGATGTTTTTGGTTTCAGTTCTTTCAGTTCAGTGAGATTGCTGGTGCTGTGGAATAACAGTCACCTCCACCTAACCGTTGAAAGCAACTTTGTACAATTCGGTCTTACAGGCTCTGTGGAACTGTGGCGGATCCTGATGTTTTCAGGGAGAGCATTCCACAGAGAGGGGGCTATTACCGAGAACACTCTGGCTATGGTGATGGATAATCGAGCTTCTTTCAGTCCTAATTGATCGCACAGCCAATCCCTTACCTTTTAGAGAAACACAGTAGTGGAGCAACTGCTCCACCGGGCAGAGCCAAACAATGCAATACCCTACCTCAGCCCTAAAGTCCTCAAACTGCTGCACAGCATGTTTGTAAGACTTCCTGGTGCTAGGTGCAATGGCAAGGCCTATCGCTTTGCAGGCCTCGGCTCTCCAATCAGCTACAGCTCCTGGGGCATTGGCGCCGGCTTGCGATTGGCATCTGGGGCCAGCTGACGGAACATCTCCATCTGTTTACGAGAGAGAGCATCAGCCACCTTGTTATTTACCCCAGGAACATACTTGGCTAAAAAAAGTATGTTAAGCTGCAGGCAGTGCAGAGTAAAGGCCCTCACCAGTCTCATAACCCGTTGAGATTTAAATGAAAAGGAATTAATGACATGAACCACAGCCATGTTATCGCACCAAAAATGAATAGTGCGATTGGCCATGTAACTCCCCCACAGCCAAACTGCAACAAGAATGGGAAAGAACTCGAGAAATATGAGATTTTGGTTCACCCCTGCTTGAATCCATGAATCTGGCCATGCGTCCGTGCACCAATGTCTGCGGAAATAAACCCCAAAACCTAAAGACCCAGCAGCAGACATGACCTGAAGTTCCGTCTCAAGACTCATGTCATCTCTCCAAAAAGAAATCCCATTAAAAGATTCCAAAAATTCCTGCCATACCCTCAAATGCTCCCGCATGTTGCTGTTAACCCTCGTCCTATGCTGAGGCAAGCGCAAGCCTGCCATAACATCACATAGCCTACAAAGAAAAGCCCGTCCAGCAGCAATCACTTTGTAAGCAAAGTTAAGATGCCCAACCAGTTGCTGGAGCTCAAGCAATGTGACCTTTTGCTTAAGAAGAAAGGCATTAATCCTACTCCTCAAGTCTGCCACTTTCTGGATAGGTATTCTGGACAATTGCGCCAGGGTGTCCAGCTCAATCCCCAAAAAGATTAGTTTTTGGGCCGGACCTTCAATTTTTTCTTTAGCCAATGGAACCCCCAGTTCTGCAGCCAGCTCAATGAAGCCAGACAACAACTGTGCGCAACGCCCAGTCCCTGCAAGACCCACAAAGAGGTAGTCATCCAGATAATGAACAACATCCTGCAAGTCAACTTTTTCACAGACAGCCCATTCCAAGAACGTGCAGAAACACTCAAAAGCTGCACATGAAATGGAGCAGCCCATTGGCAACGCTTTGTCCATGTAAAATCACCTTGCAAAGGAAAATCCTAAAAGCTCAAAATCAGCCAGCATTTTGCCAACTCTGCCCCCTTACCGCAACGTTGAACCACGCCCATGGCCTGATCAAAGCTGGTATATCTAACAGGGCATAAATGCTCAGGAATCCCATCATTAACTGACCTCCCTTTGGGAAAGGAAAGATGGTGAATCCAACAAGATTCACCAGGCACCTTTTTTGGCACCACCCCCAAAGGGAAAACCCTAAGATTAGGCACAGGGGGATTAGAAAATGGGCCCAAAATCCTGCCCTCTGCCAACTCCTTGTCAATCTTATCCTTGACTACATGTTCCAAACCTGTAACAGAACTAAGATTCCCAGACCGAAATGCGACCTGGGGATCCTAAAAAGGAATTTGAAAACCGAACTTGAAACCTTTTAACAAGTAAGCACTATCAACCCTTCATGGATACCTGGATAGCCAGTGCTCAAGAGGTCCAACCTTTATTGGACTGGGCCCCTTTTCCAGCCTGGTAATTACTTCCGCCTCCGCCCTGCTTCTTTTGGAGCTTACATGGTCGAGCTCTGGGACAGTTACTAAAGGAGTGAGAGCCACCACATATGGGGCATTCATGCCTGAATTGACAAGCTTTTCTACTACACACTCCTTGAGAGCCAAACTCCCAGCAAAGCAGGTGGGGTTGAACCGCCTGCCCTGAAGAACTGTGGGAAGAGGATGATGAAGCAGAAGAAGTAGCCGATATTCTAGCAACCAAATGACCACTGTCAGAGCGGTCACCCAAATTTTGTCATGCAGGAGACATGACTTGGAGCCACATGACTTGCTGGTGAATGCAATCCCATGGAAGGGAAAGGTACAAAGCTGCCCTCACCCTGAATTCCTCATAATATTGAATCCAGGCTGGCCCACTAAACATCGTGTACCCTTTATAAATAATATCTGTATACTGTATAAGCGCGGCAGCCTGCCAAGGCTGGGCGCGTGCAATCACACCAGCATATATAAAAAACTCCAACAACCCATTGACCCAAGTCCGGTCCACCTTCCGCTTCTTCAACTGACCCAAGTCCGGTCCACCTTCCACTTCTTCTTTGTCATCCAAATCCTCTTTATCTTTTATCTCCAACTCGTGGAACAGGAGGGAGAAAATATCAGCACACTCTCCCTTTAGGATCTTATCCTTCATTGTAGGCAACAAATGATCACCTAAAGGTAATGCTACGTCTCCAAAAGGTTGGGCAGCAAAAGGACCACCCCATAGGGAGAAGGAAAGCCCCATCCCCCTGAAAAGGAACCTGCAACCCCCTGCTGCCCAGCAGCTGGCCAATTTCCATAGGGGCCAAACTGACCCTGTGGCCAAGCCCAATTTGTCTGAGGACCCATACCTGTGGAGGGAGATGCACCAGTACCCCCAGCTGCAAAGCCAGATGCAGTAGGGGTGGCAGGACCCCATGTACCCCATGGCCAAACAAGCCCAGTGTATGACAGTGGGATGTCACCAGCCTTACCCAGCGTTCCAATAGGCACCAGCGCCAATCCAGATCCAGCAGCCCCCGGAGATGGAACTGATCCCCCATCAGAACCGCCAAGACCCATGGCTCCTCCTGCGACATTTCCAACAGACCTGCCCTCCAAAATAGACAACCTAGTTAAAATATCTGCCTGAAGTGCCATTTTAGAAACCTTTCCAGATCCTAAACCGTGCAAAGGAGAAATACTGGACGCTTGCTCCAGGGCCATCAGCCTTTGCATAATAGCTGCATTAACTTCGTCTTCACCCTCCTCATCTGAAGAGGATAAAGGCGACGGTGGCCATTTTTGCGGTGCCATAGGGGCTTTTGGTGCAGGCTGCTTACCCTTGGATTTTCCTGTCCCTTTTCGACCAGACATTTCCCCAATAACAAGGACAAATAAAATTACTCAAAACTCCATCAAAATGGCCCTTTTAAGCTACACTTAAAAAACCAGCCGTGAACTGTTGCAGAATAGCCCCAGGAAGCAGCTATTGCCCCTTATGTCAAGCTGTTCTGTACGATATCCCCTACAAAATGGCCTCCTACGAACCACCCCTAAAATGACTGCTGTCCCAAGAACAACAACCCCTAAAATGGCCGCCATCTGAAGAACAAGAAGGGGAAGCAATATGGCTGCCACAAAGGTGGATTAAATATGACAGCCACTGTCCAGGACAGCCCTAACCAGCCTAAGGTAGGCTAAAAAAAGAAAAGAAAGAAACCCTCACCCAACACAAAAATAAATAATGAAAACAAGCTTTGTCAAACCGGCGGGGGATGTGGGGGGGTTGAGACTAAACAAAACTGGTCAGGAGGGGGAGAGGGGGCATTGATACAAACAGGCCATGTAAGTGATGCGTTGATTTGACAAAGAAGCAAGTCTCAATCTGTGCCGATGCTGCTGGCCCCAGCTCCACAGTTGCCTCCTCCACGCTGACCCAACTCGGCTTATCAGTGATCCGATTGCTGATAAGCCCGACTGATGGGGCCCATGCAGGAGCGAAGGAAAACGCTCCCTCGGCCCTTCTGCTAGCTAAATCCCCCAGGAACGGCTCGGAGCGCTTGCAAATGCAAGAGGGACTGACACTAGGGGGCGGAGGTCCAGCCGTTACTATGACCAAGCCCCGCCCCCTCCAAAGCATGCCCAAATGGGCTGCAAAAGTCCTCCCTTTCCCTGCATGGAGGCAAATTAAGTTCCTGCAGCCTAGCAGCGAAGCTGCCAGCTGCGAGGAACTGAATCTCAGAATGGGATAGGACTGGTGTTTCCGTTGAACATATGAACATATGAAGCTGCCTTATACTGAATCAGACCTTTGGTCCATCAAAGTCAGTATTGTCTTCTCAGACTGGCAGCAGCTCTCCAGGGTCTCAAGCTGAGGTTTTTCATACCTATTTGCCTGGACCCTTTTTTTGGAGATGCCAGGGATTGAACCTGGGACCTTCTGCTTTCCAAGCAGATGCTCTACCACTGAGCCACCGTCCCTCCCCTAACATACGTTAACATGATACTTTGTATAAGAGCTTGGGTGAGTATGGGTTTTGTCATGGATGTTTTTTGCTGTACAGAGGAGTTATGTTCTTTACTGTAGGATCTTTTTAATAGCAGGAAGCCATGAGATGTTGAAATAATTAATCTTTGGCTGATGGAGGTTGGATAAACCGAAACCGATCCCGTTTTTTTCTTCTTTGGACTTACAATTTATTTTATAAAGATGGCTTGTTTGCCAATCATTTCTGCTTGGACAATTTATTGTAATGGCAGTTTAAGAGGAAGGCTTATTTGGCAACTGAGAACTAACTGATTTACAGTGAACAGGATTTTTTCCTTCAACATTGTTATGAATTTATATGTTATACATGTTAATATAACTTGTATATAGTTTGCTTTGTTTTTTACTTATCATTATATAACTGTGGTTTCTCTGGTCATTTTCGCACTCACCTCCAGCCGGCGCGACCCCCCTCTTCACCGCGCAGGATCTCCGCGGAGCAGCCTTTTGCGCCGGAAACTCCCGTCGCAAAAGCCGCGCAAACGCCAAACTGCTTTTTGGCGATTTACGTTTGAGCGGCTTTTGCGACGGGAGTTTCCAGCGCAAAAGGCTGCTCCGTGGCATTTAGTGCGAAATCCACGCAGATCCTGCGCGGTGAAGAGGGGGGTCGCGCCGGCTGGAGGTGTGTGTGAAAACGACCTCAGTGTTGTAATAAATGTAAAATATTATGGCATGGTATGAATGATGATGGAGGTTTGTTCACAAGTGGTGTATACTTTATGTTTAATTAGCTCTGTGAAGTAATTTTTGTGGAGAGATCAGGCTGATGAAGGATTGAAACCATGAGATGTCCTAGGAGTATGGTCCCATTCTCTTGTGGAATTTTGGAAGACAAGAGGGTGCAAGATAAACTTATGGAGGCAGTACCAGACCTACTGACTTTACTGGATGGACTTTTTTATTCTTGAACTCTTACCATAATTGTGTTAATAGACCGGCTGCTATTCTGGGAGCAACAAGTATCTATTTATAGGTATTGAAATGATGTTATGCAGTCTTTGTCAGTAATACAGTATATGTTTTTACATACATGTTAATGTGACTCTGAGTGTATTTCCAGTGTCAGTTTCACTCCCCTGGAGAAAATGGCTGTATGGCATTGTACTCGGTTTACCAATCCCCAGGTCCTAGCGGGGAATCTCCTGGCTTAGCAGGCTCCTTCCCAGGGAATCTCCTGGCTTAGCAGGCTCCTTCCCGCACCCAGTCAGCTGGCTGGTGGAGGGAGTCCTGCCCCCACAGCTGCCATGTGCCTTTCCACCTCGGATGGCTTAGAAGACTTGGGAAGGGCTTGCTTCTTAAAAGGTGTGCATGCCTTTAAAACTCTGGAGCTAGGCTGAATGGGGGTGAGCCTGCAGAACAGCATGGATGTTGGCAGAAAGGGAAGGAATTAGGGAAACAGACAGCTCCCTCCAGGGCCAGATCTACATATTTTTTGATGGGGGGCAAAAGTAAAAAATGCCACCCCCTTATATCTCTCCTTTATATATACATATATGATTAATGTTTACAATATAGATTTAAAATAAACAGCTCTTTTAAACAACAGAATAAATTGTGTTGACTTCTGTGAATAGTTAATAATAATATTTTTACATAATTTTATCTATCATTAGCTAAGCATTCCTTCCTAGAATTCCTTTTGTTATAGGGGGCTAAGGGAGTTAATAGCCAGACATGCATTCTCTTCTCTTCCATTTCACCCTCACAACAACCCTTCAAGGTAGGTCAGGATGAGAGTGTTAGTAGTATGTAGCCTGCTATGGAGCATGTTAGATCAAGAACTGTAAAAGTGACAGCCAATCACGTGACAAGAGTCACAGGACTAATTAACCTGGCTGATGTAAGGACTGGTAATATCTGGATCTGTTCAGAGGAGTCAGCATGAGTCAGTAGTTAGCTGATTGGTGGGCTGTCCTATATAAGCAGCAGAGTAACAGAGTGGTTTTTCTCTCTATGTATATGGATTACTGGCGAAGCACTTTGCTACTCTGGACTGTATCTGTATATATCTTCACTGTAAATATCTGTATAATACACGGTTTGTTATACTACCAAACTGGTGTGTTGGCTCCTTATATCAACGTTCCTGTTGCTAAGGCAAGTTACTGCTTTGGTCTACCTGCACTCAGCACATGCTCCTGCCATCAGAGAGTGTGTAACTGGCCCAAGGTCATCCAGCAAGCTTCCACGGCACAAGAGGGGATTCAAATCTGGATCTTCCAGATACCTCTTAATCTCTCTCTGCAGCACACTAGCTGACAAAGTGGATTAAACTCAAGCTCAGGAGGCTGGAACATTTTTATTTATTTATTTATTTATTTATTTGGGATTTATATCCCGCCCTTCCCACGAATGGCTCAGGGCGGCTTCCAACAATTAATCAAACATAAAATTTAAACAATTTCAAGTATAAAACAGTTAAATATTTAAACAGTTAAAAACATTTAAAAACAGAGTAATTTGATGCACACAATTTGTGTGTGTACATTAGTTTGTTTTAAAAGTCTTGTTTTTTGGTTCACTATCCAAAACAGCTTACAATAAACAGATTAAGAGAAGAAAGGCAGTTTACAATAAACACCAGAGTTTAAGAGAAGAAACTATCAACACAACCCAGCATACCTCACCAAGCTTTGGAACTACTAAAATCATACCTTACCAGGCTTTGGGACTACTATGGTATCTCTTCCATGACCAAACATATTTTTATAATGAAATTTTAATCTGCACTCTTACTTAATGCAATTTAACAATTAAAAATTTAGATTGGGGTTTTGAAGAATTAGAAATTGCAAACACAGGAGGGAGGTGTGCCTCGATTAACAAAACTCAAAACTGAAGAACGAAGACAACTGATGTATCTAAACTACATCTTTTGGGTTTTTCCCAAATTAAAGATATAATAAGCACTGATCAGATGCTTGGCCAAGCCCTACGTAACTACATATTTGTATATAGGCAAATTCAGTAAATGTGGGACAATGAACAAAATTATACACATATGATGAATGTTCATGTACCCGGTAAGCAAGGGCCACTTTAACTAGCTAAAGCAGGAGTAAAGAAGTGTAAGGAGCAGAGTTTAGAGACTGGCACAGGCATGGCAGGATTAACAATTAGGCCAAGTAGGCACTGGCCTATGGGCCTCCATACCTTTAGGGGCCCCAGGCCGGCTCCCCCCTACCCTGATTTCCCCCTGCTTGCAGCCTGTCTGTCTGAACGTGCAGACAGCAACTGAGCTGCTCTTTGCCCAACTTGCCTGGTGCAGCCGCTGCCAGGATCGTTGCCAAATTTTCCTCTCTCTCTGCCTCTCCCCCGCAGCTTTGCCAAAGGGGCCCTTGAGAAGGTGCCTGCAGACTGCAGTGGTGGCCATGGGTGATGGGGCAGGCACTCTGACTCTGAGATAATTTGCAAGAGGTCCCCCAAGATTTTGACTGGCTAGGGGCCTCCAAAGGGTTTAATCCGGCACAGGTGTTCTGGGACCAGATTGCCAGCCTCTGAGACTAGCACAAATGTTCTGGGACTGGATTCCCAGCAGGCAGGGTGGATTTCCAGCCCTTGAGACCATTACGGGTTTTCTGGAATGGGATTTCCAGGGGACAGTGTGGATTGCTACCCCCCTGGGACCAGCAGAATTGTTCTGTTACTGGATTTATAGGGGCAGGGTGGATTGCCAGCCCCCAGGACTAGCACAAGTGTTTTGTGACCAGATTGAGAAGGGGTAGGGTGGCTGAGGCTGCAGAGTTCTCTATAGCAGGGGTGGCCAAACTGGCTCAGGAGCCACATGTGGTTCTTTCACACATATAGTGTGGCTCTTGAAGCCTGCACCACCCCATTGGCTAGTCTGAAGAAAGCATTTGTTTCTTTAAATCACTTCCAAGCCAAGTCAACTGGCAGCTCAAAGACATTTAAAGTTAAAGTTGCTTTCTTTCCACTTCCCCCCTCCTTCCACTTCTATTTGCTTCCTTTTCTTCTTTCCTTCCTGCTTTCCACCCTCCCTCCCTCACTTCATTGCAACTTGCAAACATCTGATGTTCATGTCTTGTGGCTCTCAGACATCTGATGTCTATTCTATGCGACTCTTACACTGAGCAAGTTTGGCCACTCCTGCCCTAGAGTAATTGGAATTAACACATGGAATTCACTGCTACAGGAGGTGGTGGCAACTACATGTATAGACAGTTTCAAGAGGGGAGTAGATAAACTTCTGGAGAAGAGGTCCATCAGTGGCTCTTAGCCACAGGGTATTGATGGAACTCTGTCTGGGGCAGTGATGCTCTGTATTCTTAGTACTTGGGGGGGCAACTGTTGTATGGCTTCTAGTGTGCATTTGGAATGGGTGGGATATAAATGGAAAGTAAATAAATAAATAAATAGTGTCCTGGCCACACTGATGCCACCTGGGGTTTTTTTTGTCACTGTGTGACACAGAGTGCTGGACTGGATGGGCCATTGGCCTGATCCAACATGGCTTCTCTTATGTTCTTATGAATTGCCCTAGATCAGGGGCGGCCAAAATGTGACCCAGGAGCCACATGTGGCGCTTTCACACATATTGTGTGGCTCTCAGGGACCCCACTGTCCCATTGGCCAGCTTGGAGAAGGCATTGCTTTCTTGAAATCACTTCTCCAAGCAAAGTCAGCCAGCGTCTTGGAGAATGCATTTAAAGTTAAAGTTGTTTTCTTTTCATCTCTCCTTGCCTCCCCCCATCTATTTGCCTTTCATCCTTCTTGTCTGCAGCTCTCAAACATCTGACATTTATTTCTTGCGACTCTCAAACATCTGACATTTATGTCAGTAACTGTGTAGCTTAGAAGTTACTGCATCTTAGATCATCTGCTGTCATCTACTGTCAGAGTGATGAGGTCATGTGACTGTGATCACAGGACTGGCTGATGCAATGCCCGGTAATTGCCTGTAGTCACAGTGAGTCAGCATATTTGCTGATTGGTGGGCTGAGCTATAAAAGTGCTAACTAGCAAGGTTACTTTCTCTCTCTGTATTGATGATTGTCTGGCGTAGCACTTTGGAGCTCTGGATTGTAATTATACTGCACTTATCTGTAAATATTTGTAAATACATTGATAGTTTTAGTAGAACCAGTGTGAAGACTCTTCTTATCTGCGTTACCATTTTTATCAGCCTAATAGCACGCCGCTCCGCTAACACGCACAGTCCGTCAATTTATTCTATGTGGCTCTTACATTAACCAAGTTTGGCCACCCCTGCTCTAGATAATCAGCAACTAGGACATAGATGGAATACACTAGAATTGTTTATCCATATAGACTAGGTGGGCATCCCAACTCTGAGAAGTCCAATGTGATATTGCTTGGAGTGTGTTTGATGGCAAATAACCTGGATTAAGGTGCTGAATCCTGAAGAAACCAGAGGTGAGTTGGATGTGTATATGGAGTGAAGGTGGGTTTTTTTACATTACCTTCAAACATTCAGGCAACAAAATTAAAAAATAAAACCACAAGTCAGTTTTCTGGAACTTACACATAACCACTGGACTACAGTAGTCCCAGTGGCTGGCAATCCACCCCACCCCCTGGCAACTCTGTCCCAGAACACATGTTATCTGGGCTTAGAGACTCTTCTGGAAAATCCATCCCGCATTTTGTTTGCAACCGTTTCTGTGCCACAATGAATTTCAATGGAGCCCATGCAAGTCAATTGGCAATCCTGGCTCCCATTATATCCAATGAGCAATTCAGCCTCTCCCATTGTTTCCAATGGGCAATCCTGTCATTTGTTTTAGTATATCCCAGGGAAAATAATCAAAGGACAAGGACAACCTTCTAATAAAATGTATCCTAGCCTAGAATTAATAGGGCAGGCAGAGCTACAACAGCTCTCTCCCCCCTCTTCCCTTCTCCTCACCCCCCCACATGACACACCTCCTAGGGCTTCTCCATAAATGGCACAATTTCTTTCAATGTCCCCCTGCTACGCCCCCCCTTTCCTCCTGAAGGTGTCCTGTCCCTCCTCGTGAGTTAATCCCCCCCCACACTTTCTCTGTGCTGCTGCTCTCTCCACCCACCTCCAGTCCCTCTGGGGCAATTGCAGACTCGGAGTGGAGACAGAGTCCTTGAGAACTGTTGGGGTGGGTGGATGGCTGCTCCCAGCTGCCTCCTCCCTTCTCACTACTGAATACACCAACCAATATCTGGGGAAGCTGCACTGGCTTAGGCTCATCAGCCAGCCACATGGAGCAGCATAGTGTGGCAAACGGTATGAAGCAGCCAGTCACGCTTGCGCAGAGCAAACCCACCACCGTCTGTGATCCCCTTCCACCCTGTCCTTCCTTCAGGCCACTGATACATCCACTTGGAAAGGAGGCAGGGCAAGACTTTCCTGCCCTAATCTGCAAATGATCAAAGAAGGAGGAAAAGCAAAAATCCCTTCCCTGCGTGATTGCAGCAGCTCAGGGCTGGGCGTTAGCGCTTGCTTTGCCAGCTGGTTGATTCTGCTGTGCACACAGCAGCTTGCCTCATCATGGCACTGTTGGAATGAAGACTCTCGACACGTGTATTGAGGAAGTGAGGAAAGCTTGCTTGCTCTCTGCAAGTCCTCATTTTATTTATACATCTCCAGCTGATGCTAACAATAATCAGGCAGTTAATGAAACAGGAAGCATTTGTTCAAAAGCATGAGGTTATGTCTTCATAGCCCCCAAGATTCGATACAGCCAGCAATTTATCAAGAACACATGTGTCAGCAAAAGGAAGCGAGAACACGAGTGTAAGATGTCTGCGCCCTTTTAGCCTTTCAGACACAATGTGGGCTGCTCAGGCTGAAATGCCAAATGCATGATCCACCCACATTTCTGTCTTCAGGCTTTGTGGGGTCTGGAAAACTCTTCTGGAAAATCCATCCCGCATTTTGTTTGCAACCGTTTCTGTGCCACAATGAATTTCAATGGAGCCCATGCAAGTCATTCCACTCTTTTCTCTTTTATATGACTGCTTACAAAGGGCAGCAAAATGACAATTTGGTTTTGACATTCCCAGGAAGGAATAGAATGACATTACAATGAGGGTAATGAAGGACTAATAGAGATGGGGTAAAGATAAACCACAGGTGGAGAACAAACAATGATGGTTTTTAGCATTCATACTGGCACATCTTAGTATTTAATTTTTGTCCGTCCAGAAAAGATGCATGTGTAGGGGGAGAAGGGTTATTCAGAGGCATACTTTGGCTAGGTAGCCCAGCCTTCCACTACAGAGCTGTTCAGGTCTCCATCATGGGGCTGGGCATGTAGGCTAGCGTGAGAGGGCCCACCATGTCTTTTGAGGCTAGACTACCCTCTTTATGGCGTGAGAGGGCCCACCAGGTCTGTTTTGAAACTCTTTATACAATAGTACTCTGGTATCAGTTCTCCCCACTCCTGCCCTGTACAATTCTTGGAGAGTGTATGCCAAATTGCATGATGTGCTCTCATTTAAGTTTCAAACAACCAAGGTTAAAACACAGTTGAGACAAGAGGAGGATGGGGATGTCAATTATCAAAAAGTCAGCTCTTCATGCATGAGGGAAAGCTATGTGTCTTGGTATTGACAATTCTTTATCAATAAACATTACTAGTTATGATGCAAGAATACAAAAACTCATCTCAATTTTTTAAAACACATAAGGGACATATGTAAGTGACATTTTATAAACTGAATCAATTCATATGCCTTTATGAAAGCAACATATTGTAGCCTAGGTGTTCAAGATACACTCATTCAGACATAGGTGAGAGCATGGCCAGAAATGGGCAGTCCATACTGGCCATTTTAACATAGGTGAAAGCAGTGCCAGAAATGGGCAGTCAATACTGGCTATATTAACAATAGAAAAACCATTTTACTGTTCATTTCTTGTTCCCCTCTTCCCTTAGTCTAACAAAAGGTCTTTTTTCTTGAATTTATGGAGAGTTTGCGTGCTTTATGCAGGACAGTCTTTTCACAGGGAAATGTGTTTCTATTGCAGCCAAAAGGAATTCTTTTTATTTGGACGTACAACTTGGAAGTGGCAGTGAGGCTGCTTATTGTGATCAGCTGGGGCAACCAGCCTTTTGCTAGGCAGAGGAATTTTCCTGGAAATAAGTTTTCTCCATAACTCAGTTTGGATGGGGTTTTGGGGGAAGCCTTCTTTCCAACATGAGGCATGACCATGCAAATTTCAGGACCTCTGGATAGATATGGAAGAGCCAGGAAAACATACTTAGAGAAACAAACTGTGAAACAAGATAGAAAACTGTGTTAAATGTAACACTAATAGCTTTGACAGTAGACAAAATACATAAATACAAACAATAGAGACCAGAACCCACAAAAGACCTGCAAGAGAAAACACAGCAGCATGCCTGCAGGTAAGGGGGGAACTGGACCATGCCAAGTTAATAAGACCAAATTCAATTTGAACCTACATTTGGATAGGAACCTCTATTTTCACTCCCTTTAATTGTTTTTGAAGAATGGTTTTTTAATCTATGATTAGCATGTTCCACAATAGCTTGACCTGTGGAATTATATGAAATGCCATGTTGGAATTAAATGTTCCATTGTGAAATTGCTGAGCAGACAGGTTAAAACGGATAAAAGGAAGTACTTCTTCACCCAAAGGGTGATTAACATGTGGAATTCACTGCCACAGGAGGTGGTGGCGGCCACAAGTATAGCCACCTTCAAGAGGGGTTTAGATAAAAATATGGAGCAGAGGTCCATCAGTGGCTATTAGCCACAGTGTATGTGTGTATATAACATTTTTTGCCACTGTGTGACACAGAGTGTTGGACTTGATGGGCCGTTGGCCTGATCCAACATGGCTTCTCTTATGTTCTTATGTTCTAAAAATCAACAAATTCAGAAAAACAGGTAAAGTAAAATGGAATTCAGCAAAAGTACTCAAGTGAGACTCCGCTCATTTCCTGTTTCTTCTCTAAAGGCAGAAAGAAAGAGTAAACTGGCTCTAAACACATGTTTTTGTTTTAATTAAAAACATTCTATGGGGGAAGGAGCAACTTTTGTAAAAAAAAAATCTGGCTGGGGTTTTTGAAGTAATGCTATCTGTCTGTCTGCCGCTCCTCTATTGGCAGTAAGACTTTGTGGGCTGTTTTTCTGTCTTCATTGCACAAGCCTGTTGTTTGTACTTGGCCCGCCTTGCAGGGCTGGTGTGCAAGTTCAGAGCAGAGTTGTTAGTGATGAAAAAAAAATGGGTAAGTGTGCCAATTGCTTTTGGTTTCTACTAAGCATTCAATGAAATTGTTAAGCAGTCAGGCTAAAATAGATAAAAGGAAATACTTCTTAACCCGAAGGGTGATTAACATGTGGAATTCACTGCTACAGTAGGTGGTGGCAGCTACAAGCATAGCCAGTCCCAAGAGGGGGCTAGATACAAATATAGAGCAGAGGTCCATCAGTTGTTATTAGCCACAGTATAGATATACATATATATGTGCATGTGTGTATGCATAGAAGAAGACATTGGATTTATATTCTGCCCTCCTTCACAACAGACAACCTGTGAGGTGGGTGGGGCCGAAAGAGCACTGACAGAAACTGCTCTTAACCAGAACAACCTCTGAGAGGGCTATGACTGCCCAAGGTCACTCCAGCAGTTGTAAGTGGAGGAGTGGGGAATCAAACCTGGCTCTTTTAGATAAGAGTCCACACACTTAATCACTACACCAAACTGACACAAATATTGGTTGCTGAATGACACAGAGTGTTGGTCTGGATGGGCTGTTGGTCTGATCCAATACAGCTTCTCTTATGTTAGTTTGCAAACCACACAGGTTAACAGCATAATCAGGAAGATGATTATTAGCACAATGTGCTGAGTCTGATCAAAAGCAATAAAAAACGTTTGTCCAGTGCTTTGGCATTTAAGTAAAAATATCTATGACTGAGAAAGGAAAAAAATAAATAAATAGAGAAGTAACACTTTTTAAAATCTTATCAGCACGTATATTGCCCTGAGCAAACACACCAGGAAGATTAAAATGACTTTAAATAGTGAGCAATGAGAAAAGTAACAACAAGAAATTAAAACCTGCAAGCTTAAAAATATAGCCAATCAAATTAAGGTCAATTTGAAGAGATACATGCATCAAAAAGTTGATGAATCAAATTAAGTGCATATAAGGTATCCTATTAAGTTGAAAGCCTGTGTGAATAGTTACAATTTCAGCCTGCTGCACTGAGCATTGCCACAAAGCAAATGGATCTTTTACACTTCCCCCAGTAAATCGAGTACTCATTTGGCCAATCTCAGAAAAATGGAAGGCTGAGTAACCTTGAGACAGCTATCTGAATCCAGCTTCCACCAGGATCAAACTCAGGCCGTAAGCAGAGCTCAAGACTGCAGTACTGCAGCTTTAACACTCTGCACCATGGGGCTCTTTTTGAATCCAAATTAGCATTTTCCTTGATAGCCTTTACCGATAAAAGGTCAGGCAACTCTTCCCCTGTCAAATGTACAGGGCAAATAGACAACATTTCTGCCAATTCTGGGACATCTTCCAATTTAGCCTGATCAAGTTCCTTCTCCAAAACTTCACACACCATGTGTCCTGGGGCGTTAGATGGTGGGCCCACGGGTGGATCTGTTGGTGGAGAAGGGGGAGAAGGAGGAGGAAGAAGAGGAGGGGCAGGGGGCACAAGTTGGACACCAGTGCCTTTTAAGGGACAATCTTTGGAGAGCTGGCTTGGGTTAGAAAAGGGCATAAATTTCTCTACTGCATACCTGCATTTATGCCAGACTTGCATCAGTTCAATAGAAGCTCGGGGCTCTGTGTGAAAGGTCTTCCCTATCTTCTCCCAGTCCCAAAGTTTAAAGGAACCTCCCTTCAGGGGCATTGCTTACTGATCTCTTGTAACAGAGTCTTAAGTTGGCCAGAAGTCACAGACCCGCTGGACTTTTGGATCAAAAACTTTAACTCACCTAAATGTTTCTGCTCAGCCTGAGAAAACTGTCCACTCTTTACTTACCAAATGAAAGGGGTCATTTGAGAACGACAGAGTGCGCACTTTGGGGCCTTATGCCAGGTGTTTGATAAGTAGGAGCTGAGCTGCTGTGGTGTGCCAGGCGATACCTGAAAGCAGGAGCTCTCCCTTGTCCTGGGAGCTGAGCTGTCCTTGCTTCGGTGAGCTGCCCCTGCTTTGGGGCGCCACTTGTTGGAATGAAGACTCTCGACACGTGTATTGAGGAAGTGAGGAAAGCTTGCTTGCTTTCTGCAAGTCCTCATTTTATTTATATATCTCTAGCTGATGCTAACAATAATCAGGCAGTTAATGAAACAGGAAGCATTTGTTCCAAAGCATGAGGTTATGTCTTCATAGCCCCCAAGATTCGATACAGCCAGCAATTTATCAAGAATACATGTGTCAGCAAAAGGAAGCTAGAATATGAGTGTAAGATGTCTGCGCCCTTTTAGCCTTTCAGACACAATGTGGGCTGCTCAGGCTGATATGCCAAATGCATGATCCACCCACATTTCTGTCTTCAGGCTTTGTGGGGTCTGAGGGCTCAAGCGCGTGAGCCGCACATGGCACCCCTCTCCAGCCAGCGCCCAGGGCTAAAAAACCCCTCTGCCCCCCCTAGATCCGGCTCTGGCTCCCTCCATTTGTTTTGCAGCCCCTTCAGAAGCATTTGCACAGTAAAATAGAGAGAACTTCTGATTTCCCTGTGTTAGTCCAAAGAGCTTTGTTGAGTGTACAGCATTCAACAACTCCCATGGTGAGTAAATTGCCCCAATGAGACCACAAATTGTGTGATTCCAAATTGTGTTTATTTTGCTTTGTGTGTGAGAGAGAGGGGGGGGGATGGAAGTGTGGCCAGCTGCTTGGTGAATGAAGAAATGAAGAACTGCACTGCTGTATTTTTATTTACTTATTTTAGGGAATGGGAAAGTCTCCTGGCTCCACCCCCAAAGTTTCCCAGTCCCACTCCAAAGTCCCCAGGTATTTTCTGACTGTACAACTGTACATTGTACCATGCTGTGGCCCCTCACTTCCCCAAACCCTGCCTTCTCTTGGATCCACCCCAGTCTCCAGATATTTCCAACACAAACCCTTGCCAAACACTGAGATAATAGAGAAGATGGGACTTGATTGCATATCATACCATTCCAAACTTGACCCTCCACTGAAATAAATTGACAGTCAAATCCTATGCAGAATTACTTCAGTCAGAAGAGGAACTCTGTATAGAAGTGCACTGAAAATCACCTAGAAAGATGAGAGAGATTGTTTTGCAAATGTAACAATAGATTAAGTAACGTCCTATTTCTGAGCATTTGTAGTTCATTTTAAAAATACACACACACTGACTGTTATATAGGCCAAGACTACCTTAGTGATATCATTATGCTCCCATTCAATTTTTCTTCCATGATTTCAAGGGCAGATTTACTTTAATTGGAATTGTATATTTGTTCTTATATACATAAGCCCATCTTTTTCAATTGCACAGGATGGATAAAAATACTATATGTCATATCACTATACTTCTGTCCTTCAAATTCCACTCCTGAATTGCCAGCATTTATGATTATTCTCATCAGATGAGAATGGACTATTGCTAAGCAGATGGGTTAAAATAAAAACCCCACTGGTGTCTTGCTATATATTACTCTTCCAGGTTGGGCAGATTAAACACCACACGCTACTTCTCCTTGGAAATGAATGAAGCTCAAAGTGGAAGGAAGGAGCCAATAAGGTGGGCAATGGCTTGACTTTCAGGTGGCAGCCAGTCCAGGCCTCCTTCAGCTGGGCCTCTCTGCCAGATGCAAAATTCAAAACAGCAAATGTAGTTGTATTTCCCTCCCAACTCCCTCCCCCCAGCTTTTTTCAATGTGGGATACAAGACCACTGCCAAAAACATATCCAGCACAATCAAACATCAGATGGTGACTCCTTTCCCACAGCTTGTGTGAGTGAAAACAGTGAAATTATACCCATGTTTTAGGAGCGAATCCCCTGGTGTTCAAGCGAGGCAGGCCCAGCACCGGGCCCTTGTTCTGCTGCTTTTTGTTCCTGGACTTGCACTGTTTTTAGCACTGGACACCATTCAGCCTCCATTCAGTATTGTATGTCACTTCACATATGGTTCATCCGCTCCAAATGTGTGCATGTACCCAGAAAATGCAGCTTTTCATTATGTATTCTCTATGTAACAGAAAAGATTAAGATGTAAGCCCAGTGAATGCAGCAGGAATTAGTCGGACAGATGAATAAGGGAAAAATGAATCTGGAATGACGGCGGATTTAGTCTAATGATTGTGGGAGGGCGTTAAGAACTTGGTGGTAGGTTTCAGCCCTTTTAATCCCAGACTCTGTGTGTATTTTGGCAGCAGAACTGTTTCTTCAGAACTGCATGGAGAGAGATACAGTAAAACCGCCTTTAGCCTGGTGTAGACGAAAGAGAGCAATAATGACTTTCAAAGAAGTATTTTTCTCATTTTTTAATGTTCTGTTTCTGTAGTGGAACACTTTCAACATCAGATTCTGTTTTTGTTTTTAAGTCTAGGAGGTAGTATTTCAAGCATAAATCCTTTTCATTTTAATAACTCAACTGGAACTTCCCCTCAGTTTAAGAAATTATTAACACAAATAGCTGTAAAGTAGATTTGTGGGGAGGGGGATCTTACTTTTCAGTAGGCACAAAAAATAAAATAAAATAAAATAAGCCAATCTAGAACATATTGCTTGGGTGAACATACTGAGTATGAAGAAATGGCCATTTAAAACCAGGAAAATTGAAGCTAACAGAAGAAAAGGAAAAAATGGTCAGCTGAGCTGATATCAATGAACTTCATTTATCTTGTACAAAACAAGGTAGGGAAAAATATTCACCAATAGAGAAACAAATAAAACAAATTGAATTAAGCACTTCCTATAACACTTCTTACAGAGAGCTATTCCTTCCCCAGTCTTGATTGAAAATCAACATTTGCATCACAATAGGGATATTTCAAATGTATAAGCACAAAAGGCTGCAACTTCAGAGACTTCTTGGTTAGCTCAGTTTCTAGTTCATCATCACACAAGGATCTCAGAGAAACTGGACTCTATACCATTCAGACACCAGTGGGTAATCTGTCAACTGCAAGTTGCAAAAATATAACAACCCAGAATCTTTGTAACCAGCCTTGACTGTGATTTAAGTTAAAAATCATATTTATGACTGGCCTTTAAAATATTTTTGGATGTGTAACAGAACTACGAGTTTTTAATAAAGAGACGTTATATTAAAGACAAATAATAAACAGAGAAAATGGTGCAGCTAGTACATTCATTTGCAAACCCTTGAGAGAGGAATATCTTAGATTTTATCCTTTCCTCTACAATTCCAATACTGACTATGCCGGTTGCAATAACAATAGGATGCTTGTCACATCTTTTGTACGATCAGGGTTTAAAGATGTTCTTTCAAATGCAGCAACTCAACTACATACATGGCACATTCCTCAAGAGCTACCTCACTCAACATGCTTGCTTGTTTCATTAGTACTGCAGGTCCTATCCAGCCAAAGATAAACCATTCTAACTGCTATTGATTCTTCAGTGGGAGTGTTGAGTGCATGGCTACTTACAGATGGGGAACACGAAAAAGTGGCTTTGCCATGGCAGCAACAAGTGGAGCATGGAAATTTTGGCATGAACATGTTTATTTTATTTATTCCACCCTCTCCATACGGGATTGTTGATTGTTCAACAATCAAATTTACTATGCTCACCTGTGATGATCCAAAGAGAGCTATCATCCAGGCTGTTCAGTTTGGCATCGCACAATGTGAACACTGCCCTATATGTTTGCATCAGGTATTTCCAAAACTGCACATATGTAGGAATGTTGCTGATTCAAACCAGTCAGCAGCCATTAATGTCATCAGTGATGCAGGTTGTCAAGAAACGTTTTTGGTTCAATTTTAAATAAGTAATGGGAACATTTAACTATGTTATAAAAAAAAAGCATAGGGGTTTACCCATGTTTCATATTCCACAGTTAGCCCATCAAACAGAATGGATCTGCAGCACAACAGTCCTAACAGCTATAGATAAACAGACTATTTACATAAGTGGGGTGGAACATTTTTCATGGAAAAATATAGCATTTGGAAATTTTCTGGATAATTTCAGAAAAGTCCACAACACTAAATGTCACTAAGGTCAACATTTATGACTGATTTATATGATTTGTGAACTATTTAAATATCTATTTAAATAATTTTCTGCTAACTGGAGCAGCAGCATAGAAAGGAGTGGGGAGTAGTAGATTTCCATCCAGCTGGGTACAAAAAGCCAGTGGAGCTCTACTCTACTTTTAGGAAGGAATATTGTGAAGCAACCTCCCAAACAGCCATGGACAGGACTTCAGACAGACAAACAGCCTATAAAAGTTGGCTCCCTGTTCATAACTGGCAAACAGAACATAAACCCCAACTAGTGAGCTTTGGAGCATCTTGCTCTGCTGCTACCCCACCCCCTACTTCTTCCCCCAATCCTCCTTGTTGCATTTGTACTTTGTGCGGTCAGTCCACTCTCTGCGGCAGCTACAGGGGGCACCCAGATCAATGCTGCACCTGCAGGTATCCTGCAATTTCCTCTTTTAGGAGAAAAGTAGGATTATATTTAGTTAAATGCAATCTAAGCAGAGTTATGGGGAAATACCTCTGTTTCAGTATCTTCAGATAAAAACTTACTTATCACAAGGATACATAAAGGAGAATTTTGAAAGTAATTAACTCTGAAGTTCTTAATGCTTCATTATTGATTCATTATTGGGCCCAGCAAAACAAATATAAGAAAATGGCAACATGCTTTAGGTTATGAACTTGATAGTCACATTTGGAGATTTCTGTTCTCTGAGTTTAACATTTTCAATCAGTTTGAATGTGAGACAAAATGCAGTAGAAATACTCCACCAATGGCTTCTATCAGCAGTTAAATTTGCTAGAATGGATAAAGATATGAATAATCATTAATGGTTCTGTGTGGCTCTCATGTAGATTTCTCAAGTGTGATGGGGATGTGTTAGAGGGAAAAATACTGGAATATGATTTCTGTTATCGAAGAGTATAGGCCACAATATTGTTGGTACACCTGAACTTTTCTTGCTGAATCATGTTGTCTCTTCCTAATAAATGTTGAGTGTTTTCGTATATGCCATCACAGCTGCTACAGTAATAGTTGCCAAGCTTTGGAAGCAAAGGAGAATTACATCAATTTTTTTTCTGTATAATAGTAAAGATTTCTACTTACGCATGAAATTATCAGCCTTTCAAAAAATAGAATGCTTTACAAGAACTGATTTAATTTGGAAACAAACTTAAGCAAATAATGTAATCCCTCCTTTCCTCTCTTTCTGTTGAGTTAACTATATTTTTATAAAGTAACTATATTTTGTAAATATAAGTATATTTTGATTATGCTTTTGTTGCTGTTTGAATATTTATGTCGTTTTCTCATCTCCCCAACCACTGAATTGCGTGGAAGCCTGTGTGTGTGTGTGTGTTTATTGATTACTATTATTCAGCACAATAAGGAAATATAAACTGCTTACGTACAACTCTTGCTAGAACATTGGCATGTCAAAAGCTGATGCCTGGCTTACTCAAAAAACATTGCTTTGGAGACAGATGTTCAGGCAAGACCCCAAGTGCTATTGTAATGTTGGATTAGGATGAAAGGAAAGGAAAGGAAAGGTCCCCTGAGCAAGCACCTGTCGTTTCCGACTCTGGGGTGACGTTGCTTTCACAATGTTTTCACGGCAGACTTTTTATGGGGTGGTTTGCCATCACCTTCCCCAGTCTTTTACACTTTCCCCCCAGCATTTTACCAACCTCGGAAGGATGGAAGGCTGAGTCAACCTTGGGCCGGCTATTTGAACCAGCTTCCGCTGGGATTGAACTCAGGTCATGAGCAGAGAGTTCAGACCACAGTACTGCAGTACTGCTGCTTTACCACTCTGTGCCATGGGGTTAGGATGAGGGAGACATAAATTTGAATTCCCAATCAGTTAAGAAACTCACTGGTTGACCCTGGGCTTTTTCTTTCTCTGCCAGCCTAACCTACCTCGTAGAGTTATTGTAAGGATAAAATGGAGGAAGATTAACTATATACACTGCCCTGAGCCTCTTGGAAGAAAGATGAGATAAAAATAGATAGAAAAGTTATGCATCTGCCAGCGTCCATAAGGTAGCTAATGTTATCCAGCGTGTGATATGGTTATTATATTAAACAGCAAGATGCCCGCCAAATAGCAAAAACTTTGTATAGTTGCCCCTCCAAGGCATAATAAAGAGGTGGACACAAGTACATTGGTGAAACCTATGGGCCACTTTATTAAATTACACATCAACGGCAAGGGCAACCCAAACTGCGGCCAGGTCAGGGCCAGGGGTCTCCTCAAACCGCTCCCCTGCCTTTTCAGCGGGCGAGAGATCTGCCCCCCCAGCTGGAGCTGTGTATCACAGGTCCCGTCAGGCAGGCCCAGCAGGGAGGCTCACACCGGAGGGCCCAGACACCAGACACGAGTCTCAGCAAAAGGCACCCATCCAATCGAGTCTCCAGGACAATCTGCATTCACACACTTCAGGTCACCAATACCCAAAGGTTGATCCTGCCAGACCCCTAACTCCCCAAAAAGGGGGAGGCTAACCGGTCCTTGCAAGGCCACATGGTGCCATAAACCCAGCAAAACCGGCCACAACTAAGGCCAAGTCTCTACTTAGGGCTTAGCACCCACTGAAAGGCCCAAGGCCAACATAAGCCCTTGCCGAAGATCCCTTAGGAAAAGCATATTACCCTTTTCTGAGAGATGCACCCCATCCCCTTTGTAGAGATCAGGATATTCCATAGAAATATCCGGATGGGGCAAATAGTGGCCCAAACCACCCTCCAACGCCTTGCGTATCTACTTATTCGCTCTGTAACGAGCCCTCTCAATCCCAGCTGGATTCCAAGCACAGTGCCACACCAAGTGTGGAATCATGGCCGACCAAACTATAATGGTACCGGGCCATCTTTTCCTAATGTACTTGAAATCCTCCCGAGCTTGCAAGATCAAAGCCTTGCCTTTAATCAGCCCAAGATCATTCCCTCCCAGGTGAATAATTAAAACCTGAGGAGGAGGGCCCACACATCCATGAAATAAAAGCGGTAGCAAGCCGGGTCACTGAAGACCCCAGCGCCCCCGCCATTCGACCGTAACATATTTGCTGAGCCCCAGCTGAGAGCCAACGTCAGTTCTCCGAGCTTGATGTGCCGCCCAAAACACATAACTGTGCCCACAGATGAGAACTCGGCTCCTCCGGCCAGGAACAACAGCATCTAAAAGGAGAAACAGACAAGTTATAAAACCCAAACCTTACCCTACCCCAGTTCCCTATAACAAAACTAAGATTGGAGCAAAGGGCGAATATAACCTTTAAAAGCCTGAGACCGCCAACAGCCAAGGCACTGGATGGACGAAGCAGAATAAACCAAGGCTGTGGCCGTAGAGGCCGCTCCAATTCTAAAGGAGTGAGTACCAAACCTCACTCCAGACAACCCCAATAAAGCTAAGGCCCTAGACGTCACTGCCCAAAACTGATGTTTTGTCAGAGGGCTGCCTCCAAACTGACAAAACAACAACCCTTCCCAGCCTCCCCACACGGCCAAATAATCGGCCAATGTGGAAACTGGGCAAAGCTCCGCCACCGAATGCAGACCCAACTCCACCACGATCCCAAAGCCCTGTTGATCCGTCTTAGGTCAGCGGATGGTAAGAGCCGCCTTACCCCCCTTAAACTTAATATCCCCTAGGGACAAGGCCCTGCCAGAAACATCATTCCTGGAGCTTGCCACCAATTCACTAATCCTAAGCGCCCCAAAAAAGGCCACTAAAGAGGCTGCGTGAAACAAAATAGCCTTGAAATGAGACGCACAGACAGCACTCCATGCCCCCTTCAAACCCCTAAGAATCTCAGGAGACATAGGGGTCCTAGTATTGGGCCTAGGCCCAACCTCTCTAGACCACCTTTCCAGCATCTTTCGAATACAATAATCTGCTGTTTCCTCCTTGTACCCTAACGCCTTGCTAGCGAAGGCCAGTGCAGACATGCGTCCCCTAATTGATCACACTGCCAATCCCTTACCTCTTAAGGAAACACAATAATGGAACAACTGCTCCACCGGGAGGGGCCAAACAATGTGATACCCTACCTCGGCCCTAAAGTCTTCAAACTGCCGTACAGCACGTTCGTAAGACTTCCTGGTGCTAGGCGCAATGGCTAGGCCTATTGCTCTGCAGGCCTCGGCTTTCCAATCAGCCATAACTCCTGGGGCATTGGCGCTGCTTCCAGATCGGCGTCCGGGGCCAGCTGACAAAACCTCTCCATCTGTTTACGAGAGAGAGCGTCAGCCACCCCGTTATTCACCCCAGGAACATGCTTGGCCATAAACAAAATGTTAACCCGCAGGCAACGCAGAGTGAAGGCCCTCACCAACCTCATAACCCACTGCGATTTGGATGAAAGGGAATTAATAACATGAACAACAGCCATGTTGTCGCACCAAAAACGAACAGTGCGATCGACCATATCGCTCCCCCACAGCCAAACCGGAAATGCGAAAAAATTCCAAAAACGTGAGATCCCGGCTCAAACCAGCCTGCACCCATGACTCTGGCCACACCTCCATGCACCAGTGTCCATGGAAGTAGATCCCAAAACCTAATGACCCAGCAGCATCGGACATGACCTGAAGCTCTGCCTCAAGCCTCATGTCCTCTCTCCAAAAAGAAATTCCATTAAAGGATTCCAAAAATTCCTGCCAGACCCACAGGTCCTCCCTCATGCTGCTAGTAACCCTGGTCCTGTTCTGGGGCTAGCGAAGGCCCGCCATAGCGTCACAAAACCTGCGAAGAAAAGCCCTACCCGGGGCAACCACTTTGCAGGCAAAGTTAAGATGCCCAACCAACTGCTGCAGCTCCAGAAGCGTAACCTTCTTTTTGAGAAGGAAAGAACTAATCCTTTCCTTCAAGTCCTCCAGCTTCTGGCAAGGAATCCTGGATGACTGCTCTAAAGTATCCAGCTCGATCCCCCAAAACACAAGGCAATGGGCCGGGCCCTCGATTTTTTCCTCTGCCAAAGGCACACCCAACTCAGCGGCCAACTCAATAAAGCCGGATAACAACTGAGCGCAGCGTCCAGAACCCGCAGGGCCCACAAACAGGAAGTCATCCAAATAATGAACGACATCCTGTAAACCCACTTTCTCGTGCATAGCCCATTCAAGAAAAGTGCTGAAGCACTTGAAAGCAGCACACGATACCGAGCAGCCCATAGGCAATGCCCTGTCCATGTAAAATTGCCCTGCAAAAGAGAAACCCAAAAGCTCAAAATCATCTGGGTGGACAGGGAGAAGGCGAAATGCAGATTTGATATTGCATTTAGCCAACTCAGCCCCCTGACCACAGCATCGAATGACACCCACGGCCTGATCAAATGTGGTGTACCTAATGGAGCATAGCTCCTCAGGTATGCCATCATTAACAGAGGAACCCCTGGGGTAAGAAAGGTGGTGAATCAAACGAAATTCACCAGGCGCCTTCTTTGGCACCACCCCTAACGGGGAAACCCTAAGATTAACCACTGGAGGACTAGCAAATGGGCCCAAAATCCTGCCCTCCGCCAGCTCCTTGGCAATCTTAGCCTCAGCTACGAGCTCTAAAACCTTAACTGAACTGAGGTTCCAAGACCAAGTTGGTACCCTAGAACCCTGAAAAGGAATTCTAAAACCTAACATAAAACCATTCAACAAATATAAACTGTCAGTCCTACGTGGGTACCTACGAAGCCATTGCTCAAGAGGTCCCACCTTTATTGGGCTGGGGCCCTTTTCCAGTTTGGGAAGGACCCCCACCCGGTCTTTTCTGACCCTTGCATGGCTGAACCCTTGGACAGCTGTTAAATGAGTGTGGGCCAGCACACAGGGGGCATTCATGCTTGAACTGGCAAGCTTTACGACTGCATGCCCCCTGAGACCCAAACTCCCAGCAAAGCAAGCGGGGTTGAACCGCTTGCCCTGCAGAACTGCGGGAGGATGATGATGAACTGGAAAGAGAAGAGGAACCCTTAGATACTAGGTGACCACTGTCAGATCGTTCCCCCAGATTAGGCTGAGCAGGTGACATCACCTGCAGCCACAACTGCTGATGAATCCGATCCCAAGGGAGTGAAGGGTACAAAGCGGCCCTCATCCTAAACTCCTGGTCGTATTGAATCCAGGCCGGGCCGCTGAACATCGTATACCCTTTGTATATGATGTCCATGTATTGAATCAACGCAGCAGCCCGCTAGGGCTGCGCACGCGCTATCACTCCCACATATATAAAAAACCCTGGAAGCCAATTGGCCCAGGTCCAATCCACCTTCCTCTTCTTAAGCTTCTCCTTCTCTTTATCATCAAGTTCCTCCTTGTCCTTCTTTTCTAATTCTCTAAATAAAAGGGAGAATATGTCAACATATTCCCCTTTTAGAATTTTGTCTCTCGTGGCAGGCAGCAGGTGATCGCCCAAAGGTAAGGAGACCTCGCCAAAAGGCATAGCGCCAAAGGGGACCGCCCCATAAGGAGATGGGAAACTCCATCCACTCGACAAAGCCGCTGCTGCTCCCTGCTGCCCCAGGCCAATTACCGACTGGACCAAACTGACCCTGCGGCCACATCCAATTATTCTGTTGTCCTACACCTGAAGTGGAAGGAGTCCCTAAACTACCTGATGTAGCACCAGCCCCGTTAGGAGCGGCAGATCCCCAAGCCCCCCAGGGCCACACAGTCCCAGTATAAGGCAAAGAACCATCCCCTGACTTACCAGGAGGTATAGCAGGCACCAATGCTGACCCAGCACCAACCACACCGGACGACGGGCCTGCTCCAGCATCTGAGCCAACAAGCCCCACAGCTCCTATAGTAGCAGTTGCAGCAGACCTGCCCTCCAAAATAGACAAATGGGTCAGTATATCTGCTTGCAAAACCCGCTTAGTAACCCGCCCCTTCCTTGGCATCTGAGAAGGTGGAAACCCAGATGCCCATTCCAGGGTCTGCAGCCTCTGAAAAATGACCGCATTCACATCATTCTCTCCCTCATCATCAGAGGACGAGGGGGGTGGAGGACGCTTCTGGGGTGGCTTAGGAGCCTTACATGCAGGCTGTTTCCCCTTTGATTTTCCACCACCTTTATGCCCCGACATGCTCGCCACCCTGAGCGGATCACGGCACGATACAAGATTAAAAAGAGTATGACCGCCATAAAGCAGCTTACTACTGTGCCAGGAGCAGATGCACCCAAACCCCTTAAAAACCATTCAATTCAGCTTACCAGAACAAAAAGGGGGGAAACCCACCTAAAAATGGCTGCCTCTTAAAAATGGCCACCAAGAACCAAGAGTGAAGAAGAAGAACCCACTTAAAATGGCCACCAAGCACCCAAAGCAAGAACAACAACCACCCCAGTGCCTACAAAATGGACGCACCACACTACCCCTTGACTGCCACCTCAGCCACCCCTAAAAAGGCCACAAAGACCACAGCCCTAAAAGAGAGGCTCAACCAGACAAAAAGAAAGGCGTTGGGAATTGATACCCACAGCAGGAGGCAACCTTTCTCCGCCCTTATCAAGCACCCTTCTCCTCCCCCCTTAAGCCATCCCTCACGTGAATGATTTTCCCTTCCTTTCTGGCTGAGCAGCCCCCCCTTTTTTATTGGAAGATTTATGGATGTCCCACCCTATCACATTATTATATTTTGATGCTGGCTCAGCCTTGGAACTTGAGGGAAGAGACAAGATCACCTCCTTAACTTATACCTCTGAAAATGGCACACAGGAGGCTTTTGAAAGTTCAAAAAATATTTTATTCAATGTAGAGGAGGAAAGGTCATGTGAAATCAAGGGTAAAATGTCTGAGGTGAATCAATAACTCTGAGGTAACTTAGTAAATTCACCAACTCCAGTTAATCTGTTTCCAACAAGAGTTTTAGGGTTTTCACAAAGTCTTTGGCCGATTTCGCACTAGAGCTTTAATCCTGGTTTAACTCTATCCCCAAACTGACTTTCTACACTAGAATCATAGAGTCAGAGAAACCAACTTTATGACTCTATGATTCTATGGTTTTAGTGTAAAAAGTCAGTTTGGGGACAAAGTTAAATCAGGATTAAAGCTCTAGTGCGAAATCGGCCTTTGAGATGAGAGGCTTTTGCTTCATTCTAGGTTTGCTTCACTCCAGGTCTGACTCTTCAGGTTTTAGAAGAGAGGGTTACACTACCAAGTACCCAAATTCCTTCTCTAAACAAATCAGGATCACCTCACACTTTAGAGCTATTTCTCTTTTCAACTGTGCAGGGAATTACTCCTTGAAACTCCTTGAAGCTCTGTCCCTTTCCCTGGGTTGAATGGGGGTCTTCAGCAATCCTCCCACATCCTTGTCAACCTGCCCATTCCCCAGTCAGTGCTAAACTCTGCTTACTCAGCTAAAGTCAGTGCTAAATTCTGTGAAAGTGCAGTATGAATTTAGGCTACCAAGATATGCTAAAACAACAAAAAGGGTTCTTTTCTTATGTTCAAAAATAAGAAAAGGATCAAGGACATGGTAAGCTAATTGTGGGGACAGGACAGAGAAATTGTAAGAGGTGATTTCTCACAAGGGAAATAGTGCTCAGTATGGCAAAAACAGGACACATGGTGAAGAAAGGGAGTTGCATCCTAGGATAAGCATAGGGAGTGTATATAAACACCTAACTTCTTTACATGAAACTAAGTCCTCAGGGCCAGATCAGTTACATCCAAGAGTACTAAAAGAATTCACAGATATAATTTCTGAGCCTCTGGCTATTATTTTTGAAAATTCTTGGAGAACAGGTGAAGTGCCAGAAGATTGGAGGTATGCAAATGTTGTCCCCATCTTCAAGAAGAGGGAAAAGGAGGATCCGGATAACTACCAACCTGTCAGCTTGACAGCTATTTCTGGGAAAGTTTTAGAATAAATCATCAGTCAGTCTTTGAACATTTAGAAAGGATGGTTGTGATCACTAAGAGCCAGCATGTTTTTCTCAAGAAGAAGTCATTTCAGACTAGCCTTAGAATCATAGAATCACAGAGTTGGAAGGGACCTCCAGGGCCATCTAGTCCAACCCCCTACACAATGCAGGAAACTCACAAACACCTGCCCCTAAATTCACAGGATCTTCATTGCTGTCAGATGGCCATCCAGCCTTTATTTAAAAACCTCCAAGGAAGAAGAGCCCACCACCTCCTGAGGAAGCCTGCTCCACTGAGGAACCGTTCTAACGGTCAGGAAGTCCTTCCTAATGTTGAGCTGGAAACTTTTTTGATTTAATTTCAACCCATTGGTTCTGGTCCTACCTTCTGGGGCCACAGAAAACTATTGCACACCATCCTGTACATGACAGTCCATCTTCAAGTACTTGAAGATGGTGATCATATCACCTCTCAGCCGCCTCTTCTCCAGGCTAAACATTCCCAGCTCCTTCAACCTTTCCTCATAGGACTAGGTCTCCAGACCCCTCACCATATTTGTCGCCCTCCTCTGGACCCATTCCAGCTTGTCTATATCCTTCTTAAAATGTGGTGCCCAAAACTGAACACAATACTCCAGGTGAGGTCTTACCAGAGCACAGTAAAGTGTTACCATCACATCACGTGATCTGGACACTATGCTTCTGTTGATACAGCTCAAAATTGCATTTGCCTTTTTAGCCACTGCATCACACTGTTGCCTCATGTTCAGCATATTATCCACTAAGACCCCTAGATCCTTTTCGCACATACTACTGCTAACTTTTTTTTTTTTTTAGAAAGTTACTACCCTGGTGGATCAGGAAAATACTGTAGACAGTTTATCTTGCTTTCAGTAGGGCTTTTGATAAGGTTCCACATAATATTCTTCTTGACAAGTTGGTAAAATGTGGTTTGGATCTTTTTACTGTTAGGTGGATCTGTAACTGGTTGACAAATCACACACAAAGAGTGCTTGTGAATGGTTCCTCATCTTCTTGGAGAGGAGTGACAAGTGGACTGCCTGAGAGATCTGTTCTGGGACCTGTTTTGTTCAACATCTTCATAAATTATTTGAATGAGGGACTAGAGGGAATGCTGATTAAATCTGAGATGATACTAAATTGGGAGGAGTAGCAAATGCAGTAGAAGACAGAGTCAGGATGCAGGATGATCTTGACAGGCTGGAAAACTGGGCTAAAACCAATAAAATGAATTTTAACAGGGATAAATGTAAAGTTCTGTATTCAGATAGGAAAAATCAAATGCTTAATTATAAGATGGGGGAGACTTGTCTTGGCAGTAGTATGTGCAAAAAGGATCTAGGGGTCTTAGTGGACCACACACTGAACATGAGGCAACAGTTTGAAACAGCCATTAAAAAGGCCAATATGATTTTGGGCTGTATCAACAAGTATAGTGTCTAAGTGATGATATCACTTTACTCTGTTCTGTGCTGAACTTGCTGAGCGCGTCGGAAAGCTTGGCGTACGAACTGCCGGCCTTGGAGCGGTTTTTTCTCACCGGTCATGTGATCATCAGGGGGGGCTTGAAATAGCCCCTGAAGCTCACTTTTCACTGTTTCCCCACGTTGGTGAGTTGGGAGGGAGGGGGAAGGTGCCTGTGGAGTGAGGTGGGGGCCACCAAACTAGAGTGAAGAGAACGGGGGCCGAGGAATGCAGGGGTCTTAAAGGCCCAAGGGGGGGTTGGGTGGGGGGTATGTGTCCCCCCCCCGTGGCTACGGGCCTGCCAGGAAAGTTACCAAATCTCTTTCCCCACCCCCTTGACTCAGGTCTACCGATATATTGATTACCCAATTAAAGCTTATCAACACTGGTTAATATGCATATTGATACCTAGCCTCTGAAGAAGAAGAAGAAGATATTGAATTTATATCCTGCCCTCCACTCCGAATAGTATCAGAGCGGCTCACAATCTCCTTTACCTTCCTCCCCTACAACAGACACCTTGTGAGGTGGGTGGGGCTGGAGAGGGCTCTCACAGCAGCTGCCCTTTCAAGGACAACCTCTGCCAGAGCTATGGCTGACCCAAGGCCATGCCAGCAGGTGCAAGTGGAGGAGTGGGGAATCAAACCCGGTTCTCCCAGATAAGAGTCCACACACTTAACCACTATACCAAACTGGCTCTCCATATCTGGCGGAAGCTATGTGCAGAGTAGCCCATTGGTTCTAACTAGCTAAGCTAACACATCAGCATGGATAAACAAACAATTAATTATCTCATGACTTCAGGAAGTGAAGTTGCCAAAACCCAACAAATACCTCCACAAGAAGAAGTTTCTCCATCCATCTATCTATCCATTGTGTTTCTATGCTAGCTCAATTAGCATTTCTAAGAAGCTGAGGTTGTAAGATCATTACACCACTGATTTCCTTCTTTCCAGACCAAAGGGGAAATCACACAGTGGGGAGCTTTCCTGCTTCACAATGTCCCAGGAGAAAAATGCATTTCTTTACAGAATCCATCACCCCATTCATGCCTTTGAAGATCATTATCTCTCCTTCTTGAAAATTTAAATTGGGAAACATTTCCATACATTCAAAATAGTTTGCCACTATGCCTGGCACTGGTTGCCTGGAGTAGTCCTGAGCCCCCAAGTCCTGTGTTGGTTGCCTGGAGGAGCCTCAGCCCCCTGGGAAATTCTGGGGGGGGGGCTCGAACCCCCTCCCCCCTGTAATTTACACATGCCTAGAAGAGTACAAGCTAAGGGCCTGCAAAACTCATGTGTTAGCCAAATTGCCTCTTGGATCAAACTGGGGAATTAAAATTAATAGGCAAATGGCATGAGCAGGATCAACAACTTATGTTTACAGGAGTCAGACCTTTCCAGAGACCCAATAAATTATGAGAATATTGGTGGCTAAAATTCAGTGTGTTTTTATTGAGAATAAAGGTCACACAATCTCACAATTACATTGGCATTCACACAATCATTAAAGAACTAGGAATATACAGAGATGAAAATTGGATAGGGACATTAGCAGGATTGAAGCGATGATCATGGGTGATACAATTACCTGTCCAAAGAGAAGAGAAGATCTCAACAGCAATGAAAGGAGGGGAAGGGAATAGTAAGAACCAACCAGTGGATCTCACAATAATGGGCCCAAACCTGATCAGGGTAAGTGGGCTATCTCTGCTGGCAATCAGGGTAAGTGGGCTATCTCTGCTGGCAATAAGGAGAACAATGAACACCCACTTATTTGACCTTAAATAATCAGATTCATAACCTGGGGCAAAGGGGGCAGTGACCACTGGGCAGTGACTCTGATTGGAGTGGATATTGATCTCTGCCCTACTGATTGGTTCCCGGGGAGGACCAATGAAGTCTGGGATTCTGTTACCCTGTGAGAATTTGAGGTCCAGATACTAACTATCATGGTGACACCTTCAGGAAACTTAGCAAGACAAAAAGGAGGCAAGGAAAACAATGGATGTGGCCTATTGGCTGCTGGGCCTTGATGGTGGGTATTGACTTGTTGATGAGTTTCTGGCTCCATTGGTGTAACTGCCTTTCATCTGAACCAAAAGTTCTTCATATGCATAGAAGTGATTGCAGCTGTGAACAGCGATGTGGCTGCTTTGCAGTAATGGTGGCTAGGAAGAAAATGTGTTGTCCTTTTCCACCCTCCCTCTGGGAAATGACTTTTCCCCCATAGCTTCATGACTTTCTTCTCAGTATGGTGAAACCTGGGCTGTAATGGAGGGGATGACTGGGACAGTAGTCTTTTTGCCTGTTACTGTGTGTGTTGAAATGTACATCCTGAGCCTTGGCATGGCAACATGTAAGTCTCTGGGATAAAACTCCCCACTCCTGGCAGTATTTAGTCAACTTCTAGGAATTGGAATACAGTCTATTGCAGATGACTACCAATAGCACACAGTCCTTAGTGGGTGTCACGAGCTGGGGCCAGGCCAGGCGAAGTCCAGGGGCAGTCCAAGGTCTGTAACCGGTGAGCAAGAGTGTCCAAGGTGCCAAAGCCAAATCGTCGTCCAGGTCAGAGGTTCAGAAGCCGTAGTCAGGGGGTCCAGAAGTCAAGCCAAGGTCAGGAGGTCCAAAGTCAAAAGCCGGAGTGGATGCTAGGATGTCAGGTAGATGACTAGTTGCTTCCACAAAGCCTTCTCTCAAAGCCTACAGCTATATAGCCCTCTGCTGTCTGTTGCCCATTTGGGCTAATTGCTGACTCAGAGGGCAGCCAGGATCCTGCTGGGACTCAAGCACCCTCACTCCTAGAAGGGCCAGAATCCTTTCAACACTCAGGGCTCAGGGAGCGTCTTGCTTGTGAGCGTGCCACCCTCCTCCGATCCCTGAGGTCCTGACGAAGGCGGTCACGCACACGAGCCACCCGAGAGAGCGAGGCAGGGGGGCTTGGATCTTCTCCAGCAGGAGGCAGGGGCACTGGTGCAGGTGGCAGGGGCACAGTTTCTTCTGCAGGCTCGGCTTCTTCTGCAGGGCCCCCAGCACCCATGACAGTGGGTAGTCATGGGGAGATCTTTGGGAGACCACGGCCTCTGGCCTACACATGGGATCCCATCCTCTCTCCTGCTCAGTGGCAGCAGCAGTTCCCTCTCCCCTTGCTCCAGCTCCTCCCCCACCCACCAACAGCACAGTTGCTTCCACCTGCCTGGCTCTGTCATGGTGGTGTGGCAGCAACAGGTGTGGCAGCAGCTTCCCATTTTCTTCCCTCACCTTGGTCCTCCTCCCACCCCCACTCAGAACCACTGGCTTCACTCACCTGGTTCATGAGGCAGTGACAACTCCTGCCCCTTCTCTTCTCCCCTTCCCTCTACTTCTCTCAAAACTGTAGCTGAGGTGTCACAACATAGCATAGCAAGATCTCATTTCTCCCCTTAAAAAACTTTGAATAATAATTATTTTTTTTTTTTTTTAAAAAAAATCTCAGCAAAAGAGCCTATTGCTTCTCTGGATGGTTTCTCACTCTGGATGTATTTTTTTTTTTAAATGCTTATTAATTTTGAGGTTCTTAATGTCCTGCTTCTCAGAATCTTTTTTTCATGCCTAATTATTAAATTACTTTTTTTTTGTCAGAGCCTGTGGTCCCTCCTGCTCAGTTCATTGAGGCAGACCTTCCACTTTTTAAGATGCCTCTCTACTTTATATAGCTTCCTTGACTTGCATTGCTAACTATTCAAGCCTTCTTTTAGACTTGGCAGTGCCTTTCCTCACCTGTGGAATGCATTCTATTTGGGCTTCAATTCTCTCTCTTGGCTTGACTTCACGAACGAAGATTTAAGAAAGGTGCAGTAGTCCACGTCTGCTGCAGGCTCGCTGGTGGCTGACAAGACCAATGCGGGACAGGCAGGTCCAGCCACAGTGGCTGCAGGGAAAAGTCTGATTTGGGGTTGGTGCTGTAGCAGTACGATTCTTCCTCAATCTCCTTTTGTCCTCAAGACCAGCTATGCATGCATTCTCAAAGGAAGCAACAGCCTGGTGGATGGTGTGCCTCCATGCTTTGCGATCTGAGGCTAGGTCAGACCACTGGTGATGGTTAATGCAACAGGTACCAAGGGATTTCTTCAAGGAGTCCTTGAACCTCTTCTTTGGTGCCCCTCTATTTCGATGGCCGGTGGAAAGTTCACCATACAGGGCAATCTTGGGAAGGTGGTGGTTTTCCATCCTGGAGATATGCCCTGCCCAGCGCAGCTGCATCTTCAACAGCAATGCCTTGATGCTTGTAACCTCCGCCCGCTTGAAAACTTCAGTGTTGGTCACAAAGTCACTCCAGTGGATGTTGAGGATGGTGCGAAGGCAGCACTGATGAAAGTGCTCAAGGAGTCGCAGATGATGACGGTATAATACCCACGATTCGGAGCCGTAGATGAGGGTTGTCATCACAACCGCTTTGTAATCATTGATCTTTGCGCCCTTTTTCAGATGCTTGTTGCTCCACACTCTTTTATGCAGTCGGCCAAATGCACGGTTTGCCTCTGCCAGTCTATTGTCAATCTCCTTGTCGATCTTGGCGTCTGAGGAGATGATGCACCCCAGGTAGCTGAACTGCTGGACTGTCTTCAAAACTGATTCACCCACAGTGATGCAAGGAGGGTGATAATCTTCCTGGGGTGCAGGCTGGTGGAGAACTTCTGTCTTCTTCAGACTAACTTCTAGGCCGAATAGCTTGGCAGCCTCTGCAATTAGTCTTCAATTAGTATGGTTTTAAATGGCTTTAAACCAGGGGTGTCAGACATGCAGTTCAGGGGCTGAATCAGGCCCCTGGAAGGCTCCGATCAGGCTCCCAAGCAACAGGCTATCATCTGCTTCCTTCTCCCTATATCTTGCTTCCTTCTGCATAACAGCATGCTTTGCAAGGCTTGCTCAATTGCACAGGAGCTACAGAGCAAAATCTCTATTTTCTCCATTGGCTGAGGCTCCTTCTTTGGGGAGGAAGGGGGAGAAATAGCTTGCTTTGCCAGATTCTCTCAATTGCATAGTGGAGCTTTTGAGCCAAGCCTCTCTTCCTTCTATTGGCTGAGGCTCATTCCTCACCAGTAACCTGGGCAAGGAAGAAAAGAGCCAGAGCTTCCTTTGCCCAGTTCCCTGGATCCCATGAGAGAAATACAAAGAAAGCACCTTTAAGACCAGCAAGTGATAATGTTTTAAGAATGTTTTATTATAAGGTGATTAAAAAAAAAAATCTTTAATTGTGTTTGTCTGTGTCATTTATAAAGTTAATATATCTGCTACTTAATCTTAAATAGATACATACATGGCCTGGCCTGATAAGGCCCAGCCCCATAAGGTCCCATTTATGTCAGCTCTGGCCCTCATAACAAATGAGTTTGACACCCCTGCTTTAAAGCATCCTCTAGGGATTTGCCTCTCTTGTGTTTCCCTTTCAAATTCCTTTTTCTATTCCTCTTATCTTTTCAAAGTTCCTCTTTTGAAATCAATGCTACAGTTTTAGACTTTAGGAGTAACTTTTCTATTGACATGAATGCTGAACTTAATAGCATTGTGGTCACTGTTCCCAGTTGGTGCAACAACTGCTACATTTCTTACAAGGTTTTTCTTGAATCCTGCTCAGAGGCAGGTCCAAGATCACTACTCTGGTTGTCTCTGTGACCAACTGTTCCAGTGCAGACTCATTTATGATGTCTAGGAATCTTATTTCTACCGCATGACTCAAGCACATATTTATCCAGTCAATGTGAGGGTAGTTGGTCTCCCAGTACAGTAACATTATCTGCTTGACTCACCTCCCTTATTTCCGTCACCATTTCAACAGTTTGATCAGGTGGGCTGTAGTATACCCATACTTTTAGGAAACTTTAGGTCCCAGTATTTCCACTCATGGCTCTTCTTCAACATTCTTCCCTCACTCCCGAGTTCTATTATGCTCCTTTCAATATCACCCTTAGTATTTATGCAATCATCCCTTTAGACTGACTTTTTACCAAACTGGACACTCCCCAAGCTCCTGTCGGCTTTCCTCCTGGGGTTAGTTTAAAAGCTGCTCTGTCACATTTTAAATATTAATCTCCAGCAGTCTGGTTCCCTTTTGGTTCCAGTGAAGCCAATCTCTTTTGTACAGCTTCAGCTTGTCCCAGAAAGTTCCCCAATACTTAACAAATCTAAACCTTTCCTCTCAGCAGCATTTTCTCATCCTCACATTGAGACCCCTGATCTATGCCTGTCTAGCTGCCCCTGCATGTGGAACTGGCAGCGCTTCTGAGAACATTCTCTTTGAAGGCTTGGCCTTTCACTTTCTGCCTAGTTAAGATAATACCTAGACTTTTAAGATGATTTAAACTTTATATTAAAATGTATCTAATTGTAAGAGGTAATTTTTAAAATTGTTAACAAGATACTACAACTAAGAAAGTTCCTGGTTATTTCTTAAAGGACAGAATTAACAAATGCTATAACACTGATGTACTACTATCTGCTATTATAACTGAGATTATTAAGTAGTTAAGACAATATCTAGGTTTTTTAGAATGGTTTAAATTTAGTATAAGAACATGTCTATCTGGAAAAGACATAGTCTTCTAATCATTAATAGAATATCTCAACCAAGAAAACCCTTATCTATTCTTTTAAAGAGAGCTTACTTCAAAATATTGAAATAAGGATGTTTTATTATCTGCTCTTGCATGTGAATTTTATTAAAATAGTTGACTTTACTAGATTTTACTTGTTGTATGCAACTACTCATGAAAATTATTTATTAATTTATATTTCCCCCTTCCTCTTTTTTAACCTTCTGTACCCCCCCCCCTCTTTCTTTTGGGAAAAAAAAAACGGAATCATCAACTTTCTGCCTAGTAACCTAAAATTTTCCTCCAGGACCACACAACTTTATTTCCCAATGTCATTGGTGCCAATGTGCCCCATGACTGTTGATTCCTCCCCAGCACTGTAAGCCTATCTAGACAGCGCATGATGTCTGCAACCTTCGCACCAGGCGAACAAGTCACCATGTAGTCAAAACACCTGTCACAACCCCCACTCTCTAGATACCTAATGATTGAATCACTCACTACCAAAAGCCCACCTCTGCCAACCTCAGAGAAATACCCTAAATAAAGGAGGATATTGGTCCATCACCCAAGAAAGGGGTCCCTTCTAAGAGATCGTATATCTCTATCTCAGACTAACCCCTTCCAGTGTTTAGACTCTCATTCTCCACAATAGTAGGAGAACTTTCTGTTGGAGCAAGAATCTACATAAACCCAGTCTGACAGCTACAGTATGACAGCTGGTGATCTAGCTGCCAGGCTAGGTCACAGTGACCTGATCAGCAGACCGGCTTGAGCCGGCAGAAGCCAAGTGATGCAATCTGCTGAGTCAGCACGGCCAGGATTGGCTGCTTGGACTATATATGATCTGTGTGTGCATCACACAGGTCTCTCCCGGTGAGATGGTGGTTAGGCGAAGCACTTTGTCCGTGGAGGTGATATTGTATAGACTGCACAAGAGAGCACTTGTCGTGTATATATGTTAATACACCTTTTGGCACTAGTTGCACGCGTCTGCCTGATTTTCTTTCCTGAAGCCCTGTGTCGGGCAAGTCATCTCCCTCACTCTGCTACTCCCGCTCCGACAGGGTTATGGGCCCAGGGCGGTTCCGCTGCGCGGAGGAGAGAGTTGAGAGTTGAGCTGACTGTGAGTTTGGAAAGAGCCGGAGGCGAGGAACGCCGGTGAAGGACACAGAAGCACCACCGTTCTCTGTTTGAGAGCCAGAGGGACGTCGGCAGCCAGCTGTGAGGAGGAGTCGGCACGATGGCTCAGCAACAGCTTGGAGTAGCCGTTGAGAAGCTCACCTCAGCCAACTACGCGGTGTGGAGCCTGAGAATGCAACACTACCTCAAGCGTGAAGGGCAATGGCTGTTCGTGAGTAACCCCCCTGCTGACTTATCTCCTGCCGAGACTGTGTTATCGGATAAGGCACTGGCCAACATAGTGCTGTCTATAGGAGATGACCAGCTGGTTTATGTGCGAGGGAAGGACACTCCCAAGGCTGCCTGGGACGCGTTGAGTGCGGTGCATGTTAGCACCACTGCTGGTTCCCTCATGGCCTTGACAAGGAGGATGTTCCGCACCGTTATGCCGGCTGGAGGGTGTGTGAAAGATCACATCAAACGGCTAACGGACTGTTTCGTTGAGCTGGAGGCAAGAGGCAAGACTGTAGCTCCAGACGACAGAGTGTACATTTTGCTGTCGTCGTTGCCACCTGAGTACACTCCCCTGATAACTTCTCTGGAGACGGTGGACGTAGCGACCCTGACCATGGAATACATCTGTGCCCACCTGCTTGACTTCCAAGAGAGAATTGCGGCCGTGAGCTGTCCGGGGGTGTCGGCCGGGCAGCGTGCTGTTATCGGTGTGTCCGGGAAGACAGCCAAGAATGAGCCAGCTTTTGCTGCTGGCAGGCGTCCGAAGGTGGAGGAAGTGGAGCCGACTGCGTTTGCAGTCCGTCGCTGCTATGGATGCGGGTCGTCGCAGCACCTGCTCCGAGCTTGCCCTGAGAGGGAGAAGAGGCGGGGGCGTGTGCGGCGAGAGTGGAGGACCGCCAGCCCGTGTGAGGAAGCAACCCGGCTGGTCACGTCTGCAGTAGAGAGCACAGGGTCTGCTTGGATTTTAGACTCCGGGGCAACGAGCCATCTCTGCTGCGAGAAGGAGTTGTTGAAAAACATTGACAGACCTGAGCATAAGTATGTGAGATTGGCTGATGGGACCACTGCCAATTCTGTTTGCTCAGGCAATGTGGAATTTCCTGCACTGAAATGTATGTTGCAAAATGTGTTGTATGTACCCTCACTGCAGTCTAACCTGTTGAGTGTTAGCACACTGTTTGACCAGGGATACCAGGTGAGATTTGAGAAAACCTGCTGCAAAATCCTGGGAGGTGGGGGAAAGTTGCTTGTGACAGGAAAGAGGGAAGGTAAACTGTATGTGGTCCAGAGTGATTGTGCCCAGGTGGCTCAGGTGTCGAATGAGCCTGTGCACAATAATTGTATACATTTGCTCCATAGGAGACTTGGGCACTGCGGATTTAGGGCGTTAAAGAAAACCCTGGAGCTTGTGCCTAGTTTGAAAGTAAATCCTTGCAAATGTTACTTGGATTGCCAGGTCTGCAAGAAGACCAAAAGCAAGGCGTGTGCTGTTGCTAAAGAAAGCTCAAGGGAAAGCACACGAGCCCTGGAACTAGTCCATTTAGACGTTATTGGCCCATTGCCAAAGAGTCTGTCGGGGAGGAGATACTGCTTGGTGGCCACCGACGACCACACGAGGTACGCGTGGGTTTTCACCATGGTGCATAAGTCTGAGGTGTATAAGACATTCACCAAGTGGGTCAAAGCAGTGGAGAGACAATTAGGGGTTAATCTCCTGGCTGTACAAACCGACAGAGGGGGGGAATTCTTATCTAACCAGATGAAACGTTGGCTGGAGAACAAGGGCATTGCCCACCGTCTGACGAACCCGGCAACGCCCCGAGAAAATGGGCATGGGGCTGTATTGCAGAATGTGATGTATTGCATGTTAGAGGATGCACAACTGCCAATGACCTATTGGGCAGAAACCATACATGCAGCTGTTTTTTTGCAAAATAGGGTTTGGTGTAATACTGTGAAAAATGTGCCTTACAGGTTACTGTTGAACAAGACCCCAGATTTGAGTTCTTTAAAAGTCTTTGGGTCACGGGCTCGGGTTGGCATCCACTCCACGAGTAGCGGGGAGGGGGATGTCCGGGCAGAGAGCCTAATTTTTCTGGGCTACAAGCCAAGGGCCAGGTGTTATCGTTTCTGCAATAGCAAAAGCAAGATAACACTTAGTAAGAGTGCCCAGTTCAATGAAGAAAGCAGCTGGCCAAGGTTGCACTCCTTGCAGAAACAATTTGTCCTGCTGCCAAGTAGCGATAACGATGTTGGAGCGCAGCCCAGAACTCCAGCCCAGGAGGTGGCACCCAGTGGGGCTGGAGAAGGTGAGCCGAATGCTGGCACAGAGCCTGACGAGCAGAGTCAGGAGGCAGAGCCTCAAATGCAGGAACTGGAGGTAAAGTGTGAGAGTCAGGAGGTTCAACACCCAATTACAGGGGCAGAGCAACCAGCCCAGGAGGTGGGAACAGAGCAACCCGAAGAAGACAAAGCTGGTCCAAGCACAGGGCCACGGGTGTCTGCCAGGTCCACCAAAGGCCAACGTCCCGCTAGGTACAAGTGTCCCTATGTCACTCTGACTGTCAATCCAGACCCACCCGGATTTGAGGAAATGTTAAAAGAAAAGGCTAAGAAATGGAAAGCCTGGGTGGCAGAGTGCGAGGCAAGGGAGAAGGAGGCTGAAGCCAAGCGTCTGAAAGAGCTGGCTGAACAGGAACACGATGATGTGTTTTACAATCATGATGAGTTCCTGAACGAATTCCGGAAAGGGTTCCGAGCTACGTAAATATGAACTGTAATGTTGCAGGTGGACATGTATGTAAACTGTGTAAAGTGTTTTGGTGCACTGGGTTTAAATAGATTAGGAGGTGTGTTGGAGCAAGAATCTACATAAACCCAGTCTGACAGCTACAGTATGACAGCTGGTGATCTAGCTGCCAGGCTAGGTCACAGTGACCTGATCAGCAGACCGGCTTGAGCCGGCAGAAGCCAAGTGATGCAATCTGCTGAGTCAGCACGGCCAGGATTGGCTGCTTGGACTATATATGATCTGTGTGTGCATCACACAGGTCTCTCCCGGTGAGATGGTGGTTAGGCGAAGCACTTTGTCCGTGGAGGTGATATTGTATAGACTGCACAAGAGAGCACTTGTCGTGTATATATGTTAATACACCTTTTGGCACTAGTTGCACGCGTCTGCCTGATTTTCTTTCCTGAAGCCCTGTGTCGGGCAAGTCATCTCCCTCACTCTGCTACTCCCGCTCCGACACTTTCAGCACAGGAGCAGGACTGTTTGATTAAGTCCCTGAAGGTCTCATCCTCAAACCTCTTCCTCTGCATCAGCTTTTCAAGGTGGAATACTCTAGCCTCAAGAAAAGGAACGTGTTCCTTGAGAGTCAAGAGCTCCATGAATCAAGCACACACCCATGATTTCATCTAGTAGGTAGATAATCATATATGTGGCACTCCCTGCAAAATACTGGATTGCCCCCACTCCCCTGCTGGCTTCTTAACTTCACAACCTTCATAACTGATTAGTCATTTTAAAGTATTTTAAAGTGAAACAAGTTGCTTAGCAAGAAGGGTATAACAGCACACACACACCCCTTGTTGATGTGGAGCTTGTTTGTCCTTTCTCAGGAAACTTGGACATGTATGTTGCACATTTACACATGCATGCTGGATCTTTGAGACAGATTTCCCACTAGCGTTGCTCTGCTCCAGGCTTCTGTCCCCCCTCCCCCCCCCCACAACTCAAGTGATCAATTTCCCATCAGTTGCTCTGCGGGTGCATTTTGAGCCGTGGCAACCTCCAGTTCCCTGCATTGTTTTTAGATGCTGCCTTTTCAGGATTATGTTGCTGCACAGAGAATTGGAGGTTGCCGTGGCTCAGAATTCATCCGCAGAGCGACTAGTGGGAAATCTATTGCTTGCTCCAAGAAAAACAGAAGCCTGGGGATGGAGCAATGCTAGTGGGAAATCAGTCTGAGTCTTTGAATCTATGTATAAACAAGTATGGACGGTTAGGTGTGATATTTTAGAAAGGAAGAGGAGTAAACATTTTAGTGTTATTGGCTATAATGGATAAGTTTAAAAGGGGGGCGGAGTTTAAATAGTTCAGCAAAGTAATAATAATAATAATAATAATAATAATAATAATAATAATAATAATAAATTTATTTTTATATCCCGCCCTCCCCCGCCAAAGGCAGGCTCAGGGCGGCTAACACGACACGTATTGGGAGCCAGCATGGAGCAGTGGTTAAGAGCAGTGATCTGGAGAACCGGGTTTGATTCCCCACTGCTCCACATGAAGCCAGCTGGGTGACCTTGAACCAGTTGCAGTTCATTTAGAACTCTTTCATCCTTAACTACCACACAAGGTGCCTGTTGTGGAGACAGGAAGTGAATGCAAATGTACACCACTTTGAGACTACTTAGAGTAGAGAAAAGTGAGGTCTAAAAACCTGCTCTTCTTCACCTCCTCCACCTCTTCCCAGTTGGACCTTAGGAGGGTAATGTGACTTGGGAAAGAGCTTTTGGCTTAGCCAGAACTAATGGGAGTTAAGAAACATATGGGGGGAGAGAGACAATGAATGTAGAATTGCTTGGATATGAAGGCCAAAATCTGAAAGTAACTTAACAGTAGAAGGAAACAGATGGGTAGTGAGACTATTGCAGAAAGTGATGCTGATAGCTTGCAAGTAGAAGGAATCACAGCCTGATAGAAGGAGAACAGAAGTTTTGCACAAGGAGGCTTGGGGGACAGTTGGGCAGGGAAGAGAGTTAGAGATTGACTGAGAACAAAGCTCTCAGAACAGGGGTTTAGGAAGAGATGAGAAAAGATGAGACAAGCTAGGAAAGAAAGTATTCTGGAGATGGGTTATACTTTGCCCAGTCTCATTGCATCTCTGGCTCAGGTCCAGCAATATAGTAGTAGAGGCAGTTCTTTCAAGAAAACTGACCAGATTTGAGGGGTCTGGGAGGACTTTTAAACCCTATCTTCATGGGCTTTTTGCCATTTGGTTCTGAGAGGAAGCATAGGTGTTGGAGTTACAAGGGTCACACGGAGTCTACAGAAGGTAGCCTTTCTTCAAGAATAAGAAGAGTTGGTTTTATACCCTGCTCTTCACTACCCAAAGGAATCTTGGAGTGGCTTACAATCACCTTTCCTTACTATCCCGAGACACCCTGTGAAGTAGGTGGGGCTGAGAGAGAGCTCTGGGAGCAGGTCTGGCACGTCTGAGTAGGCCAGGTAGGCAGCCGCCTAGGAGCGCCCCCTCCTGCCCCCACCCTCTCCCTGCAGGCAACCTGCAGATAAATAAAAGCTGCTAGAGGCAAGGCAAGCAGCTGTGAGGCAGAAAGGAAGCTCTCGGCTACTTCCCACTACTACTCTGCCTCTTCCTCCTCTTTGTTCCCAGCCTCCAGGCTCAAGCTCAAGTTCCATCCGCTTTGTTACAGAGGCCCAGGCCAGCCCCCACCTTTGCTTCCCTTCCTCCCCGGCCCAGCAAGTGGTGAGGACATCCAGTGGCCGGAAGGCATGGCAGAACAGCAGTGGGTACACTCCAGCATGCCAACTGAGGCCTTTCACTGTCACACTCAGGTGGGGAGGGGGGAAAGGGCATGTGGTGGGTGGGAAGTCAGGGATGGCAGCAATATTTGAGAGCTGTGACTGACCCAAGGTCACCTAGCTGGATTTATGTGGAGCAGTAGGAAATCAAGCCCAATTCTCCAGATTAGAGTCTTCAGCTCTTAACCACTACACCACAGCTGGCTCTCAAGATGTCCAGGGCAGACAAACCATGTCCCAGAAGGTGCAAAAAGATGATGGCCACCTCCTCTCCTATGGTGGCTGGTGCACATCCTCTTAATCCCCCAGGGTTTGGGTGGGTCAGAGGGAGGGAGCAAGGTCCCTACTGCCATCCATCCAGTAGTGCTGGAGAGTTATCTATGATGCTGTTGCCAGGCAAGAAGCAGCAAGGGGCAGCTAATCTGTTTGGTATACCTCTATGGCTGGCACTCTCAGCAGTCACCTAGGCTGTTTAGTGAAAGGGTCATTTCTGTCCTTCTTTTGTGGTGTAATTCAGGAATTGTTCAGGAATAGTTTGATCACTTTAGCCAGTAAGAACGGGATTTTCCTGACTGTTTGAGATTGAGTTTCAGTAGTTAATCCTGGTTTGTTTTTTCTGGACATGATTTCAGTTGATCACAACACACCTCTGGCAGAGATCTTGGTGATGTAATACAAGTGTACTTCACCTGTTTCATTTCTGCATACATATGAAGTACTCTTGCCTTACCAAAATGGAGTAGTGCCATTATACTTGTGTCTATCCTGATATTAGGGGTGCATTTTTAACTAACAGCATGGTATATACGGTAATCTATTTTTTAAATCAGACTTTCCTTGACATCTCTACACCACTTGATTTCCATACTACTGCAAAATAACATACATAAGGAGCTTCATTTCCTTCTGCGCTGGAAACTGTTGAAAGTACCTGTTGCAATGCCCCCATGTCTCAGACCTTCAGAAGCAGGTGACAACAGAGTAGGCAGGGCAGGCAGGCAGGCACACACTAAGATCCTTCCTGTTTGCTCTCTATTGTCACAGTCTCCCTTTGAGATGCAGATGAGCACTCCTAGGGAACAGCAACTCCCTTCCTGCTCTTGCTCTCTCTTTCTTCTTCCATACACAAAAGATGGGGCTTCAGGATGCTCCTCTCTCCATCCATCCCCATCTACCAGACACATAGTTTAGGATCTGTCCCCTTCTCTTAATCTATGCTATCAGGCATAATTTCTGTAATAGTGTAGTTATTGTTTAATGTCAACTAGAAATGGCAACCACATGGTCTGTTCAGACTTAATACAAGCAGCTGCTGTGTTAAAGCTTTGGGTGCTCTGCTAACTAAGAAAGGATTTGGACCTTCCAGAACCAGTACCAGCAGAACCACCCCCCTTATTGCAAGAGAATGTTCAAAATTTGCACATTTTCCTGTTGAAGCCAACAATGTGCACTGCTTATCTTGGGGCCAGGGTTCTCTCTGCCCTCAACATTGCCCTAGATAAAAGGGAAGTGTTCAGGCAGGCAGTGATATTGAGGCCATTTCCACATGCACTTTCAATGCACTCTGGTGATCATTTGCAAGTGGATGTTGTTTCACCCAGTGAAACCCTGTTGCAAACGGCATTGAAAGAGAGCTGCTTCTTGATATTTGCTTGGAAGCCTTTGAATTTTCTCAGTACTTTGTAAATAGGTCTGAAATAATATACAGTGGTTTGAAGCCAGGTTGTCCGTATTGGGTTTGCTTTCAACTTCTTTTGAAATTAGAAGAGGGGTGAGGTTAGGCTGCCCCCTTTCAGCATTGTTATTTTCATTTGCATTGGAACCGTTAGCTATAGCAATTAGAAGAAGTGATAAGATTAAAGGGATTGAAGTTGGATAATAGCAACTTAAAAATCATTTTATATGCAGATGATAATGTCTTGTTTATGGCAGATTTAAATTAATCAGTTTTTAAATTAAAGTTAATGATAAATACATACTCTATTGTTTCGGGTCTAAGTTAAACATCCAGAAATCTAAATAATGTTGATAAATTTGGAATGAAACTACCTAAATAGAGATTCTTGGTTGTTTTCTGTGAAGCAGAGTCCAAAATTGGTAAAATATCTAGAAGTATATGTTTCTCCAAACAAAGTCAGAATGCTATTTACAAACTTTGAATTAGTTTTGAAGAAAATTAAGGTAAGATTAATGTATGAAAAATCCTAACTTTATCACTTTTGGACATAAGAAATGCTTTAAAAATTGTGTTACTACCAAAATTAATTTGTTTTTGTTCCAGAATTTATCTTTATGTATTTAGGATAAGAAGCTATAAGAATAGCAAAGAATTGTGATGATTTGATATGGCAAAATTTAAAAAAAACAAAAATACCTGCCACTGTGTCTCAAAATAAGTTGAATCAGGATGGTTAGCAATCAGTGTTCCCTCTAAGCTGAGTTAGTGTGAGCTAGCTCACAGTTTTTTAGCCTCCGGCTCACATATTTTTGTCTTAGCTCAGGAAAAATTGCCCCAGAGTAAACTAATTTATGCAATAGCTCACAACTTTAATGCCAGTAGCTAACAAAACAGAATTTTTGCTCAGAAGACTCCACAGCTTAGAGGGGGTGTGGTTAGAGATCCCAAATATTATCATGTTGTGAGATAAATTAGTTATTTCTGTTTGTTAGTAATCCTATGAGGAGAATTAAGAGAGACGAATATTACAGTCATTATCATTCTTATATCAATTGTATTGTGGAAACATTGAAAAACATTATTTGTAAACAGTTTCCTCAGTTATCCTCTTCATGTTCCACTATAAGAGAGCTAGCCCTTAAGGCAGGTTGAAGAAGAACAGATTTTTAAGATGGGGAAAAGCACAAATTGATCACTGTTGTGACAATCAAAGATAAAAACAATCTTGAATTGCACTGTGATTGAAAGCAGTAATAAGGAAATTCCAGTTTATCAATATCTGAAGGTAAAGATGAAGATGGGTAGCTGTGTTACTCTGTCTGTAGCAGTAGAAAAGAGCAGTAGCACCTTAAAGACTATCAAAATTTGTGGGAGGGTATGAGCTTTCATGAGTCACTGCTCACTTCAGATACATACCCTACCACAAATTTTGGTAGTCTTGAAGGTAAAGCATCTACACACAAGTAAACTCCATAAAATGGAAATAGGCAGGTAGGCATCTGTGACGGAACCGGCCCGATTCTGCCTTCAGACCCGGTCCCGTCAGCTCCCTATTGAGTCGCCAACTCCTGGAGGGAGCTATTTCTCCTCCTGCCCCTTGGGCTCGCTGCCACCACCTGCTCAGTCTAGGGGTTCAGATTGAGAGGAACAGGACTCCCAATCCCCCTCTCCAGCTGTGAGGCCAGGCCTCAAGGTCCTCTGCCACCCTGCACTTGGGTTTCACAGAGACCTCAGCGCTTCTTTGGGGCACCCCCGGAGGATTGGCACCTTATCCAACTGCATGCCTTCCCCCTTCCCTGGGGCCCCCTTCTCAACCCAGCGTGGTCTAAAGCGGTTTGGGGATCTATGTGGTACAGAGTTTGACTGCCAGCATTTTAAACAGAAAAAACATTTATTTAAAAGAGAAAAGGATAGGGAAAGAAAAACAAAACAAAAACAGTTGCATCTACAAAATTAGCACAGCACAGCACCCGTACAGCACACAGCATAACAAAGAAAAGTTGATTATAACCGCATCCTGCTGGCCCTGATCTAAACTTGCCCTGTCTTGTGAATTACTTACTTAGTCTGCCTGCCTGGGGCTTCCCAGGCAGGAGCCTCCATTGCTCACCACATGCTCGCTCGAGCGCTGGCTTCCAACTCCCTTCTCTTCCTGCTAACACACATGCCAAGAACAAAAGCACTTCCTGCCTCTCTAGGAGATTTTCCCCCTAGCGTTGTTGGTTTGGCTCTCGAAGGGAGGGGGGAGTGAGGGGAAGGCTACAAAGCCTGCTGAGGGATTTACTGACCCCTGCCAAATGAAGCACCACCACTGACTAAAATGGCGTTTCTCCACAGCATCTAACTTCATTTCAGATATTAGTCTCTTTAATTTTTAGTCTATTCTTAAGGAAATTCTTCATTCCTATGTTTTTGGGATCAGAATCTAGCTAAACATTGGTACCATTCCATTGCTTGTGAGAGTAGTGTTTGGAATTCTCTACTGTCCCTCAGTATGTCTTTCTATGTTCGTCTTTGTTTATGAGAGAATGCTATTAAAAATGCTCCATCAAACCTACCTTTCACCTGTTAGACATGCTACAATGTATCAAGAAGTTAGTGATATAGGTTGGCATTGTGGGGAACCACATGCTGATTTTATACACATATGGTGAAAATGTATTAGATCTGAAAAATGTTGGAAGACAATAACTATAATGTTGACAAGAGGATTAGCGGTAAATATCTTCTCCAAATCCATCTTCAGCCACAGAACAAGCTGCAAAAATGTGGTTTATGCCCATCCCTATCCATGAAGTCTTTTAGCTTAGCCTTTTTATCCTTATATCATAGGACTATTCTACAAATTCTAAGCCTGAGTAACTGTGGGAGCAATCCTAAACAGGTCTAATGAGAAGTATTTCTAAAATGAGCTTTACTCCCACAAAAGTGCTCTTAGGATTGCCCTATGCATTTGCAAATGTTTTCATCATTATCATTTGCTTTTATTTTGCCCCTCTTCTGTTAAATGTTTAGATAGCAAACTTCTTGGAGCAGGCACCTACATCTAACAATAAAAGAAAACAATTGTGTAGTCCTCAGTTTCATCTAACTTTAAGTGCTGGGGGTGAAAGGAATTCTAGCACAATTTTTTTTTTTTTACTTAACCAAGAAAAATATAGAGTGATTCCTAATTCTTTATACCTGTCCTGAAGTTCTAATTATCTAAGTGAAATATTTATAGATTTATTTAATATAAAAAGATGGGTTCAGTCTAGGTAGTTTCCAAAAGTGGCAATGTACTTTGCCTGGAGCAATAAACTGTTCTTACTGGATCAGGTGCCTGCTTCCCAGAGAGCAATACAAATCTTTCCATTAAATGACTACGGTAATCTGTGGTAATTTTCCTTAATTCTTCTACTGCTTTCCCAACAGGAGTCCCAGTTCTTTTTTAAATTACCAACTAAATCTACCTAATAAGCTCCTTTTCCCTGAGTGAATATAATTCCATGTTGAAATATAAACAATATTACAATAAGCAACGGCAAAACAAAAATGGGGGCAGACAAGGTGTATATCATAATTTGCCTGAAACTACCCAAGAAGTCCGTCTGTCCTTTGTCAGTGCTTAGTTAGGAAAGTGATCACTGCTCCAGCTTCTAAAGCATATTTCTGTTCTAAACACAGGGCTGGACTGCAGTGCGTGTATGGGGGAAGCTATCATATAGAGGGGCAATATATTTTTTTTAAGAGGAGAGGACTGTGTCTTTGGCTTATTAGCTCAGATTTACCTCTGGGTCTGTATCTCTTTCATGGACTTGGACAGAATCACCCACATTTCACAGCTATTAAATCATATAGGAGCAAAGGACAAGTAAGATATCTTCTCAGAACAAAAATAATGATCTTTGGTTTAAGGTTGCCAAAATATTTCAAGAGCCAGAACAATTGAATAAATAAACATTACAATGTTAGAAAGGTAAAGGTAGTCCCCTGTGCAAGCACCAGTCGTTTCCAACTGTGGGGTGACATTGCATCACATTTTCACGGCAGACTTTTTTACGGGTGGTTTGCCATTGCCTTCCCCAGTCATCTACACTTTCCCCCCAGCAAGCTGGGAACTCATTTTACCGACCTCAGAAGGATGGAAGGCTGAGTCAACCTTGAGATGGCTACCTGAACCCAGCTTCCTCTGGGATTGAACCCAGGTCGTGAGCAGAGAGCTTGGACTGCAGTACTGCAGCTTTACCACTCTGCGGCACAATGTTACTCCCAGTGAAAACCCAGAACTGTTAGCCAAATTGCCTTAAAATTAGATTTGGGGAATTAGAGGGTGGACAATTAGGCTTTAATGAGATCTTTTGGATCTGTGTATACAGAAGATTTATCTTTTGGAAGTCCCCCAATAACAAGGAGATGTTGTCTAATAATCAAAGGATAAAATAAAGACAAGCATACAAGGGCATAAAACCATACAACACACATACAGGCCTAAGAAAAACAGATACGAAATTGATAGAGGGATAACACGAGGGCAAAATATAGACAAGGTATACTACCTGGTCCTGATGGGCTTAAGGTCCAATTACAACTAGAAGATATAGACATGCACTGCCATGTGCCATGCCTGATGCTCCTTACTTAGAGTAGGGAGGGGGGAACAATCTGGTTACATGTTGCTCAGGCAGAGAGAGAGAGAGATGAAGCCTTCTCTCCTGTTATAGTATTTTGGAAAGGGAGAGGTCCTCCCAAAAAAGGGGCTGGCTTGTTGGTGGGCAGTGTTTAGTCTATTCTGGGTACCTGATTGGGTGGCCACCTCAAGCCAATGAGCAGAACTGACTCTGGTCACCTGGATGGCTCTTCAGGTAACAATAGTGAGGGCTGATTTAGTGATATCCGCCCAATAGGTTACAGAAGGTCAGGATATGTGTTAATTGTTTGGGAGGTTTAGCAAAGATACCCCTGGGAGAGGCAAGCATAGTGAACAAAGAATTTGTATAGGTATCAGACATTACCATAGCATTAGACAAAGATAAGCTGAGTTGCTACAAAGAGCCAGGGAGGTAGCTGATTAATCAGTAGCTGAGGATTAGGGTGTGAACAACACTTATCATTAGTCCCCATTGTTATTATGCACTCTGTTTGGGCAGGGGAGAGGGCCATGTCCAGAGGGTGCCTTTAGGTGGGGATCAGAACAAGCTCTCTATGTTTCTGATCAGACTCCATTTTGTTTCCAGGAATAGGAGCCCCACTTTCTCTCTCTCTAGCTATTGAGGTGCTCCGTATGAACAGGCAGGGCCTCTTGGTTACACCTTCTAAGCTGCAGAGTCTTGTGAGCAAAAATTCTGCTTTGTGAGCTACTGGCATTAAAGTTGTGGGCTACTGGCATTAAAGTTGTGAGCTACTGCATAAATTATTGTGCTCTGGGGCCATTTTTCCTGAGCTAAGACAAAAATGTGTGAGCTGGAGGCTAAAAATCTGTGAGCTAGCTCATGCTAACTCAGCTTAGAAAGAACACTGGTAACTGCCACCCCACAATGCTCTTGGAACTCCTAAATCTTTATGGTGCAGGCTATAGATATTTGGGGAATCCCTAGAGCATTATGGGAAGCAATACCACTTCTGGAGTTTTACCAGAAGTGACATTACGAAGTGTGTGATGCTCTTCTTCCCGTCCATTTTCCTCATGTTGCCCCAGAGGATGCCTGCTGCCACTGGATAAGTGGCAAGGCTACTTCAGTGTCTCTAGTCAAGTGAGAGAGAATTTAAGATAAAAATAAATTTTCAGTCATTGCACTTGCAAGATGAAATCCTTATCCCACAATCATCATTACATTAATAGTCATTTCAATTCTATCTTGCTAATTTTCTGATAGGATTATTTTCCTTATGAGAGCAAGTAGCACCACCATGGAGCTGATTTAAATCAGGAAAAAGGTGCATGATGGAATTGTTAATCACTCTTACATGGTATTGTTATCTTGATCCAAAGTGTACACACACCACCATGGCTGTGGCTGTGTGTGTAAAGTCCCATAAAGTCACAGCCAACTTATGGTGACCCCATATGGTTTTCAAGGCAAGAGACTAACAGAAGTGGTTTGCCATTGTCTGCCTCTGCATAGTCTTCCTTGGTGGTAGGGTTGCCAAGTCCAATTCAAGAAATATCTGGGGACTTTGGGGGTGGAGCCAGGAGACATTAGGGGTGGAGCCAAGATCAAGGCTGTGACAAGCATAACTGAACTCCAAAGGGAGTTCTGGCTCTCACATTTAAAGGGATTGCACACCTTTTCAATTCCTTCCTTCCATAGGAAATAATGAAGGATAGGGGCACCTTCTTTTGAGGCTCATAGAATTGGACCCCCTGGTCCAATATTTTTGAAACTTGGGGGGTAATTTGGGGAGAGGCACTAGATGCTATACTGAAAATTTGGTGCCTCTACCCAAAAGACAGCCCCCCCCCAGAGCCCCATATACCTGCGGATCAATTCTCCATGATTTTCTATGGGAATAAATCTCCATAATAATAGAGTTCCCAGCAGACATTTCCCTCCCCTCCCCCCTCTTTCTGACGACCCTGAAGCGGGGGGAGGGCCTTCAAACCAGGGGATCCTCTGCCCCCACCTGGGGATTGGCAACCCTACTCGGTGATCTCCTATCCAAGTACTAGCCAGGGACAACCTTGCTTAGCTTCTGAGATCTAATGAGATGAGGGTAGCCTGGGCAGCCAGGTCAGGGCACATTGAGCCTACATATTAAGTTTATATTTATAATCTACAAATCTTATAATATTTACATCAACCTCTCCAAAATAATGTAAACAAAAGCAACCAGAATGGAGCCAAGTGAAGCCACAACTCAGACCTGATGGTAATTTGGTTAGGTTGTTGCTCTGCTGTTTTGGACCAAGCAAACTTAACTCAAGCAATAGAACAAGATAGGAGTCAAGTAGCACCTTTAAGACCAATAAACTTTTATTCAGAATGTAAGCTTTAGAAAGTTTGTTGGTCTTAAAGATGCAACCTGACTCCTGCTTTGTTCTACTGCTTCAGACCAACAAGGCTGCCCACCTGGATTTAACTCAATGATTAAATACTTTATCCAACAAAACAAAAATATTAGCATCTCAACAGTGTTGTAGTCTCCAGTTTTTAGACAGAACATACCAAATCAAACTTGATTATCAAACAAAACTCCATATTATGAACACGCCAATATTTGATAAGCGTAAGAACACACATGCTGTGTCTTTCAATAGCTGCAGTGTATGTAGCCTGGATGCTTTAATGGAACAGGGCAAGCTCTGATAGAACAGTATTTTAAAATGTATATAGTGATGAGTTACTCCAAGTTCTTGGTCAATAGGCCAATGAGAGATCTCATGTTCCAGTAATTTATTTGGACAGCTTTGTAAACTCAGCCACTGGTATAGATCAAAGCAAGTCTAATAATTTGTTGTTGCAAGGTAGCTGAGATGGCTTCTGGTCTAGGTCAGCTATAGCCTCCAGGAGTCCCCAGAGGACAGATTGGGAAATAGCTTTTTAAAAGTCCAACATAGTGAGATAGACTGGGGATCTATGGGCAGGCAATTAGCCAAGCCTAACTTTGGCTCAAGGCCACAATGTGTCTTATGGGCCCTTTATAAATGTTGAACAGCTGGCTGGTGAACCAGAAATAGACAAGGCATCTGCAGGCACTCACACAATCTCAGTCGGGTGGAGGAAGAAACCAACCAAGGAGATGGATCCAGTAGAACCAATAGCAGTAGGTTCCCAGGAGCTGAGCCACTCCTACCGGAGAGGGTCCATCCCCTGGGAGGGACAAAGACAGCTTGCTACTCCTGTTCAGACAGAGGAGAGGACATTAAAAAGGGGGAAAGGCAGACCTATGGGGTGTGTCATACCTTAATTTCTGACCCATCAAGGAGAATGGGTGGAAACCAAAAGTGTTGTGCTACCCCCCATCCCAGTTTTGAGGCCTAGAGCAGGGGTGTCAAACATGTGTCCCACAGGCCTAATCCAACTCTCAGAGGGCTCCAATCAGGCCCACCAGCAAATGGCCCTTGTCTGTTTTCTTCTCCCTCCCCTGCTTCCTTTGGTTGCCATTTTTGTGTTTCTCGCCTGTTCTTTGGTAACTATTTTTGTGCTTCTTCCTGTGATGCAGCCAAGTCAAGCTGCCTCTGGCTCTTTCCCTCTTTTCCCCTCCCTTTCCCACAAGGAACCAATGGATGAGCTTTGCTCTGTTGCTCTGCTCTGCAATTGATACAGCCTGGCTCTCTTAAAAAACCAGCAGAGCTACAGAGCCAAGTCCCTTCATTGGCTGAAGCTTCTCCTCCCTCCTTCTCCCTTGGGAAAAAGGGAGGGGGAAGAGGGAAAGACCAGAGGCTGCTTTGCTCAGCTGCCTCACTTCCACTGGAAAAATGGAAAAAATATCCCTAAGAGCAGGTGCCCTGTGGCCAAATCAGGCTCCTGGAGGGCTCCTATCATGCCCCTGAGCAACTGGTTATCATCTACATCCTTCTCCTTCTCTCTTGCTTCCTTCTGCATAACAGCTTGTTTTGCCAGGCTTGCTCAATCACACAAGAGCTACAGAGCAAAACCTCTATTTTCTCCATTAGCTGAGGTTCCTCCCTTGGGGAGGAAGGGAGGGAGGCAGAGCTTGCTTTGCCAGACTTCCTCAATAGCACATTGCAGCTACTGAGCCAAACCTCTTTTCCTTCTATTGGTCGAGGCTCCCTCCATTCTGGTCTCCTGGGGAAGGAAGGAAAGAGCCAGAGCTTCCTTCACCCAGTTCCCTGGATCCCATGGGAGAAATACAAAGAAAGCACCTTTAAGACCAGCAAGGGCTAATGTTTTAAGCATGTTTTATTACAAGGTTTTGGTTGTTGTTGTTTTTTAAAAACCCTTTTAATTGTGTTTGTCTGTGTCATTTATAAAGTTTATATCTCTGCTACCTAATCTTTTTTATGTGTCAAACCAATTTTATTATTGCAATGTATTGTAACAATATTTATAGAGAAAGCACTAAAGAAAGCACTAAAGTAAAATAATACCAATACATCACTTTTCACCTCTTCCATCTCCCTTATCTTGACCCCCACAGGTGTTTACTTAAATTGCTAAAAATACAAGGTGATATCTCTTAAAAAAAAAAAAACACCTTATACTCTATCCTCTTAACCTTATCAAAAAATATACTAATAGTCCAATAAAAACAAAAACCAAGAAAAAGAAAAAAAGACAATTCCATTTCTTTATAATTATTATTATAGTCCACCATTTGTACCTAATCTTAAATAGGAACACACACAGCCCGGCCTGACATGGCCCAGCCCAACAAGGTCTCATTTAGGTCAGATCCAGCTCTCATAACAAATGAGTTTGACACTTAGGGGTGTGCATTCGGTTTGGCCGAACCAAATCAACCGCCAAATCACCCCTGATTCGGCTGTATACGGAATCGCATACAGCTGAATCCAATTGGGGCCCATTATGCGGGAGCCGAGTATGGCTCCCTGTATACTTCTGTATAAATGCATGGTTTGCAGGGCTGTTGTGTAGCTGACCCCCCAGCCATCAGCAACATTGTTGATCTTTTGCTTACTTGAGTATCCAAGTAAGCACTGTTGTCTGGCCAATCACAGAGCAGTGCTATTTTTTGAAACTGCTCTCTGTAGAGCCAGAGAACCTTTTTAAGAAGTCTGCCTAGCTGGACTCTTCCATTGCTGCTGTGTTGGTGTGTGAGAGAGATTGTGCTGTGCTGGCCCTTGGCCTCAGCTGCTGCTGCTCTCTCTCAGCCTTGCCTGACCTGCCAGACAGTGGCTGGAGAAGAGAAGACGTCTAAGGTAAGACAGTCTTGGGGTTCTTGTTTTTATTTTAGTTGGTAAAAGGACTTTTTAAGACTCAGAGTCCCTTTACTTATCCAGATTTGGGTGGTGGGTACTAGCTTATTTGGGGTTAGGGTTAGGGGGTTCTGCTGGCGGAGGGAGCCTGGGGTGGGGTTTTTTTTTTGCCAATTTGCCTATATCTTATTTTAGTGAGAGGACTTTTAAAAGTGCAGTGTTTTTTTACTTTTCCTGATTTAGGTGGCTTGGTTGGATTTCTTGGGGTTAGGGTGAAGGTTTTTTATGAGGGGGAGGGGTTGGGAAAGTTCCTGTATTGTTAAAAGTTGTTTTTTACTGTTTTAAAAGGATTCTGTGTTTGATTTGTTGCTGCTGTGTTGTGCTGCTGTTGTTCCTTTTCTCTTCTGGTTCTTTGGGCGGGGGGTGCTGTTTGGCCTAATTTTCATTGTTTAAAAGGCCACTTTTTTAAAAGTTGAGTTTGTGTTGGCCTTCTGTTTGGATCTATTCTCTATTGCTGCAGGTTTTGCATCCTCCTGTCCTGTTGTCCCGCTTTTCCTGGTTCTGGTTTTAGGGGGGGGGTGTGTGTGTTGTTGACTGATTTGGCCTAAGGTTTCTTATTGGTGAAAAGGCCACTTTTTAAACTGTTGAGTTTGTTGGCCTTCTCCTGTTGTCCCTTTTCCTGGTTCTGCTTTTTTTTTGGGGGGGGGGGGTGTTGGTGACTGATTTGGGCTGAGGTTTCTTATTGGTGAAAAGGCCACTTTTTTAACAGTTGAGTTGCTTGGCCATTTCTGATTGTGCTGGTTTTGGGGGGGGTGGGGTTAAAAGTTAAGTTTCTTTCTGCCACGTTTTGGTTTTTTTAAATTACCTCTGGTTGGTGTGGGGGTTGGTGAGGGTGTGTATGGGCTAGGTCACTTTCATGTTTTTATAGAGTTATTTTTGGAGTCTGAGTGTGCTTTTGGTTTGGCTAGGGCCACTAAATAGGCTGCCCCACTAATAAGAGTGTTTTTAGGGATTGTGTTTTCTGAAATTAAAAAAAAATAATCCAGTTTAGGGCTTTATCTCCTTTCAAAATTCAAGTAGACCAGATAGGGGTGATTTAAAAAGATTTTAGGTTTCTCATAAAAGGCAGCATGACTACTAGGCCACATCAGGCTCCCTTTTAAAGAGACTAGGGTTGCAGTGCATCTTGCTTTCAGCCACTGAAAGCTGGTGCATCCTTAGATTTCCATAGGGTAAACCACAGCTTCTCTCAAGTTATAGGGGACACCTGATTTCTAGTTTGCAAGGAAATCAGGTTTGTCCCAGGATCTAGTTAGGATATAGGATATAACAAGGATTGCCTTCATCTCAAGGTAGCCTTTTGAAAACTGTAGCCAGGTAGAGGCAGGATCACCTAGGGTCCTAAACTTTCCCAGACTACTACTACCCCAACCCAAAGAGTGACAGGTTAGGGACCAAAAGAAAAAGAACAAAAAAGTTTTGGTGGGAGGGTTCTTAAAAAGAAGTCAGGGCACCTGTTGGTTCAGGGTACAGTGCAGTGAGTTAGGTTTGTAAAAAACCCCACTATCTCGGTTGTGTGAGACTGGCCAAGGGTGACATGAGTGACAGACAGCAGAAGAGGGGCCATGGGGGCAAGGCCAAGGAGAAGACTAGAGGGGGAGGACCCAGGTCTCCCCCCCACCTGTGCATGGGGCCACTCCACAGCCGCCTTCCAGCACTCCGACCTCTGGCTGGAGTGTGATGAAGAAGAAGGCCCGCCTTGGGCCCTTCATCGATGCTGCTGCTGGGGCGCCCTCAGCAGAGGTGCCAGTAGGTGCTGGCACTGAGCAGGGGTCTGCTACTCGGGCAGTCTCTCCTCCAGCTGATATCGCTCGGCCTCAGCAGCCAGAGGAGGGGCAGCAAGAGCAGCCTTCCTTGGAGATGAGCTTTGGGGACAGTTTTCTGTCCAAAACGATCACCCCAAGGAGGGTGCAGAGTGTCTTGCAGGAGCTGGAGGAGAAGCTGGTTGAGGAGGACCAGCCCCCTTCTTTGGTTTCTTCAGGCACCAGCAATCCTTTAGGGGATGACCAGGAGTGAAGGCTGCATGGGGTGGAGAGGGAAGAGATGGAGACACACGAGGTGCCTCCATCTCCGCCCACTTCCCCCCGGTGGCCAGCCCCTCCTGCTATCCTGAGACATGATGTATCTGCCCTGAGCACCTCAAAGGAGGTGGCTCTGGACACCCAAGCTGCCAGTCAGTTTGGGCATCCATTCACTTCCAAAGTCTGGAAGCATTTCCAACTTATGGAGGATCCATGCTATGCGCAGTGCCAGCTGTGCAGGGCCCGGATCAGTCGTGGGCGGGACCCTGCCCACCTGACTCCGGGGGGGATGCGGAACCATCTGTGGAAGCACTACCCAGGGGTGCTTCTTAAGGGGGAGAAGCAGGCTGGTGCTGTGGTGCCCAAGCGGCCAACACCACCCAACCAGGAGGTCCGTCCCATCGCGACTACCTCCGCTTTCCAGGAGCGTTCCATGGGAGTACAGGGATGCCAGGCATCTCTGCCTGAGATGTTTGGTAGGGTTGGCACCTGTGTGCCAAGAAGGGGAATCAGGTATGGCAGGAGGGTGATCGCCTGGAAACTTGCCAGGTCAATCGCCCATGGGCTTCCATTTTCAGTGTTCGAGAATCCTGGGGTGCTAGGGTTGCTTGAGTACCTGGCGCCCTGGTACAAAGTTCCTGCAAGAACCACCATTAGCAGGACCATTGTGCCAGCTGTTTTCAGGGCGACCAGATCTGTGGTGAAGGAGCATTTGTCCCGTGCTGCCGGGGGGGACTGTTCATTTCACCTCAGATATCTGGAGATCTCAACATGCGTTCGAGGGGTATCTCTCCCTGACTGCGCATTGGTGGCAACCAAGAGAACTGGGGGCAATGCAGTTTGGGGGTGGCAGCAGTAGCAGCAGGCAGGGTCAGGGCTGCCAGGCCAGCTATCGCTGGGCCTTGCTGCACGCCAAAGCAGTCGACACGCCGCACACGGCAGACACTCTCAAAGCCATCCTCTCACGGCAGTTAGAGGGTTGGGTAGGCAGTGGTGACGTCGCCACGGGCTTCGTGGTGACTGATGGTGGCTCCAACATCAAGGCGGCTGTCCAGCGTCAGGGCCTAAACGTCTTCCTTGCGTGGCCCACCTTCTCCACCTCGTGGTTAGGAATGCATTGGGCCAGACGAAAAGCCAGGATCGTCAGTATCTAGCCGCGACCCATGAGTACCGACTTCTGCTCCAGAAGTGTCAGCACATCACGGGTCACTTCTCACGCAGCAGTACGGACTCGTACTGGCTGCATGAGAAATAGACACTGACAGGCGTGCCAGTGCACAGCCTGATCGGCGACGTCAGCACATGCTGGAACTCCACCTGTGCCATGCTGGAGTGCATGGTGGAGCAGAGAGCAGCCCTGGATGCCTTTGTCTCTGAGACGAGGGTCTTTCGGGATGAGAACAGTCTCACCCAAGAGGATTGGGTGGTCATTTCTCAGACTGTGGAGGTTCTTGGGCCCTTCAAGACCCACACAGAAATGCTCTCGTCTGACACAGCGAGCATCGCACTGGTCGTCCCCATGGTCCAGATGGCCTGTGAGGACCTGGCCTCATTTCTAGTGCCAGCTCAAGGTCATGCAGACGTTCTTCCAGTGGTGCGCTAGCCCTGGTTGTTAGGCTGCAGGAAGGGCTTGAGGCCAGCTTTCAGACTTTCACCCAGGATAAGGTCTACATGATGGCGACCATGTTAGACCTGCGCCTTAAGGACACAGTCGCTGAGAGGGCCAACAAGCTCGATCGCTGGTGAGACGAGCTCTCCCAGAAGGTCGAGCGTTCCAGAGTCAGGGCGGGCCCAGTGCCAGTAGTTGAGGAGGAGGGGGGTGGAAGCAGCTCATCTGCCACTTCCACTGATGTTGTTCATCCCCAACCTCCCCAGCTAGGTACCAGACTCACACCACAAAGAGTCCTGAGGTGACACTCATCGGGAGGGTCGTTGGCCCCTCTAGGAGCGGTAGGGCACCGAGAGCGAAGATGGGTGCTGTGATGGTGAGGGACTATCTTTTGGAGCCCCTCGAGCCGCAGGAAGCATCTCCTTTGGACTACTGGGTCACAAAGGAGGAGGTCTGGCCGGCCCTCTCCTCCGTGGCCAAGGCATTCCTTTCATGCCCAGCGACAAGCGTGCAGAGCGAGTGCATCTTTTCGCATATGGGCGACATTGTCTGCTCACATTGCAATCGCCTGCAACCCTGGACAGTTGAACAGTTGGTCTTCCTGAAGGTCAACTTGCCTCTGTTCAGCGCCCCGAACGTAGACTTTGAGAGTGAATGAAGTGAGCACCTACTTGTGCCTGCATCCTCTCTGCCCGCGCTTGGAAGGTGGTTGTAAAAAGCTCCTCCACTAAAAATAGACTAGAATCCAAAGACAGCCCAAAAACTCACTCACAAATTGATTGGCAGTGCATTCCCCCCCCTCATCCCTCCCCATACCAAAAGTGAATGCTGGTTTAAAAACTGCAAAGCGATCCAAATTTCCCCAGTACTCCATCCACACATGCCTATTAATACTGAAAGGGTCATTGCAGCCCCCAACTGTAACCAACAGCACCCACAGGCCCAGCCCGGATAACCCAGGTTTTTTTTCAGGGGAAGGAGGAAGAAAGAGGGAGATGCCAGTGATGATGACAGGCAGCCAGCAGCCATACCAATGCTGAGGTCCCTCTAAAGGGACAGTGATGCTGGTGTGTTGCTGAGCTGAGAGAGAAGGAATGGTTGCCTTCCTCTCACACAATCTGAGGCCCTCCCAGCGATCTTCCTCATTTGGGGTGCAATTCTGGCTCGCCTCCTCGTGGTGCACCCTGGGTAACGCAAAAGAGCCTGGATCAGCCAACCATCCATCACTCAAGGTAAGTAAAAACGCTTCTTGCTTTGTGTCAGATACAGAATGATGTGGAGCTAGGTATGGTGGTCCACCGCTTCTCTTATTTGAGAGTTGTGTTGTTTGGGGCAGGGCTGTAGAGCTGGCATCTGTAGATTGTGTGTTCTGTGGCAGGGAAGCTGGCACCTGGGTGAGAGACCCAGAGCCAGCATGCTTGTTGTGTTTGGCCAGCTCTCCCCGTGTTGTTTGGGGCAGGGCTGGAGAGCTGGCATCTGTAGATTGCATGTTTTGTGGCAGGGAAGCTGGCACCTGGGTGAGAAACCCAGAGCCAGCATGCTTGTTGTGCTTGGCCAGCTCTCCCCGTGTTGTTTGGGGCAGGGCTGGAGAACTGGCATCTGGGTTTGCTGCAGCCAGGTCTGCAGAGCAGACCTTGAGCAGATTGTGTTTTGTGTGGCAGTGACATTGGCAACTGGGTTTATATTGTTTCCAGGCCTGCAGGGGTCATAGAGTAGATAGAGGGATGTAGTGCATTTGGGTCCTATAGAGATTCTCTGGCGTGAAGTTAGGTTTGGCTTTGGATGCCCCAGGAATTGGACCCCCTGGTCCAATTTTTTTTTGGCCTTGCAGGTTTTGTGTGGAACAGTGCCCTGAAGCTGCACAGCAGTTTGGGGGGCTCTCCTCAAAACCTCCTGCTCCCCAGTGCCACTTTTCCCACGACAATTACAGTGAGGAAGTGGCTCTAATTGGTTTTTTCTCACCATTGGGAGCAGTGTTCCTTTTGGGGTGCCCACAGATGGGTGCAGTCTTTTTGGGCCAGGGGGGTTTCATGCTGGGGAGTCCCCTGAAGCTGCCCTGCAATTTTGGGGCCTCTCCCTCAAACCCCCCTCTGGCCAGCCACTTTCCCCACAGCAATTATAGTGGAGAAAGTGGCTAATTGGGCTTTCCCCATCATTGTTGGCAATGGGCCTTTTGGGGAGCCCAAAGACAGGGACCCCCTGGTCCAATCTTTTTGGGACTTTGGGGTTTTGTAGGGGAGAGTCCCCTGCGGGTTCCCTGCAGTTTTTGGGGCTCTCCCTCAAACCTCCTGCCCCCCAATAGCCTCTAATTATGCCCTATGTTGCCATTGATTTCAATGGCCCATAGGGTATAATGGTGGAATAGGGGCACCCTCTTTGAGTGCCCCTGGAATGGGACCCCCTGGCCCAATCTTTTTGGGACTTGAAGGATTTGTAGGGGAGAGTCTCCTTCAGGTACCCTGAAAATTTGGGGGCTCTCCCTCAAACCCACTCCCCTCCAGGCAGCTTCAAATATACCCTATTTGCCATTGATTTCAAAGGTCCATAGGGTATAATGGGGCCATATATTCGGGAATAGCCGCGCATCTACCATATATGCTGCTCTTCCGACTACAGAATTCAGAAATATATGGGATTCCGTATTTTTTCCCCCCGTATACTTCCGAATCCGTGTACTACCGATTTTTTTTTTTTTTTTGCACATCCGTATGACACCTCTGTTTTAGATGAGGAATAATCCAATCCACAGTGAGGTGGATTAAGCTGATAGTGTGTGTCCAACACATTTCCGGTGTGGACTGCAGATTTTGAACACAGGCTTCTCTTTTTTTTCATTTTTCTTTTTGCATTTTATAATTTTAATGACAATTATTAATACAAAAATACTAAACAAACAATACAAAACAAATATACTATACTGGCCAACAGATATGACAATACAACCATAAGACAAAACATAACATCAAACTGGAGAGTGATGGTAAGAATTGATTAGTCCAAACATCAGTACTCTAAATCTAAATTAAATTGTATCTTAGTGTAATATGTTTACTATTAATCAGATATTCATATTTCCTGCCATACTATGAACTTTATCAAAATTATTTCCATCTTATTCTTATTTTCACATATATATTTTGCTCTCATTGACAAGAGTTACGTTTTCATGTCATTTTAAACCTGACATACAATGGTTTGTTCACACATGTTTGTTCACACATTTGTACATTCCCTTCTTTTAATCTCACTGATAGGTGGTCCATTTCTGCTAACTCAAGCAGTTTTTGTACAAACTCTTCTAGTCAACGTATCTGCTCAACTTTCCAACCTCTTGCATAAACTATTCTGACCGCCATGACTTCATGCACTAGAAATCTGTATACTGGTTTTGGGATGTGTTTCTGGCATATGTTTAATAAGTACATCCTGGGTTGGTGGCTAATGTTTCTTTTTAATACCTTTTGGAGCCAGCTATTAATCTGGCCTCAATATGTTCTTGCTTTTGAACAATGCCACCATATATGATAAAGGGACCCTTTTACCTTCTGGCATTTCCAATACTTATTGAAGACATTCTGATAGATCTTTGCAAGTTTCTCTGGTGTTGTATACCATCTATACACCATTTTATAGAGATTTTCTTTAAAAATGGCTGATCTTGTGAATTTTATACTTTCCACAGTTTTTCCCAGTCTATAAACTCTATGGCATGCCCAATGTCCTGCATCCATTTCACCCAGCTTTCCTTCACAACTTCTCCTTGCATTTTCATTTCTAACAATAGATCATAGATTTTTTTATTAGTTTCTCATCTGTGCCCATCATGACAACATCCAGTTCATTTATCTTTTTAGCAAAACCAGTTTCTTTATCTCCCCTAAATCTAGACTTAACTTGCATCTTAATCCACCAATCGAATTTTGTATCTTCAATTTTCAAATCCCCCTAATTATCCAATAACATTTCGTAATTGCTAGTGTCTTCCCATTTAATTAAATTAGGGTGCATTGAAGCCTCTATCGGTGATAGCCAACTCGGTGTATACTTATACATTTGTGGTTTAATCCAGGCCCAAATTCTATAAATTATCTTTCTAATTTCATGTCTAAGAAATAAAGAGTCTTTGGCAGGGGGTTGGTACCACATATATGAGTGCCATCCTCTGGACAGATCCGCTCCTTCTAGGACCAACAATCTCTTATTCCTCAATAGGATCCAGTCCCTTGCCCACATTAAAGTACACGCTTTACAATATAGTTGCCAATCCAGTAACGCCAATCCACCTCTTTGTTTCTTTTTTTTCTTTCCAATTTTAAAAAGTTTTATTAGTTTCAGAAAAAGTAAGGGTAAGGGATAGGGTGAGTAGAGAGCACAATACATTTTAAACTTCTCCTGCATAAAAATACTTTCAAAGAATACAAGCTTACAGCTACAATACTTTCTTTACATAAGAACATAAGAGAAGACATGTTGGATCAGGCCAATGGCCTATCCAGTCCAACACTCTGTGTCACACAGTGGCCAAAAAAATTATACACACACACACACATATATACACACTGTGGCTAATAGCCACTGATGGACCTCTGCTCCATATTTTTATCTAACCCCCTCTTGAAGCTGGCTATGCTTGTAAATTGTCCCATATTATTATCTCTATGCTAAACATCATCAACATTTTAAAATTTTATATTGTAAATCTTTTGGTTAAGTTATCTATTAGTTTTGACAATTCCAGTAAAGGCAATTTTGTAATATAAAATACAGGAAAAAAGAGAGAAATAAGTTCACACCAGAGAATCTTGAGTGTCTAACCAGGCATAACATTTCATCCAGTATTTTCTTACTTCTTTCTTAGATCTTCCAGCCAACAGCTGTGATAGAAAGTCCAGCTCTGCTGTTTCCAAAATGTTTCCCACCAAGTCCATTTTTGTGGGAATTTTCTGAGATTTTCATCTCTGCGCCAAGAGAATCCTGGCTGCTGTGTTGAAATGTGCCAACAAATGTCTCATTTCTTTGGAATAGTCCTCAGGAAATATATTCAATAAAAATAGTTCTGGTTTGAATTGGATCTGTGGCTTCATAATCTTCTGTAGTATTTCATGTACCATTTTCCAATAACCCTTCACTGTCTCACATGTCCACCACATATGATAAAAAGAACCAACCTGTTTAGTGCATTTCCAACATTTGTTAGACATATTAGTATAAATCTTACACAATTTCTGTGGGGTCAAGTACTATCTATAAAACATCATGTATAAATTTTCTTTAAATATTACTGACCTAGTTAATTTAACATTGAACTTCCACAGTCTCTCCCATTCTTCTAATGTAATATTATAACCAAAATTTTTTGCCCATTGAACCATACAATCTTTTACAACTTCGTCTTGTGTCTTCATCTGAAGTAGATATGCATATAATTTGGAAATTAGCTTTTCCTGTGGACCCAAAACCATTTTATCAAATGAGTATTGTTCTGTATTGAAACCTGTCGTCTTGTCTTTGGCATACCTAGATTCAACTTGCATTCTCATCCACCAATTCATTTTGATGTCCATATTTTCCAACTCTTCTCTGGTTTTCAATTTATTATCTTTTCCCAACAGGTCAGCGTACCTGTAATTCTGATTTGGTTTTAGAAGATTTGGATGAGTAAATGCTTCTACTGGAGAGACCCATCTTGGAATTTTTTGATAAATTCTGATTTTTAGCCATGACCACATGTGGTACAAGGATTTTCGAAACCAATGGTTCTTAAAATAGGAATGGCCTTCAAGTCTTTGATATTATAGATACACATGCCACCCCATAATGAGATCATGTCCCTCCAACAACAATTGTCTCTTATCATTCAATAGTATCCAGTCTCTTACCCACAAAAGCACAGAAGTTTGTAATACAATTGCCAGTCTGGAAGGCCCATACCTGCTCTTAATTTAGAGTCTTGCAATGTCTTTAGTTTGATTCTAGGTTTTTTGCCATGCCAAACATATTTAGAGACCATCTTGTTCAATTCTTGAAAAAATCCACTATTTAAAAATACTGGAATAGTTTGAAACAAGAATAATAGCCTTGGAAGGATATTCATCTTTATTAAGGCTATTCTTCCCATTAAGGATAGATTCAAGTCATGCATTTTTCCAAGTCTTTTTTAATTTCTTTAAGTAGTTTATCATAATTGTCTATTTTTAAATTACTAAACTTATTTGAAATAAGGACACCTAGATATTGGATTCTTTTCTCATACAAAAACCCTGATTTTTGCTGAAAAGATTGAATTTGTTCCATTGTCATATTCTTAGTCAAAAATTTTGTTTTGTGGTAATTAATCTTCAATCCTGCCCAGTAGCCAAATTGTTTAATCTTGTTTATGAGACAGTCTATTGAGTCTATTGGTTGCTCTAGTATAAAGCCTAGGTCATCTGCAAAGGCTCTGAGTTTATATTGTTCATCTTTTATCACAGCTCCGTTTATACTTGTATCTTCCCTTATTTGGTTATTCAGTACCTCTAGAGATAAGATAAAAAGTAGAAGTGACAATGGACAGCCTTGTCTTGTACCTTTTTGAATATTAATTACATCTGTTAGTTCGCCGTTCACTGTCACCCTTGCACTTTGAGCAGAGTATACTGTTTCTACTGCTCTCAAAAAGTTTTCATCACATTCCATACCTTTCAATTGTTGTAGCATAAATTGCCAATGAACATTATCGAAGGCCTTCTCAGCATCCAGACAAATTAGAGCCAATTGTTTCTCTGGATGAGTTTCATAATATTCCAAGATATTACAAATTGTTCTGACATTATCTTTCAAATATCTTCTAGGAAGGAACCCTGCTTGGTCATAATGTATTGTAGACTGTAAGACTTTCTTCAAATGTTGTGCCAATATTGCAGTGTAAATTTTATAATCCACATTTAAAAGGGAGATTGGATGATAGTTTTTAATATCTTTCAGATCAGTATCTTCTTTTGGAATCAAAGATATTGTAGCTTCTTGCCATGAAACTGGTATTTGGCATTCCTCAATAAGATGCTTAAATGGTAATAATAAAGACTCCTCATAGGCTTTGTAGAATTCTGCAAGCAATCCATCTGGACTCAGGGTTTTGCCATTCTTTTGAGATGCCATTGCGTCTCCAAGTTCCCATATTGTTATTGGTTCATTTAAATTTTTTGTTGTTCTTCTGTAAATTTATTGAGATTATTTTGATTGATATATTCTTCTAAATCTATTTTATGAGCTTGCTTATCTTCATATAATTTTTTATAGAACTGTTCCACGATTTGACATATCTCTTGCTTTTGAGTTTTCTCTTTATTATTCTTATCTTTCAGTGTCATAATTGTTCTTTTGGCCTTTTCTTTTCTCATCCTATAAGCCAACCACCTTCCAGGCTTGTTTGTATGTTCAAAATTTTTTTTGTCTAGCATACCTCAATTTAATCTTCGTCTCCTCCATAAGAATCAAGTTCAATTGGTATTGCATTTCTTTCATCTTTTTTTGAAATTAATGTTTCGTCAGTTGTTTTTTAAGATTCTTTTCAGCTTCTCCGGCTTGTGACATTAGATTTTGAAAATTTTCAGTTCTTTCTTTCTTTTTCTTGATACTATACCTAATTGCAAAGCCCCTATAATAAGCTTTAGCAGTGTCCCAAACTACTTGCATCTTTACATCTTGTGTTATGTTCTGTTTAAAAAAAGATTCCATTTCCACCATAGGTTCTTTAAGAAAGTCTTTATCTTTCAAAATTGAGATATTTAGCCTCCATGATCTTCTCATTCGTGTACCTTTGAGCTTTATCATTACAGGACTATGGTCTGAAATAACTCTTGTTTGAATTTCTGTCTCAACTAGATCTTTGATCATGCTTGCAGAAAGCCAACACATATCGATTCTTGACCAAGTTTGGTGGCTAGAAGAATAGTAGGTAAAGTCTTTAGAGTTAGGATATCTTGTTCTCCATACATCAACCAAATCCAGTTCTTCTACTAATTTCCAAAAACTAATTGGCAATTGAGGACTTTTACTTTTAGTCTGTTCATGCATTTTTTTATCCAGTTGTCTGTCAAAGACTGCATTGAAATCTCCTATTAGACAATATTTTACATACTCCAAGTTTGATAATTTAAGATGCAAATCTTGAAAAAAAAAATCTTGTTGATCATTTGGGGCATAGATATTTGCAAGTAAATTTTTTTATTATCCACTATAATTTCCACTAGTAGAATTCTTCCATCTTCAGAAGCATACTGCAATTGTGGGTTAAATTTGTCTTTAATATATATTGCCACTTCCCTTTTCTTCTTGTTCATGTCTGTTGCTGTAAATAAATTACCAAGTTTTTTATTTTTCAAAAGATAGTAAGTAAGTAATTTTTTATTTATACCCCGCCCTCCCTGCTGAGGCAGGCTCAGGGCGGCTTACAGGACATGATACGGGATCATGATATCATAATAACAGATAAAATCAATAACAGTATAAGTACAAATATAAATTATTATAAAACGTTAAAACAATACAGTGGTGCTATTTATCCGGCAGCATAATATTTATTCTGGTTACATCTTAAAGGCTTCTTGGAAGAGGGCAGTTTTGCAGGCCCTGCGGAACTGATTGAAGCCCCGCAGGGCCAGCACCTCCTCCGGTAGCTGATTCCACCATTGGGGGGCTTTTATAGAGAAGGCCAGCTCCCTGGTCATTTTAAGTTTGGCCTCCTTAGGCCCAGGGATTTCCAAAAGATTTTGTGAACTGGAACGCAGTGCTCTCTGGGGAACATATGGGGAGAGGCGGTCCTTGAGGTAGGCAGGTCCTCGGCCATATAGGGTTTTATAGGTGATAACCAGCACCTTGTAGTGAACCCGGTATACAATTGGCAGCCAGTGCAGTTCCCGCAGCCTAGGCCACACGTGTTCCCACCGAGGTAGTCCCACTAGTAGCCTGGCTGCTGCGTTCTGCACTAGCTGCAGTTTCCGCGTTCGGTACAGGGGCAGTCCCATGTAGAGGGCATTACAGTAGTCCAATCTCGAGGTGACTGTCGCATGGATCACTGTTGCCAGGTCGCCCCGCTCCAAGAAGGGGGCCAACTGCCTTGCCCGTCTAAGATGGAAAAAGGCGGATTTGGCAGTGGCCGCTATCTGGGCCTCCATTGTCAAGGAGGACTCCAGTAGCACTCCCAAGCTCCTGACTTTCCGCAATGGTACCAGTGGGGTCCCGTCAAAAGCTGGGAGGGAAATCCCCCCTTCTGGGGCGCCACAGCCTAGGCAAAGGACCTCTGTCTTCGCTGGATTCAATTTCAACCCGCTCAGCTTGATCCAGTCAGCAACGGCTTGCAATGCCCGGTCCAGATCTATAGGGCCGTCAGCGGCTCGGCCTCCCATCAATAGATAGAGCTGGGTGTCATCAGCATACTGGTGACAACCCAGCCCATGTCCCCAGGCAATCTGGGCAAGGGGGCGCATAAAGATGTTAAATAGTATTGGAGAGAGAACCGCCCCCTGAGGCACTCCACAATTAAGTGGGTACCTCTGAGACCGCTCTCCTCCAATCGCCACCCTTTGTCCCCGACCTGCAAGGAAAGAGGAAAGCCACTGTAAGGCTAACCCCTGAATCCCTGCGTCGGCGAGGCAGCGGGTCAGCAGCTTGTGATCGACCACATCGAACGCCGCCGATAGGTCTAGCAACAGCAATACTGCCACACCGCCTCAATCCAGATGTCGCCGGAGATCATCCATGAGGGCGACCAACACCGTCTCTGTCCCGTGGCCCGGGAGGAAGCCGGACTGAAAAGGATCTAAGGTGGAAGCGTCATCCAGGAAGCTCTGCAACTGCAACTCCACAGCCCTCTCTATTACTTTGCCCAAAAGTTGAGAGTTGATCTTTAGTTAAAATATGAGTTTCTTGTAAGCAAATTATGTCCATTTCCATTTTTATCAAATATCTAAAAGTCTTCCTCCTTTTGACAGGAGAGTTAAGTCCATTGGCATTAATTGAAACTATTGAGGCCATTATGGGTTTTGCTTATCATTATCTTATCTTTTTTGGATTGCTCTCTTGTGTGGTATCTCCATGATTCATTTGGATTCTCTTCACCCAAACTTTCTTCCTCCTCCTCCTCATCCTTCTTTTCCTTGCCTTCTTTTTCCTTCACTCTATCCAGAAAATTCTGAGCTTTGAAAATGGAATTTATCCTGTATCTGTTCTCCTGGAAGGTAAAAAGAAGGCCTTCTGGCATTAGCCACATATAGGGTATTTCTCTTCCTCTCAAAAAGTCTGTTAATGTGTGATATTGTCTCCTCTTTTGTCTCACTGGCCAAGGTACCTCTCTTAGAATTTTCACCATGTTTCCAGCTATCATCATCGGTCTGTCTTTTACTTGCTTCAAAATGTCATCGTTAGTCCTATTTCTTGTGAGCTTCAAATGAACTTCAATAAGTAATTTATTTCATCTTGTGTAACTTGATGGCACCCGTCTAACTTGATCAAACTCTTCTTCCATCCTCTGAGGAGTCACCTGTAAAATTTCAGCCAAGACTTCACTTAAAATTTTCTGTAAATCTTCAGTTTTCTCTTCTGATATATTTTGAAACCACAGCATATAGGCAGCTCTGTCTACTTCCAACTGCAAAAGTCTAGAATCATGTATATTCTGTTCTTTTTCCAGATGTTACACCTTTTAGATATTCTCTGTCACCTGACCATCTAATACTTTTAAGGCTTTGTTAGTCTCAGCTGTCTGTCTGCTGTTTTCCAAAAGCTCTTGTTTAATCTCTGCCATCTGTTCACCAATATTGTCTACTTTATTAGTCAGCTGTGCTATAGCAGTCATTAAGGTGTTTTGCATTTCTTTCATATCTCCCTGCATGGTTGTAAATTTCCCTGGCCCAGGTGGAGCATTAAGTGAAGGAATTGGTGGCCTTCCTTCTCTGTTTTCTTTTTTTTTTACTGTTTCTTTGAAACCAATCCCAGCTTTATTTTCCATTCTTATTAGAATAAGCACACTCACAGCCACAAGTCCAATAATGCCTCTTCAGAGTTTGTTTTGAAACTCTATGTTTCTGTTTATAACAGATAAGCTAATCTCCACCAAGCAATGCCCTTATTATGGAATAATTTAAAAAAGAAAACAGCTTCTATCAACAATTTGTGGCAGCCAAAACAATAGTAAGAATAATAGTAAACAAATTTTTTAGCCGACCACACTTAATAGTCAATAGGCAAACAATTCAGTTCACAGCAACAAAAACAATTCACTATTACAAGTCCTCCAGCAATGCTGATTCAGTTGAAATCCAAGTCACTACAACGTCTTTCAACAACTTCAAATTTCAGGAACTTCAAGGTATAAATTTATAATCCAGGGCTGAATGCCCTATTTGTAATCCAAGAGTAAAATCAAGCATTAAAAATTAAGCCAATGATCCAAAGAAAAAGAAAAAGGGAAACCAGGCACTCTCAAAAGGAAAAGCAAAAAGTAATAGGAAATAGGAAAAAGTTCCCATATTTGATAATGCAAAAGAAAGAAGGGTGAATAATTAAAAAAAAATCCAAAGCCAAAAATATTTAAACCATGTCAAAAATATTCCAGCCACAGATAAAAGGGAGGAAAAGAAAAAATAAAAACAAGGTTAAAGGGTTATATCCATATCATCCAACACGAACAGGTAAAAATCCACTTTGGCAATTTGCAGAAGTGTTCTTCTTCCAACCAGAGATCCTGCTATATCTTATAAGTCAGTATAAAATATCCACCAGCATTTAAAAATCAGTTGGGACTCTTATAAATTCATTTGTAGCACTTCAATTTAAGCTTCAAAGTATTTTTTAGCAAGCTGTCCTTCACATCCATATAAACTTGCAAGCAAACAGCTTTCCCAAAATCCAAAACTCCCCCCCCCCCACTCAAAGGGGGTTTAAAGCAAATCAGTTAAATTCAGCCATCAAGTCTCTTGTATAACTAAAAATTGGTGTGATCTCCTCATGCAGGTGTTATAAATATTACCAGGATAGGCAGAAACTTTTACAAACCTTGAAAAAGAAGGAGAAAGAGTCCCCCCCCGCCCTTAGTCTTTTGCCTCACTTGAAGTCTGCTTCAGCTCTGGTTCTCCATTTCCCTGCTTGTCAGAGATACTGCCATTCACATCAATAATATGAAGAAAGAACACTTACAGTAGTAGCAAGATTGATGTTGCTTGTCTTGGTATTACGGAGTTTTAAAGTCCAAAATGTAGTATGCAAGAAGAAGAGAAGAAGCCAGTGGCTGACCCTCTTGCCATTTAAAAATGGCGATCGGAGCGATGAGGCTAGGAGCAAGTGGGACCGGGGGGCAGCCACCTCCGCTGACACCCCCGTTCTACCGCGCAAGCACCCTGACTTCTGGGACCCTTCCTGGGCCCCAGAGTCGAGTCGTCCTTTGTGGGTGACTCCTCTAACGATCTGATTTAGAAGTGGCTGTGGATGCGCCAGTCCGAGCCGCTTCTAAACGCATGTCGCCAAATCCAGAAGTCCCCACCTCTTTGTTTATTATCTTGAAATACTTTAAGTTTAATGCTGGGTCTTCTGTTTTGCCAGATAAATTTGGATACCATTACATTTATCTGTTGAAAAAAATGTGGTAATGTAATGGGAATAACATTCTAGGTAATATGTTCATTTTAACTGTTGAGAGTCTACCTAGTAGTGAAATTTGCATATCTTGCCATCTTGTTAGGTCTGCCTTAATTTCCTTAAATAACTTGTCATAATTGTCCACTTTCAATGACCTCACTCCCGCCGTCAAATGGATTCCCAAATATTTCACTTTTTTCTTGTACCCAAATCCTGATTTACTCTCTAATTCCTCAATTTGTTCTGCAGTCATATTTTTTTGTCAAGAATTGGGAGGGGGGGTTATGATTAACTTTAAGCCCCATTACATCTCCAAATTGTTCCAATCTTCCACTTAGTTTATCAATTGATGCATTTGGATCTTCCAAGATAAAAACCAAATCATCTGCAAAAGCCTGAACTTTAAAACTTTCTCCTTTTATTTTCAAGCCCCTTATTTCCTGGTCTTCTCTTATCAGGGCTATCAAATACTCTAATGTTAAAATAAATAGTAACGGCGAAAGTGGACAACCTTGCCTCATTCTTTGTTCTACCTGTATCAAACTGGACAATTTGCCATTGATATTGATTCTGGCCTTCTGGTTATTGTAAATAGATTTAATCATGCCTTCAAAGTACTCTCCACATTCAATATCTTTCAGGCATGTCAGCATATAATTCCAATTTATGTTATCAAATGCTTTTTCAGAATCTAAGACAAAACAAGCCATTTGTTTATCCAGATGCTCTGTATAATATTCTAATATATTCAGTATTGTCCATACATTTTGCCTCATTTGCCTTTTAGGCAAAAAGCCAGGCATCTCATATAGTAGTCTGATAGTGACCACTATACTGGCTGTCTCTATACTTGCACTGCCGCATAGAAGTTGCAGTTATTTTTCTGTAGAAGAAGATTATGGTTTTATAGATAAATACAAACCCCTCAGTCTATGGTGCCTTCACATGTTCTTGACCAGCACACAATGCACTTATGTACAAAAACTCACAATGCCAAGCCATTTCAATAAATCAAAAGTAGGCTTGCAATTTACAGATACACATCTCAACAGCATAATCAAGATTGCTAAAGCACAGACATTGTTTCCAGATTTTGATCCAATAATTCAGAGCAAGAGGGATCAGTTATCAGAAACTGTTAAACAAAATATTGCAAACTTGTTAGTGTTTTAAGAATGTTTTATTTTAGGTTAATAAAAAACTTTAGTTGTTTTTGTCTGTGCCCTATAAGGTTTATACCTCCACTACCTGGTATTACACTTTATGATACACATGGCCCGGCCCAGCAAGGTCTCCTTTATGTCAGATCTGGCCCTCATAATAAATGAGTTTGACACCCCTACAGACTCCAAGGAGTGGAGCAAGGAGACAGAAGAAGAAAAAGAAGAAGGTATTGGATTTATACCCTGCCCTTCACCCTGAATCTCAGAGCACGTTACAATCTCCTTTACTTTCCTCCCCCATAACAGACAAACTGTGAGGTGGGTGGGGCTGAGAGAGCTCTCACAGCAGCTACCCTTTCAAGGACAACTCTGCAAGTGCTACAGCTGACCCAAGGCCATTCTAGCAGCTGCAAGTGGAGAAGTGGAGAATCAAACCTGGTTCTCCCAGAAAAGAGTCTGCATGCTTAACCAATACACCAAACTGGCTCTGGAAAAGCTGGTTGTAGACCCTGACTCTCAACAACATAGTGGAGAAAGAGGGCACTGCAACCTACTTGTGACAGTGGTTTCAGCCTTCACTACCGAGGGTTCCTTTATTGGTAAGTCTGATTATCTGAATATGCAGAGAAAGTGTCTGACATGTCAAGCACAGAGGGGGAGGTACAAGCTGTATCTATCCTGATTCACCTGAAGTTTAAAGGAAATTTCTCAAGCCCCTGTGGATGAGAGGACTCAAGCTTCTGCCCCCAGTATAGGAGGAGGCATATGGTGGTAATTTGAGACTCTGTAATAAGAGGGGTAGAGGGCTAAAGTGTACCAGTCAATCTTGTCATCATGAGAGTACATTGTCTACAAAGTGCACGCATCCAGGCTGTGACAGAATGGCTGGAAAGATTCAAGACCACAGATTGTTATTCCTTCCTTCTCATCCATGTGCAAACAAATGATATTGCCCAGCACAGCACATATTAAGAGACTATGAGGCTCTGGGTAAAGAGGTGAAGGACCTGGGAGCACAGGTTGTTATTTCATTAGTACTTCTTGTCAAAGGCCATGGCTTAAGAAGAAAGAGAAAAACACTGGAAGTAAACAAATGGCTATGTAGACAGGGCTGGTATGTCCATGTAGGCTAGGTATGCAGCTACCTAGGGTGCTACCTGGCCTCCACCCCATGCATGCCCTCCACCCCCTGTGCCCCTTCCCTGCTGCTGTGGTGCTCACCCTTGTTGCCTGCCTCTCCACCACCCTCTTCTGCATCGCCGTCTACCTGCAGGTGGGTGGCAGTGGCAGCGGGGAAGGGGCACTGGGTGGCGGTGTGGTACGTCAGTGGGCGAGCTTGGAAGCACTCAGAGCCAGACTCCAAATGCCTCCAAGCACATGCACCACACCGCCAACCCTGCTCAGCCTTCTCAGGTCTTCTCAGGTACCCCCAGCAGAAGCACAGACCCAGGAAGGCTGAGCAGGGGCAGCACAGTGGTATGTGTACTTGGAGGTGCTCCGTGCCACGTTGCCTGCTACCTCCGTGCTCACCCTCACTGCCAGGCATCAGAAATGGTGTTGGCAGAAAAGTTTTGGTTTTTGGACCATGGCTTCCACTTTCAAAATGAAGCTCTTCTGTTGGAAGATGATTTGCATCTCATAAGGGTAGGGAAAACTGTGTTTGATAAGAGCCTTGCAAACCTAATAAGGGAGGGCTTTAAACTGAATCCTATTGGGGAGGAAGACAAAAATTCAAAGCCTAGTAGGATGTCAGGAACTGGAGATAAGAACACCAAAGATGTGCAGGGTAGGGCACATAGGCAGGAGCACATTAAATTGGAGATAAGAACAGAAATGAAATACTCAGGGCAAATAAGTAATGAATTCTGATATTTCTACACTAATGTGCAGATTATGGGAAACAAGCAGAGAAACTTGTAATACAGGGATTATGATCTAATAAAACATTACTGAAATTTGGTGGAATGACACTCACAACTGGAATATTAGGATTGAGGGGTACAACAAGGATGTGTATTTTTGTGAGGAAATGCATGGGATTTCAGTTGATAGTCTCTGGGTAAAAATAAAAGGGGTTAACAAAGAGTAGTGATATTATGGTGAGGGTCTGCGATTGGCCACCAGGCTAGGCAGAGGGCTTGGATGAGATACTCTTAGATCAGATTATGAAATTGCACCCCCCCCCCCAATTCAGAATAATGAGACAGACACCAGAATGGATCAAAGGGCCACTTTTATTTAAAACTCAACAGTAAGGGGAAACAGTGGGGCCAGGTCAAGCCAGGGGTCAGAACCAGACCACCTCCTTGACCCGCAACTGGGCGAGCCCCAGGCCCCGGGTGTGAGCCGACTCAGACCCGGCTCAGACCCGGCCAGCCAGGCACGAGATCCCATTCACGAAGTTCCACCCTCCCCCAAGCTGTACAGCCTGGGGTGTGGACAACTCAATAGTGCCAGGATCCCGAGGATCCCTGGAGCCAACTTTGGGCTGTACAGCTTGAAGGTCACCCCAGGGACGCCATTCACCCCAATGGTGCGGTGCCATGGGAGCTCACCAACACCCCAAACAACATGTTCCCAACAGTAAACAGCCACAGACAGAGCCAAGCCTCAGCTTAGGCTGCTGTACCCACCTGAACCAGAACATGTTACAGCCCTTGCCGTAACTCGGCCAAAAAGGCCTGGTTGCCCTTTACCGAAAGATGAACCCCATCCGGCAAATATAAATCCGCACAGCAGGCTCTAATGGACGGGTGCGGCATATAAAATCCCAGCCCCGACTCCATGGCAATACAAAAGGCCCTATTGGCCTTCCTCCTGGCCCGCTCCAAACCTGCTGGGTCCAAGGCCGCCCGCCACTCACGGCACGGCAACATGGCCGACCACAGGATAAGGACACCCGGCCATCTCTCCTTGATCTCTCCTCATCCCGGGCCTGAAGTGAAAGGGTCTTACACTTCAGTAAACCCAAATCATTCTCCCCCAGGTGAATCACCAATACATGCGGTGGCGGGCCCCTCCTTACCATGAACAGCAGTGAAAGGAGTCCCACCCACCTCATGCCACATCAGCCTTGCCACTCAATGACAGCCTGTTCACTCAGGCCCAACTGAGATCCAACCGGCGTCCGTCGGGCCTGATGTGCCGCCCAGAAAACAATACTGTGGCCGCAAATGAGGGTCCTCCTCCTTTCGATGCCAGCCACAGCACCTACAAAAGAAAAACTGTTAGAACTTACACTTGCATAATGGAAAAACAGTTACACATCTTGAAGGGAAAGCCGGCAACAATATAGCTAACTTAAGTCTGAACAGACTGTATGTAAGTCCAAAAAGCCCTGGATTTCCAACGACCCACGCGGCGAATAGCCTCGCCCTCGTAACCAATGGCTGCAGCTGTGGACGCAGCTCCTATTCTAAAAGAATGAGTGCTGAATTTTGCACCCCAAAGTCCCAATTTTTCCAATGCCCGACTAGTAACTGTCCAAAATTGAAACTTAGTCAACGGGGATGTGTCTTTATGGCAAAACAAAGGACCCTGCGCCGGCCCACGCATGTCCAAATAATGCGCAAGGGCTGTCACTGGACACAACTCCTTATCAGAACAGGGTCCCAAAGTAGTTGTGCAACCCCTCTGACCTTGATCCATCTTAGACCGGCGGATCCGTACGATCGCCTGCCCCTTGACAAACTTGACATCCCCGACCTGGAGGACCCTAGCTGAAGCGTCATTACGGGAGAATGCCACCAACTCAGACACCCGCAAAGCCCCGAAAAAGCTGTTCGTGCGGCTGCATGAAATAGTGCCTGTTCAAAACTTGAGGTGCAAACAGTAGGCCCAGGTGGCATGAAGCCCTTGGAGAATGGAAGGGGAAATTGGTTGCCTACCGTCAACCTGCCGCCCAGCCTCCCGTGACCATCCCTCCAACATCTTTGAAATACGAAAATCTCTAGTCAACTCCGAATACCCCCGCGCCTTGCTAATGAAGGACATTACACCCCGCCAAAAGGATGTGCCATTGAAGTCCTTCAGAAAGGTCTCCCAAACCTCAAGGTCACTGCGCATACTGCTAGTGACGTGGGTAAAGTAATGCGGTAAGCGCAGGGATGCCATGGCATCACAAAATTGATGCAAAAACGCTCGGCCTGGGGCCATCACTTTGCACACAAAGTTCAGGTGGCCCACTAACTGCTGGTGCTCCAAAAGAGTGACCTTCCGCTTGCACTTTATGGCCGCCACTCTGGCCCGAAGGTTCTCCAGCTTATCCAACGGCAGCTGAGATAGTGATGCACTGTATTGAGCTCTATCCCCCCAAAAGTCAAAACCACCATTGGGCCCTCCGTCGTTTCCCTTGCCAAAGGTACGCCCAGCTCAGCAGCCAACCGCTCGAATGACCTCAACAAGCGTGCGCATTGCCCCGAGCCCGCTGGGCCAACAAAGAGAAAATTATCCAGATAATGCGCCATATCGTGCACCCCCGTCCTGCACCGTAATGCCCATTCCAAAAATGTGCTAAACCTCTTGAGAGCAGCGCACGACATGGAACACCCCATAGGAAGAGTTCTAACCAGGTAAAAACAACCTTGAAAAGCAAAACCCAACAATTCAAAATCATCCGGGTGCACGGGAAGGAGGTGAAAGGCCAACTTAATGTCACATTTCGCCATCTTCGTGCCCACCCCGCAGTGACGCACAATCCGCACTGCCCCGTCAAAAGACGTATACTTTTTCCACCTCTACCCTCTGGAATCGGTAGAGGAGGTATTAAAAGATCTAAGTGAATATGGAGAGAATGCGGGCTTGAAAGTGAACAAACATAAATCTAAAATCCTGACTAAAAATATGACATCTCAGGAAGTTCTCGATCTTGAAAGGAAAACAGGTTTTAAAATGGATAAAAAGCTAAAATATTTAGGAATAACAGTTTCAAATAAATGCAGCACCATATATGAGGACAATTATATACCTTTATTAAAGGAGGTAGAGTTATTATTTTAAAAATGGAGTAATTTGAGGCTTTCCTTTATGGGTAAAGCTGCACTACTTAAAATGAACATACTTCCAAAAGTTTTGTTTTTACTCCAAATGGTGAACTTTGCAGTTAGGAAACCTTTCTTTTCTAAGCTAAATCAAATGATGAGATCTTTCATTTGGCAGGGAAAGAAACCCAGGGTCAGATGGAAGATTTTAACAGACAAGAAAGAGAATGGAGGTTTGGGGCTTCCTGATTGTGAAATCTACCATATAGCATGTGCAATCTTGTGGATAAAAGACTGGGTAATTCTGGATGATAATCGTGTACTAGCATTAGAAGGATTTGACTTACAGGCAGGATGGCATGCAAATTTATGGTACGTCGAAAAACCACAAAATTACTTTAGGAATCATTTAGTAAGGAAATCTCTTTATGAAGTCTGGATAAAAGTTAAGAGGAAAATATATGATAAAACTCCTAGGTGGCTCTCACCAGAAGAGGCTTCAATTAAACCGCAGTTACGGCACTCTAGGAGGATGATTAGATACACAGATTTATTGGATGATAAGGGTAAAATTAGAAAGAAGGAAGACTTGGAAGCTATGGGGTTTAAAATTGATTGGTGGGTAATGACGCAAATCGTATCAAAGTACAATAAAGATAAAATTTTAGGTTTTACTAAGGAGAATTTTGACTTCGATTTAATAATAGCTACAAGACAAGAGAAAGTTATTAAGAAGGTTTATAACAACATGATGCAAATAAAGCTTGAGGAGGAAATAGTAAAAGAAACCATGATAAAGTGGTCTAAAAATCTAAAGAAAAATATAACTTTGGAACAATGGGAGATGCTATGGAAAAATAATTATAAGATTATAAAACCGGTTAATTTTAGAGAAAACTTCTTTAAGCTTTTTCATAGATGGTACATTACCCCAGTCCAATTAAATAAGATCAACCAATCCATATCTCCTAAATGTTGGAAGTGCGGAATAATGATAGGATCTTTTTACCACTTATGGTGGACATGCAATGTATCAAAGAGATACTGGGTAGATATTCATAGAATGTTAAAAGAAATTCTCAAGACAAATATTCTGTTTAAGCCCGAAATGATGCTACTCTCACTAGTTAGAAATGAAGTACCTCGTGAAGACGAATACATTACTGTTTATATTGGAGACAAAAGGTAGCTCCCCAAAGGGAAGATGTAATACAGAAAATATTCCAAATTGTAGAAATGGACATTCTATCTAATTTGATAAAAGGGATCCCAAAGACCGAAGCGGTAAAGACATGGGAAAAAGTTTATAGGTGGTTAGAAAAAAAATATGATTTTTCTATATTATGTTTTATTGTTTATGTTATAATCAAGTAACTTAAAGAAGACGGTTTAAAAATTCCTTCTAGGTTTTGAACCACGAACTATCTCTTTTTAGTATGCAAACTAACGTGTAATTAACCGTATAGGATGATGTTAATCCCTTTTGTGTTATTTGTTCTTTCTTTCTTTTTTCTTTTTTTCTTTTTATTTCTGTATGTTTAAGCTTTAAGACTGGAATTATAATTAAAATAATATATATATATATATAAAAAAGACGTATACTTAACAGAACACAACTCAACAGGAATGGCATCATTAACCGACCAACCCCTCGGGTAGGATAGGTGGTGTATTAAACGAAACTCCCCCGCTGCTTTTTAAGGTACTACCCCCAAGGAGGAGACCAGCAAATTGGGTACCGGGGGGACCGCGAACGGTCCCAAAACTCGGCCTTCTGCACGTTCCTTCCTTATTTTTTTCCATCATGACATGCTCCAACCCACACACGGACCGTAAATTCGAGCACGAAAATGGGGTCTGAAGACCCTGATAAGGGATCCTAAACCCCAGGGAAAACCCCTCGAACAAGAAATGCCTATCATCCAAATGTGGGTAATCCTGTAGCAACTCTCTAAGAACCCTCAGTTGAATGGGGCTGGGGCCCTTTTCCAGCCTGGTGATTGGGCCCTCCCCCTGGCCGCTTGTTGCCTCCTTTGGCTTGGACCTACTGCAGGCCGTAAAAGCATGGGGGCCGTCACACAGCGGACATTCATGTTTATATCTACAAGCTTTTCTGGCACACGTGCCTTGGAAGGTCAACTCCCAGCAAAGCAGCCATGGCTGAACTGACTGCCCCGCCGTCACACGGGTGCCAGCAGAATGAGCTGTCTTCTGTACTAGATGACTGCTGTCCGATCTATCTCCCGTGTTCGGCTTTGCTGGTGCCATGAGCTGCAGCCAAAGCTGCTGATTGATTTGGTCCCAAGGAAGCCCGGGGTTAATGGCTGCCCTCATATGAAATTCTTGTCGTATTGAAGCCACGCCCCGCCGCAAAGTCATTGTACGCACAGTAAATAATATCGCAGTACTGGAATAGAGGGGCTGCCCTCCAAGGCTGGGCCCTAGCAATAACTCCCGCATATATTAGGAACCCTGTCAGCCAGTTTGACTACAACCTATCCACCTTTCTCTCCTTCAGTTTCTCCTTATCCTTCTCGTCTAGCTCATCCTTAGACTTCTTTTCCAGCTCCCTGTATAACAGGCTAAAGACATCCACATATTCGCCTTTTAAAATCGTCTCCCTGGTTGCCGATGTAAGATGATCACCTAGTGGCATAGCTGGATCACCAAAGGGGAGCGCATGAAATGCTACTGAACAATATGGAACCGGGGGATGTGATGGACCATCCCCTGCTGCAGGGACCAGGATGTGGACGAGGAGGCGGCCTGCTACCATCCCCAAGGGAGCACTCCCCCAGCCGGAGAAGTCACCGCCCTTCCCGAATTACCAGTCTGTCCCACAACTGATGAAGACGAAGGTCAAGGCGACCAGACCCCACCCTGACCAGGAAAAGTAGGTGGATTAGAGGGCAAGCCAGGCGGCAAATGGTAACTAGTGGGCGGGCCCCCACCCCGGTAGGGGGACCCTGCTGTGTGGGGCAGCCCCGCCGCGCCTAAACCGGGTCCTACTATTGGGCCCCACACCATCCCCTGCTGCTGAGCCAGTGACCTACCTTCCCCGTCTTGTGGAACCACCGCCACCACTTCTGGCTCCTCCCGCTGCTCCTCCTCTGTTGGCACCACCTCACTCAAACTGTTGTCCTCGCCACCCTGTAAGGCAGAAAGATGTGTGAGCACCTCCTTTTGGAAGGTAATAGTAGCGGCCCTGCCGGCACCCTTGAGCCCAGTGATTCTCCTTGAAGGGCCTGCCACCCCTTTTTCCCCTTCCAAAACAGCCAAGCAGTCCAATATGGCTTGACGAGTCCTCGCTTCCTCGTTATCCTCAACAGGAGGCACCACAGGGAGAGGCCTCTTAAGGGGCTTCTTGGCTGGCTGCTTCCCTTTTGAAGGGCCTTGTCCTTTTTAGGCCCATGACACAATGAAATACAGCCCCAAATCAACTTGCTTGCCAGGCACCACAGCAATGCATTGCTGCTTAGACTCAAACCCACAGGGGCACTCACCCCCGTTATAAAAGTAAAGCACTGCCAAGCCTTAGACCACCACCCCTCAAGGCCCGCGGAGCGTTCTCACCCATCCCTCGGGCCCCACCGACGTTGACAATAGCCTCCTGCCTGGAGGCTCGTACTTGGGACCAAACCCGCAACCCTGGCATTAACCCAAGCTCGCCCCCTAAACCCACCAAATGAATAACAAAAAAGAGGGGGGAGGGAGTCTGCCGCCACCTGAACCGAGCCCTGCGCAAGCCCAACCGCTGCTGAATGAAAGGACGTCCTCAGAGCTTGCAAACTGCCGCTGCTGCACTCCCGAACGCCCAGCAGATCAGCGTCCCTCGCTGGCAACGCTCCCAAGACACCCTGGAAGCCGCACAGCTCGCCACCCAGCAAAACAGCTAATACAAGGCAGAGCTGCTTCCTCCGAGAAACAGCTTTTCGAACTGCGACACTGGGAGCGGGGTCGGCCTTATAAGGCCGCCCACGCCCCCTAGCAGTTCGGGATCAGTCCATTGTCTCGCTCCTTTAGGGGAGGCAATGGACGGCCCCCAGCCTAAGGCGGCCGATCAGCCGCTCAGCTGGGTGAGGCCGAATTCTCAAAGAGCCAGGACATAGGGGTCATGGGAGATTTCAATTACCTGTTTATTTGTTGGAAGTCAAACTCTGTAAAAAATAAAAGGTCTAATAAATTCCTGACTTGTTTTGCTGACAACTTCATTTTCCTGTAGGTGGAGAAGGGTACAAGGGAGTCTGCTATCTTAAATTTTATTCACAATAACGGGAGAATTGGTGGATGAAATGAAAGTAGTGGGCACCGTGGGTAGTAATGATCATGTAATTTTGGAGTTTAAGATCTTAGGGTAGGGGGAAACTGTAAGTAGTCAGACATACAGGCTAGACTTTACAAAAGCCATGTCAGACTAAACTTATAGCCTTGTTGAGAGCGTTACATCCTTGTTGGATCAGGGGGAATGCAGTGGACACAGTTTATTTTGATTTCAGTAAGGCTTTTTGATAAGGTTCCGCATAATATTCTTGTGACAAGTAGGTAAAATGTGGTTTGGATCCTATTACTATTAGGTGGATCTGTAACTGGGTGACATATTACACCCAAAGAGTGCTTGTTAATGGCTCCTCATCCTCTTGGAGAGAAGTGACAAGTGGAGTGCCTCAGGAATCTGTCTTGAAACCTGTTTTGTTCAATATCTTTATAAATGACTTGGATGAAGGAATAGAAGGGATACTCATTAAATGTGTAGATGATACTAAGTTGGGGTGGGGGGAGTGTGACAAGGTGATTATCTTATTAGTCACCTCTATAAAACCTGATGCTGCATCAATTTACCAAAATTCCCCTCCAGAAATGGCACATTAGGCACTCTTAAAGATTTAAACAGTTTTTAAGGTTTATTTGAACAAACTGTAAGGGAAGGAAATCAATATTTACACAGTGTTTGGTATTTGGTATTGGTAGACTGAAAGTTACATAGAATCACAGAACTACAGTATGTCACAGAAGTGAGTACACCCCCTCACATTTTGTAAATATTTATCTTTTCATGTTACAACACTGAAGAAATGACACTTGGCTACAATATAATACAATGCTATACAGCTTGTATAACAGTGTAAATGTGCTGTCCCCTCAAAATTACACAACACATAGCCATTAATGTCTAAACAGCTGGCAACAAAAGTGAGTACACCCCTAAGTGATAATGTCCAAATGGGGCCCGAGTAGCCATTTTCCCTCCCTGGTGTCATGTGACTCGTTAGGGGTACAAGGTATCAGGTGTGAAGGGGGAGCAGGTTATTGCTCTCACTCCCTCATACTGGTCACTGGAAGTTCCACATGGCACCTCATGGCAATGAACTCTCTGAGGATCTGAAAAAATGAATTGTTGCTCTACATAAAGATGGCCTAGGCTATAAGAAGATTGCCAAGACCCTGAAACTGAGCTGCAGCACGGTGGCCAAGACCATACAGCAGTTTAACAGGACAGGTTCCACTCAGAACAGTCCTCGCCATGGTCGACCAAAGAAGCTGAGTGCCCGTGCTCAGTGTCATACCCAGAGGTTGGCTTTGGGAAATAGACGTATGAGTGCTGCCAGCATTGCTACAGAGGTTGAAGGGATAGGGGGTCACCCTGTCCATGCTCAGACTATACGCTGCACACTACGGGCGTTTTCGCACAGGGCTTACCCCGGAGTGACGACCCTCTTCACCACACAGCGTCTGCACGGATTTCGCACCAACTCCTCCACAGAACTCGGAAGAGCCGCAAAGTCCCGCGGCTTTTGCGTTGTAAACTGGTTTTTGGCAGTTTACATTTGCGACACAAAAGCCGCGGGACTTTGCGGCTCTTCCGGGTTCTGCAGAGCAGTTGGTGCGAAATCTGCGCAGACGCTGCGCTGTGAAGAGGGACGTCGCTCTGGGGAAGCCCTGTGCGAAAACGCCCTACATCAAATTGGTCTGCAGGGCTGTTGTCCCAGAAGGAAGCCTCTTCTAAAGATGATGCACAAGAAAGCCCGCAAACGGTTTGCTGCAGACAAGCAAACTAAGGACATGGATTTCTGGAACCATGTCCTGCGGTCCGATGAGACCAAAATAAACTTATTTGGTTCAGATGGTGTCAAGCGTGTGTGGTGGCAACCAGGTGAGGAGTACAAAGACAAGTGTGTCTTGCCTACAGTCAAGCATGGTGGTGGGAATGTCATGGTCTGGGGCTGCATGAGTGCTGCCGGCACTGGGGAGCTACAGTTCATTGAGGGAACCATGAATGCCAACATGTACTGTGACATACTGAAGCAGAGCATGATCCCCTCCCTTTAGAGACTGGGCTGCAGGGCAGTATTCCAACATGATAACGACCTCAAACACACCTTCAAAACGACCACTGCCTTGCTAAAGAAGCTGAGGGTAAAGGTGATGGACTGACCAAGCATGTCTCCAGACCTAAACCCTATTGAGCATCTGTGGGGATTCTGAAACAGAAGGTGGAGGTGTGCAAGGTCTCTAACATCCACCAGCTATGTGACGTCGTCATGGAGGAGTGGAAGAGGACTCCAGTGGCAACCTGTGAAGCTCTGGTGAACTCTATGCCCAAGAGGGTTAAGGCAGTGCTGGAAAATAATGGTGGCCACACAAATTATTGACACTTTGGGCCCCATTTGGACATTATCACTTAGGGGTGTACTCACTTTTGTTGCCAGCAGTTTAGACATTAATGGCTGTATGTTGCGTAATTTTGAGAGGACAGCACATTTACACTGTTATACAAGCTGTAGACTCACTACTTTACATTGTAGCCAAGTGTCATTTCTTCAGTGTTGTCACATGAAAAGATATACTTAAATATTTACAAAATGTGAGGGGGTGTACTCACGTCTGTGACATACTGTACATCTTATGCTGCTGAATATACAAGAGACGTTTTAAGACTTAGGGCTGTTTGGTATTCACTGAAGGTATAACAGATGTTCTAGATTTCCTTATGAACTGGTGAATCACGTAATCTTGAGAATGTACTCAGCTTTATCCCTCTGTTTAAGACTAGGGCTTTCCTACTAGACCCTCTTCTCTGGTAAGATCATTATTATCTTCCCTTTAAGAACAATAACCTGGGCTTTTGGCATGTTTAGGGCGTTCCAAGGCCACTTCAAAGCATTTGCTAAATCCTTATATTCCAGATTGACAATCTTCTTACACTGGATATTAAGCTTAACACTGGAGAAGTAATTCCCCTCTCAAGTTGTGATTCTTTGTTTTACACAGAGAGAGACTGCTTAAATGACTGGAACAGTCTCCTACAGAGTCTATTCTTTTTCCAAAGTCACACCACACTGGCCCTGAAACAGACTCTGCTTTTTAGACTCTTCTCACACTACAGAGTCTCCCAAAAGCCACTACTCACTTCTCCATCCAACTCTCCAACTCCCACTCTAACTGCCTGACACTCTCTTCCTAACAGTTAGCTTCAGTTCCCAAATCAGAGTGAGTTCCATGAGCTGTCAATCAAGTCAGCTAATTCACTCTCATCCAAGCAGCACTGAACGTACCTCTGCTTGCTGTCCATCACAGGGAGCAAATACAGCAGAAGACAGAGTCGGGTTATAGGATGATCTTGACAGGCTGGAAAAGTGGGCTAAAACTAACAAAATGAATTTCAATAGAGGTAAATACAAATTTCTGCATTTAGGTAGGAAAAATCAAAAGCATAACTATCGGATGGGGAAGACTTGCCTTGGCAGTAGTACATGCAAAAAGGATCTAGTGGTCTTACACTGAACATGAGACAGTAGTGTGATGCAGTAGCTAAAAAGGTAAATGTGATTTTGGGCTGCATCAACAAATGAATAGTGACCAGATCACACAATGTGATGATATCATTTTACTCTGCTGTTGTTAGACCTCACTTGGAGTATTGTGTTCTGTTTTGGGCACTATAGTTTAAGAAGGATGTTAACAAGCTAGACAGAGGCGTCAAACTCATTTGTTAGGATGGCCAGATCTGACATAAATGTCACTACATTGGAGCAGGCCATCCATGCCATAAAATGTAAAACAAGGTACCAGAGATATAAACTTTATAAAGGTGATTTCAGATGTCAAATGGCAATAGCAGGCTTGACTGGATTAAATGTGATATGCAGAGGAGTAGTAGGTATGGAGATACCAACATTGGTAATGAGCCAGGAAACCTAGGTCTCAATTCCATTCAGAAGGATTCAGTCCAAGAGGATGCAAAGAATAAATGGACATAAGTAGGGCATTAGAAACCACAACATTCAGTTGCTGACCTAAGAGTAGTTGTGCTCTTACAAAGATTAGAGAGACAGGTTAATAGCAATTAAGAAAGACAATGCATCCTCTTGGACTGAACTAAGAGCTAGTTTTCCTGCCTCATTACCAATGTGTGCTATTATATTTGGCATCTGAAATCACTCCACTCCCCAAGATATAACAACCAATTCAAGTGTTCAAATTCCTAATCAGGGCCTTTTTGAAATAAAATAAATTCAAATAGAAACAGAGGCCAATTTTTTTTAAAATAACTTTTCCAAATAAGCCAAAATAAGTTCCTCAGTGTACATCGTGCTTGTCTGAAGAATCCACCCAACCATCCTCTCTCTCTCCCTCCCTTCAAAGTATGCTTGCACACAAAAGACGGGGGGGGGGGGGGAACAGTGTTGGTCTTGAAGCTGCCATGGATTCCAACTTTATTTTTTCTCTCTCAATTTGCTCCCCCTCCCTTCCTTCCTAAAAGAGGAGCAGCCCCAAAGAAGGAAGCAGAAACGCTGTGTGTGTGAGAAAGAGAGAGAGTCAGGAAGGGGGAGGGGAGGCAGGAAGTAAAGAGCCACTGAGGGAGCTGGGTGGGAAAAGCAAGCTATGGTGTGGCTGCAGTAGTAGCAGCCCTGGAAAAGGAAGCAGGAGAAGGAAGTTGCTTGGGAGACAGATTTGAGCTCTGTGAGAGCTGGCTGCATATGTTTGACACATGTGTTTGACACATGTCCAGAGGAGGGCAAGTAAGATGATGAGGAGTCTGAAGACCAAGTTCTGTGAGGAAAGGTTGAAGAAGCTGTGTATGTTTAGCCTGGAGTGGAGCTGACTGAGAGGTGATATAATAACCAAGTTCAAAGGGCTGTCATATAGAAGATGGAGTAGAGTTTTCTGTTGTCCCAGAAGGTTGGCCAGCACTAGTGAATTGAAATTAAATCAAAAGAATTTTTAGCTAAACATTAGGAAGAACGTCTTGACAATTAGAGCAGTTCCTTAGTGGAACAGGCTTCCTCAGGTAGTGGGCACTCCTTTGGAATGTTTTTAAGAGGCTAGATAGCTGTCTTACAGATACACTGATTGCAGGGCTTTTTTTGTAGAGGAACTCCTTTGCATATTAGGACATACACCCCTGATGTATGGTGCATATTAGGCCATACACCCCGGATGGCCAATCCTCCAAGAGCTTACAGGGCTTTTAGTACAAGGCCTACTGTAAACTCCAAAAGGATTGGTTACATCAGGATGTGTGGCCTAATATGCAAAGGAGTTCCTGCTACAAAAAAGCCGTGGCTGATTTTATGAATTCTGGCAGATTATGAGATGGTGGGCAGGAACGGATGAGTCAGGAGGATGGAGGAGGCTTTCATAGTCCTTTCTTATGTGGCCAGGGTAATGCTGATTGCCACTTGGAGGTCAGGCAGTAATTTTCCACCAGGCTACATTGGCCAGGGATCCTGGAGATTTTTTTTGTTTCTTTGCCTTCCTCTGGGCATAGAGCAGGGGACATGGGGAGTGGGTGGAAGGGAGTTGAGAATTTCTTGAGTTTTGCAGAGGATTGGATTAGATTACCCTTGAAGTGCCTATGTTTCTAAGATAGAGCCAGGCGGAATAGGCTGGAGGCCATTTGCTGGTGTCCAGATGGATGATTGCCTGGCCCCAAAATGTGGCTTGAGGCCACAACCTGATGTAGGCCCTTTAAATGTGTTGTATAGCTGTCTGGTGAGCCAGAAATGGACACTGCAGGTGCAGACACTCTCACCATCTCAATCAGAAAGAAGGAGACCAACCAAAGAAATGTATCTGGCAGAACCAACAGGGCTAAGCTCCTGTGGGCTGACCACTCTGACAGGTTGGAGGCCCAGCCACTGGGAGGAACCAAGGCAATCTGTTGAGGCTGTGCAGACTAGGGAGAGTCCTTTGGAAAAGGGGTGAGACAGGTATATGGAGATGTGCCAGACCATAGTTCCTGACACAGCAAGTAGGAAATCTGGATACCAGGAGTTTCGTGCTAATCCCCCTACTCTCTCAATCCCAAAGCCGCAAGGAGACCTGAGATAGTGGTGATCCCTCAACATCTGTAATTCAAGCTCCTTTTCATATACCCATTACATTATCACCAATATTTTCAGCATACTGAAGCACTATGGACTTCTCTGGTGGTCTGATATTCTGTACATGTTTTAGAATTATTCTAAGGGATTTATCTTTAGTACACTGTATGTAATTTATAACTTTGATTTATAACCTGAAGTGCAAGGCTAACTAGGCGTCTTGCTTCCTGTCTTGGAAACTTGCCTTCAGGTCGGAGATGCATCACAGACAGCTGCAATTCAGCAGTCAGCAGGACAGAACACTCTGTGTATCATGCACAGATACATTGGGATGGATGGACGGACGGATGAGCGACGAGGGATGAGGGACAGATGGACGGATAATGAACGATGGACCGATGGACGATGGACAGACAGATGGAGGATGATGGAGGATTGAGATGAATGGAGGATGGATGGATGGATGGATGGATGGAAGAAGATGGAGGATGATGGAGGATGGAGGAGGATGGAGAAGGATGGAGGATGGAGAAGGAGGGAGGAGGAAGGATGGAAAAGGAGGGAGGAGGAGGGCGGAGGAGGGAGCAGGATGGGGGAGGAGGGAGGAGGAGGGAGGGAGGAGGAGGGAGGATGGAGGAGGAGGGAGGAGGAGGGGGAGGGAGCAGGATGGAGGAGGCTGGATGGATGGAGGAGGGAGGGAGGGAGGATGGATGGATGGATGGATGGAGAATAGATGGATGATGATGGATGATGGAGGAGGATGGATGGATGAGGAGGGAGGAGGATGGAGGATGGAGGATGGATGGAGGAGGGAGGAGGATGGATGGAGGATGCAGTATGGAGGATGTAAGATGATGGAGGATGGAGGATGATGGGGGAGGGAGGGAGGAGATAGGAAGGGAGGGAGGGAGGAGGGATGGATGGAGGGAGGGAGGGATGGATGGATGGAGGAGGATGGAGGGAGGGATGGATGATGGATGGATGATGGATGGATGATGGAGGACAGATAGACAGATAGACAGACAGATAGACAGATAGTTAGATAGATGTCATCAGGGGTATTTCCAGCCAAGCTAAGGAGGCAGTGGTCCAGCCGCTTTTGAAGAAGCCAGCTTTGGACCTGATGGTCCTTGCCAATTATCGACCAGCTTCGAACTTACTGTTTCTGGGCAAGATACTTGAGAAAGCAGTGGCTGAGCAGTTCCAAGCTTTCCTGGAGGATTCATCTGTCCTTGACCCCTTCCAGTCCAGCTTCTGTCCTAGTCATGGGACGGAGACCGTTCTGGTCACCCTCACAGATGACCTTAGAAGGCATCTGGATCAAGGCATATCAGCGCTGCTATTGACCGGGGCACTGGAAGCAGTGGCCAGTTGGGTACAGCTGAGCCAGCTGAAGCTTAATCCAACTAAGATGGAGGTCCTATACCTGAGTCACGGGGGGCCAAGATTGGGCATCCGGCTCCCCACCCTGGATAGTGCATCTCTTGTGCCAGCTCAGAAGGTGAGGAGTCTGGGTGTGATACTGGATCCCACCCTTTCTATTGATGGCCCAGGTCACAGCTGCTGCACAATCTACTTTTCACCATCTTCGGAGGTCAAACAACTAGTACCTTATTTGGCTCCTCGGGACTTAGCTACAGTGATCCATACAATAGTAACTTCCAGATTGGACTACTGTAACTTGCTCTACGCAGGCTTGCCCTTGAGACTGATCCGGAAACTCCAGCTGGTGCAGAATGCAGCAGCACGATTGCTAACTGAATTGCCTGTACGGGCAAGCAGTCGGCCGATGCTGCGCAGTCGGCACTGGCTACCAGTTGAGTACCGGATCCGCTTCAAGGTTGTGGTATTGACATTTAAAGCCTTGTGTGGCCTGGGACTGGCACACCTGCGGGACTGTCTCTCCCTATTTGAGACCCAAAAGCCATTACGATTGGCCGGCCAACATCTTCTGACCATCCCTGGCCCAAAGGACATCCAGCTTGCCTCAACCAGGGCCAGAGCTTTTTTGGCCCTGGCCCCGACCTGGTGGAATCAGCTCCCTATAGAGATTCGGGCCCTTCCGGATTTATTACCATTCCAGAGGGCCTGCAAAATGGAGCTGTTCCGCCACGTCTATGGTTTAGGCAAGCGGACGTCCTCATCCTCCTATTATAGCATCTAACTGGTCTCCCAGTAATGGCTCCCATTTCAACTGAGGTCAATACTGTTGACATCTTAGGGCAACTTAAGGCTGCCCATGATAATTACGCCCCATGTGTTCAAACCATGGCGTCTTAAATAATTACTTTTAATTTATTGGCTTAATTGTTTTAACTATTCTGATGTTTTATTGTTGATGTTACTGTTTTAGCATGTACTATAAATGTACAGAATAAATCAGACAGACAGACAGACAGACAGACAGACAGACAGACAGACAGACAGACAGACAGACAGATAGATAGATAGATAGATAGATAGATAGATAGATAGATACTTGAACACCATGACATATACTGGATCAGCTGTTCTGTCACAGTCTACTCTACTTCAGAGGATTGTTGGCAGGATAAATTGAGAAGGCAAGAACCAGGTATGCTTCTCTTGAATAAAAAATAAATAAAATGTTTTTGAAGCTGCTACCTTACTTAAATTGTTCTAAAATGCAGCTGATAGCGTTTATGCAAGTGATTGCTACAAACGTATTGTGAAGATGAAACCTATGTATTGTAGCTATTAGTGTAAACCTTAAGGTACAATTTCATGATAACATATTGGGATATCAGCTGCTAACTTTAACACAGCTCTGTATCTACTTTAAAAACTAAGGTCACAACCTTATAATGGTCAACCAGCCTATTAATTTAGCCATGAGGGAATCAGTTCCTGCTAGATGTTGAACTTACTACATAGGAAGCCCCTTACTTGAAAACAAATTCTTTACCAGCTGCTAGAAGTCCCCCACCCTTTTAAAAAAATAATAGGTAGCAATCTGTACTTAAGAAGTTGGCTTCTTGCTCTTTAAATGCTGGGGTGACCTCTGCCAAGTGAGTAGGTTGAGGAAGTACGGTAAATGATTTACACCTGTAGGTACAAGTTGCAGTGCAGATCCCATTTCTGTGCTGGTTCCATTAATTTTTTTCAGACACCTTTTACACCTTTAGTAAGTGTCTTAAGAGGGCATACATTCTTTCTCTTGTTTCTCCTTACAACAGTTAGTTTGTGATAGTCTGTAATAATTTCTAGTTTTCTATTTTTTAAAAAAAGATGTGACCCAAAACCTTGCTGCATTCAGTCCCCTGAGAATATTGGGTCGAGGTTTTTGATCCCTGCTGCTCATTGATTTGGAGGCTGATGTAGTGCAAGGAGCCCTTATTAGTGGCGTCTGTCACTGCTGTAATGTTTTTGTTATTTTTCCTCATTTGTTCACTCTGACATCATGTCATTACAGAATGGTGCTGTTCAGGCCCTGCCTTGGCTGTTCGTTAGCGTGTGTTTAATGAGCAGCTTAATTGAGCTGTCTAGTAGGCCACCTGTCACCCTCCGGACTTATTAACATACTAATGGCCTGACATTGTATTCTCTGACAGGCAACAGGGTTTACTGATTTGATGTCTGGACATGGGGGTTTTATGCAGGAATGAGAGAGGATATTGGGAAGGAGGTTTAAAAACACAAATTAACTCTTTGGTATCTCTGTATTTATGGCTGCCCAAGGAAAAAGTTCAACACAGAGCTGAGAAGGGAAGCTGTCGCAGTTAGTGGGTCCAACTTTAGCATTGCAGTTCGGACACGTTTCTTCAGGAGAAAATATGTTCATGGTATGAGGAGCAGGCTTTGCTTCTATTACAGTATTATTGTTGTTGCTACTTCAAAGGGAAAACCTTCTAAAGCACAAGGAAAAGTTTTGTGACTAGTCTTTTCACTACTGTGGATAAACAAATGAAAGGCAAGAAATTTCCAGTTAAGGGATTTAAGTGCACTACATTGTTCCACTTGTTGAATCCAGATGAAGACATTCATAGTCAGTGAACACTGAGGAGAATTGTAAAGGTTCAAAGGAATGGCTTAAGTGTATGCAAGTTTAATCAAAATACTTGTTTTGTTTTTTTTGTTTTTGTTTTTTTCCTAACAGCAAGAGGTAGACCTTCTGTCATAGGCAGGGAACACCACCAGATGGGATGGCTTAAAGTGCAAGGCTACAATAACTGCATACTATTCACATTTACCTTACAAAAAGACACAAGGGTATGTGGTGGGGTGAGTTTTAAATACAAGACTTGATGAGAGGTCTTATTTTACAACGAAGGGCTCAGACAACTTTAGCTAACAGTGGAAAGAAACTCTCTGCATGAAGAGAGTCAATCAGCAGGAAGAGAAGCAGAACCTTTTTGAAATCCCTGAGGCACTTGCTATGTCTGGCTGCATAGTCAGCAGAAGAATTGGCTAAGAGACTGTACATAAATAAGGAACATGTCAGTCATTCCCCCAGATGCCACTGCTAGGGGGGATACATTCCAGAGCTTGGCATTTTTTGCTGCACCTGCCAGGCACGTCATGTATGTCTCTTTGGCAAAGGCAAACAGTGCTGTAATTACAGGAATGAGGTTCTGAACCACTGCCAAAAAAGAAATATGTGTATTTAGAAAAATCTGTAAATTGCCTTTCCTAAAAGCTCAAGGTGGCTTACAAGGAAAATTACATGAAAACCAAATACACAAAAGCAATAAAAGCCATTAAAAATAAACAAAATAATCAAACACATTACAGAGCCTGATATCAGACTGATAGACTGGAACTCTGAAAAGAAAGCTCTTGGAAGCAGCATGGTCTTCCAGAAGGTTAGCAATGAAGGTACCTTCTGTATAAGTTCTGGAAGCCCTTAGCACAAGAGGGTGACTGATCCCTACTGGGGACCTGTAGGATATTCAGTGAATAAAGCCTGCCCATATCCTCTTGACTACTAGTATTTCAAGGAGGTCTCCCATCCAAGTAGTAATCACATAGTTGACCCTGCTTAGCTTCTGAGATCTGACAGGATCGGGTTTGCCTGAGCTATCCAGATCACAGCTGTTTAGCTGTTATTTTTGATAGCCTTTATGATATAAAAATTGTCTACATATGACAGACATACAAAGAAAAACTACTTTATTTTTATTCCAGTATCCAGGTACACCTCTATAAACAGTTTCAAGAAACGTGAACTTAGATCCCTGAAGCAGAAATCACTGATGGCAATATTCTCTATGTGCTATCCCATTAGGGTCCCCCCCCCATTTTAAATTTAATTTGTCTACTTATGCTATTCACAGGTTGAAAGTGTAATAAATACTTGGAAAGTATTCAAGTCTACTACTTTCTACTGAGATATTTCCTGCCTAAACATCTTGAGTGATTTTCTTGAAAACAATTACTTTTAAACAAATTTTGTTAGACTTTAATGGTCTGTCCCTACGCAATGGAAATAATAATTCAGTATATTCTGTAGCAAACTCCTTTCACTTAAGTAAATTATGGATTTTTCATTTATCCTTATCTATTATTACCCATTTTCCTTAGCCACCTTTCCATTTTTGTTTTACAAGGATCTCTTGAGGGTCTGTTCTGTAAGCTTATGCCTGTGTTGCAAGTAGATGTGGCACCATACCAAGTAGGAGGTGTTGGCTTGTATGCTAGGGTTTCAAAGCAGTTTTTGTAGTAAGTTACAATGCTTATCAGAGAATAGTCCATGGGAACATATGGCCCCCTCTGATTAAAATGCATAACTTGGAGAATGGAAATGAATGCATAATGACTGCACTTACGCATAGCCTCCAATGTAAGTAACTGGACAAACTGCTATAGTTCAGTACTTTCATTTAAAAGTGCCCGGGATTTCATATTGTGAAAGTTCAAGACAATGTAATCATTGCATTGTAATAATATATGAAGGTTCTTCACTCTCATAAGAGAATGAGCGCTTGTTTTGCAGAAATGTCTTTAAACAACACATTGTTGAAGGTACATGTATTATGGAAAAACACAGGTGTGTTTTTTTTTACAAAAATAAACAATAATGTAAGTATTTATTTCAGATATTTGCATTCCATACTGTTGACTTGGGTTTTTCAGTTCAGGATAAACAAGAAAAGAAAGAAGCACAAAGTGTTTTATATATATATATATATATATATATATATATATATATATATATATATATATATACACACACACACACACACACACACACACACATACATACATACATACATACATACACACACACACCTTTGGAATTTATATATATATATATATATATATATAAACCTTTGGAGTAATTTGAACCCAATGGTGTTATGCAAAGATGGAGTGTTAGCTAAATTACAATTTTTAAAATAACACAATAACATAAATGGAGAAATTCACCCCAGAAGCCACATGTGCAATACCAACAGAAGATGTGGATGCAGTTGCCTGTGCTTGTATGCAAAGGTCCCTTTCTGGATCAGGTGCCATTGAGCAACCATCTCTCATGCATAGATACAGTTATCTGTTTGAGGAAGCAGTGCTCTGACAACTTTTTCCTGTGTTTGAGGTAGAACAGTACTACTGGGCAGGGCAGATATATTGAGCAACCCCAACATGGACTTAATAGTTATATTGAAAGAGCCCAGCATGGACCAAACAGTGTTGACATAACTTTTTGGGAGGATCCTGAATGAGACATCTGCACAGGACCGGCTCGCCCATTAGGCAAACTAGGGGTTGCCTAGGGCGCCAGGAGGGGGGCACCAAATTGGGCTCCCCCCCTCCTGGTGCCCAAGACAAATGGCTAAATTTGCCTCTACCCCCTGCCAGCCCCGCCAGCCCCCTCCCTTCTGCCATGCTGCAATCCGCCTGCCCCCCGCATGATCAGAGGAGCATGCCACAATGAGGATCAGTCTTACTGGCTTCAAGGTGGCTGGCATCTGAGCGTTCTTTGAAGAGAGAGCTGGAGGAGGCTTCACTCCCCCCTCACTTCCGGTTCCAGAAAAGAGGGGGGAGAAGCCTCCTCCAATGCGCTCTTCAAAGAATGCTCAGATGCCTGCCGCCTCAAAGCCAGTAGGTCCAATCCTCGTCACGGTGCGCCCCTCTGATTGATTGAAGGGGGGGGTGCGATGAAGCACAGCGCTGCAGAGTGAGGGCAGGAGGTGGTGGCGGGGAGTGGGGGTGGTGGACAGGGAGCCTGCCTGGGGCACCATGCGCCCTAGGGCCAGCACTGCATGTGCATGTCCAAGAAGCCAGCAAAACTTCACTATTACAGAATTGTAATATAGGATTGCAATATAATATAATACAATCTTGTAATATAATATGATATTTTCCAGTATTACAGTGTGACAGTACAGGAAGGTCATTGGTGATTCCACCAGGCAACACTACTATGTGTGAGGAGAGGCCACTTTCCTAAAGATGCAACACTGTGGTTGAGAAATGAAAGGCTGGTCTTTTAAAACAAAAGAGCAGGGCCTTCTCCTCAGAGAGCAAAAATCCAGCAGTTCTTAATCCAGTTTAATAAAAAAAATCCAGTTTTCTTAATAGAAAGAGCCAGCAGCATGGACACTAGAACCAGCAATGGATTTACCAGCCACAGCCATACTCAGGAGACAGGAAGGGGTCTGAAAGTGACATACCTTTCACCCTTTCATTTGCCAGAACGTAACAGCACAAAATGAGCAAAGCCCACAGTTAGAAGTGTTCCTTGAACTGTATATAAAAAAGACTAATATGGGCATCCATCAGGGAGGTACTGCTAATATCAGTCTCATCTCTGTAAGGCTGTAATATAGTGGGTTCTATACAATGATGAGGCGAGGTGGTAGTGAACACAGCTCTTTTATTGAATACAGCATAGTATAGAGCTGCCTTAAAAGACTGAAGACTGGGCCCACAGGGCCAACTATATACACACACAAAGTTCCCATGCTATTGGACCATTCAAACCAGTAGGGGGCCCATGATTGGAGCAGGGCAATAAGAATTTGAATCCTACTCCCTATTGTTCCTGAGTCCCCAAGCTTAGTCTTACAGACTCCAATGAGCCAGGCAAGAACTCCATATCATAGATACAATTCTAGTCACATATACAACAAAGGCAAGGATGGTACTTTGATTTTCCATCAATACTCCCAATGGACCTTTCACTACTGCATTTTGATATGAATGATTTTGATAGGGGTGTCACATTTTGCCTGGATCAAGAGTCCAAGAGTTTTCCTAGGTAGGTTACGATTTTTTTTCAACAAAACCATTCACTACCATTAATCTCTGTATTTACAGCTAGATATCTGTGTTTAAACAATTTGTTGTTGTTGTTCAGTCGCACATTCGAGTCCGACTTTTTGTGACCCCATGGACAAAGTCACACCAGGCCCTCCTGTCTTCCACCATCCTCCGAAGTCTGCTCAAATTCGTGTTTGTTACATCAGTAACACTGTCCAACCATCTCATCTTTTGCTGTCCCCTTTTTCTTTTGCCTTCTGTCTTTCCCAGCATCAGGGTCTTCTCCACTGAGTGCTCCCTTCTCATTTGATGGCCAAAGTATTTGAGCTTCAGCTTCAGCATCTGACCTTCCAGGGAACAGTCTGGGTTGATTTCCCTTAGGACTGACTGATTGAATCTTCTTGCAGTCCAAGGGACTCTCAAGATTCTTCTCCAGCACCACAGCTCAAAAGCATCTATTCTTCTGTGCTCAGCCTTCCGTATGGTCCTGCTCTCACAGCCATACATTACTACTGGGAATACTATTGCTTTGACTATACCGACTTTTGTTGGCAAGGTGATGTCTCTACCTTTTATTATACTGCCCATTTGCCATAGGAGCAAACGTCTTTTAATTTCATGGCTACAGTCACCATCTGTAATGATCTTGGATCCCAGAAATGTGAATTCTGTCACTACTTCCATATCTTCCCCTTCTATTTTCCAAGGTGTGATGGGGCCGGATGCCATGATCTTAGTTTTTTTGATGTTGAGTTTCAAGCCTATTTTTGTGCTCTCCTCTTTCACCCTCAACAAGAGATTCTTTAGGTCCTCCTCACTTTCTGACATTAGAGTGGTGTCATCTGCATATCTGAGGTTGTTGATGTTTTTCCTGACAATCTTAATTCTGGCTTGTGCTTCATCCAGGCCAGCATTCCGCATGATGTACTCTGCATATAAATTAAATAAACAAGGTGACAATATACATCCTTGTCAAACTCTTTTTCCTATTCTAAACCAATCAGTTGTTCCATATTCTGTTCTGACCGTTGCTTTTTGACCCTTATACAGGTTTCTCAGGAGACAGGTGAGGTGGTCTGGTATAGGGATGTGCATTCGGCTCGGCCGAGCCGAAAATACAGCCGAATCAACGCTGATTCGGCTGTATTCGGCATTGCCCGCAGCCGAAAGCCATTGCCGCCCATTATGCGGCTCCCGAACGTGGCCGCCGTATTCTTCCGAACCGCTATTCGGAAGAATACGGTACGGCTGTCAAAAGGCTGCTCAGTGTCAACTTCAATAGAAGAAAAGGCGGGAAGTGGCTTTTGCAGCCTCAATGGAGCTGCTTGCTTAGCTTCCCGCCTCTCCTATAGCCTCCCTGGGGTCAGGGGGGGGGAGGGGGAAGAGGAGCCAATCCAAAGCATGCATTTGCAAAATGCATTGCAAATGCATGCTTTGCAGGGCTGTTGTTGTGTACTGTGTAGCTGATGGCCCAGCCATCAGCTACATTGTTATTTTGATCTTTTGCTTACTTGGGTATCCAAGTAAGCAATGTTCTCTGGCCAATCAGAGAGAGCAGTGCTATTTTTTGAAATTGCTCTCTGTAGGGCCAGAGAACCTTTTTAAGGAGTCTTCCTGCTGGACTCCTCCATTGCTGTGTTGGTGTATGTGGTGTGGGTTGGTGTGAGAGAGATTGTGCTGCTGCTGGTGGCTGGCCCTTGGCTTCAGCTCCTGCCTGCTGCTCTCTCACTGCCTTACCACCTCCCTGTACTCAGAGAAGACAAGGTAAGACAGTTTTGGGGTTCTTGTTTTAGTTTTTGTTGGTAAAAGGACTAGAGTCCCTTTACTTGTTCAGATTTGGGTGGGTGAGTGCTGGGTGGGTAGGGTAGCCTATTTGGGGTTGAGGTTAGGTTGTGCTGGGGGTGGGGGGGCCTGGGGTGGGGTGGTTTTGCTAATTTGCCCATATCTTAATTTAGTGAGAGGACTTTTTAAAGTGCAGTGTCCTTTTACTTCTCCTGATTTGGGTGGCTTGGAATTCTTGGGGTTAGGGTGAGGGGGGGGTTTTTGGGGGGGGAGTTCCTGTATTATTAAAAGTTGAGTTTTTTTACTGTTTCATTGTTTGATTTGTTGCTGCTGTGTTGTGTTGCTGCTGTGTTACTTTTATCTTCGGGTTATTGGGGGGGTGCTGTTTGGCCTAATTTTCATTGTTTTGTCCCCCTTTTCTGGTTCTGGTTTTAGGGGTGGGGGTGTTGTTGTTGACTGATTTGGCCTGAGTTTTCTTATTGGTGAAAGGCCACTTTTTAAAATCTTGAGTTGGTTTGCTTGGCCTCTTTGGGGCAGGGAAGCTGGCACTTGGGTGAGAGACCCAGAGGCAGCAGGCTTTTTGTGGTTTGCCAGCTCTCCCCGTGTTGTTTGGGGCAGGGCTGGAGAGCTGGCACCTGTAGATAGTGTTGTTTGGGGCAGGGAAGCTGGCACTTGGGTGAGAGACCCAGAGGCAGCAGGCTTTTTGTGGTTTGCCAGCTCTCCCCGTGTTGTTTGGGGCAGGGCTGGAGAGCTGGCATCTGGGTTTGCTGCAGCCAGGTCTGCAGAGCAGACCTTGAGCAGATTGTGTTTTGTACTGCCACGACGTTGGCAACTGGGTTTTTATTGGTGCCAGGCCTGCAGGGTTCATAGATTAGATAGAGGGATGTAGTGCATTTGGGGCCTATAGAGATTCTCTGGTGTGAAGTTAGGTTTGGCTTTGGGTGCCCCAGGAATTGGACCCCCTGGTCCAATTTTTTTTTGGCCTTGTGGGTTTTGTGTGGGACAGTCCCCTGAAGCTGCACAGCAGTTTGGGGGGCTCTCCTCAAAACCTCCTGCTCCCCAGAGCCACTTTTCCCACGACAATTGCAGTGAGGAAGTGGCTCTAATTGGTTTTTTCCTCACCATTGGGAGCAGTGTTCCTTTTGGGGTGCCCACAGATGGGTGCTGTCTTTTGGGGCCAGGGGGGTTGCATGCTGGGGAGTCCCCTGAAGCTGCCCTGCAGTTTGGGGCCTCTCCCTCAAACCCCCCTCTGGCCAGAGCCACTTTCCCCACAGCAATTGTAGTGGAGGAAGTGGCTAATTGGGCTTTCCCCATCATTGTTGGCAATGGGCCTTTTGGGGAGCCCAAAGACAGGGACCCCCTGGCCCAATCTTTTTGGGACTTGGGGGGGTTGTAGGGGAAAGTCCCCTGCAGGTCCCCTGCAAATTTGGGGGCTCTCCCTCAAACCCCTTCCCCTCCAGGCGGCTTCAATTATACCCTATTTGCCATTGATTTCAATGGCCCATAGGGTATAATGATGGAATAGGGGCAGCCTCTTTGGGTGCCCCTGGAATGGGACCCCCTGGCCCAATCTTTTTAGGACTTGGGGGGTTTGGAGGGGAGAGTCCCCTGCAGGTCCCCTGCAAATTTGGGGGCTCTCCCTCAACCCCCCCCCTCCAGGCGGCTTCAAATATACCCTATTTGCCATTGATTTCAATGGCCCATAGGGTATAATAGGGCCGTATATTCGGAAATAGCCGCGCATTACCGTATATGCGGCTATTCCGAATACGGCATTCAGCAGTACAGGGGGAATCCGAATTTTTTTTCCCCGTGTACTTCCGAATCCGTGTATTTCCGAATTTTTTTTTTTGCACATCCCTAGTCTGGTACTCCCATCTCTTTAAGGACTTGCCACAGTTTGTTGTGATCCACACAATCAAAGGCTTTAGCATAGTCAATGAAACAGAAACAAACGTTTTTCTGATACTCCCGTGCTTTCTCCATAATCCAGCAAATGCTGGCAATTTGATCTCTAGTTCCTCTACCTCTCCAAAACCCAGCTTGAACTTCTGGTAGTTCCCAATCTACATAGTGCTGAAGCCTAGCTTGTAGGATCTTTAACATGACCTTGCTGGCATGTGAAATGAGTGCAATGGTGTGATAGTTTGAACATTTTTTGGCATTACCTTTCTTTGGGATTGGAATATAAACTGACCTTTTCCAGTCCTGTGGCCACTGTTGCATTTTCCAGATTTGTTGACATAATGTGTGCATCACTTTAACAGCATCATCTTTTAGGACTTTGAATAGCTCAACTGGGATACCGCTATCTCTGCTCAATTTGTTCTTAGTAATGCTTTCTAAGACCTATTTGACTTCACACTCCAGAATGTTTGAACAATATAGTGTAAATAAAAGCTGATACTGAAAATTAAAACGTACTTTAGTGTAACTCGGGAACTTAAGAGAATGTGCATAGCTAAAACATTCTAAAAGGCCATGAAGAAGGTAAATCTCTGAGTTCCCATTCAAATCCCATTGAGGGTGAAAGCTATTTAGCCACACTTAGCTGAAAGTAGAGTAATGCCTCTTTCCCTCTTTCTCCCAGAGAAAGGGTGTTTGGAAGTCCCTTCTGCAGATCTGATGTTTTTATGTTTCTATATGAGCATTTTAGCACTACTATCCATTATTAGGAAAGGGGCTGAAAATAAAATGGCCAAGATTGTGATTCCCTCATATCAATCCATGGTGAGGTCTCTCATGTTGTGTCAATTTCTACTTGCCATATTTTTAAAAAAAAGATACTGCAGAGCTGAAAAATATGCAGAAGAGAGCAACCAAGAGAATTAAAGGGTTGAAGCACTCTTCTTGTGAAGAAAGGCTGGGGGAAAGGAGGGGGAAGAAAATTCTTCCAGAGGTCTCTTCAAAACACGCGCAGACCTCAAAGCTAGTATGGCTTGGGGTCCTCACAACGAGCTTCTCGGGGGCTGGGCGGGAGCTGGCTGTGGCAGGGATGGCAGGGCAAGCTTGGGGTGGGGGTGGGAGGGAGGGAGCTGGCGGCAGCAGAACAAGCTTCGGGGGGGAGTGGGAGGGAGCTGGCTGCAAAGGCGGCAAGGCAAGCTTCAGGGGGGCAAGAGGGAGGGAGTTGGCTGTGGCAGCAGCAAGGCAAGCTTCTGGTGGGGATGGGTGGGAGCATGGCCGGCGGTAGGGAGCTGGTAGCGGCAGCAAGGGGCAGGGAGGCAAACTAGGCAGTTGTCTTGGGCACCGGGAGGAGGGAAGCCCAATTCAGTGTCCCCTCCCACCCGGTGCCCGAGGCAACTGCCTAGTTTGCCTAGTCGGCGAGCTGGCCCTGTGTCCCAGCATATATTTCCAAGGAGATACTCTTTAAGGGTGTCAAACTAATTTTTATGAGGGCCCAATCTGACATAAATGAGACTTTGTGGGGCTATGCTATGCATGTCATAAAATGTAATACCAGGTAGCGGAGATATAAACTTTATAAAAGATACAGTCTATACACGCACAAATATGCTTAAAACTCTTGCAATATTTTGTTTAAAATGGAAAGGTGGGGGAATAGTGCATTTGGCAATGCAATTTTTAAAATAAAACATGAACGAAAAACACGATCACAGCAGAAACTAAAAATATAAAATGCTCTGAGCCTAGGAAAACATGAAATGGTTGGGCACTGCAAGCTTCTCCCCCCATCCCCAGGTCTACTCAGATGGGCAATGGCACTCCAGTGTAATATCCCACTTTGGCTGTGGGTTCCCAGGTTAGAATGTTCACTAGGCACCAGTTCTCAGGTCCATTCAGCAGAGAGAAACTGGCTCAAAACATAAACCATTTATTTGCAAGGAGACAACTCCAGCAAGCAACAGTTTCAGCTAGCATACAAACACTGGAAAGTAAAACTACTTGAGCTCCACTCCATTGAAATATGTTGCAGTCAGAGCTTTTTTTGTAGCAGGAATAGGGTGGCCAGACCGTACCGGTCTCCCGGGACTTTCCCGGTTCTGGCCCCCAATTCCCGGCTCCCGGGCTGGGTATACCGGGACCATTAAGAGGTCCCGGTTTAGCCAGCCAGAGAGCCGGGGGCCGCGCGCCCGGGCGGGGAAGGCGGCGAGTGAGGGAGGGAGCGACCCTGCGCGTGCGCAGATCGCTCTGCGCACGCGCAGGGACGCTCCCTCCCTCCCTCGCCGCTTTCCCCGCCCGCGCACGGGGCCCGGCGGTGGCGGCGGAGGCCCGGGAGGGCGTCGGAAAGGCCCGCGGGGGTCGCTTCCCGCCTTCCCGAGGCTTCCCGGGCCTCGCAACCCCCACCCCCCGTCCTCCTCCGCCCGGGAGAGCGTCGGAAAGGCCCACGGGGGTCGCTGGAGGCCCTCCAGCGACCCCCGCGGGCCTTCCCGAGGCTTCCCCGGCCTCGCAACCCCCACCCCCCGTCCTTCCCCGCCCGGGAGGGCGTCGGAAAGGCCCGCGGGGGTCGCTGGAGGCCCTCCAGCGACCCCGCGGGCCTTTCCGAGGCTTCCCGGGCCTCGGAACGCCCACCCCCCCGTCCTTCCCCGCCCGGGAGGGCGTCGGAAAGGCCGGCGGGGGTCGCTGGAGGCCCTCCAGCGACCCCCGCGGGCCTTTCCGACGCCCTCCCGGACCTCTAGCATTCCCCCCCGTTCTCCTCCGCCCGGGGGGCCGTCGGAAAAGCCCGCGGTGGTCGCTGGAGGCCCTCCAGCGACCCCCGCGGGCCTTCCCGAGGCTTCCCCGGCCTCGCAACCCCCACCCCCCCGTCCTTCCCCGCCCGGGAGGGCGTCGGAAAGGCCCGCGGGGGTCGCTGGAGGCCCTCCAGCGACCCCCGCGGGCCTTTCCGAGGCTTCCCGGGCCTCGGAACGCCCACCCCCCCCGTCCTTCCCCGCCCGGGAGGGCGTCGGAAAGGCCGGCGGGGGTCGCTGGAGGCCCTCCAGCGACCCCCGCGGGCCTTTCCGACGCCCTCCCGGACCTCTAGCATTCCCCCCCCCGTTCTCCTCCGCCCGGGGGGCCGTCGGAAAAGCCCGCGGTGGTCGCTGGAGGCCCTCCAGCGACCACCGCGGGCCTTTCCGACGCCCTCCCGGACCTCTAGCATTCCCCCCCCCGTTCTCCTCCGCCCGGGGGGCCGTCGGAAAGGCCCGCGGTGGTCGCTGGAGGCCCTCCAGCGACCACCGTGGGCCTTTCCGACGCCCTCCCGGGCCTCTAGCATTCCCCCCCCCGTTCTCCTCCGCCCGTGGGGGGGCGTCGGAAAGGCCTCTCCGCCGCCGCCGCCGCTGCCGGACTCGCCGCCGCCGGACTAGCCGCAGGTAAGGGGGCCGGGGGGGGCTGGCGGGAGGGGGTGGCCTTCCTTCCTTCCCTCCCTCCTTCCTTCCTTCCTTCCTTCCTTCCTTCCTTCCTTCCTTCCTTCCTTCCTTCCCTCCCTCCTTTCTTCCTTTCTTCCTTCCCTCCTTCCTTTCTTCCTTTCTTCCTTCCTTCCTTCCCTCCTTTCTTCCTTTCTTCCTTCCTTCCCTCCTTCCTTCCTCCCTCCCTCCCTCCCTCCCTCCCTCCCTCCCTTCCTTCCTTCCTTCCTTCCTTCCTTCCTTCCTTCCTTCCTTCCTTCCTTCCTTCCTTCCTTCCTTCCTTTCTCCCTTCCTTCCTTCCCTCCCTCCCTCCCTCCTTATGTTCTTATGTGACGCAGAGTGTTGGACTGGATGGGCCACTGGCCTGATCCAACATGGCTTCTCTTATGTTCTTATGTGACGCAGAGTGTTGGACTGGATGGGCCACTGGCCTGATCCAACAGGGCTTCTCTTATGTTCTTATGTGACGCAGAGTGTTGGACTGGATGGGCCACTGGCCTGATCCAACAGGGCTTCTCTTATGTTCTTATGTGACGCAGAGTGTTGGACTGGATGGGCCACTGGCCTGATCCAACAGGGCTTCTCTTATGTTCTTATGTGACGCAGAGTGTTGGACTGGATGGGCCACTGGCCTGATCCAACAGGGCTTCTCTTATGTTGTTATGTGACGCAGAGTGTTGGACTGGATGGGCCACTGGCCTGATCCAACAGGGCTTCTCTTATGTGACAATACTGACTTTGGTGGACCCAAGCACTGATTCAGTGTAAGGGAGCTTTGTGTTTGTGACTGGAGTAGACAATACTGACTTTGGTGGACCCAAGCACTGATTCAGTGTAAGGGAGCTTTGTGTTTGTGTCTTCTAGTGCAATTTTGTTCTCAGATCCTGTATTTACTTCATCAGTATATGGGATAAGGCACTTTCTCAACTCTGCTGCATAATGCAGCCTATTTATTTTGTCCTGTTGGCTCTATCTGCGCCACCTTCATCACTTTCGGGGTGTGGATCCCCCAGTGGAGTGGTCTCCCGACTCCCTCCGCCGGCTGTTTCTGATAGCCCTGCGCCCCCTCTTTCATTTGATATGTGTCCCGTGCGGGTGCCACCCTCCCGCCGGGAGATGCTGCAAAATGAGCCCCCTTGAGGCTTATGGCGGCAGGGCTCGGGGGAAGCGAGCTAGACTGCTGTTCTTTTGAGGGGTTATAGAGTGTTTCGAGCCCATCCCTGTGGCATCGGTCCCATCATTGTGGGGCCCAGGGGGCCGGCGCAGCGGCACGCTGAAGCAGCCTGTCGGTCACTTCCAGGTTCCTGTCCTGCATCTCGACCGGTGTTATTAGTGACAGGCTGCTTCGGCGTGCCGCTGCGCCGGCCCCCTGGGTCCCACAACGATGGGACCGATGCCACAGGGACGGGCTCGAAACACTCTATAACCCCTCAAAAGAACAGCAGTCTAGCTCGCTTCCCCCGAGCCCTGCCGCCATAAGCCTCAAGGGGGCTCATTTTGCGGCATCTCCCGGCGGGAGGGTGGCACCCGCACGGGACACATATCAAATGAAAGAGGGGGCGCAGGGCTATCAGAAACAGTCGGCGGAGGGAGTCGGGAGCCCACCCCACTGGGGGATCCACACCCCGAAAGTGATGAAGGTGGCGCAGATAGAGCCAACAGAGCCAACAGGACAAAATAAATAGGCTGCATTATGCAGCACAGTTGAGAAAGTGCCTTATCCCATATACTGATGAAGTATATACAGGATTTGAGAACAAAATTGTTTCCGGCGGTGATATTTGGGGGATTTTTGGGGACGTCACAGGAAGTGCTGTGAAGTCACTTCCTGTTTCCGGCAGTGGCATTTGGGGGAAATGATGTCATTTGGGGGAAATGATGTCACAGGAAGTGATGTCACTTCCCGTTTCCGGCAGGTGACGCGGGGGAAATGATGTCACAGGAAGTGATGCCACTTCCTGTTTCCGGTGGTGGCATGATGTCACCGGAAGTGACGTCACTGGAAGTGACGTCACTTCCTGTTTCCGGCGGCGCGCGCGCTTCACGCGCGCGCACCCCTACCCACCCACCCACCCCCCAGTGTCCCTGGCTGGCCTTCAGACATTATGGTCACCCTAAGCAGGAACTCCTTTGCATATTAGACCACACCCCTCTTATGTAGCCAATCCTCCAAGAGTTTACAGGGCTCTTATTACAGGGCCAACTATAAGTTCTTGGAGGATTGGCTACATCAGGAATGTGTGGCCTATTATGCAAAGGAGTTCCTGCTACAAAAAAAGCCTTGATTGCAGCACAAAGTTGCAAAGAAAATGTGAAATGAATTTTCCATTAAGGTCTCTGGGCCCAGATAAACTACTCTGGGGCTGGAATGACAGCCCCCAGAGTGGATTGATAGTCCCTGAGAGTAGCAGAAGTGTTCTGGGAATGAAATTAGGGCCCCCAGAGTGGAATGCCATTCCCAGAATGCTGCTCTCATTCCACTCTGCACCCAGTCATTTCAGTCTCACAGATTCTATTGCTAGGGACTGTCATTCCACTCTGGGGGCTGTCACTCCAGTCCTAGAGCACTGTTTCTATTGCTAGAAACAGTCCCAGAGTAGTCTGCCTGGGCACAGAGACCTTAATGAGAAATCCATTTTGCATTTTCTTTGCAACTTTGCAAGCTCAGAAGACAAAGCAGAGCGAGCTGAGAACTTTAGCAGCCTGAAATTTTGAAGGGTAAAGACAGATGGGAGAGGGGGAGAAGGGGTGAGAAGAGTCACAGGACAGAGTAAAGCCCTGGACTGGCTGGCTCCGGCCCACGGGCCATACATTTGTCACTCCTGATTTAGAGATTTCTAGAGTGTCTCCTAGAAGGGATGTTGTTGGAACCTGTAGATATTAGGAAAATTCCTAAGGCATCACCATCAATACTATTCCCTCTCTTTTTTCTCTGGCATATCAAATCATTAATAGCAGGGAATTGTGGCAAGAGTTTTCCTACCACAGCCAGGTAAACAGTAAGCCTACTCTGTTCTGAACCAGTAGAAATCTGTCATCTCTAGTTCTGGTATTTCTTAGGACTAAACTAAGTATTCCTCTGGTGTTCTGCAGCTGGAACTCAAGATATGTAATTGGGCCCTAAAAAGCAGCCATGGGAGACCTGGTCTGGATTGTTTCCCTAACTGTACTGCAATCAATGCTCCCTCTAAGCTGTGGAGTCTTATGAGCAAAAATTCTACTTTGTGAGCTACTGGCATGAAAGTTGCAAGCCACTGCATAAATTGGTTTGCTCCGGCATCATTTTTCCTGAGCTAAGAGGAAACATTGGCCGTTTTCGCACTAGCCTTTGCTCCGGCGTAGCGCCCCATTTACCTCCGGATCTTTTCCTGGATTTCGCACCTGTTGCTCTGGCGCTGCGCTTTGCTCCGGCGCTTCAGGGGTTTTACACCGGAGTATGTTTTTCAGCATGCTGCCGGAGTTTTTGAAAACCTCCGGATCCACACCGGATCCACTCCGCGGACTTTGCAGTGGGAAATCCATCCAAGCCGGATCGACTGCTGTGTGGGCGGCACCCTCTCCCTTTCCGTCCTCCCACCCCATCCACCCCCTTGGCCAATCATCAGCCTTTCACGGCGCTTCCCCAAAGTGCCGGCACGGCCATTTTTTTTTAAACTTCACAGTTTTGCGTAATAGCGATATTTCGAAATTAACAAATAGAAAAAAAAAACCCTCCTGGAATAGCCTCAATTGCCACTTCAATTGGTTTCGTTAGAATTTTTTAAAATTGACTTTAGTTGCGTTATTTCACTGTTGCGTTATCTCGATAATGCGAAAACGAACATTGTTGGGGGGGGAATCTAGTGCCGGTGCGGGCCAAAGCGTTCATGTGTGTGTGTTTTAAAAAGGGAATGCCTCCCTCAGCTGTGCCACCAGGATTTCTGGACCTGCACAAAATCGCCATGTATAAAATGGGAAGTTGGAGTCCTGCATTCTTCTCCCTGGCTACATTCCGCTCGGTTAGAAAATAGACGCGAGCTCACTCTTCACACGCGCCACAGAAGGGGAAGGAGAGAATGGGGCGGGGGGGGAGCTCTGGCAGCAGGAATCAGTCAGGTCCCCGTTGCAAGCGCCAGCCGGGGAGGGGAAAGAGAGCGGAGGAAATTTGGGGGGGGAATCTAGTGCTTCAGAATTTGGGGGAGGAATCTAGTGCTAGGATTCTCCACTGTGAATGCTTCTGTTAATACATAAAGGGCTGTGGAGGATTCTACAGCTGCAGCCAATCCATAAGCAGCAGCAGCACACGTGATGCAGTTTGTCCACGAAAAGAAGGGGAGGGAACAGCTCGATGTTACGTTAGTACGTTAGTACGTCATTACGCAACCAGACTTGCGCTTAAAAAAAAAATGATTGACAGGGCATCGAACTCAAGTCGATGCCAGTGGGAAAACGATTTGAGCCGGGGCTTCAGGGAAGGCGACTCCGCAAAGAGTCACTAGTGGGAAAACGAGAAAAATGATCCAGAGATAATTGCGCCGCGGAATAAGGGGAGCAAACGCTAAGTGCGGAAACGGCCATTGACTGCAATGTTTCCATATTGTAAGTGCCCATCCCCCACTATTTTTATTCAGGTAGGGGAAAAAAGACAGGTTATCTTGTGCCTGTTTTTTTTTTTTTTCCTATCAAGGCTTAAAATAACATAGGGGACATTTCTGATTGGCCTTCTTCCGCAACACTACAGATTTGTCCTTCCCTTAGCGGCTTTTAAGGGCCATATTATATGTCTTGATTTTCAGTACTTTTAAGGGTGAAGACAGACTAAGCGATCTCTATGTATCAGTAAAAAGCAATTCATCGCACTGAGGGGAGGGGAGGAGAGTTGAGTTAACCCTTTATAATGTGCTTAATTTTGCTTATAGAAACAGATCTACCTACGCATTTTAAAGAGTAAAAAGGTTTTAAAGGACGCATCTTCTCCTTTGCAATGCTATTAACAGTGCAAGTAGTCTCATTTCAGTTAGCAGAACCACATAAGAACTGAAAGGTTAAATGCTGAATCTGGACAGAGACTGTGTATGCACATGCCATTTGACTTCTACAGATCGACTTAGATCCAGAATTGTTATTGTATATGTGCTTCAATGTATAAGCGTGCATCATGCTTTTGACCTTAGAAGCTCATTCATCAACTCCAGGAAAGTATCATAAGAATCAGGGGGAACATAATAGAACAGAGTTTCAGAACTTCTTCATGGAAACAAAATTATCAAAAAATATTTAAAAGTTCAGGAGAAGCACCTGTGTGGTTTTCCCTCATATCCCTCTTGAGAGTTCCAGCACCTCTTTTTTCCAGAAAAAAACCCTTCCAAGAATATTAGACCGATTTCACACTCAGCTTACCCCACTGTCACGTTTCTCTTCTCTGCACAGCATCCCTCGGATTTCCCACTATCTGCACAGAGTTACAGGAAGTGTCGCAGCTTTCACACAGCGAACGGAAACCACTAAAAACCAGTTTCCATTTGCTGCGCAAAAGCCATGACATTTCCTGTAACTCCGGCACAGATAGTGGGAAATCCGACAGACACTGTGCAGAGAAGAGGAACGTGACAGTGGGGTAAGCTGAGTGTGAAATCAGTCTTAATTTAAGAAACCCAAAATGTGAAGGCAATATCCTTTCTTTCTTCTTGAATGGGAGTATCTGAATAGTTGTAAGTTTACGGTATACTTGCTGCTCTAAAATATAGCATCTATTTTATGTAGCACCGCACAAAATATTCCTAGGCTGGGTATCACTCCACCATTTCAAATTATATTTTCCCTGTAGTGAATGCAGGATTCTGAACCTGCCTGCACTGCAATAAATATATGATTTAGTTGTCCTACCAAACCACTTACATTTTTAAGGTTCTCAAAAAATTATTTGTATATTCATGTAATAAAACAAAAATATAAGAAAACATGCAAATTAAGGAGTTTAACCAAAAAGGTGATTGGGGGAGAACTCACAGAAATAAGCATCATTATTTGCATCTGTCTTGCAAGAAAATTAAGATAAGGCCATAAGCCCTTAATAAGGCTAGAAATTATAAACAATAAAGAGATTAAGAATATTTAAAAAAAATAGATTGCCACTCTGGTTTATTCTAAACTAGTTGGAAAGTTGTTAAATTGACTTTTAGCTTGAGTTGGCTAAGTTAGGAGAAGTATAATCAGTTTATACTGATCCTTGCTCTGATAATATCCAGATCAAACTACAGAAATGTGGTTTAAGTGGGGCAGCCTATGAAGGCTGTTTGGAATCCCCAACTGTTTTACAATACAACTTCAAGGCTTGTAACCAGGAAAGAACACATCTCATAAATACATAGAGCCTCACTGGCCACCAATTGATTTCCAGGCACAATTCAAAGATCTGGTTTTGAATACAAATCTCAAAATGGACTCATATTGGGATAACTGAAGGATTGCTAATTGCTGAGATCTTTGCTGAAATCCTAATTCTTTTTTTTTTGTGCAGCGTTTTGGCAAATTTATCTCTTTGGAGGTAATATAAATAACTACTGATGCAGGGTTGCCAGCCTCCAGGTGGGGGCTAGAGATCCTCTGGAATTGCAATTGATCTCTTGACTACATTTATTTCAAACATTTATTCTGCTTCTCATGGGGAAAATGGTGGACTGCATGACATTATACCCTACTGATATCCCTCCTAGGGATGCACATGAACCAGAAAGATGCAGTTTGGTTTGTGGTTCATGGCATGCTCAGTTCACAACTCATGAACCATCACAAACTTTTAAGAACCAAATGAACTGGTTTAGTTTGTGGTGTGGTAGAATGTCCCTCAGCATGCTAGAGCAGGGGTCCCCAACCCCTGGGTTGCAGACCAGTCCCCGTCCATGGCCTGTTAACAACCAGGCTGTGAGTTGTATAATTATTTCATTATATATTACAATGTAGTAATAATAATAATAAGATGACATTGGATTTATATCCTGCCCTCCACTCCAAATTTCACAGTCTCAGAGCAGCTCACAATCTCCTTTACCTTCCTCTCCCACAACAGACATCCTGTGCGGTGGATGGGGCTGAGAGAGCTTTCCCCAGAAGCTGCCCTTTCAAGGACAACTCTGCGAGAGCTATGGTTAACCCAAGGCCGTTCCAGCAGCTGCAAGTGGAGGAGTGGGTAATCAAACCCAGATAAGAGTCTGCACACTTAACCACCATGCCAAACTAATAGAAATAAAGTGCACAATTGTATCATCCCCAAACCATCCCCCGCCCCAGTCCCTGGGAAAATTGTCTTCCACAGAACTGGTCCCTGGTGCCAAAAAGGTTGGGGACCGCTGTGCTAGAGACACCAAGTTTGCAAAGGATCTCTGCTGACTCTCCTCTACCTGCCCCAAAGCTTGGTGAGGTTTGGATTTATGGGATCTAAACTCTCTCTCTCGGCTTGACTTCGCGAATGAAGATTTAAGAAGGGTGCAGTAGTCCACGTCTGCTGCAGGCTCGCTGGTGGCTGACAAGACCAATGCGGGACAGGCAGATCCGGCCACAGTGGCTGCAGGGAAAAGTCTGATTTGGGGTTGGTGCTGTAGCAGTGCGATTCTTCCTCAATCTCCTTTTGTCCTCAAGACCAGCTATGCGTGCGTTCTCAAAGGAAGAGACAGCCTGGTGGATGGTGTGCCTCCATGCTTTGCGATCTGAGGCTAGGTCAGACCACTGGTGATAGTTGATGCGACAGGTGCCAAGGGATTTCTTCAAGGAGTCCTTGTACCTCTTCTTTGGTGCCCCTCTATTTCGATGGCCGGTGGGAAGTTCGCCATACAGAGCAATCTTGGGAAGGCAGTGGTTTTCCATCCTAGAAGTATGCCCTGCCCACCGCAGCTGCGTCTTCAACAGCAGTGCTTCGATGCTTGTAACCTCCGCCCTCTTGAGGACTTCAGTGTTGGTCACAAAGTCACTCCAGTGGATGTTGAGGATGGTGCGAAGGCAGCGCTGATGAAAGCGCTCAAGGAGTCGCAGGTGATGACGGTATAAAACCCACGATTCGGAGCCGTAGATGAGGGTTGTCATCACAACCGCTTTGTAAACATTGATCTTTGTGCCTTTTTTCAGATGCTTGTTGCTCCACACTCTTTTGTGCAGTCGGCCAAATGCACGGTTTGCCTTTGCCAGCCTGTTGTCAATCTCCTTGTCGATCTTGGCATCTGAGGAGATGATGCACCCAGGTAGCTGAACTGCTGGACTGTCTTCAGTACTGATTCACCCACAGTGATGCAGGGAGGGTGATAATCTTCCTGGGGTGCAGGCTGGTGGAGAACTTCTGTGTTCTTCAGACTAACTTCTAGGCCGAATAGCTTGGCAGCCTCTGCAAAGCAGGACGTCATATCCTGCAGAGCTGATACGGAGTGGGAGACGAGTGCAGCATCATCAGCAAATAGTAGCTCTCGGATGAGTTTTTCCATTGTCTTGGAGTGAGCCTTTAGTCGCCTCAGGTTGAACAGGCTGCCATCAGTGCGATAGCGGATGTAGACACCATCGTCATCATCTAGATCTACTGAGGCTCTTTGAAGCATCATGCTAAAGAAGATCGTAAAGAGAGTTGGCGCGAGAACGCAGCCTTGCTTTACACCTGTGCCTATGGGGAAGGGCTCCGAGAGGTCATTGCAGTGTCTGACTTGGCCTCGCTGGTCTTCATGCAGCTGGATGATCATGCTGAGGAACCTTGGGGGACATCCTAAACGTTCCAAGATTTGCCACAGGCCTTTCCTGCTAACGGTATCGAAAGCTTTGGTAAGGTCGACAAAAGTCACATATAGACCTTTGTTCTGTTCCCTGCATTTCTCTTGGAGCTGCCTGAGAACAAATACCATGTCGGTGGTGCTCCTGTTAGCTCTGAAGCCACACTGGCTCTCTGGGAGGAGTTCTTCTGCAATGGTGGGCACCAGTCTGTTCAGGAGTATTCTGGCAAGGATTTTGCCTGCGATGGAGAGCAGGGTTATCCCCCGGTAGTTGGAGCAGTCTGACTTTTCTCCTTTGTTCTTGTGTAGAGTGATGATGATTGCATCGCGAAAGTCCTGTGGTAGTTTGCCTTGTTCCCAGCAGGTGACAAGTACTTTGTGAAGTGCGCTATGTAGTACTGTGCCCCCATGCTTCCAGATCTCTGGTGGGATTCCATCAACTCCCGCTACCTTGCCACTTTTCAGTTGCTTGATGGCTTTAACAGTCTCTTCTAGGGTGGGGATCTCATCCAACTCTGTTTTCACTGGTTGAAGTGGGGTGAGGTGGATTGCTGAATCTTGAACTACGCGGTTGGCACTGAAGAGAGCCTGAAAATACTCCGACCACCGGTTCAGTATGGATGCCTTGTCTGTGAGGAGCACTTGGCCGTCTGCACTACGCAAGGGACTCTGAGCTTGATATGATGGGCCATATACTGCCTTCAGGGCTTCGTAGAACCCTCTTAAATCACCAGTGTCTGCACACAGCTGGGTTCTCTCTGGAAGCTTGGTCCACCACTCGTTCTGAATGTCTCGAAGCTTGCGCTGGAGGTTGCTACATGCAGCGCGAAAGATTGCTTTTTTCCCGGGACAGGAGGGCTGAGCAAGATGTGCTTGGTAGGCAGATCTCTTTTTCGCTAGTAATTCTTGGATCTCTTGATTGTTCTCGTCAAACCAGTCCTTGTTCTTCCTTGTGGAGAACCCGAGGACTTCTTCAGAGATCAACAGGATGGTAGTTTTTAGGTATTCCCAGAGTGCTTCTGGAGAAGGGTCTGTGGGGCAACTGGGGTCCTCAATTCTTGACTGGAGTTTTGCCTGGAAGGCAGCTTTATCTTCGGCTGACTGAAGGCTGCCAACCTGAAGCTTCCTCCAAGGGATACCTCCTCTCCTGGGTGTGGGTTTAAAGTGAAGACTGAGATTGCAGCATACAAGATGATGATCCGTATGACATTCCGCACTGGGCATTACTCGGGTGTGTAAGACTTCTCGAAGGTCTCTCTGACGCACCAGAATGTAGTCGATAAGGTGCCAGTGCTTGGACCGTGGGTGCATCCAGGTTGTCTTCAGGCTGTTCTTCTGCTGAAAGATAGTGTTGGTGATGGTGAGCTGGTGCTCCGTGCAGAATTCTAGCAGGAGGCGCCCGTTATCATTGCAGTTGCCAATGCCGTGTTTGCCAAGTACTCCTTTCCAGGCTTCCGAGTCTTTACCTACTCTGGCATTGAAGTCGCCAAGGATGATCACCTTGTCCTCTGTAGGGGTCTTCCGTACGAGGTTGCGTAGATCAGCATAGAACTTGTTCTTTTCTGCAGGATATGCTTGAAGGGTTGGGGCATACACACTGAAGAGTGTTGCATGCTGCTTGTTTTGAAGTGGGAGGCGCATGGACATGATGCGATCTGAGTGACCTGTTGGCAGGTTTTTGAGTTTGGAGGCAATGGAGTTCCTGACCATGAAGCCAACTCCAGAAAGGCGGCTCTCAGCCTTTGACTTACCCGACCAGTAGAGGGTATAGCCAGCACCATGTTCTTGAAGACTACCTTCCTCAGGGAAACGGACCTCACTGAGAGCTGCTATGTCAAATATTCAACCTGAGAAGTTCGTGGGCAACTAGAGCAGAGCGTCGTTCAGGGCGACCACTGTCTACTGTGTCAAGCATGGTTCTGATGTTCCAACATGCAAGCTTAAGTCTTTGCACACTTTGTGAGGCAGGTGCATGCCTTTTCTTTGTTGTTATTCTTTGACCGCAAGTAAGGATGCCCGTTGACCGCGGCTAGCCAACTGGGGTGGGGGAGACGAGCTTTGTTTAGGCCACCTTTTCTAGGCCCCTCTCCATGTGGAGCAAGCAGTGCTGTCCCTATATAAGGCTGCTTGGTCATTCAGGGTGCTGCCGAAAGATGCTTTCGTCTCGGGGTCAGCATCAGGCAACCAATACCCTGAACCGCCTACATGCAGGATCGGGACTGCGGCTTCCAGTGGCATCTTCCACCTGCCGTTTCGCCCCTTGCCCATCGCTGCAGGACTTGGTGTGTTGTGGGTTGTGGATGTGGATATGCCCTTCAGGCCTGCGCAGAGGAATTTTTAGGTGAAGCACAGTGTGCGCAGTACTGGCTCCACCCTTTCACCTTGGGGTCATCTGCCATGGCCCAGTAAGCCGGGACGCCGGCAGCGAGTCCTCCAGGTGGTAGGTATTACATTAATGAGCTCTATCTGCTCGGGTTTGATGTTAGAGTTTTCCTTCTCTTGGCTGGCGAGGTTGGTGAGCCCAGCCTGCCCATCCGGTTATACCGCCGGACATTCGGTCGCACCATGACGTGGCAAACTCTGTGAGAAACAGGGGGGACCAGCGGGAAGGTGTTGCCACAGATGCAGTAATGCAGGAGAGGCCATTGCAGTGACCATCTGCCAGGCATAGCCGGACAGTGACCATGCGGCGTTCACTACACCAGGAAGGAGAGGCTATGTATTGCGCATACACTTTCCCTGGGGGGGGCAGGATACCCAAGAGGGAGCCCACCCCTCCCCCCCCCCAAAGATTTATGGGATCAAAACTACAGTCCCCCAAAGAAGGTGTCCCATCTTTCATTGTTTCCAATGGAGGGGAGGAAGCAAATTTAAAAAAAAGGCAAGGGCAACAGAACAGAATCAAAGCTCAGAGAATCTCTGCAGTAGAGACTGAAGGTGGGGGGCATTTTCACAAGCCCAGAAGATCCAGTGCAATGTGCCCAACAGAACCAGTGCCACTGTGGCAGTACAAACCCAACAGGACTAAGATCAAACCAGAGAATCTTTGCAGTAAAAACTGAAGATGGGGGAGGGCATTTTTGCAAGCCAAGAAGAACAGAGTGCCCAGCAGTACAGCGCAATCAAAGAGTGCCCAGCAAAACCAGTGCCATTGTGGCAATGTCAGCTCAATAGGACTGATGTAAAATACAGAATCACGATCCAAGTTGGGGAGGGGTGCAATCCCATCACAATCAGTTCAGTGCACAGAATGCCCAGCAGAACTTAGTGCAACTGCAGCACTGCAAGCTTAAAAGGATTGATTTCAAAGCAGAATCACAAGAAATCCAAGCAAGGGGGAGATTTCTTCAGATCTAGGTTTTCAAGTCAATGTGCTATTTAACCAGAAAAAGACAACAATGTAACAAAAAGTTAGTGCTGTTTCATATTCATAATTGCAGCAGCTATATATCTGCACACATCTAATGTTATATTAAAATCCAGGTCCACTAACAGAGTCATTAATGATAATTAGAAGAGTGCACAGGCTTCTTATTTAGATGAGGATCCAGAATCCCCCCTTCCCCATCCAAATAAATTACACAGAAAATAAGAAGTGATCAATAGTTTGTTTGGAAGACTTATCGCAGATAAAAACACTAGATCCCCTTTCTTGGCCTGTATATCATCCACATGAATTTGTTCTTGCAGGAAAATAAAATCTCCAATGACATGATACCATAATACTATAGAAATAATATGGTAACTGGTATTGATTAAAGTATAAATATCCAAAGTATATGGGCAAACATATGCACCACTTCCCTTCCTGAAGACAGCACCATCCTTCCATCACAAGGTGGCCACCAACCAATCTATAAGCACCACTCTTTCCTAAGCCAGAAGAGAGTCAGAATCCAAATCAAGTCAATTCAGCTTATCTAAGAGGAGGAAAACCCATCCAGATTTAAAATAACCAAATAATTATAGTGAAAGTAGTGATTCCTTATTCTCTAGCTTAATTGCAAGCCAATATTTAATAACCATTAATATTGAATAACCAGGCTATAAGAGAAATTGTCTTCTGCCCTGTTTCCATTAACAAGGAGGATGTAGTGATGCAGCAATACATCTAGGCCATGCTAAGATTGATCTAAGGATATTTGTCTGGATTGTATCTGCGCATATACCCAGCCTACTAATCCACACCAGTATCATACAAAAACATCCAAAGCTGCAGGGGCAAACCAAAATTGCAGCTGTACTCTTGGCTTTCATGGATATCTTTTCAGTGTGCAAAGCACAAGAGTGATCACTGATATGTAATTCCCAGATATTTATAATATGGGACTTCTTCCATAATGTGACCTGAGATATTCCAGTGTAATAATTATCAGCCTGTAAGACATAGCAAAAACTAAAACTTTGGATTTTAAAAAATTAATTACCAGGTGTCCATCACCAAATGCAAGTGAGTTTTAACTGTTTAGATAGGTGACAAGGAACACAAAAAAGGTTTGTAGAATTAAAAGTGGCATGGAACAAATGGGAAAACATTCACCTTTTTTGTCAAACTGCAAAACCACACTAAAATTAAATGGTAATTTTTATATTAATTCATTATTAATTCATGAAATTCATTGCCTCCAGATTTAGTAATACTTCCCAAGATAAGAATAGCTTTTATTAATACAGGAAGGGTAGGTTTAGATGGAACTGTTTAAAAAGTTTGACCTTCCATCTCTGTTTTCAGAGATTTTTCTGACTGCTAAACACTGGGCCACAACAGGTGCATCTTGTCTTGTCAGACTACTGAGCTAAACAGTCTATTGGTCTGACACAGCATGACATTTTGACGTGCCCCAACTGCCTCTGATAGATCTTTGTGCAAGGTACCCAGGAAGGGGGGCGGGATTCCTTCATCAGAGAGCAAACTGATAACAAAACCCAGAGGGTCTTTTTCATAGTGGCTCCTCATTTATGAAGCTCTCTTCTTTAACACATCTCTCTCTCTTTTTTGCTGTCAATTCATAGCTGACTTATGGTGACCTCCTAGGCAAGAGGCAAGACAAGAGACATTCAGAGGTGGTTTACTCTGCCTCTACATCATGACTCTGGTATTCCTTGGAGCTCTCCCATTCAAGTATTAGCCAGGGCCAACCCTGTTTAGCTTCTGAGATCTGATAAGATAAGGCTAGCTCAGGCTATGCAAGTCAGGGCTAGATGTTCACCTTAAGAGTTTTAATAAACTCATTTCAATTATTACATTCTGCCAGCCCTGTGAGAAAAGATTGGTATCTTGTTGAGCTGTGTGATTGATCTGTCACTGCTGGTCTCAGTGTTACCTACTATTGTATTTTTAATACCTGTTTCAGTAATACTAGTACTAATTACATTTTTGTAAGTTTTCTTATGGCTAAAAGGCAAACCACAGATATAAAGATACTTTTTATATTTTGTGGTATCATATCTATCTATCTGCCTAACATCCTGACGTTTTCCAGCACTCCCACTGGCTGTGGTGTGTACCACATCAGCCATTGGCCTGTGAATTGCCAGTCCAGACAACTTGCATGCTATTGGCTGGGTCCGCTCCTCTCCCCCACCCACTGCTGGCTCCAGGACAGACAAGGACTGGTCTGCTGGTGAAACTGCTGGGCAGCAGCTGTTGCCAGGCGACCAAGTTTGCTTCTGTCAGTAAAATGCAACCAACCTTGGTTCTCTCAATAAAAGCTGAGGGGAGGCCCTTTCTAGGCCTCTTTTGGCCTTTAAAGGAGAACTCATTGGGCCAGGTTGGTGGGAAATTCCTGTAGATTTTGTGGTGGAGTTTGAGGAGAGCAGGGTTTGGGGAGGGGAGAGGCCTCAGCTGAATACAATGCCATAGAGTCCAACATCCAAAGCAGTTATTTTCTCCAGGGGGAGACAGATCTGTAGTCTAGAGTTCAGTTGTGATACCAGGAGATCTTCAGGCTCCACCTGGAGGTTGGCTACCTTATTCCTAACTGCTTGCGACTGCCCCTGGGAGGGAGGGTTGTCAATTCCAGGTTGGGAAATTCCTGAATATTTGAGGGGTGGAGCCTGGAGAGGGTGGGGTTTGAAGAAGGATGGAACCTCAGAAAGGTACAATGCCATTCACTCCACCCTCCAAACCAGCCATTTCCTTCTGGGGAACCATTGCTGCCAATTTCCAGGGCTGGAGACCACTCAGAATTACAACTGTTCTTCAGATGGTAGAGATCAGGTCCCCTGAAGAAAATGGCTGTTTTGCAGGGTGGACTCTTACACCCTGCTGAGGTCACTTCCCTCCTGCTTTGGTCTATGTTGTGATTTTGGACCACTCACAAACTTTCAGTCTAACCTACTTCACAGGGTTATTGTGCTGATCAAAAGGGAGAGAGAGGGGAATTATGTGAGCTGCTTTGGTCCACACTGTGGAGAAAGACTGTACTTTTGCTAGGTGGAGGCTGCAGGGAGGGAGGAAGAGATGGAAAACTGAAGACAGATCAGTTCTCCTACAGCAAACAGGTGCCTTGTGTGGGTGGGAAGACATCAAGGTTGGGGAGAGTGAATGCCTTCACTTCAGTGAGTGGGTGGAAAGACAGCAGGGGGGGCACTCACACACAGCCTCTTTCTAGAACCCATTGTATTTTCCATCACAATAGGCCCTATTCCTAGGGTTTTTTCAAACTTAAGAATCCTTCATAAATCAAGAGATAACTGCTCAAGTCTCTCAAGGTAAGTACAGCCAAATCAATACAGGCAGTTTTTCTGATGGTGTTTGGGTTTATTTGTTTTTTAATCAAGTTAAAGGACAATTCTGGATAGAATGGGACCACATTATTATTCTGAGATGGACACTTCAAAATTTAAAGTCTGTGAATACTGAATTTATCCTGTGAATAAAATATTTCTGTATTTAGTTATTGATGCCACTCGTGGGAACCCAAAACAGCTTACAACACTGTTCTCCCTTCACCCAGTTTTGTCCTCACTACTACACCATGGCTGGTCTCCAACCACAGTATTATACTGATCTGGATGGGTAACACGATGTGTGTTATGACTGGAGGAAGTGGCAAGATAAGCTGAACCTCTAAAATCAGTCAAGCTCTTCTCTAACTGACCATGTTTACATGATAAATCTAACAAATGTCTATGTTTTTCTTATTGATGAAGGGTACGACGTGTCTCATTTTTAACTTAAAAATATATAGAAAATATATAGACAAGCACTTTCCTCAGCATCGAAAATGCATGCACTCATAACTGAGGCTTTCTATGCTGTGTTCTGTTTGTTTTGATCTCAGTTGACCACAGGCTAATTCATTGTATGATTGCTTTCTGAACTGTAATTAATACTCATCCCGATATCTGATGTTAAAAATCAGGCCTATGGGCAGATAAACTAGCTTGAAGCCAAACAGTTCACGATACATTTCATATGAGAAGAAGATACCATCAACAGTTTGTTTCTTTCTTCCTGTCTAATGGCACAAGAAATGTAGGAGGCAGGCATTCAGCTCAAAGAATGGCAAGTGATGCCACCACTCAGCTGAGCATGCTGACTTGCAATCTGTGAATCCAACCTACATGTCTTTAGAGGCTAATGATGGCTGAAACCTCTGCAGGAAAATTAGGGATTTTGTTTTTGTGTTTTGCTTCTAACAGCCTGGCACATATTGGCCCCAGCCTTTGTCCCTTGTTGTGTGTGCCTTTTGGGTCTAAATGTTATTAGGCTGGGACAAAAAACTTCAGGTAGCCTCTCCCTCCATCACAATGACAGCAGTTAGAAAAGCTATGTTCCTGCTGAGAGGAACAAGACACCCTGTGAAGGGAAATAACCAAGGTCAATGGTGGGGATGTAGGCATCTGCAGACAAGCACTTTCTCTTCCCCCCCTACCCCCCCACCCCATTTGACACTCATGGTCATTGTTGCTTTCCACTGACCAGCTGCCTAGATCCCTAGACCAAAAACAAAATGGATAACACAGCTCCCATTCAATGGAGATTAAATGCCTGAAATGAGCCACACCTCTGAACAATTGCTTTCTAGAAGAGGAACAGCATTCAATAGCCACCGAGCCTCATTGATCAGGGTTATAAAGGAAGGGAAGGCCTGCATGAAAAAGGTTTCACACCGCCCCTTAAACTAGCTCAGATTCTTCAGAATTTCCCTCCATTCCCATTTTGATTGCCCATTTTGCCCACATTATAATCAAGTATTTTACATCACTGCCCAAGATTCAACCCATGATGTTTTTAAAAAGTCACACAATGCCATACAGCAACTTATTTCTCACTTATCACATTAGCACCATTATTTGTACAACTTTACTACTTAAAAAATTAGTCACTATCATTCACACGGTGCAATCAGCTGTTAAATCCTCATTTATGTTAATTTGAATTTGAATGTACCACTCAGTAAAATGTTGGATTGCCATGTTTACAAATATACTACAGGTATTCAGAAATGTAGATGATACAAAACATACTGTTTAATCTATCTGTGATGGAGTTTTAAATAAATTAAGCCTATTTATCTGTTACTTAGCAATTCTGTGCACATACTACCCCTTTTCTGAATGTTACCACCTCTGTCAGCCAGGATGTACATTTGATATCTTTTATTTTTTTCAAGTTTTTAATAACTGGTAATCCTAAAGATGGGATTTAAACTATACTCCACACAGGTATAATTACGATGGAACATATTTTTCTAATCCATAAGGATACTCTTTCTAAACTAAGCAGTAGTACAAACAAGAGAAAAGCAACTTCTTTACCTTGGCAGCATATATTTTAGGTATGCATAATCTTTGTATTAAGTGAATTTATTCAAAACACAAACAGGCTGTTAACTGAATGACAACAAAACACAAGTTCAAGGGGGGAAAGGTTTGACCATATCTCTAACATAAGACATCTGGGGCGCCTCAAAATTTAGACCGAATAAGTTGCAGGCCAATTTTATTGCTACAAGATCACACAAGGGCATACTAAAGCTATACCAAAAATGATGACATAACAAGCAAATACACAAACATTGAATTTCCATGGTACTACACAAGATCTAATGAGGTTTTTAAAAATATAATAGGCAATTTTTAATAATTAGTTTTGTTCATCAAACAAGAAAAATACCCTAAAAACATTTTAGCAAAAGGATTTCAAATAGCAAAGCTGAAGAAGATATCTGCTGGAGTCCTTAGAGCAGTGATCCCCTTTGTGATGCCAGTGACCTCCATGGTGCTGATCAGTGCGTTCTCTGGCATTCTCTTGTTCTTTCTGGTCCTACCATTCCCCTATCTCACTGAAGAAAGAAGTGCTTTTGTAGAGTCCTGGAGGCATCACCCTTATATCTGCAGAAAGCATTTATTTGGAAATAGATACCTCCTTCACAGGATCTTTGGAGCAGAACCAACTATTTTCAGATTGGCCCCAGCCCTTGTGGCAGCCACATTGTAGCTAGCCTTGCCTCATTTTGTGGAGACTCTTGCCCTTGAGTGACACTATTTGTCAAAGAAGACAATACTGGGCTAACAGCTTTGGAAACTCTCAGAGCTGAGAATGTATAAAGATCAGCCTTTGGTCTTCATACATTAACATTCCTAATTCCTGCTTTAGCCATCTTCTGCCACCAGGTGAAGACATTTTGTTCTGTTTGCCATTCCTTCCGTGATCCCTCCTTCCTAACTAACAGTTTATGTTTTGTATGTATTTCAACAGTTTTATTTTAAGAGAGTAAAAATCCAATAGCACCTTAAAGACTAACAACATTTGTGGTAGGGTATGAGCTTTTGTGAGTCACTGCTCACTTTTTCAGATACAGATACAGATTCAGCAGAACATCATGGGGAACCCTATCAAAAGTTTTACTGAAATCCTGGTAAACAACATCAACAGCACGCCCAGTAAGTTTGTCAAAGAAGGAATAAAGTTGGTCTGGCAGGACCTATTGGGGACCGATCTGTGTTGACTTCCCCAGATCACCAAGTTGTCCTTTAGATGCTCACAGATGCTCCCTTTAAAATCTGCTCTAGTATCTTCCCTGGAACAGAGGTCAGACTGACTAGACTTAGCTTCCAGGGTCATCCCCCCTCCTTTTTTTGAAAATTGGGATAACATCTGCCAGGTCTTTTTTTGTAGCTGGAACTCCTTTGCATATTAGACCATACATCCCTGATGTAGCCAATCCTCCAGGAGCATACACAGCTCTTAGTACAAGGCCTACTGTAAACTCCAGGTGTGTGGCCTATTATGCAAAGGATCTCCTGCTACAAAAAAAGCACTGACATCTGTCCTCCTCCAGTCCTGTGGCACATCTCCCATCCTCCAGGAGGTCTGGACAAAGGCTCTGCAAGCTCTCTAGAAAGTTCTGTGAGAACTCTTGGGTGCATACCATATGGCCCGGGGGATTTGTACTATTCAACACAGCCATGTGCTTCTCAGCTACCTCTCCATCAATGTCAACCAGCAGCCTGGATGCCATATGTTGCCTACTACCATCTCTAGATGAGCCTGAACTCCTCTTCAGGGAAAAAATTGAGGCAAAATAGGCATTAAGTCTTTCTGCTTTCTTTTAAAGTTGTTTTAACAAGGTATGTTTGGGGGAGGCAGTTATTTTAATGGCTTTATAATGTATTTTATTATGTATGTTTTAAATTGTTAGCCACCTTGGTGGCCCCTGTAAGGGCCGACAGGTGGGATATAAATTTTTAAGATGAAAATAAATAAATATGTGAGATCAGCACAGGCTGTATGTGGTTGCTGAGAGGTTTACTTAAGATCAAATGCACTAGAAAATGTGGGAAAATGCTTGAGCCTTGCTGGTATGATGGGGGATCATCCTTTGTTAAGCTGATAAACAAGAATGATTGGTTGATGAGTGGAAATTAATTATTAGAAATCCTTCACCAACTTTTGGATGGCTGACACTCTTCAGCTAGTCAGGTGGGCTGAGAAATCATGTTACAATTGAACAGACTATTGAAGACACTAAGAAATCAAATGGAAAGCTGGGGGGGGTGATCTTTAAAGAAGCTTTAAAGCCTTTTATATTTGCAAATAAAACAAAAATTAAAGAGCCAATAAAATGTCAACACTCTCTCCCCAAAGATGATATTGGATTTAATGTCTGGAAACTAATGTCTGGATTTCTCACCATGATCCCCACAATGGGGCAAATAAAGTCCACAGACCGTTTTGCATCATGAAAATGGCATGCAGGAGGCTCAAGCCACTCCTCTCCCCATACTTCAGTCTTGATCCAAATCAGGACCCTTTGGCACTTCTTAACTGAGTTCCACTTAAGATCATCAACTCCAAGTTGGAAAATTCCTGGACATTTGAAGGTAGAAGGATCTCAGCAGGGTATGATGCCACAGAGTCCACACTCCAAAGCAGCAGTTTTAATCAGGGGAACTGAACTTTATAGTTGTGATTTCAGGAGATCTGCAAGACCCACCTGGAGTCTGGCAATCCTATGAGAAACTCGAAACTACCATTGGATTGGGAGTCCCTGGGTGAGGTCAGACATTCAGAAAATCCCGCTACGAGCATGAGTGGAGTCCGGAAGCATGTCGGATTTTAAGCGGTTGTCCAAACGTCAGCATCTGCGAATGGTGGTTAGCTCGTTCGAGTCCCGCATTGAGACGACTGGGGCGTGGACTAATTTGATACTGCTTTAAATCCGGAACAAAATTCTCCTGATGGTTCCTGAGCGGAATTTCTCTGTTTGAATGCTCCATCGGCGACTCGGCGGAAGCGCACCACCACTTCCCTCCCAAAGCCCCCTGCAAGTGATATCACTGCGCCAGTGAATGAGCGAGCGAACGTTGGCTCGATAAATCATTTACCCACCCCTATGTCTGGAAACAAAACTCACTTTTGAAACTAGATGTGAACTGATTTGAATTCCTGGGTTTTTTTCTGCACGTGTAGTGCTTGTGCTGGAAAAGTAGTGCCAACGGACTAGCAAAACTGTTAGTGATCCGACCCATTTAAAAGCGACGCGCATCCCCGCCCTCAAGAACGAGGTCATGGTGGGTGTGCAAGGTCTCTCAGGGAGAAGGCAGAAGATGCTGGATTTGCTCAATAGTGAAGATAGCGGGCATCACTGCACCTGAGCTAATGCAGATTGACATCTCATGAAACGAGGTCTGGTAGAGCACTCTGATCGACCAGCGACGGGACCCACATGGGATAGAACAGGAGCCTAGCTGTTGTCTGATAGGAAAATTGGTTGTGCGGATTATAATAGAGGCGCTTTGCAGATGGATTTAATGGTGAGTGTGACCACACACCCTGTAGTGGTCATTTATTAAAGGTAATGTCCAATTTATACCTTAGGTAAGCAGAAAGCATGGTAATAGCATCATCCATCTTTGTAGGCAGATCTGAAAAGCTGTATTAGGAAAAATCACTTGATTTGGGAGGCAATTATATTTGGAAACAGACTAACAGTGCTAAATGAGACAAAATATCTGAAAGGGAGGTAATAGCAGAAAATGTCCTAACTAAAAAGCAGTTTTCCAGCAGAAATTATAGAAGACTGGTATCTAATTTAAAATCCCTAATGTTTGAGTGCACATGTTTGCCAAGAAGTTGAAGCTAAGGATAATAAAACTGACTACTGTGAAAAACATTTTTGGTCATTTATAAAAACTGTATATTAATAAAATACCTTTTTAAAGAACCTTTACTGGTATCAGAGAGAGTTGAAATTTCATTGAAACTATGCACTTTTAATAACATGAAGATGATTTTGATGTCCTTGAAAGCTCTTTTGGTGCTCAGTCATTACTTTTTTCTCTCTCTAGGACTATATAGTTCAAAAAGAAATAGTAAATTCCAATCACATCAGTTGTTGCAGGTCATTATGTTTCCTTCCACATTCATGCACAGAGAAGATCTGTGTTTAAAGCTTTCCTACATAATACAGGTCTTTTTATTAGGCTAGCAGAAATATTTTTTATCTAAAGATACTATTTTGAAACTGCAACAAAATTTTCATCATGAACAAAACAGTTTTCAGTTTTCAGTGTCCCATTTCAATGAAGTTGTAATCCATAGGGATTCAATCTTAGCAGCTCTCAGCTCAGAGATTCTTCTTCTAGTTCACACACCTTGAGACAAAGAGTATATTTAAGATGAGGGCAGGAATGAAATGGGTTGCAAAGTTTTTTTGTGCAAGATGCAGAGCAAATTTATTCCAGAGAGCATCTGAAATAGGCTTCAGAAACTGGAGAGAGTGTCTTCTTGAAGAAAAGGCCTCTAAGTAAACTTCAGCACCATTCAAAAGATTTGCTCTGACACTTAACAAGTGGTGCAGGAAGAAAGAAAAATCTGTTGTCAGGTTTGGGGTGTTTATCAGCTACCCTCGAGACACTTGACCTGATGCCATGGACCCCCTAATCCGCTGATCTGCATGCTGCAAGTCCTGCTAGATTCAGGCCCACAACTGCTGATGAAATTGACTGGAGTACTTGTCCTAATACACTGATCCCTCAGTATATTGTGTGCCACTCACCTTCTCCTGCCTCCCCCCCCCTTCCTCCCCTTCTCCCCCAGACAACTCCCCCTAAATTTAATTCTGCTCACAAATTGTGAAATAAGTTGTTTGGGCTGGATTTGTAGAGTGAATTGTCCTCCTAATGAAATGGTCTGTTCATTATACAGTTGTAGAAGGAAGATTTAGCGCTCCCATACCCCAAGACTCATGCAGGTTAACGTTTTTAGACTGACAGTTGACAAAAGAATGAATAGCCCTGTGCTGTCAAGTCAGACTTACAAACAGCTTGGCATACAAACAGTTACTGCTTGTATGCATGTGGATTTAGGGTCTCCAGTCTCTTAATGCCAAAGATTTGTATGTACAAATGGGTTAGCCATAAAATTGTTTACAGAGGGGAAAAAATGACAGAAAAATTAGCCTGCTGTAGGCCAGTTCCCTCCTTTTGCCATCAAATAACGGTATTTAAAAAGTGGAGATTTGTGTGGTACCAAGTCATACATCTAGTCACCTGAATAACACATTCTGTGTTGTTGTTTTCTTATTTATGGAAAGAAAATACCCCTTTATAATATAAAAACTGGAGCAACAGAATTCATTTTAAAATTTAAGACCTTACCCAGTTATGAAAACTAAGGCAATACTTTCAAATTCAGATTTATCCATTTTACAGCAAGTTTAAGAATATTCCCTATTAAGTAATTTTAAAACCCTTATAAAGGGCTAAACGTTGTGGAATATAGTGGAATTTTAAAATATCCAGCAAGCTGGATTTGCCGCATTGTTGAACTAATCAAAACTCCACTAACAAGAATGCATGATGAAGTGATCAGGGCCTAGTGCGGCCCAATGAAGACACCACTGAATTTCATATTGGATGCTAAAAGTGCATTCGATTAGGGCTGTGCTGAATGTCTTACCTGTTCAATTTTAAATTTAAAAAATTAATAGGACAAGCAGAAGTATTCTCCCCCACCCACCCATCAATTAATTTTTTTTTTTTTACTTTTCAGCCCTACTTTCTGCCTTAGAGTCCCTCACTCTTACTGCTTTTGAGTATTTTTCCTCTTCCAATTACCAACTCTTCTTTCAGGAACAGTTGCATGAGCAATCTCAGCCAGTTGAGGATCATGTAATGAATGGGGTGATGACATAATACAACACATGTGGAATTCACTGCCACAGGAGGTGGTGGCGGCCACAAGTATAGCCACCTTCAAGAAGGGTTTAGATAAAAATATGGAGCACAGGTCCATCAGTGGCTATTAGCCACAGTGTATGTGTGTATATAAAATTTTTTGCCACTGTGTAACACAGAGTGTTGGACTTGATGGGCCGTTGGCCTGATCCAACATGGCTTCTCTTATGTTCTTATGTTCTCTTAACACAAAGCCACTTAGATTTGGCTATATGATGGTATCACTGAGGTAAATAATTTAATTGTGAGTTTACTGAATAGGTAAACACTTTAAAATAGTTTTAAAGCAGTCAGCAAAAAAAAAAAATGGTATTGCTTGTCAGCCAGATTCAGGTACTAGTAGTTAATAATTTTGTTCATGTTCTTTAACATTGTAATAGAAAGAATTGGTTCAGTATTTCAGTGGGAAATACATTTCCACCAGCGACTTTCCTCTCTCTCCCCCTACATACATATCCCAAATGTCAACCAAACAGAAAAAGCTTCCCTGTTTTAGAGACCATAAAAGCACAATACTTTCCAAGATGTAACCTTTCTTTCTCATTCAACTGGGATACAATTGTCAAGGATTGTAGTAGTCCTTACCCAAGAGATCATTCTTGTAAAATTGCTGACAGAACAGAGAGTGGTTTTCAGTTAAAAAAAAGAAAAGAAAAAAGTACAGAGAACAAGACATATGAAGAAGTGGGGTAGTGGAGGTGATTTTTCACTCTGTTGTTCCTGCCACTGGCATTTTCATGAGCCACATGTTCTAGTTATATGGCATACCCAGCAGGCATGTATCTGCTGAATGCTAGGGTTGCCAGCTTCCAGGTGGAATCTGGCGATCTCCCACTTTTACAACTGATCTCAACTGGCAGAGATCAGTTCCCCAGAGAAAATGGCTGATTTGAAGGGTGGACTCTATGGCATTATACCAAGCTGAGGCCCCTCTCCTCCTGAAACCATGCCCTCTCCTGGATCCACCCCCAAAGTCTTCAGGTATTTTCCAACAGAGACCTGGCAACCCTAGCTGAGTCACTCTTTCCCATAACTGTCCCTCCACTACCCCTTGTTGCCAGGGCTGGTGCTAGGCTTTCTGGTGCCCTAGGCGAATCACCCACTAGGGCCCCCCCCCATTATTAAAAAAATATAGGGAAATTGAAGGGCGCCAAACTTGAAACTTTTCATATTTTTAATTTACTGATTTTTAATTTTTTTAAAAAATGCGATGCTATCAAAAAAATTGTGAGAATAAGTGCTTGCCAGCCATGTTAGGAAGGAGGGTGGAAGGATAGGATGAGGTGGGAGGCCAAGTCACACATCGGGGAGAGGAGGGTGGCTTGGCTTTGTTGAGGGCAGCTTGGTGATGGGAGAGGACAAAGTGACAGAGGTCAGAAGCCAGAGTCATGTGTCAGAGAGGGGGTGCCCAGTGGTACCCCCTAGGCCAGGTGGCACCCTAGGCGACTGCCTACTTTGCCTACTCCCACACATAGGCCCTGCTTGTTGCCCTTGAGAAAGGTTGAAGGAATAAGAAAACAGAAAGCAGTATGTAGATGCACATGCTACAGAGAAACCAGAAAAACTAACCAAATCTGGCCAAAATGGTTTTAATCCAAAAATTGGAAATACTTGCAATGAAATTATTGACATTAATGAAAAGGGCATACCATTGCTTGTGCAGCATTTTGATTAGTTGCATTCCTAATATTCAGTGTCTCAAAAGACCAGGTTGTCAAGAGTCTCAAACATAAGCTTATGCCATAAAACTTCAGCTAATGCTTTATCTTGCTCACTAGGTTTTGTGGAATCTGTGAGTAACGTGAGAGCGGGGATAGGTAATTCCTCACTGCTTTGTTGTTCATTCGCACAGTCGAGTCCGACTTTTTGTGACCCCATGGACAAAGTCACGCCAGGCCCTCCTGTCTTCCACCATCCTCCGAAGTCTGCTCAAATTCGTGTCTGTTACATCAGTAACGCTGTCCAGCCATCTCATCTTTTGCCGTCCCCTTCTTCTTTTGCCTTCTGTCTTTCCCAGCATCAGGATCTTCTCTAGTAAGTGCTCCCTTCTCATTTGGTGGCCAAAGTATTTGAGCTTCAGCTTCAGCATCTGACCTTCCAGGGAACAGTCTGAGTTGATTTCCCTTAGGACTGACTGATTGAATCTTCTTGCAGTTCAAGGGACTCTCAAGATTCCTCTCCAGCACCACAGCTCAAAAGCATCTATTCTTCTGCGCTCAGCCTTCCATATGGTCCAGCTCTCACAGCCATACATTACTACTCGGAATACCATCATACATATAGCAGCTGGCTCACATCATATAATTCACCGCAAGAGGAGAAATCTCAGTAACAGCTGAAGCCAAAAGTAAACATCCAAAGAAGAACTGGAGTGGTAAATAATATGCTGAAAGAATGAATGCTTAGCCCAGGGGTGGCCAGCTGTGGCTCAGGAGCCACATGTGGCTCTTTCAAAAATATTGTGTGGCTCTCAAAGCCCCCACTACCCCATTGGCTAGCTTTGAGAAGGCATTTCCCTCTATAAATCACTTCTCCAAGCCAAGCCAGCCAGCGGCTTGGAGAACACATTTAAAGTTAAAGTTGCTTTCTTTCTACCATACCCTCCCTCCTCCCATTTATTTTCCTGCCTTTGACCTGCCTTCCAGCTCTCAAACATCTGACATTTATTCTATGTGGCTCTTATGTTAAGCATAACATGAATAGAATGTTAAGCCTGATAGGAATAGAAGACCTGAATAACTAAAGGAACTGTGGAATGATCCTGAAGAGGGATGGGAAGCTGACCAGTAGGATGCTACATAGCTGAAAAAGCCCAGTCAGTCTGGACAAAGTTATCATAGGAAGAGAAGGTGGAAGACTCCAAACCTATGGTGGAGTTGGACTCAGAAGAAGAGGGGAACCTGCTTGCCCTTAATAGCTGCAGCTAACATTGAGGATATAATGCTGAAGAGTAGCAAAGAAGATGTATTTTTGTTCAGCTCTCCTCCCTTGTTATTCCACAGGAACAGTTTTGCTGCCGAAATAGCACAAGCTCAGTACATCAACCCTAGCCTTGAAGAATGAGAAAGCCTTCTCACATAGGAAGACCCCTAGGCTGTCTCTGGGGAGTGTTCAGGAAGCTGTGAAAAACATATCCATTTAAAATAGAAGGCAGGCTAGTCAAAATGTAACAATTTAAAGTTTATTAATATGAGGAAGAATGGAAAATATGACCTCTTTATCCCTCCACAGCAAAAGGTTTGTGAACAGAAGTTCAATGGTGGGTTTCAAAATTCAAACATAAGAACAAGCAGCACTTCATCCTAAGTTGAAAGATAATGGCACAATTAACTGCTTGAGGTCAATAATGCCAATGCTGGATGGTTCTGAGACAGAGATAATAATTTCAGCCATGTATAAAGAGATACAAAGGTGGAAAAAAGAAAATAACATAGTAAAAGCATTTCAATATTATAATGAACACCAACAAAATCATTATTTCTTTTATTTCAAATGTTATTGCAGAAGCATATACTTTCATTAAATTGAACTTTCGAATACTGCATCTTCCACAACTGAGGTTATAAATCTGTACACCTGACAAGGAATTCTCATCCCTGTTGTGAATAACTACATGTGTAAATGTCAATCAGAGACAATTAATTTGCTGAAGTGACAAAGTTAGTTAGCATCCAAGGATGACAGAAGACAACATCCAGAAGAAGACAAAGTAGGCAAGAGAGTCCAAACTGGCTCCCAGACAAAGTGTGCTTTTGTGCTCACCCATGAATTTGTCGGAGGAAAGGTGTGGTAAAAATGTGGCAGATTTGGGAGGGGTTTTTTTGGGGGGGACACATATGAGCATGTATACTATTTTGTTTCAGTATGCATACATTTGTGAATGAAGCCCAATGCACATGACAGTCCTCCACATTCCCTGAGCATGAAAAGAAGACGATCAGGAGAAAACAGGGCTTTTTTTGAGCAGGAATGCAGTTCTGGCTGGCTCGGTATCAGGGGGTGTGGACTACTATGCAAATGAGTTCCCCCTGAGCCCAGTTCAAAACAATGGTGACATCAGGAGGTGTGGCCTAATATGCAAATGAGTTCCTGCTGGGGGGTTTTCTACCAAAAAAGCCATGGGAGAAAGCACGTCTGCCCAACTGCTTGCCTCCACGCAATCATCTGGTTGTCTGCAGGAGTGACTGTGTAGAGGAAGTGGTCATGTTGTGAATAGGAATGTGCAAAAAAAAAATATTCGGTATTACACGGATTCGGAAGTATACGGGGGGGGGGGAATTCGGAATCCCCATATACTCCTGAATACCGCATTCGGAATAGCCGCATATACGGTAGATGCGCGGCTATTTCCAAATATACGGCCCTATTATACCCTATGGGCCATTGAAATCAATGACAAATAGGGTATATTTGAAGCCACCTGGAGGGGAGGGGGTTTGAGGGAGAGCCCCCAAATTTGCAGGGGACCTGCAGGGGACCCTCCCCTCCAACCCCCCCCCCAAGTCCCAAAAAGATTGGGCCAGGGGATCCCATTACAGGGGCACCCAAAGAGGGTGCCCCTCTCTCTCTCGGCTTGGCTTCGCGAACGAAGATTTAAGAAGGGTGCAATAGTCCACGTCTGCTGCAGGCTCGCTGGTGGCTGACAAGACCAATGCGGGACAGGCAGGTCCGGCCACAGTGGCTGCAGGGAAAAGTCTGATTTAGGGTTGGTGCTGTAGCAGTGCGATTCTTCCTCAATCTCCTTTTGTCCTCAAGACCAGCTATGCGTGCGTTCTCAAAAGAAGAAACAGCCTGGTGGATGGTGTGCCTCCATGCTTTGCGATCTGAGGCTAGGTCAGACCACTGGTGATGGTTGATGCGACAGGTGCCAAGGGATTTCTTCAAGGAGTCCTTGTACCTCTTCTTTGGTGCCCCTCTATTTCGATGGCCGGTGGAGAGTTCGCCATACAGGGCAATCTTGGGAAGGCAGTGGTTTTCCATCCTAGAAATATGCCCTGCCCAGCGCAGCTGCGTCTTCAACAGCAGTGCCTCGATGCTGCTAACCTCCGCACGCTTGAGAACTTCAGTGTTGGTCACAAAGTCACTCCAGTGGATGTTGAGGATGGTGCGAAGGCAGCGCTGATGAAAGCGCTCAAGGAGTCGCAGGTGATGACGGTATAAAACCCACGATTCGGAGCCGTAGATGAGGGTTGTCATCACAACCGCTTTGTAAACATTGATCTTTGTGCCTTTTTTCAGATGCTTGTTGCTCCACACTCTTTTGTGCAGTCGGCCAAAGGCACGGTTTGCCTTTGCCAGCCTGTTGTCAATCTCCTTGTCGATCTTAGCATCTGAGGAGATGATGCACCCCAGGTAGCTGAACTGCTGGACTGTCTTCAGAATTGATTCACCCACAGTGATGCAGGGAGGGTGATAATCTTCCTGGGGTGCAGGCTGGTGGAGAACTTCTGTCTTCTTCAGACTAACTTCTAGGCCGAATAGCTTGGCAGCCTCTGCAAAGCAGGACGTCATATGCTGCAGAGCTGATACCGAGTGGGAGACGAGTGCAGCATCATCAGCAAACAGTAGCTCTCGGATGAGTTTTTCCATTGTCTTGGAGTGGGCCTTTAGTCGCCTCAGGTTGAACAGGCTGCCATCGGTGCGATAGCGGATGTAGACACCATCGTCATCATCTAGATCTACTGCGGCTCTTTGAAGCATCATGCTAAAGAAGATCGTAAAGAGAGTTGGCGCGAGAACGCAGCCTTGCTTTACACCTGTGCCTATTGGGAAGGTCTCCGAGAGGTCGTTGCAGTGTCTGACTTGGCCTCGCTGGTCTTCGTGTAGCTGGATGATCATGCTGAGGAACCTTGGGAGACATCCTAAACGTTCCAAGATTTGCCACAGGCCTTTCCTGCTAACGGTATCGAAAGCTTTGGTAAGGTCGACAAAAGTCACATACAGAGCCTTGTTCTGTTCCCTGCATTTCTCTTGGAGCTGCCTGAGAACAAATACCATGTCGGTGGTGCTCCTGTTAGCTCTGAAGCCGCACTGGCTCTCTGGGAGGAGTTCTTCTGCAATGGCGGGCACCAGTCTGTTCAGAAGTATTCTGGCAAGGATTTTGCCTGTGATGGAGAGCAGGGTTATCCCCCGGTAGTTGGAGCAGTCTGACTTTTCCCCTTTGTTCTTGTATAGGGTGATGATGATTGCATCGCGAAAGTCCTGTGGTAATTTGCCTTGTTCCCAGCAGGTGACAAGTACTTTGTGAAGTGAGCTATGTAGTACTGTGCCCCCATGCTTCCAGATCTCTGGTGGAATTCCATCAACTCCTGCTGCCTTGCCACTTTTCAGTTGCTTGATGGCTTTAACAGTCTCTTCTAGAGTGGAGATCTCATCCAACTCTGTTTTCACTGGTTGAAGTGGGGTGAGGTGAATTGCTGAATCTTGAACTACGCGGTTGGCACTGAAGAGAACCTGAAAATACTCCGACCACCATTTCAATATGGATGCCTTGTCTGTGAGGAGCACTTGGCCGTCTGCACTACGCAAGGGACTCTGAGTCTGATATGATGGACCATATACTGCCTTCAGGGCTTCGTAGAGCCCTCTTAAATCACCAGTGTCTGCACACAGCTGGGTTCTCTCAGCAAGCTTGGTCCACCACTCGTTCTGAATGTCTCGAAGCTTGCACTGGAGGTTGCTACATACAGCGCAAAAGGTTGCTTTTTTCCCAGGACAGGAGGGCTGAGCAAGATGAGCTTGGTAGGCAGATCTCTTTTTCGCCAGTAAATCTTGGATCTCTTGATTGTTCTCATCAAACCAGTCCTTGTTCTTCCTTGTGGAGAACCCGAGGACTTCTTCAGAGATCTGCAGGACGGTAGTTTTTAGGTGTTCCCAGAGTGCTTCTGGAGAAGGGTCTGTGGGGCAACTGGGGTCCTCAATTCTTGACTGGAGTTTTGCCTGGAAGGCAGCTTTAACTTCGGCTGACTGGAGACTGCCAACCTGAAACTTCCTCCGAGGGATACCTCCTCTCCTGGGTGTGGGTTTAAAGTGAAGACGGAGATTGCAGCGTACAAGACGATGATCCGTATGACATTCTGCACTGGGCATTACTCGGGTGTGCAAGACATCTTGAAGGGTGCCCCTATTCCATCATTATACACTGTGGGCCATTGAAATCAATGGCAACATAGGGCATAATTAGAGGCTACTGGGGGGCAGGGGGTTTGATGGAGAGCCCCAAAAACTGCAGGGAATCCGCAGGGGACTCTCCCCTACAAAACCCCCAAGTCCCAAAAAGATTGGGCCAGGGGGTCCCTGTCTTTGGGCTCCCCAAATGGCCCATTGCCAACAATGATGGGGAAAGCCCAATTAGCCACTTCCTCACTGTAATTGTTGTGGGAAAAGTGGCTCTGGGGAGCAGGGGGTTTTGAGGAGAGCCCCCCAAACTGCTGTGCAGCTTCAGGGCACTGTCCCATACAAAACCCACAAGGCCAAAAAAAATTGGACCAGGGGGTCCAATTCTGGGGCACCCAAAGCCAAACCTAACTTCACACCAGAGAATCTCTATAGGACCCAAATGCACTACATCCCTCTATCTACTCTATGAACCCTGCAGGCCTGGAACCAATATAAACTCAGTTGCCAACATCACTGCCACAGAAAACACAATCTCTCACCCAGGTGCCAGCTTCCCTGCCACAGAACACACAATCTACAGATGCCAGCTCTCCAGCCCTGCCCCAAACAACACGGGGAGAGCTGGCTAACCACAACAAGCCTGCTGGTTCTGGGTCTCTCACCCAGGTGCCAGCTTCCCTGCCACAGAACATGCAATCTACAGATGCCAGCTCTCCAGCCCTGCCCCAAACAACATGAGGAGAGCTGGCCAACCACAACAAGACTGCTGGTTCTGGGTCTCTCACTCAGGTGCCAGCTTCCCTGCCACAGAGCACACAATCTACTCTATAAAAACAAGAAAGTGACCCAGCCCACACAGCCCACACACACCCTCGCCAACCCCCACACCAACCAAATCAAACAGTAAACGAATCAAACAGTACTTTTAAAACAGTAAAAAATTTAACTTTTAACAATACAGGAACTTAGGAAATTAGGCCAAACAGCAACCCCCCCCCCCCCGCCAAGAACCAGAAGAGAAGAGTAACAGCAGCACAACACAGCAGCAACAAATCAAACACTGAATACTTTTAAAACAGTAAAAAGCTCAACTTTTAACAATACAGGAACTTTGCCACCCCCCCCCCCCCAAAAAAAAAAACCCTTCACCCTAACCCCAAGAAATCTAAGCCACCCAAATCAGGAGAAGTAAAAGGACACTGCACTTTTAAAAGTCCTCTCACTAAATTAAGATATGGGCAAATTAGCAAACCCCACCCCACCCCAGGCCCCCACCCCCAGCAGAACCTAACCCCAACCCCAAATAGGCTACCCACCCAGTACTCACCCACCCAAATCTGGATAAGTAAAGGGACTCTAGTCCTTTTACCAACAAAAATTAAAACAAGAAGAACCCCAAAACTGTCTTACCTTGTCTTTTCTACTCCTGGGAAGTCTGGTAAGGCTGAGTGAGAGAGCAGCAGGCAGCAGCTGAAGCCAAGGACCAGCCAGCAGCAGCACAATCTCTCACACCAACACAGCAGCAATGGAGGAATGCAGCCAGGAAGACTCCTTAGAAAGGTTCTCTGGCCCTACAGAGAGCAATTTCAAAAAATAGCACTGCTCTCTGATTGGCCAGACAACAGTGCTTACTTGGATACCCAAGTAAGCAAAAGATCAAAATAACAACAATGTAGCTGATGGCTGGGCCATCAGCTACACACAATAGCCCTGCAAAGCATGCATTTGCAATGCATTTTGCAAATGCATGCTTTGGATTGGCTGCTGGGGCTCCTCTTCCCCCACCCCCCCCTCCCTGATCCCAGGGAGGCTATGGGAGAGGTGGGAAGAGGCTACTAAAGGTGGGAAAGTAGGCAAGCAGCTCCCCTGAGGCTGCAGAAGCTACTTTCCCGCCTTTTGGATTGACAGCCGTATACTTCCGAATAGCTATTCGGCAGTATACGGCGAGCCGTATTCGGCTGCCGCATAATAGGCGGCAATGGGAATCGGCTACAGCTGATTCCGTATACAGCCGAATCAGTGGTGATTCGGCTGTATATGCGGTTCGGCCGAACCGAATGCACATCCCTAGTTGTGAACTCTCCTTCCCCATGATCAGCAACATTGCAAAACCAACTTCCTCCATGCAGAGGAAGACAACCAGACAATTGTGCAGGGAGTGTTGATAGTGCATTCATTCCTGCTCTCCCTCCCTGCACATTAAGTGAACATGTGGGGCTGTCATGTGCACTGGGCTAGGCTCTTCCACCTTTGTACTTTTTCACCCAAAGGGTGATTAACACATGGAATTCACTGCCACAGGAGGTGGTGGTGGCTACAAGCATAGACAGCTTCAAGAGGGGAATTGGATAAACATATGGAGCAGAACTCTCTTAATGTTGGAACTCTTTGTCTGGGGTAGTGATGCTCTGTATTCTTGGTGCTTGGGGTGCACAGTGGGAGGGCTTCTAGTGTCCTGGCCCTATTGGTGGACCTCCTGACGGCACTTAGCTTTTTTGGCAACTGTGTGACACAACGTGTTGGACTGGATGAACCATTGGTCTGATCCAACATGGTTTCACTTATGTTCTTATGGTCAAAGACAAGCACTAAGGACAAGGACTGGATGAGCCATTGGCCTGATCCAACATGGCTTCTCTTATTTTCATATGTTCAAAGACAAGCACTAATACAGAAATTTAATTTACAATTAGGGCTGTCAATCCCCAGGTGGGTAGCAAGCAAGAAAAAAACCACTGCACATAAGTATTACACACAATTATGCTCCATCAATAAATACATTTATATCATTACAATTTCTAAATACACTCCAGTTTTTTCTTTTTTTCAGCGTTTTTTTTTTCTTGCTTGCTAATTATCTGTATGCTGTGGTTTCCTGTTTGTGTTAAAATCCCCAGGTGGGGGCAGGGGATCCCCCAGTTTGAAGAACCTCCTCCCATTTCAGAGTCATCAAAAAGTGGGGTGGGGGGGAGGGAAATGTACGCTGGACACTCCATTATACCCAATTCCCATAGGGTATAATAGAGAATTGATCTGCAGATATCTGGGACTTGGAGGGCCTGTTTGTTGAGATAGAGGCACCAAAACTTCAGCATAGCATCCGGTGCCTGTCCTCAAAATACCCTCCAAGTTTCAAAAGGATTGGACCAGCAGGTCCAATTCTATGAGCCCCCAAAGAAGACACCCCTATCCTTCATTATTTCCAGTGGAGGGAAGGGATTTAAAAGGTGCGCAGTCCCTTTAAGTGTGATGGCCAGAACTCCCTTTGGAGTTCAATTATGCTTGTCACAATCTTGCTCCTGGCTCCACCCCCAATGCCTCCTGGCTCCACTCCCAAAGTCTCCAGATATTTCTTGAAATGGACTTGGTCACCCTACTTACAATAAATGAGCAATTAATAGCTATTTCTACTGTTCTAGTCCTTTAATACAAATGTCATATGGTAAGTTGGCCTCTCAGCACTGACTTGGAAAATGCCAAGAGATTTTTTTTTGGAGGGGGGGAGTGTGCCTGGGGAAAGCACAGTTCTCACCTCATCAGTTTGACTCAGTTCCCCATAAAAATGACATAAAAATGGATCCAGTGTGGGTATGTGCCCTGCATTTTCCACAGTTAAAACAGATACAAATTATATATTAACAACAAAGAATATTCATTATTAAGGGACTTTGTCTGGGGGATATCCTCTCCCCTATGTTATTTAACATCTATATGTGTGCCCTCGCCCAGGTGGTCCAGGGGATTGGACTAGGTTGTCACCAGTATGCTAATGACATCCAGCTATATCTGCTGATGGACAGCCATCTGGATACTGCCCCAGAGGTTCTGGCTAGGGTTCTAGAAACTGTGGCTGGCTGAGGCAGAGTTGATTGAAATTAAATCTATCTAAGACAGAGGTCCTGTGCCTGAGCCATGGAGGAATGGAACTGGGGGCCCAGCTCCCCACCCTTGACAGGGTATTATTAACACCAGCATCAATGGCAAGGATGTGATCTTGGATGCCTCGCTTTCAATGGAGGCCCAAATCATGAATGTTGCCAGATCAGCTTTTTATCATCTTTGGCTTGTCAGGCAACTGGTTCCCTACCCCCTCCCCTTGTGACTTATTGACAGGGATCCATGCAATGGTCACCTCCAGACTGGATTACTGTAACTTGCTCTATGCAGAACTGCCCTTGAGACAGCCCTGGAAACTTCAGCTGGTTCAAAATGCAGCTGCACATGTCCTCACTGGGACGCCTGTATGTGCAGATATTCAACTAGTGCTCCACCAGCTGCACTGGCTTCCAGTTGAGTACCAGTTCATTCAAGATTATGGTAATAACCTTCAAAGCCTTTGTTGTCTGGGACCAATATATCTGCAGGACTCTCCCACAATGTCCCCAGAAGAGCCTTGTGCTTTTCGACTCTGGCTCCAGCTTGGTGGAATGTCCCAAGTGAGATCAGGGCCCTGTTAAAATTCCACAGGGCCTGAAAAACTGAGATGTTCTGCCAGGTCTTTGGCTGAGGTGGCAGATGGCAAGTTATCCCCCCACCCCCCGCCGTTCTACCTTCTTGCCCTGCCTGCATGTATTAATCCATACTGGTATTAGTTAAGAACTCTACCACTTCCCAGAAATTGGAATATCTGAACTCATATACAATGGAAACTCTGGGAGTCAATACTCCCTCTAAGCTGTGGAGTCTTGTGAGCAAAAAATCTACTATGAGCTACTGGCATTAAAGTTGTGAGCTATTGCATAAATTAATTTGGTGTAGTGTTTAAGAGCCAGTTTGGTGTAATGATTAAATGTGCAGACTCTCATCTGGGAGAACCGGGTTTGATTCCCCACGCCTCCACTTGCACCTGCTGGAATGGCCTTGGGTCAGCCATAGCTCTGGCAGAGGTTGTCATTGAAAGAACAGCTGCTGTGAGAGTCCTCTTAGCCCCACCCACCTTACAGGGTGTCTGTTGTGGGGGAAAAAGATATAAGAGATTGTAAGCCGCTCTGAGTCTCTGATTCAGAGAGAAGGGCGGGGTATAAATCTACAGTCTTCTTCTAGTTTGCTCTGGGGCCATTTTTCCTGAGCTAAGACAAACATTTGTGAGCCAGAGGCTAAAAAAACTGTGAGCTAGCTCAACTTAGAAGGAGCACTGCTGGGAGTACGCATTGATGCCATCTTGTAACCTATGCTATTGTTTGTATGGAGCAAAATTTTATTGAGTCATGTTTTAATTTTAAACTCTTTTTATATGTTGAAACCCACCCTGAGCCTGCTTGTGGGGGAGGTTGGGATAAAAGTAGAATTAAATAAATAAATAATTTATAAGTAGGTTTCAAGGAACAGATCAGCAGCACAGGTCTCCAGCTAGATAAAAGAGAAACCTGGCTTAGGTACATCAATTTAGAGAGTAGTTTTGACTTCCTTTAATTCTTCCAATCATAGACAGGGTTTTACTGATTAGCCACTACATTGGACCCTGCTACACACACAGAGGATTCTATCCACACCAGCCTCCTCTTTCACAAGGCACAAGGTCTGCTCATTGCCAGAGACAGAGCTAACAAATGGGTACTCTATTCTTTGTCAGAAATAGAGCCAAATCCCTCTGCCACACTACTGAGCAGAGCTACCTTCACTCTCTACGCTTTTCCTGAGCCAGACCTGAGCTCTCACTGTTCTCTCCCTGAGGCAGAACCCAACTCCTTCTGTGTTTCTCTCCAACATTCCACCCCTCTTCTCAAAAGTGATTGGATGATGGAGTAGCACTTCCACAGGCTGAAGTGAGTGGCTCTTTCCCCCTTCTGCCCATCACAGCTTTATACTTTAAAATTTCCTAAATATCAAAGAGCCTTTTCCTTGGCCTGCTTTATGTCTAACATTCAGATCTTTTGGTGGAGTGATATTAACATTTCCCATCCCAGAAGTGTTGTCCTTGAGGATGAAACAGTTAAACCTGTACAACTGAATTGTTCAATTTATAAGGACCATCATTCCTTATACATCACCCCATTTCCCAGGAAGCTCTCATAAATTCTCACTTCAGATCACTCAAAGGAAAACACCTTTAAGGTGTCCAAAGTTTGTGTTTCATTTCATTTCATAAGAAAATACCTGATTAAGTATTTTTATTAACTATGCATTTATCATGAATCTTAGTTTATAATGAGATCAAGCTTTTTTTTTTAACTATATATGCATATTTCCTTTTGTGTGTTGCTGGATTGCTTATGTTATTGATAATCTATGCTCATAATAAGATTAAGCAAGGACTAATGTTTTCTAGTTTATGTGACTCTTTGATATATAGATCATCTCCACCAATGCACCTCTCCCTGACTTGTCAATAGTGCTTTTACCTAGGAAAAATAGTGTATCATTGTTAGGGTTTGTAGAATCTTTCGGGCTCAAGTGCCGTGTTCTACTGGAGAAAGTTTTCCTTCCAGTCGTTTCGTTCTCAGCTGCGGAGAACATCCTCAGTGGCGTTGCAGCCGGAGCAGGCACTCTGACCTTCTTGGCTGCTATGCATTGCACTCAATGCACAGCAGCCAAGAAGGTCAGAGTGCCTGCTCCAGCTGCAACGCCACTGAGGATGTTCTTTGCAGCTGAGAATGAAACGTCTGGAAGGAAAACTTTCTCCAGTAGACCACGGCACTTGAGCCCGAAAGATTCTACAAACCCTAATGATGTTACCAGCCGTGAAAACCTGAAATCTTTGATAAGTGTATCATTGATTTTTTCACATTTCTTTTTTTTTTAAAAAAAAACACACCCGTATGTATAAATTACCATTTAGTATCAAGTACCCCACCTCCCTACCTGGGATAGGAGATTTCCAGCACTGGTATATAGACACCTATGTCATGTTTCCCTCTCCAAAGATCCATTCCTTGCCTTTTAATCTCTGCTCATGTCTCTCCTATTCTCACTCTCAAATTTCTGTCTCATCATGTTATAATCTGGCCCTGGGACTGTGTGCGTAAACAGCAACAGACTGGCAGCAAGGGGCTAGTTTAACTGATGGTACAAAGATCTGGGAATCCCATTGGGGAGTTGGTAATTGATATAATAACGTGTTTGCTGAGAAGTCTCTTGTGCAGGGAAGGATCATCAACATTTATTGTTCCTGTGACAGCATCAGTGCATCATATTCTAACAGTTGGTTGTAGAACAACAAAACGTCAAAGGGTAGCTTCTAAGGGATCACACTGCAGTTCATTTCTAAGGGAAGGTTATCACCAGTAATTATACAGTTTCTGTCTAAAAAAAAAAATCCGAAACCCAATACCACCCTGTCAGTTTGGACAGGTAGCTCTATGCAACTGCATGCCAAGAGAGAAATGTTGCTATGTGTTTGCATTTGTGCCTACAAAATGGATTATTGCATTACAATTAGAAACTCACCCTTCATCTAGATTTTTTGTGTGCGTGTAATTCTAGTCCAGCTTTTATTCCCCTTTGGTAAAAAGAAAGCATTTTCAGATTCTGCTAAAAATTTGGAATCTAAATCTATGCCAACATTACAAAATGGTTCTCAAAAATTTGGAATATAGTTACAATGGATAGAATTACTTCATATATATCACAGATAAATTTCTCAGGAGCTCAAAAATCTGCTATCCATCCCCGGACCAAGAGAGCCAGACTAAGCTCTACACATGCCAGGGCCTTCTCAGTGGCAGCACCAATGTTGTGGAATGCTCTCCCAGAGGCCATAAGAGCCCTGCGGGATCTCTCCCAATTCCACAGGGCCTGTGAAACTGAACTTTGCCAACAGGCCTATAATAACTAAGTAGGAGAAGGCTGCCACTCTATGCTGCTGAGCAATACCATCAGAAGGACGAGTAACAGATAAACAGAAGAATTATGACATCAATATAATCTGATCCGCCTATGTTAAAATCCTTGTATGGCAGCAAATACTTAGTTTAAATTATTTGTTCAAGTTTTATCATTTTTAAAATTGCAACTGAAATTTGAATGGTTTGATAAAGTTTATGTAAGTTTTTTTTTTAAAAAAATAATATTCTTGATGATACAACCAGCTCACATGCTGATATTCTAGCCATGTAGTACTGGATTGCATACAGTGTGTGAGGGTTTTTTAAAATGGAATGAAAAATATAAAGACAATGGAATGAAAAATATAAAGACTGTTTTTCAAAAGTCATCAGAATAGAAGAAATGCTCAGAAGTAGGACATAGACATATAGTGTTTTTTGCATTTGTCAGAATAGTTCATTCACCTATAGCATAAAATCTGATCTCAAACTATTCCTTTGCTTAATTCCTTTTGCCTTGCAAGTAGCAGGGACATGTAATTAAACTTCACAGGTGCCTCCTCAATTTGAAGCCCCCTTTCATTTAAAGCTTCAGGAGGAAATAATTAATTGCTGTACAATGTAATAAAAAGATCTCTTAGAGAAACATGATGGCTTCACATTCTGAATCCAGAAAACAATATATGCTGAGAAAAATGCTGAGCTGATATCTCCAAAGATAAAGGTTTATTATGGTTTCAGTTATAGTAAATTCAAAATGGAAAAAAAATTCTGTTGCATATAACCTGGCAGATGTCTTGTATGTCTTGATTTCCTGCCATTTCTTACCTTTCCATATTCATAAGAATTAAAAGTTTCCTATTATTTGGTAATTGGTAACAATTACCCCAGCTGTTATCATTAAGGCTGCAGTTGTAATAATACTTTCCTGGGATCATGTTCCACTTAATTAAGTGAGACTAACTTCTGAGTAGACTTTAGAATTGGTCTCTAAATTAATTTATATTTGTGTGTTCATACAGTGACTTATTATTTACATTCACCATTAATTGTTTGCAGCACCATCCCTTGAAAATTGTTGTGTGGTACTGGAATGAGAAGAGGAGATACAAACATTTTTCTTTTCAAATTAAATACATGATCAGGTGAGTAAAAAGGTCCGTTTGGTTTAAATCTGGCACAGCAGCACTATTTTATACATTGCCACAAATGTAGCTTTTTCAGAACACAGTTGCCCATAATAGGCTTTTCTGATAAACACTTCTCTTCCTGTTGCAGGCTTTTGAGCATTTTCTCCTCCCAAGATAAAAGCTTTCACCTTTCAGCAGGGGTTTAACAACTGTTTACAAAGCTCTGCTTCTGTTTGGTCACTGTGATATAATTAACTCCCTGTTTGCTTTGCTGAGTTCAGAAAAAAAAAAAAGAAGTCCAAGTGAGTAAAATCCAGTCTACATGTGGAACCATCCATTCTTGTATTTTCTTCCATGCCACCAGCCCAACCACATACAGAAAGAGAGAGGGAAGGGAGGGGAATTTCTGAGTGTTTCCTCTTTCTGACAGCAATTAAAGCTGACTCTATTAGATTTAATTTGTAGGAAACAAGTTCATTTGATGTACTTATTCAAGTGTTGCATAGATAACAAGGACTAGTCAATGCACTCAATTTGCCAGATTACTACTTTTGAAGTAGAGCCATATGGTTCCTTTAAATGTTCCTTTAGTGTTTAATTTGAGGGAATGGTGTACAATTATGTTGACAAGTCTCATAATTGATGAACAATGAATCACATGCTTACCCCTGATTCTACTATCACTAAATTAATCCTTTTAATTGTTGCATACTTACTGAATTCAGTGGAACTTACATCTGTAAACATGATTAGAATGGACTGAGAGTTCAAATTGGTGTACTGTCCGGTGCCTGGAAATCTATTTAAAACTTCATTTCATGAACATAAAGCATTCTGACCACATGAAGGCATGTTGCTCTGTTTTAAGCAATACTACCATTTGTATTGATGAAGAAGAGTTGGTTTTTATACCTCACCCTTCACTACCTAAAGGAATCTCAGAGTGGCTTATAGGCTTGCCAGTTCCCAGGTCTGGGCAGGGGATCCCACAGTTTTTCAGGTTCCTCCCAGCTGCCAGCCAGCTGGCCAGCAGGGGAAGCCGCACCTCAACAGCCACCATGTGCCTTCAAACCTTGGCAGGTTTAGAAGAGCCTTGAAACTGCTTATATTTCTGAAAGCATGTGTGCCTTTAAATCTCATCAAGAGGAAAGTTGCAGGGGGCAGGGCAAGAAAACAGAGCCATGTTGCTCTCAGTCCCTCTGTTTGGAGGAAAACACTCCTCCCATAGCTGTTCTTTCATGTTCCTATTAGTCTGAAGAAGTTGGTTGAAATACAACAGAGGCTATATTCAGCAATGTGAGTAAATAGCCCCAGTGAGATCACAGAAGTGCATGCTTGCTAACTGTGACTGATTCCTCACTAACCTTTGTCTCAGTTCCATGCTGCTTTTTCCTGTGGCTCTTCCATCTGATTATGCACATGCTGCCGTGGGGCTGCAACTTACCCACCTCTTCCCAAGTTTTCTCCGTGGCTTCAAGATTCTCTGAAAACCAGGTCCCTGAAGTGGCGGAGGGAACTTGAGAAAGAGGCAGGGTAAGTTGCAGTTCCACAGCAGTGTGCACAAAATCAGCCAGCTGTGGGGAAAGGGAGCAAAGAGTCAGGACAAAGGCTAATGAGGAATCAGTCTGTGTTTATTTTGGCTGCTTTGTGAGAGTATGTGTGTTCATTTTCATTTAATGGAAGTTTAGCTGCTGGAGGCTGAGGGAATGGAAGACTGTATGCAAGGAAGCTACATTGCTGTATTTTTATTTATTTATTTTAGGGAATGGGAAAGTCTCCAGGCTCTACCCCCAAAGTTCCCATAAATTCTCTGAATTGGACTTGGCAATCCTAACAGCACACAATCTCCTTCCCTTCCCCTGTAAGATAGGTGGGGATAAGACAGCTCTGAGAGAACTGTTCTTAGGAGAACTAATTCATACAACAACTGAACCTAGTTCTCAATGAGATTGCAGGTAAAGTTTAGATGACTGAACATTCATCCATACAAAAACCTGCTCTTAGGAGAACTAATTCATACAACCACTGGACCTAGTTTTCAATGAGATTGTAGGTAAAGTTTAGATGATTGACGATTCCTCCATACAAAAACCTCTACAAAGAAAATCAATATCAAGCATAAGGTTTACTATGTTTCAAAACTGTCAAGGAATCAAGCCCAATGCCACCCTACCATGGGAGGCCAGAGCTGTCTTTCTTGGAAAACAAACCTCAGGCTGTAAAACTACACAGCCATCCCGTAGACTGTCACCACTCCTTTTAAAGGTCTGGAGCCTCAGGAGGGATTACAAGCAACTTGCAACCCTACCAGTGAAACTATAGGATCTTAGCGTACAGCTGTGTAAATGAAAAAACCACTAAAAGACACCATTTATTTTAAACAACAAAACAGTGTAATGTAAAGGTCAGTGGTGTCCTGACAGAGTTTGCACATAGAACTTCAAATAGACAAGAGCATGTAGCAAGAAGACATTAACAGAAGACAGTTCAAAAGCAGTCTTTCCAATCACCAAGGAGTGACAATTTCCCGGTATTTAGTTCATGGAACTAAAGAAGTCCTTCCAAAGACGTCTGTTCTAGATATCAAGACGTTTCATCAGTCTTTCTTCAGTTTGGAGGCTTATTTATCATAGGAACCCAATCTTTACAATACATTCACAGGAGACCAACAAGGTTCAAAACATGTCTGTAAGATTTCCAGGTTCTCAAAAACCTGTCTGTAAGATAGAACCTGGAAATCTTACAGACATGTTCTGAAGCATTTTTTTTAATTTACACTACACTGTTAGCGGGTTTTTTATTTACACTACCAGGATTACAAGCAGCCCTGCAGGGTAGATCACCTGCCACCTGCAGCCACACCCAAAGGTACACAGGCAATGTTGTGACCAAGAGCCAAAACCACTGAATCCCTTGGATAGTTCTAGTGGGCAAACATAGAGACCAGTGCTGAAAACAATAAGGCTTTTTACTTAGAAAAAGCAAGTCAAAAGTACATAATTAAGGCAGTGCAGTAAAATAATAAATGCTGAACATAAAAAGACTAACTAAACATGACATTGGACAAGCTAGTTTATCATGTGGCTGTTGGCATCAGTCCTCAGCCAGACAGCATAACAACGTTCCAGGCTTGTTCTGGGAAAAGTGGCAAGAAGGGCATCATACCCTCTGCCACACCCTCTCCACCCCCCTTCTAGTGCAACAGTTGGTGGGTAATTAAAGGAGCCCAACACTCATGAGCATTCTGGACTGCCCAATAGGAGTTACTGCCCTATTACCTCATTAGGGGATTGCTCTGGCAGGAGTAATTGCCTTTGACAGCAATTAAACCAGGGGTCGATTTGTAGAAAAATAGGTGGTGGATCTCATTAGCATAGCACATTAGCATATGTCTCCCCCCACCAGCCAAAAGCCTGCTAGAGATCCAGGCAGCCCCAGCAGGCCTCACTCACCTGGGGCTCCCCTTGGCCACCCCCCCAGTCAAAAGGTCAGCAAACCACCCGCCACCCAAAATCACATAAGAAGTGGAGAAAGGGTGGGGTGTGGGCTTCTCCAGGGGTTAATGAGGGCTTCTGGGGGTGTGGCTCCTGGTGGCTGGCTGGTTGATCTCCTAATCCAGGGATTGTTATGCAGCCACACCTACTATTCAATGGACAAGGTAGGTGGGAAGGAGGTGGGGCGTCAGAAAGGTTCAGGAGCTATGCTCCTGTGAGCTCCTGCTGAATTCAAGGCCTGAATTGCACTGTAACAGCTGTCAAAGCTACAGCCAATGACCTAAGTCCACACAGACCTAAACAGCAATTGGGCTTATCTTGCAGGTGGGAGAGCAAGACCAATTTACCTTTCAACCACATTCTTGATTTTTAAAATATTTTATTGATTTAAACTACAAAACAGAAGCATTGCAGAGGATACATAAAAAAGAGGGAAAAAGAGGGGAAAGGGGCCTTTACAGAGAGGGAAAAACAGAAACAGAAACCAGTACGAATATATCAGTTATAATTTCACTTCCCAATATAATACTCAAATCTTCCTACCTACAAGTAGGAAAATCTCCTTAAATGTTACCTTCCTTTCTTCTTTTACCAGGATAAAAAAAGAATAAATATTTTAATAAACTAGTAAAGCAATATACAACTAAACAATTCTTCTTAAACATTAATTGAATATAGACAGTTAGTAACAAAAAAATTTTTCTTATAAGACTGTCTCAACATCAAATTTTACTAATTTAACTTACGCCTATAACAAGCACAAATTAGGTTGTTGATTTAGCAAAATCCTTATTGAAGGAAGCACATAAAAATCCTTTCTTTACTCATAGCAAATTACATGAGATACGTCAAATACAACTGATTACTTTGTCTATCTCCATCTAAACCATTTCTCCTGCTAACGTATTAAAAGCAAATCTGCCAAATTAACAAGTCTATCAAATTCTGCAGCAGTTATGCTATCTGCCTTTTCACCATTGATCCTATTTTCACATCATTAGAAGCAGTCTCACTAAATAGGCAAACTGTCAGTACATCTACTACATAGAGAGTTATGTTAATTAGACTCATTAACCTCACTTTTTCAAAATCTCTCTTATTCTTTTAAAGTTTAACATCTGTTCATTATTAATAGTTACATGTTTACTTATTCACCAGGAGAAGAGAAAAAAAACCCACCAGATACCAGAGTCCTTCTTCCCAAGGATTAAAAACTGTTAAGTTCCTTTAGTTTCTGCATCCAAATTGTATCCAAGGCAGCCCATTTGTCCACAGTTCATCTTTTGGTGTCACCTTACACTTCTTAGTCAGAGTTCTTTGTTCAGCCATTCACCAAAGCAGAAGCAAAAAATCCAAAATCCTTTTTTCGAATAGTCTTCCAAATCCAAATTTGTTGATTAAAGTGCAGTTTTCTCTTCTCATCATGGCCTGCCTCCTCAACCACCAAAGAAAGAATTCATCACCATTTTCCCTTCTCTATTTGATTTTGTTACAGCTTAACTTCCAGTGTAGTTTTGAAAATGCGTCAGAGGAGACCATCTTATTTTTTCTTTGTTTGTTTCACATAGTAATAGTTTCCCCTTCTGCTTTCACTGCCACCAATTCACTCTTTTTAGTGCTGGACCCCTGTAGATTTGCCATTTCATTAGCTGTCAGATCTTCTGCACTCAAATCATTAGCTGTGAGCATAAAATAATCTCTAAGAAGCTGCATAAATGAGATAAAATCTTCCTTCAAAGATCTGAGGTTTGCACAAATATCTTTTCCATGTGCCATTTCATTAAATGGTGCCATATTAAGACTCAGATTGTGCATTCAAAACTCAGTCTCTTAGGTCAGATTGTATTTTCGCTTCTCTCTTGTTATTCCCCATTCTACAACAGCTTCAACTGAAGTTTTAAGAGGCATTCTTTCAGTTACAGTCAGATAATAGAGACAGAACTCTTTTCTGTATATCTACTTTGTGGTCAGATCATATTGCAAATTCTTGATAATCTCTGTAATATATATCCAATTAAAGTCCAGGTCAATAATAATTATATTCAAACCAGTTTAAATAGTTAAGACTGCTCATGACATTCCGAGGTCTTTTGAAGTAATCCTTGAGCTAATCTTTTGTTGATATGCAGAGTGATCCATCGGGGAGTAAAGTTAGAAAAAACACCTACTTGTTAAGTAGAGTCGTCACTTTAGAAGTGGAGAAATGTTGCTTTAAAGATGTACTGGAGAAAGTGAAAGCATAAAAGCAATCAGGAGTTCTTTTTCTGCTGATATAGCAGCTTTCATAGCCGCGGAGCTTCAGGACACACGACGAGCACAGAGGGCAGTTGCTGCTGACCCCCTCCCCCCCATGAAGTTCCCATGCCAAAGAGAAAACCCTCCAGGACTTCCCTATGGGAGCATCACTTCTGTGACACACCTCCAACGACCAGACTCAGAGTTGCCGCAGGGAGAAAATCCGCAAGCAACGCCGAAGCCAAGATGACAGATCCTGGAAGTCTCAACCACATTCTTAAAGGGGCCTCGCCGTTAGTAACTTTGCCCATACAGATAGGCCACAAAGCCTGATTGGGGCTTTAGGGATCAAGAAAAGTCGAGGCTAAGAGGCTTTTCTTGACAAAAACTGAGAAAAACAGGATGCTTACCTGTAACTGATGATTTTTGAGTGGTCATCTGTGCATTCACACTGATGGGATATAGTGTGCCTGCACCGATCCTGATCGATATGTCTAAAGCCTAAAAAAAAAAAAGATTTCTGCTCCCTTCTCAGTTAGCATGTGCAGCGCTTCCTTCACGCATGCCCACTGAGACAGGCACGAGGATCCCGCCAGTTCCTTCTGACCCCTGTAAGCTCCACAGAGGAAACGACAGTAGTAGGGAAGGAGGCGGGTAGTGTGAATGCACAGATGACCACTCAAAGATCATCATTTACAAGTAAGCAACCTATTTATCTTCTTCATGGTCTCTGTGCTTCACATTGATGGGAGATTAGCAAGCAAGTTGAAGGCCTACCTGAAGGAAGGTGCTGGAGATCCTCAGGTATGTGTTGCTTGTAACATTGCTGGGCCCTCCTTGAGTGCGATGGACATCTAACACAATGCGGCACGAAGGTGTGGGGAGGTCACCCATGTAGCAGCTCTGCAGATGTCCGACAGGGGAATTCCCTGAAGAAAGGCTGCTGAGGAATCGAGAGCTCTAGTTGAGTGGGTATGAATGGGTCCAGGTAGAGGTTTCTTCTCCAGTAGGTAACAAAGTTTGATAGTTTCTATTATCCATTTGGATAAGCATTGTAAGGAAATCCCAATCCCTAGGAATTGTGTCTCATAGGAGACAAACAAGATAGAAGTTTTGCGAGTAATGTGTGTCCTATGTAGGTAGAAGGACAATGCTCTCTTTACGTCCAGCATGTGCAGACGTTGTTCCTCCACTGAGGAAGGGTCTGGATAAAAGGTAGGTAACACTATGTCTGCAAACACTATGTCTGTCAGATCAGGTGCCAAGCACACCCCTGCGTCCGAAAACGAAATATACGCGGGGTTGCACCTGAACACTCAAAGGTCTCCAACTCTGCGAGAGGAGGTAATTGCCACTAGGAAAGCCATCTTCCAGGCTAAGGTTCAGTGAGCATGCTGCCATAGGCCCAAAAGGATGAAATGTAAGATGATTCAGCACCAGTGGCAGGTCTCAGGGAGGTGCTGGGTGTCGAGTAGGGGGGAACAAACGAATGAGGCTTTTCAAGAACCGCTTGAAAAGCGGTGCGTGAAGACTGAGAACCCATCCACCGGAGGGTGAGAAGTGGATATGGCGGCAAGGTAGACTCTGAGTGATGTGTAGCTAAGGCCCTTGTCAATGAGGGATAACAAGAACTCAGAAACAGTTAACAATGGGGAATCAGTAGATGAACTATGCACAGAGTTTGCATAGGTCTTGAAAGCTTTCCACTTATAGGTATATGACTTTCTCATGGATGGCTTTCTGCTGTTAAGCAGGGCATGATCAATTCGGCTCCTGACTGCTTCTAACGTAGCCTCCAAGCTGTTAGCTTCAGATGAGGGACATTGTGATGGAGGAGCTGACCTCCATGACGTAGAAGTAGATCTGGTTCTGGGGAAAACCGATGAAAGGTTCTCTCCAATAATCGTATGAGTGATGAGAACCAGTGCTGTCTCGGCCACCATGGGGTGACCAAGATTCCTTTGGGTTTCTGCACTGTGACTTTGTGTATTACTCTGGTTATGAGAGGTAAAGAAGGGGAGAAGAGGTGTCTCCTCTCCCATGGCATCAGAAGTCCATCTCTAAGGGACAGAGGATCCATCCCTGCCCTGGTGCAAAACAGCTGGCACTTCCTGTTGTGCCTGGTGGCAAACACATATATGTCAGGTTGTCCCCACTCCTGGAACAGGGGTTGCAGGTACTTCCAATTGAGTTCCCACTTGTGGAACGATGCTCCCCCTCTGCTCAGGACATCTGCAATCATATTCTTGATACCCAGGAGATGTGTTGCTATAGGGTGGATCTGCCACTGGAGGCAGTTTTCCCAAACTTCCATGGCTAAGTGGCACAACCTGCAGGACACCATGCCACCCTGCTTGTTTAGGTAATAGAGAGCTGTTGTATTGTCTGTGAGGATTGAGACTACACAACCTTTTAGGAGTACTTGGAAGGAGTGTAGGGCAAATTTGATTGCCAAGAGTTCCAGAAGGTTTATGTGGTTGGTCTGGAGGGGGGGCGGTTCTCAGGGGGCTCCGACACAAATACCCTGAAGGTGCACTTTCCATTCCCATAGGGACACTTCCATGGTTATGTTCCTGGATGGTGAGGGCTCTGAAACAGTGCACCCTGTGTGAGGTTGTCGATGTCTTCCAACCATGACAGAGAAACCAAGACCTCCTGTGGTAGTGTCAGCTTCTGGATCTGTGCATGTAAGTTCAGTTTGAACGCTCTGACAAACCATAGCTGTAGTGGGTGCATGCAGGAGAACTACCATGGTGGCCGCCATCATTCCCAACAACCTCTGAATCTGGAGGGCTGATGCGTCCCCTTGCTGGTGAATCATTTTTATAAGGCATACAATAGCCTGTGCCCTGTCCAAGGGGAGGAAGGCTCTGCATCTCTGCAAGATTTCCCCTATGAATTGGACCCTTGTTGAGGGGATTAGGCAGGATTTTTTGGTGTTGATCTGCAGGCCTAGGTCTTGAAGAAGGGTCATCATGGCTTCCAGATGATGTTGCAAGGATGTGGAAGAGTTTGCCACCACCAGCCAATTGTCTATGTATGGAAAAAGGAGAATGCCTTTGAGTCGAAGATGGGCTGCTATCACTACCATTGTTTTGGTGAAGACCCAAGGGGCTGTGGAGATGCCATAAGGGAGTGCTTTGTACTGGAAGTGTAGGTTTCCAATGGCAAATCTGAGGTAGGGATGAAACATTGGGTGGATTGTGAGATGGAAATATGCACCCTTTAAGTCCAATGTTTCCATCCCAAAGAGGCAGGATGTTCTGTAAGGATACCATCTGGAATCTTTTGTAAATTTTGAACTTGTTTAATTCCCTGAGGTCCATGATGGGACGAAGACCATCATCTTTTTTGGGAACCGTAAAATATCGGGTGTAGAATCCAGGTTGGTGGGTATCCTGAGGGACTGGTTCTATGGCTTGTTTTGATAGTAGATTGTCTACCTCTTGTAGGAGGACATCTGATGGAAGAGTGACAACGAGCCCAGATGGAGGTGGAAATAGTTGGAATTCGATTTTGTATCCTTCTGCAACGATGGTCAGGACCCAGCAGTCAGAAGTGATCATCTCCCAGACAGGTAAGTGAGGGTGTAGACAGGTGGGAGGGGTTGAGGGTCCTGGCTGTGGGTGGGAGGGAAAGTCAAAGGCCCTGTTTGGGTGTTTTGGTCCCTTTGTCTCTCTGCTGTTGCTGTTGTTTGGGATAGAACTTAGGTTTAGAGCCATACATAGGTTTGGAGTGACTCTGTTGCAGTCTGGAGGACCAGGACTGTTCAGGTGAAGACTTTGAGTAGGACTTCCTAGCCCATGGCTTGTTCCAAGTCTTAGCTTTGGTATGAGAGGAGGAAGAGACTTCTAAATTCTTTGAGGTTTTAATAGTCTTGTCAAGCTCCTGAAGAACTGTATCTGTTGTTGAGCTAAAGAGCTGATCACCCTCAAAGCGTAGGTCTTCTATCCATGCCCTGGTGTCTTGGGGTAGAGCAGTAACTCTAAGCCAGGCATGTCTCCACAAGGTAATTGCTGTGGTGAGTGTCTTCGCGAAGACGTCTAAAGAGTGTTTTGCAGCATTCACCTGCTGTTTAGCCACTAACATTCCTTCTTTTTGGATGCATTTGATCTGCCACTTGCTCTTAAGTAAAGATGGTAGGATGTCTGAGATTTTCTCCCACAACGGGTATTGATAGCGAGCCATGCATGCATCATAGTTGGTTTTCTTGATACCTAAGGCTCCTGCAGAGTAGACTTTGCAGACAATGGAATCTAGCTTCTTTTCCTCCTTGTCTGGGGGGGGAGAGTGGGTGCACTTACTCTTGGATGATGAATACATCACTACCGAATTGGATTTAGTGTGCTTGAACAGGAAAGCTGCCTTTGATTCCTGAATCTTATACATGTGATCTATTCTTCTAGATGAGACAGGTGTAGATGCTGGTTTTGTCCATGGGGCTTTGGCTGCTTGCAGGAGTATGGAGGTCATCGGTAGGGCCATCAGGGGTTGATGCATCTCTTTGTACTATGTCAAACATCATATTGGTGATGACGGGTTGAGGCTGTGTGATTGGTAAGGAGAGTGTCAAGTCTGCTTCAACTCTAGTCAAGTCTGTATTCCATCTTTGGTTCAGGGGGAAGCATTCTGGGTAAAAGCCACACTGTATACCAATGCTGCTAGCTTCAGCTCTCCTTTCCCCCCTCCCTTCTTTTGTTATGTAGTTTTGCTTTGAAATGGGAATATGTGAAAGAGATTATGGTGCCTTCTCAGGCTGGGCACCGGGGGAGGTTTCTTGCCCAAGGCCAACAGGCCTGAGAACGAATTTGTAACATCAATGTGTGAATGTGCCTTGCATAGTACTCCCTCCCTAAAGAATCCCTTTGAAGTATACCTTATATGATTACACTTTACTGTATGGTCTTCAGTCTTTCAATCTCTCTGAGTAGTCGAGAACAATGATATCAATAAACTAGAAACTTTTTATCAAGAAGGTCTCGTTACTGAATCAGCCGACTTGACAGAGAGTGCTTGAGCCATGCACTTGACAAAATCTCCATATGCTCGGAGATCTTCCAAGGGGGAGAAGGGGCTTCCTCAGTGATGTGTTGCAGCGGGGATGGCTCTGCATAGGAGTCTGGCAGATCTGGCTGCTCAGTGTTTGAGTCCGCTTCAGAATGGGATGTCAAGGAACCATCATCTGATGGTTCCATTGGTTGTCGGGGTGGAGTTCTCAGTTTCGACGGTCAGGGCAGAACCTTTCGGGGTTTGGGTGGGGCCGGTTCTTCAGATGCTTTGTGAGGGTCCCTGTGGCAGGAGTGACAAGATGCCACTGATCGAGTGTCCCGGTCCGGCAGCAGGCGTGTGAGCCATGGAAAAGCGGGTGGCATAGGGTACGCCCCGTAAAGGTATTGCCACTGCCTCTGGTCCCAGCTGGGAGATGGGGTGGCAGCGGAGGTGGTGGAGGGGGAGGAGGTTCCTTTACTGGCTTTGGCACGGAGGGTTCCCGTGGTTGCTTGAGCTGTCGGGGTGGAGTCTATCTGGGGGTGTCTTGATGTGGGGTCTTCAGCTTCAGCTTTGGCTGCAGACTGCTCTCTGCTCCTGATGAGATGGAATTCGAGATTTGCTGGGTGAGGTCAGTCTCAAAATCCGAGATGTTTATGTCCTGGGTTTGGAGTTGTGCCTACGTTAGTTGACTGTCATGAGCCCTGATGAGGGGGAGCTGGAAGGGTTAACAGATCTGGAAGAGTTGTCAACCAGCTCCTCAGCCAAACAACCAGCAGCTGGCCCATCAATCACTCTCCCCACATTCCAGGCACCAATGCTGGTTGTTGACAATCAATCTCCTCCAAGCATCCCCCTCCCATCTCAAGAGTTTGAAGCAGGCTTTGGAAAGAATTTTCAGAGTGAAGACATGAGGCACGCCGATGCTTCAGATCTCTCAGCCCTGAGTTCTAGCAAAGTCACTGCCACCCAGGGAGCAGGCTGATTGAAGTTCCCATATAACTCCCACCCAGGAACTGGTAACCTTGTGGAAGCAACAAGTTGATTCCCTGGCTTGCATCCATGCTCCTTCCTGATTCCAGATCCTGACCTGCTTGAATTCCTTGGCACCCTGACACTTTGGCTTTTGGACACTGACTTCTGATTCCGGTTTATGATTTTACTTTGGTGACTTGGCCCCTGCTTGACTTCCTGGACTCTGACCTTGGATTGGCTTTGGACTCCCACCTGCCTGTGCCCTGAGAATGTGACATTGACAAATGGGCAAGTCTAAGAGTCAGAGAGGCGGTAAGGTGTCCTGCAGGACCATTCAGAACGAGGCAGTCTGTTCACTTGTTTGGCTGTGGGGGCTCTTTGTAGAGTCCTTCTTGTGACTTTTGTCCTTATGCTGTTTGTGCTCTTTACCTTCCCTGCATTTTTTGGCAGGAGTGGAGGTATCCAAATCAGTGGCCGAGATTGGGTGTTTCAGCACCATTGACATGGAGGGAATAGACATCGAAACAAGGCCTGAGTCCAACTGGGATGCCATCGAAGGGGCAGTAAGTGCGGCTTCCAGTAAGGTGGTGTGAAGTCACACTGCTCGGTTTTTCCGAGCTTGGCAAAAGAATTTTGCACAATAGGCGCAAGTCTCTGGCTTATGGGCTTCCCCAAAGCAGAGGAGACAGAGGTTGTGGTCATCAGTGGTGGAAGCTTGCTGCCGCACTTTTTGCAGTGCTTAAAGTGCCCCCAGAGCTTTTCCATGCAACGATGGGAGGGTAGGGCTGGGGGTGGAAATTTTTTTTCTTTCAGGTAAGGCAATTGAGTACTGACGAAAGGAGAGAGGTAAGCTCCTATCCGTGTGGCAGTCAAAAAGGAACTGACGGGATCCTCATGCCCATCCCAGTGAGCATGTGTGGTGGAGGTGCTGTGCATGCCAACTGGGAAGGACATGAAAATCTTTTTTTTCAGTACTGATTGGGATCGGCTCAGGCACACTATATCCCATCAGTGTGAAGCACAGAGACCACAAAGAAGATCTATAACATAGCAAATTATTAAATGCTCTATATAAAATCTAGTAAAATACAAATATTCTATTTATCATATAATGGTTCCTGACAGCACATTAATGTGATATGGGAAAATCAAAATGAGACTGCCTGCATCTTTAAGAGCCAGTTTGGTGTAGTGGTTAAGTGTGTGGACTCTTATCTGGGAGAACCGGGTTTGATTCCCCACTCCTCCACTTGCACCTGCTGGAATGGCCTTGGGTTAGCCATAGCCCTGGCAGAGGTTGTCCTTGAAAGGGCAGCTGCTGTAAGAGCTCTCTTAGCCCCACCACCTCACAGGGTGTCTGTTGTGGGGGAGGAAGGTAAAGGAGATTGTGAGCTGCTCTGAGACTCTTCGGAGTGGAGGGTGGGATATAAATCCAATATCATCATCATCATCTCTGAAATGCTGAACTCATGCTGCAATTGCATGCTATTTAACATACATTTTATTCCATTTTTAAAAATATAAATTGAAAATCAAAGCTAAAATTCAATTAATACATATTAATGGAATTAAAACTAGCATCACAAAATCCAGTGTAAGGCAAAATATAAAACATATCCAACCTCAAGTCAATCTGAATAGTGCTTCCTTTTGCAGCCTTTTAAACTGCAAAAAAGCAGTCTTTATATCACTTGATAGCCTATTCCTGCATTCAGCATACCTGAAGAACTGCCTACTCCCTTACAAACCTACCTGACTGCAATGGTCATCTTATAAGGCCCTGCTTCAGTTATCCCTACCCTTTGAGATTAGGCAAGTGGCATCCCTGGAGAGGGTCTTATTGGCCAAGGCACCCAAACTCTCCCCCCGGAAATACTCACCTGTCCTCTTCTGTTGCCATCTTCCCTCAGCAAGTGAAGACTTTTTTGTGTGTGTATTGTTTCCTCACTGGGCGCTCTTTTCTTCCCAGTTTTAAGTTGAATATATATATATATGGCAGCTTCATATATATATATATATATATATATATATATATATATATATATATGAAGCTGCCTTAAACTGAATCAGACACTCGGTCCATCAAAGTCAGTATTGTCTACTCAGACAGGCAGTGGCTCTCCAGGGTCTCAAGCTGAGGTTTTTCACACCTATTTGACTTTTTAGTTGGAGATGCCAGAGATTGAACCTGGGACTTAACAAGCAGATGCTGTACCACTGAGCCACCATCCCTCCCCCAAATTGTTGTTTACTGTATGTATATTGTACTATATTGTATGTGCATTTTAACTTGGTTTTAATAATTTGAATGATGTGTTTTTGTTTGCCTTTAATGGCTTTAAGAAGTGTTTTTGTGTATGTTTCTAATCTGTTAGCTGCCTTTGTGACCCTGATGAGGGCAGAATAAGGATGGCAATGAACTGGCTCACAAACTAAAGTTCATAATGAATTCTAGCTAGTTCATGCTTCCTGAAGTAAAGTTTGTGGCAAGGCGATTGGCATGAACTTTCCTTGAAATTTCAAGCTGTTTGTGGAGTTTCATACTGGTTTGTGAGTGGATACATTTCCAGACATTGTCTCTGCTCAATCAAAATGTTTACAAAACATCATAGCAACAACTTAGAGGGCATGTAAAGGATCCATTCATTTTTACAAGTGCATGTTCAGGAGGTTCAAGATTGTACAGAATGTCTTCCCCCCAGTATCCTAGAGACACCAAAATCACAAAGGATGAGTTTCCCCAGATGATCATTTCCCCAGAAAGCACTTTCCTGGGAGCACTTTCTTTCTTTCTTTCTTTCTTTCTTTCTTTCTTTCTTTCTTTCTTTCTTTCTTTCTTTCTTTCTTTCTTTCTTTCTTTGGGGGGGGGCGTAATTCAGATCTCAAAATTCAATCCTCACTAAACCTGGAGGGCAAGTAGGGGAGGTTCAGTTGGAGATCCCCTGTGAGTTTGGTGACTCTAACATGCTGGAGGGGCATTCTACTGCCTCACAAACCTCATAAACTGAACTGGTTAAAAATTCATGGTGGTCTGCGATTCATAAATAGAGCATGTCATGAATCATGATCCATGAACTGAGCTGCATTTTTCCAGTTTGTGCCTAGGGCAAAAAGGTGGGATATAAATTTTGTAAATAAATAAATAATATCTTAAAGATAGAGAACACAAGGTGGGAACAGAAGGCAGCTTGATGTCTGTCCAGACTTATATGGGAAGAAGTGATCCCAAAGCCATCTCAGGTTTTTGTGGGTCCTGGCAGCAACTTCACCATCTCATCATCTGCCAAAGTCCATCAGATGTGTAGGTCCCAGATCATAAAGGGCTTTAAAGTTCAAAACCAGCACATGGAAAGAAGCTGGTACCCAGTGCAATTGATTCAAATTGCTGCAATATGAGTAATCCAACTCTCTGCAAAGGATGTGCTGCTGCCTTATGGACCAACATTAGTTTCTGAGTTGTCTTTTAGCACAGCCCCAACTAAAACACTTCGTAATAATCTAATCTCACAGTTACAGTAGCACAGATGAGTGTGGCCAAACAAGATGAGCTGTGCCTTTAAAAGGTGCAAAATTTTCATGCAAGATATAACTGAAAGAACAGTTAGCAACAATACCAACCTGTTTCTCCAGCTGCAAGATCTAGTCCGTCATGGTAGATGTATGCTGCTGCAAGTCTCTTCATCTCTGCCCCGTAAACGTCAGTAAGACAATATGTGTGATGTGGTGTAAGTGGGCTGCATATTAATATTTCCATATTAGAGACAATGCAGTGGAGTGGAGACAGAGAGCTCCCAATATAAGGATGTCACAGCGCACCTTTTTACATTATTAAACATAAGTGGAGAGAGAAAGAGAGGAAGAAGAGACATTAGATCATGGCTTTCAGAGGAGGCCACATCTTGGATGTCACATACTGTTTTGACTAATATACAGCAGATGAGCTGGGTGTATAAAGAAAGCATTGGGTAGATTACTTTTACAGGGCTGCAATTCTATTCTGTTAAATGTGAAAACATTTAAAATTAAGATGAAAAATATATGCATATCTTTTTTAAAATAGAGAGATAAGGATTAATATAGCAAAAATAATATAGAAAAGGGACATAGGACAGCTATGCCAAAACAGAACTAAAAATCTGAAATAAAACTGACAGCAGTTTCTTTGTTTTAATAGCTGTGAGACATGTTTAACAGAAAGATAAATTTTCTTAGACTTTGACAAGAAAAAGATGGAAATTTGCACCAACAACAATAAACAGGGCATGTCATGATCCATGTCTTCCCCCCAGCATCCTAGAGACACAGGAGGTGGTGGCAGCTACAAGCATAGCCAGCTTTAAGAGGGGATTGGATAAAAATATGGAGCAGAGGTCCATCAGTGGCTATTAGCCACAGTGTATATATATGTGTGTGTGTGTGTGTACACACACACACACATATATTGGCCACTGTGTGACACGGAGTGTTGGACTGGATGGGCCATTGGCCTGATCCAAAATGGCTTCTCTTATGTTCTTAATAAAATTAATCATTTTTTGTTTCTTTTAAAGTGCTGAGCACAATCTATGGGAAATCTCTCCTGTACAAGCCCTACTGAAAAATGATCCTGAACTGCTTCCATTCATTTAAGTGTTGCTCACACTCCCTCACAGAGTAGTACAAACAGAATTGTACTGTTGATGCACTCACAATTAAAGATGTTTTTCATAACAGAAATCATCATTTGTAAGCTAAAATGCCCTCAAAAGAGGTTGGGAAATTGATAGGTGGGCACCTTTGGCTTAAAAAGGATCTAGAATCTATGTATACAGGATTCCACTTCCAGAAATTATTGCTAAATTTACTAAGGACACTAATTAAGTAAAACAATTAAAAATTTATTACAGAAATTATAGAAAATACATACAAGGTAATGGATACATACGACACACATACAGTCCTTTTTTTTTTTTAACAAAAATTTTATTTCAACACCAAAAGTAAATACCAAATCAATATATCCACAGCAGTACGCATACCGATAGGTTTACAAAGAGTAAAAAAACTAGCCTCAGAAACTATAACCTATCCCTGGTCTTCCAAAGGGGACTGAATGCAGTATCAAACCATTATCAAACACTTCATCTTATCAGCATTTTATCCATATTTACAGTAACAATAACAATAACAATACCTTATACCTGCAAACATATCTACCTTACTCCTTTTTTAACCATTTATAAAACTTTTCCCATTTTTTTGTTGCTTCAGCTTTGGGTATCCCTTTTAACATATTTGACAGAATGTCCATCTCCGCGGCCTGTAGTGTTTTGTCTACAACCTCCTCTAGTTCTGGACACTCTTTTTGTCTCCAGTGCCTGGCGTATACAATTCTTGCCGCTGTTAGGACATATATTGTCAGATGCTCATCCTCCTGAGGGACTTCCTTTCTCACTAAAGAAAGTAACATGACTTCAGGTTTAAACTGCCAATTTATATTTAACATCACCTTCAACATCTCATAAATTTTGACCCAAAATTTCTTTGCCAGTTTACACGTCCACCAAAGGTGGAAGAATGAACCTGTCATTATCCCGCATTTCCAACATTTTGAGGGAGTGGTCGGATTGATCTTATTTAGTTGAACGGGGGTGATGTACCACCTATGAAATAACTTAAAAATTTTTCTCTGAAATTAATCAGCTTAATAGCTTTATAGTTCATTTTCCAGAAACGCGACCATGTTTCTAGATCTATATTTTTTGCTAAGTTTTTGGACCATTTCAACATTACTTCTTTGACAGCTTCATCCTCTAATTTCATCTGCATCATATAGTTATAAGTTTTTTTAATTATTTTATCCACCTTATTTAATAGAATTTTATCAAAATCAAACTTAGAATTGGTAAACCCAATCAGTTTATCTTTATTAAATTTAGCCAAAACCTGGGTCATGGTCCACCAATCTAATTTTTTGCCTTTCGTCTCCAATTCCTCTTTCCTGCTCATTCTATCATTTCCATCTAAGAGGTCTTGGTATCTAATTGTCCTTGAATAGTCCCTTAATTGTGGCTGGATTGAAGCCTCACTGGGTGATATTACTTCTTTGACATTACTTCTTTGACAGCTTCATCCTCTAATTTCATCTGCATCATATAGTTATAAGTTTTTTTAATTATTTTATCCACCTTATTTAATAGAATTTTATCAAAATCAAACTTAGAATTGGTAAACCCAATCAGTTTATCTTTATTAAATTTAGCCAAAACCTGGGTCATGGTCCACCAATCTAATTTTATGCCTTTCGTCTCCAATTCCTCTTTCCTGCTCATTCTATCATTTCCATCTAAGAGGTCTTGGTATCTAATTGTCCTTGAATAGTCCCTTAATTGTGGCTGGATTGAAGCCTCACTGGGTGATATCCATCTCGGGACTTTATTATATATTTTCCTTTTAAATTTCAGCCAAACATTATATATCCCTTTACGAACCAGATGATTAACAAAATACTTCTGCGTTTTCTCTGCATACCATAAGTTAAAGTGCCAACCATTTTGCAGATCAAAACCTTCTAAGGTTAATATTCTTTTATTTTCAAGCCCTATCCAGTCAAGCAACCAAACCACGCCACATGCCATATGGTAATTTTCCCAATCTGGCAGACCTAGACCTCCATTTTCCTTGGTGTCCATTAAAATTTTCCATTTAATCCTCGGTTTCTTATCTAACCAGATAAAGGATCTGATCATCTGTTCTATCTTGACAAAAAAAAAAAATTTCTAGATGCGAAATTGACCATTTGAAATAGAAACGGCACCTTTGGTAATATATACATCTTAATCAGAGCGATTCTGCCCATAAAAGAAAGTTGCAAGGTACGCCATTTCTTTAACTTAGATTCGAGTTCTTTTAAAAGAGGTTCATAATTAAATTCATATATATTACTACATTTACTACTCAGCGTTATCCCCAGGTATCTAACTTTCGTTTCCCTCTGAAAACCTGTTCTTTTTTCAATAGCTTGAATATCATATGTGGGCATGTTTTTTGTTATGATCTTTGACTTCTTATAGTTTACCTTTAATCCTGCAACTTGCCCGTATTCATTTAACTCTTTCAAAACTTCGTCAGTTGATTCTGTTGGATCTTGTACAATTAAGACCAAGTCGTCAGCATATGCCAACACTTTATATATTTCATCTTTAATCTCTAAACCTTTTATTTTATTATTATTTCTTATAGACTCCAGTAAAATTTCCATGGATAACACAAAAAGTAACGGAGAAAGTGGGCAACCCTGCCTAGTGCCTTTTCTTAAATTAATTTCTTCTGTCAAATCTCCGTTCACAATTATTTCAGCTCTTTGATCCTTATATATGGCTTTCACATTTTGAATAAAATCTTCTCCAAAATCCATCATCTTTAATTGACAAAACATAAAATTCCAATCTAAATTATCAAATGCCTTCTCCGCGTCTAAGAAAAATAAAGCCAATTGTTTCTTCCCGCTAGTTTCATAATACTCTAAGACATTTAGTATAGTTCTTAGGTTGGAGCTCATGTGCCGTTTTGGGAGAAACCCAGTTTGATCTGTATGAATTAACTTATTTAATACCTTCTTTAACCTGTTGACCAGAATGGCTGAGTAGATTTTATAGTCCACGTTGAGTAATGAGATTGGCCTATAATTCCTAACCTCATCTAACCCTTGAGTTGTTTTAGGAATGAGCGTTATGTTCGCCAATTTCCAAGAATCCAATATATCTGCTTTAGACCAAACCTCTTCAAGAACACTTTAAAAATGATTAATTAAAGTCTCTTTAAACACAATGTAATATTCTGCCGGGATGCCATCTGGGCCAGCTGCTTTACTTTTCTTCAGTTTGCTCCAGACTTCTTCAATTTCATACATTGCTATAGGGCGGTTCAGTCCTTCCCTTTGTTCCAACGTTAGTTTTGACAACGATTTTTTCGTCAAGTAATCTTCTTGTTGTATTTTATCCATCTCCCTTAATCCATAAAGTTGCGTATAAAAATCCTTTATTATCAATTTAATTCCTTCTTGTGTATGATTATAGATTCCCTCTTTGTCTTTCAGTATTTTGATTATTTTATTATCTCGTTCTTTCCTAATTTTATGTGCGAGCCATCTTCCCGGCTTGTTGGCATTTTCAAAAAAATATTGTTTGGCAAAACGTATCTTTTTCTCCATCTCCTCCAAAAAAAAATAAATGAATCTTGTGTTGAAGGATTTTAATCTCATCCTTTATTGGGTTTTCTTTCAGCTGTTTTTCTCTCCCTTTTATTGCTTCCATCATTTCATTTAACTTTTTACTTTCTTCACTTTTTTTTTGTGCATTGAAACTTATTACTAAACCTCTGAAGAAAGCTTTGCTTGCTTCCCAAATCATCATGAATGATGTTTCTTCCCGAATGTTCCAATGAAAAAAATCTTTCATTTCTTTTTCAACGTACTTTACAAATTTCTTATTATCCATTAATCTAGAGTTCATTCTCCAGCCTTGCCTTTTCCTTTCTCCTCTGATATGAATCATAAGTGGGCTGACACACATACAGTCCTAATAAAAATAGAGAGAAATGCATAGAGGTAACATAAGGATGGACAAATGGTGATAATTACTGATCGTAGTCTTCAAGGAAGGCTCCAATGGTGACAAACAAGGACTATGGGGAAGGGGACCCTCAACTGGCCAAGAATCGGGAAGGAACCAAACAGCAGGAATGGGGTACTGCTAGATGCACACCAGTGGGGAGCTGGGTCACAGGTTATAAGGACTACCTTGAGCCCTTAGGTGATGGGAGGTGCAGGGGTGGATGACAGATGGTCAGCTGGTACATGACCTCAGAAAAAGGGGAGGCTCCTCAATGACCATAAGGGCTGGACTTATGCGGTAGCCAATAGCCAGTTTATTGGGGGCACCTGATTGGATGCCCAAACCTGGCCAATGAACAGACCTGGCCCTGGTTACCTGAGTAACAATGGACCAAAAGGGGGAGGTTCCAGGATGACTATTAAGGGAAAGAATGGGTGAAATTATTGGGGTGGATGTGATTAAAAGGCTATCAAAACTTATCTAAAAGATGACAATAGATGGCCAAATTGCTACCTAAGGTAACACCTGGTCTATACAAAGAAACTTAGCTCTGGGTGAAGATGTTCTTCCTCTTCTTCATTCCTCTACTGGCACCATCCTTTGTTTTGGGTTCTGTTGGACAAAGGCTTTAGGCAGTCTGACAGGATCCACACCTAAGATAAACTTGATTGCCTTATGCATAGGTGACATCTGTTGAGTACGTGAGCCTCTCACTTCGCTGTCATGGAGTCTGGCACTGCAGGAAAATAGTTGCTGGTGATGTTAGCCTACCAATATGGATTCTAACGTCAATGTTGGAATCCGCTTGCCCGGACAGTTCCTGGTGGCGCAACTTCTTCCGCTGCAATGGCTGAGATGGTGAGCGCACGGAGTGACTGGAAACCCATCTATCCTCCTGGTTAGCACTCTTCCAGAGATACCGAGTGCTGCTGCAACGTTGTGGCTGTTAGTACTCACACAAGTCCCTTACATTCTGGTAGACAAAACCCACGTTTTCCTGGCAGATGTGTGTGAATTGAGTCTCCAGGCACCCTGGCAACCAAATGGGCGACTATGATGTTCTGAAATGAGGGGTGTTTTTCTCACACATTGGAGGCCCTGTAGTGTGTGCCCCTATATTGAGGCTACATGGGTACCTTTCTCCACATAGGTATTTTCCCCACAGAGGATCTGGGTCCAAGTATGTGTTCCTTTTGACACTAGGAGAGAAGGTTCTTATTCTTGTAAATTTTTAAGATCCCCCATAATAGTTTTAAACAGTCTTCCCTTGGTTTTATAATTTTAGTCAATGCTTTTGTAAAGACTCCTGCGTTTTTAGTACATTTATGTTTTATTCCACATGTATTTATTACCACTGTTTTAAGTATGGGTTTTATTTTGATGCTGCACTGTGCCAGTCTATGCAGAGTTATATTCCAGTCTGTCATTGATTTGAGTGGATTTAGACTGAAAGCAACTGTATATAATTGCTGTTATTTGTTTAATTGTCTTTTACTATATTGTTGTTTTATTTTACACATTGTATACCACCCTGAATATAGAGACATGGGATAAAAATACTTATGAATTTAAAACTCACACCATACTTGGGTGTTCCTTGCAGATTCTTAATCCTCTTCTCCAATTAGATTATCTTCATAGCTAGGTCATTAGTGATATTACTAGAATGCTTAGAAATGAGAGTATATATATTTATAAACCGCCCTTCCCTGAATGGGCTCTGACTGGATAACAACAATCAATCAATTCAGAATTAAAATCAATTCCTATAATAAAACAATGAAAATATTGTCTTTACAATTTCAAAATATATTGGTAGTCAGAGACAGAAAACTAATTTCTGTAGCCTCCCTATGGATGGTTACATTTTTTAAAGGGAACAAGACTTCATAATGTGTGAAATAATATTTTGCCAAAGGTGTTTGTGTCAGAATGAGCTATCAAGATAATAATGTAATATTTCTTTCAGTTATGAAGGTCTTAACACAGAGTAGGGGTGATTAAAGTGATGGCTATTAGCAATCAATGAATGAAATGCCCCTTTTACAATGGGGAAAGGGTTCTTAACCACTGACTGTTAACAGATGCACGAAACCATATTAACTCCGTTTCACTTTATTAGTCTCTACTATCTCCTTGAAACTGTGACTAATCCTCTTTGAATGAACAACATCAGTGTCTTTGATTTGACACATGTGGCACACATAGAAGAGATACCTTTTTGCTTCTTAATTATTTGCTGGCAGAAGCAACAAAAAGGTGCATCTATTACAAATGGTTCATTGCTGCAGTTAGTATTGTGGCTTCACAAAGTGAAAAGCAAAATTAAAAGCCTCTCCCTTGCTTACAGAGCACTGCTCAAAGCAAGGCACCATTGCTAAAGGGCAGGCTGCTTAAGGAGTTACAAAGCTGGACTTCCTGCCTTCTTAGTACCTTAACAAGACCCAGAACAACCAACCCCATCATTTAAAGAAAGTAGCAAGCTCTGAAATATAATGCAAAAGTTTTTAGAGTTGTGAGAGTATATAAATCCTTAGGATTATTTATATTTGTTTTATCCAGTTGAAACTTTTAAAATATTGTGCATCAATATTTTCCAGATTTGGGCCAAAGTCACACAGAATAAAAATCTATACAACAAAGGCTGAAATCTGTTATTGGTGTTAAAATCATGCCAGACGGCAGCCTCGACATCTGTTTTTAGTGCCAAGACTGAACATAAGGATAGATTAAAGTACCACTAAGCAGTTCATCTCTTTGTCTAGAAATTAACCACAGCCTGTAATGCTGCTATTCTGCAACACATAAAAGTATCCATGTTATTTACTATTATAAAGCAAGAAATACCAAATGAAGGCTGGAATATTAAAAAAGCTGAATGGATGGTTCCATCAACTGCAACTGACAAAAGGAAACTTGGACAGAATGATCCTATGGAATCGAGTGAGACTACAGAATTGTACAGCTTTGCTGCTTTGTTCTATGCTTATAATCACCATGGGTTCACTGGCAGAAAGATAATCTGCTACAGCTCAGCTGCACACCATTTCAGAACAATTATAATGTATAAAAAGAATCAATCTTCAAACTCTCTCTCCCTTTATATTATTTGTACTTGGGGCACTCCATTCCAAATCAGCAAATGGAGATTGCATCATAGTCATGGATTTTGTTGAAATTTTGCAGAGTCATTATACATGTTAAAATTTACCTACCTATTTTTTTAAAAAGTTAGAAGCAGGACTATGCCCTTTCAGAATTTGTTCAGGGTCACATTTACCATAAAATGTGTGCTCATTCTTGTTGCTATAGAATGCAAAATACTCTCCCTGTAGCAGAAATTAAGGCCTTATTTTGAAACTCAGAAATTTCTGTCTTCTTCCATTGGAGGAAAGCTCACTAAAACAGGGCTATTTTTATTTCCGTGACAAAGTAAATATAAGAACATAAGAAGAGCCCTGCTGGATCAGGTGAGTGGTCTATCTAGTTCAGCATGCTGTCTCACACAGTGGCCAACAACCAGTTTCTCTGAACAGTCAACAACAGGGCATAGAGGCTGATGTTGCTCCCTGGCTCTGGGATTCATAGTGTCTCTGAATGTGGGGTTCCACTCAGTCACCATGGCTAGTAACTATGGATAGACTTATCCTCCATAGATCTATCTAATCCCTTTTAAAGCTTTTATTCCTGTGGCCATCACTAAAGCCTCTGGCAAGAAAGTCCACACTTTAATCAATTTCTGTGTAAAGTACTATTTCCTTTTGTCCACCACCTACTACCCAGGGGTTTCATTAGATGTCCTTGAGTTCTAGTATTTTAGGAAAGGGATAAAATTTTCTTTCTGTCAATTCTCTTCAATCCATGCATAATTTTATAAACCTCTATTATGTCCCCCTTTAGTTCTAAGCTGAAAAGACCCAGACTTTTCAGACTTTCCTCATAGGAAATGTGCTCCAACCCCCTAAACATCTTGGTTGCCTTCCTCTGCACTTTTTCCAGCACTTCAATGTCCCTTTTGAGGTATGGTGACTAGAACTGTATACAATATTCCAAATGAGGCTGCAGCATTGATCTATATGGGGCATTACAATATCAGCCATTTTATTCTCAACTAGGAATAAGGCCTGTTGTGAAGAAAAATACAATGAGCTCTAGAAAGGCTCTGGGTGAGTGCCCTCTCCACTCTTACTGTCTTACCACCCAAAGTGAAGGCGTTCATCCCTCCCCCCACTACCTCAAGGAGAGCTGATCTCTGCTATCTGGAGAGCAGCTGTAATTCTGAATGATGTCCAGCTGTCACCTGGAGATTCCTTGCAACGCACTCTTATTTAAAGTACTCTTACTTAAGGTTTCTTATACATATGAACAACCCTGTCATACAGTTGAAATTAGACAGTCCTCCACAGTGACAAAGTCCCAGTGTTCCTATGCTCCATTTCAGCACAGTCAAGGTGGGTGCATCCATCCAGAGCAAATAGCAATAGTCCACAGTCTTTTTAAATGAGTAAAATAGTTTTAGTGTCAGGTCATCCAGGCTTACATCAATTAAAGAGTGACAGGAAAGAGGTAGCCTCTGAGAAAACACTTCATGAGGTCGCAGCAGAGTAGTAGCCCTTTCTGGGGCTGGTTGATGAGAGGACACAGAGAAGTGATGGAGATGTGTCTGTCTCTGAGGTAAGATTATTTTGGTTGTTTGTTCAGTGTTCCAGGGCCTACAGTAGGTGGGGGACAGGGAAGTCAGCCAATGGGAACCCAGAGGTGGTGACCAATGCATGATGGGCCAATGATTTGTTGAGTGCACCCATCAGCCAATGGGAGTGCTCCATTTTGCCACCACCATAGGGGAATTATTATCTACTAGGAGTAAGGCCCATTATGAAGAAAAATGCAATGGGCTCTAGAAGGAGGCTCTGGGCAGGTGCCTGCCACCTTTGCTGTCTTCCTACCCATCCAAGTGAAGGCATTGACTCCCCCCACCACTTCAAAGGGAGCTGATCTCTCCATCAAGAGAGCAGTTGTAAATCTGAGTGATCTCCAGTGGTTCCCCAGGAGTAAATGGCATTGTACCTGTCTGAGGTCCTATCCCTCCTCAAACCCCACCCTCTCCAGTCCCTTCCCCTTAAATCTCCAGGAATTTCCTAACCTCGAGTTAGCAACCATAACTCCTTCTCTTTATCTGTCCCTCTGATTTCAGGTTTCCATCGCCTTACCCCACCCTGCAGCCTGTACATACAGTGTTTGTGTGCGGGGAGGGGAAACCAAAGAAGTTTACATCATTGTCCTCTCCTCCCATGTGATCTGAAAAACAACCCTGTGAGGCAGGTTAGGCTGGAAGTCTGTGACTGGTCCAAAATCTTCCAGTCAGCTTCCACAGCAAGAACTTGGGTCTGGCAGATCCTGCTCTGAAGCCCTAACTCCTATGCCACAGTGGCTGTCATAGGGGGGTTGCTGCTGAACAGTAGCAAGCAGCCAGGCATACGTAGCCAACTCCCAGGAGGAGCCATCACTTTATCTGCCCCTATGACTTCAGGTTTCTATCACTTTCCCCCTCCCTGCAGCCTCTATATAGGAAAAGAACAGTCTTTCTTCACAGTGCGGGGGAGACCAAAGCAGGTTACATCATTCTCCTCTCCCCTCTTTCATCTGAACAACAACCCTGTGGGGCAGGTTAGGCTGGAAGTCTGTGATGGGTCCAAAATCACCCAGTCAGCTTCCACAGCAAGAACCTGTGTCTGGCAGACTCTGCTTTGAAGCCCTAACTTGTATGACCTCCTCAAACCCCGTCGCAGAATCTCCAGGAATTTTTCATCAACATGGAAAGGTACCACTAAAGGCATCTGAGTGCCTCCCACCCTTACTGTCTTCCCACCCACCCAAGTGAAGGCATTCTGTCTCCCCCCCCCCCCAATCTCAAGGGGTGCTGATCTCTGCCATTTGGAGAGCAGTTGTAATTCTGAGTGTTCTCCAGACCTCATCTGGAGATTGGTAACAGTGGTTCCCCAGGAGGAAAGGCTTCTCCCTCGGAGGCCTGTAGTGATACCTTAGGAATCTCTCACCAACCTGGAAAGGCATCACTAAAGGCCTCTGGAGGAGTGCCCCCACCCTTGCTGTCTTCCCTCCCACCCACCCAAGTGAAGGCATTCACCCCCCCTCACCTCACAGAGAGCTGATCTCTGCCATCTGGAGAGCAATTGTAAATCTGAGTGATCTCCAGGCCCCCACCCCTTAAATCTCCAGGAATTTCCTAGCCTGGAGTTGGCAATCCTGCAGCCTCTACATAGGAAAAGGACAATCTTTCTTCACAGTGTGGGGGGGAACCAAAGCAGCTTACATCATAAGATCTGAACAACAACCCTGTGAGGCTTCCCTATCTCCTTCTCAGGTAACCATCCTGGGGCAAGGCTGAGGGGACGAGGGAGACAGAAAGTGATAGGAAATAGGCAGGAAAGATGGTAAAGGTGGGACAGCCATACCCTCTGTGCCAGGCTCCCTGGCTATTGCAGTGGCCTCTGTGGACAGTTGACAGGGCTTTTCATGAGGCCACAGTAGCTCTGCAGCCCTTTCTGAGACTGGTTGACAGAGAAAAGTTAGAGATGTGGCTGTCTCTGAGATTAGACTGCTTTTGGCAGTGTGTTCAACATTCCTTGGCCAGCAGTAGGTGGCAACAGGGGAGTCAGCCAGAGGCCAGAGACGGTGCCCTATGTTTGATGGGCCAATAGTGTGTTCCCGCAATAACTGCCAGAACTAAGGTTGGTTGCATTTTAGTGACAGAATCAGCTTTGCTGGCAAGCAATAGCCACTCAGGCAGGAGAGAGGAGTGGGCTCAACCAATGGCATGCAAGTACTCTTAACTGATAGTCTGATGGCCCAAAGGCTTGTAACGCACAGTCCCACCGAGCCCCAATAAATCAGGATGGTCAGATTTGCTACCATGGTAGGTCTTTTATTATCTTCTATGATGATATGACTATGATGATACCTTTCCTACCAATCTCTAACAAGAGTTTGCCTTTTTCACTGCTGCTGCATACTGGGTTGACACTTTCATTGAGTTATCCAGTACAACCGCAAGATCATTTTCCCTCTCAACCTCAGCAAGTTTTCCCTCTCAACCCCATTAACCTATACTTGAGGTTGGGTTTTTTTTTGTCCCAATGCACATCACTTTATACTTACAACATTGAACTTAATTTGCCACATTGTCACACACTCACCCAGTCTGTGGAGGCTGTCTTGGAACTCTTAACAGTCAACCTTGATTTTCACTATCTTGAATAATTTGGCACCATCTGCAAACTTGAGCAGTCTTCCTTTCAGACTGACCTGTCCTGAACCCGAGATTCTCCAGCTCCTGTCTGCTTTCCCCCAGGATTAGTTTAAAAGCAACAAGCACACACCCATGATTTCCAACACGTAGGTGGATAATAATACATGTGGCACTCTCTGCAAAACACTGGATAGCCCCCCGCTCCTCTGCTGGCTTTCTACCTTCATAACTGGCTAGAGGTTTAAAGCTTTTTAGAGAGACGCAGAATCCCCAGGCCTGAACAACAGGCCAAAAGCCCATTGAATCTCACCCTTCAGCTTGTGCCTCTGCCTAGAAGGAGCCTTACAATTCAGAGGCCCACAGCTCCCACCTCCCAGCAGCAACAGCAGAGAGTGGGGCTTGCAATCAGCCCGAGACAAACAGACTTTGCTCAATGAACAACAAATTCAGAAAAAACATCTCTGCCCAAATGGCTACAAGCACTCATTCACTTTCAAACTCTGTCCTCTCACAAAGCAACTTCAGTTAATGATCCCCTATAATTTAGCCATTTAGGAAAGGCAAAAACCACTCACCTTCCCAGCAGCTCTCTCCTGGTTCTGTCTCCCAGCCCAGCTGTTTCACTTAACAAGTGTTGAAGTATTCTTGGTCATTTCCCAGTCCATGCTAACCTATTCAATCTTGTACCCCTCTCTCCACTAAAGAGTTTTATTTGAAGGTGATGGCCAGCTACATGAGAGCATAAGAGTTCTGCTGAATCAAACCAGTGGTCCATCTAGTTCAGCAATCTTTTTCACACAACAACCAGCCAGTTGTCATAGAAAAACAACAAACAGAGCATAGTGGCCAGGACCTTCCCTTGATGTTGCACATAGTACTGGTATTGAGGCTTACTGCCTCTGAATATGGAGGTCCTTTGGTCACTATGACTAGTAGCCATAAGGGAGGGGAAAGGTAACTTCAAGCTTTATCAAGATTTATTTCATTGTATTGTATCCAAAACCACAGTGCAATATCAATCTACTTAAACCTATTACTTTCTTAAGCCTTCATCAGAACCAGACATTTCTGAGTATCATCACAGGCCAAAATATGACAGGAAAACTGAATAGATTACACAGAAAATCTGTAGCTTATACCCTACCACAATTTTTGATAGTCTTTAAGGTGCTACTAGACTGTTACTCTTTCTACTGCTATTAGAAACCACAACATTTTAAAAAAAAGTGGGGAACATTTTAACCTTCCAGGACATTCAGTCACTGACATAAGAGCAACAGTTCTCTTACAAAGAAATTTCAAGAGGAGATAATAACGATAGACTGCTGAATTGCAACTGAAAATGAAGCTCTAGGTCAGAGGTGGGGAACAGTGGCTCTCCAGAAGTTTTTTGCCTACAACTCCCATCAACCGCAGCCATTGGCCATGTTGGCTGGGGCTGATGGGAGTTGTAAGCAAAAAACATCTGGAGAGCCACTGTTCCCCACCTCTGCTCTAGGCAATGCATCCTCCCAAGGTGGCACTGGGGTTTTTGCCGCCCCAGGCCTCCAGCCCCCGCCCCGTCCCACCCCCCCTATGGGGGCGTCTTTAAATTGGGGGGAGGTGGGGCTGCTTCTGCTGCCTCCTTGCTAGTGGAGAAATGGCAGAAATAGATGATTGCCTCCCCCTCCCATTTAAAGACCACTGTCAATCAGCTGATTGATGGTGGTCTTTAAATGGAGGGGAGGGGTCACTGCAGCACTGTCTCATTCATTTACCTGGTCTGGGTAGGCAAAACAGGCAGCACAGTGCCTCTGCCTTACTCTAAGGCTGCCTTTCCTCTCAGGGGAGGCAGCCTCAGAGCGAGGCCAAGCTGCCTCTTTCATCTGCTAAGGTCTCGGGTGGGTGAAAGAGGCCACATAGTGCCTCTGTCTTGCTCCAAGGCTGCCTTTCCTCACAGGGGAGGCAGCCTTGGAGCGAGGCCGAGTTGCCTCTTTCATCTGCTGGGGTCTCGGGTGGGTAAAAGAGGCTATGCAGCACCTCTGCCTCGCTCTGAGGCTGCCTTTTCTTGCAGGGGAGGCAGCCTTGGAGTGAGGCCGAGCCACCTCTTTCAGCTGCTTGGGTCTCAAACTGGCAGAAGAGGCCATGTGGTGCCTCTGCCTTGCTCTGAGGCTTTCTTTCCCTGCCCACACGGCGAGAACTTTTTGCCCGCCCCAGAACCACTAATTTTGGAAGGGGTGTTGAAAGACCTGAGTCAGTTTGAGGTGACAAAAGAGGAGGTCCTACAACTGATAGACAAATTAAAAACTAATAAGTCACCGGGTCCAGATGGCATGCATCCGAGAGTTCTGAAAGAACTCAAAGTTGAACTTGTGGATCTTCTAACAAAAATCTGTAATCTTTCATTGAGATCTGCCTCCGTTCCTGAGGACTGGAAAGTAGCAAATGTCACACCCATCTTTAAAAAGGGTTCCAGAGGAGATCCGGAAAATTACAGGCCAGTCAGTCTGACTTCAATACCAGGAAAGTTGGTAGAAGCCATTATCAAGGACAGAATGAGTAGGCACATTGATGAACACGGGTTATTGAGGAAGACTCAGCATGGGTTCTGCAAGGGAAGATCTTGCCTCACTAACCTGTTACATTTCTTTGAGGGGGTGAACAAACATGTGGACAAAGGAGACCCGATAGATGTCGTTTACCTTGACTTCCAGAAAGCTTTTGATAAAGTTCCTCACCAAAGGCTCCTTAGAAAGCTTGAGAGTCATGGAGTAAAAGGACAGGTCCTCTTGTGGATCAAAAACTGGCTGAGTAATAGGAAGCAGAGAGTGAGTATAAATGGGCAGTCTTCGCAGTGGAGGACAGTAAGCAGTGGGATGCCGCAGGGCTCGGTACTGGGTCCCATGCTCTTTAACTTGTTCATAAATGATTTAGAGTTGGGAGTGAGCAGTGAAGTGGCCAAGTTTGCGGATGACACTAAATTGTTCAGGGTGGTGAGAACCAGAGAGGATTGTGAGGAACTCCAAAGGGATCTGTTGAGGCTGGGTGAGTGGGCATCAACGTGGCAGATGCGGTTCAATGTGGCCAAGTGCAAAGTAATGCACATTGGGGCCAAGAATCCCAGTTACAAATACAAGTTGATGGGGTGTGAACTGGCAGAGACTGACCAAGAGAGAGATCTTGGGGTCGTGGTAGATCTCACTGAAAATGTCAAGACAGTGTGCGTTTGCAATAAAAAAGGCCAACGCCATGCTGGGAATTATTAGGAAGGGAATTGAAAACAAATCAGCCAGTATCATAATGCCCCTGTATAAATCGATGGTGCGGTCTCATTTGGAATACTGTGTGCAGTTCTGGTCACCGCACCTCAAAAAGGATATTATAGCATTGGAGAAAGTCCAGAAAAGGGCAACTAGAATGATTAAAGGGCTGGAGCACTTTCCCTATGAAGAAAGGTTGAAACGCTTGGGACTCTTTAGCTTGGAGAAACGTCGACTGCGGGGTGACATGATAGAGGTTTACAAGATAATGCATGGGATGGAGAAAGTAGAGAAAGAAGTACTTTTCTCCCTTTCTCACGATACAAGAACTCGTGGGCATTCGATGAAATTGCTGAGCAGACAGGTTAAAACGGATAAAAGAAAGTACTTCTTCACCCAAAGGGTGATTAACATGTGCAATTCACTGCCACAAGAGGTGGTGGCGGCCACAAGTATAGCCACCTTCAAGAGGGGTTTAGATAAAAATATGGAGCACAGGTCCATCAGTGGCTATTAGCCACAGTGTGTGTGTATATATAAAAAATTTTGCCACTGTGTGACACAGAGTGTTGGACTGGATGGGCCGTTGTCCTGATCCAACATGGCTTCTCTTATGTTCTTATGTACACGGCCTACTCCCACGTGCCGACCATGCATCCTCCTGGATTGAATTGAAACCTAGGTTCCTTTTCTTATTACCAATGCCTGCTATTGTCATTTGGCATCTGAAATCACTTCACGGTGCTGTTAGTTTTCTTCCCCAATCCCTGTTAGAACTGGAAAGAGGGAACTCTCTCTCTCCCCACTCCCTCTCTCTCTGTCTGGCTCCTTCAGTCCCCCCTCCATCCCTCCTTTTTTCTCTCTCTCTGAAGAAGTGTGCTTGCATGTGAAAGCTTATACCTGAAATAAAACTTTCTCGGTCTTAAAGCTGTCAACAAACTCTGACTGATTTTGCACTAGACTTGTTCCAGGTGGAGAGCCTTGTTGTTCCCAGTGCTTCTCTCTGTTTTTTCACAAGCTGCTGCAGAGCTGCGAGTTGGCATGCTGCTTTCCTGCTTGCTGTGGGAAAGTGGTGTGCCAACTTGCAGCTCTGCGGCAGCTTGTGCAAAAACAGAGAGAAGCACCAAGAGCAAAAGGGCTCTCCACCTGGAACAAGCCCTAGTACAAAATCGGTCCCTGACTGTCTCTGTCTCCCTCCTCCTGCTCTTTCCTTCCTCCTCACTTCCTCCCCAAAGGAGGGGTAGAAGGGAGAGAAGCACTCAGCCAATTGAGGAAAGGGAGGCTTGACTTTCTTCCTCTCCTCTGCAAAGCAGGAAACAGGAGTGGAGAGAGCTGGGCAAAAGCAAGCTGCCAAGCTGGAATTAGGAAGCAGATGAGAGCCAGTTGCTCATGGGATGGATAGAAGCCCTGCAGGGGCCAGTTCTGTCCCACAGGCCATATGTCTGAGACCCCAGCCTTAGAGCTTCCAAGACCTTCTGTCATGCTGCAGCCCCATGGATTCAAAAAGTTAAGGCACTCTTGGAACAGCCTCCATTACAGTAAAATTCTGAGGAAATTCTAAGAAAATCTTGACATGCATGAAAGCACTCAGATATGCACAAAGAGTTTTGGATTGGGCCAACTCAGTGCTGGCAACCACCAGAAGACACTGGGGGTAGGGACATGTACATTGCCATGACTGTTACAGTATGATATCACTTTCAATGGGTCAGTATCACTTCTGACATAAATGCAGAAATGACATCATCATATCGGGGCAATACCTTAGCATTCCACAGAAATTCTATGGTAAAACCACCTTGTGGACTCTGATGGGGTAGAATGGTGATATTAAAATAAATTTTAATTTTAAATAAATATAATGTCCAGGTTTGCACCAGAAGTGATATTGCACCATTGGAGCAATAGCAATTCCTACCCTCCTCCATTCCTCCTCTGCCATCTGTTACTGAGAGGCGCTGCCTGATAAAATGGAGTACCCCAGTGCAAATAAAGAGAGAGGGTCTCCTATTTCTGTTAAACAAAATAGAGTCCAACCAAAGACAGGCCAAGAAAACACTCCATCTAAACAGGTGGAGTGGACCCAGTAGAGAGCTTGTTTTGGTTGGCACCTACAGTCTGTCTCTCAGCATAATCTCACCCATTCCCCCTCTAGCGCCTCTGCCCAAATGGGATGCATCATAACATGGGAACTGCGGGTAAGTATTACTCTCACTCTGATCTTCTGCTACTTGCCAAATGTTCCTTCCTCCAGTCTATCACCTCTACCTTGCTAAATCCAATCAACTGCATAACTTGATTGATCCTACCCTTAGAAGTCTTTTGATCCCTTTTCCGAGTGTCAGACAAAACCCGGTAACAAATTATGCAGTCCCTCCAAGCTTATCATCCTAGTGAAATGTGCAAAGTTTCCCAACATAGCAATTCAAGATAGCCATCAATGGAACATCAAAGCCCCTTTGGTAACTGCAGACCTCCCATCCATCGAACCCCTATATAGTGTGGGTCAAAAACCCATCTCGGTGTGCATTCTGTAGGGTGCCATTTGCAGTATGTACCACCCGTTACTCCTGTAATTGGTTCTATAGGGCACATTACGCTGGTTGTTTGTGTTCCCCTCCATGTTCTTCTCATTGAACAGACGTCTCCTCTTCTGGATCAGGTGAATATTACCCGCTTCAATAGCCCTTGAACTCCTCTATCGATAACCTCTATGTTCTTAGGCTCTTGTTTGCTTGTACAAAGATATGTGTGTGTGTATAAATCCTCTTGCTACACATTTTAAGTAAACACTATAAAAACACACAATTGCTTGGACTATTCTTGGCTGAAAAACCCGAACTCCATATTATTGAAAGAAAAGATCTTCGCTCCTAATTCGCTCTACCAAGTCTCTTAGCTTATTTCCCCACTAAAATAAGAGACTTAAAAGCATTGCCTGTAACACATCCTACCAAGCAGCACCAGGCAATTGAAGCTGCCAAGCTAGAGGTCTCTGGCCAGACTGAGCAATCTGGCAGGCTTAGCTGAAGGGAATGATCTGTGCAATGTCTCTTAGTATTAGTATGAACATCAGGACTATAGAGGGAACAACAAAGATAGGAAGACAGATAGGTTAGAACTCAGTGTGTCCTTTCTGTTGTCTGCTCTACTGTAGTCCCATTTCTTGGAGAAACTTCATTGATTCTTTCTCCTTCTTTGTCATGAGGGCAAATTGTCCTTCCCTGCAATATCTTTCTATCCTCCTCCAAGCACAGACATAAATAGAATGCTAATGTTACTCTTTCCTATTCAGTATGAAGTTCCTTTGTAATAAAGAATTTCTACTATTTTCTAAACCCAGGAAGCCTTGTGTGAACTTTATTCCTAAGCAGAATTTCCATTCCATCAAGTCACTGTTCAAATCTGCCAACATATTTACATTGTAATGTTTTTAAATCAAACAGGCGGCAGTCACTAGGACCCACCTGTGAGGTGCCATTATTTTAAATCATCTCAAAGAGAATAAAATGTCTTCCACAGAATTAAAGTAACACCTTAACCACTAAATCTCAGTGCTCCTCGATGAACTGTACTTTAGAACATTCAGCCTTCGCAGGACACAACCTTGCAGTCTCTAAGGAAGACATCAAAAAACAATGCAAAAAAGTAGCATTGATACATGCAATCAGTAATTATTCAACAGCTCCTGCAAACATAATTAAACATCATAGTAAAGCACAGTTTGGAGTGTACAAAAAAATTATTTTTAAAATTTGTTCATATTGAACCCAAATAACATTGGAATTGCCAAATATTCCTGAATACCAATATCAGCATGATGTTTGGAAATATTCAGGAATCCTAAATATATTTGGGTCCATTGAAATCAGTGGCAAATCTACTAGGATATATTCAGTGGTCTGGGGGGGAGGGGCACTGAATTTCAGCATAGTTGCTGGAGTCTCTCTTCAAAAGAACCCCCCAGGTTTCAAAATGATTGGATCAGGGGGTTCAATTCTATGGGCACCTAAAGAAGGTACACCAATCCTCCATTGTTTCCAGTGGCGAGGGGGAATAGCAAGGCAATACAAGCCAAGCAGAATGTCCCAGATAATCTCTACAGTAAATGAAATGGAGGGTGCGTTTTTTGCAAGGCCAGCAGCAGAAACAATGCAATGTGCCTAGCACAACCAGAGCCACTGTAGCTGTGCTAAAAAAACCACCAACAGGACTAAGATCAAAACTGAGACTCTCTAAGTAGAAACTGAGGCTGGGGCTTTTTTGCAAAGTCAGCAGAACCAGTGTCAATCTGCGGGACCTGCCTATCTGTGGGACCGCCTTTCTCCGTATATTCCCCAGAGAGCACTGCGTTCAGGGACGAAAAATCTACTGTCCATCCCAGGACCAAAAGAAGCCAGGTTGCGTAGGACACGAACCAGCGCTTTCTCGGTGGCAGCACCAGAACTCTGGAACGCTCTCCCAGAGACCATAAGGTCCTGCGGGATCTGCCTATGTTCCGCAGGGCCTGTAAGACCAAATTGTTTTGACCGGCCTTCGATATCTAACTGAGAGAGAGCTGCCACTGGACATCATATAGAGTACCAAGTAGAGTACTGGTGGTCACCACCGAATTTTCAGAACTGCCTATATTGTACTGTATTAACACAGCACCATGAAATGGTTTTAAATAATTTAAATATGTAATTATGTTTTATTGGTTTTAATGGTAGTAATGTAATGTTGTGAGCCGCCCTGAGTCCGCTTGCGGAGAGGGCGGGATATAAGCTTAATGTAATAAATAATAAATAAATAATAACAATCTTCTAGTGCCCAGCAGCAGAGGCCAGTGCCATTGTGGCAAATGCCAGCTCAACAGGACTTATGTCAAGCACAAAATCACAATCCAAGCAAGGAGGAGGGTATGCCCAGCCTAATCCTCCTCTCCCAGCAGCAGTACACACACCAACTATCACTGCCTCAGTGGAGGAGGCTTAGCCTAAGTGCTACAGCTGCTCTTCATCACAGGCTCTCCCTTTCCCACCCCTCCAAAGAAGGTTTAAATTAGCTTCATTCAGGGCTTTTTTTTTGAGCAGGAATGCATAGGAACACAGGTCCGGCTGGCTTGGTATCAGGGGGTGTGATCTAATATGCAAATGAATTGCTGCTGGGCTTTTTCTACAGCAAAACCCTATGTGAAACAATAGTGACATCAGGGGTGTGTGGCCTAGTATGCAAATGAGTTCCTGCTGGGCTTTTTCTACCAAAAAAGCCCTGGCTTCATTAGTCGGCTTCTCTGGCTTCTGCTGGTCTCTGTTTGGCACACAGATTGCACTATCCTGCCCTATCCTTTCTCCATCAAGGTGAAGAATGTCAGTGTCCTATTCCTTTAAGGAGATTTGGAACTGCCAGAGATTGAGTCATCCTTGACTACAGGTGGTACATTGTCATCAGGTGTAAGCCACTTAACCAATTTGTAATGTGATTGGCTATGACCACTAGAAATGCAGTGGCCATCTACCTGTTCAGTGTGGGATAGGAAAGAAGGATACCAGTGTGGCATACTGTTTGGATGGATATTGAATTGATGACTTTGGACCGTGTATTGACTATTCTATTGGACTCTGTATTTGTACTTCTGCCTGGCTCTACTTGTGTGTAAGTGTATGACTATTGGACTGCCTATTGACTTTGTTACCTGCCTGAACCCAATACAGTTTGTTTGACCTGCTGTCTGTTTCGAGTGTCTTCCTTGGAACTGCTTCCTGTGACTGGTCTGTCCAGTGGTCACTGCTTCTGCAACTCTGACAAAAAACAGGTTTTCTGCTACTGTTTAATTTCAGCAAACAATTTCGGTTTCAGCAGGCTGGCTGTGCACCAGCTTCAACATCACCCTGTGCTCCACTGCTGCCAGGATTCCACAGAGGTATTTTGGTGCAGATGGGTTTAGAATGGCAATGGGGAGATTGGCGAGGCATTTTTTGTGCCAATCCAACTGGTTAATGGTTCCACTACTTCTTTCTAGTCTTGTTTTAATTTTGGGGGGAGTGTTTCATCCCAGCTTCCCAGCACAGACTGATAGAGGATGCAGGCCCAAGTATGTACTCATTTCAATCACCCTCAAAGTCCAGGACCAGGTAGCTAAACAATGGCAAGTTGACCTTCAGGAAGACCAGTTGCTCAGCCGTCCAGCGAAGCAGACATGAGTGATGTGGGCTAACAATGTTGCCTGCATGGGGAAAAGCATGCTTACTTTGCATGCTCATCAGAGGGCATGAGAGGAGCCTCTGGGCCATGGCAGAAAGGTCTCACCAGACCACCTTCTTCATGGCTCAGTAGTTCAGTGGACAGGTGGCCTGTGACTTGTAGGGCTTCACAAGGTACTCCCTCATCATTGCAGCTACTATGTCCTTTCATGTGCCTATCACTCCTAGAGGAGCCAAACATTCACCCAATGACTGCCATCTCAACAGATTGTGGCAGGAGCTGTGGGGGGACACTGCCTAGCAGAGCAAGTGGAGGCTCATACCAACATGCCCCTCTTGGCCTGCATGAGCTTAGCTCACAGAGAGAACTTATCTCTCCAGTGACTAAATTCAGTAGCCAGCTCAGTGATCCTGCCCTTAATGTGCGAGTCATACATGCTCACCAACATGTAGACTTTCTGTTGTGTGAGAGACTGAAAGTGGGCCTTGAGGCCATCTTGTAGCCTTCTCACCAGTTGGAAGCAAGTCTGAATGTTTCACAGCTGCCTACAGAAATGAGGCCAAGTGCTCATGAGCCATGTGGGTCATGAGGATGACCAGAGCATCTCTGAGTAGCTCTTAAAAGGCCTAAGAACATCCACAGTCTGAGAGATAGTCAACCAGTCCTCCTGGATCAGCCAGCTCTCTTCCTGAATGACCTCAGTCTCAGAGATCAGGGCAGTCAGGGCTCTCTCCTGCTTGAGCTTGGCACAGGGAGAGGTCCAGCAAGTGCTCACATCACCAGTCAGGTAGTACACTGGCATGCCTGTCAGTGTCTGCTTCTCATGCAACAGATGAGTGTCCTTCACACTGTGCAAGAAGTAATCCATGATGTTTTGGCATTTCTGGAGATGCCTGAACTCACGGGTTGCAGCATCCAAACCAGGCTGCAGAACCCAGCCCTAAAGCATCCTTAATCGTGAAGTGGAGAAGGTGGGTCATGCAGTAAATGTGCTTGAGTCCCAATGTGTCAGCCTTTGCCCTCATGTTCATGCCACTTTCGGTCACCATGAAGTCCATGGTGAGGTCCCTGCCTACCCACACTGCTGGTGACCATGATGTTGGCTGCTGTGTGTGATCTGTTAAGTTGCTTAGCATGTAACAGAGCTTGGCAATAGCCAGCCTGGTGGCCCTGGCTCTGACTCTGACTAATACCAGTGGTTTCCCCACCCACATCTACAATGTCACTGGGTTGCCACCATGCACAATCAGCAAGAGATATGCATTGTGCACTTGTGCAGAGATCCAGGTGTCACACATGAAGTACACAGTTCTCCCACAAGTGTAGGACAACTGTGCCATCATGCGGCCCCTGGCAGCCCAGTACAATGAGGGCAACATGGCTCTGCTCATTGTGGCGCAAGTAGAGGGTGTTTTACCTAGGAAAGGCATACTGGAGCATCCTGTAGAAAGCAATGCCTTCAACCACAGAGAAGGGGAGGCCATCTATAGCAATCAGCCCCACAATGAAGTGAGTGAGCACCCTACTAGACTGCTGTCCCCTCCATCACCCTAGGGGAACCCTCACCAAGCATCTCTTCTTTTCCTCCCCTGACAACCCTCACATCCTCCACTTCCCCTGATTCCGTTTCTCCTTTCCACTCACCCACCAATCTATTTTTTACCTGCCCCCATCTTCAACTATATTAATTTTTTAACTTCATTTGTACCCTGACTTTCTCCACAACATTTCTTTTTCCTCCACTTTATCTTCACAACAATCCTTTATCTTCATAACAATCCTTGGTGTCAGTTACACCAAGAGTGTGTGATGACTCAAAGTCATCCACTGAGCTTCCATGGCAGAGCAGGGATTCACAACTGGATCTCACAAATCCTAATCTGTGACAGATCTCCAGCTGAACAGTAGTGAGCAGCTGGGCCTGGCTGAGTCATACAAGTGGAATGATAGTAAGTTGCTTGGTGGTTTCTTTTGGAATTTTGAATATTTATATTGTATGTCTAGGCAATGTCTAAAGTTCAGTCATTATACTGTTAGATATGTTTACCTGTCAATCAGACTAGAGCTGATGGAATGTTAAGCAGAGGCTTGAAAAACGACAGTTAAAGAAGAGCTGTTGACAGTTCTGTGTTAGGGTCTGGAGTGTGCTAAGTGAGTAACAGCTTGTTAGTGATAGCTTAGAGAATGTAGTCTATAGTGTTATTATTTTCATCCCAATGTCCCTACCCCTTTAGAAATAAAATATATTTTTCAATATTAAAGATCTCTCAACTCTTTTGTGATCCAACAGTCCATTGAACTATCTGGGAAAGTTTAAATAATTTCCCTCACAAAACTTCCAACAGTTTCCACCAGCCCCAGCCCTAAGTCCTCAAAGGTCAAATTAGCCCAAGAGAGGCCCTGCCCCATCCACCACCTTTTACTGTCAAAAACCAAGCCCTGACACCTGGAGATATTGTTGTGATTGCTGTAAGAAAAGGTCCCCTACTTTTCATACACATGGACATCATGATCACCAGTATGGTTGCCAGGGTGCCTGGAGTTTTGACTCACACACATCTGCTCTAAGAAGTGAACTTTGCCCACGGTTTCTAAGGCTTATGTGAATACTATAAGCCTCAGCTTTGCAGCAGCATTCTACATCTCTGGATGGGTGTTAGCCAGAACTACAGACGAGCTTCCAGCCACTCCTTGCATGCACAATCTCAGCCGTTGCAGTGGAAGAAGCCACGTCGCCACGAACTGTACAGGCAAACAGTTCCCAGCCTGTTTCCATGAACCAAAGGCTAGCACCACCAGAATCCATCTTGTTTTCCTGACTCCATTACAGCAAAGCAAGAGACTCACATATCCAACAGCTGCTTCAACTTCTGCATAAGGCAATCAAGCTTATCTTAGGTGTGGATCCTGCCAGACTGCCTAAGCTTTTGTCCTGTGGAACCCAAGACAAAAGATGGTGCCAGCAGAGGAGTAAAGAAGAGGAAGAACAGCTTCACTCAGAGCCATAGTTATTGTATAAATCGGGTGTCACCTTAGGTATCAATTTGACCCTCTATTGTCACTTATAGATAAGTTTGGATAGCTTGTTTAATAACCTCCACCCAATACCTCCACCCATGCCTTGCCCTAATGGTCATCCTGGAGCCTCCCCCTTTTTGTCCATTGTTACCTGGAAGCCCAATCAGGTAACCAGGGCCAGGTCTGCTCATTGGCCAGGTATGGGTATCCAATCAGGTGCCCCCAATAAACTGGCCATTGGCTACTGCACAAGTCTAGCCCTTATGGTCATTGCGGAGCCTCCCCTTTTCTGAGGTCACGTACCAGCTAACCACCTGTCATCCACCCCTTCACCTCCCACCCCCTAAGGGCTCAAGGTAGCCCTTATAACCTCTGACCCAACTCCCCACAGGTGTGCATCTAGCAGTACCCCATTCCTGCTGTTTAGATACATCCCCAATTCCTGATCAGTTAGGGTCCCATCGCCCTAGTTTGTCGCCATTGGAGCCTTCCTCGAAGACTACGATCGGTAATTATCACCCTGTTTGTCTATCCCTGTGTTACCTCTGTGCACTTCTCTCTATTTTTATTAGGTCTGTAGGTGTGTTATATGTATCCTTTACCTTGTATGTGTGTTCTATAAGTTTCTGTGATAAAAGCGTGATTGTTTTACTTAATTAGTGTCCTTGGTAAATTTAGCAATAATTTCTGGAAGTGGAATCCTGTATACATAGATTCTAGGTCCTTTTGAGCCAAAATTGCCCATCTGCCAATTCCCCAACCTCTTTGGGGGGCATTTTGGCTTACATTGCCCAGCAAAGGCCACAAGGGGCATTCGTTTCTAAAGGTACAGGTGCTGCTTCTATTATTTTGGAAGGTTTTAACCTTCCAGCTTTTTTTCTTTTAGGTTTCAGGGTTTTTTCAAACTTGGGGTTTATCTCAAGTTGTAGAAAGATTTGTCTTGTCTGCCCATAGCCCCAGATTTAAATAGACACAGATGGGGCTGTATTGAGAATTAGATAAATTAATTGATGCAATAAGTACAATGTAATACAAACTATAAAGATTGCCTTAAAATTCCATTAATATTAACAGCAGGCTTATTCACTTTATAATATACCTTTGTGAATAATTCAGTTTTACACATTCAGCATATGAGCCTCACTGACCTCAACAGGCATGTTTTCTCACCAGGTGGGATCAAAAACAGCAAAAGTTCAGGTACAGGTGGATGTTGTTCCTATTCATTTACAGGGTGGCATCTTCAGAAGGCTTTGTTCAGATGAGTGGAACTGACAATGGAGTATATCAGTTGAAGAAGTCTTGCAGACATGCAAGTCCTAGCCCATGAAAGGGTTTGTAGGTGATAACCAATACCTTGACTTGATTTGAATTTGTTAACTAATCAGTAACAAATGGAGTGACTGCAGAATAGGTGTCAAATGCACACTGCACCTAGCTACTTATAATATAGTGGGTTCAATGCATGGAAGAGGCAAGATAGTAGTGATCATAGTTCCTTTATTAAGTACAGGATAGCTCGGTCGGTGGGGAGGTTGGAGCGGCTGGTTGGTCATCGGAACTGTAGTCCTCGACCTCATCCCCTGGGGCCGCACTGGACCGTAACTGGTCGATGTGCCACCTAAGGGTGGACCCGCCTTCATACAAGACCGACCCCAAAACCCGGGCAACCATGGCCGGGATCCAATTTGGGTTGCCCCCAAAGTTCCGTGCAAAGACCAAGTCCCGTGTATCAAACCCACAGGGCACCCAGAGCACCTCTGGCATCTCCTGAGAGCCAGTTCGGTGTAGTGGTTAAGTGGAATACAAACAAAATAGACAGAGATAAAAAAAACAAATGGTTGTTTTATTGCGATCTATTGCTAAAACTTTAATAGCCAGAAAATGGAAAGAAGTACAGTTACCTTCACTCCAAAGTTGGTATAATAACATTTGGGAACATTTTATTTACTGCAAAATAGCTTTTAGTTGTTATTCTTCTTCTTCACTGTTATCATATGAGAAAAAAATTATAGTTGAACTTAAGACTACCATGCTTATTGAGGGTGCTCCATGCAAAATGGAGATTGACTTGGGGGCCACCTTCACAGTAATCTCATCTGAGATCCTCTAACAACTGTGCCCTGGGGGGGGGGGGCACCATCTGCATCCTTCCCCGGTTGCCATTAGGGACTTCCAGAAAAAGGAGGTTGCCATACAAGGGGTAGGCTTCTTCAGAGTAAAATATGGACAGTTTTTGAAACCTTGCCATTGTTAGTTGTAGACAAGACCCTTTTTAGATTATTGGGCCGGTCTTGGTTCGATCCTTTAGGGATTCAGGTGACGGGAATCCACCAGACCCCCACAAGCATGGACTTTCCGTGCATTTGTGGGGGGAGCCCTGACAGCAGGAGCGTGCGCTGAGTGCAGATAGACCAAAGCAGTAACTTGCCTTAGTAATAGCAATGTAGCTATGAAGAGCCAACACATCAGTTTGGTTGTATAACAAACCGTGTATTATACAGATATTTACAGTGAAGTTATATACAGATATAGTCCAGAGTAATAAAGTGCTTCACCAGTAACCCATATACATAGAGAGAGAAAACCACTCTGGTACTCTGCTGCTTATATAGTACTGCCCACCAATCAGGTAAACTGCTGACTCATGATGACTCCTCTGGACAGATCCAGATATTGCCAGTTCTTGCATCAGCCAGGTTGAGTAGTCCTGTGACTCTTGTCATGTGATTAGCTGTCACTTTGACAGTTCTTGATCTAGCATGCTTCATAGCAGACTACATAATACTAACAAACCCATCCATTTTCAATGGGATTCTTGGGACTTATATGCCCCCCCATGACCTTGCAGCTGAACCTCAATGTGCAGCCTATACGACTGAAAGCCTGGCATGTACCCTTCACCCTAAAGCCTAAGATCAAGGAGGAGCTAGAATGCTTTGTGGCACAAGGAGGAGCTAGAATGCTTTGTGGCACTTGGGGCTCCCCACAGCTGGCACACTCTCAGGCAGGCACAGTCTCTGTCGCACATGGCAGTGGGCACTTCAGGGCCACATGGTGGAGCTTAAGAGCATCATCGCCCTCCGAGTCTTCTGAAGTGGATGATGATGAAGCAGCTTGATGTATGGTGGCCGTAGATTACTCCTTCCGAAACTTCTCATAAGCCATCACCTCCTTGATCGCTTCCTGCAGATTGGTGTCATCTTTGCCCATGAGCTTCCACCGCAGTTTTTCGTCCTGCAGTCCGAAGATGAACCGCTCCCTCAGAGCCTTGCAAACGAGGGCCAGCTTACGCAGGGTGGTGACTTAGTCTCCTGTGGGCTTGTTGGGCCACTGGTGATGTTAGAAGAAGTCAAAGTGGTGGGCCAGGACTGTGGGTTGCAGAGAGAAATGGGTTGTGAGCGCCGTGATGATTTGGTCGAAGGATAGGTTCTTGAGCATGGTGGCTGCCATGAGGCCCTGGGCCAGCTCCAGGGTGATGATTACACAACATCTGAGCAACAGCGCCTTCTTCTTGGCCCCTCAACCTCATGGTACTCAAGGTAGGATTCTAGACTCTCCGGCCGGGTCTCCCATAGCTCAGGGCAGGTGGCGTCAAACTCGGGAATCATTCCTGGTATGGTGGCCATGTTGATAGCGGTGGCGGTGCGATGCGTGAAGCTGGATGCAGAGGCAGCGATGCACAGTTCTGTGTTGGTTGCTAAGCTCACTCACCAGGATTTATTTATTTATGATTTGTATCCCGCCCTTCCCACAAGTGGCTCAGGGCGGCTCCCAATAATTAGTCAGACAAAAAATTAAACAATTATTTGAATATATAAACAATTAAAACATTTAGAGCAGCTAAAACATTAAAACCATTAAACATTCCAAAGCTATGTGAACAGAAGTCTGGCAAAGCTACATTGAGTTTCTCGTCTCAGCTAGGTATAAGCTAGCCGGAAGAGGGTCGTCTTACAGGCCCTGCGAAACTGAACAAGGTCCCGCAGGGCCCTCACCACCTCCAGCAGCTGATTCCACCATGTAGGGGCCATAACAGAGTCCCTGTCTCTAGTGGATTTTAAGCGGGCTTCTTTTGGCCCAGGGATAGCAAGAAGATTTTGGGTTCCCGATCTCAGCACTCTCTGGGGAACATGTGGGGAGAGACGGTCCTTCAGGTAGGCAGGTCCCAGGCCATATAGGGCTTTAAAGGTAATGACCAGCACCTTGTACCGAACTCGGTACATCACTGGAAGCCAGTGCAGGGTCCAAAGACCCGGCCGAATGTGTCCCCACTTTGGGAGACCCAATAACAGCCGGGCCGCGGCATTCTGCACCAGCTGCAGTTTCCGAGTTCGGGACAGGGGCAGCCCCATGTAGAGGGCATTGCAGTAGTCCAACCTCGAGGTGACTGTAGCATGGATCACTGTTGCTAGGTTGTCGCGCTCCAGGAAGGGGGCCAACTGCCTTGCCCGCCTAAGATGAAAAAACGCGGACTTGGCAGTGGCTGCTATCTGAGCCTCCATCTTTAAAGAAGGCTCCAATAGTACCCCCAGGCTCTTGACCCTGTCTGCCACCGTCAGCGGCGCACCGTCAAAAACTGGCAGGGGGATTTCCCCCCCCCCGGCCCCCGACAACCCAAGCAAAAGACCTCTGTCTTCGCAGGATTTAGTCTCAGTCCACTCAGTCTGAGCCACTCAGCCACGGCCTGTAGTGCCCGATCCAGATTTTCTGGGGCGCAGACAGGCTGGCCGTCCATCAGCAGATAGAGTTTGGTGTCATCAGCATACTGGTGACACCCCAGCCCATACCTTCGGGCAATCTGGGCAAGGGGTCGCATATAGATGTTAAATAACATCGGGGAGAGAACCGCCCCTTGGGGCACACCACAATCGAGTGTGCACCTCCAGGATAGTTCCCCCCCAATCGCGACCCTTTGTCCCCGACCATCAAGGAAAGAGGAAAGCCACTGTAAAGCCAACCCCTGAATCCCCGCGTCGGCAAGGTGGCACGTCAGTAGCCGATGGTCGACCGTATCAAACGCAGCCGACAGGTCCAACAACTTCAACACCGCCGAGCCACCCCGATCCAGATGCCGCTGAAGGTCATCTACCAGGGCAACAACACCATCTCCATCCCATGACCCAGGCGAAAGCCGGACTGAAATGGGTCAAGGACGGAAGCGTCCTCCAGGAAGGTCTGTAACTGCATCGCCACTGCCCTCTCAATAAGTTTGCCCAAAAAGGGCAAATTTGAGACCGGCCGATAAAGTGCCAATTGGGCCGGGTCTAAAGATGTTTTTTTTAGGAGGGGACGGACCACTGCCTCTTTGAGTGGCGTTGGAAAATGCCCCTCCATCAGGGATCTATTTATGATATCCCGTACAGGATATCTAAGATCCCTCTGGCAAGATTTAATAAGCCAGGAGGGGCATGGGTCCAATTTACAAGTTGTTGGGCGAGCAGATAAGAGAATCCTGTTAACTTCCTCCAGGCTGAGGGGGCTAAAACCATCCAGATTCCATCCTCATCGCCACTATAATATAGTGGGTTCAATGCATGGAAGAGGTGAGGTAGTAGTGGTCATAGCTCCTTTATTAAGTACAGCATGGCAAGGGCTGAACTCTAAGACCAACTAATTGGGCCAACGGGGCCAAACTATATACACACCAGGGTTCCCATGCAAGGACACCATTGGATCATTCAAACCAGCAGGAGTCCCGTGATTGGTGCAGGGCAGCAGGGATTTGGATCCTCTTGCCCATTGTTCCTGAGTCCCCAAGCTCAGTCCTAAAGGTTCCAATGAGCCAGGCAAGAACACCATTATTAATACACATTATTCACACAACCAAAGCTTTTAATCCCAAATATGGTTTATAGATATGAAGACTAATTGAAACAAAACAATGAACTGAAATCCAAGGAGGAATTGGAATGTATGAATATTACTATGTGTTGGTGATTGAGGGCACAACTGGAATCCAGATATGCTGAAGATAAAGTAGTACGTTTTAATACTCAACAATATGCTTTTGATAAAATTTCTTCTAGGCCCTCAGGAGAAATTGATTGTGAAGCTATATTCATATCTATTGCAAATGAAAATGCAAGATGAAATTGTAAGAGATTGTAAGGTACAATGGGTGAAAAATATAGGCCGCAATATTACTTTAGATGAGTGGAAGGCATTATGGAAATTTAATATTAAATTGACTAAGTCAACGGCTCTTCAAGAGAATGCTTATAAAATGTTTTATAGATGGTATGTAATTCTTGAAAAGCTAGCTAAAATGTATGTTAAAATGTCTAATAAGTGTTAGAAATGCACATCTCATGTTGGATCTTTCTATCATATGTGGTGGACTTGTAAGTTGGTTAATGACTATTGGAAGATGGTACATAATCTGCTACAGAAAATATTGAAAAGACAGATTCAAGTTAAACCAGAACTATTTTTATTGAACATATACGCTAATGAATATATAAAAGACAAAATATCTAATGACACATGTTAATACAGCAGCAAGAATTTTGCTTGCATAGAAATGGAAGCTCCAAGAACTACCTACAAAGCAAGAACTGGTTGGGAAGATATTGGAGACAGCCAAGATGGACTAGCTATCTTCTTTACTCGCTGGCAAGTCTAAAGAGGAAGCAAAAAACCATTGGGAGCCAGTATACACTCGGCTTGTTACTTCTGGTTGAGCTTTTGAATGGTATTAACTGACGGTAATTGCTATTGTTTATTATGGTATACATACTCTCAATGTATACAAGTACCAATTTAGATATATATAAGCATGAACTTACAGTATTCACATAATATTTCCTACTTTAGTTGTATTTTGAATTTATGGAAATTATTTTATGGTCTTTCTATTCTTGATGGTATATTGATATGCAGAATGTAATGTTCTTTTATGTATTTTTCATTTCTATCTCCCTGTCCTTTCTTTATGAAAACTTAATAAAACTTTAAAAAACAATTAATACACAGCCTTGGTTCCTATACACAACCCTACTGATAATAATTCACTTGCAGTGTTCTATACCAACCAGCATTTGAGTTGTTTTCAAGGGCAGACTCGTGTAAAGAGTGTAACAGTAGTCTAGTCACAAGGTTTCCGTTGCATGGATCCACAAGAGCAGAGTGGCCAAGTCTGAAGATGGAAGGATGCATTCTTTTTCATTGAACTTAATTCCAGCAATAATGCTGGAAAAGCCATGGACTTAGTTGAGTCTACAAGGGTCAGTAGTCTACCTGCCAAACCGCAACCCCCTTTTAATATATACATATAGCAAATTTTAAAGAACGAGGGGAAGATGAAAAAATTCAGGTGAATTCACCAAAAGTGTTTTCAGTAGAATTTGCTTTCACATCTTATGTTTAGTTCACTGTGATGAGGATCAATTTGCTGATCAACTCTACCCATGTTTGACAACAGGAGACAGGCAATCACCTGCTAATGTTCAGAATAACCAAATGTCAATCGCTAATTGAACGTAACACAGTAACTAGCAGGAAGGAGATTGGCCTTCCCACCATATGTCTTTCTCCCCTCTTGTGTCAAATCCTTGGTGGCATTTGTACAGTGTCAGTACTTGTTGATTCCTTCCATTACCTAGTTTTAATTAAAACCCTCTAAGTTCCTTTGTGTGGCTGGTGATGTCAGCTGCGGCTCAGAATAGAAGCCACCTCTGTCAATAATTTTTGGAACAGACTCCCTCTGAATGGGCCCAATGAGTCAGGGTGGAGGCTGTTTCCTCTTTAATCCCACATTTAATAGCACGAGCTGAAGACAATAGGCAGCTTCCCCACTCTCTTTAAACTGGATTCCATTTGCTATATCAAGCCTTCTTTTGTCGACCTCATAAGGATATTCCACCTCAGTGTATTCCATATAAGATTCACTTCCCAAGCCTCATTGAGAAAAAACAGTTAGAAGGCTGGAATCTGCAACTGTAGGCCTCAGCCTCCACGACCAGTGTTGACACTCCTCTCACATGACTTTGTGACAATATACCTTCAGTGAATCAGCTAATTTCATTTTCTAGAGCACTTGTACAGCTACAGTCATCAAAGCAGAGCAAACAGATACCGCTGTATACATTTTTCCCCTATAAGGACACATTTGCATCAAAGTAAAGGATTATAGATTTTGCCATGGTAACAAACCATTAAAAATTCAAATGTGGTCCTGAAACTGAAAAGAACAGGCATTTATTTCTCATGCTTAAAATCTGAGAAGGATATAAAATAGATTTCCCCCATATATTTTCAAAACTAGAATGTTTCAGATTCTATATTGAACTGTTATTATAGTTCATAAAACTTCTCATGATGACTGAGAACTGGTATATGATTTTGAATGATTTAGGATGGCAATTACTGTGAAATTCCCGAGGAGGCAGGAGAAATTGTAGTGCATTTGTAAGAAGGCCCTGGGCTCTAGAGAGTCCATAACTCTCGTGCAGATGCCACATGGCGGGAAAGGAATTGCCAGGGATCCATGCCTTTAGCATCAATCCCTAAAACCGGTCCTTCCTCCTCTTCATGTTAGTCCTGTTGCCAGCACTCCATGGGTTGCCATTAGGGATGTGCAAAAAAAAAAAATTCGGAAATACACGGATTCGAAAGTACACGGGGGAAAAAAATTCGGATTCCCCCTGTACTGCTGAATGCCGTATTCGGAATAGCCGCATATACGGTAATGCGCAGCTATTTCCGAATATATGGCCCTATTATACCCTATGGGCCATTGAAATCAATGGCAAATAGGGTATATTTGAAGCCGCCTGGAGGGGGGGGGTTGAGGGAGAGCCCCCAAATTTGCAGGGGACCTGCAGGGGACTCTCCCCTCCAAACCCCCCAAGTCCCAAAAAGATTGGGCCAGGGGGTCCCATTCCAGGGGCACCCAAAGAGGGTGCCCCTATTCCATCATTATACCCTATGGGCCATTGAAATCAATGGCAAATAGGGTATAATTGAAGCCGCCTGGAGGGGAGGGGGTTTGAGGGAGAGCCCCCAAATTTGCAGGGGACCTGCAGGGGACTCTCCCCTACAACCCCCCCAAGTCCCAAAAAGATTGGGCCAGGGGGTCCCTGTCTTTGGGCTCCCCAAAAGGCCCATTGCCAACAATGATGGGGAAAGCCCAATTAGCCACTTCCTCCACTACAATTGCTGTGGGGAAAGTGGCTCTGGCCAGAGGGGGGTTTGAGGGAGAGGCCCCAAAACTGCAGGGCAGCTTCAGGGGACTCCCCAGCATACAACCCCCCTGGCCCCAAAAGACAGCACCCATCTGTGGGCACCCCAAAAGGAACACTGCTCCCAATGGTGAGAAAAAACCAATTAGAGCCACTTCCTCACTGCAATTGTCGTGGGAAAAGTGGCTCTGGGGAGCAGGAGGTTTTGAGGAGAGCCCCCCAAACTGCTGTGCAGCTTCAGGGGACTGTCCCACACAAAACCCACAAGGCCAAAAAAAAATTGGACCAGGGGGTCCAATTCCTGGGGCACCCAAAGCCAAACCTAACTTCACACCAGAGAATCTCTATAGGCCCCAAATGCACTACATCCCTCTATCTAATCTATGAACCCTGCAGGCCTGGCACCAATAAAAACCCAGTTGCCAACGTCGTGGCAGTACAAAACACAATCTGCTCAAGGTCTGCTCTGCAGACCTGGCTGCAGCAAACCCAGATGCCAGCTCTCCAGCCCTGCCCCAAACAACACGGGGAGAGCTGGCAAACCACAAAAAGCCTGCTGCCTCTGGGTCTCTCACCCAAGTGCCAGCTTCCCTGCCCCAAACAACACAATCTACAGGTGCCAGCTCTCCAGCCCTGCCCCAAACAACACGGGGAGAGCTGGCAAACCACAAAAAGCCTGCTGCCTCTGGGTCTCTCACCCAAGTGCCAGCTTCCCTGCCCCAAACAACACAATCTACAGGTGCCAGCTCTCCAGCCCTGCCCCAAACAACACGGGGAGAGCTGGCCAACCACAAAAAGCCTGCTGCCTCTGGGTCTCTCACCCAAGTGCCAGCTTCCCTGCCCCAAAGAGGCCAAGCAAACCAACTCAAGATTTTAAAAAACCAAACCAAAACCAGAGAATTACAAGAGGCCAAGCAAACCAACTCAAGATTTTAAAAAGTGGCCTTTCACCAATAAGAAAACTCAGGCCAAATCAGTCAACAACAACACCCCCACCCCTAAAACCAGAACCAGAAAAGGGGGACAAAACAATGAAAATTAGGCCAAACAGCACCCCCCCCCCCAATAACCTGAAGATAAAAGTAACACAGCAGCAACACAACACAGCAGCAACAAATCAAACAATGAAACAGTAAAAAAACTCAACTTTTAATAATACAGGAACTCCCCCCCCCAAAAAAAACCCCTCACCCTAACCCCAAGAATTCCAAGCCACCCAAATCAGGAGAAGTAAAAGGACACTGCACTTTAAAAAGTCCTCTCACTAAATTAAGATATGGGCAAATTAGCAAAACCACCCCACCCCAGGCCCCCCCACCCCCAGCACAACCTAACCTCAACCCCAAATAGGCTACCCTACCCACCCAGCACTCACCCACCCAAATCTGAACAAGTAAAGGGACTCTAGTCCTTTTACCAACAAAAACTAAAACAAGAACCCCAAAACTGTCTTACCTTGTCTTCTCTGAGTACAGGGAGGTGGTAAGGCAGTGAGAGAGCAGCAGGCAGGAGCTGAAGCCAAGGGCCAGCCACCAGCAGCAGCACAATCTCTCTCACACCAACCCACACCACATACACCAACACAGCAATGGAGGAGTCCAGCAGGAAGACTCCTTAAAAAGGTTCTCTGGCCCTACAGAGAGCAATTTCAAAAAATAGCACTGCTCTCTCTGATTGGCCAGAGAACATTGCTTACTTGGATACCCAAGTAAGCAAAAGATCAAAATAACAATGTAGCTGATGGCTGGGCCATCAGCTACACAGTACACAACAACAGCCCTGCAAAGCATGCATTTGCAATGCATTTTGCAAATGCATGCTTTGGATTGGCTGCTGGGGCTCCTCTTCCCCCTCCCGCCCTCCCTGACCCCAGGGAGGCTATTGGAGAGGCGGGAAGCTAAGCAAGCAGCTCCATTGAGGCTGCAAAAGCCACTTCCCGCCTTTTCTTCTATTGAAGTTGACACTGAGCAGCCTTTTGACAGCCGTACCGTATTCTTCCGAATAGCGGTTCGGAAGAATACGGCGGCCGCGTTCGGGAGCCGCATAATGGGCGGCAATGGCTTTCGGCTGCGGGCAATGCCGAATACAGCCGAATCAGCGTTGATTCGGCTGTATTTTCGGCTCGGCCGAGCCGAATGCACACCCCTAGTTGCCATGAGAGAGTCCTTCTCAATTCTGGCTGACTGGACTTTATCCTCACAACTGGCACTATTCCCATGGTGCCCTGCCCTGACCCAACCCTCTTCCAGGGTCTCATTGCTGCCATGGAAAAGGAGGTGCAAGGATGTACAAAAATTGCATTATTAGAACAATGTTGAATTTTTGACAAAAAGGGGATCCCCCCCCCTTAAGTGTTCCTGGGTGCTACTCACAATTTGCAATTTGAGTAGAGGAGTGATAGCCCATCAGAGGAGGAGGAGGAGATTGGATTTATATCCTATCCTTCACTTGGAGTCCCAGAGTAGCTTACGATCACCTTCCCCTTCCCCTTTCTACAACAGACACCCTGTGAGATTGGTGAGGCTGAGAAAGCTCTTTTGAGAACTGATCTTCATAAAACAGCTCTGAAAGAACTTGTGACTGGTCATGCCAGCAGGTGCATGTGGAGAAGTGGGGAATCCGCAGTCCTAACCACTACACTAAAGTGGCTCTCACCAGTAGTGGGAGGAAGAGGCTGGGTGTATCAAGCCACTTCTCTGAATGTCCTCCATGCTCCAGTAGGGGTTGCCAGAAGTCACCATGACTTCCAGGCATGCATGCACACACACAAATAATGCCCCCCCAAAAAACAACAACAAATAAATACTGTATTTTTTGCACCATAAGACTCACTTTTCCCCCCCAAAAAAGTGGAGGGAAAAGTGTGTGCGTCTTAAGGAGTGAATACTGCAAAAAATTCACACAAATGCCTCTAAATTCACACAAACGGCTCTAAAAACTAGGTGCGTCTTATGCTCAGGTGCGTCTTATGGAGCGAAAAATACGGTAAATAAACTACATATACCATTTATTTTCTAGAGTAAATAATCTCAAGACAGGTCTTAGAAATTCCAACACAATTAAAATGTTTTACAGTGCAGTCGTAGGTTGAGTTAGATATTACTCAGTCCAGTGGTTGAGATTCTGCTCCCATGGCCTGCTCTCTGTGCCCCTGCCTGAAGATAAGGCAGGTGGCGCAAATTAAGCATGTGCAGTATTGAAAGCCTTCTTTAGCATGTCTTCTAAATAAAGGAAAATCCCTAATAGCTCATAGGCACTTGCCATGAACACAGACCACCCTTTTTCCAGGACACAGTTCATTTCAGAATCTCTGAGCCACTCTATGATTAACATAACTGAACTCCCCAAACATGGAATAATATGAAAATGACTTATTCTGTGTTAGATCACTGGAATCTACAGTCCACCAATGCCTTCTGTAGAAGTAGCTCTCCAGAGTCTCAAAGGAACATGTTTTCCTCTCTGGCTGTCTGACATATTTTTAGATGAAAATGCTGAGAAATGAATATGTGACTAAGTATGCATTTACTTTAGATCAGTTATGCTCAGAATAGGTTCCTGGGCAGCCTATATTTATTACAACAAAAGTTTGAAAAGGCTATGTTTGACATTCTCAGACTCTATAGAACCAAAGTAACTTGATAGGTACTCCCAGAGCCAGATTAACCATGAGACAAACTAGGCGCTTGCCTATGGGCCCCAGGTCTTTGGAGCTCCCCCCTCCCCCCAGTTTTCATATCCGGGGTGTTCCTGGTGCCTCTTCCTCCAGCCGAGCAGAGCTCCTTGCCACCCCTGCAACAGCGCCTGGTGGCCTCCTTCCATCCGTGCGTGCATTCCTCTGTGTGTGGGGTGGGGATGGTGGACTGGGCACTTGTTTGGAAAGGTGGGGAGAGACGGAAAGACGTTGGAGGAGCACTAGGACCCAGCGCCTGACATGGCGCTGGTGGAGAGGTGCAGGAGCTCACCCACAACAGGTTCCTTTAATGTGTTGTGGGGAGGGAAAGCCAGCTGCTTTCTCCGTCCTGGACCCCTCTTTCCGCTTCCTTCGGCAGCTGCTGACTCCCTCGCAGTATGAAAGGGAAACTTAGGGGGGCCCTTGGAATCCACTCCCTTGGGCTCGGCACTCTTCTTTCCGCCTCCTTGGAGTTCGAGGATGGTCAAATTGGACTTTTCTGCGCCTGTGGCTCATTGACCAAAACTATCATGAAAAAGGGCCAGTCTAGCCTGCCTGGGAATATTTCATTAGCAACTGATGGGGCAACAGGAGATGCCAAAATTAGGCATGAAAGGTTGACATTGCAAAATAAAAAGTGGGAGGCCCATGACTTAAAATGCTCAGTCTGGAGTTCAGCAGGAAGCATCATATCCCCTCTCCCACAATTCAACTAGGAGTAAGCCCTAATGGGTTTGCCAGTTCCAGTTTAGAAAATTCTTGGAGACTGGGGGCTGTGCCTCAGGAAGGGGGGAGCTGAATGGATCCCTAGAGCCACCCTTGAAAGTGGCCATTTACTCTGGGTAGATTCTCGAGGTCAGTTGTCTTTCCCAGAGAACTCCAGCTTCCTGACAGCGGCCCTAATTCAGCACTGTGACTTTCCCCCCAATCATTACTTACTGTAATATATATACCCTGCTGCCTTTCTCCCCAGTGGGATTCAAACTGGCTCACAACATTGTCCTCCCCTCCATTTTTATCTTCACAACTTGTGAAGGAAGGTTAAGCTGACAGTGACTCTGGGTCTTAAGCAGGTCTACTCAGAATCCTACCCTGGTCTATTAATGGGACTTACTCCCAGGAAGTCTGGCACCATCAATGTATATATTCTCCATGGCAGATGAAAGCACTGCCTTTGTGCATTCTTCCTTCCTTCCTTTATTTTTATTTACTGCAAGTGTGGAGTAGTGGTTAAGAGTGTCAGGCTAGGTTCTGGGAGGCCTGGGTTCAAATCTCCGCTCTGCCATGGAAGCTTGCTGGGTGACCTTGGCTTGGCCCAGTTACACACACACTCTCAGCATAACCTAATTCACAGGATTGTTGTAAGGATAAAATGAAGAAGAGAAGAATGATGTAAGCTGCTTCGGGTCTTTACTGTGGAGAAAGATGGGATATAACTTAAGTAAATAGATGACACAAAAAATGACACAAAAATTTGAGGTTCACTGATGAAGAATTCTGGAGAAAGCTTGAGCAATATTGGGAGTCATTTGGGTTGAACCTAATAAAAAGTATAATGTGGCTATTGTTTTTGCATCCTAGATGAGGACTGTCACCTAGTTTAAAGGTTCCTTCGTTCCTTCCTTCCACCCAGCTCACAGGGTGTCTGTTGTGGGGGGAGAAAATACAGTATAGGAGATTGTAAACCACTCTGAGTCTCTGATTCAGAGACAAGGGCGGGGTATAAATCTGCAATTCTTCTTCTTCCTTCATTCCTGTCTTGCAGCTCTCAGACATCTGACATTTATTCTTTGTGGCTCTTATGTTAAGCAAGTTTGGCACCCCTGCTTTATAGTCATTAGTAGACCATGTTAAAAGGCTAAGAGTCATGGTTAGCATTGTGATGCTGAATATCTGAAAGACATCAGTCTCTATGAATCCACATGCCATCAGTGTGCTTCTAAGCACAATGCAGGATATTCAGAAATACCTCCCCCTAAATTCACAGGATCTTCATCACTGTCAGATGGCCATCTAGCCTCTGTTTAAAAACCTCCAAGGAAGGAGAGCCCGCCACCTCCCAAGGAAGCCTGTTCTACTGAGAAACTGTTCTAATGGTCAGGAAGTTCTTCCTAATGTTGAGCCAGAAACTCTTTTGATTTAATTTCAACCCATTGGTTCTGGTCCTACCTTCTGGGGCCACAGAAAGCAATTCTGCACCATCCTCTGCATGGCAGCCCTTCAAGTCCTTGAAGATAATGATCATATCACCTCTCAGCGGCCTCCTCTCCAGGTTAAACATGTCCAGCTCCTTCAACCTTTCTTCACAGGCCTTGGTCTCCAGACCCTTCACCATCTTTGTCACCCTCCTCTGGACCCATTCCAGCTTATCTATATCCTTCTTAAAATGTGGTGTCCAAAACTGAACGCAATACTCCAGGTGAGGTCTTACAAGAGCAGAGAAAAGCAATACCATCACTTCATGTGATCTGGACACTACACTTCTGTTAATACAGCCCAATAGTGCATTTGCCTTTTTAGCCACTGGTGCCTGCAGGCTGCAGCAGCGGGCACGAGCAGTGGGGTGGGTGCTCCAACTCTTGAGATAATTTGGGAGGAGCCCCCAAGATTTCAACTGCCTAGGGGCCTCCGGCACAGGGTTTAATCTGGCACTGGATACTCCCTATCTTAGATTTAAAAAAAACAACAAAAACATGTTCTCTGGCCAAGGAACAGGGGTCACTGGGGGCGTGGTGGCAGTTATATGTGAATTTCCTTCATCATGAAGGAGTTTGGACTAGATAACCCTGGAGGCCCCTTCCAACTCTATGATTCTATGAAAACCTACAATCCCATGTACTACTTAGGGCATCTGGAAATTGTCACCCATTTAAACAAAATTTGCTCATTTGCTGTTAGGTGTTCCACCTTCAAAAGTTTTGGTTGTAGATAGATTTTAATTATTTCTGTTTCAGATAGTTTTAATTTAAAAGGCAGCTGTTAGGCTGAAATTTATTTTCTGTGTTCCCTCAGATTTTTTTTTTAAAGTTGTCAAACAGAAAGATGAAAGACAGTTTATGGCAAAGTTTTGTGTTGGGCCCGGTTGTTAAACTGGGATTGTTGGAAGAATATTTGAAGAAGGACAATGAATTTTTACATAGCTAAATGATTCATAAAATAAAGATCATTAGATCTGAGTGTTCAAATAATAATGGATTATTAGCTATTTTGAGATAAACTTTATCTTATAAGCAGCTTTCTTCTTTCCCTTTGACCCTTCTGGCTTATTTTACTGATTTAACAAATTTTGAATTTAGAAGCATTTTTACTAAGGTGCACTTGGGCCTTTTTCCATTAGCAGTATCAGAAGGCTGATATAATGGAACTCCATATAATGAAAAGGGTTTGTTTGTATGATTTTAGACATATTAGGCATTTGACTCACATGATACTCTGAAGTCCTACATATGTGCTAGAATTAGAAGGGACCATATTGTCATGGTTCTTAGGGAAGGTTAAATTAATATTCCTGTTTGCTGAGAGCATAGCCAGCATCACACGGGAGCTTAAGTGATCACTTGCCAACCAATGAGAGCTGCCAAAGGACCCACTCACAATGATTGTAGCTTCTTGCTTGGGAAGGAGTGACTCTGCAGGAATCAGCTGGAGGCAGAGGATGGGTTGCCTTCTTCCCAGCTACCCTCTATGTCTCCCTACCTCTCTCAGGGCTCATTTTAAATTGATCATCTGCATTGCATATTGTCTTCACTTCTGTCTTGCTTTGCATTTTCCAAAGTCCTCTACACCCATTTTGTTGAATGGGCATCGAAAATGGCTTCACCCTGGAATAGCTCCTCACTTTACAAGAGTACTTTTGAACAGGAGTTTTCCAGAACATCCTATGTTCATAATTGTAAAACTTTCCCTCTGAATTTTCAAACTACTCCCCAAAGCCTCATCCATCATTTGCTTGTGAGAGCACTGATTCATGAAGTTGCTAGGTGCGTTGTTCAAAGGCGCATTGGTGTGTGCTCTCATGGGGCTTCACTTGCATTCAGAGGAGAATGTCTGGAAGGAGACCTCTGGAAGAGAGCAGAGAGTGCTTCAAGGGTGAGGCTTGGCAGCTGGGGGAATTGTTGAAAACTTTTGAGTTTGTGTGAAGGGCTGAAGATGATTGTGGCTGATTGATTAGAGTGGCTGTGTTGCCCACCCTCTTTGCATTATTAAGCTGTGCCTTGCCAGAGAGCTAAAGGGCTCTTGGCCTGTGGCTCTTTGCCTGGGGGCTGTGTAAGGACCAGGAACCCAGATCCATATTTCCTTGTGTTCCCAATAAGGTAAGTAGACTCTCCAGGCGGGGAGCCACATAAACAGGGTTTAAAAAGAGACTGCATATTTTAAAAAAGCTATCATGAAGGTAGAATGCCAGCCGGGGGGGGGGGCTTTCCAGTGTTTTGCATTGAGTGTCACATGTATGACTATCTGCCCACAGGACAGAAGTCTTGGGTGTGTGCTCGATGCAAGGAGCTCCTGGTCCTCAGGGAACGAGTTCATACCCTTGAGGCTGAGGTGGCTGACCTGGAGAAGCAGAGACAGTCAGTTAGGCACTCACGGAAGACTCTCGGGGACGTGTTAGTTGAGCGCCGATCTGAAGGTGGCAGCCCCGTTGCTGCCAGGGAGCATGAGGGTCAAGAGGGAACAGGGCACCGGGCTGAGGATAAGGGGAATGCGCCCTCAGAAGGGACCTCTTCTTCGGTTGGTGAACGGGAATCCTTTTGCACCAAGGAACCATCCCTGGGTGGGGAGAGAGGGAGGGTCTTGGTAGTTGGTGATTCGATCCTTAGTCAAGTAGACAACTGGGTGGCAAAACTGTGTATTGACCATATGGTGACTTGCCTGCCTGGTGCGAAGGTAGTGAACATTACGCGTGTAGTAGATAGGCTGATAGACAGTGCTGGGGAGGAGCCGGTGGTTGTGGTGCATCCATGCAAAAGAAAATGAGTTTTTTTAAGGCCTGTTATGCACTCACTTCTATTCCCAGTTTCCACAGATTTTGTTTTGTATACTTTTGCATAACCTTTGGCTCTGGAAGCAAAGGAAGTGAATAATTTGCCGTTAAAGCACTCTGGAAAAACCCACAGAAAAAGAGGGGGAGGGCAAGTTGGGCACTGAATTGAGAAAATGAATGCAGAATTTTTTTAAACTCTGCAGGACAGGCATGGCAACAGTGAGGAGAAATGCAAAACAACTGAGAATATCCAAGGGAAATATGAAAACACCTGAAGTTTTGAAATTACTCCTCTGTTAACAAACCATTTCATTACAGCTATGAACATGTATGTCTTTATTTTATTACAGATATGTCCTGCTGCATGACTGGTGCATGGGAGTAGATGAGGTAGGTGGCTGCCTAGGGTGCCCCCTCCCCCCCCCCTTAGCTTCCCCAGTCACAGACTCAGGAAGCTGAGTCAGCATGTGCTCTCCTCTGAGCCACACTTCCCTCACAGGCGAGGTGAAAGCAGCGGGATGGGGGTTGGCACTGTAAGCATGAGCCCCCTTTTTCATCTTTAATGGACTGTGTTCACCCTGGCCCTGGTGCCAGACTCCCTGGACCCCCTTCTTCAACATTTATGGACCGAGTTTACCGAGTGTCAGAGATACAGGACTCTTATTGTAATGAACTTACAGTATGAACTTATATTGTGTGCGCACAGGCAAACTGCTTCTATGAACATTCAGTGGTAAGCAGAAAACACTGGTACAAGAACTAACCCAATATGAACATTAATACCAAATACCCACTTGCCTATCGTTTATAGGCAATGAATCCTGTTTAACTTTAAGCATTTGGCATTCGTGCCAGCTTCCATTTGGACATTTACTCTGTGAATCATGCAGCAGTGTTCCTTGCCAGTCTCCAGCCAGTTCCCTGCTTGTGCCTATTTGTGTCTCCCCTGTCAAGAAGGACTCCACACTTCTCTCCTGAACTGCTCAGCCTGCAGATCCTAACTGCATTCCTGTTTCTGAGAGCCGTCAAGAAGCCATATGCCTGTGTTGTCCTGAAACAACAACGTCAAGCCTCTCTGGACTCCATAAGAGCCAAGCAGAAGCCCCACGTACTCAGGATATGTCTTGAAGGTGCAAATGGGAAGCAGCACCAGCCCAAGGGTGTGTGGCACCCCAGGCAGGCTCTGCTCTGTCGCCCCCCCCCCGTCATCCTCCCATCAGAGCGCGCTGCACCTCAGCATTGTGCCCGCCCCCTCCCTTCTGCTCCACCTCCCCCCCAGCAGAATCAGAAGGGAGGGGGAGTCAAGTCTTGGCAAGCAGACTATAGCAGAAACTTTCTTGCCAAAGACTGGAAAGATATATGGTCATCTCCATCCTATACCTCTAAAATCATCTCTATCAGGCTACAATCCTATAAACTGATAATGCTCTGGTACTTACCTCCAAAAGTACTTCATCACATAAACAGCAGCGTAAGCTCAAACTGTATAAAACAGTGTGGGGAAATAAGAAACTATTTTCACTGTTGGTGGACATACAAATACATACAAAGCTTCTTGGGAAAAAAAATCATTCAACATATTACACTTATTACAAATACATACTTGCCTCTAAAACCTGAAGTCTTCCTCCTTGGCAAATGGACAGACCCTGCAAAAGATAAGGCAAACTCAGAAAGAGTACATATATTAATATCAGCAGCATTTACCACTCTGGCGGCACACTGGATTAATAAAAATCCCCCATCTATCCTAGCATGGCAACAAAGACTTTGTGAATATTATTATTATTATTATTATTATTATTATTATTATTATTATTATTATTATTATTATTATTATTATTATTATTATTATTATTATTATTATTATTATTATTATTATTATTTTATTTCTATTCCGCCCCTTTCCCCTTTTGGGGGGCTCAGAGTGGAGTACAACAATTTAAATTAAGACCACAATAAAATAATAATAAATCAATTTCAGCAATCAGTAAAGTGCAATAGATTAGTTCAGCATGATGATATGAAGCAAGATATATAGCACCACAATACAGTGGCGCAGCGGGCCATAAGGGCGTAGGGGGAGACCAACCGATCTAATAGGTGGATAGATGTCCCCTGCCCCATTCAAAGACCTGGCAGAACAGTTCCGTTTTACAGGCTCTACAAAAGGCCAACAAGCCAGGTAGGGCCTGGATCTCCATAGGGAGCTGCTTCCACCAGGTCAGGGCCAGGACCGAAAAAGCCCTGGCCGAGGCAAGATGGGTATCCCTTGGGCCGAGAACTATCAGAAGATCTTGGAAGGCCGAACGAAGCGACCTCCGGGGTGTATATGGAAGGAGACGGTCCCATAGGTATGTTGGTCCCAGACTGCGTAAGGCTTTAAAAGTCAAACCTAACACCTTGAAATGGAGCCGGTACTCTATAGACAGCCAATGCAGGTCATGGAGCACCGGCCATATGCTCACCAGTATAGGTGATGCAGTCAGCAGGCGAGCTGCCGCATTCTGCACCCACTGCAGTTTCCAGATCAGTTTCAGGGGCAAGCCAGCATAGAGCGAGTTACAGAAGTCCAGCCTGGAAGTGACCATTGCATGGATCACTGTAGCCAGATCTTGGGAGGATAGGTATGGTGCTAGCTGTCTGATCTGCCGTAGATGTAAGAAGACAGACCGTGCAGCTGTTGTGACCTGGACCTCCATGAAGAGGGAGGCATCCAGAATCACTCCCAGACTCTTCACCTGCTGGGCCGGTACCAAAGCAGCATCGCCCAGGGCTGGGAGCTGGATGCGCGAACCCACCCCCCTTTGATTCAGGTACAAGACCTCCTTCTTAGTTGGATCCAACTTCAGTCGTCTCTGCTGTAACCACCCAGCCATGGCTTCTAACGCTTCCGACAGCTGTTCAGGGGCGGAAGACGGTCTGCCGTCCATCAACAGGTAGAGCTGGGTGTCATCAGCATACTGGTGACAACCCAGTCCAAAACCTTGGGCAATCTGGGCATGGGGGCGCACATAAATGTTAAATAATGTAGGTGAGACAATAGCTCCCTGTGGCACTCCATATATAAGTGGGTGCCGCAGGGAGGTCTGCATGCCAAGCGGAAGTTGCCCTGGAATGGGTCCAGGGCGGATGTTTCATCCAGGAAAACCTGCAGCTGCTCTGCTATCACTTTCTCAGGAACTGAAGGTTTCATATTGACTAAGATTTCTGTTCAGACTCAAATCCCCTTGACGGAAAATTATGAAACATTTTTTATTGCTGTATGGTACCCAGTGATAAGCTACTTATCTGAACAAAATATCTTGCCATGCAGAATGTTGTTATAACAGCACGCCTCGCGGTCTCACTGGATCGCTTCTATATGCGGCTTATGGCTACCCCAGCCCGCCTCAGTTCTTCCTTTTGAATTTTACCTCACGACTATGGAACTCAAGGGGTGGGTGTAATATGGATTTCTCAATACTAGTCTCTTTGGGGGTTTTGTTTTGCTTTCAGATGGATCTAAACTCAGTTTGTAGGTAGGTAGGGGACCACAGCAGCTTTGATAGTTTTCCCAATATACTAGCACCAGAGAACTTTAAAGTAAACCACAGAAATTTATTAACGTACACCCACCGTCTTCAACTGGGAAATGGGAAATATATACATGGGCTATATTGTATCTCAAGCAGTTAACAGTTTCTTCGTAGTTCAGGCTTTATAATATCAATTTCGCTTAGATCTTTCAGGTTTCACAGATCATATAGATTTCACTCTCCAACACTATTCTAGGTTGGCCTCTTGGGTGTAATGTGCCAAGTCCCTTAAGTCGACTGGTGTCTCTTCTCCCAGCCCTTCAGACTTCTAGACCCACATCTTTCCCTCAACCACCTCTTTAGCTCTAAAGAGAAGTGTCTCTGTGTCTGTGACCTCTCAGGTCTTTTACTGTGACTCTTCTCTAGTCACACACAGCCCCTTGGCTGTCTTTATAGAGTGAAAAGTGAGCTTTGCTTCTCTCGGAGACTCTCCTCAGCTCCTGTCTCAGCTCCTTCTCAGACCAACTGCTCTCTTCAGCAGTCTCCCTCAGACTCTGTCTGTCACTAACTGCTCTCAGCCGTTAGCTGTCAATCACCTCTGAGAGTTCCAAGCACTCTGGCCCTCACCCTCAGGTCATCTGATGCAGGCTCTATGCGTCCTTAGTTTTCTTGTTAACCCGTTCATTACCATCACAGTTGTATAGAAAAATGTATTTTTAGTTATGTTCAACCTATAACTGCTTTATTTCAGTTATTTTGGAAAGAAAAAGAAGATGATAATAATAATATTGGAAATACCCATTTTGTTTTAGTTCTAGTTGACTGATAGAATAATTACAACTATCTCTTTGTTTTTTGAAATGGATATGAAACTACTACCAGTGTGATTATCAGCTTTGAATATTGTAGCTAAACTTTAAAGTCAAAATAAAAGTTTTAAAATGAAAAAAAAGACCAATAAAGTTTAATTCTGGCTATAAGCTTGAACTGTTTTCAGTTTTGAGTTGTTTTCAGTTGAGAGCTGTATATGACCACTAATGGTATTCTGTTATTGTCTCTGTTGGGCCTGTCTTGCAAAAGGTTTCTCTGGCTTTGTTAATCTGTTTCTTTACTTCATCAGGTGGTTATCTTAGTTCCAAAAAGGTTTGTTGTAGCCCTTCCTGGCAACTAACCCCTCCATCTATATGTAACATTTGAGGAAATCTGTTTCAAAGTCTCTGAAGAAATGTGCACATGAGAAGTGTGGAGGACAACAAAGATGGTGAGGGGTCTGGAGACCAAGTCCTATGAGGAAAGGCCAAAAGAGCTGGGTATGTTTAGCCAGGAAGGAGACAACTGAGAGGTGATATGACATCTTCAAGTACTTGATGGTGATGGTGACATCTTCAAGTACTTGAAGTGTTGTCATATAGAGGATGGTGCAGAATTGTTTTCTGTTACCCCCCAGAAGGTCAGATCAGAACCAACGAGTTGAAATTAAATCAGAAGAGTTTTTGGCTAAACACTAAGAAGAACTTCCTGATATTATAGCGGTTCTTCAGTGGAACAAGTTTCCTTGGAAGGTGATGGGTTCTCCTTTGGAGGTTTTTAAACAGAGGCTAGATGGCTATCTGATAGCAATGCTGATTCTGTGAATTAGGCAGCTCATGAGAAGGAGGGCAGGTAGGGTTGCATCAATGTTTAGCTCTTGTGGCCCTTTCTTACACACCTAGGGAAATGCTGCTTACCACTTTAGGGTCAGGCAGCAGATCAGTTTGGCCAGGAATCCTGGAGGGTTTTTCTTTTTTTGCAGGGGGGGGGAGGGAGTTGCCATCTTCTGAGTGTGGAGCAGGTGCCATTAGAAGTGTGTGTGTGGGGGGGGAGTATTTGTGAGTTTCTTGCATTGTGCAGGGATTGGACTAGATGACCCTGAAGATCCCTTCCAACTCTATGATTCTATGTGATCTACACATGCTAAGACTCTCAGTTCTCGTTTATAACCAGAATTGAATTTTGTTGGTCTTGGTGGTGCCACTGAACTCAAACTTAGTTCTCAAGTCTATTTGTTAATTCTCGTAAATGCTAATTTACTGCCATTCACAGGTCCTACCAACCGCTTTACTCAAATCTCAGCTATACTGATCACTCAGTTACTTAAGCATCTTGATTCTAACTAGCCCTTCCTGGCAACTAACCCCCCACCCACTCCCCACATATATATATATATATATATATATATATATATATATATATATATATATATATATATAAGTGGGGAGTGGATGGGGGGTTAGTTGCCAGGCTTAAAGAAAACCATATATATATATATGGTTTAAGCCATATATATATGGCTTAAAGAAAACCATTTTAATGTATCTGAAAAAGTGTGCATGCACACAAAAATGTATACCCAGAATTAAACTTTTGATCTTAAAGGTGCCACTGGACTCAAACTTTGTTCTGTTGCTTCAGAAAAACACAGGTACCCACCTGAATCTAGTACAGAGTAGATTATTCTGAAGACAGCTGTTGCTACATCAGTATCCACAGCACCCAAAATTTCTCAGTTATATATATCTATTAAATGTCATTTTAATATTATTAAAAATAGGCATTTACTTTTATCCATAGAGTGATAGTCTGATCATTAGTAACAGGAGCTACACAGAGTGACTTCAGATAAGTATGGCTGGAAACTGTCCGCATATCCATTAACACATTAATGCTAACACATGTCAATAAAGATCACCTACACCTGCATATCATAAAAGCAGCTTTTCATTTAAAACTAAAACAAAATTAAATCTCTCAGCAACTGTCTGCAATCCTAAGAACACTTTCCTGGGAAGAAGCTCCACTGAATAAAATTGGCTTACTTCCAATCAGACTTGTTAAGGATTGCTCCCCATAACTTTGTTTAGAAAAGTTAATCTGAGCATTTCAAATTAACCTGAACATCCCCCCTCCCACAATGTCACATACCTTCAAAAGCCTTCTCATGATCAGAAACAATGTGCTTGCTACTTTCAATCAATGTTAAAAGTGAAATTGGCATCATTATTCCATTATTCATTACACATTTTCTCCATCCAAAACATGGAACAATCTTACTGTCGTGCTTCTCCTGAAATGAAGCATAACTTTCACTTTAATTCAGTATTTTTAAAAATTGCTTATTCTTGGACTAGTCCAAATTAAAAATTTGGTGCTCGGTAATGTTTTGATGCTGTAGATGGTTAAAAGTTTACCATATTTATCAAAAGCTATTCCTAGAGATTTCTAGCAATATTGAATTCACAGTGTGACTTTTTATTTAAAGGACCACCAGCTGACAAACATGTACTTAAAAGTGTATATCAAACTGATGCTAATGTACTTCCATAAGTTCCTATTCAATCTATGGGTGCTTTCACATACTGACTGTTTACAAGTAGATTTTGCTATTCTTACACAGTAAAAATTCAGTAGCAAAGCACATTATTTAGCATGCATGAATGCACCCTATGATTTGCCATGTATTTAGACAAAGAAATATATTTTATTTATTTACATTTATCACCCAAGTGTAAATGTTAATATAAATTTGTTACTGATATATTTTTTAAATAAAATAAGTATATTTGCTTTAACTTAGCTTTCTTTTTCTTTTTTTCTGGGAAAAATTAACAAACTGAGGCTACAGAGGATTCTCTCGCCCTCTTCCCAAATATCAGACGGCAAAGCAAGCAAAATAGTGCCCTCCATTGATATTATTTTGTCATTCCATCCTTTTCTGTTACCACAAAATAGTGCAACTATGGTGCCACTAAAGTGCCATAGAAAATAAGAAGAGCCATGCTGGATCAGACAAGTGGCCCATCTGATTCAGCATCCTAACTCACACAGATAGCTGCCACGCCCCTGGAACACTCACATTTACACAGTCACAGAGTTTGTGCTGTCACTCCACCAGCATGCACCTGCAATGCAGCTGTGCCAGTGTAAATGCCCCTTACACCAATGTAACTCCAAGTTATGCCAGTGTGGGGGTCACTCTGCTCCCTGTGCAATTGCACCACCCCTCTTAGGATTGTGCTGTAAATCCTTCCATATTACCCAACCAAAAACAAACAAAATATACCCCAATTCAGATAAATGGAATAGTCCTCCTTCATTCAACTCTTCTGTAACTGACTGTACAGACTCAGCAATGTGAGATGAATCATATCATAGGGATTTTTAAAGGTGGGGAAAACATTTCACTAGCAATTTCTTTCTATGAATCCAATTGATAAAAATACTGCTGGTGGGATCTTGGGAACAGGTGCCAAAGGACATTGTTTCATGGGAGCTGTGATTCTAGAAACATTAGAACAACCCTGTGGGATCAAATCAGTGGCCCATCTAGTCCAGAATCTTTTTCCATTAGGGTTACCAGCCTGGGGAGAGGGGGGGAGCTGGAAACATCCTAGGATTACAACTGTTCTCCAGGCTACAGAGATTAATACCCTTGGAGGAAAAGTTTGCTTTGAAAAGTATACTCTACAGAATAGATAAAGATATGTTAAAATGTAATAAACTTAAGTTGTCATTGCTGGGTAGAATAGCTGCAATTAAAATGAATATTCTACCAAGAATAATGTATTTGTTTCAAACTATTCCCATTGTGAAAGATAGTAAACAATCTGATAAATGGCGAAGAAAAATTTCAGAATTTGTGTGGGCTGGAAAGAAACCAAGGATAAAAATGAAAATTTTGACAGATGCAAAAGAGAGAGGTGGATTTCAACTACCAAATTTAAAATTATATCAGGAAGCAGTTTGTTTAGTGTGGATAAAAGAATCGATAACGCTGTTAAACAAAAAACTTTTAGTACTGGAAGGTCACGGAAATAAATTTGGCTGGCACGCATATTTGTATTATGGAAAAAAGAAGATGGATGTTTTTTTCTCTCACCATTATATAAGAAATAATTTGCTAAATACATGGGTGAAATATAGGAAATATGGAGATGAGAGAAGACCGTTATGGATAGTGCCAGCTGAAGTAATAAAAATAATGGCTGAGATAGGTGAAGAAAAGTGGTTGTCATACAATCAATTATTAAAAATACAAAGTGGCAAAATAGAATTGAAAAATGCTGAAGAGTAGCATAATAAATATGATTGGTTCCAAATGCAACAAATAAAGAGTTTGGTAGATAATGATATCAAAACTGAAGGAATAAGAAAAGAACAAACAGAAATGGAAAAAGTTCTGCTTGGAGATAATGAAAAATTAATTTCAAAAATATATATAAATTACTTTTAAAATGGTCTATGGAAGATGAAGTAGTGAAATCTCAAATGATTAAATGGGCAATTAATGTAAATAAAGAAATACAGATGGAAACTTGGGAATAATTGTGGAAGAATTCTATGAAGCTTTCGACGTGTCATAGTATTAAAGAGAACTGTTTTAAAATTATGTATAGATGGTATATGACTCCTAAAAAAATGGCAAAGATGAACAATAAGATGCCAGACAGATGTTGGAAATGTAAAAAACATGAAGGTTCTTTCTACCATATGTGATGGACTTGTGAAAGAGCAAAAAAGTATTGGCAGATGATTCAGCAAGAAATTTCTAAGATCTTGGAATATGAATTTAAGAAAGTTGCAGAGTTCTGTTGGGAAAACAAATGGAAAAATTTCCAAAAGAAGATAGAACTGTAATTTGGTACTTGTTTGCAGCTGCTAGGACATTATATGTGCAGTTGTGGAAGCAAGAAAAAATACCAGAGAAATGGGATTGGATTATAAAAGTTATGACATGGAGTGAAATGGACAAATTAACAAGAATATTAAGAGACTATGATTTACAAGTTTTTAAGACAGAGTGGAAAAAGTTTAGAAGATATGTAGAAAAAGAGTTGGAAATAAAAGGACATTGGACAATTTTTGATAATGATTAAGTTTTAGAAAGAAGAAGAATATAAATTTTTGTTTTAATAGTTAAGGGAACCTTTAAATATTAGCATTTTAAGTAAATAACACCGGCGGGGGTCAAATAACAGGGGGAGGGGTGGGTAGAAAGTAATATATGGGATAAATAAAAGAAGTTATTAATGATGTAAGAAATAGATTTATTACCATATGTTACCAATAAAATTGATTTCTTGAAAAGTATACTCTACAGCATTGTATGCCACTGAGGTTTCTCCCCAAATCCCACCCTTTCCAGGCTCCACTCCCAAGTATTCAGGAATTTCTCAGCCCGGAGTTTGAACCCCTATGTTTCAAACAGAGGCTATACAGATATCTCTAGCAAGCCAACAAGCAGGGCATAAAAATATTGAAAATCCTAACCAGAATTAAATTCTTCCAAGCCTACTGACTTCAATGGACTTAGAAAGCTTAACCCTGCCATGATTGTGTTGTAGGTAAAAAAAATTAAAGTGGGTTAGATCCAGCAAGCTTTCTCACTTAATGTTGATTAATTCTACTCCCTATTACACTTCCCATCCACCATTTCTTTAATACAATATCCCATGATCCCCAACATAGTATTTTTGATGGTCCTTTTTCACCAGTGGAAAAGTTGGTTGGTTCCAACCTTATGATCTAATGTACCAAATACTAAAAATGACAAAGATGCTTATTACATTAAGGAGCTGGAAATGAATTAAAATGCAGACTTTTAATTTCTCACAGTCTGCCCCAGCATCTTTCCATAAAAGAGACATTTCTTGCACAGTCCAAGGAATCTCTTATTTGTCTTTAATTATGTGGCTAATGGCTGCAATTCCTTTATATAGATTTAGTAAACCTTTCAATACAAGAGAGAACTTGATTAATAATATTTTATGTCTTGGTTGAGCCTTATTGTTACACCATTGTAACTACTATCTATTGTATCTTGGCTGTTGTGTAGCAAATGGGTACTTTAATACCAGAGTCTCAGTCTTGTCAAAAAACTATATCAGAGAAAATGTGTAGCAATAAGTACTTTCCTGTGACTTAAAATTTATCTCCACCTAAGTTACTCTTAACTGAATGCATATGAGCTGCCTTATACTGAATCAGACATTTGGTCCATCAAAGTCAGTATTGTCTACTCAAACTGGTAGTCCAGGGTTTCAGGAAGAGGTCTTCACCGGCATCTACTGCCTGGTTCTTTTATCTGGAGGTACCAGAGATTGAAACTGGGACCTTCTTCATGCCAAGCACAAGGCTCTTCCTCAACCCATCCCTGCCAAAAGTTACTGTGTGCACTGCACTTTTTGTAATGTAATAATTGTGTAAGTATTTATGTAATTTCTTGTCATTATTTAGCTATTTCTTGTCATTATTATACAAGAAAAGGGATGAGAAAGAACTTTTCTCCATGCTGTGCTAGTTTTCTATTTGCACAGAGTATTTTATGCAAAGGATGAGTCAGCATTGGAATCCACCACCTTCTGTCTCAAATTGTGTGGTCTGTTGTACTGCCTCAGCATCCTTGCATGTGTAAACTAGGATTTTGACATGATCTACAGGTGGATTGGATACCACAGCTCTATGGAGAAACCAAGACTGGAATAAATTTGAAGCGAAAGTCTGCCACCTAGTGGCATACCTTTAGAAAATGAATTTTAAATCTGATTAATTATTTAGGCTCAACTGAATTTTCCCATAATAACATCTGTTATCGCTGGTACAAGGTAATGCTACCATTGAATACTGTATGCATTCAGCATCATTCTGAAAGGCTTTTCTGGGTTGCAAATGGTTTATTGCATCCTTGAATCACCAGTCTGGAGGCAGAAGTCTTGACAGCCCATTTAATTGTGAGAGCCAGTTTGGTGCAGTCGTTAAGTGTGTGGACTCTTATCTGGGAGAACCGGGTTTGATTCTCCACTCTTCTACTTGCAGCTGCTGGAATGGCCTTAGGTCAGCCATAGCTCTGGCAGAGGTTGTCCTTGAAAGGGCAGCTTCTGTGAGAGCTCTCTCAGCCCCCCCCCCCACCACTTTACAGGGTGTGGGGGAAGAAGATAAAGGAAGATTGTAAGCCACTCTTAAACTCTGATTCAGAGAGAAGGGCAGGGTATAAATCTATGGTGGCCTTCTTTTGTTGCAAAGCTCTGCACTGTTAACATCAACCACATTTGGTTCCAGGTGGATGCCACAGCTGAAACAGAGTCTGAGCCACAGTTGTAATAGACATCAATTTGCCATAATTGTTTGGTTCTATTCCAGTACATTCTGCCTGAAGATATTTGGAAAAGTGAGAGAGAGCACATGTGTTCTTGGCATCAGCTTATCCTAGCTGGTAAACCTTGGAGGAAGAAACTGACCTCATTTGTTGCAGATATCATCAAAGGCTCCCATTGAGAGGGAAACATGGCATCCATTTTAAGGAGGTATCTGTTGGGTTCCCTCAGAAGAAATCTTCAGTGGATCTGATGATCTAAAGAACAGTCAGCCATTTTCAAGCCTTTCATTTGTAGACAAGGTAATTCAAAGCAGCTCCTCAGCCAGCTCCTGGCATTCCAGAATACATTTGAGGTGTTTTTAAGAAACTGTTCAGTGTAAATAATGGATGTCATTTTAGTAACTACTTTCGGTTTTCAGTATGTGGCATTATTCCACAAATAGTAAATAATCAATATAGTCTTCTTTACATTTTTTAAAACTTCTTTTTACATTAAAAAATTTTTTACATTAAATGCCTGTCATGCATCCCTTTCCTAGTACGAGGCAAGCACAAGAGATATCACTGTAAAGTTGATGGGGAGTCAATTCTAGCCATGATACACAATTCACTATATTTATCAAAAGACTTCCTAATTGAAATAAACAAGTGACAAAATTATTCCTGGATTTGGAGTGGATTAAGCAGCTGTCTGGATTAGGTAGGGATGATATAAATGTGCTCTGTACCTGGAAAAGATTAGAGGGACAGAATTTTTTTCCTCTTTTTCCTGTTAGCTTGGCTTGCATATTTGCCAGCTTATTATTTACAGCCAATATTAACCTGCTAGTCTATAATAGCTATCATTGGATCATTTCCTCATTGCATATGAATTCTTTTCCTCATTTTCCCCCAGAGCATAGTAAAACATGATAGTAAAATTACACAAAAGAAACCTCTCAGTACAATGTTGGGGAAATGAGGAGTGCAGACAGTTGTTCTAAAAACCCTCTTATTTAACTTCAGTCTCATATGTAAGTTCGAAAACTTACTTCAGTCTCATATTGAGTTCAAAAACTCAATGCCGCCTATATTGTACTGATGCAGCACCACAGAACTGGTTTTAAAAATCGAAAATGTAAATTATGGCTTTATAAGTTTTATTGGTTTAATTGTATTGACATGATGTTGTGAGCCGCCCTGAGTCCGCTTGCAGAGAGGGCGGGATATAAGTCGAACGTAATAAATAAATAATAATAAATAATAAATAAATAAGTTCATTAAAACATGTAAGAATCTGATATGCAGCACACAGAGTTAATTAAGTTATTTAAATACCCAATTACAGTGCACTGTGATTTTATAAAGGATATATCCTGGTTATTCTGTCAAATCCCATAACATAGGGAGGTTGGCCAGAACAACCAGGAACCAAAATACATTCACACATTAAGTTTTCCATCCATAGGAGCCAATGTAACTGCCAATCAACTCTGTGATGAGTATTTAACATATAGTGACATACACAACAGAGCTCAACCCTTTCTATCTTTCAGAGTCAAGAGAGAGAGGGCGTTTTCGCACTTACCTTAAGCCGGAGCGACGTCCCTCTTCACCGCGCAGCGTCTGCACGGTTTTCGCACTAATTGCTCCGGAGCACCTGGAAGAGCCGGAAAGTCCCACGGCTTTTGCAGCACAAATGTAAACCGCCAAAAACCGGTTTACATTTGCGCCGCAGAAGCCGCGGGACTTTCCGGCTCTTCCAGGTGCTCCGGAGCAATTAGTGCGAAAACCGTGCAGACGCTGTGCGGTGAAGAGGGACGTCGCTCCGGCTTAAGGTAAGTGCGAAAACGCCCAGAGTTCAGGAAAGTTGGGTTAAGCCAGGCTGACTCAGAGAGTCAAGGTGTAAAGAAGGTTGCCACTCCAGGAACCTACTCAATTAAAGCTCTTCAACCCAGCTATGGGCTGTGGGCTATTTGCTGCACGAAAAAGAGTCTCCTCATTCAATTAAACAGACAGTTGTTCTTTATTTAGAAGTTCCAGGAATTTTTTTGAGCAGGAACGCAGTTCCAGCTGGCTTGGTGTCAGGGGGAGTGGCCTAATATGCAAATGAGTTCCCAATGGGCCTTTTCTACAAAAAACCCTATATGAAACTATGATAGATAGATAGATAGATAGATAGATAGATAGATAGATAGATAGATAGATAGATAGATAGATAGATAGATAGATAGATAGATAGATAGATGAATTTATTGTCATTGTTCTCAACAAAAAGAGAGCAACGAAATGAGGTGCTCTTCCACAAACATACCAACACATCAAACACACATGTTCATAAACCATTTAAATACATCTGAAACCATTAAACCATTTAAACCATTAAAACCATTTAAATACATCTAAAATGGATAAACATTCATAAAACCATTAAAACCATTTAAACCATTAAATAAACATTCATAAAACCATTAAACATTCATAAAACCATTAAAACCATTTAAACCATTAAATACATCTAAAACAGATAATCCTTCATAACCCTGCATTTAACCTAACCACAGCACTTGGATAGAAACTGTCCTTAAATCTGTTTGTCCTAGCCTTCAACACTCTATATCGTCTACCTGACGGTAAGATCTCAAAAAGCAAATGGCCCAGATGTGTATGGTCCCTTAGGATCATTTGTATCTTCCTTTTACATGCTGATGTCAAGGGGTGTGGCCTAATATGCAAATCAGTTCCTGCAGGGCTTTTTCTACCAAAAAAGCCCTGAGAAGTTCCAAGAACCAAACAGAGGGAGAAGGGGAGGCAATAAGCCAAATAACAATATTAGCCAGTGTAGATAAAGCCCCCAACACTACACAACAGTTACCAGCCAGTTCCAAGCTTCCAAGCGGTTTCTTCACACAGGCTCCTGTGGGACAGTGTTTCTATCAAAATAAGATGAATTCCAGGACACTCACAGCTACTGGCTGCTGCCAAAACATAATCCCAGCTCCCTTTCCTTAACTTCCACTGCAACTAAGAGTCTGAATCTCCCCCACCTCAAACATGCCTATTAAGCCACCCCAAGCTTAATTTGCTACAGTTGCCAGCTCTATTCTGCAAGAGTGAAGATTCAGACTGCCTTAATCCCCTGCACGATAAGGAGGAAATCAAGGAAGGCTTGCACCTGCTGTCACAACCCAGAAAATCATACACATAACATTCCTTATTGTTTACATAAAGTTAACTAAGAGAGTGCCAGGAAGCTAGGTTCTGATACTCTTATATATTTAGAATTTGATAGTATATCAACATTTCAAAAGACAAAGTCATGTGAAGCAAAACACATGTATAACATTATCTGTACCATGAAGTTAACATCACCAGAAGTGTCCTAAAGCAGGGGAGTCGAACTCATTTGTTATGAGGGCCAGACTTGACATAGAGACATTGTTGGGCCAGGCCATGTGTGTCATAAAATGCCAGGTAGCAGAGATATAAACTTTATAAAGAACACAAACACAGTTAAAGATTTTTTTAAAAAAAGAAAACATGCTTAAAACATGAGCACTCTTGCAATATTTTATTTACTTAACGGTTTCTGATAACTGACACCTCTTGCTCTGAATTATTGCATCAAAATCTAGAGACAGTGACTGATTTCCCACTCGCCTTCTGCCACTGTCAAGCTCCTCTTCTCAGTGGGGTTTCCCTCCGATTTCACATAATCTGCCCCAGTGCTTCAGCCAGCATCAGCTTTTTTGCACAGCAAAAAGAAACCTCTAAAACCCAGTTTTTCTTTGCAGTGTGAAAAAACTGACGCTAGCTGAAGCTCTGGGGCAGATTGTGTGAAATCGGAGGGAAGCCCCGCTGAGAAGAGGAGCTTGACAGCAGTGTAAGGCAAGTGGGAAATCGGTCAATGTCTGTGCTGTAGCAATCTTGAGTAGGCTGTTCAGGTGTTGTTCAGGTGTGTGTCTGTCAGTTGCAAACCTAGTTTTGATTTATTGACATCTATTAGAGAAATCTCATGGCCTATGCTTTGAGATTTAGACTCAGGAGAAAACATGAAATGGCTGGGTTTTGCAAGCTTTTGTACGTAAATTGCTTTGTGTGCTCGTCAGTCAATGGAGAAAATTGGTTTTGCTCTGTAGCTCCTGTGCAATTGAGCAAGTCTGGCAAAGCAAGCTGTGATGCAGAAAGCAACAAGAGAGAGAGAAGAAGGAAGTAGATTACAGTGAATTGCTTGTGGGCCTGATAGGAAACCCCACGGGGGCTTGATCCAGCCCTCAGGGCACACGTTTGACACCCCTGTTTTAAAGCCTCCTGGGGATCAGAACCAAAGTTTCAACCAGAAGCTAATTATTATAGATATTGAAATAATGTATGTTTAGCACAGACAGATGACTGAGACCGATTCCCCACTAGGCTTGTTCTGGTGTCGGAGCTCTTTTCCCCCCAACGCTTCCGTCCGATTTTGCACAAGCTGCCCCAGAGCTGCAACTTGCCCTGCCTCTTTTTATGTGGCAAGCAGAAACCAGTTTTCAGAGGATCTTGCTTGCCATGGGAAAGAGGTGGGGCAAGTCACAGCCCTGGGGCAGCTTGTGCAAAATCGGACGGAAGCATTGGGGAGGGGGGTGGAAGAGCTCTGATGCTGGAACAAGCCTAGTGGAGAATCGCTCTCAATCCAGCCCTGATTCTGTAACAATGTAAAGAATGCTATGCATTTAAAGCATGTTTTATTGAGACATTCTGTTCTTAACTAAGGAGTGCTTATAATTTAAAAATTAACCAAGTCATCTTTCATCCTGCAGCAAAACTCACTCAGGAACAAAGCACATTAGATGCTGGGAGATCTGTGATCTGATCCTCCCACTATGTAAAAAATGCAGACAAAAACAGCATAGAAATTAAATCTTTTCCTTCTGAGTAGTTTTACCACTTTCAACTGATACCCCTCCCCCATACACATATATTGTTAACCACCCAGAAAGTGAGCAAAAAATAAATGCCTGTTGTTTTATCTTCCCAGAGCCAATGTCAGCATGGAGAGGCCAATTTTGATTAGCAAAATCATGCAAGAGTAGGACCCCCAATCTGAAAGATCTGTGAGAACAAGGTTTTCCAAAGAGGAACAGTTTTGTATGATTTATGTGTTGCTCCTGAGGTTGCCAATACCAAGGAAAAAACAGGGATGGGGAGAAGGACTAAGCAATCAGAAAATACCAGGTATCTCCCTTACTCAATGAAAACAATTCACATAAATACATAAGCACTTGGAAAATACACAAACCACATGTAGTATAAGAAGATGATCAATCTATAAGGCAAAAAGACAGAATGCTATATTACACACATTATTGCCAATAAATGCAAATGCCAATAAATACAAAAGTAACCATATACCAGACCACCACAAATATAAGCAATTTTCAACACTTAAAATTCTATGAATATGAATTCTCCAAATGTGCATAAAGGTATGTTCTCAAAGGAATTTTGATCGTTATACTTCTTGTTTCAATAAATATCTTTATCAAGAGATGCACATGTAAACACCTAAAATATAAAAATAAACAAACAACATAGGTGGAAGTATCAATATCCAGCTAGCGGTTGCCAATACAACTCAGAGGTCTTTCATAGAACAGCAGCCATTCCCTCTCCCAATGCCACCAGCCTTTTCAATATTGGTTTTAATACTGGAAACTGAGTATTGTTATAATGTTATAACAATTTGTGTATCAGGTTCACTGAATTCCCAGCTTTTTTTTTTTTTTAAAGGTTTCTAGCCTCTTTTTGGGGGGAAAGGCACAGGGCCATAGCCAGGATTTTTTCATTTAGTGGGGCACATAACCAGGATTTTCCATCAAGGGGAGGGGCAAAGAAAAGGAGGGAGGGTGGAAAGAAAGCAACTTTAACTTTAAATGCATTCTCCAAGCCCCCCGCCCCACCCCCATGACCCCAACTTGGCTAGGAGAAAAGATCTAAAGAGACAAATGCCTTCCTCCAATTTGCTTGTTCCCTTGGTTTCACCCACACACACTGATCCAAGATCAGCCTGCAGCAGGAAGGTCTCTTTCTCTCCCCCCATCACAGGCAGACCCCCGCCCCCGGAAAAGGTGTGCAGTCCCTTTACATGTGATTGCCAGAGCTCCCTTTGGAGTTAAATTGTGCCTGTCACACCTTTGCTCCTGGCTCCACCCCAAAGTCTCCTGGCTTCACCTCAAAGTCCTCAGATATTTCTTGAGTCGGACTTGGCAACCCTAGCCTAGACAGGTGTTCCTAGTACCTCTCTAACCACTCCATGTGCATCCCTCATGAAGCTGCATGCTTAGTGGAAGAGGATGACCATCAGGCCCATAACCAGAAAATTTTAGTTGGGGGGGCCATGAAAAAATATTTTGGGTGGAGGATTCCCCCTCTGGCGGCCCCCACTCTCTCTGCCACCACTTTTCTGGTGGCCCCAGATCTCCCCACCACTCTGGTGGCCCCTGCCTCACTCTGCTGGGGCATCCTCCTCCCTTCCTCCCATCCACCCGCTGAATATGCTGAGCGCACTGGGAGGAGGTGGGAGGCTGGTGGCCAGAGCCAGTACTTCTGGGAATCACGTCGAAAGGAGAGAGATGGGCCAGGATTGGAGGTTCCCTTCTGCTGGTGCCAGCCTGGGCCAAGTGCCCCGGCCGTCAACTCCCGGCCGCCATCTTCCGGCTCATAGAGCTGGCGGGCAGGTTTGTTTTCCATCAGGGATGGCAGGGAGGGGCTGGCAGAGACTGGAGCTGAAAAGCCCTTCCCAGACAATCCCCCACTGCCCCGGGAGGGAGCTGGAAAAGAAACAAAGCGGAGCCACCTCCTAGCGGGTGCCCAGCAGTCGGCCCCCCCTCAATCTCTCCAAGCCTTGCACCCCTCCACTCCCACCGGGTTCCGCTAGAGCCTCTGGGCTGGGGCCCACTCTCCCACTCCTCCCCTCTGTCCCCAGGGCTCCTTCTACCTGTCTGGCCATCCGCAGCCACAGCTGCTTCAGCCGACCACGCAGTGCGGCTTTTCCTACAGCTTTTTTCTGCGGGGGGGGGGGGAAGCACCCACTCTTTACTGCTTCAGCAGGTGGGTGAGTGGGCGGGAGAGAGGGCGGGGAGATCTGGGGCCACCAGAAAAGTGGTGGCAGAGAGAGCAGACTGGGAAAAGAAGGGGCCATAAAAGCCCAAGGGGGGTTGGGGCGTGCCCCCCATGGCTACGGGCCTAACGACCATCGCTGATAAGAGTGCACCATTCTTCAGTCAAGGGTATGTGATAGCTGAGGTCCTCTGCTAGAACCTCCAAACAAGCTCAAGGTAATAGTTCCCAAAGCAAGTTTCAGAAAGATCAAGAGAAGACCCAGGATGTTATGTCCAGCCTGAGTTATATTTGAACACTGTACACTTCAACCCTGTAGACGATAAAGAAGTAGGATTGTAGCAGCCACAGTCCAGTTGGATGGGCTGCAATGGACTACCTAAAGGGGGCAAGAGGGCCAGTTTGAACGCACCTATGGGTCTGCAGTGGGGGGGAGTCTTACTGTATTTACAGGCTATAAATAGTTCTTGAAATCACTGAGTAAAAGATACTGATCACTACTCTGGGAGTCCTCATTCTTTCCACTGAATCCAGTATTTAACACAGGGAAAACCTACAAGGTGCATAAATGCACCACAATTCTGTGGGAAAGTGAGGAAAAAAGTTTCCCATCAGCATCAAACCCAGAGCGAAATTCCTTGTCTAGTTTGAAAATGCCCTAGAGATCCATTTATAGCAGGTATGTCCAACAGGTAGATCATGATCTACCAGTAGTTCACAAAGGGATCAGAGGTAGATCACCAGCCCCACTTGATCTCATGGTTTGCTAGACAGGTGTTTGGGGTTTTTGATGATTGTTTGGTGTGGTGGTATTTGATTATTGATGCCAATCTGATGAATTCTTATTTTTACTTTTAGAACTGCATGTGTGGTTTTGTCATCATCCAGAGGACTTCAGTTCCTGTTGATCTTTAATACTTTGGGACAGTGACAGTTCTGGACCAGATTCAGCCAGTGTTAACTTAGCACCCCAGCCACCACAGTATAATGAAGATGACTGTTCCAAAGAAGAGGAAAACCTACCACTTTCATGATGAATGGGAAATGGACTACTTCTTCATCATGGTGAAAGACAAGTGTTGTTGTCTACTTTGTAACACCACTGTATCCTTGCCCAAAAACGGTAATCTGGAGCATCATTATAAGGCTCTGCATAGCAATAAATTTGATGCTGATTTTTCACCCAAAAGTGAAATTCGTAAACTGAAGCTCAAAGAACTTAAATCTAAATTGGCTGCACAGCAACAGTTGATGGCGAAGCCAAGGTCACGTTCGGTCAATGCAACCATGGCATCCTTCAAGGTCAGCAACCTGATCACAAAGAAATGCAAACCTTTCAGTGAAGGAGAATTTGTAAAAGATTGCTTTCTTGAAGCAGCTGACAATCTTTTTGAAGGATTTAAGAATAAGAGATCATAGCTGCTGTTCAAGATGTACAATTGTCAAGAAACACCGTTGTGTGGCGAATAGAAAAGATGTATGGAGACACAACTGAACAATTGTTGGAGGATGTTTCAGTTTGTGTTGCTTTCTCACTCCAACTGGATGAATCTACAGACATAAGAGACATAGCCCAGTTACTAGTCTTTATCCGGATGGTTTTTGAAGACTTCAGTGTTAAAGAAGAACTACTTGGAATGATTTCTTTAAAAGGGAGAACTACCGGTCAGGAAATATTCAGCTCTTTCCATTCTTTTGTGACAAAGTGTAATTTTCCATTGCATAAATTTGTTTCCATCACTACTGATGGAGCAAGAGCAATGACAGGTGAGGTTAATGGTTTCATAGGCCTCTGTAGACAGCATGATGACTTTCCAGGTTTCCTTTCTTACCACTGCATCATTCACCAGCAAGTTTTGGCAAGCAAGAGACTCAATACAAAGACTGTCATGGACATCATTTTCAAAATTGTAAATTCAGTTTGTGGAAGATCACTTCAAAGACGGCTTTTCGGGGGGCATGGCATTGCGGGCTTTGGAGATGGACGCCTGAAAGCGAAGCTCTGTGTCTGCCTCCTGAAATCTCATCCACCAGAGCGCCCAGCATCATTTTGTTTATTTTTTTTATTCACCTAAATAGTATGGGAACATCAGGCGGCCCAAAATTGTGACCCAAAAGAAGCCCAAAGAACTCCATGAAAGACTATCTTCCCAAGGGGCCTAGATCTAGGGCCCGAAGAGCAGCACCTAACGCAGCAGAAAAGATGACGTCGGGAGATGAGAAAACCGCGTCGGATGAACTTGCGGATTTTCGCTCAGAGGTAATGGCGGCTTTTAAAAATCTATAAAATAATATGACTGATAAAATATCCGCTATGATTCAGCCACTTTCTGCTCAATTGGTGGATTTCCAAGCTTCTCTTGAGAAGGTAGCGGAGACTGCAGACTCTGCTCTCAATATGGCGAGCATGTCTCAAGATGACGCACAGTATTTTTATAAATGGGAGGAATGGGCTACAGACAAAATTATTGCGCTTGAAAACCAGTTAAAAGCGGGAAACGTAAAAATTCGTGGGCTCCCTGAGAACTCAGCTTCTCCTAATGATTTGAAAAGTCTCATTAACAAGTGGCTATCCAAAGAGCTTGGCTTTTCTGAATCTGAATTGGGCACGTTGAAAGAGGCTTATAGAATCGGCCCCATGCGTAGGCAGAAATCATCAATGCCTAGAGACATTCTAGTCTGCTTCTCATCAGTCTCTACTAAAGCTAAGCTTACGCAAAAAGCCTGCGCTTCTAGTTTATTTAAACTGGGTGATCATAAAGTTCTAATTTTGCAAGACCTGTCTGCTGAAACCTTGCAAATACGCAAAGTAATGAAGCCAATCATTGAAAATTTAAACAAAGAAAACATTCGGTATCGCTGGTTTGTTTTTTATCAACTGCAAGTTACAATTCAAGACCAAATGTTTATGGTTTGGGATCTGGAATTGGGAATTGGCTTGCTGGGAGATCTGAAACTTCATGTTCCTAATGAACTGGTAGAGACTGCTTCCCAAGAACACCCACTGTCTTCTGACACTAGATGGCAACGTGTACCCATGAATTGTTCTACTTGTCCCAATCCCATAGCAGCTAAACTGCTGAAACTGTTTCTTTGTTGCTTTTGGACTCTTAGTTTTTCAACATTAAACTGATGTAAAGCTGTGAAAGGACATCTGCTGGCCTGTCAAATTTTACACGTTCTGGACTTGTCTGCTGCATTGCCTATGCTGAGTGTCAGTGACTGCAAAATGCTCTGAGCCAAATGGAGTACAAAGGGAGACTTATCTTTAATGCTTCTTGTAAATAATTAATTTTCATTTTGTCCATTGTGTTAAGCTGTTAAATGATTTTTTTCCTGGTAATGCATGTATGGTGTGGGTGTGTGGTATGTGCTAACGTTAAAAATGTATAGTCTTGTTGAAGTATTATGAGTCAAACGAATTTGTTGTCAGATGATAGAGTTATGTTTGTTAGCAATGTGGTTTTGGATGTTTGTTGATTGTTGAGTGAGTGAGTGAGTGAGTGAGTGAGTGGGAAGTGTGGTGTGAGTGTGCTGTTTTGTATAGAAATATGAAATTTTAAGTTGATTATTAAATATTTAGGTGTGGATGCATGGGAAGAAGTGTTTGTGCTTATGGCTTTGTTGTAAGTTGTTGAAAGAAGATCTGTTGAAAATGTGGGTAGGTATTGGTGTTGGATGGCGTGGGGCTTGGAAGAGTGGTGAGGATGCATGGTTTTGTCTGAAGGTAAAATGCGGTTAAAATGCTAATTATATTAATAGGTATGGAGATATGGGTGTGAGGGTTTGGGAGTTCACTAACTTGGGGAAATTGTGATTCAGGATGTGTGATTGGTCCCTTTACCTTTTGGGATATTTTTGAAACTTTTGAAGTGGGGGGGATGCATTTAATTTTATGAAAGACTTGGCATTGCTGATAATCTCAGATGACACTAAAATTTTCTTGCAGAAATATATTGGCTTGATGCACTTCAGGTCACCATTAGGAAGTTTATGTACACTCACGCTGGCAGTTGTACCTTGTCAATCAGGATAAGGTTCCTTTATGAAACACTTTATATGTAGAAAGCTTTTATATGTAAGTTGAATTAGTAGGAGGGGTTGTTCTTTAAAATTGTATATATAATTTTATTTTTAATCTTTTTTTAATAAAGGGTTTAAGAGCTGGGGTGATAATGCTAACATCTGCTTTAATTGTTTTAGGTGGTAAGGGGGGAAGGGGAACGGAGACTTTCGGTTTTTCTTATAGCTCCACTTTGTTAATTTTTAAGTGGAGCTTCTTGAAGGGAGTCTTCACTTTTTTGTACGCTCAATTACAATTGCTAATATTGACTGTTGTTTTCCCTGTTTGGGGTTAGCAGAAAGTGTTGATGTTTTTCGTGGTTTTTCGTGGTTGGTGGCTTTTCATGTTGAGCCACTGGAGTTGGTCATTGCTTGTTCAGGCAGTGTGAGTTTCTGGCAACATTTTGGAACATTTATGGGGGTGCTTCTTAATTCTTACATTTGCATTTTTTATTTTTTTTTGCTGGCAGAAAGGGGTTATGTGGCAAGTCCTTCATGGACTTTTCAACTACTTTGAAGGTCATGCGTTATTTAAAAGGCATTTTTTTGGCAGCCAACATGAGGTTACTGAATTCCTACTATGTAAGAGTTATGATTTGTGATATTCTTATTTTTTTTCCTTTTAAATGGCTGAGTGTCAATTGAAATGTCTATCTTTGAACTGCAATGGTTTAAATAATTTAATTTTAAAAAACGCATTGCTTCTGCCATCTCTCGTCAAAAACCAGACGTAGGTTTTTTTTTTGCAAGAAACGCATCTCAAGAATAGTCATTTTAATGTTTTTCAATCAAAATCTTTTGTTCACCAAATTCAGACTCCGGGGTCTTCTAAGGCATGAGGAGTGACCATTTTGATTAGTAAATCAGTTCGTTTTGTTTTAGAAAATACGCTGATTGACCCAAGCGGACGTTATGTTTTTGTCAATGGAATTTTTAATGGACATCAATATACAATGGCGTCAATATATGCGCCAAATGAGGGTCAGATTGTGTTTCTAGAGGATACTTTTTCAAAGCTGAGGAACTTTCATACTGGTCCTATTATTTTGGGAGGGGATCTCAACTACGTAGTTAATTCTTCTCTTGACAGATCTCACCATGGTCCCCTACCCTCTCCAGGTAAATCTTGTTCTCAGTCCCAGGGACTGATGTCTCATAACACTTTATATGATATTTTGCAATCTTACAATCTTTGTGATATATGGAGACTCAAGCACCAGACAGAGAGAGATTATACCTTTTTTTCCTCTAGGCACCAGACTTATTCTAGGATTGATTTTCTTTTTGTTTCTGCTTCCATTTCTAATCTTTTTTCTCGAGTGGACATTGGTCCTATGATCTAGTCTGATCATGCTTGGGTGGAAGGAGGTTTGAACATGATGGGCCAAAATTCAGCTTCATTTGCTTGGAGACTAGACAAAAAACTTCTCTCATTGAAATCTGCTACTGATTCTATTGAAGCAGATATTGAGGAATTTTTTCAATTTAATTTGGAGTGTGGGGTTCCCCAACATATTGTTTGGAACTCCTTCAAGGCTGTTATTTGGGGCAGGTTCATGGCTATTGCCTCTTCATATAGGAAAGAAAAAGAGAGAATTAGATCTGAGTTGCTGTCTAATATCAAAAAAATTGGAAGAAAAATGTAAAAAGTTTGGAAGTAAGAAAGTATACTCAAATCTTCTTATAGAACGGAAAAAAATAGAATCATTAGAAGTCTCCCAAGATTCAGAAACAAATAGCATTTGTCAAACAAAAGTACTGGTTCCAAACCCCTCAATCTCTCAAACTTCTTTCAGGGAAAGTAAAAAAGAGATTAACCTTGATGGCAGTCCCCTCTATTTGGACTAAATCTGGCTGCTTGAAGTATTCAGCTAAAGACATTGTGGGTGTCTTTAAACAATATTATTCTATTTTATATTCATCTTGGTACCCCTCACCTGACTTTATTAAATCTTTTTTAGATACTCCAATCTTAAACCGCTTTCTTCGGCAATTTGATCCTTCTTGGAGCAACCATTCACGGCACTTGAAATTCAAGAAACCATTAAATCATTAAAACCCAACAAATCGCCTGGCAGAGACAGATTTATTCCTGAGTTCTACTATTTTTTTAACGCTTTGTTGGCCCCTACTCTAGCTGATTTTTGTAATCAATTTGTAACTTCAAATAATTTTCCTGCCACTTGGTCTCAAGCAAAAATTATAGTTCTCCCCAAGAAGGGCAAAGACTTGATAGAACCTAGTTCCTATTCGCTTCTCAACTGCGATTATAAAATCTTTACAGTGGCTATAGTTTCACATCTTAATTCCTTTATTGGGACTTAGATTCACCCAGACAGTCCAAGTTTATCCTGAACTGTGAACTAACTGATAATACCAGAAAGGTTCTCAATATTATACAATATTGTAGGAAATTCAATGTAGACTCTTCTTTTATTTTATCAATTGATTTTGAGAAAGCCTTTGATTCTGTTGAAGTCCCTTACCTTATCACACTGTTGGAAAAGATGGAATTTAGTCCGGTATTTATCAAAATCATTCGAGATTTATACCACTCCCCGTCTGCTATTATTCATGTCAATAGTTTAGATTCAGAAGAATTTCAGTTATCCCGTGGCACCAGACAAGGCTGTCCCCTCTCCCTCCTGCTTTTTGCTCTGACAATTGAGCCTCTTGCCAATGCTCTCCATAACACTCCTGAATTTGTGGGGGTACATATTAATAATCAGCATATTAAACTTCCTTTGTTCGCGGATGACTTTGGCACTTTTTGTAACCAATCCTGATTCCTCACTACTGGCTATAGCAAATTTACTATCTCTGTTTGCTTCTATTTCTGGGCTTAAATTTAATTCATCTAAATCCATCTTATACCCCATGGTAATATCTAATACTCCTCAAGACTTTATTTATTCTAATTATCATTTTAAGAAGAATGATGTGTTGGACATATTTAAAGGTGAATATTCCATAAACTTGAGTGATATTTTTAAAGTCAATCACCATCTTTTAAATAATTATATAATTAGCTTGCAAAAGAATAGGAATTCTTCTTTTATTCCTTGGTATGAGAAAATTCAGATTATTAAATCCTTCATTTTTTCAAAATTTTTATTTTTATTTAGAGCTATTCCTATCCTTATTCCTGATGACTTGTTTAAAGGGTGGAAGCACTCCTTCCTTAAAAACATTTGGAATGCAGACATGCCCAGAATTGGTTATTCTACTCTTATTTGTCCTAAATCTTGAGAAGACCTGGATCTCCCTGATCTTCGTAAATATTATGAAGTGGCTATTTTAGGTGGACTTATTAAATTTTATGACTCATTGCAGCAAATGGATTGGAAAATCTTAGCTTGGTCATAGTTCGTTTAACACTTTACTATGGGAAATCCCAAGATGTAGGCCACCTGCTATAGCATCTAATTTTTTTCTTAAAGCTGTCTTTCAGACTTGGGACAAACTTTGTAGTCATCTAGCTCCTTCAATATCTCCTGTTTCTCACTTTTTAGGGCTTTCTTGGTTTCAACAGGGGCATCTGTACAATTCTTACTATGTTTGGAGGCATGTTGGCATCTGTAGTTTCAAAGACATTATGTCAAAAGGTACCCTGCTTGATAAATAGACTTTAGATAAAAAGGCTGAGAAGTCATTATCTTGGTTCGAGTATCTGCATGTGAAACACCTGATATCTTTTTCTAAAAATCATAATTTTGGGTGTGCTCTCACATTTTTTGAACAATTGTTGTCTTCTCCATCCTTTAAATCTCGTGGCCTGATTTCTTATCAGAAGGCTTGGCAAAGGAATTGTTCTGTTAATTTAAGTGAGGCTGCTTGGCAACAGATTTGGACCTCACCTTCATACTCATCGACTGCATTGAACATTGAACTACAAACTCAAAAAATTCTGTTCCGGTGGTATTTGACATCCAAAAGATTGCACTATATTTTGCCACATACTTCTTCCTTATGCTGGAAGAATTGTGGGGGAGAGGGTTCGTTTATCCACTGCTGGTGGTCCTATCCAGTGGTAAAATAATTTTGGTCTCGAATTTTGGAAAGGATTAAGGATATCACAGGTTACACTCTCCCTTTCAAAATGGAACTTATACTTTTAGATTATTTGGTTGGTATTTCCATCCCAACATCTAGTAAAGCCCTAATATCATTTCTATTTGCTGCAGCCAAGATGGTTCTAGCTCAGTTCTGGAGATCTCCTAATTCCCCACCCTTAAAAGTTTGGTATGCAAAAATATGGGAGGTCTATGCAATGGATAAGATTGCAGATAGCTTGAAATACCTTCTGATTTGGATGGTGATGTGTCTCCAATGTATAAGTGGTTGCCTTTTCTTAAATTTTCTTTCACCAATTCGGACCTTGCAAGGTCACACATCCCCAGCAGATATTTTTATATTATTAATTTAATGTAATGAAACTGTGTAATGAAACTTCTTTTCTTGCTTATGCTGCCAGTTATGAAGTTGTACAGTTTGGTTGTGTTTTATAACTGTGTACATGAGTATCTTAATGTAAGAGTCCTGCTTGAATTTTTAAGTAAGGACGCTGAAGATATGATTAATGATTATACTGTACCTGCTTATTTTGATATCAATAAACTGTTGCAAGGTGGCTAAGTAGGCACAAATTTCTGCAAAGATTTCATGATTTGCTGAATGAAATAAGAAGGTTTTTGAAGGCGAGGGGAGATGACAAAGCAGAGTTGGAAGATGAGGAGTGGTTATGTGATCTGGCATTTCTCGCTGACTTTACAGGTGAACTAAGTGATATGAACATTGAACTACAAGATAAAAACAAATGCATTGGTGAGATGATGAGTACAGTTTCATCCTACGAGAGCAAATTTGAGCTAATGATGACTGACCTTGCAAACAACACTTTTGATCATTTTCCTAATATGCAGGACCATCTGGGACAATATCGGGTTTAAACCAATTTATTGTAATATATTGTAATAACATATCTTCGTTTCTCATTAAATGTTAGTACACATATATAACATTTTCTCCACCCCACCCCCACCCCTTTTGTGACCCCCAGCAGTGCATGCTCCCTTATCAAACATCCCCGTATTATTATTTAATCTAATTTGTTATAAGGTAATAAACTTTGTCTATTGGAAAATCTTTCTCTAAACAACTCAAAAGTTATAATCCATCTTCATGATATTTCTTCTTAGTTATTAGGAATAAGAAAAAAAAGGTTATAATCCAATAATCATGTCTTTTAAACTGTAATCCATACATCATTTCTTTAAAAATTAATGATTGTCAAAGATCACCAAATGTCCTTTAACATTCCATTGTTTTTCAATGTATTTTTGAAACTTTTTAAATTTCTCTAAATCTTGTTCTTTTAAGATTCTCGTAAGTTTGTCCATTTCACTCCAATGCATAACTTTCAGAGTCCAATCCCATACTTCTGGTATTTTGTCTTGTTTCCACATTTGCGCATATAATGTCCATGCAGCTGAAAGCATATACCAAATTATTGTTTTATCTTGCTTTTGAAATTCTTCCATTTGTAATCCCAAATTACAAATGAAAGCTGGGACCATCTGGGACAATATCCAAATTTTGTTTTTCAGAACGAGGTATGTGACAGAAATCTGCTCTGTTATCCAGGAATTCAAAAAAAGATTCTGTGACTTCCAAAGAATTGAAAAAGTTGTGGAGTACTTGTCATACCCATTCAAAGCAGATATGGACATTAAAGAAACTGCAGCTGCTATCAGTAAAAATTACTCACAGAACAAGGCATCTCTCGAAAACAAAATAGTAACCCTTAAAAATGACATTTTTCTCAAGACCCATGCTGAGCAAGAATCGTTTTGGAAGCTAGTGCCTAGAGACAAATTTCCCAACTTGAGAAGATCCAGTGAAACTGTACACTCCTGTTTCGGTTCAACTTATTTATGTGAATCTGCGTTTTCCCATCTGAAAATGACAAAGAGTACACAGCGTTCGAACATTTATTTGATTCGATTTTTATCCGATTTATTTGATTTTTAGCCCGCCCTTCCCGCCCATGACAGATGAAAAGCTCCAGGATTCCCTGAGACTGGCCCTCATGCAATATTCACCCAACTTCAAAAAGCTGGTGGATGAAATGCAGGCTCAGACGTCTCACTAATTAGCAAGAGCGAAGTTTTAAAGATTGCGTAAGATCAGCCTGGATCAATACTTGACCTACATTTAACACAAATTACTCAATAAAAGTTAAAGAAAGTTATTAAGATAGTTAAAGAAAGTTATAACAATAAAAAATTAAGAAAAACTGTTCACAGTTCTTTCTGGATCTTTGTTTCTTTGTTTTGTTTTTGCTTATTTTGCTTACCAGTAAATGACAGAAGGTGCACTGTAAAGGGGGGGCAGTGGAACCCAACTTTGGTGGGTTAAAATCTAATCCGAAACTAATTTGAAACTTAATTTTCATGGTGGTAGATCACCGGCACTTTTGTCTGGAAAAAATAGATCATGACCTGTTCGAAGTTGGACATGCCTGCACTATAGCCATTGTCCGTTAAATGACATAATACTTGGTAAAACTGCCTTTTGCAGATTCATTTTGTTAGTGTCAGAAGAATAGGTATCACTGCAAAACTGAGAGGAATAGTGCTGTGCTAGGGGAGTAATGCTAAATAGACTTTAGCACAAAGGAAACAAGAAGAAATGTAGGCTATAAATGAAGTAAATAAACAAATATGTCTATTTTCCTATAGGTCAGATCAGGTAAGGCTTTTTTTATTTTTTTGCGTATCCAAGTAGGTTAAAACAAAATACAATATTAAAAAGTGAATAATATTAGACTACAGTTAAAAAAGATATCAACAGATTGTTTGTATACCTTATCATAACACAGCTTTATGGCACGTTGCAGAAAAATTGCCACCTTCTCAATTAAATCAAGAAAGAAGTCATTCAAAAAATAAAAGGACCTTAAACAAATCAGAAAGTCCCATCTTGTTTGCCAAGATAGTGCTTAGATATTTAGAATGAATATCTACATAAAAGGGACAACAAAAGAAAATATGTGAAATTGTTTCAAGGCTTACCTGTATTACAGAGACAATATCTGGCTGAACATGCTACCTTTTGGAATCTTCCATGTTGAATTGCAGAGAATGGAGCTATGGAGCCATCTGGCCTCCTACTAATGGAATCTCCAGACTCAAAGGAGAGCAAGTTTATTGACCATACTACAGAGATTTTGTGATTCAGTATCCAGAATTCTTCATTTAATCATTTGGAATGTATCTGATTGTAAGAGTGTAGATAGTAAGCCCAGGGATAAGCCAATAGGAGTACGTTTTCCCCCCGATACAGGCTAGCTAGATAGAGGATTTAGATTTTAAAAGCATTTGGTAGATAAAGCTCAAGGGATCAGAATTATGGTGTGATCGCAGCCAGTATTTAATGGTTATAAGCCACGCCCTGGCTTCAACTAGATCCTGACCAGGTTCCAAGCAGAGGGCTGCATATGTCACACAATATGGAATTCCCAGGATTTTATGAAGACCTTTGGACTGTATATGTTCCAGAGAATAATCAAATGCACCAACACATAGTGGTATGCCATATAATAACTGCAGGCCCACTTTAGCATTAAAAACTTTTAATGCAGCAGACACAAATTGGTTGAATGTTTGGTGAATGTTTTAGTACTCATAGAGAATCAAATCATTGCTATGGCCTCATTAGCCCACTGAAATGAATGTGGGTCACAAGGAGGGATGGGCAGTTCATGATTCATGACTAAACTACGAACCAAACCATGAATCTACACAAACAGATATGCCAGTTCCCAAACCAGTTTGCTTAGGTTTGTGAGCCATTTAAAGTTTAAACCCCTACTTTCTCCCCCTCCCTAGCAGCAGGAAGCAGACTGTGAGGGTTTAAATGGCTGTGAGCCATTTAATTAAACCTAATTGAGCTGTGGATCCCACCACTCAGCTCTTAGGTTTAAATAGCTCCCAGCTATTTAACTCTCTGGTTTTGTTCTCCCCCCACCCAACTTTGAAAGCGGCCAGCAGAAAGGTGGGGGTGAAACACCCCAGGGGAAGTCACTTCACCCCTTCCGTTTAAACCCTCTTTTCCACTCCCTCTGGCTTTTTGGAAAGTTGCAGGAAACAGAAAGCAGTGTTGGTTTAAATGGCTTGGAGCCAAAAAGTTGAGCGTCAGAGAGCTCCCTGATGAGCAGCTGTTTCCTTTACAAACCACCATGAACTACCATGAATTGCACCGAAATTTGTGGAACTTCATTGAGGCTCTTTAGTTCACAAACTTTGGTTCATGAACCCCAAACAGGTAAAAATTTGTGACAAACTTAAGGTTGTCTGCCAGTTCATGCCTGTTGCTAGTCACAAGTGTAAGGTGCATCCCATTCATTTTGAGGAAGCTTGAACAGCAGAAATTTTTAATAGATTGACCATGCTGGCTGGGGCTGATGGGAGTTGTAGGCAAAAAACATCTGGAGAGCTACTGTTGGCCACCCCTGCCTTAACACACAGGGCAGAGTTCGAAGCACTTCCGTTTTGATCTCATCTTTTTTTTTTTTTCAAATTAACCTTATGGAAGTTGAACATTTCCTGTTCCATACTGATAACCTTATAACAAAATAAGAATAAAGTACAGGCATTACATCCTCACCCTTCTTTTTTTTCTCCTTTCTATATAACACATTTTGAACTGCCGCAGGAAGGGGTAGGTGGGAAAAAATTGTGTAAAATGCAGAAATGCAGATATTAAAAATATAAATTGTTCCTTGATTTCAAAGGTTACTAGTAGCCATGTTGGTCTACAGACAAATTCCAAAAACAAAAGACCTGTAATAATTTTGATTAGCGCCAACCAAGATACCACAAAATAAAGTGAATCATAAAACTGAGCAGCTTTACATAGTATAGTGCATTATTTTGGTTGCTCCTAATAAAAGATGTTACACAACTTTTGTCTTTGGACTTTGATTTCGCTTAAGTGTACACATGAAGCTGCCTTGTGCTGAATCAGACACTTGGTCCATCAAGGTCAGTATTGTTGGCTCAGACTGGCAGCAGCTCTCCAGAGTCTCAGGAAAAAATCTTTCACATCAATTACAACAGTCACCTACTACCTCATCCTTTCAACTAGAGATGCTGGGACCTTCCGCATGCCAAGCAGATTATCTACCATTAACCACGGCCCCTCCCACTCTTCTAAAGAGTGCCAGCTCACAGGGAAAACAATACAGCAACAACACTGAGGCACTAGGGGGCAAAATAGCTCCACAAATACCTGTAATACTAACAACTACCAGGGCATTCGCTTCTCTAGCCTTCATTTTGTTTTCATTGTCCTTAATAGTTAACATCCACTACCTTCAGAATTTGAGAACTACTGTTTCCCCTTTGTGAATGGTTGGAGAGCTACTTTTTTCCCTATGTGCTGGCACTCTTTATAAGCTGACAGATGAATGCAGTATTTTAAAATAATTCTTTAAAGAAATAACATGACTAATTTTTTTAAACTGTAGGCAGGATTCAAAGAATATTATAATAATATCTATGCATCCAGCAGGGCTTCAGGTTTATTTTTCCTTTTTGTGAAATGGGTCTAAATTGATGGCTGAGTGAAGAAAATCATCCAAGTTGTGTTATAAGCTTCCCATGACAGACTGGTGGCTTCTGTTGATATGACACACACCTGAAAGAACAAGCAGAGAAACTACAAGGGTTTGCAGGGAGCATCTTATTTTTTGCTCCCCTACTACTTCCTCTTTCCTTTCCCTGAAAGCCCACACACCCTCTCCCCTTTTTTTGCTTCCTTGTCTCCTTACCAATCAACCTACCTTTTATCTGTCCCCATCTTATTTCATTTATACCTAATCTTTGTCCACAAGGAATCAGATCAGCTTACATTGCTCTTTCATTTTATGTTAATAACAACCCTGCAAGGTAGGCTAAGATGAGTGTGTGACTGTCCAGTCCAATGTCACCTGGTGAGTTTTCACGGCAAAGTGAAGATTTGAATATAGGTCTCCCAGATCCTAGGCTGAAATCCTAACTTTTGTGGGATGGCCGCTGTCAAACAATATTGAGCAGCAGGACCTGTAAGTCTTGTAATAGAAAGTTGCCCAGTGGTTGCCACCAAGCCTGGCCACAATGAGTCCTCTCTCAAAGGCCAAACCAGTCCTGGAAATGTCCCTGCCCCGTCTCCTGCCTTTTACTCACAGAAACTAGTCTGAAGCTGTTAGTATTTTTGTTGTTTCCTAGCAACTCCCACAATGGACAGTGAACTATTCTTTCTTTCTTTTTTTTTTATAATTTAAATTTTTATTAAAGAAGTTTAAATACAGTTCCAGTAAAATAAACACACCCCAACATGGGGTCCAAAACATAGCCTTACATGTACCGTCACATTTGATATTATCAGTAAGCCTTTACAGAAAAAACTCCTCAAAGGGTATAAATAGAACAGGAAGTTGGAAATCAGTGAGTTACATTCATTTCAAAGTTAATAGATTATAAAATTCACATACTTTGCCGGCAGTTTCCCAAATACAGTGTCAGAGCTGTTCACATAGTCAAGAAAATCAAACCATTTTTGTAAAAACCAGTCTCCCGCTTTAGTATTGTCTAGCATAATAATAGCAGTTGTCAGCTTATCCTGAATCAGGACATCCCACACCTTTTTGCACCAGTTCTGGAGTGGAGGGGTATCAGGTTGTTTCCAGCCAGTGGCAATAGTAATTTTACCTGCAAGCAAAAGTAACGCAACTAATTCCTGTTTTAAAATTGGAAGCGTCTGATCAGGCCATAAGTTTAACAGAACTACTGCAGGTGTGCAAGGGATACTAACCCCTATTATGTTTGATATTATTTCCAGGATAGACTTCCAGAATTGATATACCTTCGGACAAGCCCACCAACAGTGGATAAAGGAACCTGGTAGCCCACACCCCTTCCAACACAAAGGGTCAGCCTTCACCCTAGCCTTAAAGAGTTTAAGAGGAGTCGCATACCACCTTGCAAATAACTTATAATTTTGAAGTCGAAAGTAAAGCGATTTAGATTTAAATAAAGGCGATATCCAAAGCTGATTCCATTGGTCTTCATTAATTACTATTGTACAGTCTTTTGCCAGTTATTTTGATGAGTAGATGGGCATTTCCATACTTTTTGGTTTAAAAGAGTATAAATCATAGAGATAACTCCTTTAATGGAGGTATTACCTTTATTGATTAATTTCTCCACTGGGTTTAGTGGTCTGTTATGCATTACAATGGGTATTACTTGGTGTAATGCATGGTGTACCTGTAAGTACTGGAACCATGGAATAGTGGTCTTAAATTTGTTTTCCAGTTGGGAGTGCGAACACAATTTTCCATTCATTGTAATATCAGTTAATTTAAATATGTTGTTCTCTCTCCAGGCTCTAAATTGAGTCTTGTCTTTAGCCGGGGGGAACCAGGCTAAAGAAATTAGCCCAAGAAATTGACCAAGAAAAGCCATAACCGGGGATGATGCCGGTGAAATAGTATTCCTCCATTGGTCCCACAGTTGAAGGGTAAATTTTAAAAATGGATTTGAAATTGTATACTCCTTTCTATCTGCCCTCGGGGACCAAATAAATTTGTGTAAATGTAGACTGGGAAGATTCGCCTTTTCAATTTGGACCCACGCAGGGTGGGAATGTGGCGATGCATAGAAGACAATGACTCTCAATTGTGCTGCAAGATAGTACTTATCCACTAATGGAGCTGCCAGGCCTCCCAGGTTGTATGGTTTGGTCAGTAGCGATAAAGCGATTCTAGGTTTCCGATGGTTCCACAGGAAGGATGTCCACTGTGATTGCCATTTGGAGAGCTCCTTCTTGGGTACTGGAATTGGTAAGTTTTGAAATAAAAACAATAAGCGTGGTAAAAGAAAAGATTTAAGGAGATCAATTTTTTCTAATAAGGAAAAGTTGAGTTTGGACCAAGCAGATAGAGAAGAGGTCATAGAACTAGATAAGGGACCGTAGTTGGCTTGGAATAGCTCTTCCAGTTTTAATGGGATTTGGATGCCAAGATGTCTCCACGATTTAGATACCCATTTGAAAGGTTGGGAGGATTTTATTAATGACTGGAGACTTGCAGGGATGTTGATGGGATAAATTTCTGATTTAGTAAGATTAATAGAGAATCCAGAGTGTTTACCAAATTCATCTAGGTTTGCTTTAAGATGACTCAACGAGGTGACAGGGTTGGTTATATAAAACACCATATCGTCTGCGAATAGGCTTGTTTTATATTCAGACTCATCAACTCGAATACCGGAGATTTTTGGTGAGATACTGGTAAGGTGGGCAAAAGGCTCCACAGAGAGAGCAAATAATAACGGGGACAGGGGACAACCCTGTCTGGTACCTCTACATAGATAGAGTTCCTCGGATCTAAAGGAGTTGGTAAGTATCTGAGTCGATGGGGCACTGTATATCGCAGATATAGCTTTACGGAAGCTTGAGCCAAAATTCATGAATTGCAGTAGGGTCTTTAGGTAATCCACCTCCACTTTATCAAACGCCTTCTCAGCGTCTAGTGAGAGGATTGAAGAGGGGGAAGGGGACAGCTTCGCCAGGTGGATCAAATTTAAGGATTTGCGAATATTGTCCGTGATGGAACGGCCAGGCATAAAGCCCGCTTGGTCAGGATGAATATAATATGTGATGATTTTTTTTAACCATTCCGCCAACATAGTGGAAAAAATTTTAAAATCGTGATTTAAAACTGAAATGGGATGATAAGATGCCGGATTAAGCTTGTCCTTGCCTTGTTTGGGTATGAGAATCATTCGGGACTCCAACCAACTGGAGGGCAATTGACCGTCCTTCAAGACTGTATTACAAGTCTCAAGGAGGGGGTTTAATAACGAAGATTTAAATAATTTACAAAATTCTGATGGGAATCCATCCCTGCCGGTAGCTTTATTGTTTTTAATTTTGGAAAGGGCCGCAGTTAACTCTGTCAGATTGAATGGCCTATCTAAGAAATCTGCATGTTCAGTTGAGAGGATTGAGTTGAAATTAATGGATCTTAAATAATTTTCAATGTCCTGACAATTGGGTTTTCCAGATTCGTAAAGCTTCTTATAGTAGTCAAAAAAGACTCTTGAAATTTCCTTAGAGGATGAATGGAGGATTCCCTTATGGTCACGTATAGCATGGATAGAGTTTATGGGGGGGTTTTGGGCAATACGGAATTTCAGATATCTATTTGATTTGGAAGTTTTTGTTGTATACCTATGCTTAAGATATATAGATGATTTCTGTATGGAGGAAGACTCCAGCAGCTCTAGTTGCTTTCTAGCTTCGTCTAGTTTTCTTAAGGTTTTTTCCCCCCCAAAGTTTTGATGTCTATTTTGGAGCTCTGCAATGCGTGTATTTAAATCTGTTATGGTTTTTCTACAAGCTTTGCTACATGCAGAGGCAATAGATATAAGATTGCCTCTCATAACCGCTTTAAAAGCGTCCCATACGACCGTTTGAGGGGCCCCACAGTTGGTACTGAACTCAAAATACGTCTGAATTTGTTGTTCTATCTTCAGATGTATCTCTTCCCTGGATAATAGTAGCTTATTTAGAGACCAATTAGGACCCTTTCCATCAGTATCCTGGGCTGATATTTCACATTCCACTAATGAGTGGTCAGAAATATTCCTAATATCATATTCAACATTTGTAATGCAGTTGATTAAAGACTGGGATGCAAGTATAAAGTCTATTCTTGAGTAAGATTTATGCACTGGAGAGAAAAAAGAATAGTCTCTATCTTTGGGATGTAAGTTACGCCACGTGTCCACTAAATTAAAGTTGTTAAGAATCGTGCCCAGGTTAGAAGAAGGAGGGGTCTGACCCCTTACAGCTCTGTATTTGTTTGATTTGTCTAAGAAAGGATCGATCACCAGATTAAGGTCTCCACCAACTAGCACATTACCTTCTTGGAAGGTTTGCAGCTCTAGAAACGTACTTTTAAGAAAGTCATTCTGTCCAGAGTTAGGGGCGTAGATTGAGGCAATTGTAGTAGGTATCCCGTCTAGTGTGCCTTTGATGAATATGAATCTACCCTTGGGGTCAAGTTTGGTTTGAGAGCAGACGAAAGGAGTATTTTTAGAAATTAGGATAGCTACCCCTCTTGCTTTGGAGGTACCAGGAGCCTGGAATGATTGGATAAACCACCGTGATTTGAGAACGTTGATATGCTTCTCCTTGATGTGAGTTTCCTGCAAACACACAATATTGAGTTTTTTCTTTTCCAAATACTTAGATATACGTTGGCGTTTTATAGGGTTTTGGAGCCCCCTGCAATTCCATTAGGCAATTTTGATGTGACCGGCCATGTAGCAAAACTAAACTTAACAGGGACCAAATGCCCAAGTATTGAACAACTATTAATAAACAACTGAAACGTTAACTAATCCTAAACCCCCACTCAGTTCAGGAAGAGTGAGTTGTATACTACTTAGTAATAAAAAAATGATAAACTTCACTCCCTCCCCCCTCACTAAATTCCAAAACACTGACCCCTAAACTTAGGGGCAACCAGGATGGGGACCAACTAAAAAAGGTCACCACCCAACTTTTTTGTTAATAGTGCAAACAAACACAACTACCCCCCTCCTGGGGGAAAGTTACACCACCCCCTGTATTAGGAGAACAAGGGAGAAGTACACAATGTACCCCCTTAAGGTGAAACTGCTTAACTTTTCGAAGGGAGCAACAATTTTTGTTGATGAAGTACACACTAACTGTATTAAGACTCCATCACCACCCCCTTATAGTCACACACCAGAATATATATCCAGACTTCTTTAGCATTACAGTAAGATCAGGAACAACAAACATTGTGAAACAGCATCTAATATAGTCTTCCAAAAGAAAATAGGCATTCAGAACTTCCCCAGGTGCTGGACAGACATATTAACAATTTTAGGAACTAGATGGTATATTTTATAAAACAAAGATATCTAAATACCATTCATCCATACATATCCACATTTACCCAGACCATCTCTGCATCAGAGTATGCTACACATAAGTCCTTCTTATTAATTACAAATCAAGAAGTAGTTCATTAATGCAATCATACTCATAGGATTTCATTGGCTAAATTTTTCTAGACTTAGTGATACAAGCCCTCCCTTACCTTTTTATTTTATACATTTTTTACTTTAAACCAAAAACCACGCTTGCAACAACTTTCAAAATGCACCTTCTCTTCTAAGCCTCCATTCACTCCCCCCTCCCCTTAACCATACCCCCGTCAAGCACACACACTCAGCTCTCTTACTTCTCACCTATAGCCCTTTGCATCCACTTCGCTCACCCAAACAATTCACACAAGCCATCTATGTCTGATTCACCCAACACACATCCAATCCTAAGCCACTCACAATCTATCTTTATTACATTACCACTTTGCATCACTTTCCCCCATACACACACCACACTGATCTCATTCACACAGCATACCCTCTTATCAGCAATAAATAAAAAGCTGTTCATTAATTCAATCACACCCAGGATATTCCATTAGTTTATTTAACAGACGTCTTCCCACCTTCACTCACCTACACACATACTTAATTATTTTATAACTTTGAACGTCAGACCTTAATATAGACAACCTTTCACACCCACAAACCGCAGAGCATCTACACTATATCTTTCCAACACACATCCAGTCCTAAACCACTCACAATCTATCTTTATTACGCTGCCATCTTGCAACACTTTCCCCCATACACAAACCACTCCGTTCTCATTCACATATAATTCCAACAAACACTTTCGCCATATCCCCGCAGTACACTCCCCCCCCCGATCATATTGATTTAAAACCTCCACTTTCCGACTTTGCCGCCATTTTTACAGCTAAACATACTGACAATACACTTGTGCAACTTCAAAACTTAACGGTCCTGAAACAAAGACTGCGCAATTTAACAGAGTGACGTCACCAAAACAGCAATACTTCAACTGCAAGCATTTTTGGCGCCTAAAAAAACGGAGAAAGGACCTGAGTAACTTCAACAGTTAACCATTCTAATACAGGAGCAACGCAAAACTTTGGAACCGTCGACAAAGAGTCAGTAAATGCTCAAATGCTGATAGTTAAGGCGTCCAGAAGGATCATCTAGCCCAAAGCTGGTGCACTCAGTCTCTGCTCGACCCACTCTCTCCAGGAAAGCCATCCCCCAAATGTTCCTCTGCTTCCGAAGGTGTCAGTTTTAAAGCCATCGAATTCAGTAGCGCTTTCCCTGTCTCGATGTCAGAGGCTTTGTACATTGCCCCATTTTTAAACACTAGAATGTCCGACATGGGGCTCCATCTGAATCGTATGTTGGCGTTATGAAGTTTTGAAGCGAAGAGCCTTAGCTTCCTCCGTTTTGTTAGGGCTTCAGGAGGGAGATCTAGTAATGCCAGCACCTTCTTTCCTTTGTACATTAAAGCACCATTCAGCCTCACCTCCCTCAAAATCATGTCTCTTGTAGCAGGCAAAACAAAGTTAATCAGAATATCTCTCGGTCTCCCTCTTTTCGCCAGCGCTGTCGTCCCCAGCCTTATTGCCTTCGCTATAGCAATCGACGTTCCCTCCTCCATTTTGAGGGCTCTCATCAGCCATTTTTTAATAAATACAGATAGGTCGGTTGTTCCTTCCTCCCCCTCTTCCACCCCCCTAAACTTGAGGTTGGAGGCTCTGTAGCGATTTTCCAATATACAAATTCTGTTCTCTAATAATGATTCACGTCTTTTCATAGCTTGTACTTCCTCTTTAAGAGCCACAGCCGCCTCAGCCGACTGCTCTGCTAATTTGGTAGTGACAGAAAGTTCATCTGAGAGCTCCTGCACTTTAGTTTGGATCGGATTCAAGAAGTGCTCCATTGATTCCCTAAAGAACCGATGAATATCAGTTTTTAATACTTCCAGGTCACGTTTACATAGAGGAGCCTCCTCATCTGCCATTATTGGGCCTGGTGAAGGAGAAGAACTGGCAGCCATATTTGAGGCCAAACGGGTGGGAGGACGACTAACCTTATCAGCCTTGTCTGCTTTAAAGAACTCCGCCACTGTGCTTTTTTCTCTCAAAGTCAATCCCTTTTTATTTTTGTTTTGTTGTCCCATTGAAAGAGATCCCAATCGCTAAGTCTGGTGACTATAACGAAACGATTTGTAGGGGGCTGCTCAGGAGCTCACTCAAACGCGTCCACCATGCACCAGCGACGCTCCGCCCCCCCCCCCCCCCCCTATTCTTTCTTTAAGGTACAGGAGCCGCTTCTATTATTTGGGAAGTAACCTCCCCCTCTTTTAAAAAAAATTCATAATTTTTTGCAAACTTGGGCATTTATCAGGTTTGTGGAAAGCTCTGTCTGCTATGTTAATGCTCCCAGTCTCCAAATTTATGTCAACATATTTTTTTTTCTATTAAATTGCAGCCAACTTGTGACAGCCCCTTAGAGTTTTCAAGATAAGAGATGTTCAGAGGTGGTTTGCCATTGTCTTCCTCTGTGTAGTGACCCTGGTATTCCTTAGTGGTCTCTCATCCAAATACTGTCTGGGGCTGATCCTGCTTAGCTTCTGAGAGCTAATGAGAACAGGCTAGCCTAGGCTATCCAGGCCAGGGCAAAACATGATGTTTTTGTTTGTTGGCAATGAAGTCGTAGCAGATTTATGGTGACCTTAAGAGGTTTTCAAGACTATAAATATTCTGAGGTGGTTTTGCTGTGGTGGCCTCTACTTAACAGTGTTGGTATTCCTTGGTGGTCTCCCATCCAAATACTGACCAAAGCCAACCCTGCTTAGCTATCAAGATCTGACAAGATCAGGCTATCCAGGTCAAGGAGTTAACAGATAGAGTCATATTAATAATTAGATATATTGATTGATAGTAATAGTACTTGAAGTCTGGCTAGTGGGAAAACGCCAGTTTGGTCTGACCTATCAGACCAAGAGGGAAAACCCCAAGTATGCCATCCTAAGGAAGCCTCCAGATTTCTCAAGCACACTGTTCACAAGGCATACTTTTGAGCTCCTATGCCACATGCCACCTTATCAAATTACTCCCTGGGACTGCAATGCATAGCAATTACTGTATTTTACTCAGCAAATTGGTATCATTGGAAAGTATGAAACACAAGTGTGATGCTGTTTATAATGCACGTTAGGATTCATACCCTCACTCAGCTGCCAGTATTGCTGGATTTGTATATGGGGGGTGGGCTTTTGTGTTATCATTGCTGGGGTGTGTGCTGGTACAGCAAAGTAGCAACAGGGTTTCCACATGGCAGATTTCTCCACAATGTCCTTGCCCCACTCCTCCAACAGAAGCCATTCCACCCTCCCCTTCAGCCACTGGGGATTTTTCAGGGTGTTTTTTTTACTGGCAATTAAGTGTAATTATAGTTATATAATCCTTTATATAATAAAAGCCCTACGATAGTGGCCATCCTTTATATAATAAAAAGCCCTGTGGCAGTGGCCAAATCCAGCTCTCTCATTGGCTGCAGGGTGCACTCCATAAACCATTGGCCTGTCACCACCACTCAAAGCCTGTTGCATTCCATTGGCTGAGGACAGAGGCACCGCTTCATAGAAAAGAGAGAAAAAGCCTATCTTTGATTGGTTGATGGAGGGGGGAGGAAGGAAATTGCCACAGAAAGCCTTCTCTCAACTGGCTGAGGGCTCGTCCCTCTCTTCCTCTGAGAAACCAAACAGCCAGAGAGACACAGACAAAAAATGGCATCCCATGGCAGCGGAACAACAACATTTTATTCTAGGGAGAGAGAGAGAGAGAGAGAGAGAGAGAGAATATGGAGTTCCATATTTAAGATTGGACCACTGGGGAAGCTGCCTTCACTTTGCTCTCAGTGCCTGTGGCTAGCCAACCAAGCTGGATTTTGTCAGTAAAAGGTGTGTGGGTGGGGAAGGGCCTTTCAAGGCCTATTTTGGCCTCTGAGGAAGAACTCATTGGAGTCAGACCTGACTACAGTTGCTAGCTCCGGGTTGGAAAATTCCTGGAGATTTTGTGGTGGAGTGTATGGAAGCTAGACTGGGGGGGGGGGGGGAGGGAAGGCCTCAGCTGACTATTATGCCAGAAAGTTCACCCTCCAAAGCAGTTATTTCCTCCAGGGGGAGAGAGATCTGTTGTTGTCACGTTCTCAGGGTGCAGGCAGGCAGGAGTTCAAAGCCAGTCCAAGGTCAAAGTCCAGGAAGTCAAGCAGGAGCCAAGTCACCAATGCAGAATCACAAAACGGAATCAGAAGTCAATGTCCAAAAGCCAAAAGGTCAGGGTGCCAAGGAAATCAAGCAGATCAGGCATCAGGAAGGAGTGTGGATGCAAGCCAGAGAATAGACTTGTTGCTTCCACAAGGTTACCATGTCCTGGGTGGGAGCTATATGGGAGTCTCAATCAGTCTGCTCCCTGGGTGGCAGTGACTCTGCTAGAACTCAGGGCTGAGAGATCCGAAGCATCAGTGTGCCTCATGTCTTCGCTCTGAAAGTTCTTTCCAGAGCCTGCTTCGAACTCTTGAGATGGGAGGAGGAGAGATTGGAGGAAATTGATCATCAACAGCTGACACTGGTGCCTGGAGAGTGATTGATGGGCCAGCTGCTATTTGTTCAGCTGAGGAATTGGCTGGCAACTCTTCCAGGTCTGTTAACCCTTCCAGCTCCTCCTCTTCAGAGCTCATGACAGTTGTCTGGAGTTCAGTTGTGATACTAGATCTTCAGCCTCCACCTGGACATTTCCTACCCTAGGCCTGTCAGCACCCTTTGGGTAACTTCATGCCATCTGACTGGCATTACTTAACTAGGCCTGGCTGCTTGCTCCTGTTCAGAAGCAGTCCCTCATGACAGTCACTGTGACTTGGCAGTCAGTGCTTTAGAACAGGGACTGCCAGACCCAGGTTCCTACTGTGGAAGCTAACTGGATTATTTAGGACCACCCACATACTTTCAACCTAACCTACCTTACAGGGTTGTTGTGCAGTTCAAAAGGGGGAGAGGAAAATGATGTAAGCTGCTTTGGTCCCCACTGTAGAGAAAGACTATCCTTTTCCTAGGTGGAGGCTGAAGGGAGCACTTTTCCTAGGTGGAGGCTGAACATTAGCACTTGTTGGTATTAAAGGTGCTTTCTTTGTATTTTTCCCATGGGATCAAGGGAATGGGGCAAGGGAAGCTCTGGCTCTTTCCTTCCTTCCCCAGGAGACCAGGAGGGGGAGAAGCCTCAGCCAATAGGAGGGAGCGAGGCTTGGCTCAGTAGCTCTGCTGTGGGATTAAGAGAGACTGACAAACTAAGCTCTGCCTCCCCTCCTTCCTCCCCAAGGGAGGAGCCTCAGCCAATGGAGAAAACAGAGGTTTAGTTCTGTAGCTCCTGTGTGATGGAGCAAACCTGGCAAAGCAAGCTGTTATGCAGAAGGAAGCAAGAGAGAAGGAGAAGGAAGCAGATGACAGCTGGTTGCTCAAGGGCCTGATTGGAACCTTCTGGGAGCCTGATTTGGCCCCCAGGCCGCATGTTTGACACTCTGGTTTAAAGCACTCAAACACTTACTGACTACAAGCCCCAGGATGCTTTGCAGGGCACAGCTGCCTGAAATAGTGTATCTCAGGGCAGGAAAGTTCTGTTAAGGCTATTCAGTTGGGAGGGAGGACGAGAAGAGCACCATTGGCACGAAAAATGTTTAGATTTAGCAAATGAGAACTGATCTTATCAAGATTTTCTCATTGGACACTATCAGGAGACCAGATGGCATCAAAGGGATATTGGGAATTAGTCAACACTTAAGTGCGTCTGTTATCTAGATGTTGAGGGAAATGTAAAAATAAAGATTTATAGGCAAAGATGTTTATATTAAAGAACTCTTTGATGAAACAGGGGTTCACATGTTAGATGCTATAAAAGGGCTGAGTTTCTCTCTATTTCTTGCTGCCATCTCAGAGAGCTAAAGGTTCTTTGAGGTGCCAGTCAAAATTCTCCTTTAGAGATCTCTGATAGATATCTATTAAGAGTCTACTTAATTTATGAAAGCTTTTGGGACTTAGTATCTACAAATGTTTAACAGACTTAGAATCTAGCAGGTATAATATATAAGTAGAGTTTATAGATAAAGTATAAGGTTATAAGTTTTATTATCTAAGAACTGGGAATTTTTTTTCCCTCTTCTCCTGTATTCTGGATACATAGAAAAATAAACGCTATCATATATTTAAGGAACATTGGCTCTTAGTTTCATGAATTTAGTTTCATGCTGGGAACAACATTATGTTATGAGAAGCTGTGGTAAGTTCATGATTGGATGAAACTCAAAGAGTGTCCATAATAATAAAGGCAGTAGTGATGCAAATTCCCTGACACCCCCTTTCTCTAATAATCTACCCCACTTTCCCACTTTCTCCATTTCCCTTTCCAAAACTGCCTTCTCAACATACCTTGCCTTCCTCTATCTTTCCCTTCCCTCCCCAGCCCCACAAGGCCCTGGCAGTCACCCACAGCACCCATTCTAGCACCATTTGCTTTTTGAGATCTTACCATCAGGTAGACGATATAGAGTGTTGAAGGCTAGGACAAACAGATTTAAGGACAGTTTCTATCCAAGTGCTGTGGTTAGGTTAAATGCAGGGTTATGAAGGATTATCTGTTTTAGATGTATTTAATGGTTTAAATGGTTTTAATGGTTTTATGAATGTTTAATGGTTTTATGAATGTTTATTTAATGGTTTTAATGGTTTTAATGGTTTTATGAATGTTTATCCGTTTTAGATGTATTTAAATGGTTTTAATGGTTTAAATGGTTTAATGGTTTTAGATGTATTTAAATGGTTTATGAATATGTGTGTTTGATGTGTTGGTATGTTTGTGGAAGAGCACCTCATTTCGTTGCTCTCTTTTTGTTGAGAACAATGACAATAAATTCATCTATCTATCTATCTATCTATCTATCTATCTATCTATCTATCTATCTATCTATCTATCTATCTATCTATCTATCTATCATTGTATTTCTCCCCACAAGGAGCCTTATTACTAGTGTTATAATAAGATGTCTACCAGGTTCTCTGAATGTCCAGCTTTCTCTAGCCCAATTCATTGCAGATATTTGCTTTTCCCCTTACAGCTCCACATCAAAAAAGGATAAAGACTTACCTTTTTTAAAAAATGAAAGAACCTGATATATGTCAGATTGCTTTATATGATCAGATTGTAATGACCTTTGGCCATAGACAATAAACTTCACCTGTACTTGTACCTATTTTAGATCCAAGTGGGCAGCCATGCTGGTCTGAAGCAGTAGAACGAAGTAGGAGTCAAGTATCACCTTTAAGACCAACAAAGTTTTATTCAGAATGTAAGCTTTGGTGTGCTCTGAGCACACTTCATCAGACGATGAATCAGGTACAGTGAACACGTATAGCTGGTAGGCAGTGGTTTAGAATGCAAAATGGTACAAATTTAAGATCCAATGATAGAGTAGTAAAATTAACAAATTGACAAACCTTTAATTTGGGTTCTCACAATTTGACATGTCACTGTTTTATTAGTTTCTCATGCTCGTGTTACCCAGATCAAAGATTTGCTCAGTTTGTTAATTTTACTATTCTGTCATTCGATCTTAAATTTGTACCATTTTGCATTCTAAACCACTGCCTACCAGCTATATGTAGCTCTGCTCACTGTACTTGATTCCTCATCTGATGAAATGTGCCTAGAGCACACGAAAGCTTACATTCTAAATAAAACTTTGTTGGTCTTAAAAGGTGCAGCTTGACTCCTACTTTGTACCTATTTTATTTAGTTCAGTTATTAATAGTCCAGACTAACCTGATCTCATCAGAGCTTGGAAGTTAAGTTGGGTGGAACACCTCAAGGAAGACTGGGATAGAATGCAGAGGAAGGCAATGACAAACCACCTTTGCTCATCTTTTGCCTTGAAAACCCCATTAGGTGGAACATCATGGGGTCGCCATGAGCTGCTTGCAATTCAGCTGCATACTTTACTTTTTAATGAAGTGGGTAGGCCTCTAGCGTCTTTCCTGGTTGCCATGGTAACTTGGGCTGCTACTCTCTAGAAAACATAAAAGAGCAACAAGTGCAAGACCAAACATTCTGTCTTGTTTTGTAGATTACCCAGGCTGCCAAATGAAAGCAAAGCATCTGTAAATTCACAGATAAAATCTACCAAGTGAAGAACACCACAACAAAGCAGCTTGGGGACTACAAGTGTAAGTACTCTCCTCTTTTTTCTAAACAAAACTGTGTGTTGTTGATATAGAAAGAGCAACATTAATCCTTGTGTCTGGGGCAGAAGCAGTTTGTATCAATAGCAGCACTATTTTGCTACCATAGAGCTTTTATTCCCTGTGAAAATACATTTCAGAAGCTTTGAAATGAGGTTGCAGGACACAGATCTTGTTTCTTTTCAAAGAAAGTTAATTTACAAAAAAAATGAATTTATTAGAACAGCACTCTTGGTTCTTACAAAGTCTTTTATACTTTGGCTGAAGTTATTAGGATTTACTCAGAGTTATCCAGACTACATAGGAACCAGGATTGAGTGAAACAAATCATATTTAGAGTTACACCTGTCTTAAAGAAACAGGAAAATGCCACTGTTACCAGAACAAAGTAGTAGGATACAACTGTTATTCTATGATTCTATGAACCAATTAGTGGATTGGCTCCAGTTATTTACTTTTACTGAGGAATCTTTTGCTAGAGGAGGGTTTGTTCCATGGGAGTTGTAAAGTTGGGTCCTTCAGCGCAAGTACGCTTGCCAATCCTCAGGTCCCAGCGGGGGTTCTCCCGCTTTCCCAGGCTCCTTCCCGCTCCCAGTCAGCTGGCCAGCAGGAGGAAGCCCTGGCCCCACAGCCCCCATGTACCTTTCTACTTCCAGAGGCTTCAGACTCCACTGGAAAGTGGAGTTGGGATGGTGCGTCTGTGTCTTTAAGGCTGAAGGGTGGCGGGGGAGCAGGCAGAATAACATGGCTGTGAAAGCAGCCGAGACCCTCCATTGGTTGCACAATCTTTGCAGAGGTCGTTTGCCACCCAGACCCTTCCTTAGCCACATAATCTTTTCAGAGGCTGGTTGCTCTGTGTTACTTTGAAGAAGCTGGAAGTTCAGCAGCTCGTAAGTAGAGATGCCAATCCCCAGGTGGGAGCAGGCCCTCCCCCACTTCAGAGTCATCAGGAACGGGGGGGGGGAGGGAAATGTCTGCTGGGCACTTCATTATTCACTATGGAGATTAGGGTGGCCAGACCGTCCCGGTCTCCCGGGACATTCCCGGTTCTGGCCACCCAATCCCGGCTCCCGGGCTGCCTATACCGGGACCATTAAAGGTCCCGGTTTAGGCAGCCCCGGAGCCGGTGGGCCGCGGGTGCCGGCGGGGAAGGCGGGGAGTGAGGGAGGGAGCGTCCCTGCGCCTGCGCAGGGCCCCTGCGCACGCGCAGGGACGCTCCCTCCCTCACTCCCCACCTTCCCCGCCCGCGCGCGGGGCCCGGCGGCAGTGGTGGAGGCCTCTCCGTGGCCTCCGCTGGTCGCTGGAAGCCCTCCAGAGACTCTGGAGGGCCTCCAGCGACCAGCGGAGGCCGCGGAGTGGCCGCGGGGCACCCGGCGCTGGTCCCGGAAGGCCTTCCACCCGGCGCTGGTCCCGGAAGGCTTCCCCGCGGCTTCCGCTGGTCCCTGGAGGCCCTCCAGAGTCTCTGGAGGGCCTCCAGGGACCAGCGGAGGCCGCGGGGAGGCCACGGGGCACCCGGCGCTGGTCCCGGAAGGCCTTCCAGAGGCTCTGGAAGGCCTTCCGGGACCAGCGCCGGCCAGCGAAGGCTTCCCCGCGGCCTCCGCTGGTCCCTGGAGGGCCTCCAGGGACCAGCGGAGGCCACGGGGAAGCCGCGGAGCAGCCGGCGCTGGTCCCTGGAGGCCTCCAGAGGCCAGCGCCGGTAGCGGAGAGGCCCGGGGCTGGTCCCTGGAGGCCTCCAGAGGCCAGCGCCGGCAGCTCCCTCCCTCCCTCGCCGCGAGGCCGCCGCCGCAGGACTCCCCGCCGCCACCGCTGGATGCCGCCCTGGAATCAGGTAAGGGGGCCGAAAGCGGGGGGGGCGGGGGGGCGGCCTTCCTTTCTTCCCTCCCTCCTCCCTCCCTCCCTCCCTCCCTTCCTTCCTTCCTTCCTTCCTTCCTTCCTTCCTTCCTTCCTTCCTTCCTTCCTTCCTTCCTTCCTTCCCTCCTCCCTTCCTTCCTTCCTTCCCTCCCTTCCTTCCCTCACTCCCTTCCCTTCCTTCCTTCCCTCCCTCCTCCCTTCCTTCCTTTCTTCCTTCCTTCCCTCCCTCCCCCCTTCCTTCCTTCCTTCCTTCCTTCCCTCCCTCCCTCCCTCCCCCTTCCTTCCTTCCTTCCTTCCTTCCTTCCTTCCTTCCTTCCTTCCTTCCTTCCTTCCTTCCTTCCTTCCTTCCTTCCTTCCTTCCTTCCTTCCTTCCTTCCTCCCTTCCTTCCCTTCCCTTCCCTTCCCTTCCCTTCCCTTCCCTTCCCTTCCCTTCCCTTCCCTTCCCTTCCCTTCCCTTCCCTCCTTATGTTCTTATGTGACACAGAGTGTTGGACTGGAGGGGCCACTGGCCTGATGCAACAGGGCTTCTCTTATATTTTTATGTGACACAGAGTGTTGGACTGGAGGGGCCACTGGCCTGATCCAACAGGGCTTCTCTTATGTTCTTATGTGACACAGAGTGTTGGACTGGAGGGCCCACTGGCCTGATCTAACAGGGCTTCTCTTATGTTCTTATGTGACCAGAGTGGTGAAGTGGATGAGCCATTGGTCTGATGCAACAGGGCTTCTCTTATATTTTTATGTGGCACAGAGTGTTGGACTGGAGGGGCCACTGGCCTGATACAACAGGGCTTCTCTTATGTTCTTATGTGACGCAGAGTGTTGGACTGGATGGACCACTGGCCTGATCCAACAGGGCTTCTCTTATGTTCTTATGTGACAATACTGACTTTGGTGGACCCAAGAACTGATTCAGTGTAAGGGAGCTTTGTGTTTGTGACTGGAGTAGATAATACTGACTTTGGTGGACCCAAGCACTGATTCAGTGTAAGGGAGCTTTGTGTTTGTGTCTTCTGGTGCAATTTTGTTCTCAGATCCTGTATTTACTTCATCAGTATATGGGATAAGGCACTTTCTCAACTGTGCTGCATAATGCAGCCTATTTATTTTGTCCTGTTGGCTCTGTTGGCTCTGTCTGCGCCACCTTCATCACTTTCGGGGTGTGGATCCCCCAGTGGGGTGGTCTCGTGACTCCCTCCGCCGGCTGTTTCTGATAGCCCTGCGCCCCCTCTTTCATTTGATATGTGTCCCGTGCGGGTGCCACCCTCCCGCCGGGAGATGCCGCAAAATGAGCCCCCTTGAGGCTTATGGCGGCAGGGCTCGGGGGAAGCGAGCTAGACTGCTGTTCTTTTGAGGGGTTATAGAGTGTTTCGAGCCCGTCCCTGTGGCATCGGTCCCATCGTTGTGGGGCCCAGGGGGCCGGCGCAGCGGCACGCTGAAGCAGCCTGTCGGTCACTTCCGGGTTCCTGTCCTGCATCTCGACCTGTGTTATTAGTGACAGGCTGCTTCAGCGTGCCGCTGCGCCGGCCCCCTGGGCCCCACAACGATGGGACCGATGCCACAGGGACGGGCTCGAAACACTCTATAACCCCTCAAAAGAACAGCAGTCTAGCTCGCTTCCCCCGAGCCCTGCCGCCATAAGCCTCAAGGGGGCTCATTTTGCGGCATCTCCCGGCGGGAGGGTGGCACCCGCACGGGACACATATCGAATGAAAGAGGGGGCGCAGGGCTATCAGAAACAGCCGGCGGAGGGAGTCAGGAGAGCACCCCACTGGGGGATCCACACCCCGAAAGTGATGAAGGTGGCGCAGATAGAGCCAACAGAGCAAACAGGACAAAATAAATAGGCTGCATTATGCAGCACAGTTGAGAAAGTGCCTTATCCCATATACTGATGAAGTATATACAGGATTTCAGAACAAAATTGTTTCCGGCGGTGATATTTGGGGGATTTTTGGGGATGTCACAGGAAGTGCTGTGAAGTCACTTCCTGTTTCCGGCAGTGGCATTTGGGGGAAATGATGTCATTTGGGGGAAATGATGTCACAGGAAGTGATGTCACTTCCCATTTCCGGCAGGTGACGCGGGGAAATGATGTCACAGGAAGTGATGTCACTTCCTGTTTCCTGTGGTGGCATGCCGTCACCGGAAGTGACGTCACCGGAAGTGACGTCACTTCCTGTTTCCGGCGCACCCCTACCTCCCCCCCCCCCCAATGTGTCCCTGGCTGGCCTTCAGACATTATGGTCACCCTAATGGAGATCGATTCCCATAGGGAATAATGGAGAATTGATCTGGGGGTATCTGGGGCTCTGGAGGGGCTGTTTTTTGAAGTAGATGCAGCAAATTTTCAGCATAGCATCTAATGACACTCCTCAAAATGCACGCCAAGTTTCAAATAGTTTGGACCAGGAGATCCAATTCTATGAGCCCCAAAAGAAGGTGCCCCTATCCTTATTTCTAATGTAGGGAAGGCATTTAAAAGGGTGCGGCTCTTTTAAATGTGATGGCCAGAACTCCCTTTGGAGTTCAGTTGTGCTTGTCACAACTTTGCTTATGGCTCCACCCCCAATGTCTCCTGGCTCTACCCCCAAAGTCTCCTGGCTCCACCCCCAAAGTCCCCAGATAATTCTTGAATTCGACTTGGCAACACTAAGCGCAAGGTGTTTTCTTCCAGTGGAAGATTCCTTACTTAGTAGAAGGCGGGGGGGGGGGTTGAGCAGGAATGCATAGGAACGCAGTTCTGGCTGGTTTGTGGGTCAGGGGTGTGGCCTAATATGCAAATTAATTCCTGCTGGGCTTTTCTACAAAAACAGCCCTGGTAGAAGGTAACCACTAAAGTCAACACTATGTTATCTCACATACAGGACTGGATGGAAAGATTCAGGAATGGAGCTTATGAAATGCCTTTCCATTCGTGCTTCACCCCCTCTGCACTCCTTGAAAAGCCACTCTTGAGGTTGGGGGGCCAGTGAGAATGGAGACCATCAGCTGGAATGTACATTGGTAGAAATTATTTCTGTCTGTTGCATAATATGGACAACTTTTCTCATGGAAAGAAAGTTTTGTTTCATTCCATAACTACTACGGATTGAGTTGGACCCTGAACAAGGACTTTGTTCACAGTTTTATTTAATAGCTTCTGTTTTAATTAAATAGATAAAAAGGACAATCAAATTTGGTTATCAGGCAAAGCTAAGAGATTTCTGGGCATAAAATCTTATACCTTTATAGTGACTGTAAATAAAACATAACAATTCAGATCTAAAATAGCACAAAAATAAAACAAACTTTTTGTTAAATTGGTTTCCAGAATATCTCAACATTCATAAGACCGAGGGGAGGTGTTTAGGCAGGCATTTAAAGCAGATGAGATCCATAGCTTAAGGAGAGCTCTGCATTTGCATACATGTGACCATTTGGTATAACAAACTTGAAATGGAAGGGTCTACTATGAAGGGGGGCCCAGTGTGGTGCCCATGGGTGCTGTGGCACCTGCTGACACCTTTCCAACTACCAAGTGTTTTAGAAAGTAGGAAGCAGGGGGAGGGGTTGCTCAGCAAAGCTTCTGGTTAATTATTGGCTATTTGATTGGCTGTGCAGATTTTCAATGTTCAGACGCTGGTTTGGCAGCAGCCGCAGCTGCCATCACCGCTTAAGGATCTTCAATGTTTGATTGAAGCTAAGCTTCACTGCATGGCTGTCTCTGTCTCCTGGGCAGCACCCACCAGGCTCAAATAGGTTGGAGACCCCTATTCAATTGTATATGTATTTAGAAACAATGATAAAAAAAAAAAATCTTGGTTTAAGCTCTCAGGAGTAACCTGGAAATACTCACATGCCTCAGATTTTAAGTAGATTTTAAGAATGAGCAAAGACTGCACCCCATAAATAATGCTTCTTCAGCATGTCTCATTTAGGAAATCCAGAAGTTTCATAACATTAGATCATTATGCTTTGTTAATACTTCCCCATGTATCACTAGAACTATGCAGACATTATAAATGTCTACACTGAGCTGGCCAGTGTTCCTCTACCCCCCCCCCCCTTCATGCAGATAGATTCAGATGGGTGGCCATGCTGGTCTGAAGCAGCAGAACAACATTTGGGTCCAGTGGGACTTTTAAGACCAACAAAGTTTTGTTCTCCCTTCATGCATTTAGTGTGGAGGCTTGGATGCACTGGAGTTTTTCCACAGGTGCAAGGATTTCTGCCTGCATGGAGCAACTATCTTGCTACCTGCAGCAGCTCAAATTGTCTCCCAGGGAAAGGACGGGGAGGGGGGCATTTCAGGGTGCTGGGGGAAGGGAGAGGCAAGAAAGTCATGCTCCGTGGGTAGAAAACCTCATGTTCATGGGAAAACTCTGGTGAAACCATTATGCATGCTATAGCACCCTTTTGTAAATGCTTATAAACAAACATAGGAAGAATATGAGACTAAATATGGGGCAGGCACAATCCTATAATCCCTCTTTGTCACATACAAATACATACACAGATAATAGTTCATTTGTGGGGATGTGGAATGGTATAGTATAGCTTGATTTTGTCAGATCTCAGAAGCTAAACTGGATTGGGTTTTTTATGGGAAATGACAAAGGAAGACTTCACAGAGAATGGCAATTTTTCAATTTAATTTTAGTTTTTTTAAAAAAATCAGCAATTAAATATCACATTTACATAATGTTATAAGATGTCTAATGGATTCTCTGCATTCCCAGCTTTCATTTTCTAAAAGCCTGTTTCATTGCAGATCTTTGCTTTTCCCTCATATCTCCACAGCAGAAAAAGCTAGAGACTTTTTTTTAATGAAAGCTGAGAATGCAGAGAACCTGGTATGCATCTTGTTATCAGATTAGATTGATATAGCAATATTCAGTTCTCAATTCAATTCTCACTGAAGAAGGCTTTGCAGAGGAAGGCAATGGCAAATCACCTTTGCTTAATCACTTGCCTTGAAAACCCTGTGGGGTCACCTTAACTTGGCTGTAACTAGATGGCATTTTACACAGAGACATGTTCATTTGCATATATGTTGCCAGCCTCCTGGTCTGTCTGATCTCCCTTCCCTCACCAAACCCTACCTTCCTCAGGATCTAACCCCAAATCTCCAGGAATTCTCCAAGCCAGAAATGGCAACTCTGTTTGCATCCTGTGAATTTTGAATTCCTACCTCTTTCAGTCTCATTGGAGAATGCTTTCTTCCAGTAGGAGCAGAAACATGTAGTGGGAGTGACAGGCTGCTATGATACCACATGCTTTGCTAAAACAAACATTGGCAATGCTATAATCCCACTGGCATTTGTGAGTTTATCTAAAAGGAAAATAATTCCAAAGTTGATACCCATATGGGTTTTTTAAAAATCCCTTATCTACAGGTTTTTCTTACCCTAACAAGTAAAATAGTAATACTTACATAGAGTTACAATAATACTTATACAGAGTTATCATAGGATTAGATGGTCATCATTTACATATGTTTCAGGCCTCTTTTGTTAGATCCAAGCTGTATTACTAGAGAGGGGCCAATGCATGCATGAAGGGCATTTTTCAAACCAAATTTCCCATGTGCACTTTGTATTGGTACTATCTAGTTAGCACTGTAAATGTATACCTTCGCTGAATGTTTGATTTGGTTTTATTTGGCTAGAAAAGTAAACACATTATTAAGCTATTTTGTAACAAGAATGCAGTATTTTCTCCAGTGCAAAAGCAAAGTTAGATCACCCTGTTTAGCCAAACCAACAGGAAAAAGTTTATATCTGCTTTATATATAAAAGTTTATATTTGCCTTAAAGTTTATATCTGCTCTCCCAATGGATCTCAAGTTGTGACATGCAGAAAAAAAATTGTGTTTAGTATATACTGTGTTAGGGAATTCTGTTTGAAATTCTATTTATCTCAAACAGTGCCATGGATCACTGGATCAAATAATCATTGAGAGGCATTTAACATGAAAGCAAAAACATATTTATTACTACAGGGAAAGGGTACTGGGAGGTGAAAATAACAAACACTATAGAACTACATCCTCACACTAGAAGATCATGTGCTTAATGGAAGCTACTTCCTCCTCCTTCTTGACCTCTCTACCTGAACAAAGGAAGTCACCTGACTAACTGACCAAACAGACAAAACAGATTTTCCCCCTTCTAGACTTTGATTGACAGCAGTCAGTATCTTCTTCCCAGGTCATGCAGACAATACGGAATCAGGCACAGTGTTAACCCTATAATGACTGGAACTTTAGAACATTGCAAACGACATACAAAACAGATACATATTTCCAACATACTGGACACTACAGTGATTCTTTAGCAAAGGATTGAGTTACGGTAAGTGTCTGATAGCATATGCATTCCTCAAATATATGCTTTGGGTGTGTCCAGTCATTTGGTATTTCTGGGAAGAAATTGTTACCCATGTTAATTTTGTATTCGAATGTTCTTTGATTTTTGAGGATGCTTAAGTAGTTTTAAAGTATCTGCCTGTCTCTTGAATGCTAACTGATGGTCAATGAAAATGGATCCTCCATGCCCTTACTATAGCTTAAAGACTTATATTACAGCATGGGAAAGATAAATGCCCACCTCCAGTAAATCAATGGATTGAGGACCTTAGACCTCTATCAATATTTGAATGCATCTGGACTTATTTTTAAATATTTGAAAAGCTTTTATAGAAACTTATAAATCTGCTACTACTGTGCTTGTATTTTTGCCTCTACTATATGCCATTTTTCTTTTGAAAAATTCTATTTAGTTGCTGGATTTCAAGTCTCCCCCTTATTCCTTAGCCCCCCTTTTATGTTTTCTCTTGTTTTCCTGGTAGCTAAGTCCCTCTTAACTACTCCTTAAAACATCATTCTACCTATGGAGCCCTATTCTTTGCCTGGAAAAGGACCTTGGCTTTCTGTGAAAATGTCTTATGCTGAACAAACTGTGGAGGTATTTAAGGGATACAGTTAGACTGGCCATACTTTCTTTTCTGTGTGCTGGCCTGTCAAAAGAGTATGCATTTAGACAAGAGGGTTCAATCCCCCACTGTGGAATATGGCAGTTGCAAAGTTCCTACTGGGCATGCCACAGCGAACCATACAGAGGAAGGTGTTTTGATTCTGCACTTGTTCTGATCTGGAGGTGTGTGGGGACAGGGGATATCAGGAAGTTGCATTTTTGTAGCTTAATGCAGGCAAGGACAACGTTCCTTCATTCCACTGCGCTCTATTCCTTCAGTACAGAAGGCCCTAGTCGACCCAGCAACAGATACGGTCTCCCTAATGGGACACATTTCTAAACTTCAACAATGAAATAACTTGCAAAACAGCTGTTAAAACACAACAGTTGGTTGTGAGTTGGTTGACTTCTTCCTTATATGTCATGCAATGGAGCATTGTTGGCATGCTACTTCCAGACTGGTGGTGGGTGTGGGCATTGTCACTATGGATTCCAGTGCAGATTTTAGCTCTCATCTCCTTGGAATTGGATCTTTTTTGGACTTTCTTTTCCTGCTGAGAGATTATAGGATACTGACTACCATCACTGGTGCTGCATCAGCATGGACAACGTTCTGGCATCCAGGGTTTAGGAATAAGTGGTTTCTTCTTTGGAAGCGGCTGTGTCCAGATAGACCTTTCTGCTTATGTTCTGGTTGTTGGCTAGTCAATTTTACAGTGATCCAGATCTTTTAAAGAACATCTTATTCATTGGTCTAGCTGTATGCTGTGGAATGATGAAAGATAATCACTGCATTTTTTCCCTACAGGGGCACACTTTTAAAAAGTGTTTTAAAAACATATCCCACTGAAAGGGTAATTGGTCCCTATATGCCCAAGCTGCAGCTACCCCTTTTCTGTTCCACTGATGATTAAAAAAAATGTAATAATGATAATGAAAAGAACTTGTGGCTGATTGTAACATGTTTGATCATTGTTTCATCTTATGCCAATAACTTCAGGGAAACTAGTTTCAAAAAAGCCAAATGATGCAAGCAGCAAAATAGTTTGAGTGGGAGTCACAAGTGGGAGTATGTGTATTGTCATATCCATGCAGATAACAAGTGGATCAAGTATCAGTGCAGTGTAGGTGGTAATAGTTATCAAGCAAGAGTGTGTCACTCAGAACAGGCATTTCATTTGACAACAGTTGCTGAAAACAGTGAAGAACAATATTCAGGGCTCATTGCTACTAGTCTGTGTTGCAGATAATCTGAAAAGGTCTTGCAACATCAAGAGACAGAGCATTGGTTGTGTGGAATATCTCAGCTCAAGCAGCATTGGCTGCATCAAATGTGAAGCAGGGGTGGTATTGGATATGTGATAGGAACAAAGCAAGCCGAGGTGAGTAAACACAAGGAAGAAAAAATACTGTTTTACAAACATTCTATGATCTTACTACTATATTGTAAAATCACTTTTGGGGGGAATGAAGGAGGTAATCTATATTAATACAGAAGGCTCTCGAGCTCATTTTCTGCATTTTGGAGAGCCCCAACACAGTGCTGGGTGCAACTTACTTTTTTTTTTGTTAGCTACATCAGCTCCCCCGCTTTCTGTTGTGTGCACTGTGGAATGCCCTTCTCTGCTGCATCCATACCCACAGATGGGAGGGGAGGCAGAAATAAGATTTGCCCTTACAGGTTTCCACTGCTGCTCTATAAGGTGTTACAAAAGCAATTAAAGGTAAAATAGCTGTCAAATTTTTATCCCACCTTTCCACTAAGAAGCTCAAGGGAGAATGTACATGTTTCTGTCCTCCTCTATTTATCCTCACAACAACCCTGTGAAGTGGGTAAGGCTGGGAGAGGCCCAAGATCACCAAGTGATCTTCAGGCAGAAGGAGAAATTGAATCCAGATGTCCCCAGTTCTCAACTGACTCTAATAATTACTTTATCTTCTTTTGACTGGACTACAGGGATAGCCCTACCATTAGGTGGGTTAGCAACAACCACAGATGTTGGAAAGCATTAAAGATTCCCCAATGGCAGAGGGGATGCTATTTGGATTCTTTTGTCCTGGAGACAAATTAGACAGGAAGGTGTCCATGCATCTAACCTGGATGCTGTTGCTATTTTAAAGCAATTTTAAAATGCTGAGAGGGTTTGTTCCTGTTAGGGCTCATAGTGAGGCAGGCTGAGGCACTCTTCTTCCACCACAAACACCTTTTTGGGTGTTGAAATGAAATGGCTATGGCTCCCCCATGGTTGTTTTGGTACTTTAAAAGGCACAGGGAGGATAAGGGTACCTCAGCCCACAATACTAAATAGCTTTAAAATGGTGATGGCCTCCACAGATTGGACCTGTGGGTACAGTCGCATCTAGTTTGGCCCTCAGACAGTAAAACATATTGCTGCTTGGGTTGTAAGAATCTTTATTCATGTAAGAAGGGAGAATGAATAAGTGATGGGAGAGCTAAAATTAAGTGTAATACTATTTGCTACCTAAGCAACTTACCTAGGGAATATTTTCCCCCACATCCCCCAACAATGTTTGTCCATAGCTCTTCTTAGTAAAAGCCTCTGTTATGCAGATCATGCTGCCATTATTAAAACCTTACTTGGGAATGCTGCATGCACCATGTTAGTTGGCAAAAAGATAAACCAATCCAAACAGAGCTCAGAAATGTGTGAGTGGAATATTAATCTATTTATAGTGCAGTCAGAATACCACAGAGTAGATGTTTTGCTTTAGTTGATTCGGAGCCTGGAAACCAAGCTCAAAGTGAGGAAACACTGAGACACTTATTGTGTTGTGGGTTAGTAACTGAATCTGTGCATTAATGCATATTGACTTCTTAGATGTATTACTGACGTACTCCACCAACCTCCAAAGAGTTGCAGCTGAGAGGAATTTGACCTTTGAAATTTAACATTAACTGTTTTCCTATTGGTATCCTTGGTATGTGATTGAAGAGATACTCATGAAGGTAGGGATTAAACTCTGGGATTCAAAAGAAGCCAACATATTTTTCATTTGCTAAAAAAAAAAAAGAGCGTATAAAGCTACAGCTAGGAGGTGATTCTCTGGAAATAGCTTCAGGAACCTTTTAATTGCCCCAGAATGTTTTGGTTCTGGCAACTGAAAACCTAAGTCAAAGTAACTGGCACTAGATTAACTGTAATACAAAGCAATCAGTAGCTGAAATCCTATCCAAGGAAGGATCCCTGCATTATAGACAAGGTGTTTACCACTTTCTGTTTGGAGTTTAAACTCCTTCATATTTAGCATGGGATTCCCTGATCAGCAACACATACTCTGATAAATGACCCTGGTTGCACCTAATTTTATACCCCAGCCAGCATGAACAGTAGAATGTTCTCTGTGCGCCAAATTTTGAAATGCAAGGATATGCATTGGACAGGTGTGAGTCATGGGAATGGGGCTATTCAAACAGCAGAGCATGTGCTGACAGAGGCAAAAGCACAGCTCAAAATGCATGGACCTAAGAATCAGCAAATGCACCATCGCCTTTCGCTCTGAGGTAAGGAAAATATACCAGTTGTTTAAAAGTGCAGGGAATATCAAGGCAGACAAGTGCAGTTTTCTGAATCTGTCTACATAGACACTTTGACAGTGACATAGACAAAGTACACTCCGGCATACAAAAGACTATTTCTTTGGGAGGAGATGTTATAGAGCAGGTTATACAGCAGAAGTAAGAAAAATCTCACATGGTCACTGTTCTGATCAATGATCTTGTGCAGAAATCATGCGCTCAGCTACAATACTGAAAAAGATGGGCTGTAGCCTGGTTGGTCTACTACAGATTTACCTCTGAGTAGCAATGTGAAGCAGTGCCCCTGAAGCAGCTGCTCATTAGCCTGATGCTTATGCCCGGATATTGAGGGATGGAAGAAGTGCTTAAGCAGAATCTTTATTGCTATTATTTTTGTTAGTTTGACTTCAAAGGTCAAATTCTTCTCGGTTGTGGATCTTTAGAGGTCCATGCAGCTGCTTCAGTAACCAATCTCATCATCAGTGTCAATGTCTGAGAACCCAATGTTTAACAACCATAAAACATTGTTTTTGTTCTAGTTTTGTAAGTCACCTTTAAGCTAGGTGCAGGCACTCTGGAAATTCTTGCTCAACGGATTTAAGGTGTATAACTTATTTTATCACAGCATTAAAAGTTACAAAAAAATTGAACCTGAAGCAAGTTTCTTTTGGGGAAGGGGGATCCACATAAAACTTACTTATTTCTTACCACTACATTTACTGTGTAATTTGTTTTGTGAATTTTAGAATTTGTCCTTGCAAGGATCTCATAGACTAGATCAGTGTTTCCCATTTGCAGGGATGTGACCCGGTACCAGGCCACGAAAGCCTCACTACCGGGTCACAAGAAAAGCCAAAGCTAGCCCCGCCCCATCTCTGTGTTATGCAGAGAGGAGCTGGGCTGCCTCTCCTTCCTTCTCCCCCGCTCCAAGCTTTTGAGAGAAAAGCTGGCATCCATTGGCACTTTAAACCCACAAAGTGTTCTTCAAGGTATGAGCTTTAATGTGCCTTGCAGTATGTTCTTTTGTGTGTGTGTTTTTTTCAACTGGGAGGGGTGGGGAGTGGGCATTCCAGTAGCTGGGTTTTTTTACCAAATGACCCTTGGACAGAATTTTTGCTGGTTGGGGTCATCTGATGGTGAGAAAGGCTTTTTTTTTTCTTTGGCCGCCCCTTCCTTCCTTCCTTCCTTCCTTCCTTCCTTCCTTCCTTCCTTCCTTCCTTCCTTCCTTCCTTCCTTCCTTCCTTCCTTCCTTCCTTCCTTCCTTCCTTCCTTCCTTCCTTCCTTCCTCTGCAAGTGATGCTCTGTCTATATTCTTGGTGCTGGGGGGGAGCAACAGTGGGAGGGCTTTTAGTGCCCTTGCCCCACTGGTGGACATTCTGATGCTTTTTGGGCATTGTATGAGGGAATTTTCAACTGGATAGTCCACTGGCCTGATCCAACATGGCTCCTCTTATGTTCATGTTCTTTCTTTTCATGTCTTTCTTTTCTTTTCCTTTTCTTCCATTTCATTCTTTCCCTTTCTCTTTCTTTGCTTCCATTTTTAGTGGATGAAACTTTTCTGTTCATCACACTGTTGTTGCAGACATAGGAGCTCTGCCAGTGAAAAGTTGGCACCCCCAGTTGTAGCCAGGTGGCCTTCTATGAGATTTTTGTGTGAGTGAGTGAGAGTAAGAGGTGTGGGGCAGAAAGAGATTATTGGAGATTACTGCGGTATATCTCAACAGCACTGGAAGAGATGGTACTATGAACTTGGCACCATTTACTGGTCCTGCTTTTAACAGCTGTCTGACACCAAAATTAAACTCCTCCTGTAGATATTAAAAAGGATGAAAGTAGTTCACTGGCTAAGTATCTGCACAACAGGTAGCTTTTAAACATATGGGAAGCACAGCCAGTAAAAAGCTGCAAGCCCCTCATAAATATCCTTTTTGGGGTAACTGCAGAAAAGTTTGTATGAACTTCATATAACTTGAAATTAATTCATTAATTGCAGTACAATTCTCTGCTACCTTTCACAGCAATTTCCCAGTGACCAAAGAAAAGTATGAAAAATAGCTGTCGAAAGATTTTCTTGAAACCAAGCAAGCTTGGTTGTAGCTTGAGGCAGGGTTCCAGTAGTAATAGCTGAAGGAAGGGCCTACTAAATGTATCAGCATATTTTGAGGTAGAGCAACTGCCAGGGCCCAGTGTGGGTGGTACACACTGCTGGCATTCCTGATGGTAATGGCAACAGCACTCCCAAATGCATACACTGGCCAGTGCTGTTGTGAAAGGGATGTGTAGGTGGTGCAGGCAATTGAACATGGGCATTAGGAGTGCTTGCAAGCTGGAGAAGAATAAACAAACAGATAGGTGCATGCAGGTGTGGGGGTGAAAAGAGAGGACCGCCCACTTTCCACCCCCATTTTGGCTCAGAATGAGTTTCAGAGAGATTTTTCTGAAAATGAATTTACTTCCGAAGAAGAGGCAGGTTTGAGAGAGTGCCATGGAAGTGACACCACAGTCAAAGGTGGAGTTTTGGTTCAGTGTGCCCCAGAAGTAGGGTTGCCAAGTCCAATTCAAGAAATATCTGGGGACTTTGGGGTTGGAGCCAGGAGACTTTGGGGCGGAGCCAGGAGCAAGGGTGTGACAACCATAATTGAACTTCAAGGGAGTTCTGGCCATCACATTTAAAGGGACCACACATCTTTTAAATACCTTCCCTCCATAGGAAATAATGAAGGATAGGGGCACCTTCTTTTGGGGCTCATAGAATTGGACTGCCTGGTCCAATCTTTTTGAAACGTTGGGGGTATTTTGGGGAGAGGTACTGGATGCTATGCTGCAAATCTGGTGCCTCAACCTCAAAAAACACCCCCCCCCAGAGTCCCAGATACCCGTGGATCAATTTTCCATTATTTCCTATGAGAATAAGTCTCCATAGGGGATAATAGAGTTCCCTCCCCTCCCCCCCCATTTTCTCTCTCTCACTCACACACACGCTTAACTGTCTCTGGTGCAAGTAGGCAGCCATGTTGATCTGAAGCAGTAGAAAAAAGCAGGAGTCTCTGGTGCCTCCACAACGAGGTCTGGAAAGTACAGAGGCTATGCTGCTCTTTTACACACACACTCACTTGTCCGAAAGGAAAGCAAAACAAACAGAGGGGCTGCACTCTTAGAGGTCTGCTGTTGCTAACCCTTCCCCATGAAGTACTTCCTGCTCCAATTTAAAGCCACACACATATTTTAAAACTATACCTGTTTGCAGGTCCTACCCAAGATCTAGAGGTACAGGGTTGCTGTGGGGGAGGAGCATCACCCGCCGGCCAGGTGGCTGGGGAAAGCCTGTAAAACCGGGAATCCCCAGCTGGGACTTGGGGATTGGGAAGCCTAAGGGGAAGGGAAGGGGCAAAGGGAAGCTGCTGCGATGGGGCTGGTTGGGAAGGAAAGGGGCAAGGAGAAGCTGCTGCGATCAGGGCTGGGTGGGAGGGGAAGGGAAGGGGCGAGAAGAAGCTGCTGCAATCGGGGCTGGGTGGGAAGGGAAGAGAAGGGGCGAGGAGACGTTGCTGCGATCGGGGCTGGGTGGGAAGGGAAGGGGCGAGGAGAAGCTGCTGCGATGGGGCTGGGTGGGAAGGGAAGGGGCGAGGAGAAGCTGCTGCGATGGGGCTGGAAGAGAAGGTGCGAGGAGAAGCTGCTGAGATTGGGGCTGGGTGGGAAGGGAAGGGCCACCATTTTTCCCCCGCTTCCGGATTTTTGGCGAGTGGGAGAGGAGGCTTCAAAAAGGGGGGTCCCCTGCCCAGAGGGGGGGGGGGTTGGGAAGCCTGAGTATGAAATCAGGCCCACTGGCAGCATCAGACTTTGGGGATAAAAAGGCTATAATCTCAGGGCAATGGCAGGGTGATTGTCTAGGGTTGCCAGCCTCCAGGTGGGTGCCTGGTGAACATGAAACTACATTGTCAAGGTTGAGCAACCACATTTAAACATATTGTAAATACTTGCTTAAAGTATATATATTCAGCAAGAACTATACCCAGAACCATTAGGAACTCATTTGCCTATTAGGCCACACCCCCTGACATCAGCATTGTTTTACATAGGGAGGTTTTTTTGTAGAAAAAGCTCAGCAGGAACTCATTTGCACATTAGCGCACACCCCTTGATGCCAGACTTGTAGGAACTGCATTCCTGTGCGTTCCTGCTCAAAAAAAGCCCAGTCTTAATACACAAATTCCATTACAATGAACAATGCAAAACTCCAAACACAGGCATCTGGTTAATTTCCAGGGCTTAATTAAATTTGTAGCGATGTTCTTCCTTGTGCTTTGACTGGAACGAAGTGATGACATGCCTCCGGATAATGACATGTTTCAAGAGGCTCTCCCTTCTTCAAATCACTCTCTGTTTTTGGAACCACTGCTCAAACACACTCTCTCTGAGACATTAGTCCAACCAGTAATGCAAGCAGTGCCGGCCGACGCCGCCTGCGTTACTGGTCAGACTAATGTTGGACTTCATTCCAGTCAAAACACAAGAAAGAACATAGTAACAAATTTAATTAAGTTATAATATCGGGGGTTCTTAGGCACGGAAGAGGCGAAGTGGCAGTGATAACAAGCTCTTTATTGAGTACAGCATGGTAGGTGGCTGCCCTAACAAGACTGCAACGGGGCACGCTGGGTTCCCGCGCTGGCACATAATTGGGTCATTCAAACCAGCAGGGGCCTGTTATTGGAGCAGGGCAGTTGGGATTTGGATCCTACTGCCCCTTGTTACTAAGTCCCCAGGCTCAGTCCTTAGGCTCCAATGAGCCAGGCATGAAACCCATTTGGTAACACATAGATTCACATACTGTTACCGATACAACAAACACGAATTTGAGCAGACTTCAGAAGATGGTGGAAGACAGGAGGGCCTGGCGTGACTTTGTCCACGGGGTCGCAAAGAGTCGGACTCGACTGTGCAACTGAACAACAAGCACATACATAACAGGCTCTTTTTCTAGTAGGAGCTTCTCTGTGTATTAGGCCATGCCTCCCTGATGTAGCCAATCCTCCTGGAGCTTACAGAAGGCCCTGTACTAAGAGCCCTTTAAGCTCTTGGAGGATTGGCTACATCAGGGGTGTGTGGTCTAATATGCAGAGGAGCTCACTGCACCAGTTCATGTTGTCTGGAATCCCTTTCTGCAACCGTTTCTGTTCTGAACTTCAGTTCTCAATGTACGCGGCGAACAAAATTATGCATATACTCGTTATGTATATATTCCAAGGGCGGAAAGGGTTGAGTGTGTGCATAAGAGACAGAGTGATTGATTACCTGAAGTGGCCAGTCAAGTCCTGAACAAGAAAGGAAGTAAACAAAAAGACACGTTTTATCAGAGGAGAACTGTCAGGCAAGGAGTTGCTAAGCAGGCAGCAGAAACTGTGACTATACAAGAGGAACTGCCTCTAGCAATCTAAAGGCAAGTCTCGACTTGCCTTCCTTAACGTGTACAGTCAGGAACAAACCGGAGGGTAGCCGAGTTCCACTTCGATGTCACACTCCAGACTATGTCTGCCCAAGCTGGTTCCACCTGGGTCCCAGTTGGCCAGATATCAAGGGACAGCCCACTCTCTGAAACACGCATCAACTGCCAGGGCTTTTTTTTTGGAGCAGGAACTCCTTTGCATATTAGGCCACACACCCCTGATGTAGCCAATCCTCCTGGTGCTTACAATAGGCCCTGTACTAAGGGCCCTTTAAGCTCTTGGAGGATTGGCTACATCAGGGGTGTGTGGCCTAATATGCAGAGGTGCTCCTGCTAGAAAAAGAGCCCTCCAGAAGCCTATGTTTGGACTTTTGCATTGTTGAATGTAACGGAATTTGTGTACTAAGGCTTTGGTTATATGTATAGTTCTTGCTGAATATGTGAGCACGTAAACACATGCTGCTTTAAACAAGTATTTACAGTGCGTTTATCTGTGGTTGTTCAGCCTCCAGGTGGGGCCTGGAGCCCTCCCACTTTTACACCTGATCTCCAGCTGGCAGAGATCAGCTCCCCTGGAGAAAATGGCTGCTTTGGAGGGTGGACTCAGTGGCATTGTACCACACTGAGGCCCCTCCCTCCCAAACCCAGCCCTCTCTAAGATCCACCCCCAAAGTCTCCAGGTATTTTCTGACGCAGACCCAGCAACCCTAGTGATGGCTCATTTCTGAAGATGATCCTTGGATGGAAATGTTAAAATGTGACCCACTTCTGAGTTTTTGTTCAATTAATAGTTCTTACCCTTGTGCAGATTTACTTCAGTCCAAGCCTGTGGGTTTAAACTGAAGCAATTCTGCAACAGGAGTGCACTATATGCAAAGTGCAGTATACAAAGAAAGAGTAATAAAGGAATACAGTAGGATGGGGTGGCCAATGGTAGCTCTCCAGATGTTTTTTGCCTACAATTCCCATCAATCCCAGCCATTGGCCATGCTGGCTGGGGCTGATGGGAGTTGTAGGCAAAAAACATCTGGAGAGCTACTGTTGGCCACCCCTGCAGTAGGAAGTAATCCATTACTTTTTTACTTGTCACAAGTGGCTTATATATTATTAAAAAATTGAAAACTTAAGAACATGCACATATTCTTTCGCAGGGCCTGTAAGGCAGAGTTGTTCCGCCAGGCCTTTGTATATGGATAGCAATGGTTGCCGTTAGGGTTGCCAAGTCCAATTAAAGAAAAATCTGGGAACTTTGGGGGTGGAGCCAGGAGACTTTGGGGGTGGAGCCAAGAACAAGGATGTGACAAGCATAATTGAACTCCAAGGGAGTTCTTGCCATCACATTTAAAGAGACAGCACACCTTTTAAAATGCCTTTCTTCCATAGGAAATAATTAAGGATAGGGGCACCATATTTTGGGGCTCATAGAATTGGACCCTCTGGTCCAATCATTTTGAAACTTGGGGGGTATTTTGGGGAGAGGCACTAGATGCTATACTAAAAATTTGGTGCCTCTACCTCAAAAAATAGCCCCCCCAGAGCCCCCAATACCCACGGATCCATTTCCTATTATTCCCTATGGGAATCGTTCTCCATAGGGAATAATAGAGTGCCTAGTAGACATTTCCCTCCCCCCCCACGCTTTCTAAAGGGGGGGAGGGCCTCCAAACTAGGGAATCCCCTGCCCCCTCCCTCTCACACACACACACACACTTACCAGATCTTCCTCTGGACAACTCTACTTCCTGTGAAAACGAAAGCAAAAGAAAGAGAGGGGCCGTTCTCAGAAGCCCTTTCTGCTTCCTGCCCAGCCTTAAAGGGGCAGACATTTTGCAAACGGCTCAGGAGCTCTACAACATGAAGCCTAAAGGTATGTTCTCCCCCCCCTCCACCCCCCACCCCCGCTTCCAGAGTTTTGAAGAGCGGGAGATGAGGCTGCGAACCCAGAAGTCTCCCGCCAGAGCGGGAGGTTTGGGAACCTACCCGAAAGTGACATCACTTGATCCTTGACACCACAGGAAAGGACATAATTCCTGGCTCCTGGTTCCACCCCTGAAGTCTCCTGGCTCCACCCCCAAATTTTAGTGGGCCACGAAGGAGAAGTGTAAAAATAACTGGGCCACGAGAAAGAAAACTTTGGGAAACCCTGGACTAGATCATGAGTATTACCAATTGTACAGATGGCAAAGTGAGACTTATCAAGGCAACTCCAATGACTTCATAGAGAAGTATGGACATGGGTCTGGGTAGAAACTGTTTCTGTATGGTGAGGATGAATCATAGAACAGAATTATAGAGTCAGAGGGGGGCTGTACAGACCACCTAATCCAACTCCCTGCTCAGTGCAGAATCAGCCAAAAGCATCCCTGATAAGCTGTTGCTTGAAGATGGTGAGGGGGAGCTCACTGCCTCCCAGGCAGCCAATTCCATTGCTGAACTACTATTACTATTAAACAATTCTAATATTCAGTTGGCATCTTTCTGCCTGTACTTTAAACCCATTACTGCAAGTCATATCCTCTGCTGCCAACAGGAACAGCTCCCTGCTCCCCTTGAAGTGACAGCATTTCAAATATTTAAAGAAAGCAATCATGTCTCCCCTCTCCTGCAGTCTCATCATCTCTAGAATGAACATTCCCACATCCCTTGGCCTTTCCTTGTAGAGCTTGGTCTCCAGGCTCCTGATCATCCTTGTTGCTCTCCACATCCTTTTTGAAGTGAGGCCTCCAGAACTTCATACAGTACTCCAGCTGCAGCCTGAGCAATATGGTGTACAGCGGGACAATGACATTTTGCAGTTTGGATGTTATGCCTCTGTTGATGCATCCCAAGACCACATTAGTCTTTTCTGATGCTACATTACATTGACTGCTCATATTTAGCTTACCATCCACCCATATCCCAAGATCTTGCTCACACACACTGCTATTTCCTTGTTGAACTGCATTTTATTCCTATCCACCCACTTTTTCAATATGTTCAGATTTCACTGAATTCTATATCTTTTAGTGTATTTGCTACTCCCCCCAATTTGGTGTCATCTGTAAATTTAATGAATAGTCCTTCCACTCCCTCATCCAGATAATTTATAAAAATACTGAAAAGTGCCAGGCCCAGAACTGAGCCCTGTGCCATCCCGCTGGATGACTCTCTCCAAACAGATAAAAAGCCATTCACAACCAGTCTTTAGTTGTGTTTCTCCGACCAGTTCCCTATCCAACTAACTATCCTAGAGTCCAGTCTGCAGACCTCAAGTTTACACATCAGAACACCACAGGGAACCCTGTCAAAAGCTTTACTTAAATCCAGGTAAATAATGTTGATGGCATTCCCATTACTGGAAGAGGGTCTCCAAAATGATTATTGCCCCTAGCCTGCATCAGCCTTAGAGTGGTTCTGACACACATGGAAGCTAGCCATAGTGAAGACAAAATACGTGTGAGGAAGAAGGTTTTAGAAACTAAATTTATTCTATGGTAATAATGCAACTTTTATTCTTTGTAGGTTACAGTCATTGATAAGATTCACTGATTTAAAGCAGCAAAGTTCCTGGAGCTATGAACCCTGTAAAAATGACGGTAGCTCGAAAGCATCATCTCTTTTTGATTGGCTTCTTTGGCTTTTGTGTGGATAGTTTTGTATGGGGTCAAAAAAACAACACTCTAATTTTCACCAAAGAAAACACCATTCGTAATTGCACATGTCCTGATGATATTGGTGACAATGACTGTGAGTACAGTTTGGCAAACCTAATATGTAACTGTAAGACTGTCTTGCCTAATACAATAGACAAAACCTACTACAACAATCTGACGATTTGGTTCACAAACACAGCTATGCTGGGAATGCTATTAAACTTTACAGCGGTGCATGACTTGAAGCTCTCACTCTGTGGCTCTGTTCCTCTGTCAACTGAGTACCTGACTATCTGGGGACTGAGAAGACTACAGATAAAAAGAGACCACAATGGTCAGTTACAAGAGCAGAGTTTAACTATCTTCAGTAGCTACGACAATAACATGCAAGATAAATTGAAGGTGCACTGCAAAGGAAGGGAAATTATTATTTATATTTCTGTTCTACACACATCTCTTTTCAACAGTTACTCTCCACTGAAATCATACAGTGTGGAAAATATTTCCAACATAACAGATCACTTTCCAAGTCTGCCATATTCTGATAACTTCTTCACTACTAATAACAAAAGATATGTCATAACATTCATTTACTGACACAGCATACTTGCCTATTTCACCAATGCATTTGTGATAAGTAACGTTTTAGAAGCCAAACTCCTGCCATTCATTTGTATTTCCCATTTCAGTAAGTATGTTGAATTTCAATTGTCCACCCTTTGGGAGTAAACCAAAGTAATCTAAACAGAAGTGCTCAATGGGGTTTTAGTCCCAGGAAAGTGCTCTTAGGATTGCAACTTTTGGAATCCTAAATTATTTAGTGTTACCATATCTGGTGCATGCCATAAATCACCTAACTGCTCCTTCACTGTTTAATTCAATTCCAAGCAATCAGATTCTTGCAGAAAACAATACGTTCAGTACCACATCACAGTCAATATTCTAGTCCTTCATGATGCTTTTAAAGCATCCAAGCGGGATCTATAGAGATCACATATCTTAGGATATTGCTTTGCTTTTATGGAATGATTTTACTAATGTTTTTAAAGCTAGTATTGTCCACATTATGTGATAAAAAACCAACTTCGGGGATTCTACTGCATTTCCAGCCAATGTTGTTTCCATGCATGTGGGGCATAAAGTCTCAGCGCTGGATATTTTGTGTGTGTGATTTTTCTTGGGTTCCTTTTCCAAAGCCAGCAAGCCTGCTGATTTTTAATATAAAAGTATATAGATCACAATTTTTCGAGTGCTTTACAAATAATGGTGATGTTGCCTAATGACATAGCAAGATGCCCTAACCATCACCCAACTTGGATCAGATTTATTTTACTTATAAATGATCATTATAATCTTGAGATACTGAGCTTTTATTTTTTTTTAAGTTTCTTGGCATTATAGTTGTGAAGAAAGAGTCCTGATGTATGAAATATATATAAATTTGCTGAAGCATCTACTGGAAATGGGGGTCAATCAGATTTTAGTTAGCTGATTAACCATTCCAAAACAACTTAGAATGACAACAATAAGTGCTACCTATATGTAGTCTTGAGTACATAAGCATCAACATTTTGAGAATGTTCTGGTAGTCTGTGTTAATGATTTAATATATCTACAACTCTTCATAAATGAATGTCATGTTACTCATTCCACAACTGCATCCTCCACAGTTCACCAGACAAACAGATCACATAGCTGACTTCTGCTGTATGATCTATGTAATATACCTTTAATCCAAGCTATACCAAAAACAATATTTAATTTTTAACAATAAATTATATAAATATGGTTGTGAAGAGTGTGTTTAATGAATGCACTTAGAAATAACCAACACAAATCCTGAGAGCAGAAAGCTTCTAAGCAGGTTGCTCATGTGATATCTAGAATTAATGATATATATCTTACAATATAATAAACAAAGAGTAAGAAAAATTGATAGGATTTCTCAACGAACAATCCTAGTCAAAATTCTATCCACTGCCTTCAGTGGACTTAGAAAGGTATAACTCTATTTAAGAATGGCACTAGTTTTCTTATTCTACAGGCCCTATAAAAGAAAAATGAGCTAGAGAAGTAATCTTGTAGAAATGGTGGCCTGTCGGTCAGTAGATTCTTAATTCACCTTTAAAACCAAGTTTTAAGACCATGAAATATTTACATAAAATACCCTACCAAAATGTGATGAGTGCTGGCATTGACCTTTAAATACAGAAAGGAAGGATCAAGATGGGTAGCCGTGTCCGTCTGCTGTAGCAGTAGAAAAGAGTCTTGCAGGTGCCACTGGACTCAAACTTGGTTCTCACATCTGTTGTATTTGTCTTGTATTTGTATGCTAATTTGCTGCTATTCACAGATCTTACCAACTGCCTTAATCCAATCTCATCTACAATCAACCAGTTACTTATACATCTTCTTTAGCTAGCCCTACCTGGCAACTAACACCCCCCTCTCTACCTATATGTAATGGTTGAAGAAGTGTTGTATCACTGTATCACTGCGCGCACATGGAAGCTTATACACTGAATAAAACTTTGTTGGTCTTAAAGGTGCCAACTTTGTTCTGCTGCTTCAGATCAACATGGTTACCCACCTCAATCTAGGTCTTGATTTAGATAATCAAAGAATTATTAGCCAGAAACTATGCTGCATACCAAATGATACCAGATAACTGAGCAAATTAAAATAAATTCTGAGTAAATTAAAATAATTCTGAGTAAATTAAAACTAATTTCCAGTAGTAATGCAGACCATTGTATTTTTGTTTCTTAGTGTTACCCAAGTTTCTGGATTCATGATCTTCCTGACCAATGAATTTCTTTCTGTTTTCTACAAAAGCATTTAATTGTCAGTCAATTGCTCTAATGGCGTAATTAAGAAGCAATGCCAAATTATGGTTTGCTGTTACATGAACAAGGTATCATGTAGCACAAAACCATTGTTTAGCATTACATCTAAACGAAGCATTTGGATCAACACTAAGAAGTTCCATATTAAATTTCAGGAATAGAAGAGGCAGGCAGAAATGGATTGAGATATTTTAACTACAGGGATCTTAATTGATTGTATTATGGAAATATTGTTAATTGTTAGTTGTTTAACTACTCTGTTTGCTGACCATAACAATAAATACTACTACTTAACTAGCACTGTGCATACATTCATTGCAATCAACAACAGATCAATTTCAGTCAATTAGTTGTTTGGCCGACTGAAGTAACTTTGCATAGCAACAGACTGTTCTGTTTGCAAGCAAGTTCAGTTTCAAGAATTTGGAATCAGGAAATCAGAAGTACAAGTTCTTCATGGTGCTGAAATAGCCTAAAAACAATTGACCCTGAGCTGGGATTGGTTCCAAAGTCCACAGCCAACACTCCCATCCATTAACTACACTCTCTCTCAAGTTTTAATAAAACCATGATGGCTTTCACTTTCAGAGGTTTGGTGATTACAAGGCAATATACCCACAAAATCAGTACAGAGATATTCCCAAAGGCACTAAGAGGATAATCTATGTACTAAGCCTTTACTGGGCTTCATTAAATATCTTGAAATACATTTGGGATCTAAGAATTCTGTCTAATCGGTAGTCTTGAGTTTTACGCAGTGTTTAGAAACCACATCCTTTGGTGAGTTATTTCTGCACGAGAATCACTGCTAGCCAATGAATACGTTAAGTTTCTACTGCCCCCTAGTGTTCAAAAAACATAAGCGGAGAAAGGAAAGGTCCCCTGTGCAAGCACCAGTCGTTTCCGACTCTGGAGTGGCTTGCTTTCACAATGTTTTCACGGCAGACTTTTTACGGGGTGGTTTGCCATTGCCTTCCCCAGTCTTTTACACTTTCCCCCCAGCAAGCTGGGTACTCTACTCATTTTACCAACCTCGACAGGATGGAAGGCTGACTCAACCTTGGGCCAGCTACCTGAATCCAGCTTCCGCTGGACATGAAAGAGACATGAAAGTAAAGCAAGGCAAACAAAGAAACAAAACAAACATGATTTCTGAGCAAAACCTTCTAAAACTAAAACCTGCCTGGCAACCACACCCTCTGTTCATCCAAAGCATTTTAATCTAGCCCTGATCCAAGTTATGTTATAGATCCAACTTTGTATCTATGTTAGATTTATGCTATCCTTGAAGATACATGTTAAGGAATTTTACATGTAGCTTGAAAATTACACCATCAAGCAAGATTGAGATTCTTATAATGGCCTCTAAATTGCCAGCCTATGTTTGGTTTGATATTTTAAAGATGTTATATTCCTCCCTAAACTACTGCCCTCCACTGTAAGTAAATCTCTTCTTTTTTCTACTAATCTCTTATCTCAGTCAAGGGTCTGTTCCATCCTTATCTCCCATGAAAAATGTGTTAAAGGGTTGTTGTTTTTCTCTCTGTAGAAAGAATGCAGGGTGTACTCTGAAAGGGAGTAAAAGTAAATTATGTTTGAAAATGGAAATGGTGAACTTTCTTCTGGAATTCTAGTCCCTGATCTTTTGTCTGTTTTATCCTACAAAAGATGAACTTTGAATCTTGTTCAATTATGCCAGCTTCATCTTTTCCTGCTTATATCAGGATGATTTTATTAAAACTGCTTGCTCTAGTAGCTTAAAGCCTTGCATGAATCTTTTTCTCTCCCAGATAGGACTTAGGAAAAAGGGAGGCGTTATTAGGATTTTGAAAATTCCCCTAACACTACAAACAGATCTAACCAGTCTTTGAATATATACAGGGCTTTCTTTGTAGAAAAAGCCCAGCAGGAACACATTTGTATATTGGGCCACACCCCTTGACATCACCATTGTTTCACCAGCAGGAACGTATTTGCATATTAGGCCACCCCCCATGATGCCGAGCCAGCCAGAACTGTGTTCCTGTACGTTCCTGCTCAAAAATAGCCCTGAAGCTACCCCATTATGCAGTCACTCCACTCCATCAGCCAGTTGAAGGTATTGGCTATCACACATAAAGCCCTACACAGCCTTGGTCCATCATATCTGCAGCACTGCCTCTCTCCTTATATTCTACCACTAGAGTTCTGTTCATCTGAGAAGGGCCTTCTGGTGCTGGAAAATGTCATCAAGTCACAGCTAACTTACAACACCTGCCTATACCATGTTCAAGGCAAGAGATGAACAGGGAAGATCTGGTATTGCCCGCCTCTCATTAAGAACTGTATTCTTCCTTGGTGGTCTCCCATTCAAGTACTAACCATGGCCAACCCTGCTTAGCTTCTGAAATTGGGATAGTCTGGGTCATCCAGGTCAGGACCTTCTGCAGGTGGGTGCTATCATAGTTTTGTACTGGTTACTGAACTTCTTGTTCACAAACTGGCTCATTAGAGATGTCTTCCCCACCACTGGGTCTCGAAGGATGAAGACTTTGAGTAACACTTTCTTTCTAGAAGCCATTGTTCAAGAACAGAGTCTTGATGAACAGTTTGTGAGCACTTGTGAATAGAAAGACAGCTGTTATTGCAGTGGTTCTGACCAAAGTTGCTACCACCCCTAGGTGGGTGCTATCCTGCAAACTGACAAGTCAACTGGAGATGTGTGTAAGAGAATCTTTTCTAATTGTGGGGAAAGATTCTTTTACACACATATCCTATTTTGACATATTTATTGTTTCACCCATTGTCCCCCTTAATTGGATCCATACAGCTGTTGACCCTGTACACTTGGCTTTTTGTTCCTGGTTTGTCTCAAAATGTCTACATCATGTTATATTGTAGCAGGGAAATAACGAGGCGCACACTTACTGATTGAAAACGAGGTATTTTACTATTTGGCACCAATAGTAAGGTTCATTTGAGCAGCAAGGATCCCAAAAATAATGAACCCCCACACACTTCTCAAACCATCCACTTTAAGCAAAAGCAAGCCTACAGGCTGGACACACATTGGTGTAGTGGTTAAGTGTGCAGACTCTTATCTGGGAGAACCGGGTTTGATTCCCCACTCCTCCACTTGCACCTGCTAGAATGGCCTTGGGTCAGCCATAGCTCTGGCAGAGGTTGTCCTTGAAAGGGCAGCTGCTGTGAGAGCCCTCTCCAGCCCCACCCACCTCACAGGGTGTCTGTTGTGGGGGAGGAAGGTAAAGGAGATTGTGAGCCGCTCTGAGACTCTTCGGAGTGGAGGGCAGGATATAAATCCAATATCTTCTTCTTCTTCTTCTGATTCACTTCCCCCCTCCCCTTTCTCCCTGGTAGTTTTCCAGTGTGTCTCTGCTTATCTATTCAAATGCCCCACCTTCCTGTATGAGTCTGCTATCAGCTTTCAGCAAGATGCTCCTTCTCTGTGGAGCCCCTGTCTGTTATCTATTTTACAACCTTGGATTCCACCCTTAGCCTGTCGGTTTTAACAGTTACAGCTGCTTCAAATATTGCATCAGACATTCTCTTCTGAAGGCACAAAACCCATATTTTCATTTATTATTATTATAGAGGTATTCATTAATTATTCAGGGGTCTCCCCTTCATTCCCCCCTTTCAGTCTTCTGAAACCTTTTTTATTATTTTAAAATCTGAAGGAGACTGACCATCATCATTAAAGAAATCAATTCTGTATGCCTACTCAAGAAGGGCAGCTAGGTGACTATTTGGTTTTTGACATTCCCAAGAAAGACTGAAATGACACTACAATGGGGTAATGAAATAGTATATTGACAGAGATGGGGTATAGATGGGTCACGGGAGAAGAGAGACAGTGTTGGGATTATCCATTCACACTGGCACATCCCAGTATTGCCCATCTAAAGAAGGTGTGTGTGGGGAAGAAGGTCACTCAGAGGCATGCCTTGGCTATGCAGCCCAGCCTTCCAATGTGGACTTTTCCTGATCTCCATCATGGGGCCTTTCTGGGCACACAGACTAGCTTTCGAGGGCCCCCCATGTCTTTTGAGGCTACCTTCTTTATTTGGCAGCACTCTGGTATTAATTCCTCCTCTTTGGCACCATCCAGTCCTTGGAGAGTGTGTCACATTTCATGGTGCACTGCTGATCAAACAACCAGGGTTGTGACACAATTGGGACAAAGGGAAAGGGTTTTAGGAATGTCAATTACCAAAAATAGGCTATGCCTGAGTTAAAAAATATAAAATAATCCATTCATGGTATATGCATTGAATAATGACACATGTCCAGTCTAAATTTGTGAACATAGATCTTGGAAGGATCCTAGAGAACTTATTTCTTTATCAATAAAACATTACTAGTTATGATGCAAGAACACAAGAACTCATCTCAATTTCTAAAACACATAAGGGACATATGCAAATGACATGCTATAAACTGAATCAACTCATGTGCCTTTATGGCAAACACCTTGTTGTAGCCTAGGTGATTAAGATACACACATTCAGACATACTTGGAAACATTGCCAGTTGTGGGCAGTCCGCACTTGGCCACATTATTACAATACTGTAAAGTACTGGGGTCGGCGCAGTAAGAGACCAGAGTCGGAGAGTGATTTCAGCAAGCTTTACTTCAGGAACACCAACACAGACTGAGCTCTATTCAAACCTCCCGCTCCTTTATACAATTCTTGCCCTCTTCTGATTGGACCTTAACTATGTACATGGATTGGCTATTTACAGAGGCCTAAGGTCCTATCAGGGTACAGTATGAGCCTAGATGTTGATTGGCTACTTATGTTTCAATCCTTCCCCTGATTGGGCACGCTTAGGCCTTCTCTGGAACCCTGGTGTGGAGTACAAGCTTGGCTTGTTCAGCTTCCCTCCAAAAGTAACAGTTCCCTCCAAAAGTAACAGTTCTCCATTTGAACCTAGGACACAACAAATACAAAAACCATTTCCTGACTAATTCCTTGCTCCCCTCCTCCCTTAGTCTAACAAAAGGTCTTCCTTCTTGAGTTCATGGAGAGTTTGCGTGCTTTATGCATGACAATCTTTTCACAGGTAAATCTGTTTCTGTTGCAACCAAAAGAAATTCCTTTTCCTGGAAGCACAACTTGGAAGTGGCAATGGGCTGCTGTTATGATCAGCTGAGGCAACCAGCCTTTTGCTAGGCAGAGGAATTTCCCTGGAAATAAGTTTTCTCCACAACTCAATTTGGATGGGGTTCTTGGGGAGGCCTTCCTTCCAACATCAATGAGGCATGACCAAGCAAATTTCAGGACCTCTAGGTATATATGGAAGAGCCTGGAAAACATACTTAGAGAAAACAAACAAATAAAACAGCAATAATAGGGTTTTTTTTCCCTTTTAAAGCTTTCCTTGGCTGTCCACAAATTACCATGACTTGAGTCCAACCCTTTTGAGATAGGGTTGCACACATATTATCTAAATTAACATACTTGCTTTGGACAGGAGACTTCCTCCTTCTCACATGGTGTTTCAGTTTGACAAGGTCTCTACCCTTCCAATGTTAAAGGACAGATTCCATACACCATACATTATGCAGAACGCAAATCCACAATATAACCCATGCATCACTTCTCATGATTCAGGCTAGTGCATATCCATATATAAAACGAGCACCTAGAGGTTCATGAGAGGCTTTTTATTTTGTTGCAACAGATATGAATCTTAAAAAGAAAACATGAAATTGTGCACAAAATTTGGAGCTCCAAAAAGAGATTACCAGAGTTGGTTACCCCTGGATTATGAAAATGGTCACAAAAAGGGAAGAAAAACTTCAAAAACAAAAACAAAACAAAACTGAGGCCTCAATAGAACAATGCCAGCTTTTATCAGACATGTATGCCAGGGATCGGACCTAAAAATGGTTAGAGAACTGGATTAGAGAATTTAAACCATTGTACCTCAGTGGGGTGTTCAAGTTCCACTGAAACCCATCTTCCTCTGTGTCAGCTCATCCAAAATTTGTTCTGTGGGTCTCACATAGGTGTGAGAGTGGGTTTCATCAAACTTCAACAACAAAAATCCTAAAAGCAAATAATAGTTAATCCTTAAACAATTCTTAGCAGACATACCAGTAATTCTTAAAATTACTATATAATAATGTGCATGCACTAAACTTGAATTGCAGATCCCGATTTTCTTCATATATATAATAAAACAATCCTGGAAGGCAAATTCTGGTTAATACACCTTGACAAAGAAGGTTGAAATAACGGAGAGGCAGAAACTTAAAATAATTAAATGGAAATGTGTTATCCAGTAGCAAGCCTCATTAGGACTGGAGACTGGATTGAAACACAAAATCAAACAGAATTGGAGCCCTACCATGGTAAGAACATGACACATAGAAAGAATTTTCTGAACAAAACACTCAGAAAAAGTCATGCTCTAACAAGATACTTATAGATGTAGGCATAAAATATGATAGATAAGCATATAGATGCCTTTTTCCACAAGTAAGAGGTTCACCATATAGCTGAATAGGAAGATTGATGTGCACAGTTCATAGATGAAACATAACTATGAATGACATCAAGAGAACAAATGAAGATATATATTTTAAGGAATGCAGAACATTATTAAAGTCCAGATTTTCAATGAAGACCTAGAGTTTTCAGGAATCCTACCTACTAAATTACTAAGAAATCTAGAAAGGGCATTTGCATAGGAAACATGACACTGAGAATAACTGGATCGCTGGTACAGCAAAGTATTAGTTTCTCAAGACTTAAGAAAGAAGATGCACAGTGAGAGGGCAGTTCCACCCAAGGAAGGGTATAGATGTTCCTCTATAACACGTTATAACGTCAAATGAAAAGGGGTCTTGTAGAAACCAAAATTTGTGAGGCCGAACTTTAAGACACTGCTCTAAACAAAACCTCAGTACCAACAAGCAAAGGAACCCCCATATTCAAATGAATGAAATGTTGGGAAGCAGCCCAAAGTAAGACAGAAAAACTGCCAGATGCAACACCTGAAGACCACATGCTTCTGGTATGAGATGTCCTTAACAAAAAAATCACAAAAGAATAAAATTTCCAAAAGGTTGGATACTGTATTGCTTTAGCAGAATAGATGCTCCATATAAACCCAAGATTTCAAATATAAACTTCCAACCCATTGTCTCAGATCAAAAAACTTAACAAGAGATCTGTTAGCAAGAGATCTACACCATTTCTTTAAAGCAAAAGAGATCACAAACTAACTGTCTTAAAAATATTCCCCTTTAAATTAAAGCTACACAATCTAAGTACTAGGGAAACTAATAACGGCCACTAGAAAAATATTCTCAGACTCAAAATGTAAAGCAAAAAGAAATAAATTATCAGAGGAATAGCTTCTAATCTAGAAGAACTCTTAACCTCAAGGCAGTTTACAGGCAGGGTCCTTTCTCTGGCAGAGAAAGATTAGCTGTAAGTGGAATTTTGGGATGCCAGCTCCAGGCTGGAGATTTCTGAATATTTGAATTAAATTTGAAGATTACAAGGCATGCAGTCCATTTTCTTGGACACTTGCTCTCCCAGAGTCACTTGCCTTAGTGTTCTTGGGCATTACATTATATTTTTGAGTGATCTCCAGGTTCCACCTGGAGACTGGCACCCTTGCAAAACATAGTAGTGTTTTGAGCAAGCCAAGGAGCTTTCAAACTGACTTGCTTGTTTTAACATATACACATCTTCCTTCCAGGCATCTAAAATTACTCATTTTGTTTGTGGAGACATTTTTGAAGAGTTTCAAAAGTTTGAATTTGTATCCTTAGACCCAAAATCAGAATATGAGAATTCAGAAAAAATATCTCAATTGTGCCTCCCCCCTTAGATACCATGGGGCATATCTATAAACACAAGATGGGGAAGGTGATGAGATATCTGCCTGGTGGGGGTTCAGAATTTACACTTCTGATTTCTACAATTAAGACTAAATTTGGCTATGTAGCTTTTCTGGTTATGGATCTGATTTATAAAAAGACAGGTCTCTTTCTGTAAAGACACCTGGTTGCTTGTGCCTTCAAGAGGAGGGACTTGAGATGAAAATTTTCTTTCCTTCTTAATATCTCAGGGTACTGCATTCTAAAAATTATTATTCCTTTTACCCTTTTCTGGTTCTGTTGAAGATTTCAGATTGAGAAAAGAGAAGAGGATTAACATTCCTTCCCAATGGGGAGAGGACAGTTGGGTGTAGTGGTTAAGTGTGCGGACTCTTATCTGGGAGAACCGGGTTTGATTCCCCACTCCTCCACTTGCACCTGCTGGAATGGCCTTGGGTCAGCCATAGCTCTGGCAGAAGTTGTCCTTGAAAGGGCAGCTGCTGGGAGAGCCCTCTCCAGCCTCACCCACCTCACAGGGTGTTTGTTGTGGGGGAGGAAGGTAAAGGAGATTGTGAGCCGCTCTGAGACTCTTCGGAGTGGAGGGCGGGATATAAATCCAATATCTTCTTCTTCTTCTTCTTCAGGAAGGGAAAAGTCCCCTGTGCAAGCACCAGTCGTTTCCGACTCTGGGGTGACATTGCTTTCACAACTTCACAACGTTTTCACGGCAGACCTTTTTTTCTATGGGGTGGTTTGCCATTACCTTCCCCAGTCATCTACACTTTCCCCCCAGCAAGCTGGGTACTCATTTTACCGACCTTGGAAGGATGGAAGGCTGAGTCAACCTGGAGCCATTTACCTGAAAACCCTGCTTCCACTGGGGATTGAACTCAGGTCGTGAGCAGAGCTTAGGACTGCAATACTGCAGTTCTAACACTCTGTGCCACGTGTTCTTGTGGGGGGAGGGCAGGAGGACTGCAAATTTGCAATCTTTAACTTCCCTAAGCCAGGCTCCAATTTGGGGCTGATTTAGGCACTCTCTGTACATGCTCAGAGGCCTTCCCTTGAGCCTGAAATTTGTAGAACTGAAGCAGTAAATATTTAACAAAACTAGTTTAATCTCTCTTTCTCAGAGATATTTAGTTCTGGCATTTTAAAGGTGAAAATAAAGGTACAACTCTCTAAATCTCTTTCTCAATTATGGCAATAAATTGTATTTATTTAATTTGCATCCTGGCTGCATTTTAAAGGAGCTGAACCTAAGTTCTTTTGGGTAATGCAGTATCCATGCACCAACTAAATTTTAATACTGAGATAGCTAAATAGCCTTGATACACCACGAGGGTCTGGGAGGCATAAAATAAATAATGAGTACATTTCTTTGCCTAGACTAACCTAGCCTAAAGCCTATTTTACTAAACAGCCTCCTGACATAATTCCATTCGGGGAAACCCTTGGATTCCATCTGGACATTTGAACTCTGTATGATAATATCTAGCTCTCTGAATGTATACCCAGTTAGCTAATTACATAGAACAACTCTCTAAAACCAATGCTTTCATGCCTATTTTGTAAAATAAACTTTCTTTAAGTTTATTTGTGTGGTTATTTGCTTTCAGGGCCACCACAATCTGAGCCAAACTTATCCACTAGCCTTTAGAAGTACCTACTATCAATTTGTGAAAACTGACTTGGGGAACCCCTTGCTGCAGTGGTGTGGCTTGGTTTTCTCTAGACTTTTCCTAATAGGCAGAGGCTTAACTATGGCCTCTGTGCTAGAGGATTTATCCAGTCTGGTGGCAACCTACCTTCCTGGTGTTTCTGGGGGCAATACCAGACTTTGGACCTGTGTTAGACTATCAGTTGGCAAGTCTGCTGACCCACCTCAGCCAGACAGGTGGCAGACTTCGTCACACTAACAGAGATCTGATATTTTGGGCAAGACCACATTCTCTACAGTTAGTTTTATTTCCTGAATGGGCTTGCCGTATACAGACAGGACAGGTTGCTAGAGATCTAAAATGGAAGTCTAAGGAAAGATGAGATCCCAAGGGAACCAGGCTCTGAGCTGTCACTCACACCAAACTTCCATTACCCTGCAGAGAAAACTGAGTCTGCAGCTTGGAACTTTGTGCTGTGATTCCAGGAGATCTCCAGGCCTTCCCGAGAACTGGCCTCATCTATTTTTAGTCCAAATCATTGCTCTTCTGTTCTTTATTTTATTAAGGGGAGAGAGGTCTTTGTTACCTTACAAAGCCAGGTCTCTCCATTCTAAAAGACATTCAAATCCAAAAGTTAGATTTTTTCTTTCTTGAAAGGGAGGTTTAGGGACAAAGGAGCCTTGCCTGCCCATGTAGAACTACCATTCTCTGACATTTCCCAGAATTCTGGCTTTTAAGTTCCCCATGGCACCAAACATTTAGACAAGACACACTTTGAAACACAGAGGGTAGGGAGGGTGAGCTGCCAGTGGGATTCTGACAGCTTCAGACACAAAGAAAGCCTTATCCAATCGCTTCCCCACTTTCCCGGCTCAGACTCACTCGCGTGGCTGAGAACCTCTGTACCAGTGGGTAAAAAAATCTCTTGGAGGCTGTTAGGGTTCCCAAATCCCCCGCCTGGGCGGGGGACCCCCGATTTGGAGCCTCCTCCCCCTGCTGGCCAAAAATCTGGAAAGCGGGGGGAAATGGCGGCCCTTCCCACCTGCCCGAGACAAGACAAGCCGAGTGGGAGCAGGCCTCTGGCTGGGTTCTGGCTGCCGACCGAGGAGCGGCTGCAGCGGCGTCTTGCTCGCGAGGAGGGCGACGGGGCGCGGGCAGCGGCCGCCTCGCTTGCAGCCTTCCTTGCTCCGGAGGAGCCCCGAAGCCAGGCGAGGAGCTGCGGGCGCCGCCATGGCCGAGATCGGCATCGACCATTCCAAGCTGCCCGGCGTCAAGGAGGGTAAGGCGGTGGGGCTCCCACCAGGCAGGCCCTGCACTGCTGCCCTTGCCCCGTGGCCCTCTCCGCCCTGCCCTGCCTCCTTCTCCTCGGGGCCATGCGCAGGCAGGGCAGGGCGGAGAGGGCCCCGGGGCAAGGGCAGCAGTGCAGGGCCCGCCTGGTGGGAGCCCCGCCGCCTTACCCTCCTTGACGCCAGGCAGCTTGGAATGGTCGATGCCGATCTCAGCCATGGCGGCGCCCGCAGCTCCTCGCCTGGCATCGGGGCTCCTCCGGAGCAAGGAAGGCTGCAAGGCTTTTCTCTACTGTTGCATCCCTCCTACCCCACTCTCTTTCCCCATCCCTCCTACCCCGCTCTCTTTCCCCATTCTTATTAAGCTTCCCCTGTTGAAGGAAGGCAAAGAAAATCGAGTCGAGGGACAGCTTTAAGAGCAACAAAGTTTAATCCGAAGTACAACCTCTCGTGTGCAGGCACACTTCTTCTCCGTATCCAATGAAACAGAATTTAGGAGTTTGTACAGATAAGGACCCAGCAATCAGCAGACATCGTAATGGAACGTTATAGCAGACCCAGGCTTCACCCGAACCCATTCCAAAGAGAACCCTTCCACCTCTCTAGGAAGCAGCTCGGTTGCTTTAACTCCTTCAGAGCTGCAGACAGATCCAAGTGGCCAGTTCGGGTGAAGCTGGGTCTGAAGCAGTAGAGCAAAGTAAGAATCAAGTTTGCACCTTTAAGACCAACAAAGTTTCATTCATTCAGGCGGGCAGCCCCAGCACCACCGACCACAGCCCGGCCAGCCCTCCAGCGAGCGCCTGCCTTTCCAGGGAGCCCGCAGGCAAAGCGCCCCGGCCTCCCTCCTTTTCTCCCGGACCTGGGAGACACCCTCCCCACAGCCAGGGGCCCGCTTGGGAGGGCTACCTTTCTCCAAGTGGGGCCTGGAGAGCTCCCGGAATGGCCACGGAGCTCCTGGCTGCAGGAAGCCCCCCACTGGGAAAAGATGGCAGCTTTGGAGGAGGGTGGGCGCCCTCGAGGGCATAGCTTTCATCCCCCCCTCTGAGGTCCGTGTCCTTAACAGGCTCCGCCTCCAAAGCTTCAGGGGTTTTCCGACCTGGAGCTGGCAACCCAACGCCTCCCCAATACAGGTTGGAGATTCTCTGTTTTGGCATTGGGAAGGGGCTTGAGCCAGCTGGCACACCGAGGGGGCTCTTTTGTCAAAACCTGCCATGTGCCCCGTTCACACAAGAGACCTGCGGAGTGCCCAGGACTCAAGTAGGACTCCCAGCTGCTGGTGTGGTCAATATGGAGGGTGGGCCTTGCTGTCTTTTGCTCTCGAATGATTGCCAACGCCTGGGAAGGGGCACACTGAGGGCAGTCAAATGTGTGATAAAAGGAAGTCCTTCTTCACCCAAAGGTGATTAACAGGAGGTGGTGACAGCTGCAGGCATGGCTGGCTTTGGGGGGGGGGGGTTGGATAGGCGTGTGGAGTGGGGGTCCATCGGTGGCTATTAGCCACAGCGTATTTGTCTGAGGCAGTGATGCTCTGTATTCTTGGTGCTTTGGGAGGGCACAGTGGGAGGGCTTCTGGTATCCTGGCCCCGCTGGTAGACCTAGGGTTGCCAATCCCCAGGGTCATCAGAAAGCGGGGGAGAGGGGAGGGAAATGTCTGCTAGGAACTCTATTATTCCCTAGGGAGATTTATTCCCATAGAAAATAATGGAGAATTGATCGGCGGGTATCTGGGACTCGGGGGGGGGGGGCGTTTTTTCAGGTAGAGGCACCAAATTTTCAGTGCAGCATCTAGTGCCTCTCCCCAAAATATCCCCCAAGTTTCAAAACGATTGGACCAGGGGGTCGAATTCTGTGAGCCCCAAAAGAAGGTGCCCCTATCCATTATTTCCTGTTGAAAGAAGGCATTGAAAAGGTATGCCGTCCCTCTAAATGTGATTGCCAGAACTCTCTTTGGAGTTCAATTATGCTTGTCACAGCCTTGATCCTGGCTCCATCCCTAATGTCTCCTGGCTCCACCCCCAAAGTCCCCAGATATTTCTTAAATTGGACTTGGCAACCCTAGAGGCTGTGCCTCCTCTCATTCACACACACACACACCACAGAAATCCTCCCAGTTCCTAGCCTTTGTGCTTCAGCGCCACAATGGAGCCTACTTAACAGGGTTTAAAGGATGATCAGGCCCTTCTTCCCTCCTAAGGAGAGGTAATCCAAATTCCCAAACATTTCATAAGACAATCCTGAAGATCTTCCAATTCCCTACACACGTCGGTTCAATCAGGCATGGGATCTTGGCTGGCCAACCGAATACCCTTCCCCACCGAGGCGGAGAGAGCTGGACTCAGTCAAAAATATGACTCTGGCACCTAGTCTGCTGTTCCCGCCACGAGGGTGAAAGGCAAACGGTTAATCAGGCCGCCTAAGAGTAGGAAAAATCCTCCCCGTTATTCCTCGGCCAATGTCACCATTTTATGTAGCAGGGAAATAACGAGGCACACACTTACTGATTGAAAACGAGGTATTTTACTATTTGGCACCAATAGCAAGGTTCATTAAGTTTAAAACAATGTTATTGGTAACATATGGTAATAAATCTATATCTTGCATCTTTAAAAAAAAAAGCTTCTTTGATCTACCCCATATATTACTTTCCACCCACCCCTCCCTCCGTTACTTGACCCCTGTCGGTGTTATTTACTTAAAATGCAAATATTTAAAGGTACCCTTAACTATTAAAACAAAAATTTATATTCTTCTTCTTTTTAAAACAATCATTATCAAAGATTGTCCAATGTCTTTTTATTTTCCACTCTTTTTCTACATATCGTCTAAACTTTTTCCATTCCGTCTTAAAAACTTCTAAATCATAGTCTCTTAATATTCTTGTTAATTTGTCCATTTCACTCCATGTCATAACTTTTATAATCCAATCCCATTTCTCTGGTATTTTTTCTTGCTTCCACAACTGTGCATACAATGTCCTGGTGGCTCAGAACAAGTACCAGATTAAAGTTCTATCTTCTTTTGGAAATTTTTCCATTTGTAGTCCCAACAGAAAAGTCTCCAACTTTGTTAAAGTCATATCCCAAGATCTTAGAAATCTCTTGCTGAATCATCTGCCAAAACATTTTAGCTCTTTCACAAGTCCACCACATATGGTAGAAAGAACCTTCATGCTTTTTACATTTCCAACATCTGTCTGGCATCTTATTATTCATCTTTGCCAATTTTTTAGGAGTTATATACCATCTATACATCATCTTAAAACAGTTTTCTTTAATACTTTGACATGTTGAAAGTTTCATAGAGTTCTTCCACAAATATTCCCAAATTTCCATCTGTATTTCTTTATTTACATTAATTGCCCATATAATCATTTGCGATTTCACTACTTCATCTTCTGTAGACCATTGTAGAAGTAATTTATATACTTTTGAAATTAATTTATCATTGTTTCCAAGCAGAACTTTTTCCAATTCTGTTTCCTCTTTTCTTATTCCTTCAGTTTTAATATCATTCTCCACCAAGCTCTTTATTTGTTGCATTTGAAACCAATCATATTTATGACTCAACTCTTCAGCAGTTTTCAGTTCTATTTTGCCACTTTGTATTTTTAATAATTGATTATATGACAACCACTTTTCTTCGCCTATCTCAGCCATTATTTTTATTACTTCAGCTGGCACTATCCATAACGGTCTTCTCTCATCTCCATTTTTCTTGTATTTAATCCATGTATTTAGCAAATTATTTCTTATATAATGGTGAGAGAAAAAACCATCCATCTTCTTTTTTTCCATAATACAAATACACGTGCCAGCCAAATTTATTTCTGTGACCTTCCAACACAAAAAGTTTTATGTTTAACAACGTTATCCATTTTTTAATCCACTCTAAACAAACTGCTTCCTGATATAATTTTAAATTCGGTAGTTGAAACCCACCTCTTTCTTTTGGATCTGTCAAAATTTTCATTTTAATCCTTGGTTTCTTCCCAGCCCACACAAATTCTGAGATTTTCCTTCGCCATTTATTAAATTGTTTGCCATCCTTCACAATAGGAATAGTTTGAAACAAATACATTATTCTTGGTAAAATATTCACTTTGATTGCAGCTATTCTACCCAACAATGACAAATTAAGCTTATTCCATTTTAACATCTTCATCCATTTTACGCCATAACTTCTCATAATTATTTTTAAACAGATCAATATTCTTTATTGTTATCTCCACCCCTAGGTATTTTACCTTAGAGGTGACTTCACAAACTTAGAGGTGACTTCACAACCTTGTTGCTTGTTCATCCGCATATTTTTACACAGAATTTTTGATTTTTCTCTATTAATACAAAGTCCCGCCAATTCCCCATACTCTTGTATCTTAGCTAGCAGCAAAGATGTAACTTGTGTGGGGTTTTCATTTATAAACATTATATCATCAACAAAAGCTCTATATTTGTAAGTAAATCCTTTTATTCTTAAACCTTCTATAGCTTTTTCTTCTTGGATCTGCATCAATAATATTTCAAGAGTCATTATAAACAACAATGGTGAAAGCCTTGTCTAGTACCTTTGCTAATTTTCATATCTTCTGTTAGATCTGTGTTTATATACAACCTTGCACTTTGTTCAGAATATATTGATTTTATCATTCTTATAAAGTTTTCACCCAGCTACATTTTTTCCATTACTGCAAACATAAAGTCCCAATTTAAATTATCAAATGCTTTCTCTGCATTTCCAAAGAATGCTACTTCTTTTTCTGGATGTCTTTCATAATATTCTACAATATTTACAACAGTTCTAATATTGTCTCTTATTTGTCTTTTGGGAAGAAACCCTGCTTGATCTTTCTTTATAAAATTTATCAAATATTGTTTAAGCCATTCTGCCAAGATTCTTGTAAATATTTTATAGTCATTATTTAATAGTGAAATTGGTCTCTAATTTTTTACGTTCGTGACATCTCTATGTTCCTTAGGTATCAACGAAATAACAGCTTCTTTCCATGTGTTTGGTACTGTCCCTTTTATTCTTATCGTATTCATCAACTTCTGCAATTTTGGTATTAACTCATCTTTAAAAGTTTTAAAATATTTAGCTGTATATCCATCAGGCCCAGGTGCTTTTCCATTCTTCATTGCATTAATCGCTGCTTCAATTTCTATTTTTTCAATTGGATCATTCAAAACTTTTTGCATATTTTCAGTTAAGAGCTCTATTTTTATCTTTTGTAAATACTCATCCATCTTTTCTTTATTTATTTTAACACCTTTAAACAATTTGGCATAATACTTTAAAAATTCTCTTTCTATTCCCTCTTGAGTAACCACTTCTCTTCCATCTACCACAATTCTGTTAATAATTCTATTTTCTCTCTTTTTCTTCAATTGCATAGCCAAATACTTTCCCGGTTTATTTGCTCCCTCAAAGAATTTCTGATGAAGTCTTTTCAAACTCCATTCCACTTCTTTATTTAACAAATGCCTCAATTGAGTTTGTAATATTGTAATTTCCCTTAAAATTTTCTTTTCCCTGGCCTTTTTCTCAACTCCCCTTCCTTTTTCTTTATTTCATTTTGAATGTCCAACAACTGTTTTTCTTTTACTCTCTTATCTTTATTATTCAAAGTAATCAACATTACTCTCATTACTGCTTTATAGGCATCCCAGACTGTCTGAAAATCAATATCCTCTTTGTCATTCACTTGGAAAAAAGCTTTAGTTTTATTTTCTAGGTATGTCACTGTTCTTTATTCTGTAGCAAATCTTCATTCAATCTCCATCTTCTCACCTTCTTGGACAATTTTGTAATCCACATTATTGGGTTATGATCAGCACCAATTTTAGCTAAAATCTCTATTTTCCTTGTTATAAGACCTAAATCTTTAGTTTCCCACAACATGCCAATTCTAGAAAAAGTTTTGTGTCTTGCAGAAAAGAAAATATAGTCCCGAACTTCAGGATTAAATTTCCTCCATATATCTTCCAGATTTTCTTGTTTAACCAGTTCAAAAAAAGACTTTGACAATTTTCCTTCTTTACTATTGTTTTTTTTCCCTCCCGACCTGTCCAATGAGTTCTTAACTGTTCAATTAAAATCTCCCATTATCAAAACTTGGTCATAGGTCAATTCATCAAGCTGTTGTATAATGTCTTTTAAAAAACCATCATTTGCACCATTAGGTGCATAAAGTCACAATAACAATGTTTTATTTCCATCTAATATTGTCTCTACTGCTACAAATCTTCCATCTTTATCTTTAAATACTACTTTTGGCTCCAATTCTTGTTTAATATAAAAAACCACTCCCCTTTTCTTCTGTTCAGCCAATGAAAAAAATTCCACTCCCAATAGTTTGTTCCATAAAGATTTATAATCATTTTGTTTGATATACACTTCTTGCAAACAAATTATATTACAGTTTTGTTTCTTAATCCAATGAAATGTTGCCCTTCTTTTTTGTGGTGAATTTAGTCCATTTACATTCAAAGACAATAATTTGTAATTCATCATAGTGCAAATTCTTTATTTTCTTCAAAAAATCTACGCATATCCTGTGCATTTGTAATTGTAATTCTTTTCCCCTGGAGTTCAAAACTCAAGCCTTCAGGTATTATCCATCTAAACCTCATTCCATTGTCTCTCAATTTTTCTGTCAACTTTTTATGTTCTTCTACCATTTATCACTTGCCTTGGCAACTCCTTCATGATTCTCACTCTACTGCCTCCCACTATCAATGTCTTTTCAAAGTTTTTACTCATGATCCTTCCCACCATTTCCTTTGTCATATATCTTATGACAACATCTCTTGGTAAGTTATTATTCTTGGCATAAAGTGAGTTCACTCTATACATATAGTCATACATGTTTTTAGTCTCTTCGGGGTCTTCCTCTAAAAATTCTGCAATTATTTTTATTATATATTCTTTTAAATCACCATCCTCCTTCTCAGGTACTCCTCTCAGATGTATCTGAGTCTCCATCAATTTGCAGTCATGGATTGTCACTTTTTCTTGCACTTTCAACAAGGTGGAATCATATACTTTCATTCTACCTTCTACCTCCTGCATCTTCTTAGATGTTTCCTCAGTTTCCTTTCTGAGATCTTCCATATCTTTTTAAATCTCTGCAATAATTTTTTTCCTGATTCATTTATCATCTCTCTCACCTCTTTCATCATTCTGGCCTCCATTGCCTCCAATCGGTCCAGGATTTTTCCAATGAAGTAGCCCTTGTACGGGGCTGCTTGTGTTCAGACATCTAAAAAACAATGAAAATTTGGACCTCACCAATTTCCAATTCGATTATCAGATTCAAAAGAGTAGGACTTGCCCTTTATAACAAGCCCAATTTCACCATACTCGGAGCTCCCAAAGTCAAAGTATTTATTTTTAAAGATTTTAAATCTTCCAAAATGGCAGACACAACTTTTTACTGCTCCTTACAATTTTTTTCCCCTTTTAAAAACATCCGATGTCCACACAAATAATATGACCAATAGTATTTAACTTCTTACCCTCTTCTCAGTTAACTCCAATAATTTTTAATGTCCCGAATTCTTTAAAAACATTGTTTTTATTTTGACCTCCCAGCAATGGCCGCCGATGTTTCTCAATGGTAGTAAATTCCTAGAGTAGGTTTTCCTTCCGCTACTTCCTGCTTTTGTTGCCACGAAGTCTCATTCACACTGGTAAGGAGATCTCACGATACTTGACGTACTTCCTGTCTTGCTTGAATCTGCTGCAGGTCTGTGACGATGGTGCTCTTTTTTCAAAACCGCAAATAGACTAAACAATAAATTCCTTTCCACTTTTTAACACTGTCTTTTATATTTATAAAGTCCAAATTTCACCTCTTCCTCCCCTCTTCTTCCAGACTTTCTAGATTTTCCTTTTCCACCTTTTAAATTTATTCCATTAAGCTGTAAATAGTTCTGGAATGAAAGATAGTAATTGTACCTTCTCTTTCAATTATCCAAGTTCCCACTGGTCTTGCAAAGCTTTAGATGTTTAGCAATGTCCAAGAAGGTTAGGATCCTGTCGAGCTTATGTCAAATAAATGACTTTGAAAACTTCTGCAGATGATGAAAATGCAACTCTTCCTGGAGACCCCTCAAAGGAGCCCCCTCCCCGGGACTCCCTTTTAGGTAAATCTCCTCAAAGTTTCCTGTGCATATCTTGGACTAATCTCTGACTGAGAAAAGTAGGCAGTAGGCATTAAATTGCTTTCCACTACCCCAAACAGAAGTTCCGGCCTGCTCCCGTTATGAGAAGCAGCTCAGTTCGACATTTTCTTCCCCCGGAAGTCCCAATAGCAAGGTTCATTTGAGCAGCAAGGCTCCGAAAAATAATGAACCCCTGCACACTTCTCAAACCATCCACTTTAAGCAAACGCAAGCCTGCAGGCTGGCCCTTTACACGTTATCTGATTCACTTCCCCTCTCCCCTTTCTCCCTGGTAGTTTTCAAGTGTGTCTCTGCTTATCTATTCAAATGCCCCACCTTCCTGTATGAGTCTGCTATCAGCTTTCAGCAATATGATCCTTCTCTGTGGGGCCCCTGTCTGTTATCTATTTTACAACCTTGGATTCCACCCTTAGCATGTCGGTTTTAACAGTTACAGCTGCTTCAACTATTGCATCAGACATTTTCTTCTGAAGGCACAAAAACCATATTTTCATTTATTATTATTATAGAGGTATTCATTAATTATTCAAGGGTCTCCCCTTTAATATGCTGATTTGCTTTTCCACCTTGTCTATAAATGTGAATGGTTTTCTTCCATTTCATTATAACTGAAGAAGTGTGCATGCACATGAAAGCTCATACCTTGAATAAAACTTGTTGGTCTTAAAGGTGCCACTGGACTCTTAACTTTATTCTATTGCTTCAGATCAACATAGCTACCCAGCTGGAGCTATCTTACAACACAGCAGCGCTGTTAACATGATGACTAAGCTTGAAGCAAATGTCTATTGCAGGCCAGGATCCTGATGCCTACATTCTGTTCTGCTAGAATTGGCCAATCAGGAGGTGAGGCATTTCAGAGGGAAATGCAAATGAAGGATCTTAGAGGGCACAGTGCAATTGGCAAGTGCCTGCCTGAGTGGCATGGTTTTCTATGTTCTAAGTGTATATATTTGTTCACTGCCAATTTGTAGTTGGTGACTGCTTCTCAATAAATGTGTTTAAATCTGGATCTGCTCCAGTCATAAAGGACAAAGAAAGCTGGGGGGTCTGATGTTAATAGTGAAAGGCTGTCTGGTAGGCCTCCCCCTTCTTTGCTACTTCTTTCCCCCCAGTGTGTCCTCCAAGGCACTTTCAGCCTTAGTAAAGCTCTCTCAGCAAAGCTAAGTCGAAGTTAGAGGGAACCAGTGAAGTGCACTGGTTTTGTTTTAATATTTTATTAATTTTAATAGTTTAATCTCATTGTACTCTGCCCTGAGCCTGTTCCCGGGATAGGGCAGAATAAAAATCAACTAAATAAAAAAAACAAGCGCTTCTGCATTCATCCGGTGTGTGTGGGAAAAGTCCAGAATTAAATACATTAGATTAGACCTCACCCAATTGTCACAGACATAGCTATAGGGACCACACAGCAAACACAGCCGTGTTATTTTTTTTTTAAAGAAAGCTAAAGAAAAAAGACAAGAAGCCAACCAACAATGACCGCCACGTTATAAAACTCCAAAACGACTGCAGGCGGGCACTGTGGCTTAAAAACCAGAAACCTCGATTCCAGATATTCAACCAACCACGTGATACACCTAGGGCTACTAAGTACTGTCTGAGCTGTCGCTGTTGTGTCGTCAATAGCAGCTTCGATGAGGCGCTCTACCCGTTCACGCGAACTCTGTGGTACTGCGAGCCGGCTGTTTCTCTCCGCGCCTATGACGGGAAACTGGGAGGGCCAAATTGGTGTTGGGCAGCAGATGGCGCTGTAGCTACTCCTGGATGACGATATTGCGGTGGCTGCGAAAGCAAGGGACAAGTGAGCTGCGGCGCGCTCTCTGGGGCTTGCTGCGGTAGTCGCGCGCTCTCTCTTCCTTGGGAGCCTCCAAGATCGGCGGCCGTTGGGCCGAGGCAGGAATGTTCCGCAAGGCGCGGCGCGTGAATGTGCGGAAGCGGAACGAGTCGGAGGAGGAGGACGAAGAGCGGGACGAGGAGTCACCCCAGTCACAGCTGCCGCCTCCAGGAGGAGATGGGCCTGCGGGTGAGGCCGCTCCGCCACTTCCGAAGCCGCCCCTTCTGCCGCTCCCGACCGGCTGCGTTCCTCTTGTCTCTCCCGCTGGTGGCGGTGGGGGGCCCGGCGGCTTCGCTTTAGGCGGTGCCGATGCAATTGGCCGGGGAAGCCCAGTCTTGTCGGCCCCGCCGCCTCCTCCCTCGCAACAGCCGGCGCCGCCACAGCAGCTCCCGCCTGGAAACAACGGCCTCCTGCCGGCGGGTTCGAAGGTTAAGGAGCGGAAGAACAAGAGCAAGGAAGCGGCGGGGCCTCCGCCACGCGGGAGCCTCAAGCTCCTCAGCTTCCAAGACGAAGAGGAGGGTAAGCGAGCAAGCATGGGCCGCTGTTGTGTCTCTCCTATTCCTGTCCGTTTCCCATCCCCTGTTGCGTCGCTGTTTCCCCTCCACATACCTGGTCGTCTCCGCTGGTTGGGGTGACGTTAGCCGAACTCATCGCTCGTGATGACGGCCTTCTCCGGTTACGCTGTACTCCAGTAAATGGCCAGTTGATTGAAACCAAGCAGTTTTGACGGTTTGGCCTGGGTAAGAGGTAAAGAAGTCCCCTGTGCAAGGCCCAGTCGTTTCCGACTCTGGTGTGACGTTGCTTTCACAGCGTTTTCACGGCAGACTTTTTACCGGGTGGTTTGCCATTGCCTTCCCCAGTCACCTACACTTCCCCCCTAGCAAGCTGGGTACTCATTTTACCGTCCTTTGGATGGAAGTCTTGAGTCAACCTGAGCCGGCTACCTGAAACCAGCTTCCGCGGGGATCGAACTCAGGTCGTGAGCAGAGTTCAGGCTGCAGTACTCAACTTTACCACTCTGCGCCACGGGGCTCTAAAAATGGACACCATGGGGTATTGCTGCCATTCCCAGATTACTGGGAGATTGCAAAGCAGTCGTTGCAGCTGTTTTTAAACCAGTGTTACTTGAAGACACAACGTTGTCTAGAGCTAGGATTTGCTATTTTGATTGTGGAAGAAGGAAATGGCTGTCAGGGAGTCTGTAGATGGGCACACTATGATGCATGCAGTGGGGACTATTTCTCTATCCCATTTCCCTGCTACACTAGTTGCTTGAGTCATCTGTAGAATGGTCTTGATTAGATTTATTTAGAAATGTCATTGATTTCGCTATTCAGAATTGCTACCATAGTTTTTCATGGTACACTTCTGCAACATTTAGAGTTGTCCCTCACAACCTTAAAATGTGAAGCATGTACAGAATGTACACACACTCTGTATTAGTTCAGATAGCATGTTCAAGTACAGTGTTTCTCATTAAAATGAAATGGAGATTGCTTCTTCCTCAAAATATGCTTCAGCAGTGACATTTGACACATGAACAGGAATGTATGTACTCCATTTGCAATTAAGTACATGTATCATGAAAGACTCCAGAAGACCCTGACTGGGTTGCCCAGGTAAGGCTGATTTTGTCAAATCTCAGAAGCTAAACAGGGTCAACTCTGGCAAGTATTTGGATGGGAGACCTCCTTGGAATACCAGAAGTCATGAGGATAGGGGCAAGCTTTATTCACTGAGTATTCTTTAGGCCCCAGTAGCGGTCAGTCCCCAGAAGTCACCATGATTTCCAGGTGCACACACACATGCAGACATGCACATATAAATACAAAAATACCAAAGAAAGAAAGATTGCAGAAGATATAAGCAGTGTCACTGAGAACTATTATTACCAGATTTTTCATAATGAGTGACTCCCTATGGGCAGAAAAAAACCTTGTGTGTGAAAGATACACATTTTAAAATATTACTGTATCCTTTAAAACATAGAGTTGGTCCAGTTGCTTTGTGATTGTTGCTTCCACATAATTTAAGGGGGGGGGAGGAACAGGTATCCTCTTTTAATTCTTTCTTGGGCTTTTTCATTGTTCAGTAAGGAAAGTTGTTGAAATTAGTTTGTGTCTTTCAATAATAAGTCGTAGCTCTGTTTGCAGCTGAAGGTAAAGATACTGTTTGTCTCTAGGCTGAGTTGATGGTGATATGGGAGATAATCTATTTACTTTCCTCCTCACAAATGTTATGAGAGCACAATGGAAATGTGCCATACCACAGCATGGCTGTCTTTTCTGTTTGAATTTGCTCTTTACCTTGTTCAGTTAGTGAAATATTCAGATGACCCTGTTTTGCTGCACAGTTTGTGTAGTTAATCTCTCTGCTGTAATGCAACTGATGCTAATCAATATAAGGCCTGTTCTAGCTCTGCAGTCTGCATTACTAACTTCTTGTGGCTGTCACAGAAGAGGTCCTGAAAGGAAATAAGAGCTTTTTGATTTTGTGTTTCTTTTTATGCTGGTTGAATGCTAAAGTAGTTAGTCTGAATGATACTGCTTGTTTGGTTGAGTCCAGAACTAGAGCAAATTAAACTAATCTTTTTGTTTTTGTTTTGAACCTTTTGGGTGAAACTATTATCTGCCATAAAATAGGGAAGCCAAAAATTAGCTAGTTGAGATTTTGGCAAAATCACTCTCATATTCCAAGCCCAAATTTCATTTGCCAGTACCTTTCCTTAGTGGGAAACTCCCAGGCCTACATTAGTCTGTATGTCCCAGGACCTAAATAAGCTGATACCTCTGATCCTGTGGAATGTGTGGAACAAATATATATGTGTGCCTTAGAACAAGCTGTACTTGTGAAATACAACTATGATATTCAAACTCCTGTCTTTAGAGTCAAGGGTAGATTTGGTCTGATATTGAGTCTGGTTCACCTTGGATGTAGGCAGGCCTTTTTTTCTGGAAAAAGAAGAACCGGAACTCTCAAGAGGGAAATGAAGGAGAAACACATGAGTGCCTCTCATGAACTTTTAAACATTTTTTGAGAATTTTGTTTCATTAAGAGGTTCTGGAACTCAGTTCTGCCATGTTCCCCAGAAAAAAAGCCCTGTAGGTATTCAGATTGTTTTACTGAGACTTTGTAAGAGCTGTGTCTGTAAAGACTGTATTTTGGAACAAATATCTGCAGAATGCATGTGTGGCACATCAGTTCTAAATATGTACAAATAAATGTCTTTTCACTTAAAATATATGGAAATTTGGATCTGCAACAGTCTTATTGCTTGTTTGTATTGGAAGGAAAACTTCCTTTCTGTTTCTCTCTCTATGTATATGTACCTCTCTCTCTGTCTCCCCCCCCCCAATCTATTGTTCTTCACAACTAGTATGCATTGACTTTGTAGACGTTGTCTGAGCCAGAGGGAAAACTTGTAAAAAGCAGACCATCTTCATCAAATCAAAGTTAACTCGGTTCTCATCTTGAGTCCTGAGTACAAACAGAAGAAGGGATGGGTTGACGCTATATTGTTCAGGAACTGAAGTTTATAATTTCACAGAAGCATCCTGACCTTGAATATTTTACTAAATATAATACTACCTTGACCTAAAGAATTGTTTGTACTATCAAAACAGTAATTTTGATACTTCAGTATTTAAGTTCAGAATTATATTTACTAAATTTAGATTATGTCCTGTTTTCAAAGTTCTTATTTTAGATTTTCTGTGGATAAAAGTTTTGAAAACAACCTTATTGACCAACAAGCCTTACTTAGCATTTATTAATTACAGTGGGTTTCAAGAAGTCCTGTAATTAACCAGAGAAATAGTGCTCCAAGATGCAATGCATCTTGCAACATTCTTGTAGATCTTTAATCATTTGCTGCAAAAGTTAAAAGTTTTTCCCCTCCTTTATTTTAAAAGGCTGTTTTCAAAGCTTTCAGCCCTGGCCCGTCTAGTGGAATGAGCTCCCCCTGGAGATCCGGGCCCTGCGGGATCTGCTCCAATTTTGCAGGGCTTGTAAAACAGAGCTCTTTCACCAGGCTTTTAGCTGAGGCAGTGGACGTCACTTGTTACTGGCCTCCCCCCTTCATTCCATCCCAGTGGTATAAGATCTGCTGGACCTGGACAATAAGTCATGTCTGTGACGCAGAACCTGCCATTTTAGTCTCTATTTTCACTCTGTAGTTTTGGATTTTATATATTTTAAATTGGTCTTTTATTGTTTTTATTGTTGATTTGTATGATGTAACCCACCCTGAGCCTGTCCTATGGGAAGAGTGGGCTAAAAATAAAGTAAATAATAATAAATAATAAATAAAGCCAGCAAAAGAAATTCCACTGTCTTTTGGGTCTGTATATAATTTTGGTTGTCTTTATTTTTCTTTTAAAAGAAACCGAAGAAGTCTTTAAAGTGAAGAAATCAAGTTACAGCAAAAAGATAGTAAAGCTGCTTAAAAGGGAATATAAAGAAGATCTTGAAAAATCTAAGATAAAAGTGGAATCTAATTCTTCAGCTGATGGTAATTTTATAAAATTGTAACCAAAATGTAATTTTTTAAAATAAAACTAACACATAGTTATTAGAAAATTGTTTGCCCCTTCCTGCATTTGTCTCTGTGTCCCTTTTCCCATTTCTCACCATCTCCATATTCTGTTCTTCTCTTTGTCCTGTTCTGCAGTGCAGACTCTGTCTCCTCTTGTATTCCCGGACACCTGGAGTGTTGAGAATGCAAGGAGAGAGAGAATCCTTCCATGGAGCATGGGCAAAAGCCAGGGGAGACTTTCCCACCATAAAAGTAGGCTCAGTGATTGATAGATTTTTTTGTGGTCCTCATGGTGTAGCCTTGTATTAAATAAGACTGCACAATTAATACTAGGTACTGAATGAAAGGAGATACCAGTTTCAGTTCTTAGGAGTATAATATTGCATTGGAGGAAGAAATCTGGGTTGAGGCGGCTATGGAGGAAAGAGCAGCAGAAATGAAAAGTGACAACCAATTAGCAGAGATAAGAGAGCAGAACCAAAAGTGGTGAGAAGAAAGAAAACAGGTGTGTGGAGGGTAGAAAAGCAGGGGGGGAGCATGGTCTTGCAGGGAAAGAGATTCTCCCCTAGAAGTCTTTGCATGCCCCTTCTTATTTTTTATTTATTTATTTAGAATTTATATCCCGCCCTTCCCACAAGTGGCTTCTTGCATTTTTATACTGACTGTGATTATCTCAGTGCATAGTTTCAAAACTGTAACAAGGAAGTGTAGTCTCAATATCAACTGTAAAAATTTCTAATGAGAGATTGCTAGGAATGATTTCCTCCAGGTTCCTTTAGAATCCTTATTATTTAGAAGCTTAAGCATTTTTTAGTTTAGAACACAAAGTAACTAATATACTTTGTGAAATTTTGAAAGGGGTTCAGTTCAGTAATATTTCAGTTATTTGAATGTCTCATATTAGTTCCTTTCTTGAAATTAAGCTGCCTTAAATTGTGTGTGAAAACAATCTGGATCTTCACATTAAAATCTATTTTAGTTGTTTGTAATGTGTGTTTTAGTTTAAAAACTCCTGTTAACTGTGACTTTTCCCCTAAAGACAGTTAAAATATAGACTTGTGTTACAGCTGAACAGTCTGTCGACAAAACAGGACAAACTAAAGATGCAGTTCAAGAAGATGGAGCTGCAAATAGTGAACAAGGAGAGGAGGAGATGGAAGTTGAAAGTGAGAAGGAAGAAGAAAAACCAAAAGCTGCAGGAGCTTTCTCAAGTGCTTTATCCTCTCTGAACGTTCTACGTCCAGGTTGGCATATTATAATAAAGGCAATATTGGTAACATTTGTCTGATTCCGTGTAACCGTATTTTCTTCAAATTCTAAGGCCAAAATAATCTCTGTCTTTCTCTTGAAGAATTTAAAATTTCTGATTTCTAGTCATTATATATTAAAGCCCAGCTATGTAGTTACTAATTTAATAATATATAGGAATCTTTAGTCCTGCAGTATCCTTATTATCCTTATTATCCCTGATGTAAGTAACACAAATTTGAGTAGACTTCGGAGGATGATGGAAAACAATAGGGCCTCATAGGGCCAGGACGATAAATGGGTAGTGTATGGTTTGGGTTGTTGGTGTGAGGGCTGAGGTTAGGCGGATGATGCTGTCTCCTCCTAGTTTTAGTAGAATTGCTGTGAGGACTATTGATCCGGCAGTGGGGGCTTCTACATGGGCTTTAGGGAGTCATAAGTGTAAGCCGTATAAGGGCATTTTGACTAAGAAGGATATTATGCATGCGAGACATATTAGATTTGTTGGGAGAAGAATAGTGTGGTGTAGAATGAGGAGGGGGATGAGTGCGTGGTTGTTGGTTGAGTGGATGTAGAGTAGGGCAATTTGTAGTGGGAGGGATCCTGTTAGAGTGTAAAAGATAAAGTATGTTCCGGCATTTAGGCGTTCAGTTTGGGCCCCTCATCGAGTAATTAAAATTAGAGTTGGAACAAGAGTTGCTTCGAAGGGCGTATAAAATATAATAAGGTCTGTTGTAGTAAATGTGAATAATAGCGTGGTTTGTAATATGGCGCATGTTGTAAGGAACATTCGTTTTCGACTATTTGGTTCGGGAGCTGGTTCGGGACCTTTGTCCATGGGGTCACAAAGAGTCAGATTCGACTGTGCGACTGAACAACAAAAATCCTTATTATAACAGCTACCAGTAAGGCATTAGTAAGCTTGATGATGTGGAAAAGTCAAATATGGTAGCTGTGACACTGTTAAAAATGATTTGCCTTAAGAATAGTTATATGAGTGCTACTAAAAGTGTGTGGTAGCTGCATTCACTGATTTTATCATAAATGTTTAGTAATTGATATGCAGTAATTATTACAACTACTACTATAATATGTGGGCTGGATCTCAGTGACAGCATTTAAAAAATGCATGACCTTTCTTTCCAGGAGAAATCCCAGATGCTGCTTTTATTCACGCTGCTAGGAAAAAGCGCCAAATGGCTCGTGAGCTTGGGGACTTCATACCCCTTGACAATGATCCTGGGAAGGGGCGCCTTGTTAGAGAAGATGAAAATGATGCCAGTGATGATGAAGACGATGATGAGAAAAGAAGGATAGTCTTTTCAGTGAAAGAGAAATCTCAGAGGCAAAAGATCGCAGAGGAAATAGGTAATTTATTTATTTATATTTTGACTTATATCCCGCCCTTCCCACCGAAGTGGCTCAGGGCGGCTTACAACATAGTAAACTTACATAAATTTAGCTTAAAAACATTTACATAATAAGGATTAAAACAATAAATTAATAAGACATAAAAACATAAAAACCAGCGGTCTATTAAATGCATTCTAGTTCCATCCAAAAAATTTCTCAGTATTAGTTAGTTGTTGTAGGCCTGCCGGAAGAGGGCTGTCTTACAGGCCCTGCGGAACTGCCCTAGGTCCCGCAGAGCCCTCACCTCTTCCGGCAGCTGGTTCCACCAGTAAGGCGCCGTTACCGAGAAGGCCCGATCCCTGGTGGATTTCAGGCGGGCCTCCTTTGGCCCGGGGATTACTAACAGGTTTTGTGAACCCAATCGTAGTACTCTCTGGGGAACGTGTGGGGAGAGACGGTAATGTATCAAGATCAGTGGAAAAGTTGCAATAAGTTTCAAATGTCATGCTGTGGTTATTAAAAGATTTCTTATTGATATAGGAAAAATAAGTTCTACTGAATGTAGGAGTTTCAAAAACACTTCTTGATAATAGCATAAGCAATAACTGTTCAGGGGAAAAAATCTCTTTTGCTCAGGTATCGAACTCATTTTTTATGAGGGCCGGATCTGAGATAAGTTAGACTTTGTTGGGCCAGGCCATATGTGTGCCTATTTAAGATTAGATAGCAGAGATATAAACTTTATAAAGGACATTGACAAACACAATTAAAGATTTAAAAAAAAACAAAAAACCTTAAAACATTAGCACTTATTGGTCTTAAAGGTGGTTTCTTTGTATTTCTCCCATGAGATCCAGGGAACTGGGCAAAGGAAGTTCTGACACTTTCCTGCCTTCCCCAGGGGACCAGGAGGGGGAGGAGCCTCAGCCAATAGAAGGAAGAGAGGCTTGGCTTAGTAGCTCTGCTGCGTGATTGTGATAACCTCGCAAAGCAAACTCTTCCTCTCCCCCCTCCTCCCCAAGGGAGAAGCCTCAGCCAATGGAGAAAATAGAGGTTTTGCTCTGTCGCTCCTTGCCCATTTCAGAAGGAAGCAAGAGAGAGGGAGAAGGAAGCAGATGACAGCCAGTTGCTCAGGGGCCTGATAGGAGTCCTCTGGCCTCTGGGCCAGATGTTTGACACCCCTGCTTTAGCTTGTTGAATCTCCTGTTGGATACATTAATAGGGATGGGCACGAACCAGGGAAATGAAGGTTCTTCTTGGTTTGTGAGGTCACACAAATCACAAACCTTTCCATTTGGATTCAGTTTGGGGCATTTCCCCAAGGCTAGCAGAATGGAAGGGGGAGGGACATCTTGCAAAAGTCATTTAAAGGAAACGTTCCCTTTAAATGGCTTTTACAACCCAGCACCAAAGCGCTGCTTGGACTTCACTTGGGTGCAGCTTGCAAAAGCCATTTAAAGGGAACAATGAACCAGTAATTTTCATCATGAAATTAGGTTCATGATGAGGATTGTGCCCATCCCTATACATTCGTGATCCAGGTCCAGGCCCTTACATTGACAGTGTCAACACAGCTCAGCTTCAATATCCCTCACCATATGAGCAAAGTCATGTGTAACTCTTCACAAGTTGAAATTTCTTTCTGGAAATGCATGAGGAGAGCCACATATTAGTCTTTAGATTATTGTTGTTTTTTAAATTTTTAACCTGTTTTTGTATTACTGTATTTAATAGAATGATACAGTTTCTTTGTTGAATGTTGTGAACCACCTTGAGCTGTAGTTGGGAGAGAGCGGTATAGAGATTGAATTAAATAAATAGTGTGTTTTTTATTCCTTTTCATTTGGCTTTTGCAAACAGGTATTGAGGGGAGTGATGATGAAGCGCTAGTTGCTGGGGAACAGGATGAAGAACTCAGTCGGTGGGAGCAAGAACAGATACGTAAAGGCATTAATATACCTCAGGCATGTATTGAAATTACTTTAAAATTGGAGTCATTCCTCTAACTGCTGTTATGCTTCCAGTGTTTAAGGGAAAGTGTGACAGGAATTGGCAGCTGAACATTTGTGATGGATTGGACTTGATGCTTTGGCATAAAAATTTCTACCTACCCACTTCACACTCCCAGGATCTTCTAGCAGTTGACTACATTATTGAAAATATCATTGTACAATTTTGGGGTCTTTGAGGAATGTCATGGCGAAAAAGAAATTTGACTGGGAAATTTTCTCCTCTGGGGGAAATACACTAACCTGCTCATATCTTTTACAGAACCTCAGTCTTTACTGCGTGTGCCCATTTCTGCTGCTTTTTGTTATGGGTAGTCAATCATGAAGTTTGCTATTAGAAAGAAAGAGAAATGGATGAGAGTTGTATGATTTGAAATCTTACATGTACACATGGGGTTAAGCAGACCAATTTCCCAATCTCTGCATTAAAGATTCTCTGCGTCTCATTTGCTCTTAACATTCCGTATCTGGCCATTGGCCATTTTTAAAGATATTAATTTGGTTAGCTTACAAAGTAATAATTTTTCTCTATGCCAAGGGAAACTCCTAAGTATATAGAAATATACATTATCTTGGTAGCTGCTTTGCTATTGAATATAGCATAATATAATGGAATAATTATTATGTTAAGGCCTCATAAACCAAAATTGACATAAATGTGTCAATATATACTGAATTATAACTTTCCATGATAGCTGCTATTTTTAAAATGTCAAGTGGCAAAATGGTGAGAAGGCAATCGGGGGTGTATGGTTTTAATGATCCCTGAAAGAGGGACTGTTAACTTGTTTTTGAAATCTTGTATAATCAAGTTTTATTTATTTAAATCATTTTTATACTACCTTTGCACCTGATCAGTGTCCAGAAGGCAACAAACATAAAACATATTAAACATTTAAATACACAGATACATAAACAATACCATACATCTCTTGATTACCTACTCCCCATTCTGTCATGACTTTTTTTTTTTTTTAAGTAACTGGTATGGGGGGGGGGTATGCTAGATAAAACAAAAACCTAACAGTATATGGGACTATTCATTGGAGAAAGAATTTTACCTGTGGCATAAATTTTGGTACTATATTAAGATGTCATTGTTGGATTTATTGACACAAGAGTATTCGAGTTTGTGACAGCATCTGTACTCATTGTGGGCTAGTTGACACAGAGATGATATATATTGTCAATCTGGATGATGCTTGATAATTAGATGTTATAGGTTTTTCTGAGACTAGTAGTTAATGTTATATAGATTTAAAAAAAAATAGTGTGAGAAATCAATGTTATATAGATTTTTTTTAAAAAAAAAAAAAATTAGTGTGAGGAATCCAGCCCCAGGACCAAAGTCATTTGTCAGGAGGTTATTATAAAGTTCCTCTACTGGCCATTTTCAGAGGAAAATTGGATTTAGGAGGAAGATGGTAGTTGACAAAGCGTGCCTATACACAAAAGCTTATACTGTGAATAAAACTTTGTTGGTCTTAAAGGTGCCACTGGACTCAAACTTTGTTCTGTGGTATCTAGTAGTTACTATTCATTCATCACTCACTGCCACATCTTCAGAGTGGCATGCCAGTAATTATGACTAGAATGATTAGAATATGATTCCTTTCAGTAAAGAAAGACTTTTCTCCCTTGAAGGAAGGTTTAGCACATGAGTCACAGGTTCCAACCCCAGGGGTGTACATATAACTGGGAAGAAAAAACAGATTCTGTATACAAATCTGTTTTTGCTTATATATTTTCCAGTTTCGTTGCAGGCTGAGGAAAAATGCATTGAATTGCTTCCTTTCTTGACATGTGTTTACATGTACAGGAGGGAAGTGCTTGCCTTCATAGGACTTTATAGGTAACTAAAAATACAAGCCTGAATTAGCTTTGTGACAGATTGTTTTAGTTTATAATAGTGTATGTGTGTTTCATACCTGTTAAATATGTGTATGTTTTGTTCCTGTAGGTTCAAGCAAGTCAGCCTACTGAAGTGAACAATCTGTATTACCACAATACCTACCAGGCAATGCCTTATGGTTCCTCTTATGGCATTCCTTACACATATGCTGCTTATGGATCTTTGGAGACAAAGTCTCAAAAAACAGATAACACAATTCCTTTCAAAACTCCCAGTAATGAGATGGCGCCTGTTTCTATTGATTTGGTAAAGAAACAGCTTAAAGACAGGTAGGACAGACCAACTTTTTAAAACTTAAGATCTGTCCCCTAGGTTTCTGTTCCCAGGCATCTTTAGTCTGGAGGGCAGATGCAGAATTCATCGATGGATGGAAACTGACTGGATCCTCTTTATTAAAAAAAGAAGATAACAAGCTATGTTCAGAAAGACTACTTGGATTATTTCTCTGGAAGTGAAGCTTAAATGTGACCATTTGATCTTGTTGAAGATTGATGCATCTTCCGGACACTGAAAAGTAATTTTATAGCCAAGGAACTGAAAGGACAGTGAAGTTTAGCTTACCACACGGTATTTTTATGAAAATTATAAATTGGTATTTTCTGAATGTAAACATTTTAGGCTTGAGGTTTAAAGTCATGTTTTAAAAGTTTAGTATCTTTATTGGATGTCCAAAGTGGAGTATTAACTGAGCACGTGTTTGTGCATTTTCATATAAATAGTAGCTTGTTTTCCCCTTTTTACACTTGTATCTTTTTGTAAGGGGAAGTCCAATTAGTAGAAACCATTTAGGGTTAACAAACTCTTAACGAGCACCAAGAAATTGCCCTCTCAGAAGTCACTGTGCTTTCCCTGGAGATCAGTGGCAGTTAAGAATGCACAGTATCGTATCAAGCTATTACCCTAACTAATGACACATAAGATACAGAGGAAATGAATGGTACCTGGTATCCACAGCAGGCCACCTAAATGAAAATGTGCCGTATGTGGTTATTGGGCAATTTAAGAAACGAAGCAGCATCCCCTTGTGTATGTGCATCACAAGGGGATGCTGTTTCATTTCTTAAATTTCCCACTAACCACATATAGCACATTTTTGGTTATTATGGGCATGGGATGTGAGCGAAAACAGCGACAGTCTGAGGGTAGAGGGTGCTTTTAGCTGTAGAAAAAAAGATGTATTGAACTTTTGTATTTTGTCTTAGAGGAAATTCACCATGTGCAAGGGTGTTGGACAGCATAGCTTTTGGGACAGGCTAGCTACCTTTTGACGTAGTGAATACGGCTTCAAAATGTTACTATTACATCTGGTATTTATATTGTTTTGCTGTTTTAAAAGTTCAATGAAGGAGAAATAATGTAATAGGTTTTTGGATGTAAGTGTATATGTCCATTGACCTTTAGGTTGGACTCAATGAAAGAATTTCAGAAAGCAAATCAACAACAGCATGAGAAGCATCAGCAAAGCCGAGATGACTCTATCAAGACAATTGAAAGATTAGAAGGGTCTTCTGGGGGTATTGCTGAACGGTATAAATTTCTGCAAGAAATGCGAGGGTATGTCCAAGACTTGCTTGAGTGTTTCAATGAAAAGGTAAGAATGTAAATTCTATTCATCCTTTTCAGTAATGAAGTTTAGTCTGTGCTCATGTTCTCTTATCCATGCCAATGAAACACTCAGCACCTGTTTGAAGGTTTGGTTTTAAAAGATTCCCTGTCCCAGAGCGGAATATAGAAGAATGTTAAGGTTGTGATGCTGGCTTTCTAATTCTTAGTAACTTTTCTGTCCCTGAAAACCATTGTGGTGCACAGTGACAACTGTTTTTGCTGTTGTTTAATTTGAATTTTCCAGTGGAAGGTGTTGAGAGGAAAAGAGAATACGCACAACACTGACTCCACATCTATTAATGATTTTAAAAAAAAAACCTTAGAAAAGCAGCAATTAGAATTTATTTAAAAGAATTTTTAAATCCCTGCCTCTGTCATGGTGTGCTTGGATCCCAGTTTGTTTCAATGGCAGGATTATGGACCACTATAAAAAAAGTTCATTGGTAAACAGCAATCAGCTTTTGGATGAGTCTCCTGTTCTAGAATATTGCACTTCTGATGCACTGCTGTGCTGCATTTCAGGCAGTTCTGTCCTTTCCCTACACAGTTTATTTGTTTTTGGTAGTTTAAAAGATATGTAGGGATGTGAATGAACATATTGTGAATCTAAATACACAATGTATTTGCTCCTTGTGAGGGTTCCTGTGAAATGCTGGTGCTGTTGGGTGTCATGAGAGTCTTATCGATAAAATACCTTGGGGGACACAGGTGTTATAGTGAAAATTGAGTGAAACTTTTGTCTATTTGCCATTCTGCCAGTGGAGTTTCTGCTGGACAAGGAACTCCACTGAAGAAAAAAAAAGATGGAAGTGATTTTGCCCAGTTCTCCTTTCTCAAGTCGCCCATGACACTCTTGTCCATGAGGCTTCCCAGCTCTCAGCATCAGGTTTTGAGAGGTCTCAAGTCTACTAGGAAGAGGAAGTACAAAGCTGGGTTATAGGATCCAATCCATTACTTAGTGTATTTTTCTAAAAAAAACCCCAATAAAACTGAATTAGAATTCTGTTGAATTCATATGAACAAAATTGATCTGGAGAAAATATGGTTGGATATTTCTTAAATTATGCTATATAACTATCTTTTTCTCTCAACAAACAGTTTAGAAGCTCAATAATCTGGAGAAAGAATCCCAGAAAAATATCTAAATTAAGCTTAGAAAATTCTCTGCACTTGGATATGCAAGTCAGGTGTAGATGAAATGAAAAAATATGATATGCACTGGAGTACAACTGAAAGGCAATGGCATTTAGTCAGGGTTCCATAATACTTCAAGCGAAGTGAAATTAATGAAATTTTGGCTTGTTTAAACCCAGTGTGTTGGCAGCATAACTGTCACCCAATCATCGTTGGATAGTGAGATGTGTTCCATGGGCACATGGGACATATTCCATGCCCCTTCCCTCTTGCACTTGGCATGTCCCCAACTCCCTTTTTCCATTTCAGAGCTTCCTACAGTTAGAGTAATCCTAAGAATGTATGCTCAGAAGTGAATCCCCCTGTGTGCAGTGGGGCTTAATCTTCGTAAGTATGTTTAAGATTGTAGCCTCTGTTTAGGTAACTGGGGAAAACTCAGAAAAATCTGAGAGAGAGGTTTTTTTCTAAGAACTTCCTCAGTTTTTCTGGTGGAAAAACTGGGGAGTTCAGTGTTTTTATAATATACCTTTTAGCTTAATATCGAGTTCTACCTGTTGTTTTTTCTCTTTACTACATAATTTGTTTTCTGCTTTTATTTTTTCCAACCTCTCATATGGCAAAAATTTAACAGCACTTGTGCTGTGATAGCATAGAATGCAGCTGTTTGCAACAAGTATTCGGTATGCCAAATAGTACAGTTTTATATGCTGAGTTATAAATTATGTGTTTTATGTTAACCAGTCAAGTTTAAGTTTGATAGGAAATTACTTTTCCCAAAATTTACACACACACGCACACCCTTCATAGCTTAAGAATTTATGGAAAATTTACATATCTACTACTGTTACATAACCAGCAGCATTTTCAGTAACCATAGATAGCACAAAGTTAGCTTGCAAAATAATTCTAATTACAAACTGGTTTGCTGCTATGGTTAGTGAAAAATTGATTGATTGGAGATCGCACAGTGAGGAAGAAAATCCCTCACAATTTTTCTGATTAGGTGATCTATCAGAACAAGGTTAGCATTGAGCAGTGGTGATGATGTTTGCATTGTCTTAACATGAAGGATGGCTCTATGTGTGATAGTACTGCAGACATACTTTCTGAGTGCAACTGTCAACTGAGTAGAATTATGAACTCATTAAAGAATCATTAATCGATATCTGCCCAATAACTGCATTGTAACATATGCATTAATTGATTAAACAAGTATAAAACATTAATATAAAATTCTCTCTTTTTTAGTAACCTGTAGCTAAACCACCCCGTAAAAAGTCTGTCATGAAAATGTTGTGAAAGCAACGTCACCCCATAGTCAAAAACAACTGGTGCTTGCACAGGGGACTACCTTTACCTACCTTTAGCTAAATATACACACTCTGCTCCTGTTTAGAAGTTATATTTCTAATTTAATTCCCAGTTTCAAGAAACAGTAAAATAAAATGAAACAAAATATGCAGATGTGGCCCTGCCCTGGATAGCCCAGGCAAGCCCGATCTTGTCAGATCTCGGAAGCTGTGCAGGGTCAACTCCAGCAAGTATCTGGTAGGAGACCTCCTTGAAATACCAGCAGTTGGGAAGACAGGTGCAGGCTTTATTCAGCTACCTCTCTTAATATCCTCCAGGGCCCCAAAAGGGATCAGTCACTATAGGTAGTCATGACTTCCAGGTGCAGACACACACACATTAAAAAATGCAGATGTGTCCTTAATTTGCAGCCCTATAGGTCAAGCAGGACGGACAGGTTTTAATAAGTAAAGGTAAATATTAAACTGGCAATTAAATCTTTCTTGAACAAGAAATGTTTTAAAAAATAAACATTTTTTCTAACATGTTCTGTGCTACTTAAGCAGTATCCAGTGTAAAATACAATATAATTAAAATGTGTTTAAACATATAAATCGTTAGATAAATAATATACAGCTGTACGAACATCTTAAAAGACAACAGAAGACAAAATTCCAGATCTAATTTATACTTTAAAATTAAACAAAATTTTTGAAGTCCATTCTATAATAAAAAGATAAGAATACCAACAAAATTAGTTGCCACATCTGTTTATGGAAGATAGGGAAGTCAAGCCCAAGAATATAGGACTGTATGTAAGCATAACTTAATAATTAACTGAACTTTGAACAAAATACCAGCAGGCCTTGGTCAGGATATTCTGTGTCCCTTCTATGGCAAAAGAGTTCTGTTAATGAAACAAAAGTTTAAGCATGATCTGCGTCATGGTGACTTTAGACTCAGCAAAATCTTTGGAATTTTTTGCAAGAAATGTGGGGACGCAATGACCATGCTTTTTTTTTTGAGGGGAGGGAGGACATGTAGTTACAGCCAGGGTGTACAGACACTTTGAAAATGTGTTTGCCTGTTAACAGTGTTCTAGCACAGTGGTATTGAAGAGTTTGTGTGGAATGTATGTAGTAGATATATTAGCCTTGTCTCATAAGGTGCCACTGCTTGTGAAGCTACAGCAGGGGATATTCTTTTCCCGTATTTGTTGGTTTTCAGCCCTTCCCTTTTGAGTTAGCAAAAGTTCAGTTTGAGTGTCTGACAATGAAAATAAATACATTATTAGATTACTAGTAATGCCCATTGTGGGGAGAAATGCAATGGATGCTAGAAATTTGCTGTGGGTGTCATGGGGTTGGGGGGGGGAGAAGGGAAAGATAGAGGGAGGCAAGGTATGTCAAAAAGGCAGCTGTTGAGAAGGGAAATGAAGAAAGTGGGGAAATGTGGGGTAGGTTATTAGAGAAGGGTAGATCGAGAAAGAAGGGATGGGGGCAAAAGAAATGGGGTAGATTGCTTTCCATCTGTTGCCCCCCTCTGCAGCCTCTAACTAGGAAAAGTACAGTTTTTCTTCACAGTGGGGGCCAAAGCAGCGTGCATCATTCTCCTCTCCCCCTTTTGATCTGCACAACAAGGCAGGTTAGGCTAAAAATGTGTGATTGGTCTGAAATCACCCAATCAGCTTCCACAGCAAGAAGCTGGGTCTGGCAGATCCTGTGCCAATTGCCACGTCACACTGGCTGTCATGGGGTAACCTCAGCAGGGTATAATGACTCAGATTAACATTTTCTCCAAGAGATTGGCAACAGTGGTTTTCCTTGAGGAAATGACTGGTTTGGAGGATGGAGACTATGGCATTGTACCTGTTTTGAGTTCACATTCCTCCTCAAACCCTACCTTCTCCAGGCTCCACCACTGAAATCTCCAAGAATTTCCCAACCTGGAATTCGCAACCATCTCTCCTTCCCAGCCAACCATCAACCTACCTTTATCTGCCCCCATGACTTCAGCTTTCCATCTCCTCCCCCCCTTCCTGCAGCTTCCACCTAGGAAAAGGACAGTCTTTTTCCACAGTGGAGACCAAAGCAGTTTACATAATTTTCTTCCTCTTTGATCTGCATAACAACCCTGTGAGGTAGATTAGGCTGAAAGTATCCTAAGTTACCCAGTCAGCTTCCACAGTAGGAACCTGGGACTGGCAGACCCTGCTCTGAAGCGCAGACGGTCACATCATAGTGGTTGTCATAGGGTGGCTGCCACTAAACAGGAGTAAGCAACCAGACATAGTTAAGTAATGCCTGTCAATGGCATGAAGTTACCCAGAGGCTGCTGCCAGGCCTAGGGTAGGAAACGTCCAGGTGGAAGCTGAAAATCTCCTGGCATCACAAGTGTACTCTAGACAGTAGATCTCTCTCCCCACCCTCGAAAAAAATAACTGCTTTGGAGGGTGGGTCTCCAGCTGGGACCTTTCCCCTCCCCAAAGCTTCCATAGACCCCTCCACAAAATCTCCAGGAATTTTTCAATCTGGAGCTGGCAGGCATAGTCAGGAGTGACCCTGATGAGTTCTCCCTCTAAGGCCTAGATAGGCCTTGAAAGGTTCTTCTCTCCCTGCCTTTTACTGACAGAACCAAGTTGGTTGGCTAGCTACAGGCACTGAGGGCAAAGCTAAGGCAGCTGCCTTTGCTTTCCCCAGTAGCCCTGTCTCAAACACAAGACACCATATTCTCTCTCTGTCACTTTCTCTTTCCCTCTCTCTCTCTCTCTCTAGAATAAAACATCGCTGTTCAGCTGGGAAGGGATGCCATTTTTTTTGTCTCTGTCTCTCTGGCTGTTTGGTTCTTCAGAGAAGGAGGGGGAGGAGCCCTCAGCCAGTTGAGGGAAGGCTTTCTATGGCTGCTTCCCTCCTCCTTCTTTCAACCAATCGAGGAAATACTTTCTTTATTTCCTCTGCAAAGCAGTGCCAGTAGAGGGAAGGCTTTCTGTGGCAGTTTCCCTCCTCCTCCTTCCATTAGCCAATCAAAGGAAGGCTTTCTTTCTTTCCTCTGTGAAGCAGTGCCTCAGTCCCCAACAAATGGAATGCAACAGATCTTGAGTTGTGGTTGATGGGCCAATGGTTGATGCACAGCCAATGGGAGACCTGCACCCCTCAGTCAATGGGAGACCTGCATTTGGCCACCCCCACAGGGCTTTTATTATAGAGAGTACTATTTTGAAAATATGATTTCTGTTTTGCTCAGGAAAGAACAAGTGTGTATGCATGTCTGTGGGTGGTTGAAAAAAGGATGTACTGAGTATCAGAGGTCTGAACATTATTATAGAATATATAAGGAGGAATAATGAAGGTACATATATAATTCAAAAACTGCACAAATAATTTATTGTAATTCCAAAGGGAGTATTTTATACAATTAGGGAGTATTTTTTACAACATTAACAATGGCAGTTATATTGAATGCAACTACATTGACATATCCCAAAAAGTTGGCAGTGGGAAAATATTGCAAATAGACATATGTTATAAGAAACTCTTGAGCTATATGCAGTAAAGACAGGATGCTAGCTACATTCCTGTTTCGATGTATGAATCTTCGTCGGTGAGCAATGTGCAGGTTAATTTTAAAGAGAGAAATAATTGGTGGTATGCAGTACAGTGTAGCTTCAAAGAACAAATATAGCTTCAATTTTCATCAAGAAAAACTGTGTAGCACAAACAATTAATTATTAATAAGTATTCAGTTCATCAAGGTATACAATAAAGTCCCAGAAACAAATTCTCACACAGTTACCCAAAATGTCCAGATAGCCAATATAATCAACAGTCACTTTCCAATTGTTCCGTGTTCGTTGCCAGAAGTAAAGATGATGTAGACAAAAATCTTTGTAGCCCAAGAGGAACCGGTTTCGGCATCCACACCTTTCTCAACTGCAGGCTTCTCCTGCACACAAGTACGTTCTGGCCCAATCACTACAAAAGAGAAACATATTTCCTAATTGGGGCACCAGACCAATATTTTCAGGATGGAAATTCCACACGTTTCCGGCTGGCCTCACTTTTGTACTTCCAGTTTTCATCAATCGTGAATGATCTTCCACTGGTAAATTTGGAAGTCTGTTGTAAATAGATAAATAAATTCTAACACAATTAAAATAAACCAGGGTTTTCTTGTTATTACTGCTAGAAATATTGTAAATCTAAGTTCCCAGTCAACATCTTTCCAGGCACTGAGGAGATTGAGAATATGGTCAGCCATGAATTCACAAGACTAGATTTTCTATAAAATTATGTAACATTTGCCATCTCTTTTTAAAAACTAAATGTCTTGAATAAGATGCTGCAGTCAGAAAATGGTTCCTTCTATCCATAAAAATCTAAATGTAATCGTTTAATATGAACTGCTTTTATTATGTCGCCTGCACATGAATTGTGATCATTTTTTTGCTCGTATTCTGCCTTTTTAGTCTTGTTTCAAGTGTTTTGATTTTTGTATATTAAAGGGATGTTAATTACCTTCATGAAATTCATGAAATGTTAAGGTCATCAGGAAGTCCCATCTGAATACAGAATGTTTTAAGTTGTTAGTGTAATAATCAGTGTTACAATAAAAAGATGTTTAGAATTGGCCACAGGATTGTGTTGGTAGAAGAAAAGAATTGAGGATGTTTTCAGATGGGCTGGATCCAGCTTGCGCTGACTCTGCTTCATATGGGGAAAGCATGTTGTATATAGTAACTTACCACATGGAATGTATAGTCCTCATAGCATCACTAAAAAGTAACTCCAGAGTATTTTGTAGCTGGGAAATGCAGAGTATAAAATTATCACTGAACATATATTTGGATTCCATTTAATTTTTTACCTTGGTTTAAATCTTTTGCTTGCAACCATTAATGTTAGGACCCTCCGCCCCATGAATGCTGAATTAAAAAAAAAAAATTACTGTGTGTTTTTTGCATTTGTCATGTAGAGTTCTGTGTACTGACATGATAATGCTAACTTCGGCTGCAACCCTGAGCATACTAACTTACAAATAAATTTGACTTACTGTTTAGGACCAGGCTGTTGGAATGAAATCATTCTAAGCCTGAGTATGAACATGACTGGCTTCCGGGGTTGAATAATATGAATTGGAGACACTCATGAAGGTTTCTTCCATTGCCCCCACCACTTCCAAAAAGTTGACACCAGAGGTTGTGGTAGCCTCCTAAACAAAATGCCGCAAAGCACAGAATTCTGTAGGGTAGAAGAGTGAATCGGGCAAAATCACCCCTACTTTAATCTTCTTCCAATAGACCTCTAAAGTCATCAGGGGGGACAATTTCCCTCATTACTGCAGCATCCTGTGACATTTTGTCCATAAGGCTTCTGTAGCTGTGAGCATCGGTTTTTTTTGGGTTTTTTTTAAGTTTCAGAGGCTGATGGCAGGGAAAGAGGTAGGAAAGATATACAGTGCTTGGGGTTTGTAGGATCTGACTCTTACTGATTATCTGCCTGGTTTTCTTAAACTTTTGAGGTTATCCAAGTTCCTGGAAATTCAGTAAAAAAAAAAAGGGGGGGGGGAGTTTACTTGCTTCTGACTGCTCTAATTATCACAGTTGATGAATACCAATGCATTAGTAGGCAGACTAGTAAATTTTCCTGTAGGGTTCTGGCTTCTATGGACATATTTACAGGCATGCTCATATGTTTTTCAGCTTCCCTGTCATTTTTCCTCACTTTTTCTTGAGCTAAATAGCAATTTTTAAAAATATAGCCATGAGCAAAAAGTTACTCTTCTAAAAGTTCAGCAGTACACATTGGAATTGTATGGCATCCCAAACAATTAAGCACATGAAGATTTTTTTATTATGGAGTATTATATTTTTACAGGTACCCCTGATTAACGAGCTCGAGTCATCAATGCACCAGCTGTACAAACAGCGAGCTTCCCGCCTTGTCCAAAGACGACAAGATGATATTAAAGATGAATCTTCGGAGTTTTCAAGCCATTCAAGTCAGTCCATCTTGAAGGTTTTTATTATTCATTAAACAACCTTGTTTACTTAGTTCAGTTGTAATTTAAAGTGAAACTACAAAGGATGTTTAATTTAAACAAGATAGAAACAAATTCAGTTAAGGAATCTTACTCAAACTCTTAAGTTGCCTTTACTGTCCTCTGGCACATGGTAATTAAAAGCCATAATATCATACATCAGCACTTTTTACAAATTAGATGTGTATGCAACATCATATTGTCTTCAACTCACTCATTCCAGTATTTTACAGAATGTACAGAATTGAAAACTGAAGGTTATTCTGCTAGGAGTTTTAAAATTTCAGTGATACTGTGTTCAGATGTGAGAGGAACTTTAAGGATATAGTTTGCCATTTTTTACATTAAACATCAGACCAGGAAAATAAAATTTTGTGCTAACATTTTTGTTTCTTATATACATTATGTAATTTTGCTAGGACTCATTTGTAAAAATTATGTGAAAGATGCATTAAAAGTGAGTATATAAAATTTCCTGGGAAAGCTTATGTTTTCTTTCAGGGTGACAGATCATAAGTAAACCTTACCCCTGTCGGGATTTTGTTGCTTTCTAGCATCCAATATGAGACAATCTTTAGTTATTCTGTTATGATACTAATTGTCTACACCAACTGAAATCCTGTTAGTTTCCATTATTCATCAGTATACGTTACTAGGAAAAGAGATCCACTCTATTACAGATATGTTGAAGGGCTGTCTTTCTCCTTTTGACCTTTCCTCTTACAAATGTTGTACTCTAATATTTTTTCCCTAATACAAACATGGTTTCTTCATGTTATAAAAAAAGATTTAAATATTTGCTATTTACTGAAGTTCAATGTTATAAGATTGTATTGACTTTACCTTTTTTAATTGGTTTGCACAAGGTGATGAAAACCCTGTATTTGCACCAAATGGGAAATCTTTTCAAAAGGCAGTTCAGCCAGCTCAACCACTACTTCATATAGGGGCAGAGGGGGGAATGGAATTGTCAGCTGAATTTAGGATTTATTAAAAATATATCAAAATTGCTTTTTTGTAAAAGACACAAGACTGTCGTGATTATGCTTTGTTGTGATCCTTTATGAAGGAGTCCTAATTTCAGGATTTGTATACTTACAGATAAAGCACTAATGGCACCAAATCTTGACTCTTTTGGACGAGACAGAACACTGTACCAAGAACATGTAAAAAGGCGAACAGCCGAAAGAGAAGCTAGAAGGTGACTTGCGGCTTCCTATGTTTGTCGTGGGGTAGTGCTTAACTGTTCTATTTGGTCAGTGTTTCTGGATTGGATCTCATGAGCTACAGGCACAAGGATCACAGGATCTCCCCACAAGAGTCCTTTCCTACCTCAGAAAGTGTATTGCCAGGCTCAAGGTACCCCCCTGGGCTAATAATAACCATGTGGGTCTGGTGACTGTGGGGGTGGGGACAAAAATGAAATTGCACCTCCCATGAGTATAGCTTCACATGCACAAAAGGAGGAATGGGGCTCTTGTTTCCTTGGCACTCCTCACTTGCAGCTACTTGACTTGCATGGCTATTAGTCCATGTGGTTCTGTTGACCCCAGGAATACATTTTTCCTTGGTCAAAAAGAACTTGTGAGAGGTGAGAAAAATTGTAAACTGTCCAGAACCTCCCATTGATGGTTTGCAGGACCCCATTCTCTGTGTATGGTGTAAATGTGTAGTAAAAAAAGTACATTTTTGTTGATAATTGTGCACCTATAAACGAGAGTTGGCCTTGTTGTGGGCAGAACACTGTTTGGATCTTGCATAGAACAGTATAATGAGCCAGTTACTGGGGATGGAAGCTGGCTGCTGGACTCAGTATTTAATACATAAGGTGTTCCCATGGTTAACACCAATGTTCCTTCTAAGCTGCAGTCCTGTGAACCAAAATTCTACTTTGTGAGCTACTGGCATTAAAGTTGCGAGCTGCTGGCATTAAAGTTATGAGCTGCTGCATAAATTATTGTGCTGTGAGGCCATTTTTCCTGAGCTAAGACAAAAATGTGTGAGCTGCAGGCTAAAAATCTGTGAGCTAGCTCACGCTAACTCAGCTCAGAGGGAACACTGGTTAACACAGAAAGTAGCATAATATTGAGGAGTTGTAGCATTAATACCTATTGCATAGGTCATGTTCTCTAATGCCAGAAAGTTTCATTTTTGTTTCATTTCTTGAGGGGAAGGAAAATACTAGCAAATATCCCTTTATAGTATGGGGTAGAGTGCATTGTTAGGGGACTGGAGGATGCCTGGTACTGTGAAGAAGGACCAACAAATTCTATCCTTGTTAACAGAGCTCGTCGCAGACTTGCTAGAGAACAATCTGGGAAGATGACTGATCACCTTGAAGGCCTTTCTAGTGATGATGAAGAAACTTCAACAGATACTACAAACTTCAATATGGAGCGAGGTTAGTTTATTCACCTTACTTATATTATTTACTTAAAACATTTCTCTTCTCCCTTTTTATCCAATTCAGGATTACCAGGGGCAGTAAACATTTCAATAAAGCATTGAAGACATTTAAAAACATTTAAAGTACAAATATATAAAACATTTAGAACACATACAATAACTGATATGAACACACAAAAATGAACAGAGACAAGGGCTAACTAGAGTTAGGGAACACCAAACTAAATAGAAAAAAAGTCTTCCCTTGCTGGTGGAAAACAACAAATGAGGGAGACAGACGAATCTGCCTGAACAGGAAGTTTTGGCGCCACAAGTTTTGGCCTCAGATGGTTGGGGCATCTGAAATAGGGCCTCTGAAGATGACTGGAGTGGTTGGATGGGTTCATATGGGAGAAGCAAGTCCTTCAGGTATACAGGTCCCAAACTATATAGAGCTTTAAAGGTCAATACCAGCACCCTGAATTGGAGCCAGAAACAAATTGAGAGCCAGTGTACATGGCACAAAACTGGAATGAGAGTCCCTACACCCCACTCTAGTCAGTGTTTTGGCCGCAGTGTTGTATACCAGTTCTAGCTTCCTGACAGTCTTCAAAGGCAGCCTCATGTAGAGTGTATTACAGTAATCTAGATTTTACCAGGCATACATCCCAGAAGCAGGGTCTTTACTGTCCAGGAACGGCTGCAGCTGACTCAACAACCACAGGTGCTGAATGGCATCCCTGGCCTCTGGTGCACCTTTTTATCCAGCAGGTAGCTCTGCTTGAGCAGCATCCCCAAGCTACAAACCTACTCCTTTTGGAGGGAGGTGTGTAGCCCCAACTGGAATAGTAGTCAGGCCTCCCCCACCACTACCAGTAGCACCTCCATTTCGTTGGGGTTAAGATTCATCTGGTTAGCACATATCTGTCCCAGAATTGCTTCCAGAGTTAAGTGTCATCCTCACACTGATGGCAGCTTAGCCCAGATCTCAGGTTGACTTCTCACAGTGGCTTCATGTAAATGCTAAAAAATATGCAGGATAAGATGGAACCTTTGGAACCCTATAGAACAGGAGTGGCCAGTGGTAGCTCTCCAGATGTTTTTTTGCCTACAACTCCCATCAGCCCCAGCCATTGGCCATGCTGGCTGGAGCTGATGGGAGTTGTAGGCAAAAAAACATCTGGAGAGCTACCGTTGGCCACCCCTGCTATAGAATGTAGACTGCATGCAACCTGTTGAGCAAACCACAGTATAACACTTTAAATCTGTTATATAATGGTAACCTTAAATCATACGAAGTGCAGGATTATCAATTGCTTCACCACCATAGTTGCAGGCTGCAGTGAGCTTTGAATTAGTGACCACAGCAAAACAGAGCATCAGGGGGCTTGCCTCAGATCATTAAGGCTCCTTAACATTAGTGGCCATTGCTGTCAGCTTGAGGTAGCTCTTTCAGCGTTCATCTGCCTCTTACTTTGTCCTGTGCTCCCAGCAATTAGTGCAATTATCCTCATCCTCATCAATAGTGAAGGCAGGGTTTACTGGATTGGATTGTTGTTCTTTCTGTGTTCTTTGTTCTCTGGTGATGAGTGCTTTGGTCTGAGTGATTGAAGAAAAAGAAACCCTTCCCTTTTATTGTGTGTAATCTTGTAAACTGCTTTGAAAGTTTGCTATAGAGGCAAGTTTACTTAAAATAGTTTGGTTTTGTTCAGGGAGGAAACGGCTTTGCAAACTATTTGATGCATAGAATTACTTCTATATGGTTACATTTTAAAGGTTGCCATATTGAAGCCACTAGTCATATATGGGCTTGCAGTAGCTGTAAAACCAGCTTCTCAAGTAACAGTAACTTTGTTGGGTTTTAGTATTAAGATGCCTGAATATTTATTTACATTTGGCTTAGAAGCTTGGTTATGTTGTTCTTTATAATTCTGACAATGAACAATCTACCCGAATAGTGAATTTGTTTCTTACATACCAAAACATTTTCATTCTAGATCGCATTTTGAAGGAGTCCAGCAAAGTTTTTGAAGATGTGTTAGAAAACTTTTACTCCATTGACTGCATTAAATCGCAGTTTGAAGCCTGGCGTTCCAAGTATTTCTCTTCTTACAAGGATGCATATATTGGCCTTTGTCTACCAAAGTTGCTTAATCCTTTAATAAGACTTCAGTTACTTACTTGGAACCCTTTGGAGGTGAGAGACTACTGGAATGTGTGCATGTTTATGATATTTGTATACTGCTTTTCAATACATGTACACAAAGTATTTTACATTAAAAAGTACAAGAATTATAACATAAAAGTTAAAATGTGCAAGAGGGAAAAAGATTCTTAATAAATGTAGCTGGACCTAAGCATTATGGAATGGCACCCAGCTGCTCTCATCCCTTTAGCAGTTAGTTGGAAATTAGAGGAAGTATTTCCTCAGAGCTGAGTGCAGACATAATAGTATAGTAGTCAACAGTGTGTTCATTTTGTAAAAAAGGTAAACCCTATGAAGTGACCATAAATCAGTTGGTGTGCTGTATCATAGTATTAGATTGGCTTGTGATGTCATCTGTGACTTGAGTTCCTTCTTAGATTTTGGTAAGCATCACACCACTAGACCCAGTGTGGTGTAGTTGTCAGTGTGTCAGATTATGATAGAAGAGGCCCAGGTTCAAATCCCTACTCTGCCATGAAGTTTATTGAGTGACATCAGGCCTGCCAGTCTCTAGTGGCCTAATGTACCTCCCAGGTTACTGTGAGGGTAAGATGGGTGTGGAAAAGGCAGGTGTTATTTATTACAATATTTACATCCTACCTTTCTGCATGGTTCAAAGTGGCTCGGAATAATAGTTAAAACATATAACAGTTAAAATATATAAGTTCTTGGAGGATGAGATAAATAAAAACATCAGTGTATTTCTCTTCAAGTATACTGCAGAATTTTGTAAATAATCTAGGCCACAAAAACTAGAAAGAATATTGTGGCATTAAGAAGAGGAGATTGGTTTTATACCCTGTCCTTCACTCAGAGTCTGAGCGACTTACAATCTCCTTTCCTTTCCCCTCCCCACAACAGACACCCTTTGAGGTATGTGGGGCTGAGAGAGCTCTCCAAGAAACTGCTGTTGAGAACAGCTCTGAGAGAGTTATGACTGACCCAAGGTCATTCCAGCAGCTGCAAGTGGAGGAGTGGGGAATCAGACCTGGTTCTCCCAGATAAGAGTCTGCACATTTAACCACTACACCAAAACGACAGTTTCTGTAATCTGATTCCAATTCTTGGTAAATTAACAAATAGGTGATGGACTAAAACATACCAAATTCAATGCCAGGATAAAACATGCAGACTTCGATGCCAGAGCAGCTTCACAAAATATTGCTGCTACTGCAAGTATACTCTGACAGTGAGGTCTGCAGATAATGACTATAAATGTATGGCATAAGGGTAGCAGACTGCACACAGTTGGTGGTTTTGTTTGAAGTGTAACAGCCAATTGACATCAGCATGTGTCTTAATAGGACAATTGCCAGGATTTTGAAAGTATGTTATGGTTTGAATCCTTGCTGTTTTATGGATGTGAAGAACATGAACAGGAGAAAGATGACGCTGATGTTTCACTCTTGCCTACTATTGTGGAAAGGGTCGTTCTGCCGAAATTAACAGGTACTTCATAAACATGCAGTTTTCCCCAAAGAAATACAACAATCAAATCATAATATCTAATTCTGACTATCACATTTATTTTTATTAGTACTTGCTGAAAATATATGGGATCCTTTTTCTACAACACAAACATCTAGAATGGTAGCCATTACCCAGAAACTAATAAAAGGATATCCTTCTGTGATACATGCAGAGAACAAAAACACACAGGTAATCAGTGTGTTAATCTTTTAAAAAATCAATGCTTAATCTTTTCAAAAGTGTTCACAGTTGCTGTATTCTTTGTACATAGTTCTTATTTTTTGTAAATGCTGTGTAAGCCAGTATGGCAGGTTATTTTTTAAAGTATGGATGAAACATTTTTACTTCAGATTCAGATGAATAAGCCAAGGATATGTACCAGTCCCCTTTCTGTATTTGGAATTAGTAATCAAGCTCAGAAGTACATTCTGTTTAATGACATGCATTGAAAATAGTGGGGAAAGGCTCTCTGTTATTTATTCTTTGTATATCCACATCTGAAGGGAGAAGTAAAGTATTAAAGTATGCTTGACAATGTACTACTCATGTAATACTTTAATATTGTATCTCTCTGCTGCTTCTCAAAGACTGCACAGACATTTTGGCCATAGCCAACATCCTTGCCCCAAGCAGGCAGTCTGTATTTAAACATCTTCCATATGTTTAGACAAGAACCTGTGAAACATCTGAGTACCAGCATAACTTTGTTTCAGCCCAGTGTACATTGAAGAGGCATTTCAGATTATTCTTTGCGTTGTAGATTTGCCTGCAAAGAGAAAGCAGCTCAGACAGTGAATAAGCAGCTTGTAATCACAAAAGGAGGGCCTGGCGTGACTTTGTCCATGGGGTTGCAGAGTCAGACTTGACTGTGCAACTGAACAACAGTAACAACAAAAAGTCACAAAAGATGGATGAAAATTCTTCCCAAAGCTTATAAAACTCTTTTAGTTAGATGCAGCCTGCAAATAATTACACTAAAACAGTCATTGATGTATTACTATACACTTACCTGCACTTATTCACACATATGATAGTACAGGGGTGAAAAATATAAGAACACATTTTACTTTTGAATTACTCTAGGGGTTCATGTAAAAAGGTAAAGGTAGTCCCCTGTGTAAGCACTGAGTCTTTATCAACCCATGGGGTGACATCACATCACAAAGTTTTCTTGGCAGACTTTTTGTTATGGTTTGCCATTGCCTTCCCCAGTCATCTACACTTTACCCCAAGCAAGCCGAGTACTCATTTTACCAGATGGAAGGCTGAGTCAACCTTGAATTGGCTACCTGAACCCAGCTTCCACTGGGATCGAACTCAGGTCGTGAGCAGAGCTTCGACTGCAGCACTGCAGCTTACCACTCTGCACCACAGTACTCCTAGAGGTTCATGTGCAGCTTACTTACGGGCCACATTGTTTGCTAACTGGATCCTCTTAAAGCAGATGCAAGATGATAAAGTATCCATTTAAAAGAGTATGCAGTCTTCTCAAGCCTTTTCCTACCATATTAGGTCATTGTATATCCTGATATAATTTGTAGGAGAAAATATATTTTCAGGAGATCATGAACACTAAATGTGAAATAAGGGGAGTATTTTAATCTCCAGTGCAAACTTTCACATATAAATGGATCCAGCAGAAAAGTTGGAGGTCTAGATCATTCCCCTAAGCAGAAGGGATTGGAGGACTTGATCTTTTCCCCAAGCAGCCTGCTGTTTGCTCTACAAATCCTCTGGAAGGATTGAGAGAACCTCACAAAGAAAATGTGCCACTGTATACAACATGATTGGGGGGATCTGGAGAAATCACCAGCTTTGCTGCTGTAAGCCACTGGCAGAAGAGGGAGAAGAAAGTGATTTTCCCTGATGCCTCACATTGCACTGGTGGTGGAAAGTGCTGTCAAATTGTAGCTGATTTAGGGCAGCCCTATAGGTTTTCAAGGCAAGAGACATTCAGAGTTTGTTTGCCATTGCAAGTGAAGGGCCAAGCAGCAATTTCACCTTCTGAGAAGCAGGGGGAAGTAAAATAGGGGAGTTAAAAGCAAGCTGCAAAGAGGACCCAACCCAGGATTGGCGGGAATGGGATTGACATCTCCATGCTGCCTCAGTTGGGGCTGGCTCCTCTTTGCAGCTTGGGTTTGCAACTTGAGTTCACTTTTGAGTACTGTGCAGCTTGCAAAAACCACTTAAAGGTCTGTTCCCTTTAAATGGCTTTTGCATGCCTCATGGACGGCCAGCACTTCTGGTTCCAGATCATAATGGAGTCAACTAAATTCAGCAATCCCAGTTTCCTGTGAATACTGAGCAAAACCAATTTGTGAATATTGGGCAAAACCAATATTTTTGGGTTGTATATACTTCAGACAAAAAAATACCAATTTTTGTGTGTGTGTCACACACACACCCATACTTGGTATTAAACTTGGGACTTCCTGCATACAAGGCTTCTATTGAAACTGCTTGGCTGAATTTTGTGCTAATGCATACTTTGTTTTCCGTATTCTTTGAAATTCATATCTAAGCTTGAATTCTTTCAGATGTTACTGAAGGCCCTTTTGCTTAGAATGAGGAGAACACTAGATGATGATGTATTCATGCCTCTTTATCCCAGAAAGTAAGCTTGTCTTTTTTTTGTTTATTGTTAATGCCTTTCTCATATATGGGTGAGGTTGGATTGCAGTATTCTGTTCACTTTGTACTGGATCGTGTCAGTAATTTTTGGAGTTACTCAAGACATCTCTTATTTTTCAGTGTTTTAGAAAACAAGAATTCTGGTCCTTACTTGTTTTTCCAGAGACAGTTTTGGTCTTCAGTAAAGGTAAGCTAGTGAAGAGATGAAGTTTCATACAGGGTAATACTACTGAAGCTGTAAGGATAATTGATGAACTTCATTTGAAGAAAAATTGTTCGTAGGGGAAACAAAGCATTCAGACTGAATACCATGGCTTCTGAGTTTTATATCATCATGAAATTGACTGAACATCTTATATGCCCAGAGGGTAACTTTTAAAGTGCGTGTGGTAGAAGAGGGCAGTGACATTTCATATTGTATGTAGATTTTTTTGTGAATGCCTCATACAATGAAAGGAGAAATACATTTTTGACATTGAGGTATTAAAACGCTGCACAAAAAATAAGCAAATTGTAATTTGGCAGTTCAAAAAAACCTTGCGGTTCACTTAAACATGGACAGTTATTTTAACGCTGCCTGCTCTGAACATCATTTTGCATCTTGGTCAGTTCTGTATACTTTGCTTGTTTTACATCTCCAAAAGATTCGATTAATGGCAAATAATATCTCTAGCATTCAAAGTTCTGTTAAAAGACTGGATCCTGCTAATCTGTGAGCAGAGCTGTACTTATAGAAAATGGAACTACCCTGTCTTTCCCTATCAATGTTAAGACTATGGCTTGGATCACATGGAGGATTTTGGGGCGGCATAATTTGTACCTATCCCCCGCTCCAAATCTCCTTCTATTCCTAAGGACTCCTGTTGCATGGGAGCAATGCTTCAGAGGGTGTTTTGGGAGAGGGCGGGGGTGCAAAATAGATGCCATGCATGGGAATCTGTTTCACCCATGGGTGCCCTCTGTGGGATGCAAGCCAATGGGCTGGATTCAGTTTAATTCTGGAGCTTTCTCACTTCCTTGCTCATGCTGCACCCCGAGGTTCAGGGAACAGCACTGGGTCCAATATGGATATCAGTCCAGGGCAGTGCAGTTCCAATGTCAAAAAAGTAAAATCCTGTTGTCATCACTCATTTCAGCTGGGTGAGTTGAACATGAATAACTTCTTACTGTTGAAATCAGCAGTACTTATAAGAGTGCTTGCTTTTAACTTGCCTTTTGTTTTAAAACAATTTCAGACTTCCTTCAGCTGAGTTTTTCACATCGACTTTCAGAAAACATGCATATCAATATTTGATCAATTTGAGGTGTAAATTATTTATGGAAATAATTTCTGCGTCCTGTATCCATAGATACAAATTGTCAATATAAGAGAAGTAAATGTCTTATATCCATATATACAAATTGTCAGTGTAAGAGAAGTAAATGAAGCTCTGCTTTATGCTCATTTTTTTTAACCTTTTCTGTTCTTAGCTACTGGGAAACTTTCTGCAGTGGCATGGAATCCTTTCCAACAAAACTCTACAAGAATTGTCAATAGATGGCCTGCTAAACAGATATATCCTTATGGCTTTTCAAAATTCTGAGTGTGGGGAAGATAGCATTAAGAAAGCTCAACATGTATGTAAATGTATAACCTTCATAATTCACTACTCTTAAAAATCTTGTTCAGCATATTGCAGATTACTGAGTAGCATTGTGCTGTTATTGTTATAATGTTGAGTTTGAATGTGGGAAATCCAAGTTGAAATTTTTATTCACAAATGAAATTTACTGAAGTTCACCTTAGCCAGGTTTCTTTCAGCCAACCACACAAGAATATTGTGAAAAAGTGAGAGAAATCAATATATGCTGTTTTCCCTTTTTGGGGAGAAAGGAGGATTGAAAATTTGAAGCATTAGAAGTTTGCTGTATATTTACCACAAAAAGCTTGCTGAAGTACATTTTGTACATTGAACTAACGTAATGGGAAAATGTAACCTTTGCTGCTATCCATATGATATACATAAGACACCTTTATTTTATATATTTAATTTGCATGTTTACATAGCATCAAGCTGTACTTTTCATAGGTGTGCTTTGTTTAAAGATAGCCATATTTAATTATTTTTTTAATCTTTTGTTCTGGCCCCCTCTCTTGTCTTCCTTCTATTTTCTAGGTAATCAGCTGCTTCCCTAAACAGTGGTTCGCTAATCTTAAAGGAAATAAGACAATATCACATTTAGAAAATCTCTGTAGATACCTTGTTCATCTTGCTGATACTATATACCGAAACAGCATTGGATGCTCTGATGTAGAAAAAAGAAATGCAAGGTAACCTATTTTTGCATCATGTTTCAGTTCTTTGAATAGGTAACAAAAATAGATGACCAACACAGTTATTAGAATTTAAAGGACATATGCAGCCAAGGGCATTACAGTCTCTTCCTTCCCCATACATTTTCTTTTTTCAAAAAACCCAACAACTCTGGATTGTAGGCTGTTCTGGAGAGGCTGCATTAAGAAAATTTTCAGAATCCTCTTGATTTTAAACATTTATACACTGTCACTGAAGAAGTCATTTCCAAATGATCAAAACGAATCAGTTACAGTGCAGTGGCCTCAGATTGCACACTTAGTCTTAAACCATCATTCCTCCTTCATGCTTTGTGCAGGAAGAAAAGGAAAAACCCAGGTGTGTGCACATTTTTATTTAACCATAGTTCAGGGCACTTCCCCTCCTTTTTTTGGTAGAAAAAGCCCAGCAAGAACTCATTTACATATTAGGCCACACCCACTGACACCAAGCCAGCCCGAACTGTGTTCCTGTGCATTCCTGCTCAAAAAAAGCCCTGGATAAGTTGAACGTTAGAATGAAATCTTGGTATCCTTTGCACTGGAAGAGGCCTCACTTAGTTGAAATAAACCATTGGATCCAAACTACAATGGATAAACATTAGTTGTATATTTTACAGATCTTCCCAAGAATTTTGGATCTTAGGTGTATGATGCATTTATGAGGCTAACAGCTTATTCACATGAGATCTTGCATCTACTGTGCTGCTTGTAGTGGGGAATGTACATACTTTTATCTGTCACGGTACAGAGAACATACTAAGTAAACAGGGAGGCCTAGGGTATGTGTTTAAACTCCTGGTTCACCCCATATATTTTTCTCAAACATAAGTTTGTTAACATTAACTGCAGGGTGAAAAACCGTTGACCATTCTTCTCTTTCTTCTTAGGGAGCATATAAAACAGATAATAAAACTTCTAGCAAGTATTCGAGCACTGGACCATGCTGTAATAGTTGCAAATGAGCATAATATTAAAGAATTAAAAATTTTAATTGAAGGGAAATAAATATTGTCAGAAATCTGGACTTCAAAAATCATTCCTGAAGTGTAATTTTGTACATATGTAAAGTTTTCTTAATCTGTAAACAATTGGCTGTTTTTAATACAAAGTGTGTTCTTATACACAACATCTGTAACTAGTATTTGTGTCTTTATGAAAGCTGGAGATTAAATCCAGAAAATCTTTCATCTGCATCTTGTTTACGAGCAACTTTTATACTCCCATGGTGGCCATCACTTTACTCAACTGTCCAGTAAGAAACTGGAAATTGTGTATTATAAAATTCACTAACAGTCTAGATGCAAATATGTATAGCCTACAGTTTTTATTTAAAATAGTAGTGTCTTCTTTCAAAATAAAACTTTTGAGTTGCTGAAATTTGGTAATAAAATGAACTGTGCTGTTTAAAAAAATGTGAATGTGGTATGATCCCTAAGAGTAAAAAAGCTTCCAAAATAATACCAGGTGCTATTGGACACATATTTATAGATTGCAGAAATAGCTGAATGTTAACCGATACCTTCAGCTAATAGTATTTTAAATTCAGACCCTTGATTATTGTTTACAATTAATGGCAATGACTGTCTCCATATATCCAAGAAATGCCCTTTAAGTGAAAATATTTCAGACATGCACATTGGATTCTTGTTCTGAAAACAAAAACCTACTACATCAAATTGTTATGTTTTACCATGTGTACATTTTAAGTACCTTTATCGCATATCAGGAGTTTATTTCTCAGTTTTTTTAATGCAGAATATTAAAGCCCCCAAACCACATGCTGCTTATGTTATGAGCACATTGAATGTTCCAGAAGGTTACTTCAATTGCTTAATAAAATTTTAAAGAATAAACTTACCTTTGTGAGCCCTGTTGCTACTGAGATCCATTTGACTTCTGAAGAGCATTGTCATGGTGGTTGATAGCCTTGTTTTTAAGGTGTTTTTCTTTATACTTGAGAAAAATAGCAGTTGGAATACTGAATAATAGTGTATCATTGTATTTCATAATGCTCCTTGTCATGTGATGTAAAGAAAATATTAAATGTACAGTCTGCTTTTTGGACACTGCATCACTTCTGAATTTCTTGCATTGAATATGTCGTATGGCCAACTAGCCTCAACAGAAAAGGAATAAATGGACAGCTTTTGCAGTGGAGGATGGTGGGATCCCCCAATGTTGTGACTGGTGCTATTTGTTCATAAATTACCTGGGACTCCCAAGGTAACAAAGTTTCTGGATGACACCAAATTGTATGATTTAACCCAAAAGTTTTTGCAAAACATAACAAAAGCTATGTATGAGCCTGCACATGGTCAGCTGAAAATCAGTCCCACTATGTTTAGTGATACCAGTTTCTCACTAGTATTGCTCTGCCCCCAGGCTTTAGTTTTCCTTGGCACAAGGGATTGATTTCCCACCGGTTTCTGTGCAGGCACATTTTGATGTGTGGCTCCCTCCAGTTCCTCTCACACTTCCTTAATCCTTAAAAGACAGCATCACAAAACCACAAGGGGAACTGAAGGAAGCTGCACCTCAAAATGTGCATGTGAACCAGTTGATTGCTTGTGCTGAGGAATACAGAAGCCTAAGGGCAGAGCAGCGCTAGTGAGAAATTGGTATGAGTTTTACTTCAGGGGCATAGATTTGCAGTCCTAATTTTTGTGAAGATGGAAGTGAAGTTGGCATTATACTGTGTAATTGGTCTTTCAGTGCCCACGAATTCCCATTAGATTTCAAGGATCTATGGTAGTGCACACAATTCAGTTAAAAGTTAAAATGTGCCCTGCTTTTGCATGTTAAAGTTGTATCACAAAGATACAATAATCAGTAATTACTGCTTTTAATTATTTGCAGTACACTGTATCTAGGTGTTTGCTAGAACACCTTAAGGGGAAAAAAGATACACGGAATGTATAAATGAAATGGGAAATACAGGTTTATAAAGCTGGTAATTGGGCAGCTAAAAAAAAGTAATGTTATAAACTGGAAAGCATTTCACTGTATAATATATTATTCTCAACACTATTGATGTGGGAAGATAGTATAGCAAAATGGCCCCCCATTAAACCACCCATATACATTTCACTGCAGGCAAAAATTATTTGAAAATAAAGCTTTCATCATTTGTGAAATGTTAAAATGTTATCTTTTTGAGAACTTGGACATGTCAGGAGTTGCTTAGGACTGCATTATCTCCACAACAACCATGGGCCAGTGTCAGGTGATAACAAACAGGCCTCACACACTGCAGGTCACACTTTTGATCTGGTGTTTGGTACTGGGCAGGAAGGTGATCTGAAGGTGTGGGGGGAAACTGAAGATGGGCCCCTTGTCATGGACAGATCACTATATGCTAGGGATCAGACTTACAGGAATACCAAGACTGCAGGGCTGAGGTGGGGGTCAATTAAGATGGTTTGCACACTTAGCCTGATAAACTGGTTTTCAGGTAGCGTGGGGATTTTTCTGCTGATATGGCCACTGTTCCTGTTGATGTCCTGGTTGGTATCTGGCATGAGGAAATATTCCAAACAACAGACATGATACTTTCTAGGCACCCTTTTACAGATTTAAGAGCCCAGGCAACCGCTTGTTAGACAAGAGAAGCAGGTAGAGTGACTATATGTTGATGAGGCTTGAGCTACAGCTAATTTTAAAGCTTACTCTGGTGAAGGAATACTTCAACACCATTGCATCTGCACAGTGTAGACTGGTTGGACTCTTCCAAGTTGTTGGGCCTGTTTTGGTTCTGACCCATAGTCCACCATAACTGTTTTGCTGAACTTTGCTCATAAAAGTCACTCACATCCATTCCAAGCTGAACTATACATTAGTAGCAACAGGATCAAATGGTCCCGAAGCAAGTTTGAGTTGTGTAGGTTCACTTTCAGCTTGCCCAGTCGAAGGATGTGAACACGATGCTTGGAAGTCTGAAACCTACAACTGCTTGTATAACTTGCCCCTCCTGGGCTGCTTAAATCTGGGTGGGAGGATGGCTGATGGACTGGGTTCAGGAAACAGTAAATGCAACCCTGAGAGAGGGGGGTGGTTGTTGCTGTCTTGAAGCAGGTAGTGGTGCATTCAATCCTAAAGAAACATACTTGGGAATATCCAGTCTCAAATGCACCATTTTTTGAGTGAGATGACTGAATGAGTGGCGGCTTGGCAACTTCAGGGACTTTTAATTGAAGTGGATCTGCTGCCAGGCCTGATTATGGGACTGAAATGGCCTTCATTGCCATGGTGGATAACCTGTGCCAAGAGATAGACCAGGTACCATGTCTCTGTTAATTCTGGATCTGTCAGCAGCTTTTGATACCAATAATCATGGTATCCTGGGTTCCTTTTGGGTTTGGGAGATATTGCTTTGCAGTGGACTCAGTCCTGTCTTCCAGGTAGGTTTCAGAGTGTTGTATTGAGGAAACTGATGCTCCACCACTTGGCCTTAAGTCTACAAGTTTCTGTCTTGTCCTCTGTGCTTTTCAACATCTACATAAAGGTATTGGAAGAAGTCATCTGGGGGTTTGCCACCACTAGACGGATGACACTTTATCTCATGTTTCCAGTAGGGAGGCAATGAAAACCATGAACAGGTGCCTTAAAGCAGTTTTGGGGTGGATGAGGACTAACAAATCAAAACTTATTCCATACAAAAATGGTGGTGTTACAGTATGCTGAGTTCTGTGAGAACTCTGCCTGTCCAGTCTGAACTGATTGGGACTGCACTGTCTCTCCTCCCCACCCCGGAGCAGGTTCATAGCTTCAGCATCATGCTGGATAAACAAGTGGCAGTGGCAGCTAGGGTGCCTTTCATCAGTTTTGGTGGGGTGGAAAACAGCTTACCACTGTTGTGCGTGCCCTGATCACATTTAGATTACCACAATGTGCTCTACATGGACCTGCTCTTGAACACTGGCCAGAAGTTCCAACTGGCACTGTCATGACCCAGATGGGGGTGCCACCTGATGCTGCCACTACGCTGGAATTAGGATCCCTTGGGAAGGCCCAGAGTCTCCTCCCAAGCCCTTCATATCCCTTGCTTTGGCCAAGAAAACAGGCGTATAGACCAGGCAGAGTAACAAAAAGGTTTATTTTAAGCAGGAAAATCAATAAAGGAGAACTGAAAGATAATGTGCTTTAAAACTACAGTAACGTGGATAAAGGAAAATAAAGTCCCTAACGCAACTGAAATTAACTGTTCCGTTTCTGTTAGGCCCAGGCCTCAGCCTGCTCACTCTCTCCCTCAGAGGGAGGGTCTTTCTCCTCACAGCAGCCATCCTTCCTGCTCGGCCTCTCAGGAGGAAATAACAGCGTCTCTTGAGACAACTTTTAAACTATTTCCCTCAGAGCCTACTTGGATGCTGATTGGCTGAAACCAGCGCCGGGATTGTAGGCTGTCTCTCCCTACTGAGACACAGGCAGCATAGAGGTGTTTTAAATAAATAAAATAAATAAAACTGAACATACATAACTGGGTAAATGTAATTCCGGCATCATGCCTAACCTTTGACTGTTAAATATCAGCCTCAAAACAGAACAAGATACTGGCTAGTCCTAAAGCTCTTTGTAGTAATAACACTGAAAGCAGTGCAACCTGCAAAAGCAAATGTCACAATGCAATTAATATGACATCCATTCTTCAATAGGTACACTGCATATTATACAATAACATCTTTTAAAATGGGGACATTAAAACTGGCGAATTCTTCATTTTACAAACACAAAGACTTTCAGTTGCACAAAAGTTCAGGAATAAAACCTTTAAGAATGTCACTAGTGCTTTAAAAAAATCAAGCTTTGGAATTATCCAGAAGCCTTCTTTGGGCATTAAGTAATCATACCAAAGGAGTTAAAAAAAATGAATATGCAGCTTTTAAGCCATCAGCGTCTAGCAGTCTTTAAAACGGTGAAGCAGAAAATATTTGAAGATAATGTAAATAACATAGTCCTAATATAATACAATCATGACTGAAGTCATGAACATTGCCCTGATGGGAAAATCAAACATATCTGGAAAAGCAGCCACTAGACAGTTTAGCAATTAAAATTTCCATCTAGAATATATAACGAAAGTGGAAAGGCACAGACCTTACACAGTGGAAACAAGATAAAGCCCGCGAAGATAGCCTAATATGGGCATGGGGGTGGAGATTAAACGAAGACTAGTCGGCTGCAGCCAGATCGAAACAGGAAGTGCTTCCTGTGAACCTGCACTAAAGCCACCTGGGTGGGCGTTATTCGTCATTTTCACATCCGCTCCGCCTTCTGTCCCTCGCTGAAAAACAGGCCCCGCCAAGGTCGCTAGCTCTCTGCCACTCACACAGAACCATCGCGCCCCTTCTTTCCCCCCGGTACTGGAAGGCAGGCAGGCAAGCAAAAGAGAGAAGCCAAGAGTAACCTTAAATTCGAACGACATAAAAAAGTACATAAAACATAAAGCAGCGAAGACAAAACCAAACCAATCCCAACTCTACCCCCGCCGCACGAGCACAGCGACTCGGCCCCGCCCACAGCGGCTGCTAGCGCCCTGCGGCATCCCCCCTTTTCGATCTTCTACCACTTCCGGTGGGGGCGTTGCTATGCGGAAGCGGTGGCCCGGCCGGAGGGGAAGTGAAGTATCCGCCTCGGTTGGCTGCAGCAAGAAGCGCCCCTTGAGGCGGTGAAGGAGTCGGTGGGAGAACCTGAAGGAAGCAGAGTCGGGGAGGGGGGGAAAGACCAGACGACGTCACCAGCCCCCCCACCCTACCAGCCTCCCCCTCACCGTCTGAGCCGCCTGTCAAAACGGCGCTGTTCAGGACACGAGAAGCGGTTCCCTCAGCACAAGATGGAGGCAGCCTGAGCCACGGCGACATCCACACGCTGTTTTGCTCATCTGTCTAGGTCCTTCACACATCGGAGGTGGGTGATGGGCTTTAGGTCTGCCTTGATGGCGATGTTCCCCTCCTCCCGTGCCTATTTAATGCCGCCCTTGCACTCCCAGAAGTCTTCTGTGGAGATCCCCAGCCTAGCTGTTTTCTCTCCTTAATAACGTGAACAAACCATGACTCTTGGAAGGAATCGTTCCTTTGGTGGACGTTCTCTCTGCGTGAGTGGAAACGGAGATGGGGAATGTGACACACCAGTCGCGGCGCCTGGTGCTTTTTCCGCCGGAGTTATGTACGTGCGGAGAGAGTGGCTGTTGAATGCAATAGCGGGAGGAAAACGGAAGGGTCCCGTCCCCACCGCTGGTGTTGGGGAAAGAGCGGTCGCTACCGAAACTGCTTGGTGACTTTACACATGGCGATTTAATAGCATTTAAAAAAAATCTTCGATCGAATGGCTATAAATGATCTTATCTCTCCTTCCTCTTTTCCACCCACGCCCCCTGTGATCCCCTAACTGTCAAGAACCTAAAATCGGGTTCTGTCTGTGGTTAGTTGAAAACCCTTTCTTTATACTTGACAGTATAAATAAGTCAGGCTGGTGGTAAGTGCTGAAATGTCTCTAAGTATTGTTTGATAACCATAGACTATATAGTGCTACTATTAGCTGATTAATGAAAGCACATATTAAACACAACGTAAAATCAATATTAACCATTTTAATAGGTAGGCAAGCCTGCGGCTATTCCTTATGTATAGCTTCTGTCTTGCATAGAAAAAATAAACTGTCCCCTGTAGTTTAATTTCCAAGTTGTGCTGAGTATGTTCTGTTCCTTTTGTGGACTGCTCTTTAGAATAGGTAGGTTGTAAGTCTGTATACCAATGTGGAATAGCAGTAGGAGTTTCTGGAAGTTTTCTTATAAGGGTTGGATAATTGTATTTTACCAGGGGATGCTGAAGCAAATGCAGTATCAAGTTCTCTTTGTGTGTTTTCTAGCTGAGCTTGGCTGAAAGCACATCTAGCTGAGTATACGTGGGATGCACTGTAGTGACATAAAACCCTTTAAGAATAAAAATAAGCTACAAGATTTAAAACATCACCAAATTAGTTTGCAATGGGACATAATGCAAATTCTGATCTTTTGCTCAGTATGCAAGCAGGTAATTGATGGGGTGAGGATGGGATAAAGAGTAGAGCCAGTCATTTATCTTTAGTGTCAGAGGGTAGCCATGTTGGCCTGCATTAGGACAGCTAGATTCAAGTCCAGCAGCACCTTAGAGACCAACAAGGTTTTCAAGATATAAGCTTTTAAGTGTCAAACCTCCCTTCTTCAGCTTGTGGTTATCTGAAGAATGGAGCTTTGACTTTCAAAAGCTTATACCCTAAAATCTTGTTGGTCTCTAAGGAACTACTGGGCTTGAATCTAACTGTTCAGTCATCTTTAGTTCTCCTTTGGTTGTGTCCACATCACAGCATTTAGTTTAATGACTGCAGTTTTTTTCCTGCTTACGCTTTGTTGTTACAGGATGCAGGCTCAATTGTGCCTGGGCCTTGCTGTGATATTCAGCTGTTGCTCTTTGTGCATGTGAATTACAAATGTCTAGGGTGTTTATGAAGTCCTATGAGATGGCAGTTAAGGCTGCAAAGAGGGCTTACTTTGCAACCCAGATTGCATCTGCGAATTCTCGCCCGGCCCAATGAATTAGAACAATTGGGAAGCTTACAAACTTGCCACAAAGCAGTCCAAATGATAAGGAATTGGAAATTGGCTGTGAGGCTTTTGCAGATTTTTTTCACAGATAAGGTCTTGCTGCTCTGCCATGATCTCCCTGCCAGCCTTGACATAGTGAGTGAACTCACGGCCCTGAGTGTGTCTTCTGGTTTGATCCTGGATAATTTCACTCCACTCAGCTTGGAGAAAGTTGACAAGGTCCCCAGCTCTATCTATTGTTTGTACTGTACGTCCCACTACCTGTGATCTGGACCCGTGTCTGTCCTGGTTGATACATGCTTGCTGGACAGAATTGCGAGCCCCGTTGCAGGTGATTGTCAACAGGTCCCTGATTGAAGGAACCTTTCCCATGCCCCTTAAGGAGGTGGTGGTACGCCCTGTCCTCAAAAAACCATCTTCGGACCCAGCCGTATTGACAGACTACTGGCTGGTGTCGAACTTGCCCTTTCTGGGTAAAGTCATTGAGAGGACAGTGGCAGTACAGTTACAGGGATTCTTGGATGACGCTTCCATCTTAGACTCATTTCAGTCCAGCTTCCAACCAGGCCATGGGACCGAGATGGTACTGGTTGCCCTCATGAATGATTTCTTGAGACATCTGGATTGGGGCAGCTCAGCAGTGCTGTTGTTGTTAGATCTGTCGGCTGCATTTGACACAGTCAACCACCAGCTTCTGTCCTGCTGCCTTGCAGATGGGGGATTCAGGGGTCTGCCCTTCAGTGGCTTACCTCTTTTCTCCAGGGCCAAGGACAAAGGGTGGCTATAGGGGAGCAGTCATCCCAGAGGCATCCTCTTGTATGTGGGGTCGGTCCTTCAGGGGGCGGTCCTCTCCCCGATGTTGTTTAACATCTACATGTGCCCCCTTGCCCAGATTGTCCGGAGGTAAGGGATGGGTTGTCACCAGTATGCGGATGACCCCCAGCTCTATCTATTGTTGAGAGGCCAGTCCAGTTGTGCCCTGGAAGATCTGGACCTGGCATTGCAAGCCGTAGCGAAATGGCTCAGGCAGAGTCAATTGAAATTGAATCCAGCGAAGACAGAGGTCCTGTGCCTGAGTCGCAGTGGCCTGGGTAGGGAAATCCCCTTGCCGGCCTTTGATGGGACGCTACTAGCGCCAATGTCAAGGGTCAAGAGCTTGTGGGTGCTCTTGGAGCCTTCGCTGACAATGGAGGCCCAGGCAGCAGCCACTGCCAAATCTGCATTCTACCATCTTAGGCAGATAAGGCAGTTGGTTCCATACCTGGAGCGCAACGACTTGGCAACAGTGGTCCATGCAACGGTCACCTCAAGAATAGACTACTGTAATGTTCTCTGCATGGGGCTGCCCTTGACTCAACTTCGAAGGCTGCAACTGGTGCAAAACGCAGCAGCCAGGTTGTTAATGGAGCTACCTGTACGGAAGCACATTCAACCTGTTCTGAAAGCGTTATACTGGTTGCCTGTGGCATTCCAGATTCGCTTCAAGGTGCTGGTTATAACCTTTAAAGCCCTATATGGCCTGGGACCTGTCTACCTTCAGGACCGCCTTTCCCCACATGTACCCCAGAGAGCACTACATTCAGGATCTCAAAATCTGCTTAAGATCCCTGGACCAGAAGAAGCTCGATTGACCAGCACTAGCGCCAGAGCATTCTCAGTAATAGCCCCCACTTTGTGGAATGCCCTCCCCGAAAACAACAGGGCCCTGTGGGACCTGCCACAGTTCCGCAGGGCCTGTAAGACCGAACTATTTAAGTTCACCTTTAATGGTTGGGGGGAGGTGGCTATTACCTTCAGCATCGACAATCTCACTGAACTAATATAATGGAAATCAGAAGCTTGCCATCTTGAATTTTTAATATGTATGGAAATGTTTTTATGTATTTAATTTTAATATGTTTGTTAATTGCTAATGTTTTTAAACTGTTGTTAGCCTCCCTGAGCCTGTCCAGGGAGGGCGGGATATAAATCTGATAGATAGATAGATAGATAGATAGATAGATAGATAGATAGATAGATAGATAGATAGATAGATAGATAGATAAATAAATAAAATGGACAAAGAGCTGGGAATACTCTGTGACAGATGTGCGAGTTTGTCATTTTAAGCAGCTTGAGCTACTTTTTATTTTTTATTTATTTATTTTATTTATTTATTTATTTAGAATTTATATCCCGCCCTTCCCACAAGTGGCTCAGGGCGGCTTCCAACAATAAATCTGACACAAAAATTAAACAATATTTACTTACTTGCAAATAGATGTGATTGGGGTTTGGCATGCTAGCTTGTGGGTTGAGATGGCAGGCTGTGGCATTATAAGCAGGTATCAATGCAGTATCTACTTTTGAACTAAGTTGGATTGTCTGCCCTTAGTGGATCTGGTGATGAGCAAGTACCATAACTTGCTTGTTCATATATTAGGTTTATAGGGGACATCCCTTGTGATGTTTGTAAAATCTGATGCAGACCTCAGGATTTAATCCAAAGGAGCTTTCTCACGTGGATGGAGACTATCCATTTATAGATTGTCATGCCAGGGTACAATCAACAGTAAGGAAGTTAGCGAACAGAGTCCAGTGGCACCTTTAAGACCAACAAAGTTCTATTCTAGGTGTGAGCTTTCATGTGCAAGCAGACTTCATTGGACAATGAAATGGAGTTAGGAAAAGCAGTTGTACATATTAACATGTAGAAGAGTAAAGTTTTTTAATAGATAAAAAGAATAACAAGATTGATTTATGATTATCATCCGTTTGGGTTCAACTAGGGGAATAACATAGGTAATAAATATGTCAGAATTAGAGACTAGCATCTTTTTCTTTGAAGTGGGGCATTGGCTGTGTAGAGTATTTTTCTTGTTCCTAGAACACAGAATTACATTTAAATCTACCATTCCATATTGCATTGCATACTTAATTACTGAGATGCTGTAGTTACATGATATTTTGCTAGTCTTCAGCTTGGAGTTAACTGACAGAATCCTTTTGTTGGGGTGCAGTGTTATGTCAGAATACAGCAATATATTGCAATCACTATTATTTTGTTTCAAAAAAGAAAAATATTAAAAGACAGGGGATGTGTTACTCTTCTTGGTCAGAATACATATGTGAGAAAGTTAGTATCTTGCTAAAAGGAGCTGACTTCTCCTATAATGAATGTGGATTTGTGATTGAAAATGCCATCTGGAATAAGACATGGACTGCACTGAAATTCCTTCAGTGCTTTGGGATATATTTTGGGCAGAACAACTGATGCAGATATACACTTAGACTGCCCTACTAATGTAACTAATAATCTGAGTCACATGTAGTTTTTTTGAATGTACCCTTAGAAATTGACTATTGTCACAGAACCATGTGATTTTAGGATTTTAACAAATTAATAATTTGTTTGCAAGCATGTTTTACCTATAACATTTATCTCATTATTTTGAACTTGGATTATCTTGGCTAGTTATGATTAAACTTTTTGCATGTATGGAATTGTTGTTGGGATGCAGCTTCATTTAAAAAATTCCAATAGGTTATTTTTTTCACTTCAGTAAATTTAACTGTGCAGTGTTATGCTGAAGACTGTTAAATAAATGCAAGTTGGTTTCAGACTGCTCTACATGAATGTCTCTGAGAAACTTTTACCAACCGGGCTTTTTTTTTTATTACATAGTTCTGCCTCTGGCAAAGGAGGAATGGCTTTCAGTAAAGGATACCGTATCTATCATAAATTGGACCCACCACCATTCAGTGTGATAGTGGAAGCCAGAAACAAGGAAGAATGCCTTTTGTTTGAGTCTGGAGCTGTGGCTGTTCTCTGTAAGTTAAAAAAAACCCTCTAAAAATACGGCTAGATGGTTAACCTGAGTAAAACTCAGAACAGTGAAATATGGAAGCAGAGCTAAAATTGAGTCACTATATTTGTTCTAACAGTGTGTTAAACTCCTTTGAACATTTCACACTGCTTTGTTGAAAGGAGTTGCATTCTACTGTATTTCTTCAGCTAGCAAATTCTTTATCTTCTGAGATTTGGTGTAAACTTTGTGTAATGTAGTCCTGTTTATCAGAAACAACTAGACATGCTCTTACAGTTTGACTCAGTTCAGGAAATCATGACAAACTACAGTTTGCACAAACTGTAGTTTAGGAATCCAAATCATAATCTGAACTTCAAAACATGGTTTATTGCTACTTGATTGTTTTCATTTTCCATAATGGAAATGCCTACCTATTCATATATCAAGCCAAATCATAACACAAACCATGACTTGCAAACCAGCTTCAAGCCATGATTTCTGATTTGGTGGCCAATTGCAAATTCTAATTCATCAGTTCAGAAATCACATGATGCCATGGTTAAGCTTTGGGGAGAAGCCATGACTTGGTGGTAGAGCGTGTGTTTGGCATGCAGAAGGTCAAGTTCAATCTCTGGCATCACCAGTTTAAAGGATCACATAGCTGGTAATTTTGAAAGACTTCCAACTGAAACTATGGAGAGCTGCTGGCAGTCTGAGTAGACAGTACTGACCTTGTCAGACCAGTGCTCTGATTCAGTATAAGGTGGATTCATGTGTGTGTTCCTTATCCATGTTATGACATGATAATTGAATTGATCCACTGTAATACATGTTAATTTGCTGTGATTAATTTCAGGTTCTTTAGGTTTACTGCTCTTTAAAATACCTTACATATCTATTCCCATTTTAACAATGTATAACAAACAGTAAAGTTTGCATTTCATGCTAGTGAATGTTCTAGCAGCTTCTTCATCTTTCAGTATAAAAGGGTAGATTTTTCTTCAGCAGTATGCTTAATATTAATTCAGCTATTTAAAAAAATCAATGTGGTGGGAGGAAGCCATCATAATTAATACTTTGGAAAGCCCTTAACAAGTTTAACAGTTTGGGGTTTTTTGGCATCTCGAGCTTGGTGGGGTGCGTGGAGCTCACTCTCGGCGACCCCCCAAACTGGGCGGTGGGGGGGTGCCACAGCTGTGGCATCTTGAGGAAGATCTTGGAGAGGTTTCTGACAACAAGGGACTCTACAGGAGCCAGGGGAACGGTGTCGGCTGGTCCCTGTTCCTCCTGTCTGCCCTGATGCTCCACCGTCGTGGTCGCCATGATGGCAGTAAAAGATGAACACCTGACTGCTTTTCTTCTTTAATAAGCTTCTACTATATCATATTTCTACCTAAATCACGAAAATGCTATCATGCAAGTAAGTTTTTCTTTTTACTACTACCAATTAATGCATCTTCTGTTATAACGCCAATTTGGACTGTTAAAAAGGGAAAGAGAAGGATATCTCCCCCCTTTTTTCCCCAAAGAAGGCTTCAAAAAGATAAATAACAAACTTAAAAACACTTTATAACTTAAATTGGACTGAACATGAACATTTAAATATATTTGGCTTACAATTAATCAAGCTATAATGAGAGCATTATTTTATTTTAATACGGTCTGAATAAAAGCTTGCTATATTTTTTAAGAGAAATACTTCTGATACCTGATTGGATTTGAAATGATTACAACCGAACTGTAAGAGGAAAACTTATGGCTGGAGGAGATTGAGAAAGATAGATTATCTGGGACTTTGAATTGGTTTTTTAACTTTGATTATCAGACTGAGTTATATTGCGGAGAAGATGGCGACTCAACCTAAAGCGCGTGATAAAAAAGATATTATGATTGCCATATCTTCCTTAAAGCAGGAAATCGGTCTGCTAGCAGAATTAATACATGACAAGATGGAAATCTTTATTTTAAAACACAGTGAAACTGAAAATCTACACAAATGGAATGATGAAGGGATCCCAGTGATGTCTACGGAGATGAGAGAAGCAGAGAAAGATCCAGTAGGAAAGGAGTTGAAAGAAATCAAAATGGAGACATTGTGTGCAGTTACAAAAAGGAGGCGGAAATCAAACTTGATTAAAGTTCGTTCAGGAGGAAATGACGTTGTGGAGATCCCATCACTTTTAATTAAATGGATATATATGCTAAAGGAAGAAATGTCAGACTACTTCAAGAAGATCAAGTCTTGGAAAACTTTTAAAAAGAAGGATTATAAACTGTTGCTCTTTCTTATAACTGGTTAACGTGAAATTAACAAAAGGGAACTGATGTGCGGCCTTGAAACAGATTGGATATGACAAGTGTGATTTTTAGAGATGCATGATTTTGAAATTGCAAATGAGACTTTTAGAATCTGAATGCTTTTTTCCTGTTTGTTATTTTTACTTATGGGTTCCATATTCTTAAAACTAATCAATTTATTAGAGAGATTTTTTTTCATGGGTAAGATAAATAAGTGAGAGAAAGGAGGCCATTTTTATTTAGGGATTCTACTTTTTTCTTACAAAGTTAAATGGAGCAAGTTAATAGAGAGAGGGTTATAGAGACTATATGATTTTTTACCTAGGTTAAAATAATAAGCATGGGAAATGAGATTGTCACTGGTTTTTAAATCTGTGGGGGAGTTTTTTAGAGCAATATGAGTCTCTCAAAAGTTTAATGAAATTAAATATTTAAATAGTTAATCTTGGCAAATAATTAATTTGGGTCAATTTACAATAAGGTAGACAACACAGGTATTTAAAAACGTTAAAGATCTGCTCTTGGTTATTTTTTTAATTTTTCTTTCTTTTTTGTAATAGACTATTGATATTGAAACAGATAAAGTAATATCTGTTAGATTCTATTTTGGTCCTTTGCTTTTTTATTTTTTCTCTGTTGGAAATAATTAAGGTACTGTTAAGGATAAAGAGATTATATTCATCTTCTCTCATTATTATTGTTAGTATGGTTAAAGTTAGTACTTATCTCTAATATGGTTAAAATAAGCTACTGGGCTTTATTTTGTGATTGTTTTTTTTGCTTTTCTCGTGTGTGGACATTAAAGATGAATAGTATAGATTTACATTATAAGTAATAATTATTAAAATATTTAATAAAATAAGACTGTAGAATGTAATGGTTGGATTGGATTAAAATTTAAGACTTGCAGGTAGAAAAAATTTAGGATCAAGTTTGGAAGGTAGAACTGTAACAGCTTTATTTACTGCTTCTCTTTTTTTCTTTGTTTTGTCTTCCCCCTAATTCTCTCCCTTTTTTTGCTTCTGTATCCCTGCACCATTCCTTCCCCTTTATACTGAAACTTAATACACAATTTAAAATTGAATAACAAGTTTAACAGCATGAACGCCAAACATTCTTGCATTTTTATGAAGTCGTGTATCCAGTGTTATCTTGTACAGCAGGGGTGGCCAACGGTAGCTCTCCAGATGTTTTTTGCCAACAACTCCCATCATCCCCAGCCATTGGCTATGCTGGCTGGGGCTGATGGGAGTTGTAGGCAAAAAAACATCTGGAGAGCTACCATTGGCCACCCCTGTTGTACAGTGTATATCATTCAGATCAGGGCTTCTTTGGTAGACAAAGCCTGACAGGAACTCATTTGCATATTAGGCCACACCCCTTGACAGCACCATTGTTTCACATGGGGCTTTTTGTAGATAAAGCCCAGCAGGAACTCATTTGCATATTAGACCACACACCCCTGGTGCCAAGCCAGCTGGGGACTGTGTTCCTGTGCATTCCTGCTAAAAAAAAAGCCCTGATTCAGATAAATAGAAGCATCTTTATTCTATGCTCTAGATCAAGAGACTGAACTTTACAACAGAAAGATCAAGAGACTGATCTTTACAACAGAAAGAATTTGCTCAAGCGGTTTGTTTTTATAAGTGGTGGCAAACTTTAGAAAAGGGGAAAAAAATTTCAGCAGTTACTTCCACTTGCAATTAATTATTTTTTATTTTCTAAGTGTTATAAATGTATTACAAAACAGAAAAATGTACTGATTGTATGTAAAAAATATACTGATTGTATGTATTATCCTTGTTCTGTAGTCACTTGTTTTCTGTGTGCATTAGCAAAATTGATTATCATTCAATGCTTTTACATTCCTGTTTAGGTGAATTCTGTGTTTCTGCATTAGTGTTGATAGTGATTTTCTGCTGTAAGACTTGGTTATAGTACATGCTTCTGTTGTGTGTCTTGCTGTAAAGCAAGGTATATGAAAATAATTGTACTATGTTCACAACTTTTAAAATGTTACATTTTACTTAAATGTAACCTAAACCTACAATACATGTAGGTTTAAGTATAATAGTAATCCATAGTGCTTTGTGAAAAAGTATATATGGAGGGTTCTATGGCTCATATCCTCCTCCCTTTCCTTGTGCATAGCCAGCTAATGAATGGCTTGATGTAAAAGCAAAAGTAATAATTTATATTGTGTCTCAACCATAAATATATATGATTTATGCTTTCTCTACAAACCAGAATTCCAAATTGAAAACAAACAATTGGGTTGAATCCTACAGGTGTAGGAGTTTAGAAGAAGAAGAAGATGATATTGGATTTATATCCCGCCCTCCACTCCAAAGAGTCTCAGAGCGGCTCACAATCTCCTTTACCTTCCTCCCCCACAACAGACACCCTGTGAGGTGGGCGGGGCTGGAGAGGGTTCTCACAGCAGCTGCACTTTCAAGGACAACCTCTGCCAGAGCTATGGTTGACCCAAGCCATTCCAGCAGGTGCAAGTGGAGGAGTGGGGAATCAAACCCGGTTCTCCCAGATAAGAGTCCACACACTTAACCACTATACCAAACTGGCTCTCCTTACAAAACAATCTCCCCTGCTCTCCCCCAGAAGTCCTTTTGTGTGCAAAAAATCCTCTTAGAAGAAGAGACCATTGGGTAACATGTTCCATATCACTGGAAGCTGCCCTGAGGAGGGAAAGTCAGGCACAGACACCTTAAGGCTACGTGTGGCTGGGGTGAGCAAGAAAGAAGGAGTTTGCACAGCCATATAATCCACTGTTCAAAATTCCTGATTTTCAAGAGGACTACATTCTATAGTTTGTTGGTTTAAAAGCAATAGCAAATTACTTATTTTTTATTTATACCCAGCTGTTTTCCCCAATGATGACGCAAAGTGGCTTACAATATCACTCTCCCCACCGCTACTTTATCCTCATAACAACAACCTTGTTATTTAGGCTAGGCTGAGAGAAATGGCCCAAAGCCACCCAGAAAGCTTTCATGGCAGAGTGAGGTTTTGACCCTGGTTGTACATCTTAACTACCCACTACAATACAGACTGTACAATACAATAGAGTCCTGTGGCACAGAGTGGTAATCTGGAGTACTGCAGTTCAGTCCTTGTGGAAGCTGGGTTCAGTTGGCCAGCTCAAGGTTGACTCAGCCTTCCATCTTTCCAAAGTCAGTAAAATGAGTACCCAGCTTGCTGGAGGTAAAGTGTAGATGACTGGGGAAAGCAGTGGCAAACCTTAAAAAAAAGTTTGCCATGAAAATGTTGTTTCAACAGAGTTGAAAATGTCTGGTGCTTGCACCTTTACCTTTACAATATAAATATAGTCCATACATCAATATGACATGGTGGCTAGCGTGTAAGACTGGGTTCCAGCACCTGGTCTGTGAAATTTGCTTGAGCCAATGACTTGCTGCCTAACCTATCTCACAGGGCTGTTGTGAGGATAAAATGGAGGAGGAAAAACTAGCGTATGCCACCCTGGGATTGTTGGAAAGAGAGATGGGATAAAAATGTAGCATATACGTGGAATACATTAAAAATGTACTAAATAAATAGCTAGAATATAGTAAAAATATTTCAGATACTGTGTGTGAGAGACTTTTCCCAATAATTGATGTTTTTTCTGGTGGTGACTTGAGAGGATGAGGTGTTCTTGCTGGAGCTGTGCAGCTGAAGAAGGACTGGACATTTTGCTTCTAGCTGGGCAGGCAGCGCCTTCTCTGGACTGAATCTGCACCCCATACTGGCCACACTGCCAGAGGAAGTTCAGACTGCCTGCCCAACTATTGCCACTGATGCCGCTGCAGCTCCTGCTACCAGTACTGGCAACCATCTTGAGTTCCAGGGAAGTTTTAAAGGGTCGGGGATCCCCTTGAGTCAGAGATGAGGGCGTAGCACCTCACTATGGGCCTGCTTGAGATTGAATTTCTCAAAATGGTCCCATGTCACATTTGCAGCTGAGAGGAATTTGGAAAGTAGCTTGTGATATAGCATGGGACTACATCTGAAGATACCCAAACCTTTGAATATATCTTTTTGACGCCAGTGTAATATTTGAATGAGCCAGTAGGGTGTATTGCTTGGTGTTTTCCAAGGGGAGGCAGGTTCAAATACCCACTTTGTTGCAGAGTGTAGTGGACTTCATGCCAACCTTTCTCTCATACACAGCACTAAACCTACTTTTCCAAGACTGTTGTCAGAATAAAAATTGAGGGAGGTTGAACCATATGTGCAGCCCTGAATCTTTAGGAAGAAAAAAGTGATAAAAATGTTAACATTTTGGCGTGGTCTCTCTGGGAGTTGAAATTTATGGTGTTATATTAATTGCTTAAAACCAGGGGCTGTATGTGTTCTCTGCAGCAAAAATATACCTTTTGTTTAAGAAGCCTATTGTTCTCTCAGTAACATAATTTTTCCTGTTTGCCTATTACAACCAATTTGAATTTAAAATATTAAGAGCCAAGGCATAGAAGAATTTTAGAATGTATTCATAATTGAAAATCTTTTCTGAAATCTGACGTTTATTTAACAGCATCTGCAGAGAAAGAGGCAATCAAGAACATGTACTCCAAGGTAATGGATGCATATGGACTTCTAGGTGTATTAAGGTTAAATCTTGGTGAGTAAATTGTTCAGTTTTGGGAAATACCTTTTCATATTTGTCATACCATATTTTTGCTGGCCCTGTTCTGGTATATAATCCTGAATGAATGACTAGTTCTTGTGTGAGGCAGGAAATCATGGTTTGTTGCCTGGTGATGATTGCGTTTTTCTGAATTGCTTTCTTCTCACTCCCAGTACCATATGGCTAATTTATTTTGAGGGCTGGGCATTTAAGATATATTTGGATCTAGCATGGCAAGTAGAAGGGTGATAAGGCCAGACTGTTATGGGGAGTGGATGGGAATAATGTCCTGAAGTATACATGACTTTGACTGTTTTTGTTTGTGGTCTGTAGTACTGCCTGCTGCAATTTAAGCTTTCCTCATCTGTGCAAATCCTTTCAGGCTCACAAGACATACTAGATCCACAGTGATCTTTTTTTTATGTTCCTTATTAATTGTAAAACAAACAAATGCAGACATTTATCTTAAGACTATGCATGATGACATCTTAGCAATTACTTAAAAATACTATTTTAATGTTCATGCTAACAAGTCTCCTATATTTAAAAATATAGAATAATTCAGCAGTGTTTTAGGGAATGTAAAAACTAGAAAATGCCGAAGAAAATGGTGTTGAAAGTTTAAACTAGAATAATTCCACTAAGCTTATCTCTTACAGGAGACACACTGCTACATTACCTAGTTCTTGTCACAGGATGTATGTCTGTGGGAAAGATTCAAGATTCTGAAGTTTTTCGTGTTACTTCCACCGATTTAATATCACTGCGAATTGATCCATCTGATGAAGAACGCATCTCTGAAGTGCGCAAAGTTTTGAACTCAGGAAACTTTTATTTTGCGTGGTCTTCTGCTGGGGTCAGTTTAGATCTTAGTCTTAATGCCCACCGTAGCATGCAAGAACAAAGCACTGATAACAGGTTCTTCTGGTGAGTTGATATGTTTTAGGAGGCTTGACACATTATGTGTGCATCTGTATTTTGACTTGTGTAAAATTTCTCATCATTTCATGAAACTGCTTTTGTGGTAACAGAAATAAAAAGACAGTGACATAAGGATTTCCTGCTAATAGGAAGACCAGTTTGGTCAGGTCTGCCCTGTAGTGCCGTAATGTGTAGTGTGGAAAGAAGTTGCTGACTAAAATTGATCATGGAACATGGCTCAGTATTATTTAGTTTAGAATCTGAAACAGTTCTGGTTAGGGAAACAACTGTTTACTTTTTTTGTCCATGCTTAATAACACTGTATTTACTATACAGCAGCTCTTTGCATCCAACAAAGAGAGAGCCTTTTTGCAAAGCTTTATTACCTATTCTGGAAATATTTTGTCCATCTGGGAGTGAAATTGACATGGAATACAAATGTAACAGTGGTAAAATTATCAGATAGCAGGAGTCTGTCTAAACATGCACGTTTGATCTATCTTCATATTGTTGTTAGTGTTATAATACAAGGGTAAGTGGTTAGATTCATTTCCTGTCAAAAACACAAGACTGTGGCTAAATAACATGGAATTGCAGCATAAGAACAGAATTTTTTGAGTAAAAGTTGTGACTTTTTGAAAAGCAAGTTTCTAATTCTTGTGTTTCTGAAAATAGGCTAGAATAATTGAGTGGGACTGAGTAGAAATAGAGTAGCCAAATCAATGCCCCCCCTTGATAGATGCTTCTGCCAAAAACTTGTAAACAAACATTATGATGAGTAAGCAGCCTTTTTAGCTATGAAGCAATGACACTTACTAAAAAAATGAAAATAGAATTTTCAGTTTTGTACTTGAATCCAGTTTCTTGTATGCTGCTATATGGAATCTACATACAAACCTAAGAATTATTATTATTTGCATTTTCATGTGCATCTGACATAATGATAATCTGATATCCCTTAATTAGTGGAAGTATGTTGAGGTCTGTGGAGTTTGATTTCCTTTACTGTGTGCAAATTAACTAAATTATGTTCTGAAAAGGAGGATTATTCTTGGTTATAGGCTCTTGAATGATCTGTGTGCAGACTGTACTGTCCAAAAAAACTTCTAAGAATTCACAAGGCACCAGGGTCAAAAGATGTGCAGCAACTTCAGTGTGAACATGTGGCTTTTGTGTGTGTATATTGGCTTGCCTTTTTACTCTAGTGTTTTGTGTTTTGGGCTTTGCTGGGGTGGGGTGGGATAAGTCTTAGACTAGTATCAACCATGTAGAAGAAAAACAGAGGTAATGTTAGTTTGTAACTAAATGTGGTACAGCCAGTGGTAGCCAGCTGGAGAGGTAACTGAAAGGTGAAAATTGAAAATGAGAACTAGGCCACTTGTTCTATAGACTCTGCCCACCCACCCCCCACCTTCCCATTAATGTACTTATTTTTAAGGTGCCACCTTTAGGACTGAAAGTCTTACTCCTTTGGCTTGCACAGTGTAATACCTTGGTGAGTTCTCCAACATATTAAACACTCAGGATCAATGTTCCCTTTAAGCTGTAGAGTCATGTGAGCAAAATTCTACTTCACGAGTTGCTGGCATAAAAGTTGTGAGCTACTACTTAAATTAGCTTTGCTCTGGGGCCATTTTTCTTGAGCTAAAACAAAAAATGTATGAGCCAGGGGCTAAAAAAACTGTGAGCTAGCTCACACTAACTCAGCTTAGAGGGAACACTACTCAGGATTGGTATTGGGGTAACCATTTGGAGTAGGGGAGAACAACTGCATCCTCCTCAAGGTTAGTGGTCAGGGCCATAGCTTTGTGTCCGTGTTGTAGCAGTTGTGAATCTGTTATGAATGGAAGAATCCTTGGTCATGTGGGAGCTATTTTCCGATGTGAATCAATGTAATCACTTTACTTTTGCAAGATTTAAGCTTAAAATATTTTAAATAGTTAAACAAATACTTGGACATTTGCATTCTATGAAATCCTTATCCATGCTATCACTTTGCTGTTGGGAGAGACAGTTTGGACTGCACAGTGAAACTAGATGCAGTGAACTGTACTTTTAAAAATAATTTTATTCATGCTATATCACTTCTTCATTAGGAACCAGTCGCTGCACTTGCATCTGAAACATTATGGTGTGAATTGTGATGATTGGTTGTTACGCCTCATGTGTGGGGGTGTAGAGATTCGAACAATTTATGCGGCACATAAACAGGCAAAGGCTTGCATTATTTCTCGACTGAGCTGTGAACGAGCTGGAACCAGATTTAACGTTAGAGGAACAAATGATGATGGTCACGTAGCCAATTTTGTTGAAACTGAGCAGGTAGGAATAAGCGTATTGCTTATTTGTGGTAATATGACTAGAATGTATAAACCTAGGGTTATCAATATGGAGTACAGCACATGGGGATTATATCTGGTTGGTTATTTGATACTTGCATAGCTAACTGCTTGTAAACACATGTCCTAACATAAATTGTGGAGGTCAAATGTGAAAATTGAAAGGGCTGCTTCAGATCTCAGATTATGACTTGAACCTGCAAGTCTCTTCTATGGTTTAAAACCATAAATAAATAAAACATCAAAGATTAATGAAAGCATTGACTCTCCAAGGAGCTGAGCCCATCTCAATAGAAGCTGTGTAATGCTTTCTTCTGATTTAAGATTAAAAGTACCCACCCTTATACCAAACTTTATATTGCCATATCTCAACTATTTAAAAAATGGAACAAAATAAGTTTATCTTGGCCAGATAAATTATACCTAATTAAAAGCTTTATTTTGCCAAAATTCCTGAGTTTTTTTAGAACTTTACCTATTGAGGTATCAGACACAAAATTCTGCAAAGGGCATAAAACCATAACTGATTTCGTGTGGGCATACAAGAAATCTAAAATTCATAATAATAATAATAATAATAATATATACAGACCATCCAATTGTGGAGGCTTTGCCTTGCCAAACTTAAAAAAATACTACATGGCATCTGACGTAGTTAATAATAATAAAGATGTCACAAAAAACATGACAGAAAATTGGTTCCAAATAGAACAAGATTTTGTACAACCATGCTCTCTGAAATATGTCATCTGAACTAAAGACCACCCAATATAAACAATAATATGTTCTTACACAATGCATCAAAGCTTTTGGGACAAAATATGTAGGAAAATGGTTTTGAATAGTTCTTTGATGTCTTCCTTTCTGAATAAGGAATGGTTTATGCCACGTCAGGTAATCCACACATTTCATAAATGGCAACAAGCAGGTCTGTCGCCTAAATGATCTAATTGAAAGGGGCAAAATTTTGAAAAGAATACGGTTATAATGCAGAATTAATAGTTCAGTTCCCTGGTTTGGTACTTTCAAATAACACATTTGCTAGAACTCTAAAATGAAGGCAACATTTTCTAGACCTCTAACAGAATTTGAAATTCTAATTTTAAAATGTGAAGGGAGTATTATCAAAATATATTTTAACTACCCTGGACAGTATAAAAACTTTAAGATGACAGAAAGAATGTAAAACTGATGTTTCAGAATCTGATTGGGAGAAAATATGGAGCTCACTGAATAACATAACCACAATATTTAATGTTAAGATTCAATTTTTTAAATTTTTGTCAAGGTGGTATTGCACACCACTGAGACTTCACCAAATCAAAATGGCAAATAGTTTAGATTGTTGGGGAAAATACAGCAAATTTGGTAATTATATTCATTGCCAGTGAGGTTACAACGTAATAAATTTTGTTGAGAAAATTTAAAAGAAACACAGTTTGTGAAATATCTTTTACACTGGAATCTGTTCTACCAAACCATTAAACAGCTTAATCATTACCCAAATCAAAAATTATTTCAATCTCAGTCTATATTATTATGTACTGCCCTTTTAGTAATAGCTGCTAAGTGGAAAGAAAAGTCTCCACCCATTTTATCAATATGTGACAACAAACTATGGGATTGATTTATAATGGGGAAAATAACTCAACAATTTGGTGCACTTGCCATCAAAAGACTACGGACTTGATTCCTGTTATTGCAATATTTGACAGACCAGGAAATAATTCCGTCAAATCCTTATTATCACAGTTTAATGTTTTTCTAGTAAGGTTTGAATATCCAGTTTATTTAGAAATTTAATGTTTATATTTATTTATTTATGCCAAGAAATTGTAATGATTGATGAATCTCAAATGTAAGAAGCTTCCTTTGGTGTTGTTTGGGGTTTTTTGAAACTTCTTGCCAATTGTTTTGTCTGTATATTGCATTATATTTTGTTGAATTTCAATAAAGTGTAGGAAAGAAGGGCTCACCCACATATCAGAGGGTGGAGATATAACGAAAAGGACCTTGGATCTTGAACTTAATAGGTGCTTAATAAGTGAAGAAGTCTTTCAAGGTATCTTGAGGTCAGAAAGTTTAGGGTTTTAAAGGTACTTTGAGTTGGGCCCAGAAACAGATTGGTGTTCAGATAAACTGGAAGAGTGCTAGAGTTAAATTCTCTGTAGAGTAAGCCTCACTTAAAATTCTGACTGTTGCATTTTACAGCACTTGTAGTTTCTGAGCACCTTTGAACAACAGTGCTGGAAAAATGTTACTGAAGAATGCGTGTAAGGGGCAGGACAAGTTGTGTTTAAAATAATCAGATCCTTTATAGATTATTTTAAAGCATTGAAGATCAGTTGATCAAAAGACAGAGGTTTGCCATTCCCCTGCGTAAGAGACTGGGAATAAAATTAATCAAATGCAGTGCGAACTATGACTATAAACATAAGGTGATTGGATGTGGCTTGTAAATGATATAGTTATAGATGAAGTACTGGAATAATATAGATGGGTTCTCATGAAACTATATCATTCTATAGGAATGATTTAATCTATGGAATTACAAATTTTAAAATGAGCCTTTTATCACCTTGTATAATGGTACATTAATGAAATGGTTTCTTAGCATTAAATTCTTATTTAATCTGAAATGATATATCTGCTTAATCTCTTGATCAAGTTTTAAATATGCAAGAGCATGAAATAGAATAATTTGTGTAAAATCTGGTGTAGAGTTTATTATGTAGACAGAGTTACGCAGATTTTCTTGAAAAGACTTAAAACCATTTTTTTTTTTTGGTTAGGTGATATTCCTTGATGAATGTGTGTCATCGTTTATACAAATTCGTGGATCTGTTCCGTTATTTTGGGAGCAACCTGGCTTACAAGTATGAGGATTATATATTTTGTATTACAACCCCTCCCCCTGCAAACTGCTGTCTTTTACTTAGAATCATAGCATCATAGCATTGGAAGGGACCTTCAGGGTCATCAAGTCCAACCCCCTGCACAGTACAGGAAACTTACAAATAACTCCCCCACACACACCCCGTAACACCTGCTCTATGCCCAGAAGATGGCCAAAAAAACCCTCCACCTTCTCCAGGATCCTTAGCCAAACTTGTCTGGAGAAAAATTGCTGCCTTACCCCAAAGTGGTGTAAGAAAGGGCCATGATAACTAAGCACTGGTACAACCCATCCTGTCCTTCTCATGAACTTCCTAAGTCCACAGAATCAGCATTCCTGTCAGATGGCCATCAAGCCTCTGTTTAAAAACCTCCAAAGAAGGAGAGTCCACCCAAGGAAACATGTTTCACTGAGGAATCGCTCTGTCAGGAAGTTCTTCCTAATGTTTAGTCAACAACTGTTCTGATTTAATTTCAACAACCTGTTGGTTCCTTTCCAACCTTCAGGAGCCATAGAAAAAACAACTCTGCACCATCCTCTATGTGACAGCCCTTCAAGTTCTTGAAGATGGTTATCTTATCACCTCATACTTGCTCATTCAAGAATTAACATCCAGTGATCTTAAAAGAGCATATTGCAGGATGTATTTTAAAGAATTTGAATATGTATGTTTCTTAAATTTTAATGAGTGGGTTTGGTGAAAGATAACAGTGCAGTCCTAAGGATACTTTCCTGGAAGTAAGCTCCATTGGATAGACATGAGTAGGATTCTAAGTAGAAATCTGATTCAAAACTTTTTTGCTTCTCAAGTCTATCTCAGTATCAGAATTTTCTAGTTACTTTTGCCTTTTGGGGTTTTTACCCTTATTTTGATTAAATAATGTGTTGATACTCAAATTAAAGAAGCAGAGAAAGTAAAACAGACTTGCTGGAAAAGTGATGTGCTGTTTTAAATGGCTTGTGTCCTGATTTTGCTAAGCAAAAAAGCATAGTTAATAACTGAGTCAGTTCCTTAGAAAAGGAATGAATCCTCTCTATTGTTTTTAATCCTCCCTCTTCCCCCCCCCCCACCTTCCACCATTCACATGGTTTTATATTGACAGTAGTTGGACAGGGAATTGTGTTTTAAAGTTATTCTATATCACCTCGGGCAAGGTGGTCCAATTTGGCAATCATGAATGTAATGTTGCCTCCCACTGCCTTCTCTAGCACCCTTTGACCTTTTTAAAAAGTGAGCAGGGCCATTATAAGGCAAGGTTTGTTAATGGCTGTCCTAATTCAAATTAAAAGGGTTTTCATGGCTAGAATAACAGCTGCAGCTATTGGAAGATCAGGAAGATGGTAAGCACCTATGCTTGTGGTTCCATTCCCCCTTCAGGCTTTCCTTTTATTTTCCCTTTGTTTTCTCCCTTCCTCTCCCCTGGACTTTTCCCCCTTTCTTTTTATTCCTCATCTGCGATTCTTTGTGAAGTAGAGAGAGGTATTGCATTTAGCTCTGTCTTATGTGAGAGCCATTTTAGGTTTGGCCCCCACCTCCTGTGGCAGCCATCTTGGAATAGGAGTCACTACCCCCTCTCAAAATTCCAAAGGTTCTATGGGCTCAAAATGGTTAAGAATCCCTGTACTAGAGATTTTGGGTGCTACCATATTTTAGAAGGGCTTTTGAGAAACCAGTAAGTCATTTATGGAAAAAATTATTTATGTAATTCTGTCCAAGGTGGGATCTCATCGTGTCAGAATGTCAAGAGGATTTGAAGCAAATGCACCTGCCTTTGATAGGTAAAAATATATATTTTTCCTTCTAGTAATAATTGTTCAGTTTGAATACCCTAGTAAACATTACTGTGGAAAGTGTTGTCTTTCCATATTTCTGCAAAGCCTTTTAAGCTTATGAGCAATCCAGTAGAATTTTAATGAAGTACTAAATCATTAGGGTTTGTAGAATCTTTCGGGATCAAGTGCCGTGTTCTACTGGAGAAAGTTTTCCTTCCAGACGTTTCGTTCTCAGCTGCGGAGAACATCCTCAGTGGCGTTGCAGCCGGAGCAGGCGCTCAGACCTTCTTGGCTGCTGTGCATTGAGTGGGGCCAGGGCTGCTGGAGAGCTGCTATTTCTAGGCTGGAGGGGGTGTGATGAAAGGGCAATTAGTTTGTGGATGTGCCCATTGTTTGGTGGGGCTTCCTGGAAGGGTAGTGATAAGGAAACTGGATGTTGAATGTGACCATTGTTCCATGTTAATTGCTGGGAGGGTTGGAAGGGGTTTGAAGATAAGGAAGATGGTTGTTGACTGTGCTGATTGTTCTGTGGAATTTGCTGGTTGTTCTGAGACTTTCTGCAATTTATAGTCCGTAGGGTGTTTTGCAGAGCTGGGTACCAAGATTGGTGGATGAAAATGCCTTCTTCCTTTCTGTTAAAATTGTGCTGGTGTTTGTAAATCTCAATAGCTTCTCTGTTCAGGCGGGTATGATAATGTGAGACCGTAGAAAGGACTTCAGTTCTTTCAAAGTGGATGACGTGGTCTCCTTCTTGAAGTGCATGTTCAGCTACAGCTGATTTTTCTGGCTGAAACAAGCGACAGTGTCTCTTGTGTTCGGTGAGACGGGTGTTGATACTGCGTTGGCTAGTGCCAATGTACTACCCTTTCATACCCTTAAAAACATATATGGGAAGCAAATAATTGTCAATCTTCTTGGGTCAAAAGAAGGCGAGCATATGCTTAGCAAAGCATTTCAGGTACACCTCTGTTACAAATCCATAGTAATTTTAAAAAAGTACTAAATCCATATGCTCTGACTTGTATGGCCCTGTCTAGCTGGATCTTGTCAGTATTTGGATGGGAGATCATCAAGGAAGTCCAGGGTCACTAGGCAGAGGTTAGCAATAGCAAACTACTTCTGAACATCTCTTGCCTTGAAAAACCTACAAGGTCACCTTAAGTTGGCTGTGACTTGACAGTGCTTTCCAGCATGTATATTGATTGCCAAGGTAAACGTTTTATAATGGGAATTCAAGAAGCTTAAAATAAGATTAAGTTTTGAAAGTAATATTTCATTTATCATGCATTTTTTGCTGCGAATCTGGCATAATTTCTGCTAACAGTTAGCTTCCTCTGCCCCTTATTTTATAGATTTTTGTATTTGGGGTTACTAAGGTTTGATCTGTTAAAGTAGCTGAAAATATTGGCATATGCAGAATTGTAGGAGCTACTAATTTACTAACCTCAAACATAATGGCTATTTTTGTCTTGTAGGCATTTTCATACCCTTAAAAACATATATGGGAAGCAAATAATTGTCAATCTCCTTGGGTCAAAAGAAGGAGAGCATATGCTTAGCAAAGCATTTCAGGTACACCTCTGTTACAAATCCATAGTAATTTTAAAAAAATCATGCTTTCTGAATAGGAAAGTTTATTTTGTTGACACCTGATGTATAAATACTGGAAATAAAACAAATATTAACAGTCTGGAAGATCCCAAGGAACATCATGACTGGCAGTGTACAGAGGATAGACATAGAAGGCACAGACACACCCTTGCATGAGTAGAGCTCCATTCTGCTTGTCCAGTGGCAGCTTTGGATTGGATACAGTATCATTAGCAATACACCAGTGATCCAGTTAATATATGTTTTATGAAAGGTGAAGTGCTATATCCAGGGCTTTTTTTTTGTATCAGGAACTACTTTGCATATTAGGCCACACACTCCTGATGTAGCCAATCCTCCAAGAGCTTACAGGGCTCTTAGCTCCCTTAAGTGGCTATATCAGATTTCCCACAAAGCGTTTTAATAAAACAAAGGTACTTTTGTAGATCAGCCACTTAAGGGACTATGTAAAAGATTATTGATTTTAATTCAAGCAAAAGTATGTTCCTATCATAATTAACATGATATAAAAACTAATGGAGGGTTATCGTAATTAACATGATATAAAAACTTATTAAGGAGTATTAAAGTGTAAATAACAGTTAATGAATTCATTTAGTGATATGTTTACGCTTTGTGATATTGATCTGTTTCTTGTTAGTACTCAGTTTTCTTCCCTTTTCCCTTGTATCTCTTCAGAGCCATTTGAAAGCATCTGAACATGCTAATGACATCCAAATGGTGAATTTTGATTATCATCAAATGGTCAAAGGTGGAAAAGCAGAAAAGCTACATAGTATTCTTAAGCCACAGATCCAGAAATTCTTAGAGTGTGGTTTTTTTTACTTTGATGGAAAGGAAATTCAAAGGTTTGTATTTTCTGTTACTTTGCAAAATAAAAGATGCTTCTTATTTAGTTGTTCTCTGTCCTTGGAAGGACAGCAGAAATGTTTGAAGAAAAGAGTTTTTTTTAAAAAAAACAAAATAGTTAAACTAGAGTGAGTCATTTGCTCTTGTATTATGAGGTTGGAGTGGATATGCTGTAACACATCTTACCTCTTAACCATGCATGCTCCCTCTCCAGCACTGATTTTCTCCCTCCATTCTCTTGATGACTTTAACTATGGTTTAGAGTAGGGGTGGCAGACTCATGAGGGCCAGATCTGACATAAGAACATAAGAGAAGCCATGTTGGATCAGGCCAATGGCCCATCCAGTCCAACACTCTGTGTCACACAGTAGCAAAAAAATTTATATATACACACACACTGTGGCTAATAGCCACTGATGGACCTGTGCTCCATATTTTTATCTAAACCCCTCTTGAAGGTGGCTATACTTGTGGCCGCCACCACCTCCTGTGGCAGTGAATTCCACATGTTAATCACCCTTTGGGTGAAGAAGTACTTCCTTTTATCCGTTTTAACCTGTCTGTTCAGCAATTTCATCGAATGCCCACGAGTTCTTGTATTGTGAGAAAGGGAGAAAAGTACTTCTTTCTCTACTTTCTCCATCCCATGCATTATCTTGTAAACCTCTATCATAAATGAGACCTTGTCTGGCTGGGCCATGTGTGTCATAAAATGCAATGCCAGGTAGTGGAGATATAAACTTTATAAAGGGCACAGACAGACACAATTAAAGATTTTTTAAAAACTTAAAACGTGCTTAAAACATTAGCAGCCTTGCAATATTTTGGTTATTTAACAGTCTCTGATAACTGACACCTCTTGCTATGAATTATTGTATAATAATAATAATAATAATAATAAATTTATTTTTCTATCCCACCCTCCCCTGCCGAAGGCAGGCTCAGGGCGGCTAACACGACACGGTATATACCATGATAGTAAAATACGATATTACAACAACAATTAAGCAATTAAAACAAATAAAATTACATTCATAAGTTAAGTTAAAATTAAATAGACAGTTAAACCATTGTGAATTATACATTTCAGTGCTACAGTTCAACTATATCTAGGAAGGCTAGATGTCATTTCCCGGGTTTCATCTTAATGCAAGCTGAAAGAGGGCAGAAACTGATTTAGGTCTCGCAGGGCTCGCACCTTTTCTGGTAGTTGATTCCACCATTGGGGAGCTATTGTTGAGAAGGCTTGCTCCCTTGTTGATTTCAATCTAACTTCTCTTGGTCCAGGGACTTTTAAAAGGTTTTGAGAACTAGATCTCAGGGCTCTCTGAGGGACATATGGGGAGAGGCGGTCCCTAAGGTAGGCAGGTCCTCGACCATATAGGGCTTTAAAGGTAATAACCAGCACCTTATAGCGAACTCGGTACACAATCGGCAGCCAGTGCAGGTCCCGCAGCCTAGGCTGCACATTCATTATCAATGGAGGCCCAGATAGCAGCCACTGCCAAGTCAGCATTCTTCCATCTGAAGCGGGCAAGGCAGTTGGCCCCTTTCCTGGAGCGTCGCGACCTCGCAACAGTGATCCATGCAACGGTCACCTCAAGATTGGACTACTGTAATGCCCTCTACTTGGGGCTACCTTTGTGCTGGACCCGGAAGCTGCAGCTAGTGCAGAACGCGGCGGCCAGGCTACTGTTAGGGCTCCCGAAATGGGAGCACATACGACCGGGGCTGCGCAAACTGCACTGGCTGCCAATTATATACCGAGTTCAGTACAAAGTTTTGGTTATTACCTTTAAAGCCTTGTATGGCCGAGGACCAGCCTACCTGAGGGACCGTCTCTCCCCATATGAACCCCAGAGGGCACTGAGGTCAGTCGGAAAAAATAAAATGACTATCCCTGGGCCGAAAGAGGTCAAGCTCCAGAACACCAGAGCACGGGCCTTCTCAGCTGCGGCCCCTGCCTTGTGGAATCAACTTCCGGAGGATTCAGCCTCAGCCCACTCAGCCTGAGCCAATCCGCCACGGCATCAAAATGTGGAGGCAATGTCTGTGCTGTAGCAATCTTGTGTATGCTGTTCAGGTGTGTATCTGTAAGTTGAAAGCCTACTTTTGATTTATTGACATTCATTATAGAAATCCCTTGGTCAATGCTCTGTGCCCTAGGGTGCAGGGGAAAACATGAAATGGCTGGGCATTGTGAGCTTTTGTACATAAGCTGTTTTGTGTGCTGGTCAGGAACATGTGAAAGCACCAGGACACAGACTGAGAGCTATGTGTATTTACAAAGCTATAGTCTTCCTGAGAAAATACCTGCAACTCCTATGAAGCAGTGCAAGAATAGAGAGACTGCAATGTATAGTGGTCAGTCAGTATGAGCTCTTTCCTTGAATAAAACTGTGCTGGTTTACAGGTACTTTTTGTGTTTCTCCTGTGAAATTGAGGCAGCCAGCAAAGCAGCCTCTTGCTCTTCCTCAAAGGAGGGGGAGGGAGGAGAAGCCTCTTCAATAGAGGAACTTGACTCTGTAGCTCTGCTGTGTGATTGAGAGAGCTCTAACTATGCCAGGCTCTCTGTCACACAGCAGAGCTACAGAGCCAAGTTTCTCCATTGACTGAGGCTCCCCCTCCCTTGCAGAAGAGGGAAAGAATGAGAAGAAGCTTCTTTGCTTGGCTGCCTCCATCCCATGGAGAAAAACAAAAATGGTGAGAACAGAAGCAGGAGAGAGGGAGAAGGAAGCAGACCATAGGCAGTCCCTCAGGAGACGGATAGAAGCTCTTTGGAGGCCAGATCAGTCCCACAGACTGCACATTTCCCACCCCGGTTTAGAACATTAACTATAGTTTCTTTCTTAACCAAGGAGCTGTTAAGGAAAAAGAGGGGGGAATTTATACCAAGGAGATAAATGGAGTTCTATCTTCAGTGGGCCTTAATGATAATTCACACTTTTAAAATAAAAATCATGACTCCACAATACACATTTTAAGTATACATAGATTTGGCCATTTAGATATATTGATGTGTTTGTGTGGAGAAACATCTTAATTGTCTTCCCTGATTTGAGAGGTATGGGGGGGGAAAGATGCTAAGAAGGCAAGGGAAGAAGAGAGAAACAGATGTATAGATCAAGGGATTTACTATCACTACCAGAGTCTTTGTTAATTTAACTTATTTATTTTCTTCATGGTCTCTGTACATCACACCCTTGGGGATTCCAGGCGCATGCGCCGACTCTACCGGTACTGAAAAGCTTCATCAAAGAGTTTTTGTGTCCTGACCACTGGGCATGCTTACGAACCTATCCGCGCATGCCCAATAGGCAGGGCACCAAGATCCCACCAGTTTTTTTCTGACCGCCATGCTGTTGAGACTTACCCTCAGCTCTCCGGGTTTTTTTTAAATTATTCGTTGAGTTCCAAGTAGTTTTCGACCTTTTGTCTTCTCCATCATTGTCTGTTTCTTCCTGGAAAAAAAAAAAGGACTTATCCTCGTGTCTCCGTGAGTCCGGGCTTCGGCCAATCTTCACCCCATCCACACCCCCCCCCCCCGGGTGGCTTTCAGCCTCCGGACAGTGGGCCTACCGTCTATGTGGCGGTTCTTCAAACGGTGCCTCAAGTGCGGCAGCAAGCTCGCCCCGACTGACGGCCACTCCCTTTGCCTGCTTTGCTTGGGAGAGGGGCACCACACTGATTCCTGTGGTCACTGCTTAAAGTTCAGCAAGCAGACCAGGAAAAATCGAGCCGTGAGGCTTTGAGTGGCACTGCTCCAATTGGCGTTAGCTCTTCAGCCAATAGAACACAGTTCGGCATCAGGGTCTTCAGACCAATCGGGATCAATGGCTACTCCGACGTCGACCAAGTCCACACCGCAGACCAAGAGGGCGCATGGCTCCAAGTCTTTGACCGCTTCGCTGAAATGCAAGCACGACAAGGAGCAGAAAGCATCAAAAAAACACAAATGAGCTGCAACGGGTGAACACGCCTCCCCGACACCATCAGAGGTTTCCCTTGAAAGGGTTCGACTAATGTTTAATAGGGCACTACCTGATTTATCGTCACCGAGACTGGTACCTCCCAAGATCCTGGCTTCTCCACACCGGAAGGACCCCACGTCCTTCAGATCCCCTTCCTCATCAGCTCATGTTTTCAACACCGATGTGGAACACGTCGATCTTACGCAGCGCTTATCAGGGTCAGCACAAGGAAGCAAGGATGATTCCCCAGCTCAACCCCATCAGTTTCATTCGCCTGTGCGCTGCAACAAACCTAGCTCTCTGGAGCAAAGGGACAGTCCCCGGCGCGATGAGGACAGGTACCAGTGGTACCAGAGTGCCCTTCCATCTTGGGAGCATAGACAGGGCTATCCTTTCCAGCCCTATCATCCACCCTATTCCTGGCATTACCCCCAGGACCTACCAGAGTGGGATCGGTGTTTGGCTTACCACTCTACAGATCAACACCATGAGGACCCCAAACCATCAAGACCGATATTGGCTTCGGCATTGAAACACCCATCTACACTGATCCTCCCCCGCCCTTCTGAATCCGAATCTTCGGATGCCAAGGAGTCAGGGGGTTCAATCGGTTCCGATTCTGACAACGTCAGTCTGAGCCTACACCATCGACACCAGTGGCTGTTGATGTCCCAATTTCTCCCTTGGAGGATCTCAAGTCCTATGGGGACTTAAGCAGACTACCTCCCTGGGTCTGTCGATTCAACAACCCCAAGGTCGACAATCTAGGGAGCGAAATTTTTGTTTAACCACCCTAAGCCCAACTCCCTGGTGGTTACATCTTAATCCAGGGGCAAGCACTGTGCATCCTCTCCCCCTGACAAAGAGGGCAAGAAGATAGACACATTTGGGTGAAAATTTAATGCCACTGCGTCGCTAGGGATCAAGTCTACCAATTATCTTGCCTATTTGGGACGTTATCAGTTCTCCTTATGGGACCAAGTTTCTACTCTCCTTCAGCATCTTCCGGAGGAGCACCGCCATACCCTAGAGAAGATCCAGAAAGAGGGCATGGTGGTACCTAAGCAACAACTTAACTCCTCGAAGCATGCTGCTGATACTTTTGCTGTCTTCTGCGGTTGCCCTCCGTAGGCACGCTTGGCTTAGGACTACTACCTTTAACCACGACACAAGGTCTGCAGTCGAGGACCTCCCATTTGATGGTTCTAGTCTATTCCACTCTTTGACCGATACCACTCTCCAGGACTTGGATAAGAGTATTAAGGCTTCTCGTACCTTGAGTGCTTCTTCATCCACACGTCCTTTTAGACAAAAGCCATATTCTCGCCCGTGGTCACGGCGATCTCAGAGCCATTCCTCTCCTGATCAACATTGGCAGAACCAGTCCCACTCTCAACAGGGAAAATTGTTCCCAGCTAAGCAGAAATTTCAAGGACAATTCCGGCAATTCCGCTCAAGGCAGCCTACCAACCCCAAACAGAGTCTTTGACTTCCCCGGTATTGTTACTCAAGGCGTTCCATCACCCACTGTCACCCTGGGAAGCATTCGGCTATCTCCCTTCTTCCATGCTTGGAAGAGTATTACAACAGACTCTTGGGTACTTACAATTATTGCTTAGGGGTATGCGATCGAGTTTCAAGAGTCACCTCCCATTCCACACGTCGTCGTTACATCTCCCTCGGAGGCCTTAAATACCAAAGTCCAATCTCTCCTAGAGAAGGAAGCCATCGAACCCGTCCCTCACACTCTGCAGGGTCAGGGGTTTTACTCCCATTGTTTCACTGTTCCGAAGAAGGATGGTGGACTTCGGTCTATTATGGACCTCCGGGGCCTGAACAAATGCATTGTGTACAAGAAATTCAGGATGACCACTTTATTTCAAATGCTTCCTCTACTAGAGGAGAACTCGTTGATGGCTACTATCGATCTCAAGGACGCGTGTTTTCACCTGTCCATACGGCTCGGTTACCGTCAATATCTCCGGTTTGCAGTGGGTGCAGATCACTACCAATATACTGCCCTTCCATTTGGTTTGTCAACAGCTCCCAGGGTCTTTAACCAAGGCCGTGGTGGTTGTGGCAGCTCACCTCCAATTGGTCACTGTTTTCCCCTACATAGACGATTGGTTGTTGGTGGCCGGCTCCAGATCCCTGCTGTTGCAGCACATCCAAATAGCTCTAGAGACGCTAAAATCACTGGGCCTCTGTGTGAACTTTCCGAAATCCAATCTGATGGCCAGATGGTGCCCTTCATTGGAGCTCTCATAGACTCCACTGTCTGCAAAGCTTTCCTCCCAATTCCAAGGGCTCAGACTTTGTCGACAATGGCATGCTGCATCGGGACCTCGGGAAGGGCCTCCACTCATTCCATCCAGTGGCTTCTGGGGCTTATGGCCGCTACGACAGCAGTCATATCACTGGCAAAGCTGCATATGAGACCTCTGCAGTTATGGTTCCTCAAGGTATTCAAACCATCACGCCACTCCTGAATGCATGCTCACGCTGCCGCCGTCAGTCCTACACTCCCTCCGTTGATGGGATCTTCCCAACCTTCTGGAAGGTGCTCCGTTTCGACTACCTCTGCCCGCAGAGACGTTAACGACAGATGCCTCTCTTCTGGGATGGGGAGCCCACCTCAGAAACCTAACTGTGGAAGCTACATGGGACCTATCGCATCGTGCTCATCACATCAATTACTTAGAACTTCTGGCAATTTGGTTTGCTCTTCAATCCTTCCTCCCTCTGTTGAGGGGAAGATCCATCTCGATACTGATGGACAATACAACGGCTATGGCCTATATCAATCGACAGCCAGCACTGTGTCAAGGAGTCTGTGTTGCCTTGTGATGAGCGTTTGGCTCTGGTGTCCGGACCAGGGGATTTTTCTTTGTGCCCCGCATATTCCGGGTACCCTGAATGTCCAGGCGGATTATCTGAGCAGAGGGGGAGCGCAACTACATGAGTGGGAATTGAATCCACTATACCTCAGACCTGTATTCACAGCTTGGGGTCACCCCGAGATGGACGTTTTTGCCACTCGTTACAACCGCAAGTGTCATCGCTTTTGCATTCGGGGGGGGGGCTGGATCTCGTCAGAGGGCGACAGCCTTGTTCTCGATTGGTCTCGCAGCTTCATTTATCTGTTTCTGCCCATCCCCTTGCTAACCAGGGTTCCGATCAAGATAAAGAGGGAACAGCCCAGTTGCATTTTGATAGGCCCATGGTGGCCTCGTCAGTTATGGTTCCCGCTTCTTCTCCAACTGTCTCAAGGATGGTCGCTGTTTTTCCCGAAGGAGCCGGATCTCCTCTTCACCAACGGGGGCAAGACATACCATCATGACATTCCTCACTTGAAACTGATGGCTTGGCTCATCGCTTAGCGCCAGTTTCTGACAGGATTGACTTTTTTTTATTAAACAGTAGAAAGCCATCTACCAGGAGATCCTATAGTTTGAAGTGGAAGCGGTTTGCTTCTTTTGTTCCTCCTTCTCAACTCCCTCCAGATCAGACTAGTCTTCGCACAATTTTCGTTTTTATTGCATTTGTTGGACTCTTTCGTATTCATCTATCGAGGTATACCTAGCATCGATATCAGCATATCATGCCCAAATTGAGGGGTTTTCTGTGTTCTCTCACCCTGAAACTAAACGTTTCCTTAAAGGTCTTATTTGTCTACATCCGCCCGTCAATTGGTCTCAGCTTGGGATCTTTCCTTGGTTCTCAGAGGGCTTACGCATTGTCCTTTTGAGCCTATGGCCTCATGTTCCCTTCACCTCCTTTCCTGGAAGGCGGCATTCTTGGTGGCAATTACATCTGCTAGGAGAGTTAGTGAGCTCTTAGCCTTCAGATTGGACCCTCCGTACCTGCGTTTTCTTGACCAGGGGGTGGCCATTGCTCCTGACATTCGTTTTTTACCTAAGGTGGTGTCTGAATTCCACCTGCATTCTGAGACCGGCCTTTTTTCCTTCCCTGCAGGATCAGGAACAAAGGCCTTGCACACGCTTGATGTTAAGCATGCTGTATCGTTTTACCTTCATAGAACTAAGGAGTTTCGCTTGTCAACCAGCCTATTTGTTTGTTATTCTGGCCCTTCTCAATAACATTTCCTCCGGAAGATGTTATTGTTATTCATGTCATTGTTATTCAGGTCTCCTCCCAGAAGCTGTCGAAATGGATTGTAGAGACTATAAAGTTAACATATCTGCTGGCCAAGCGCCCTTTGCTGGGACTTCCCAGAGCGCATTCTTTGCGTGCCTTGGCAACGTCCACGGCCTTCCTTAAGGAGATTCCCCTGTCAGACATTTGCAGAGCAGCTTCTTGGGCAACCCCGGACACCTTTGTGAAGCATTATGCCTTGGATGCGGGTGTGATGGACCGCATGCATATGGGGAATGCTATGCTTCAGGCTGCAGTCGTCTAATGCCAGCGCCCCCCTCCAGGTAATCTTTAGCTTGCTATTCTCCCAAGGGTGTGATGCACAGAGACCATGAAGAAGATAAACAGGTTGCTTACTTGTAACTGATGAACTTCGAGTGGTCATCTGTGCATTCACACCACCCGCCCTTCCTCCCCTCTGCTGGCAGTTCTTCGGATGTTTTCTTGGAGTTGCTTTCAGCGGTCAGAAGGAAACTGGTGGGATCTTGGTGCCCCGCCTACTGGGCATGCGCGGATAGATCTGTGAGCATGCCCAGTGGTCAGGACACAAGAATCCTTTGATGGAGCTTTTCAGTACCAGTAGAATCGGCGCAGGCGCCTGGAATCCCCAAGAGTGTGAATGCACAGATGACCACTCGAAGATCATCAGTTACAGGTAAGCAACCTGTTTATTCATTAGGCTAAATGTTATTCCCTCCTGAATTATCTTTGATACTTGTTGCTTTAGCAAAGGCAATAGCTGCATTTATATTTTTAATATAGAACTTTTCTTTCTGCCAAGCAGGACAACAGTATAATTCAGACTGTCTTGTCTATCAGCCCTTCATAAATATTTTTCTTTGTCATAATATTTCTGCTTGACACCTTGCTTGAAAACTATGCTTAGGTATTATACATGCAGGGTTTGCAGTTTTTCTTTTTATTCTTTTGAACAGGTATCAGAGTGGTACTGTCAGAACAAACTGTTTGGACTGCCTGGATAGAACAAACAGTGTACAGGCATTCATTGGCTTAGAGGTAGGAATATTATAATGGTACCATTCTAGAAACAGTGTGTGGCCTTGTTTCTGCTTGTAATCCTGAATGATATATGAAACATTAAAATACTTTTTGGAAGGTTAAATTGATTCATCAAAATTTTATCATGACAAACTTCAGCAAAGTATCTAATGTGCAAATTCATATCTTCTGAGGGAACCCCTGCAATTTAAAGGCAGCTTTTTTTGTACAAATTTTTCTCTGCTACTTCAATATGCAGTTTACAACCATAATGTCATGGCAAAACGCTCTCACTTGTGAAAGCCTGTCTGATTCCTTTTAATTTTATGGGGGAGGGGTTATGGACTCAAACTTCCATTTTCAAGTCAATACTATGAATATTTAGAAAATTAATGTTTTGCACTGTTGGGAGGAAAATTAGCTTCTTTTTTTCAAAATTGAAATTTCAATCATTGTTGAGATGTTGGCTTTTGTTTCTGTAGATGCTATCATATTTTTCAGGAAACAGCATGACTGAGCCATTTTGTTTGTGTTCAGAAATGGAAGGAATTTATTAGTTAAATGAGTCTAATCTTTAACATGATACTTAGACATCTATGGGCAATAGCTGTCCATGTTCCCAGCTGACAAAAACTAAATATTTGAAGAGTTTTTCTTGAGGATAAGGGAATTATGATCACAAAAGGGAACAAGCATTAGGATTTTTGAGTTAATATGCTTAACAGGGTTAGTACCTCCATGTATAATTATGTTGTAAATGCCTTCAATCTGTATATATCTTTGGAAGCAGTCTGTTCCATTTATCTTTGACATTACCAGTTACAGTAATTATCTATAATCATCCATTTCATTGATTTGTAGCTGCCAAATGTAGAAGAAATATCCTGATTGACTAAACCAATCTTACATCCTATTAGGGATGCCAGGCTTCAGGTGGAATCTGGGGATCTCCTGGAATTACAGCTCATCTGGAGAAAATGATTGCTTTGGAGAATAGACTGTATAACTCCATCCCCAAATCTTCAGGAATTTCCCAGCCTGGATCTAGCAACCCTACCCCCGCACCCCCGCTGGTGGCCAGGGACCTTGCAACCCTACACTCTGTAACTGTTGCTATTGAAGCCATGAAAGATAGACTCAGTGATAAAGTGTGTACTTTCCATGCAGAAAGTCCCACATGTAATCTCTGGAATTTCTAGTTCAAAAATCTTTGTCATCAGGTGTTGGGAAATAATTTTCTTTGCCTAAGACTTGTAGAGATCGTCTGAGTCCTACTGCCAATATAATATTTAATACTGAATTAAATTGACCACAGGTCTCACGGTATAATGCAGTTTCATATATTCACATGTTTCATAATCTGTATTTCTTCCTCTTTAACCACAGCTTTTTGCCAGTGCTGTACAATGTTGCATTTCCTTCTTTTGTTCCCTTTGTGAAATCATTTGTTGTGCAGCTTCTCATTATTCCCCCCCCCCCCTCTGGTAACAACTGATGCTGTGCAGGAGTGCTGCTGGCTGTGTCATAGTGAGTCCAGCACTACCACGGTTTGAGTACCAGAGTATATGACTGGACTCTTCAGAGATGAACAAAAGGGATGATGGCACTATAAAAATAGTAGATCTAAAACGTACAAAGCAGCATTCTATTAACCTGAATAATGGAAAAACCATATCTTAGTATGCTAACATCTTTTCAATTTTTAAATGTGTTTTTTTCCTTCTGCCATTGCAGATGCTAACCAAACAGCTGGAGATTTTAGGTTTAGCTGAAAAACCACAATTGGTTACTCGGTTCCAGGAAGTTTTTCGGTCTATGTGGTCTGTTAATGGTGACTCGGTCAGTAAAATATATGCTGGAACTGGAGCTCTTGAAGGAAAAGCAAAGGTAAACCATGTTTAAATATTAAAACTAAATGACGGTCATATGTCATATTGCAGCTTTTGTAAAGTCAAGGGCTAACGTATTTTGAACTTCTATTTTGTATTTACCGAATTTCTAAACTGTTTCTGCCTGTGTTTTCCCTGTATTTCTGACTATAATGTTACCTGGTGAAGGGTAAGCTGGACCTTATCTGTATATCTCAGATCAGTAGATGTGTCCAACTTCTCTTGCTCCTTTTCCTGCAGGAGAAACTTCACCAGTTTCTCCAAAGTACAGCTAAAAAAAATTCCCCATTTAACTTGTTCCCCCATGTTTTGTCAAAATTGTCTTTTCAAAACTGTTCCTTGCAATATTTAGCAGTTACAGGCTACTATACCCATTTGTACTGCCTAATAATCATTAATTATTATTTCAAAGCTGTGTTTCAATTGTTGATTACAAAAATCCTTCTGCATTCCTCAGACTATTTAGGCAACAATAAAAGGCGCCATTTATAACACAGTAAACAGGCCAGAAGTTCTATTTGAGTTTATTTTATTTGGGTAGCATCTGTGTGCTCTGGGGACAGAATGTGGTTTGAATCTGTATGCTTTTCCTCTGGCCTTGTAGAAACCTACCTTTCTAAGGGTTATGATTTGGGACTACATAAAAATTCTAAAGTTAGTCACAATTTTAAATAAAATTGGCTAAGTGGGAAAGAAACTCAGTTTTATTGATGGTAGCACTAACTTTGCTTTCTGAAGAAAAATATTGCTGCTGCCCCAGAACAAGCTGATATTCCATTAATCTGAATATTTTATTCTCCTTGCTTCTGTATAGTTACCATGTCTTGCTTTAGCCGGTTGGTAACATTTATAAATTTCCCAGTATCATTCTTCATCATGTTTCCTAATTTTCTTGGTAAATTTGATGACCAGATAAATATTTTGGGTCCTTCCAGCCATGTAAACTTGCAATTTTATAAATATTTTCAGGGCTTATTGTCATCTAATAGTACCTTTGCAGTATCTAGTTTAAACAGTGCAATTAAGATTCTTGAGTATGTTGCAAATTATAACTAGCCTGAAGTGTACTAAAATGACTGTACAGTGTACAGTAATTTTTTTTTAGATTTATCATCTGCTATTTTAGTATTTAACATCTTGACTAATCTTTCTTTTGCTTTCTTCTTGATTCATTTCAATTATTTGCCTGATATGTAATTGGTGAGTGTAATTCTTGAATACTGTTGAATGTTCTATATGTGTAAATTCCAACTTATTTAATTTTCACCAAAATGACTGAAAAAACAAGTTTGCATTTTGAATAACTTTCTGAATGTCTGCAAAAGATAGCGCTCCTTTACTGAACCCTACACTTTTATATAAGGAACTTTTGTACTTTCTTCTAAAGTCACTTGCTTGAGTATCAAGCTCAAAGGCTTTTGCCATACCCAATGAGTTTTTGTGACTTTTAACAGATTCCTATGCCATGTGTTTGAAATGTCATTTGGTGTCATAGGTACCATATAGTTGGTTGCTACTAGCCAACTGCAACTTAAAGACCTCTTTGGTGTGTGCGACTAGTTGCATGGGGTTTTTTTCCAATGAACACAGTGGCTAGAATCCAGATACCATGCGAAAGCTGGTGAAGCTACAAGAGGTCTAATGTAATATAGTGAGCTCTTTGGATCTATCTAGCAAACTGTTTTTTGTTGCTGTTTTGTCAGTATCATTTTTGGGAATCAGAAATAATGCTGATCTTTACAGGAAGGACTGCAGAGAATGTATCTGAAGCTCTTTAAGCCCTTAGAGAGCTTTATAAATAGTAATTCTTGAAGTGAATGGTACATTTATTAAATAGTATGTAATTAAACCCTGTGGCGCAGAGTGGTAAAGCTGCAGTACTGAAGTCCTAAGCTCTGCTCATGACCTGAGTTCGATCCCAGTGGAAGCTGGGTTCAGGTAGCTGCTTCGAGGTTGTCTCAGCCTTCCATCCTTCCGAGGTCGGTAAAATGAGTACCCTGCTTGCTGGGGGGAAAGTGTAGATGACTGGGGAAGGCAATGGCAAACCACCCCATTAAAAAGTCTGCCATGAAAACATTGTGAAAGCAACGTCACCCCAGAGTCGGAAACGACCGGTGCTTTCACAGGGGACTACCTTTACGTTTTTAATTAAACATCTTACATATTCAAAGGCATAATTATTGCAGTCTTCAGAAAGTTCAAGTGTAGGGAATTGAATGGGCCTATGATGGCAGAGGAAAGTACAAGGGATGGTAACTTTGTCAGTACTGAGAGCCTTATTCACTGGAAAACTGCACTTAATGCCTTTTAGTTGTTTTATATTTTACAGTTTACTGTAATCGATGGCAAATATTTGATACCTATTCTATACACTTTCCAATCTGTGTTCGGTTATGAGGGCTAAAATCTTCTTTGAAAATGAATGCTGGAATCTGAAGATTCCTTACAGTCATTGTAAACCAAGGGAAATATTGGAAGGAGTTGCATGCTACCCAGTTGGCCTTGTACATTTTTAACCACTGTTTCCATTTCATAAGCTTGCATGTATACACATACTGCCTTAGATGTATTTGTATGTCATGCAAGTTATAAGTGTAGCTCCAGTGACTAGATAAAGTATACTGCTATCATACATATATCACAACATACACAGCTGAATGTATTGAAGTTGCACTGTATGTTCAATGTAACTACAACATGACCTGCTAGGGGTGTATGTGTGTGTCATCTGCTTCATTTTTAGTCACAGTGCAGTTTTATATAGCTCTGTTTTCCCATATGCATGTAGTCAATGATAATTGGTGTATGTGAAACTGGTTTGTAGATACATGGAATGGGTATTCTTTTTTAAAGTACTGCATTTAAAAGGATTGACTGATGCTATTTTTAAGCACATGCTTTAAATAATGTGTAATATATGCATATGGTGTATCTTATGTGCTAATTCATGCCTCACTGCTTTGAGTAAAAGCAAAGTCTGTTGCATGACTGCACTGTGTGGTTACTATCCCTGTACCCTTTCCCATTTGCAGCAATTATTTTGCTACTTTTAAAGAAAGAATGTCTTATAATGGGTCTGCTTTCTAATCCTACCAAATAAAAACCCAAACCAAACTTGACAGATAGAGCCAAGTGGGTAGCCATGCTGGTCTGAAGCAATAGAACAAAGTAGAAGTCAAGTGCACCTTTAAGACCAACAAAGTTTTTTTTTCAGAATGTAAGCTTTCATGTACTAGAAGCATACTAGCACATGAAAGCTTACATTCTGGATAAAACTTTGTAGATAAGACACATTAATAGAAATCAAGTGCTTTTAATACTGAAAAACATCAATAGCAATAGACTACAAGTTTAAAACTTAATTCAGAATAGTATGTATATTTGGCAGTGTTCTGTAAGTAACTCTATGAAACATTTGTGCATATTCCTTCCTCACAGGCTGGAAAGCTGAAGGATGGTGCACGTTCTGTGACCAGAACAATTCAAAATAACTTTTTTGATAGCTCCAAGCAGGAAGCTATTGACGTTTTGTTGTTGGGGAATACCTTGAATAGTGATTTAGCAGACAAAGCACGGGCTCTCTTAACCACCAGCAGTTTACGTGGTATGTTTTATTCTCTAGGTTCTTAATATAAATGGCAAGCTATTGCTAATAAACTGTGGGTTGGATCCAAAGGTGCCATTCCTCAAGAAGAGTTAAGTCACAGAAGCCCAGTTTTATACTTCACAATTGAAAAATGCTGTACAAGAAAAGAATAACAAAATCATTTTTGTATAGTTGTGCAAGTTCTTGCTGAAACATGAAAACTGCTATAAAACTCTCTTGACAGACTTTGCCACTAGTGCTTGTTATAAGCAGTAGTGGGGAAGTGCTGCATCCATTTTCTTTCCATTGCAGTTCTTTGGATCCAACAGTACACAATCTATGTCTTCAAGTAGCTCTTCAGAGTATTAATGTCATCATAATGACAGTATACTTATAAACAACTGGCTATGCTTTACTAATACAATTGGGTTAATTCTATGGAAGAGTTCATAACAGAATTATTAATGTATTATATTTTTAGAGGGAAAACTGGGTTCATTAAATCTAGATGTGTATTATTAAATATCTTAAAAACAGAATCTATCTATACAAAATGAAATTTCATATATGTAGTGTCAATTTGAGAACTTGCTAGCATAGACTTCCAGATAAAGTTACAAAATGGCTTGCCTATGTCTTGAGTCTTCAGTAATTAGAATATTATTTGGCTTTGGGGGTCTGAGTGGTAACTGCAAAACAGAGTTAACAGTTTTGGAACTCTTTCATTAACATTGTTACAATGCCAATATGTGATAGTATGAAATAATCTGACAACTAGATTTGGACAAATGATTGAAAATTCTTAGACTGTAGAAATAAGTATTGTGATTTATGAAGCAACTTAATCCAGTAGTTGAACATTATATCGTAGAATAGTGTCTTTAAAGTTTCACTATAACTTGGCAATGAAATTATTTAACTAATTATTTCTTTTCTCCTTACTGCATTCATAGTTTCAGAACAGGCATTGCAATCAGGTATAGTATAATATCTATAGGCACCTGAGCTTATATTTTCTTATGTTAGATTTCTGTTAGATTATCCTGTATTCCTTCCAGAATGAAAGAAAATCTATTCTGTCTCATATGTGCACATGTATATAAGCATGCACACCATAGAGTTGCCTACTGGCAAATCAGACTCTTTTGCCTTTCATGCTATGGAAAGGGTGAAAGAAGAGCAAGTAAGAGAATGAGAAAGCCTTTCCATTGTTAACACATGACTGTGTTTTTGTCTCTTATTTCCCTGAGCCAGACAATGGCTTAGGAAAGTTGGGCAATAGAACAGGGTGAGAGACAGAACCCAGAAGCCTCTCTTTTTTGGTTGAGTTTTAACATTCATTTTCTGCATGCATTCAAACTTGAGGCCTAGGAAAAATGGTTCAGCAATAACTGCTTTTTGACTTTTGTTAATTGTTTATAATTACTACCATCCACATTAGGTGATAGTTGGATTTGATTTTAAAATAGATTTAGTTGGCACAGATATTAATGTGCCAGGCATGGTGTTGGCAGTTACTTGTGTACTTGCATTAGATGGCACAGACAAGATTGTTATAGATCTTCTTCGTGGTCTCTGTGCATCACACCGATGGGAGAAGGCGCCAGCGCCGATCACGATCGGTAAACTTCAAAGCTGCGGATTTCCGCGCCTCCGCCCCAGTGCAAATGCTCAGGAGCCCCACCACGCACGCCCACTGGGACGGGAGCGGACATCCCGCCAGTTCTCTTCTGACCGCCGCACTGATCAGTCGATCTCTGGCTACGGTCGGTGAACTTCGTACCAATCTGTTGGTTAATTAGTGTAGATAGTTGTTAGTTTAGTTTCTTAGTATAGTGTTAGTTAGTGTAGTGTTGCTGCCGCGGGAGAGTGGGGTGAGTTCTTTCAGCCCTCTGGGCGACTCCCCTATCCGTCCCTCCCGCGATTCCTTCCCACCGTCTTCCCTCGCGCATGGAAAGGCGGTGGGGCTTCTTCAGACGGTGCGTCAAGTGAGGGAGTAAAATCGCACCGCCTGACGGACACTCGTTGTGTTTGTTGTGCCTTGGAGAACGCCATAAGCCAGACTTGTGTGTTCATTGCTCCAAGTTCTCCAAGCAAACTCGGAAAAATCGGGTAGCGAGACTGGCGGCGGCGCTAATGGAACAGGCGCTTTCCCCCTGCAAAATGGCCGAAGAGCCGATGGTCGCTCTCGAGCAGGTATCGGCACCGAAATCGCTTGATACCGAGCAGGCCCCCTCCGACGCCGATCGCCCTCAAAAGCACTCGGGCTCGGCTGCGACATCGGATTCCTCAGTGCCTACTAAACGGCACAAGGAGGATCGAGGGGAGCATGGCAAGAAGGCCAAGAAGGCCGAAAAAGTGAAGTCTCGCAAGTCCGCCCCGCAGATCTCGCTGGAGTCGGAGGATCCTTCGGATTCAACGAGGACCGTTCCCCCTCTGAAGCTGTTTGCTTCACCCCGTCGACAGAGCCCTCTAGCATCTATGCCGACTCAGCTGGTCATATCGGACTCAGACTCCGAGATCGAACCGGCTCAGCGCTCCGGCACCGATAGGAGCCCTCTTCCTCGGCTGGGGATCCCCCGCTCCCGAAGCCCTCGGGACCAATGGGATCCATCCCGGGAGCACCAGACGGAGACTCGCTCGCCACGCCACATCGAAGGTGACCGCTCTCCGCATCGGCCAGTGACTCACGTTCCGTGGGACCAGCGTCAGTGGCAATATTTATACGGTGCGTATCCCATGCAGCCGCCTTTCCCATGGCTCCACCCCAGACAGATGGAGTGGGATCAATGTTCAGAGTCGTATCGGTCCCGCACGTCCTACCGTACCCCGAAGCGCCCCGCATCGGCGTCGATCTCGAAGCCACCTGAGGTGGAACCTCGTCGAGAGCCTGTGCAGCCTCCTGTAATCAAGCCGAAAGCGCCCGTCGACCCCGAGTCGCCACCACTGCGCAACCCGTCGGAGCCCTCACAGTCTCCTAGAGACTCTACCAGGTCCATGCGGGACTCTTCCCCAGAGGAACTCGGGGGCTCTTCCCCGGCGAAACTTTCCCCACCGGAGAAGACGTCAGAGGAGCAACCCATCTCCCCATCCGAGGATCGTTTGATCGTTTGATCAAGTCCTATGGGGACTTGATCAAACGAATGGCACAGATGCTGTTGCTGCCGACGGAACAACCACAGCCAGTGGTGACGGACAATGTGTTCGACATTGTTCAGCGCGACACCTCGACAGCGGTGGCGCTGCCCCGACAAACGTAATGCTCCAGATGGCAAAATCCTCGTGGGATAAACCAGCCTCAACGCCGGTGTCTTCCCGCCACCTCGATTATATGTATCGGATCCAGGAGAGCACCGCAGAGTTTTTATATACTCACCCGAAGCCGAATTCGGTTGTCGTGTCTTCTTCTTCGAAAGCGAAGAAGACACACTCCACGCCCCCAGATAAGGAAAGCAGAAAGCTGGACTCGATGGGCCGTAGACTTTACTCGGCGGGTTCTTTGGGCGTGAAGATAGCCAATTACTCTGCATGCATGGGCAGGTACCAGTATGCATTGTGGGACCAGGTCTCCAGCATTCTGCACGCTCTGCCAGATCAGAGCAGGAGTGCTCTCAAGAAGCTGCAGAAAGAAGGGATGCTATTGGCTAAACAGCAGCTGAACGCGTCCAAACACTCCGGGGACACCTGCTCCAAGGCCTTGACCACTGCCATATCGTTGAGGCGTCATTCCTGGCTGAGATCCACTGCGCTCCAGCCTGACACTCAGGCTTACATTGAGGACCTCCCCTTCGACGGTTCGGGCCTCTTTAGTTCTAATACAGACTCCGTCCTCCAGGAGATGGATAAGAGCATGAAGACGTCCAGGAACCTGGGGGTGTCGACGTCTCGCCCGGCGGCAAAGTGCCAGTGGACGAAGCCATGGCAAAGGAAGCCATACGCAAAGTCTCCAGAGCGCTCCTGGAGCTCGAAGCCGGCAGCTACGTTTTCGCGCCAGCAGTACTCAGCCAAACCCAAATATTCCCCGCCTGCCACCCAGTCTGCCAGAGAGAAGGGGTCTAAGCAACAGAAGCAGCGCCTTTGACTCCCTCCGGGCGGCCCGCCCTTCCACGGCTGTGGACTCTATCCATCTTTCCTGTTTCCTCCCTATGTGGGGCCGCATTACATCGGACCTCTGGGTCCTGGCCATCATTCGTCGGGGATACAAAATAGAGTTTCTCCAAAACCCTCCGACTCCCAAATTCGTCTACACCTCACTGTCCCCAACCCTCTGGGAGGAGGTGCAATCCCTCCTCTTAAAAAAGGCCATCAAAGTCGTACCGGACGATCAACGGGGTCACGGGTTCTACTCCCGTTATTTTACTGTTCCCAAGCGGGATGGGGGCCTCCGGCCTATTATGGACCTTCGTGCGTTGAACATCTTTGTTCGGTGCGACAAGTTCCGGATGACCTCCCTGAAGTGCATCCTCCCTCTCCTCAGGCCAGGCAACTGGATGGCCACCTTAGATTTGAAGGATGCGTACTTCCATATCTCTATCCTTCCCTCCCACCGACAATTCCTAAGGTTTGTAATCGCGGAAGACCATTTTCAATACAGGGCCCTACCCTTTGGCCTGTGCACTGCTCTGAGGGTCTTTACCAAGACTATGGTGGTCGTCGCTGCCCACCTGCGGCTGCAGGGGGTGACTGTGTTCCCGTATATCGACGACTGGTTGATCGTGGCAAACTCACGGGAATCCCTAGTGCGTCATATCGACACCACTCTCGCTCTCCTAGTCGACCTGGGCCTGCAAGTCAACTGGGGGAAGTCTCATCTCCAGCCCTCTCAGTGGGTACAGTTTATCGGGGCAGTCTTGGACTCGGTGGCCTGCAGGGCGTTCCTTCCTCTGGACCGAGCAGCAGTTATCATCCGGACAGTCTGTTCCTTTTGCCAAAATCCCATGGTGCGGGCTCGTCAGGTTCAGCGGCTCCTGGGGCTTATGGCAGCTACGACGGCAGTCTTGGGCCTGGCGAGGCTTCGCATGCGCCCGTTGCAGCTCTGGTTCCTCAGGGTCTTCAACTGCAACAGCGACCCCCTGTCTCGCCTACTGACAGTCCCACCAGAGGTACTGAAGTCCCTGACCTGGTGGGGGATGGAGCACAACTTAGTGGAAGGGGTTCCGTTCCAGAGGCCTCCGCCATCGATCACGGTGACGACGGATGCATCCCTGTGGGGGTGGGGGGCTCACGCTTCGGGACTGTGCATGGGGGCTCCCTGGCCCAGTTGTCTTCAACATCATCACATCAACTTCTTGGAGTTGATGGTGGTGTTCCATGTTCTACATTCCTTCCAGACTCTGGTCCGGGGCAGATCGGTGGCCGTCTTAACGGACAACACCACGGCCATGGCCTACCTGAATCGGCAAGGGGGCACGGTGTCTCGCAGCTTGTGCAGACTGGCCATGAGCATCTGGGAGATGTGCAGGTCCTTGGGGATATCCCTGTTGGCCACTCACCTTCCAGGGGAGCAGAATGTTCGAGCGGACTTTCTAAGCCGAGGGGGAGCATTGCTCCACGAGTGGGAACTGAATTGGGACTATCTGGAACCGGTCTTCCAGCGCTGGGGCACACCAGACCTCGACGTCTTTGCGACAAGGGACAACAAAAAGTGCAGGCTGTTTTGCAGCAGGGGAGGAGTGAACCCCAAATCCCTAGGGGACGGCCTCCTAGTCCCATGGTGTTATCACAGCGTGTATATGTTTCCCCCCGTCCCACTCATTACTCGAGTGCTACAGAAGGTTCTGTAGGACCGGCCGGTGGGCATCCTTGTAACACCATGGTGGCCGAGGCAGCAGTGGTTTCCCCTCATTCTGGAGCTGGCCAAAGGCGATTTTCATCACTTCCCGCGGGTTCCGGATCTCCTATTATCCCACCGGGGGCGGTTCCTTCACCACGACATCCCGCACTTGAAGCTAACAGCATGGCACCTGGGGCACAACAGTTATCTGAGAGAGTGCGATTCATTATGCTGAATTTCAGGAAGCCTTCCACGCGAAAGTCGTACTCGTACAAGTGGAGCAGTTTCTCCAAGTTTGCTGAGGCTGCAGGGGTTAACCCGCGTGAGGCAGGTTTGCCTGTTATTTTTGATTTCTTAATCTCCTTGTTAGATGCGGACCTGACGGTGACATCGGTGCGCGTCTATTTAGCTGCCATCTCGGCAGAACACCCGCGGGTGAATGGTCAGTCTGTTTTTGCCCACCCGGACACCAAAAAGTTCCTGAAGGGCCTTGCTCGGCTGTATCCGGCGGTGCGGGTGCCCGCCCCAGCTTGGGACCTGAACTTGATGCTGAAGGCTTTAACTGGGAAGCCATTCGAGCCGATGGCTACCTGTGCTCCTCACCTCCCGGCCTGGAAGACGGCCTTTCTTGTGGCGGTGACGTCTGCCAGACGAGTGGGTGAGTTGGCAACCCTCCGCTGCGACGCCCCCTACTTGACCTTCACTCCACAAGGGGTGGTGCTCCGTCCGGACATTACTTTTTTGCCCAAGGTTTTGTCCTCCTTCCACCTCAACGCTGAGATCTCGTTGCCGGCATACTACCCCAACCCGGCGACTGAGTCTGAGCGCAGGCTGCACGCCCTGGATGTGAAACGGGCGTTATCCTTCTATGTGCGTCGTGCGAAGGGCTCTCGGAAGGACCCCCAGCTGTTCGTGTCCTACGCGACTGCAGTGAAGGGGCGGAGAATATCATCCCAGAGGCTGTCCAGGTGGATTGTCGAGACGATCTGGTTGTGTTACCTGCTCTGCAAAACGGCGCTCCTGGGGCCGGTGCGGGCCCATTCCACGCGGGCGATGGCCACTTCGGCGGCGTTCATGAGGGGCGTCCCACTTCAGGACATCTGCAGGGCCGCTACGTGGGCGTCGCCACACACCTTTGTGTCACATTATGCCCTGGACCTGAGGCGACATCGGGAGTCTTCGGTGGGCCGTGCCGTGCTTCAATCCATCTCCTACTGACGAACCGTGGCACCCTCCACCAGGTATGACTCTAGCTTGCTAATCTCCCATCGGTGTGATGCACAGAGACCACGAAGAAGATAAACAGGTTTCCTACCTGTAACTGATGATCTTCGAGTGGTCATCTGTGCAGTCACACTACCCGCCCTCCTTCCCCTCTGCGGCCGGTCCGTCAATGGGCAGACGCGGCGGGCAGAAGGAACTGGTGGGATGTCCGCTCCTGTCCCAGTGGGCATGCGCACTGGGGCGGAGGTGCGGAAATCTGCAGCTTTGAAATTTACCGATCGTGATCGGCGCTGGTGCCTTCTCCCATCGGTGTGACTGCACAAATGACCACTCGAAGATCATCAGTTACAGGTAGGAAACCTGTTTTTGTGCTCTGCATGAAATACCTCTTAGATAGTAGCCATTCCTTCGTAACTACCCCTTCCTGATGGTTGATAAATAAAAATGTGAGTACAGAATGTACTTTTGAAGAAAATAATTCTGCGAAAGTTCTGTGGGTTTCTGACACAATTAAAATGTAACACAAATTACAGTATTATCAAGTAGTAATCTATACTGGGAATAGTAATTTTTAATAGATTAGCCGTTAACAGTTTGGGAGTTTGAAAGTAGGATCAGCATTTTAAGAGGCTGCTCACAACACCATCATATTCCTTTGACAAAAGAACATAAGAGCCCTGCTGGATTAGATCAGTGGTTGATCTAGTCCAGCATCCTGCCTCTCACTGTGGCCAACCAGTTATTCTGGAGGGCCACAACAGGGCATAGAGACTGAGGCCTTCCCTTGAAGATAGATTAATACATATTCTGGCTTGCACAACAAAAGGAAATGAATAAAAAAAACCCCTAAAACATAAAAACTTTTCTAGTGCAGCACAGGGAAGCACTGCCACTAGCTACCAGTTGTTTGGATGCTTCAGACAGACTTATTGTGTTAGGGGCGGACTGGGATTCAGATTATCATACATTTTATTTCTGCTTTAAATATCCCAGTCTTTGAAGTAATTATTCTCAGTGCAAAGACTAGCATAACCTTTCTAAGTAAAAGTGAGCTATTAGCAGTAAAACTGCTAAAAAAATAATAAATCAGAGTAGAATTAGTTACAAAAGAGATAGGCATCATTTGCCAGGTGATCAAATGAGAGAGGGAGAATCTGACTATATGTGTCTGCTATAACTAGTTTAAAGAAAGAGACTGGCCATGAAATGCATTAGTTGGAACCATAGTATGACCCAGAGGTAGTTTTACCAGTGTACCACAGCTAGAAAGCTCAGAATTTTAAATAATTTTTGCCTTGTCCTTTAACAGTGTTGGCAAAGTTTTAAAATTAAGGATAGTTCTGCAAAGAGTTTATTATAGGGACTTCTGTACAATGCTCTCTCCCCCCCCACTACCACCTTAATTTTCTGCAGGTCGTGACACTTAAAATACTGTCTTTTTCCTCCTAGGGAAAGGGTTAATGTTGGGTAACTGTTCTAAAGCAGTGGTCCCCAGCCTTTTTGGCACCAGAGACCGGTTTTGTGGAAGACAATTTTTGTGGTTTTGTGGAAGACAATTTTTCCATGGACTGGGCTGGAGGGGGGGCATGGTTTTGGGATGATACAGTTGTGCACTTTATTTTGGTGTGTGTGGTTAAGTGCACGGTCTCTTATCTGGGAGAACCGGGTTTGATTCCCCACTCCCCCACTTGCAGCTGCTGTAATTGCTTGGGTCAGCCATAGCTCATGCAGAGTTGTCCTTGAAAGGACAGCTTCTGAGAGAGCTCTCTCAGCCCCACCCACCTCACAGGGGGAGGAAGATAAAGGAGATTGTGAGCCACTCTTAGATTCGGAGTGGAGGGCAGGATATAAATCCCAGGTCTTATTATTATTACTACTACATTATAATATATAATGAAATAGTTATACAACTCATGGCCCAGTTGCTAACAGGCCACAGACCAGTACCGGTCCACAGCCTGGAGGTTGGGGACCCCTGTTCTAGAGTCTACATGGAAGTTAGTTGGTGTCTTGTGATGACTTTTAGAATTTACCCTGGTTTATAAGCTGTAACAAATCAGGTAGTAATACAGTCTACCACTTGGAACTTTCTGCATGCAAGTATGGATTTTATCACTAAGCTGTATGAACTCTTGAAAAGGCTGGGAGTGGCTCTTCAATAATACGTGTAATTTTAGCCACAGAAAGCTTTCTAGAATCTACTCTTTCTCTTAGTACTAGAAAAGTGTATTTATGTAATTATACTCTTGTTTTATTCCATATTGATTAGCAAAATTACCTGTTGAGTTACAATGTATATAGAATATTGATCAGGAGAAATAATTTGAAAGTTTGAGAATAACAGACTTTTAGAAACAGTATTTTATACAGACATAAACAGGTGCACCAAAAATCTGTTTCATGGATTTTTAGGGAACTTCATATTTGCTTGTTTGAATGTATTACTATTCAGTAATTGCTGAAGCTTAAGGCTTTGCAAATATGGCTATGGCTTGCTGGCTTGATGGATTGTAGAAGTAAACTTTTCCTATGTAAGGAAGTGAAATTCAATATTTTGTACTTTGAATATTGTATTCAATATTTTGTAGCATCAGCAAAGATACTGAAGAGTATGTGTGAGAACTTTTATAAGTATTCAAAACCAAAAAAAATTCGAATTTGTGTTGGAACATGGAATGTCAATGGTGGAAAGCAATTTCGAAGTATTGCCTTTAGAAATCAAACAGTCACTGATTGGCTTCTAGACGCACCAAAACTTTCTGGCATCAGTGAATTCCAAGGTGAGCAGGATTATCTGTTTTGTTTGTACTTTTAACAAATTCTGATTTTATTAAAGTCATCAGAATTTTATGTTTAACTTTAGATCGAAGGAGCAAGCCTATTGATATCTTTGCTATTGGATTTGAAGAAATGGTAGAGCTAAATGCAGGAAATATTGTGAGTGCAAGGTAAGATAGATTGCCAAATAGCAGATACAAAATTATTTTAAGCACCTCTTGTTTAAAATCTGGGAGTTGTTGAAATATGTAATTTTATTGCTGTACTAAACATTCCAGAATCCAATTCCTGAGTGGCTGATATCTGTTCCGTGATAAGGCACTGCCTGCATTTAGAGAACTAGGCAATGAGCTCTGCATGCTCAGTAAGGCTTCCCTTACTAACAGCAACACTTATGCAAAATATCCCAAGTTCTTTAACCCTTCCAAGGATTTGTGGGTATTTTTAACCTGGAATCATAGGGAAAAAATTGGTTTACCCATTTAAAGCTTTCTGCAGGTACCAGCCTCCTGTTATGTCTTCTCCTGAGTGAACTGCAGTGCCCTTTAGTCCCTCTGTCTCCTTCCCACTGCCTTTCTTTTTTTTAATTTTGAGTTTCATCAAAAAGGAAAATGAGGTCAATCTGGCTTCCAATAGACTTTACTTAAAAATGAAAGCACTATGCATAACTGTAATTTGGGGTTCTATTGACCCCCCCAACTGAAAAAAATTATTTTAGCACTGTTCCCAGGTATAAATAGATGGACCAACACTTGTTATCTCCATTTTATAAGGTAGAACAAATAGTGAAAACATTTTTCCCTCATAATTTATATCTATAGGGTTTTTGTTTTGTTTTGTTTTTTTGCTTTGAGTCTTTAGAACACTTTTGGAATTGGGGGTTGCAATGACCCCAAGGGAAAGTAGTCTTTGAAACCTGAATTGTTAAATGTATAGTAGGAGCAGAGCTGGTGCATCCAAGTAGGCCAGGTTGGTGCTTGCCTAAGGCACCACCTGACCATGGGGGCGGGTCAGCCCCACTGCACATGCCTCAGAGCGCCCACACTGCCCCATCACTCTCGAGAAGGTGAAAGTAGCAGGGCAGGCTACAGCAGAGTGTGCACTCCTTGGCGACATGCACGCAGTGCACTCCAGAGGGAAAGTAGTCTTTAAAAATGGTAGGGTCAATTTGACCCCATTTATGTTTTTGTGGGGTTTCGGTATTTTCAGTGAGGAGTATTTTTGACCCCAATTCCAGATTTTACTCTCCTTTGTCCTGGATTTCTGAAGAAAGTTATTGTTAAGGCCTGATTGTTTTCCTAGTAGCTAATTTCATAGTTGAAAGAGCTATCAGGTTTCCATTGCTTTTTGCTGTAATGTGGGGTCACTGATCCCTATGCCAAACTAGTATAGTTGGGTTTTTTTCCCTTGCAAGGGTTAGATTAGAGCAATTTGCATTGTAGTAAAAGGAGAAATGGGGAGATGAAGAGGAGCCATATTGCCACATTGTAGCTTTAATGAGACCAGTTCTAGAACCAAAATACGGTTGCCACAATCAGTTCTCAATGTACAACACTAAAGCAGTAAGCTGAAACATCTTTAGTATAATGTATTATGAGCAGAAAGCTGGAGGCCACATGACATTAGGATCTCTGTAATTTGTGTCAGTTCTCTGTGACTGAGGCACTGCTATGATATAAAATGTTGGCAAAAGATTACCAGTAATCCACCAGTCTCACTTTTGCTTTCTAACTACTAGGAAATTCTTTGGCTCAACAGAAGTCAAAGTCAAAGGGGCTTTTTTCAATATGAAATTGGAACACTATTTAAAAGGGCCGCATAGATTGGCCTGATACTTACCTTAAAAAGTAGTCTTTAGTGCTGTTTTTACTTTGATATGAAACCACAGGAATACAACAAATATTTTCCTGTTCAGGACACTCACTGTGATACTGACTTTAAAAATTCACGGTTATGTGCTACTGCTTGTTTTTTATTCTGTAGACTTCTCATGTTTCAATGAAAATGTTACAGTTTGTCTTTGCTGTTCCTTTTCTCTTCATTCCATTCAGTTACCTGATATTTGTTGTGTCATGTTGTCAAAAACCAGTTACATTTTTCAAAAATGTTAATGTTTCTGAACATTTTAATACTATAAATTCTAAATGAGTTTTTTATGGACAGTACTACCAATCAAAAGTTGTGGGCTGCTGAATTACAGAAGACAATCTCACGAGATTACAAATATGTTCTGCTGGCTTCAGAACAATTGGTGGGCGTCTGTCTTTTCATATTTATCAGACCTCAGCATGCACCATTTATCAGGTCAGTGCACAGCTACAGTGACAGAAATAATTCTGAGAGTTTAAAAAAATATTAAAATTGAAGTTTACTGATATGCATGACTTTTTGATGGTAGTTTAAGCTGTTTTGTTACCCAGGTGACAATATGAGATGTCATAGAGTAGCACTTTTGGTACAAGAGTATTTTACTTTCCCAGTGGCATCTTTCCCTGGATCTACGCCTAAGGACAGCCTATACATTAAACAGTATTCAAATGGCAAAGTTTTATGTAACTCCACTTTGATAGTCTCCCTGTTTAGGCAACAAGTAGATTTATGCTTGCCCTTAGAGACTAATGGAACCCAGTAGGTTCCAGAATGCTCTGTGGCAGCGTTTCCCATTTGCAGAGTCGCGACCCAGTACCAGGCCACGGAAGCCTCAATATCAGGTTACAAGAAAAGCCAAAGCTAGCATGAACTCTGCTCTGCATCCTTCCTTTCCCATCTCTCTGTTGTGCAGAGAAAACCTAGGTTTGAAGACTGACACAGGCTGCAAAGCCTGAGCCCCATTTTCCTTCCTTCCATTCCCCAATGTCTCTGTGTTATGCAGAGAGGAGCTGGGCTGCTTTTAAAGGCATGGGAAACACAGCCGTAAAAAGGTGCATGCCCCTCATAAATATCCTTTGTAGGATAACTGCAGAAAAGCTTGTATGAACTTCATATAACTTGAAATTAATTCATTAATTGCAGTACAGTTCTCTGCTACCTTTCACAGCAATTTCTCAGTATTTTAGCCAAGAAAAAGTATGAAAAATAGCTATCAAAAGATTTTTTTGAAACCAAGCAAACTTGGTTGTCGCTTGAGGCAGGGTTCCAGTAATAGCAGCTGAAGGAAGGGCCTACTAAATGTGTCAGCATATTTTGAGGTAGAGCAGCTGCCAGGGCCCATTGTGGGTGGTACACAGTGCTGGCATTCCTGGTGGCAGTAGCACTCCCAACTGCATACACTGGCCAGTGCTGTTGAAAAAGTAAGTAAGTAAGTAAAATTTTCTTTGTATCCCGCCCTCCCCGCCTAGGCAGGCTCAGGGCGGCTAACAACATCTTATACCTATACAATAGTAAATACAAAAACTTTAAATTTAACAATAAAACTTTAAATCTAACATCATTTAAAAACCAGTTAATGTATTTAAAATTCATATAATTTAAATTAATCTAGCAGCAATGGTGGCATTCTGACGCTAGTTCTGCCAGTTTAATTGGTTCTATGTTGACATGGGTCCTTAGACAGGACCGTGTTGGTGGATCCTTAGTTAACAGCAATTCAGCAGTCAGTATATGCTCGTTTAAAGAGGGTAGTCTTGCAGGCCCTGCGGAACTGATCAAGGTTCCGCAGGGCCCGCACCTCCTCAGGAAGCTGATTCCATAGGGCGGGGGCCGCGATTGAAAAGGCCCGTGCTCGGGTATTCTGAAGCTTGATCTCTTTCGGCCCAGGGATAGTCATTTTATTTTTTCCAGCTGACCTCAGTGCCCTCTGGGGTTCATATGGGGAGAGACGGTCCCTCAAGTAGGCCGGTCCTCGGCCATATAGGGCTTTAAAGGTAATAACCAACACTTTGTACTGGATCTGGTATGTAATTGGCAGCCAGTGCAGTCCACGCAGTCCCGGCCATATGTGCTCCCATCTCGGGAGTCCCAACAACAGCCTGGCTGCTGCGTTCTGCACCAGCTGCAACCTCCGGGTCCGACACAAAGGTAGCCCTAAGTAGAGGGCATTACAGTAGTCCAATCTTGAGGTGACCGTTGCATGGATCACTGTTGCGAGGTCACGATGCTCTAGGAAAGGGGCCAACTGCCTTGCCCGCCTCAGATGGAAGAATGCTGACTTGGCAGTGGCTGCTATCTGGGCCTCCATTGATAATGAAGGCTCCAGTAAAACACCCAGGCTCTTTACCTGGCGCGCTGATTTCAGTGGTGCGCTATCGAAGGTCGGGAGAGCTATTTCCCCTCCCAGAGCGCCGTGACCCACACAAAGGACCTCTGTCTTCGCTGGGTTCAGCTTCAGCCCACTCAGTCTGAGCCACGTTGCAACAGCCTGTAAGGCCTGGTCCAAATTCCCTGGGGCGGAGTCGGGCCGGCCGTCATCTGCATATTGATGGCAACCCAGCCCAAACCTCCGGGCAATCTGGGCAAGGGGGCGCATATAGATGTTGAACAACATTGGGGAAAGAACTGCTCCCTGAGGCACGCCACAGTCTAGTGTGTGTCTCTGGGACTGCTCCTCCCCAATAGCCACCCTTTGTCCCTGACCTGAGAGGAAGGAGGAAAGGCCAACCCCCCAACCCCAATGTCGGCGAGGCGGCGCGTCAGCAGCTGATGGTCGACTGTATCAAATGCCGCCAACAGGTCTAATAACATCAGTACCGCAACGCCGCCTCGATCCAGTTGCCGCCGGAGGTCATCCACCAAGGCGACCAGCACCGTCTCCGTCCCATGGCCAGGTCGATAACCAGACTGGCACGGGTCGAGAACAGAAGTGTCATCTAGAAACCTCTGTAGCTGCAGCGCCACTGCCCTCTCAATAATTTTACCTAAAAACGGTAAATTAGACACCGGACGGTAATTCGCTAATTCGGCCGGATCTGCTGTACATTTTTTCAAGAAAGGGCGGACCAATGCCTCTTTCAGAGATAAAGTGAGAGCTAAGATGACTGGAGCAAAGGTGGTGGCATGTCCCTGATGAAGCGACAAGAACATCTTATAGGACATTTATGAAAGCCTATGAGATGGCAGTGAAGGCTGCTAAGAGGAGATTCTATGCAGTCCCATTGCGTCTGCAAGCTCACGCTTGGCCCAGTTATTTAGGACAATTTGCTTCAGGGCAAATAAAACAATAAGAAACTGACTATTGGCTGTGAGGCATTTGTGAGCTTTTTTTGCAGAGAAAGTCCTGCTTTTGAGATCAACAAAGCATCACCAGGCAACAGGATGGTGCATGACCATCTAACTAGATTCCTTTGGAGGCACTTGAAATCCTGGAGTAGCTGCCATCATGATTAGTAAATTCATTATCAGTTGTTAAATTGTTGGTTAATTTTGTCTTTAATGTTTTAATCCTAAATATTTTATTGATATGTTGTGTGAATCCGCTTGCAGGGGAGAGTGGGATATAAGTCAAATAAATAAACTTCTTGTTTTATTTAACCCTGTGGGCTCAATCTATATATGTCTGGGAAATGAATAAATGGTAGCAGTATGGTCTAAGTGGTGAAATGGTCATGGCTCTCCAGAGATTTTAACTGAGACAAGGAGAACAGTGATATGTGATGGCCTGACCTACATTTAACCTTGGGTTCCCCCTGGACACCTACAGGGGATGGGGGGTATGGTTGCCAGATCCAGATGGAGAAACTCCTGGAGATTTGAGGATGGAGCCTGGAGAGGGCAGGAACTTCAGTGGGGTACAATGCCATAGAGTCCATCCTCCATTTCTCCGGGGGCACTGATGTCTGTAGACCAGCTATAATTCCAAGGGATTTTCCAAGTCCAGCCTGGATGCTGGTATCCCTAATTTAACCCAGAACTTAGAGAGAGATTTTAGAGGGTGGTAGGCACTATGTGTGAGTAGAGACTGTATAAAATTATACTGACTGTATGATTCAGAATTGGAAGTCACCACTACATAGAAACTTGCGTTGAGTAAAGATCGCGTAAGTAATTAGGCAAGGATAACTTTTGTAAATTGGAAGAGAACAGATTATCTTTATTCTGGCAGTCCATGGGCCACTAATGAGTAGCACAATTATATACCCAAAGACAAAATAGCATATTCTTACAGGATTTTCAGTAAAACACTTCAGAAATGTTAATATAATCGAGGCTTTTGTCGCTAAGTTTTTAAAAGTTCAACTGATATTTTCATTTTAGAGATGTTGCGGTTGATACTGTGAAGACTGGCATGGGAGGAGCCACTGGTAATAAGGGTGCAGTAGCTATTCGAATGTTGTTCCATACCTCTAGTCTTTGCTTTGTATGCAGCCATTTTGCTGCAGGACAGTCACAAGTCAAAGAGAGGAATGAAGATTTCATAGAAATTTGTCGGAAACTAAGCTTCCCAATGGTAAGGAGCAATCAGAGTCTCTAACTGGATACTTCCCAAAAGTGCTTTAATGAGTTTTCCACATTAAATTGTAATATTTCTGGAAGAGTGTTTAGCTATAATCTATTCCTTTGTTTTCAAACCATTTGCTTTGTTGCTGTAATCATTAGATCAATTTATGTGATGCTTTAAAGCTGGGGTGTCAAACTCATTTGTTACGAGGGCCAGATCTGACATAAAATGTAATGCCTAGGTAGCAGAGATGTAAACCTTTTAAAGGACAAAGACAAAATGCAAATATTTTTTTAAAAGCTTAAAATAAAACATGCTTAAAGCATTAGCACTCGGTCTTAAAGATGTTTTCTTTGTATCTCTTCCATGGGATCAAGGAAACTGGGCAAAGGAAGTTCCGGCTCTTTCCTTCCTTCCCCAGGGGACCAGGAGGGGGAGGCGCCTCAGCCAATAAAAGAAAGAGAGGCTTGGCTCAGTAGTTCTGCTGTGCAGTTGAGAGAGCCTGAAAAAGTAAGTTATCCCTCCCCAAGGGAGGAGCCTCAGCCAATAGAAAAAATAGAGGCTTTGCTCTGTAGCTCATGTGCAATTGAGAGAGCCTGGCAAAGCAAGCTGTGATGCAGAAGGACACGAGAGAGGGAGAAGTAAGCAGATGATTGTCAATTGCTCAGGGACCTGATAGGAGCCCTCCGGGGGCCTGATTTGGTCCTTGGGCTGCATGTTTGACATCCCTGGTTTAAAGGATTTATTCTGAATTATCTTCTGTTTTCTTTCCATAGTTTTTATTTAACTTCTGCCAATAGTTTAAAACTGCTGTTTTACAAAGTTTATTGTAAATTAATCTTGTAGGTTATAGGAACAAGCAGAAAATTAGATTGTAAAAAAGACACCATAAAAAAGACACACAAACTTTGCTAGATGTTATTCAGTGGTATGGATTTGATGTTGGTGGCTTTCTTTTTTATTCCCCCCAGGGAAGACTGCTTTTTTCCCATGATTATGTATTCTGGTGTGGTGACTTTAATTATCGTATAGATCTTCCTAATGAAGAAGTGAAGGAACTAATTCGGCAGCAGAACTGGGATTCTCTTCTGGCTGGAGATCAGCTTATCAATCAGAAAAATGCTGGGCAGGTAATATCCCGTTTTCTTCTTTTTCACTGCCTACTAATTTTGAGTTAAAAACTAATCGCTCCATTAATCTTTAAAATGATACATGTTCAGAAATAAGCCAATATAGAATTTGGTGATCTGGCCTCTCAGTCCTGTTCCATACTGGAGCTACCAGGATGCAGGTGCTTCCACCACAACTGTTATAGTGGTAATCTGTGTGACAGAAAGCAAAGCAAGGCAGAATTCAGAGGTTTGTTTCCTGTGCAGTAAAACAGAAGGGGAAGATCACTGTAGCTGGTTCTAGGAACTCTATGCCACACTGGTAGATTTAAAGCTGTTGCCTGATATTCTAGGATTAAATTCCTCCCCAGGTGCACTTTCTTGGCACAATTCGTAGGCAAGTGGCACTACAGCTTTTTCCTTTTTATGACATTGTATACTAATATGCATATGACAATGTCCCCAAGTACAGCTATGTACAGTTGTATTTGTTTAGACAAAAGCTATCTGAGGTGTAAACACTCCCAGAAAAATAAACTGATTTTGCAGTTGGGGTTGGTCGTTCCCCTCCACCCCCACAAAAACAAAATGTAAAAACCTTGTTCCAGAGATATGTTGTTAAAGGATATGGGCCTTCCCTTGTTCCACAGAAATTTGTATTTAAAGTATTTCTATGCTGCTTCTCCTCCAAAAATCTTAAGGAAGGTTGTGATAAGTTACTTTACTATTTACAACAGAACTGGCACAAGTTGTTAAATAAGCTAAAGGAGAGGGGAAATCTAAAAGCAAGAAGCCTGGTGTTTCAAATAGACTCTGGAAGCTGTGGATCATAGTAATGATAGGTGTTGGGGGGACACTTAGCTGCTGCGAAGTACATTGGAATTAGACTTGGGATAGTGAATGTGCATAAAGTATCATCAAGTTGTAGCCAACTTATGGCAAACCCTGTTGGGTTTTCAAGAGAAGAGATGAACAAATGTGGTTTGATGTTGCATGTCTTTACTTAGCAATCCTGAACTTCCGTGGTGGTCTCCAGTCCAAGCACTCACCAGGGCTGACCTTGCTCAGCTTCTGAAATCTAACATTAAGACAGGGATATACCCCGAAATACAATCTGTGTAAGGCTTTACACATCATTGCCATAGTATGCTGAACCATTAAGGATACAAGTAGCATTGCTCCCTCTCTGATTTCTTTCTACTTTGTTAAAAGTGTCATTTTGCACATATGGTCTACTTCCTAGCACTGAAGGATCAGTACTAGTGCTTCTGGTAATTTCAGTAAGAGAGATCCTAAAAGGTAATTAAGGGTACTTATAGGTTCTCATTGGGGGAAAGATTAGCAAGTTCAGCCCCATTCTTACTCCTGATGCATTTATATTCAAGAGTATCTTTTAGTAATATAATTCTGTCATGGTGGCAAAACTGACCATCCTGATTGGTTGGGGCTCGGGGGGACTGTGGGGTATCAGCCTTTGATCTGTCGAACTGTCAATCAAGAGTACTGGTGTGCCATTAGTTGAGTCCGCTCCCCTCTCCTGCCCAAGTGGTTGTTGCTAGCCACCAAAGCTGATTCTGTCAGTAAAACACAACCAACTTTAGTTCTGGCAGTTACTGTGGGAACACACTGCTGGCCCATCACACATCGGTCACCATCTCTGGCCTTCCAATGACTGCCAAAAGCAGTCTTACCTCAGAAACAGCAACATCTCCAACTCTTCTCTGTGTTCTCTCTGTTAACCAGCCTGAGAATCTGAATTGGGCCTTGCAGTGCTTGGGTAAATAAATTGTTCCTGCAGTCATAATGCTGCCATATAGAAAGGGTGCAGATCAGGGAACCCCTACCCAACTCCTGGCTTCATATATCATTTTGTTTAGCCCTTACGTGATAAAAAGGAAGAAGGAAACTGGGCATACATGACTTAGAGTTCCACATACAGCAATGTGCATGTGGCTGGAGATGGGAGGAGGCATAATAGAGACTGAGGGTACTAGAAGGGAATCTTGAGGAATGTTATTTGAATGAAAATTAATGATGTTGGAGATGGCTACTTCAGCATTTTGTATTTGATATTTTGTTTAAATAAGGTGATATTGGGTTAAATACTTGTTCACTAGATTCTCATGTTTGTTTGCTTAGCTGCAAGTCGGAAAGTTGACCCAAAAATGTTAGCAATAACTGAGGAAGTTTTTATGATAATTTTGCTGTTTTGGTGTTAATATTATTTCTCAATTATTTACCCTGATTTTAGTTTTGGTGGATAAAATATGTAATGTTGCTAAAAATGACTTCTATTTATCTGTGTCCATGTTAAGATGGTTCTGCAATTTATGTTTCATTTGTGGGAGTTTTAAACCAGCTTGACCGATTGTGAGCCATTGTAGTGTAGTGATTAGAATGCCATAATAGGATTCTAGAGGCCATGGCTTGAATCTGCACTCTGACATGGAAACTTGATGGGTGATTGTGGGCCAGTCACACACACACAGCCTAACCTACCTCATAGGGTTGTTGTGAGGAGAGCAATATAAACCACTTTGAGTACCCATTGGGAAGAAAGGTCGGTATAAATGAAGTGAGTAAATAAATTGTTGACTACGTGACATGCAAGTGGCATTTTTCACTTTTGAGATAGTAAATATGCAACTTTCCTGCTACTATAGTTTTTTTCCTTTCAGGTGTTCAGAGGTTTTTTAGAAGGAAAAATAGCCTTTGCCCCTACATACAAATATGATTTATTTTCGGATGACTATGATACTAGTGAAAAATGTCGCACACCAGCCTGGACAGATCGTGTGCTGTGGAAAAGAAGAAAATGGCCTTTTGATCGATCAGGTCAGATTATAAAATTAACTTGAATGTTATCAACAGAAATTAGCCAACAGCTTCTGATAAGAGAGATAATTTCTAAAGAATCAAGGTTGTTGCTCACAAAAATATATTGGCTACATCTAATGTTGAAATATACAGTTTCTGTTCATCATGCAAAATAGAAACCAAATTTTCAGTAGAATGTGTGACATTATTGCTTTACTACTTATATATAGCTGTGTAGCCTGTGAATATACAAGAAATGCTTTGAACACTTAAAATGTACTATATATGTGCTAACTGGTTTTAGGTACAGAATACCTGTTCATCTTTCATACCTATTGGTTTTTATGTGCGGCTGTGAGTGTTTGTCTCTATTTAAATTGATCCTTTTTAAAGTGCCATTTCTTAAAAAGATATAAGACTGGTAAAGCATGTACCTATCTTACAAAACAGCATGTAAACATAGTGAGAATCTCCCTTCTTTGTCATCTTCTGTTTTATTGTTTTAACATGGCTTTTGCCATGTCCTGTAAGCCGCCCTGAGCCTGCCTCGGCGGGGAGGGCGGGGTATAAAAAAAAATTATTATTATTATTATTATCTTCTAAGTTTATCTGATTTTAACAGCATATTCATAGTCTAATTTGTGTGTGTGTTAGCGGAAGATATGGATCTTCTGAATTCCAGTTTTCATGATGAAAGTAAACTTCTTTACACCTGGAGTCCTGGAACTTTGTTGTATTATGGAAGGGCAGAGCTGAAAACATCTGATCATAGGTTTGAACTTTGCATTTTGTAATACTTTCTAATCCCTTTAAAAGCTATTTCATTGCGTTCTCCAGCATTATTTGCTTTGTAACCTTTGCCTGATATTCTTTCAGGCCTGTTGTTTCACTGGTTGATATAGATATCTTTGAAGTTGATGCAGAAGAGCGGCAAAAAATTTACAAGGAAGTGATTGCAGTGCAAGGACCACCAGATGGCACAATAATGGTTTCCATAAAAGGGTCTTCGTCAGAAGAGAACTATTTTGATGACACTTTGATTGATGAACTACTTCAAAATTTTGCAACTTATGGTGAAGTTATACTTATAAGGTTAGAACAGCTTTATTCCAAAGATACTGTTGTGGCACAGCTGTTTTCTGAATTATTATTGTTATTATTTAAAACACTTATTAGCCATCTTTCTCTCTTGAGGAACTTAGGACAGCTTACTATATTAAAAATATTTTAAAACACAACAAAAGCAGCAGTTATAAAACCTATAAAAGTCACAGTTTAAAAGCTCCAATTAGAACTGCCAATAATAAAAAGCTAAATCAGTCAAAATCCAATCCTAAGAAAAACTGTCTTCGACTGCTTCCTGAAGATTGACAATTAGGGTGCCAGGCACACTTCCCCGAAAAAGTGTTTCATAATTGTGGGGCTGCCATGGGAAAGGCCGTCTCTTGTGTGCCCACCAAACGAGTATCTTTAATTGGTGGGACAGCATGCCTATATCCCTATGATAAATCTTCTTCGTGGTCTCTGTGCTTCACACTCATGGGATAGTGCGCCTGCGCCGATCCCCGAATCGGTATCTGCAAAAGCCCGGGATTTTTTCGCGCTCGGCGCCACCAGGCATGCGCAGGCGACCCACTGCGCATGCCCACCGGCGCCCGCGCGGCAATCCCGCCAGTTCCTTTCTGACCGCTGCGCTAGAGAGGTTCCCTTTCTGATTCTCCGGTCGGTGAGAGCGATTTTTTCTCTCGTTCCAGCCCGTTTGGTCTTGTAAATAGTTAGTTAGCTAGTTATTAGTGTTAGTTAGTGATAGTTAGTAAAAAAAAAAAAAAGAAGAAGCGTTTTCTTTGTTGTCCGGCGGATCGCCCTTTGGGGTGGTCCGTTTCCGTTTTTACCCCCCTTTCTCTCAGGCGTTTCTGAGCAGAAGGAAAAATTTTTCCCGCGCGACCGCTTATGGAAAGTCGCTGGGGGTTTTTTAAGCGCTGCCGGGCTTGTGGGAGGAAGATTGCCCCTCCCGACGGACATTCCCTGTGCCTGCTGTGTTTGGGGGAGGCGCACAGAGTTGAGTCGTGCCCGCACTGCCTTCGGTTCTCGAAACAGACCAGGAAGAACCGTGCGGCTCGATTATCGGCAGCGCTCACCGAATCGGCGCTTCGACCTCATCGACCGATGGAGGTTTCGGCACCGAAGTCGACCGACACCCCGGCACAGGAGCTTGCATCGGCCGATGCTGCTCCGATTCTGACTTTGGAATTGCCGGAAGAGCGTGGCTCCACGAAGCGTCCCCACGAGGGTTCGGTGGATGCGCCCGCTACAAAACGCCGAGAGGACTCGGGGACCCGAGCTCCGAAAAAGGCAAAATCGAAGGAGAAGCGCAAGCGACCCCGCACTCCTTCTCCGTCGGAAGGCGCATCGACGTCGGCAAAACCACCGAAATCGATTCGGGTCTCTCCGCGCAGGAGCCCAACAGCCCAACAACGCCTGTCGGCGTCGGAGCAGGAGCCGGAAATTGACCTCACCCAACGGTCTTCATCCTCAGGCTCACGGCGTCGGTCGAGCAGCGGATCGACGTCGGGGGTAGACGCTTCGGCACCGGTCGTAGACCCGCCCTTCAAGCCCCGACCCAGACGGGACCTATCCTACACCCCGCAACGCTTCCCAATACCACCATGGGAGCAACGGCGGTGGCAGCCTCCCTACTCCAGATACGAATCCTGTCGGTGGTACCCGGAGGACTACCAAGACTGGGAACAAGCTTCGGAGTTTTCTGCGATGTCGAGGGTCTCGCATCACTCCCGAAAGGCGTCGGCGTCGGTCCCCCCGGATCGACAGCTAGTCCCGGTCGAAGCTTCTCCAAGACTATCATCGGTACAACTTCAACCGCGAGCGTCGACACCGAGGCTCTCCGAGCATTCCACTCAGCGTGACTCCTCGTCATCGGAGTCGGACAGTGAGATCCCTGATCTGGAACCCTCACCTGGTTCCAACACGGCGGAGGATCTTCCGATCTCGCCGTCGGAAGACCTAAAATCCTATGGCGACCTCGTGAGGCGCATCGCTTCCACCCTCAGACTGCCTGTGACCCAACCGGAACCCGTAGTGGATGACAACGTGTTCGATATAATGCAGAGGAACACGTCCACTGCGGTGGCCCTTCCAGTCACCAAGGTGATTCTTCAGGCCATCAAAGAATCTTGGAAGAAGCCTTCCTCGACACCCGTTTCCTCCAAACGCCTGGACCATATGTACAGGGTTCAGGAGGCAGGTGCTGAATTTCTGTTCACCCACCCACGTCCGAATTCTGTGGTGGTCTCCTCCTCCTCGAAGGCAAGGAAGGTGCACTCCTCCCCACCGGACAAGGAGGGTAGGAAAATCGACGGGATGGGCCGCAAGGTCTATTCAGCGGGGGCACTCGGCATCAAGGTATCTAACTATGCAGCCTGCATGGCTAGGTACCAGTATGCCGTGTGGGAACAGCTTTCCCCCTTCCTCTCTTCACTAAGTGAGGACAAGAAGACGGCGGCAATGAAATTGCAAAAGGAAGGTCTCGCTGTAGCCAGACAGCAACTGGCTGCAGCGAAACATATGGTGGAAGCCTCAGCCAAAGCCATTACATCGGCAGTTTGCATCAGGCGACACTCCTGGCTCAGGTCGACGGCACTGCACCAAGACACCAAGACCTTTATCGAGGACTTACCCTTCGAGGGTGACGGGCTCTTCAGCACTACGACCGACACGGCGCTGCAAGAGTTTGACAAGAGTGTCAAGACATCCAGAAACTTGGGGGTCCAACCTTCCTCCAAGTCTCCGAAGTCAAAACAATGGTCCAAACCTTGGACCAAGAAGCCCTATCAGAAGTTCTCCCCTGAGCAGTGGCGTCCTCGCTCGCAGCAACCTGAACGGCCACCCTACTCCGGCAACGGCAGAAACCGTTATGGGGGCCAGCCTTCTAATAAATCTAAGGGGGCTCGGCCACAGAAGCAGGGGGTTTGACTTCCCGCAAGCACGCGTCATCGCCCCCACTGTCGACCATTCCATTCGCCTACGCCCTTTCCTGCCTGCCTGGGAGTTGATCTCCACAGACAGGTGGGCTCTGTCCATTATTCAAGAGGGCTACAAGATAGTTTATCCAGACCCCAAACCAGTCCGTGGTAGTTACCACTCCCCCTTCCCCACCTCTGCTGGCGGAGGTGAGCAACCTCCTACAGAAACAAGCCATAGAGGTTGTTCCACCGGAGACCAGGGTGGGAGGTTTCTACTCCCGCTACTTTCTGGTTCCCAAAAGGGACGGGGGTCTACGGCCTATCATGGACTTGCGGGGTCTGAACAAATTCATTCTATACCAGAAGTTCAGAATGGCTACACTGCAAACGATCCTGCCCCTCATCAATCAGGGGGATTGGATGGCGACCCTGGACCTCAGGGATGCTTACTTTCATGTCAGCATCCATCCCGCGTTCAGGCGTTTCCTACGATTTGCAGTGGGTGCTCGTCACTTCCAATTCAGGGCCCTGCCGTTTGGACTGTCTACTGCTCCTCGGGTGTTCACGAAGCTGATGAGTGTGGTGGCTGCTCATCTTCGCCTTCAGGGAGTCGTTGTTTTTCCGTACATCGACGACTGGCTTCTTGTAGCGAAGTCGAGGGAGAGTTTAACTTCTCACATCGCCATTACTCTGCGTCTTCTTGCAGGTCAACGTGGGGAAGTCTCATCTCACCCCGTCAAAGACAGTTCAATTCATAGGGGCTCTGTTGGACACGGATCAGCACAGAGCGTTTCTTCCCGCTCAGAGAGCAAGGGACATCATGACTCTGGTACAGCTTCTCCAAAGGCGACAATGGGGCACAGCACAACAGATCCAGCGGATGCTGGGACTGATGGCTGCGACGACGAGCGTGCTGCGCTTTGCAAGACTGCACATGAGGGGCCTACAGCTATGGTTCTTGCGCCATTTTCGCCCCCTCAGAGACTCACCTCGGAAGAGGTTCACCATCCCATCCGAGGTTCTTCAATCCCTGCAATGGTGGGGGTCGGAGAGCAACATCTGCCAAGGGGCTCCCTTTCATCTACCAACCCCTTCCGTGACCATCGCCACCGATGCTTCCATGTGGGGGTGGGGAGCTCATCTGGAGGACTTATGTGTGGGGGGCAAGTGGCCACTGAAACTCGGCCAGTACCACATAAATTACCTGGAACTGCTGGCGGTCCACTTTGCCCTTCGATCCTTCCGCCCTCTGTTAGCGGGGAAGACCGTGGCATTACTGACGGACAACACCACTGCCATGTGTTATATAAACAGGCAGGGAGGGACAGTGTCTCGCAGGCTATGCTCACTGGCATTAGATCTCTGGAGGGAGTGCCTCCAGTGGGACATTTTTGTGAAGGCTACGCATCTGCCTGGGGTCCTCAACGTACAGGCGGACTCTCTCAGCAGGGGTGCAGCATCCCCACACGAATGGGAACTGCAGTGGAAGTTCCTGGAACCAGTATTCCAACTTTGGGGCTATCCGCAGCTAGATGTTTTCGCCACAGCGTGGAACAAGAAGTGCACCTTGTTCTGTGCCAGGGGGGGTGCGGACCCGACTTCCCTGGGAGACGGACTCCTTTTTCAGTGGGAGGGTTGGTTCCTGTACATGTTCCCACCCTTACCTCTGCTGACGAGAGTGGTCCACAAGTTAGTGCAGGAGAGACCACGATGCATTCTGGTGACCCCGTGGTGGCCCCGTCAGAGCTGGTTCCCGATTCTGCTCCAGCAGTCGAAGGGGATCTTTTACCAGTTCCCGGCGGAACCGGACCTGTTGTCGGCCCAGGGCGGACACGTGCTCCATCACAACGTGCCGCACCTGAAGCTGACAGCGTGGTTCATCGACCACTAGACTTTTCCACCAGGGTTCAGCAGGTGCTCCAGAGTAGCAGGAAACCTTCCACCCGTGCCTCTTATGAGAGGAAGTGGAAGAAGTTCAGTGACTTCATGGCTGACTCTCTTGTGCCACCCAACTCGGTTGGACTCCCGGCAATTTTTGAGTTTCTTTTGTCTTTGATCGATGAGGGGTTAGTTTTTTCCTCCATCAAGGTTTATTTGGCAGCTATTTCTGCCTTCCATGTTTCGGTCGAGGGTTACTCTGTTTTTGCACACCCGCATTCCAAAAGATTTTTAAAGGGCCTGTTCCGGCTTCATCCCCCCTCTAGATCCCCTCCACAGTTGTGGGACCTGACTTTGGTTTTGGACAAGTTAACTCGCCGTCCCTTTGAACCCATGGCAACATGTTCCCTGCAGCTTTTGTCCTGGAAGACTGCATTTTTAGTTGCCATCACGTCAGCACGTCGTGCGGGGGAGCTCACAGCGATGCGGTGTGACTACCCATACCTTGCCTTTAGGGAGGCCGGAGTTTCTTTGGCCCCGGACATTACTTTTCTCCCGAAAGTGGTTTCCCAGTTTCACCTTAACTTAGAAGTTTGGTTACCCACTTTTTACCCTAGTCCTTCCTCGGACGAGGAACGGAGGCTACATGCACTGGATGTTAAGCGTGCCCTCCTATTTTATTTAAACCGTTCAAGGGGTTTTCGTAAGGATAACCAGCTTTTTGTCTCCTACTCTGCCCCCAAGTTAGGGTCCAAGATTTCGTCTCAAAGACTTTCCAAGTGGCTTACTGAGACGATCAAACTTTGTTATCTGTTGGCTAAAAAGCCGTTACCTGGACCTGTGCGTGGACACTCCACTAGGGCGATGGCCACGTCGGTGGCATTCCTGAAAGGTGTGTCCCTTTCTGATGTCTGCAAGGCGGCTACCTGGTCTTCTCCGCATGCCTTCATGAAGCACTACGCGCTGGACGTGCATGCTCAGCAGAGGACTCGGTTGGGAGCTGCGGTGCTACAGGCTGTGTCTTCAGGCTGACCGTCTTCCCGCCTCCAGGTATGCTTTGCTTGCTAATCTCCCATGAGTGTGAAGCACAGAGACCACGAAGAAGATAGACAGGTTGCTTACCTGTAACTGTAGATCTTCGAGTGGTCATCTGTGCATTCACACTACCCGCCCTCCTTCCCCGCTGCTGACGGTCTCTCTCTCTCCAGAAAGGGGCTTTCAGCGGTCAGGGAGGAACTGGCGGGATTGCCGCGCGGGCGCCGGTGGGCATGCGCAGTGGGTCGCCTGCGCATGCCTGGTGGCGCCGAGCGCGAAAAAATCCCGGGCTTTTGCAGATACCGATTCGGGGATCGGCGCAGGCGCACTATCCCATGAGTGTGAATGCACAGATGACCACTCGAAGATCTACAGTTACAGGTAAGCAACCTGTCTTTCCTGAGCAGGAACATATGGGAGAAGACAGTTCTTCAGCTACCCCGGTCCCAAGCTGTGTAGGGATTTAAAGGACAAAACAGACTCTCAAACTGGGCTCAGGAGCAGAATAAATAGCCAGTGTAATTGCTTTGGTATTGGGGACATATGTTCCCAATAGCTCCCATTTAACTATGGGAGTTTGTTATCACCCGCCAAATCAAAAGATAATGGACGATTATAATATGATGGAAGGATTAAAGATAGTGGCTAAACGTAAAAACTGTGTCGTAATAGGTGATTTTAACTACCCGCAGATTGATGATTGGGTCAATATGTGTTCTGGTTGAGAGAAAGAGATTGAGTTTCTTGATGCTCTCAATGACTGTGCTATGGAGCAGATGGTCTCAGAACCTATCAGGGGTGGGGCGATCCTGGATTTGGTCAATGCGCAAGACTTGGTGAGAGATGTAAAAGTGATCGCGCCACTTGGGAGCAGTGACCATAATGTTATTGATTTCACCGTTTGTATAAATAGAGAGTTGCTTCAAAAGACCGGCACAACCACATGTAACTTTAAAAGGGGTAAATTCTCTGAGAATAGGAGGCATGTGAAGAGGAAACTGAAAGGAAAGGTAAATATAGTCAAACCCTTGGGGAAGCTTGGAGGCTATTTAAAACTACAGTCCTAGAAGCTCAGATAAAATATATACCACAAGTTAGGAAAGGCACAAACAGGCATAAGAAACATGGTTAACAAACAAAGTAATGGAAGCTGTAAAAGGTAAGAAGGACTCCTTTAAGCGGTAGAAAGCTAGTCCGAGTGAGATTAATAAAAGGGAACATAGGCTGTGGCAAATCAAATGCAAGAATGTGATCAGGCAGGCAAAAAGGGACTATGAGGAGCATATTGCAAAAAAACATAAAGACCAACAATAAAAAATTTCTTCAAATATATTAGAATCAGGAAACCAACCACGGAGGCAGTGGGGCCCTTGGATGACCAAGGGGTAAAAGGATTACTGAAGGAGGATACGGAAATGGCTGAAAAGCTGAATGCATTTTTTGCCTCCGTCTTCACTGTGGAAGACAAGTGTTTGCCCGCTCCAAAACCACTAATTTTGGAAGGGGTGTTGAAAGACCTGAGTCAGATTGAGATGACAAGAGAGGAGATCCTACAACTGATAGACGAATTAAAAACTAATAAGTCACCAGGTCCAGATGGCATACATTCTGTAACTGCAATGCCACTGCCCTCTCTATAATTTTACCTAAAAACGGTAAATTCGAGACCGGCCGGTAGTTTGCCAATTCGGCCGGATCTGCTGTACTTTTTTTCAAGAGGGGGCGGACCAAGGCCTCTTTTAAGGGCGTTGGAAAACGTCCCTCCAGGACGTTTAAGGGCGTTGGAAAACGTCCCCTCTATTTATGATGTCCCGTAAAGGACATCTAAGCTCCCTCAGGCAAGATTTAATTAGCCAGGAGGGGCATGGGTCTAAATCGCAAGTTGTTGGGCGTGCAGAGATGAGAATTCCATTGACTTCCTCCAGGCTGAGCGGGTCGAAATGATCCAGAACTAAACCTGAAGACAGGCACGGAGCCTCCAGTTCGTGTACTGTGTCCAATGTGATGAGCAGGTCCTGGCGGAGCGACGTGATTTTGTCTGCAAAAAGTTTCGCAAAAGCCTCACAGCCTATTTCCAATTCTTTAACATTTAGCCTGCCCTGGGGCAGTGTAGTTAAATCTCCAATTATTTTGAACAATTGTGCCGGGCGCGAATTTGCAGACGCAATCCTGGCCGCGAAGTAATCTTTCTTCGCGGCCTTGAGTGCCATCTCATAAGACCTCATAAGCGTTCTATAAGATGTTCTCGCCACAAGTGCGCCGCCACTGCCTCTCTAGTCATCTGAGTCCTTGTTTCAGCTGGCGTAACTCCAAGGTGTACCATGGAGCCAGCTTCAGACGAGGGCGCAGAGGACGTCAAGGTGCGATCTCATTGATTGCTCCAGTTAGCCGATCTTGCCAGGCATCAACTAGGGCGTCAAGGGAATCGCCAGGGAGCCAGGGGTCCCGAAGAGCCATCTGGAACCGTTCCGGGTCCATCAGGCTCCGCGGGCAAGCCAAAATAGGCTCTCCGCCCTTACAGGGTTGGAGTGACGCCTCCATACGGGCCTTGAGAGCTAGGTGATCTGACCATGGCACCGCCTCCATTGCGATATCGCTCACCCGAATCCCGGACGCAAAGATCAGGTCTAATGTGTGTCCCGCCTGATGCGTAGGAGTCGTGATAAATTGAGAGAGTCCCAGTGTCGCCATGGAAGACACTAGGTCCATTGCCCGACTGGAGGCCGCGTCATCGGCATGGACATTGAAGTCACCCAGGACCACAAGCCTCGGGTGCTCCAATGCCCAGCCCGACACCACCTCCATCAGGGATGGTAAGGCGCTGGCTGGTGCGTTAGGCGGACGGTACACCAGCCAGATCGCCAACCCCTCTCCGACATCCCACGCCAGGCCGGCACATTCAATGCCATTGATCGTTGGGGCTGGGAGAGCCCAGAAGGAGTAATCCTCCCGTATGAATAGCGCCACCCCTCCCCCCGCCCACTAACCCGCGATTGATGAAAGACCGAGTAACCCGGGGGGGGGTCATCTGGGAGAGAGCCACTGTCTCCCCCTATTGCACCCAGGTCTCGGTCACGCAAGCCAGGTCTGCGTCCTGCCGAAGCAGGAAATCTCTAAGAGTCTCGGTCTTATTATTTATAGACGCGGCGTTGCATAACACCAATGACGGGCGTGGGCAAATCCTCCTGGCTCTACTACCTGTCACCGTCGGGATGGGAAGTAGACTGGAAGGGGGCCGAGCCCTGTTTTGTCTCAGTCCCCTTCCCCCACTCCTCTGTCCCTTCCCACCGCCATATCTTCCCCTCCCCAGGAGCACTGGAATCCCCTGGCCAGGCATCCCCAGCTGTGCTCCAGTGTACTCTAAGTTGTAGTAATATGTCCGTGCCCACCTAGCTGGTTGTCTGGTTCAGAGCATAGATGGACCCTAATCCACCCTCCGCCCTCAGTTCCCGATTGTCTGACTTGCTACAATTTAGTCAGTAATTCCCAAGACCCTAATCTTCCCTCTAGTGATTAGTCCAATAATAATAATATCTCTATAGCACTTTAATAAAATAGCGTCCCCCATACAGTCCGAATTAAAGTGCTAATATAAATAATTAAGATAAGTCAATCAATATGCATTTAAATAAATAAATAGATAAATACATAAGTCCCATGCTCTTTAACTTGTTCATAAATGATTTGGAATTGGGAGTGAGCAGTGAAGTGGCCAAGTTTGCAGATGACACTAAATTGTTCAGGGTGCTGAGAACCAGAGAGGATTGTGAGGAACTCCAAAGGGATCTGTTGAGGCTGGGTGAGTGGGCGTCAACGTGGCAGATGAAGTTCAGTGTGGTCAAGTGCAAAGTAATGCACATTGGGGCCAAGAATCCCAGCTACAAATACAAGTTGATGGGGTGTGAACTGGCAGAGACTGAACAAGAGAGAGATCTTGGGGTCGTGGTAGATAACTCACTGAAAATGTCAAGACAGTGTGCGATTGCAATAGAAAAGGCCAACACCATGCTGGGAATTATTAGGAAGGGAATTGAAAACAAATCAGCCAGTATCATAATGCCCCTGTATAAATCGATGGGGTAGTCTCATTTGGAATACTGCGTGCAATTCTGGTCACCACACCTCAAAGGATATCATAGCATTGGAAAAAGTGCAGAAAAGGGCAACTACAATGATTAAAGGGTTGGAACACTTTCCCTATGAAGACAGGTTAAAACGCTTGGGGCTCTTTAGCTTGGAGAAACGTCACCTGAGGGGTGACATGATAGAGGTTTACAAGATAATGCATGGGATGGAGAAAGTAGAGAAAGAAGTACTTTTCTCCCTTTCTCACAATACAAGAACTCATGGGCATTCAATGAAATTGCTGAACAGTAAGGTTAAAACAGATAAAAGGAAGTACTTCTTCACCCAAAGGGTGATTAACATGTGGAATTCACTGCCACAGGAGGTGGTGGCGGCTAATTTTTTTTTTTGCCACTGTGTGACACAGAGTGTTGGACTGGATGGGCCATTGGCCTGATCCAACATGGCTTCTCTTATGTTCTTATATCTGCAGAATTCTGCACTAGCTGCAGCTGCCAAACACTCCTCAAGGGTAGTAATAAGTAGAGTGTGTTGCAGTGGTCCAGTCTAAATGTAACTAAGGCTGTGGCTAGGTCTAACTAACCCAGGAACGGATGCACTTGACTAGCAAGAGCTGAGCAAACATACTGCAAGCCACAGCAGCCACTTGGTTTTCTAAGGAGATTGCTGAGTCAAGCAGCATTCTCAAGCTGCAACCTAGATTTTCAAGGGGAGTAGAACCCCAGTGTCATCCCAGTGTGCTGCAGCAGTGAAAAAGGCAAACTCTGTAAGATTAAGAATAAAATGGCTGATATTGTAATGCCTCTGCATAGATCCATGTTGGAATACTGTGTACAGTTCTGATCACCTTAGGTCCAAAAGAACATTGTAGAGCTAAAAAAAAGTACACTGGGGGGCAACCAAGATAATGATGGGGTTGGAGCACCTTCCCTACAAGGAAAGGCTGAAGAGTCTGGGACTTTTCAATTTAGAAAAGGCACAACTAAAGTGAGGCATGATAGAGGTTTATGAAATTATGCATGGGGTGGAGAGAGTTGACAAAGAGATATTTTTCTCCCTCTCACAAAACCTTAGAACTTCAGGGCATCAGTTGAAACTGAAAGGAGCAGGTTTTGGATGGATAAAAGGAAATACTACTTTACACAGAAAGTGATTAAAATGTGGAATTTGCTGCCAGAGAATGTAGTGACAGCCACAGGAATAAACAGCTTTCAAAAGGGATTAAATAGATCCATGGAAGATAAGTCTATCAATGGCTACTAGCCATGGTGACTGAGGGGACCATTCAGAGGCACTAATCCTGTGAACTCCAAAGCCAGGAAGCAGCATTAGGGGAAGTCCTCAGCCTCTATGCCCTGTTGTTGACTGTCCAGAGGAACTGGTTGGCCACTGTGTGAAACAGGATGCTGGACTAGATGGACCAGGGCTCTTCTTATGTTCCATAGTCTAGTGATCAGTTGTATTTCTGGGAGAATCCATGCCCCATGTGGAGATTGGCAACCCTTTCTGGCAGACTTGTATTTATTGTAATAGTATGTTTCAGTTGGTCAGGCTTGCTCATACACAATACCAGAGTACTTAGAGATCAAATGCCATAAGCAACAAGAAGAAACTCTGAAAGAAGAAACTTGAAGGATAAATTAAACACCTTGAAAAATGCTTTTTAAAAAAACTAAGGAAAGAAGCCAAAATGGAAGAAGTAACAATTCATCAGAAACTAAGGGAACTGCAAAACAAAACCAGAAAACTATAGAAATGATAGCTGTATATTGTTATTTAGTCTTTTTAAAAAATACTTGGACTCAGATTTTTGTCTTGATTTTTATCGCAGTTTCACAACTAATTTTCATATTGTGGCTTCAGTTAAGTCATCTTTTAAGAATGCTCGTTGAAATTTATTTTACATTATTTTAATTAAACTACATGTATTAAAGTTCCATCTTCATGTAGTTTTTAATGCATTTTCAAAACATGTTCAGTTAGCAATCAGCATTTAAATATGTTCATACTTGGGGCTATTTTTGAATGGTGGTCAGGGAAATGGAAAATAAAATTTTAATGGGAACCTTGACTGAGGAACAATATGCATTCAGAAGAAAGAAAATACTGCTTTCCAGTTTTCAGAGCTGCTCTACACCTGACATGGTAATATTCCTTCCTATGGTTTACTGTTTGTTGCAATGCTTTTTAAAAATAAAAATACAGGCACACATCCTTAAGATTCCATGCAGTGCATGGATGCATGCTTGCCCTTTATACCTAATTTGTATGTCCAGAAATGCGAGAGTACCTGTTGCAAATGTGGTTCCTGAATTGCACTTCCTACATACTGTGATATATCATGTGGTAAAACTGAAAGTATAAATATTTTATTTTACAATTTGTCATGTCTTCTACAGATTTGTGGATGACAAAATGTGGGTGACATTTTTGGAAGGGAGCTCTGCTTTGAACGTTCTGAACTTGAATGGTATTGAGGTAAGGTAAAACATAAAGTTGCATAGCTTGCTAAATAGTAATCTTGTAAACATGTGATGATTTTGGCTAGGTCAGTTGCATGCATTTCTAGTGTATCTCTCTTAATGTTTTTTGAATTTTTTAGCTCTGTTGGAGCCAAGGCCTACTGAAGTCTGGTTCCTCTGTGCAACTAAATCAACATAGACAGACAGATGTTGTTCTAGCCATGCAAGTCTGAATCTTTGAATATAATGTTCTGATTATTCAATTAACTAGTCTTGCAAGCTGAATTGACTTGCTGCTTTGGAGTTACCACAGAGCTAGTACCCTATTGCTCTGCTTTCTGAAATGAGACCAGGCTACTTATGGGAAGCATGAGGATTTGATTCCTCAAGTCTCAAGATATCAGTATATTTGTAGTAACCTGGAATTTATTCTGTATTTCCATTTTATTCCTGGGATATTCTACTGTTCAGGCAGCTTTCTAATGTCACACCTTTCAGACTAATTAGATTCAAAATCTTCCACTGTTCTGTAAGAGGAATTTTGTTACAGTTTTCACTTCAACATTATTTGTTCAATTTTTAAAAATGTTTGTATCACTATATCCATATGAATGCTGTTAAACTCACAAGACTGGTGGGTTTTTTTTTATCTAATGGAAATTCAGCTTCTTGGGAAAACAATTAACATTAATCTGAAAAGCCCAGATTGGATGAAGAGCTTAGAAGAAGAGATTGATTTGGAGAAAGTTAATTTTGGACTGCCTTCGTCAACAAGTTCTACTTTGCTTTGTGAAGATGCAGACGTTTCTGCAGACTACGATATGGAAGGTGTGCTGAAATCAGGCTTCATTCTGTGTTATGGAAGCTGTTGTGGCTAATATCCATTCATAGCCTTAACCTCCATTAACTCGTATATTACTGAAATGACAAACAAAAGCTGCTAGGTTGAATGTATCCTAATGCACAATGCTATTGTTTCAGTAGCTCTTGTATCTTTAATTTGTTCACCAACAGAAGTTGCATTTTTTTTCTTATTCTTATAGATCAGTTCATCAATATTAGGTTGTAATCAGCTTTTATTTGATAGATCATGGCTGTAACATGGTTAAAGGTAGTCTGGAGTTCTCAGTGATTAAGAACAATTGAAAACTAAATTCCCATTTAAAATTGCATGCTTAGATTTCATCCTGTCATCCATTCTGGATTATACTTATGTTATTAAATCTCATAAGAATCCATAAGTGATTAACAATTGATTGTTTTATTTTTTTAAAAATGTCTTTGTGGTAAGATGGATGAAACTATAGCTCTCTTAAGAATATCTTTATTTCCAGGTGATATTGATGACTACAGTGCTGAAGTAGAAGAAATCCTTCCTCAGCACTTGCAGCTGGCAGCAGGTTCTTGTCTTGGAGCTTCACCTGGCTCTTCACCTCGTTCAAGCCCCTGCCAGTCACCTACACTGTCAGATGGACCCCCTCTATCAAGGCCAAGCAGAACACCTAGCAAGACTCCTGGGCCTCCCATATCTTCTCAAGGTATTATCACATCTTACCAAATGTTGTTCTCTTTAGCAGAAGTATTATTGTAAAAGGCTATCACCTTAATACTTCACACCCATATATGATCTGTACATTCAACCCCATATCACTACAGATGTAGATGTTCAGCTTTGAAGCCTCAAATGCTACACGTAAGATGTGTTACATTTAACCTCCATTAATGTGTATAATTACTTTTAATTCTTGTGGAAGTGTGTTCCACATGTTAATTATGCATTGTGTCAACTTTCTTTGGTGTATTCTTAGTGCATTTACATTGGAAGAATGGAAATATTGAAGTGATAACCATGTTTATCTGCAAGAAAAAGATCTTTAATGTAAGATGACCCCTTCCCTCAAAAAAGAAAAGAAAAAAAAGCCACTGTACAGTCCATCCAACAGGAATGGAGACTGGCCTGTCTCCAACTCCATGTTTTTTGGCATGAGCCAGAAGGCATGCAAAGAACATACCTACCAGCTAGGTCATAGGGTCTATGGGACCAGAAGGTATGGGTGCATTGCTGTTCCAGTCAGATGAGGCAGGGCAATAATCCCTTACAACTCATAACTGAATTGAAGATACTTGAGTTAATATGGTAAAACAGCAAAGTGATTCATACAAGCAAGACCAGCCATCTTCCCCAAATGAAGATGTAAGCCGGAGAAGGAGTAATGATACAAAGATTATTACTCAATTTGTGAGGACCCTAAAATTGTGAAACAGCTGACCTAGAGTGGTCTGAGACTTCGTTTTTAAACAAAATACAAGGCAATTTTGATATGACTACCATTTCAGATGCTTTTATGCTTTTTCCATAGTGCAACATACTTCAAGTCAATTCTTGTCTTGACTGTGCAATGGTTATCAACCAGATTTGTTTTAAGCTTTTTCTGTTTGGGATTCATGAAATATTTGGCCATTGAAAGACCCCATACTTATGTACAGGAATATTTTATGTTTGTCACAAGTGTAATTTGGTATGAATGACTGTCTTCAGGTTCTCCAATTGATTTTCAACCAATTTCCCAACAAAGAGAGTCTACTCAGGGTTTAGAACCCAAACGTCCACCTCCGCCTCGTCCAGTAGCACCTCCGCCTCGTCCTGCTCCACCTCAGAGGCCACCTCCACCATCAGGTAAGATCTGAAATATGAAAATAATACTTTAGGAGATTTTTTTATGGTAATCTGGTTTGAATTAAACATATCTAGATAGTAATTTCCCTGTCTGCTGAGGCAGTTCTACTTTGGTGATTAAAATAACTTTAACTGTTGTATAGATTTGGCTACTTAGGTTAATTTAATACACAACTAAAATTACTTTGACATACTTCAATTACTTTGAAACTGCTTTGTGTTCTGTATGTTGATTTTCTCAGCTTTTGAAACATGTAATCTTAGATTTTGTGTGTGATTGCAAGTCCTTCAAGGAATGCATGTGGAGCAGACAGACCATTAAAGTTACCAGGAAAATTCCTGGTGGGCTGCTTTCCTGAGGGATACTTTACAGGAACTTTATTGGGTGCCCAAGATCCACCTATCCTTGAGCTTATTTCATTGGGAGCCCTAGCAGCTCTTACCAGCACTGCCTTAGTCTTGTTCTCCCTCTCCCTCACCAACTGACAGACTGCAGTGGGGCTGGGATTGCAACAGAAGGGACTTTGTAGCCAAGGCATGCAGAGACCCAACCAGCTTCTAGTCAGCCAGCAGAAAACCACCTCCCCCACCCAGTACAGCCAAAGCTGGTTGGACGAGGATGCAGCAAGCACCCTGGCAGTTGCTTGGGCCAGGACAAAAGGTAGGCAGACATGCCTGTCTAAAGTGATTCTGGGGAAGGCAGAATTTCATCCCTAGCAACTGACCAGGCATGTTGGTGTCTCTGGCCCATCCCACGTGGTTGCCAGGGAGATGGCTAGGGACCCTATTGTAACTGTAACATCTTGACACTTTTTCTAATACTTCTCTTTCAATTATTACTTTTTTTTTACTGCTGCATTTGTTTCTTGCTCCTAAGGGGGTAAGAGTCCTGCACCTGCTAGAAAGGAATTTGGAGGTAAAGATTATGTTCAGCTTTGACTCTAATAATTAGCAAAATATTTTTGGCGATTAAAATATATTGTCTTCAGAACTTGTTAACCTTTGTTAAAAACAAACACTGGAAAACACAGTGGTTAACAATTGGGAAAATTTTATAAAGCTGGGATGATATTGAAGGTATGTCTCAGTTCAGAAGAATCATCAAGCCATGATTTAGAGAATTACTACAGTCTCAGGTTCATGCCCACCCCCACCTCAGTATGACTTTGCTTGCAGTTTAGTGCTTACCTTGACTTCCTGTTTTGGTTTGGAGAACAAGGTGTAATTTGTCTGTTTGGACATGTTACCATTTGTTGTCTGACTCATGTCCATGTGAATGAAGTATCCAAATTATTCATTTCTTAGTGGGGGGAGAGGAATGTATTGGAAGAAAGGGAATGTCCCTTAATATTCTAGGAATACCCCCCCCCTCCAAATATTAACACCAGGGCAGTAATTCAGAGGAGCTCTTACAGATTTTTTTAAATGTAAAGGACTACAGTCTTCTAGCAGTTATTTATCCTTTAGTACCTAGGGCTGGGTTGTCCTTCTTCCTTTTTTAGCTGCAGTGCAACGGACAATTTTTATAGTCTTGTCGAGTAAAAGGCAAATATTTGGAATGAACATACAGGCAGAGTGAATCAGCTACATAGGGGCCTTTAAGTACAGCAAGGGATCTACTGAAATGGTGGCAGGATGATGGAAACTGTGTTTATTTGTAATCCATCGTATGAATAAGCAATAGTGCTTCCAATTCACACTAAATATCCATATTCAGGAGTTTGTTCTATGACTAATGTTAATGGAAAACCCTACTTGTGTGGTAGTTCTATGTCAGTGGTGGCCAAACTGTGGCTCTTTCATGGATATTGTGTAACTCTGACAGCCCTCACTGCCCTGTCAGCTGGCTTGGAGAAGGCATTTGTCTATTTCAATCACTTCGCCAAACCAGGTGGTGGCTTGGAGAATGCATTTAAAGTTAAAGTTGCTTTCTTTCCACCTCTCCCTCCCTCCTCCCTTCCCCCATCTGTCTTCCTCCCACCCGCCTTTCCTTTCTTCTTGTGGCTCTCAAACATCTATGGCTCTCAAACATTTAATGTTCAGGTCTTACAGCTCTCAAACATCTGACATTTATTCTCCGTGGCTTTTAAGTTAAGCAAGTATGGCCACCCCTGTTCTGTGTGCACATTGGAAGACACATAGTTAAGTTAGAAATTCTATTTAGTATATAAATGTGATTCTTTCATTGAAACTTAGGCTAGTAAGTTTTCTAGCTTTTTCTTCACACTATGAGAAAGTGCAGTGCATTTTGATCACTATTATAAAAATCCTTGTACATTTGTATTCTGCTTGTTACTCCCTTTTTATAATTGTCTGCATTCTCTATACAACATGCCATTTTCTGCTTTTCTTTAATAAGGTGTTGGTGCCCCTCCCAGCCCTGTTGTAGCTAGGAGAGAAGAAGGTAACAATCTTCTAGTGTCAAAATTACCTTTTAAAATTACATTCTTATTTTCATACTCATTTTGTATTTTAAGTGCTTAAATAGCACTGGAATAGCAAGTCTTAAGATCATAGCACCTGAAATGAAATGTCAATTTCTATGTTTTTAATTGTTTTAATGTTTTATCATGTGAGCCGCCCTGAGCATGTCTCGGCGGAGAAGGCAGGATACAAACTGAATTAATTAAATAAATAAATAATAAATTAAATATTTGCACTTGCTAATTTATACTGCTAGTATTTTGAAATAGTTATTCAGTCATTTGTGACAAAGGGAATTGTATGTTTGTTCAATAATTAAACATAAAAAGGTATTGGTTTGGGTCATCTGAACCCTAAGGGGAATAGAGTCCATGAAAGGGATCTTTGATGTCTCCGCATTCTCTTTGATCAACTGTTATCATTTAAATTTTCTGTAAGCGACATTTGAAATGGGATGCATTGTGAAAATGAAATTCATATTGTTTTAATACAGGCTTTTATATGCCTGCACAGTTAGATAAATTTCAGCACATTCCTGGAACATGTATGTTGTTTTATAAGACATTTTAAACTACTCAAATGGGATGCATTGTGAAAATTACATTCATATTGCTTTGATACAGGGTTCTGTATGCCTGCATAGTTAGGTAAATTTCAGCATATTCCTGGAACACCAATGTTGTTTTATAATTGCTTATAATAGACCATACCAGTTAAAGATGTGCAAAAACATAGGGCTGGCACTAAATGTGCCTTTCATTCTGTAGATGTATTCTGCTCACAGAAGGGTTGTTCATACATGTTACACTTGAACATTGGTGAGAAAAAAGAACTATAACTAAAGGATTCATGGGAAAAATATTATTGTGCTTTCACAAATAGAAACATTAGAAATGGTATTGAGCCTATAGAGTACAGCAATTTACGAATGTTTGCTCAGGCATTCACATAACAGTATTCCTCTTTTAAACCAACACATAATGTTACATTAGTATACAATAAATTGTCATGGTACAAAAAAATCTAGCAGTATAATATTCAGTACTGAAGTGGTGTCCAATGTTCCCTCTAAGCTGAGTTAGTGTGAGCTAGCTCACAATTTTTTAGCTTCCAGCTCACACATTTTTGTCTCAGTCCAGGAAAAATGGCCCTAGAGCAAACTAATTTCTGCAGTAGCTCGCAACTTTAATGTCAGTAGCTCACAACTTTAATGCCAGTAGCTCACAAAGTAGAATTTTTGCTCACAAGACTTTACAGCTTAGAGGGAACATTGGTGATGTCATCATTGTATTCTAAATATTAGTTGTGCATATTTTACTTTAATTTACCCATAATTAAATTAATTTTTCTCTTCATTTGTCAAAGCTCAAAAAAGCCCTGGACTACAAAGGAGAGAGATAGGTACTGTATATTAATATGTTAAATACTTATTGGATTATAGAGACTCTGAACTTGGAAATATATTTTTAACTAAGTAAATTTCTGCCTTTTGTTGCAGTTCATAGTCAGTCACCAACTGGATTAACAAGCATAGGAACTTCGGCACCCAGTACTTGTAGACCGGTAGGCACATTCATACTTTGTGGAATTGCTGACTTTCACCAAAGGCCTGGAAAAAAGAATGCCACTAAACTTATTGTTATCTTATTCTAAAGTATTTCAGTTTAGGAGATGCTAGTCAAAGAACCATTTGTGTACGTTTCCCTGTAAATTTCAGTGTGGTACAGTGTTTAAGAGTGGTAGGCTATGACTGGGAAAATCTGGGTTCAAATCTGCACTTCGTTACGATGCTTACTGCAATAACTTGGCACTCTCAGCTTAACCTACCCATCTCATAATAGGGTGACTGTTGTGATAAAATTGGTAAGAACCATATATGCTGCTGTGAACTCTTTGAAGAAACAGCAGAATAAAAATGTGTTAGATACAGACTTATAATGTCTGTTTTATAATTTGAACTCCAGTTTTCAAAATATTAAAAGGCAGGCAATTTGTGTTGATTGCTGTTACAAATATTTTTAATAATGCAGTTTGAGACATTTGCCCAGTGACTTATAAATGATTTTTAAAAAATAACCCTCTCTTTTTTTAATAGCTACCTACAATGAATATATTCAAAACCGTTAATATTGTTACATTAAAAGCATGTCCTAATATATGTTTCAGGATGTCCCTTCAGGTTGGGACAGGTTCTGCAATCTGTATACAGAAAGGATCTATGTATCACTGTTGTAACTATATACTAACCATGGTCAGCCAAATGTTTAGATACTTAAATCCAGTGACAGGAACTGTAAATCAGCAAGGCAGGTCTTTCGGCAAACCTGGAAAAGGCCTCAGGTTTGCAGGAAAATGTGAAGTTAAAAATAAAAATGGGGGGGGGGGGGGAGGTTGGTGGTTTAAAATCTAAAAATGATTTAATGTTATAGAATTCACCCTCCGAAACAGCCATTTTCTCCAGAGGGGCATATCTATTCAGTTGTAATTCTGAAATATCTTCAGGTCTCACCTGGAAATTGGAAACATTAGGCCTCTCAGCAGCCTCTGACTTGATACCACCTGACCTGGATGACTCAGCTAGGCCTGGCTGCTTGTTGCTGTTGAACAGCCTCCACCCTTTGAAAGCTAGTGTGTGTAGCTGTTAGAATTTGAGTTGAGTCTGGGATACCCAGGTTCAAATTCCCATCTTGCTGTGGAAGGTCACTGGGTGGTTTTGGACCAGTCACATACTTTCAGCCTAGCATACGTCTCAGGATTGTTTTGTAAATAAAAAGGAGACAAGGAAAAAATATAAGTTGCTTTAGTCACCACTGTGGAGAAAGGTAGGGTATAAGTGAAGTAAATAAAACATAAATATAACTGAAGATGGGAGTCAGATAAAAGTTAGGTTGGTGAATGGCTGAGGAGGAGAGGATATGGGGGTACCCAAGAGAAGGGGTAGAGGAGATACAGGGGAAAGAAGGTGCCACCCCACAAGTCCTACCATGCAAGTGGACCTGGTCCAGTGGCCAGCATTACACAATTGTGCCACAGTTTTACTAGGCAGAGGCTGCTGCGTGGGGGGGGGGGGGAGGTGAAGCTTAAAAAACAGAGGTAGATAAAGGTAGGTTGGATGTTGAGTGGACAAAAATTGGGTTATCAACTACAGGTTGGGAAATTTCCAGAAATTTCGGAGCTGGAGCCTGGGGAGAGTGAGGTTTGAGAAGGGGAGGGACCTCAGGGGTACACTGCTCTGTTAATATCCAAATGAGTCACCACCTTAGATTTGCTTTATATTGAACTGCACTGTGTTTTTAATGTTGATTTAACTTAATATTGTTGTACTTTCTTTTGTTGTAAGCAGCCCTGAATACTGCATGCACGGAAGGGCAGCATAAAAGTACAAATAATAAGTAAATAATGCCATAGACTCCATCTCCAAAGCAGTAATTTTCTCCAGGGTGAACCAGGGTTGCCAGCCTCCAAGTAGGCAATACAAAGAACAAACACTGTGATATACAAGCTATAATGTTTAGTAACTTTAGCAGTCATATAAATCTGTTGTATGTATTATATTATAAAGAAGTGCAACTTTACAAAGAGGGTTCGTCCACAACATTACAAGAAAGGTCAATCCCAATGAGCACCCAGATAGGTCGGACTGGAGATCAAGTAGGGGCTGGAGTTCACTCAGAACTTCTCTTCAGATGACAGAGATCAATTCCTTTGGAGAAAATGGCTGCTTTGGAGAGTGGCTTTATGACATTATACCCTGCTGAAGTTGCTTCCCTTCCCTCTCGGCTTTCCAAGGATCCACCCTCAAATCTTCAGGAATTTACCAACCTTCGATCTGGCAACGCTAAAGGAGAATTGGTCTCTGTAGTTGGGAGATCTGCTGTTATTCCAGGAGATGTCCAGGGCTCACCTGTAGGTTGGCAATCTTAGAAAGGGGAAGAGGCTATGGGAGCTTTCAGGAAAGAGAAAAAGGAAATTGTGGGGAGAGGAATGAGTTTCCTCCCATAAGTCCTTGTGGGTTCCTGCTTTTGTAGTCTAATATTGTGTCTGGCTCCTTGTTCTCTTCCAGGCACCGTTCAAAGTGCTAATCATAGTACCTACAAAGTTCTAATTGACTTAAGTCTAGCACAGTTCAGGGGTGGGCAGCCTTTCTGACCCAAGTGCCCCCCCCCCACAAAAAAGAATGAAACATCTACTTATAAAGATGCTGATATGCTAGCAAACCAGGAGGATTGTTGAACCCAAACAGACACACTTGGAACAAGCCTAGCATAGGCAACTTCACTGGGCTTCAGTTGATGACTTTGCAAATCTGGAAGACAGAGATGGGCATAAGCTGTACCTCGTTGCTTGGCTGTCTTGGTGCCTGGCCCAGGGTGCCCAATTAAAAGGGTCTAATGGCACTAGCACTGGTGCATGTTGTTATCTACTCCTACCTTAGATGCTGCTTCCATATATCTCTGCAATCTCTGAGATTGCCAGTGGACAGCTTCTTGATGGTATTTCTTCATCTGTTTATCAATGTAAGGACCAGACTAGACATGACAAAGACACCATATTTAATTATCTGTCTGTCATGTTCATGTGTAAAGCACAGGGTGTCAGTGTAGTTTTCCCATGAAAGGAAACATGTGGGTTAGAGTACTGTGGTCTTTACTCCAGTCACTTTTCTCTCAGGATAAATAGCAGATCATGGGGAGTAGGTAAGATACAACTTCCTTCACCCCATGCCTCACCCGCATACTGAAATTAAACATAGTTGCAGATGCAGATGCATCATACTGAAATTAAACATAGTTGCAGATGCATAGGAGAGATACATGAATAATGAACTTGACTGTTCTGTCAAACCTAGTTTGGCCTAAGGGATGAGTAGTTACTTCCTGCTATGGAACTCCATCATTGCTGACTTGCTCGAAACTCTTTGGAAGGGTGTTTAGCTGACATTTGGGAATTGGGAGTAAAACAGAAAAGAGAGGGGAGTCTCAAAATAATAAATGTACCTAATTTTAACTGTCTTTGCTATTGATGCCAGTTCCTAACCTTCCAACAGTTTTAAATGAAACTGTGTATGATCTTCAGAAAAGTGTTTCCTCTACATTACTTAATGCTTATAGTAAACTTAATATGGATCCATCTTTCAAGTTTACTTCTAGAAACTATTTCAGGTGATATAATTTTTACATTCTTATTAACGTAACCATCAAATAAAATGTGCTATATTCTACAAGCAGAACATTTTCAATAAAATATACTTTTTAAATGGTAGAATTCTACTGATTCCCTTGTATCACTGCCTTCTCCCAGCGGGTGAACACTTTTTTGTTTTGTCTGACATTCCCTGTTCATGTGCTTTGCTGATTGTTGTTTTTAATTGTTACTTATATTGTATGTTTATTTAAAGCTTTATTTTAATTGTCACCTTAGAGACCCTAAGATGGATGGAAAGGTGGCATAAAAATGTTTAAAATAAATAATAGCCAAGAAACTGCATGTGTAGTCTACAGGTGATCACTAAAGCTCCCAAGTTAACACCATAATTGAATTTCTGCTCTTGATCCATTTCAGACTATTCCTCCTCGAGCTGGAGTAATTAGTGCACCACTAAGCCATGCCCGTTCACCTGTGGAAAGACAAACACCTGAACTCCAACCCAAACCTGCAGAACCACAAAAAGGTATATGCTGTTCTTTTAAAAATATATCTGTGAAGTAGTTATATGCCATTAAAAGTCTAAATCTATATTTGCCAAATCTACTGAATTTTCTCTTTGCAATAAGGAGTTCTGAGATACTGCTGTATTTTGGTCATAATGACCTATGAAATCTCTAAATATTAGGAAACTGAGTCTCACATCCATTTTGAAGATGAGTAAACTCTCCATCATACCCCAGCAACAAAAACAGGTTGCTTATCTAACTGATGGTCAAGAACAACCTGAGCTGGAAGATCTTCTTCGTGGTCTCTGTGCAGTCCCACACAAGGGTTATCCGCCAGGATCGAACCCGACCTCAGAGAATTCAAAGCAATCTTGGAGCGTTAATTTTGGCGCGCACTTCCTCTCATCCTGGGGAGGAGGCATCCATTGCGCATGCCTAGACGAGAGGGAGGCGTTTCACCCATCCAATTTCTTCTTTACCGCCACCCGAGATACACCTACCTTGCTAAGTCTCCTCTATTCATCATGATCTTCATCCTTCTCCTGTACTATTTCCTCACCATTTTCCTCACCGTTTGTCTCTTTCTTCACCTCACTGGTATTGTAAAAAAAAAAAATACATTATCCCTCTCTTCTCTTTCGTCCTTCTCCTTCCCCTCCCCCCCCCTCCCCCGGACAGATGGAAGGAAAAGACAAAATCACTTTTAAAAAGTGTGTTCGGTGCCCCTCAAAAATCCCATCTACCGACAGACATTCTTTATGCCTTTTCTGTCTGGGTGAGGCTCATCTTACCAACACTTGCCTGCATTGCAGCCAGTTTGGGAAGCAAGTGAGAAAAAACCGCACGGCTAGACTAAGAAATCACTTGTTAGAGCCCTGCTATGTCCCATACTTTGAGATCCCAAACCTCCACATTCAGGTCACCTCCAACAATGTAGCCACTGTCTTCTACATCAATCAGCAGGGAGGCACAGCCTCTGTTCGACTATGCAAACGATGGCACTGGAGTATCACCCACGGCATTTTCCTGACAGTGGTGCATCTACCAGGAGCCCAAAACTTCCAAGCAGACACACTGAGTCGTCAGCTAGTCAACGACCATGAATGGGCCCTCAACCGTCATTACCTGCACGCAGGTTCCAGACCTTTGGAACTCCAACAGTAGATGTATTTGCATCTCCAGACAATGCACAGTGCCTGCGCTTTTACAAATGTTGACAGAACTTCATATCTTTGGACATGGGTTCACCCGTCTTTCAAAAGCATAATAAAAATTGACATTATGAACTAGATTAGTGACCTTATTAAATGCTTTTCATGAATACATATAATCTGTATAAAAAGAAAGTTATAGATCTTCTTCATGGTCTCTGTGCTTCACACTCATGGGATAGTGCGCCTGCGCCGATCCCCGAGTCGGTACCTGAAAAGCCCGGGATTTTTCTGCGCTCGGCGCCAATGGGCATGCGCAGGCGTCCCAGTGCGCATGCTCACCGGCGCCAGCGCGGGGATCCCGCCAGTTCCTTTCTGACCACTGCGCTGAGAGGTTTACCTTTCCTGTTCCCCGGTCGGTGAGAATCTTTGGCTCTGCCTTTTTTCTCTTACTTTTAGCCCGTTTGTTGTTTTCTTAGTGTAGATTGTTAGTTAGTTAGTTAGTGTTTTGTTTTTTTTTAAAAAAAAGTGTTTTTCCCTGTCTGTTTGGCGGATTACCCTTCGGGGTGTTCCATCCCCCTTTTCCCCCAGTTTTTTCCCTCAGACTACTCTGAGCGTTTTTTTCGTGACTACCTTCTATGGACAGTCGCTGGGGGTTTTTCAAGCACTGCCGTGCTTGTGGGAAAAAGATCGCCCCCCCAGACGTCCATTCCTTGTGTCTGCTATGCTTGGGAGAGGCGCATCGCGTGGAGGCTTGCCCGCACTGTCTTTGCTTCTCTAAGCAGACGAGAAAGAACCGTGCGGCTCGGCTATCGGCAACCTTGACCGAATCGGCGCTCCGCCCGCAGAGATCGATGGTGACCTCATCGACACCGAAGTCGGCGGACACCCCGGCACAGGAGCATGCATCGGTCGATGCTGCTCCGACCCTGACTCTGACTGAATTGCCAGAAGAGCGCGGCTCCACAAAGCGTCCCCGTGAGGATTCGGTGGACACGCCCGCTAAAAAGCGCCGAGAGGACTCGGGACCCGAGCTCCTAAGAAGGCAAAGTCGAAGGAAAAGCGGAAGCGACCCCGCACTCCTTCGCCTTCGGTCGATGCTTCGGCATCGGTGACCCTTGCACTGCCAAAGAAGATCTTGGCTTCCCCGCGCCGCAGCCCATCAACGCAACCACGTCAGTCGGCCTCGGAACAGGAGCGTGAGATCGACTTAACCCAGCGCTCATCGTCGTCGGGCTCACGTCGACGCACCGCGAGTCGACGTCGGAGGTGGAAGTTTCGGCACCGATCATCCCGCCTGTCCGGATGAGGTCCCAAGAGAGACAAGAGGTGGAAACCTTTCAGGCACCTCACCGCTTCCCGATACCACCATGGGAGCAGCGCAGGTGGCAACCTCCATATTCCCGGTACCAATCGTACCACTGGTACCCAGAGGACTTCCCAGAGTGGGAACAGGAGTCGGAGTTCTCCTCCATGTCGAGAGTCTCGCATCGATCCCGAAAGGCGTCGGCATCGGTGTCGATTCCCACGGAACGACGCATGGTCCCGCTCGAAGTCCATCGATGACCATCGCCATCGGTCCGGTCCCCTCCGAGGGAGTTGACGCCGATGCTATCGGAGCACTCCGCCCACCAGGAGTCTTCGTCGTCGGAATCGGATAGTGAAGCCCAGGACGTGGAACCTTCACCGGTCTCCCAGACGGCCGAGGATCTTCCGATTTCACCGTCGGAGGATCTGAAGTCATACGGGGACCTTGTGAGAAGGATTGCAGCCACTCTTAACTTGCCTGTGACCCAGCCAGAACCTATCGTGGACGACAATGTGTTCGATATAATGCAGAGAAACACATCCACTGCTGTTGCCCTACCAGTCACCAAGGTGATCCTCCAGGCAGTTAAGGAGCCCTGGAAGAGTCCATCGTCAACACTGGTCTCATCCAAACGGTTGGACCACATGTTTTAAATCGAATTGTATGAATTATTATGCTGTGAGCCGCCCTGAGACACTTCGGTGAGAAGGGCGGGATATAAGTCCACTAAATAAATAAATAAATAAATGTACAGGGTCCAGGAGACAGGAGCTGAGTTTCTTTTTACCCAACCGAGGCCAAACTCAGTGGTCGTCTCCTCATCCTCGAAGGCACGGAAGGTTCATTCCTCCCCACCGGATAAGGAAGGGAAGAAGATCGACGGAATGGGCCACAAGGTCTATTCAGCGGGGGCACTCGGTATCAAGGTATCTAACTATGCAGCTTTCATGGCTAGATACCAGTACGCCGTGTGGGAACAACTCTCCCCCTTCCTTTCCTCATTGAGTGAGGATAAGAAGGCTGCTGCAAAAAAACTGCAAAAGGAGGGTCTTGCTGTAGCCAGACAACAACTGGCTGCAGCAAAGCATATGGTGGAAGCTTCAGCCAAGGCCATCACCTCTGCCGTCTGCATCCCACGCCACTCCTGGCTTAGGTCGACGGCTTTACATCAGGACACTAGAACCTTTATAGAGGACTTGCCCTTTGAGGGTGATGGGCTCTTCAGCACCACAACAGACACGGCGCTGCAGGAGTTTGACAAAAGTGTCAAAACCTCACAAAACCTGGACGTCCAGACTACCCCTAAAGCTTCCAGGTCCAAACAATGGCCTAAGCCTTGGGCCAAGAAGCCCTATCAAAAATTCTCCCCTGAACAATGGCGTCCTCGTCCTTCACAGGCCGAAAGACCCTCCTACTCTGGCAACAACAGGAGTCGTTATGGGGCCCAACCAACGGGCAAGTCCAAGAGTGCCCGCCCCCAGAAGCAGGGGCTTTGACTTTCCTCCAGCACGCGTTATCGCCCCCACTGGTGTTACATCCATCCGCCTATGCCCTTTTCTGCCTGCCTGGGAGTTGATCTCCACAGACAGGTGGACTCTGTCCATCGTAAAAGAGGGCTACAAAATAGAGTTTGTTCAGACCCCGGATCAGTCCATGGTAGTTACCACTCCCCCCTCCCCACCTCTGCTGGCGGAGGTGAGCAACCTCCTACAGAAACAAGCCATAGAGGAAGTTCCTTTGGCGGCCAGGATGGGAGGCTTCTACTCTCGCTACTTCCTGGTTCCCAAAAGGGACGAGGGTTTGAGGCCTATCATGGACCTTCGGAATCTGAACAAATTTATTCTGTACCAGAAATTCAGAATGGCTACGCTGCAAACAATCCTACCTCTCATCAATCAGGGAGACTGGATGGCGACCCTGGACGTCAAGGATGCTTACTTCCATGTCAGCATTCACCCAGCATTCAGGCGTTTCCTAAGGTTTGCAGTGGGTGCTTGGCACTTCCAGTTCAGAGCCCTACTGTTCGGCCTGTCCACTGCTCCTTGGGTGTTCACGAAACTGATGAGCGTGGTGGCTGCCCACCTTCGTCTTCAGGGAGTAGTTGTCTTCCCATACATCGACGACTGGCTTCTTGTGGCGAAGTCGAGGGAGAGTTTAGCTACACATATTGCCATCACTCTGCGTCTCCTCGACACCCTGGGGCTGCAGGTCAATCTGGAGAAATCCCATCTCACTCCGTCAAGGACAGTGCAGTTCATAGGGGCTCTGCTGGACACAGATCAACACCGAGCATTTCTCCCTTCGCAGAGAGCAAAAGACATCATCAGTCTGGTGCAGCTTCTCCAAAGGCGGCAGTGGGGCACAGCCCAACATCTCCAGCGGATGCTGGGGTTGATGGCGGCGACGACAAGCGTGCTGCGTTTTGCAAGACTACGAATGAAAGGTCTTCAACTATGGTTCTTGCACCATTTTCGTCCTCTCATAGACTCACCTCGAAAGAGGTTCACCATCCCGCGTGCAGCTCTCCAATCCCTGCAATCGGAGAGCTGGGAGTCGGAGAGCAACATCTGCCAAGGGGCTCCCTTCCACCTTCCAACCCCTACTGTGACTATCACTACCGATGCTTCCCTGTGGGGGTGGGGGGCCCACCTGGAAGATCTCTGTGTGGGAGGTTAGTGGCCTCCGAGGCTGAGTCGGTGCCATATAAATTACTTGGAACTGCTGGCGGTTCACTTTGCCCTTCGCTCCTTCCGTCCACGAATAGCGGGGAAGACTGTGGCTCTGCTTATGGACAATACCACTGCCCTGTGTTATATCAACAGGCAGGGAGGGACAGTGTCTCGCCGGCTATGTGCGTTGGCGATGGATCGCTGGACGGAGTGCCTCCAGTTCGACATTTTTGTAAAGGCAACACATCTGCCGGGGGTCCTCAATATACAGGCGGACTCTCTCAGCAGGGGTGGAGCCTCTCCACACGAATGGGAACTGCAATGGCGTTTCCTAGAGCCTGTGTTCCAACTCTGGGGGTACCCACAACTGGATGTTTTCGCGACAGCCGAGAACAAGAAGTGCCCTTTGTTCTGTGCCGGGGGGGAGCGGATCCAGCCTTGTTGGGAGACGGACTCCTTCTTCCGTGGGGGGGCCGGTTCCTTTACATGTTCCCACCTCTACCTCTGCTGGCGAGGGTGGTCCACAACTAGTGCAGGAGAGGCCACGTTGCATCCTGGTGACCCCTTGGTGGCCCCGTCAGAGTTGGTTCTCGATCCTGCTCCAACGGTCGAGGGGGGTCTTCTACCAGTTTCCGGCGGAACCGGACCTGTTGTCGGCTCAGGGCGACACGTGCTCCACCACAACGTGCCGCATCTGAAACTGACAGCGTGGTTCATCGACCCCTAGGTTTTTCTACCAGGGTCCAGCAAGTCCTAAGCATTAGAAAGCCTTCCACCCGTGCCTCTTATGAGAGAAAGTGGAAGAAGTTTAGTAGCTTTGTGGCTGACTGTCCTGTGCCGCCTGACAGTGTCGTGCTCTCGGCAATTTTTGAATTTTTATTGGCGTTGGTGAATGAGGGGCTGGTATTCTCTTCCATCAAGGTCTACCTGGCAGCTATTTCTGCCTTCAATGGTTCAGTGGAGGGTTACTCTGTTTTTGCTCACCCTCATTCCAAAAGGTTCCTGAAGGGGTTGTTCCGGCTTCATCCGCCCTCTAGGTCCCCCCCACAGTTGTGGAACTTGACTCTGGTTCTGGACAAGTTGACTCGTCGTCCTTTTGAACCCATGGCAACGTGTTCCCTACAACTGTTGTCATGGAAGACTGCATTTTTATTTGCCATCACTTCAGCACGTCGTGTGGGGGAGCTCATGGCGATGCGTTGTGACTATCCTTACCTTGTTTTTCAAGAAGCTGGGGTTTCTCTAGCCCCAGACATCACTTTTCTTCCCAAGGTGGTTTCTCAATTCCATCTTAATTTAGAAGTTTGGTTACCTACGTTTTACCCTAGTCCTTCCTCGGATGAGGAACGTAGATTGCATGCGCTGGACGTTAAGCGTGCTCTACTGTTTTATTTAAATCGTTCACGGGGTTTTCGTAAAGACAAGCAGCTTTTTGTCTCTTATTCTGTCCCCAAGTTAGGGTCCAAGATTTCGTCTCAGAGACTTTTAAAGTGGCTTACTGAGACAATTAAACTTTGTTATTTGTTGGCAAAGAAGCCTTTACCTGGACCTGTTCGTGGACACTCCACTAGGGCGATGGCCACGTCGGTGGCATTCCTGAGAGGTGTGTCCCTTTCCGATGTCTGCAAGGCGGCTACCTGGTCTTCTCCGCATGCCTTCATGAAGCATTACGCGCTGGACGTGCATGCTCAGCAGAGGACTCGGTTGGGAACTGCGGTGCTGCAAGCTGTTTCTTCCGGTTGACCGTCTTCCCGCCTCCAGGTACGCTTTGCTTGCTAATCTCCCATGAGTGTGAAGCACAGAGACCACGAAGAAGATAGACAGGTTGCTTACCTGTAACTGTAGATCTTCGAGTGGTCATCTGTGCATTCACACTACCCGCCCTCCTTCCCCACTGCTGACGGTCTCCCTCCGGTAGGGGCTTCCAGCGGTCAGGAAGGAACTGGTGGGATCCCCGCGCTGGCGCCGGTGAGCATGCGCACTTGGACGCCTGCGCATGCCCATTGGCGCCGAGCGCGGAAAAATCCCGGGCTTTTCAGGTACCGACTCGGGGATCGGCGCAGGCGCACTATCCCATGAGTGTGAATGCACAGATGGCCACTCGAAGATCTACAGTTACAGGTAAGCAACCTGTCTTTATGGTACCCAGTGGTAAACCACCTGAGTGAGCAAAATGTTTTACCTAGAAATGCGATGTATCAAAACCTGATCTTTTTGGAATAATTGTTAGTTTAATTGTTGTTATAGTTTTGATGGGTTTTAATGAGCAATTTACCTTTACCTGTATATGCATCTTCTAATAAAAAATAAAGTTTGTGTTAAAAAAATGAATACATAAAATCTGTAAAAGATGCTTAACAAAGACTTGAATGTGTACCTAGTGTTTTATCATTCAGCATCATTAAAACCAGTGGAAAGATTACCACTGACTGTAGAAAATGTATTTATCAAGCACACACACTCCATACCTGTCCCTGTATGTATGGTACTGTGAGAATAAACTTTAAATTATTTTTAAAAATACTTCTTACATTACAGTACAGTGAGAATGTATGTATTCATGTATGTAGCCACGGGTTTTCTAGGCAAATCATACCACATCCACCTCCTTGCAGATGTCTTCTCATAGTATATGTTCAAAAAGGCAGAAGTTGCTGTTGCACATAATAGGCAATATAGAGGTTTCTGTTCCTTTTATACTTGTACCTGCTACTTCCATAATGTGCAAAGTATACCTAGTTAGAGATCCAAACAAATGTGAAATTAGGTCAGTGAGCCAAAGTTAGTGGTAGTTTTTTTCCCAATGCGATCATAGAATCACAGAGTTGGAAGAGGTCATACAGGCCATCTAGTCCAACCCCCTGCTCAATGCAGGATCTTTCTATGTTGGATAGCAACTGCTTATTAATCTTTCAAGAGGCACTTTTTCAAGAAAAAGTTCAGAATCCTATTGAGCTACAGAAATATTTTTAATAAGCTTAAACAGCTCCATGGACCTTGAGTCTTCTTTTTCTTCTCTATTTTGAAAATTAAGAGTGTATGACTTTCAGAGGGGTGCCTGTATAAGTCTCTTGCAGCAAAAATAAACAGGATGCTTGTGGTACCCTAAAGACCATTTTTTATTCTAGCATACACTTTTAACAACTAGTGCCTACCAGATACATCTGGTGAGCTCTAGTTCATGAAAGTTCATGTGGGTGGGGGCAGAAATTGCTAGTCTTGGGTTGCTTAAAGACTGCCATGTGTTAAGAGCATATGAAAATGCTTATAGCTTTATGTTTTGATTCTAAAAACCATACTTCACTCTTATCAAGATAATTGTACTTACAGTAACTTTAAAAAGTCCAATAACCTAACACGTTACATATATTTATAGGGTCCCCTGTGCTTCCTGAACCACTTAAGCCACAGACTGCAGTTCCTGTTCATCCCACCATTCAGCCACCTTCAGTCCTAAAGATGCAGGATCCTCTGATTCCTATGACAGCATCATCTCAAACAATTTCCCCCCAAAACCTGGAAGCACCACCACAACCTCCCCCTCGTAGCAGATCATCCCAAAATTTGCCTTCTGAACCCATTCCTTCACAGAAACAAGTAAGTATGCAGTGACTTATTGATACTGTGTTCTGGGGTTATTGTTCTATCACAGCTCATTCATAGCTTTTCTTGCTTGACAGCAAGCATAGGATTGATAACTACCAAGTCTCTTTGTGCATTTAATCTGTAGTATAGAGTTTTCAGAAACCATGCAGTAGAAAACAGATTGGACCTATTACACTGACTGATAAGGCAGGGCATTAGATTTGGGTTATAAATTTTAAAATGCCTACAAGCAGGAAAGGAGAGGAAAAACTTTCCATACTTGCTTTTTAGATTGAGGACTTGGACCACAATTGAGCTAGAGTGGACCACTTAAAGGTCCAAACAGCAAGATACCCAAATTTTGCAATATGGCCCCCTCCCCATGCTAGGCAGACCTAAAACATTACATGTATTTTTTCTGCTTGGGAACCTGTGACTTGACATATAAATCCTGTCCATGGGCTAGACAGGTCAGTTAGGAGCATGAACTTGATAACTGTCCTAGACATATTAACAGAAAACATAAGCCTGTCATAAAAATGATACGGAAGCATATTCTTCAGGTTAGGTCAGCCCCATTAATGGAACTTAAATATGCTAGTGCTGCCTTGCAAATCATTAAATGATACTGGAATTGCAGGAAACTATGGTAATGTGAATGTTTTCATTTTGAGGTGTCAACTAGTTTACTTGGCTGAAGTTGTATATTCAATTATTTTAAATGAGGCTAAGGTGTTTCCACAATCAGTAAACTATTACATCTTTTACCACCAAAATGAAAAGCAAGTATTTTAAAGAAAGACTATAACTTGTGTGCTATGGTATGACTTCAGGGGTACTTTTAAGACTGTTATATGAATACTTCCTTAGAGTTAAGTTCCACTGAGTTCAATGGGATTTTTTAAAAAAAGGTAAAGGTAGTCCCCTGTGCAAGCCCCAGTCGTTTCTGACTTGGGTGATGTCGCATGATGACATTTTCACAGCAAGACTTTTTTATGAGGTGGTTTGCCATTGCCTTCCCAGTCATTTATACTTTCCCCCCAGCAAGCTGGGTACTCATTTTACTGACCTCAGAAGGATGGAAGGCTGAGTCAACCTTGAGCCGGCTAGCTGAACCCAGCTTCCACCGGGATCAAACTCAGGTCTTGAGCAGACATCTCAGACTGCAGTACTGCAGTTTTACCACTGTGCACCACAGGGCTCTTCAATGGGATTTACTCCCAGGTAAATGTGTTTGAGGATCATGGCTTGCATTTCATTATACACAATTTCATAATATGCAAGAATAGTCATTTGAATAAATTGATTTAGAGCAAAGCTTACAAATTTTAAATTTGTATATTGAAAAAAGCCAATATAAAGTACATTTCCCATTTTAATTCCTCCCATATATGCCCGGAAGGTCGTTACGTTCGGCTTCCCAATATCTGTTGGCCATCCCCAGCCCAAGAGACACCCGCCTTGTCTCAACTAGGGCCAGGGCTTTTTCAATCCTGGGCCTGACCTGGTGGAATCAGCTCCCTACAGAGATCCAGTTTTGTCTGAGCTTGTCAGGGATTGGGAACTGAACAAGGTTGGGCACAACCATAAGAACACTGTCACACAGTGGCCAGAAAACCAGGTGCCATTAGGAGGTCCATCAGTGGGGCCCTCCTACTGTTGCCCCCCCCCCCAAAGCACCAAGAATACAGAGCATCACTGCCCCAGACAGAGAGTTCCATCAATACAATGGGGCAGTGATGCTCTATATTCTGTATTTGACTGGGAAACAACCAAGGAAGACTGAAGTTGCTATTTGGAGGAAGGCAATGGCAGACCACCTCTGCTTATCTCATCCTTGGAAGAGGTAGCCATGAATAAGTTGTGACTCAGCAGCCTGTTTGTCAGACCTTGGAATCTAAGCAGGGTCAGCCAGAGTTAGTATTTGGAGGAATGCAATGGCAAACCACCTCTGCTCCTCTTATTACTTTGAAAAACTCCAGTCCTTGGGTCACCATGAATTGGTTGTGGTTTAACAACACACAGTTATTATTTAGAACAAACAGCACATATTATTTGGTAGAATAATTACAATATTGATTTTTTAGCTTAATAGAATTTTTATACTACTTTGGGGTTCAAGAGATCTCATGCAACCAGTGTACTTTTTGCAACCCTCAGTTATGTTTAGAGATGGTGCGAATGTGAAACAAATGGATTTCTCTATTTTGACTATCTGTGCTTAGCTTAGAATTTAAGGATAGGGCTGTAGTCCTGTTCCCAGATTGTAGCAAGTGCCAGTGAATCTAGTAATATCTACTCCTAGGGTTGCCAGCTAATATAGAACAAAGAACTGGTAGTTAGGGCAAAACAGTTTTATCCTTTATATAAAAAAGCAAATTTGCATTTGATTTGACATAAACAACTAAATATTCCATTGGCAAACTGAACGCATTGTAGAGCTCATGTAGTTAAAAGGCGTAAGGTAGAAGAGAACAAGATCAAACAGGTGAGCCGAGTTGATACAGCAGGACAATTTCCTGGAACTTGGGTATAGGAATCTCACAATAATATATAAATATAACATAAATACACTTCTGCCATCCTATGCGTCTCCATAAAGATCCTTAGATCCAAGCCATTCAACGTCTATAGAGAAACAGGTCACAGGATCCTGTATCCTTCCGTTTCTGAGGATCAGAATCTCTGCACTCCCAAATTTTTGTCTGGCAGTGCCTCCCAGTTCCTTACTCCCAGTTTTAGCCCTTTGTTGCTACTGTGACCACCCTCTGAGTAGCATTCACTTCCTCACTCTGGACTAGTTGCCACAGAAACAAATACAGAACAGTTATGTGATTCAGGATGGTCCAAAGTTGTTTTGGAGTACAACTTCCCCCCTTCCTTTTGCATGTGCTTTTGTCCTAGTGGCACCCCACTTTGGAGCATTTAACAGAAGAACTGGGGTTTGGACCAGGAAACAACATAGATCCACTTGGAGAGTAGAGTCCTCTGAATGTGGGGGTGTATATGTGGTGGTCCAAACCTTTTTTTGAATTTTTAAATTATCCTCAATATTTGTGATTGGATTTACAAATAAGGAACTGGGAACTAGTTTCAGCCTTGTTAGGAAAGACAATTCAAAAACTACTGCATTAGTTGTTGCAGTCACTAGTAATTTATTAGTATGTAAAACTGAGTCATTTTTACCAGCCCTAGCATTAGTAATTGTTTTTTCTTCATAGTCTGTGTGCATCATGGATATGAGATTTGTCTTTGAATTCTGAATCATATAACAATGCTTCTGGTTCCTTTTTTGCAATCTGTTTTTTTTTTAATTAAAACAATTTTATTGGTAACATATGGTAATAAATCTTATGGTAATATATCTTACATCTTTAAAAACTTCTTTTATCTATCCCATATATTACTTTCTACCCACCCCTCCCCCCGTTACTTGACCCCCGCCAGTGTTATTTACTTAAAAAGCAAATATTTAAAGATACTCTTAACTATTAAAACAAAAATTTATATTCTTCTTCTTTTTAAAACTTAATCATTATCAAAAATTGTCCAATGTCCTTTTATTTTCCACTCTTTTTCTACATATCTTCTAAACTTTTTCCACTCTGTCTTAAAAACTTCCAAATCATAGTCTCTTAATATTCTTGTTAATTTGTCCATTTCACTCCATGTCATAACTTTTATAATCCAATCCCATTTCTCTGGTATTTTTTCTTGCTTCCACAACTGCGCATACAATATCCTAGCAGCTGAGAACAAGTACCAGATTAAAGTTCTATCTTCTTTTGGAAATTTTTCCATTTGTAATCCCAACAAAAAAGTCTCTGCAACTTTATTAAACTCATATCCCAAGATCTTAGAAATCTCTTGCTGAATCATCTACCAAAACATTTTAGCTCTTTCACAAGTCCACCACATATGGTAGAAAGAACCTTCATGCTTTTTATATTTCCAACATCTGTCTGGCATCTTGTTATTCATCTTTGCCAATTTTTTAGGAGTCATATACCATCTATACATCATCTTAAAACAGTTTTCTTTAATACTTTGACATGTTGAAAGTTTCATAGAGTTCTTCCACAAATATTCCCAAGTTTCCATCTGTATTTCTTTATTTACATTAATTGCCCATTTAATCATTTGAGATTTCACTACTTCATCCTCTGTAGACCATTGTAGAAGTAATTTATATACTTTTGAAATTAATTTATCATTGTCTCCAAGCAGAACTTTTTCCATTTCTGTTTGCTCTTTCCTTATTCCTTCAGTTTTAATATCATTCTCCACCAAGCTCTTTATTTGTTGCATTTGAAACCAATCATATTTATGATTAATCTCTTCAGCAGTTTTCAGTTCTATTTTGCCACTTTGTATTTTTAATAATCGATTATACGACAACCACTTTTCTTCGCCTATCTCAGCCATTATTTTTATTACTTCAGCTGGCACTATCCATAACGGTCTTCTCTCATCTCCATATTTCTTGTATTTCATCCATGTATTTAACAAATTATTTCTTATATAATGGTGAGACAAAAAAACCGTCCATCTTCTTTTTTCCATAATACAAATATGCGTGCCAGCCAAATTTATTTCCGTGACCTTCCAGCACTAGAATTTTTTTTATTTAACAACGTTATCCATTCTTTCATCCACACTAAACAAACTGCTTCCTGATATAATTTTAAATTCGGTAGTTGAAACCCACCTCTCTCTTTTACATCTGTCAAAATTTTCATTTTAATCCTTGATTTCTTCCCAGCCCACACAAATTCTGAGATTTTCCTTTGCCATTTATCAAATTGTTTGCCATCCTTCACAATAGGAATAGTTTGAAACAAATACATTATTCTTTGTAAGATATTCATTTTAATTGCAGCTATTCTACCCAACAATGAAAAATTAAGCTTGTTCCATTTTAGCATGTCTTCATCCATTTTACGTCATAACTTCTCATAATTATTTTTAAACAGATCAATATTCTTCATTGTTATCTCCACCCCTAGGTACTTTACCTTGGAAGTGACTTCTCAGCCCGTTAGTCTCTGTAATTCTTGTTGCTTGTTCATCTGCATATTTTTACACAGAATTTTTGATTTTTCTCTATTAATACAAAGTTTCGCCAACTTCCCATATTCTTGTATTTTAGCTAACAGCAAAGGTGTAACTTGTATGGGGTTTTCGTTTATAAGCATTATATCATCAGCAAAAGCTCTGTATTTGTAAGTAAATCCTTTTATTCTTAAACCTTCTATAGCTTTTTCTTCTTGGATCTGCATCAATAATATTTCAAGAGTCATTATAAACAACAGTGGTGAAAGCGGACAGCCTTGTCTAGTACCTTTGCTAATTTTCATATCTTCTGTAAGATCTGCATTTATACACAACCTTGCACTTTGTTCAGAGTATATTGCTTTTATCATTCTTATAAAACTTTCTCCCAGCTCCATTTTTTTCATTACTGCAAACATAAAATCCCAATTTAAATTGTTAAATGCTTTCTCTGCATCTGCAAAGAATAAATGCTACTTCTTTTTCTGGATGTCTTTCATAATATTCTCCAATATTTACAACAGTTCTAATATTGTCTCTTATTTGTCTTTTGGGAAGAAACCCTGCTTGATCTTCCTTTATAAAATTTATGAAATATTGTTTAAGCCGCTCTGCCAAGATTTTTGTAAATATTTTATAGTCATTATTTAATAGCGAAATTGGCCTATAATTTGTTACATTCATGACATCTCTATCATCTTCTTCGTGGTCTCTGTGCATCACACTGACGGGATATAGGCGCCCGTGCCGATCACGATCGGTATTCTTGAAAGTTGCGGATTTCCGTGCCCCAGGCCCAGTGCGCATGCGCAGAAGCCCCACCACGCATGCCCACTGGGAGGGGAGTGGACATCCCGCCAGTTCTCTTCTGACCGCCACTTGGATCAGTCGATCATTCGCTACGGTCGGTAGAATTTTTTTCTTGTTAGTTGCGAATTGGATTTCAGAACATAGAGACTTTATATCTATACTTTTCTTAATTCTCGGGCGAGAGGGAAGGCGGAAAGGTCCTTCTGTTTTTCTTCAGTTGTTTTTTCCCTTTCCCGCCTTTCCCCCTCGCATGGAAAAGCGTTGGGGATTTTTCAAGAGGTGTGCAAAGTGCGGGAGCAAAATCACCCCTCCTGACGGACACGCTCTTTGCCTACTCTGCTTAGGAGAGTCTCATATACCTGACTCGTGCGCACACTGTGCAAAATTTTCGAGGGAGACCAAAAAGAACCGGGCAGCCCAACTAGCAGCAGCGCTAATGGAGCGAGCGTTGTCTCCCAAGAAAACATCGACGGCAGGCCACAAGCTGTCGACATCGGAGTCGGTCGATACCGACAGACCCCCTATCGACACCGATCGCCCCACGAAAGGAACGGGCTCGGCATCTAAGTCGGACTCCTCCACTCCTGCAAAAAGGCCAAGGGAGGAGAAGGGAGCACATCCGGAAGCGAAGAAGAAGAAGAAAGCAGACAAGCTCAAACACAGGGCTGGCGCATCTTCCTCTCCCACTTCGCCATCGGAATCGGTGGCAGCGGTACCACCGCTGAAGCTCTTCGCTTCGCCACGCTGCCAATGCTGGCTTCCATGTCAACCCAGATCGCCATCTCATCAGACTCCGATCGCGATCTGGAGCTAACGCAACACTCGGGGGCGGAAAACAGTCCACCCGAAATTCACACTGTAGAAGAAACCCTTTGATCCCCTACCCCCCTTCGAGATCGATTGGTTAGCCCTCATCAGGGCCGATCCCGCAGCCCGCCTAGAGGACGCTCTTCCACGCCTCGGCACCGATCCAGAAGCCTCAGGCGCGATCACTCCAGGAGCACACAGAGAGATCGATCCAAGAGCCCTCAACACCGATCTCAGGAATCGGAGGAAGAGAGGTCCCCGCGCAGAGACCGCTCCCCTCCCCGGAGGCCACCACCACCGCCGATACCCTGGGACCAGCGTCAATGGCAGTACCTGTACGGGTCATACCCGATGCCTTCAATGTTCTATTCCCGATATTTCACAATTCCCAAGACAGATGGGGGTCTTCGACCCATTATGGACCTACGGGGCCTAAATCTCTTCATTCCACACCACAAATTCAGAATGACCTCCCTGCCAAACATCCTGCCTCTTCTCAATCAAGGAGATTGGATGGCCACCCTGGACCGGCAGGATGCTTACTTTCATATCACCATACACCCAGCACACAGGGAGTTCCTCAGGTTCACCATAGGAAAGACTCACTATCAGTACAAAGCTCTGCCCTTCGGCCTCTCCACAGCACCGAGGGTCTTCCCAAAGACAATGGTAGTGGTAGCAGCTCATCTGAGACTACAGGGAATCACAGTGTTCCCATATATAGACGACTGGCTCCTGGTAGCAGAGTCGGAATCTCTCCTGTTACAGCAGATAGACACCACTTTGGCTCTCTTACGAGAACTGGGACTGCAGGTCAACAAAAAGAAATCCTCCCTTCAACCCTCACAGAGGGTACAGTTCATAGGAGCCATCCTGGACTCACGAGCTTGCAGGGCATTCCTACCAGTCAAGAGGGCAGAGGACATCATTTCCCTGGTACAGGTTTTCCTTCACAACTCAACGGTCACAGCGCTACAGATCCAATGCCTTCTGGGCCTAATGGCATCTACCACAGCAGTCCTACTGTTCGCCAGATTTCACATGCGAATACTACAACTGTGGTTCTTCAAGACTTTCAGATGCCAGACGGACCTCCCGTCTCGCAGGTTGACTGTTCCACAACCAGTCTTGTCCTCCCTGTACTGGTGGCAAGAGAGAGAGAACCTCCTTCAAGGAGCTCCATTCCACAGACAAACCCCGACTCTGTCCATAACATCGGACGCGTCCCTATGGGGTTGGGAAGCGCACGTAAACAGCCTGTGTGTGGGAGGACGGTGACCTCAATGCCACCTGCGTTACCACATAAACTTTCTGGAGTTATTGGCGATCCATCATGCCATTCTCTCTTTCCGCCCATTGATTGCAGACAAAACAGTAGCGATCCTAACGGACAACACAACCGCATTAGCCTACATAAACAGGCAGGGCAGCACAATGACAAGGAAATTGTGTCTGTTAGCACTGAGAGTATGGGAAATCTGCAGGGAAACACAACCCTAATAGCCACTCACCTTCCAGGCAATCTGAACGCCTGTGCTGACTATCTCAGTCGAGGGGGTGCCACGCTCCACGAGTGGGAGCTCAACTGGGATTTTCTTCAACCTGTGTTCCAGAAATGGGGCACACCAGAGGTGGATGTCTTCGCCACACGCAGCAGCTCGAAGTGCGAGAAATTCTGCTGCAGGGGAGGAGTAGATCCCCTGTCATTGGGGGACGGACTGCTACTTCCATGGTCACACAGACACGTGTATCTGTTTCCACCAATTCCACTAATCACCAGAGTGGTTCACAAAATTTACAGCGAGCACTCCAGAGGGATCCTCATTACCCCATGGTGGTCCAGACAACAGTGGTTCTCCCCAGTTTTAAGACTGTCACAGGGAACATTCCATCAGTTCCCCATGGTTCCGGACCTTCTACTGTCTCACCAAGGGCAAGTGATTCACCATGACGTACCGCACCTGAAACTAACGGCGTGGAGGTTGGTGTGAGGATGCTGTCGGCAAGGGCATTACATGTCATCCTCAACAGTAGGAAACCATCCACTAGGAAGTCTTACGAATACAAGTGGTTGAGATTCGTCCACTTTGCCTCAGGAGCCTCGATGGAGCCTAGAACAGCGGGCCTTCCAATGATCCTGGATTTTCTACTCTCCCTATTAGACAAGGGTTTAGCGGTGTCTTCAATAAGGGTGTACTTAGCAGCCATCTCAGCCAACCATGCACAACTCGACGGTTATTCGGTTTTCACACACCCTGATACTAAAAGATTCCTGTGAGGTCTTATGAAGCTTTATCCGTCAACCCGGCCCCCACGTGGGACCTGCCAGGGGTTTTGCAAGCTTTAGCAGGAATACCCTTCGAGCCTATGGCAACATGTTCCCTTCAGTTATTGTCCTGGAAGACAGCCTTCTTGGTTGCTATTACCTCCGCACGCAGGGTGGGTGAACTGGCAGCGTTACGCTGTGACGACCCATATCTGAGATTCAGCACCGAGGGGGTTTGGCTACGTCCTGACGTCACTTTCCTCCCAAAAGTGATCTCCTCGTTCCATTTGAACTCGGAAATATGCTTACCTGTGTACTTCCTCAATCCACGTACAGAAGGGGAGCGGAAGCTTCATGCCCTGGTTATTAAGAGAGCACTTTCGTTCTACCTACATCGGGTAGGACCGGGTCGTAAGGACCCCAGACTCTTTGTCTCATATGCTCCAGCTTCACAGGGCATTAGTTTCATCCCAGCGAATTTCTAAGTGGATTACAGAGACTATAAGACTGTGCTATTTGTTAAATAAGAGACCCCTTCCTGGACCTATTAGAGCCCACTCAACCAGGGCCATGGCCACCTCTGCAGCTTTCATGAAGGGGGTGCCGTTGAGAGACATTTGCGAAGCTACCACGTGGTCCTCCCCACATACCTTTGTGAGACATTATGCGTTGGACCTTCATTGGCATAGACGTTCGTCAGTGGGCCGTGCTGTTCTCTAGGAGCTTCCCTGCTGATGGACCGTTGCACCCTCCTCCAAGTAGGATATTGGCTTGCTAGTCTCCCATCAGTGTGATGCACAGAGACCACGAAGAAGATAAACATGTTCCCTACCTGTAACTGATGATCTTCGAGTGGTCATCTGTGCAGTCACACTACCCGCCCTCCTTCCCCTCTGCTGCCGGTCCATCTTGGAAGGGCTTACGCAGCGGTCAGAAGGAACTGGCGGGATGTCCGCTCCGGTCCCAATGGGCATGCGCAGTGGGGCTTCTGCGCATGCACACTGGGCCTGGGGCACGGAAATCCGCAGCTTTCAAGAATACCGATCGTGATCGGCGCGGGCGCCTATATCCCGTCAGTGTGACTGCACAGATGACCACTCGAAGATCATCAGTTACAGGTAGGAAACCTGTTTTTCCTTAGGTATCAAAGAAATAACAGCTTCTTTCCATGTGTTTGGTACATTCCCTTTTATTCTTATTGTATTTATCAACTTCTGCAGTCTTGGTATTAATTCATCTTTAAAGGTTTTAAAATATTTAGCTGTATATCCATCAAGCCCAGGTGCTTTTCCATTTTCCATTGCGTTAATTGCTGCTTCAGTTTCTATTTTTTCAATTGGATCATGTTAGAGACAATTTGGCTGCCTCCCCTGGCCCCTCCAGGAGATGCAAAGAAAAAGAGCTGTCAGTCGGGAGTCTCCTTTCAAGTATACAACTTTATTGATATCAAGAAAGAGGGGAGTCGCTTTTCAACGAGCTCCCTGATTAGTTCCATACATGCCATTTTATCCTTTACTCCCGGCCGATGAGTCCCTCCTCCTTTCCCCATAGGCTGAGGTACTTAGAGGGTACAGGCTACCCGGCACGCCTACTTCACCCCCTCCTTGATATGTACCCCTCCCGTTACATACATTGCATGTGCATTTAAATTTACCTTTCCCCGAGGTGGGGTGTGTCAGTTAATATTCATTACTTGATTACGCCTGCGTACTTGCTGCTTATTAATCTCGATTGCTATTAATCTTTACTGTTGCCATGGCTTGTTCAGCCGTGTTATTTCTTTTCGGTTTCTGCGTTTTAACAATGGCTACTACCCCTGTGCTATGGTTACTAAATGTTTGTACCCGGTTCTGCTCCTTGCACCTTAACAATCACTAAGACATTACATTTGGTTCCTCCTGTTTCAGCTCATTTCATTATTTCACTCCTCTCAATCCCTACTCTTTTTGTTTTTACCTGAGCTGAAACATTCTCAGACTTTGCAACCATCAGCTGAGCTTGTCCCTTCTTGGTATGCTTCTTTATTGCTGACTTGCAAGCACTGCTACACACCGGTAAGCAGTGGAGACAACAACAACAGATGATGCTGATTACTACTATGATCATACCGATCTGCAATATGCTCTTGAGCCACCCCCAGCCTGGTAACCAGGAGGTAAGCCAGTTCCAGGGACTTTGTATTCCTTCATAGTTTTCCTTTTAAGTAGTTTGCATTTCTTGTAGGTGCATTTCTATGCTTTTGTTTAAATCATGAAACTGCACATGACATTGTGTTCCTATCACCTTACAGAATCCTCCTTGCTGTGCTAACAAATAGTCTAGGGCCATCCGATGTTGTAGCTGGATTTGATTAATTCTTCTATCTCAGTTTGCAATTCTCTGATGACCTTCCTTGTTGCATTCACCGTTCTCTCTAGTCTACAGGTCAGACCTATTATGCTTTTACGATTTTCTTGTGCCACTATTCCTGGATAGGCTCCTAATGTTAAAAGACCTGTTATTAATCCTCCCCCTATGCGGCTGCCTGCATCATCTGAGAGCTGATGGCCCACAATTACTTCATCTTTGCAATTTGTTCTTAACTGTCCGTCTCTGGGACCGAGGTGATCTTCCCTTTTTACCCGGGAATGCTTGGGCAACACCTGCACCGGGAATGTTAAGAATCCTATCCCAACACATGCCCCTCTCCTGTACCCAGGATGATAATTAGTGGCCCACTTATCAAAGAAAAACCACAGGTTGGGATCTTTTATTTTCATCCCTGAACATATACTGCCTTTACCTGAAATCAGCCTGGAACATTGGTATGTCAGGAAAAATATCTCCCAAAGTTGTCTTGCCCCACAGGAGAGTTTTGTTCCCCCATGTATGATTTCCTGGTTTTGACAACCAGAAGTAGTCTGTGCAAGCGCTGTAGTTACTCAGCTTGCTCATTCTTTCTTGTGCCTGGTTGAAGCCTGGCACTATAGAGTTCCATACCCCACTATGAACGCAACAGAAACATAAGCCTGGGGTCAACTTGCTGTATCTAAACCACCTTAATCCGGTTTTTCCTATATTTGAAGGGGAGACAAACAATATTTCGCGTTCTGATCGTTGAGATAATGCTTGTAAGGACCCTACTACTAATGGGGGGTTCACTTATTAGTCCAAGTAGCAGACTCAGCGTTGCTACTGATGTGGGATGCTCATAAATTAATCTAGAGCTTTTCCCATGTTGCTGAAACATATAATGAGCGTGGCGGATCCAGGTGTTTCCTCCAGTTCCAGGACATTGGACCTTAGAGATCAGTATTATTAACAGAAGTTTTTGTAAAATCAGATACAATCTTCGACATGATAGGGTCCAGCCACCTGTCATTCTGGTAAACCTTAACCTTATATGTGTTACACAATCTCCCTTTTGCAACCTACTCCTACTCCAAAGTTCTAATAATGTATCAAACGATATGAATTATATAAAGCAATCTTTTTAGAATCCATTTAACACTTAGAAAACTTAAATTAAAAAGTTATTTGTTTGTGATTTTATGCTACCGTTCAACAATTTTATTTATCAGCCATGTAATTCACTGCTGCTGGAGCCTCTTTCACCACGTGTAATACATCCAGCCACTCTCTGCTGTGCCAACTGCTGTTTAGGTTGTTAGTGTCACCTGGCAAGGTTCTAACCACTGCTGAGACAACGGCCTTTCCTTTCCAGTCTTGACTAAAACCCAGTCACCCAGTCCATGTTGGTGTAGGGACAGCGTTCGCATCAGCAAGGCTTTTCTGTTGAAGAAAGAAAACAGCACGGACAGTAGCTGATCCAAATAACACATAATAACTCAGCCAGTTATTCCTGACTGAGGCAAACTTTTTAGCAGCATTTTGATAGATAGAAGTAGGTATATCAAGGTAGAGTAACTGATAGCCTTCCTCTTCAAGGCAGTACAATCCACTTTTATACACCACACAATATAGGTTTTATTTAAAATTTCCTAAACACACAAATTTCCTATATCCATCTTGGCTTGAACTCCCTAATACTTCCCTTCATACAACCACTTTAACATTTAATTAATGGCTTGGAGAGCCACTGTTTTTCCTTTTACAGTCTCCTACACAAATTATACCTTAAATTCAACAAAACTTTATAATGCCGCTTTTCCCAAAACCCTGTTATTGTTTCTTCTTTAGCTTTTTTTTTTTAACTGCCACATTAGTTAGCTTATTCTCTATAACCTTATCCAAAAATTATATCTGATACCTGCACACACATAATTAACTGTTCTGTTCCCTTTGCTTCACCAATCCTTAATTCTTCTGATATTAATTTTATCAGGGGTATTGTAAAAAAAATAGTTGGTGGATTTCATCCAGGAATTGTTATGCAGTTGCACCTATTTTTCAATAGTCAAGGTAGCTAGATGGGGAGAAAGAGATGGTGCCATCAGAAAAGTTCAGGAGCTGCTCTCCTGTGAGCTCCTGCTAAATTCAGGATCTGAATTCCCCACCTTTACTGGTTAGCATTTTCATTTTCTTTTTCCCTTCAAAATGTTTAAGAGTTTTATTAACCTAAATAAACTACCCTTTCTCTTTAATAGAGTTTACATTTGAAAACATGAAGTACAGGTTTGGCCAGACCATCCCAAATTAATTATTCCTGCCTTTTGTTCCCCCTTGTTCCCTTTATATCGTTGCACCTTTTCTCCTCTACTGCTTGGAAAGAACCAGCACTTCCCTGGAGTAGAGGAACATCTTTTAGATTTGGTTAGCTTTTTGATCTGGAGGTTTTGTAAATTTTACATTATCATGTTTCTCCATTCTTGTCCTTTAAAAGTCTCCATTAGTTTTACATTTTAGAAATCTGGAATTTGTCATAACTAGCATTATTCTGTTTTATTGCTTATAAACTACTATTAAAAGTATTTCTCAACAAAAGTTATTTCTCTAGGCAGCACACAAGGTTGCCATTAAAACTTTGAGTCCGCTTAAGATAATGTTATTTCCTCTGGGGGTCCAATTCGGATATCTCACTTTTTATTCCACAACTTCTGATATAATAGTGCATTTTTTTTTTTAATAGTGCATAATTTTAACCCTACCAATGTTCCTTTTAAGCTGCCGAGTACTGGCAGTTGTGCTCTGGGACTACTTTTACAAAAAGTGTGAGCTGAAGGCTAGAAATCCATGAGCCTGCCCATGCCAACTCATCTTAAAGGGAACATTGGCCCTCACCCTTTTAGGGTTAAAACATTATGTTCTTTATAACCAATGACATAAACATTGCACTTTCTTCTCCCACTAATTGTGCTTCAACAACTTCCTTGTTTATTTACAGAACATTAATAAAAACCAGGTTTAAAAGCTGTAAATGCTTAAAATTAATTTATCTACAACTGTCCTTTTAATTTATAAAAACTTTTTAAAAAAACCCTCTCATCTTACATTCATTCTGAATACTTAACTCTGCTTTGTTTTAAGGCAAACCTCTGTTCAGCAAGAAAAAAAATCCTTGGAGAAAGAACCTGCCTTCTCCATCTTAGCTACATATTGTATTGTTTCCTAACATTCCAAAAGGAGGGGCTAGGACTTGGAGGATGCCAGTCTCCTGGCAGGAGAAAGGCTCAAAGTTTGGTCTATAAAAGGTTTTGCCAAACAATGTACAAGGAAAGCAACTGAATCTGTTTTAGCTACTCAAAATATGTACACCAAAATAAACTCTTAACTCTCATTACCACTTTTAAAAAAAGAAATCCTTCCCAATACTTTCAGCTATTTTAACCTTCTGTGCCACAGTTATCCTGCTAAACTCCAACCATGAAAGCAAACTTTATTTTAACACTTTACTACCTTCCAACACTTTTAATCTCTGACTATACAGACAGCACTCTCTTTATAATGTATTTCTTTATAATGTTCCAACAACATTTCCAAAGTAGTTTACTTATGCAAGACAGAACTTACACTTTTCACTAAGTGTAAAGATAGTCACTTCTTTACAAATACCAAATACTAACAAGAACAAAAGAAGGGAAAAGAAAGGAGAAGGAAAAAATATTCCAACCGATGGGGGGTGTTGACCAGTTCTCTCCCCTCTCTGTTTCCCAACACTCATTACTATAAATACTTTCTTTACTACAAGAGGATTATCTGACAAAGATCACCCAATAACCATGTCCAGGTTGAAGTTCCTGGAATACTTTAAGAATGCAGCTGCAATCTAGAGAAATTGCAGGATGTCTCCTGGCTACACCTGGAGACTGGTATCCAGACTTGAACATGAACATATGAAGCTGCCTTATACTGAATCAGACCCTTGGTCCATCAAAGTCAGTATTGTCTACTCAGACTGGCAGCGGCTCTCCAGGGTCTCAAGCTGAGGCTTTTCACACCTATTTGCCTGGACCCTTTTTGGAGATGCCAGGGATTGAACCTGGGACCTTCTGCTTCCGAGCAGATGCTCTACCACTGAGCCACCGTCCCTCCCCAAGAGAGTTCCCTTTTAGTGTGGCCACACTAAAAGCAACCATTTCTTTTTGTTTTTCCCTTTTAAATTTCATCATGCAGACCAGTGATCCTGGTTGAGGCATCCATGCCCCCACGTAACTGGATTCCTCATTTCAAGGCCTCCTTTCATTAATATAAATGTTTAACAGCTGTCTCACTGTTTCATCAAAGCTACCAAAGGGAGGCCAGATAAGTCCCCGCAACTTATACTTTGGCCACACAAAAACAGAGAAGTTCACCATCTTCTCCTTATTCAAACAGTCTAAGACTATCCTTCTAGCTTCTTTAGCATCAGTGCTAAATGACTGTCTGCCTGTATCTGGGGGACTCCCTAAGCCTCCCCGTTACCCTCTTTAAACTGAGAACTTCTATTTCCCATTTGCCGCGGTCTTACCTTAACTAGACGGGACGTCCCGATTTCCAAGTTTGTGCGAGCTCGTCTTTCTGGCAGGCCCCTCCTGCCTGGCAGGCCCCTCCTGCCTGGAGCGTCACCGACTGACTGCGATCTACAGTGTCACGGGTCTTGAGCTGTCTCCAATCCCAGCCAACGGAGATCCAATGGGTCGTGAAATACTCACGAGGTGCACCTTCCCAATTGGAGTTCGCTGAGTGGGCTGGTGACAGGTCACATGATCCCGGACGAGAGCCCCCAATTGTTAGAGACAATTTGTATGCCTCCCCTGGCCCCTCCAGGAGATGCAAAGAAAAAGAGCTGTCAGTCAGGAGTCTCCTTTCAAGTATACAACTTTATTGATATCAAGAAAGAGGGGAGTCGCTTTTCAACGAGCTCCCTGATTAGTTCCATACATGCCATTTTATCCTTTACTCCCGGCCGATGAGGATTAGGGGGAGGATTAATAACAGGTCTTTTAACATTAGGAGCCTATCCAGGAATAGTGGCACAAGAAAATCGTAAAAGCATAATAGGTCTGACCTGTAGACTAGAGAGAACGGTGAATGCAACAAGGAAGGTCATCAGAGAATTGCAAACTGAGATAGAAGAATTAATCAAATCCAGCTACAACATCGGATGGCCCTAGACTATTTGTTAGCACAGCAAGGAGGATTCTGTAAGGTGATAGGAACACAATGTCATGTGCAGTTTCATGATTTAAACAAAAGCATAGAAATGCACCTACAAGAAATGCAAACTACTTAAAAGGAAAACTATGAAGGAATACAAAGTCCCTGGAACTGGCTTACCTCCTGGTTACCAGGCTGGGGGTGGCTCAAGAGCATATTGCAGATCGGTATGATCATAGTAGTAATCAGCATCATCTGTTGTTGTTGTCTCCACTGCTTACCGGTGTGTAGCAGTGCTTGCAAGTCAGCAATAAAGAAGCATACCAAGAAGGGACAAGCTCAGCTGATGGTTGCAAAGTCTGAGAATGTTTCAGCTCAGGTAAAAACAAAAAGAGTAGGGATTGAGAGGAGTGAAATAATGAAATGAGCTGAAACAGGAGGAACCAAATGTAATGTCTTAGTGATTGTTAAGGTGCAAGGAGCAGAACCGGGTACAAACATTTAGTAACCATAGCACAGGGGTAGTAGCCATTGTTAAAACGCAGAAACCGAAAAGAAATAACACGGCTGAACAAGCCATGGCAACAGTAAAGATTAATAGCAATCGAGATTAATAAGCAGCAAGTACGCAGGCGTAATCAAGTAATGAATATTAACTGACACACCCCACCTCGGGGAAAGGTAAATTTAAATGCACATGCAATGTATGTAACGGGAGGGGTACATATCAAGGAGGGGGTGAAGTAGGCGTGCCGGGTAGCCTGTACCCTCTAAGTACCTCAGCCTATGGGGAAAGGAGGAGGGACTCATCGGCCGGGAGTAAAGGATAAAATGGCATGTATGGAACTAATCAGGGAGCTCGTTGAAAAGCGACTCCCCTCTTTCTTGATATCAATAAAGTTGTATACTTGAAAGGAGACTCCCGACTGACAGCTCTTTTTCTTTGCATCTCCTGGAGGGGCCAGGGGAGGCAGCCAAATTGTCTCTAACAATCATTCAAAACTTTTCGCATATTTTTATCTTTTGTAAATACTCATCCATCTTCTCTTTCTTTATTTTAACACCTTTAAACAATTTGGCATAGTACTTAAAGAATTCTCTTTGTATTCCCTCTTGAGTAACCACTTCTCTTCCATCTACCACAATTCTGTTAATAATTCTATTTTCTCTCTTTTTCTTCAGTTGCCAAGCCAAATACTTTCCCAGTTTATTTGCTCCCTCAAAGGATTTCTGCTGAAGTCTATTCAAACTCCATTCCACTTCTTTATTTAGCAAATGCCTCAACTGAGTTTGTAATATTGTAATTTCCCTTAAAGTTTTCTTTTTCCCTGGTCTTTTTTCTCAACTCCCCTTCCTTTTTCTTTATTTCATTTTGAATGTCCAACAACTGTTTTTCTTTTACTCTCTTATCTTTATTATTCAAAGTAATCAACCTTCCTCTCATTACTGCTTTATAGGCATCCCAGACTGTCTGAAAATAAATATCCTCTTTGTCATTCACTTGGAAAAAAGCTTTAGTTTCATTTTCTAGGTATGTCACTGTTTTTTTATTCTGTAGCAAATCTTCATTCAATCTCCATCTTCTCAACTTCTTGGACACTTTTGTAATCCACATTATTGGGTTATGATAAACCCCAATGTTAGGTAAAATCTCTATCTTCCTTGTTATAAGACCTAAATCTTTAGTTCCCCACAACATGTCAATTCTAGAAAAAGTTTTGTGTCTTGCTGAAAAAAAAGTATAGTCCCGAACTTCAGGATTAAATTTCCTCATATATCTTCCAAATTTTCTTGATTAACCAATTCAAAAAAAGACTTTGGCAATGTTCCTTCTTTGCTATTGTTTTTTTTCCCTCCAGACCTGTCCAATGAGTTCTTAATTGTTCCATTAAAGTCACCCATTATCAAAACTTGGTCATAGGTCAGTTCATCAAGCTGTTGTATAATGTCTTTTAAAAAGCATCCTTTGAACCATTAGGCGCATACGATCCCAATAACAACATTTTTTTCCATTTAATATTGTCTCTACTGCTACAAATCTTCCATCTTTATCTTTAAACACTAATTTTGGCTCCAATTCTTGTTTAATATACAAAACCACTCCCCTTTTCTTCTGTTCAGCCAATGAAAAAAATTCCACTCCCAATTGTTTGTTCCATAAAAATCTATAATCCTTTTGTTTAATATGCACTTCTTGCAAACAAATTATATTACAGTTTTGTTTCTTAATCCAATGAAATGTTGCCCTTCTTTTTTGTGGTGAATTTAGTCCATTAACATTCCAAGACAATAATTTGTAATCCATCATGGTGCAATTTTTTTATTTTCTTCAAAAAATCTACGCAGTTCCTGAGCATTTGTAATTGCAATTCTCTTCCCCTGGAGTTCAAAGCTCAAACCTTCAGGTATTGTCCATCTAAACCTCATTACATTGTCTCTCAATTTTTCTGTCAACTTTTTATATGTTCTTCTATCATTTATCACTTGCCTTGGCAGCTCCTTCATGATTCTCACTCTGCTGCCTCCCACTATCATTGTCTTTTCAAAGTTTTTATTCATGATCCTTCCCACCATTTCCTTTGTCATATATCTTATGACAACATCTCTTGGTAAATTATTTTTCTTGGCATAAAGTGAGTTCACTCTATACATATAGTCATACATGTTTTTAGTCTCTTCAGGGTCTTCCTCTAAAAATTCTGCAATTATATATTCTTTTAAATCACCATCCTCCTTTTCAGGTACTCCTCTCAGACGTATCTGAGTCTCCATCAATTTGCAATCATGGATTGTCACTTTTTCTTGCATTTTCAACAAGGTGGAATCATATACTTTCATTCTGCCTTCTACCTCCTGCATCTTCTTAGATGTTTCCTCAGTTTCCTTTCTGAGATCTTCCATATCTTTTTAAATCTCTGCAATAATTTCTTTTTTCAATTCATCTATCATCTCTCTCACCCCTTTCATCATTCTGGCCTCCATTGCCTCCAGTTGATCCTGCATTTTTTCTAATGAAATAGCCCTTGTACAGGGCTGCTTGTGTTCAGACATTTAAAAACAGCGAAAATTTGGACCTCACCAATTTCCAATTCAGCTATCAGATTCAAAAGAGTAGGACTTGCCCTTTATAACAAGCCCAATTTCGCCGTACTTGGAGCTCCGAAAGTCAAAATATTTAAAGTCTTTAAATCTTCCAAAATGGTGGCCGCAACTTTTTACTGCCCCTTACAATTTTTTCCCCTTTTAAAAACGTCCAAGGTCCACACAAATAATATGACCAATAGTATTTATCTTCTTACCCACTTCTCAGTTAACTCCAACAATTTTTAATGTCCCGAATTCTTTAAAAACATTGTTTTTATTTTGACCTCCCAGCAATGGCCGCTGACGTTTCTCAATGGTATATATTCCTAGAGTAGGTTTTCCTTCCACTACTTCCTGCTTTTGTTGCCACGAAGTCTCATTCACACTGGTAAGGAGATCTCACGATACTTGACGTACTTCCTGTCTTGCTTGAATGTGCTGCAGGTCTGTGCAATGTGATGATGGTGCTGTTTTTTTCAAAACTGCAAGTAGACTAAACAATAAATCCCTTTCCACTTTTTAGCACTTTTTAACACTGTCCTTTATATTTATAAAGTCCAAATTTCACCTCTTCCTCCCCTCTTCTTCCAAACTTTCCAGATTTTCCTTTCCCACCTTTTAAATTTGTTTGATTAAGCTTTAAATAATTCCAGAATGAAAGATAGTAATCTGTACCTTATCTTCCAATTATCAAGTTCTCACTGGTCTTGCAAAGCTTTAGATGTTTAGCAATGTTCAAGAAGGTTAGGATCCTGTCGAGCTTATGTCAAATAAATGACTCTGAAAACTTCTGCAGATGATGAAAATGCAACTCTTCCCGGAGACTCCTCAAAGGAGCCCCCCCCCCCCCCGGGACTCCCTTTTAGCCAAGGTAAATCTCAAAGTTTCCTGTGCATATCTTGGACTAATCTCTGACTGAGAAAAGTAGGCAGTAGGCATTAAATTGCCTTCCCCTCCCCCGAACAGAAGTTCCAGCCTGCTCCCATTATGAGAAGCAGCTCAGCTCAACATTTTCCTCCTCCGGAAGTCTCCCTTTTTTTTTTTTTGCAATCTGAAGGGAGAGCATAGCAAATGAATACAAAGTTCATCTTCAGTCTTCTGTGCTGTCTCACATTGGGACTGTGCTTTCACAGGCCAGCCACTAGAGGCTCTCTACAGCTTTCAAGCATATTCTAACACTTTGAGGAAAGCCCTTCCCTCTCAGAGCCTGCTAGAGGCTGTTTTCCCACCCACACGTTCATGTGCTCTGCAGGGAGGAGCGTGTTCCAAGTCAGAGGTTAGAGACAAACAATGTATTGTTTCCAAGAAGACTCCAGAACTGAGCTCTTTGATTCCAGTCACCACCAAACTGATGCCAGTGGAATGGAACAGGGTCCCAATACCTAAGACCCCTTTTCCAATACTTCACCAATTCTTTAGCTGAAGGCAAACTGGACTGAGTCAGGGTGCTCCAACAACTCCAAGCCAGACCATAGAACCATCTTGTCCAGCTCTGTGGCAGGGCTTGATGCCACCACCTCCATGGCAAATATACCCATGCTATGTTCTGTCCCCAGGACCTCAGGAATGGAGTGACTGGCAATAACAAAAACCACCTGTGGAAACAAGACACCACTCTACAGTGGAGGTGATGAGTCCACCAATAGGGTATTTTCCAGTAATTTTTTCTCATTCAGATATGGGACATTCTGATTCTGAGGAGGAACAGAGAACCAAATCACCCTCAGGTGTAGACTGAGACCTACTATCAGAAGTGCCCTTAGATGACAGGATAGGAGATCCTGATCCAGGATCACCCAGTGAAGACTTAAAGTTGTATACAGAACAAATTATGAGGATGGCCAGATCATTAGAGTTAGAGGTCACAGCTAGATTCTAAGCAAATTGTACACAGATTCACCATGTATGATAGCCTTTTCTATGCTAGAAGACATTGATATCATTGGTGCTAATGCAACATTCTTGGCTATGCTCCACAACTCTTCCTCCTGAAACCAGATAGAGGGTTGAGGATCTACCATTTGAAGGAACAACACTTATTGCTACTTCTACTGCATGACCTATTCTCTCAGATTAAAAAGAAAAACGGACCAGTCATTAGGGATCACACCTGGCCCAGCTGTCCATACAGAGCATGGCAGACTTTTAGGCAATATCAGTCTCAATCGCCTTATTTTAGATACCCTCACCAACAGCTGAGCCACGGTATCCTATGCAGCAATTTTTCACAGTGTTTTTGAATCAGGAAACGCAGACCTAATCATAGGGCTAGGCAGGTTGGCTCACAGCACCAACCACTGCCAAAAGACCAGCATAATCAGCAGGCCATAAGGAGCACCTTCTGATGAGAATTAGTGGTGGACCAGACACTTTCTGTGGAAATGGCATGAGGTCATCAAAAATAAGTGAGATGGGGAGCAGATGGGTGGAAGAAGGAATGGCCATCTGGAGGGGGGAAACTGTGGCAGAATTCCAAGTGAGTCTGGGCTAATTCCTATCTGGAAGCCATTTCTGTTTGATTCTTTTCCCATAAGGCTTTGCATCTCTCCCTCAAGTCTGGCCTGTTCTGTCAATACACTCTGCTCTAGTAGGATTGTTGACATTTAGCCTCAGAGTCGTAATATCTATGGTCTCCATGGTCTTCCCTTGACACTGAGTGTACTACTGATAAGATAGAGATTGTTATTTGAAGAGATGGGGTTTCTTGGCCTCCTAGTATTGTTTTGGCTAGGTCAGGGTTCATGCCTTACTGTATGATAGGGGTTGGGTTTGCTCATTAGAGACTTGATTGACAGTTACATTAGTTCCTGTGGATGGGAAAAGGTACTTAGTGTGTGATTTTGTTCTTGTTCCTTGTTCTGAAACAACCACCCTTGTTATGGGTCTTGAGTCAGAGCCACCAAGGATATCCTTTAAAATACTGTACACAATGTTTAAGTATTGAGTTTTGAATTAATATTGTACACTGCATACTAGATTTTTGTATGTTTGGAAGGTTTTTGCATTATGGTTTTAATTTTAATAAATGGTTTTAACTTTGGAACAGGTCCGACCCTACCCCCTCCCTCCCCGTTCTTTCTTTCTCTGGGGTTCTTGCCAGTCATTCCTCCTTCCCCTTACTGAACCCAGTGGGAATGGGAGATATAGAAACCAAGGAAAGGTTTCTATACCTAAATTCCCTAATACAAAGATACTTGGGTTCTGTCAATAGTTAATATAGGCTATAGATCAGAGTTCTCTCAATAACTCTATAACTGAGTTGGAAAAGGAACTTTAATCCCTTTTAGAAAAAGGGGCAATTCAAAAGTTCCAGAGTCAGACCCTATCACAGAATTTTATTCACACATATTATGACAAACAAAGAACTTGATTGGCCAGTTATTGTGAATTTGGCACGCACATGGACAGAGAGAGAAATGGAAGTTTTGTTTTTTTAGGTATGATATGCTGATATGGCTGCTAAGTGAACTTTGAGGGAAGAAACTGCCAGGCCAGATTCCTTTAGTGGTAACAAATATTCAAATACCAAGGCGATAGGGCAACCCTCTGCTGGAACTCCCTGTATTTTGGCCCAATCAGCAAAACAAACCCATTTGTTGTTATAAGACTTCCTAGTGGAAGGTCTGCAGGCATTAAGATGTTAGCTATTTGTTCTGAAAATCCGAACTGAGATGGTTCAGTAGCCAAGCTGTCAATTTGAGTTCGCTCATCTTGTGGTGGAGCATGGGGCCCCTGTAAAGCAAATCTGTCGCTAGGGGCAGGTGAATATAAGTTCCTTCAGATAACTCCAGAACGAGTTGAAAGCAAATCTGCCTGGACCAGAAGGTCATAATTAGAATACACTGTGTGTGTTCCTTGCTGATCTTGGTCAGGACCTTGAGAATAAGAGGGAAAGACAGAAAGGCATAAAAGAGGGTGTTCATCCAACAAATTTGAAATGTGTCCCCTAAGAAGAGGAGATCTGTACAAGCTCTGAAACCAAATGTTGGTGCTTTTGCATTTATGAAAGTGGCAAACAGGTCTACTATCAGAAAACTTTACAATCAGAAGATTGGGAAGAAAAATTTCTCCCCTAGATCCCTCAGTATATCTTTCAAGTTTTGAGAAAGCAGCTATGCAGTGGGGAATTGCAGAGGCAGATTGCATGTCCTACCTCTGTAGCATCCTAACTGGTGAGCTAGCTGCGTCTACAATAGCATCCTGGGGGTGGGGAAGTAACTTTTAAAGATTTCAAAGCCTAAATAATTCAGACTGGGGGGTGACCACTCTCAAAAGCAGTTTTGCTGCTTATCCCCAGAGCAGTGCAAAACCTATTCTGAGTATATGGTAAAAATAAGTGAGATGGGGAGAAGATGGATGGAAGAAGCAAAAGCACGGGACTTTGAGGCTTTGTGTTAAGCCAATTTTATTCCAAACTCCCCAAGCAGCTGAAATGTCTGATAAAGGACAAAGAGTCCAAAGATGCTACTGAGGCATATCATACCAAGATTTAGGACAGAACATTGTTTTCACACCCTGCATCCAGAAGATTTTTGAAGGAGTTATTTAATTTGTTTCAACCATGCCCACCAGTGGTCCTTACCTGTTTTACTTTCTCAGCTTATGCTGGCCCCATTTGAACCACTAGGTTCCTGTAGCCTAGGGCTTTTGTCCATTTTTGGTGGCAATAACATCAGTCAGGAGAGTAGGAGGATTAGCAGCAATCAGGGCTGACCACCCATTTATTAACTTTCAGGCAAGTCACAAATATGTTTTTTACCTAAGGTGGCCTCAAACTTTCACCTCAGGCATTGTCCTTCTGGTATTTTTTCCATTCCCTACTTCAAAGGTTGAAAAGACACTACATTATTTGGCTCTTAAAAGGTCTTTATTATTTTACTTAGACGGAGCAAAGGTTTTCAGACAGTCTCAAAGACTCTTTGTTATTCCAGGAGTTTAATAGGAAAGCCAGCTTCCCCTCAGACCTTCTCTAGGTGGATAGTTTCAGCTATCCATTTAGAATGTGAGAAGGCCAGTTTATCATGTGCTTTAGAGCTTTGGGCACATTCAGCACAGGCACAAGTGACATCTGCAGCATTCCAAAGAGAATGGCTTAGAGGACATCTGGTGGGTAGCAATTTGGTTGTCATCAGACATGATAACATGAAAGCAACTCAGGATTCAGCAGTTGGCAGAGCTGTGCTGCATTTCTTGTTCCAGTGAAACTCACCTCACCTCCAAGGTGAGGATACCCATAGTCTCCCAATGTGAAATGCAGTAGGGTTGCCAGACATCCCATCTGGGCAGAGCTTCCCCCATTTTTGCAGGCTCCTCTGTGTCCACAAATGCCCTGAAACGCAGCACAATGCCATCGCCTGGAATTGTTGCCATCACACTGCTGATGTTGCACAGCACCACTCTAGGTTTTGGGCAAAACTCTATGGTAAATTTGGGCCCAAAACCATAGTTTTGCCACAAACCTAGAGTGTTGGTGGCATAATACCATCACTTCCAGGTGATGTCATCGTACCATGCGCACAAAGTGCGCAGGACAAAAGATCCCAGGGAGAAACCGGAAGTCTGCCACTGGATCAAAGGTAGAACCTGGCAACCCTAGTCTGCACAGAAGACTGAAGATGAAAACAGTGTTGCACTTACCTGTAACTATTGTTCATTGAGGTGTCTTCTGAGCAGGCACACATTCCCTTCTTCCTACTCTGCTGTGAGTTTGTAGGTGCATAAAGTTGTGGCACTTGTGGTGGCTCAGAAGGACTGAGGAAAAGATGAGCTTCTCCCTGCAGAGCACATGACTGTGTGGGAAAATGGCCTCTAGTGGGCTCTGCGAGGGAGGGGCTCCCCTCCGAGTGTTAGAATAATAATCTGTAGTAAGCCTCTGGTGGTTGGCCTGTGCAAGCACAGTCTTAGTGTGGGACTCAAGAAGACACCTCAGTGAACAGCAGTTATAGGTAAGTGCAACACTGTTTTATGCCCACAGCATCCAGTCTCCTGCCCTCTTTATCAGTAGGTGCTGTGTGGATTTTTTGCTTTCTTTTAGACATCGATGCCTTTACCACAGTTGAAATTGGTAGAGGTGTTCAAAAAGGAACTGGCAGTCTTCCTGTTGTACTCCATACATGCTCTCCAAATGTCATGCTGTAGAAGGTGCTGATTCTAACTTGTCCCATGACTCCCTTGCTACCTGCAGTAACACTGTCAGCATTGGCAAAGGTATTGGGGCCTGAGCCAAGGAGTCCAGTAGTCCAAATACTGGATCTGGAACTGTTATTGGTGGTGGTTTCATTTCCATTCCCAGTGTATCAGCCATTTTTGTGATCCATTCGGTATACATTTTAAAGTCCTCTGCTGTTAAGGGAGGCTTTTATTCAGAAACTAAAGATGTAAGGGAGGAGTTTTGTCATATGATTCAGAATCCAAAGACAAATCTCATATATGTGACTGAGCAAATGGCCTCTTAAAGAACATCAGTTACAAGTAAGCATCCTATTTTTGCTGCTGCTACTGTTCTGTGCTTTTATTGAATATTGGATCCAAAATACTACTTTCAGAACACTGTTTCAAGTACCTATCAATATGTAATTTTTAAAAGACTGTCTAGTATGATCACAAAGGTAACATTTACCACAATTTGACAACATAAAATACTCTTACTGCTTCAAACCATCTTATGCTGGGTCAAAGATCCTACAAAATCAGAATGTTTTAGATCTTGGAGGCAATTTTACATCAGTTTTCTTGATAAATTTGTTTAGAAGGCAGGTATAGATTGTTCTCTGTACAGTTTCACCTAAATATCATGGTATGATAGCAAGACCAGGTATCTTGGAGGAGAACTAGAACACTGCTAGCAATTGATATAATACAGTATTGCTGGGACCACAGAGGAGCTGCTAAACCAAAACAAAGAAAATTCTCCATGTTAAAACACAATTCTGACCGTGTAATGATTATATGGTATCAAAATACAAAAAGTATAATCAATGCAAAACGTATCAGTCATGCAAAAAGTTAAAACCTCATTAGTTCCACAGTGCTACTACTGTCCTTATATGGCACAAAGCCACTATAATATATTTCAGTGCTTTGTTTGAGAAAAGGTCCAACAGAGAACCTTGCCACTTAGCAAACTGGTCCACTTAGCAAATTATACAATCATCATCCATGTCAATCCAGAATTTCTAGCTTTCTCTAATTTCCATGCATCATAGTTGGAACGCCATAGTTAATACATTCCTTGTCAGCAAAATAGGAACACCTGTTTTGCTGACAAGGAATGTATTAACTATGGCGTTTCCACTATTATGTGAGGAAATTAGAGAAAGCTAAAAATTCTGGATTGACATGGATGATGATTGTATAATTTTTGGTGCTACTGGACCTTGAAAGTCGCACATAATATACAAGATTGGTCCCCAGAAGAAGGATTAGAGATCCGAAACGGCTTGTTGAGCAGACCAGTTCTCTGTTGGACCTTTTCTCAAATATAGCACTGGAATATAATATAGTGGCTTTGTTCCATATAAGGTCAGTAGTAGCATTGTGGAACTAATGAGGTTTTAACTTTCTGCATGACTGATACATTTTGTATTGATGATACACTTTTTATATTTTGATTCCATATAATCATTACACAATCAGAATTGTCATTTAACACAGAGAGTTTTATCTTTGTTTTGGTTTAACAAATGATATTGCAGCAGTCAGGTATAACAGAGTAGCAGAATGCACCAAAATACTGGCTTGTTTAAATGAAGTTCAAAAGAGCTTTTAAGCCTTGGGGCCTTTTTCAGCCTGATCTGTTTGACTTAAATTTGCATTTGCAGTGATGCAAAAACAAATCTAGGCAGACTGCAGATTGTGCTAATCAGGAATTATAATTAAAAAATCTTAGCATCTGTACCACAATGGATTGGAGGTCATGGATTGCAGGGGTGGTCTTAATAGTTCTTGGTCCTGAGAAAAGCTCAAGGATGGAACTCTAGAATAGGGATTGGCACAAACTAAAGTTAGTGATTAATTTGTCAGTTTGTGGTTCACAAAGTGAAATTTGTAGCAGTTAAACAGGCACAAACTTTCAAGCTATTTTGGGCAATTCATGCCAGTTTAGGAATGGACACATTTCCAGACAGACCTCTTCTGCTCAATCTAAATGTTTACCAAACATCAAAGCAACAGGGGGGCAGAACTTGGAGAGCATATAGAGGAGCCTCCAGGGAAGGTCCCCTTTGACTGGAAGTCTCTAGCTTGCACAGGATCTGTTCTATACACTCCTGAACCTGCACCTATCAAAATGACCACCTGTTATCTTCCCAGAAAGCAGTTTCATGGGGGCATCTTCTTTGAGTGACCATAGCTCAGACCCTATAAAGTCAATCCTAACCAAACTTGGAGGGCAAGTAGAGGAGAGTCAGCCAGAGATCCCCTGCAAGTTTGGTGTCTCTGGCACACTGGCAGAAGGTCTACCGTCACGAACTGAACTCATTTGTTTAGCCACTAAACGTTTGTGCCGGTTCATGGTTCACGAACCGCACTTCATATACCTGGTTTGTGTCTGTCCCCATTCCAGAATCACTCTCATGGTGCAAGGGGAATGCTATCAGCTGCAGGGTAATCAGGACTCCCCTGTGTACAGCTGGTTGATCCCCACATACCGCCTGAGTCTGAGATCGATGGCAGCCTTGTGGCAGTGGGTGCTTCAGAGTATGCTTCAGAGCAGTGGGTGCTTCAGGACAGCAGCAGCTACAGCTGTATGCAGGGGTGGTGGGGGCAGCTAGTGCGGCCTCCTCAGCCCGGGGCCCAGAGGCAGCTTCCCCAGATGCCCATGGCTAAGAACTCTCCTACTGGATTGACATACTTATATGAATAGTCTTCTGATCACTCACTCCGGATTCCATCATTGTTTAAGATTAAAATATTTAGAATTTTCAACACAAGGCTTTCATTTCATACACTGCATTAAATCTTAATAAGGCAAGTTAATAGTTAATGTCACATTGCAGCTTGAGGTACTCAAACATGAAGCCCTGGTGTCACAAGTTAAAATGATATCAGGTAGCAGGTGTTGGAACTTTTTCTTCCTCAGAGTTCGGAAAGCTACTGGCAGTCAGAGTAGGCAATACTGAGCTTAGGTGGACCAGTGGTTTGACTTGGTGTAAAGCAATTTGATATGTTCATTGTGAAAACTGCATTTAGAAAGGAACTGAAAAATGAGAAGATTAAAACCATCTTATGCTTCACATAGGCATACCTGTCAATTCAAGCAGCCTTCTCTGTAAGACCAGGACTATAGCTGAATTAATATTAACAATACAGCTAGTGGTGTATATTGTTTCTTCATTTTGTTATCAAAATAACAGCACTCAAATAATTGAACCAACATTTTTTACAAATCTAAATAGTAATTATGCACAAAGACTTTATTTTGAAACATGATTCATAAAATATAAATTTTTTCTGTTATTTCCCCTCTCTCTCTATATATATTAAATTTTAAAATACTACTTTTGAAGAATTTTATCTTGAATTTCTTCCTAATACTTTCCTTTTGATGTCTGTCTCCTTGTCACAAGCAGGATCAATCATCAGGGTAACAGGTACCTGACTATTTACTAGTCTTATATGTGATCTCCATCCATTCTGTTCTCCATATGTTCTAGAAAAAAAGATGTATGAGCAGTTCTGTTTCATACATCTGCAGTTGCATTAAAATCACCTCCCTACAAGAAGGCAAGAATATCATAGCTTCCTAATTTCTTTTTGTGATATATTGGTGTCAGCCATCTTGTTTAGCTTTACATGTGATGCTGTAGTAGTGCAGGAGTTCTCAAACTGTATCATGTAAGCCTCTCCCTAAGCTGAGAAAACAAAACAGAGAAATGTTGGTGGCAATACCCGCTCTTATTTGGGAAAAAGACTACAAAGGAAACAGTCTTCAAATGTTTCTTTATTATTCCACAGTTCAACATTCAGTCCCAAAGATGGGATAAACTGCTTTCTGCAGTTGCAGTGGTGGAGAGAAGGGGATGGGTGAGTGTATAGCAATGAAAAACTGAAAAGAGGGTATTGCTTATGCCTCCGCAGGGTGGCCTGCTTAACACTTTGAGAACTGTTGCTACAGATAATACTTTGTTTCATCATCTTTTCTGAAAGTTTGACACTGATCAACACTAATACCTTGAGACTATTTTACAGAAGCAAAATGGATATTTGGTTGGGGGGAAATCATTTCAGATTCTTACAGCAACATGAATAAAGTTTTTTCTCAAGTACGGAAAAACGACGTTAGCTAAAAGTGCTCTAATTTTTGATACAACAAAATTAATTGAAACAATTTTAAAAGTTGTTTTGTGAGATGAACTGACATTGCCGTTGTTCTTGGACTTGTCACCTTCCACTCTTGAATAAAATATCAGCTTCCCTCTGCCTAATTGCATTTGATTTATATTCTGTATAAATCAAATGCAATTTGGCAGAGGGTAGCTGATATTTTGTAGCTTCATTGCTACACTTAAAGTAATGGCAAAATATGTGTTTTTGTTAAAAGCAAGCTGTTTAGATGAGAGATAATGTAAGAGTTAAAATTTTAGGTTAGATTTCTTCCATGTAAAGCCGCCTCCTGGATTAGTATTGGTAGATGTGCATAGTTATTTAAAACAGCAGTGTATTAGATAACTGGGACATGCCTATTCAGATGTACTGTTTAGGTTCATTTGAATCTTCTGCTTTGAGTCTGTTTACAATTAAAGTCCAGATTACAAAAAGAGATGAAAATCTAGGACTGCTGCTAAACATGATGGCAGCTAGAGCATTTACATGGGGGGGGCCGCATTTGTGCCCTGTGATAGGAGGAAGAGTTAGGCCCTCTACATCTGCCTTCCTAAGCTGGCTGGTAGTTTTTCTTGAGCTTATGTAGACTTGCCCCAAAGTTACTATCGTGGCATTGGCAGGTTGAAGTGATGGGGTCTGTGCTTGGCCTCATTTTTGCTGAACTTTAAAAAGAAAATGCTATTGAAGTAAGTGAAGAATATTTCTGAATGTGAATAGAACTGGCCTGGAATTTAAAAGAGGGCCAGTTCAACCTGATTATAAACTATTATTTGATTTTTTAATTTGCTGCTACCCAAAGGGTGTCGTGGCAACTTACATTAAAACCATATAAATAAGTTTAAAACAACATAAAAACAGATAATCCATCTAAAATATATTAACATTAAAATGTTAAACTATTAAAATATGTGGCAGGCTCCTGACCACTAACAATAACCAGACATGTGGTTATTATATTCCAAAGGCCAATCTAAACAATTTGGCCTTGCATGCCGTGCAGAAACTAAACAAGTGTGCGGGGCATGGGTGTTATTAGAGAGTGCATTCCACAGGTTAGGGCCGCAACTGAGAAAATCCTTCCCTTGATGTCAGCTAACTGAGGTTTCCTGATACACCTGCAAGAGGCACTTAGAACATGACCAAAGGGAGCATGACAGTTTGTAACAGGGGTCCCATAGGTATCAAGGTTTAGTAAACAGTGAGGGTTTATTAAACAATAAACCAATGTACAAAAGCATCCTATACAGAGTTATTGCAGTACAGCGGAATCAATCAGCTTTAGACTAGAGTTTCCCTGTAAAGGATTGTGCTGTCAAACACACTGATTTTTTAAAATTCTTGAAAAAATTATGTGCATAGGAAAACATGAGTATTCTCTACTTCTAAAAATGGTGCTACTAACACTTTTTTCTTCCATTGTGACAAATATCTCATAATAACATCATCCTTTTTGCATGAAAGAGATCACATTTTAAATCAGCATTTCTGCAGTAATACTCTAGTTCTTCAAATAGAAAACTATAACGCTTGTACCAAATAGTTGTATCAGTTAATAAATACATAAAATGTCTAGAGCCTGTGTATGCTGCGTCAGTGAACCATGTTTTTCAGAGAAAGGAAATATGACATATTTTTAAATATAAACAAAATACTTTAGGTTCAAGGCATTGAATTCAATTATTACGAGGGCCAGATCTAACATAAATGTCATTTTGTCAGGCCATGCCTTGTGTGCCATAAAATGTAATGTCAGGTATCAGGGATGTAAACTTTAAAAAGGACACAAGCAAACCCAATTAATGATATTATTTTTTTACTAAAAATATGAACACGCTTAAAACATTAACACTCTTACAGTATTTCCTTACAGTATCTCCCTGATGCCCCACTTCCACCACCCATTATGCATTAGCATTGGGACAGTATACAGGAACATAATGCACAGCCTCTATCATCTGGCATTAACAGTAAGCCAGTTACTTGCAGGCCAGATAAGACTTCCAGTCAGGCTGGTTCCTGCCTGTGAGCTATATGTTTGCACCCCTACTTTAGGCAGAAGTCCCAAGCTGCTTATTCTGGTTTAGGCAATGGAGTAATAGGATCTTAACAGCCAAGGGAAATGTCTGAGCGCTGTATTTACTTTTCAGATTAAAGCAAATGGAGTTCAAGCCTTTCAGCTGGAAATAAAGCAAAATAATGATCCTTTTGAAGATCTGTCCCTTCGCTCTCTTTCTGCATCCAAGATTCAGTCAACAGTTCAAATATCACCAGTTGAACCTTTGAGCCAAAAGGAAATGTCAACGTTGCTTTCTGCAACAGACAATTTTAATACTTTGAGTAATGTAAATTGCATGCCAGCAATGCCACTTACAATGTATAATAAATCTGATGTGCAGATGCATACTTCTCCAAATCCTTTTGCTACCAGAGTAAATAGCACAAATCCATTCCCTGAACAAACTACAAATGCTGGAAACCCATTTAGAATAGAATCTGGAGTGACTTCACATTGCTCAATAGAAGGACATGCAGCTTATCCTTTCCTTCCCCTAAAGCCTCCTGGTAGTCATAAAGGCAAGCCTGCATTTTATGCCAATACATTTCAAGAAAATTTCAGTCTGCAGAGTACATCTTCTATAACTAACAATGTAAAATCAAAAGGATGGGTCACTTTTGATGAAGAGGACTTGGTGCTGAAGCTAAAACCACTGGATAATCCTACAGAATTAAGAGGTAGTTCCATGGAAGCAACATATTTCCCAAGTTCCCTGAGCACTGAACAAAATCTCTTTGGCTCAAATGATTCCATTTACAGTGACTGGAACCAAAGTGCTGATTCTCTTCATCCATTGCCAGCCAGACCTGCACCGGCCCCTCCTATACCATCCAGGACAACAAGTACCAAATCAGCTACAGACCCTCTCTCTTCCCTGGCAACTAAGATTTTGTCCACACAAGATTGTACTAAAAGATAAGTTCTTTAAAATGAGATATTAAGTTATTTTTAAGAATATCTAGTAGAATTGGGCATTGATGTAATTCTATGTGCAATAATTATTTTGCTGAATGCACTGAATCTTAAATATCAGTAGTCATTATGTACAGATGTTAAAGATGTGGATATATGATAATGCACAAAGTTAATTCCATAAGAGATCTCACTATGCCACTTCTAATAGGGCACAATGAAGGGAAAGTTATGCATACTTAAGACCCATTAAATCCATAGGGCTCCAGTATCAAATTAGGCGTTTCCTTCTGTTAATGCCAATCAAGTGGGCAAGCATTGCTTTCTCTTAGTGTTGCACATAATTGTTTTTCGTACAGAAAAATGTAAAGATTGTTTGGAGTATCTGACTGATGGAGAATCTATCATCACTTCCAATAGCTGGTATATTTATTAAGTATTTTACCAAAGAACTTTCAAAGTTTAAAGAGAATAAGTTGCACCAGAGGTTTTTGAAGATTTGGAGCAGTGTATTCCATACAACTTGAGTCAAAACAAACCTGTGTAAAATAAGCAACATGTATTGTCTTATTTTGCCTGTGACTGCATACATATTTTGCATACATGGGAAATGCTATATTTAACATCACAAAATAAATTTATTATTCCAGTTTCATTAAACTTCAGTTCTGGACATGATTTGTACTAAAGAACTTTCCCATTCTAAGTTCATGTAAAAGGATTAATCATTCCTGTTTGATTTCAAGTGTCTTTTTTATGTGAAGTCTCTCCTGTATGTGAAGATCCAGGATAAATAATCAGATATGTGGTCCATATATTTCAAGTACATTTTGCTCAGCTTCTTCTCTCATTATGTAAAATAGTACTATATCTCAAACTGGACTTCACAGAACAAATGTTTTGCCAATTATTGCTGTTCTGGTCTGTCAAGCTTTTGGGGTATGTTGTTGTATCTTTACCCACAGACCAAAGCTTCAATAGTACATGGTTTATTGAGGCTGATTTGCTCACAGCTTTGAAAACTTGAAGATTACCTGTATCCCATTTTTTAAATGAATGTTGGTATCATGAAGGAAGCTTAGTTTTTAGTTCCTTCACTTGTTCATAATACCATTGCTATTTATATTGCTTTCTTTTTTAACTGATGAAAGATCTTAAAGACTAGCCTTGACCTATATGTCTACTCTTATTGACTCAGGTTTCTGGATTGATCCTAAAAAGCTCTGAATAGAGTACTGAAAGAGTATTTGCCACCTCCCTTTCTCAGCAAACCCTCAGGAACCACATGGGATACAGCCTGCAGAATATATCAATGCAAAATCAATAGAAATCCCACCCACTTTCTGTCACCCAGCAGAGAAATATTACTGAGGGAGAGTGATGTATTCCACAAATTCCTTCATAATGTGCATCATATTATTCCCAAAGGTTCCTCTAGCTTGAACGGCATCTTTTCATGGCCTATGATAGGATAGGTGAGGCAGCAAAAAAACACTTGCATGAATTCATTTCCTTTGCCATTCTATAGTATTCTGTTCTGGTGGGATCTATAAGGGAAACATCACATCTTAACATTCCACTGAGCAGCAAAAGTAAAGTTCTAAAATTATACAAGTATCTTTATATAAATCACTTATCTAAAAATGCACAACCAGTAACTGCAGTTGACTAAAGAACATAACTTCCATATTGTGCTTTTACAGTTAAGTTCTTTTAAAAGTACTTGTACATCTTAAACAACAGTAGTACTATAAATCTTGTTCTTTAGTATGTGACTTAACTAGTTAAAGCTCTGGATATTGACCTCTATGTGAGTGTGCTTTAATATATATCTTATGTTAGCAAATCAGTTTTGTTTTGGAAAGTTTGTGCAAAAATACAGTTCAGTGATATGTAGTCCTTTTTCATAATTTAAAATGTAGGTCCCAACACCATTACTGGATTACAAAATTTGATAGGCAAGTATGGCAAAAGTTGAAACAAAACAACTGCAAGCATAAGATGTTAACCATTGTAATGTGTATTGTTAAAAGGTAATTATTAGCAGAGTCTAAACTATCAATTATATATAAAAAGCTATATATTTTCATGGAGTGTGTTCCCTGTGACAAATTGCTTTATTAATTTGTAACAGCTTACTGCTTGTGGTACATTGTCAGACTGTATCCATTACAGAACTATAGTATTAACTTGTTGGGCTACAATATTCCATACATATCCTGTGAAATGTGATGTTAATGAAATAAATATACTCTTCTTTCAGAAGATCAGATTCTCATTATTGAAAAAGGTACTTGGGGGTTTGGCTTGTTCCCTTAGTCTCTGGTCTAACGTACAAAAAGCTGCAGTTCAGTAACTCAATTATAAATACGGTGTTTCGCCCTAGAAATAGTCACAAGAGTACCATGCAGTTAGGGAAGAAAGGGGCTTAACTTTTCTCCACCCTTCCACTGTTTTCCTGATCAAAAGTCATACCTAGCCAGAACCATTTCATTGCAGTGGGGAGGGGTCATGCATAAAACATACCTGTCTTTTTCCTCTCATAATGCTGCTCTTAGTGCAGAATATCACATTTGTAGTTCAGTCACAGAATTCTAACAGCAGGTGCAGTTTGGCTTCCTGAAATTTTTTTTTCCAGGATTTCTCATTAGGAAAAGACTTTAGGTGCTAGATAAACATGGTTGGCTTTATTCATAGGGCAATCACAAAGGGCCTAATTCTAAGACATGACGGCTGCCTTTAATTTTAATTTCTTTTTTTGTAACATACAATTTTTATACAGTTCTTGACATAATACTGTCGTACTGCATGCTTCCATGGCCATTTCACTGATCACGAACTGTCAGGAAGAGCAGTAGTTCTCAACCTTTTGTACCTTACTCCCCATCAGTGTTCCTTCTAAGCTGAGTTAGTGTGAGCTGTCTCACAGTTTTTTAGCCTCTGCTTGCACATTTTTGTATTTTGTCAGAAAAAGGGCCCCAGAAAAAACTAATTTATGCAATCACTCACGACTTTCATGCCAGTAGTTCAAAAAGTAGAATTTTTGCTCACAAGACTGCACAGCATAGGGGGAGTATTGCTCCCCACCATAATAGAAACAAAAAGCACATTATCCCAAGCTAACACATACTCGGTTGTTGAACTCATTTGTTATGAGGGCCAGATCTGATGTAAATGAGACCTGGCTGAGCCATGTGTGTCATAAAATGTAATGCCAGGTAGCGAAAATATAAACTTTATAAAGGACACAGACAAACACAATTAAAGAAGACGACTGCAGATTTATACCCCACCCTTCTCTCTGAATCAGACTCAGAGCAGCTTACAATCGCCTATATCTTCTCCCCCCCCAACAGACACCCTCATATTGATGGCAACCCAGCCCATACCCTCGGGCCATCTGGGCAAGGGGGCGCATATAGATGTTAAATAACATCGGGGAAAGCACCGCCCCTTGAGGCACCCCACAAGCAAGCGTGTGTCTCCGGGACAGTTCCTCCCCAATCGCCACCCTTTGTCCCCGACCGTCAAGGAAAGAGGAAAGCCATTGCAAGGCCAACCCCTGAATCCCTGCGTCGGCAAGGCGGCACGCCAGAAGCCGATGGTCGACCATATCGAACGCTGCCGATAGGTCCAGCAACATCAGCACCGCCGAGCCGCCTTGATCCAGATGTCGCCGAAGGTCATCTACCAGGGCGACCAGCACCGTCTCCGTCCCGTGGCCCGGGCGGAAACCAGACTGGTAGGGGTCAAGGACAGAAGCATCCTCCAGGAAGCTCTGTAGCTGCAACGCCGCTGCCCTCTCTATAAGTTTGCCCAAAAAGGGCAAATTCGATACCGGCCGATAGTGTGCCAATTCGGTCGGATCTAACGTTGTTTTCTTCAAGAGGGGACGGACCACCGCCTCTTTAAGCGCTGATGGAAAATGTCCCTCCAATAGGGATCTATTTATGATATCCCGTATAGGATATCTTAGCTCCCTCTGGCAGGTCTTAATAAGCCAGGAGGGGCATGGGTCCAATTTACAAGTTGTTGGGCGTGCAGATAGGAGGATCCTGTCAACTTCTTCCAGGCTGAGCGCGCCGAAGCCGTCCAGAACACAATCCGAAGACAGGCACGGAGCCTCAGGTTCACTAGCTGTATCTAATGTGGCAGGGAAGTCGGAACGGAGCAATGCGATTTTATCCGCAAAAAAATCCGCAAAAGCCTCACAGCCAATTTCCAATTCATTAAAATTTGGTCTGCCCTGTGGCAGCGTTGTAAGGGTCTGAATTGTATTGAACAGTTGTGCCGGGCGCGAAATTGCGAACGCAATCTCTGCCGCAAAGTAAGTTTTCTTTGCGGCCTTGACTGCCATCTCATAGGACTTCATAACCTCTCTATAAGATGTTCGAGTCGCTTCATCTCGGGTACGCCGCCATTGCCTCTCTAGTCGCCTGAGTCCTCGTTTCAACCGCCGCAACCCCTGGTTATACCAGGGTGTCGGCCTTGAACGAGGGCGCAGAGGACGCCTAGGCGCGATCTCATCGATGGCCCCGGTGAGCCTATTATTCCAAGACTCCACCAGGTCATCGAGGGAATCGCCAGGGGGCCAGGGATCCCGCAGAGCCGTCAGGAACCGTTCCGGGTCCATCAGGCTCCGCGGGCGAGCTAAAATAAGCTCGCCGCCCAAACGGGGTTGGGGTGGGACGTCCACACGAGCCTTGAGGGCATAGTGATCCGACCATGGCACTGCTATGGAAGCAAGATCGTTCACTAAAACTCCCGACGCGAAGATCAAGTCTAACATGTGACCGGCCTGGTGAGTGGGTGTCGTAACTACTTGGGAGAGTCCTAGTGTCGCCATGGAAGACACTAGGTCCATCGCCTGATTGGAGGTCACGTCATCGGCATGAACATTGAAGTCACCCAGAATCAAAAGCCTCGGGTGCTCCAATGCCCATCCTGCTGCGGCCTCCATCAGTGATAGTAAGGCGCTGGCCGGTGCATTAGGCGGTCGGTACACCAGCCAGATCGCCAACCCCTCCCCAACATCCCACGCCAGGCCGGCACATTCAATGCCCTTGATCTCCGGAGCCGGGAGGGCCCGGAAGGAGTAAACCTCTCGAATGAACAGGGCCACCCCTCCCCCCCGCCCGCTAGTCCGTGACTGGTGAAAGACCGAGTATCCCGGGGGCGCCATCTGGGAGAGAGCTACCGTCTCCCCATCGCGGACCCAGGTCTCGGTCACGCATGCCAGGTCCATATCCTGCTCAAGCAGGAATTCCCGGAGGATAGAGGTCTTATTATTAATGGACCTGGCATTACATAACACCAGTGACGGAGGCGAGTAATTTCGCCTTGCCCCACTACCTGTCACCATCGGGATGGGACGCAGGCTGGAAGGTGGTCGAGCACTATCTTGTCTCGATCTCCTTCCCTTCCATTTCTGCCTGTTCCCACCGTCATACCTTCCCCTCCCCAGGAGTACTGGAATCCCCAGGCCAATCATTTCTCACTGGTGCCACCAACCCTTCCACTGACAGGTGTTTGGATTTGTCTCTTCTCAGCCCTCCCACCTCCGATTGGCCTATCAATAAATACCCACTAATATCTGATAGTTACTTAATCTAATAGTTATTTAATCTACCCCCACCCAACCAATCCAATTCACCAGCTAACAATAATACTTTATAATTCCAATTGGCTTCTTAATTAAAAACTCTACCGTCATTATCCCTTTTTCTCCAGTTAATTTGCCATAAATAATTCCATTAAATTAGTTAGTCAATAACCAATTTTAAATAACCAATAATCAGTCCAGTCTTAACAATTTAAATAACCAATAAATTACACCAATCTTAATAATTTGGGAGATAGGATCCAGTGGGTAGGAGGGAACAGTTTGTACCAGCTAAAGTGCCGGGGGCAGTAAAGTGCAAATGATCTTAATAGTCTTATCTGGCTAAAGTGCTGCTGTTTTAAATCCAGATGTTTTAAGGTGCTGATAACAATGGAGTGCAAATGGTCTTGATTTAAAGTGCGGTAGTGTCTTATAAAGTGCAGGGCCTTTGGAGTACAAATGGTCTTGATTTAAAGTGCGGTAGTGTCTTATAAAGTGCAGGTGACTTGGTCTGAGTCTTAGGCGCTGATCTCACATGAGGGTCAGCACGCCACCCAATAGGCCCGGAGACCTTCAGTCCTGACGATGGAAGGAGGGAGGGAGGGAAGGGAGGGGAAGAAACCAGGGCCGTCGTCCCGCCGGCAGACCCGCTGCCTCGGTACCTCGCCCCGTCCCACAGTTCTTTTACGCCGTCGCCGCTACCTCTAGCCTCTCGTCGGCGTCCTCTCATTCCGCTTCCCAACACTCCAGTCCACAGGCCTCCGGTCTACGTAGTGGGGGGGGAGGGGGGGAAGCAGGGCCGTCGTCCTGCCGGTAGCCAAGCCGCGCCGGCACCTCGCCCCGTCTTGAGCTCACAGACGCCGCCGCCGGACAGACGCCGCAGCCTCCAGCCTCTCGCCGACGCCCTCCAGCTCCCCAACTCCCCGGTCGATACTTCACCCCTCCAACACCACACTCCGCCGCCTGCTCTCAGACCTCGGCGCTCCATGCTCCACACTCCGGCTCGACTCCGCCGCACCCAGCACTCTCCCGCCGCGGCCCTCCGTCCGCGCCCGGCGCCCCCTCCGCCCGGCGCCACTGTGTGTAGTATAGCCAGGAGATCTTAAGATTGTCTGACATTCAGAAATTCTAGTTCTTGTAGCATTATGCACCACTAGTTTTTTAAGGCAAGAGATGTTTCAGAGGTGGTTTGCCATTGCTTGCCTCTGTGTCATGCACCCAGTATTTCTTGAAGATCAACAATCCAAATACTAGCCAGGCCCAGGGCCGATCCTACTCTGCTTCTGAGATCTGATGGGATCAGGGCTGTTCAGGAATAACCACCAGGAAAGTAGCTATCATGCAATTGTGCAGTTTACCAAGGTGTGGCATTAGCTATGACTTTATGCCTCTGTGGACTGGTCTCGGTAGCAGCCTTCACACAACTTTTGCAACTTGGCCAAACTTTGCCCAAAGAAAGGCTGTCGGGGGACTGGCAGGAAGTGGCATATCAAAGACACTTGCTAGTGGCAAGATGAATGGGGGAAAGGAGATAGGGGTTAGAAGAAACTTGAGTATCCAAGGTTACTACTAGCATGCCAAAAGTTCAGAGAGATAATATAAGGAAAGTAGAGTTGGCCCTGGCATTAGCGAGGGTGTTGTGAGTGGCCACAACTTCCCTGCAGCACGGCGGTGGTGCAAAATCAATTGCCATGGGTGGCAAAAATCCTTGGGCTAGCCCTGCAGATATCTTTAAAATCCCTATTTAAATAAACCCAAGGTTCAGAAACAAAGCTTTTTTTTTTTTTTGCCTGAGTTAAACTACCAATTTCTAGCACAAACTGGGAAATCAAATATAAGCCATATGAATTTACTGACTAAATGTTCCCTTCCTCTAATACACTTGCTACCCTTGGGTGAGGGATTCCTCCTGAATTGTATTGATCCTGGGTGAATAAAGGGCTGGCTTTTATTGAAGCAAATATATGACCTGTTGGTTGAATATGGATATATATTTATTTTATTTATTCAATTTTTAATCTGCACCCCCTCAACAGTGGATGACTCGGGGCAGTTTACAACATAAATAACAGTGTTAAAACTTGAATAGACAATAAAACCTATTAAATACAAATAAATACAATAAAGATTCTTATTAAAGTTCAAACAGTTATCAGCTCTGGAATATATATGCTTTTCCACACTTTTTATTCTAGCACATCATGAGTAAAAGACATGAACTGTTAGCTAAATGATATTGGGAGAGGGGGAAATATAATCATGTCTCACTTACTGTGTGATCCTGTGAAACAAATTCTAAGTTTCAGCTACAGCAAGATGAGCAAGGGTTCAACTAGGAGATGAGGATGTGATAACCAGGCATTTCCAAGCAACTCATTTGTATGTTCAGATCTCAATGACTGAAACTCATCTAAAAAACTAGCAACTGGAATGAGCTCTGGTAACATTTGAGAGTGGATTTATAAACCAATAACATCCAGGTTACAACTGACAGGAGTGAAATGCTTAGCAAACAAGACCAAAAAAACCCTTTTCTGAAAGTACATCATAAGTTCTGAGGCAAGAGCCACTTAAAATTGTTCCATTGTACAGATAAGATTTTCTGAGCATGTATTACCTTGTATAAAGGCTCTTTCAAAATGCAGATTGCAATCTTGTTGAAACTTTTAGAAAGAAGTGGATTAAAAAAATCTGGCATCTTAATGGACTTGAGAGGTAGTACTGAACTCACTACCACAGCAGAACAAAGTAGGAGTCAAGTTGCTCTAAGTGTGCTTAGAACACACAAAAGCTTACATTCTGAATAAAACTTTGTTGGTCTTACAAGGTGCCACTTAACTCCTGCTTTATTCTACTGCTTCAGACCAACACGGCTGCCCACTTGGATCTCACTACCACAGTGTTCAGGCAACAACCAGTTCATTGAACTGAGAGACTGTTGCATTTTCTGTTCATGTACTATAAACAGGTTTAGATACTAAAAATTTCATATGTATGAAAGTACACATCACCTATAGGGTTGGGATTTTCCAGAGAGCTTGTATGATGGGTGCTGTGGGTCAGTGGTCAACACAACAGGCAAAAGTGCCCATAGAGCTCAGGCAAGCTGTGACTTATAACAGGAACATGATAATAGGAAGGACCTGGACACTGTGGGGAAGAGAGCTAAAGAAGAAAAGAAAGGTGGAAGAGTACAAAATTTATACTTGTTAACACTGCAAAATGAAGAGGCTGACACCAACATCATGAATCTGAAAGGAAGCTGAACAAGCAATATAACTATTCACCTGATTCAGCGGTAACTACACAGCCTCCATAAATAGTAATTAAAGGTAAGGTGTTTTATCCCAATCTAAGCTTTGTAATTGCAAATGCAGAGCAGTGATTTTAAAACAGAGCCATCATTCCAGTCTGAACCGTCACTCCAGTCCCAGAACACATGCTACCTCCCCATCCTGGGTATCATTCCATTCTGGGGGTCTCATTTTAGCCCCAGAGCAGTCTATCCGAGCCCAGAAACTGTCCTTCCACTCTGGAGACTGTCCAGGCCTAGGGGAGGTTTCTCGAAATCTCTTCCATATTTTCATAGCAACTCTTCTGTCCTATAATGTGTTTTAGTAGAGCCCATGGCATTCCTGGCTCCCCTTATATACAATGGCCTTTCAGACCTCCCTCATTGTTTTCAATGGGCATTCCTGCCATTCATTAAGTACATCCCCAATACTTTCTCAGCCTACATCATCGATGTCTGATGTAAACGGCCCCTTAAAACAGTTCTGTCCCACGGACACAAGGTTGGAAGACTGGATAAAAATGTGTTCTTAACTCAAACCGAGTAGGACCGAGCACGACTTTCATTTGTGCTAAAGCCATACTACGTATCAGTGGCGTAGCTAGGGCTTTGTGGGCCTGGGGCCCAAGATTTATGTGGGCCCCCCTATGTGTGTGCACGCCTCCAGAAACAGGATATGATGTCACTTCCGGTGATGTCACTTCGGCAAGATGGCCACCACTTGCGAGGGAGCCCTGCTGGAAACAGGAAGTGATGTAACTTCCCCGAAATGGCCACCACTTGTGGGGGGGGAACAGGAAGTGGTGTCACTTTGGGGGCGGCACCCCCCCCCCCAAGATGGCACTGCTGGTGCGATCTAGGTCATGTGACTGATAACCTGATTACCCCACCACACCATGTGACAGGGAGAAATGCCACAAGCAGCCTGCTGGCCCAGCTGTTCCCCTTGTGCCCTGAACTTGTGGGACTTCTATATTAAGCAAGCTTACAAGAAAAACAAGGAAAACAAAAACAGGCATACTGATGTGGTTTTCAACAAGCAAAGCTATAAGGAGGTCCCCATGGAACGTCTATCACTTAGATTTTCTCCCAAGCTAGGATTTCCCTTGCCTTTATGCTAGTTGCTACTATCAGATCTTTCCAGGGATCCCTGGATGTCCCATAAGTAAGAATAAGCCAGTCAGGTATTTGTTAAATGCAGTTCTTTATCTATAACTTATAAACATATAGATACACACAATGCAGGTTAAGATGTAACACATTACTGTTTCAGATGTTATGGAATAAGAATCAATTAAGGGGCTATCTGAGGGGTAGCTCAGTGTCAGGTGACCACTAGCCAGAACTCCAAAGTCCCTTAGTAGCTCTGCCCTTTTATACTGTTCTGTCCAATGGGGTCCGGGAAGCCCTCTTGACTGTAGTCTATCAGGTACTCCTTGGCATATCTCTGGCTCAGTGAGTATTTTATACTGACAGTACCAACTCTATGTGTTGCTTAGGAGGCCTAGGGACTTAAAAGGGGCCTTTCCTATCCTTTTAGAAGGACAGGCCTATATGATTTTATATATGGCTGTATAATTTAAATGGCTATATCTGTTATGTAGGTGCATATAGCTTCGATTTACTCAAAGCACTTCAATGTATATGTAAGGCAAGGCTGAGACTCAGTATATCTCTATACCATAGCTGTAATGTAGATAAGCTAACCTAAGAGTATGGTGTTGCCCTTTCAACTTTCAGGCACTTCCTGGCAGGGAGACTACTTCCCTGTATCTGATTTCTCTGTAGGGGAATTCTAATGCTTAGAAAAAACCCTCTGAAAAGCATTCAGGAGTCCCTCTTTGTATTTCAGTGCTAGAAAGATAGATTAGTGAAATATAGTTTAGCTTCTGCTTGAGAAGCCTTCTTAAAAGTCACCAGCAAGAAGTTACCAGCATTTACCAGCATACATATTTCTATGAAAAGTCCATTTCTCTCAAAAGCTATGAGAAAGCTTTTAGCAGAAGGCAAGCAGGCAAGCCTTTAGCAGGGATGCCTAAGGGGCCTTTTCTTCAGTACGCATGTATGAAGCAGTTATGGAACCTTTACCTACATGTTTAATCAGAAACAATGCCTCTTTATTTTCGCTGCAGCTTCTTGCAGTGTATTGAGCGTAGGGGGTGGGAATAAATTATGGCATGGCATTGTGGGTAGAATAGCCTGGAGATCTGAAGATGGTTTGGCAGCCGCAAGTTCTAGCCCCTAACTTATGCTAGTGGTGAGCTAGACTTGTTTTTTAGGGGCTGGGAGCGGGACAATGGGGGCAAGAAGGCCCTTGCGGGTCCCTTCCTTGGAAATAAGGAGAGAGGGGCCCAGCCACTGATCCCCAAAGCATTTGGGCTGCGGCTCTTGGTCTTTAGCACTTTGTTGATCCACCCGGCTCCTAAAGGCCTCACCACGGGAGGGGGGGGGAGAGCGGAAGTTCCCTGTGGATTTCAAGGGAACTAGAAGGCCTTCCAAGCCAGCCTCCTTCTCAGCTCCTGGAATCCAGGAGCCTTGTTTGTTTGAAGCCCCGGATTTCGGATGGGGGCGCAGGTTTAGGGGCAGGGGCCAGGACTCCCTCTGAGCTGTGGAGTCTTGTGAGCAGCAATTCTGCTTGGTGAGCTGTTGGCATTAAAGTTGTAAGCTGCTGCATCCATGAGTTTGCTCTGGGACTATTTCTCCTGAGCGAAGAGAAAAAATGTGTGAGCTGGCAGCTAAAGAGCTGTGAGCTAGGCTCACACTCACTCAACATAGAGGGAACACTGCTTACAATGTTCCCTCTAAGCTGTGGAGCCTTGTGAACAAGAACTCTACTCGGTGAGCTACTGGCATGAAAGTTGTGAGCTACTTCAGAAGTCAGTTTGCTCTGGAGCCATTTTTCCTGAGCTGAGGCAAAAATGTGTGAGCTGGAGGCTAAAAACCCCCCAGTGAGGGAGGCTCACACTCACTCAGCTTAGAGGGAACACTGGCAGGGACTGGGCTGACGTGGGTGTATCCTCAGCGACAGATGTCCCTCCCCTGTCGATTGCGATTGGAAACAAAGCAGGGCCACTTGACCAACCAGACCAACCCAGTTGTATTCAGAAGCACACTTCATCAGACGATGAATCCAGTACAGTGAACAGAGCTACCTATAGCTGGTGGGCAGTGGTTCAGAATGCAAAATGGTACAAATCTGAGATCCAGCGACAGAATAGCAAAATTAACAAATTGAGCAAACCTTTGATCTGGGCAGCACAAGCGTGAGAAACCAATAAACGTGTGAAAAGGTCTGTAGATCCAGGCGGGCAATTGTGTTGGTCTGAAGCAGTAGAACCAAGCAGGAGTTCAGTGGCACCTTTAAGGCCAACAAAGTTTTATTCAGAATGGAAACTTTTGTGTGCTCCAAGCACACTTCATCAGACGAGGAATCAGGTACAGTGAGCAGAGCTACTTACAGCTAGTAGGCCGTGGTTCAGAATGCAAAATGGTACAAATTTAAGATCCAGTGACAGAATAGTAAAAATTAACAAACTGAGCAAACCTTTGATCTGGGCAGCATGAGCGTTAGAAACCAATAAAACAATAACACGTCAAAATGTGAGAAGGTCCGTAGATCCAGGCGGGCAACCGTGTTGGTCTGAAGCAGTAGAAGCAGGAGTCCAGTCCTACCTTTAAGACCAACAAAGTTTGATTCAGAATGTCAGCTTTCGTGTGCACACGAAAGCTTACATTCTGAATCAAACTTTGTTGGTCTTAAAGGTAGGACTGGACTCCTCCTTTGCGAGAATGTCTGTTCATCTCTCTCCTGGGCCAAAAGGAGAGCATTTCTGGCTGTGTGTCCCCCTCCCCTTTTTTTAAAAAAAATCCTTTTTCGCTTTGCCAATGGGGCACTCTTGGGTCGCTGCTGCTGCCTCGGACAGCTGGTGTCTTGGGCTGGGCGGGAAGAGCCAGGGAGAAAGAAAGTGTGTGGGTGGGGTGGGGAACGTAGGCCGAGTTTTTCTTCCGGGCTGCCAGCCGTCCTGCGATGGAAATGCATGGTGGGCTCTTTTTTACTTTCCCCTTCTCCTTTTCGGCCCCCTCTGACTCGGCCTGGGTGGGCAGCAGCGAGCAATTTGGGAGGCGCGGGAGCGGGGCCTTACCTGCGCGGGACTTTCACCTGACCTTTGGCGGCTCCGGCTCTGACGCCCCTGCGCGGAGAGAGAAAAAGTCCCGCCCGCGCCCTTTCTCTCCACAAGTCCTGCGGAAGAGGGGAGGGGAGGGGGAAGAGCGCGGGAAGGTCCCCCTCGCCCCAGGGGAGAAAGCTGGAAAACCAACACATTTTGGGAGCCATTAGCTCTTCAGAGGCGAATCTCCTCGGTGGCTTTTGCGCCTCGCAGGACGAAAGGGAGGGGGGGAAGGGAAGGGAACGAGGAGCTCCGACGTGCGCGCGCGCACCCCTCCCCGCCACACCCCCTTCCTCCGCCGTGCGCGCGCGCTCCCCCTCGCTGTCGGGAGCCATTCTTTTTCTCCGCCCCCTCGCAGCGCAGCAACACGGTCATTGTTTGGAGGGGGGCCCCCAGACCTGGGGGGGGCGGCCCCAGACCTGGGGGGGGCGGCCCCAGACCTGGGGGGGCCCGCCCCCCTCCCTACGCCACTGCTACGTATCCTCCCCTAGCTCCCCTGAAGCTCCTCCAGCTGGCTCCCAAAATAAAACTTAGCCTAAGCGTCTACCACGCTCCTTCGCATCCATGCTTTCTAATCAGTGTGGCTAAATAACGGGGAAATTGCATTCCTTGACTTCCGCTGCGTGCCACCCTTTGTTAAGAGGCAGGGGGAAATAACAGGATTACTTCCGGGGTCACACGCTGGGCATCGAGCTAGGCTCTGGCGAGGAGGGACTGCGGTGTTTGGAATTCTGCGCGCCGGGGGAGGCAGCTGAGCGGCGCCCACGAGTGCGGCGGAAGAGGCGGGTAGGATTCCGATTCCGGGCGACTCGCGAACCGTGTTGTGTCTGTTGGTTTCCATGGAAATGGAAATAACAGTTAAGGGAGGCGGGGCACCAGAGTGCGCAGACAATTCTCCACACTTTCATTTCCTCTCGATCTTCCACCACCCCCTTTCTTTTTTTAAAACCGTCAATAGTTTTGAGAGTTGCTCTCTTAAGGCTGTCGCTATTGCGGGGTTTCCCCCGGCCTTATGTAAGAGTTGCATTCCTTTAGTTGCATTCTTTTGTGGCACCGGAGGGGTGGGAGAAGGGACGAGCCGTGATGTACTGAGTAGCATTCTGATAGGCAGAAATATTTTTGATGCTCTGATGGGGAAGCTACGTCTCGGTAGACTTTAAGAGTGAGTATCAGTATTTTGCTTGCTTGGTTTTCCTGTTCTCTTCCTTCTGTCGTCTTGCATGTATTGTAGAATATGTAGAAAAAACAGAGGTATTACAGTTGCTGTATGCCCACTGGCTACTGTTTAAGAGGTGGAAAAGTTCCTGTTTAGGTCTGGAAGGAACATGTATTTCTTAATCCTTCGTGTATGGAGTACTGGTGTAGCTCTGAAACTGTGGTATTTGTAGCCAGAGGAAACCTAAGAAGCCACAACAACCCAGGGAAAGGGTCTCCTTGCCATGCTTCTGCATCTGATGGACTGAAGAATCAGACTGAGAGAGAAGTACTTCTCTGCATTGACCAGAGGCTGGCAAGGCAATCCTAGGCACTGCCAAGCTTTTCCTCATTGGCTGGCACAGTAAAGCTGGACATTGCCATGCATGAGGTCACAGTAGTGTCCAGCTTTTTTTGCCAGCCTAGGAGAAGTATGGCCAGTGAGGAGGAGCACAGGCAAGGTTGCACCTGGCTTCACATTCCTGGACTTGTGCTCTTCCTCAGCCAGGCATCATACGAAGCCAGTAAAGCTAAGCCAGCTGTTGCTTGACCAATGTTGCTCTTCACTGGCACCATTGGAGAAGGGCAGAGGCCCACTGGGAAAGGTAAAGTGGATGGCCAGTCTTTCCGGCTCCCAAACAGGATCACAATTCAAATAGATAAAAATAAACAGCTTTCTGGGTCACAGACAGGCTCTGGATCTCAAACAACTCCTCACCTACAATAATACAATATCTAATTTGAACATGGACAGCATTACCAAAACTTGCAATAAGCCCAGATTCCAACTTTTCTGCCTCATACATATGGACAACACAGTCACTGCATCTAATATCAACTACATAGGGGTGTCAAACGTGGCCTGCGGGCCATATCTGCCCCGCACAGGGCTCAAGTCCAGCTCCTTAACCTTTTGCTTCTTTTCCAGGGCTTGCTGCAGCCACACCATACCTTGCTTTTTTCCCCAGCTTCCTCAGTGGCACTTCATTTCCTGTGCAAGCACACTTCTTTGGAGGAAGAGAGGCACAGTGGGTGAGTGGAAAGATGGATGGATAGTGACAAGCAGGGCTTTTTTTGAGCAAGAACATACAGAAACAGTTCCGGCTGGCTTGGCGTCAGGGATGTGGCCTAATATGTAAATGAGTTCCTGCTGGGCTTTTTCTACAAAAAAGCTCAGTGTGAAACAATGGTGGCATTAGAGGGTGTGAGAAAATTTTGGTTTAATCTGAAAAGCACTACACATGCTAATGTCATTCAGTTCTCACAGCTGTTTGTAAATTCCTTTTATTATGTTGTGTGCTAATTTGCTGCTATTAACAGGTCTTACCAGTTGCCTTCATCCAGTCTTAGCTATATTTACTGCTCAGTTACTTATGCATCTTGATTCTAATTGGCCCCTCTGGACAACATTCTATATGTAATGGTTGGTGATTTTTATTTCAATGTATGTGAAGAAGTGTGGATGCACATGAAAGCTTATACTCAAAACTTTGATGTTCTTAAAATTGCCACTGGACTCAGCTCCCAAAGCAGACTATCATATTTTGTTCTCTGTTATTTACAGTTGGCATTCCAGACATAGCATGTACAGTAGATGTTGGTTATCCATCAGTTTCCAGGTGCAATTCAGAGTGCTGGTTCTTGCCTATAAGGTTCTAAATGACTTGGTGTTGGAGTACTTCACATCTTGTCCAGCCTGGCATTTGAGTCCCTTTTCTGAAGCCCTAATCTCTGGGCCCCCTCTGCAGGAGTTAGGCAGCTGTAGACTGTAATGATTTAAAGTTTTAAGTGTGCGTTTCTTTAAATGTTTGGTAAATTGCAGAAGAACAAGGTGAGTAAAGAGTGAGTGAGGTGATTGGTGATTGAGAGTGTATGGATAGAGCTAAGAAGTGTGTGTATGTAGAGAGAGAGAGAGAAGACAGCAGTTAATAGTCAGTTGTGGTGAGTCAGCGGTCTACCAAGTCTGAGAAGCAGTCTTCTTATTAGACTCTCTATTAGTGCTATGAAAGGCATTAAGATTCTAAAAGGAAAACAATACTTTAGAGCAGGTTTTGTTATGAGGGCCGGATCTGACATAAATTAGACCTTGTGGGGCCAGGCCATATCAGGCCAGGCCATGTGTGTATTTAAGATTAGGTAGCAGAGATATAAACTTTATAAATGACACAGACAAACACAATTTAAAAAAAAAAACTTGTAATAAAACATGCTTAAAACATTAGCACTTGCTGGTCTTAAAGGTGCTTTCTTTGTATTTCTCCCATGGGATCCAGCGAACTGGGCAAAGGAAGTTCTGACTCTTTCCTGCCCTCCTCAGGGGACCAGGAGGGGGAGGAGCCTCAGCCAATAGAAGGAAGAGAGGCTTGACTCAGTAGCTCTGTTGTGTGATTGAGGGAGCCTGGCAAAGAAAGCTATATCTCTCCTCCCTTCCTTTCCAAGGGAGAAACCTCAGCCAATGGAGAAAATAGAGGTTTTGCTCTGTAGCTCCTGTGCAGTTGAGCAAGCCTTGCAAAGCAAGCTGTTATGCAGAAGGAAGCAAGAGAAAGGGAGAAGGGAGCAGATGACAGCCAGTTGCTGATAGGAGCCCTCTGGGGGTCTGGTTTGCCTTCGGCCACATGTTTGACACCCCTGCTTTAGAAGACATATTAGCAACTAGAGAGAGTCAAAACCTGATATTGTCAAAATATTATAAGGGTGTGAGAGACAGAAGCTGACCGAATCCTGAGTTTAGAAGAGAAAGATTAAACTGAGTTAAATAGAATAAAGATTGAACGAAGTACATTCTGAAGAGAAAGGATTTGAGAATGAGGAGTGTGCGTGAAGTGAAGGAGAATGATACCTCAGTCAGAAGTTATTCATATACACTGTTTTATTCACTGAAGCTACAAAACATCTTGAAACTAATATACTTCTTATACAGATAAAGTTTTATTTCCGTTATTGTTAACTGGGAGTCACATGCTATTTAAATACTAGAGTCTCATCCTCAGGACAATGTAGTCCAACAAAGGAGCCTTAGAGCTTGGGCAAAATACCATGGGAAAGGTTGATAGGACTGAAATTAAATTCCTGATGGCCGTGTTGCATACCTTGAGTGAGAGAAAGAAATAACAAAAAATTTAAAGACATCATACCTATCCACACAAAAACAGAATTCATGGAGACCAAACAGTTCTTTTTCAGTGGTGGCAGATCATCTTTGCAATGCTTTCCCTCTTGAGGCTTTCCTGGTGCCTAGTTAATATCCATTAGGCATTTACAGACTTGAATAAAGAATTCTTTTTTAGTTGCCTTTTGCCTGATTGTTTTATTAATATAATTCTTGATCTTTTCCTTAAAAGCTTGCTAATGTTACTAAGTTCTTAGCATCATAATGCTATACATTATCTGTTTTATGTATTACCCCATTCTTTTCTCCTTATGTAGTTTCATTTTCTGTATCACTTGACATATATTTGATTTATGCATTCTTCCTAATTTAGTAATCCTAGTCCTTTTGCATTTCTTATTAGTTCTCTTGTGTTATTTGATTGCAATACTTTATATTATGTAATCCTCTTTTACTCTGTGAGAAAGGTGGACTGTACATTAAGTAAATTAGAAAATAAATTTTCACTGTATGCTGAGTTTGTTTTTTAATCCTTATCTTTTGTAGTTTTGTTTGCAGAAATGGTTCTGCTCCATGTGAAGCGTGGTGATGAGAGCCAGTTTTTGCTGGAAACAACAGGCAGCACTTCCATTGAAGATTTAACTTTAGCAGTGACAAGGATCTACAATGGAAGGCTCAAAGTTCAACGTGTTTGTGCAGGTATCAAGTTTATCTGTTGCCTTTCTGTTGTTCTCTGACTGTCCTCAGGAACACAACTGTCCTAATACTGACTGTAAGTTTGCTGTATTCTTGTTTGTAATTGACACTCTTTTCATATGAGTTCCTGTGCCAAAGTTCCAGTACATAGGATTTGGGTAAGGCTCCTGGATGCTTGTGGTAACTCTCACTGTAATGCTGGTGCCAGCATCCAAATTTTGGCCCTAGTGCAATAGTTTTCTGTGCACTACTTAGACTCTGTGGCGAGGTTGTGCCACAAAAGGCCTTGTGCCATATGTTGGAGGCAATGTGAAGGGGACAGTGATGGGAACTGGCTGTCACCCTTACACTAAATTATCTGGCCTCTTTGAGCCCTCATGAATTGCAGATGTGCAGTGCAGATGACAATCAGGGTTGTTTAGTTTTGTTCTTGATGGATTGCTGTGTTTTCTACTTGGAAGGTCTTCATGTGCTCTGTGGGCACAGGGACACTCAGCTATAGTTCTACAAGCAGCTACTTGAGCTACAATGTTATGCTGATCGCTTGGTGTTTCTTTAACTCTAGAATAAATCACCATCTTATTTCAAGTGAAATCTTTTTGATGTCCCCAGATTTCCTGTGCAGGATTCAAAACAGATGTAAATAATTTTTAAACATGACTGTGATAGTACAGATTTATACTCTGGTGCTATAATACTTCTTGATTTCTAAGTAACAATATTTCTTTTCTGCCAGTGGATGGACTTTTCTCTTCCCATGACAGAATGCTCCACAGCAGACTCTGCACTGAATCTAGAAGGTCCCCAGAAGCTGTATATATGGAAAGGAGGGGCATGGTAGCCTCTGTCCCATGTGTAGAGCTCTGCTTGCGGTTCTTTGGATCCAACTCTAGGAGAACAGAAACTTCTCAAATGTTCAGAAGGGTCTGATGGGAAACAACATTCTTATTCCATTTTTTATCTTCTTTTTTTAAAGAAATGGAAATGCTGGCAGAACATGGTATTTTATTACCTCCTAACATGCAAGGTTTGACAGATGAACAAATTGAAGAGCTGAAGTTGAAAGATGAATGGGCAGAAAAATGTATTCCAAGCGGTGGAAGTGTATTTAAAAAAGATGAAATTGGGCGAAGAAATGGCCATGGTAAATGCGACAAGGATACATATCTTGTCATAGTGGTCTTCAGTCCACAGGTTGGAAACCTGAAGTGGGTTGTGTATTGAAGATATTTATTCATTTTTATAGCAAAGTTAGCAGCCAGAATAGCCCAGGCTAGCGCTTGGGAGCTAAGCAGGGTCGACCACAGTCAGTACTTGGGTGGTTGACTACTAAAGAAGACTGGGATTGCTATGCAGCGTCCCTGATGGAAATCAGCATATTGTTCTTTCTTACACAGTATTGTCTTTGTTCTCTTATACTTATTACAGTCAGAGGTAATTGTAAATATCTTATCCAGAGAGACAGTAGTTGTAACGTCATATAAGTAACCAATGTCACTGCCTTAACTAATCCAAATATTAAATGTAGTTTGTTAAATGTATATATCAACATTATTTTAAGCTACATAAATGTGAGATTGGCTGAAGCAACAGACCATATATGTTGCTCTTATAAAGCTCCATATTACGGTAAGTCCCTTGTATCTAACTCAGGAAAATACAAATTACAGCTAGTAATGTAATATTCAGCTGGCACTATAGAACATTGTTACTATATAATAATAAAATGGATGACTCATGCCAATCATGAAATCTCCAAAGCCAACCTCCAACAGGTAAGAAAGGGGACTTTTAAATTCTTTCTAAATATACAGAACATGAGATCCTCAGATATCAAGTCGAGAAATGGCTTTATAAATTAACAACAAAAGGGAAAGTACCAAAATGGCCTGATGAGGCCTGAACATGCTCCAGAAAGCATGGAACATTGAAACCAGTTAAAGGAGGCAAATGGGAGACATGGAGAAAGCAGTCAGCAAAAGCTGCTGGGATATTTTAGAATTTTGAAGGTAATTCTCAACCCTGCACAAAGTTCCTTACCGGTCTCCAGCTTGTTCCCTCTAATGTCAAAGTTTATGGTTGAGTATTCCAGAATAAAATAAGTAGTCAGCTAGTTAGCTTTATTATTTTCCTGATTAGTGATTGCCACTGAACTACATAATCTGTTTTAAACTTTTTTTTAAATTTCTCTAATAAAGCTTCTTTGTTTTAACTGTGTGTGACATTGGAGAGTGACTTGAACTAAACCCAGTGTAAGCTTGGTTATGTTACTGCACCAAGGCAGGCTCAGCCATAACAGCATCTATAAGAGGTTTCCAATTTTTTTTTTTGAAATGTCCATGAGCTCTTGTCATTTCTGTGCCAGGTGAAGGTGCACACACATACACATAAAAATACAAAAAATACCCCTCAAAAGAGAAAGATTTAAGATTGCCCATCTCTCCAAATCCAAGGATATATCAGTAATCAACTTGTTATAATTTAGCATAATCAGATGTATGCAGAAGAATGTGATGTGATTTTTTTTTAATCCCTTCTCTTGTAGCCTCTTTAGAACCAAGTTTGCTTGACTTGGTTCTATTTTTGAAGCTCTGGATTGTTTCCTAGGATGTCATTCTAATTATAGTGGTGCTTTGGTGCAGAAGAGCGTCCTTATGTCAGCAGAAAGCTTTGCTTTCAGTGAATAGAATCATAGGATACAGCCCTCTATCTAGTTGTTAGAGAACTTCATTGACTAATATAAGCTTTGACTACATCTGGCATTTAATTTAGAGGCATTTCCAGTACATCCTTTGTGCAAAATTGGAATATTGGTTTTATGCAACATGTTTTGTACAATGACATGGGTATTAATCACGTCTGTTATTTTAAAGCTCCAAATGAAAAAATGAAGCAGGTTCTAAAAGCAACAACAGAAGAAGTCAAGGCACTAATTTCTAAGGTAATAAATTGTTAGACAAATACTAGCATTATAAAAGTAATTTCATTGATATTTTTAAACTTTTAAAATAATTATGCGTGTTCCTCAGTGGAACAGTCTTCTTTGGGAGGTGGTGGGCTCTCCTTCCTTGGAGGTTTTTAATCAGTGGCTAGATGGCTATCTGACAGCAATGCTGATCCTGTGAATTTAGGGGGAGTTATTTGTGAATTTCCTGCATTGTACAGCGGGGTGGACTAGATGACCCTTCCAGCTCTATTATTCTACACAGACCTTCTGTGTTGTCAAAAGAAGCTCCTTTAAGGATTAATGTGTGACCAGTATTTTTAAGGCTTGAGCTTGAGGGACTCTGTGCTAAGTAATAATGAGAATGTGCAGTACACCACTGCCCTTTGATATTGTTACTGTGGCAAACCCATGGAACAAATGATCCCAGTAACTCAAAAGTTGTATGTAAAATTACCCTACTTTATTGATACCTGCACATAGTTAAGTTTCTTTGGAATATCAAATCACTCAAGTTGATGAAAACAGTTTGTAGATCTTCTTATAGTCAAATATTTATTATGTCTAGCAAATGACATCAGATTCCTGAACTTAATTTTTGTTCTTGCTGTAAAGGTTGTTGATCCATTGTATTAGTGCCTACATTGCCATCTGTTTTTATCTTAATTGCTATTACGTTACATTGTTTTAATAATTAATTATGATACTGTTTTTAACTTGTTACCCACCCTGAGTCTTGTGGTTTGGGGAAGGGTGTGCTAGAAGTCTAATGATTAATTAGTAATGAAATAAATAATTTTGAAAACATAAGAATTTGTAAACTTGTAATTTGCTATAAAATACATGTTAATACAGGAGATCTCTGGTCTCCTGACTTTTTAAAACCTAGAATTGAGCGGAGGGGGGGTGAGGTGGATCTGCTAGTTTGATGGTGGGTTCCTGACATAATTGCTTCCCTAGCTCTTATTTGCCCTTCAGGAGAGGGAATACATCAGTTGTGGTTTGGGTTTTTTCCCCCCTTTAGTAAGGTGGCCCAGAATGGTGGCACACAATATTTGCTATTAATTAACCCAACAGTTGTTGTCCACAAGGAGTCTCTCTTCTCCTATGCTTCTATTTACATTTTTAAAGAGAAAGACGCTTACTGAAATCTTAAACTACCATTAATTTCAGAAGGTGAGCTAAGCACATGCTCAGTTCTTCCACACACACACATTTATACCCAAACACACTTTATATTCTTAATTTTGAATGGATCGCTGTCATTTGTTGCTTTGTAGATAATAATTCCAGATTTATAAAATGTATATATTTATGACTATTACATTCTCTAAAAAGTAATCTCATATATGGGTTACCCACTGAAAATCTGTTACAAATACTTTCTACAGCTCTTTTAAATTAAACCTTTAGAAATTAATGTGTCAGTTTATCCCTACTAATGTAAACTGCTATATTGTGCATACAATAAAACAAACCTTTACATGTTTCTTAATAAATTAGCATAAAATTAAGAGAGGCTTTACGCTCAAATGCCACGCTGATCCATATTGCAGAATGACTGGAAAACATTATTTTCTTTGTGCTTTGTTGAATTAAATAATGACTTCCGTCTATATTTCAGAAACAAGTTCAAGCTAATGTATATGTTAATATGGATATGGTGAAAGATGCTCTGGATCAACTTCGAGGAGCTGTGATGATTGTTTATCCAATGGGACTGCCTCCATATGATCCAATTAGAATGGAATTTGAAAATAAAGAAGATCTGTCAGGAACTCATGTAATAATTTACTTGGATTGCATTAATATTTTCTGGATTGAAAGATTGGGGATTTTACAGAGCATGTATTTATCATTTATTTTTTATTAGATTGCTAAATTGCTTCGTTTCAAGAGGTCTTTGCATCCTACTATCCATTTTATATTTTTAAAAAGGCTTTCTGTTGCTGGTGCTTCTGCAGGGGAAGATCTTAACTCCTGCCTTCTTCCACTAGGATCAGAGTATTTTTTTTCCTATCCCTTTTGCAGCCACAGAGCAACTGTACATTGCTACAGATTTCTTTACTAGAAAGCTGGAAAAAAGGAGTTTCTATTCTACTGCTTGTGAAAATTCAGTTAATGAATAAAACATGCTATACAAGCATGAAATCCATTTAAATTACCATTTAGTTGATTTTTAGGATCATGTAAATATAAAAAAGATTGGCTCAACAGTATCACAGTGGGATTGAAGAAAGTAGAATGGGACTTTCCACATTTGCCCCCTGAAGTTCTATTCCCAAGGGTCAGAAGACCTTCATGATCAGCATTGAGGGCAAAGTGGTGGATCCTCAGAAGGAGGACGGAATTGACAAGAAATACTTCCTCCTTCCTTGGTCCACAGTGTAAGTGGTGCTGTTCTGGTAGAACAGTATCTTTGGATTCAATATATTTTGCATTGTGGTTAGAAATGAAGTATGGAGGTATGAATATTTGTCACTGAAGGCACTGCTATTACTGGAATTAAATATAACATATGGCTTTTGAAACTAACTTAGCAAGGAAATAATGCATATATTATAGCATCCCAACACAGTGGAATCCAATTATGTTCCTTTGTATCCCACTACATATTCAATTCCACAGGGCCTGTAAGACAATCCTCTTCCGGCTAGCCTACACCTAACTGGGAAGCAAATGTAGCTTACTAGACTCCTGTTAATTATATTGTATAAGATTTGATGTTAAGGTTTTAAGGTTTTAAATGTTCTGACTTTTTAAACAGCTTATATATGTAAATGTTAATTTAAATTCTGTTTTATCGTCTGCTGTGAGCCGCCCTGAGCCATTTATGGGAAGGGCGGGATACAAATCATAGAATAAATAAATAAATAAAATATCAACAGAATCAGTCACCTGATAAGGAAAGGCAACCTTCTAGATAATTTAAGAGTAAGAATATGAGTATTATACTTAAAGCTATTTGTAAACCCTGGTGTTAAGTCTTACAGCTATAATGAAAGGTAACATAATAGAAATTATTAAAACAATTTATCATTCAACTGAATTTGTCCAAAAAGTCTTTCCGCTCTAGGAAGTTAATTCAAGTCATTCTGAGTTGACTTTCTCTTCATAGTCCCAGGAAGTTCTTAGCATTACGATTATTAAATCTGTGAACCAATTAAATATTTTAGTTGATTACTCTCTGCGTTTTAACCAATTAATTATTTAATGTACTTATTACATATTTTCATCATATGAACTTTTAATTTAATGAGGAATGCTTAAAGGTAATCTAGAATTTAAAAAAAAAACTCCCTAGCATTCTTTTGTCAGAACAGGCACTTTGAATAACTTGTATTTCAACCTGTTACATTAACTCACCAAGATACAAACAACTATGCCCTTAACTTATAGCCACAGTGACTAAAATTTGCAGTTAAGATTCATTTCCCACTGTTAATTAAGTGAAGTGTTAGTTGATTGATTTTCCAAGTAAACAAAGTTAAAGCTGCAGCCTGCATGTAGGTTACATGACCCTTGGTTTGCACTGACTCTATGAGATACTTGTGTTCCTTCAGGAAGCAAGGTCTCCATTGCCAAAAGAAGATGCCCTATGAATGAGGGATTAACTCAGGATTCGTGCAAATGAACCTAAGGGCACCCGTCGCTATAAGAGGGAGCGCTTCCTAATTCTTTCCCAGCCAAACTAATCTTTCTAGCCAAAACTAATCTTGTTCTTGTTTTTTCTGTGTCATGTTGTGTCTTTTCTCCATTTTTTATTTATTCAGTTTCTTTCCAACTCACTTTACTATCTTCTCAGATTCTTTTTCCTCTTTTTCTTTCTGGCGGCGGCAAAGATTACTGTGTACTCCATCAGAAGAGTGGCCACCTCTGAAGTACTAGGACACCCATTAAAGACTTTTGTCCAGCTGCAGCATGCATTTCTTTTTGCAAAACATTACAGATTGCCCTGATGCAGCTTTTGGGAGACTCAACAACATATCATTTCTGTACAGCTTCCTCTGCGCTAGCAGTGTTCTCCCTCCTTTGCATGGACAGCCTACTTTGAAGCATTCCACTATTTATTGGACACATTCCACTGCTGATGTAGAAAGGAATGCAGGGCCTACTGTGATCTTCTTGTCAGTGAATGAAGAATGGCCTGTCCCCACTGGGGCATAGGACCTCTCATTTTTAGGGACTCCAGGTTATCTCAGTTGCTTCTTTCTATCTCCTTTTTCTGTCCTCCTGATGTCTTTTGCTGACACACATAAAATACTGTAAGGGGCTTCCTCCTATGATATGGAGTAGTTTCAGGTTCATCTGCACAAGTCTATAGTACTCTGGAGAGTTAACCCATTGTTCATAGGACACCTCCCAGCCACGAAAAAAGGATATTTCCTGTATCTTCAATATTCGTTTCTGCCAACTGGAAAATTATGTTTGCTGTCAAAATGCAATTTTATACCAACTAGCATTCCAGCAATTCTGTTTTTTTTTTAAAAAAATGATCTAATTGTGTGACTACTTTGAAGACCCATGGTTAGAGCCAGTAATATTACTACTGACATGAAAAAACATATTTGTCCAATCCCTTAGCCATGATGTTTTAAATATATTTACAAACCTGTACAGTAGAGGGATGTTTTAATATTAACACGTAGCTACCCATTTAATCACTTATAGTTCTATCATAATATAGCTGTTATTCTCTTAATGTATCAAAATATGTGAGCTGGATTTCCTATACAGTAGGCTTCCTTTTCCTCATCTCTTGTTCAGTTGAAATATTTAAGCTGGAGGCCAAGTTGTTCCCTTAGTCCATTAAAGGGAAACCTGTACAGTTTGTAATTTTTGTATTTGTTATTGGAAACTCCATACACATTATGCATTTCCTTGCATTTGACATTTTTTCACAGGCTGCTCTTGAAGTTATTGAGGAACCAGAGGCACAGTTGTGGTGGGCGGTAAAGGAGCTGAAAAGAACAAATCAGCTTTCTGACTATGTGGGCAAAAATGATAAAACAAAAATTATTGTCAAGATACAGAAAGTAAGTACAAGCCTTTTTGTGGTTCTGCATTGGTTGTCCAGGGCTTTGTCAAGACTGAGCAACGGTTCATTGAATTACAGTGCTGTTTCTCATGGTTCCAGCACTAATCTTTACACATGCCCTATGCATGATGGGTCACAAACAACTTGGTTGTTGTTGTTTTTAACTTGGGAACAGTGTTCCCTCTAAGCTAGCGTGAGCTAGCTCACAGATTTTTAGATCACACATTTTTGTCTTAGCTCAGGAAGGATGACCCCAGAGCACACTAATTTATGCAGTGGCTTACAACTTTAATGACAGTAGCTCACAAAGCAGAATTTTTGCTCACAAGACTCTGCAGCTTAAAGGGAACATTGCTTGGGGGTATAATGGAAAAAATTAGAATTGCATCTCTGCCATACAATATGGGGATGGGACGGTGGCTCAGTGGTAGAGCATCTGCTTGGGAAGCAAAAGATCCCAGGTTCAATCCCTGGCATCTCCAAAAAAAGGGTCCAGGCAAATAGGTGTGAAAAACCTCAGCTTGAGACCCTGGAGAGCCACTGCCAGTCTGAGAAGACAATACTGACTTTGATGGACCAGGGGTCTGCTTCAGTATAAGGCAGCTTCATATGTTCATATATGTTCAATATGGCAATCATTAATGCTCAGGCAATGGTTCTTTTGTGATGGCAATTCATTGTACTACTTATTCTGAAATGCCTGTGTCTGTTTGAGTTGACTATAAGGTTCCTATCAGAAAATACTCAGAATTAAAACATGATGGGGAGTGAAATCTGCTCTTTGTCTCTAATGAGCCCACCCATTGAAAATCAATTGGGCTTTTATTTTTTATTTATTTTATTTCATTTGATTTATATCCCGCCCTACCCCACCGAAGCGGGCTCAGGGCGGCTTACAACATAAAATTCTAACAATAAATCAGCTTAAAATACATTAATAGTTAATACAATAAAATACATTATCTGCATAATCCTATGTTGATTTTGGATTTTTACTTACAGCAACAATTCCATCTTTATTTTCCCAGAAAGGACAAGGTGCTCCAGCCCGAGAACCTGTTATAAGTAATGAAGAACAAAAACAAATGATGCTTTATTATTACAAAAGACAGGAGGAACTAAAGGTATTGGGTGTTGCTGAAGTATGTATACCATATGTATCTGAAGATAATGCAACTAAATGATTTTTAAATTTATAACATTGTGCTCTTTTCCCCCCCAGAAATTAGAAGAAAATGATGATGATTCCTGTTTAGATTCTGAATGGGCTGACAGTCATGCTTTGAAAAGACATTTTCATGGTGTAAAGGACATCAAATGGAGACCAAGATAAAATGAGTTGTATAGATTTATTTTTAACAAAATTCATGAATCTACTGGTTATAGTGGATATATGAATACAAATCTGTGCATTGTATATTCTTAATTGTAGTGCCATAGAAGAAATTTATTATGGAGTTTGGTTCAATATTAGTCTCAGTCTTATGCACAAGCCACACTTTACCAGTAGAACGGGTTGTGTTGTGTTGTGTTGAAAATCAGTTTTAATAGACTATCAGATCAGATGCTTACATTTTAAAAAGCTGTCATACTAATAAATAAGTTTGTCCTTGTTCTGCAGTTCTTCTGGTCCCTTTGTTCCACTGATGGCATGCTTTTGCAACATTCAGTATCTCTTTGAAGCAACATTTCTAGACAGTCCACTTTCATACTTTGGCTGATGTGTCCTGGGATGAAAAATTGGGGGAGAATCCTACTAACCAGGTTCTTCTTATGGGAGGGAGACTAATTTCTAGGGAAATAAACTAGAAAAGAGCAAGATTCTAGTAGCACTTTAAAGACTAACAGAATTTGTGGCAAGGTATGAACTTCTGTTGAGTCAACTGCTCACTTCTTCAGATATCTGAAGGAGCAGTGTCACCCCATCCAGGCATGGTCATCTAACTCCTGTAAACGCTGCCTGTTTTATGAAATGGCATCCCTGAAAAGTTGAGGAAAGCCTCTGCCTTGACAGCATTGTGAAAGGGCTGTAAAACTACTTCTCAAGAAGGTTTTAAAGCTTTTTCAACTTGGGTGTTTAGTTTTTAATTGCTATTGTGAGTGTTAACTTTGTTGCCTACCTTAGGTCCCCATTGTTGGGAACAATGTGGGGGGGTGCTGATTCGTGGTTTGTTCTGAACTAATTTGGACCTTGGTGATTCATTTGGTTCATTTTTAAGTTTGTTTTCCTAGACAGCCTGGCACTGATTCAATGAATTCCTAAGCAGTGTTGGGGATAGACTTCTTGGAGCCCGAGAAACACCCATAGCAGCTTGATTGGCAGCTCCAAGAGCCAGTCACAGAGCTCCCATTCTGCAGCATGAAAATAGAAGAGTTAGTTGTGTGAGCTAAAGCTGAGTTTTCATGGGGGGCATGTGCTTTGGGAAGGCTATAACTCTGAAATCCTAAATTCAGTCTGCCAAACTTGGAGGGTAGGTGGAGGACAGCCTGGTGAAGACTCCCGGTGAGTTTTACATTTCATGAACCATGAACCGCTTCAGAAATCAAATTAATCACAAAACAAACCACCATTTTCCTGGTTCACACCGATGGATGGATGGAACTACATGACCACCAGCATTCTGAATTGCTGGACTGTTGTACACGGGGGAGTTGCCAAACCATTGACAATTGCTGTTTGCATGCATACCTGAGACCCAATGGCTAATCAATGTTGAGAGTTCTAATATTGCCCATCTTCTCGTAGCAGTGCACCCTATTCAGCAAACATAGGGTAGGACTAGAAAAGAGTGAAAGTCCAGGATCACCCTAAAGACTAACAGAATTTGTGTCACTGCTCACATCTCATGAAAGCTTATACCCTGCCACAAATTTTGTTAGTTTTTAAGGTGCTACTGTTGCTCTTTTGTACTGCTACAGAGAGACTAACACAACTACCCATCTTGATCTATCTCCATACAGTAGGACTGAACTTATTCTGTGAATATTTGAAGATGAACAAAATCTTGTAGCCAACAGTCTTTTTAATGATAGATTTCTGAAGAAGCAAAACAGCAACAGAATGTGTTGTTCCAACTAAAATTATAAAGACTTCACCAGGAAGTTCATATGTGGTCTGAAAGAACTTGGTAAAGGGAGCATTTTTCAGTCTCATGGTAATAAAAAGATTTATTTACTTTTGCTATAAATGGAAACATGGAAAAATATGAAGATTGGTATCTTTGGAGCAGTGTTTCCCAGATGGTTTGATCAGTCTTAATGGATTCCAGAAAGTATACAAACCATTTCAAATAATGGTTTCCTTTTAGATTAACAATATTTTGGTCTTTTTAGCATGGAAAAATAATGGCAAATTTCACAAATAGTTTGGAGCTTTTTAAATTTTCATATTTTTTTCAGTGTCTTACAGAGCTGTCAGCAAGCATTCTGCATTACATCTTCCAGTGAGATAACTAGTTTTCACATACAAATGGATTTTTAAGCAGGATTTCGCAAAATAGAAAAACAGCATAAGGACCTTTCACTAGACTCCAGATTCAAAAGGTGGTGGGTACTCAGCCATTGCATCACAAATTCTTCATCAGTGTATATTTTCCCAGTAAGCTTTGCTTTTACAGGTGCTATTGAACCACTAAGTACAACTTTTCCCTGTAATTTTCAGTGGAAGGATGATGGCAGTCATATTCAGGAACAGGTCCCTCATTTGCACAGCTGTCCCAAACTAAATTACCTTTTCACAAAAACTTATTTTTGTTCTTTTTCCAAAGGCTATGTGCTCTTCTTTCCACTATGATAGAACACATTTGGCAGTAAATTGTGCTTATGGTGGACAGACCATGTGGCATAAAACATTGATTAAAAATATAAAATCTTGCAAACATTGACTGTGCTTCTGGGAGAACTCATAGGCTTGTTGATGCATTTCAGGATTTCCTTATTATTCAGGTACATAAATCAGAAAGCATAAGCTCTTGAAATATAATGATGGATGGACAATCTGTAGGCACTGCATTGTGCTGTAGAGGTGGTTGAAAATATGACAGTATGCTACACAAAGGAATTTAACTCGGTAATGGCATTATTCTTCTGTGGTTTTCTGTTTTGCTGGACAGAAGCTCAAAGGATATTATAGTAAGCTAGCATATGTGTGTATTGAGCCATCAAGTTGCTTATGACTTATGACCATATGAATGAATGATCTCCAAAACATCTTATTGTTAACTGCCTTGCTCAAGTCTTGCAAGCTGAGGATTGTGGCTTCTTTTGAGTTAATGCATCTCATGTTCGGTCTTCCTCTTTTTCTGCTGCCTTCTACTCTTCCTAACGTTTTTCCAGTGACTCTTGTCTTATAATGTGACCAAGTATAATAGCCTTGGTTTAGTCATTTTACTGTCTAGGAGTTCAAGCCTGATTTGATCTATAACAGGGTTGTCAAACGTCTGTCCCATGGGCCTAATCCAGCTCCCAGAGAGCTCCAATCAGGCCTGCCAGAAACTAGACATTGCCTGCTCCCTTCTCCTTGCCTGCTTCTTTCAGTCACCATTTCCTTTGATTGATTGGGAATTTTGAACTTAGACTTCCCAGATAGTGGGCTAATACTGACCACTATAGATGGCTGTCTCTCTATTCTTGCATTGCCACATAGGAGTTGTAGTTATTTTTCTGGGGAAGACTAAAGTTTTGTAGACAAATACATAGCTCTCAGTCTGTGTCATGGTGCCTTCACATGTTTTTGACCAGTACATGAAGCAATTTATATACAAAAGCTCACAAATGCCCAGCCATTTCATGTTTTCCTCTGGGTCTTAGACTCAAAGCATTGACCACAAGATTTCTGTAATGTCAATAAATCAAGAGTAGGTTTGTAGCTTACAGACACAAACCTGAACAGTATAGTCAAGATTGCTACAGCACAGACATTGTCTCCAGTTTTTTAAGCAATAATTCAGAGCAAGAGGTGTCAGTTACCAAAGACTTAAATAAAATATTGCAAACGTGCTAATGTTTTACATTTAAAAAAATATTTATTTTAAATAAAAATAATTGTCTGAGCCCTTTAAAACTGATGGTTATCTGCGTCCTTCGCCCTCTTTTTTGCTTCCTTTTGCATCACAGCTTGCTTGCTAGACTCTCGATCACACAGGAGCTACAGAGAAAACACTTCCCTCCATTGCCTGAGGCTCCTCCCTTGGGGAGTAAGAGAGGGAGGGAAAAAGCAAGAGCTTGCTTTGCCAGGCTTTCTCAATTGCACAGCAGAGCTACTGAGCTACTCTCTTCCCTCCATTGCCTGAGGTTCCTCCCCCTTTTCATCCCCTGGGCTTACTTTGCTCAGTTCCCTCCATTGCACAGAAGAGCAACAAATAAAGCAACTTTAAGACCAAAGTTTTATTCAAGGTATGAGCTTTTTGCCTTGCTACAGAGAGAGAGAGGTTTGTTGGGATTGTTATGATAGGGCTCTCTTAGGTGCAATGGGGCTGCCCTCTTTTTCACTGTATTCATGCCTTCATGATCCAGTCTTTCTCAGTAGGAAAGCAATGTGATCTATTTAGATAAGGAATAACAAGAAACCAGTGAGGTGGATTAGGCTAAGAGTGTGTATCCAGACCAAGTTCACCCAGCACATTTCCTTTGTAGACTGGGAATTTCGAACCCAGACTTCCCAGATAGAAGGTTGATACTGACACTGTAGATTGCTGCCTCTCTCTTCTTGTACTGTCACACAGCAGTTGTAGTTATTTCCAGGGATGGAATTCTAGCAGGAGCTCCTTTGCATATTAGGCACACAACCCTGATGTAGCCAATCCTTCAAGAGCTTACCAAAAAGAGCCTTGTAAGCTCTTGGAGGATTGGCTACATCAGGGTTGTGTGGCCTAATATTCAAAGGAGCTCCTGCTAGAATTCCACCCCTGGTTATTTCTCTAGAGAAGACTATGGTTTTGTAGACAAACACAGAGCCCTCGTGCTTTCACATATTCTTGACTAGCATACAAAGCAACTTGTGTACAAAAGCTTACAATGCCCAATCATGTCATGTTTTCCTCTCGGTCTTAGGCTCGAAGCATTGACCATGAGATTTCTGTAACGAGTGTCAATAAAGCAAAAGCAGGCTTTCAATTTACAGATGCACACCTGAACAGCTACAGCACAGACATTATCTTCCAGATTTTGATGCAATAATTCAAAGCAAGAGGTGTTAGTTACCAGAGACTGTTAAGTAAACAAAATATTGCAAGAGTGCTGTTCAAGCATGTTTTATTTTTTAGTCAGAAAAAATCTTTAATTGTGTTTGTGTCCCTTATAAAGTTTATATCTCTGTAACCTAGCATTGTGCTTTATGACACGCATGGCTCAGTCCAACAAGGTCTTATGTCAGATCTGGCCCTCATAACAAATTAATTTGATACCCCTGGTCTATGGTATTGGTAAAACTCTCCCACAACACTACATTTCAAATGAATTAACTTTCTTCCTGTCAGCTTTCTTCATTGTCCAACTTTAACAACCAAACGCAGTAATGGGAAATACTATCAAATGAATTATCTTGATCTCTGTTTCCAGTGACACACCTATATTCTAGCTCCTTCATGGCTGTCCTTTTAGTCTCAATCTCACTCTGATTTCAGAAATTATTACTTCTATCATCTTTAACTTTATCAGTAGTCATTTCTTCACTATTTTTTGCCAGTAATATGGATTATCATCTGTATATCTCAAATTGTTAATGATCTTCTTCGTGGTCTCTGTGCATCACACTGATGGGATTTGGCGCCAGCGCCGATCTCGATCGGTAAACTTAAAAGCTGCGAATTTCCATGCTGGCGTCCCAGTGTGCATGCCCAGAAGCCCGACTGCGCATGCCCACTGAGACGGGTGCGGACATCCCGCCAGTTCTCTTCTGACCGCCGCGCTGATCAGTTGATCTTTTGTCACTTCGGTCAGTGAACTGCTTTTTTCAAAAATATTTATAGATATAGTTATAGTTGTTATAGTTAGTTAATTATAGTAATAGGCTTTTTGGGGAGCGTGGGTGCGAAGACCTCTATTTTTTCTCCCGCTCTTCCACCCCCCCTCCCCCCTCTTCCCCCCAATCCGTCCTTCCTTCTATTTTCGTATGGAAAGACATTGGGGATTTTTCCAGAGGTGTTCTAAGTGTGGGAGTAAGATCGCCCCACCTGACGGACATTCATTGTGTCTACTGTGGCTTGGGAAGCTCCATAGAACGGACTCTTGTGCGCACTGTGCGAAGTTCTCTAAACAGACCAAAAAGAACAGAGCTGCCTGCCTTGCAGCAGCCCTTATGGAACAGGCACTATTCCCTCGGAAACTGCCCTCAGCAGAACGGGTCGAGCAACTGACCACATCGGCTGACCCATTGGCATTGGTTGAGACCGATCGTCCCCTTTCCGACCGCCCTCACAAACGCTCGGGCTTGGCTGCTATGTCAGATTCCTCTACGCCTGCTAAGAGGCATAAGGAGGATAAGTGCGCTCATGACGAGAAGAAGAAGAAGGCTAAGAGATCAAATAAGCCAAAGCATACCAAATCCGTCTCTCCAGCTCTTTTGGTCTCTCCATCGGACCCGACGGCACAGATCGTTCCTCCACTGAAGCTATTCGCCTCACCAGGTCGTTGGCTAAGTCCTCCAATCCTCACCTCAATGTCGACGGAGCTCATCATATCCGCTGACTCTGATCGGGAGATTGAACTGGCACAGCGTTTCGGTACCAAGAAGAGCCCGCCTGATTGATCCTGAAGGGTAGCTGAGGTGTCTAGATCCTGGAGCCCGCTTCCTCAAGGTTGACTGCATGATTCACAAAGGGACCGATCTTCAAGAAGCCGCTCTCCTCCGCACTGCTTGCCTTCACAAATCCCATGGGATCAGCGTCAGTGGCAGTATTTATACGGGGCATATACCATGCAACCTTCCTTTCCTTGGCTTCCACCTCGCCAGATAAGAATAATAATAAGTTTTATTTATATCCCACCCTGCCCGCCGAAGCAGGCTCAGGGCGGCTAACAGGACATGGTATATACCGTGATCAGTTATACAATTCATAAAAGATACAGTTTAAAAATTACATAAAAATTATAAAACCATAGTAAATTAAAGATGGACTGGGGTCAGCTTTCCAAAGCTTCTCATCGATCCCGAACCTCTTACCGACCATCTAAAAGAGCACCTTCTGCGTCGGTGTTGAAGCCGCCCGATGTTGAGCCTATTCGACCCTGTCGGGACCCCACTTTGGAGCAGTCTAAGGGCGGAATAACAGAGCCTGTGTCATCCCCAACTCCACATTTATTGGAGCGCTCTGATTCTTCTGATGCGTCACCCAGGTCCATTGAAGGGTTGACGCCGGAGGAACAGGAAACAACGTCTTCACCTGGGGAACCCTCTCCACCACAAAAGATAGTGGAAGAGCAACCCATTTCGCCCTCGGAGGACCTAAAGTCTTATGGCAATCTTATCAAGCGTATGGCTCAGTCTTTGTCCCTCACTACGGTCCAAGCTCAACCAGTGGTTACAGATACTGTATTTGACATAGTTCAAATGGACACTTCTACTGCAGTAGCTCTACCACTCACTACTGTCATGAAGGTGCTGTCATGCTGCATACTGCAAAATCTTCTTGGGAGAAACCAGCTTCCACACCCATCTCATCTCGCAGACTGGACCACATGTATCGCATTCAAGAGTCCATGTGGACAAAGGAGACCCGATAGATGTTGTTTACCATGACTTCCAGAAAGCTTTTGATAAAGTTCCTCATCAAAGGCTCCTTAGAAAGCTTGAGAATCATGGAGTAAAAGGACAGGTCCTCTTGTGGATCAAAAACTGGCTGAGTAATAGGAAGCAGAGAGTGAGTATAAATGGGCAGTCTTCGCAGTGGAGGACGGTAAGCAGTGGGGTGCCACAGGGCTCGGTACTGGGTCCCATGCTCTTTAACTTGTTCATAAATGATTTAGAGTTGGGAATGAGCAGTGAAGTGGCCAAGTTTGCGGATGACACTAAATTGTTCAGGGTGGTGAGAACCAGAGAGGATTGTGAGGAACTCCAAAGGGATCTGTTGAGGCTGGGTGAGTGGGCGTCAACGTGGCAGATGCGGTTCAATGTGGCCAAGTGCAAAGTAATGCACATTGGGGCTAAGAATCCCAGCTACAAATACAAGTTGATGGGGTGTGAACTGGCAGAGACTGATCAAGAGAGAGATCTTGGGGTCATGATAGATAACTCACTGAAAGTGTCAAGACAGTGTGCGTTTGCAATAAAAAAGGCCAATGCCATGCTGGGAATTATTAGGAAGGGAATTGAAAACAAATCAGCCAGTATCATAATGCCCCTGTATAAATCGATGGTGCGGTCTCATTTGGAGTACTGTGTGCAGTTCTGGTCGCCGCACCTCAAAAAGGATATTATAGCTTTAGAGAAGGTGCAGAGAAGGGCAACTAGAATGATTAAAGGGCTGGAGCACTTTCCCTATGAAGAAAGGTTGAAACGCTTGGGACTCTTTAGCTTGGAGAAACGTCGACTGCGGGGTGACATGATAGAGGTTTACAAGATAATGCATGGAATGGAGAAAGTAGAGAAAGAAGTACTTTTCTCCCTTTCTCACAATACAAGAACTCGTGGGCATTCGATGAAATTGCTGAGCAGACAGGTTAAAACGGATAAAAGGAAGTACTTCTTCACCCAAAGGGTGATTAACATGTGGAATTCACTGCCACAGGAGGTGGTGGCGGCCACAAGTATAGCCACCTTCAAGAGGGGTTTAGATAAAAATATGGAGCAGAGGTCCATCAGTGGCTATTAGCCACAGTGTATGTGTGTATATAACATTTTTTGCCACTGTGTGACACAGAGTGTTGGACTTGATGGGCCGTTGGCCTGATCCAACATGGCTTCTCTTATGTTCTTATGTCCAGTGCAGACTTCCTCTGCACCCATCCCAAGCCGAATTCCGTAGTTCTGTCCTCATCTTCCAAAGCGAAGAAGACACACTCTGCTCCACCAGACAAGGAGGGGGGAAAATTGGATAACCTAGGAAGAAGGCTGTACTCTGCTGGCTCCCTGGGTGTGAAAATTGCCAACTACTCCGCCTGCATGGGTCGATATCAATACACTCTCTGGGAGCAGGTTTCCAACATTTTCCCAGCCTCCCGGAACAGAGCATGTCTGATCTGCAGAAGATTCAAAAGGAGGGAATGACTCTGGCTAAGCAGCAACTCAACTCGGCCAAGCACTCGGGTGACACCTGTGCCAAGACCCTGACAACGGCCATCACTTTATGACACCATTCCTGGTCACGGTCTACCCTTCGATGGCAATGGCCTCTTCAGCTCCAATACTGACTCGGTGCTTCAGGAGATAGATAAGAGTATCCGAACCTCCAGAAACCTGGGGGTTTCCACGCTGGGTTCCCAAGTTAAACGACCTTGGCCCAAACTGTGGAATAAAAAACCTTACTCAAAATCTCCTTCAGAGCAATCTTGGCGCCCAAAATCGACACCGCCATTCACCAAGCCTTCATATGGAACCAAATCTAAATACTCTCCTTCTTCAGCTCAATCTTCGCATCAGAAGGGCCCTAAACAGCCCAAGCAGGGGCTTTGACTGCCTTTTGTCCTTACTCCCTTCCCACCCGTCTTCCTTAGGCCATACCCGTCTCTTTTCCTATCTCCCGGCATGGACCTACATCACTTCAGACCAATGGGTCCTATCCATAATCCGAAGGGGTTACATGATCGAATTCCATCAGAATCCAACCACCCTGACATTCGTTTCCACCAGCCCTTCAGACACCTTGCGACAGGAAGTTCAGTCTCTGCTTCTCAAACAAGCCATCAAACAAGTTCCATTAGATCAAAGGGGACTCGGTTTTTACTCTCGCTACTTCACTGTCCCAAAACGAGACGGAGGTCTTTGGCCCATCATGGACCTTCGAGCCTTGAACTTGTTAATCACCTACCACAAATTCAGAATGACCTCGTTACCCAACATACTCCCTCTTCTCAATCACGGAGATTGGATGGCCACGCTGGACTTACAGGACGCGTACTTCCATATCTCCATTCACCCCTCTCACAGGCAGTACCTCAGATTCACCATTGGAGCAGCCCATTTCCAGTATCGGGTATTGCCCTTCGGCTTTTCTACAGCCCCCAGGATTTTCACCAAGACTATGGTGGTTATTGCAGCCCATCTGAGATTGCAGGGAATAACCCTGTTCCTGTACATAGACAATTTGCTCCTCATGGCAGAATCCAAGGTCCGTCTTCTGCAGCACATTTTCATTATTCTCTCTCTGCTTCGGGAGCTGGGACTGCAGGTCAACCAAAAGAAGTCACACCTTCAACCCTCCCAGAGGGTGCAGTTTATAGGAGCCATAATAGATACCAATGTTTGCAAGGCCTTCCTGCCTCCAAATCGAGCGGACGACATAATCAATCTTGTTCGGGCCGTTCAGCACAGACCTACGGTCACAGCACGTCAGGTACAGTGTCTTTTGGGGCCTCATGGTGGCCACTACTTAGGTTCTGGTCTTCGCCAGGCTGCATATGAGGACTCTGCAACTATGGTTCCTCAAACACTTCAAATGCAACCACAATTCTCCATCTCGGCTGATTACCATCCCTCCAGAAGTTCTATCCTCTCTAACCCGGTGGCAACAGCGGCAGAACCTGATGGAGGGGGCTCCATACTTTCATGAGGGGCGTTTCGATCCCGGACATTTGCAAGGCTGCCACCTGGTCCTCACCGCATACCTTTGTGAGTCACTATGTGCTGGACCTACGTTTTCGCCAGGACTCGTCGGTGGGCCGTGCTGTTCTGCAGTCTCTTTCCTGCTGATGGACCGTTGCACCCTCCTCCAGGTAGGAATTTGGCTTGCTAATCTCCCATCAGTGTGATGCACAGAGACCACGAAGAAGATAAACAGGTTGCTTACCTGTAACTGATGATCTTCGAGTGGTCATCTCTGCAGTCACACTACCCGCCCTCCTTCCCCTCTGCTGCCGGTCCATCTTGGGTTTATGCAGCGGTCAGAAGGAACTGGCGGGATGTCCACGCCCATCTCAGTAGGCATGCGCAGTGGGGCTTCTGGGGAAATCCGCAGCTTTTAAGTTTACCGATCGCGATCAGCACTGGCGCCTAATCCCATCAGTGTGACTGCACAGATGACCACTCGAAGATCATCAGTTATAGGTAAGCAACCTGTTTTTTCTTCTCCCTATTTTTCACTCACCTCCATCTAAATCTAATCCCGTTTTCCTTATATGTTCAGCATATAGTTTGAACAGATAGGGAGATAAAATCCTTGTCCGACACCTTTAAACTAGTATAACTGCAGATTTATTAATTAGGAATCAGTTTAATAAATGATGCCATACTAAACAGGGACCAACACATACATGTAACTGGGAATAGTGGGCAAATAGTGGTGGGCTTTATGTGTATTAGTCAAAGAGAAGGATTTTATTAGTTACTATTACTGCTGTTAAGGTTAGCAGATGGATGGATAGGTATTGAAGCTGTTGTGATGGGAAAGGGTCCTCTTCTGATGTTTTCCCATCCTTTGTTCATCCTCCGATACCTACACTCATCTGCAATTCCTTTGTCCAGAGTAGAATTGGGATTGGATATGCTAAATAAACATATCAAGATTCTGAAATCTGCCCTTGATAGATGCTGCTTTCAGATTGCTGTATGCCCAGAAGAGAGAAACAAGGGTGTTTGGGGATGGCTAAAAGTCTAGAGCCTGGAAGAGGAATTTTACCAAGTATAGCTTCCACTGTCACTACAGAGTTTTGACCTTGCAGCCTTCATGGAAAAACAAGTATTTGGGGTTGGAGTAAAATGGGGTGAGGAATTAATTTGATTTAAACTAATAGGCAATTATTTTGTGGCAGACTTGATGATTTTATAAATTTTTGTAGAGTGTTTTTTGTCTTAGTTTTATTGAAACTATGTTTACAAGTGCAAAGATTTTCAGTGGGGCATCTCATTTCTCTTTCTGTTTCCCTTCTCTGAAAGCTTCCATAGCCTCTCCCCTTTTCTGCTTCCTTCCTACTAGTCCAAGTTGGATGGTTGCAACTCCCCCCCCCCACCTTTGAGGGAGCACATCACTTTCCCCTGTACTACCCTCTCCACACTATTTCCATCAACCAGTCTAACATGTTCCATTCTTCAGCAATGCCAAGCTTTCCTGGATGAGGCAAATTGTTTAGATCCCTTCCAGTCCAGGTTTAAGCCTGGTTATGCAACCGGAACAGCCTTCATTGCCCTTGTTGATGACTTACAGTGGCAGATGGATGGAGAGAATGCTGTTCTGTTGATTCTCCTGGACTTCTCATTGACCATCAGTCATGATATGCTTCTGGACTGGGGTTAGAAAGCACTGTTATGTGGTGGTTCTGGCCATAACTGGAAAGTAGGTTTCAGAAGGTGGTGCTGGGGGACTGCTCCTAGCCCCTGGGACTTTGACTTGTGGGAGTCCTGTAAGGTTCCATCTTGTCTCCTATGCTCTCTTAAAACTACATGAAAATTCTGGGTTAGATCCTCCAGAGATTTGGGCTGAAGCATCATTGATGACATTTCACACTATTTCATGGTTCAGGCTGATTCCAAGAAGGCTACAGAAATCCTGAAGAGGTGCTTGGAGGCAGTTTTGGAGTGGATGTGGGCTAATAAACTGAAATTTAATCCTGACAAGATGATAGTGCAACTGGTGGGTGGAATATCTGACCTAGGATTTCAGTTGTCACTTTCTAGATGGGGTTGCAGTCAGCTTGATGGAACAGGTCAAGAGCTTGGATTTGCTCCTTGAGTCCTCTCTTACAATGGAGGCCCAGGTAGCAGCCACTACTAGATCCGCCTTTTTTCATCTTCAGCGGCTGCAGCAGTTGGCCCCTTCCTGGAGCATGACGACTTAGCAATGGTGATCCAAGCCACGGTCTCCTCAAGAATAGATCACTGTAATGCTCTCTACATGGGGCTACCCTTGATGCTGACTCGGAAACTACAGCTAGTGCAGAACGCTGCAGCACGGCTGTTAATGGGGCTCCCTTGATGGGAGCACATTCGGCCAGTGCTGAAAGAGCTGCACTAGCTACTTATTGTGTTCTGAGTCCGTTTCAAGGTGTTGGTATTGACCTTTAAAGCCCTTTATGGACAGGGGCCTGTCTATCTGCGGGACCGCCGTTCTCCACATGTTCCCCAGAGAGCACTGCATTCAGGGACAAAAAATCTATTGTCCATCCCTGGACCAAAGGAGGCTAGGTTGCATTTGACGCGAGCTAGGGCCTTTTCAGTGGCAGCACCAGGATTGTGGAATGCTCTTTTGGAGGCCATAAGGGCCCTGTGGGATCTTTCCACCTTCTGCAGGGCCTGTAAGACTGATCTGTTCCAACAGGCCTTTGATATCACTCTAAGGTCTGGGGTGTGCCTGTAAGCTAGTGAGAGAGTGTCTGTGTGGAGATATTTTTGGTACAAGTCAGATAGTCCTCAGTGTGAAAGACAAAGCGTGTGTGACCCTTTTTATTTTATAATCCTTCTCTGAATAGAGTGTCTCCTAGTGCTAAGGAAGCATTGCCTGCCTTTTTAGTATCTGTTAGGTTTATATATCTTCAGCCTGCCAGCTATTTTTATATTACTTCAGCCAACATCTCTGATTAGAGATTGCTTGTTTAGTTGAATTTCTGCCTGCCAACTGATTTGTTTATAATAACCAATAACTATTTTTTCACTCCCTTCTTTGCTTTTTGTAAATCAATAGACTTTTGATTTTTGTAAATCAATAGATACACATTGTGGTTTTGAATTTTAAAAATGTCTGGTGCTTACTTATTTTCTGATAGGATTTTATATTTTGTGCCTGAGTTACTGGGGGTAGGTGACAGAAAAATTCACAGTGGTCACTTCCCCCAAGCTGACCCTGACCATCTCTCACAACTGTCTACTCTTGTTGTGGGAGAAAGACAAACTAATACTGTTCCAAATACATAATTCCAATCTGTTGAGGTGTTCTTCACAATCATTCTAGAATAATGGATTGCCATTAGAATGGCCCAGTCCTTTTACACATCCTTGGCAGATGGCTGAGTTGCAAAATATACTTACATGCAAAGGTATCTTGCTTGAGATATGTGTAACATTTTTTGTATTCTGCATATTAAGCACCTTGGCAAATAGAAAGGGAAGACATGGAAGTAGTGACAGACTTCACATTTCTGGGATCCAAGATCACTGAAGATGGTGACTGTAGCCATGAAATTAAAAGAAGTTTGCTCCTTGGGAGGACAACTATGACGAACCTGGGCAGTATAATAAAAAGTAGAGACATCACCCTGCCAACAAAAGTCCATATAGTCAAAGTGATGGTATTCCCAGTAGTTATGTATGGCTGTGAAAGCTGGACCATAAGGAAGGCCAAGCACAGAAGAATAGATGCTTTTGAACTGTTGTGCTGGAGAAGAGTCTTGAGGGTCCCTTGGACTGCAAGAAGATCAAATCAGTCAGTCCTAAGGGAAATCAACCCAGACTGTTCCCTGGAAGGTCAGATGCTGAAGCTGAAGCTCAAATACTTTGGCCACCAAATGAGAAGGGAGCACTCACTGGAGAAGATCCTGATGCTGGGAAAGACAGAAGGCAAAAGAAGGGGACGGCAAAAGATGAGATGGCTGGACAGCATTACTGATGTAACAAACATGAATTTGAGCAGACTGGAGGATGGTGGGCCTGGTGTGACTTTGTCCATGGGGTTGTAAAGAGTCAGACTTGACTGTGCGACTGAACAAAATACTAAGCATACCAACTTGACAAATAATATTTTCTTGCTCCACATTGTGTATCTTTATTTCCAAATTTCTCGGTTCAGAAAATCTAAAACCACCATTACTAATGCTTCACATCCCCATCTGAATTAAGTATAATATTTCTTAGTCTAGATCAAAATGCAAACAAAGCAAGATTGTTGATTTTTCCACTGCTTACTCATTGGCTTCCTAATTATAACTATAGATAGTGAGAAAGGAACTTGCCTTGAAACTCTGAGTACATAGAATGAAATGTATCTGATTGCATTTCTCATAACACAAATATGTTAGTCAAAGCATGTATCTGATTGCATTTCTCATAACACAAACATCTCTGCTAGTCTGCACTGTCCAATGCTACTTGCAAAAGCAAATTACTGAAACTCATTGTTAGGGTGAATAAAAAAAGAAAGAGCTATTATGTACTTCACTATAGCACTCCTTCCTGTCAGCTCTGAGAATATGTATTTCTTTTAATTATGCACCATTAGGACCTAATGTGAGGAAGCTGATTAAAAAAAAACTAGAAAACCTGGCATTTCCTTTTGGGGGACACCCTTGCAATTTCTTAAGGCTTATGTTTGGGGGGGAGGGGAGAGAGAAGAATATCATATTCAAGTAAGAAATAATAAACCAAAGTCTAATTAACCACATTTTAACCAAGTATTCTTAATTCATAAAGTTTTATTAGTACAATGTTTTGCTGAGCAAATTCATGTGGGTGTTTTGCTTATTTTAATAATATGTATTTATTTTTTATGGCAAAAAACGTGTGGCATTAGTAATGTGTCCCATTGTAGTGCATATAGTGTGGTGCATCACTGTAGGTGATGACTTTCTATTTCTTCCTCTCCCCTTCCCTTTCTTCCTTCAATGCCATGACAACAATAGGCTTCCCAGTTCTCAGGTCCCAGCGGGGGATCCCCCGATTTTACAGGTTTCCCCCCGCCCACAGGCAGCTGGCTGGTGGGGGGAAGCCCCGCCCCCACAGCCACCATGTACCTCTAGATCTCAGACAGGTTTAGAAACCTGCAAACAGGTCCCGTTTCAAAATGCCTGTGTGTGTGTGTTTAAAGTTGAGCAGGAACAAGAAATACTTCATAGGAAAGGGTCAGTAGCCAAAGCTCTTCAGAGGCAGCCCCTGTTTGTTTTGCTTTCATTTTAGACCAAGTAAGTGATTGGATATGAGTGTGTGTGTGAGTGGATGAGAGCAGAGTAGCTAGAACTGCCAATCCCCAGGTGGGGGCAGGGGATCCCCCGGTTTGGAGGCCCTCCCCCCTCAGGGTCATCACAAAGGGGGTGGTGGTGGAATGTCTGCTGGGAGCTCTATTATTCCGTATGGAGTATTATTCCCATAGGAAATAATGTATCTGTGAATTGATCCGTGGGTATCTGGGGCTCTAAGGGGGGCTGTTTTTGAGGTAGAGACACCAAATTTTCAGAATACCATGCAGTGCCTCTCCCCCAAATACCCCCCAAGTTTCAAAAAGATTGAACCAGGGGGTCCAATTCTATGAGCCCCAAAAGAAGTTGCTCCTATCCTTCATTATTTCCTATGGAAGGAAGGCATTTAAAAAGGTGTGCTGTCCCTTTAAATGTGATGGCCAGAACTCCCTTGGAGTTCAATTATGCATGTCACACCCTTGCTCCACCCCCAGTGTCTCCTGGCTCCACCCCCAAAGTCTCCAGATATTGGACTTGGCAACCCTAGTCATCAAAGACCTTTGGGAGAGGTTCGGTATAGATGCATGTTCTATGCAATGCCTGCTCTGCCTGTGCACTATAGAAAGGGGAAAAAGGGTATTTGTGGGGCTACTGTGGAGCTGGAATTTACACTATATAATTCTGGCGTCTACAGAGAGAGCCATGCCCCCTCAACTCGGCTGACAAGTCTTCATGGGGGTATCAGACCTTGCTTGCAGCCTGGTGCTCAGAAGCAATCCTGCAACTGTTTGTCTTCATTATCAGCAAGCAGTTGGTATCAGGTCAGGAGGTGTGTACTTTGCCATCTTGTCTGTAGCTCTGTTCTCAGACTCTGCCTGCAGTACTCTAGGGGCCAGCTGATATTGGTGGGCAGTTGAGGTTCATCTGCTGAATCAGGGCTGCACCAGCTTTGGCTGTGAATCCTGACAAGCCTGCAGCTCATCTTCCTGTTGGTCAGCTTCTGTTAACTCAAAATTGGCCACACAGGGCTCCTTTTCTCCCAAGGAGTCTTTGGTCGTTTTCGCACTCACCTTAATCAGCAGTGACGACCCTCTTCACTGCGCAGGATCTGCGCGGATTTTGCACTAATTGTCGCGGAGCACCCAGAAGAGCCGGAAAGTCCTGGCGCTTTTGCAGCGCAAATGGAAACTGCCAAAAACCAGTTTCCGTTTGCGCCGCAAAAGCACCGTGACTTTCCGGCTCTTCTGGGTGCTCTGCGGCAATTAGTGCGAAATCCGCGCAGATCCTGCGCGGTGAAGAGGGTCATTGCTGCTGATTAAGGTGAGTGCGAAAATGACCCTTGCTATCAACGAGCCTTTGTTGACACTTATGGCATTTGAAACAACTTTTTCCTATTAAGTTTCAGGTAACATGAATCACTATCAGAGATTTTGTTGCGGTGGAAGGATAACCCCTTCACAGTCTATTAGAGACTTATGCATGAACACATAAGGCTGCTTTGTACTGATCATTGTCAGACTATTGGACTTTCTTGTTCAGTATTGTCTACTCTGGCAGCAGCTCTCCACTGTCTAAGGACCAAACTAAATGTTACAGTGAACATATAGCTACCATAAAGACACTGTCTCCACTTGTGAATTTAAAATGGCAATGATCCACAGTACAGAGCTCCTACCCCATCCTGCGCCTTTTCAAGTGTCAAAACAGCCTCAGCCTCCCCCTAGGAAAGTATTCTGTGCCATTAGCCTGATCATGATTGTGCCCTTAGGGCATTTAAATATCACTTTTAAGTGGTGATGATGTCCTCATGATGGCCATAAGTTCACTGTCATATTTAGTTTTGCCCTCAGCCAGAGGTTTTTAGCATCCTCTGATCCTTTAAAGGAGAAATGCCAGGGTTTGATCCTGGTACCTTTTGCATGCAAAATTCTTTCACTGAGTCATGGCCCACCTTTATCTGGCTCCATCTCATGTCCAGAATGGATGAAAGCTACATTGCTAGAGGAGCAAGAAACATTCACCACACCAGCTGGTTAATTTAGCACTGCTTACAGTTTTACTTTGTTGGAAAACAAATGTTTATACTCAAGCTTCTTGGGTGCATAAATTGGAAACGTGGTGATCTATATTAAGAATAGCTGCCCTGAATTGCAAAAGCAGACTAATCCTAAAGAACAAACAGGAACTCACAAAACCACCAAATCCATTAAACTTTTCAATCACAATGGGTTCTAGGGCAAGTCTTTTCAGCTCCCAAATGGTTCTCATAGTGCAAGCTGGACTGAAAGCTTCCAGGTTTGTTCAACTTGTTACAAAGAAATAGACTGTGTGACATGGCACCAAGGTACTTTGCCTTGCTTCTGCCAAACCAGTTGAATTGCTTCCGAAGATTTTCATTTCCAATCTTCGTTCATCCCTGACATACCCACTTTTTGTTTTTCCAATAGCGTCAGGTCCTCACTTGAGTGGGAGGAAAGCTGAGAGTTCCTTAAATGTCAGGCCACACCTATTGCACTCTTCTCTGCAGCTTTCCAAAAACTATGCCCTGGCTGGTTGATTACAATGGTTCTTTGAAAAAAACTCACCAAAGTGCAGCTGCAAACTTTGGGACTCAGACAAATGTATTACAAGCAACAGCTGAATGGGTTTGAATAAAGGGCTGGAGTTTCAAAAAGAATTATGTTTCAGCTTCTTTTTTTACCTTAGCATTGATGTTATTTACAATAAACACTGGATTCCTAGGTGGGCTAGGCTAGCTATTGAAATGAGCAAGCCACACAGGGTTGTTTTGTTTAATCCATAAAACAAAACCTGATCTCCATTAATCCATTCAGCCCTTAAAGTTGTTTGTTGTAACAGAATGTGGCAGTTTCAAAAGCAGCTAGAACATAACATGATTCTAATAACAAAATGCCTTCAGAACACAAACAGGCAGCCAAGTTACTTTTGTAATTGTTTTTTCCCATTGAATTCTAATGTTGCTAAGCCTTCTCCTTGTTCTTGGCTTTTGGAAGTTTCCCCTGTAGCTTTTTTTTGTGACCTCTACCGTACCTTTAAATTGTATCCTTTTAAAGTATACAACTGATATTAGAACTGTGCTATCCATTCCTGTTATTTTAGCCCAGGGGTGTGACCCTCAGGGATTGCTGAACCGAACTGAGCCATGTGACAGCATTCCTGGGGCCTGGCTGGCCAGCGAGGATCGTGGGGCCCAGCTGCTCTGTGCAGCAACCTCCCCAGGGCTAGGCAGGGACCACAGGGCCCAGATGTATTGTGCGGCAGCCTCCCTGGGGCAATGGCAAACCACCCCGTAAAAAGTCTGCCGTGAAAACGTCGTGATGTGACGTCACCCCAGAGTTGGTGTTTGCACCGGGGACTACCTTTATTTTTAAATTCCCTCTATGTCTCTAAGCTCCTCGGTAGTCTTGTATGTGTGCACGTTTGATTGCTCTGGTATGTGTGTATTTTAATTTTTATCAGTGATTTTTCAATAAAATTCATTTCCTTTTAATTTCACCTGGCTGTTTTGAGAGCCCTTGTGGAACTAACCTTGGTATACACAGATTCAAGATTCTGCCTATTACATCCTTTTGCCAGACCAGTCCCACTGTTAATTTCTCCACCTCACACAGAGACAGGCAATTCAGGCAACACATGGAAAGTTACCAGTTCAAAAGAAAGCTTCCAGTTCTGTAAACTGCATGGTCAACAAATCCTGCTATTTAGGCTAAGGGCTATTTCTTAAGGCTGTATCCTGCTCTGAAGGCCAAAGGCCCTCACTTAGGGTGAAAACACAGGCACAGGCTGTTTCTCAAGGCTGCATGGCTGGCAACTTATTGTCTAAATTTAAATTGGACATTAGTCACTCACATGAAGTTTTATTTCTTAATCTGTGTCTGCCTGTTCAGACATGAGGACTCATAGGCCTCCTTTCTAGCATCATAAAATGTTTACCATTTACACGCCCTGAGCCTGCTTTCGTGGGGAGGGCAGGATATAAATTGAATAAAATAATTAAATAAAATAACATACAGTCACAGAGTTTGGAGGGGCCATGCAAACAATCTAGTCCAATGCCCTGCTCAATGCAGAATCAGCCTAAAGCATCCCTGATAAGTGTTCATCCAGCCACTGCTTGAAGACAGCCAGTGAGGGGAAGCATACCACCATCCTAGCAGCCGATTCCACTGCTGAACTACTCTTACAGCCAATTTGGTGTAGTGGTTAAGTGTGCAGTCTCTCATCTAGGAGAACCAGGTTTGATTCCCCACTCCTCCACTTGCACCTGCTGGAATGGCCTTGGGTCTACCATAGCTTTTGCAGGAGTTGTCCTTTAAAGGGCAGTTGCTGTAAAAAGCTCTCTCAGTCCCACCTACCTCACAGGGTGTCTGTTGTGGGGGGAGGGGAAGGTAAAGGAAGTGACCACTCTGAGATTCAGAGTATAGGGCGGGATATAAATCCAATATCTTCTTCTTCTTACCGGGGGGGGGGGGGATTCTAATATCCAGCCAATTTTTTCTGCCTGTAATTTAAACCCATTACTGTGAGTCCTGTTGTCTGCTGCCATCAGAAATAGCTCTCTGCCCTCCTCAAAGTGACAGTCTTTCAAATATTTAAAGAAAGCAACCATACCCCCCCTCAACCTCCTCTTTTCCAGACTTTTCCGGAAGTCCTTCTGCCTTTCCTCGCAGGGTTTGGTCTCTAGTCCTCTCATCGGCTTAGTTCTCTCTTCTGTACCCATTTGATACTGTCCACAGCATTTTTGAACTGAGGCCTCCAGAACTGCACACAGTACTGCAGATGCAGCCTGACCAATGTGGTGTACAGCAGGACTATGACATCTTGTGATCTGGATGTTATACCTCTGTTGATACACCTCAAGACCACATTAGCCTCTTCTGCTACTATATCACACTGACTGCTCATATTTGACTGTCCACCTTAGGGTGGCCATAATATCTGCAGGCCAGCCAGGGACACCTTGAGGAGGGAATGAATGTGTGCGTGCGCGAAGCGCGTGCCGCCACAAACAGGAAGTGACGTCACTTCCGGTGACGTCATGCCACCGCCAGAAACAGGAAGTGACATCAGGGAAGGAAGGGAAGGAAGGAAGGAAGGAAGGAAGGAAGGAAGGAAGGCCGCCCCCCCGCCAGCCGCCCCCCCCGCTTTTGGCCCCCTCCCTCCCTGCCTGCCTGCCTGCCTCGGGGGGGGGCTTACCGTCTCGCAGGGCGTGGGAGGCGGCCTCGGCAGCTTCAGGGGGCGCTGGTCGAGGAGGCATCGGAGGCGCTGCCAGGTGGGCGCCCTGCGGGAGTGGTGCGGGAAGCAGCGCTCAGCCAGGCGGCTCAGCTGCACGGCCACGGCGGGAGGAGGCCTTCGCACCAGCCGCGTGCGGCACACGCCGCAGTAGCGCTCCTCACGCACCAGGCAGCGCCGGCAAAACGCGTGGCTGCATGACGCCGCCACCGGCTCCAGCGGGAAGCCCTGGCACGCGCTGCAGCTAAAGAGCCCCGTACGCTCCGCCGGCGCCGCTGCCGCCACCTCCGGCCGCGCCTGCCGGTAGCCCTCCTTCAGGCCCGCCACCAGCTCCCGCAGCGAGGGTGAGCCGCAGTCCGGCCAAGCCTCCAGCACACGTCCGCCCAGCGCCCGCAGTTTCCGGCGCTGCTCCTCCCACAGCGTGCGTCTCTGCAGGCGCTGGGCGGGCCTCCGCCAGGGCTTCTGCCTCCTCCAACTCCTCCGCCTCCAGATCTTCCTCCAACTCCTCCTCGGGATTTTGGCGAACCCGGGATTTGATTGGTCCCAGGTTAGCCAACCCGTGAGGTGGGAATTTGGGGGCAGGGGCGGGACGATCTGGCCACCCTAGTCCACCTGTACCCCAAGATCTTGTTCAGACACACTGTTACCTAGAAGTGTATACTCCATCTAGTATGTGTGCTTGTAATTTTTGTTATCAGATGTAGAACTCTGCAATTATCCTTGATGAATTGCATCTTGTTCATATCCACTCCCTTTTTCTTTGCATCTGGATCTCATTCAGGGGTCTGCCCTTCAATGGCTTACCTCTTTTCTCCAAGATTGGGGACAAAGGGTGGCACTAGGGGGACAATCATTCCGGAGCCACCCACTTATATGTGGAGTGCCACAAGGGGCGGTTCTCTCCCCAATGCTGTTCAACATCCATATGCGTCCCCTTGTCCAGATTGTCCAGAGATATGGGCTAGGGCAGGGGTAGGGAACTTTTAACATTCAAAGAGCCATTAGGACCCGTTTCTCACAGAAAAGAAAACACTGGGAGCCGCAAAACCCTTTTGACATCTAAAATGAAGATAACAATGCATATATCGTTTTTTACCTTTATGATGGTGTGTTGCATTTATGAAATCAATGAACTGTTGCAGAGAAAATAAATTTTTATTTCTCCACACAATACAAACATTTTGAACTCTGAAAAAAAGATGCTAGGTTGAAAGTTATTTTCAAATAAAACACTCAATGTCTATTTGAGCCTCCTCATATTTATGAAATAAAAAGCTGGACTTAAATTATCCACATGCAGCAAACCAAAAATGCTGTCTGCTTCTGTGTGCCATCATCCTTTTATTACATGTACTGGAGTGTGCAGTCAGTTGTCAACCTGAATAAAAGAAGGATTGTTTCACTGAACAATATAAAATATATATTTGAAAAATAATACCCAATTAAAATATTTATTTAACCTGGTTAATGTGATTTTTGCTCCTGAACCTCAGCGCACAACATCTGTACATCGAGGCTGTAAGACATCACCTTAATCTTCACACAGGATTGTAAACTGTCATCTTTGAGGCCTGAGCAATGATTGTTTTTAATATAGTTCACGCGGGAGAAGACCTGCTCACATGAGTATGTGGATCTGAAGATCGACAGGACCCCAAATGCATATTTTTTCATGTTCATATAAGTGTTGGGGATGGCATTCCATGTTTCAAATACAAGTTGGTCCGGTTTGGGAAGGTTTTCAATATCACTCCATTTGTAATTCTGAGCAAGAATGGCCTTCTGACGGGCAACATCTTCAAGATTA